>NC_134206.1:68005781-70461406 GCF_965140235.1 Caretta caretta | reverse complement strand
CTCAGTGAGCCAATGTTTAGATCAGTGGTTTGCTTTACTGTGGTTGTATTGCTTACTTTACTGTGGTTGTATTGAGTTACCTTATTGCATTTTTACAATGAGTGACATTAGAAACTCTGCTGAGTTGGGGACATATAGAAAATAAATTATAGACGAATGTTACAATAGATTGCTATAAAGGGAACATTTTTAATTGTTTTATATACTATTATGATAAGGAAGCTGCTAGTAAGTCCTACATTTATTAGGTTGCCTAACACTTTCTATTATAAAGGATTCTTGCCTTTGCAACCTTAATTCAGCCCCTTTGTACATAATATAGCCCCTGCAGGTTCCTTATCACAATTTACTCTCTCCACCACCAACCCCTGCCTCAGGTCTTCTTTTTGTCCCCTCTGCATTCCAATCAGACTGTCTTCCTCCACATGGCCTGGGCACCAGCAGGGGACTATTGAGAGTACAGGAGACAGTCTCCCTCCTCTCAGTTCCTGTGTCTGATGCCACAGCAGTCTGCAGTACCCAGGAGTAACAATGGCAGGAAACATTTTTCAACAGAATTCAGTCTGAGGTACACACCAGGCAAGGAAAATTTCAGCCTGAACGGTTAAAGTTTGGCAAAAGTTATAAGTTCAGAAAATAGGGCCTTTTAATAGGTAGGGTTGCCAACTTTCTAATTGCACAAACCCAAACACCCTTGCCCTGCCTCCTGCCCCACCTCTTCCATGGAGGCCACGCCCCTGCCCTGCCCCTTCTCCAGGCCACGCCCCACTCACTCCATCCACCCTCCCTCCGTAGCTCGCTCTCCCCTACCCTCTCTCACTTTCATTGGGCTGGGGTAGGGGGTTGCGTTGTGGGAGAGGTTGAAATCTGGAGCTGGGTGTGCAGGCTCCGGGGCGGGGCCATAAATGAGGGGTTTAGGGTGTGGGAGGGGGCTCTGGGCTGGGGAAGAGGGTTGGGGTGTAGGAGAGGGTGAGGGCTCTGGCTAGGGGTGCGGGCTCTGGGGTGAGGCCAGGGATGAGGTGTTTGGAGAGCAGGAGGTGGCTCAGGGCTGGGGCGGGGATTGGGATGCAGGAGGGGGCTCAGGGTGTGGGCTTCAGGAGAAAGTTTGGGTACAGGAGGGTGCTCCAAGCTGGGGAAGGGGGCTCGGGTGCAAGATGGGGTGAGGGCTCTCACCAGGCGGTGCTTACCCCAGGTAGCTCCTGGAATCAACCATCATGTCTGACTCCTAGGCTCAGGAATTGCCAGGCAGCTTTGCGTGCAGCCCCTGCCTGCAGGCACCGCCCCCGCAACTCCCATTGGCCGCAGCTCCCTGCAGCTAGGAGTCGGATGTGCCAGTCGCTTTCAGGAGCCATGTGGAGCCAGGATAGTAAGGGGGCCTGCCTTAGCCCCGTTTCACTGCCAACCAGACATTTTGCAACCTATTGAAATCTATCAGATTGCTTTCAATAGCCACCGGGAGATCGCAGCCATTTCTGGTAGACTCCCGGCCAATCTGAGAGGGTTGGCAACCCTAATAATAGGGTGTGTTGGGAAACAGATCGAGAACAGGTCATCTGTGCATTCAACCATTGAAGTCCATGCTATCTGAAATATGTGCACGTAAGCATAGAAAATGCAACCAGTTTAATGATGAACATACTGTACATATGTAACCCACACACCTTCTGGGTGTGGTGTTCTGTCCTGTCTAGTGGCACCAAGACCACTTAGAGATTGATGAGTCTGCTACAGTCTTATCTAAGGGCCATATGCCTTTTAGGTCATGCAGCAGAGGCTCATATACTATCAGAGGTTCCTAGGTTCAGTCCTGCCTGGCGATGACCAGGGTCTGTCGGCGTTACATATGCATGTGCCAAAACTAAATACAAATGTTCTACATAAAATCATACGATTCAGTAGAAAATAAAATGTTTTCCAGCAAATCAAGGGTAATTATAGAATTGAGAGATTTAGGAATAAAGTCTCCTCTCAGTTACAGAGATGTTAATCTGGGATATCTCTGGGGACCAGATTGTGATAGTTTTGCTTACAAGTAGTACCCTGCTCCGCAAGTAATCCCATTAACATAATTGAGACTACTCAAAGAGTAAAATATTGCTCAGATGTGAATAGGAGTATCATCATCTGGTCTGATTGAAATGAATAGAGTCATCATGAATTTACGTTATTATAACTAACTGAAAGCCACATCTGGTATTTAATCACATTAAGATCATAATTGTATAATACTTGAAAATGTTTCACAGTCAATTTGTTTTAAAAATAGGTCTGAGCCGCAACATTTTGATCTAAATTCTTACTCCAACTTCCTCAAAATGTAGGGATGTTTGAAGTATGGGTTTAGATCCCTCCCTATTCTTTTCCTTTTTTATTAGCTTACCAGCAAACAAGACAAAATTGCTAATCATAGAAACACTAAAATAAATTGTACAAATTTACAGATATTGAATTGGTTGCACTGAGGCTAGGCTGATCTATTTTCCTCCACTGGTTGCTGCCTTCTTCATTTTCTTGCCTATGCCACCAGACAGCTGCTACAGATGGGCCTTACATAGAATAGTACCAGCTTGATTATATCAAATTGAATTTATGATTTTTTTCTCCCTATTTGCAATGCAGTGAGTATGGGTATTCTACACTGAACATACTAGCTAGATGTTACTGTTTTGGGATTCTCTTCACACATCTGTCATTGTTCTAAAATGGTGTTTCATATGAAAATAAATCATGGGGTACAACTGGAAGGTAATTCTATTAGCTATTTATTCTATTGGGCTATTGACATTTCAGTTCTTTGTTGCTCATATATAGGAAATGAATTATCTCCAGAATGTCAGCGCATGTGCATACTCTTTTACTGTTAAAAGTTGTATTTTCAATTACATGACTCACCACTTTTTTATGGGCCTTCTCATCTGCCCAAACCCTGTGATATAGATTTATAGTCTGTCTTAAATTGCAGATTGCATAGACAACCTAATAGATGGCTCATTCTTGATCCATAAGAGGAGGAAATAGTTCAAACTGACTGAGAATTGTTTTTTGAATTGCTAGATGCAGAAAAAGAAAATGAAATAGTTGTTTCTTCTAATAAAATTATAGTAAAATGCCTAATTAGTGTGCAGTGGAACCTAAATAGCAGAATGGATTCATGATGCCAAATTCTTATCAACTTCAACTTTTTAAGGTATAGCTTTATAATTCAAATAAATGTGTGAGTGTGTAAACACACACACACACTGTATAGAGTCTGCAGATTTCTGGCATGTAAAATTAAAAAGTCATAGAAGTGTTTTTAAACTAAGCATTGAGGGAAAGGTGACAGGTGCAAAGGAGCACATGGTTTGGACAGACACATCCTTTAGGGAAGAATAATGAGGAGTCCGGTGGCACTAAAGACTAACAGATTTATTTGGGCCACGAAAGCTTATGCCCAAATAAATCAGTTAGTCTTTAAGGTGCCACTGGACTCCTCATTGCTTTTGTGGATACGGCTACCCCTCTGATCCTTTAGGGAAGATCTATTAACAGGACTCTCGATATCCTAGTAAAGATGGGAGGATAGAAAAGTTCAGGCGAAAAATGAAGAGAAACAGTCACATAAAAAAGAGTCACATTTAATTCATCATATGAAGGCAGACAACTAAATATATTGACAAATTTTATAAGTGGTTGTATACAAATGTTAGAAGTCTAAATACTTCTTCTTCTTCTTCCATATGGCTCGGGTAGGTAGCAAAGACTACAAATTTATATTTAAGTTTGATAGCCAGAACATTGCTGCAGCAGTGAGCTGGTGAATGTCCTTCAGGCTCCCGGCAAAAGAACGAAGGGGACACTCAAATATGATATGCTCCATTGTTTTAACCTGGTGACCACAGTCACATACAGTTGTTTGCCTCATTTTCCACTTAAAGAGGACTTGTCCATAGAGATGTCCTGATGCGATTCAATCTGCACCAGTCTTTCTGACATAAATCAAAACCCAGTGGTTCCTCATCAGGGTCAGTGATGAGCTGTTTGTTTTGAGTAGGATTTTAATCTGGTCTTTGGCGGGTTCTGCACGTCACCGTGCAGTGGGATCCTCTCATTTTCATTGACATGGTTAAGAAAGCGAGATGTCTGAGCAGCTCTTCTAATTTGTGGAGGCTGGATGTGTGATAGGACTGGGATCCAGTCTACTGGAGTCAATTTGAGCACCCCTGACACTATGCGCACAGCATTACTGAGTTGTGTCAAGGAGTTTAGTGTGACTGCTGTGAGACCACACTGGCACACAATATTCAGCTGCAGAATATACCAAGGCAATTGTTGCGGTTCACAAGGTCCATGGACTAGAACCTCATGATGTTCCGGCCAATTTTCTCATAAGCATGGTACCAGACTTAATCCTTATTGTGGGTTTTCTCAAGGTGCTATTGAAAGGTCAAAATCTGGTCAAGTGTAAAGCCAAGATACTGTGTTAGCCTTGTGGCTGATGCTCTTACCGCAGAATGGCACATCAAGTTTGGTATTAGACATTTTATTGTTCAGATGGTAAGTGATTACCATGGGTTTTTTTGGGTTAGGCCTAAGTTGCCAGCATTGGAAATAATCAGCCATTGTGCTAACATCTCAGGTTAGGGTGCAGCTGATGGTATGATGGCTTTCATGCTGAACGGTTAGGACAATGTCATCCTCATAGATGAATTTACTTGACTCCGTCGCTGGTATATCTGCGGTGTATAGATTAAAAAGTATCAGGGCCATGACTGAGCCCTGAGGGATGCCAGAGTTAAGAGCGTACCTTAAAGAGGCAATGGTCTAAATACTAAGATGAGTGAACTACAGTGCCTGGTATTAAATAAGGATATTGATATAATAGGCATCACTGAAACTTGGTGGAATTATAATCAGCGATGGGACATGGTAATATCAAACATTATATATGGGAATGACAGAGTAGGTCATGCTGGTGGGGGAGTTGCACTATATGTGAAAGAAAGCAAAGAGTAAAATATACTAACAATCTTAAATGAATCAAACAGGACCCTCAGATTTCTATGGATACAAATTTCATGCTTAAATAATAGAGAGTATATCAGTAGGAGTATACTACTGACCACCTAATCAGTCTGGGGATGATGACTGAAATGCTCAGGAAGAGTAGAGAGGCTACAGAAATAGAAACCTCACAATAATGGGGGATTTCAACTATTCCATATTAATTGGGTACATGTCACCTCATAACAAAATGCAGAGATAAAGTTTCTAGATACCATTAATGACTGTGGAACCCACACACCTCCTGAGTGTGGTGTTCTGTCCCATCTAGTGGCACT
Source organism: Caretta caretta (assembly GCF_965140235.1). Lineage (NCBI taxonomy): Eukaryota > Metazoa > Chordata > Testudines > Cheloniidae > Caretta > Caretta caretta. Next base: position 70,456,085 of record NC_134206.1, on the reverse strand, counting down.
GAAACCACTTACAGAGAGAGAGAGATAAAATGAGTCTGCTCTACAGCCTTAGCTAACAGCCAGTTGGCTTTTAGCTCATGCTGTAGAGGCTCATGCACTAAGCTCCAGAATTTCCCGGTTCGATCCCACCTGCTGACGACCGGGGTCTGTTGGTGTTACAACTGCATCTTGGAACAGCTAGTCCTGGAACCCACAAGGGGAGAGGCAATTCTTGATTTAGTCCTAAGTGGAGCACAGGATCTAGTCCATGAGGTGAGTAAGCTGAACTGCTTGGTAGTAGCAAAAATACTGTAATTAAATTTAACATTCTTGGGTGGGGGGGTACAAAAGAAACTCATCACAGTTGCATTTAACTTCAAAAAGGGGAACTACAAAAAAATAAGGAAGCTAGTTAAATGCAAAATAAAAGGAGCAGTTAGAAGAGTGGCACCATAACAGAAGTTCAAATTTAATGTACACCTCAAATTAAAAAAAATTAAACAGTAAAAGGACAACAAAAATAGCCACCTTGCCTAAACAGTAGAGTAAAAGGTTAGAGACAAAAAAAAATTAAAAATTGGAAGTCAAATCCTACTAAGTAAAATAGAAAGGAGGATAAACTCTGGCAATTAGAAAAGATACAGAGCAGGGTAACAAAAATTATTAGGGGTATGGAAAAGCTCCATGTGAGGATAGATTAAAAAGACTGGAACTTTACAGTTTGGAATAGAGATGACTAAGGGGGGATATGTTAGAGGCTTATAAAATCACAAATGGTGTGGAGAAAGTAAATAAACAAGTGTCATGTAATACAAGAACCCAGTGAAATTAATGGGCAGTAGATTGAAACCAAACATAACTAAGTACTTTTTCACACAACACACAATCAGTCTGTGGAATACATTGTCAGGGGATGTTGTGAAGGCCAAAAGTATAACTGGGTTAAAAAAATAATTAGCTAATTTCATGGAGGATAGGTCCCTCAATAGCAATTAGCCAAGGTGATCAGGGATGCAACCTCATAGAATATCAGGGTTGGAAGGGACCTCAGGAGGTCATCTAGTCCAACCCCCTGCTCAAAGCAGGACCAATCTCCAACTAAATCATCCCAGCCAGGGCTTTGTCAAGCCTGACCTTAAAAACCTCAAAAAGAAAGAGATTCCACCACCTCCTTAGGTAATGCATTCCAGTGCTTCGCCACCCTCCTAGTGAAAAAGTTTTTCCTAATATCCAACCTAAACCTCCCCCACTGCAACTTGAGACTATTACTCCTTGTTCTGTCATCTGCTATCACTGAGAACAGTCTAGATCCATCCTCTTCGGAACCTCTTTCAGGTAGTTGAAAGCAGCTATCAAATCCCCCTCATTCTTCTCTTCTGCAGACTAAACAATCCCAGTTCCCTCAGACTCTCCTCATAACTCATGTGTTCCAGACCCCTAATCATTTTTGTTGCCTTCTACTGGATGCTTTCCAATTTTTCCACATCCTTCTTGTAGTGTGGGGCCCAAAACTGGACACAGTACTCCAGCTGAGGCCTCACCAATGTCAAATCGAGGGGGACAAATGACGTCCCTCGATCTTCTGGCATTGCCCCTACTTATACAGCCCAAAATGTCATTAGCCTTCTTGGCAACAAGGGCACACTGTTGACTCATATGCAGCTTCTCGTCTACTGTAACCCCTAGGTCCTTTTCTGCAGAACTGCTGCCTAGCCATTCGGTCCCCAGTTTGTAGCGGTGCATGGGATTCTTCTGTCCTAAGTGCAGGACTCTGCACTTGTCCTTGTTGAACATCATCAGATTTCTTTTGGCCCAATCCTCTGATTTGTCTAGGTCCCTCTGTATCCCAGTTTAGTGTCATCTGCAAACTTGCTGAGGGTGCAGTCCATGCCATCCTCCAGATCATTAATGAAGATATTGAACAAAACCGGCCCCAGGACTGACAGTTGGGGCACTCTGCTTGATACCAGCTGCCAGCTAGACATGGAGACATTGATCACTACTCATGGAGCCCGACAATCTAGCCAGCTTTCTATCCACCTTATAGTCCATTCATCCAGCCCATAACTCTAACTTGCAGGCAAGAATACTGTGGGAGACCGTACCAAAAGCTTTGTTAAAGTCGAGGAATAACACATCCACTGCTTCCCCCTCATCCACAGAGCCAGTTATCTCGTCATAGAAGGCAATTAGATTAGTCAAGCATGACTTGCCCTTGGTGAATCCATGCTGACTGTTCCTGATCACTTTCCTCTCCTCTAAGTGCTTCAGAATTGATTCCTTGAGGACCTGCTCGATGATTTTTCCAGGGACTGAGGTGAGGCTGACTGGCATGTAGTTACCCGGGTCCTTGTTCTTCCCTTTTTTAAAGATGAGCACTACATTAGACTTTCTCCAGTTGTCCGGGACTTCCCCCGATCGCCATGAGTTTTCAAATGGCCAATGGCTCTGCAAGCACATTCACCAACTTCTTTAGCACTCTCAGATGCAACTCATCCAGCCCCATGGACTTGTGCTTGTCCAGCTTTTCTAAATAGTCCCAAACCACTTCTTTCTTCACAAAGGGCTGGTCACCTCCTCCCCATGCTGTGCTGCCCAGTGTAGTAGTCTGGGAGCTGACCTTGTTCGTGAAGACAGAGGCAAAAAAGCATTGAGTACATTAGCTTTTTCCACATCCTCTGTCACTAGGTTGCCTCCCTCATTCAGTAAGGGGCCCACACTTTCCTTGACTTTCTTCTTGTTGCTAACATACCTGAAGAAACCCTTCTTGTTACTCTTAACATCTCTTGCTGGCTGCAACTGCAAGTGGGATTTGGCCTTTCTGATTTCACTCCTGCGTGCCTGAGCAATATTTTTATACTCCTCTCTGGTCATTTGTCCAATCTTCCACTTGTAAGCTTCTTTTTTGTGTTTAAGATCGGCAAGGATTTCACTGTTAAGCCAAGCTGGTCGCCTGCCATATTTAATATTCTTTCTACACATCGGGATGGTTTGTCCCTGTAACCTCAAAAATACAGCTAGCTCTCCTGGACTCCTTTCCCCCTCATGTTATTCTCCCAGGGGATCCTGTCCCTCAGTTCCCTGAGGGAGTCAAAGTTTGCTTTTCTGAAGTTTAGGGTCCGTATTCTGCTGCTCTCCTTTCTTCCCTGTGTCAGGATCCTGAACTCGACCATCTCATGGTCACTGCCTCCCAGGTTCCCATCCACTTTTGCTTTCCCTACTAATTCTTCCTTGTTTGTGAGCAGCAGGTCAAGAAGAGCTCTGCCTCTAGTTGGTTTCTCCAGCACTTGCACCAGGAAATTGTCCCGTACACTTTCCAAAACTTCTTGGATTGTCATTCTCTGGGTGTCCTTAAACTTCTGACTAGCAGATCCTTGGAGATGAAAACAGGGGATGGATCACTCACTAATTGCCCTTTTCTGTTCATTCCCTCTGAAGCATCTGGTATTTGCCATTGTTAGAAGACAGGATACTGGCTGAGATGGACTATTGGAGTGACCCAGTATAGCCATTCTTCTGTTCTTCTGTTTTTAAAATAACTTTTTCTTGAGTTCAAGGTAAGATAATGAATATCAATCAATTATTTAAAAAGAAAGAAACAAATGTAGTTCTCAAAAATCACACATGATACAGCACCAACAAATTCAGAGACAAGTTTACTCAAAAAAGAAAAAAAAATGATGGAAATGCACTGATCACATCACTAAAACAAACTTTACACTCCCCCAATCACCAATGACCTAGAAGTCCAAGAATCTGTTTTTTCTCTTAAACAATCTTTCCCCCTGCCTTAAATAATTTCTTCAATAAAACACTGGCTTTATTGGGAACTTTGGGTGTTCCTCACATCTGATAATCAGTCAACTTTTTTAGGTGTGGTGAACATTTTATATATCAAATGCGATCTACATTTGGATCATTTCTTTTATGATAGTTCAGAGTGTATTCATTTTGGGTTGAAAGATGTAAAAGTTTATATTTCACCCACAACTGAGAAAAGTCTTAAAGAAGACAGAATATTTGCTGTAGCTACTTAAAGACAGGCTCACTTTGTAGTCAATGCCATAATAACATTTTCTGAGTCTAGCAACAAAAATAAAACACTTCATTTAGATCATTATTCAGTTTGGGGACAATTAAGATGTGTATTTTTTTGAGGATAGGATATTCATCTAGGGGTAAAACCCTAGCCCTACTGAAGTCAATGGGACCAGGCTTTCCCCGTGGTTTTTGATTGTTATATATATGGTGATATAGGAATGAGTTAAGGTTGTTTAAATGAGAGAAATGCTCAGGTACTATGCTAATAAGCATAGTATAAGACAAGATATGATAGAATTGTGCATATCTGGATTATTGATTATTAATAGTAGTAATATAAAATTAACTTTGAATTTCCATGCTAGTGCTTGTATTCTTTTTGTAAACCTAAATTTTTTTCACAAAGATTTTCCCTTAAGTAGTTAACATTTACAACCCTAATTCCAGCCTCTGTGTGTGTGTGTGAGAGAGAGAATTTCCTTAGTTAATGTTTTTAGAAAGTTTAAGTGGCAAGCATCTTTAGGAGCTATTTTATAAACATAGCCAAATTTCCTTTATTTACCAAAAGGCATCTCAATAGAGAAAACTGACTAAACTCCTTTTGTTTAATCTTTTCTGTACACAAGTGGTTCTCAAAGGCAGTCCGCCTCTTGTTCAGGGAAAGCCCCTGGCGTGCTAGACCAGTTTGTTTACCTGCCGCGTGCGCAGGTTCGGCCAATCACGGCTCCCACTGGCCACGGTTCGCTGCTCCAGGCCAATGGGGGCTGCGGGAAGCGGCGCAGGCTAAGGGACATGTTGGCCGCCCTTCCCGCAGCCCCTTTTGGCCTGGAGCGGCGAACTGCATCCTGTGGGAACCAAAATCAGCCAAACCTGCGGACACAACAGGTAAACAAACCGGTCCGGCGTGCCAGGGGCTTTCCCTGAACAAGCAGCAGACCGGCTTTGAGAACTACTGCTCTACACTATTCTCCAGTGATCAGTGTACTCCATTTTCTCCTAGATAAGAATCTGTGGTAATACAATGCAATTTGCTTTATATTAATATCTAGTATTTGATAAAATTATATAAGGCTTAAACTTTCTGTATTGTCTTGTAATAAGAACACCTTTATCTATCATGAAACAAAATGGATTTCTACGTAGGGTCAGGTCCAAATAGGTAATAACTTGTCCTTGAAAAGTACATGGGGTTATACTTGAAAGGACAATAGCTTTAATATTTGAGAAAATGAAAGCTAGCAAGAGTGATGACTCTTAACAGGCCATGATAGTAGAATAAAGGTTAGCAGGAGAGACCTTTTCACATTATCTATCAGTAAGTACTTATTTTCATTCTATAGAATTTGTAGGTTGTGCAATGTACTCTTTTTATATTCTAGTATCTTGGATTGGTGGAAGACATATGTAACTGAATGCTCTCTATTTCCTAAGGTTATTTTCTGAAAGAAGTAGTAATCACCAAGGAAGTATTCCTGAGTGGTGACACTAGACCAAGGGATAAATGGGATAAATATTTGCCTCATGTGAAACCCAAGATGATCAATAAACAAAAGTGGAATTTGTGTGACCTGGAACTCAGACAAGCTGTCACCAGGAGAAAGCTGGCAGTGAGATCACAGTTCATATTTGAGTTTTAGAATTCTCTTGTACATGTTTCTCCTACATAAACAAACTTTCTAATAGCAAAACTAAGAACTTTTTTGTATGTGTTTCTAAATTGGATTCCTGGAATGTTATTTTACTTTTCTCTTCATCTTTCGTATTGTTTATCTTGGTAGTGTTTTGTTTTATGCATTTGTGCAATGCTGGATGTGCTGTATCTTGGGAGTCAGTTTGGGGCAGTTTGTCTTAGCCCCATCCAGCGACTGAAGTGGAGCAATGACACTTTTCACCAGCTTGACTCTGCCCCTATAAGTGCAGATTAGGCACAGAAAAAGAAGCGAATGAACCAGAGCATGGGGTGGGATCACAGCACTGCAACACAGAGCCGTTTTGAGAAAATCAGTCATAAGCTAACTAGAAAAATGGGAAGGATTTGAAAGAAAGGTGTAGTTACAACTCTTGCACCAGTTCTGTTGAATTTGACCCTATGCATTTGGTGACCATTTTGGGTTTTCTTTGATTGCGATTTGAGTTGGTGGATTTTATTTAATTTCATATTCTTATTTAAAAGTTATTTAAAAAGGGCTAGATGGTTTCTTTCGGCACAGCTATGAGCAAGGGTTAAGATGCATCACTCCATGAGTGGCTGCAGGAAACATTGTGTCTCAGATTGTAGAATTTGCAGACTGAGGCCCCCATCCTGTGACTGGATTCACATGGGCACAGGGTTCCATTCACATGGATCCAGTCATTGGAGCAAGGCCCAGGAAGACAAGTGACATACAAAACATGAGGGAGATAATTAAAGCTGGAAATTCTGCAATTTAGAAACTTGTTTCATTCTGCATCAAAGCAATACAAATAATTTTGAAATTCCCCAAAAAAACAAAAATGAAAGAAAAAAGCAGGTCAATTAAAATGTTGATTATTTTTATAATATAAAATAAAAGTTTATTTAAAAAAATGTCATTGTGAAACAAATGTTAAAACAGCATGTTTTTACCTTATCAAAATTGTTTGGGGGATTGTCAATCTTTTTTTTTTCCTGAAACTAAATTTTGCCAAACCAGATATGATCACAGGATGACTATGAGCCGCTAATGTGATATGGCTGTGAAAAAAGCTAATGCGGCCTTGGGAAGCATCAGGCGAGGTATTTCCAGTAGAGATAAGGAGGTGTTAATACTGTTATACAATGCACTGGTGAGACCTCATCTGAAATATTGTGTGCAGTTCTGGTCTCCCATGTTTAAGAAGGCTGAATTCAAATTGGAACAGGTACAGAGAAGGGTTAAGAAGCCCTGGGGGTTTTCGCCTTCCTCTGTAGCATGGGGCACTTGCTGGAGGATTCTCTGCACCTTGAAGTCTTTAAACCAGGATTTGAGGACTTCAATAGCTCAGACATAAGTTAGGGGTTTGTTACAGGAGTGGGTGGGTGAGATTCTGTGTCCTGCATTATGCAGGTGGTCGGACTAGATGATCATAATGGTACCTTCTGACCTTAAATTCTATGATTCTATGTTCCTGTAGGAAGCTTTGATGGTAACAAAACTGCATTTTTTGACAGAAAAAAAATTCCCTTGAGAAATGTTCAACTAGCTCTAGATATAATCACGTATAGATAAGATTTATATTCTCTTGCAATGTTTTAATTTATTTTTTGATTATTATAAATAGATGAAGCAAGTGCCAAATATCCCCACCTGCGTCTCAGAGCAACTATCATTATTAATTAGCTTTTTTCCCCCTTATAAGTGTGTCTTTCTTAAATTGAGAAAGATGCACACAGATGGGGTTAGTGCATCAGTGATGGCACAACTGATAAGTAATTAACCTTAAATTAGAAGGAGGTTTTTAAAAAGTTAATGAGGTGGTTGCTAGATTAATTAGGGATCAACAGGAATTTGTAGCATAGATTATATAAACATAATACATGACAAATGGCACAGCACATGGTCTTTTAATGCACTATTAAATTGCAACTGTCCTGGGTAAAAGAAATATACATAAAGACTATCAGGAGAACTTAAAGTAATATATCACTGTTTCATACATAATAGTTACCTGTCACAACAAAGCTTCATTCACAGCAATAATTCAAATTAAATAGTAGTTTTCAGTTATCTGTGCGTCTGTACTCCTTCACCTGTTCATCTTTTATGCATTCTCTAGAAAGGTTACCTATAATCAGGTTACAGGAAATAAACCATGTACAGTAGTACATTTCATGAGGAATGTGGTAAATGTTTTTAAAGCAATTTAACCATAAAAGACAAAACAAGTCTGACGAAAATTTAGGTATTTGCTAGTTTAAATGCTTTCATGGAAATTTACAATTACTATTTTTGACAGTATAAAGTTGTAAATTTTTACAGGAGGCCAAGTAGATCAATGGATAGGGATTTAGATTCCATGGTGTTCCTGATTATATACTGGCTTTTTCAATAACTCATTGTATGGCCTTGTGCCAGATATTTGAACACTGCAGTGCCTCAGCTTCTCCATTTGTAAAATGAAGAGAGAAACAAATCTCACTCTCATAAAACTTTTTGAAAAGCACCGAAAAATCTCTGACCATCAATATTATTGTGCTGTTTTATGAAAGAAGAAACACAGAAAAAATGTAAAGACAAATCCTGAACAAAGATACAAATAAATAAAAAAGAAACAGTCCCGCACTTTCTAGTCACTAATTAGAAAGGTATCAGAAGAGCTTGATAATACTTATTTAGTGCTTAGAAAATTAGGCACGTTGAAGAACTCTAATATGTTAACAAGGGAAGTTTTTTTTCCAACTCTCATCCATATGCATCTTTCATGTTCTGAGAACCCTAAATTACACATTTCAACAAGTTCTCAGAAAGTATCGGAGACTTTTTTTTTATTTCAGAAGGTGGAGAAAACTACTATGGGGTAGACTGTTCTAGATTTGATTTTGACAAATAGGGAGTAACTGTTTGAGAATTGAAAGTGGAAGGCAACTTGGGTGAAAGTGATCATGAAGTGGTAGAGTTCATGATTCTGAGAAATGGTAGGAGGGAGAACAGCACAATAAAGACAATGGATTTCAGGGAAGGCGGACTTTAGCAAACTCAGGGAGATGGTAGGTAAAATCCCATGGGAAGCAAGTCTAAGGGGAAAAGCAATTGAAGACTGTTAGCAATTTTTCAAAGAGACATTATTAAGAGCACAAGAGCAAACTATCCCGCTGCATAGGAAAGATAGGAAGTATGGCAAGAGACCACGCTGGCTTAACCAGGAGATCTTCAATGATCTAAAACTCAAAAAAGAGTCCTACAAAAAGTGGAAACTCGGTCAAATGACAAAGGATGAATATAAAAAAATTACCCAATCATGTAGGGACAAAATTAGAAAGGCCAAGGCACAAAATGAGATCAAACTAGCTAGAGACATAAAGAGTAACAAGAAAACATTCTACAAATACATTAGAAGCAAGAGGAAGACCCAGGACAGAGTAGGCCCATTACTCAATGAGAGGGGAAAGACAATAACAGAAAATGTGGAAATGGCAGAGGCGCTTAATGACTTATTTGTTTTGGTTTTCACCAAGAAGATTGGTGGCGATTGGACGTCTAACATGGTGAATGCCAGTGAAAATTAGGTAGGATCAGAGTCTAAAATAGGAAAAGAACAAGTCAAAAATTACTTAGACAAGTTAAATATCTTCAAATCACCAGGGCCTGATGAAATGCATCCTATAATACTCAAGGACCTGACTGAGCAGATATCTGAGCCATTAGCAATTATCTTTGAAAAGTCATGGAAGTTGAGAGGCATTCCAGAAGACTGGAAAAGGGGAAATATAATGCCTATCTATAAAAAGGGAAGTAAGGACAACCTGGAGAATTACAGACCAGTAGCTTAACTTCTGTACCCAGAAAGATAATGGAGCAAATAATTAAGAAATCAATTTGCAAATGTCTAGAAGATAATGAGGTGATAAGTAACAGTCAGCTTAGATTTGTCAAGAACAAGTCATGTCAAACCTTATAGCTTTCTTTGGGTAACAAGCCTTTTGGATAGGGGGGAAGCGGTCGATGCAGTATATTTTGGTTTTAGTAAGGCATTTGATACTGTCTCGCATGACCTTCTCATAAACAAAGGAAATACAACCTAGATGGAGCTACTATAAGGTGGGTGCATAACTGGTTAAAAAATTGTTCCCAGATAGTAGTTATCAGTGGTTCACAGTCATGCTGGAAGGGATCATTTCTGGGTCCAGTTCTGTTCAATATCTTCATCAATGATTTAGATAATGGCATAGAGAGTACACTTATAAAGTTTGAGGATGATACCAAGCTGGGAGAGGTTGCAAGAGTTTTGGAGGATAGGATTACAATTCAAAATGATCTGGACAAATTGGAGAAATGGTCTGAAATAAATAGGATTAAATTCAATAAGGACAAAGGCAAAGTACTCCACATAGGAAGTGTGACAAAGTTCTGTCCTTGCCTCCATGGATCCCAAATTTCCTGGAGGATTTCACTAGCCTCAGAGGCTCACTGTGACCCTCCATGTAACCCTTCTCTCTCTAGAGACAAGGGTCACAGTCTACTGAGCCATTTTCATCATAAGCCAGCAAGGGAGGTGTGGAGAAGTTATCCTTCCTTACACAGTTTCTGTTATCTCCCAGTCTCAGTGATTAATCAAGGGGCAAAGGGTGGGGGGAAGAGTCCAGGCCCACCCTCTACTCCAGGCTCCAGCCCAGGGACCCTAATAGTATCAGCTATGGTAGCTGATCTCTTAGAAACATGACATGTACAATTCCCTGGGTAACTTCCCCCACAGCAGCCCTCATTTCCTCAAGCTCCACTTCACCCTTACCTCAGGGCCTCCTTCCTTGTGCCTGATATGGTGTGTACTACTCAGACTCTCCAACAGCACAACTTCCTTCCACAGCTCCTGACATCCACACCCACCTGACTGGCTGGGAGGCTTTTAACTAGTTTCAGCCAGCCCCAATTGGCTTCAGGTGTCTCAAGTGTTCTCCCTACCTTCTGGAAAGTTCTTAATTGGCCCCAGGTGTCTTAATTGACCTGGAGCAGCTGCCATTTCACTTATCCTGGTACCAGGGATTTGTTTAGCCTGGAGCTAATATATCTAACGCCCACTACTCTTTTATAGCCATCTGGCCTTGCCCTGTCACAGAAAGAACAATTAGTTGCACACATTCAAAATGTGAAATAACTGCCTAGAGAAGAGTACTGTGGAAACGGACCTGTGGGTCAAAGTGGATCACAAGCTAAATATGAGTCAACAGTGTAACACTGTTGCAAAAAAAAAACCCAAACATCATTCTGGGATGTATTAGAAGGAGTATTGTAAGACACAAGAAGTAATTATTCTGCTCTACTCCATGCTGATTAGGACTCAGCTGGAGTATTGTGTCTAGTTCTGGGCACCACATTTAATGAAAGATGTGGACAAATTGGAGGAAGTCTAGAGAAGAGCAACAAAAATGATTAAAGGTCTGGAAAACATGACCTATGTGGGAAGACTGAAAAAAATGGGTTTGTTTAGTCTGGAGAAGAGAAGTCTGAGATGCAACATAACAGTTTTCAAATACCTAAAAGGTTGTTACAAGGAGGAGGGAGAAGAATTATTCGTCTTAACCTCTGAAAACAGGACAAGAAGCAATGGGCTTAAATTTGCAGCAAGGGAGGATTAGTTTGGACATTAGGAAAAACTTCCTAACTGTCAGAATGGTTAAGCACTTGAATAAATTGCCTAGGGAGGTTGTGGAATCTCTATCATTGGCGATTTTTAAGAGCAGGTTAGACAAACACCTGTCAGGGATGGTCTAGATCAGTGGTTCCCAAACTTGTTCCACCACTCGTGCAGGGAAAGACTCTGGCGGGCTGGTCCGGTTTGTTTACCTGCCACGTCCGCAGTTCGGCCAACCACAGCTCCCAGTGGCCGTGGTTCGCTGCTCCAGGCCAATGGGAGCTGCTGGAAGCGGCGGCCAGTACATCACTCAATCCACGCCACTTCCAGCAGCTCCCATTGGCCTGGAGCAGCGAACCACGGCCACTGGGAGCCGCGATTGGCCGAACCTGCGGACGTGGCAGGTAAACAAACCGGCCCGGCCCGCCACGGGCTTTCCTTGCACAAGCGACGGAACAAGTTTGGGAACCACTGGTCTAGATAATACTTAGTCCTGTCATGAGTGCAGGGGACTGGACTATATGACCTCTTGAAGTCCCTTCCAGTTCTATGATTCTATGATCAATGAGAGCTGAAAATGCTTTGCAGTTTGCATTTTACAAATTGTTCCCTTTCTTGTAATCTATAAATTGATCATTCTTACAGCCTAGATGAGAAAATCCATTCGTGTGTGTTAAATTTAATGATACGTGCATCTCTGTCTACAACCCAACTGGTTGTGGGTTTTTTTTGGCATTCTATGATGAAAATGATAAAAGTTACATTCCAATATCTAGGTAAATGTTGAATAAATTAAAAGCAGTTTCTTCCATTCTTTTACTTTACACATCTGTCTTTAAATCTTTCTGAATGGCAGCAATGTTAAAACTTGTAAAAGGAATTATTTTCATGGAACACACAATTAGACTCTGGAACTCACGGCTTCAAGATATCAGTGAGGCCAGGAACATAGCGGGATTCAAAAAAGGACTGGTCATTTCCATGGATATTTAGACCACTGTTGTAGGCAGGAATACTGAACTAGGAGAAACAATGGTCTGACATAATGTGACAATTCCTGTGTTACTAAGCTCCAGCACAACCTGATTTAAGGTTGGATACAGCAAAATCCTGAGGCCCCTACTGTGACGTGCTGAGTGCCCTCCACTGCCACTAATTTCAATGGGATTGGAGATGCCTAACAACTTGCAGAAGGTATTCAGGATCTTACAGGATTGGGCCTAAAGAAGGCCGCTGGCAAATTAAATCCTGGTCACCATTGTATTTAATTTTAGTTGTAGCCTTGGAAAGTTATAGCTGTATCTGCAGTCAGTGTTTAATTTTATCTTTTTCCTAGAAATAGGCTGGCTCCTGATCACCACTTAGTGGCTGTTGTTATTGTTCATTGATTTATTTCTATTAGTGTAGTTTCTAGGAACCCTAGTCATGGACTAGGACTTCATGTGCCATGTACTAATCAAACACAGAAGAAAAAGGCAGTCCCTGCCACAAAAACCTTACAATCTAAGTACAGGCACACTCACAAGCCTTTGAAGATGATATGGAGGAAAGTATCTTCTTCCTTTCTGTTTCTAACCAGCTTGGCAGATAACTGAATCACAAATAACTTTCCTTTAGGAATTTCATTTACTACTGGTTTCAGAGCGGTAGCTGTGTTAGTCTGTATCAGCAAAAAAAAAACCGAGGAGTACTTGTGGCACCTCAGAGACTAACAAATTTATTTGGGCATAAGCTTTCGTGGGTTAAAACCCACTTCATCAGATGCATGCAGTGGAAAATACAGTAGGAAGATATATATACACAGAGAACATGAAAAAATGGGTGTTGCCATACACACTGTAACAAGACCAATTAATTAAGGCGGGCTACTATCAGCAGGAAAAAAAAAAACTTTTGTAGTGATAATCAGGATGACCCATTTCAAACAGTTGACAAGAAGGTGTGAGTAACTGTAGGGGGAAAATAGCATAGGGAAATAGTTTTTACTTTGTGTAATGACCCTCCACTCCCAGTCTTTATTCAAGCCTAATTTAATGGTGTCCAGTTTGCAAATTAATTCCAATTCTGCAGTTTTCCACTGGAGTCTTTTTGAAGTTTTTTTTGTTGAAGAAATGCTACTTTTAGGTCTGTAATCGAGTGACCAAAGAAATTGCAGTGTTCTCCAACTGGTTTTTGAACGTTATAATTCTTGACATCTGATGTGTGTCCATTTATTCTTTTGCATAGATATTGTCTGGTTTGGCCAACGTACATGACAGAGGGGCATTGTTGGCACATGATGGCAAATATCGCATTGGTAGATGTGCAGGTGAACGAGCCTCTTATGGTGTGGCTGATGTGATTAGGTTCTATGGTGGTATCCCTTAAATAGATATGTGGACAGAGTTGGCAACGGGCTTTGTTGCAAGTATAGGTTCCTGGGTTAGTGTTTTTGTTCTGTGGTGTGTGGTTGTTGGAGAGTATTTGCTTCAGGTTGGGGGGCTGTCTGTAAGCGAGGACTGGCCTGTCTTCCAAGATCTGTGAGAGTGATGGACAATCCTTCAGGATAGGTTGTAGATCCTTGATGATGCGCTGGAGAGGTTTAAGTTGGGGGCTGAAGGTGACGGCTAGTGGCGTTATGTTACTTTCTTTTTTGGGCCTGTCCTGAAGTAGGTAACTTCTGGGTCAGAGAACACTTCAACCTTCCTAGTCACTCAATTTCCTTCCTAAAAGTTGCAATTCTCCAACAAAAAAACTTCAAAAACAGACTCCAATGAGAAACTGCAGAATTGGAATTAATTTGCAAACTGGACACCATTAAATTAGGCTTGAATAAAGACTGGGAGTGGATGGGTCATTACACAAAGTAAAAACTATTTCCCCATACTAATTTTTCCCCCTACTGTTACTCACACCTTCTTGTCAACTGTCTGAGATAGGCCATCCTGGTTATCACTACAAAAGGTTTTTTTCTCCTGCTGATAATAGCCCACCTTAATTGATTAGTCTCATTACAGTGTGTATGGCAACACCCATTTTTTCACGTTCTCTGTGTATATATATCTTCCTACTGTATTTTCCACTGTATGCATCTGATGAAGTGGGTTTTAGCCCATGAAAGCTTATGCCCAAATAAATTTGTTAGTCTCTAAGGTACCACAAGTACTCCTTGTTTTATTTACTACTAGTTAATTCTCTAATTCAGCAAATCATGTGGTTGCTTTGAGCATATGAATTGCAGTCCCAATTAAGTCAAAAGGACTATGACTCTACTGTTTAAAATTAAGCACACATTTAAATATTTTGCTGGATTGAGGCCTTAAAGCAGAACTGGGGAGTTGGGGTGGGGGAAGAAAAAGCAAATTGCGGTAATGACGTAGGCCAAAAAATCATGATAATTCTATAGTTTTACAAAGCAATATACATACATTTCCTTTCTTGCCTTCAGTTTCCCACAAAAATGAAAAGTAGATTTTCCAAGTTTTTTTTTTTTTTTTTTAAATCCTTTTGCTGTAGGAAGACCTGTTTCCTTGCATGACACTGAGCCAGAAAGGGTTAAGCAACTAGCAGGCTAACTTACACAAATTTGACCTTTAAAGACATGTTAGAAAAGTATATAAATGGTAATTAAGTTTCAGAGTAACAGCCGTGTTAGTCTGTATTCAGAAAAAGAAAAGGAGTAGTTGTGGCACCAATTGGTTAGTCTCTAAGGTGCCACAAGTACTCCTTTTCTTTTTATGGTAATTAGGGCCATTCCTTATAAATAGCTAGCAAAGCCATGTTAGATAGACAAGAGCTTTGAAATGCAAACCTGTTTTGTTACAGAATTAGAGGTGCGGATGCCAACACTCCAGTATTGCCCTGGAGTCTCCAGGAATTAAAGAATAATCTCTAATGATCTTTAATCTATCATGTGATGAAAACTCCAGGAATACATCCAACCAAATTGGCAACTCTAATAAGAGGTAACTATTAATTGTATTTTGTATGTGTTTACTTGTATCTTGTTAGATGTTAACCATGTAACCAATTAGTTTGTGGATGGTAATTCCCTTTCAGGTCTTAATTACATTATATTATGCTTGGGGATGATTCAGTTAACCTTAAGATCAAAAATGTAAGATATTGCAGGAAATAATATTACTTACATTGTCGTCAGTTTAAATTGTCCATGGCATAATAGAATGCCTTGAGAGTTTGAAAGGATAATTGCCTTATGTTACTTAATACTACTAGTTTACCTGTGTATACATAGGAAATGGGGATTTTTACTTCAAAGCAACTGATGTGAATTACCTATTCTTCATTCAAGGAATTCCTGTTGTATTATCATGCTGTCAAGAGGCTATAGTAGCTTGCCAGAGATCTATAAAAGAACTCTAGGACCTGATCCTGTCATCTCAGATCTGCTTAAGCTTGGTCAGGGGAAGCTTGAGTCGCAAGACTGAAGTCTCCAAATCCAGTCTGTATTATCCTGATAATTTTCATGGAAGAATTTGAACAAATTCTATATTTGGACTGTATCCTCATTAACTGATTCTGGAAAAAAAACTTTTCACAACTGAGCAGCTCACCCTCTCTACTATGAAGCTAACCTAAGAACTTTATTCATACCTGTATGTATAATGATATTTTAACCACAATACTCTTCTTTTTTTAATAAATCTTTGTTTAGTTAATAAGAATTGGCTGTAAGCATGTATTTGGGTAAGGTCTGAAATGTTCATTGACCTGTGGGATAATGTATCCACTCCCTTGGGATTGGTAGAACTTTAGAAATGATGAACAAGATTTTCAGTAACCCTCATCATATTTAATTTGGCTGTCTGGGTGGGAGCCCAAGGCTGGATTGCTTTAAGCGGGCTGTGTTTTGGGGTTCTAAATAACCAGTAAGATATTATAGAAGCTGCTTTGTTGCTGGCTTGATGCATCTAATTATTAGAATAATCACCAGTTTTCAGGCTCTTCTGCCCCATTCTTTGCAATCTCAGTTTTGCCCCTCCCAAACAACCAACTGTCACATCTTGGCAATGGCAACACTTCCTCCTAGATTAGATTTCAAAGTTCTTATGAAAATAGCAGCTTCACAGATCTATTGATGGAAACAATTTAGTGTTAACATGTTAATTCATCAACATAAGCAAGGCAATCACCACATTAAAGAAGAGACATTTTAAAGATCTTTCTGGAGCCTTTTCATTCACCATTTATTTCCTACTGAGCGTTAATCTTGCTGGTCCTGAGCCTCCAATGGGCAAAGTTCAGAAAACCTCATGAATCAAAGGGCCAGTTTAGCACATGATGAGAATTTGGTTTTCATCAGAATTGCCTACATGGGCTTAGCAAAAAGCTTGTGGCAAATACAGGCATAAAAAGTATAAACACCATCAATGAGTGTATAGTACATCTAACCTTTCCCCCACCATATTAATTCTTTCTTACCAACCCCAATCCCAACCTGCATCTATCCTTGTCCCCCAGTACAACTTGTCCATTTCATACCTCTTAACCCCAAAGACCAGTGGTTCTCAAACTTTTTTTTTTGCGGACCACTTGAAAATTGCTGAGGGTCTCAGCAGACCACTTAATGATCTTTCCAAATGTTGTTTGTACCATTAGCTAACTATTGTAAGGTGTTTTGGATAAAAGCGCTATATTAAAAAAAAATAATTAAAGTTTTTTTGTTCTACAAATAAAAGCAAACAACTCATATTTTAACCTTTCTAATGCAATGGATGTGCCCTCTCTCCCCTGCCATGGCAGCCCCCAAGCTGGGGTTGGGAAGGAGGGGGGGTCTCTCCCTCTCTCCCTCACCACGGCAGCCCCCGAGCTAGAGCTGAGAAGGAGAAGGGGTCTCTCCCTCTCTCCCCCACTGTGGCAGCCTCCAGGCTGGGGCTTGGAAGGAAGGGGGTCTCTCCACCACCACAGCAGCCACAGAGCTGAAGCTGGGAGGGAGGGGGGTCTCTCCCCAGCAGCCCTGGAGCCAGGGAAAGTCATCTCTTTCTCTGGCTACCGCAGCTATGCATGTCCTAAATTCCCTCCACCCCTTCTTCTCACCCCACTGCCCCCTCCCACCTACTGCTATTCCCTCCAAGACCACCAGCTCACCTTACATGTATGTCTTCTCCAGGGTCCAGGCACCTAATTAGCAGAGTCCCAGCTGTGCAGCTCCACTAATTAGGTGGGTGGCCTTTCATTCTCTTGTGTGTGGATGCCCAGGCATGCACCTTAGAGGGAACTATCCGTGGACCTCCTGAATGGAGCTTGCAGACCACAGGTGGTACACAGACCACAGTCTGAGAATCTCTGCCATTGACCATCTGTTCTCTGTGAGCCCAACCCTTCAATAACTCCATAGCAGCAGCTCCTACTGCTCAGCTCCTCTCCTTGTATCTAATTAGGTGCATGGGAGGATCGCAGGGTGGGGAGTGACCTGAGTGGTTGGTAGGGTGGGAACGTTAACTTCCGCTGCTTTCCATCCTGGCACTGAGTGTAGGCCTGGGAATAATTAACTTGTCTCATTTTTCAATACAGTCTTAGAGCCCAACCTGCAATGAGCTTCTCATGGGCAGAATATTGCACCAGCACAAAGCTTGTTAAATGATAAAAGCCTTAGACCCCCAGATAAGAGCAGACTGGGGACATTTGCTCTATGTCTCTATGATACTTCCACTGTTGATCTCAACTCTGATACAGGCTGAATGACAAATTAAGTGAGATTGACTCTAGATGGAATCTAGCAAGGAATTTTTTCCTCTACTAGTTCCTTGGACCCCAAGCCAAACAAGGAGTATCTAATACCCAGAGCACAACTCCTGTTGCTTGGAGTTCTCCTTGTATAGGTATACTCTTGACATCATCTAACATCTCTCATACCTAGAGTCCCTTTAAGTGTCTACTCTGTTAATAGGAGGACATTTATGCGACATTAGGTTACTGGCAGAAAACCTTTCATTTGACAAGCCAAACCAAAACAAAACAGAACATGACAGGGTGGAGGAGGGGAGGGAATGACTCTTAAATTCTTTGGACTTATAAACACAGTTAGGAGAACTATCTGCTCGAAAGAGACTTTCAAAAAACAGATTGAAAAATATAAGCTAGAAAAGAAAAGAGGAGGCAAGTAAAAAATAATCATGAAATGAGTAGTTGGCACAGGATAAGACCATCAACTGTTGGATTCAGAGAAAATTTTGTTTTGAGAACTTTACTATCTTGCAACTTTCTATTAAACAGATCACTATCTGTATTTTCAATCAATCAGTTCTGAAAACTCACTCTCCTGCTGGTAATAGCTCATCTAAACTGACCACTCTCCAAGTTTAAATCCAAGTTAAACCAGAACATCTGGGGGGGAGAGGGGTAGGAAAAAACAAGAGGAAACAGGCTACCTTGCATAATGACTTAGCCACTCCCAGTCTCTATTTAAGCCTAAATTAATAGTATCCAATTTGCAAATGAATTCCAATTCAGCAGTTTCTCGCTGGAGTCTGGATTTGAAGTTTTTTTGTTTTAAGATAGCGACCTTCATGTCTGTGATTGCGTGACCAGAGAGATTGAAGTGTTCTCCGACTGGTTTATGAATGTTATAATTCTTGACATCTGATTTGTTTCCATTTATTCTTTTACGTAGAGACTGTCCAGTTTGACCAATGTACATGGCAGAGGGGCATTGCTGGCACATGATGGCATATATCACATTGGTGGATGTGCAGGTGAACGAGCCTCTGATAGTGTGGCTGATGTTATTAGGCCCTGTGATGGTGTCCCCTGAATAGATATGTGGGCACAATTGGCAACGGGCTTTGTTGCAAGGATAAGTTCCTGGGTTAGTGGTTCTGTTGTGTGGTATGTGGTTGTTGGTGAGTATTTGCTTCAGGTTGCGGGGCTGTCTGTAGGCAAGGACTGGCCTGTCTCCCAAGACTTGTGAGAGTGTTGGGTCATCCTTTAGGATAGGTTGTAGATCCTTAATAATGCGTTGGAGGGGTTTTAGTTGGGGGCTGAAGGTGACCGCTAGTGGCGTTCTGTTATTTTCTTTGTTAGGCCTGTCCTGTAGTAGGTAACTTCTGGGAACTCTTCTGGCTCTATCAATCTGTTTCTTTACTTCTGCAGGTGGGTATTGTAGTTGTAAGAAAGCTTGACAGAGATCTTGTAGGTGTTTGTCTCTGTCTGAGGGGTTGGAGCAAATGCGGTTTTACCAGCAGGAGAGTGAGTTTGTGTGTGTATTGGGGTGGGGGGGATGTAAGAAAACCTGGATTTATGCAGGAAATAGCCCGACTTGATTATGTAAAGAGTTGTCACTTTGGATGGGCTAGCACCAGCAGGAGAGTGAATTTGTGTGGGGGGGTGGAGGGTGAGAAAACCTGGATTTGTGCTGGAAATGGCCCACCTGATGATCACTTTAGATAAGCTATTACCAGCAGGACAGTGGGGTGGGAGGAGGTATTGTTTCATATTCTCTGTGTATATATAAAGTCTGCTGCAGTTTCCACGGTATGCATCTGATGAAGTGAGCTGTAGCTCACGAAAGCTCATGCTCAAATAAATTGGTTAGTCTCTAAGGTGCCACAAGTACTCCTTTTCTTTAAGTGCTAAAGGAACTCTCAAGGAAAACAAGGCAGTTGCAGAGAAGCTAAATGCTTTTTTTTAATTGGTCTTCACTGTAGAGGAATTGAGGGATGCTCCCATGCCTGAGCCATTCCTTTTAGATGACTAATCTGAGAAACTGTTCCATATTGACAGATGACTAAGGGAGGGGATATGATAGAGATCTATAAATGCATGAATGGTGTGGAGAAAGTGAATAAGGAATTGTTATTGACCCCTTCACATAATACAAACAAAAGGAAGTACTTTTCTACACAACACGTTGTCAACCTCTGGAAATCATTGCCAAAGGAGGTTGTGAAGGCCAAAAATATAACTGGGTTCAAAAAAGAATTAGTAAATTCATGGAAAATTGGTCCATCAATGGCTATTAGCCAAGATAGTCAGGGATGCAACCCCGTGTTCTAAATGTCCCTAAATCTCTAACTGCCAGAAGCTGGGATTGGATGATAAGGGAGATTACTTGATAATTGCCCTGTTCTGTTCATTCCCTCTGAAGCATCTGGCACCGGCCACTGTTGGAAGACATAATATGGGACGAGATGGACCATTGGTCGGACCCAGTGTGGCCATGGGAGAACACAGAATACAGCATGAACAGGAAACAACAGGGGAGTTAGTCACAGACTTAAAACTAAAAAGCCAGTCCTGTAATTATAAAATATTAAAATACTATATCATTAAAGACCAGATTGTCCCAGAATGTAACAATAAATAACTATGTGAATGGTTACTAAGTGAGATGGATTTGATGCTAGAAAGGGTAATATTTATATGCCAATCAGCAGAACAAACAGAAATACAAATAAAAGTCCCAGAGAAAGGCACAGAGTGTTGCCTCTGAATACCATAGCTAAACTACCACAGAAAAAGTTCATAGAAATTAAGTTGGCCAGGTCCAGAAAAATGGAAAGCAGGAACCAATGCCAGTGATATAGCAACCAGCATGAGTATAGGAAATGCTCAGCATTCAGTCAAATATGTAGACTATAATAAGCCCAACCATTATGCGAAAATGTGCAGAGAATTCAAGCAAATACACATATCAAGTGCAAAAATGGAATCCTCAGCTGAAGAGGAAGAGTTGTTCTTACGCACAGTAACTGAGGCGGCTGAAGACTCAAAAGATTAGCTAATTAAAATGAGCACAAATGGCAAGTGTCTGACATACAAGATAGACACTGGGGAACAAGTAAATGTAATAACAGAAACTGAAATAGAGAGATGTAAGAAGCACATAAAATTTGGCAAGTCAAAATTATCTGTGAAAACCTATAATGGAAGAACAATTCCAATTTTGGAAGAGTGTACACTGAGACATAAACAAAGGGAAAATGATAAAATAATAGGTTGTGGTGGTACACAGAGACAAGCAACTAGTCTTGGGCCTACATATATGGGCCTACAATATGATTAAATCATAGCCTTATTTATTATCAACCTCCACCCACCCCTCTCAACAAGTGCTATAGCAAAACTGCACCACTGTTGCTGAACCTGCATATTCCATTCCAGAGAACTAGCTGCTTCCCCGGACAAAATAAGCAAAGAAACACCCATACTCTGCAAAAGCTAGAAACAAAATCCTCTTTCAAGAGGTTTGAATTGCCAAAGTCCCTACACGACTTAATTTGCAGCCTGTTGTAAGACCATGCCATCTCAGCTATGAAATAACACATTTTAAGGGCAATTGAACAGCCTGAGAAATTCCCCAGAGAACAAACAGCACCAAATTATTTAGAACAGGTGTTTCTTATAATGATGCTACCCTGAGGAAATGCCATGCTCAATAGGCTTCAAAATCACATTGTTTTCTGTTTGCATGTAGATGTGAATGGGAAAAGGGTGAAGTGTCTGTATGTTTGAGCCAAGGGAAGTGTGTCATATGTGCTTATGTGCGTAGTGTGAAGTCTTTGTGTTTGTGCATAAGCGTGCAGAGTTTTGCTGGACAGCTCTTGAGGAAGAATCATTTCCTTACATCATCGCTGCTCTTTATGTGGATTTTTTTTTCTGCATTACACTATACATAAGGTAAAAATGTGTATGCTACAAAAATAATTTGGAGGGTATTTGACAGCTATGCAGAAGATGTGGTAAATGTAGTGATACTAAGGAGATGGGAGCAATTATCAAAAAAACCTAGAAGGACAAATAGCTTCCTACTTTTAAAGAGAGGCTATGAGGTGATACAAGAAGGCTGGTGAATTGTATTGATCACTTGCTGACAATCTACCTTACAGACCACTGAAACAGTCATTGGGCATGTGCACACTGAATTTGGACTAAGTCTCCCACGGAAGTGCTCTAAAAATAGCTGTGTAGACAGTGCTTTGAAGTTGCAGTTGGGCTGGAGCCTAGGCTCTCAAACCCCCTGCCCCCACCCTCAATCTTCAGAGCCCAAGCTCCAGCCCAAGCCACAATGTCTACACAGCTATATTTAGAGTACTAGCATGAGCCCCACTAGCATGAGTCTGTGGGCCTGGGCTGGGGGGGTCTTGCTCCCTGATGAAGTGTAGATATGTCCAAAGTGTGTCCAAACTTGCTGCTATTGAAGTCAGTGAGAACTTTCCATTGCAGACCACTCAAAAGAATGACTATTAAGAGTAAGTGATTATTTTCACAGTATGAGTACAAGACATAGAATGTCTTTGAAAGAGAATAAGACAGTTTCCACCAACTCAAAAAAAAGTTCCTTCAAACTCTAAAGCCCCAAGATAATAAATTATAATCCACAAACACCAACCAGTTAGAAATATCATCTAGCTATAGTTGTTGAAAAATTCAGGAATAAAACAAGTAAAATTTCTCAATGGGGCTGTAAGCTGCTTCTTCATAGCACATAGATTGGTAATGGACAATTTATTGGACCAGCCTTGTAGGTGTTCCTCACTCTGCTCTCCAATTAAGTGCTTGTTGCAAATCAACCACAAATTCATTTAAAAAATGTCCTGGATCATAAAATAAGCCTTCTGAATCCAGTCCTAATCCCGCTCATCATGCAGAAAAGAATGTTTAATTTGCTGACCATTTTAATCTGGTACACTATTCAAATAATCACCGAGGGTCCAATCCTTCTTCCTTTGACTTTCATGCCTCTCCACTTCTATGCTCTCCCCACTGTTGATTTCTGGAATCAGAAACACTGTCAGAGAGGCTAATCTTGAAGTTATTCCAACCCAACTGGTACCTGAAAGTGTATCTTGCGATAGCTCATTCTCATAAATTTTTCAATCCAGTTCCCCGACCATAGTGGATTGGGTGTGAGCATATTAAGATTCAAATTGTTTGATGTTTTCCAAACCTCAGAGTCTTCTGTGGTTTGCCCAGCAATATTACAACTGGGATTTTCAAAAGCACTCTGATGCCACTGAATTCAATGGAAGTTTTACCAATGACTTAAGTATGGGCCAAAGCTGAGCTTTATTGAAAATCCCACCAATATCCTTTCCCCCATGCTTTCCAAGACTTTTGCTATTGTAACTTAAGACCACTAGACTGTTAAGACTCCCCAAAATACTCTTTGATTGAATAAAGAATAAGCAAATATATTCATAGATTCATAGATACTAAGGT
The DNA here is from genome assembly GCF_965140235.1 of Caretta caretta. Lineage (NCBI taxonomy): Eukaryota > Metazoa > Chordata > Testudines > Cheloniidae > Caretta > Caretta caretta. Next base: position 70,432,619 of record NC_134206.1, on the reverse strand, counting down.
CAGAAGGGACCATTATGATCATCTAGTCTGACCTCCTGCACAATGCGGGCCACAGAATCTCACCCACCCACTCCTGCGAAAAACCTCACCTATGCCTGAGGTATTGAAGTCCTCAAATCATGGTTTAAAGACTTCAAGGAGCAGAGAATCCTCCAGCAAGTGACCCGTGCCCCATGCTACAGAGGAAGGCGAAACATTTTTTGATTTTTTTGTTAAATTTTTTCAGATAATGTTGACTTGTTTACAAACTGGTTGAAGACCGCAATAAGTAAATAAATAAATAAAGTGAAAATCTTTTTTAAAAATGTTTACAAAAACTTTTCCTCACCATTCTGAAAAAAAATGACTAGTTGTATTTGCAAACTATTCTTCTGATGGGAAAAAGGCTACCTATAAAGAAAAAAGAAACAAACAAACTTTCATTTAGTCTGGAACCCATTTATTAATTATGTGTAATGCAGGAGTTTAATACATAAGCTTTTTCAATATTCTGCATTGCATGCAGGATCCAGAGTATAACTAACTTTTACTGATGGAAACTAAATATTAATCATTTTGTAATTTTCACCATGTCATATTTATTTGGATGTACTTGAATATTGTCAGTGGGTAGTTTACTTGTGTGGACTCATCATTGTGCAAGAAGAAGGATGGCTGTATGGTTAAGTCACTGAACTGGGACTCAGGAGTACTCAATTCAGTTCCTGCCTCTTCTTCCAAGCCATTTCACCTCTATGTCTCAGTTTTCTTCTCCCCGGGATAGACCATGGTCTCACAGGGGTGTACTGAGGATAAACTCAATAATGTGGGGCAATAAGTTTGGGGGGGGTGGGATAGCTCAGTGGTTTGAGCATTGGCCTGCTAAACCCAGGGTTGTGAGTTCAATCCTTGAGGGGGCCATTTAGGGATCTGGGGCAAAAATTGGGGATTGGTCCTGCTTTGAGCAGGGGGTTGGACTAGATGACCTCCTGAGGTCCCTTCCAATCCTGATATTCTATGAATCTATGAATAAAATGGATGATGGGGGCTATAAGAGAAGATAGACTTGTATGTGCTCTTCTATTTTCTTTCTTTTCTATTTAGCCCCTCTTCACTTCCTTTCAGTAATTTATCTTGAAATACAGGTATAGTATGACAAAATGTAGTGATTGGCTAATTTAAGGTACCATTACAATACCTACACTACTTGGCCACCGGTATATTGCACAATGTATTAGTTTGATTGTAAAACAGAACATATATAAACATTTGGATATATCTAGCATCAATCATATGCTGAAATTGTCAGTATTGCCAGCTGATTTACTGTCCTGTGCCCCATCTTTTACAACTTCTGTTTGGAGGTGGATAATTCCACTGTCATTTTAGTAGTTCAGCAATAACTTGCATTCTGGTTTTTAGACACCAATGCACTGACAAATCATTCATTCATCACTACCTATCATATGTACTTATAGAGTTTCCACTACTATAGTATCTGAATGCCTCACAATCTTTATGTTTTTTATATCCTTCCAAACACCTCTGTGAGGCAGGGAAGTGCTATTATCCCCATTTAGCATGTCTATAGTAGAGAAGGAATTGAATGCAGGTCATTTATAACCAAGGTCATTTATAGTCCAGGTTAATACATGAACCACAGGGCTATCTTTCCCCTCCCTCTGGAGCATCCTTCCTCATTTATTTACAGAGGGATTGATGGAGAAAAACAACAGGGGAAAAGATAAGGGGAAAGGTAAAACAGAGTTACATCCAACACAAGGACCCTGTGTCTGGATCCAGAGTTCAGGAATCCTGAGCTAGGTTCCAGTCCAGTGGTGAGTCTTGGGTGCTTCTGGTCATCTTTGGTGCCAGTTAACTTTCTCCAACAAACCTCTCCAATGACCTCTTCTGCCGCTCTCTGCAAACCCACACAGAGCAACAATCTCCCCACTTAGCTAGCTACAGCCACCCTACCTATTCCCAATTCAAAATCACAAGTACCACTTTTCATGGCCCCATACAGCTCTGATCAACAGTGATACTGGGTCCAGCTCTGGTTTGTCCTTCTCAGGTGATTCCTCCCTGTCACAGTGCACCTCCTGGCTCCTGTCCTGGGGTGTCCCCGTTCAGCCGCTCTGTCCCTCCCAGGCTTTGTGCTAGTTCTCGGCTGCTTCACCATGTGAAGGTCTTCTTGCTGTAGCCTTCTTGTCTAGAGCTAATGACACACTCACCCTGTCAGTCTCCCTCTCTCCACCCCCCTCTCAAACAACCAGCACTTCGTCTCACTGGAACCATCAGCAATTCCTCTGCCAAGGTTTTAAAGGAGCCATGCTCTCTAACCACAAGACAGTTACATATTCCTCTTTAATATACTCTATCTTGAGAGAGAGAGAGTATTAAACAAAAATACATCTATGGAAACATACAGAACATTACTTTGCATTGAATAGCAAAAACTACCACTGGACAGGCAGCAGGACAATTCATGTATTTCTTTCTCTTCTTAATTGTTATGAAATGGCATTTATGGTAGTGTATCCTAGTTGTGGTGACTTGCTGACTTTATGGTATCTGACACAGAGTGGAAATTATTGCTACAATCCTAAAATGAGTGTGAAATTGTTCCACTCCAAATGGAAGTTGTAGAACATGGGACATCAGATACTAAATCATCTAGCAACACTGAAAATTTCAGGCATATGATTGATGCCAGATTTCTGCTGGGGATCAAAATCCATCCACCAATGTAGCTTTTGTCATCAATCACATCTCTGTAATGTTCTGTATTTCTAGGAGTTACCAGTGTGCAACAGCCCCAGTGGCAACAGGAAGTAAAAAAGAAGCAAGAGGCTTGTGATTCCTTAAATGGTGATCCTGCAAACCTTTCTAGTATTACAACAACTGTGGAAAGCAAAGTGGGGAAGAATGAGAAGACGTCAAACAACGTGATTATGTTTTAATCAAGGTTGTTCCCAGGCCAGCATGGGCACAGAAGGCAAGGAAGTATGCAAGGAGCCATCCATAGTGGCCAGGCATAATATAATCCTAATTGTAAACCCCTGAGCCCAAGGACCATGCAGTGCTAATACAGCTGTTGAGTGGCCAGGAAAGGACATGGCTATGCACAGATGGAAACAGATGCCACTTTCTGAAAGAATTATGCCTTTGCTGTTCTCCCTCTACACCCTAAGGCCCATTCTGACTTGTGCTGGGAACTAGCCTGCTACAGATTGGTTCTAGATTGCAATGGTGGCTTAAAGCTACCTTTGTGCCCCTTCTCCCAGGTCTTGTGCTGGCCCGTAGAATATATTAACAGAAATTGTGAATCATTTCTGAACCATTCCCAAACAAGCAAACAAAAAAGCCTACATTTGTTAAAGGTTTGGTTTGCTTCATTCTATGCATATTTTACATAGATTAGCTCTCCTGCCAAGTGTGGATTGAACAGGAGTAACAGGGTCTTATTAAGATAATGAGAAATAAGAAAGTAAATCAAGAATGTGCCCACTTGTAAATTAACTGCCCCAAAATTTCATTTGCACAGAGTTAAGGTTGTCCGGCAGTGCTTCATGTCCTTCCAGAGCATTGAGTTCAACTACACTCAAACCTCAGAAACCCAAGAAATACAAAGTAATACAAGACCCAAGGTAATACAAAATTATACTTCTGAATACCTGGAAATATAAAGTAAATATCAATGCCACCCTTGCACCTTAACTTTTCCCCTGGAGTTAACAATAGCCACTGGGAATGGTTGTGGTGACATAATAAGGAGATAAGAAGAACAACTAAGAATGTGCCATTGTTTGTATTATGCACTCACTACAGAGGAACACATGATGAGGAGTACAGTGCAGAGGATTCTGTCTGGGTCCCCTTTCCAGCTAGCTGAAATAGGGACACCAAAGAGCTGGACAACCCTTGGACACCTTCGCCCATGCTTCTGTAGCAGGGCTGCCCGTATTCAGTGCCATGGTGCAGCTACTGAGTCTCTGCAGGTCCTTACCTAGTACCCGTCTGAGAAGGTGAGTTTATGCCCTCTAAGAGAGTATAGGAACTAGAGGTGTGGATAAATTACAAATTGGAAAATACGCAATTTTATAATAGTACCAGGGAAAAGAGTGCCCATTATTGGGTTAAAACTGAGCGACGTTCAATGCAGGTTGCTATCAGAGCAACAAGGCAGGAAGATAAATATCGAACATTCACTAGACATAAGGGGTGAAATCCTGGCCAAATTGAAGCCAATGGGAGTTTGGCCATTGATTTCAGTGGGGCCAGGATTTCTCCTAGCATAAGAGAAACAAAATATGCCATTCTATTTAAGTTTATATTTCTAAAAATTGATTGTCAAGGTTGTCCATAGCCTGAGACCTGTACTATATTGTGGTAGCTATAGTACAAATCAAAATAAATAAATATTTACTCTTCTTGGGCTTGATCCTGCCTACTCTAACTCCTGATCAGTTCTTAAACACACAATTAAACACATTAAAATCAATGGGACTACTCATTTGATAAGGACCATGAGATGGTCGAGTTCAGGATCCTGACACAGGGAAGAAAGGAGAACAGTGGAATATGGACTCTGGACTTCAGAAAAACAGACTTTGACAACCTCAGGGATCTGATGGGCAGGATCCCCTGGGAGAATAACATGAGGGGGAAAGGAGTCCAGGAGAACTGGCTGTATTTTAAAGAATCCTTATTGAGGATACAGGGACAAAACACACTGATGTGTAGAAAGAATAGTAAATATGGCAGGCAACCAGCTTGGCTTAACAGTGAAATCCTTGCTGATCTTAAACACAAAAAAGAAGCTTGCAAGAAGTGGAAGATTGGACAAATGACCAGGAAAGACTATAAAAATATTGCTCGGGCATGCAGGAGTGAAATCAGGAAGGCCAAATCACCCCCGGAGTTGCAGCTAGCAAGAGATGTTAAGAGTAACAAGAAGGGTTTCTTCAGGTATGTTAGCAACAAGAAGAAAGTCAAGGACAGTGTGGGCCCCTTACTCAATGAGGGAGGCAACCTAGTGACAGAGGATGTGGAAAAAGCTAATGTACTCAATGCGTTTTTTGCCTCTGTCTTCACGAACAAGGTCAGCTCCCAGACTGCTGCACTGGGCAGCACAGCATAGGGAGGAGGTGCCCAGCCTTCTGTGAAGAAAGAAGTGGTTCGGGACTATTTAGAAAAGCTGGACAAGCACAAGTTCATGGGGCCGGATGCACTGCATCCGAGAGTGCTAAAGGAGTTGGCAGGTGTGATTGCAGAGCCATTGGGCATTATCTTTGAAAACTCATGGCAATCGGGGGAGGTCCCGACAACTGGAAAAAGGCTAATGTAGTGCCCATCTTTAAAAAAGGGAAGAAGGAGGATCCGGGGAACTACAGGCCAGTCAGCCTCACCTCAGTCCATGGAAAAATCATGGAGCAGGTCCTCAAGGAATCAATTCTGAAGCACTTAGAGGAGAGAAAAGTGATGAGGAACAGTCAGCATGGATTCACCAAAGGCAAGTCATGCCTGACTAATCTAATTGCCTTCTATGACAAGACAACTGGCTCTGTGGATGAGGGGAAAGCAGTGGACGTATTGTTCCTTGACTTTAGCAAAGCTTTTGACACTGTCTCCCACAGTATTTTTGCCTGCAAGTTAAAGAGTTATGGGCTGGATGAATGGACGATAAGGTGGATAGAAAGCTGGCTAGATTGTCGGGCTCCATGAGTAGTGATCAATGGCTCCATGTCTAGTTGGCAGCCGGTATCAAGTGGAGTGCCCCAAGGCTCGGTCCTGGGGCTGGTTTTGTTCAATATTTTCATTAATGATCTGGAGGATGGCATGGACTGCACCCTCAGCAAGTTTCCAGATGACACTAAACTGGGAGGAGAGGTAGATATGCTGGAGGGTAGGGATAGGATACAGAGGGCCCTAGACAAATTAGAGGATTGGGCCAAAAGAAATCTGATGAGGTTCAACAAGGACAAGTGCAGAGTCCTGCACTGAGGACGGAACAATGCCATGCACCACTACAGACTAGGGACCGAATGGCTAGGGAGCAATTCTGCAGGAAGGGACCTAGGGGTTACAGTGGTCGAGAAGCTGGATATGAGTCACCAGTGTGCCCTAGTTGCCAAGAAGGCCAATGGCATTTTGGACTGTATAAGTAAGGGCATTGCCAGCAGATCGAGGGACGTGATCGCTCTCCTCTATTCGACATTGGTGAGGCCTCATCTGGAGTACTGTGTCCAGTTTTGGGCCCCACACTACAAGAAGGATGTGGAAAAATTGGAAAGCGTCCAGCAGAAGGCAACAAAAATGATTAGGGGACTGGAACACATGACTTACGAGGAGAGGCTGAGGGAACTGTGATTGTTTAGTCTGCGGAAGAGAAGAATGAGGGGGGATTTGATAGCTGCTTTCAACTACCTGAAAGAGGTTCCGAAGGATGGATCTAGACTGTTCTCAGTAGTAGCAGATGACAGAACGAGGAGTAATGGTCTCAAGTTGCAGTGGGGGAGGTTTAGGTTGGACATTAGGAAAAACTTTTTCACTAGGAAGGTGGTGAAACACTGAAATGCATTACTTAGGAACGTGGTGGAATCTCCTTCCTTAGAGGTTTTTAAGATCAGGCTTGACAAAGCCCTGGCTGGGATGATTTAGTTGGGGACTGGTCCTGCTTTGAGCAGGGGGTTGGACTAGATGACCTCCTGAGGTCCCTTCCAACCCTGATATTCTATTATTCTATGATTCTATGACTACTCATGTAAATTAAATTTTGCCTCATTGAGACCCTAAAACAAAGAGTATTTAAAATTTCTGTTTCCTTTAACAATGTATACCTTTTTTAAGGTTGATTCACATTCATGTACAGAATCACTCATTGTAACTCTCATTCTATGTTATATACGCATGTATATTTCCATGTACCAAAAAAGTAAAGAGAGAATTTTATCTTCACAATGGAGCTCCAAAGTTTGCCTTTCATTTTACAAAAAGCTAAACAAATAAAACAATTAGTTAGACTTGCTCTAGGTTACATTTTCCCATAATTTCAAATGTATTTCTAATGAAAACAATGGCAACTTATCAGTGGAAATCCATATAGACATAACACAGTATTTTTTTTCTCTTTCAGCTGTTGCTTTAAAATCAATTATATGTGAGCCAAAGAAGCCTGAAGGTAGCAACTGGGTCAACACTGTTTTATTGGTACCTGACTGTCTTTACAAGCAAAACATATTTTAACCATATGTCAATCACATTTTAACAGCAGAGTCTTTTATTAGTTTTCTCTAAATTATTACTTTCTTCACAGTTTAAATGGAATGGAACATTGAAATACTGTTTTACATTTTTATATTCTCCACCAGAAAATTTAGAACTAATCTAAAATAAAGCAACAAGCAATATATCAGATTCGTCAATCAATATTGACATACTCTTCAGTTCCATCTGTATGGTAATATCAAGATTCATTTCTGAAAATGTATTCTTCAAATTAAAGACAACCAAAAATGCAATTTTGATTTAATTCTAGTGAATAAATATGTATAATTCTCAGCCACATGAAGATGATCCTTATATTTTGGTAAGATTTTGGATGAAAAAGGAATAGCCACAATAAATATATGCTGAAGGCTTGTATTTTTTATCAGCATATACTGAAGACTGAATTTTTATAGATTTTTATTCTGAGTTGAAATTTAATAATAAAGACATAAATGAAGTATTCACTATTCATCTGAGGTTCAGTAGGTTATTGAGCAGCTACATCCTTATTTTTTTAATTAATTTATAGTAAATATCCGTGTCTAGAACATGGAGATCTGGGGGGGGGAGGATTTCTTTAAATTAAAAAAAAATCACATGTTAAAATAGCTACAATTGCGTCTTTAATGCTAACCAGGAAGACCAGAACCACAAAAGAAGACAGTCCATTTGTTTAATTTCCCTCCCTCCAACGACTTTACTAATATGCCTGCACTACAAACTTAAGTCAATCTGTATGAGGTTAATTTACAGCCACAGCAGTAATTTCTCCAGTGCTGTATATCCACTCTACCCTTCTTGGGTTGGTGGTGTGCGTCCTGACCAGGAGAGTTTTCACTGATCTAAGAGGGGCAATGTGAGGAGCTGAGAGCATGGTTTCTCAACTCTGCTGGCAGCTCCCTACTAGGAGCCTGGCTGTCCCCCAGGCTCACAGTGGGCTGTCCCACCTCTGCTCCCTGGTCCCCCCTAGGAGTGGAGGGAATCTGCCTGGGGCCTCCCTGCTCCTCGTTCCCTGCTGGAAGCAGGGGAAGCCGCCCGGGGCTTCTCATCCCAGCTCACAGCTGGGAGCAGGGTCCATCTACCCTACACAGACACTGCATCACCCTAACTACACTGACATAAGCCTTACACCTCTTGTGGAGGTGAAGTTATTATGTTGGTGTAGTAAAGCACTCACATTGGCAGAAGGAATGATGTAGTGTAGACACTGACATAATTAGGTCGACATAAACTGCCTCATGTCTACCTAACTGTCTAGGTCAGTGGTTCCAAAACTTGTTCCGCCGCTTGTGCAAGGAAAGCCCCTGGCGGGCCGAGCCGGTTTGTTTACCTGCCGCGTCCGCAGGTTCGGCCAATCGTGGCTCCCAATGGCTGTAGTTTGCTGCTCCAGGCCAATGGGGGCTGTGGGAAGCGGTGGCAAGCACATCCCTCGGCCTGCGCAGCTTCCCGCAGCCCCCATTGGCCTGGAGCAGTGAACCACGGCCACTCGGAGCTGCGATCGGCCAAACCTGCAGACACAGCAGGTAAACAAACCGTCTCTGCCCACCAGGGGCTTTCCCTGCACAAGCGGAGGAACAAGTTTCAGAACCACTGATGTAGTGGATACCAGCCCTAAGAAAGCTAATCTCACACAGGATACATAAAGGAAGAGAAGCATTATAAGGGATCAAGATCACCCCGCTTAGCCTGTCTAGCTATATATATGAGGGGTTTGTACCAGGACCCATCACTGCAGTATTTAAGATGGTATTTCTGGCTCGTCTGTCTTTCTAGTTTATAAAAAGCTCTGCTTGAGGTGGGATCTTCTGTGGGGGAGAAAAAGGAGAATGCCATTCTTTTTAGGGTGGGGAAGCTTTTTCGAATGGAAATGTTTTGCAGGGCATCTAAAGGTGATCCAACTCTGGATTAATCTAATCTCCTCCTTCATTCCACAGCAGGATCTCAACTGAGAATGCTTTGTCCCCAACTTTCATATGCTTAGTTCAGGGATTTGTGATCTGCATTGTCCAAGAGAACCATAATGGTTTTGTAATGGAGATGTAGTCTTGAATGTAGCTGAGATATAGCTGATCCATTAGTCTCCCCCATATTTACCATATATAAAAAGGTAAATCTAAAACAAAATCCTCAATGTCTTTAATGGATCAGCTATATCTCAGCTACATTCAAGACTACATCTCCATTACAAAACCATTATGGTTCTCTTGGACAATGCAGATCATATTATATAATTTTTACAAATGTTTAAAAGTAAAAAAGAAAAACCTCTGTGGTCCTTAGTTATGTTTGGACTTCTAAAAAGCCTGACTTTGTTTTAGTTTTCATAAAGTAAGAGTCCAGTTCTGAAAATACTTAAAAATACAGTACAGATAACTTTACTGACATGAGTAATCTTGTGGCCTGAGGCTAGATATTCAGAGGTGACAAATGAAGATTGAACTCCTCAGTTCTCATTAATGCTTTGGATGCTGTGTGATTAAATCATCGTTACATTATGCAAAAAATGTATCCCTCTGATTTTAGCCCCAATGAGTCTATATATAATCTTCATAAAAGGCCTGACCCAATGTTCCCCAAAGCCAATCTGTCTTTCTGTTGATCTTCATGGGCATTAGTTAAGGCTTAAATTGCTGTAGGTTTCAGTGTTAGCTGCTGTTTACCTTTGCTTATTGACTTCAGCTCTCCATTCACTGATAATGAACATACAGAATTCCCACATTCCCCATTGTATGATCTCCACTACTACACACATGCTATGACTTCCCCTTTCACAATCAAAACTAGAAAAAAATATACTTTTTTTTTTTTTAACAAGCTTAATGTTGTAGTAAATTAAGCCTGAGAGAATACTCTAAACTTCCCCAGGAGTTGGGCCTTTGAGGGAAGTTTTAGTGTCAGAGTCAGCAAGCCCCCAAAATTGATGAATGTAGTAAATGTTGCTAGTTTTCTTGTTAAAAGTTGACAGAAAGAAAAAATGAGCAGCCTCACTTTCCCTATCTGCGGAGATAAAGGTAGAAGGAGGCACGCCTCGGGGCCCTATTTCACCCTGGGGTGTTCGCTACTTCCCACCACCCAACACAGGTGTAATGAGGTTAAGTGGTGTCTGTATCAAATAAGTAAGAACTACTAATTATTCCTCAAGAAAGCTTTTAATGATTTTCAACTATAATAACAGCATAAACAAAACAGGAAAAGGAAAACCAAAGACCAGTGCTGAATAAGAATTAATACAAAAGGCAGATTATATTGAAGACAAGCACAAATACATGTAATACTGTGGACCATTTGTGAGTTTCTGAACAGTGACTCTCCTTATGCTGGTCCTGGCAGGTCATAATAAAAGCCCTGAAGACAATCATAAGTAAAGCTCTTATTCACCTGTTTTATATTTCTCGTGACAAACTATTTCAAAGGCAACACAATTATACGTATAAGGAGCTAATGAATGACAGCACTACATGCATCTGCTTGGGCTACTTGAAAGACAAGCACAATACATGCAAAGCTATTATGCATCAGCCAACTACTATTGATGTTATGCTACAGTATCGATACAACTATGATCAATTCGGCTCGAGTGACCAGACTTCTTTACTCTATAGATTTATCCTGCATTCGTCCGAAAATACGTTACCCTTCAGTTGGCCGCTTTCCGCACTGGCCAGGTACAGACAGTCGAGAAGTCCACGTCCCTTCGGTTCAGGGGATGCGGGTACCGAAAACACACACACAGAGTCCCGTGCCTTCATTCTTTTTATCTGGTCTGACGGCTATGTTTTAGAACAGACCAACCAATCATGGCGGGCCACATTATTCATGTGGTTGCCCTAGTTGTATAATTGATGTGTATTTAATTTTTATGTCCAATTGTTAGTATAATTTAGGCCTGTTTATTTTCTGTAGCCAATTAGATCTTGAATGTGGTTAATTTGAGGTTGATAAGTACATAGGAGTCAGCATAAATTGTTATCTGGTTGCAGCGCGTCCTAACCACAAGCCACAAGCTTAAACTTTGTTTTTACGAGGCTTGCATTTTGAAGTATATGGAAGTTTGAGGCTTAACAGTTGCAATACTTTTATTTCGTTTAAGTTTGACAAGACAGTTGCTCAATTTATTCACACTGTCCAGATAAAAAAGGTTACAAAGTCCGGAGTGTTCAACAAAGCTAGAGACCTTATTGCTAATGTCTCCTTTACATTAAAAAAAAAGGTTATGAAAAAGTTTGTATGTCTTCATTTTGAGTTTATATTGTTTTGTCTCTTTAGTTGGAAACATTTATTACTTCAGAGTAAAGGTGCTGGTGCAAGGGCAGAGGAGGAGGGATTGTAATAGCATATAGTACTGTCAAACAGATAGAAAGCACAGAGCAGAACTCTGAACAACAAAAAGAAGATATTTTACAACTCAGTGGTTCTGAAAAGGTTTACACAGGGTTGAGGTGATTACAGAGGCATTAAATGAGCAAGAAATTGATGAACATGATCCAGATCATCAATAAGCAATCCAGATGTGCAGTACAAGTGAATGGAGAGATTGATGAATCCTTTGAATCAGGTAGGAGAAGCAGTAGGAGTTTGACAGGTTATTTACTGGCTGCCATAACCTTTAATGTTGCTCCATGAATCAGCTAGCACAGAGTCACAGCAATGGAATGCTCAGTCTTAGGGCACCTGGCTCCACTGCTCCTACAACGCCCCCATCAGTTTATCACCAGATTTGCACTACACTCTCTTTTTTCAGTATAGCTGTTTGCTGATGCTTCTACCTACAACAGAGATTCTGTAACTGCAGCTAAGTAAGACAAGTGAGAAAAAAGGGTACACAGTCATGTTTAGATAACGACAAACATCACCAGTGCAGAGAATACTTAAAAGGAATGCAACCATTATGGGTCCTCTCATGGGATGTATACTCCACCTCTGAAGGGGTTAATGTGGGTTAGGGAAGCCAATTAACATATCTGACAGCACCTGTGAGAGATTAAAATCCAGGCTCAATTGATAATGAAGCCCAGCTGTGGAGAGGCTGCATGGTGATGATAAAGCTGGAAAGTTTATAGCAGAAAAAAGCTGTAAGGAGAGATTCTGCAGAAAGTTTACAGTGGAAAGGTGCTGTGGGGAGAGATTCTGCAGTTGCTTTCAGGGGGATAGAAAAAGGTAGAAAGCAGTCCAGGAAGTCTGAGGAAATAGACTGTGGCTGCTAGATACAGGGTCCCTTGGCTGGAACCCAGAATAGAGGGAGATCTTGGGTTCCCCTACCAGCCCCTGAGGAAGGTGGGGTGAAACTCCCTGAGGTAAGTGGTGTAAGGACCACAGAACCCAGAGACGGACAAAAGACTTGCTGTAAGGTCATTGGACTCTACTTCAGTTGGACTCTGTTACCCTGAAAGGGGTAGAGTAATATGTGACCTTGCTGAAGAGCCAAGTTGTGGGAAGAGAGAGCACTACAGCAATGGAGAGACCGTCAGCAAGGGGCCCCATATGGGAAGACAGATGCCATGCCATGCTTGGCTTTAAGAAAGTGATCATTCAGTGAGTGAACCCCTTTACAGGTCTAAAGAACAGTTACTACATTTTGTATCCTAGCAGCACCTAGAGGCCTTAATGGAGTATCGGGGCTCCATTGTGCTAGGTGATGAACACTACCCTCTCACCAAACAGCTAACAATCTTAATATGGAGTGTAGTTGTAGCCGTGTCAGTCCCAGGATACTAGCGAGACAAGGTGGGTGAGGCAATATGCTATTATCTTATCTTAACTTGGTCCAATAAAAGATATTATCTCACCTACCTTGTCTAACAATCTAAATAGATGAGACAGACCAATAGTAATAGACAAACAACTTAAATGCAAAATATTAAGAGGACAAAGATTGTTAGTTATTTTTTGTTTGAAAATGTCAAAAAATGTTTTGACAATTTCTAAACTTTTTCAAATATTTTTTTTTCAAGTTGAAAAATGTGTCATAATCAACTCTCCCACAAAAAAGTTTTGGTTTCCTTGAATCTGCATTTTCTGACATAAAAATATTTTGTTGAAAAAAGCTTGATCATTTTTAACTACAACATATCTAAAAAGATAAGAGAAAGGAGCTGAAAAATATTGGGAAATAATATTCATCAGGAGTATTATTAGTAGAGGAAGCTTGGTTAGGAATAGACAAAACAATCCTTTAGCAAAGCCTGCAAAAGATGAGCAAATATATCAGAAAGTGATACACGGTCTGGGATCACACCAGAAGTATATACAATTCAGTACAGACCTTGGGTATATGCTTCAGGTTAACTATGTGCTTAAGTGCTTCTTTGTATAAGAATATTGTTTTGAATTGGGGTGATAAGCAGCAAATGAGCAGGAGAATTATATTTTTTAAAAATCCAAGTAGAATTTTTTTTAAAAAAGGTAAAGAAAACACTAATTCCAAATTATATAATTTAATTGGGCATAATAATTAGAAGAGTATTAAAAAACAATAACTAGCTGTCAGGACTTCCAGTCTCCTCCTCCTCCCTCGCCTCCCCCAATCTCTCCTCAGTCATTTGAGAAAAGTTTTGATTTTTAAATTGGAATTGGGCAGCCTTTTAAATTCATAATACACACTTGGGGATTTCGAAACGGTACAGAATTGCTTCATTTTAAAAAGTGGCTTCAGGACATGTCATAAATATAAAGGGAAGGGTAAACACCTTTAAAATCCCTCCTGGCCAGAGGAAAAACCGTTTCACCTGTAAAGGGTTAAAAACTTAAGATAACCTCGCTGGCACGTGACCAAAATGACCAATGAGGAGACAAGATACTTTCAAAGCTAGACAGGGGGGAGGGCGAAGAAACAAAGTTTCTCTCTGTCTGTGTGATGCTTTTGCCGGGAACAGAAAAGGAATGGAGTCTTAGAACTTAGTAAGTAGACTAGCTAGAAATGCGTTAGATTCTGTTTTGTTTAAATGACTGAGAAAATAAGCTGTGCTGAATGAAATGGATATTCCTGTTTTTGTGTCTTTTTGTAACTTAGGTTTTGCCTAGAGGGATTCTCTATGTTTTGAATCTGATTACCCCATAAGGTATTTACCATCCTGATTTTACAGAGGTGATTCTTTTATTTTTTCTTCTATTAAAATTCTTCTTTTAAGAACCTGATTGCTTTTTCATTGTTCTTAAGATCCAAGGGTTTGTGTCTGTGTTCACCTATGCAAATTGGTGAGGATTTTTATCAAGCCTTCCCCAAGAAAGGGGGTGTAGGGTTTGGGGAGGACTTTGGGGGGAAAGATGTTTCCAAGAGGGCTCTTTCCCGGTTATATATCTGTTAGACGCTTGGTGGTGGCAGCAATAAAGTCCAAGGGAAAAAGGAAAATAGTTTGTACCTTGGGGAAGTTTTAACCTAAGCTGGTAAAAATAAGCTTAGGGGGTTTTCATGCAGGTCCCCACATCTGTATCCTAGATTTCAGAAGGGGGAAGGAACCTTGACAGGACATATGCTGTATTTTTAACAAAAATGTTCCTGTGAAAACGGGGGCATGAGTGGACAGAGCCTACTCATGCCCCGATGATCCAAAACTCATTGAAATATCAGTCCTTTGAAATCACTGGCAGCAGGTACAAGCTGGAGTAGCCCTCAGGCTTCTCTAATTTACTTATTTCAGGAGACCAGGTAAGCACAGAGTGGTCCCAGGACCAGAGGCATGTAAAGATGGTTTTATGTCTACTTTCTCAATTGTGCCGTACACTGTTTGTTTCTCAATTGTGCCGTACACTGAGTCAAGGCTCAGACAAAATTTCCATTTAAAAAAAAAGGAGATATCTGGATAAAATAGTACTCTCTTCAATAAATGTATGGTTGTTCAGCTACTATTTTAATAGATACCAGACAAATATACAAATTAATAATATATCACCAGTAAGTGTGGCTAAAATTCTGCACTAAGGGGACTTCCAAGAATAGGTAACATACATTGCAGTTCATATATTTTCCCTGATCATAGTGTCAAAGTTTAATGTCAGTTCCTGCATTTTGCAATATAGGCACATTGGACCCTGTCCTACAGTTCATAGTTTAGTTAAAACTCCCATTGACTTCAATTGTTCATCCTAGATGAGGATTGCAGAAAAATCCCCAATGATTTAGGATTAGATACTGTCCATCTCTACAAGTTAGTTATCAGAAAGAATTATTTCAGGCATAAACAACTTGGCATGTTTACCTCAATGTTCTGCAGACAAAATATTTGTAAAATTGATAATATAAAGATTTAGAGATAAGCATTTGGAAATGAACAATGGAAACAGCTTCCTTTTTTTAAGGTTGATGACAGGAGATTACTATTGAATTACCTTACAAGCTCTCTGAAGCAAACTGTTTCTAGCAAACAAAAAATAAAAAGATTTCATAATCCACCTGATAAAATATTTGTGTTAGAATAAAGAGGTAAACACTGGGTAGATATCCATATTGAGAGGAAGGGATAGCTCAGTGGTTTGAGCATTGGCCTGTTAAACCCAGGGTTGTGAGTTCAATCCTTGAGGGGGGCCATTTAAGTATCTGAGATAAAAATTGGGGATTGGTCCTGCTTTGAGTAGGGGGTTGGACTAGATGAGCTCCTGAGTTCCCTTCCAACCCTGATATTGTATGATCTTATAAAAGGAGCAACCTCCTGTTTGATCTGTTGACACACTGAGTCTGGAGACACCCCTCCCTCCAAAAAAATCTGATAAGATGCAAGAGAGAATGAGTTTTAATAATTGCTGATAAAAATGATTAAGTAAATAAAGTATGAAATACATTGAATGTCAGGGGAAAGTGCAGCTGAGAAAAATATTCTAAAGATGAGTAAGAGAGCACTTAAATCTTGGATATTTTGTATGTTCACAAGGCCGTACATTTCTTACAAGGTGCTGAGTGCCTTTACCTCTCACTGACTTCAGTGGGAGTTTAGGGTGCTGTGCTCCATACCTCACAGGATCAAGCCCATACAGAAGACCAAAAAAGAACATGGAGAGTGTTAAATGGGATATTTCCCTTTTCAAATAGCTTTAGGTGCAGCCCAGTTCTCAAGAGGAGCTACAGGAAAAGAGAAAAGATTAAAGTATAGAATGAAGCCTAAGGATACGTCTACAGTATGAAATTATTTCAAAATTATTCTACTTGAATTTTCGGAAGTTATTTTATACATTCGGTCTTCTGTGTCCCCAGTAAAGCGTGTGAATTTGGCGGAGTGCGTTCACAGTACCAAGGCTAGCATCAAATGTTAGAGCGGTGCGCTGTAGGGAGCTATCCCACAGTTCCCGCAGTCCCCAACGCCCATTGAACTCTGCATGGTCGCCTGTGATGGTGGACTATGTTGATGGTCACCTGTGCTGATGGTGACCAAACAGGAAATTCAAAAGTTCCTGGGGCTTTTACTGCCTACCTGGCTAGTGCATCGGAGTTCAGAGTGTTGTCCAGAGCGGTTACAAGGGAGCATTCTGGGATAGCTCCCGGAGGCCAATATCGTCGAATTGTGTCCACAGTACCTGTAACCCAGAACTGCAATCTTGATTTTAGCACTACTCCACTTGCCGAGGTGGAGTACAGAAATCGGATTAAAGAGACTTTTAAATTGAAAAAATTGGTTTGGTCGTGTGGATGGAATCAGTTTTATTTCAAAGTAACTCAGGAAATTCCGAAATAACCGCATACTGTAGACCAGGCCTAAGAGTATTGACAAATGGATCACTCCCTTAATCCACGCAAGCACCTGCTGCAATTCCCGACAAGAGCAAAGGACTTGTTTATAATCTATTGAATTACTTTGCAAAGGGTAGAAGCTGGTTGAGCAGCAAAGTGACGTCTCTTTGTGGCAGAAAATTGGAATAAGTAGACCTATGTTCCTAACCGAATAAATATATGTGGAGAGGGAGTGGAGGTAATCAACCTCTCCCATAGGAAGGAGAAGTCCTAGGAGGAAAAAGTGCTGAGATTTCCCCCACAAAGCTTCCTGCAGATCATATATTCAAGGAAGAAGGGAGAGAAGGATGGAGAGGGGTTGAAAGATTACACAAAAATTGTAAAAGTGGTAAATAATGAAGAGAACAGGTGACCATAGGCATGGTAACTAGGAGTGCTGGGGGGGGAGGGTGCTGTAGTGGTGCTGGAACACTTTTTACAAGTGAGGGGTGCTGAAAGCCAGTTTTCTAAAAAGAGTTTTCAAAAAGAAGGAGCATGAGAGCCAGATATACCTCAGATTCGGTAAATTTAGGCCAATATATGTCCTCTCATCCCGACCCCCCAAAAATAAATGAACTAGCTGCAGGAGTAAAAGGAGGCAGGCAGAAGTCTAGCAGTAGAATGGGTGGCTATCCAGTTTATTACACTGAACTATGCGTGGCTATCCGGTTTGTTACACTGAACACAGTATGTGTGATTATCTACTTTATGGAGAGGTGGTGTAAGTGTACATTCAGTGCAAGTAACTCATGGCCCTTAAAGACTGAAGAGAGGCTCTTGAGACCGGAGTGGCTGAACTGGAGGCCCTAAGGCAGTGTTTCCCAAACTTGGGACGCCGCTTGTGCAGGGAAAGCCCCTGGAGGATCCGGCCGGTTTGTTTACCTGCCACATCCACAGGTTCAGCCGATTGCGGCTCCCACTGGCGGCGGTTCACTGTGCCCGGCCAATGGGAGCTGCGGGAAGTGGTGCGGGCCGAGGGACATACTGGCCACCGCTTCCCGCAGCCCCCATTGGCCAGACACAGTGAACCGTGGTCAATGGGAGCCGCGATCAGCGAAACCTGCAGAAGCGTCAGGTAAACAAACCAGCCGGGCCTGCCAGGTGCTTTCCCTGAATAAACGGCATCCCAAGTTTGGGAAACAGTGCTCTAAGGAACCATAGAATCATAGAAGATTAGGGTTGGAAGAGACCTCAGGAGGTCATCGAGTTCAACCCCCTGCTCAAGGCAGGACCAACACCAACTAAATCATCTCAGCCAGGGCTTTGTCAAGCTGGGCCTTAAAAATCTCTCAGGATGGAGATTCCACCACCTCCCTAGGTAACCCATTCCAGTGCTTCACCACCCTCCTAGTGAAATAGTGTTTCCTGATATACAATCTAGACCTCCCCCACTGCAGCTTGAGACCATTGTTTCTTGTTCTGCCATCTGTCACCACTGAGAACAGCCAAGCTCCATCCTCTTTGGGACCCCGCTTCAGGTAGTTGAAGGCTGCTGTCAAATCCCCTCTCACTCTTCTCTTCTGCAGACTAAACAAGCCCGGTTTCCTCAGCCTCTCCTCGTAACTCATGTGCCCCAACCCCTGATCATTTTCGTTGCCCTCCGCTGGACTCTCTCCAATTTGTCCACATCCTTTCTGAAGTGTGTGGGGGGGGCTAAAACTGGATGCAATACTCCAGATGTGGCCTCACCAGTGCCGAATAGAGGGGGATAATCACTTCCATCGATCTGCTGGCAATGCTCCTACTGATGCAGTCCAATATGCCGTTAGCCTTCCTGGCAAGAAGGGTACACTGCTGACTCATATTCAGCGTCTCATCCATTGTAATCCCCAGGTCCTTTTCTGCAGAACTGCTGCTTAGCCAGTCGGTCCTTGCCTGTAGCGGTGCATGGGATTCTTCAGTCCTAAGTGCAGGACTCTGCACTTGTCCTTGTTGAACCTCATCAGATTTCTTTTGGCCCAATCCTCCAATTTGTCTGGGTCACTCTGGACCCTATCCCTACCCTCCAGTATATCTACCTCTCCCCCCAGCTTAGTGTCATCTATGAACTTGCTGAGGGTGCAATCCATCCCATTATCCAAATGTGCAAAACCAGCCCCAGGACCAACCCCTGGGGTACTCCGCTTGATACCAGCTGCCAACTAGATATTGAGCCGTTGATCACTACCTGTTGAGCCCGACAATCTAGCCAGCTTTTTATCCCCCTTATAGTCCGTTCATCCAATCCATACTTTAACTAGCTGGCAAGAATACTGTGGGAGACTGTATCAAAAGCTTTGCTAAAGTCAAGATATATCACATCCACTGCTTTCCCCATATCCACAGAACCAGTTATCTCATCATAGAAGGCAATCAGGTTGGTCAGGCATGACTTTACCTTGGTGAATCCATGTTGACTGTTTCTGATCACCTTCCTCTCCTCCAAGTGCTTCAAAATGAAGATCAGGAGAATCAGATGGTGAATTGCTAGCCAAATGCAAAGGTTGCAGAGCTCTTGAGACCTCTACATAGACTTATGGGCACTGCTGGGGAGTATCTTATGGCTGGGGTACATGTAGGTATCCAGGGCAGTTCCACATGAAGGGCCAGTTAAACAGGCAGAATGGCAGGGCTTCAATGTTAGATGAGATGATGCTGTATGGAGAAGGGTTTTAGACTTATTAGAAACTAGGAAACCTTTTGGGAAAGGAGGAGCCCATACAGGAAGGATGGGCTTCTCCTAAGCCGAAAACAGAAGCAGATTGCTGGCATGTAAAATTAAAAAGGTCACAGAGTTTTTAAACTAAGGGCTGGGGGTGCAGAGGGACACATAGGTTGGACAGAGACGTTCCATATGGGAGGATTTACGACAGGTATTCTCTATATCCTACTAAAGAGGAGAGAATAGAAGTTGACAAAGTACAGGTAGTGACTGAAGAGAAACAGTCAAATGAAAAAGAGCCCTGTTCAATGAAAACAGACTGCTTAAAAAGTGACAAATTTTATAAGTGCTTCTATACAAATGCTAGAAGTCCAACTGTGGGTGAACTTGAGTGTCTGGTATGAAATGAGAATACTGATATAACAGGCATCACAGAAACTTGGTGGGATGATGACAGTCAATGGGACACACTAAAACCAGGGTACAAAATATATAGGAATGACAGAGTAGGTCATGCTGGTGGTGAAGTTGCACTATAAGTGAAAGAAAACATACTCAAATATAATAAAAATATTAAATTAATCAAGCTGTACCATAGAATCTCAATAGATAGAATATATCATGCTTTAATAATATACTACCAACCACCTGAACAGGATGGTGATGGTGATTGTGAAATGCTCATGGAAATTGTAGAGCAGGGATCAGAAACCTTTGGCACATGGCCCATCAGGGAAAGCTGCTGGCGGACCAGGACGGTTTGTTTATCTGCAGCGTCTGCAGGTTCGTCCGATCGCAACTATTAGAGGCCAATCCCTATTAGAGGCTATAAAAATAGAAAACTCAATAATAATAGAAAACTCAATAATAATGGGGGGTTTCAACTGATTGTCAACCCTGATTGACTGGGTACATGTCACCTCAGGACAGGATGCTGAGGTAAAATTTCTACACACCATTAATGACTGCTTCCTGGAGCAGCCACTTCACAAGTGGTGAGGCAATTCTTGATTTAGTCATAAGTGGAACACAGGATCTGGTCCAAGAGGTGAATATAGTTGAACCGCTCAGTAATAGCAACCATAATATAAATAAATTTAACATTCTTGTGGGTGAAAATACTAAAGAAGCTCATCACAATAGCATTTAAGTTTAGAAAGGGGATCTACACAAACATGAGAAAGCTAGTTGAATGAAAATTAAAAGGAACAGTCACGAGAGTGAAATTCCTGCAAACTGCATGGAAACTTTAAAAAGAAAACCATAATAGAGTCTCAAATTAAATATACAATCTGGAAAAAAATAATAAGAGGGAAAAAAAAGTCAACATGGCTTAACAACAGAGCAAAAGAGACAAAAAGCCATACTTTAACAATTGGAAGTCAAACCCTAATGAGGAGAATAAACTCTGGCAAGTCAAGTATAAAGGTATAATTTAAGCAGTCCCCCCCCAAAAAAAAATTGAAGAGCAACTAGTGAAAGACCCATAGAGTGACAGAAAAAAAATTAAATACGTCAAGAGATGGAAAGTCTGCCAAAAAATCAGTGGGGCTATTGGATGATCAAGATACTAAAGCAGCACTCAAGGAAAAGAAGGACATTGTGGAAAAGCTAAATTAGTTCTTTGCATTGATCTCCAGGGCAGAGAATGTGGGAGAGATTCCCACACCTCAGCCATTCTTTTTAGGTGACAAATCTGAGGAACTGTCCCAAATTGAGATGTCTGTAGAGGAGGTTTTGGAACATATTGATAAATTAAATAGTACTAAATCACCAAGACCAGATAGTATTCGCCCAAGACTTCTGAAGATACTCAAATATGAAATTGCAGAACTGCTAATTGTAGTATGCAACCTACCATGTAAATCAGCTTCTGTACTAGATGACTGGAGGATAGCTAACGGGATGACAGTTTTTTTTAAAAGGATTCAGAGGCAATCCTGGCAATTACAGGCTAGTGCCACACAAATTTGTTGAAACTATAGTAAAGAACATATTTCTCAGACACATAAGTAAGCAAGGTCTGAATGAGCTCTCCCTTGACAGCTAGTGATGAGGTGTGTGTGTGTGGTGGGGGTGGGGGATGAATGGCTTCAGGACTAGACTATATTTACATTAACACACCTACTCTGTGTCAGGTTCCAAAAGACAGAGCTGTGTTGCCCATGTGATCAATTTTGGATGATGCTGGGTTACAAATATGGACCAAGAAAGTGAATAAGGAAGTATTATTTATTCCTTCACATAACACAAGAACCAGTAGTCACCCAATGAAATTAATAGGCAGCAGGTTTAAAATAAACAAAAGGAAGTACTTTTTCACACAACACACAGTCAACCTATGGAACTCATTGCCAGGGATGTTGTGAAATAAAAAAAAATGTATAGTTTTCTGAAAGATCTGCTCTGGGAATTACGTGGGGGAAGTTCTATGGAGTGTGTTATACAGAAGGTTAGACAAGATGATCACAATGGTCCCTTCTGGCCTTGGAATCTATGAATATATGGTGTTTCCCCTAGAAGAACAAAAGGGGGATTCCTCCACACTGGCATCTTGACCCTATTCCCTGCACTCCGAGGAGTGGAGCCATACCAGCAAAGTTTCCTAGACTGGGGGCTGGCACAAGAACACAACTGGGAGATCTGCTGGGGAGACTGAAAAAATAATGTGACCTTATTTACTTTTTAGCAGATTTCTTTTTAAACTTGGAAGCAGGAGAGGAAGGGAGAGAAACAAGGTATGTTACTTTTGCCACACTCTTCACATATGTATCTCCCCAGGAGGTCTCCAGCATGTGGGGCTATAAGAAGGCTTACCTCCAGAAATGGAAGGTTTTCAACTAGATACCAGCTTAAAACAAATACTGAGTCAAATACAGATTAACATCCAATATAAAATATTGTATACCTTGCTGCTGACATTAGACCAAGCATGGTTATAGCATTAGTTTCAAGAGTACATGCCAATATAACTTTCGTTTGAGTGTTATGACCCAAAAATTATATTTAATATTGACTTTCAATACATAAAACTTAGACTGCATATAGGTGTAAGTAAAAAAAAAAAAAGTAGAGAACTTGAAAGACAACATTTTGAAACTACCTTAGAACGTTCCAGGATGGTTACTTAGGCTGCCAATAAGTGACTTGCGCCCATAATCCATCATGCAGAGATAGGCAGGCAATTACATGTGCAGTTTTACATTCACAAGTGACTCTCTTGAATTTGCAGATTTGTCCCCAAATGCAACCTGGCTATTTCCTTCCCATTTCATGATATAGAATGTATTGATATGGCAGGTGTTACTGGGGCTGTGAGTGAGCATACTCTTCCAAGTTCTTAGTGTAGGAACAAATGTTCAGTCTTGAGAAAACACGCTGTGTTGTTGTTAGTTTTTAATTATGCAAGGTTCTGCATGGAGGCAGTGATGACTGGAGTGGGAGCCAGGTGAACTACAGGAAAATTTACTTTCTGTGTTGGTCTGTGATTAGACTCAATTCTTGAGGCTGAGTTGCTCCCTTGGAATGTTGGTGTTGTGCTGAGAATACTGAAAGAAGGGATTGGCCTACATGTTGTTTACCCATCCCTATTCAAGGACAGGTGTTTGGGTAAACAAATGTACACAGTGGGCTTGTCTACATGAACAATTAGTTCATGGCAAGCTGGGGTTTAAATCTACCCTTCCCTGGTGTGCCACATACTAATTGTTTGTGTGGACACTGCTGACGTGTTAACAGCTCATTAGAGCATTTTGAGCAAGTCCTGTTTCAAAGAGCATTAGATCAAAGTGCACTAACAAACTGTTAACACATGTCAGCAGGTTTCACATGGACGGTTGATCCAAGGCAGTTTCGTGTGGGATATATTTGTAGCATAACACAGCTTGCTGAAAACTAATTATTTGTGTGGATAACCCCTTAAATTATGCCGAGACTTCATCTTGCTGATTTTTTTCCCCTTTCACTGGTGTCACACTGCCTAGTTTGGGACACAGGTAAGAGCACTGATCTCAGATCAGACTGCCAGAATACAGGGAATATACCCCAGACTGGTACTGTGCTCTATCATATGACTTCACCAAGCCAGTAACAGAAGTGAGTTTCCAAAATACTATACTAGTTATTATTGTAAGCAGAGTCTGAATGAGCTCTCCCCTGACACCTAGTGGTGAGCTGTGGAAAAGGACTTCAGGAGCTGATCTCATTTGCATGGACAAACCCACCCTGCCTAGGTAATCAGCATGATGGGATTGCTTGGCCAAATGATCATTTGTGGCTGGTGTTGGGTCCCCAGTCACCTTGTTGTGTGAACCGAGGGAAGGAGAAATATACCTGGCATACCTTGATGGAAGGACTCACCCTCAACTCAATTGCAGTCACTAGGCAGGAGACATGGGTTCCAAAGCCCAATGAGTTGAGAGAAGGTGAGGACAAGTATTTGTACCTGGTGGTGTGGGCCTTGTTTAAGGATCACAGACACAATTTGACCCTTCCTCTCTCCACAGTATAATAAAAGAGCTAATTTAGACTCAATTGAGAGTCTTGTTACATGCTGCAGAGCTGAAATCACTAATACCTAGATCTAAGTATTAGACCTACTTTGGGACAGTGTCTTTATTGCAAGAGACTGCCCAGAGTGCACCAACAGTGAGGCTCCCCCACTAACAGCTGAAATCACTGAGAGCTGTGTTAAGTCGGGGGACCCTAAAGACATTTTGGCAAGTGGCCAGCTGGGCAACTGGTGGAGTGAGCCAGAGCAGAGGCCCACAGAGAGGCACAGCAATCAGCCATTGGGGCAACGAGTGAGTGCCCAAGCAGCGGAGAGTGTAAGGTACCTCCTGACCTCCCCCACTCCAGCCAGTGTGGGAGGTGAACTCTGTGGATGAACCTCTGAACTCTGGGGCTGCACTGGCTACTCTGGGGCTACTTTGTGGAACAGAGAAGGGTACGGGTACATTAAAAGGACTTTTGTGTTGCTGGACTTAAGAACCTGAGGGGGAAAGGACACTGCCTTACTTGGGGGTGGGTCTTTTGCTCATGGTTTATGTTTATGAACCCTAGATGCCGTGTTTTCCCAAATTAATCCTGAGTTACTTTCCTCCTTTTATTAAAAGGTTTTGCTATGCTCAGACCCTGTTCTTGTGAGGGGGGACCTATTGCCTCTTAGTGGCACCCAGGGGGTTGTGTGTAATTGTCCCAGGTCACTGGGTGGGGGCTCGAGCCGGTTTCATGTTGTATTGTTGAAAAGGAACCCTAGATACTGAACCCAGCCCTTGTTGCTACCAGCTCCACCTGGCAGAAGGGTTACATTATGAAATCAGAGACAGTCCCCTTCAGGCCCACTAGCCCCTCATGCACCATCTGGACAAACCAGACTTTTGCGTAAAATGATAATAAAAACCAGAAATCACATTTATTAGGTTCTTCCAGTTTCAAAGAACCAGACACTCACCCCAGGTCAAAATACACTTCAGGCTCTCACCCAGACATTATGCCAATCCTTCAGTAAACCAGAGTTTTATTAATATAAAAAAGAAGAGTTATTAAGAGGTTAAAGAGTAGCAGCCGTGTTCATCTGTATCTGCAAAAAGAAAAGAAGTACTTGTGGTACCTTAGAGACTAACAAATTTATTTGAGCATAAGCTTTCGTGAGCTACAGCTCACTTCATCGGATGCATGTTAAAGTGAAACATATACATTACCATTGATTTCAGAGTCTGTAGATCAGGATAATAGCAGGATAATAGCAGTGATGTTAAATCTGCCTCTCTGGTTCATCCCAAATAATGGGGCCCTCAATCCATTGTTCAAAGCTCCCTTTGTTAGAAATCACAGTCTAGAGATGTGGAGCAGGAAAGAGGCAAGGATGTGGTGGTACAGTCTCCAATGTGTACCCCCAGTTCATATGTATGGGAAGTTACTGTCTCAAACCTGAAGTCAAGGATCTACGTGCTGCTGTGTCACTGGGCCTCCATTGTACATATGGTGTCTGAGGTGTCCTCCAGAGAGACCCATTGGAAGTGTTGATTCTCCTTAATGGCCTGTCAGCACATGGCTGGCTAGTCTTGATGTAAATCTGTCTTGTGGGTGTTACCCACAAACACAGTGTTTAGTAACAAGCATACATCAGAGTTTCATATCTCCATACACAAATACACACATCTAAACAGGATAATAATTCTTAGCAGATAACTTTTTCAATGATATCTAACAAGGCATACTTTGTATAAGCTCTGTCTCAACTGTAAAACAGTGGTGATACATTAGTGTAAACACTGTCATCTTTCTTTTTTTACAGCGTCACACAGGGATTTCAGTTTATTAAATGCTCTGGGGATATGATACTGCTCAGTAGAGGAGACTGTTGTGAGAAGAAGAGACAAAGGTATGGTTTCAAAAGATGTTCTAGAAGGTAAAAAAGAACCCAAACAAATTCAAGTTCATTATGAAAATTTTGTAGGTGACTTTAAAGAGACAATAAAATTGTGAAGTCACTTTGAGCTTGTTGCTAAAATATTTACTAACAAACATATTACATTTCAGAGGCCATGGCTACATTGCAAAGTTTTGCCAACTCAAGTTACAGTAGCATACAGCTGCTGCAGATAGTATGTCATTTGTGCACGTGCATATTTGGCTGCTTATATCAGCACTGCTCATATTCACCAGAGGTGCTTGTGTCAATGCACAGTGCAGTGCACCTTGGGTAGGTACCCCAGTGTACCTCCTGCCACCACTCAGGGCATTGTCTTTTGGATAGTTTTGGCAATGCATGGTGGGGCAGAATTGAGTTGCATGGGGTGACTGGGAGCAAGCGGTCAACTTTCCATAACTCAGTATTCTCCATCCCATAATATCACCTCTATCCCATAATTTTTGCACATATTTTCAATTTCCCATGAACCCATTTGGGACTTGTTGCTGTCTACCTCTCTGACAGAGCATGAAGCCTACACAGCTCTGCACTGTTGTCCTGAGTGTTGCAAGCAAAGGATGCATGATCCTCTGGTATTTGCAGACCTGCAAGAAAACCTGTGGGGAATATGATGATTTCAAGGTGGCCAATTTGCTCTGGAACATAGGGAAAACCAATTGTTGCTGGCATTCATGAAGAAGCTGCAGACAGTGGATCACCACTTTTGAGCCTGACAAACAAGAACTGATTTGTGGGATTGCATAGTAATGAAGGTTTGGGATAACAAGCAGTGACTGCAGACCTTTTGTAAGTGCAAACAGGAGAGAGGCCCAAGAAAAGGACCAGGATATAATGGAGCTTCTCCCTCAGCAAACTCAGATGCTGCAGACTCCTGTGGACATCCAGGTTCAACAATCCCAGGCTTGACTGCCATTGCAGTAGGTTGAGAACTGCAGCAAAGCACCTCCCTACACACCCCTTTAGCATTCCACAAGGCCTAAGGGCCCACATGCCTACCCTTTGCACTTCACACCAGAAAAAACTATGGATACACTGACCTGTGACAGCCATGGCTGATGTATGTATAGCTACACTAGGACGTCAGTGTTCCTTCCTCTTGCATATTTATTAAGGTTCCTATTTTTTTTAAGTTAAAATGTATTTACTTTAAAGTTCTTCATAGTTTTTGTTTGGAAGTGTTTTTGTAAGTGAATAAAACTCTTTTGTTTTGAAAATTATTCATCTTTATTAGTTGAGAACATATGGTGTATAATGCCTGCTGGCAACAAAAGTATGGTCTTGTACACTCACAACCATAGGATTAGTGACAAACAGGGCAGTCATCAATAACGTACAGCAAACACCCGAACACTATTGGCTTCACTGTCAGTAATACTTGCACAGATGTGCAGCAAGCACCACACAATTCCTTAGAGGACCCCAAACTGCAGCGCCAGGCTGAGCACAATACACCTCAAAACATTACTGTGGCTTGCTGTTAAATTGCTCTTTCAAAGTCTCCCTAAGCCCCATAGCTCCTCATTCAGCTTGTTTGATAGCTCCTGTTTGTCTGACTGTTCAAACTCAGTAGACAGCTGCTCTGCCTCTTTCTCTGCAGCAAGTTTTCCTCATTTGCTTCACAAATATTATTCAGGACACAACAGGAACCTATAACCACTGAGATTTTTTTCCGCTGAGATCCAATCTGGTGAGTAAACAATGCCAGTGCCCTGCCAATCTACCAAAAGAACATTCAACTGTCAGTCTGCCCGTGCTGAGTCTGTAGTTGAGTCAAGGTGGCCACTGTATGGCTTCATGAGCCAGGGGAGTAAGGGCTAGGCTGGTTACCCAGGTTCAGGCATTTCAGTATCACCTATAGTAATCCACTAGTCAGGAAAGAAGGTCCCTTCTTGTAGCTTTCTGAACAGTCTTGTGTTGTTAAAGATGCATCATGCACCTTCCCAAACCAGCTAATGATGACGTCAGTAAAGCGTCCCTGGTGATCCACCAGAGCTTGCACAATCATGGCAAATTAGCCCTTTCTGTTTATGTACACTGTGGCACGGCACTCTGAGGACAAAATAGTGATGTGTGTGACATCTACTGCTCCACTGCAGTTCAGGAACTCCACAGCTGCAAAGCCATCCACTATGTCCTGCACAATGCTGAGAGTCACTGTACCGCATTACAGGAGATAATTAATGACCCTGTGCACTTGCATGACAACAGCACCCACAGTGAATTTTCCTACTCCAGAATGATTTCTCACTGCCTGGTAGCAATCTGGTAGTGCACGTTTCCACAGCATGATTACCACTTGCTTCTGTACTGTCAGTGCACCTCTTAGTTTGGTGTCCCTGCATTGGATGCCTGTGGCAAGCTTGGCAAACAGATCCAGAAATATGGCCTTTAGCTTGCAAAAGTTCTCCTAAGGGTAACAAAGGCAGAGAGAACACAGCAGCTGCAGGTGTCCTGAAGCTGCCCAGGCCTGTATGCCACTAACCTGTTTAAGGCAATGGTTTCAATGGTATCAAATGGTATCAATGGTATCAAATGTATTGTCGAATGGTGTGGGAAAGTGTCCTACCACAGAGGAAGAAATAAGGCTGCCATCTCTGGAAACATTTGGGAGAAGATTGCATAGACGTTTCATTGAAATCTCCCAGGAGGATTCAAGGGACATCTCTCTGTACATAAACAAATTGCTCTGCATGCCCCCCTCTGCCTAATTGTAGACAGGAATGAAAAGCAGATAGCAACTCTTTCTTTGTTGTACCACTACCTTTTGTAGTACAAGTAAATTAATGAAAAGTCAATCACTGTGTCCTGCTTAGTTGGGGGTGCCATCATTGTAATTTATTTACACACTTACCCAAGGTTTTTTCCCCTGTTTTGGGCTCGGCATGCTTGGCAACAAATATTGGCTGGACTGCGGTGGAGATAAAAACGGTTCCTGGCTTGTGGCTCAGCTGGACCCTTTCCCGGTTGCCTGTCACTATACTGCTTCTTCTCTTCCTTATGCACCTCCTCCTCCTTACTGTTCACAGCAGGGTCCTGTGACTCCGGCTCCTTGCAGTTATCCATGGTGGTGAGTCAGATGGTGGTGGAGTCTCTACCACATATGACATGCAGCTATTTGAAAAAGCAGCCAGTATGCAGTTTGGAACCAGACTGAGTGTTGGCTTCCCTGACCTGCTGGTATGCTGCCACAGTTTCTTGTCTTTCATAGAATCAGAGAATCATAGGAGTAGAAGGGACCTTGAGAGGTCATCTAGTCCAGTCTCCTGCACTCATGGCAGGACTAAGTATTAGCTAGACCATTCCTGACAGGTGTTTGTGGTGGTTTGTCTAACTTCTTAAAAATCTCCAATGATCGAGATTCTACAACCTCCCTAGACAATTTATTCTAGTACTTAACCACCCTGACAGTTAGGAATTTTTTCCTAATGTCCAACCTAAACCTCCCTTGCTACAATTTAAGCCCATTGCTTCTTGTCCTATCCTCAGAGGTTAAGAAGAACAATTCTTCTCCCTCCTCCTTGTAACAATGAATTGATGCTGCTCCCTGTCATATACTTCCTTCTGCATCTCCAAGCAGCCTACACATAGATGTTGATGTTTCTATTGTAGGTTTGGAGCTGTGCCTCTTCTTCCCACAGGCCCAGCAGATCCAATATCTTCTGTGAACTCCAGGCCAGAGTACATCTGAAGGAATGTATTTGGCATGATCAGCTGGGCATTGAGCACAACAAAGGAGAACAGATAGAGGTGTGCTCATCAAGCTGGATAACCAGGAAAAGGTATTTCAAAAATTTGTGGCTGCTTTAAATGGGGATGGGGTCTTTCAATCTACATGCTTGATGAACAGTGGAGTTCACAATTCGTACTAGAGCAGTCTGTGTCAATCGTGCTACAACTGCTGGAGGACCGTTAGGATCGACATAGGAAATGCAGTGTCTACACTTGCCCTGTGTCGACCTCTGTACATCAATCATGGCTCAATGCCACTCGGGGAGCTGGTGTTATTATGTTGGTGTAATGAGGCAGTTACATTGGTGAGAGACAAATTTAAGTAAAGACATATGAACAACTAGGTCAGCGCAAGGCAGCTTATGTTTCTAACTTTGTAGTCTAGGCCAAACCAGGGAAGCTGAATAGTGTGGCAATATCCTTGTGATACAAAAGTCATCACATAACAGAACAAAATGTGGACTTTCTTAAAAAAAAACTCAGTCAAATGCACTCTTTCATTTTCATTGTAGTTATTCTTTTAATACATTACCTGAACTATGTCCCTATCTTTTAATTCACACAGTATATACAAGAAAAGTAGGTTATAAACAAGAGAAAGTACCCCCCCAAAAAAAGAACTATGACATGCAACAGAGCCTATCACTACCCCTTCCCTTCTCCCCCCCCCCCCCCCCCCGAACTTGAAGCCGTGTCAGAGACTGGTTTTTATTATGTATTTGTACAGTGCCTAGCACCATGGGGACCTGGCATATGACTGAGTCTTCTAGACACAACTGCAATATGAATGTTAAATAATAATACAAAATTAGACTGAATATCTGGTATATCAGGTATAAGTGCAATCTAGATACTGTGGTGATCGGAGCCTGTACAGCATAAAAGCCTAAGACAGATTTTGGATGTATAGAATTTGGCCATTCCACTCATCATGTCAATGTTCCTGCCTGAATATTTTATTTAAGTTCCTTCTCCCTGTATACCTAGGCCCCCAGCAAATTGCAACTTCTATCCCAAGCTTTGGATTGAAATTGCTCAGTACATTGAAAGATCAGGCCCATTAAGAAGGCATATCATTTTCAACAGAGTGAAACATTTAGTGCTATTTGAGTTTAAAAGGTACCAGTCAGGAACTTGACTTTATAAAAGGGTCTGCCAATAACCACTCATGATGTATTTGTTTTCAAATGCATATAAAATATACACATATATAACTTATGTATATTTAATACAGAGGGCCATATTCTGCTCTCATTTACACTGATAAGAACATGGATTAACTCCATTCCCTTCAATGGAGCTCCAGATGTATGATGGTGTAGCTGAGAGCAAAATCTGGTTCATAACGCCTCTTGTTTTTGAATGTACATCCACATTCCAGTATAAAAATGATTCTTCTTACTTATGTTTAGTATTTAATAATGAAGTTGCAACCTAACTTTTTCTGGTTCTCACTTATTTGAAGAAGGGGAGGGGAGCCATATATTTATTGTCATGTTTGAAGCAGGACCCCTTAACCAGTGCTGTCAAAACAAATGCATCAGGTCACACAGTAGGTGGTTTATCTCAGTGAAAAGCTTAGACATTAAAATAGAGAAAGCTGTGGTCTTGGAGATAGACTAGTAATTAGGTATTGATTGCTTTATCTTACACATTGTGTGCAATTCTAAACAAATGCAAGATCATTTTTGACTCCTTTCTTTTAAACCCAAAATTTGTCAGTGCATTCATTTTAAAGATTACAAAATATGAAGTGCAGTTTTTACAGCTGATTCACTGATCTCACTTGGACTCAATCAATGCCTCTTATAAAAATAGTCCATTCAAAGGGAATGTCAAAGAGATCAGCTGCACCTCAGATCATGTCTAGAATCAGGACCTTTACTTTAGATTATAGAGAAACAAAGATATAGGGCCAGGCTCTGTTAGCACTGTGGAGGGGAGAGAGAACAGATTCTTACCCTTGTTCCAGCTATGGGTTGGAGTCGGCCACAGTAAAAACTGGATATATACAGATAGATGTCTTGAGTCCTCATCCCAGCTGTGACTCATTGTATAGCCTAGGACAAATCATGTCAACTGTCTGCCTCACTTTCCCTATCTGTGGATAATGCTTATGTACCTTCCTCATAGGAATGTGATGAAGGGTGTTGCTCCTCATCAAATAGGGATGTTGTAATGATTAGTTAGTTAATGTTTGTACATTGCTTTGAACATGTAATGTGCTTTATAAGTGCTCTGTATAGAGTCACAGGCTGTACACATGACACTCTATAAATATTGCTGAGCTGAGGCAGAGCATGGACAGCATATGCAACATCTTGGAAGAGGAGGGCAGTGTTCCTACACTTGAGCTCCAGATGAGTCAGTCAGATTGCTCCAGGGGACAATTACTGTGGTGTGGCCCCACTCCACAAACATTGGTCCTAAGAAAGGATGTGGCTTACTATAACCCATACATCGCCAACTATCAGCTTTGATCTCCCTTTTTATAAAGAGAGGCACACTGAATTTTATGTCAGAGTTGTGGACCATGACAAACAAGGCCCGTGAAACTCCTCAGCCATCTGCTTTTCTACCTGATAGGCTGTCTTCTGATAGTCTGAATGTGCCTATTAGTTCACCAATGAAGTGTAAGGCTATAAAAAGTAGTGGATATTGGACTATTTTCCACCTCAAGCCCCACCTACTCCCAGCTGGAGGCAGAAACAAGCTTTTGCTAAATGCTGGAGCTAATGGAGCTGCTGGAATGTACACTAATGTATGTGCACTCTGAGACAAATGGATTTCTTCAAGAATTACATTTAGTGAGTGGGGGATTGAGAGAGATAATGAGAATAGGGGAGGGGAGAAGAAAAACAGCAGAAAATCAGCTTGTGATACCAAAAACATGAAACAAGCCAAGGGGGGGAGAGTGAAGCAGAAACTCAAGTTCCCCTAAATAATTTGAAGCTCAAAGCACAAATTTTAGTTACTCATTCACACAAGGTACTAAGGGTGCAGGGCTGCATGCTGCTGAATGTAGATGAAAGAAGTGCAGAGTGTTAGGGTACCATGAAAACTCATTTGGGAGGGCAGGAAGGCCTAGTGGTTAGAGAATGATCCTTGGGTTCTATTATGAGCTCTGGTAGGGACTGGGAGTTGCTTTGGTGAATGGTGCTGCAGATGTGCAAACTACTGTAATTTCAATAAAGGAATTAGACATTTATATGAATAAGAAGAATATCCAGAAATATAATAAAAAATCCAAGAATTTTGAAATAGATTCTCATGATTTAGGTCTTAAGACAACTATTGGGCTGTAGGAGGAAATTTTCTTTTGGGACAGATTATCCCATAACTGTTTAGTGCAGAGTTTCTTCTACCTTCCCATGAAGCGTTTGGTACTGGCCAGGCCATTGTCAATGGCAGAATACTAGACTAGATGGAGAACTGGTCTAATCAGTAAGGCCATTCATACGTCCCTATATTGAGATTCTCCTTACAATATTTAGCATTTGCCTAATATCTGTTATCAAGAAGAAACCCACGGTGCTTTAACTACATACCCAGGAATCATTTCACTTACCATTAAAATGCAGCCATTTCTGTTATGGAATACAATAGCTGTAACAGTGCACAGCAAAACCCACCATACTTACAGAGCTATTGACAAGAAGTGATGAATATTTCAGCTGGAAATACGTGAGGAATTCAGGCAGAATGTCATCAACCAAACTGGAATTTAACAAGGAGTGTGGGATTAACACTCCTGTTCTTGTAAAATGTGCCATGAAATGTTTAATGACCAAATGTCAGTTTTACATCTCCTCTCAAAGTGGCATTGCCTAACACTATCACTATGATGCTAGATGCATTGATTTTGGGGATGACAATGACCATCACAGTTTGTATTATAGGGTCTGTACATGACTCCATAGACCAATTTGGGAAGAACAATGTTAACTGCATTAGCCACATAGCCATTTGCCCAGTTGTTGGTTGAGGTGCATATTGTTTTCATGCCTGGCACTGTGCTTCCACAGTGCACGGCTGATCAATGCAATTCTTCTCAAAGATATGGAAACCCACCCTTATGGCATGGCATCATCCAATGTGATCAATTGCCAGTCACTCAAGGCTAGAGTCAGAAATGTTCCTTTTGCACAGATTGTGTTTCAGTGTGTCTTTGAAGCATTACAGCTCCCCTCCTAATGATGGCTGGAGCTTAATTCAGAATATAAGACTTGCTTTGACAAACAGGCCTCAGGCATATAAGGCCATGAATTACATAGCCAGTCCATCTCATTTGGGCACAGATCAAATAAGTGTCCATGCCAAATGAACCAGCGTTCACCAGGACTTCTGTGTTGGAAACCCTGTCCTGCCATTTGATGCCCAGCAATCATCATCAGTGTCACAAATGGAAACTGTCAAGCTTTTTAATGTGCTGTTAATAACAGGTCCATGTTTCATACCCATAGAGTGATGTGGTGAGGACAACAGCATTGTGGACTTTGATTTTTGTCTGTAGCTAGACTCCATGTAGCTTCCAGATATGTGGTGTTGGCTTAATTCTTAATTTGCACATCCATTTTGTGGTGTGGATGATTGTCACTTGGTTGCTCAAGATGCCGCTATGATAAGTAACTTGTTTGATGGCTCGGAGTATGGTACCTTCCAAGCTTATTGATGAGTCTTAGTAAGCTTGCTGAGGAGCTGTTTGGTATATAACCTCAGTTGTTGTTTGGTTGAGAGTGAGGCCAAGGTTACAAGCATCTGCAGCAAAGCTTCTTTGCAAGATCTTGTAGTGCTGCTTCTGAGTGTGCCATCCGGGCACAATCATCAGCATAGTGCAGTTCCTGCATCAATGCTTCTATCACCTTGGTTTTGAAAGGAAAAACTGAAGAGCTTACAGGTGCAAAAGTGTATAAAGACACCATTTGAAGAGCTCTGAAGGGTTTCTCTATCTTTTCATCAAAGAATAGACCCAAAAATCTGGGAGTGAGGACACATCCTTGGTTTACCCCATTTGTGATTGGAAATGGATGTCTTAGATCACCATCAACACTAACTCTTCCAGCCATGTCTTCCTGGAATTGCAGAACAATATTAAGACATTTTTTATGGACATCCAAATTTACCAAGCAGTTTCCAGAAGGCAGTGCATCTGATCGTGTTGAATGCTGTGGTTAGATTGAGAAACAGGATATAAAAAATTAGGTGATATTTTCTAGCTAGCTAGGATGATATTTTCCCTGTAATTGTCAAATGAATAAAATCAATGTCTACAGTGCTGAGCAAGAAAGCCGTATTGTGACTCAGATAGAATGTTGCCAGTGATTTGGATCAGGACTCAGTTCAGGGGAATGCATGAAAGAATCTTGCCAGTTACAGAGCACAAATGATAACAGTTGCTCTTTGAACCTTTATGCTTATAGATAGTGATGGCAACTTTTAGTTGTTGCAGTATGATTTCTTGAAGACAGACATGTAAGAAAAATTCAAAAAGCCTGTAAATGAGATTTCCTCCCATGTTTGAAAACTTCAGCTGGAATGGCATTGGACAAGGAAATTTGTTATTTTTCATGACTTGAATAGCCTTCAAAACCTTGGCTCATGGGGGAGGGAGGGATCAGCAAGGGCATTAGATGTGGCCAATTTATGGACATTATTGAGCGACTCATCAGAAACAGTAGATAATTCAGTAGTTCACTAAAATGTTCATGACACAATTGGCGAATGGCAGTGCAATCTACGATTAGACATTCACCATCAGTACTTGTTAGCACTGTCAAGGCAGATTGGGGAGATCTGTATGCAACTTTGACCACATCATAGAAGCCTTTGATGTCATGTTTATCGGATGGTATTTACAAAAAAATTAACAAAAAAATGATTTTTTTTAAAGATTAGGCCAAAGAACACCCTTAGCTCAACCCAAAACAAAATGTTTTGTTTAAATTTTGAGCTTTTTAAAGGTTTTTATTTATTTATTTAATAAATTTGAAGGACATTCCTAAACAAATAACAAATTTTGACATTTTCTAATTTGTTTTTTTTTCCCCTCAGACAAAACAATTTGGTGAATTCAACAGAAATAGCACAAATGCACATAACATTTTGGTTGACATCTTTCACCAAAAATGCTTTTGTTGAAAAATATTGGTAAGGTCTACATAGAAAATCTAAAATGCATGGTGGAAAGCCTTCTTACATGCCTCTTCCCCCTCCCCCCGCACAGTTCTCATCTTCAGGGCTTCCTCAAAAGACTATAGTCTTACCTTCACTAAGACAAAAAAAAAAAGGGTGTTCATACCTCGTTAGCTAACAGGCACGCAGATGCTAGAGTGATGAGTGTGGTATAAGAACATACAGAGAATAGCACACAAGTTGAAATCCTCGTGGAGAAAAGAGCAGTTTGTAGTTTTAACATGGGATAGCAGGTCAAGGTACCCTCTATCCTCCACCCCTAGTTTTTACTACTCTATATCCCACTTCCTTGCCTTTTAAAGTACCATTCCCCCCTGAAATGAGGGTGGTAGGGGTCAGGGTTGAAGGAAAATGCTGAAGATCTGTACTTGGATTGGTTAGAGTATATAGAATTGGGACAGAGAAGACAATAGGAGGAGGGAGACAGGAAGTAACATTTCTGTTATATGTGTATTTCCAGTGGAAATGAAGCTAGACAGTCACAGAGATTGCTGATAGAAACAGAGCTATCTGATGTGGAGACTTTATTGTTCTGGCAGCAAAACTGAAACAAAAAACAAAGTGAGGTTTTTCACTGGGGACAGGAGAATGCAGAGCACTCAAACATTTGAAGAGGTACTACATTACATTCCTCCACTCTGGTTTAAAAAAAATTCCTAAATATATATTATTGTTTACAACAATACCAAAAACCACTGTCTGACCTAAAAAGTTGTGGGTGGACTACCACAAACTCTTAAATTGCAAGGCATTATACTGCCCTGAATAGCAACTCACTAAATTATTAATAAATTCAGGCACATCACTAGTTTTCACACTCTCTTGGGATAACAAAGTGATGGTGATGGGGCCATGTCCTGAACATGGTAGCAGTCTGTGGTAATGAATCAACTGGCTCTGATACAAAGGTTCTTCCACCAAGTTATCAAAATTAGAAGTTGTAATGGAAGGAGGTTCAATCAGAGGAACAGAAAGTCGTACTAGAATATCCCTGGACTCATAGGCACTGGAACTACGGGTGCGGGTAGGTAACTTCCGAATTCTGAAGATAATGCTTAATTTGCTCTATTTGCATATAGTTCTTCTTATGAGTGGTGAATGTTTGTCCATCAAAGGCAATTGCACCCACTCCACATCGTGAAAAATTGCAAGCTAATCACAGTGATAGTGAGGTATCAACGTACATAAGAATTTCAGCTGCTGTCAACAGTTTTTTTGCAAACTTAAATGCACCCTCACATTCTTTAGGCCATTTCCATTTTTTCTTCACTTGTAACAGTTCATAGAAAGGTGACAATACTGTCACTAGATTAGGCAGAAGTTTACCATAGTAGTTAAACAGTCCTAAGAATAACACAACTGTGTTATTTTCATTACACAAAGTAAAACTATTTCCCCATGTTTATTCCCCGCCCCCCGCCCCCCGACTGTTCCTCAGACGTTCTTGTCAACTGCTGGAAATGGCCCACCTTGATTATCACTACAAAAGCCCCCCCCCCCCCCCCCCAGCCCCCGCTCTCCTGCTGGCAATAGCTCACCTTAAGTGATCACTCTGATTACAGTGTGTATGGTAACACCCAGTGTTTCATGTTCTCTATGTATATAAATCTCCCCACTGTATTTTCCACTGAATGCATCCGATGAAGTGAGCAGTAGCTTATGAAAGCTTATGCTCAAATAAATTTGTTAGTCTCTAAGGTGCCACAAGTCCTCCTTTTCTTTTTGTGGATACAGACTAACACAGCTGCTACTCTGACAACTGTGACACATTCTCTAGCAGTGGCATTTGAAGAACCATCTTCTCTTTCTCTGGTGATTTCCTTAAGCCCCAGCATCAATTACATGCTCAAGGTATTCAACTGAAGGTTTGAAAAACTCTCATTTGTCTTGATGAATTCTCATATAGGGCCCAGTTCTTAGTGTAGCACAGGAGGAGTGTAAAGGTGCCCTTTGTACTTCTTCTATCCCAGGCATTGATTTGGTCCCCTTGTGCATGTTAGAGTAGCCTCCGGGTTTCTCTCATTTTTGCTGGTTGCCAATGAACAGAAGGGTCTGTTATGGTGCTTAGGGATGGCTGGGGAACTACAATACCCTGGCCACTTCTCATGCACCAGCTGCAGAAAGGCGGTTGGCATAAGAACTTCTACAGAATCTCTACACCACCTATAGATCCTAACACGTTGTTGTGACCCTCCTGTGGTTGGCTTTAGGGCCACTGTGCAGTGGGGATACAGTGCAAAGCTGTCCAAATACAGCTGAGAATAGAGGCTTTAACTTTTAATTTTTTGATTAAAAATTAGTCATATGACCAAAACTCTATTTGTGCCATCACTTTCCTAATAGTGCAAAAATCGATGTCTAATGTCTGACACAGGCACCGTTGAAGAGGCAGATCAGTATGGTGACCAGTACTTTTGAAATTCCCATGAGGGGGAAAGGAGTCCAGGAGAGCTAGCTGTATTTTAAAGAATCCTTATTGAGGATACAGGGACAAACCATCCTGATGCGTAGAAAGAATAGTAAATATGGCAGGCAACCAGCTTGGCTTAACAGTGAAATCCTTGCTGATCTTAAACACAAAAAAGAAGCTTACAAGAAGTGGAAGATTGGACAAATGACCAGGAAAGATTATAAAAATATTGCTCGGGCATGCAGGAATGAAATCAGGAAGGCCAAATTACGCCTGGAGTTGCAGCTAGCAAGAGATGTTAGGAGTAACAAGAAGGGTTTCTTCAGGTATGTTAGCAACAAGAAGAAAGTCAAGGACAGTGTGGGCCCCTTACTCAATGAGGGAGGCAACCTAGTGACAGAGGATGTGGAAAAGCTAATGTACTCAATGATTTTTTTGCCTTTGTCTTCATGAACAAGGTCAGCTCCGAGACTACTGTACTGGGCAGCACAGCATAGGGAGGAGGTGCCCAGCCCTCTGTGGAGAAAGAAGTGGTTCGGGACTATTTAGAAAAGCCGAACGAGCACAAGTCCATGGGGCCGGATGCGCTGCATCCAAGAGTGCTAAAGGAGTTGGTGGATGTGATTGCAGAGCCATTGGCCATTATCTCTGAAAACTCATGGCACTCGGGGGAAGTCCCGGACAACTGGAAAAAGGCTAATGTAGAGCCCATCTTTAAAAAAGGGAAGAAGGAGGATCCGGGGAACTACAGGCCAGTCAGCTTCACCTCAGTCCCTGGAAATATCATGGAGCAGGTCCTCAAGGAATCAATTCTGAAGCACCTAGAGGAGAGAAAAGTGATCAGGAACAGTCAGCATGGATTCACCAAGGGCAAGTCATGCC
Source organism: Caretta caretta (assembly GCF_965140235.1). Classification (NCBI taxonomy): domain Eukaryota; kingdom Metazoa; phylum Chordata; order Testudines; family Cheloniidae; genus Caretta; species Caretta caretta. The sequence continues at coordinate 70,393,381 of NC_134206.1, read as the reverse complement.
TGACTAATCTAATTGCCTTCTATGACGAGATAACTGTCTCTGTGGACTGGAACACACGAATTATGAGGAGAGGCTGAGGGAAGTGGGATTGTTTAGTCTGTGGAAGAGAAAAATGGGGGGGGGGTTGATAGCTGCTTCAACTACTTGAAAGGAGGTTTCAAAGAGGATGGATCTAGACTGTTCTCAGTGGTAGCTGATGACAGAACAAGGAGTAATGGTCTCAAGTTGCAGTGGGGGAGGTTTAGGTTGGATATTAGGAAAAACTTTTTCACTAGGAAGGTGGTAAAACACTGGAATGTGTTACCTAGGGAGGTGGTGGAATCTCCTTCCTTAGAAGTTTTTAAGGTCAGATTTGACAAGCCCTGGCTGGGATGATTTAGTTGGGGATTGGTCCTGCTTTGAGGAGGGGGTTGGACTAGATGACCTCCTGAGGTCCCTTCCAACCCTGATATTCTATAATTCTATGAGGGGGAAGCATGATGCCTCTCAATGTCACCTGCTAAAAAGAGCAACTGGCTTTCTCTCAAGGTTGGAAAGAAATCAGAAAACTACCCCAACATCTCCTACAAGCCAGAGGTGTTGCCCAACAAGTTTTGATTTGAGGGCATTGCTTTTATGTGCCAAACTCCTTGCATACATTAGGGATTCAGTGAATAAGAGATTCTGTACAGAAAACAGTGTGGATGAATTTCAACTATGGTCAGTGAAAGTTCCCCACTGCAGTAGAACTTGGGAGGACAGCTATAAATGTATCAATTTCATTAACACTTTAAATGCGAAATTATCAAAACTTCATGTCAACTTTGTTGTTTCAGCTTTTATGTAATTGAATACAATAGAAATAGTTGAAACAATAAAGCAGACATAAAACATTTTAATATGTTTGAAGCAAAATATTTCTGAATATTCGATTTTGTGATAAATTCTGCAATTTTTGACTGTCTCAATTTGGGACAAACCCAAATATTGTAATCTCAGATTTTCAAGTGGGATGTAAATGCTGGTTTTAAGCCAGCTCTAAAAAAATAGCTTTGGGGAAAGTACTACAGCCCTACTAGCTTTACCCAGTGGTTATATGGTATGCTGGTTCTATGAGCTAATTCATATCTGTAAATATATAAAAAGAGACTAAACCACATTTTGGTTAAACACTGAGGATTTTTTCTTAGCTCCTTGTAAATTAGAGCTAGCAATTGGTAGCATGCAATACTTTCTCCTTGAACTCTTCTGAGTTTTGTAGAGTGAGAAGTTGATATAATTTTTTTTTTAGTTTGCACATCATAAAAATGTATGCTCACTTTAAGCAGCTTTTGTGCGAGCCTTGCGTTGTATAAATACATAGTGACGGATTCATAAAAAGCTCCCTAAATACCAAATGAAAGCGTTCAAGTTCATAGAAGCTGGATGAGGCCTTTAGCTGGACTCATACTACTATACTCTCACAATGTTTCAGAGGATTTTAATGGAGCTCTAAAATTCTGCTGGAATGGGGAACTTTCTAGCAGGGAGTTGGAAGCTGTAACTTGAGCCCTGTAACATCATGGAGTTTTAAGATGGAGTACACTAGACCAGAGAGCTTTCTACTAAAGGAGCACTGTATTCCTTTTAGGATGGTTCAGTGCAGGAATGTTTAACATCACTGTGTATGTGCTTTACAGAATGCTTGGGGCTTTGCAACATCTTTTTTATTTTATGTAACTAAAAGGAAATCTTTAATCTGTGACATCTCAGGAGAGCTGTGTTTACCTACTTAAGGTCAGACAGATAACACTGTATGAGCTGGGGCAGTGGGGAGAGATTTGTGATTTTTTTTTCTCCTTTCTGTAATCTTTCTGCTGCAGAAGCTCTTTTTGATTCAATAATGACATTTGGTGGGTATCCCACAGGAGTAATACATTTGCCTGAGGACTTGACTGAAGCAGTGGTGATCTTCCTTGCTGTCAATGACCTATAGATGACATTTTGTACCTAATTAATTAGATGTCTTTTTTTTGAAGGAAATGGTGCATCATGCATAATTAGAAGAGGCATCAGAGTTGGGAGTCATTGGCTCATTAATCTAATGAAGCTAGCCTATTGCACTTAAAGGCCATTTGTATTGTTCACAATGTGTGTGGTATTTTATGTGCAGTTAGTACTATTACATGTAGCACTAATCCTCCAGATAGGTTTCATTTTTTTTTCTGGAACAAAACTGTAGCTACTGTCTCTGAACCTGCCAATCACTGGAGATATTAAGGATGTAGGATGCAGCTTGAAAATCAGGTGGACACTGGCATTGATTTTTTGTTAACTAGAAAACAATAATGGCAGAATCTCAGATAATTACAAAGCTCATAGTCCATACGGACGAAGTGTTGCTACATTAGAAAGAAATGGAAAGCTCTTTGCTGCAGTTTATTGATCTTTTTAACAGAAAAAGGGATGATAATCACAATGTCCTGAACAATGTATATTTGTATGTAAAGGATTGCTCATCTGCAGAGGGGATTTGTGCATATTGGTTTTGGTGCTCCTTTCCCCTATGATGCATTTCTTCTTTGTATTTTATCAAGATTGTCCCATTTACCATGTAGAGAGAAAGAGAGAGAGTAAGCATGAGTGAGTGTAAGTAACTCAGGCAGTAGAACGTGAAACTCTTAATCTTGGACCTGAGGGTTTGTGCCCCACATTGGGCACATTGCTTCCCTAGCAAACACCTCCAGTGAGGTGGCTGAGTGGTTAAGGCAATGGACTTGCAAATATATTTTGGAACTGAAGCTAGACAAATTCAGACTGGAAATATAGTTCATTCTTCATGATAAAAGTAATTAACCCTTGGAACATTTTACTAAGGTTGTAGTGGATTCTCCATCACTGGCAATTTTTATATTCAGGTTGGATGTGTTTTTTTCTAAAATATGTGCTCCAGGAATTATTTTTGGGGAAGTTCTATGGCCTATGTTATACAGGCGGTCAGACTAGATCATCACAATGGTCCTTTCTGGCCTTGGAATCCAGGAATCTACTGTTTCAATTGTAGTGGAACGAATCATTTATATAGCATTGATCAGTGATCTCTAGTCAAACAAACAAAAAAAGATGTCTATTCACTGGAAAATGAGCAATATTTCCAAAAGTTAAACCTTATCTGAAATACCTGAAATCTCTCCCCGGTGTTTCCATTCCTTGTTACGTTTAAAGTTCACATGCAAAGTGTAGCTGGTATCAGCAATCATCATTTCTACCCTGGATGGTTATGTATACCATGTAAACAAGAAGGAATTTTCTTGCCAAAATCCTACGTGAGCAAATCAAATTGCCAACAACTGGACTTTACATCCTTGTGGTTTTTTCCAACAAAATGTGCCATAATTCTTTTTCAGTGGAAGAATAATCAGAATATATTCTAATCACAATAATCCGTTTACACAAGTACATAGACCATTATTTCCTTTTTACAGATGGGGGAACAGAGGTGTACAAGAAGTGAAGTGACTTTCCCCAGGTCACACAGTCGGTCATTATGAACCAGTCTCTAATTACATGATCACATACAATTTTTTACTGAGTCCCTGGCTCATTCAGTGAACAGGATGGATGGTGATCACTTAATTAGCCATGTGACAAAGTGGGAAATTTCAGCAATATTTTTATTAAGCCTAAGTGTGCCTCAGTTTCCTTCTGTACTTTGCACTGCTACCCAGTGGAAGAGAAAGGGTTAAGATTGCTCCTGAGGTGTGGGTGTCACCTTGCTGTCTGGGCCTCAGTGAATAAGGTCATTAAAGAACCGGTTGAAAGTGATCAGCAGAGGGTCCAGAGAAAAAAGAAAAGGAGGACTTGTGGCACCTTAGAGACTAACACATTTATTTGAGCATAAGCTTTCGTGAGCTGCAGCTCACTTCATCCGATGCATGCAGGGTTCAGAGGTACATCAGAAGCCCCAACAACTGAACAATTGGCATTTAACAGCAGGAAGCTCTGGCAGGTGGGGTTGTGAGCTCAGCATGACCCTGCATGAAGACAAAGGACTGGGAAGTGACCATCAGGGGATTAAGAGTGGGCTTCTGGAGCATTCTAACTGCTCTCACCTTGGATTGAGGAAGGAATTAGAGAGACAGAGGCTGAAATGGAATTAACTCCAGTTTGGCTGGTGGATTGCTCTGGCTTGGCCAGATGGATTACTTTTTCACCTTCCTTTCTTTTTGCTGACCTAAGGGCTTCCAGTGCTGTGGTCTAGTTGACTAATAAGTCCAACTCTGCTTTGAAAACGCTGCTTCAGGTCTCTGTAAATACTTGCTGGGGTGCATTAATTCCCGAAGAGCATACAAGTCTTCAACCAGGAGTCTGTCTCAGTCTGGATCGTTGGGCAGAGCTCACCATGTGAAGCAGGAGCGATGAAGCCCAGAGGCTCAGTCTTGGACTTGGTGGCCTACCCTGAAGGAAGGTGAGATCCCTTGGGGGTCTGGCACACTGAAGGGGTTCCTCCAAGAGACAGTGTAAAAGCTGGAGCACAGCACCAATCCTGTGGATCCATGACAAGCAGTCATTCAATATTTTCTTTTCCCCTCATTGTTCAATATAAAACTCCATGGCTTAGTTAGCACACACTATTCAAACCCTGCTCTAAAACCAGAATTATGAGATTAATGCTCTTGGAATTTTTATTATGGGGAAGTTCTATGGCCCGTGTTATACAGGAGGTCAGATTAGATGATCACAGAGGTATTTCAGGCCTTGGAATCTATGAACTTTTCTGTGACACTCATCTCTGCAGAATCTAACTGCTTCACAGACATTAATGAATTTATTTTATACCACCTGTGGCAAGTGAGAAGGTGGTATTATCCCCATCTTATATGTGGGAAACTGAGGGACAGATTAAGGACAAAAATATCCATTAACTAGGTGCCCAATTTCAGATGCCTAGAGCCTGAACTTTCAGTGTGCCTAGCATTATATAGCACTTTATATGTTCAATGTATAGCTCCCATTGACTTTGATTGCAGCTTTGAATGCTCAGCACTTCTTCAAATCAGATCTCAAGGGTCTTAAGTCTGGCACCGAGAAAATGAGGAACACACGTGTGTGACCATCTGTGAAATATCGGGTTTCAGTGACTTAACTTGTATTGAATAGGAACTCTGGCAGAGGCAGGGTAATATCCAGTTCTCCAGGCCAGTGTTCAACTGCCATGACCATGAACCATCCTTTTCTTTCTACAGTCCCTGTGGCTTGTTGCCTGCACACCTGTGACTTTGTGGGTGGGGCTTTCTGCTGCTGCTCCCCCCTTGCTTTGCTCCCCATTCCATCTATTCCCCTACCGCTGCTCCTGCAGACTGTCTACCTGCTGGACTGCTAGCCTGCCTGCCTCCACCCACTCAGCTTCCCTGGTACTCTGTTTCAGCAGAGACTCTTGTTCCAAGCACACATGGGTATATGTCTCCTCCTTGGACGACCCCCTCCTCCCTGCTGAGTTTGCATTGGGCTGGTGGGCCTCCTCCTCCACCCTCTCCCCTGCTTGCCTACCAGTCCCTCTCCTCTTCATGGTTTGCAACTCTCCCCAGTCTTGCATGGCTGCCCTCTTTTTTTCAAAAAAAGAAAAGGAGTACTTGTAGCACCTTAGAGACTAACCAATTTATTTGAGCATGAGCTTTCGTGAGCTACAGCTCACTTCATCAGATGAACATCTGATGAAGTGAGCTGTAGCTCACGAAAGCTCATGCTCAAATAAATTGGTTAGTCTCTAAGGTGCTACAAGTACTCCTTTTCTTTTTGTGAATACAGACTAACACGGCTGTTACTCTGAACTCTTTTTTTCAGTTTGCTACTCTCCCCCCTCCTCCCATTTGCTACCTGCCTCCCTTGCCCCAGTGTCCCCTTTGCTGCTTGTTTGCCTGCCTCCTGTCCCCTGCCCTGCCTAGGGCCCCCTTTGTTATTTTGTTACCTGTCTTGCCCATACATCCCCCTCCCTTTGCTGTTTGACACCTGCCCCACCAGGCAGACCTCCCCCTTTGTTGTCTGATATCTGCCATGCCTAGGTACTCACCCTGTGGTTTGATACTCACCTTCACAGGCCAGACCTGGCCTTCCTGCTTCACTATTTGTTCCCTGCTCCAACCAGGGCCCCTCCTCTTGGTGTCCAGTACCTGCCCTCCCCAGCCTTCCCCTCCTACATTGTTCAGTGCTCGCTTTCCCAGCCCAGTGACCCCTTTTTCTGCCTATTCCCTGGACTGCCCAGGCACCGCTCCACTTGACATTTGCTTCCCTATTTGCCCTGCTTACCCCATGCACCTGTGTTTCCCCAATGCTAGTGACTGCCCCCCACCATTTTGTTTTATTTCCTACTCACTTCTTCCCATTGACTATTCATGTCTGCTGACAGTGGGGGGCACAACCACTGTCAGCCATGCTCCCCCTTCCTGGCAGCTCTCTCCCCTTCTGGAAAGCAGCCCCCTTCCGGAAAAGCAGTGGCCCCAGTCTCCTCCCATGGCTCCTTACGACCTCAGTCTTTCCCCTGCCCCCTTTTTTCCTCCCTGACCTGATATTTCAAAAGTACTGAGCATGCAGCAGCACCCATAAACTCTCACTGATAATGAGTGAGAGGCCAAAAATCTCAGGTATATATTTGAAGGATATTTGAAACAATAGTAAAGTGGAGTTCTCCTAGGTATTTTGTTGCCTACCTATTTTGATGTAGTTGTAGTATAAATAGGTATATAAATTGCATATGTAGTTACCTGCAGGCACTATCTGTTTCCCTGAGGCGATAATAACTTATATATGAATTGTTGTTTCCCAAAGTCTCTCTCTTCAGCTGAGTTTGAACCCCTCTGGAGCATCCACTCTCTTGTGAATGTAAATAAATGATGACTCCTTAATGGACTGGTGCAAACAAGTGTAGTTTACAGAGGAGCACTGTTGAAAACTCCAGTCCTTGCTCCTGACATGTACATTTGGCAAGAATCCTGTTGAAATAGGCCAAGGTATTTTTGGGATGAATAAATCTTTGTCATTTCATTCTGATTGTATTTATGCTGTAAACTCATGAAATACACATTCACCAGTGTCTACAGTGACATCTCCTGGAGAAAGGAAACATCATCACCCACAGTAATTGCTTGTGAACTCTGACAACGATGTTGTTGCAGACTGCACTCCTCCTGCAATTTAGTTCTTGGCTTTCGCAGGACAATGGGAGATTCATGCAGCAGTTTTGTTTCCTTTCCAAATCCCTACATTATCAAGGCTGTTTTTTTCCCCTCACAATAGTAGTAGCTGAGTTGACTCAAAGCCCTTGACTGATGATACAGTAACGGACATAAACACTGCATTCAGCTCTATTATTTCACCTCATGCCTAGATGTCCCATATGAGCTATACAGTTTTATCTATTTCTCAGTGACATTGGTGTAAATCAGGTGAAACTTCACTGAAGCCCATGGACTTAAACCCACACGAAAATGGTGTAACTGAGAAGAGAATCAGTCCAAACAAATTAATAAGACACAGTGAAGAAGGGATACCTTCCCCTTGTTTGTCCCTCAGTACCTCCCTTACAATATTTCCATAACTACCTCAGGGTCAGTTAACTGTGCCTCAGAATTATTTCCTCATTGAGGCGTAAAGGAATGATGTGATAAATGAAGACCCATGCTAATAGGTTTGATTCAGTCCAAACATTTTTTAATTCTGTTTCACAACCTAAAAAAAGAAAGCAAAACCCACAATCCACCCTACGACCAAAATCATGCTTGTTTTGTTTGTATTTCCTGAAAGCATACTTCTATTACTCCCACGGCCTTGCTGAGTACAGTACTACATACAGAGTGGAATAAGATCCGGAACGGAGGTGTGACGGTTCTAGTACCTCATAGGCCCCTTAGGGGGGCAGGAGGTAGTACAGCCTCTCTACGCCCAAGTCCGTGTTAAATCCTTCTGTAGTTTGCAAAGGGTGGCCCAATGGCCTGAGTCCAACTACTTCCCCTTGCTGATTGGGGTAGCCCAGCCTAGTGGCCAGGGTCCATACAATGCACCCCTAGTGTGGTGCGGCCCAATGGCCAGAGTCCACCTTATTCCCCTCCCCCAGTGGGGTAATGCAGCCTACCGGCTTGAGTCCACACAATGCGTCCCTAGGGCAGTGCGACCCAATCACCGGAGTCCATATAACTCACTGTGTGAGGCCAGCTCCTCTCAAAGGAGAGTGGCCCAGGTAGGGGGACCCGGGCCCACTCACCCCACCGGGTCCCGACCAAGGACCCTGCTGTGGCGAGTTCTCCTCATCAGTGGTCCGGCAGGGATCCTCCTAAAACACGCCAGCCTGAATGGTCTCAGTACCATTCCCCTTTAAGAACTCCCTGGTTCACTTCCTACCATATTCTCAGATTCAGCCAAGTCCACGGCGTCCTCGGCTTCCCCTCTTCAGCATCTGGGCATGTCTGGCCTCTGCATCTCAGGGTGCGAGCTCTCTTCTGCTGGAGAGAGCAACGAGCCTCCTTCCGCTCCAGAGGTCTACCCCAACTGAGCAGCTCTGCAGGCTTTTATACCTGATTTCCAGGTGGATCATGCCCAGCAGAGCCTCAGGAGCGTGGCTTCCTCTGCTAGGAGGGAAGAACACCAATGCGCCCCGTCACAAGACGTCTTAACAAACAAGCTGTAGCCACAATATCAGATCTAACATGAGGGGAGGAAGGAGAAGATACTATGAACGTAACAGCCTTTAACATGTTCCTGGTGCTTTAACATGTTTGAAGACCTTAGGGTTAGTTTTAGAACCATTCCATTTATTTTTGGAAGTGGAGGCTTCCTTTTCTGGCTATAGCAAAGAAAGACACAATGGACCTCTGCCTTGCAACTTGTGTAGTCATTTACACCTAAGAAAAGCTGGGTGCAAATGCTCCACGTATGAACAGTAGCACAGGTGTAAATGACTGCTCTTGGAATCAAGCCCAATCAGAAACTGGATGCTCTCCCTGCTTCCTTGACTTGTCCCTTAGATATAAAGTTTCAGTTATTATTTCAAATTGTGTTTATCAGGAAACTGCGATAAGTTTTAAAGTTAATGGAGGACAATAATTCTGTTTGGGGGCAACTTTTGAGATTTTGAAATTTATTTTTGCTCTTCATTGGAACAATACCAAAAACTTTTGTGAAAACAAGAGAGTGTATGTATGTTGTCAGTGACTTGAAATGCAGGGGACCCAGGGTCAAGTCCCTGCTCTGCCTGATTTAGAGCAGAGGTTTTTATTATTTATTACTTATTTTGGATCACTCTGATTCAGGCAGAACAGGGACTTAACTCGGGGTCTCCTGGATGCTAGGGTCCCGCTCTTACCACCAGGCCTCCCAGCCTCTTTCTTTCTCAACCCAAAAAAGTTTAGATGAAAGAACACAGTATGACAACAATGTTCTGACTGGCTCTAATAATTTTACCAAGTAGCATCTAATCATTAAAATTATAGTTCTAATTATCCAAACAGCATTACATATAGAAACTGTGGTTGAAAAATGGCCAGGCTCGTTTTGTTGACATAAATGATAAAAAACAACCTATTTTTATTTTTTGTTGGCTCCATCAGCATTCACAGAGGAATAGTAGCCACTTTAGAAAATGGAACTTGCTCACAGAAATGTATCTTTTTTCTTTTTAAAAAAAAATTCTGATCCCTCATAGTAAATATTTGTAAAATGCAACATAGGTGATGGACTAGTTAATTTTTGCTATTTAGCAGGACGATGTCAGCTACATTTTGTATTTTAAAATAATGTGGGTCTGAGTCACCACTGCAACGTGTTTTTTTTTTTTTATCCTATTGTAACATCAAGCTGCGACAGGCAATTCCACATGAAGTGTGATGCGTAGGAGCGCTCCTTGGGAGCCCAGGCTGCACTGCTACTATAAGGGTTCCCCAAGTGGCCAACAGCAACTGCTCCTGAGAAATCTTTGGAGGACAAAGAGACCTTCAAGTGTGAAGTATTCTTCTACTGAGGTATTAGGGGAAAAGGACCAAAGACAGGAGCTCTATTCTCTTGTAAGGGAGGAGAGAAAAACCAAACACCTAGTGAACTGTTGGAGAACCCTTCCCTGCCAAACTCTGTGTGGTTGGGGGGCAGTATAGATCCACCCAGATGCTACTGTGGGGGAGGGAAGCTTCAAAAAGCTGTTTAAAAAACAACATAGTGCAGTAGCAGTATAATGAATTTACTCACCTTGGCAGAGATTTTCAAAGAAGCCTAAGAGATTTAGGTACCCAAATGCCATTGAAAGTCAATGGGAGTTTGGCCTAACTCTTTTAAGCTGCTTTCAAATTCCCAGCCACAATTGGTATGTCTACACTGCAGCGGGGAGCAAGCCTCCATTCCTGGGTATACAGACTCACACTAGTCGGGTCAAGGTATCATACTAAAAGTAGCAGTGTGGACCTTGCTGCCTGGATGGGAGCTCAGGCTCACCTGGATCTGAGCTTCCATGGCTAGCCCGAGTCTCTGTCAGAGCTACAAAATCCCTGCAGCTACTTTTAGCATGCTAGAGGAAGTCAGTTTACCTGGGCTGAGGGCTCCTAGCTGCAGTGTAGACATACCCAGCCTTATCAAATCAATGAGATTGATGCAAAAGAAATGTATTTTTTCTACTCTTATGTACCTTCTGGTAGCTGCCATTCAATTCATATTTTTGGGCTTTCCTCCACAACCACGAGGGCTATACACTTACTTCTTTGAGTTTATGAAATGAAAGTTGAGAGTATCATGTAATCACATCATTCTCTATGCAAAACACCAAATATCAGCACACTCATGATAAAATCACAAGAGTTGGCAATCCTTCAGCCATTGTCTTCTCTGAGGGCTGTGAGCCACTCAAACTGGTCATGAAAGATCCAGGAGAATGTGAAGACATGTTCCTTCTTCCCTCTGCATTGACTAATGGGCTTGGTCTGGTGTGCAGAGGGCAGCACACTGCATCCTCCTCCTGAGCATAACACTACTTAAGATTTATCCCAAAGATTGAAATACAGCACTTGATCTCATTATAATTATTTTTAATCATTAATTAGCACTGAGGACCTTAAAGTGCTGTGCAAACATTAACTTTAATTCTAGGCTTTGTCAGCCTAGTTTAGTCTCCTCTTCCCCAGTGTACAGGTCCCACTTTTCAGGCCATTGCAGGCTGGAGAAAACCATTGTCTTGCCTCCTGCCTGACCCCCTTGGGGCACTAGATGCCTCTAGGGAAGAAGAAATGGAGTGTCCCCCTGAATGTAGGGACTGCAATTCAGCCTGGCCCTTTCACAGATCACGTAAGAGTAGGGAATGTTTCTTGCACCTACCCCTCCAACATTCCACTCATAAGGGCCAAACATAATTTGGCCTTTAATCTGCTGTTTATGGCCATTTTAGCAACCCATCCACATCTAACTCTATACAAGCAATCTTATTTATTTCTTTTCATTTTCATATGCCTCTAGATACACACTCTGATTTAACGTACTAAAATACCATGAACATGTCTTTTCTTCCACTATTTCCAGACCAAAGATATTCAGAAAACTCTGGATAAAAGGCCAACTTATGTGTGATTACCTGAACTGTACAGATATCTTCTTAACTTTTGATGATTTAATCATCTTTTCAAGTAAATTCCTTTTTACAAACAAGTTCTAACATTCATGATGGTTCTGCATGGAGGGCACCTATGAGGAAGTTCTGCAGTAATCCTCTAATTAGAAGAAGTATCTTCATCTTTTCAACTATAATCACATAAAATCTAGGCGATTAAACTTTCAAATAATTTCTGGTAGCAGTTTGGATCCTATACCTATTGTGTTTCTTGTCATGCTAAACTTTTTTTCAGAAGATACACTGGTTGCTTGGCAACGTAGATCTTTGAGACTAAACAGGAAGAAGCATATCAAGTTGACATTTCCCTCCCCTCCCCCGCACTATTCACATGGGCTACTTGAAATAGCTACAAGTAGCTGATCCATCCAGCAGTACATCTTTGCAGCCACTGATTGCTCATTATGTTTCAGGGTTGGTTCAGAAGAAATATGTGAAAGATTTCTCCAAGGTGTTAAGGTTTCCAATTTGGAAATCTGGAGTGACAGGGCTTCTGCTGTGATCCATTGTAAGAGCTGAGTAGGAAATATAGCCTGCCACAAAACATCCTGTTATGCTACTTGTTCTAAAGAAATATTTCCCTGCTGTGACAGCGGTTGTACCTTGCATGCATGGATGAACTTTCAGAATGACCATGTTATTATGTGTGCCTAGAGATAAGATAGGTGGGGGCTATCATCCAGTATATACTTTAAATATAGACATGTTTCAAGGCCTGTGAATAGATCAAATCTTGTGCATATTTGTAGAGGAAAAGAAGGTACTTTTTAAAAAAATAATTGTTCCCCAAATAATTAACAAACCCACAAATAAGGAAGTATAACAACAGCCAGCTGAACTGAAGGGAAAATTGAAATTCCGGCCATCTCTGGTACTAGTAAGACAAAAATCAAAATATGTTTTTTTTACAATAAGATAGGATTACATTTGTAAATTGCCAGACTAGTTGTTTCCAGATAAGACTTCAATCCATTCAATGTATTATGAGTAGGAAACATGTTACCAACTGATCTTTTAAATTAATTTTATATCCAGTGCACAAGGATAATGATAATACAGATCAACTGACATTTATACAAATCTGTTTTCCAAAACTCCCTGTTATCTGAAAGAGGCTCATGATCCCAGTGTCTATAGATATATTAAAAAATACTCTGATTATAACCAAGCTTAGACAATGACTTTGGGATAATTGTGGTAGTTAATGTGCTCATAATGGCATTTCTGAGGGCCTGAATAGTTTAAAGTGAGAATCCCACAATTGCTGTACATGGGTATAAGGATTCACCAAGAACAAGGCATTAGAAACTGTTAACTAACAACTTGACCGCAGAGTAATAAAGGTAAACAGACAAATCAGGATTGGTGATATACAAAGCAGTGTGGGATAGCAATTGGAAAACTGCCAAAAAGTACAAATGAGTGATGTGCACATAAACGTCAGTCTCCACTAACTCAGTATGCAGTGAATTTGCTACACTTCAAAGCTCAGTATAGATTACACTTTAATTGTGGAGCTACTATGCTTTAAGGGTTTGTGTCATATATACACAGGACTTTTCAGTGTGCACAAAATCAGGTTAGCATGCAGTATAGACAAGTCCTATGATATCTTGATAAGAGTGAACAGATTGAACTTTATTATCTTTTTTTCCAAAACCCAATATTCTCTCATCTTTGCTGGAGAGTTGTAGCTCTTCTTGTTTGTAGACACAGGAAATCCCTATGACGTAAGATTCAAATGTCCTCTCGGACTTTACAAGAAGGAAATTGTCTCTGTGGCTCCCATTTCCATAGTATCTGATTCGCTAGGAAGGAACAAATAATAAACATTTCTTTGTGATTTTTAATTTGCTGATTAGCTTTACATAATTAACTGTCAATACTAAATAATACTGAAAAAAGTAACTTTATAGGTCAAATGACACCCGCAACATGATGGGGGCAACTGGGCCACTTCTGTTGGACTAGGACTTTGAGGAGGGGGGCACGATGTTGATATTTTGCATGGGGGAGCAGATTGTTTTCCATGGTCTGTGGCAGAAATGAATGGTGCAGAGTCCTCTACACTGGTTTTATGCAACCCAGGAATTACCTTTCATCAAGAAATCCCCAGCTACTCCAGTACAGCAGCTTTCCAGTTGCTTTGCACTGCTGAGATGGATGACAGGGGTTGCGGAGAACTTTTTATCAGAGTAATATTGGGATACAGTCATAGAAGAAAAACAACTGGATTGCACAGATGATGGAGACCTGTGATCTCATTAGACTAGAAAATTAGTATAACTTGATAAAATCACCAAAAGTGGATAAAAGTAATAGAATTGTTACATTTTCCAGCATTTATCTGAAAAGTTATAATATATTTTATGCAATTTGTCACATGTCCTATAAGATCTCAAACCTGTCTGATCTGAGTATTTTTCATCCTCATAAAGAGAATTTGGTCATATGCTTCCAAATGATTTTACATTCTTTGTATGTGATATTCAAATGTTTATCATCTTTTCATTCTTGTATATGTCAATGATTGTTTTGAAGAAATTTTTGCAATGAATTATTCTAAAGGTCTGCTATCAAAGGTATCAGAGTAGAAGCCATGTTAGTCTGTATCCGCAAAAAGAAAAGGAGTACTTGTGGCACCTTAGAGACTAACAAATTTTTTTGAGCATAAGCTTTCGTGAGCTACAGCTCACTTCATCGGATGCATGCAGTGAAAAATACAGTGGGGAGATTTATATACACAGAAAACATGAAACAATGCGTGTTACCATACACACTGTAATAAGAGTGATCAGGTAAGGTGAGCTATTACCAGCAGGAGAGCGGAATTTTTTGTAGTGATAATCAAGGTGGGCCATTTCCAGCAGTTGGCATGAACATGTGAAGAATAGTGTGTGTGTGTGCGGGGGGGGGGGGGGGGGGGGAATAAACATGGGGAAATAGTTTTAGTTTGTGTAATGACACATCCACTCCCAGTCTTTATTCAAGCCTAAGGTAATTGTATCTAGTTTGCAAATTAATTCCAATTCAGCAGTCTTAATTAATTTGCAAAATTAATTTGCAAAGTGAATACAATTAACTTAGCTTGAATAAAGACTGGGAGTGGATGTGTCATTACACATACTAAAACTAATTCCCCATGTTTATTCCCCCCCCCCCCACACACACACACACACACTGCTCCTCACACGTTCTTGTCAACTGCTGGAAATGGCCCACCTTGATTATCACTACAAAAGATTTCCTCCCCCCGCTCTCCTGTTGGTAATAGCTCACCTTACCTGATTATTCTTGTTACAGTGTGTATGGTAACACCCATTGTTTCATGTTTTCTGTGTATATAAATCTCCCCACTGTATTTTCCACTGTATGCATCCGATGAAGTGAGCTGTAGCTCATGAAAGCTTATGCTCAAATAAATTTGTTAGTCTCTAAGGTGCCACAAGTACTCCTTTTCTTTTATCAAAGGTATGTAAGTATTAAGAAATATGAGACTTTCTATTGATTTGGGCAGGTTCTAGCAAACTGATATTAGCAACACTTACACATTAGGTTTGTATGTACCATATTATATGAATGCCTGAAAATTATAAGAGCTGAACTGGTCTAAGTTTTTCTCAGAGTTTTGTTCACTCATGCTAAGCTATAATCCACAACATTCTGCAATAGTAGAATTCAGCATTTGACATAAGCAGGTAGGAAACTTGTCAAAATCAAGATGCCTACATTCTAAGTCTTAGTAGAAACTTAGGGAGGTACCATCATAGACCAGTACCTGGAATGCTGATATCCAAAACAAAGATAAGGACAGTAAAGCTACAGAACAACAAATTAAGGAACTGGCACAAGCTGATGGGCTGCATTTTAGTGACATGTAAAGAGTTTTGTAACTTGTAAAATCATCTTATAAATACATCTAGCTGAAATGTGTAACTTTGGGAGCACACCTTCTGTCTCAGGTGAATTTAACAATGCTGCCCAAGACAGATTCCCCAAAATTGGTGTCATATTATTATTGTACTATATTGTTATTGTACTATATTATTATTGACTTTTAGCAATAAACTTGACTGATATTGATTATTTGGTCTCTTGAATATACTTTATGATGAACCAAAATATGGTCAAGCAACTGACTAGACAATTTATTAACACTGCAGTTTCCTCATAAATTTTGTTTACTTACTGCTTGATGCAGCAAGGTTCCCAGACCCTTCTCAGAGCACTAGCACAGAAAAATTCAAAGGAGTGAGGCAAGTTTATGTTCACACACTTCACTGTTAGGCTTTGCATTAATAACCGTGATGATGAGAGAAAATTACAGATCAGTATCTCTCACGTGGCATGACACATGGTGTCAGGTTTCCCATAACCCTTGTCTGCAGCCTTGCTATATAGAGATAAACAACCAGACATGAATTTCCCCATAACCTTTGTGGTTAGCACCCCAAAATTACTTTGTGTAAATCTAATAAGAGCAATATATCATTTATTGTACAGTGACCTAGTTTTTCTAGAAATACCGCTGTTTGGCTATGTTGTCCTGTAAGGAAAAAATTAAACATTTTTAAATTTCCCTAATCTTCATCTGTTACACCACAGTAAAATACTGTCTCTACCTGAGAGATTTAAAACCTCGATGGCTTCTTCACCCCACATTCTGATTATGAGAAGAAGAATGGTCTAGCAGTTAGGACATTAGTCTGGAACAGAAAAAAAAATGTAAGTTTAATTCCCTATTTTGTGTGATGGGGTGTAGCAGGCCTTTGTGGACCCTTATTGGAGACCCCAGTGTGCTGCTGTACCACATCCCAGGAATCAGCTCTCTGAGAAGAAAAGAAAATCAAGATGCCTACATTCTAAGTCTTAGTAGAAACTAGGGAGGTACCATCATGGACCAGTACCTGGAATGCTAGTATCCAAAACAAAGATAAGGACAGTAAAGTTACAGAACAACAAATTCAGGAACTGGCACAAGCTGATGGCCTGCATTTTAGTGATGTGTAAAGAGTTTTGTATCTTGATAACTAGTGAGATCTGGTTCTCCAATAGTCAGAAGGGTAGGGACCAGCAACTGCCAACCAAGGCACAGCAGGCCCAAATAAAATAAGTTGCCTGCTGTCAGAAAGGCAGTTCCTGGTTGGAGTTAGAGGAATGAGGAGGGATGCTCCCAAGGCTACAATGAAAGTAACCAGTCTGGGCTAGGGCCCACTGCTGGCCATGAGCAGTGGCAGGAGTTCAGAAGGAACCCTGACAATTCAATTCCCTGGAGGGAATTTAGCCTAAAAGGGTTAGGAACTAGTTTATTTACATTTAGCCCTGAAGGACAAGGGGCTATTTTTATTTTGTGTTTGTTATGCCCCAGAGCAATTTTTGGAGTGTGTGACCTGGCTGAAGGGCCAAGCCACAGAGGCCAGCTAACAACCTGCAGAGGGGGCTAGGATCCAAAGAAAATGGCAGCATCATGCCTGGATATCAAGGGGGTGTTCAAGAGGTGAGCATACCACACTTTGCAACCATCTTCCTGTGTGACCATGGGTAAATATCTTAGGGCTATATCCACAAAGGAATTTAGGCATTGCAGTGCCTAACTTTTAACCCAAAGTCCTGAGTTAGGCATCCAGATTCCCTGTGCATTCTATGGAGAGAGTTAGTAGACTCCCTCTCCTTGGGATTCACAGCCATGAACCATCTCCTAGAGTGCTCTGAGTATGCCTGTTGCATTGGGTCCAGCAAGGGAATGCCTACTTTGAGAATCCTGCCAGAGTGTATGCATCAGGGAGGGTACCAAGCAGCTCAGCAAAATCCACACTTGAGTGTGCACATTCCTGTCAGAGGAAATGTATATACCTACAGGACTTTGCCAGCTAAAACTAAAGGACCATTAGATGGCAGCTGATCAGGGGTTTTGAGGATCTCAGTGGCGCCTGAATGTTGGATGTGCATGCCTAAAGTAGCAGTTAGGTGCTCAATTCCCTTTGTGGATCTAGCCCTTAGGTCTAGATTTATAATGTGTTGTAGCTGTGTTGGTCTCAGGATAAAAGAGAGACAAGGTAGGTGAGGGTAATATCTTTTATTGGACCAACTTCTGTTGGTGGAAAGGGCAAACTTCTGGCCAATACAGAGTTCTTCCTCTGGTCTAGGGAAGGAAGCAGAGCTTCTGAGCTAAATACAAGTTAGGACAGATTGTGAAGCAGAAGGGGTAATACATATTGGAGACTACCACTTGAAATGAAGCGGGCTTGTCCACTTCAAACCTTTATGTGTAACAATCTGGCCCCCAATTGCCCACTTCATCTCTCTCAGATTTTTAGATATTTATGTGCCTATAATAGGATTTTCAAATGCACCGAGGCATCTAGTTGCCATTGAAATCAATAGGAGTTAGGTGTCCAGGTGCTTTTGAAAATGTCACTACAGTCTACCTCCCAATGGGAGATAGGTGCACAGGCCCAGCTCCTTAAAGGAATTTCGGTGTTACTCTGTTCAGCACTGCAATGCCTAACCCTTAGGTGGCCTGCTGCCCAGTGGAATCGTCAGCCCCAGGTTATTCACACAGGCTCTGCACACAATGCATGGGAGAGTTAGGTGTCTAAGGAAGGAATTTTCAGAAGCCGGCAAGCTGAGCAAGGAGCCACTTAAGCTAGCCAGCAGTGAAATTCAGATGAGAGGGCTGGGAGAAAGGAGAAAGGCTAAGGTGTGAATAGCTGAACTGGTGCTCCTTGCACTCAAAGTCCTCAGCCATGAACCCTCTCCTGGAGTTAGGCATCTAAGCCAGGTCAGCTCCTTAGGTAGCCCATACCCTAGCAGCTGAAACCCTCTCTCTCTCTGGGCCTGTCTACATGGTGTGGCAGTGTGCACCGGTAGGGTGTGAATTGTAAAGCCCACCAACATATTGTTTACTAACTGGCTCATGCAGACACTGCTGTGATGCACCAAAGTTCCCTAGTGTCCTACGTTAATACGCACAAGGGAACTTCCAAGTGCTTGCCAAGAGGGTCTATGCAGGCCAGTTAGTGAGCAACAGATTGGTGTGCATTAGAATTTCCACCCCACAGATGCTTGTTGCTGCACCATATAGACAAGCCCTTTGTGTCCTGCTCATCCTTGATACTTCTTATGCACACCCTACATTTCCTTGTTCCTTCAGCTGTCTTATATGTGGGTGCTGTGCTGCCCTCTCCATCTATTGGTGGTCTGAATCTCGCCCTCCTACTGTGGGGTCTGACAAGTATCAGCCTTTGGTGTGCTCAGAGCATGCCTATGGAACTAGGCCCAACTGGTGAAATGATGTTTCTCAGCATTGCCTTGAGCTGGGGCTCAGAGCTGCTCATTAGTTGTGGGGCAGCATCAGCACTTTGGAGGGCTTTGTGAATGCCAGCTGATGTCTACATTTATGTCAGTGCATAGACTATATGTACTGCATATCCCTACCATGGGTATAAATAGCAACATAGATGTTGAGACACTGCTTAGGGGAGTACAGACATGCCAGATCCTAAGGATATGTACCCTACATGACTCTCTGAATGCCCAAGCAGTACCTCCCACGAGTACACTGTTTTTTTAGCAGTGTAGTGCCCCGCTGCATCCCCACTACTGAAGGCTTTCCTCGCCACAGGAAACTGCTGGAGCCTTTCCCTGCCACAGTGAAAGATTCCAGTAGGGAAGAGGCAGTGAAGGAACGCTATGTTGCCTCTCCCCAGCCAAGAGCCTTTCACTGCCACATGTAGATATACACCACAGCGTGGACACAGCCTGTTTTATATTATGGTGTGTACCTACATGTATCCTACACACCATCACCAGTGTATACAAGGTGTTAGGCATTTACAGGGTTTAGTGACAACTGAGGAATGGTTTTGAAAAAGGCAGTGCAACCTAAATGGTAGACTTAGTGACTTAACAGGCAGATATGTGCCTAAGTATATTTAAGGATTTGATCTTCAGGCCCTGCAAAGCTGAGCAGCTCATCAAAGATCAGAAACAATACTTATGTAACCAGCACAGATCCAATTTTGAACACTGAGCATCATATATTTACAGTGAACTGCTCCCAATCACCATAGTAATAACACAGCTCAAATGTTGACCATTGAGCATCATATATTTACAGTGAACTGCTCCCAATCACCTAGTAATATATTACTAGGTGATTGGGAGCAGTTCACTGTAAATATATGATGCTCAATGGTCAACATTTGAGCTGTGTTGGTTACATAAGTATTGTTTCTGATCTTTATATATATCAACATTTGAGCGGTGTTTGTTTTATATCTATCTATCTATCTATCTCTCAATCAAGCTTGAGTAATCTGAATAATGAATTAATAATGAATTAATCTGAGGAAGCAATAGGGTGACCAGGCAGCAGAAGTGAAAAAATTGGGATGGGGTGGTGGGTAATAGGAACCTATATAAGAAAAAAGACCCAAAATCAGGACTGTCCCTATAAAATTGGGACATTTGGTCACCCTAGGAAGCAATGATCTTCTCATGGACATTTTGCAAGCAGAAAAAGAGGCTAAATTCATAAAGTTATTCCCTCAGGTCTGGTTGCTTGGCATTTAGGCTTTTTGAATATGTAACCCAGAGATTCCAACTGAGATTCGGTAAAATATGTATTTTTAAAAATTGATTTTTCTTAAATCAGGTGCAGGTACAAAATAATTTAAAAAAAAACCCTGTATACTACAGAAATTGTCAGAAGATGTTACATACAACATAAAAGAAGTAGGTGTAGAATATTATTACTATTAAAGATAATATGATCAAACAGAAAATGAAAAAGAAATACCTTATAATTAAACCAGTAAGGTTAGGGGTGGGGGAAAGAGGACTAAATAGCTTCTGTACTGTTTTATGCCTTCCATGTATTAAATTATTAACAATTGTCAAGACATATTTCAAAATTGATTTTAAAGACAGATTGTGTGTGTGTGTGTGTGTGTGTGTGTGTGTCTGTAAGTAAAATAATTAAACAGGTGCAAATCTGTTCCTTATGACTAGAGTGCCCCACACCCATGCATAAGTGGGACATACAATATTTCTGAGTCAAGCTTTTACTGACATATCTCATGCAAACTGCTTATTGTCTCTGTTCCCATTAGCAAAGACTTCTTATATAGAGCACAGAGCAAGATAATTTATTATCTACAAACATTTAAATACTGAGGCCATAGTGATAATTTTCATGCAAATAATCTGATCCAGGAATAATAAAGCCTGAGCTTTATTGCTGTCTGTGAGGATGGTGCATGGATGAGATGGGGAGGTAAAATCCATCATTCTCAATTAGAAAACAAGGTGCAGACTGTTGTGAACCCCTCCCATCTCTCATCTGCCATTACAGCCTCAGTGAGCAGGCTCTGTCTTGTCCCAGATATGGACTGGTTAGAGTTTCCACCCCAGAGATATACATGAGATGTATTCTCCTTAAAATATCTAATCCAATGCTGGCTCATGTTATTATCAATTCAGATAATTTACATTACACATGGTGCTACCTAATGGCTACACATTATAATACAGTTTTACATTCCATTACACAGTGGTGGGCAAACATTTTGGCCTGAGGGCCACATTGCGGTTCCAAAACTGTATGGAGGGCCAGGTAGGGAAGGCTGTGCCTCCCCAAACTGCCTGGCCCCTGCCCCCTCCCAATTCCCGTCCCCTGACTGCCCCCCTCAGAACCCCCGACCCATCCAATCCCCCCCTGCTCCTGACCACCGCCTCATGGGATCCCCTGCCTCAACTGCCCCCCCCCCCCGGAACCTCACCCCCTATCCAACTTCCCCTGACTGCTCTGACCCCTATCTAAACCCCCTCCCCCTGACAGGCTCCCTGGGACTCCCACGCCTATCCAACTGCCCCCTGCTCCCTGTCCAACCCCCCCGCTCCCCGCTCTCTTACTATGCCGCTCAGAGAACTAGGACTGGCAGCCGCGCCACCCGGCCAGAGCCAGCCACGCTGCCGTGCAGTCTAGAGCACTGGGGCAGGCCGCCATCTCTCGCAGCCACCCTGCCCGGCAGGAGCTTGCAGTCCTACTGCCCAGAGTGCTGGTGACATGGCGAGGTGAGGCTTTAGAAGAGGGGGGACAGCAGGAGCAGTGCCTGGGGCTAACCTACCCAGCTGGGAGCTCAAGAGCAGGGCAGGACAGTCCCATGGGCCAGATGTGGCCCGCAGGCCGTAGTTTGTCCACCTCTTCCATTACATTTCCCCCTTTTAAGTTTTACATTCCTATCATTTACACAATTTCATTATCACAATATCTTTACAATTCAGTATGGATCAATCTATTAAGTGTCTCTGAGTAGGACTGTTTTTTCTAATTACACTATCCAAATGCATAACAACATCATCTAGCTATCCATTAGTTGCAACAACTGGCTGTCATCTGGAATCTTTCAGTCTTCTTCTTGTTCTCCATCTGGTGTCAGTAGAGTTTGCTCTCTTGATTATTCTTCAAGAGGAACAGACTGCAGATGTCAATGGTTTCTGTCACTCTTGATCACATATGACCTGGCAATGAATTGTTTTTCTTTGACAGCAGCAATTATCTATTTTTTTTCTCCATCCAGTTTGACACAAACACAGTCATCATGTTCTAGGCCTGGCAGTTCTCTGAGTGATGTCTGTTGTCAAAGTGTTCATAAGCTCTCTTGGCCTCTTCATCTAACTTGGCTACTCGCTTCATGTCTTTTCACTTTGGTGATAGGTTCTTTTCCAAAGTTGGAACAGTAGTTCTGAGTTGTCTTCCCATCAGGAGTTCTGCTGGACTACATCCAATAGCTATTATCAATGTTGATCTGTAACTCAGAAAAGCAAGGAATAGATCTTCCTCTGTAGGATTTTCTTGGTTGTCTGTACAGCTCTCTCACCCCCTCCATTTCATTGTGGGTAATGTAAACTGCTGGTAACATGATCCAAATCATATTTCATTTGGAAATACTTAAATTCTACTACTCTGAATTGTGGTCTATTGTCCATCATTAGTTGTTCTGGATACTGAAAAAAGCAAAAGTGTCCTTCAGTTTCTCTGTAACACTGCAACAGGTTATGTCTTTTGAGTACCTTATTTCTATATGCCTAGAAAAACAGTCCACTATGACCAGGTGATTATGTTCTTTGAATTCTGATAAATGTGTAGCTAGTCTCTTCCAAGGTCTGCCTGGTAGAGGTGTTGCTCTATATGATTCAGCATTGTCGCTTAAGGTTATTTCTACTGTCTCTCGTTTCAAAAGTCCAATGTCATCAAATACTCTGAACTCTTCCACCTTTCTCTCTAGGCTCATCATGGCTGCCACACTGTGGCTGAGAAGGTTATTGGTCTTCAAACCTTTGATCACATGCACGTTTAATACAAAGCTCTTGACTTTGTAAGTTATTTCTGTGAGAAACTAGCCCATATTGTTCAGAATTCCTCCAGAGTTAGTCAAGTCTGTGTCAGGTAACATCAGGTATCAGAGAGGTTGAAGTTCCTTCTGATATTGTCATGTCTGCTCCTGTGTCAATTTTAAATTCTATAGTCTTTCCATTAATATTCAGTTTCACTATCCAGGTAGGCTCTGTATCATCATATACAATAGATCCCCAAAACAATGGCTCTAGATTGTCTGTCTGACTGTAAGATGCTCATTGCTCTGGTATAACAAACAGCTGCAAAATGTCCATATTTTGTGCATTTGATACCTCTTTCATCCTTGTCTGGACAAACATCACTTGGGCTATGAATTTTCCCACATCTTGTGCATATAGTAAGAAATGTTTTGTAGTCAGCCTGGAATTTGTCCCTCTTAGTCTCTGGGATCTCATGATAACTACTTTTAGCACTCGTGTTACATCTGTTTACAGTTTCTAAGCTAGTCTCTTGATTTTCAAGTTTGGTAAGTTGTTTTGTTTTGGCTGTTTCACTAGCTCATACTGCTTTGATATTTGAATAGCTATGAAAGAATATAACAACGGCCATACTAGGTCAGACTAATGGTCCATCTAGCCCAGTAACCTGTCTTCCAACGGTAGCCAATGCCAAATGCATCAGAGGGAATGAACAGAACAGGTAATCATCAAGTGATCCATCCCGTGTCACCCATTCCCAGCTTCTGGCAAACAGAGGCTAGGGACACCATCCCTGTCCATCCAGCTAATAACCATTGATGGACCTATCCTCCAGGAACTTACCTAGTTATGTTTTGAACCCTGTTATAGTCTTGGCCTTCACAACATCCTCTATCAGAGAGGTCCACAGGTTGACTGTGTGTTGTATGCTTCCTTTTGTTTGTTTTAAACCTGTTGCCTATTAATTTCATTTGGTGACCCCTAGTTCTTGTGTAATGAGAAGGAGTAAATAACACTTCCTTATTTATTTTCTCCACACCAGTCATTATTTTATAGACCTCTATCATATTCCCCCCATTAGTCGTCCTTTTCCAAGCTGAAAAAACCCAGTCTTTTAATCTCTCTTCATAAGGAAGCTGTTCCAGACCGATAATAATTTGTAAAAAGAAAAAGAGTACTTGTGGCACCTTAGAGACTAACCAATTTATTTGAGCATAAGCTTTCGTGAGCTACAGCTCACTTCATCGGATGCATACTGTGGAAAGTGTAGAAGATCTTTTTATATACACACAAAGCATGACAAAATACCTCCTCCCACCCCCACTCTCCTGCTGGTAATAGCTTATCTAAAGTGATCACGCTCCTTACAATGTGTACGATAATCAAATTGGGCCATTTCCAGCATAAATCCAGGTTTTCTCACCCCCCCCCACCACACACACAAACCCACTCTCCTGCTGATAATAGCTTATCTAAAGTGACCACTCTCCTTACAATGTGTATGATAATCAAGGTGGGCCATTTTCAGCACAAATCCATGGTTTAACAAGAATGTCTTTGGACTTAACTATCTTGAGTAGTTTTGTATCATCTGCAAATTTTGCCACCTCACTGTTTACCGCTTTTTCCAGATCATTTATGAATATGTTGAACAGTACTGGTTTTGGGATATATAGTAGTATACGGTGCAATATGTTATAGGCCATTGAGGCCTAGCATGGATGCAGCGTTCTTGACATGAGTACATGAGTTGCGTGTTGGCAACCTAAACGAAGATATAAGGTTGTGAGCAGTCAAGGACTGTTTGTGTAAAACAACTTTGTTGTATCCATGGGAAACATACAGAATCAGCAGAAAAGGAAATAACATTGGTGGTGTTACCATGTCAATATATCCGTTACAGCCGTGGATGAAAATTGGGAGAAATGGAATGTCTCGGATTATGGCAGCCTGCCCAGAACTGTTTTCTTGAAGTTATGGGTGAAAGGCCTAGCAAACAGAGACAAAGACCTGATGATGTGATGGACTGGTCTATAAATAGTTGCCTGACATAGCTGAAATTTGGAATCAGACATCGATCCAGAGCCCTGATTTTGAAGAGGTGTGCAGTACTGACTCCCCACGCCTTATGATTCGAGCCAACCTCGACTGGCCATCAGGACTTCAATCTAATCTTCGGACTCTGGTGCAGTATGTTCGGGGTGTGAATGTAGAGTGAGTGTGGTTTCTATTGTAATCAATAAAAGTATTTAGAGAATTCTATACCAAACACTGGTTTCAGAGTAACAGCCGTGTTAGTCTGTATTCGCAAAAAGAAAAGGAGTACTTGTGGCACCTTAGAGACTAACCAATTTATTTGAGCATGAGCTTTCGTGAGCTACAGCTCACTTCATCGGATGCATACCATGGAAACTGCAGCAGACTTTATATACACACAGAGAATATGAAACAATACCTCCTCCCACCCCACTGTCCTGCTGGTAATAGCTTATCTAAAGTGATCATCAAGTTGGGCCATTTCCAGCACAAATCCAGGTTTTCTCACCCTCCACCCCCCCCACACAAATTCACTCTCCTGCTGGTGATAGCTGTGTCTGGTATCTGCCTGCTCCCCCATCTGGTAGTGAGGGCTCTAGGATTGTCTGTTTTTAATTGAAGATGCTGTGAAAGATATTTGTCTGCAGGTCCTATCAGATATTTTCATATTTTAAAGTCCCAACATCAGTGTTCCACCCATGTATGTAAAGCTCTGATAAAAGATTCATGAAATGCCCTGGTTTGCTGAATTCTCTCATGAAGACATGCCCTTTCATAAACCACATTTATCTGAGGTATAAAGTATGCCTCAAACATAGCCAGATTCCTTTTATAATCATCTATGTGACTGTCTCTAGTAAAGGTAAAAGGCTTAAAGATGTGGTCTCCATGGTTCCCCATAGTATCAATTAAAGAGCATACCTGGATGTCTCCAATTTCCTTGTGGAGATTGGTTGCAGTGAAAAATTAAGCAAAGTGACAGCAGAAGCAACGCTATGTTCACTCTGAAAGTCTGTGAAAGCTGAAGTTCTCTGGGATGTTGAAAAGTAGCTTGTTGATGAGCTCCTGCAACCCTTGGGTTGTTTTGTTTTTGTTTTCCTGCTTACAACCTTTGTTGTTGCTTTCCTTCTGTTTCTGTTCTCCTCTGGTACTAGTTAGGCTGCCTTCACTTCTGACACAATGACATGTATGAAGTATGTCCTCTTTGCAGAGCTTCCACCCCAGAGAGATACACGAGATATGTTTCTTATCTTTAATGCGCTGCTGACTACCAGCACAAATAAGATATGTTACACCTGGCACCACCTACTAGTTAAACATTATAATAAAGTTTTACATTCCCCTTCAGGCTCCTCAGCATGGCTGCTCTGCCTGAACAGCACCTATACAGGGATCAATTATTGTGGATGGCATTGCCCGGACCCTATGCACCCTCAGACAGAGAATTATTAAGGGCAGCAAAATGTTGTTGGTAAATGTTTATTCTGAGACTTCCCAGTTTAGGGGAGCAAGGGATCACTCAGATATCTACTGAAAACAATGGGAGTCTTTCCACTGACTTCAGTGAGTGTTGAATCAAGTGTTATATTCTTCAGAGTTGAGACTGTAAAGAATGATGAGAACAGAATGGGCAATAAGGCATCATAGACAGTTTGCTGAAATTAACTAAAGATAATTAACCAATCTAATCATGGCGGAGTTGTGCTAGTTAAGAAAAGTAACACATTAGGAGATTATATAACCACTCGTAAATAATACAATGTAATTAAACCATGGACTTCCAATAATAGGTAAAAGCAATTATGAAGATAAACTAGCACAAAAAGATACATGGTACAAAAAAAATCAACGCATACAAAAGTTAGTATTACACTCGGAGTTGCAGAGTATTGAATAATTGCCTAATTAGGATTTGAGAAAATATAGCAAAATTCTATTTGCACTGCATGTTTCACCACATTTTTTTTTTTTTTGGTTTCTTGCTAAATTGCCTTCAAACTGTTTTTTCTACTTTAGTATGTATGGAACACTTTCTGTTTAGTTCATTGCATATATGAGAGACAATTTCATATAATAAAGCAGAAGTGTTTGATTTCCCCGACATGCTAGGATTAGAAATATTTTACCTGATCTGACAAATGCTGGTACTCTTCTGTACTTTCAATAGGGGTGGCCAAAAGAGAAAAAAAGAAGTAAATACCATTATTATTTTTAAATACCAACATTTGTAAAATGTATTCACAACAAATAATTCAACCAACTCTGCCTAATATACTTCATTTTATCAGTCCAGCCTGAATGAGCTGAAGCAAATCTAGTTTGGGGCCATGTTCCACTTGACTGTAAAGTCATAACTGTAACTCACAAAAAGGAGTATTTGTTAGTAATGGATACCCTTCTAGAAAATGACAAACTGGCTTTGCACAGCGGTACTCTATAAAGCATGACAATTTATTATTTTTAATTTGCAAGGCTGATAGAAACTTCTTCAAAATAATGGAATATTCACATTTGTTGGATTTGCGCTTGTTGTCATCTATACTTTACTGTAGCATGAGTGAGGTCCCAGAGGACTGGAGAAATGTACCATGGTTGCCTATCTTCAAAAAGGGGAACAAACAGGACACAGAATAATCAATCAGTCAGCCTAAACTTGATACCTGGGAAAGTACTGAAACAAATTATTAAACAATCAATTTGTAAGCAACGAGAGGATAATAGAGTTATTAGGAATAGCCAGCATGGGTTTGTCAAAAAAATTATGCCAAATCAACCTAATTTCCCTTTTTTACACAGTTACTGAGTTAGTGGGTAGGAGGAAAGCAGAAGACTTGATATATATCTTCACTTTTCATAAGGCTTTTCATAGAGCCACTCTGATAGAATGTACCCCTGTGTCCACACCCTATACACTATTGTAATAATCTTTATGCATAGTATGCTTTGAGAGGTATCGTTTGAAAACTAATAATTTGCTGGTCAGAAGTGTCCCCATAAAATATATGTGGCAACAATTTATGTGAAATTGTGAGATTCCACTGTATTGTGTTCTTAACACACATTCCAAACTGAGGTTGGAAAACAGATCTGTCTCAAGCAAAGGAAAGTGTGCTCTGCTTAATTTACATTTAAGCAGTAAACAGAGTCATCAAGCAGGAAGGGAAACAAAGGACCGCTCAAACAGGTGAGGAAAAAACAGTAGGGAACATCCTTCCCTATACACTCTTTGTCTCTTAGATCTCAACTGGCAATGTTTTCAAGAGGGGAACTGACACTATAAAAACGAGGGGCAAACACCCCAAAACATTCCCCCTCCCAACCCTCTCCCTGCCCATTGCATTCACAGCATTTAAAGTGACAAGACAAAGGAAGCATTCACTGGATTCTGGGGAAAAGAAGTTCTGACCTAAGAAGTCAGACCGCTGAAAGCATATGGTGAGAAACTTTGCTTGGGTATGATATAGTTTATAAAGTTAGGCACCAGTAGTGCTTTAACTTTATTTCATGTAACCATTTCTGAATTTTAAGCCTCATTTCCTGTTCGCATTTAAAAATCTATTCTTTTGTAGTTCATAAACTTGTTTTACTGTTTTATCTAATCTAGTTTGTTTAAATTGAAGTATCTGGGAAATTCCACGTGGGGTAGCAATTTATGTGCATATTATTTCTATTAAAGCAATAACGGGCTTTTATATCAAGCTTGTATTGTCCAGGAAAGGGCTGGCAGTACAGGGAATACATTTCTGGGGAGAAATCTAAGACTGAGAGTGTATTGAGGTCACCCTGCAATATAACCAAGGCTGGTAAGAGCCAAGGTGTGGCTGGCTGGCTGCAGTGCACACACACACATAGCTGGGAGTGACTTACATGCTGGAGGCTGTTTGCGAGTAGTCCAGACTGAAGGCTACAGCAGCTAAGCATTGTAAAGGGCACCCCAGGTTAGAGGGCAGGGGTGACACAGCTACTCATTAGTCTGGATTGTACCCGGTATGTCACAGTCAAACATGACATTCTCAAAGGCAACCAGGGAAAAGTGCTGTAGATGAAATTATTTTATAAAGTGGGTGCACAACTGGTCGAAAGACCATACTCAAAGACAGGTTTCAGAGTAGCAGCCGTGTCAGTCTGTATCCGCAAAAAGAAAAGGAGTACTTGTGGCACCTTAGAGACTAACAAATTTATTTGAGCATAAATAAAGTGAGCTACAGCTCACTTCATCGGATGCATGCAGTGGAAAATACAGTTGGGAGATTTACATACACAGAGAACATGAAACAATGGGTGTTACCATACACACTGTAATGAGAGTGATCAGGCAAGGTGAGCTATTACCAGCAGGAGAGCGGGGGAACCTTTTGTAGTGATAATTAAGGTGGGCCATTTCCAGCAGTTGACAAGAATGTGTGAGGAACAGTGGGGGGGAGGGGGGAATAAACATGGGGAAATAGTTTTACTTTGTGTAATGACCCATCCACTCCCAGTCTTTATCAAGCATAAGTTAATTGTATCCAGTTTGCAAATTAATTCCAATTCAGCAGTCTCTCCTTGGAGTCTGTTTTTGAAGTTTTTTTTGTTGAAGAATTGCCACTTTTAGGTCTGTAATGGAGTGATCAAAGAGATTGAAGTGTTCTCCGACTGGTTTTTGAACATTATAATTCTTGACATCTGATTTGTGTCCATTTATTCTTTTATGTAGAGACTGTCCAGTTTGGCCAATGTACATGGCAGAGGGGCATTGCTGGCACATGATGGCATATATCACATTGGTAGATGTGCAGGTGAATGAGCCTCTGATAGTGTGGCTGATGTGATTAGGCCCTATGATGGTGTCCCCTGAATAGATATGTGGACACAGTTGGCAACGGGCTTTGTTGCAAGGATAGGTTTCTGGGTTAGTGGTTTTGTTGTGTGGTTGCTGGTAAGTCTTTGCTTCAGGTTGGGGGGGCTGTCTTTAAGCAAGGACTGGCCTGTCTCCCAAGATCTGTGATGGGTCATCCTTCAGGATAGGTTGTAGATCCTTGATGATGCGTTGGAGAGGTTTTAGTTGGGGGCTGAAGGTGATGGCTAGTGGCGTTCTATTATGTTCTTTGTTGGACCTGTCCTGTAGTAGGTAACTTCTGGGTACTCTTCTGGCTCCGTCAATCTGTTTCTTCACTTCAGCAGGCGGGTATCATAGTTGTAAGAATGCTTGATAGAGATCTTGTAGGTGTTTGTCTCTGTCTGAGGGGTTGGAGCAAGTGCGGTTGTATCATAGAGCTTGGCTGTAGACAATGGATCGTGTAGTGTGATCTGGATGAAAGCTGGAGGCATGTAGGTAGGAATAGTCATCAGTAGGTTTCCGGTAGGGTGGTGTTTATGTGACCATTGCTTATTAGCACCGTAGTGTCCAGGAAGTGGATCTCCTGTGTGGACTGGTCCAGGCTGAGGTTGATGGTGGGTTGGAAATTGTTGAAATCATGGTGGATTTCACTAGGAGGGTGGTGAAGCACTGGAATGGGTTACCTAGGAAGGTAGTGGAATCTCCATCCTTAGAAGTTTTTAAGACCCAGCTTGACAAAGCCCTGGCTGGGATGATTTAGTTGGGGTTGGTCCTGCTTTGAGCAGGGGGTTTGACTAGATGACCTCCTGAGGTCTCTTCCAACCCTAATCTTCTATGATTCTATGAATTGCCTTTGGAAAGGCTTTTATGAATCAGACTGCATGATGGGCTAGATTCTGAAAAGTACTGAGGACCGGCTATATATTTTCAACTGCTGCTGGCTTCAGTGGGAATTAAGGAACCTCAACACAGCTCTCAGGATTTGGGCCCAAAAAAGGAAACTGAAAGAAAAAAATTACACATAAGGCCCCAGTATGTGAGGTAGAAACATTCTGTGGGTTTATTCCTCCCCTTATATTGAAAACAACAGTTCTCCAAAGGCACATTTTAAGTACCTCCTTCTTTTAACTACACAGAGACAATATTTGGGCCCTCAGGATGCCTTTTCTTACATGTCAAAGATACTATCAATGTGTCTGCCTACCAGTGTACCAAAAAATGCTGCTGCTGAGACCCTTTCTTTGAAGCAAAGTGAAATTTTAAAACTTCCGTTTTGTCACTGAAAATCCCTGCTCAAGCTTTACCATCTTTTTTGACAATCTCCTGTAAGTCACTATGGGTGAGATTCACTGAGCCAGAGAGAGTGAGACTGACTCTGACTCTACAGCTTACTGCTTAGCACACTATCCTGGGGACCCAGATTCTAGTCTTTGTGCCAATGAATATCTCAGTATTTCACACAAAATGGAACAGTTTCAACAGGAGAAAAACCTAGCCCAGAGTACCCTATAGCCCAGTTGCTGGGCACTCACTTAGGTGATGGGAGACAAGTCCCACGTCAAGCAAAATTTGAACTTGGGATTCCTACATCCTGGTGAGTACTCTAATATGGACTACTGAGTATAACACCACCACCTCCTCCTCTGGCTCAAGTTTGAATTAGGTGCCCACCGGCTCAACAGTGTCAGGACTTAGGTGACATGGTGCATGCCAGCCCACCAACAGAAATATAGGTACCCCGGAGACTTAGGTTCCTATGGACTTCAGTTGCCTACAGGGTTATGCAGCAGCTGAGTAGGGATCTTATAAATATCAGTGCCATTTAAATGTCAGACTTAGGTGCCTAACTGCCATGTTAGGTACCTAAGTCCCCCTTGTGAATCTAGCCCTATAATGTCATCTTACTCACCAAGAGCTCAGATTCCGCTAACCCTGACGAAAGACTTAACCTAATAATGATTGGTACAATTTGAGGAACTTCTGCTAACTGGCTGAAACACCAGTATGTCACTGTTTTTCATATAAACCACCAATTCCATAATTATTCTCTTCTCTTTGTTGGTTAAAATGTACAGTTGAACGCTTTGTGCCAGGCACTGAATGCTTCTTGCATTTATGGCCAGACCTACACCTTATATGCCCCGAGGCATAGCAGCTTCAGAAACCCTTCCCTCCCATCTACAGCTGACCTTCATGTTGTACACAGGTTTAGAGAGATAAGGTGCCCCTAGAACTCCGGTGCTCCTAGACACATGCCTACTGTGCCTAACTGGAAATCTGGCCCTGCTTGCATGCTTTGTTAAAATCTGTTAATACCTCAGGCAGTAAGTGTAACCCATTGCCAATCAAATAAGAAAGAAATTGTTTGTAGCTATGGTACAGCATACCTGTAAAAAGAGAACATTTCTGAAGACAGATTATAAATAGGTTATCGACAATGGAAAACAGAGTTCTCAGCCTGAAGTTCAATGTCACAGTGTTATATCGATCAGTGTAATTTGAATAGGTACTCAAATTTGTTCAAGCACATACTGTTTAATACTATGGAAACAAGGTTATTGGCTCAATCATATATTTTACTAATAGAAAATATGGTATTGAATCACCCAGTGATCTCAATGTTCACCTTAGCATATGAAAGGTTTTAAAAGATAAGTAATATAATTTGTGCTGCAAGTTGACAGTAAACGATGTAAAAGCAGCAATTTTCTATCCCATAACTGGGCAATTTAAAAATGAAAATAATAGCCTCGTTAACTCATTCTTCAGAGGCATGACATCTGTGTTAAAGATCTGTGCACTCTGCGCTAGTTATCAAGAATCCAAGATACCAGGAATTACCACTCTACCTAATTTAAAACCATTGTGTCAAGAGAAGAAATGAAAGATTGGATATGACAGAGGTGAATGCAGCCATCCTTCTTTCAATTGTATTTAACTCACCACAATCTTCCTCACCATGTGTTTCAGTGAATCTTTGTTTTCCTTATCCAACAGCACCACCAAGTGGGAGTGAGGGATTTTTTTATCTATTTATTTATTTTAGCTTATTCAAACTTTTTTTTAAAAAAAATGATAAGAAGAGAACTAAGATTTAAGGCTCATTAAAGGCTTCAAAACTGCCTAACTCAAATCTGTTTGTGATCCATAGAGCTTCAATCAACAAGACTTTGGAATTATTTTATACTTGTAAGATACAAATCTAAAATTGGCTTGGTAAATGGATTTTATTTTCTGATGATTTCATTTGAAAAAGTCCATTGCCTCAGTATTTGTTACTCAATGTTATATCTGTTTTTCTTGCAAAATGTAATCTTCCACAAACAATACATCTTCCGCAACCTCAAAGGCAGGAGAGCTTTGTCTGGACTGGTGTGGGGGAAAGGAGAACAGGGTACTGGCTCCATTAGGATTCCCCTCTTTTGGGTTGAGAGTAGGGGTGGCCAGGAAGGGGAGAAAGACATTGCCTAAGCTGATGGGAGGCCTGGTGGGGCTCACATATGACTTTAGTCCCTACACATCTTAGTTATATAAACTCTGTCCCTCCAGCCTGAGCACTCTCATGCCAGGATTAGCAGCTACCATTCTCTGACCCTGTGATTAGAGTAGGACCACGTTTGGTGGTGTGGTCTGCTGTGGGCATATTCTAGTTGCATTGCTGGGGACTGGGAAGCATTTTTTCCCTCATGAGGGACGTCATGAGGATGTTCATTTTTTTGCCTTCCCCACAACAGCTCAGGGATCTGTGGCTAGGTCAGGGCGTTAGGTTTGTCACAACACAGCAGGTGGCAGGTGTCTAATGCAGCTACTTATTCCATAGGGGGGTCAGGTTCAGTGACAAACTACAACTGGAAATGGACTTATGGGAAGGCATCTCCTAAAGAAACTGGGAATCAGGCTGGGGCTCCTAATGTCTGGTACAGAGAGGACACAATCCCCTTTCCCTGCCCCTTAGTTAACCCTCATAAAAAGGGAGGGTAGTGTGGTCCCAGCAATGGGCTAGGATCAGCAATGAAGGGATGGGGACCGAAGACAGCACTCCACCAGGTGGAAATAAGTGAGAAAGGAATGATGACCTGCACTGTATGAGTTGGTGATGGAAAATTCCCAGATGAGTTAAGTAAATAAAATGTCCTAATTAAACCACATCCCTTGTATCTCACCTTTCTTCCCATGTGTCTGGGACACTGAAATCCTGACAGAAGATACTACCACACTGCATGTGATCTCGCAACAGGCAATTACTCATTAGCATTACTAGGTATTGTGCCTTTTTAATAACTCAGTCTTGTAGAAGAGTTCTGTGAAGCTCAGAAGTTTGTCCCTTTCACCAACAATAGTTGCTCCAATAAAAGACATTACTTCACCCACCCTGGTCCAAGTGTTTGAGAGACAACATTGCTATAACACTGCAAACTCTGAATTCAGTCATCAATTTATATATTTCATGAAGGAGAATAGAATAGAATCAAATTTATCCTAAGTCTCTGGCCCTAATTCAACAAAGCATGTAAGTACATACTTAGGTCTGTTCCTATTCAGCAAAGCACTTAAGCATATGCTTAAATCCCTTTAAAATCAACAGAATTTAACTACCTGCTGTCAGGGTTCCCTCCCCAGTCTGAACTCTAGGGTACAGATGTGGGGACCTGCATGAAAGACCCCTAAGCTTATTTCTACCAGCTTAGGTTAAAAACTCCCCAAGGCACAAATTCTCCCTTGTACCTTGGATTAGGTAACACTGCCACCACCAAGTGATTTAGACAAACTCAGGGAAAGGACCACTTGGAGTTCCTACTCCCCCCTAATATCCCCCCAAGCCCCCTTTCCTGGTGAGGCTTGAGAATAATCAAGATGAGCACAGACCAACCTTGGTTTTTTTTAAGGACACACACACACACACACACAAAAAACAATCAGATTCTAAAAAAAAAACAGAACTTTATTAGAAAGAAAAATGGTAAAAGAAGCACCTCTGTAAAATTAGAATGGAAGATAATCTTACAGGGCAATCAGATTCAAAAACACAGAGGATTTCCCTCTGGGCCAAACTTTAAAGTTACAAAAAGAAAACCAGGAATACACCTTCCTCTCAGCACAGAGAAAATCACAAGCCAAAACAAAAATAAGCTAACGCAGTCCCTTGCTGGCACTTAGTCATTCTAATGGAGTTGGATTGCTTGCTTCCTTGATCTCTGTCTGGCAAGCACACAGAACAGACAGACCAAAAACTCCTTCCCCCCCCACCCCAAATTTGAAACTATCTTGTCCCCTTATTAGTCCTTTTGGTCAGGTGCCAGCCAGGTTATCTGAGCTTCTTAACCCTTTACAGGTAAAAGGATTTTGTGCCTCTGGCCAGGAGGGATTTTATAGTACTGTATACAGGAAGGTTGTTACCCTTCCCTTTATATTTATGACACCTGCCTTAAGTTAAGCACATGCTTAAGTGCTTTAATAAATAGGGATAGACTGCTGATTAAGAGACTCATTCTCTCCTTTTTTATATGATATATTGTCCCCATAGTTTGAATTGCTTCTTTCTCCAACCCTTGACCACCCTCTCTGGCCCTTTGTGCCTAGGGATTATGATGGAACCTTTGAGTGCACGGTCACAAAAACTGGTTAATAGGACTTAGATAGCGGCTTAAAGTCTCAGCTCTCTTCTCTGTATAATAGTAATAATATGACCTTCTTTGTGGTGTGTGCTGAGTCTTTCACAAATTCATATCTGTAAAGCATTTTGAAATCCTCTTGGAAGATGATGTTCAGTGACTACTTATATATCATATATAAATCTGCAGCAATGAGGATTGGTACCTGATTGATTCACAAGTGAAGGTTGTAATATACAGTCCAACTAGCTTTGCCATAAATTACCAAAGGATTTAATGTTCTATCCACTGTGATAATGGGAACCAAACTCTTTTCCTCCCTCCAGTAACGGTGGAGATTATGTCAGGAATGTGTCAAAGAACATTCTCTTGCAGACTTTCCACAGTGTAACAGGAGATGCTTTCTTTTCTCTCTTTGTCCTGGGCATTTGAGTAATCTCTCTTTTTCTCTCTCCGCCCCCACTTCATCTGTCAGAAAGATTGCCATTACCCAGTGTACCTTTAATTTGTTTTCCTTCTTTCTGAGTGGTTCTGCACAGAGGAACTTTATTAAGGAAATGAGTGAATGCCCTTTAAGAATGAAGCATGATAGGATCCCTCTCCAGAGTATAAAATACCAGTTTTTGTTGTTTGGTTACTGTTAACTTATAGATCTTTCAAAAACTGCATAGCTCAGGTCAGTACATTTTGTGTCAAGAACTCTGGGGAACTTGACCATTCTACCATATCCAGTCTTATTTAACATTTTCATTAGCGATCTTGAGAGGGAATAAACAGCCTGCTAATGTAATTTGCAGATGGTATTCATGTGGGAGACCTTGCAAACTCTAGTGAGGGCAGCAAAATAATATAAAGAGATCTACAGAGGTTGGGAATATGAACAGGCACAATGGAATGAGATTCAGCCTGTGAAAATGTAAGCTAGTACAGCTGAAGAAAAATGAGCTGAAATACAGATACTACACTCAACATGAGGGAGAAAGCAGGAAAGAGATCTAAGGGTGACAGCAGACAAAAAGATACACATTAACTTTTAATGCCATATGACAGCAAGAAAGCACAATGCAATTTTGGGTTGTGAACAATAGAAGTGTCAAGTCACAGATCAGAGAAGTGGAAGTCCTTTTCCTTATGCCACTCTTCCTGGATTGTGTTTTGATTGGGATACCTCAGCACCAGAAAATGCTGACAAATGGCAGAGGTGAATAACTAAAATTGATTTTGATCCATGGAACTCCTTGGTAAAAGGCCAGATTGTGAAATGCATAGCGCATTGGTGTGTAGTTGTTCACACAAATTGACCGAATGCTTTCTGGTCCAAATTGCCATTTGCTTTGATGGGTGCAGGATGAAACCTATTACTAGGGGGAGAAAGAGACCAATTTCTGAGGAAATATTAAAAGAGCCAAATGATAGCTATATTGTGAGATTCTCATTCCTGCTCCAGCCCCTTTACCCAACTGCTAATTGGCATAAAGAGGCTCTAAGGGTATTTCTACACTTACCCGGGATCGACACTGCGGCAATCGATGCATCGGGGGTCGATTTAGCGGGTCTAATGAAGATCACTCTCTCATCGACTCCGGTACTCCACTGGAATGAGAAGCATAAAGTAAGTTGACGGGAAAGTTTCTTCCATCGAACCAGTATGGTGTAGTCACCACAGTAAGTTGATCTAAGATACGTCAACTCCAGCTATGTTATTCACATTGCTGGAGTTGCGTAACTTAGGTCGACTTAACCCCGTAGTGAAGATCTGCCCTAAAAGTCCCAGCTCTACTATGGGACAATTAATCTGGTGCAGGAAACGAGGAAGAGTGCCATGTGCTATCTTTCTGAGCATCCACTAGCAAGCCCTGGCTGAGGGTGGGAAGGTGTGCTGGGCACAGGGCTGCTGCTTATAGCACTGCTGAGATGCCAGCAGTGCTGCTGCCCACAGGATAGCCCAGAAGGCTGCCAGAACTTAGACAGTTCCCCAGGGCTGTCTAAATTACACCAAGGGCCACTGCAGTCCCTGAAACAGCCCAGAATCAGAGGGCACTAAGGTGTTTTAAAACCATTTTAGCCCTTTCTCCTCCTGGACTGCAAGATCTATGCTGTGCTTCTTAAAGGTACAGCACAGAATCTTATTCCCCCCACCCACACATACACATACATACACACACACACACCTCTTCTGTTAGTCTTTATGGGAATTATGTTTATAAGTATTTCGAAGAATCACCAAAGATGGAGAGGGATTATTTAAAGTGCTCTGGAGCGGAGTAACCAAGAGTAAAAGGATGAAATTGTAAGAGAAAATATAGAGGCTGAATATCCCTGACACTGAGACCTATTAAACTGTGAAATAATGTCTGCAGGGAAGTGGTAGAAGCTACAACACCTGGGACTTTTAAAAGAGGAGTAGCTACAAGAGCTGAATAATATCTTTTTGTTGAACTTTTTTAAAAAATGAAACATGGCTTTTTGATCAAGAAATTGTTTGGAGAAGGTTTTCATTTTGGTTGCAATATTCCAGTTTTTCATCCAAACATTAAAAAAAAAAAAAAAAACACCTTTCAAAAATGCTAAGTAAACATGCTGATTTTTCAGTTTTAAAAAAATAACTGAAAACCAATTTAGTTTAATTGAAAATGGCAGTTGAAGACCCCAAAATTGGTTTTGGTTTCACATTTTCAATAAACAAATAAATAATATTTGTGACTTTTTAAAAATAAAATTCTTTTCAATTTTTTTCTGCAAAAAGTAATCTACTAGATACAGTACTGTGAAAATGAACTGCTTGGTTAAGATCTAGCGGAGGGAAGACTTTATATTAACATAATATGTTTTACTGGAATGTGTAATAAAAATATATCCATAGTAATATTGTTGTAAGATCCTTGGGAACAAAATTAAACAATGGATCGAAATCACATAATGCCTGTATTGTCTGTCATTTTTAAAGACAAAACAACTAGATGCTTTCACTAATTTTGCTTTCTTGTATAATTATGGTAGCATACAAAAATGTGGCAGTGGAAAATTACAAACATGCAAATGAAGCTTTTCATGAACAGGAAAACCACAGCTGAAGATTTCTTTTGTTCTACAAACTTGTTTTGTGTACAGAATGCTGAATATGGCAGTCCACGACTGCTCAATTTCTAGGTAGGCGACTGTTTTTCTTTTTCTCTGTACAACTTAACAGCAATTAATGAGTATAATTTTATCTATTATCAAACAGCTGTTTAATTTGCTTGCCATATGGAAATATTTAAGAACCAGTTCTACTAATTGTTTCAGAGTAGCAGCCGTGTTAGTCTGTATTCGCAAAAAGAAAAGGAGGACTTGTGGCACCTTAGAAACTAACAAATTTATTTGAGCATAAGCTTTCGTGAACTACAGCTCATTTCATCGGATGCATTCAGTGGAAAATACAGTGGGGGATTTATATACATAGAGTTAGTCTCTAAGGTGCCACAAGTACTCCTTTTCTTTTTAGTTCTACTACTGAATGTCACCTTTTCTTCCTCCATATAGATAATGTGTAAGTATAATATTTTCTTCCAAGCTTCACACATTGATTACAATATAGTAGCTACATACTGTAGAGAAGGACTCTGCAAAATATAAACTGAAAAACACATGAATAATGTGTTTCAAAAGATGTTGAAAGAGCAAAAATGCAGTGCTAAATGCACAAAAGGTGTCTGTGAAGTCCCTTTTTGTAAAATGGTTCTTAATTTACTTTTTGCTATTTGTAACAGGTTGGAAATATTTTCCCTACCAGCTTTTGCTTTCCATTTGTCTAATGTGTGATTTCAATTCACCTTTAACCCCCAACATTTTAAATTGAGGTGGAAAAAAACAAGGCATTACTTATTTTATGCAGCAACTTGTTATAACAAAACATATTTGGACAACATGCCAGTAGCAGAAACTGGCATCAGCACAGATCTGAGAATTGTTTATTAGCTAAGTGCTGTCACACAGAGCCAGTCTGTTATTTGGTTTATTGAGTAGGTGTTAAACAAAGGAAGGGCAGATTTTCTTACAAGAATATTTGCCATTTACAGAAGTTTATGAGAGTATAACACTTTCAATGTAAGTCAGAATTTTGGCCTAAACACTTCAACATTGATCCCTCTTATGTGTTCAAACTGTTGTATCAGAAACTGGGGAAGGTTAAATACATAATAATATTAATAAAATCCCCATACAAATACATGCAAAACAGAGAGACACTTCTGAGACTGAGAAAACAAACATATGGGATTAAAAAGAAAGAGTACAAAAGAGAAGAGAAACAAATAAAGGATATAGATATATATTGTGCAAGACACTGGCCAAACATATTTTGTCTCTTTTAGTGGCTAGACCACATAAGAGGATACTAGCCTGTTACTGCTTATATATAGCTAACGAAGTCAGTCTTCTAGCTCTAGTGCTAAAGGCCTGAGCTGGAGTTCTAAAGTTCATTCTCTACTGATGATCTAGCCAGGTGCTCATTTCATAAGTTCTGCTACAAAAAGGAGAATACCTTATGTCATATTCCTTTTCACTAGGGATATGCAAGATTTTCAGTGTATAGTGCTGACCTTGCTTCCCGTCCAATTTAGAGGTTGCCCAGAACCCTTTATCTTCCACCCACTCACACTTCATTCACAACAGTCCTGAAACCTCCATCCTTTACCCCACATCCCAGTCTTCATCGTCACACTGCCTTCAGTGTGTTGGACAACTGGACCCTTTCCATTTCTGGACTTTTGTGGTGATCCAGTGTGTTCCCTATCCCCCAAAACTCTGAAAATATTTACTTCCCAATAATTGTCCATGCCAAAACTCAATAGATGTGGGTCGTCAAAATGCTCCACTTATTTTGCTAAAGCTGCTTGAAAGGAATATCACCTGTTGTGTCCCAGAATGTGCAGCATGCTAACAGGCAATCGTTGTAATGGGGATTCCTATTACAACTCAGTACACTTGGGCTCACATCAAACCAAAACTCTGGATACCCTGCTTTTAGTTTCACTTTGAGCCATCACAGCACAATCACTGAATTTTAAATGGTTACATCTTGAGACATAAGGCAGCCCAGGTTTCCTCAAAAATGAGCCAGACTCATCCAGATTCTTTCAAGCCTCAGCCAGGCTCAGCAAACCTCTCTGTGAATTTGGCTCTCATGTCAGGTTTGTCATTAAACCCCAAACAGGGATGTTTGGTAAGCAATCAAGACACAGGTTGGTTGGCAGGAGGTACAACACTTTTATGAACCACATGAGCAGCCAGGTCAGTGGGAAACTGTTAGTGCTTTTGGAGAACATGGAGTTCACACAGGGCATGTTCTGAGGCTTTATATATAGTATATAAAATTAACAAAGCCAAACCCATATTAGCATTATGTCATTAATTAAAATAAGCACTCATTGACTAATAATGGGACACCCATCCTTACAACAAACAGGCGAGTTTTGTTACCAGAACTGTCGGGGCTGGTGCCAAGATGAAGAGCCATGGGAAAGCAGCTACAAATCCCAGAGACAGACTGGGTGAAGGCAACGAAAAATAATTGCTATGCAAGTGGGGTGGGGGAGGGGACAATCATTCTATAAAAGAGATGGAGAGGTTCAGAGATAGGACAGAAAAAAAAACAAATCAAAGGAGAAAAGAGAATAAGGATGTGGGCGGGCAAGAGGGAAAGAAATATATTAAATCCAACTGTAAGGTAACTGCAGTGTGTTTAATTGATTCAAATCATTTCCGTTATTTGTGTTTCCCTGACAGAAAAAGGGAGTGGAAAGGAGTGGTAAAATCACGGTTCTGGGAAGACCAGGAGATGGGGAATCTTCCAGCCAATTATTACCATCAAGATGTAGGGGAAAGGAAAGCAAAACAACTTTTCTTTTTCTCCAGTTCATTCATTGCTAGATACTGTGGCAGTTTAAAAATTGTAACCCAGTGGTTATCTAAGCACAGAACTCTTAGGCCTTCTAGATTTACAGCCCGATTTACTGGTACACTTCAGATGTTTTGAGCCATTATGGCCATGCAAACTGTCCCATTTTTTGCTGTCCATTTTGCCAGGATCACATCATCAGAAAAGCAGGAGTGTACTGGTGAATCTGAATCTTGATCTTTAGTTCGTGAATCGGTTTTGAGGGACAGAGATAAAATAGCAAACATTTAGTCTAGAGATCTTTATTTTTTGGTGAACGGGCCCATTGAAATGGACCACGTTGGGAATAAGGTACTACTCAGTGTGCATAAGGGCAACAGAATCTGGCCCTTTTAAAACTAGCAAGAAAATCTGATAGCAGTCCAGATATTTTATCCAGTGAACTGATCCATGTGAACTTGCCCTATGGAAAACCACGACGGAAGAAGATACAAACAAAAATAAGTCTGTTTCTGTTGATTTTTATAATTAGTAGCATTTATTTATTTGTATTATCATAGTGTCTAGGAACCTTCGTCATGGACCAGGACCATAGTGCCAGGTGCTGTACACAGAACCAATCTTAAACCCTAAACATCATATGCATCAGCCCTAACTATATGGCTGTTGCCATGTGTCAAGCCAGTGTACAGTTAAGGGTGTCTATATCTTCATAAATTAACATATTTGGATTTATTTTAAGTCAAACCTGAACTCTGAATTTCCTAAATTCATAATGTTTGGGTTTTGGATAATTACAATATCCATCTAAAGTTCCTGTGCTAAATTTCTGATATGTGCCTTCAACTTTAACTGCAGGTTGTTGTTGTTGTTGTTGTTTTTTTCCTGGTAATACAATAAAACTGTTGTTCTTGACTGGGTCCAGAAGCAGTCACTTGTACCTTCCTTATACTTAACCATAC
Organism: Caretta caretta; assembly: GCF_965140235.1. Taxonomy (NCBI): domain Eukaryota; kingdom Metazoa; phylum Chordata; order Testudines; family Cheloniidae; genus Caretta; species Caretta caretta. The sequence goes on along the minus strand of NC_134206.1, from coordinate 70,351,140 downwards.
TTTTTCCCTGCAACCAAGGGCATATCAGGGTCGGTTAGGGTAAGTGTACACTGCAGTCAGGAGGCATTGTGTAGGTATACTTCAGCTAGCTTTATTTTAGCTAGCGTGAATATCCCTAGCAGTATGGGCTAGCAGCTCGCGTAAATACCCAGGGTCCAAGGCATGGCTGTACTCAGGAGGCTTGCTGTGCCACCGGCCCTGCTGCTGCAGTTACACAGCTGTTGTTACTCAAGCTCGCTTTATTCCATCTAGATCAAAGCTAGCACAGGTATGGGGGGAAGGGATAGCTCAGTGGTTTGCCTGCAAGTTCAATCCTTGAGGTGGGCCATTTAGGGATCTGGGGCAAAAACTGGGGATTGGTCCTGCTTACAGCAGGGGGTTGGACTAGATGAGGTCCCTTCTAACCCTGATATTCTATATCTACACAAGTTGCAATCTCAGCTTCTGATTGCAGTGTAGAACCAACCCATAGCTTGGTTGAGAATTATGAAGTAGCACAGATACAGTAAAGTAGCTGAGACATGTAGGAAATACAGTTAAAAATAGACTAGAAATTGTACCCATTCAATGGATAAGTCTATTTCCTGGGGATTTCTTTCTTAAGGCCAACGGCCCTGTGTGGTATTGCAAGATTTACCCTGTTTTACACAAAATGACAGTAGGTAGCCAAAACACACCAGATGGCTATTGTTAGATCAAATTGATGCTATTTCATTTCACAAGTTAGATTTTAGCAAGGTGCCTACGGTACATTGTTATCACAGCTTGCTGTAAAAGGCTGCCTTTGGTATGTTCCTGGATTTATAACCTCTTCCTAAAGTTAAATGGTATTCACCAGTAATAACAAAAAGAATGTGACGTGAACAGCTGGGAAATTAAGTTTTAGAGAATCAATAGATAGCTTTTTATATATATTGCTGATACTTTAACCTTTCACAAAACAAGTTTTCATTTTCAGTATAAGTTGAGACTGTCCTTGGGGTACACAGATGGTTCTATAAACCATATGGCACCAAAACCTTTTTACTGTACATAGTTGACATGGAAACAGCTAGTCATCAAAGAATGAGAAGTATTGTGGGTAAATCATCTGTTCCTAATGTTCCACTTAGAACATTTTATTTACATTCGAGGAGCATGTTTAACAAAAATTAGACAACAATTTACAGTATCTGGTTAGACTAATTTGTCCACAGAACTAAACTAAAATTAACGTCCTTGGGCTGTATGGCAGTAACTGACAAGGCATTCATAAATAAATAAGCAGACTTCAACATCTGGGAGACATTTTTTTTTCATGTGTTCAGCTTCATTTTCATTGTATGCCAGTATGCTGTTCTAAATTGTTGAAGTTGGAGGCGAAAACTAATTCAAACTTTAAAAAGTTGGATGAAATGGCAGAATCTGCTTTGGTTTCCTTGGAATTAAAAACAACAAACAACAACAAGCACTCTGTGTGACTACCCAACACAAGATTTTTTTAAAAAATGGGTGTGTATGAAGGTGGGTTCCTAATTCTACAAGGCTATTATTCAGGTGCCTAAATATGGATTTAAGAACTTTGTCCCAGTCATACATTTCTGACAAGTTTTTGTCCTAAGCTCTTATTTGGGTACATAAATAATTGGCCTTAGTCACAAAAATGGTTATGTCCCACTACATTCAATGGGAGTTTCTGAGTGCCCAGCACTTTCAAAAAATCAGACCTTTTATTTAGAAGGGGGGCAGACTGGGAAGGTATGGGGTTCTTGTGGAAAAAATAGCTTTTGATAATGTAATTAAAGACTGTATCCTAATGTATTTGGAGGAAGGGGCTGAGGTAAGGTTACATGGTCAATCTTAATTCTGGCATTTTCTAACTTTTGAGTGCTTGACTTTACAGTAAAAATAACAAGGAGTCCTTGTGGAACCTTAGAGACTAACAAATTTACTTGGACATAAGTTTTTGTGGGCTAAAACCCACTTCATCAGCTGCATGAAGCGAAAAATACAGTAAGAAGAATATATATTATAGCACATGAAAAGATGGGAGTTGCCTTACCAAGTGGGGGTCAGTGCTAATGAGCCAATTCAATTAAGGTGGAAGTGGCCTATTCTCAACAGTTGAAAAGAAGGGGTGAATACCAATAGAGGGAAATTACTTTTGTAGTGCTAACGAGCCCAATGCAATCAAGCTGGCCCATTTCCAGCAGTTGACAAGACGGTGTGAGTATCAGCAGAGGGAAAATTACTTTTCGTAGTGACCCATCCACTCTCAGTCTTTATTCAGGCCTAATTTGATGGTGCCCAGTTTGCAAATTAATTCCAGTTCTGAAGTTTTTCGTTGGAGTCTGTTTTTGAAGTTTTTTGTTGAAGTATTGCCACTTTTAAGTCTGTTATTGAGTGTCCAGGGAGATTGAAGTGTTCTCCTACTGGTTTCTGAATGTTACAATCCTTGATGTCTGATTTGTGTCCATTTATTCTTTTGTGTAGAGACTGTCCGGTTTGGCCAATGTACATGGCAAAAGGGCATTGCTGGCACACGATGGCATATATCACATTGGTAGATGTGCAGGTGAACGAGCCCCTGATGGTGTGGCTGATGTGGTTAGCTCCTATGATGGTGTCCCTTGAATAGATATGTGGACAGAGTTGGCAGCAGGGTTTGTTGCAGGGATTGCTTCCTGGGTTAGTGTTTTTGTTGTGTGGTTGCTGGTGGGTATTTGCTTCAGGTTGGCGGTCTGTCTGTAAGTGAGGATATTCTTCTTACTGTATTTTTCACTTCATGAATATGATGAAGTAGGTTTTAGCCCACAAAAGCTTATGCCCAAATAAATTTGTTAGTCTCTAAGGTGCCACAAGGACTCCTCGTTATTTTTGCTGATACAGATTTACACGGCTATCCCTCTGAAACCTGACTTTACAGACTTAGCTTTCTTTAAAATAGGGTTTTGTTGGTGTGTGTAACAAAATAAGAAGAGTAACAAAGCTCCTGTAATCTAACCTAGCAGTATTTCAGTCCATGCCAGTAGTGTGCGTGCGTGTCTCTCAGCAAGGAAATATAGCAATGCAGTGTGCTAAAATGTATGGCAACCTGAAGATTTTCTTTTATCTGACTGGAATGCACTGTAATTATCCAATAGTTCTGCCCAAGCCACAATCAAAACAGTACATATTTGTGCTCATTTTCCATATTATCAGCTCCTCTGACTTTCACATACAGGTCAAATTGTCTTCAGTGGAGCCAGGATTTCACCTCAGCTCTCCTCAATATTTCCATAATTTTGACAGTGGATTTTCTCGTTGTAGTGACACAGAAATAACTTTCTCCTTGCTGTAATCAGCATCATTTTCTCAAATAGTTGCAGTTTGCTGTGGTATATCGAGGGCTGTGTTGGAATTGCAAGTAGGGCTGTCAAGCGATTAAAAAAATTAATCACAATTAAATCACGCTGTTAAACAATAATAGAATACCATCTATTTAAATATTTTTGGATGTTTTCTACATTTCCAAATATTTCAATTGCAAACTGTAAAGTGCTTACCTTATATATATATATTTATTACAAATATTTGCAGTGTAAAAAACAAAAGCAGTAGTATTTTTCAATTCACCTCATACAAGTACCGTAGTGTGATCTCCATTACAACAGTGCAACCTACAAATGTAGATTTTTTTTGTTACATAACTGCACTCAAAAACAAAACAATGTAAAACTTTAGCGTCTACAAGTGCACTCAGTCCTACTTCTTGTTCAGCCAATTGCTAAGAGAAACAAATCTGTTTACATTTACGGGAGATCATGCTGCTCCCTTCTTATTTAAAATGTCACCTGAAAGTGAGAACGGGCATTCACATGGCACGTATGTAGTCAGCCTTGCAAGGTATTTACGTGCCGGGCATGCTAAACATTTGTATGCCCCTTCATGCTTCAGCCACCATTCCAGAGGACATGCTTCCATGCTGATGACAATCATTAAAAAATAATACATTAATTACATTTGTGACTGAACTCCTTGGGGAAGAATTGTATATCTCTAGCTCTGTTTAACCTGCATTCTGCCATATATTTCATGTTATAACCGTCTCATGTTGTTCATTTTAGGAACACGTTCACTGCAGATTTGACAAAATACAAAGACAGTACCAATGAGAAATTTCTAAAGATAGCTACAGCACTCAACCTAAGGTTTAAGAATCTGAAGTGCCTTCCAAAATCTGAGAGGGATGAGGTGTGGAGCATGCTTTCAGAAGTCTTAAAAGAGCAACACTCTGATGCGGAAACTACAGAACCCAAACCACCAAAAAGCAAAATCAACCTTTTGCTGGTGGCATCCGACTCAGATGATTAAAAAGAACATGTCGGTCGGCACTGCTTTGGATAGTTATCGAGCAGAACCAGTCATCAGCATAGACACAGGTCCTTCAAAGGTGGTTGAAGCATGAAGTGATGTATGAATCTTTAACTCATCTGGCACGTAATATATCTTGTGACATCGGCTACAATACTGCCATGCGAACGTCTGTTCACTTTCCGGTGACATTGTAATTAAGTGGACAGCATTATCTCCTGCAAACATAAACAAACTTGTTTGTCCTAGTGACTGGCTGAACAAGAAGTAGGACTGAGTGGACTTGTAGGCTCTCAAGTTTTACATTGTTTTGTATTTAAGTGCAGTTATGTAACAAAAAAATCTACATTTGTAAGTTGCACTTTCATGATAGAGATTGCACTACACTACTTGTATGAGGTGAATTGAAAAATACTATTTCTTTTGTTTATCATTTTTACAGTGAGAATATTTGTAATACAAATAAAGTGAGCACTGTACACTTTGTATTGCATTGTAATTGAAATCAACATATTTGAAAATGTAGAAAAATATATTAATATGTTTCAATTGGTATTCTATTGTTTAATAATATTATAATTGTGATTAATTGTGTTTAATTTTTGATTTAATCTTATGAGTTAACTGTGATTAATTGAGAGACCTAGTTTAAAATATTCTTCTTTTCCAACAAGGGACAATTTCAAAATATCAAACCCTTTTGGAAAGTCACACGGTATATATTTTAAAACTAAATTCATGGCTAAAAAATTAATCTTAATTTTAAGATAAATATTTCTGTAATTGATCAATCCAACCTTAAATAGATTTTAACATCTTCTTTATTTTAATTACTGTGTATTCCTATTCCCACACCTACATCACAGTAGACGGTCATCTCACCAAACATCACTGCAACTAACAATATATGCCAAGTGGTCTGTCCCCTACTTTAGCAAACTATTTAGGATATTGTAGTGGGCACATAGGTTTTCCTTTTCCCTTTTTTCCTGAATGGCTATTTCCCTCCCTATTTTACATCTATCACACCCTATTACATATCAACTACAACTTCATCAGAATGCAAACCTACCAACTGACAGGAAGAATGATACCTGCAGGTATTGTTCTGAAACACTTTGTTATTAGGATCTTGAGGTCAGTGGAGCAGAGGAGCAGCCTGCTTGGTCTCCCTCTCTTTCTCTTTTTGGTTACTGAGGGTTCTTGTTTTTTTGTTTTTGTTTTTTTTTATTTTATGAATAAAAGTAGTCTTACACTGCAACCTTCCAGTAAGAACATTGTATGTGTTTTATCTAACTTCTCTGTTATGCTATGAACATAACAGTTGCTCTATCCTATTGCCCAAAGGAGGCAGGGAGGCTGTGGAGTTGTAGGGAATATACAGAATCCATCCATCTTTCCTTCCTTCCCAGATCACTGGTATGGATTGTGCATCCTGATCCATGGCACTTTGCACCTCCTGAATCTCCACCCGTGCATACGCTCCAGTGTACATGGTATGCCACAGATTGCATACAGCATTATTTGTGTATTGCACATCCCTCCATTTATTCTCTAAAAGCCAAGTTTGGCAGAAAAACACTTCTACCCAACCACAGTGAGTGGGATATGGCAGAGAATCATTGTAGAAAAAAAATAATTCCAAATGGAGCTAGGGTCTTATCACAGGAAAGTTTGAAGTGTATTTAAAAATGGATACTGTTATGGCTTTCCCACTTGACAGCCTTACTTTTACTTAATGATATCTTTAGCCAGAACACACATAGTTAATTTAACCAAAATTAACTTCACTGTTCTATTTATAATAGGAATTTTAATTAATGTCAATGATAAATGATGGAACAGCTCTGGAGATGAACAAATACTGACTACTGGAAAAAATGAATGTAAGGACCTGGTTTTACATAGAAATGCAAAGATTAACATTAATTGTAAAGACAGTTCAGGTTGCTGCAATTCAGACAAACAGTAATGAAAAAAAGTTTTGAAATTAGGCTTCCTTGGAGAAGCTATATTGTCATAGCTTTTTCTAGATATTCTGCAATCTAGTAAAATTTTCCAAGGTAGAATTCTAGCTGGTGAAAATCGCCCTACCTCCATTTGCTTGAGATACACATTCAAACTATGAAGGTGCAGAACCTCGATAGAAAGTTACTGTGTTAGGTATAAAACCAGAAGTCTGGCTCTGTGTGCAGTACGGAATGCATTTACTTTAATGTCACCATTTGATGTAAATAAACTATGTGAGATGTAGGAAACTAGACAAAGCAATTGGAGATGTAAAAATGACTTTATTTTCGGGCTACATTAATAATAGAGGATCACTGTCTCGAACTAAAGCAAAATACCAAACTCATAGACTTCAAAAACATAATAGAATAGCAAATATATTTTCTTCTGATCTCTTCACTCTTGGGCATGAGTGGATATTAACTTTAATACAGTAGACCTTTCATCCATGCAAGCCAAATGCCACACTCTGTGTTTTGGTGATCCACAGCACATATGCTCTACGTTCAGAACTGAGACACCAAATAAAGCTCCCACAATCCCTAGCTTTAAATGAATACAATACCAAGGAAAGACTACAGCAGAAGTGAAATTTCTATTGAGAAATGGGTAGCAATGTATATATGTGGGAGGGAGAGAGCTCCAGCTCGGGGTGCAGGCTCTAGGATGGGGCAGGGGATGAGGGGTTTGGGGTGCAGGAGTTTGGGGTGTTGGGGGGAGTGCAGGCTCCAGGAGGGAGTTTGGGTATGGGAGGTGACTCTGGGCAGGGCCAGAGGGTTGGGGTGCCGCAGGGAGTTCGGGGTGCAGGGTCCGAGTGGCACTTACTGCAGCTTGAAGCGGCCGCCAGGTCACTGCAACCCCTAGATGCATGGGCAGCCAGGGAGGCTTCATGCACTGCTCTAGCACCCGCAGGCGCTGCTCCTAGAGCTCTCATTGGTCATGGTTCCCAGTCAATGGGAGCTGCGGAGCCAGCCGTTGGGGTAGAGGCAGTGCACAGTGCCTTCCTGGCTGCCCAGACATCTAGGGGCTGCATGGACCTGGCGGCTGCTTCCAGAAACCGCAGAAAGTTAGGGCAGGCAGGGAGCCTGCCTTAGCCCTGGACACCCACAGCACTGCTGACTGCACTTTTAACAGTCGGGTAGGCAGTGCCGACCGGAGCCACCAGGGTCCCTTTTTGACCAGGCATTCCGGTCAAAAACTGGATGCCTGGCAAACCTACGTCTGACCCTGCTCTCATACAGTTCTATAGCAAATATCTCGTTGACTTCACTGGTACAGGATTGAGTCCATGATGCCTTCCTTATATAGGGCTCAGTCCTCCAAGGCCCTGAGCACTATCCCTGATCCAGAAAAGCTCTTTAGCAAACTATGTAAGTAGTCCCGTTAAAGTCAATAGGAATGCTCATATGCTTAAAATTAATCACATACTTAAGTGCTTTGCTGGATCAGAGCCAGAAAGTTGAGCACCTTGCAGGATGGGGTCCATAAAGAACAAGACATGGCTACTTCTGCATAGTCAGCTTTAAATTGATTATTCTAGTGTTCAATTGCCCAAGTTTTTCTTCCTGTATACTGTTCTTCCATCCACTATTTGTTACTGAGACAAAGAAAGAAATTACCTTAATACAGGGATAACTGTTCTAATGCTTTACTCATCCAAATAAATTCCATAATACACATAATTCTTCCTCCCATTCCCCCAAAAGAAAACCTGGAATTCTCACAAGTTACTAGACATTGTCTAAACACTTCTGTCATATTCCAGAGTGCAATCCAGTGCAGACCTGTGAAAGGTTGTGTCACCACAACCTTGGATGCCACAAAATGCTTTGCTGTTGTACCTCCCAACCAGGGCCACTCACAAACAGCCTAACATGCAGGTCAGACCCTGAGTGTCTGTGAACTGTTGCAGCCTTGGCCCAGCAATTCTGACCCCAGCAGCCTATCAGCCGTGTTCTAGTCAGACTCTGGCTTCCACTAGCCTTTGTAACTACTTGTAGTGTGACCCCAACACACTTCCAGTCCTGAGTTTTCCCCTAAGCTTGTGTTCTGCACTGTTCAGCCCTTTCCTGGACAATTCAGACATTAAAGGGTTGTTGCCCCAGTAAGGGGGTCAATATTCAGCAGTTTGCTACTTTAACTTGAGTTACCAAACAGTTCAATGTAAATACAACACTGGACTAATTTTGATTAAAAAATAAAACAAGTTTACCTCACTACAAAGAGAGAGTAAGTGAATACAAGTATAAGGTATTACAATCAGAAATTGTTACAAGACAAAGATAAAACACTTTCTAGTGGCTAAACCAAGCCAGACTTGGTTGGAGTTAAAATTCTTACCACGTGTTCCCAGCAACAAAGTTGACCAAATTCTCAGGTCAGGATCTCCCCCCAGAGTCAAAGGATTGGTTTCTTTGTCTTCTAAGGTGAAAGATAGAGAGGGAGGGAGGGATAGAGATGCCTTTGTGTGTTTTTACTCTATACTTCAGTCACTCTTTGAAGTGGACTCTTCTGAGGATTACCCCTCAAAGCAAAGTTTATTCAAATGGTAAAGAAGGTGACATGGAGTCTGATGGTTAAGATGGCTCCATGCTCTCTCCCCTACCCCGCTACCTGCTGAAATGCAGATTTGCCTTGTCTCCTGCCATTTTCCTCTCTTGTCTCAAGGACCCTGTTTACTACTTATATCTAAATTGAGGTAAACACACATTCCTTTGTTTAGGATAGACCTAAGTTTAACAACTTTTGCCTAGTCAGGTCTGTGTGGGTTTGAACATCTGCTAACATCACCATGCAGGAGGAATTCAAAACTTTACATATAATGTTATGTACATTTCACCATGATATTATTGACCAGGAAGTTATTTGCTTTCAAATGATACCTCACAAGGCATATTTTGTACAAATGATTATTACAATAATGTGTAGGGTTTGAATACAGAAGTATTTTCAGTCACATTAGTTACTGAGACAAAAAAGAAATTACCTTTCCACAGGGATGACTGCTCTAACGTTTTGCTCATCTAAAAAAATCCCATGATTCTCATCTTCTTCCTTCCTGCTCCCAAAAGAAACCTCTGAAGACCTCCATTCTCACAAATTACTAGACACTGTCATAAACACTTCCATTTTCCACTCTTAAAATAATTGACTTTTATGCTTCTGGAGACCTATTCTGACACTGTAGATCAAATTACATTGGACCCTTATAACTCCACCTTGGGTTCATTAATCCAGTCTACAAGGTTAATTTCTATAATTTTGACCTACTCTTATTTCAATCTAAGTACTGTAAAATACCGGGTTCCATCAAAATAACCCCCTCCTAGACTTTTTATACACATCTTTTCTTCATTTCCAAGTATTCAATCAATTTTATTAAGAACAATATAATTTATTTTGATTCTACCTCTTTCACTTCAAGAAATAGTTTGTCTAAATGTTTATGAACCAGCTGTTACATTACTAACATGATTTAATGGCAGAGTTCTTTCACAACACAATCAGTAAGAAGGTGGTCTGGGAAGTTCACAACAGACGCTTTTACTTTTTTTTTCCCTCTCATACATGTGCTGTTTAGCTGACTAATCACATTACTCACCTGCATGTTTTTAAAATAAAATGCAAACAAAATAAATGGTATTGAATTATGCTGAAAGTTGATTTCACTTTAAAAATATACAGTTTTTAATTCATAAAAAATAGAGCCTCTCTCTGAAACATAGAGACACATTCAACTCCTTAATACCTCTCCTTTGAGGCTTACATAAAATTGCCATTTTCAATCCTGCCATCTTCTTGTGGCAAAAAAGTAGACTTTAATTTGCATAAAATTACATATAATTTTGACAGGTTTCAGAGGAACAGCCATGTTAGTCTGTATTCGCAAAAAGAAAAGGAGTACTTGTGGCACCTTAGAGACTAACCAATTTATTTGAGCATGAGCTTTCGTGAGCTACAGCTCACTTCTGTAGCTCACGAAAGCTCATGCTCAAATAAATTGGTTAGACTCTAAGGTGCCACAAGTACTCCATATAATTTTGAATAATATCACACAAATGTGCATAAAGTGCAGCTTGATGGTGCAGAGGGATTCCAGATTATCCCAGAATGCCAATTAATTCCATATACCTCCAAACCCATACTGCCTATTCCCTAGCCCCACATCAATTAATTATGCACCCCTCAACCCAATATCAATTAATGTAGTGCTTCCCTCACCCTGATTGGATTATCCCACACACCCATAGATGGGTCTGAAAACTCATATTCTAAGTGGAAAACCTGTACAGAATTGTCAGGCCTCCTTTTGACAACAAATAGACAAGTGGTGAGTTGTGAATACTCAGACTGATTCCTGCTGATTACATCTGTGAATTGTGCACAGGGATAGTCTATGCTAAAGCATTCTATTGTTCCTCTTAGCCAGTCCTCACTCCCGATCACCCACTTGTTTGTTGACTGTAGACTGTAAAATAAGGACTGTCTGTAGACTGTAAAATAAGGACTGTCACTTACTCTACTATATGTGGGTACAATGGGGGGGCGGGGGGGAAGGCACAACCTGTTTGAAGTCTCTGGCTGCTACTGCAATGATGATAATAATTTACATTTATATATAAAATTTTTCCTCCCAGAGCACTTTGCAGAGTGTGGGAAACACTGCAGCTTCTGCAAAATAAATAAATAAAAAGTGCCTCCTCACAACAGCATTTCTGACTCTTTTTAGTCATTTTCTGTAAACATTCATAAAAGCGACCTTTATATCTTCCTCAAGGATGTTGACGGAAAGCAAAAATCTTGTAATTTGCTTGGAGGTTTGTATCAGAAAGGTTAGCACGGCCAGCTTGAAGTCAATTTGATTTCCCCCCTCTTGTTTATTCCCCCCCCCATCATTAGGACCACTCCTTGAAGTCAATGAGAGCTTCTCCGGATCAGGGAGAGTAAAAGAAATACCATGGTTTTAACAGATGACGCGCACACTATGAATAATGACTAGTAAAATACATAATAGAAGCAACTGCTTTGTGAAGAATCCATAGGGCAAAATATGTGCGCCTAAAATGTCTGACCAATCTTAAATAAACATTTTCTTAAAGGAAAACAAACAACCCTCTCTCCCAAATTTTGATCTCAGATATTTCATTCACAGAGAAAAGGGCTAAATTATTTGAATAGATCATTCTCAAGGCCAGAGGGGATCATTGATCATCTAGTCTGACCCCCTGCATAACACTGGGCATAGAATTCCCAATAATAATTCATAGAGCACATCTTTTAGTAAAACATCTAGTCCTGATTTAAAAATGGTCAGATGAAGAATCTACCACAACCCTTTGCAAATTATTCAATGGTTAATTACACTCACTGTTAAAAACTGTATGTATTATTGTCAAGTGGAGTATGTCAAGTGGAGTGCCCCAGGGGTCGGTCCTGGGGCCGGTTTTGTTCAATATCTTCATAAATGACCTGGAGGATGGTGTGGATTGCACTCTCAGCAAATTTGCGGATGATACTAAACTGGGAGGAGTGGTAGATACGCTGGAGGGCAGGGATAGGATACAGAGGGACCTAGACAAATTGGAGGATTGGGCCAAAAGAAATCTGATGAGGTTCAATAAGGATAAGTGCAGGGTCCTGCACTTAGGACGGAACAATGCCATGCACCACTACAGACTAGGGACCGAATGGCTAGGCAGCAGTTCTGCGGAAAAGGACCTAGGGGTGACAGTGGATGAGAAGCTGGATATGAGTCTGCAGTGTGCCCTTGTTGCCAAGAAGGCCAATGGCATTTTGGGATGTATAAGTAGGGGCATAGCGAGCAGATCGAGGGACGTGATCGTCTCCCTCTATTCGACATTGGTGAGGCCTCATCTGGAGTACTGTGTCCAGTTTTGGGCACCACACTACAAGAAGGATGTGGATAAATTGGAGAGAGTCCAGGGAAGGGCAACAAAAATGATTAGGGGTCTGGAACACATGACTTATGAGGAGAGGCTGAGGGAACTGGGATTGTTTAGACTGCGGAAGAGAAGAATGAGGGGGGATTTGATAGCTGCTTTCAACTACCTGAGAGGTGGTTCCAGAGAGGATGGCTCTAGACTATTCTCAGTGGTAGAAGAGGACAGGACAAGGAGTAACGGTCTCAAGTTGCAGTGGGGGAGGTTTAGGTTGGATATTAGGAAAAACTATTTCACTGGGAGGGTGGTGAAACACTGGAATGCGTTACCTAGGGAGGTGGTGGAATCTCCTTCCTTAGAAGTTTTTAAGGTCGGGCTTGACAAAGCCCTTGCTGGGATGATTTAATTGGGGATTGGTCCTGCTTTGAGCAGGGGGTTGGAGTAGATGACCTCCTGAGGTCCCTCCCAAGCCTGATAGTCTATGGTTCTATGATTATTTCCAGTCTGAAATTGTATATAGTATAAAGACCAGTATCTGGTACTGAACAGTTCTCCCAGCTCTAATGCACTCACTACACTTGTGCTAGTGCTGTGCAAAACAATCACTGTGAGAAACAGGCTTTGATTATGGTGGAGTGGTAGCAAGAGCATAGCTGGGGTTGTAACAGAGTTTTCATTTAAACAGATCATACCTCTTACTCTGCCTCACCTGCACGCTGACCACTACGATACCAGTTAGCTCTGTGTTCTTGAGGTACCAGGCTGCAGTATCTAGCCTGTCTGACTCATGAAAGACACCCCACCTCACCCCCAACAGTCTCTGCTTGAACCAAAACCGATCAGAGAAAAGACTTGCAGAGTGCAGCGAAGGGTGTTGGGAGAAAACACCTAGACCACTCCTGTCGAGGGTGACAAGATTAAGACATCTCCATTACCATACAGAATGGAGAACAGAGAACTGCACTGAACTCTGGGACCAGAAAAGCAGGGAAGCACTGCATCATGGGGGATCTCTGCTCCAGATGGAAATGAACCTACGCCCGCACACACCCAGCTCAGCAGTTATCAGACCAATACTAATAATGAATCCTTGACTGATATCCAAAATACTGAAGCAGCCTAATTGCACTGTGAGCTCCCTGGAAGAAAACACCACCCATAGCCAAGAGCGATCAGCTCCTATTGTCTAGCCTAAAGAAAACCCTTGAGTCATCAGTTTACCCATAAACAAATCTAATGTTCTCCCTAGAACCATTGTTGTTTCTCTACAAAAACCTCTACCTATGTTCAACTAAGTTCTGATGCATGGACCCAAACCCTGTATCAGCCGCACTGAGACTCCATCTCCTGACTGATCGTGCTGAGGGCTCTGCCTGTCTCCCGCACTCAGGACCCTGAGCTACCACCATCACCTGGGAATCCCAACCAGTTCAAGCTTCAGGGAGCAGTGAGATCTTTTTCTTTCTCTCTCTCTCTCTCTCTCTCTGTTTTCCTTTCTACCTCAGGTAACCTTTAATAATGTACGCTATGTTGGTTTAGGCTCTCCTTGTGTAGTTATCACTGTTATCCAATAAATAACTTTTATGGTTAAGCTGGTTGCTTCTCTCTAAATTTTACTCTTTTGTGTTTTAGCTTCCCCATTCACTCTGCAGCAATGATTCCTTTATCTAAGCTAAAGATCCCTGTAGCACCCAAAAATACTGTGGGGTTTGCTCATCAAGTGTGTTACTACCAATATAATTGTAATGTGAAAGTGGGGATAGGGACATGCTGAACCTATGGCATATAAGGGTGACAGCTTGAAAGTGCTGCTTGACCCAGCCCACTGAGTCCAGGGACACCTAAGGCATCAGCTTGAAAGTGCTGATTGACCCGGTCTGCTCAGATTTGCTCTGTTAGTGTGTGTGTGTCTGGAGGAACCCAGCCTTAGGGAACATAGATCCTGCAGGATAGCTCCATTGGGAGGGGACTTGCAGAAGGGAGAAGTAGAGCTCCACATGAAAACACACGTGACACAAGCTGTACATTTATAGAATTACAGAACCCCCCAAACCCCACTACCCCAGAAAAGTAACCCTAATAAATGAGCATTCCCCCAAAGTAATGGGAAAATCTGGTAACAACTAATCTATCTCCCTTGGGACTACTTGTAATATTTCAAATCTCTAAGCTGCTTTCGAACTGCTGTCAATTGGGGGCAGAGGCGAAGCACCCACAGATATTTTTTTTTCCAAATTCCCAATGGGCCAAATCCCAGGATACTCTTTTTCTGGGCCAATCACAGGTTTAATGTCCTATCAAGGCTGAAAATGAGAACTTAATATCATTAAAAAGAAAATGATCTCTCTTTCCAAATAAACTGGCATTTGCTTCTTTCCCTAGGGCACTGTGATAATATCAGACTTTAAAATCATTACATTAGATGTGGAAAATTGCCATTTTGTCCAAATCACTGCTGGAGTACAAATTAAGGTAGTATGAACTCGTGTAATATTGAAGATATTTGAGTGAAAATCTGTGACAACAAATTGTAAATTTCAGAACTCTCTAGCTTGAGCAAAAAGAGTTCCCTCTAAAGTACTCCGTGATTGTGTTATTTTGTTCTACTAGCTAAAAAGCTTCCATTTCCTTTTTCAAAAGATCTTCTGGGACTTTGTTGACCAATTGTGAATGGACCTGCTGGATAAGCCAGTGTTTTAGCTTTTGAGATGCAATCTCCAGGCACACTACAGGGTAAAATAAAATAATAAAGCATGACAAAACACTACTTAGCATCTGTTGAATGTATTTTACACTGTTTTTAATCTACCTTTTTGCTTCTGCAGTTAGCAAACAATACATTAAAAATTAATAAAACTGGTTATTAAGGCAGCCTTTATCTTTCACTTTATACTCAGATTACCTTCCAACATCCTCTGCTACAGGTCAACAAGAGAATATATTATTATGATGTGAGTAATATTTGGACATGGTGCAGTACATTTTCCATCAATACACTCATTCCATGGTGCACTTATAAATGCTTATATATTTGTTTTATTTACAATCTAAGGCACACTTAGATATATTTAACTGATTAAATGACCCTGGGAGGAAAAAAATTAATGGGCCAAATTCAAACCTGGTATAAGTGGGTACAACTTCACTGAAATCAATCCACTCTTGAAGTCAGTGAAATTGGATCCACTTACAAACGTCCCCAATTTGGTTCAATTAGAGGTAATAAGTGTGAAGTTCTCACAAGTAACACATTTAGGCCCTGATTTTGCAAGTGACTCTTCATGGGCCTAAGGGTCCAGCTACCCGGACTCAGATGCAGGATCAGGGCCTTAAGCATTATAATGTGCATGGACAGACTGATCCTGCTAACAGAGGTCTTGCCATGGATTGAACCCATAACTGAAGGACCCCTGTGCCTTCAAGGATCTAGTTGCAAGATCAGAGCTTACCTCTCTCCTACCCCTTTGTAATTGTTTTTTCTTTTACTCACATTTTATGTAAGAAAATTCTTCTTCTTCCTCCCACCCCACAAGTGTTTTGGGAACATTTTAACAGCTGTCTAGTAACTATGATCATATTCTTTTTTTCCCCCATTTATATTAAATTTTGAAGCATAATTATCTAAATAAATGGTTCAATGAATTGTCCCTTTGCAATGCAGACTAGCAAAATAGCTCTCTCTAGTACCATAGAGTTATATTGTGAAACACTATAATCTGACATGTTGTAGATGCATACTTCTTCTCTACAAACAAGCCTATAAAACAACTTTACTCTGATGATTTTCACCACACTGAGATTACTTGTTTAAAGCATAAATCAATGACAAGTTTTAAATGATACTGACCTCCCAAAACAGTATTTCATATAAAAAAAGAAAAGCCATCCTGAAAGTAGCATAGTTTATGAGGAAAATAAAAATAAGGATAGGGTTTGTTTGTATGGTGTTAGAACAGGACTTCTTGCCTAAGAGGCACAAGATACATGTGAGTCTCAAGTAGCTTTCTTCTGGGTCTGACTCAGGAGCTAAGAAGAACAAAGCCACCAAATCCCATGGATGGTAGGCCCCAAAGGGAGGAAGTGCTGGAGATGAAAAGAAGCAACTCACTCTTTTCCTCACTCCACTGCTGCTGACACTGCTAATCCTTTCTTTCCCAGCACCACCTAGAATCCTCTTCCTGCAACTTCCACCTCCCAACAACATGCTCAACCATTGGCACTTAAAGAGATATGCATTCCTGCCATTATCCCATTCCCGCAATCCTCTCCAGCCATAAGATAGCATGGCATTTGAGTAGGTTGCAACAAGAAATCATAGCTGGCTTTAGGGTGCAGGTGAAAAACATTTTAGAGCCATTAACTACAATGACTTGTGTTTTGCTGTGTATTAACAACAGGTATCGGGATGTGGATTTTATATTATATGTGATCATGGAGGCGGAATACGATATTACTACTAATGAAACATATAGATTTAACATAGATAAATGAATGGTAATATATTGTCCAGTATAGCTTCACAGCAAGTGGGTGTTAGTTGCTGTAGAAAGCAGTGTTAGGGAAAATGATAGTGGGTTATAAGAAATATTATCTATTATTTGTACTGGAGTAGTACCTAAAAGCCCTTGTCAAGAATGGGGTCCTATTGTATTAGGAGCTGTACACACAGGGTAAGATGAGCCCCTTCCCATAGAACTTGCAATCTAAGGGCATCATTGAAGATAATGGAATGACTCATTGATTTCAGTGGGCTTTATATCAGGCCCTGTATCTGAGTCCTGCAAGTAATGCTATGAGGGCTAAGCTTCATATCTGTTTGGAGCCCTTCTAAGGTCAATAGCTGCTCCTGGGTACATGTCGGTGAACACATTTGCAGGCACTAATTTAAGACAAGACACAGCAATTGAGAGTAACAAACAATAGGAGGGAAAGAGGTAGATAGCATAGTGATATCAGCAATAAGAGCTAATGGTTACATAGGCTAGCTATGTGCATTACTTGGTGGATTGGAATTATAGGAGACATTTTGTTTGGTGCTGAAGTATGTGATGTGTAGTTAACCTTCTGGTAAGACAGGATGGAATTTCCTCATACAAGTTTAGTATGTAGGATCAACAAGTATTTATGCATTTGCTTAGGTTTTCCAGATTTTTTTTTAAATTAAAATGCCAGCAATATTGGTTATTTTAATTACTCTTTAATGTGATATAAAGACACTCCACATCTCCTTAAAAGAGAACTCCTCCACAGAGACCTCTTTCTGACACATACCTACTTCTTGAAAGATTTGTCCAGATCCTTAATTAGTGTACATTGACAAAGTTCAACTGACTTAAATGGCACTATGGTGATTTACCCTAGTTAAGGATCTGATTCAGTACAAGGGTCAAATTCAGCACTGGAATAAATGAGTGTAACTGCTGAATGTTTGAAAAAACACACCAGTACAAAGTGAATTCAGCAGTCACGCACACATACATTTGAGTTTTGCCAGAATTGGTCACTGATTATTCATGATTTTATTCATTGGGAACTGCAGTAGGAAAGTTGCAAGCCATGCTTTTCTTTATTAAATAAAATCAATTATTATTCAAATGACAATTTCATTTAATTCAAAAGGTATGAAATGTCCACATTTCTCTGATGCTGTTGCTAAGGTAACAAACTGGGTCACAGACATACAGCAGTGTGGTTTATACTCACACAATTCATTAACACTTCCTGTTTCTCCTTGATCTCTGACTCTAGATTTATCATATAAGAACCCTGGTTGTGGGACATCACTAATCATATTTGCTTAACTACCAGGACTGGAGAAAAAATATCATCCGATTGCTGTTTGTAGGTAATACAGTCTATGGGCCAGATTCTCCTACCCTTACAAATATTAAGTAGCACCTTACTCAAGAGGCAGGTAAGTGAGAATATTCATGGAGTAAGTGGTTATCAGAGCCTGTCCCTTAGAAAGGATCGAACATTGTATTAAATTCTTACTGTGGTGTTATTGCAAGAAGTCTTAATGTTAGAAATAATAAATAAATAATAAATGATGAAATAATAAAGTGCAAAATTATTTACAATGAAAGGTCTGCAGTGATTACACATCAAAATCTATGCACCATAATATTGAGTAAAATGACAGCCACTTAATAGAATATTATCACACTAACAGCAATATACAGCACTGTGGCAAACAAACAGACACAAAGATTAGAAGTCAGTGATTAGAAGTGTTAGTCCTCGTTAGGTTTTCTTTATAAAGCTTTGCTTGAAGAAAAGACAATTACCAGATTAACTGTGAACTACATCTTTAATTTCCAACTGGTGGAGGGTGGATACGTTTATATGAACCTCTCCCTGTTCCATTTATTTAAACTACTGATATCAGTATTTTAACTATAATTTAACTAATTTTCTCTTCCCAAGCTAATCTTAACTGTTTGAGTTTCTAATGGATTTTCAAAAGCCATAGAAATTCATATACTTCAGAAAAATGATAATTTAATTTTAGAAAGCTATAACCCCAATCCAGATTTTCCTCACTAAAATTAGTTCAGTAAAACTACTCTTCAATTTTACTCATATTCAGTGAATCGCCACCATTATTAGCATAGCTTTAGTCCCAATTTAGCAAAGTACTTAAACATGTGGGTAATTTTAAACACAGGAGTAGTGCCTCTGAGGTCAAAGGAGCTACTCAAGTGCTTAAAGTTTCATGCACATTTAAGTGCTCTGCTGGACTTGTATTTCCAACTCTGGTAGATTCATCTAGCTCTTACATCTCAGGGTCCTGTTTTTAAAACCCAAAATTTATGTTGACCTCACTGGTGCAAATAATTTGTGGATACAAAAATGAAAGTAAAAAGGAAGTTTGAATTACATTACTCTGCAAAAATATCAGGCCCACAATACCTAAATTGTGCCCCTCTTTGTGCCTCCACCCACACTTCTAGTATAGGGCTCTAGGCTGTTCTCAGTGGTAGCTGATGACAGAACAAGGAGTAATGGTCTCAAGTTGCAGTGGGGGAGGTTTAGGTTGGATATTAGGAAAAACTTTTTCACTGGGAAGATGGTGAAACACTGGAATGTGTTACCTAGGGAGGTGGTGGAATCTCCTTCCTTAGATATTTTTAAGGTCAGGCTTGACAAAGCTCTGGCAGGGATGATTTAGATGGGGATTTGTCCTGCTTTGAGCAAGGGGTTGGACTAGATGACTTCCTGAGGTCCCTCCCAACCCTGATATTCTATGATGCTGAAGTGTTGAAATCTGCCTACAAATTGGAGGAGTTCTTCATTCATGTCATTATGAATATATTCCTAACTGGGTTCTTGCATGCTATTCCAAATTCTAAGAAATAAAATAGTGTTATGTTGCAACCTTCCAGCAAGAGTATTTCTGTATTTTTATCTTATTTATCTGTGTGTATGCCATGAACATAACGGATACATGATTGAGATACCATGTCTTTTTCTACCTTGCTCCACCTCCCTTATTGGCCCTCTAAAGTCCATCCCCTTAAAAGAGAAGACTGGAAAGAAACTCTGCAAACTCAACCCTGCAGAAACTTCTGGAGACCCTCTTCCTTTCCTTTGGGTCTATCAGTGGGAGAGGACTATTTAGCCTCTGTTTTTTTGTTTTTTTGTTGTTTTTTTTTAAGTATAGAAAACACAATAATTGTCAGTCTTCATTTAGAAAAAAATATATATTTTATCAAGAGGTACGGACATTTTGTGCCAAGTTTCCAATTTTTCAACAGTCTGAATACTAAAAATTCCTCTATTATTATTTAACATTTATACTTCAGAAACATCTAAAGACCAGCTAGGTTACGGCCCCATTGTGCCAGGCACTGCAGAAACATATCTAGTCCAGTGTATCACTAAAGGTATATTATTGATGGAATCCCCCCAGAAACATGACAGAGTTAGGCATAATTTTCTTTTTACCTCATGTGTGATTTGCCTACAGCTTTAAGAAAATCTATTACACAAATGTATGTGAAAGAACCAGGCATAGGGTTGCCAGGCATCTGGTTTTCAACTGGAATGCCTGGTAAAAAAGGGATCCCGGAGGCTCTGGTCAGCACCAGAGACTGGACTGTTAGAAGTCCAGTCAGCAACGCAGTGGGGCTAAGGCAGGCTTCTTGCCTGCCCTGGCTCTGTGCAGCTCCCTGGAAATGGCTGACATCTCCAGCACCTAGGCACAGGAGCAATCAGGGAAGCTCCATGTTCTGCACCTGCCCCCGATGCCAGCTCCGCAGCTCCCATTGGCCGGGAACTGCAACCAATGGGAGGTGCGGTGATGGCGCATGACCAGATCTGCCTAGGCGCTGGATATGGCGGCCGTTTCCGGGAGCAGCATAGAACCAGGGCAGGCAGGGAGACTGCCTTAGCCCTGCTGCACCACCGACTGGGAGCTGCCTGAGAAAAGCACTTCCTGGCCAGACCCTGCACCCCAAAACCCCTGCCCCAGGTAGGAACCCCTTCCTGCACCCTAACTTCCTCCCAGACCCTGCCCCCACTCCAACCCCCTGCCCCACGTTGGAACCCCCTCCTGAACCATAACTCCTTCCCAGACCCCACACCCCCACCTGCACTCCAACCCCCTGCCCCAGCCTAAAACCTCTCCTGCACCCCAAGCCCCTCATCCCTGGCCCCACCCCAAAGACCACACCCCCAGCAGGAGCCTTCACCCCCTCCCACACCTCAAACCGTGAAAGAACCCTCCTGCACCTTGAACCCCTCATTTCTGGCCCCACCCCAGAGCCCGCACCCCCAGCTGGAACCCTTACCCCCTCCCACATCCCAATCCCCTGTCCCAGCCCACTTAAACTGAGTGAGGGTGGGGAAGATTGAGCAACGGAGGGAGTGAGGGCAGGGCCTCAGAGAAGGGGTCGGGCAGGGTGTTTGGTTTTGTGCAATTAGAAAGTTGACAACCCTAGCCAGGCAGTGCTGGCCTTAGGGAAAGTGGCACCCTGGGTGAACTTTTATTTTGGTGCCCCTGGCCCCTGCTGCCTCCCTGGACTCCTCCCAATCTCCTCATTGCTCCTGGCCTCCACTGCCTCCCCAGGATCCCCACCCCCACTGTCCCTGGACCTCGCTGCCTCTCCTCATCTCATTGCCCTGCGTTCCCTTCTGTGGCCTCGCACTCCAAGCACACCCCACTTGTTGTCTCTTGAGCATGGCGCCCCCCTGACCATGGCATCCCAGGCAGTCACCCACGTTGTCCACCCATAAGGCTGGCCCTGGGCCAGGCATGTTCCCTACAGGTTTCATAGAAACAACATGCCTTATGATGTGCCTCACCTGATCATAATTTAAAAAATAATGACTTGTTTTAAATATATCTTAAGATAACAAAGCAGATGGCATAAGTGGCCCAACCTGCTAGCAAGATGTAATTTGGTGCAAAGTGTGGGGGATGGTGGGGCAGCTGGTGGGGGGAACAGAATGCAGAGAATGCAGATAAAAGAACTGAGTTTCATAATTCAAGAATGTAAATCACAGAGCAGTTATATTCTCTCAGAAACTACTTAATGATCACTTACTAAAACAGCTGAACCAAGAATGCCAGCCATACAGCTGCAGTTTCTTAAAAAAACAAAACAAAACACAACTGAAGCATGTTTTCCTTTTATTCAATACTGTGCATGCAATGTAATTTCTCCTTGTTCTCCTGGCATGGCAGCCTTAGATCATCCACTTGGAAGAGAAATTAAATGTCTTATTTTCATAGGTTAATATAGTAAATTAATTTATGCTTTTTTAACTATCTCAAATGAGGGAAATTCTGTAGTCCATATTTGAGCAAAATCCTCAGTAGCAACAGATAATCACAGAATAAAAAATATTTATTTATGATGTATTTGTAATGCAGTAGCACATAGGGTTCCTAATAGTTGCTGCGTCAAATACTTGCATTTTAATATATTCACATGCATCCTTAATTATGCTTGATGCTACAGTGCTTTGCACTTTTATTTTCAATTACAGAGTCTGAAACCAGTCGCTGAGAGCCAAATCTTTGTAGTTCTCCCTGCTCATAAAAGACACTTGAAGTAGGAAGTTGAAAATGTTGTTAACTATCGTTCATCCTTGATACGTTCATCTCTCCAGAGCGTATGTAAACTTCAAAGTCTTGACCCATTGAAATGACTTAAATGGGCACTCTGAACTTGAAGAAGATATACAACAACCAATAAAATTGCTCATAATATGAGCTCTCTTTGCTGTGATATTTCCTAGATGGCAGCAATAGAGAACACTTGAAATATCTTAAAGGAGGAAGTAAGTTAGATTAATTATATAAAATACTGCAGTGGTCTTTAAACATGAAACACTCTGAGGACATATTCATTCCAGCCTAATAAGCAGTCACTTTGTTGACCATTTTTGATGCAGGGAATTGTTCCATATACTTATAAACTGAAATCACAATCTTTCTCCAAGTGTCAAATCTGCACAAATGCACTGAAGAGGAAAATAGTGACAAGCTTCTGAAGGCTGATCATGTTTGAATAGATAAATTCTGGCTTATCTCCTCATTTAAGGAAACAGGTCCTCATTAATCTCTTTAATCAGGTTGAGAACTATTTAATTTCAATTTTTGTGGGGTTAAATCTACTAATTGATCCTTTTTATTAAGTTCACTTTATAGGGTTTTTTAAACTGTCTAGTGTAAACAAATCCTTTTTCTTGACTCTTCTATGATCACCCCCCACATTACATCCACCCACCCCAACATACATGAAAAATGGCATGACAGCAATATAAAAACACTTTGATGTAGCCAGGAATAAGGTATATTTAGGTTTTATAGTATTGATTAATTTGGTAATGCAAGGACTGAAAGCCTGTAAAATAGCTAGCTTAGCCAAACAAATCAAGGCCTAACACCTTAATAAGGTTGACACAAGTAACTAACTGATAAGTAACCCTAATATCACCCAATCAAGTGTTGCAGTAAAGAGCTTTGCTAAATGCTGGTGATTATGGAATAAGGAACTGCAAAATACCAGTTACCGGTTGTCATAAATATAAAGGGAAGGGTAAACACCTTTAAAGGAAAAACCCTTTCACCTGTAAAGGGTTAAGAAGCTAAGATAACCTCATTGGCACCTGACCAAAATGAACAATGAGGAAACAAGATACTTTCAAAGCTGGAGGGGTGGAAGGGGAAACAAAGGGTTCTATCTGTCTGTGTGATGCTTTTGCGGGGAACAGATCAGGAATGCAGGTCAGAACTCCTGTAAAGAGTTAGTAAGCAATCTAGTTAGATAGGGGTTAGATTCTGTTTTGTTGAAATGGCCGATAAAATAAGTTGTGCTGAATGGAATGTATATTCCTATTCTTGTGTCTTTTTGTAACTTAAGGTTTTGCCTAGAGGGATTCTATATGTTTTGAATCAGATTACCCTGTAAGGTATTTACCATCCTGATTTTACAGAGGTGATTCTTTTACTTTTTCTTTAATTAAAATTCTCTTTTAAGAACCTAGATTCATAGATTCATAGATATTTAGGCCAGAAGGGACCATTATGATCATCTAGTCTGACCTCCTGCACAATGCAGGCCACAGAATTTCACCCACCACTCCTAAAAAAGACCTCACATCTATATCTGTGCTATTGAAGTCCCCAAATTGTAGTTTGAAGACCTCAAGGAGCAGAGAATCCTCCAGCAAGTGACCCGTGCCCCATGCTACAGAGGAAGGCGAAAAACCTCCAGGGCCTTCCAATCTGCCCTGGAGGAAAATTCCTTCCCGACCCCAAATATGGCGATCAGCTAAACCCTGAGCATATGGGCAAGATTCATCAGCCAGATACTACAGAAAATTCCTTCCCGGGTAACTTGGATCTTACCCCATCTAAAAACCCATCACAGGCCATTGGGCCTATTTACCATGAATATTTAATTACCAAAACCATGTTATCCCATCATACCATCTCCTCCATAAACTTATCGAGTTTAATCTTAAAGCAAGATAGATCTTTTGCCCCCACTACTTCCCTCGGAAGGCTATTCCAAAACTTCACTCCTCTGATGGTTAGAAACCTTCGTCTAATTTCTAATCTAAATTTCCTAGTGGCCAGTTTATATCCATTTGTTCTTGTGTCCACATTGGTACTGAGTTTAAATAATTCCTCTCCCTCTCTGGTATTTATCTGCTTTTTCATTGTTCTTAAGATCCAAGGGTTTGGGTCTGTGTTCACCTCTGCAAATTGGTGAGGATTTTTATCAAGCCTTCCCCAGGAAAGGGGGTATAGTGCTTGGGGGGATATTTTTGGGGGAAGACGTTTCCAAGTGGACACTTCCCCTGTTCTTTGTGTAACACTTTGGTGGTGGCAGAGTTTAACCTAAGCTGGTAAGAGTAAGCTTAGGGGGTCTTTCATGCAGGTCCCCACATCTGTACCCTAGAGTTCAGAATGGGGAAGGAACCTTGACACCGGTATTTTGAGCAATTCCTAAGAAATAAGGGTAAGCAGATGTTAAACCCCAATACTATACTGACTGATTCTTGTAAATGCTAGTGAGTATAAGGTAAATAGCTAATAAGCCTATAGGAGTTAGGAACCACAATATTAATATGATGCAAAAGCACAGATGATGGAGTTGCACCCATTATGAATATACACAGAGTACAGTGGGCATCAGTGTACCCCATTATGAAAGGTGCCACTCAAGCTATGTGCTGTGGGATGCACTGGGACAAGACTGACAGAAGTCCACCTGCTGAACATCTCACCAATTTCAAATGTGTACATAAGAATGGCCATACTGGATCAGACCAATAGTCATCTAACTCGGTATCCTATCTTCCAACAGTGACCCGTGACAGATGCTTCAGAGGAAATGAACAGAACAGGGAAATGTATTGAATGATCCATTCCCAGTTGTCCAGTCCCTGATTCTGGCAACGACAAGTAATGCAAATGCTATACATTCTGTATCTTGCTTCTCTCCCTTATTATACTACAGTGTTTGTGGTATGGTTGTGTTTCTTATAAGAATATTAATAAAGAAAAACATAATTTGTTTAAACAGTGTCTCAAGTGCTCATCAGGTCTCTCACTCTGATATTAATCCTGATACTGTAGCTGACCTGGATGCCAAATCCCCTCAAACTACTGCAGTCTAAATTGTCACTCCATAATTAATCTCTAAACCTACCTATTGGGTTACAGTGATTTCATCAGTGTTGCTAACTCCTGCAATTTTATCACAAGCCTTGTGATATATGGTGTTTTTCTTAAAGCCCAAGCTCCTGGAGTTATGTGAATGAAAATCTCTGCTTTCTTTTTTAAAACAAACAATTTACTAGCCTTTATAGCTGGCCGCCGCTTCCCACAGCCCCTATTGGCCTAGAACGGTGAACCGCAGCCAGTGGGAGCTGCGATCAGCTGAACCTGTGGACACTGCAGGTAAACAAACCGTCCCAGCCCGTCAGCAGATTTCCTTGACAGGCCACATGACAAAGGTTGCCGATCCCTCCTGGTATAGACCTAGCCTCTGTGATGGTTGGAAGTAGTAAGAAGCTTCCCGCTTCTTTTCATGGCCTGCGTAAGGGCTGTTCAGAACACTAGCCCATGTATTTGGAGAGTGCAGAGGTTTTTCTGAGTTGTTCCCTCCCTGGAGCAACTCATTGGAAAAAGTATGGTGAGGGATGTGGAGTAGATGGTACCTTACCAGATGGTAATAGATGTGGAGTAGATGGTACCTCCCACAAAAACCACTTCACTATATACTGTCCAACAGAACTAGCCAATCATGGCATCACTTTTTAAAGTGATGTTGTAAATTACTGTGCCCTTAATATAACTAGGATGCTTCAGGAGACATTATGCCTTTCTGGCAGAATAATATTTTTATATTGATCCAGCATTTTATCACTGTCAAGAGGTTGATAAAATAAAAATTAAAAAAAAATTCTGATTACAGATTAAGTCAGATCTGTAACTCCAACACAGTTACCAGAATTTTACAGTTCTTGTAAGAACCTTCCTTAAAAATCGGACAAAAAATTCATTAAAGCACAATTTCCTCTACATCACAGAACTGGAAAGTTGTGTCATATTTCTCAAAGGCATGGATATAACAGTTTAAAACTGCATTCAGCTTTGTTTAAATTTTTCTTCCTCTAATGGCGTACTCATGCTCCCATTAGCTTAAATGGGAGCAAGCTCAACCCCTTTTATTTTATCCCAACCACAACAGGTCAAATTCTGGTATTCTTACTCCTGTTGAAAAGTGTCATACACTGAGAGTAGCTCTGTTAGAATCAATAAAAAAATGTGTTATAGGCTTCAGTAAAAACACGATAAGGCTGGAAAAGGCAGAGGAATTTCAATAAAATTTATTATCTGCCAGGCTCTTCTGTTCCTCTCTGTGCCACAGTAATGGAATCAACAGGACTACTCAAGGAGTAAGTACAACTCAGGTGTGAGTAAGACTCACTGAATCTAGCCATACATTTGACAGGATTATCCCCTCAATGGCAGTGCTGCTGCAATCTTCAATATGGACTTACTACAAAAATAAACTACCAAGGCGAAGATCT
The DNA here is from genome assembly GCF_965140235.1 of Caretta caretta. NCBI lineage: Eukaryota > Metazoa > Chordata > Testudines > Cheloniidae > Caretta > Caretta caretta. The sequence continues at coordinate 70,324,342 of NC_134206.1, read as the reverse complement.
GAGGCCATTTTCTCAGCAAACTATATTTTCAATCGCCTTTCAACTAATTCATTAGATCAAAATGGCAACCACAGAACTCCAGCTCTCCTTTGCAAACACCAGTGATAAGATCAGAGAAGCAAATAATAGTTTTAGACACAGCCTTCTTCATGAGCATCACTATTTAATACAACGATTTCCACCACTGAAATATTTAGATACTGTAGTCCTGAGAATCTGGGACGAATTTTACAGTTTTGTTTTCTAATACTCTGCTGACATCTTCTGGAACACTACCCTTTGGCAACTTTAAAGCAGGCTTGTTTTTCTGATAATGATGGATTCTTGTATTTGTCAACACTATTCACCGTGCTGCTGTTTACAATACAAGAAAACATTTTGGTGCTGCTATGTCTCCTGAACACAGTAACTTTAAGCCTCCTGCTGTATTTCACATCCTTATTTTCTAATCTTCATTGATTTTACTGTAGTAGAATTACAGATCATAAAGATGAATGAGGAACAGAACTGGTGGTAGAGGATCAAGTTTCAGGACAGTCGAATATTGGAAGCATTGCTGACTCTTGAAAGTTTTTTGTTTTATTTTAAAGGCCCATCTCCTAGAGTCAAGTGATTATGTGAAAATCTCAGCCTTCATTTTTTTTTAAAAAACAAACATAAGAACAGCCATACAGGGTCAGACCAAAGATCTATCTAGCCCAGTATCCTGTCTTCTGACAGTGGCCAATGCCAGGTGCCCCAGAGGGAATGAAAAGAACCGGTAATCAAGTGATCCATCCCCTGTCTCCCATTCCCAGCTTCTGGCAAACAGAGGCTAGGGACACCATTCCTACTCATCCTGGCTAATAGCCATTGATGGACCTATCCTCCATGAAATTATCTAGTTCTTTTTTGAAAAAAGTAAGTTTCTGGCCCTTACGAATGCAGAGAAAACCTTGAAAATGTGACTTGAGAATTCAGAGAAAAATAACACAACACTTATTTATATCGTCTTTAAATTTTCCTAAAGACGCAAAAAAAGGAATTGTAAAAAAAATTGTTTAAGTACATCAGAAGTGGGAAGCTTGCCAAACAGGTAGTGGGGCTACTAGATGACTAGAGTTAAAGGAGCACTCAGAGAAGACAGGGCCATGGCAGAAAAGCTAAATGAATTCTTTGTACAGGTCTTCACTTCAGAGGATGTGAGGGAGGTACTCATATCAGACCTATTCTTTTGGGGTAACAAATCTGGAGTGCTGTCCCAAATTGATGTGTCAATAGAAGAGGTTTTAGAACAAATTGATAAACTAAATAAGTCACCAGGACCAGATGGTATTCACACAACAATTTATATGCATCTCAGCTATGAAATTACAGAGCTACTAATTGTGGTATGCAACCTATCACTGCAATCAGCCTCTTATCAGATGATTGGAAGGTAGCTCAAATGTAACACCCATTTTTTTTAAAAGTGCTCCAAAGGAGATCCTGGCAATCACCAGTCGGTGACCCTAACTTCTGGTAGAAATTATAGTAAAGAGCAGATTTATCAGACACATAGACAAACACAATTTGGTGGGGAAGAGTCAACTTGGCTTTTGAAAAGGAAAATCATGCCACACTAATATATTAGAATTCTTTGAGAAAGTCCATAAGCATGTATATCAAGATGGTCCAGCTCATATAGTGAATTTAGATTTTCAGAAAGCCTTTGCAATGTCCTCACCAAAGGGTCTTATGGGAACTAAGTAGCCGTGGGATAAGAGGGAAAGTCCTCTCACAGATCAGTAACTAGTTGAAAGATAGGAAAGAAAGGGTAGTAAAAATTAATCAGTTTTCACAATGGAGGGAGGTGAACAGTGGGCTCCTCTAGGGATCTGTACTGGGACCAGTGCTGTTCAACATATTCATTAATTATCTGAAAAATGGGGTGAATATTGAATTGGTAAAGTATGGAGAGCATACAAAACTATTCAAGATTGTTAAATCCAAAGCAGACTGCAAAGCATTACAAGTGATCTCACAAAATTGGGTGACTAGGCAACAAAATGGCAGATGAAATTCAATGTTGGTAAGTATAAAATAATGCACCCTGGAAAAAAGTATAAAGTCATGCACATTGGAAAACATAATCCCAACTGTACATATACAATGATGGGTTCTAAATTAGCTGTTGCCACTGAACAAAGAGATCTTGGAGTCACCAAGATAATTTTATGAAAACTTACACACAATGTGCAGCAGTGGTCAAAAAGGCTAATGGTATGTTAGGAACTATTAGGTAATGAATAAAAAATTAGACAAACTATCATAATGCCACTATATAACTCCATGGCACATCCACAACTTAATATTGTCTCCAGTTCTGGTCACCACTATCTCAAAAAGATTGTAGTAGGATTGGAAAATATTCAGAGAAGGGCAACAGAGATGATCAAGCGTGGCTATAGTGGAACTGGAAAAGGCAAAAAAAAAAAAAAAGATGATAAAGGGTACATAAAGGCTTCTTGTAAGAGGAGATAGTAAAAAGATTAGGGCTGCCCAGTTCAGAAAAAAAGAGGGGATACGATACAGGTCTATAAAATCATGAATGATGTAAAAAAGTGAATACAGAAGTGTAATTTACCCTTTCACGAAATAGAAAAACCCAGGGTCACACAATGAAATTAATAGGCAGCAGTTTTAATACAAATACGTTTTCACACAACGCACAACTAACCTGTGGACCTCATTATCATGAGACATTGTGATGGCCAAAAGTATAACTGGCTTCTAAAAAAGAACTGGATAGGTTTATGGGGGATACTTCTTGCCAGTAAGTTAAAGAAGTATGGGCTGGATGAATGGACGATAAGGTGGACAGAAAGCTGGCTAGATTGTCAGGCTCAACGGGTATTGATCAATGGCTCCATGTCTAGTTGGCAGCCGGTATCAAGCGGAGTGCCCCAAGGGTCGGTCCTGGGGACGGTTTTGTTCAATATCTTCATTAATGATCTGGAGGATGGTGTGGACTGCACCCTCAGCAAGTTTGCAGATGACACTAAACTGGGAGGAGAGGTAGATATGCTGGAGGGTAGGGATAGGATACAGAGGGCCCTAGACAAATTAGAGGATTGGGCCAAAAGAAATTTGATGCGGTTCAACAAGGACAAGTGCAGAGTCCTGCACTTAGGACAGAAGAATCCCATGCACCACTACAGACTAGGGACCGAATGGCTAGGCAGCAGTTCTGCAGAAAAGGACCTAGGGGTTACAGTGGATGAGAAGCTGGATATGAGTCAACAGTGTGCCCTTGTTGCCAAGGAGGACAATGGCATTTTGTATAAGTAGGGGCGCGCTGCCAGCAGATCGAGGGATGTGATCGTTCCCCTCTATTCAACATTAGTGAGGCCTCATCTGGAGTACTGTGTCCAGTTTTGGGTCCCACACTACAAGAAGGATGTGGAAAAATTGGAAAACGTCCAGCGGAGGGCAACAGAAATTATTAGGAGATTGGAACACATGACTTATGAGGAGAGGCTGAGGGAACTGGGATTGTTTAGTCTGCGGAAGAGAAGAATGAGGGGGGATTTGATAGCTGCTTTCAACTACCTGAAAGGGGGTTCCAAAGAGGATGGATCTAGACTGTTTTCAGTGGTAGCAGATGACAGAACGAGGAGTAATGGTCTCAAGTTGCAGTGGAGGAGGTTTAGGTTGGATATTAGGAAAAACTTTTTCACTAGGAGGGTGATGAAACACTGTAATGCGTTACGTAGGGAGGTGGTGTAATCTCCTTCCTTAGAAGATTTTAAGGTCAGGCTTGACAAAGCCCTGGCTGGGATGATTTAGTTGTGGATTGGTCCTGCTTTGAGCAGGGGGTTGGACTAGGTGACCTCGTGAGGTCCCTTCCAACCCTGATATTCTATGATTCTATGATAGGTCCATCAGTGGCCATTAGCCAAGTTGGTTAGGGACACAACCCCATGCTCAGGGTGAACCTAAAGATCTGACTAACAGAAGCTAGGAGTGGAAGACAGGAGTGGATCACTCCATAATTGCCCTTGTCTGTACATTCCTCCTGAAGCTCTGGTATGGGCCACTGTTGGAGACAGGGTACTGGGTAATGTGGACCCAGTATGGCAGCTCTTACATTCTTATAAAACCCATGATTTTAAGCCACTCTCATATTTTTGGGGGGTTTGGACTCAAGATGTTTGAAGACATGGAGTTGGCAATACTACACTGGTGAGGAATTACAGACTGACAGTTGTTAACCTTTTGGGTTCTTCCTGGTAGTGAGATGGAGAAAAACACCCTGAACAAGTAGCACTGGCATCACAGAATGTTTACTAAAGCTCAGTTTCTTAAAACTCTGCACACTTGTTATAGCACATATTCCTAATTAAACAGTGGTAAACTCTTCATAGATTACCTCTTCCATCCCCCTTTCAGTTCAGGATTATTCCATATTGCACAATTTCTAGAGCTCTTCCCAGACTACCATAGATGTGAAATGCTCCATGTCATGAGACTTCCTCTACTTTCCTTGAAAATCTGGATCTTTCTTGTATTGAGTTGCCCAGAATTTTTCCAGAAGTGGTCATATGAGAGCCACATAAAGAGACGCATACCTTTCCTCATTGTCATCCCAGCCAACAGATGTTAGAAGTTAATAAAGTTTTGGTCATGTATTTCTGTTTATTCCTCTGAATTAGATGTCAGACTTAATCTAATGCAACACTTGTTCAATTTATTTCTGAAATGTGTGAATAGTTTTACTAGAGCTGGTTGAAACAATTTTCAGTTGGAAAGTGCTGATTTGACAAAATCAGAAGATTTTTGTGGGAACATGCAGCTTCTCTGAAATTTTCGATGGAAATTATCCCTTTTTTTAAAGTTATTACCTTGTGATAATTACATTGCTGCTTGACCTAATGGCTTCTGAGAAGCATAATATCCCTACACAGATGTCATGACACATTCAGGCACCTTCAAGTGTCCTCATTACAGCTAATTTGTACTGGTAAGACTGAACGTTTCCCACTGGTAAGCAGTTACTCACATGAGTAGTCTGCTATTAATTGTGAGTAACTGTTCACCAGTGGGAGTACGGGGTTCACACATCTGACCTTGAATTATACTGATGGAGATCACCAAAGTGCTATAATGTTAACCAGAAGGTTTTTTTTTTTCTTTAATAAGAGTCAGGAAAGGGCAAACAATTAGGTCAGGTAGGGGAAAATAAAAAGAAACTGAAGCCTCCTTTTAGACCGATCTACAAGGCAAAGTGTGTGTATGAGTAGGGGAGGGGAGGGAGGAAGACCACAACCAATGCATGCGGGTAAAGGGGGTGATCCAGGCAACCAAACATATTGAAATACTTTGGACTTTTCTTAACAGTGTAAAATGAAAAGCCATGAAACTCAATTTATATAACATGGTGATAGTGTAGTTTCAAATGGAGTGGAGAGATTACATACATCAATGCCTAAAATTGTCAAGAGACATTGAGTGCATGTACTCCTATATTTCTAAATCCATTTTAAGAGCATTTCTACTTTTCAGAGAAGTTGTAATTTAAACAATGAGATATTTTGGAGGGGATTTGTCTTTTGCTGTTATCGTGATTTTGTGTTTTGTAAACATGTTTTATAGCTTTCCTCTTCCTGGGTGAAGATTTGCTATCTGCTAAAGAACACTTCTGACAGAATTTAGTGACAAAACCACCATGAAGAAGCCCTTAGCCTAAGGTTTCTGCAGGCAGATAAGAACTCTTGTGGGGGATGGCACTTAAATACAGAACCACTTCTCTTGTAATATTTTGTGTCTCTTGGAATTGTAATGTGTCTATGTCCTCCAGCAATTTAAAAAATCATATTGTATTGGAGCTTGATTGTGCAGTGTGCCAGGGAAGCTAAGAGGAGGACTGAATGCCAAAGTGCTCAATCTTCTTAGCACCTGTTGCAGACAAGCTGCCACAGAGCTGGCCCTGGAGGAATCAGACAGGAATCACCACAAGTGAAGCCAACAGAACCAGGTATGTGGATACCCCATCTCAAAGAGGAAGCCAGAAGCAACCAGATGGGAGCAGATAGAGATTGGATGGCTTGTGCAGCTGCTTTTGAGAGGAGGAGGGCAGGAGTTAAAAATTGTCAACATTTCCTCTCCCCTGGGTTTGGCGTGAGAAAGTGAAGATCCATCCTAGCAGCTCTCCACGCAGCAGGATGACAGAGAGCACATGAAGGGGCACCAGCCAGGAATGTGTAGTGTGTATAGGGAAGAGGTGTGTATGAGGAGGGGGTAGGAATCAGTGGTACATGAGAGGGAAATAAGAATAGGTTATAGGGGGAATGCATAAAATCACAAACACAAAGGAAATGATGTTTTCCCCCACTGAGCAATTCTGAAGTGTCCTAGTCTCTGGACTTGCACATGATGCAGATAAATGCTCACAGTGTTTAGGAATTTAAAAAAAAAAATCTATTCTCACTACTAAGTTGAGCACATGACCATGGAGGGACATGAGCGATAGAGCATGAGTGGGGTATGTGGATTTAGTGTGAGCCAGTGAATGAAAATAATATGTAGCCACTTTCAGCTACTCCTAATACCAGCCAAGGTAGTAGCTACTCCAATGTGCTTGAGAGCTGCACTAAGAGCTCCCTGTTTAATCGGGGAAATATGGTGTGGCTGTGGATTCTAAACAAACAAAATTTCTCACAGCCTTCCTCAGGTCCTCAAGTCATATGCCAGGCACAGCTCTCTTGCTGGCTCCCCTCTCTCCTCTTACCTCAGCTAAGAAAGTACCAAGTGCATCTGCTCCAGAAGTCCCTGACAACTTGCACCCACAACCCTGCACAACTGAGCCCTTTGTGTATGATATCTGGTCATGGAGTGGAAGAGAACAGAACAATGTTTACAGGATATAGCAGCATGCAATGCATTTATCAATAAAGCAGTATGGAAACATCATACAAATATGCCAATTTGAATATGTACTTCCTTGGGTCATATATTAGTGGGCCTTCCTATTATTTATGGGTGCAAAAATAAAGTCCAGCACAAAAAATCACTCCCTACAAACGTATTGGCCAGTGGTTTTGTGGGATTTTTTTGTTTTTTTACAAGCACACAATTAGCTGTTTTATCAATTACCAGGCAAGAGGTTTATTGAAGTTAATCTCTTCTTGAATTGAGTAGCAACAATAGCTAGCAAAAGCTATTCCACCCTCAGTTGTGGTCATATGACCTGTTTTTCTAGGTTTCATGCACAAGTCTACTTGCAACTAATGTAATTTTTAAGTTGTGTCAGTGCTCTTCAGTGTCTCTTTCCTGCCACTCCATGTCAAATTCAGTTTTCTTAATCTTCTCCTTAGTTAATCCCATCCACATCACCACAGCTGGTCTCTTTAATGATTATGTATTGTTCCTCTCTTACGAGTCATCTTCAGTGGGTTGCTGGCAGAGCTTACTGTTCACCACATATGCCAAGTACTTCTATGAGCCAAATTAATGACCCAAGTTCTTTGTTAACAAGTCAGCAAGGGGGCGGGGGAGGAAATGCAGTGGAACAGTTACAGCACTCGATGGAGCCATTATCAAGATGTCAGCTGCCCTGCACTTCATACAGTCACAGAAGTGTAGGAATGGCAGGGACCTCAATAGGTCACCTAGTCCAGTCCCCTGCACTCAACACTGATGAGCTGTCACAGGAAGACTGAGTCCACCCAATTTTCTAGAAATCCAATAACTAGCGAGTCTGGCTTACTTAACAGTGGGTAATATCAAGCTGCCAGTCTTAATACATTTTTATTCTACCATCATTGTAAACTACAGTTTAAATTCCTTTGCAGCAATGCTTTTGGAACAGCTCCTTACCATTAATAGTTTTTTATATTCACTGATCATATTCTGTCTATAACTTAAGGAACCAAATAACTTTTTGTTGGCAGATATCTAATTGAGTGAGATGGGTGACTGTGAGATGGGTGACTGGCTGCTTAAACATCCTTATAGATCTTTCCAGAAAAGATGGTAAGTACATATATTCTCCTGAGGAAAACAAAGAAACATGCTAATCTTTATATCAGAACAATAGTTTGTGAGCTTAGCTGATAGCTCTAAGGGAACCAGCAATGAATTCAGATGCCCTTGTCAAAAACTCTTATCTTGTTTTTACAAACTACTTTGACATCTTAAAATTTAGAAATATCTCATTTTAAAATTTAGTTTGTAAACAGGATGACCCAAAGTTTTACCCACTTTGGAGGTTGGACACTTAAAGCAGCATCAAATGTTGCACCACATTTGATTAATATTGCCTGTGTACCAGTACATTCCTAGGAATCACTTTCAGGAAGGTGACCTAATGAATAAAGAGAATATAAGTAATTAAAAAATAAAGGGAAAATTCCCCAACTGCTGCAGCCTAGTCACATACTAGTGAATAGGAAAAACATTGAAGGACTCATTGCAATTTGTTGTATGTTATGAACTTAATTCCCTGCCTTCTTCCTTCCAAGGGAATTGCTGATTGAAAGTGGTCCTGTTTTCAGTTGAAAGGTAGTGTGGGGGTTCATCTACTGCTGATGTTAATGGACATTTTAAACAATGCATACTAGTTGAGGAAACAGCTAATCAGTGTATTGAATGTTTTAGTATTCTGCTGTGATAGATATAGGTGATGGATTGTGACCTCTGTCTTGCACAATGAATAATCATTTTACCTAGGCAAAGTAGATGAGTAGGGTGACCCACCAAATCAGAAAAGCTGCCTTTTATATCCACTTCACCTTCTCTTTGCTCAGGTGTAAATGACAACACTGGATGATCAAGGTACTAAAGGAGCACTCAGGGAAGATAAGGCCATTGCGGAGAAACTAAATGAATTCTTCGATCAGTCTTCACTGCAGAGGATATAAAGGAGAATCCCATACTTCAGCCATTCCTTTTAAATGACAAACGTGAAGGAAATATCCCAGATTGAGGTGTCATTAGAGGAGGTTTAGGAACACTCACAAAGTCATGGTGTGACTCATGAAAAGAAAGCGTTAAGCATCCTGCAGGACAAATGAATCAAATTCAACCCTTAAAAACATATGTTTGTGTTTTTGTATAATTACATATATACCAGTAGAAGTCAACAATGTTATCAAACAGTCTCTGCTGTATTGTGTTAATTCAGAGATCAAAAGGACATCTTAACATTGAAATGAACTGTAAATATAGGATATTGCTGTATTCATCTCTCTTTGAAAGTATAGCAAATCATCTGTGAATGGTGGAAAATCAGGCAATTGCCTTATGTTAATCTGTGTGAATAATTACCAGTAATGCTTAGGAAATGGGTCCACTTCAAAGTCCCCATGAGTGCCTATTGTTTGCCAAGGGACCACACGGACTCAAAGGCTTGGTCCTCAGCTAGTGTAAATCCATTGACTCAGTGGTGCTGCACTGACTTACACTACAGAAGAATGGCAGCATTGAACTGTTGGAGGAGGTTCATTGATTGATGGGTTTGTGCTTTATAAAGATCAGTGATGTAATTTTTAAAACAGCCTTTTACATTTCCTTACCATTCTCCATTATTTGTAACATCTTCTTAGAAGCTTGTCCTTTTTTAAAATCTGTGCTTCTGGTTCAAAAAATCTCAAATTGATCTCAAAATGATTTCAAGTTAATCCTACCGCTCTGCCACCATGTCAGGGTTCCCTCCCCACTCTGAAGTCTAGGGTACAGATGTGGGGACCTACATGAAAAAAACCCTAAGCTTATTTTTACCAGCTTAGGTTAAAACTTCCCCAAGGTGAAAACTATTTTACCTTTTGTCCCTGGACCTTATTGCTGCCACCACCAAGCATCTAACAAAAATAACAGGGAAAGAGCACACTTGGAAATGTCTTTCCCCCTCAAATCCCCCCAAGCCCTACACCCCCTTTCCTGGGGAAGGCTTGATAAAAATCCTCACTAATTTGCAGAGGTGAACACAGACCCAAACCCTTGGATCTTAAGAACAATGAAAAAGCAATCAGGTTCTTAAAAGAAGAATTTTAATTAAAGAAAAAGTAAAAGAATCACCTCTGTAAAATCAGGATGGTAAATACCTTACAGGGTAATCAGATTAAAAACAGAGAATCCCTCTAGGCAAAATCTTAAATTACAAAAAGACACAAGAATAGGAATATACATTCCATTCAGCACAACTTATTTTATCAGCCATTTAAACAAAACAGAATCTAACCCCTATCTAACTAGATTGCTTATTAACCCTTTACAGGAGTTTACATTTCTGCTCTGGTCCCAGCAGAAGACAACACAGACAGAGAGAACCCTTTGTTTCCCACCCCCTCCAGACTTGAAAGTATCTTGTCTCCTCATTGGTCATTTTGGTCAGGTGCCAGCGAGGTTGTCTTAGCTTCTTAACCCTTTACAGGTGAAAGGGCTTTTCCTCTGGCCAGGAGGGATTTAAAGGTGTTTACCCTTCCCTTTATATTTATGACAAAGCTGTTTAGTAGTTAGGGCCCGGATAGATGAGATCCTGGCCAGCTGTAGTTCCCAATCACTTCAAGAAGAGTTGTGAGGATGACAGACTGACAATTTCCTGAATGAACATTATTGAATTAGGTTAATACCTTTGGGGTACAGTGCATTAACAATGTAATTGTATGTGTGAGATTGTGAAATTGTATGTATTTCCATGGAAATTGTAAATAGGAGAACAACAGGGGGTGATTTGACACATTTAGTCAGTTTGTGACATCTCCAGAGAAGCCACCCCCCTGGGAAGGTGTGCATATACTGGATTCCTGAGACACTACCAGATAAGGAAATGGTTTTTGGATAAATAGCCTGATTTTAAACTGGCTCAGTGCTTTCCTTCTGATGAAGAAAACAAACAGGACCCCTGCTCCCCAGAGGGCCCCACTCCTCTGGTCAAGGTTGGAAGGACTTGTCCCATAAGACTGTATGCTAGTTATGAGCTGAGGCAGTGATGAACTTGTGACCACAAAGGAAACCCTGTGGGCCTGCTCTTGCCAGAGCCCATATTAGAGTTGGTGCAATATCTAGTAAGCTTATTAGTAGGTGAACGGGTTCTTTTATTAGTCTAATACATTTTATCTGTAATGCTTTTTACCTTAAGAATAAAGTAGACTTGCTGTAACAGGTTGGCACTCACCTCTTGTGAGCATCCCCTTAGCAGAGCACACGTGCCTCCACTTTCTCTCCCTGTGGCTGTCCTTGGGTGTAGGTCCTTAGTCATGTGGTCTGTCAATAGTCTCCACCCCAGTATTTAGCTGTACTCCAGGGCTTCCCCCCAAAGGCAAGGTCCTCATCCTCTCGGGGCCTTTCAGGCCCTAGCTCTCCCACTGAACTACTATAAGAGTTCAGTTCCCCTTCTGGGGTGCATCAAGGTCTAGGCTGCTTCCACAGCGGCTAATGGGGAGAAGGCTGGGGGGGACCCAAGCTCACCAACTACTCCAGGGACCTTGTAAATAGAAACCATCTGCTGCATCTCTTTAACTAAACTGCATCACTGCTATGTTTCCCTTGGCCACTTTCTCATGGCCTGAGCACATTCTTCACTCTTACCCCAGGGCCTTGTCCTGGTTGAATCCCAGCAGCCAGCCCAGAGGTCCTTCTCACCCCTCCCATGCTCTGCCAGCTCTGCTATCAGAGATCCTGTAACTCCTTCAGCCAAGAAGGCACATCATCCACACTTCTCTAGCTCCAGCAAAGAATTGAGTGACTCTGCCCCTGAAGTTCCTCTTATGTGAGCCTGCTGGACCCTGATTCGCTTCTCCCTGTGGCCTCCCTCATTGGCTGCTTCCCCACAACCAGTCTAGGCTACTTGGAGGACTTCTCTTCTGCTCCTTTTTGGGAGGGGATGAAGCAGGTCTGCAGGGCTTTCCAGAGGGCCTCAAAGGGTCTGGTACACCCCACCACACTTGCATAGGAATTTCTGTGCAGTACCGTGGGCAACCTGTCTGTGCTGGGAATAACACAGTGAAGGCAGGGAACTGTGCAGCCTGGAAATTCCCCAGTGAGAGGGGAGCAAGATACACGTTTGCACCCAGAGAGGCAATGGCTGGGGAGCTGTGAGCCTGCGAGCGAGTGTCCTTGCTGGACCACTGACTGAAAATATAGGTGCAACCCTATTTTTTTTTGTTTCCAGGGAGGCCTGTAAGGGAAAAGCTATCCCTAAAAGAGAAGATGGGCAAAGAAGAGTAGGAGATACAGGGCCTGGTCCTCTGATATTCTTAGTACCCTTCACTCCCATTGAAGTTAAAGATTACTGACAGTACTTGGCCCATAACAGGAGACCCTAATGACAGAATAGCCCAAGAGAGTGGAGACATGGTCATCCTTTCCCTCACCCCACGAAAGGAGAGATGCTTCCAGCATAACACACTGGACTGCTGACTAGCCACACTGAAAATGATGTTGTTTCAATCAACTCTCACCATAATAAGTCAGCAACAGAAGTTCCTCTTTTTTAAATATACTGTTCTCAGTCATCAGGATGATACTCTTTCCAGGGCTGCCAGAACTCAAAGTTAATCACACTAGACATCATCACAGAGACATTTTGATTTACTCTCTGTGAGTGTGAGGTCCAAGCAGACCAACCCAAGTTAGACCTTGGTTGGACAATTGTCAACTGGGTGAACTCACTGTGTGAGACAACCACTGGCTCAGGCGCAAACCAATGACAGGCCCCCATTACTATAGTATTTGAGCACTTCTCATTCTTCATTCCTCAACAACAGAGCCAGGTTAACTGGCTTTATACAGGTGTACAGAGAGTGGAAGAAACCTCCCCCTCTCCAGTTGAGGGCCCTGTTTTAGGGCCAGGGATAATTGTACTTATGGGGGGCTCAGTGCTTGCTCTCTGAGTATGACTCCAAGGGCACCCATTGCTTCCTAGACAATTGGCAGACAGCAGGCTATAGCCAGCCCCTGACCTCAGCGCACTGGGGAGAAAATTGCAATAACCTAAAAGCTCAATGGGAACCTCAGCAGGTATGAGGGTGCTGTGGGATTCTTGACTGTAAACCCTCTCTTTGTGTGAGGCATCTACATTGTTTTAGCAACAAGCTGGGTTGGGAGAGAGAATGAAGGAGGACAATTTCCCTCAACTTTTATCTCAGGGGCTAGGGTACTTACCTGGGATCTGGGAGACTGCTGGTTCAAGTCCCCACGCTGCGTGAAGGGAAAACAGGATTTGCCATCTTAGGCAAGTGCCCAACCAATGGGCTACAAGTACTCTGATTTAGGTTACCCTTCATCTCTCCTGTTCAAGCTGGTGCACCATGGAACAATAATTTTAAAAAGTCATTAGAGCAGGGGAATTGGGATCTCCCACCTCCCCTAAGAGTGCTTTAACCAGTATGCTACAGAGTCACTCTCATTCTTATGCACACTTACTCTCTTTTGCTTTCTCTCACTCCCCAACTCCCACATGACATCTGGTCACCCTAGTTATGAGGGAAGTTTCTCTCATCACTCTGCGTTTTGTATAACCTCACCTACAGGTGCCCAGTCCAGTCGGTGAGCTCTGAGCACTCTTCCTGGATTGGGCCCTGCAGGCAAGTCAGACAGGCAAATGCCTGTCTTTCCCTGGTTCATGCACTGGTCTGAGGTTTAGGCACCCAGGTGCCTGGCATAGGGATGTAATGAGCATGGTTAGAAGCAGAAACATAGGCACCTATGAAACTTACAGTGAAAATTTAGGTGTTGAGTGAGTTTAGGCATCTAGAATTTTCAGAGGCAGCTGAGTAGGGTTTTGTGAATCCCAGTGGAGACTGATTCTGGATTTAGATGCCTAGCCTGGCAGTTAGGCACCTTAATTCCTTTGTGAATGCAGTTCCTTTTACACACCAACAAATCAAATAGGCAGCTATATTATGAGATTTTTCAAGTTCCATTGTGAAGCATGCAAAGGTCATGAAATGCCAAAAGACAAGACTGCATGTCACTCTTAACTCTGTCCTTTATACATATGCATTACAATATAATATTTAGTTACAGGATTGCACACTGCTTCTCATTCAGTTTAGCAACATGCCATGTTTTTTTCCTACAATTTTAGGAGCGTGCAACTTCTTTATGAACAACTTCCATTTAAAAAAAAAAAACATTAAGAGAATATTAAGGTTGCAAGGTTAAACTGCATAGTCAGATGCTGTCCCTCTGATGGTTTCCATCTTCATTCTGCCTCAAGTACAGATGCAGTATGCAGATATAAGCCCCAGTTCTGCAGTGGGATCTTCATGCGCATCCCCCTGTACCCTACCCTTCTGTGGGAGGAATCTGTAAAGATGTAAGGGGCTGAGCTAACAGATCCTGATGCAGAATCAGTCTATATAGACCTTTATTACACAATCACATATTTGGCCACATTCTCAGCTGGTGTAAATTTTTGTAGACTTATTCCAACTGAGGATCAAGCTGATGGTTTTCTGAAATAATACAGTGCAATAGCACATGGTGGGTTTTTTTGTGTGTGTGTGTTTGTTCCCACTCTCACTCCCCCCCCCCCCCCCCAAATAACCTGGTCACATGCATCTTTTAAGGTTAGTGGAACCCTTATTTTGGCTTTATTTGCCCAACACCTGACAACAAGGCAGTTTGTGCAGCTTGATTACAGGAGTTCTTCATTGCAATTCTATGATCATTGTTTTAATCTATGGTACCTTTTGGCTTGGTGGGGTAGAAGGGGAGGCACAAAGAACAATGAGGATGTCATCTCCCATTGAAGGTTAATTTTCCTTTGTGCCATTGAAAATCTCCCCCATATGAATCTCCATTTTAAGTTCAGCCATACAATGACTGGGTATATCTTCACTCTCCCCGCCCCCCGGTTCTTTATTCTTTGGCAGGCTGCATTTTTTTCTACCATCTTCCAGAGCTACAAGGACCAAACCTAATGAAGGCCAAAGAGTAAATGATGCATCCTCACTCCCTACTTAACTTGAGTAATTGACTGCCACTGCTTATTTTGCGGATTTCTGAGTGAAACCTTACCCTCAGAAACGTTAAATGAGGTTGAACAAAAGACCACTAAGCTTTTCTTGTCATTAGGTGGCAAGTAACCTATACAGTATTAACCTTCTGAAACTAACTATCCCTTCAACATAGAATCAGAGCTAAGGTGTAATTATAATCAGAGCTGTGGATCCACAGTTCTACTGTAATAAAATCCTCCCACTGGACTGAAATTTTAACGGCATAATAATTACAAATACAAGTTCTTTTATACAGAGCGACTATGGTAGCAGATCTTCCTTGAATAATCACAGAGAGCACAAAGATTTTTGAACTGCCCTGAAAAATGAGCAGTGCAGAACTGAGGCTGAAAGCTCTTTTGCAGAGAAAACCTGAGACCATAGCTTTTGCATGTTTCTGTAGAGACACCTGGTTTGTAGAGTGAGTAAAAAAAAAAAAAAAAATCTAACAAACAAATGCACAAATTTATGCTGAAATTGCTGTCTGTTAATTTTCTGTATATCCCGGTGTAGAAATATAAATGCTTGTGATAAGTACTGGATTGGCAGGTATGAAGATAAAAGCCCTCTATCTGAAAGAAGTGCCACAAAGCTGGTGTCACTACAAGCCCCCTCACATCTACATTTTTGCATATGCTTCATAATTTTCGGAGGTAAAAACCAAGTAATCATTGAAGAACTGCCCTTCTGACTCCCAGATTTGTGGCTACAGTCAGGTAGCTAGAAACTACGGAACTACTCAGATTTGGCTGACAGCCAAACTACAGGTGCAAAAATATCACCATAAGTGTCATTCACTCTGATTCAGGCCACAAAAGATAGGTCATCGGGTTGCAAATATAGGCATTAAGTCACTCCATTGGCATAAATACCCATTAATTTAGCTTTATGACAATGAAAGTTTGAGGAGTTGAAATCCAACCTCATAACGCAAGTTTAGGGGGCTCCACTGAAGTGCAATCCCACTTCCTAGTCCAGTTTATAGGCTGCCATAGTAACCCTGTCTATGACCTAGGGAATATAGAGTATCCTCTGTATATTTGCTCCACCAGTATCATCCTCTGCTCCTCCACCTCATCCCCCTACTCCAAATAAGTGTTCTCAGGAGATAAAAGAAGGCCTTCATTCCTACTTGTTGGGGGGCTGTGCACTAGCCCTGAATACACGCGTGAAATTCACCCTACAAACTTGACCTTTTTATTAAGATACCTAACAAATTTGGCTTTTTGTACCAGTTGTGATGGTGGTTTTCTTATGTAGATGCCCTTTCCACTTTAAACTGAACGGAGAGCACAGAACTTCTAAATCCACAGTAACAAATTTTGATTTCTTTCGCGTTGCTTTCAAGTTGGTGAGATAATGGTGAAAGAGGGTGGGGTATTGGACTTGATGACCTCCTCAGGTCTCTTCCAACCCTAATCTTCTATGATTAGAAAGAGGAAACAAAGTCTGGGCATTCAGTCCTTTTCCTTTTTAGATTACGTCCACAAGTAGCTTGTGTAGCCACATCACAACCCTGAGAAAATCTCCAGTGTTAAACTTCTTCCTTTCATTCCAACATGTCATCCACCATTTTTCTGACTAGAGAGGGCTATATGGGATGCCTTTTGGATCTCATCATTACTGCTCCTTAATATTCCAGAGGGATTTCCATTGAGGTACATGTGATGCATCCTAATCCTCGTAAGGAACTCATTATGTTGCTACAATCACTAAGTACTATACTCCAGTTTAAACACAAGATTAATAGAATTACAATTTGTAGTTTTGCATGACCTCCTGATAAACTTGTATATGAGTTGACAATGTTAGACATAATTCCTGGAAAGATAAAATAAAAATAATCTGTTAGGCCTGAAATGAAACACAGTCACTAATGTCCCTGTATAACAGTGAAGTTAATAAGTCTGTCTCTTGACAAAAGCATAAATAAGACCACTGCAGCAAAAAACACTTAGGATTCATAGACTCCAATGTAGAAGGGACCCCTGTGAATATTTAGTCTGACTTCTTGTATAAAACACCCATAGAACTTCCCCAAAATAATTCCTACAATATATGTATTATTATAATAAGATTAGTTTTTCAAAAGCATATAAGTGACTTATGTACTTTTGAAAATGTTACTTCTGGAGAATAATTCCTAATCCTGGGGTGGCGTGTAGGGGTGGTGGTGGTGGGAATTAAAGTCAAAAGAATCCGGCCGTACTGAAACCCTTAAGTGTTCAACAATCATGAGTGATGGACTAACAATCAGGACACAAATACATTTTGGGTTCTTTTTATTTGCTTTCTGGCTTTAGAGCCTTTAAAGGGTCACAATTTCAAGCTTTTCTCTGTAACAATGAGGTCTTGAAAACTTTTTTTTTTTTTAAAAAAGATGCTGAGATTCTGCCAAAAAATCACATGACTTCAGAAGCTGGGGCTTTAAGAAAAATGCCAGATACTGAAAGATGTATGAGAGTTGGCACTGAGATAGGACTCATCCAGTCAGCTTAGTAAGAGCCTGAACCTGTGAGTTGTTGAGCATTTTGATTCTGGGAATCAGTGCTTAAATCGGTCTGAAAAGAAGTGAGGTGGAGCTATCATAATGTAGAAGCAGCAACTTCCACATTACTGTTCTTAATGTGTGCCCCTGAGGACCTGGCTTGATTTTAAGGTTTCCTTGGGATTTTTTGGTCTGTTACCCTCCCACACAAATATACTTTATGTATGGACATCATGCCGCACTGTGCCCTAACACTAATCGTCAAGTATAACCAAAGGGGCAGGGAGTAAACCAGGGTAGTTCAACTGTACATAGTGGCACCAAGTTATATTTTAAATTAAGTGTTATGAATATTTAATAGAGTCCTCATATTAAAGGGGGACAAACACATGGGGGAAGGAAGGCAGGAAGGAAGGAAATACACTAGACCAACTCTTCATAAGTGACTAATACTTTTTGGGTGCCCAACTTGAGACACCTTAAAGAGACTTGATTTCCGCTAAGGGTGGGGTCCACAAAGGGACTTTGCATTGCAATGCTGAGTGTCACAGCACCTAACTTTTAGTCTCATTTTAAAAAAAACAACAAAACACAGCAACAACACTGTGATTCAACAAAGCTGTGTTAGGCACCTGTCACAGGGTCTACTCAACATGAGGGATCTCTCTTTCTGGCAGCTCTGGGGACTAGCTCTTGCCAGGCACTGCCCTCTTCTGGCAGGGTCTCTTCCCATTATTTCTTTCACACTGTGGTCTCTCTCATTCCCAGAGCTGCAGCTTCCTGTTAGTGACCTGGCTGCAGGCCAAGCCATGAAGGTCCTCCCCTTCCAAGGAAATCAGAGTCCTTCCAGAACAGCTGTCCGGTTGCCATCTACAACACCTGTACCACTTGGCTGTTGGGGAACCCAGGCCCTCCTGCTACACTGGGTTCCAGCCCAGGGACCCTATGACAAATAGAGAACGTCTGTACAGTCCTATCACTTGCTACTGTTTCGCTGGGCTTCTGCCTACTTACGTGGCTTCCTCCCCTTTCTGGGTTTGCCAGACCAAGCTCCCTCCTCCCTGGGACTGTAGGCTACTTCTTTGCAACCTCTTGCTGATCACAGCTTCTGGGCTTTAAACAAGTTCCTAGGGTACTACCTTTGAAATGCAAAACAAACAGTATCCCCACACACAACAAGGCAAGCCCACCACAATCCCAACCACAAGGCAACCCTGCAGCCCAGACCCCTTAAACAGCCACTTACAGTATTTAGAGAGATAACATATGTAGGAAAGATTGATAAATCATTGATGACAGACATTTGTTTTATCAGCACATTTTGCCAGCCAGTCTTTGAAGTCCGTTTCATTTAGCCACTTGTCTTTGAATATGCAGTTTCTGATGTGAGCTTTTTTCCCCTCCGGGAGCATATGAGGATCACTTCCACCATCACCCTTATCTTCCATTATTTAATATGTCTCACATGTCTCCTCACTCTTGTGAGACTCAAACCCTCTCTCTCTTTCACACACACACACACACACACACACACACGTGTGGTGTGCTTGCTTGTTGGTGGGCAGACAGCTGCTGTATTTTCAACAGTTTTTATCTGTTATTGCTTAAACTGCAGAAGTGGGAACACTGCAGCATCTTGAGCTGCACACAGAAACTTTTAACATTACAGATCCCAGTGTACTGTGATAATAATGCAAATCTTTAGACCCACTAAAAAAAAAAAGCAGATTAAATTATTTTTCTGGCAACAGACAAATCCATTAAAAAAAACCACACACACACTCGCCCAGTCTGGTCAAACAACATTAGGTGGTAACCCCACAGGCCCATCCGGTTCCTCTTTGCTGAGCCCATTTCCAGTTCATGGCTGGCTCCCTGGCTCCTTCTTCAGGTGCAGCGTGGGCAGTTAATTGGCCTGTTTAGCCATTTTAACCCCTCCACGCCTTTTGTGGGGTGGGCACCGTCAAAATTATGTACTTTTGAAAATGTTACTTCTGGAGAATAATTCCTAATCCTGGGGTGGCGGTGGTGGGAATTAAAGTCAAAAGAATCCGGCCATACTGAAACCCCTAAGTGTTCAACAATCATGAGTGATGGACTAACAATCAGGACACAAATACATTTTGGGTTCCCTATACCATGAACAGGGAGAGACAGCTATCTTCAAATGCAATCTACAAAAGCCAGCATGGTAGGCGGGGAACCGCTGAAGCTAGCAAGTGGAAGATGCCAGTGAAAAGGGTATGTGCTAAACCCTGCCCCTCTCACAGAGATGGGTGCCTCAATCTGGGCTGCAGGGAAGTACCTATCTCTGCTTACCAAACTATGGACAGGAGCCAGATGCCTGAAATCAGGTAGCATAGGTGCCTAAGGCACTTCTTGTGCTAATGAGTTAAGCACCTGCCTCGTTCCACACAAAGGGACAATGCCAGGCGGAGGAAGAGGTGGTGGTGCTGCTGCCCCTGTCTACTTTATAGCTTTGAGCCCACTGATTACAGTTCGCACATGGTATGCGGGAGACCCAGATTCAATTCCCCTCTCTCTGCCAGATTTGAAGGGGGGGGGCCTCCCTCGTCTCAGGTGAGTGCTGTAACTGCTGGACCTTGAGATATTCTGAGGAGGAGGAGCTCTCTCATTCTCTCCTCTCGAAGCTGTTGCACTCTGCATAACAAATGAAAGCGTGAGTGGTGCAGAAAACTGGACCTGGGGTTTCCAAGGTGAGTACCCTGACCACTGGGCTAGAGAGTCTTTCCCCCTCTCTGGCTGAATGACTATTTAAGTATTCATCCACAGTGGAACAGCTTCAACAGGAGAGATTGAGGGGGCCATACATCAGAATATCCCATAGTCCAGTGATTAGAGCATTCTCCCCCTCTGGCAGGGGGGGGTGGAATTGAAACTAGGTCTCCTACATCCCATGTGAGTACTGTAATCACTGGGCTCAAAAATTATAAGCAGTACCACCACATCCCCCTTTAGCCAGATTATGAATGGAGCCTGATCCCATAGGCAGCCTCTGAGCATTCCTACCCTATTGCCCCCACACATGACTTAGGCAGCCACCTATCTTCCCCTGGTGTGTGAATCACTGAGGCTGAGCCAAGAGATAGCAGTGCACATGACCAAAGACAGAAATATAGGCAACTACAGAACTATTACCCTGAAAAATTAGGTGCCCAGTGAGTGTAGTCACCTATAGGGCTTGGCAGGAGTTGTGGTTCATAATGGAGTGGTTCATAATGGAGTCAAAACTGAAACTTCGGTATCCAGTTTAGGAACATAAATCTGGGTTTTAGGCATTTAAGTACCTTTGTGGATCTGGACCTTAGTACTTTCTGAAAATTAAGGTACATCAGGTACATTTCTTTAAGGCATATCAGGTTGGGCACCCAAACAACTTGGCATTCAAAATCACCAGTCCTCTGTGGTCTTTATATTTTAATGACTTCAGAGTTTATGGATGAACAATTGGTCACAGGATAAGGTTCTTACTAAGCTGACTGGATGAGTGCTATGTCAATGTTGTCAACTCTAATGAGTCTCTCAATATTTGTCTATGAATTTCAGAGTCATGTGATTGTTAGAATCTCAAGTTTCATTTAAAAAGTTTCTAGACCTCAGTTGCAGAAAAAAGCTTGGAAACCTGACCTTTTAACATAATATACTTTAAAATATTTCAGAGAATCATTACCATATTCTATCTCATATGTAATGATTTAGTATACGATCACCCTTTCTTATTACTATATAAATCATTACTCTTTCTAATGAGATTTGCAAAATGTGTGAAACAGTGACCATTTTGAATGAGATATCTGCAACCTACAAGAGCCATGCATTTCTGATAATTTCTTACAGCTGCCTTTATTTCCCCAATGGAAGAATGTCAATATCTGTTAAATTTAAAAACTTTGTAATAGTTATACTTTATTTAAAAAAAAAGTAGAAACATGCCCTAATAATTCTGCTGAATTTTGCCCCAAATATATGTTTTGTAATTGATGTACTTTGATAATGACTCAACTTGATCTTTAGCTGATCACAGCTCAGAATAATTTCCTAATTGAACAGACTTTATTCCTGATAAAACTGTATTAGTAAATTATACTAAGCACTTGAAATGTTGCCTGTGAATGTTGTAAATGACTTAACTCTAATTAGATGTACTTAAGTCTGAACTGATTTGCTTACTGTGTCATTCAGAATAAATACCTTTTTCCCATAGAATCAGGTTTCTAAGCTGAATGCTTTTATTAGAGTGAACACCAATCTCTATTGGAAGCAGTTAAGCCACTATCTGTCACACTTGTGATTCACTAGGCATCTCTAGTCAAGAGTCCAGACTGAGAAATTGCTGAAACAGGACAGTAATAAGAACTGATTGATAATTAAGGTGCAAGGTATTGAATGCCTCCTGCAGGATGAAGAACACTCTCCATTCCCACTGACTTCAAAAGTTGTGGATGCTTAGTACTGACAGGTGCTCAGCACCTTTCTGTATTAGTTCTAAAAGAGAAGAAAAGAGCATAGATAACTGAAGAGCTAGGTCAGGACACTTTGCAGAGGCCCAGAATCACTACACTCGCAGGGAACATAGATTAAACCAGATAATAGATATGCTCTTATGGGGCAAAGGGGACCTTGGGCAATATGAAGATGACATGGAACAGAGAGACTTCCATCAAATGTCAAAGCCTAAAGAAGAGTTTCCAGGTTTCCAGCATTAGAAAAGGAGGACAATTAACAAGAGGTGAAAGGAAGGTAGAGTTAGGCTATGATAGGCTAACTGGACAAAAACTATGGCCTGTTGAATTAAAATTTCAACCTGAAAAGATGTTATATTAAAATAAAAATGGGCAATAACAGCAGAGGAGAACAGTTCTCTCTTTAAGAAACAAGATCTGCATGAAGTAATGCAGTAATGGACAGTAATGCAGGGCATGGACACCTGCAACCATGTGAAATGAATACAGAGTAGCTTGAAATAGCTCCTTTAACTGTTTGGAAATAGAGTAGGAGCGGATTTGGTTCATAAACCAGAGACAAGACTCCATCAGCAAGAGCCAGGAATAAAAACAGCATTCATTGCTGGAAGTGTTTTTTTTTTTTTTTTGCGCTTTTATTGCCAATTAATTTTGGCCTGGATGCACATAAGGAGTTTGACATCTAGAAAATCATTGTGATTCATTAAGCCTGAGTTTAGCACCTAAGCTCTTATACAGTGAATGGGGAAAGATAGCTGCCTTAGATTATTATTTGCCAAAGATAGCATGCTAGGCAGGGAGATGGTCAGCAAGCTAGCCAATGGGAGATGCTGGCAAGAGGTGAGTGTGCTAAGCCACACCCCCATCATGGAGATAATCTCCTTCCTGCTGTAGCTATGCCTGCTAGAGATCCACACCTGGGAACCAACTTTGTTGTTAGATGCCAATGCCACTTTTGCAAGATGCAGGGGAAAACAAAAATATCAGATTTCAACTTCTAGCCCATTGGTTAGGGTATTTTATCTGGGTGTAACCGTGCCTTAGTGGATCAGAACTGAGGATGCCAAATTCTGGATTACCTGCTGAGAAATAGGGCAAAACAACCCAAAACTGGTTGTTATTCTTTTAGAAGATATACCAAGCCAGCCACAAAAGTAAACTCCTGTTTCACCACACTAGCTAACAAGAAAACAAATTCAGTTTCCTCAGGCATTCCAGTTCTTATATCACCACCAGACACACTGGATTCAGAGATGAGTGGTTCTTTGGGATCAGAAGAACCTATTATTTGATGAGACTGATTGTAAAGGACCAGCCACACACCCAGGTCAATATAACACTTAGATCTGACCCAAAAATCATGCTGTTGCCAATCCTTTAGAATCTAAAATCTCAAGGTTTATTTAATAAAAAAAGAAAGGGGAGTTAAAATTGGTTAAAGGAATCAAATACATATAGTAATAGCAAAGTTCTTGGTCCAGGCTTGTCACAGTAATAGAATAAAATGGCTGGCTTAAGCCAAGTCTCTGGAGTACATCCATGGCTTGGATGGGTCATTCAGTCCATTGTTCAGAGCTTCAATTTGTAGCAAAGTCCTCTGGAGGTAAGAAGCAGGATTGAAGACTAAGTGGAGGTGTTTCCAGGGCCTTTTATAGCTTTTGCCATGTGGAGGGCATCCCATTGTTCTTACTGTAGAAAATTACAGCAAAGATGTAGTTTGGAGTCATATGGTCAAGTCACATGTTCATGCTCAATCCTACACTCCAGACAGCAGGTTTACATTAGAGTCCACTCAGTGTAGATGGGAGTCTCCCATGGTCCATTGTCAACCAAGTGTGTTTCTTGATGAGCCAGTTAATTCTAATAGTCCCTCCAAGATGTGCTGAGGGTTAGCTTGTAGGGGTTACCCCAGAAGAAGACATTTGAAATCCAAGTATAGAGCCAATATTTATAACTTCATATACAATACCGATACATGAAAACAGATAGCATAATCATAACCAACAAATCATAACCTTTTAATAGACCTCACTTGACAACCTTTGTACAAGATTTGCTGCAAATATATAATAGCAATTGCAACAGTAATCTATCTGGTCATATTTTAATCAGATAATGTCACACTGGGAAACCCCGATTCAAGTCCCTCCTCTACCTGAGGGAAAAAGATTTAAATAAGGGTCTGACCCTCTCAGGTGAGTGGTCTTACCATTGGATTATGGGATATTCTGAGGTGCTCCCTCAGTCTCTTGTTGAAGCTGTTGCATTCTTGATAATTTAGAGAGTCATTGGAGTCAGGGGCCTGGATCCCTGGGTTTCCAACTTCCCAGGTGACTGCTCTAACCATTCTCCACTTTGTGCTCACTTGCTCTAGTCCAGTGACACTTTAAGAGAGAGAGAGAGGGAGGGTGAGCATAAGAATGACTGTCATCTGGTGGTTAGAACACTCACCATGGAGGTGGAAGACCCAGTATCCTGTTCCCCTGACTCTTTGATTATTTATCCAGGAGAGACTGTGGGAGCCCCACATCAGAGTATTAGTTCGTGTACCACTGAGTTCGACAGGAGTTTTATGCATCACAGTAGTACCTAAAACTGGGATATTACTGCATTATGCATCTAGGCCTCCCCAGCAATCTATGCCCCCCATCTTAAATCTCATAGAGGTGGCTTACAGTGAAGACAGCATCTACAATAAACAAATTGGTAACCATTGCAAGTTTCTCCCCCACGACCTTGAACGAATATCAAATATAGATCAACAGCCTGTGCAGGGTTAATGGTAAGAGAAGAACATTAATTCATTGTCTTACTCCTTGGGGAATGCAACAAGAATGACTTAGCTACATAACCAAGCTATTTAGAGGACATACCCTACAACAATGCCTAGAGCAGCATTTTCTTAAGGGAAGTGAGTCCTTGCATTTATCAGAATTCATGGATTAAAAGAATGCAAATAGAAGCTGTGAGGTGAAGGAATATATTTTTCTTCAAACTATGTAAGGTACATTGATGGAAAGTAAATCAAACATGATTGTGTCATGACAAATGTCCTCTTTACATAATCAGAGATTAGAAAAGCACAATAACTTTGTATTTTGATGTAAAGTACTTTAAATCTATAAACAATGATTTTAAATAAACAGAACTCTTTACTTTGCTGTTTTATGAGAGAAAAGGGTGCTTTGTTCTTCTTTCACAAAAAGAAAAAACCCTTTCTTCTGAGTTCTCACTATAGAACTTTTCCCAACCTTTGTTCTTACCCTGCCATCCACCTGTCCACACTTAATTTGCTGTTTCAGTTAAATTTTCAGTACACAAGGAAATGGACTATTGGTAATAGTTGTGCACTGTTCTGTTCTATTATTTGTAGTGCATGAAATACATACAAACACCTTCCAGAGTTATACAAAGAGATTTATGTTGGGGAATTTTCCTCACCAGTCTCTCTTTTTGAATTACTTTTGGAGTATGGTTCTACTCATTAAATAACTTACAGTAATGTACTAGTATCTTGAGTTTTGACAGCATTTTATAGCATCCAGGCATACAAATATAGCCAAGAGTTTGAGTAGATTCTGAATATCTGAAGTCTCTTGAGCTTTCTATGTTCCTTATATTCCACCCTAATTATACCAGTTTCCTTGAGCCAACTGAGTTATGGTGAAAATGTGTTATTCTAATGAAGGTGATGACAAAATTGATGTACCTGGAAAGCTAAATCCAGTTGCCTTAAAGAAAGTGCAAGAGCAGGTAAATCCTTAACACCAATGAAATGTGTATTAAAAACAAAAAATAACCTAAACTAGATAAAGGATAGAAGTAATAAAATAAGATAAAAGAACTATTTTAAAAATGGGCAATTGATTTGACTATACAGTGAACACATTTGGGGTAAACCAGAGAAAATTGCTTCATTTTCCAATTATACATCCATTTGTGAATTTCGAAGATCTTGACATATTTTAATACTATACAGTATTTGTGCACGTTAAGGGCTACATTGTCAAAAGCTTGTGCATATGTAACTAACCATAATGCACCAACCTCTTTGATGTGGAGGTTCACCCATTACAGGAGAAGCTGGGCTACAGGGAAGTAGAATCTTGCCATACTGCTGCAGCTTGACACATTTTCCATGGAGCAGTATTACTTGTAAAGATATAAAAGCACATGTTAATGCCGTATTAGCATATGATAACATGATGGATCTTGGAATGACTGAACAGTCTCAGATGTCACTGGTGTGTATATTTCTGAGCAGCATGTGCAGATTCCTTGGCCAATACACGGAAAAATGGATCCTACTGTTATCAGGGTGGGAATGAAGAGTCATGACACCCACCCATTTAACTTGAAGTCCATGACTACGCCTTTGGTAACATTTTGCAAATTGCCCGGCTATTATTGTTGAAGTAGAAGTCAAAATATCCCCACCTATGATAGAAAGCCTTGACTACTTAAAAAGGTCTT
Organism: Caretta caretta; assembly: GCF_965140235.1. NCBI lineage: Eukaryota > Metazoa > Chordata > Testudines > Cheloniidae > Caretta > Caretta caretta. The sequence goes on along the minus strand of NC_134206.1, from coordinate 70,297,934 downwards.
CTCTTAGAATTTAAAGCAATTCTGTATACATTTCTGGAACTATATAGGATTAGAGAAGGAATAAAGGAATTGAACTACTGGGCCACATTCTGAAGCCAGTTTAGGAAACATGTGAGACCCAGCAGGTTATAGAACAGCCGGTATGCCATGTTGATGTATTTTTGAGAGAGAAGTGCCTAGCTGCCAGGGTGACTAGCATTCAATGTATGGCTCATGAATAGGTTTAGAGCAGGGGTTCCCAAACTTGGTTCATTACTTGTTCAAGGTAAGCCCCGGGCAGGCCATGAGACACTTTGTTTACCCGAGTTTCCGATGGTATGGCCACGGTTTGCCATTCCTAACCAATGGGAGCTGTGGGAAACAGCGTGGCCCAGGTCACCGCTCAGTATAAAAAGTGTCTCACAGCCCACCAGGGGCTTACCCTGAGCAAGCTACGAACCAAGTTTGGGAACCCCTGGTTTAGAGGAACTGTTCTTGCTACCTGGGTGGAAGTAATGGAAGACAAGAAACTCATTAATGAGCTCCAGTTTATTCCTCTTTTTCTTACTTGCTTTGGCAAATATGGCAGCAGTAGTTTCTAAGCCTTAGGACTGTATTACATCCAGCACGGGGAGAGGAAGGGACCAGGAAACCCCAAAATGTTAATGGGGGAAGGGTCTCAGATTGCTTGAGGAGAGTATCATCATCATAATGATTACCCCCCCCCCCCGGGGTCTTCTCCCATCTGAGATCCATATTGTAGGCTTTTGACTATGTGGCTACTTTCAGTCTCTCCATGGATTCACTCAGTGAGGGAAGAGTCTGCCCCCACTGGAATTCACATAGAACATGCCACCTCCTCCTCTGATGTAAGGGCCTGACTGTATTTTATGACAGTTAAACTGGACAGAGTTTTGGACTCACCCTCAGGAAGGGAGATTTAGAAGGCCACAGAAATTGTGTGCCACTGCCATTCAGGATACCAACTGGTCTGAAGTTTTTGATTATTTGTTATTGTCTGGGGCAGACAACCTCCACAATCAGGCTCAGACCTCTGGGCAGGACAGAGCACTAGCAGTCTGTAGCCAGCTCTCTGGCTGGGGCAGACAACATCCAAATGCAGGCCATCCAGCCTAAAGTGGGTAGGTTCCCACACTAGGGTGGAGTTGGCAGCAGGGGGTAGGAGGACCTGAGCCCACCCTACTCCACCAGGTCTCAGCCCAGGGCCTAATAGTGGTGGGGATCCTATCAAAACATGATGACAGTGGTTTCAGCAACACAACTGGACTAATATCTGGTTTCCCTGGGCTACTTCCTACCCCTACCTGTTTGTAGGACTTTTGTTGCTCATGAGCCCTCAGGCACCTCAGGTTACTTGACAGTCAGCAGTTCCAGCACCTCCTTGGGGTATTTGCTGAGTGGCAGCTCCTCAGGGTATTCCTCAAGAGACGGGGGTTGGGACAACTCAGTCCCAGGATCAGCAGCAAGGCAGACACACCTAACTCCTTCCCTGGCTCTCCCTCAACTGAGCTGGAGGCCCCGCCTCTTATACTTCCTGTTCTGTCCCTCTACTTCAGGCACAATGGGCAGGCCAAGCCTGGCTCCACCCACCAGGGGGCAGGGATGGTTCCTCCCTGTCAGCAACAAACAGAGGCCACTCCACCTCCCTACAATATAGGGGATAGGTAAGCAACAACAACCAAAGGACATCAATCATAAGAAAGAGTAACATGAAGCTGAAAAGGCAAAAGCACATGTACTACTTTGCTTATAGAGGTGTGATTTTTCTTCTAAAATGTGAAAACTGAAAAGCCCTTCTCTTGTATGCTATTAGTTTATGGTAAAGGGATACCTCTTCGAATTTGGCAGACACTATAGATTCTTGACATCTTGCGGTGTCTGCTGGCAACGTTCAGACACTCTGCTCAGGGAATGGGCCCATAAAATCAGCCTCTTCACAGTCAGCAGTGGAAAGTAGTCAAAAGGCCACAGCCTCACAGCTGTTATCTCTATTGCTCGGTGAGGAGGTTAGGCTAGTTTGATGTGAACCACATATCAGGCATATATTTACGTAGTGAAGCTTAGCACTGCCTTTCAGCTAAAAAAATACAACCTCTTTAGCACTGTAAGCAGCCAAGAAGGGAGAGAGAGGGGGGGAGATAGATTTTAGGGCAGATGTTCCCATGAAGTGTTAATAAATCAGGAGTGAAAGTTTTTCATTATGCACCCCTTGCAGCTGTAACGGATATACTTAACTCAGCCTCACAGCCCATTACTGCCAGTGTCTTTCTGAAAGAGAAGAATATAATAATAAAGGTATCAGAGTAGCAGCCGTGTTAGTCTGTATTCGGAAAAAGAAAAAAGGAGTACTTGTGGCACCTTAGAGACTAACCAATTTATTTGAGCATAAGCTTTTATGAGCTACAGCTCACTTCATCGGATGCATAAAGTGGAAAATACAGTGAGGAGATTTATATACACACAGACCATGAAAAAATGGGTGTTTATCATACGCATCGTAAGGAGAGCGATCACTTAAGATGAGCTATTACCAGCAGGAGAGTGGGGTGGCGGGAAAGAAAACCTTTTGAAGTGATAATCAAGGTTTTTCTGATCTAAAAGTGACTATTCTTCAACAAAAGAACTTTGAAAACAAGCTCCAACGAGAGACTGCTGAATTGGAATTAATTTGCAAATTGGATACAATTAATTTAGGCTTGAATAGAGACTGGGAGTGGTTGAATCATTATACAAAGTAAAACTATTTCCCCTAGTTTATTTCCCCCCCCCCCCCCGTTCCTCAGACGTTCTTGTTAACTCCTAGAAATGTGCTGGAAATGGCCCACCTTGATTATCACTTCAAAAGGTTTTCTTTCCCGCCACCCCACTCTCCTGCTGGTAATAGCTCATCTTAAGTGATCGCTCTCCTTAGGATGTGAATGATAAACACCCATTTTTTCATGGTCTGTGTGTTTATAAATCTCCTCACTGTATTTCCCACTTTATGCATCCGATGAAGTGAGCTGTAGCTCACAAAAGCTTATGCTGTAATAATAAAGGGAAGTTCTGGTATTAAAATGCTACAAATAATTTAGTCTAAAAGTCAGCTACTTATTTCAGGATCTACTATCCTACCTTTGTATTTTAATCACCTAACAATGGTAAGCACTCAAGTATTTTCCCAGCTGATGAGTCTAGATAAATTCCAGATCTTTTCCTATTCCAACATAGAGGCACTACTTTTACGCCTCATTTTCAAAATACTACCCCTCTGTGACTCATGCGTCCTACTAGCTTGGCCTGGCAGCAAATTGAACAGAACCTCTTTCCACAATGCAGGCTTACAATGTTTGATTACAGAGGCTGCGCAATATTTAGGGCTGAATTTCCTTAGGGGAATCAGTCTATGGATTTAACAGAACTCAGAAGAGGTACTTCAAATTTTTAAGGCTACATTTTTAAAACTGATCTAAATGTAATCTAACTTGTTCTAATAAAATGTGCTTATGCACCCAGGGTTGCAAAATAAGCATTTGTGTAAGGAAAATGACCTATTGTGACATTTGTTAGTTCCCCATTGTTTAATTTACAGTTGTGTGTACAACTGCATATTGCACCTATATAACATTTTAGAAAAACGGAGCCTTTATTGAAACCCTGAGGAGACAAAAAGTGAAACACAAGATAGGTTAAAATGGACCAGTTTTAAGGTTTCGTGTCCAAAGCCTTTAGGAACGTAATCTTATATAGCTATACACAGTTGGGCAATATAAACGTTTCTGAAGAAAAGCCAGCTCATTTCTGTACAGAAACATAGGGTGAAATCTTGGCCGCAATGAAGTCAATGCCAAAAAAATAAAAATAAAGTAAACCTCCTTGAATTCAATACATCTAGAATTACATCCATCGTCTTTACTGAGTTTATTTTTTTTTTAAAGTTTTTCAGGGTGAAGCAACATAACAGACCACAAGATGGAGCCAGAGACCCTTGATACAGGCTGTTTATTAATTATAATCTGTTTTTCCTGAGAACTCATTTTCAAAGAGGCATTTGAGAATAAGCTACAAATCCAGCATCTTAAACAATTGGTTAAAATAATTTGAAGTAGAACCTATATATTATTGTCTATGCTTTAATCATAAGGGAGTTCATACATTTTAATCACAGAAAAATTAAATGCACATTATCTTTTTATAAAATTGTTTTTTCCCTCTAAAGTTCATAGACAAATCAAAATGTAAATTCTCGGCATTCAGTGGATGTGTCTGTAAGAGAAGGGTATTGCTATTGCCATGGTTTCCACTGCATTGCTCCATAAGTGCTCCTGTGGTCTCATACTGCTTTCTAACTTTAGCTCTCTCCTGCATATGCGAGAAACTTGAAATATGTTCTGTTTACTCAGACTCAGCTTCCTTGTTGCCACTAAAATTGTTTACAGGACCAAAAACAAAGAAAAGAAATTAAAGCTCCTTTCATTCCAATGTGAAATGACTATCTTTAATCCCCTGATTTGGGGTTGATGAGGATTAGTGCAGCAGCATGGGGAAATATACTTTGTTATCTGCACCCTGTGGTTTCAACATTACCGGACAAATGAATCTGTAGTTCATGCTGCTGTGGGTTCTTGAGTAACTTTTTATCGCCTTACATTTCAGGGATAAAATGACTGATAACATTTCAAGGTGGTTAACTAATTTGACCAAAATGTATTTGTTGTATTGAGAGAAGTATATTATTATCTGTGCAACGGATTTTAGAAATTCAGATCCTGATCCCCTTGATGTCAATGGAAATTTGGCCACTAACTTCAGTAGAAGCAAGATTGGTCCATTATTAACCATGCTGGATATGACATTGATGACATATTTCCTGCCATGGCGTTTATCTTTGCAACAACTTCTGGAATGGTACTATAAGGAGCTGCTGCTGCTCAGAACAACAATCTTAGCAATAGCAATCCTGATTAATATTATTAGGAAGAACAAAATGAATGATCTATCTTTAAAAAATAAATTGCTGTCTGAACATGATTTGTATGTTTGACTATACAGAGATACTCAGACTTGTGTGGACACATTACAAAACAGACTGTTAAAGAAGGGTTTAATTTTTCTGTGCTTAAAAAAGGAAGAAAGTGAGACAGAGAGACAGCATGCCCAGGGCAAGTACTGTCAGGTAACAGAATAGTGCATTCTTCCTTTCTATCACTGCCATTATATACTTGCTCAGTGATGCATAAGAGTGTCTATCTTATCTCCAAGCTGCTTAGGAAAATCATGTATAAGTGACAAACATCTTAGAAACAATTACAAAAATTCTTGTTGCATGGCATTCCATCTTGCTGTTGCAATAATATTTCTATCTCCCTATCATCATCTCTCTAGTCTTAAAAAAAAAAAAAAAAAATCAGTGTTCTGTTATCTAGAATATTACTATATGCAAATAACAGTGATAGCTGAATACAGAAATGGAAAAGCAACAATATAAATGATGGAAGGAATTGGAAATGTGCATGTCCCCCACTTTTTTTTCTAATTTATCAGTGTAAAACTGAACTCCTTGACTGATACAGCTTAAGAGCTGGGCAATAGTTCTAAGCATAAAAAAAGAGAACATGCTGAAATATAACCAGCTTAAATAACCTGAACTGGAACATTCAGATTCCAAGCCTGCAAAATGTCAAATGTGTTCAGGACTGGCTTTTTTTTTTTTTTTTTTTTTTATTAAAGGGGAGCAACAACATGAAAGCAGAATATTTTGACACACATCCATAAAAATGCTGCCACAAATAGTTGGAGAGAAAATAAATGTCTTATCAGCCAGATTAAAAGTCAGACTGCTGCGGAATTTTGGAGGGGAGCACGCAGTCAAGGAACTGCCAGATACAGTAGAGTAAAGCAGGTCAAGTTTTATAACCCATTTACAGAGATATGGATATATCCCATCTGCAGTACAACTTTACCTTGTTGTAACTGGGTACCTTTATGTACTAAAAGGTTTAATGTAGCAGGTGGCTTAAAATTGGTCATAGCAAAAGAGAGAGAATCTTTCTGAAAAAGAAAATTGAACAGCTTGGACCAGCAAGAACTGGCAGCAGACAGTTGTCGCTGAAGCAGAGTCTGAGAAATAGCTTTGAGGGGGCTTACAATGAGGTGAAAGCAAGCAGGAAACGTAAAATGAGAACTTACCCAATCTTTGGTCATACCTTAGGTCCAACCAGCATCAACTAGAGCACTAATGTCAGTGAGTGAGATTTTATACCATGTGAGGGCACACCAATTTCTCTCTTTTCCTTCCCAGAAGGATCATAACCACAGTGGTACAGAACTGTCAAGGTCAGTGGTTCCCAAACTTGTTCCGCCGCTTGTGTGGGGAAAGCCCCTGGCGCACCGTGCTAGTTTGTTTACCTGCCGCATCCGCAGGTTCGGCCAATCACAGTTCCCAGTGGCTGCGGTTCACTGCTCTGGGCCAATGGGAGCTGCTGGAAGCGGCACGGGCCAAGGGATGTACTGGCCACCACTGCAGCCTGGGGCTTTCCTAGGCCAGAGCTCCCCAGCCCTGCTCCAAACTAGGGCCTCCATTCAGGTCTCTGTAGCCATGTCCCTCTTTCTCAGAACGAGAGAGAGAGCATACTGTTCTGTTCCTGGCTTTCATAAGGCCCGTTGGGTCTGTTTGGGGCGTGGCCCCAAGCTGCGGCTGCTCTGCCAATCAGTCCAGCTTTTCCCCTGCCCCAGCCCTCTTCCAGGGCTATTTTAAGCCCCTCTGGGCCCGAGTGGGTGTCCACTCTGCAACACCCCCATTTTTCAAAATCACGGCCCTGATTTTTCTAATGTTTCAATCTCCTACAGGGGAAAAAAACAATATGTTAAAATCAGAGTCCTCCAGCAAATTGAGACTATAATAACAAGTGTGAGGGCAAAGCGATATTATACACACTCTGTGGTTGATTACACCAACAATAATGGCCTTCTTTTGCTACAAGAAAGATTCCCACCTGCATGCCATTGGTAGCTGAAAAATGATCTATCAGCACTACTGAAAGAACTATTAACACAGAGCAGCCTTGCATGCAGACCTGGCACCTCCTGTAATCTGTGACCCATGCTCTGAATTGCTCCATACAAGGGGCACACCCGGCAGCAGCATTGCCTTGATGTGAGTGTTGGGTGGGCCATGAGAGTGGTAGGTACATAGCCAGTGACTGGCCTAAACCCCTATAAGGTGTTGGGGGTGGCAGCACTATGGATACAGATAAAGCTAATGAGTTGTAACAACCACAGAAAGGCTGCAGCTCCGTTCCAAGCTCTGCTGCCAAGTTGAGAAGAATCCAGCTTCCCCAATCCTCAGGTAGGTCCCCTGGGCAGCCTGTTCACTCTGCACAAGGCGAAGACTAGATATGAACATAAACATAAAAATAAGTTTATACTCGGATTTTATTTCTACTACAGCAGGAAGGAGTCACAGGACTAATACAGCATCTAACTCTCTGAACACGTTGGCCAGCCAGATTAGTCAGCCCTAAAGAGACCCCGGAGAACCTGTGCATACAGTGCCAGATGGGAACTTGCAGACGAGCAGTGCTCTGTAGAACTGCATTATTAAAAAGAGGGTGGGATAAATGAGGAGCATCAGTGGAAAACACGAGGAGAAATATCTTAATAGCGTGTTGAGAAAGTGGCTGAGGCTGAGCGAGAGCAGCGATGGACACTGCACTTTTTGTTTTAGAAGTGCAGGAAGCAGCAAGCAGAGGGTGGCACATGGTGTGCTTCAAGGAGGAACTTGGGATAATCAGACTCCATTTGACTATAAAAGTCTGAATAAATCATGGAAACACAGAAAAACAGATATGCCAAAACTGAAGGGATAGATTATGGCACTGCACCGCAACAGGAGCTGTCTTGGGAAGAATTGTGCCTCAGTGACACCTCTCTGAGGTGCATTTCTTCCAGAATTGCTCTTGCCTGAACAGGCAGCTGCAGGGGGTCTGTGTCAGGCCTTTCTAAGATGCAGCATGCTCCACGGGTCAGCAGAGGGGAAAGAGGGCATGTTTTCCCTACTCCCCTCCCTTCCAACTTCACCCTGGAGTGCACAGGAGCTCTGTAGTGCTGTGGAGCCCAGCTCAAGCTCTGGTAATTTAATGAAAATTGACCAGATTATTTTTTTCTGATTAAGTGTGTATATCATAAAGTCCCTCTTCAGGGCCAGGTTTTAGCTGAAAGCCAAATGACTGCATTGCACTGGAGCCTCTGGCTGAATTCTGACTCATACAGAGCTCTTGAACCCTTAGGGAGCCCAGGGTGGAACAGCAAGTTTCCCGTTTGTAAAGGGTATATATACAGCATGTTCTCACCATCTTTCCATGATGGCTGAGCTCTGCTGGATGGGGTGCTGAGGGGTCATGGTTCTACCTTCTCCCTCCTCCCATTTTGTGATTGCCAATACCACTATGGCATGAGCTTCGAGCAGCCCTAACACTCGGGAACAAAAGGACAGCCCTTTTCACAGCATAGTGAAAGGGGAGGGATCTCTTTGTGTCCCTGTTGTTCATCCCCTGCCACTTGTATGCCTGTTGAGGGCCAGCAACAAGCAGGACCTCAGTTATTACTTCTGCAAACCTCTCTTTGACATCAATTGCCCTTACCCATTCCTTATTCAGGATAAACTCCTGTCATAAATATAAAGGGAAGGGTAAACCCCTTTGAAATCCCTCCTGGCCAGGGGAAAGCTCCTCTCACCTGTAAAGGGTTAAGAAGCTAAAGGTAACCTCGCTGGCACCTGACCAAAATGACCAATGAGGAGACAAGATACTTTCAAAAGCTGGGAGGAGGGAGACAAACAAAGGTTTTGTGTCTGTCTGTATGCTGCTCTTGCCAGAGACAGACCAGGAATGGAGTCTTAGAACTTTTAGTAAGTAATCTAGCTAGGTATGTGTTAGATTATGATTTCTTTAAATGGCTGAGAAAAGCATTGTGCTGAATAGAATAACTATTTCTGTCTGTGTATCTTTTTTGTAACTTAAGCTTTTGCCTAGAGGGGTTCTCTATGTTTTTGAATCTAATTACCCTGTAAGATATCTACCATCCTGATTTTACAGGGGGGATTTCTTTATTTCTATTTACTTCTATTTTTTATTAAAAGTCTTCTTGTAAAAACTGAATGCTTTTTCATTGTTCTCAGATCCAAGGGTTTGGGTCTGTGGTCACCTATGCAAATTGGTGAGGCTTTTTATCCAACATTTCCCAGGAAAGGGGGGGTGCAAGTGTTGGGAGGATTGTTCATTGTTCTTAAGATCCAAGGGTCTGGGTCTGTAGTCACCTAGGCAAATTGGTGAGGCTTTTTACCAAACCTTGTCCAGGAAGTGGGGTGCAAGGTTTTTGGGAAGTATTTTGGGGGGAAAGACGCGTCCAAACAGCTCTTCCCCAGTAACCAGTATTAGTTTGGTGGTGGTAGCGGCCATTCCAAGGATAACGGGTGTAATATTTTGTACCTTGGGGAAGTTTTGACCTAAGCTGGTAAAGATAAGCTTAGGGGGTTTTTTCATGCAGGTCCCCACATCTGTACCCTAGAGTTCAGAGTGGGGGAGGAACCTTGACAACTCCCAATCACTTAAAGGGCAGCTTTTCTTGAATAAAGCATATTGACCTGGGGATTTGCCCCTAAGAGAGATGTGATGGAAGAAGGGTAGAGTAAAAAAACTGAGTGAGAACTTCAGAATTTGCTTTATTGACTTCAGTGGGAGTCGCAGATGCTCAGTAGTTATCAAAACTTAGTTCAGTACTAACACAACCGCCTCGGAGAGAAGTTTTGCAACATAATTACAGACCGTTGAGTTTTTGACTGACACAGTGACAAAAATCAGTCTCTGCATGCCCCGAATTAATTCTCTGGAGTACAGAGATGTTTAGAGCCAGTATTTTCCTTCAGTCCTTTGTACAGAAAAGGAACAACCATAACATTCAGATCCTGATCTGGGTTCAGAGTCCTTTAACATTCAGGAGGCTTCTCATAACCAGGTTTTGGTTTAGGCTCAGGACCAGCATCCCCCAAATGAAAGTGAGACATTAGAGAAAGTGCAGTCCATTTAGCTCTACAGCCCACCTCTCTTATTTCGTACTTTTCCTCTTTCTCCCATTGCTTTCCCTTCTCCCCTCTCATGAAAGGTTATGAAAGCTCAGCCCAGCACAACTTCTTCAGTGATCTATAAGGAGCAGTTCTGTGTAAATACATTCAGAACATTTATACGAGCAGATATCACTTATACTAGGTCTAGTGGACAGAGCACTGGTCTGAGAGCGAGGGTCCTATTCCTGGCTGTGCCACTCACTTGCTGTGGGACCTTGGGCACCTTCCTTCCCACCCTTTGTCTGTCTTGACTGTTTAGACAGTAAAAGCTTTAGAGCTTGGAAGGTCTCTAACTATGTTTTTGTTCAGTGCATAGCACAGAGGGGTGCAATTGAGGTTGTGACATATACGTGCCACTGCCGTAGGCATCATAATATGTTGTAACGTAGGTATAGCTATCTTCCTATAATAAAGATTATATTTTTGGCATAACCACAAATGGTTAATGAGGATATCTATTTTTAGGGCAGATCAGCTCCAACTCTTCGATGTAAGAATTTCACATTCAGTTTGTGTAACTCTTGGCTTTTAAACACTCTCCCTTAAAAGCGCTCATTGGAACTGCTTCTGCTGCTTGTCCCCTGTAGGTGTTTTGTTATGTGGTGCTTTGCTGAATCGTCAGATGGCCCTTTCTGACAGCGAGTGGGAGAAAGTAGATGACAAAGGGAAAAAAAAGACAACAAGACCGAGAAAGGACAAATAAGGGAGATGGACTGCCATTTGTGGAGCCCTAAAATTCCTCCTGTCTTGCAGAACATTTTCTGTCATGCAAGGTGAATTACACTGAACAATATGGAGTTCCTATTATAAAAGATATTTCCTTTCTGCAGGAAAGTTGGAATGTAAAGACACCCAAATTGTATGTCCCAAAATAAACTCTGCTTTCACTGACTAACATTCCCACATTTAGCTCTTCCACAGTGAAAAAACTACTGATTTTTTTTCCTACTTCATCAGGGTCAAGCAACTACAGCTTTGGCATTTTTTAATTATTATTATTTATTCTTATTTGTCGAGCTCTGTTATTGTGCTTAGCACAGTATATAACACAGAGGAAGAGTCATTCCCAGGAGCTTATATTCCAAACCGGATAAACAATATGTTCAGGCACATATTTTTTCTGACATCTAGTTGAAGCCAATCTTAAATTGTTGCAATTTTATTTGTAAAGGTTATTTAAGAGGTCATGTTAATAGACAGCATATATAGTTACTTGCAGTATATATAGACAGTATATAAAGAAGGTGGTCAAGATTTTCAGAAATGCCTGGTGATTTTGGATGCCACAACTTTTGCGTGCCAAATGGAGACATGTTAAAGGGGGCTGCTTTTCAGAAGGTGGTGCTCAACACTTCTTGAGAAACAGAGCCCTTTAAGCTGCCTCATGTTGGACATCCAAAAAACTGGGGCACCAAAAATGATTTTGAAAACCTATACAGATACAGCTATAGCAACCTCGCTTACCTGAATCTTGGCTATCTAATGCTAGGGCCTCACTTGCAAATACACACATCTAGAAGTAACTTTACTCATGTGAATAGCTCCTATGGATGTGGAGGACCCTGTTTTGTTTGTTGTTTTGTTTATCAGAAATGAGTTCATGTCCTCAATTCTGGGTCACTATATCAACAGGTTCCTTTCTTATCTGAAATCTATTTATCAATATTGATTTTATATGTCATCACACCCATCACATCCCATTTTATTTGGATACATGAAGTTACTGTATGTACACTAAGCTCTTGACTTCATTGTATTTTGTGGCTATGAGTGGTAATGGCTATTTATATAGTCTGTAAAAATAGTCAAAAAGAAAAGGAGTACTTGTGGCACCTTAGAGACTAACCAATTTATTTGAGCATGAGCTTTCGTGAGCTACAGCTCACTTCATCAGATGTAACTGATGTAAGTGATGCTGTAGCTCACGAAAGCTCATGCTCAAATAAATTGGTTAGTCTCTAAGGTGCCACAAGTACTCCTTTTCTTTTTGCGAATACAGACTAACACGGCTGTTCCTCTGAAACCTGTAAAAATAGTATTTCTTTTAATTGGTTTTAAACTTGTTCCCTTTCAGTTTCATTCAACAGCCCTCATTTTTGCATTTCAAGAGAGCAAACAGGAATGTCCAATTTATATTTTGTACACTTATTTGGTATCCCTCTGTCCTGGTGTTTCTTATTCATTTCCTCTCTAAACTGAACAATATTAACCTTTTCAGAGGTTCTTTATATGGAAGCCTTCCACGTCTTTGACAATTTTGGAAACTCACTGAGAACTCCAACATTTCTATCCCACCCTTTTTGAGATAATAATGTAAGTTATAATATTTTTGTCTATTACTGCAGAATCCCACAGTAAGTTCATAAGTGTTGTTCCTTTAAAACTAGAAGCATTGTGGAAAGTTAGCAATCATGACACAGCCAATTCTAATGAACTTTCTTAAAGAATGCTGTAAATTCTTCACCCTTCCTTAATAAACCAAAGCATTTTCTAGAAGGTACACACAAGATAGTATTAGTATGCAAAGTGATTCTTCTTTGCTCAGGAAAGAGCATATCAATCACTTTGTTTAGACAATTTAATAGTAATCAACTGGTGGGTAGCACAACATCAAAGAGAATTGGCTTCTTTATTCTTTAGGGCCAGATTGTGAATCCTTTATTGCACTGATGTGCATTTACTCACACAGGGGAGTTCCCCTGTAGTCAGCCGGATGAGTCACATGAGTAATTGCCCACCAGTGTGAGGAAGAAGTTTGTAATCTGGTCCAAGATAAGAGTCCTCACTACATCCAGTTTCAAAATTCTCATCTCCCCCTGTAACATGGTATGTCCTGCAGAACACAGATTTAAGGCTCACTTTTTACAACAGCTGCAGGACATGGGTGGGAAAGAAAGTTGCCACATCAACAGTAAATTTTATGGAACACCTTTCAATCAGCTGCACACATGAGCCTGTTGACAAAGAATATTTGAATAGATATTTGTGAGATTTATGAGTTCATCCCCCAGCCCTTTGCAGTTGCTGCCTTGTTAAACTGCTCATAAATAACAAATTAGAAAAATTGCATGCAATGCTAGTCTCATTCAGTGGTCTGGGGTATAAGAGATATATTCTGATCTCAGTTACATGGGTGTAAATTGGAAGTAACTCCACTTATTGCAGTGAGTTATGTTTATATGACTGAAACAACATCTGATCTGTTTACATTCCCACCTCCTCTGAATGTAATTCCTTCACATTTTTAATCCATTCGTTGCAACTTCAGCTTTCAGAGATAATAGCTAGGTCCTCCTTTAAAGCAGTGGCACTGAAAATTGTATACTTTAGGAAAGGAAAGGAAAACTTTATTGCCTTTATTTTATGTAATTATTGAATAAAGGCATTGAGAATAAGATAGACTAGCAAGTAACACCTCCTTTTATTGCTTAAATGCATATATAAAATGGCTTTTGTGCAAGGAAAACAAAATAATAATAGCTTTATTTGAAGAGACCCATCATGATTATTCAACACTCCCCCAACATAATATTGCCTGGGAATTTATTCAAAGGAGCCTAAGGAAGTTGGAATTCAATGGGAATTTTCCCCCCAGTTTCTACAGGCTTCTTTGGAAATCGCAACCTTTATACATATCACACAATAAATATGTGTGCAGAATAATGAAGTAACAGAAACTCTCTACAATTGTCTGATGCCTCTTATCACATGTTTAGCATAAACTACCTGAAACTTTGTTATTGCTGAGGGGAGGAGGGGGGAATTATTCTTGCTGGAATCATGTTCTCCAACATTGTTCCAGTGATATCTCCCCTGGGAATGAATTAGAGGATGGACACCTCCTCCTACTGTATCTGCCTTCCACCATGTGCCAACCCACTAGCTCTGTACTTGTCTCTTAGATATTGCTTTTTGCATTCTTACCGGTCTTCATTTCTGTGCGTTTTTTCTTCTCAATTTTTTGTTTGTTTGCTCTCTCATTTTGTGACTCCCCATTTCAGGCACCCGTCATGAGATGGTGGCTACATGGAGTCAGCTTCCATGTCCTGTTGAAGTTGAGTTGAACGCTATGGAAGCAGAGATTTGAAGCCTGCGTTTGCAGGCCTCCAGCCCTGCCCAGTGATTGGCTGAATTAGGATTTAATGCTCTAACATGGATAGAAGGTGGGAGGCTTTCAAGGAGCCCTCTTTGCCTGCAGCCAAAAAAGTATATTTGAAATTGGGGTGATACTAGGGCGGCTTTCACCATCCCAACTGCCTTTCTCCTCTATCCCACATACCCCTTGAATCAGTCTGCCCCCTACCCAGTCTCAGAGTCCACTACCAGAACATGAAACACTCTCCTATTGGAACATTCCATCAAACAGAAACTCTATTCATCAGACCTCTTGAATACCCAGCATTGTGAAAGCAGCACAGGGGGACATGAAGTAAAATAAGATATCTTCCAATAGGAAAATCATATATGCTGATTTACTAATGACTTTACAATAGAATCCTGTTGTCAAGGTTCCTCCCCCACTCTGAACTCTAGGGTACAGATGTGGGGACCTGCATGAAAAACCTTCTAAGCTTATCTTTACCAGCTTAGGTCAAAACTTCCCCAAGGTACAAAATATTCCGCCCTTTGTCCTTGGATTGGCCGCTACCACCACCAAACTAATACTGGTTACTGGGGGAAGAGCTGTTTGGACACGTCTTTCCCCCCAAAATACTTCCCAAAACCTTGCACCCCACTTCCTGGACAAGGTTTGGTAAAAAGCCTCACCAATTTGCCTAGGTGACTACAGACCCAGACCCTTGGATCTTAAGAACAATGAACAATCCTCCCAACACTTGCACCCCCCCCTTTCCTGGGAAATGTTGGATAAAAAGCCTCACCAATTTGCATAGGTGACCACAGACCCAAACCCTTGGATCTGAGAACAATGAAAAAGCATTCAGTTTTCTTACAAGAAGACTTTTAATAAAAATAGAAGTAAATAGAAATAAATAAATCCCCCCCTGTAAAATCAGGATGGTAGATACCTTACAGGGTAATTAGATTCAAAACACAGAGAACCCCTCTAGGCAAAACCTTAAGATACAAAAAAAGATACACAGACAGAAATAGTTATTCTATTCAGCACAGTTCTTTTCTCAGGCATTTAAAGAAATCATAATCTAACACGTACCTAGCTAGATTACTTACTAAAAGTTCTAAGACTCCATTCCTGTTCTGTCCCTGGCAAGAAGCATACAGACAGACACAGACCCTTTGTTTCTCTCCCTCCTCCCAGCTTTTGAAAGTATCTTGTCTCCTCATTGGTCATTTTGGTCAGGTGCCAGCGAGGTTACCTTTAGCTTCTTAACCCTTTACAGGTGAGAGGAGCTTTCCCCTGGCCAGGAGGGATTTCAAAGGGGTTTACCCTTCCCTTTATATTTATGACACCTGTCATTTCAGTGGAATGCTTGTTACATCTTGGCACATCCTTATCTTCTATGCCTGACTATTTCTGTTGCCAGAGGCAGCAGTCCAATATCCATGGGTAGGAAGAAAATAATTTCCTTTCCTGAATTAGGATGAATAAAATCAGCAACAGCTGAATGGCTGAAACTTGCTCCAGGGATCTCACCTGGCAGAATTCAGAACCATAGACAAAAGGAGTCTGCATTTGTTAATCTGGCTGTGGCAAATCCCAATAATTACATTTTTAATGAACTTTTAAAAGATATTATGGCCCAGAGCCTATCGTTCTTACTTAGGCTAAACTCCCACTGACCTTAAACCATGTCTAGACAGAATAAAGTCTACAGTGTATATGGCCACATAAGGGAAAATGAACAGACACATCACCAGAGGGGGAGGCCCTGAAGGAATTTGGCTTCCCTGAACTCCTTGAGCATGCCAAGGGGATGCACCCACTGCTTCATCCTTTTGGGAAGGACATCTTAGTCCTTCTACTTACCCATCCTCCTTGGGGTGCCATGGACCCATGCTGAATACTGATGGCACAATTCCTCCAGTCATCTGAGTGTAGTTCAACCTGGCCCTTACGCAGGCCATGCCAAATGGGGGTAGAAGGCTCTTTAAACCCACTCCCACTACTGTATGCCTGTGTTAGAAATCTGACCTGTTATTAGTAATGGCCAAATTCTGCTCTCACTGACACTGGTATCAATCTGGAATAATGCCACTGACTTCAATTGGCTTTCTCCAGATTTACCAGTCTCACGGACAGCAGAAGTTAGCCATAATGTAGTTACTTAAAGCTCAGAGGGAGAAGTTTTGATCATTGGCGAGCAAGTGCCTGGGTCAATCCTGGAAGGGAGGTGGCTTTTCAGCATTAAAAAATTGGGCCTGGAGGCCACAGCCCATTAGCAACCAGTTGCTGATGGTTGTTCTTTAGC
Source organism: Caretta caretta (assembly GCF_965140235.1). NCBI lineage: Eukaryota > Metazoa > Chordata > Testudines > Cheloniidae > Caretta > Caretta caretta. The sequence continues at coordinate 70,281,443 of NC_134206.1, read as the reverse complement.
CTCTGAGTGATGCAACCTGTGACTCCCTTCGTTGTAACTAAAGAGAAGGGAATGTTGCTACTTTGGTGACAAGCTGCACCTGGAGTTGGAGAAACTGTCCTGAGCTGAACTGCAGCAGCAGCTGCTTTAAGGTGAAGCAGATCTAGTGGTGGAGAATAAGAGATGAGCAGGGTGGCAGGATCAGGCTGGTATTGACAGTGGTCGGAGAGGCAGTTGCAGTAGCAGTGATTGAAACCTAAGGATTCAGAAGCAGGATGTGAATGGAGGAGCCTGAGAGGTGCTGCTAGAGGAGGAGTGCCTCCCTCCCCCCCCCCCCCATGTCACACTGCATGGTACAGCTGGAGATGGGATCAGATGCAGTTCTTCTAGCTGAATTCTGGCTGTTAATAGAAAATTGACTAGTGGGGTTAATTTACCACGGCAAGACCAGTAAGAGAAGATGCAGGGTCTTTAGGCTTAACTGCCACGTGCTGATAGGTAGAGGTGAGCAAGCATTAGCTGAATTTTCTCTTTGTGTATGTGTGACTGACACACACACACACACACACCAACCTCTAGATAGTGGAGGGTCTTACTTACTGTGAAATTTCAGGTGCTATTTCTCCCCCTTCAGCCCCACCAAACCAACATCATAGTTATTAAAAGTACAAGGACTACACAAAACTCAAATCACTCTGTTAAGGCCTTTTATTATAATATTCCCTGATATATTTATGATGTAGCTTGGATTCTAATTTTTCACCGAATCCTGTGATATAAATGGATGAATATTAGGGCTAGTTTACACTGGCAATGCTAAAGTGCTGCCACGGCAGCGCTTTAAAGTGCCTTGTGTGGTCGTGGCGCAGGGCTGGGAGAGAGGTCTCCCAGCGCTCTAAAAAAAATAACCTCCATGAGGGGCGCGGCTCCCAGCGCTGGGGCTCTGTTTCCACTGGTGTTTACAGTGCTGCAACTTGATGCGCTCAAGGGGGGTGTTTTTTCACACCCCTAAGTGAGCAAGTTGCAGCGCTGTTAATTGCCAGTGTAGACAAGCCCTAAGTCTATGGTCCCATCAGCCGTAGTCACACACATGCTGTCAAGGTTCCTTCCCCACTCTGAACTCTAGGGTACAGATGTGGGGACCTGCATAAAAACCCCCCTGAGCTTATTTTTACCAGCTCAGGTTACAACTTCCCCAAGGTACAAACTATTTTACCTTTTGTCCCTGGACTTTTTTGCTGCCACCGCCAAGTGTCTAACAAACATAACAGGGAAAGAGCCCACTTGGAAATGTCTTTCCCCGCAAATGCCCCCCAAGCCCTACACCCCCTTTCCTGGGGAAGGTTTGATAAAAATCCTCACCAATTTGCAGAGGTGAACACAGACCCAAACCCTTGGATCTTAAGAACAATGAAAAAAGCAATCAGGTTCTTAAAAGAAGAATTTTAATTGAAGAAAAAGTAAAAGAATCACCTCTGTAAAATCAGGATGGTAAATACCTTACAGGGTAATCGGATTCAAAACATAGAGAATCCCTCTAGGCAAAACCTTAAGTTACAAAAAGACACACAGACAGGAATATACATTCCATTCAGCACAACTTATTTTATCAGCCATTTAAACAAAACAGAATCTAATGTGTATCTAATTGGGTTGCTTACTAACTCTTTACAGGAGTTCTGACCTGCATTCCTGCTCTGGACCCAACAAAAGCAACACACAGGCAGAGAGAAGCCTTTGTTTCCAGCCTCCAGCTTTGAAAGTATCTGGTCTCCTCATTGGTCATTTTGGTCAGGGGCCAGCGAGGTTGTCCTAGCTTCTTAACCCTTTACAGGTGAAAGGGTTTTTCCTCTGGCCAGGGGGGATTTAAAGGTGTTTACCCTTCCCTTTATATTTATGACACATGCATTGAGAAGATAAGACTCTGAAGTGCTTAGTTCTCAAGGATGTGCAGTATTATATACATTAAATGCACTAATATGTATTTATACTGAACGTATTTTTAATTTAATGTTTAAGTTTTACCAAGGCAGTTTTAGTTCACTAAACATTGTTACTTAATGAGTTACAATATGTTCATTAATATATTAACAAATTACTGATTGTTCATAATGTAAAGCAGATGCACAAATCACAAATGGATAGCTTGCAACTTTATAATCTGCCCAGAGTAAAGGCTAACACATAGCTGCATTGCTCCAAAAGCAGAGCAGATAATGAACTGGGACTCAATGACAATTCCTCTCCTTTTCCTGCTTTGCTCTGAGGAGAAGGAATATTATTTCACCCCCTCCCCCCTTTTTGGAACGACTTGCTGCATGCTTAGTCAGCTATAATGGCTTGGGAACTGCAGGATGGAGCCAGGGCTCTTCTCATTACTAGGGCCCTACCAAATTCATGGTTTATTTTGGTCAGTTGGTCATAAGATTTTTAAAATCCTAAGTTTCATGGTTTCCGATACTTAAATCTGAAATTTCATGGTGTTGTAACAGTTAAGGTCCCAACCCAAAAGTGGGTCTGTGGGTGGATCACAGTATTGCCATCCTTACTTCTGCACTGTTGCTGGCAGCGGTGCTGCCTTCGGAGCTGAAGGCATCATAGTATGGAGGGGTTCTCACTTTTGGGGGAGCAAGGCCAGCCTTACAGCTGGGCAACATGGGTGACTGTCCAGAGTGCTGTGGTTGGGAGTGGGTTCCATGGGAATCACACACACACACACAGAGCCAGCCCCAGGCCCACTTAACTCCTGAATACCAGGGTGCTGGGCCTGGAGCTGGTCTCAGGGTGCTCTGGCCAAGGGCTCATACCATATGCTGGGCTCCAGCTGTTGGTCCGGGGTAGGCTGGTGTGGGATGGGACTTCCCCTTTCCCTGCAGGGGCCACTCTTGGGCCTGGGTCAGACCCACCTCCAGGAACCTCCCCTGTCTGCAGGAAGCTCTGCAGCTCCTGGCTGGGAGTCCAGCTCCGAAAGCAGCACCGCCACCAGCAGCTATGCAGAAATAAGGGTGTCATCGTATGATATTTCCACCTTTACTTCTGCCCTGCTGCTGGCTATGGCACTGCCTTGAGAGCTGGGCTCCCAACCAGGATCTGAAAGCAGCACATAAATAAAGGTGGCAATACCTGCCCCCCCCTACAATCAACTTGCAACCCCCTCACAACCACTTTTGGGTTGGGACCCTCAGTTTGAGAAACTCTGGTCTCCCCCATGAAATCTGGATAGTATAGGGTAAAAGTACACAAAAGACCAGATTTCATGGTCTGTGATGCATTTTTCACAGCCACTGATTTGGTAGGTCCCTACTCATTACCCATCCCCTTTAATCTCCTTCCTGTGCACTTGATCGCAGTGTCAAGTACTGGTCAAACAGCCCATACTTTCCCCACATGGCTAGGGTCACATTCTGCAATATTCTTTTTACTTGGGGCTACCTCTGAAAGCCTTCTGGAAACTATAGCCAATGGGACCCTGCCTGTTTAGAGGTGTGAGCTGTAGAAAGCGTACAGCTCCAAGTGTTCAAAGTGTGCTTTGGTTTCATTTGTGCTTCTTTGAACACTTCAAAGTGTTCAGTCTAATGTATAAAGCCCTCCACACTTTAGGATGGCTACGTGCCACACCATTTTCCCCCCCTTTGTAGCAGTGATCCTAGCAGATCCCGGACTTATCAAAAATCAGGATGATTTTACCGATAATCCTGAATTTTGAAAGTTTGGAGTTAGGACCTTCCTGGTAGAGAGTTTAGGAATTCCTTTCTTCTACTGCTTTGATAGCAGCCAAGTCTACTCGTTTTCCTGGCATGGTGTAGGACCACATGTCATGGAGCATTAACTCACTGCAGGTGGCACATCTTCCTGTCTGTTCTGGAATAGCTCTCTTCCTGTTCCAGCACCTCCCCTTGCAGTGTCTCCACCCATTGTCCTCTCTCTCACTCTGCATACTCACTCCAGGAGCTGCAACTTCCTCTTTGTGATTCAGACAGGTCACTATGTGGTTTCCTCTTCTAGGATATAGAGTCTTCCTGCATCCACTGTCCTATCAATGCCACTCCATAAGTGGTTGGAAAGGGAACCTGGGCCCACCCATACTCCAAGTTCCAGCCCAGGGACCCTACCACATGTAGTTAATGCCAGCCTCAGCCTTATTGTATCTCCCTGGGCTGCTTCCTGCTCTACCCCCCACAGGCTTTCTTCCCCACCCTTCTCTCTTCTGGCTGCACCCATCCCTCAGGACCAGGCTCCTACTCTTTTGTTCAGTTCCATCCTTCTCGCTTTACTGCATAGAGAGTGACTGCAAACTTCTTACTGCAGCCGCTTTTCTGTTGCCAGCTTTCTGGCTTTATACTATCCCAAACCACACCTGTGCATCTGGGTTCCATCTTCTAATCAGGGGTTGCTTCTCCAGCTTAAGCCCCTCCTGTGGCCTATCTCACTAATTGCCCCTTTCCTTAGCTTCCTTAACCCTTTTGAGGCTGGTGTGGGGTGAACACCGCATCACACCCCATATCCAGGCTTTCATCTGAAGGAATATTTATAAAGATGAAGTAGTTTGATGGTGGCTAAGAGTAGGTCAGTCTTCAGCTGTTGAAGTTAGTCAAAACGTTTGGTATTTTTTTAACATTGCTCTACACTCAAAGTTTATGTTAAATTGAGTTGCATCAGTTATTTGCTTCTGTGTAAGTGAGACCATTGCTTCTTCAAAAAAAAATATTTTTTTTCATAAAGTGAACTATGGCATTTTCTTCCCAACAGACTTTTCTCTGAAATGAGTTACAGGTATTTGTATAGACTATAGTTCATGTTTGCTGTACTACATTTAAAGGCAGGCAGGCAGCTGATAAAGCATTTGGTAGCGTTTTTCATCCATCAATCTTTTCACGGCCTGTGGAGCGTATAGTATTATCTGTAAACAGCATAATTGAATGTAAAAAAGACAGAGAAGGAGGGACTGTGCTGGCTTTTTTTTAATGATAGCAGCCTTGGATGTAATTTGTTTTTAGATCAAATAGTAATGTTTACAAAGGCAATGGGCACCCTTAAACCAATACTTATGTTTTCCCATCTGGTGCTTTACAGAAGACTTTCATCTTCCCCAACGCTGATTATTAAGGGAAACATAGATGTTTCATATTTTAATGAGGAAATGAAAATATGTTTGTGTTAATAATGCATCTATTTTTAATATTTTCTTCCTGATCCCCCAATGGCTACAATACAACTATATGCTAATGCAGATGATCGCTTTGAGAGCTTCACTTCTGTATATGCTTAGAGAAGATCCCTCTTTTGAAAGGCAGTAGGCATGACATTTCAATGCCATGGCAAGAATAACAAACAATAGTAGCTCTATAGACCTATGAGAGGCAACTTCTCAAGGCATACCCTTATGAAAAATGATGTAGTAACTTTTATATCATAACGAGAGCCCCATTTGTTCTGTGGCCACATAATTTACCTGTAGAATTTGCTATGGAATTTACTTCTTGCCACAGAACTGTGCTCCAGAATTTGGTACCTTACATTGGTAAATAGTTCTCGCCCACTGTAGTAGGAAGAGATCCTGAGACATGAGGCCTTGTATCAGAGGCCCAGGATGAGGTCTGAGGCCTGAACTAAAGTAGTTGTCAAGCTTTGTTAATATAAAGCAAAGTTAGCAAACGTCAGGCTGTGAGCAGAAGTCAGACCCTGTTATAAAACATGTCTTCTTGATCCCAGCAACTGGGAAGAAAGGGGCCGGTACTGCGAAAACACACACATTCTTGAGAAGTACTAAGCAGAGGAAACTCATGTAAACACATTCCAGAAGGGTGCTACCAGAACACCCTGATACCAAGTATGGTACGAACACACTCCCCAAAGATGATACACGGACACACTGACCCCTTCTTAAAGATCAAATGACAGTGTGGTAGACATAGATGTTTTGATTGAACCAACATGTACAAGGTAAAGGGTATTAACTAGCCATGTCAGAGGGGCAATATGTAACTTATTTGTATCGGTGTATAAAGAGGGGTCTCAGAGGGAGTGTCTTTGGCCAGCCAAGGAGGGAATGGAAAGTCCTGCCATTAAATGAGCTGAGTCCATTGCAACAGGCATACATGTGTTAGTGTAACTGTAGACATTGATCCGGGGATCTAACACTATTCTTGACAATAAACTTGGCCTCATGCCTTCACTACTAAACCAAGACTTGTGTTCTTATTGGGCAGGTCAGTTGGAGCCTACTGAATGGGCTATCTGGCCAGAGCTAGTGCAGCACAGAGAGAGAACACACATGCAGCCAACGACTAACTACACTCACATAGGTGTGGAGATAAACTTGAGAATGTGGTGCGAGGATAACAGATGAATGCAGAGAGTTCTGCCTGAGTTTGATGACATCCTGAAATAATATCTTCGGGGTGTGAGCAGTCTAATGCAGCTTAGTAGATTGTTGACTCTGAAACCCAAGTCTGAAAGCTAAAACTATGAAAATAGTGTACAGTTAAATGAATTTGATATAAAAATGAATCACCCATAGGCTATGGTACTGACTATATTCTTCATTTTCCAGTTTAATTCACTAAAATTCTCTATTTAAAAACTTACTTGAAGCTGCTGTAGGATTCCCAGAATTTTTGCCAGAGTGCTGCACAATTTAGGGACCTACTCAAAGAATTTAAGTCCAGCTTTTGGATAATAATATACTTTGCTTCTGCGTTAATCTCTTTCCTCTAACAATATGAATATACTGCCCTCTGTTGGATGAAATATGTCAGTCAGACCTGTTCGAATATTTGGTCATGTTATCCTCAGTTAGCTGCAATCTACTACTGTTATTACTTATTTTGTAAACCCTACTACTAAGAATAACATGAATATTACTGATATTACTACTGGTTATGCCTGAATCAGTGAACAATGAAGTAACAGTAAGTAAGATGAAGTCTTTGACATCATTGCAGAATACTGTACTTTTTTACTGGTTTTGTGCATCTCTGTTATTCATAGGCAAATTCATAGAGCAAATAAACTGTGGATAATGAGTCACCTAATTTTGCCTAAATGCAGTGCTGAGGTTGACTGTGGTTAGAAAGCCAAATGACCAAAATCCCAAGTGAGCTATTAAATGGAGTTCTTAGATCACATCTTTCTTAATAAGATGGACAATTCTTCTTTTTATCCTTTGACTAATTAAACTTCCTATTGTGTATATTTTTGTGATTTTATTGCTTAAATTTATATTAACACATTTAGTTTCCAGTACCCATAACAACTGTCATAAAAGCAGAATCACTGAAGTGGTGATATAAGATTTGTTGACTCTGTTATGGAGCAAGCAGACTCTGGTTGGTATGAGCAATCACTACAGTCTGATTAGTATGTGGTGTTACAGACCCAGTAATGCTTGCTGTGAGAATATTTTATTGTTGGGATGAGTTATATACACATAGTGCAGTGATAATATGCAGAGGACCATGTCTTATATTCATTTAGTAACGTGTAGTTGTTAATACATGTTATATATGTATATATATATATATATATATATATATATATCCATGATAGAGTATATCCATGAGAGGAAAATTCATCCAGAAAACCATAAAAAATCGTGGAGTCTTGTCCAACAATGTCAGAAAAACCTATTAATAAGCAACAAATGCACACTGAAAATGCCTCATATGCCTCACACCACCATATTTATCCAATGCAGTATATCCCAATATTATACTGACAATTTAGCAAAGGTTTTTGCTGAATTCCAGTAGGCTGCTTTAATCCACTAACACACATCACTGTAGCTAGCTAAGCTAAATTGATACTTTTCACAATATCAGGCATTCTTGAGTTTGCTCTTCTGTTCTGCTGTATAACTGGGTGCATGACAGTGTGGTGGTGATAACTTTTTCATCATACCTCCGAGAGAATAGTAGAGTAACTCCACATTCACTTCTAGTGTCCTTGCCAATTTCACCTGGAAACAAATAGCCATGTCCTCCAGAGATCAGCCGATAGTTAGAAAAATAAAGAAAGGTTGTGTTCCATAAAATTCAAAACATTATAATTTAGAAGTGGCAATACCATTTATCCACACTTCCCTGCTGTGGGGTTTGAGAAGTTCCCATAGGTAAATTAGTCAATCCTTCTTGAATTGCACTTTATTTCTGTTCCTAGACCTCTTTGTCCTTCTGACCCAAAGTGTAATTTAGCATCTGGATGCTCACATTCCCTAACTCCACAAGGCAAGCTGGGGCCTGATTCAAAGCTCACTGATAACAAAGAGAGTATTTCTGTTCACTTCAAAGGGCTCTGGATCAGGCCCTATTTCTGTTAGCATTAAGAACAATCAGACTTGCCTGTGTGCAATTATTAAACCTGTAAATGTAAAAACAACCACATAAGGTACTTAAAGGAATAATCGGACAGATTTAGAAAAGGCATAAATCAGCATAGTTTAATTGATTTAAGTAATTTACACCACCTGAGAATTTGACCCAAGTATTATAAATTTAATGTAATTTATATTCTTTTGAAACAGCATGTTGGCCACAATTTGTCACAATGACTATTTAAGGTGGTTAGTCTCTTTTGCTCTAGAAGTCGGGTGAGTTGTTTGTTTATCTTTTAAAGCTAGGTGCTTTGAGTTTGAACTGAGTCAGTGGGCTCCACGTACTGTTTTTGTCATCTGCCGCCATGATTTAGAAGGCAACAACCTAACAGTGATTAAACAGGGCACTAGGATGTATGTGGTACCCCTTCACTTCCAATACAATCCACAGAAAACAGCATGCTAGGTGGGGAGCAGCCTAAGCTATCCAGTGGGAGACGCTGATGACAAAGGTGTGGCCTAAACCGCACCCCACTCTCTGATATAGGCATTTCTGACCCAGCTTCATGTGTTCCATGAACACGAACCTGTTGCCTACAGTCAGGTGCCTCAGGTGCCTTAGGCATTTCTTGCAGAATTGAATTATGTGCCTGCCTCTCTCCATGCCAAACAGATGGAAGAGGAGGTCATGATAGTGATTTTCATTTTATAACTTTCTCTAGTGGTTAGAATACTCACCTAGCATGTGGGAGATCCAGGTTCAATTCCCCCCTTCTTCCAGAGGTGGGGAAAAAGATATTAATAGGGGTCTCTCACCTCTCAGAAATGCTCTAACTACTTAGCTATGGGATGTGGGACTCCTTCAATCTCTCCTGTTGAAGCTGTTGCTCTGAGGCTATGTCTATACTTGGAGCTAGGGGTGTGGTTCCCAGGCCACTCAGACATACTCATGTTAGCTCTCAACAAGCTAGTATGCTAAAAATAATAGTGTAACTGCCACAGCACAAGCAGTGATGAGTGGCAGCATGGGTTAACTGCCTTGACTACATACCCATGAGGCCCAGTAGGGTTTCTACTGGCTCGGCTAGCCCATGCCACCGGTGCCTGAGCTACTGCAGCTACACGACCATTTCTGGTGAGCTAGCTCAAGAAGTGCTCGTGTGAGTATGTGTACATGTGCTGGGAATCACACACACCCAGCTCTAAGTGTAGACATAGCCACAGAGCAACAGCTTCAATAGGAGAGATTGAGAGATTCTACCCATCAGCATATCTCATAGCTCCTTCCTCTCTCTGTTGTGTAATAACAGAGCTGCTTCAGACTCAACAGAGTATCTAGAGTAGCAGCCATGTTAGTCTGTATCCGCAAAAAGAAAAGGAGTACTAGTGGCACCTTAGAGACTAACCAATTTATCTGAGCATAAGCTTTCATGAGCTACAGCTCACTTCATCGGAAGCTGTAGCTCATGAAAGCTTATGCTCAAATAAATTGGTTAGTACTCCTTTTCTTTTAACAAAGTATCTAGTTGCAGACCAACAGAGCTGAAATCATTGAGAGCTGTGCTAAGTGGTGGGAGCTCAAGACATCCCAGAGTGTGCAGAGCGCTGCATGGCTGGTGGAGCCGGCCGCAGCGCGGCTGATGTCAGAACAAGCTACTGGACAGTGGAGTGAGCAAGATGCCTTTCTTCCCCCCCGCCCCAGCTGGGTTGGTATGTGAACTCATCAAATGAACCTCTGAACTCTTGGTCTCCACTGGCCAACTACTGTGAGAGGGATGTGGTAGAGGGTGAAGGGAAGGGCATGTTAAAGAAACTTTTGGTTGCTGGACTTAAGAACCTGAGGCAAAAGGACACTGCCCAAAGTATGTTTATGAATCTGCTTGTGGTGTTTTCCCAAGCTAATGCTGGGTAGCTTTCTCCCTTTTTATTAAACATTTCTTTTTACACTTTGATTGTGTGCTTGTGAGAATGGAAGTATTGCCTCTTAGAAGTGCCCAAAGGATGGTGTGTTGCAGGTTACTGGGTGGGAGCTCTCGCCAGTTCTGTGTTGTATTGTTGGAAAGGAACCGGGCCCTTGTTGCTGCCAACTCCAACTGGCAGAAGGGTTACATATAGAGCACAAAACAACGGCTGTAGAGCCTCCAGGCACCAAATGCTATCCTATTTAGAGTCTGGGAAGTGGGGAGAACAAAAGGACTGGAAACTCCTGCTGAAACTAATACTGTGGTTTCTGATGGAGTTGGAGTGATTTATACCAACAGTTTGCGGGGCCAATGAAGAGCCAGGATTGTTCAGTCCCTCAGTGGGATGAAAAAGCCTGACTCAGAGACAAAGGGACTAATTTTAGTTTCATTTTTAGAGCTTTTAAGTTTGGAGCTGTGACAGAAGGAGAGCAGCTCAGGAAGTCTCTGCTTAACTCCCACTCTGCACGGAGGGAGACTTCAAACTGCTCTGGCATCTAGTGCATGGTTAGACAATTCCAGCCCTTCAGAGAGCAGTGTCCAGAGTGGCAGAGATCTAACCCAGCACTAGCTACTAAGAGCCACCTGAGACCACCACGTGGCTTCAGGGAGCCAGGAGAGAACCTTACCCCACTCAGGGGTGAAAACACTGTAAGAGGGCCCTTTTGTTTTCTTTAACCAGCCAAATTTTGCAGCACTGCTACACCCATCCCTCGGTTCATCTTAGGCATTCCATCTGCCTGGGAAGGTGCCAGGTCGGGAGCTGGAGTTTATGGTATTGTTGTGAATGTCGGGAGGTGGGGAATCTGTTACAGCTGTCTTTTAGTTAATCTTGTCCCTTTCCTTCCCTAAAGTTAGAGCCTCTCTTTTTTCCTGTTCCCAATAAAGTCCTCTATGTTATACAGATATCCTTACATATATATTTCAAAAAAAGAAAAGGAGTACTAGTGGCACCTTAGAGACTAACCAATTTATTTGAGCATAAGCTTTCATGAGCTACAGCTCACTGATGCTCAAATAAATTGGTTAGTCTCTAAGGTGCCACTAGTACTCCTTTTCTTTTTGCGAATACAGACTAACACGGCTGCTACTCTGAAACATATATATTTCAGATATTGGGGTTTGTATTAATGTATTTTTTTGTTTGTATACTGTGTTATACTCCTTGTTAAGAGTAATAGCATTAGTTATCTTCATGAGGGATAGCACCCCTTGTGTCCCAGGCACAGTGAGGGGGGGCTACCTTGGGTGGAGGCATAAAGCGTCAGAACAAAGAACCCAAGACCCAACCTCCTGTGAGGAGAAGAGAAGTCTCTTAAATTAACAGACACCAGGGAGGAGGTTTGTGTTATCCCTCAGGGAAGGGGTTACATAAATATGACCCGAACCTCCCTCTACTTCCACTAGTAAATATGTTGAGTACTATGTACTGGTGGAAGTACATATGTTGAAACCCATGATAAGATTATTGTGCTTTACAATTTTGATATTTAATAGTCCCAGTGGAAAAAAAAATCAGCTAATTCAAAAGAAATTCTACTAAGAAATGAAGGTGACAGTAAAAATTAAAATGTCTGATAGCTGTCAGTTCATTTAAAAAAGAAAAATAAGCTGATTTAGATATCTAAATCTTGTCTTGCAATTATCCACACTAGTCTGCTCCTGTATTCATTTTACGTAGGTTAGGGTTACCCTCCGTTATACTACCTAAAGTGAATGGAGTGGAGAGAACCTTATCTTCCCAGGAAAATGTCTGTTATTGTGGATATAGTTTCCTAGAGCACTTTCAATGTTTGTTTCCCTGTGATAGCAGGGCAAGGTCTCTGGAGAAAATTTTCAGTGTCCAGGAAAAGGTCTCCACTAATATGCTTGCACTGAGCTTAGATTGGAGAATTTACATTCAGGAATTCTGTAACACAGTAGAAACAGTAAGACTAGCAAGTAGTCCTGAATGGGGAAATACTATACATCATCTTTACTCCACAACCCGAGAACAAAATCATTCAAAGGACTACTGTTTTTTTCTTTTTTTTTGCAATGTATTACACTAAGACATCATGAAACTGATAGCACACAGGTAATGTATTAGTGTAATATAAGCAGATCAGCCAAACTCTAATGACATCTGACTCACGGCATCGTCCAGGGATAATGGATCCAGGGTTGGGCGCTTTTTTCTTGTTAGGTGTTGTTTTCAGTTAGAAGTCATATGATATTTCCTGATGCCAGTTTGATGGATTAACACTAAATTGGCTCTCTGGCATTATTTTTAGTACAACAGTGCCGGATTTATTACTCTGCAGTTCAACCACACTAAGGGCCTGCCAATTACAAAGCCACATTTCACAATCAAGCTCGGATTAGCCCACATGATGGGAAAGACATTAATAACATGCAACTGAGGCTTAAAATACTACTTTATTTTTTTCTGGGTAAGGAAAGGACGAAACTGCAGGATTTAAGAGATACAATCTGTTTTCTATGTAATACAGTTTGTTTACCTGCAGTGTCCGCAGGTTTGGCCGATTGCAGCTCCCACTGGCCGTGGTTTGCTGTTCCAGGCCAACGGGGGCAGCAGGAATCGGCGCGGGCCGAGGGGTGTGCTGGCCGCCGCTTCCTGCAGCCCCCATTGGCCTGGAACGGCAAACCGTGGCCAGTGGGAGCTGCGATCGGCCGAACCTGTGGATGCTGCAGGTAAACAAACCGTCCTGGCCTGCAGCAGATTTCCCTGATGGGCTGCATGCCAAAGGTTGCCGATCCCTGTAATACAGTGATAGTTTACATTAGTATTTTTTTTTTTTAATATAAGACAATGAGTTTTCAAGTTCATGTGAGAGGAAATTGCTTTCTAATTTCCAATAAAAAATCCAAAACAAGTTATAACAAGTTCTCCCAGCCTCGCCAGTGTCCCTGCATAGTCTACCTAGACTTACCTTGTGGCAATCACAAGTACTGCATGGCCACTAACACTTCACCTCTTGAAGCAAGTGGCCAGGGAATGGCAAGGAATGGGCAGAGATTTAGCTCCATCCCCACCTCAATATAGCAGTCCCCAGAGCTGAGGTGGCTGAGGAGGTAGTAATTTGATGTTCATTTAGGCCAACAACAAATTATTTTCCCTGGAGTTGAGAGGAAATTATGGCTCTGGATTCCTTCCCTTGGAGACTCCTGTGGTGACACAGCAGTGCAGCACAGCGCTCTCAGCCCAAGGGAAATGGGCAGCTAAGGTAGCTTTGCTTCCTTCTCCTATGCTGCTCTAGAGTGGCCCCTGAGGTAACTTAGCTTTGGGACCTAAGTGATAGTAGCTTGCTGGAGCTGCCTTATGGGACCCTGTGCTGCCCAGAATCTCTACAGCACTCCATGTTGCAGCCCCTCCCACAGCACATCCTGTACACAAGGGCTTGTGGAGGGGTCATCAAAGACAGGCTGACAGCTGTCTTCTACCATGTCCTTGCCAAGGGAGCCCTCTCTCTCTACTAATACCAGGAAATTTAGAGCACCTTATTTGCATTCCCAGCTCTTTGATGCAGCCAAAAAGGCCAGAGTAGGGGTGAGGGTCTCACCCTTAATTTAAATAAGAATGAAGTTATAATGTATTTGCTCTCAGGTATATAATAAGTACTGGTCTAGTGACAGACTTGTTACTGCTCATTTCAGAAACTTTACATTCAACTCTTTAATAATTGTCTTGTTTTTACATTTAATGCTGATTGCTTGATGGAAATCACAACTTTCTTGTTAGTCTTGGAATCAGTTCAGATTGGAATTCTTGTGCATGCTTATGAGAAAATACACAAAGAACCTAATGTAACTTTAGTGCTTAAAGCCTTGAAAGTAAATAAAACCCTTTAGTAGTTGGATATCTGTACAGTGTAAATATATTGGAAACAGGTCAAAGAATTAGAACACAGTTCCAGAGTCAGTAGATTTTTTTCCCATTAACCAGCTAAAATTGAGACCTATTTTCGCTCAGTAGTTACACACACAAAGGCTGAAAGAAACCCTTAATGTGGATTATTCCATTAGCACATGGACTGATCACATTCCTCACTTGCTTCTTTATATGCACCAAAGTCTCTTTATGGACACCACTCATTATCTACTAGACATCCATTAGAGAGGAATTGTTGCACAGTCTGTAATAATACAATCATACAAGTTAAAGAATCAAAATCTTACTGATGCTGCCATTATAGTTAAAGGGAAAGAGCGTTTAATTTGGGTATTGCTATTCTTTTAATGAAATATATTTTAATAGCTTTGAAATTTAGGTCTAGTAGAACCAAAAAAGAATTGATATTAGAACATGTTCGTATAAAAGATGACACGGGTATTTTCTGAAATAAATGAGGTACATGCCAATGTGGAGGAGTGGGGATAATTGTTGTTTATTTATGTTGCCTTTGACTTCCTTTATATCCACATGTGAGGTTTGGATGAACATGTTTTATCATAAACATTAATCAATCTAAGGATTAAATGTTAATGCTCATGCTTATTACAAATATCACTTTCCTCCACAAATGGACCACCCGAGGAGTATTCAGTGGGACTAAGGGTGCCAGAATCTGGCCTTGAGTGAATCAAATAGACACTCAGATCTGAAAATGATTGGAAATAATCTTGTGCTTAATGTTAACGTCCTTGTAAGTAATGCTTGAAAAGGTGATATTAACTTCAACTCTTGTACCTAAAGTCTGTGGCACAATTCCCCTTTGCAACTATAGGCACCAAATCAAGAAAGCACTTGGGCACATCCTAACATTTGGTTCTGAACTGGGATGCTTTCCTAGATCAGGGCCTAAAAATGGCCACTCATGTGATTTAATAAAAAAGAATAAGTTTTCTGATGTTTTGTAATTTGGATTTAGGTACCCAACATTAGGCACCTACATATGAAAATTTTAATCTGAAGCCTTCACTGAAAACCCAGCTGTGGCAGTTACAAACTACCTGGATTATCATCTTGTTAGCTGTTGCCTTGTGTCACAATGTATTGCAGTGCCAGCTTATAACCAGTTTATCAGGTGACAGAAAGTAATAACACAGTGTGCGATAGTAAGTGTGATACAACAGCTATAATGAAAGGTGAAAAGATGTTTCTTTGCTGCCAAAACCTGAATGCAGAACTCCATGTATCTTCATCAACTGATGACAGCATTGATTTATCACAAGGTTAGGCACTGCATTCTCTATATCCTTTACTCCAATTTCAGTTATAGTCATATTACATCATCAACTGCAGAAAAAAAATACAGAGCATCCTGAACTTGGATCCTGGAAGACAAGTAATAATTGTAGAAATCATCATAGTGTCATGTCATTCCCATCTTTGATCTTCTGTATGCATGTCGCCTATTCTGTTATGGACTGTGTATTTTACATCATGTGCAGAATCAAGCACATTGCTGGCACTTCATCATCTTCAAAGTTGATTTTCAAATATTTTCATTTTTAAAGTGTGTTTATTTAAGATAAAATATATGCATTCTGATAATGGCTTTGTATATAGATTAATTTTATATTCATTTATTTTTAAAAAATCATAGCAGCTCAGCTTTGAACAAGTGAATAAGAACACTTAAATGAAAATTAGAAAGCTACAATCAGTTTGGCTATACAGAGGATACCTAATAAGAATATTTACTAATGGACAGCAGCAAAATGGATGATGTGTTTACAGAGAGGCAAGAAATACTAGTTCAAATTTGGGTCTCTATTCTGCATGTTATACACTGTATGAGCACTATATCTTTCCTTACAATATTTATATTGTTCCTGCAGTCCTCATGGTAAAAATGTTGTTGCCAACTTTCGCCTCTATTTTTCGAGTGTCTTTAAGATAGCTCATTCCATTTGTACTATGTCATTTGCTAACTGTCCACATTGGAAATGCTGGATTCACTCATGCAAACCTGTAGCATTTTAATTATTTACAGACATAGACCCTAAATCTTAAGCACATTAAGTGAACACAAAAAATAGAATGTCTTTGTCCTAGTGGGACATGCAATTGGAGCTAGATCATAAGCTCACTGCTTATGATGGATTTAATGATAAATCCATCCAGCCCAATTCTTTTAGATGTTGAGAGCCTCTCTTCAGTAAGAGTTGTTGATTTCAGTGGGACTTTAGGTTATTCAGCACCTTCAAAGGGGCATACAGCACCTCACAGGCTGATGTCTTTAATCTTTTAAAAGGAAATATAGGAAAAGTCTAGTATTTTCTAATGGTAATTGACCCAAAGCTGCTCTGAGGAAGTTTCAGAACAACTCTCCAATAGATGACTTTCAATAAACATGCTTTTATAAAAGATAATTTACATTGTTCCATACTTAACAGTTCCATGTTGCTCCTGGCAAAAGGTAATGATACTTACATCCATGACATGACCTTGAAAATTTTCCAAGGGACAAGGCAAAATGGGAGTTGGATGGCTAAAATCCAGTTCGACTTTCTGCAAATATAAATGTTAAATGGAACCCAGCTGAATTTTCAACTCTACGTGGGTACGTGTTTACTTCAGCTGTACTTCTGCCAACATCAGCTTTAGAGACACTGGGGCAGGGGTAGAGTATTAGAAAAAAATGCTCCCGTTTTTGCTTCTGTGACAAGGCAAAATGCTTTGTTAACAGGTGAACACTAAAATTTTATTTGTATTGCATGTATTGTATATGTAGAGAAGCAGTGGTTTCATTGATCTAAAAGTGTAATTGTGACTGAGATTCAGTGAGTTAATAACAACTGTTAGTATGACATATTGGGATATTATAACTTCAAGTATCCATTTAAATAGGCCCACAACATAAATAGGATTGACAGGTGTCTGGTTTTTGAACGGAACACTGAATTGAAAAGGGACCCTGGCAGCTCCGGTCAGCACCTCTGACCAGGCCATTAAAAGTGCGGTTCGCAGCAAAGTGGGGCTAAGGCAGGCTTCTTACCTGGCTCCCGTGCAGCTCCTCGGAAGCGGCGACATGTCCCTCAGCTCCTAGGCAGAGGCGTGGCCAGGGGAACTCCGCACACTGTCTCTGCCCCAAGCGTGGGCTCCACAGCTCCCATTGGCTGAGAACCACGGCCAATGGGAGCTGCAGGGGTGATACTTGTGGGTTCAGGCAGCGCACACCATTCAGAGCCACCTTGCTCGCCTCCACCTTGGAGCCGAGGGACATGTCACCGCTTCCAGGAGCCATCCAAGGTAAGCACCACCCAGAGCCCTCACCCCCACCCTCACCCCAACCCCAACCCCAGCTCACAACCCTCTCCTGCACACCAAACCCCTTGGCCCCAACCCAGAGCCCCCTTCTAGATCCCAAACTCCTCATCCCTGGCCCCAGCCCAGAGCCCGCACTCCCAGCCCAGAGTCAGTATCCCCTCACATACCCACCCCCCTGCTCCAGCCCAGAGCCCCCTTCTGCACCATGAACCCCTCATTTTTGGCCTCACCCCCACCCGCACCCCAACCCCCTATCCCAGCCCAGTGAAAATCAGCAAGTGAGTGAGGGTGAGGGAGAGTGAGTGACAGAGGGAGTGATGGGGGGTGGGGCCTCGGAGCAGGGTGGGATGGGTCAGGGAAGGGGCAGAACCTCAGGGGAAGGAGGGGGCAGCGCAAAGATGTTTAGTTTTGTGTGATTAGAAAGTTGGCAACCCCAAGCATGTATGAAAACTAATCACAAATACTAGGTTTTAAAAGGAAAATTTTCTTATACCATAAGATTTGAAAAGTTCCATAAAATCAAACTGCAAGTTGATTTCTTTTTTATGTCAATGAAAACTGTAAATATAACACTGAACTTGGCGAATAAACAGTATAATGAGATTTAGGTCTGAGATTGTACCTGCTGCTACACAATATATTAATGAAATGTTAACTCCAGCAGTAAACAAGCTAAAATTATGTCCTCACTGGCATCAAAGGGTTATTTAAATATTCGTTGCTAAGGTTAAGTTAAAATAGTTAGCATAATTATTGTAAAAGTAATTTCAGTCAGGCTAGGCATTTAGGATGACAAAGCATTCCTAAATAAGCCTCAGTGAATTTTTTAACCACAAATGTGATACATCTTTTCTTCATTATTTAAGCTCATAAGTAAGTATTTTAAATGTAATTCCCACTAGTTCAGTTAATCTCTTCTCAGTGAACCAGAATTAAAGCACTTATAAGAGGATCAAGACTTGAACTGAGTATAACAACCTATGTTTCATGATTGATTTTTATGTCTTAACAGGAATTCCTTTTTAATAAGCATTAGTTTGCATTACATAGTCAGAGCCAAGATTTCAAAACGCTCATGAGGTACAGGATGTACCATAATAGAGACACTGTGCCAGGAATAAATTTGTACTGTACGTCTAACAATGAGATTCCAAATGTCAAAAAGTATAGACATATCTCCTAAGTTGAAAAAAAAGAATAGAAAATGTGACCATAGACAGGAAAAGAGAATCAAATCTGTCTCAGGCAAAAGATCTGATTACAATAACTAGTTATATGTACCTATCTGTCTGTTTTAGGGTTTTATGTTAACACTCATTACCGTAGTATCTGAGTGCCTTCCATGTAAAATGGATTAACAATAGTAAAGTCCCTAGCATACTTCATAGAGTCTCTGGTTCTTGTACCTTTTTGGGGAGAAATAACTGCAATAACGTACTGCATTCAAAATTACATACTAACTAGAACTGTATGGAACATTTTTGACTATTTTGTTTTGGTCAAAATATGCTGTTTCATCAAAGCTGAAGTGATTCGTGGAGACATATCCAAGAAACTGCTGTGGAAGGGTGTGGGACTGGAGGGGCAGAGATTGAATCGGTCTAGGGAGAAAATGAGGAGCAATCATAGGCCAGCTTTCTTTTGAGACCAGAGGGTTAGTATGCTGCTGGAGCACCACTCCCCTCTGTTTACCTGACAGACAAGGGGGCCCAATTGCATTTTTCAACCAGGCTGCCCACTAAAATCTGCCACTGCTTTAAAACAAACAAGCAATTAAGAAACACCTGTGGCTTCAAAGTATCAAATAAAATGTATTGAGAAAAGCAAAATCATGAAGATGTTTAGCAGTTTATGCACACAACCACATGATCTTACTGCTGCCTTAAACCCCTTTCTCTTTGTCCCCCATTTTCTTCCTATCTTTCTTTTCCTCTTCTCTTTTTGTGAGTTTGTTTGTTGCTTTAAAGTTATTTCTCTGTAAAGCATCATAACACTGTATACTTCATAATTATACTTAATATTGCTCCCACTGAGGATATAACTGATCAACTCTCAAATACCCTTGTGAAATAGGTAAGAATGTTCTATGATTTCCATTGCACAGATGAGGGGGACTGGAACAAAAAGAAGTGCAAAAACTGTCTTGAAGTCACACAGCAAACCAGTGGCTATGTCATGAGTAGAACTAGGAGCATCTGGGTCCATGGTTAGTCTACTAGATCTCCTGTGACTCATAGATTCATAGATATTTAGGCCAGAAGGGACCATTATGATCATCTAGTCTGACCTCCTGCACAATGCAGGCCACAGAATTTCACCCACCACTCCTAAAAAAGACCTCACACCTATATCTGTGCTATTGAAGTCCTCAAATTGTAGTTTGAAGACCTCAAGGAGCAGAGAATCCTCCAGCAAGTGACCCGTGCCCCATGCTACAGAGGAAGGCGAAAAACCTCCAGGGCCTTCCAATCTGCCCTGGAGGAAAATTCCTTCCCGACCCCAAATATGGCGATCAGCTAAACCCTGAGCATATGGGCAAGATTCATCAGCCAGATACTACAGAAAATTCTTTCCCGGGTAACTTGGATCTTACCCCATCTAAAAACCCATCACAGGCCATTGGGCCTATTTACCATGAACATTTAATTACCAAAACCATGTTATCCCATCATACCATCTCCTCCATAAACTTATCGAGTTTAATCTTAAAGCAAGATAGATCTTTTGCCCCCACTACTTCCCTCGGAAGGCTATTCCAAAACTTCACTCCTCTGATGGTTAGAAACCTTCGTCTAATTTCTAATCTAAATTTCCTAGTGGCCAGTTTATATCCATTTGTTCTTGTGTCCACATTGGTACTGAGTTTAAATAATTCCTCTCCCTCTCTGGTATTTATCCCTCTGATATATTTATAGAGAGCAATCATATCTCCCCTCAACCTTCTTTTAGTTAGGCTAAATAAGCCAAGCTCCCTGAGTCTCCTTTCATAAGACAAGTTTTCCATTCCTCGGATCATCCCAGTAGCCCTTCTCTGTACCTGTTCCAGTTTGAATTCATCCTTCTTAAACATGGGAGACCAGAACTGCACACAGTATTCCAGGTGTGGTCTCACCAGTGCCTTATATAACGGTACTAAAACCTCCTTATCCCTACTGGAAATACCTCTCCTGATGCATCCCAAGATGACATTAGCTTTTTTCACAGCCATATCACATTGGCAGCTCATAGTCATCCTATGATCAACCAATACTCCAAGGTCCTTTTCCTCCTCCGTTACTTCTAGTTGATGTGTCCCTAGCTTATAACTAAAATTCTTGTTATTAATCCCTAAATGCATGACCTTACACTTCTCACTATTAAATTTCATCCTATTCCTATTACTCCAGTTTACAAGGTCATCCAGATCCTCCTGTAGGGTATCCCTGTCCTTCTCTAAATTAACAATACCTCCCAGCTTTGTATCATCTGCAAACTTTATTAGCACACTCCCACTTTTTGTGCCCAGGTCAGTAATAAAAAGATTAAATAAGATTGGTCCCAAAACTGATCCTTGAGGAACTCCACTGGTAACCTCCCTCCAACTTGACAGTTCACCTTTCAGTAGGACCCGTTGTAGTCTCCCCTTTAACCAATTCCCTATCCACCTTTCAATTTTCCTATTGATGCCCATCTTATCCAATTTAACTAATAATTCCCCATGTGGCACAGTATCAAACGCCTTACTAAAATCTAAGTAAATTAGATCCACTGCGTTTCCTTTATCTAAAAAATCTGTTACTCTCTCAAAGAAGGAGATCAGGTTGGTTTGGCACGATCTACCTTTTGTAAAACCATGTTGTATTTTGTCCCATTTACCATTGACTTCAATGTCCTTAACTACCTTCTCCTTCAAAATTTTTTCCAAGACCTTGCATACTACAGATGTCAAACTAACAGGCCTATAATTACTTGGATCACTTTTTTTCCCTTTCTTAAAAATAGGAACTATGTTAGCAATTCTCCAATCATACGGTACAACCCCTGAGTTTACAGATTCATTAAAAATTCTTGCTAATGGGCTTGCAATTTCTTGTGCCAATTCTTTTAATATTCTTGGATGAAGATTATCTGGGCCCCCCGATTTAGTCCCATTAAGCTGTTTGAGTTTCGCTTCTACCTCAGATATGGTGATGTCTACCTCCATATCCTCATTCCCATTTATCATGCTACCATTATCCCTAAGATCCTCTTTAGTCTTATTAAAGACTGAGGCAAAGTATTTGTTTAGATATTGGGCCATGCCTAGATTATCCTTGACCTCCACTCCATCCTCAGTTTTTAGCGGTCCCACTTCTTCTTTCTTTGTTTTCTTCCTATTTATATGACTATAGAACCTTTTACTATTGGTTTTAATTCCCTTTGCAAGGTCCAACTCTACTTGACTTTTAGCCTGTCTCACTTTATCCCTACATATTCTGACCTCAATAAGGTAGCTTTCCTTACTGATCCCTCCCTTCTTCCACTCCCTATATGCTTTCTGCTTTTTCTTAATTACCTCTCTAAGATGCTTGCTCATCCAGCTTGGTCTACAACTCCTGCCTATGAATTTTTTCCCCTTTCTTGGGATGCAGGCTTCCGATAGCTTCTGCAGCTTTAATTTAAAATAATCCCAGGCCTCCTCTACCTTTAAACCCATAAATTCTTCAGTCCAATCCACTTCCCTAACTAATTTCCTTAATTTTTGAAAGTCAGCCCTTTTGAAATCAAAAACCCTAGTTGCAGATTTATTTTTGTTAATCCTTCCATTCAGTTTGAACTGAATTAGCTCATGATCACTTGAGCCAAGATTATCCCCTACAACCATTTCCTCTATGAGGTCCTCATTACTCACCAAGACCAAATCTAAAATGGCATCCCCTCTAGTCGGTTCAGCAACTACTTGCTGAAGGAATCCATCAGCTATCGCATCTAGGAAAATCTGAGCCCTATTATTATTACTAGCACTCGTCCTCCAGTCTATATCTGGGAAGTTAAAGTCTCCCATGATCACACAGTTTCCATTAGTATTTACTTTATTAAAAACATTAAAAAGGGCTCTATCCATATCCAAATTAGATCCCGGCGGTCTATAGAACACCCCAAGCATTATCCCAGGGGAGGCTCTAATAGTTTTCTTCCCCAATTTAATTGTTGCCCAGACAGACTCAGTCATATCCATTTCATCGCTTCTTATTTCTTTACATTCTATCTCATCATTGATATACAGTGCTACTCCACCACCTTTACCTTTATTTCGGTCTTTCCTAAACAGCACATACCCTTCAATACCTGTAGCCCAGTCATGACTACTATTCCACCAGGTCTCTGTTATACCTATAATATCTGGTTTCACTTCCTGCACCAGTAACTCTAGTTCCTCCATTTTATTACCTAGGCTCCTTGCATTAGTGTACAAACATCTTAATTTTTGCTGTTTGGCCTCACTCACATTCTGTACCCTATTAGGCACGGTTATTTTACTACCAGTATAACCTATTAGACTTGTATCTACACTGCCCTTCCTCCTACCTACAGCTGTATCCACTCTTACTTCATTTTCTTTCCACTCTATGCTAAATTCTGGCGTGGAGATTACCTGGACATCTCCCAACCATCTCCCCCAAATTCCTAGTTTAAAGCTCTCTTAATCAGTTGTGCCAGCCTCCATCCTAGAAGTCTATTTCCTTCCCTACTCAGATGAAGTCCATCCCGAGAGAACTGTCCTCTATCCATGAATGCCTCCCAATGACCATACATCCCAAAGCCCTCCTTATAGCACCACTGCCTAAGCCATCTATTGATAGTCATAATCTTGTCACACCTTTGTTGCCCTTCTCTAGGAACAGGCAGAATCCCACTAAAGATCACCTGAGCCTCAATTTCCTTAAGCGTCCTCCCCAGCCTAGCATAGTCTCCCTTAATACTTTCCAGCGAGAATCTAGCCGTATCATTTGTTCCCACATGAAGGATAATTAGGGGATTCTTTCCTGCTCCCTTTAGAATCCTTTTCAACCTCAGGTCTACATCCCGTATCTTAGCACCTGGAAGACAGCACACCCTCCTATTTTCTGGATCAGCTCTGGTTACAGGCCTATCTATTCTTCTCAGTAAAGAGTCCCCAATCACATAGACCTGCCTTTTCCTAGTGACGGTGCTATTCTCCAGTCTATCCCCTGTTCCCTCTGGCTGCAAGTTCTTTCCATTCCCATTCTCCCTTGTAATCCTTTTTAACCCATCCTGTATCCTCCTGGGGCTCATATTTGGTGTAATCTCCATTAACTCTTCCCCTTTTCCTATAGGACTAACCGCTCTTCTCTTTTTCCTTGCCCTGTCACCTTCAGTGACTACCTGCTGAGCCCCTTCATCATTTTCCAACTCTGCAAACCTATTCTGAAGCTCTATTTCTCCTTCACTAGCCCGTCTTTTCCTCTGCCTAGTTCTTTTAGTCACATGCTTCCACTGACCACTTTCCTCACCCAGTCTCCCCTCAGAATTCCCTAGTCCTGCTTCCATCTGCAAGTCTGAGCTTTTCCCTTCAGATACCTCATGTCTTTGCTCCATAATCTGCTCAAACCCCTTCCTAAACTCTACCAGACTTTCCACCTGCATCTCCAAACCTCTGATCTTTTCCTCCATCAGCTCTATTAGACGGCATTTCATGCAGACAAAACTCTTACCAGGTGCCCCCTCCAGGATCATGTACATACCACAGCTTCCACATCCAGTCATCTTCATTGTGTCATCTGCTACATGGGTCACTCCCACTGCCACCTCTGAATCTGTCATAGCCTTCCCACCTAAATCCTGTTAATCAGGGAAACACACCACCAAAACACCACCACCCACAGCAAAAACAAACCCCACACAAGCACCACAAGACAAACTCCCCTTTCAAACTCCCCTGTTTACAGCTCTGTTTGCTGGCTCCTGTGCCGCTGCCTGACTGGCTGCTACCTTTATAGGACCCCTACTCAGTGAAGCATGTGCCGAATGGACAGAACCTAGTTGGTGCTTCTGGCAGTGAAAACATTGTGAACAGTAAAAAACCAACAGCAGAATGCTCCAAAAAAGCTTTAATGTTGGTAAAAGGCCAGTCACATTTTAACAAATGGAAGTCCATCATGAAAACCAAAGATAGGGCATTCCAAATCACCCAGCTGCATAGGCCTGAAGATTCCAGACTTCAAAATTAAGTGGGATCACATTGGTGGTTTCCAGAAAAACTTTAATTAAACTCACAGTTGCAGCTAACCCAGTGTTCTGTGTTCCTAGTCAGTTATTTGTCCCAGCTTTATTACATTGCTGAGCAGCTTTATGTTCGCTTAGGATCACACTGAGAAAGATTTCAATCTGGAAGCTTGACTCTAAATCTGGTATTATTAGAACAAATGTACTTGTGCATTCAAAGGTTGGGAAAAGCTCAAATATTGATTAATCTAGTGCAACACCTGCAATGTGGGTTAGCCCCAATTTTCTGAGAAAATCTGATAGTATGAAATGATAGGGTCAAGAAGTAGTAATAATGGACAGCAACTATGTGGATGCATTTTACAATTCTTTGCACACTGCTTCATGTCATCCTAACACAAATGCCTACATGGCTCATTCTAGACTCCCCTTTTCACAGTCAACCATTAAAATTCAATTATTCTTTCACTGCAGTCACCACAATATGTAAAGCAACAAAACCAAATATATTTGATTATGAAGAACAAGTTAAAATGATGCTTTTTTAAAACTATATTATGTTATCATAACACACACATTGCTTTGCAGACATTCTATATGAGAAAAGGAGTAAAATCCTGGCCCCATTAAAGTCAATGGGAATTTTTTCAGTGACTTCAGGAGGCCAGGATTTCACCCAAGAATTTTAAAATTAAGTGGAACCACATCAAGTAAATCCAACAAACCATAGGGGCTAGGGGAGATAGAGGGTTCACAGAAGTGGCAGATATGCCCTCAGAAGAGTATTATTTACATTTGTAGACTGGATCTGCAATCATCTGAAGTGACTTTCTGTTTTTGTTTTGGTGTTTTAGTTATTTTGCAGTTTGTGTTATTTAATTTTTCTACCCAGCCGCATGACTGGCTGCAGGCATGGCAATGGGAGGTGAAGATGACAAAAGTGGTGGGATGCTAGCTGACAAAAGTGGGTTTTAAAGATGGGTGGCAGGAGCTGTCTGATCACTTGGCACAGGAGATGCGAACGGCTGAGCCAGCTGTAGGGGAAAGGATAGGCAAAAACATAGAGTGGTGACTTAGAGAAGGCATCCTAGATCAAATGGGTAGAAAACACATTTATTTGGATAGATTTGGCAGTGAATCTAGCATTGAACTCTCTGCTCTACTCATTGAACAGTAGCCAGTGCATTTGGTTTCATGATTCCAAAATAGCACACCATAGATTAGTCTGCCCAACGCTTTGGAATTATATACAATTATCCTTACCCAGAAAATGTGGATAATGTACAGTAGTCGATTAACCTTTTTATTTATCTTATTTATTTATTTATTTTCCAGTTCAGTACCTTACAGTAAAATCTGCTAAAATATACAGATTTAGTGAGTGGGAGCATTTTAATAGAACATTAGTCCATGTCCCGCTTCCTTTGTGTTATTAAAGGTGTCTCTTGAATAGCTTTTTTGACATACGTAAGTAGCAAAATATATTGTAGTTCACTGTAGCCAGGGTGAGACTTTATCTGGCAGCAACCATATATCTTAGTGCTAGGACTAGAATGGAAAATTTGTATTACAGCTCAAAGCGAGCATACTCCTTTCCATGTTTTGCAGTAGCTAGAGGTCTCCAGTTGCTCAAAGGCAAATGATGTCGAAGCAGCTTTCGCCTGAAGAGTCCTGAGTGTAGTTGGAAAACCTCCAGTTGCCTCCTAGTGAAGAACTCCTAGTGCTTTGGACGGTGAGGTCTGTCAGGTTAGCAGCAGCCTCCCCCTAAAGATTTTTGCTGGTCAGAGAAAGACAGAATTGTGCCATGAGAAGCTGTTTCCACCCTTCATATCCCATACCCTTCACCAACAGAATTCCTCCTTCCTTTCACTTAGCAGATCCTCTTATTGTCTCCCTGCCACCAGTCAGTCCCTTACTGGTCACTCTCATTCCCCTTTCATAGCTGTAGACAAAACATACATTTTCTGTCTGTATGAATTTTTATTTTAGCTAGTGGAGCTCTTCTTCCCTCTATTGCCTAATTGCAGGGCCATACCACCTGGTTCAACTGCCTGCTGGGCCATTATCTTTAAATCCATTCATTTTCTTATATGCAAGAGAATGAGAAAGAGTGTGAGCAGTGAAAAGACAGAGAAATGTGTGGACTCTAGTCCAACTTTGATCGGACCATTTCAATATCTACAGAGAGAGTGAGAGAGAGAGATTAGAAGGTAGGGTAGAGGACTGAAAAGAGCATGGAAACAGAATATGAAAGCACGAAGCAGACAGGAGGATATGATAAGGAGGTGTAAAGGAAGGGGTTGAGAGCCTGCTGAAAACAAATCATTGTGAAAGAAAGGATGATGGGACAGACAGTTCATATTGTTAACAAATAGGGAGCTATCAATAAGCAGTGTGTCAAAAAATGGAGGACAACAAGCCAGTAGGGGAGGGTAACTATGGAAGTCAGTTATTAGGTAAGTATTAAATGGAACAGGCCTATTGCCAGTAGTTGTGTGTGCATGCCCTTCTCAATTTTTTGACTGTTAAGGAACCTAGTGGACTCTAACAGATATTTTGTTTCCTAGACTTCCTAGCATTTCACACACAGATCAGCGTTCACTAGATCTTCCCTTTGATGAACACTTGAAGACGAGATTATTCAAAGAGACCCAAATGAATCTAATGAATCAATGTTTAAAAGAAAAAAAGAACACCTGTCATACTGCTGATTTCTTTTCTGTGGAGCTTTAAGACTCCAAAGCTACACAGAGAGAATGAAACTGCTAGCAAATGGTTCTGATTCAAATTGTCAGCAACTTTATTAACCGACTTAACTCTTGGGATTATGCTTGTTTGGGTTTGTTATATATTGCTTTTTAGACAACATGCTAACATTCCCTACCATAGATTTCCTTCAATCAAAGAGAACTGGAACATTTGGAAAATAATTTTATATTCTATTTTGAATCATATGACAGCTCAGTTAATTCACTGCTGAAAATTTGTAAATCTGTCCTTAACGTTTAGGAAAGGTTTTCCCCACATTCTTTTTTCCTTCTTGAGGCTAGCCCACAGAGAGAATAGTGGTATTTCTTGTTGTCCAAACGCTATAGTCAATTACACTAGGCAGGCATGGCACCATACTGCAGCTAATCTACTCTCTGTAAACCCTGCGCTTGTTCCTGTTCTGATCTAATAAATGTCTTTAAGATTATACTTCATTTTTATGGCATATGTGTATCCTCAGTGACACTCTTCCACTGACCTGGCTACTGCATGAGTGCAAGACTAAGTAACTCCTTCCCTCTCATATCTCTTACATTGTCTTTGTATGATGCTAATCATGCCAGTTTTGACATCCCAGTGGCCCTCTTCTCTCATATCTATTGCCATGCTTTCTCCCATTTTAATCTCTACTTGTTGAATACCTTTCCTCAGCAGGTCGGCAAAGCCACAACCTTCTCTTCCCCTGAATCCCTACTCAAGATCTTTTCTCTCTGCAAGACCTACTACAAGTTAGTTGGCTATGTCATAAACTTACTTATTCCCTTTCTCTATTCAGGATCATATTTTTCCAGGCTTATTCATGTTGAGTCATCCCATTGAAATGAATATAACTTCTTGCAGAGTCAGGTATGATTCAATTTGAGAAAACAATAACAGAATAATTCCCCTCTGTGAGTTAAGTTCTCATTTATGTAGAGAGCAGGGTTGAATGTCATGAGGAAAGAGTACAAGAAGACTGATATTAACCATCTGTCTGTCAATTTATAATGCAACATTACCATGGTATCTGACCAGTAGGACATGAGGTAGAAAAGGGATATGGATTCAGTAAAATGCAAGGCAGTTTCAGATTGCGTAAACAAACTGCATTAAAAAATATAAGCATGGAATAGGAAAGGATGCGAAAGTAGCATTTCCTAGCATCAGCTCCCATATGCATCCACAAACCTTTCTCATTTGTTAAACATAGAAAAGAACACTTTTAAGACAGCCAAGTTTTTAAAAAAGATGCACCACATATGGAAAATATTTTATAAAGGCTTACAGCAAAATTGTTATCTTTTTTTATTAAACTAGGCATGGAAGCAAGTTAAAATAAAACACTGATAACAGTTACAGAGTATCACAGTTTTATTACTTTCAGATGAAAGACTAACATAATCCACAGTGGTTTTGTTCTTGTCCTGATTCAGTTTCAATAAAATTCATATTTAATTGATGTTATACAGCAGGACTTTGTAGGACAGACTTTATTTATTTATAATGAAACTTAAACTACACAAGGTAATAATGTGACCTTAGGAAAAAAACAATACCAGAAATGCTGTATCTTTGCTCTCTCTGAAACTCTCGTATTACCCTGTAACAAAATGGCACCGGATTATAGTTACATTACTTCAATACAGTGTGAATGTAGGTATGTAGTTCTGATGCCCAACCTGGAATTGCAATACCAGCAATGAGTCATAGCTTAGTTTAGACCCAAAGTCTATGGCTATCATTTTAACATTCTCTGTTCTGTGCTAGAATCTGAGCTGAAGCTTATTGAAGTTAATAGCAATACTTCCTTTGGCTTCAGTGGGCTTTAGATCAGGCCCTTATTGAGTAGGAAGAAGCTATATGTCAGTCAGAACTCTTATGTAATAAACATGTCTTTTGTTCAATATTAAACTATTCATCTATTCCTCAAGGCCTATGTGGCAGCCATCTACCACCATAACTTTATCTAATTGCAAAAGGAAAGTTGGACATTTCTTTTAAGGATAGCTGTTTTAGGTGAGCATGCAGACAAACAGAAAGATAGATAGGTCTAATGCTGTCACTAACTACCCACTCATTTAGCTTCTCTATTTCCTGGGTGGCATAATACTGTATCCACTTGCTTTACAAAGGGGAGTTCAGTAAAAAAGTGTTTCTAAACTGTCTTGTGATCCTCATATAAAGACTCTCCATATCATTATTAATTCTTATTATTATGTTATTCTATTGTTGTAATTCAAGATCCCGGAATCTACATCACACTTTTGTTCATGTGGTTAAAACTGAGCTGCGAGGTAATATATCTAGAACTGCAAGCTGCTCTTGGGTCACTATGAGTAAAAAGTAGTGAGCATTCTAGGAGCTCTACAATAGGATAGGTTTGGAACCCATCGTCACAGTGTCTATGTGTGTGTCAGTCTTGCAAATACTACGTATGGATTCTAAACCGGAGATTTTGAGTTGAGTTCAGCTCCTGCATACCTCTAACTACTCCAGGACAGATGGATAGTTATTGGGGTGAAAAATTTGCAATTGCACACATATAAGCATACTGGTACAAACTAGCAAATTTTGTTTTTGACAAATTAGACATACAAAACATCTGGAATGGAAGTGATAGATACTCATATATGAAACAGCTATCATCACCTTCCTTTATTTAGGTAATAGTGTTGATATAATAGACTTCTCTAAGGCACTTTACTTGGTACTGCAGGACATTTTGATTAAAAGATGAGAACTATATAAATATACCATGTCACACATTAAATGGATTAAAAACCAGCTAACTAATAGGACTCAAAATGCCATTGTGACTGGGAAATTGTCACCAAACAGGTGTGTTTTAAGAGAGGTCCTGCTCCATTTTGGCCCTACTCCTATTTAACATTTTTATCAATGATCTGGAAGAAAACAAAATCATCACTGAAAGTTTACAGATGACACAAAAATTGGGAAAGCTGTAAATAATGAAGAGGACAGGTCACTGTTTCAGAATTGTCTGGATCACTTGGTAAAATGGGCACAAGCAAACAGTATGTGTTTTAATACAACTAAATGTAAATGTGTACATCTAGGAACAAAGAACGTAGGCCATACTTACAGTGACTAGTGAAAAGTGACAGTGGAAATGGATGCATGGGGCTAAGTGTTTAGTCTCTCAGTGATGACTGTATAAAATATAAAATGATATTTTTCTTATTTCCAGTCCCATAGATTCAGCTCTGATCATCAAAGTGAGTTCTTTCTACTGGGCAAATTTTGCTTTTAGTGAAAACAGTGCAAATCCCCTTGTTTTCAAATTAAGCTCTCAATAATACCTGTATAAGCCAATGGCAGAGAGTGGGTTTACTCAGGTCAGACTGAATGGAAGCTAGTCAATGATGCATAATAAAAAGCACTTACTCTCCCAGCTGAGTTGGCTCACCAGGGCTAAAAGGAGTTAAAAGCAGTAACACCTTTTGTCACGAAGGTGAACAGTTATGATTCTGAATGCACACAGGGGCCAGACTTGTTGCATATGCAACTACCGTTTTCTAGACCAGAACTACCCATAAGAAGAAAATTGGAATATTGGGTTCTGTTATTTTAAAAGTGGCCTTGTTACAAGATTCTGCCCCACTATGTGGAGTGAGCTGTGATTGCAGATCTGGCCCTGAATATTCTCTTCAGTGAGGGAGGAAACTTTACTGTGTGTCAGAGACATGACCAGAATGTGGGCAGTCAGGTCTAATGGTTGGCGCCTTGGGGGTAGCCAGGCCTAAAGGTTATATAGAGTCAAGGATCAGGGCCACAAGACACCCAGAAGTGTAGTCGAGAGCAGAGTTGAGGGTCAGAGCCAGGAAGCAGAGGCTGAATGCGAGAGCCAATGGGTGAGATAGACACATGGTCAGGAAGCAAAGCCAGTGTCACAGCCAAGAATGTTAAGATATAAAAAGGCAGGAGTGAAGCAGGTATGAGAGCAAGTGGGACAGAAGTCCAAGGCAGGTACAGGAATCCGGACCAAACACAGCTGCAAGCATGAAATGTGTTGAGCAGCCAGTGAGCTCGGCCTGTTTCTGAGTCAAATAGTAGCAAGCCCTCAATCAATCCGGAAGTGAAATCAATCAGTAGGCCCCTGTTAGGATCAGCCGTTTCCAATGTGTTGTTATGAGACTGGCCCTAGTGCAGCTGGCTCTCTGACATTGTGATGTGGTAACCAGTGCCACATCCCTGGAGTATCAATCTTCAGTTGGGTTGGGGTTGGTGACTTTGTTAAAGGGTCACAGGTGGGTCCTGTTAACCCCAGATAGGCTAGGAATCCATGAAGAAGCAGGCCCAAAGCCTGCAGATGAGTCCTATGGAGCACTAGACTGTCCACTCTCCCCCCTAATAGCACACCCCGCTCTCTTACTATGCTGTTATTGGGTTCTCCACCACGAATGTGTGGTCCTATCCCATGATAAATCCCATGCATTAAAATCCACAACAATTTAATGTCATCTTCATTCCCTTTTCCACTGAATGATGCTGAGTACAGCAGTGCTCCTTGGCTCTGTCTGCACTCCAACCAGTTTCTCTCGCAAACACAATGTTCATACAGAGGGGCTTGCACCATATGTATGGTGTGACTAAACATTTAGCAAAGCCAACATTCTCCCCCATGTATCCTTCACATATAGTAATAAATATAAATCAGAAGTTAGGAATTATAGAAAATTGATATGGGAAGCAAAGGAACACAAGGAGAAATCTATGACCAGGAGATTAAGATTTTTTTTTCCTGGGAAGCAGGGATTCTGAAAAGATCTGGGGTTTTGGTGAATAAGCAGCTGAACATGAACTTCCACTCTGACACAGTGGCCAAAAGAGCTAATGAGATCCTGGCATGCATAAACAGGGGAATCTCGAGTAGAAATAAAAAAGTTATTTTCTTTCTTTAAATGGCACTGGTGTGACTGCTTCTGGAATACGTTGTGGTGCCCACAATTCAAGAAGGATGTTGATAAATTGGAGAGGGGTCAGAGAAGAGCCATGAGGTTTACCAAAGGATTAGAAAATATGTCTTACATTGATAAACTCATGATCTTAATCTATTTATTTTAACAAAGAGAAGATTAAGGGATGACTTGATTACAGCCTGTAAGTATGTACATAGGAAACAAATATTTAATAATGGGCTCTTGAACCTAGCAGAGAAAGATATGACATGACATCAATTCAATGGCTGGAACTGAAGCTAGACAAATTCAGACTGATAATAAGGCATACATTTTTTAACTGTGAAAGAATAAACCATTGGAATAATTTATCAAGGGTTGTAGAGGCATATCCATCATTTACAGCTTCGAAATCAAGATTGGATGATTTTCTGGGAAGTTCTACCATATGTGTTATATGGGAGGTCGGACTAGATGATCACAATAGTCTCTTTTGGCCTTTGAATCTATAAATGCAGAAGACCTCTGGAGTAACAGAAAAGGTCAGAAGCACAATTACTGTTCACCAGCCAAGCATAACATTATTATGAAACCTCTTATTACATAGCAAAGAAGTTAAAAACACAATTAATCAGCAACATACTCTAATTATTAAACCTGAGGAAACATATGCAATATACTTTAGGTAAATCAGCATTGATTTTAGTATCTAGCGATCTCCCTAAAGAGTCTATTCCCAGAAAACAGGGAAAGAGAAATCAAAGCAAATATTTCATTTAGTTCCTTTACCTTCCATCTACTTGGTAAGTACATTTTTCAAGATTTTGTTTACAATAACTTTTTTTTAAAGGAAATGACATCCTTCTTTTGAGATGACTTCATAAATTGAGAAGAGGAATAGGTTAATGTAACACTGTTAACTGGAAATATTTTAAATCTTGTAATGGGATTGTAAAAATGTGATTCTCATACATTCTGCATAGCTAGAATCTCAACGCTTTTCTTATTGGCTTATGCAGGAATATGAATATATATGTATATGTTTCTGCAGTAAAGGATGAAGGTAGATCCAAGCTAATTTGTCCTGTGTTATTTGAATACCATGAACTCAATCTTTCCTTTTCAAATAATATAGATTAAATAGTTTTATTTTTATTTATTTATTTATTTATTTATTTATTTGTTTATTTATAGGTCATTATTCAATAACTAAAGCAAATTGAATTTTCTTTCTTTAGTATGTGGTGTTTCCTTAGCATATCTGGTTTGTTTAGTTTTAATCTTTGAAAAATTCCTTTTTTGTGCAGTCTGATTGGTTGTGGGTGTTATTTGCATGATTATCATTTAGTTATTCTGGATAACCTTGAAATATGTGAATCCCTGTATTCTTATTGATTATTCATTGATTGTTTGGCAGGCTTCCTGCTTCTGATGTATTTAACTTTTTTTTTCTTAGCTTTTGAGTGTTTGGCTAGTTGGTATTCAAATTCTTTTTCAGCCTGCCTAATTGTACTTTTACACTTGACCTGCTAGAGTTATGCTTCTTTTTATTTTCCTCAGTAAGATTTGATGTCCAATTTGTAAACCATGCATTTTTGCCTCTAACCGCCTCTTTTACTCTGTTGTTTAGCCATGGTCATGGGGGGCAGGGATTCATTTTTTTGTTTGTTTTTTTCGGGGGATTTTTTGGCCCTCTTAATATATGTTTTAATTTGGGGTATACATTTAGTTATGGTGCTTTTAAAAAGTTTCCATGCAGCTTGCAGGCATTTTACTCTTCAGATTATTCCTTTTAATTTCCATTGAACTAGCTTCCTTATTTTTGTGTAGTTCTCCTTTTTGAAGCGTAATGCTATTGTGGTGGACCTTTTTGGCATTTTTGTTTCAATTCAAATATATTGTGGTCTCTATTACCAAGCAATTCAGCTATATTCACCTCTTAGACCAGAACATATGTTCCACTTAGAATTAAATCAGCATTTGCCTTTCCCCTTGTGGGTTCCAGGAATAGCTGCTCCAAAAAGAAATCATAAATGGTGTCTAGAAATGTAATCTCTGCATCCCATCTTTATGCGACATGTACCCAGTCAATATGGGGATAGTTGAAATTTCTCATTACTATTGAGTTTTCTTTTTGTATATCCTCTGTAATCTCCCTTATCATTTCACAGTCACCATCACCATCCTGGTCAGGTGGTCAGTAGTATATGCCTGCTGCTATTCAAGCAAGGAATTTCTATTCATAGAGATTCAATGGTGCAGTTTGATTCATTTAAGATTTTTACTATATTTGACTATACTTTTTTTCACACATAGTGCCACTACCCCATTCTGTCATTCCTATATATTTTGTGCTCTGTTTTGCAGTGCCCCATTGATTATCGTTGTTCTATCAAGTTTCTGTGATGCCTATTGTATCAATAGCCTCATTTAATACCAGGCACTTAAGTTCACCCATTTTAGTATTTACACTTCTAGCATTTGTATATAAGCACTTACAAAATTTGTCACTTTTTAGTGGTCTGCCTTTGCGTGATGTAATTGAATGGGATGTTTACATTAGACTCTTTCTCATCAGTTCCTTCTTGTACTTTATCAATTTCGATCCTCTCCTCTTTATTAGGATATAGAGAATCTCTGTTAATGGATCCTCCCCTATGGAATGTCTTTATCAGAACCATGTGCTCTTCCACATCTATGAGCTTCCCCCCAAGCCCTTACTTTAAAAACTCCTCGACAACCTCTTTAATTTTACAAGCCAGCAATCTGGTTCCATTTTGATTTAGGTGGAGCCAATCCTTCCTGTATAGGATCTTCCTTTCCCAAAAGGTTCCCCAGTTCCTAATAAACGTAAAACTCTCCTCCCTACACCACCATCTCATCCACTCATTGAGACCCTGCAGTTCTGCCAATCTGACTTGCCCTGTACATGGAACTGGAAGCATTTCAGAGAATGCTACCATGGAGGTGAATTAATCCCTTTTCTAGCAGCCTAAATTTGGCCTCCAGGACCTTTTTCCTACCTTTCCCTATGTCATTGGTACCTACCTGTACCATGACCACCTGCTTCTCCCAAGCACTGCGCATAAGTTCTGTCTAGCTGTCTTGGAAGATCTGCAACCTTTACACCAGGCAAACAGTTCACCAAGCAGTTCTCCCCATCGTCAGAAACCCAGCTATCTATATTTCTAATGATTTAATCCTGCATTACAATTATCTGTCTCTTCCCAATAACTGGTATTCCCTCCCCAAGAAAGGTTTCCTCAGTGCAAGAGGATACCATGACATCATCTTGAACAGTGAGGGAAGTGGCGGCCGGTACATCCCTCGGCCCGCGCTGCTTCCCGCAGCCCCCATTGGCCTGCAGCGGCAAACCGCGGCCACTGGGAGCCGCGCTTGGCCGAACGTGCGGACGCGGCAGGTAAACAAACCAGCCTGGCCCGCCAGGGGCTTTCCCTGAACAAGCGACATCCCAAGTTTGGGAAACACTGATTTAGAAGAAGGATCCCAACTACAGGATTGTTTCCCTCAGCTCCAATTTGATGTTCTACTTCCCCAGAACTTTCATCTTTCTCAACACTACAGAGGCTTTCAGACTGGAAGTGTCCCAGAAAGTGTCATCTGTGATGCTCTGTCTCCCTTAGTTTCTCCAGGTCAGCCACTCTGGTCTCAAGAGCCCATACTCAGCCTCAGAGGGCCATGGGCTCCTTACAACGAACACATATTCCACCTGCCCACAAGGCAGGTAATCATACATGCTGCATGCAGCGCAATAAACTGGATAGTTCACACTCTGCTGCTGGCCTTCTGCCTGCATTTTTTTACTCCTGCAGCTTTTTGTGGAGGGAGAGGAATATTGTTTGTTTGTTGGGGTATGATTATTGACCTACGTTTAGAGACTGTTAGGTGCATTGGCTCTCATGCTTCCTGTCTCAACTCCCTTGCAAATCTCCCCTGTTTGCTGCTCCTGTTCACTAGCTCAAGTTTTATTTGTTGTCATTATTACCATTATTTTTGCTTTCCTCTGCATTTTCTGGTTCTATATAGGAAAGGAAGCAGAAGTACTAAAATACCACAAGAAAAGGTGTTATCACTCTATTTCCAGCCCATCTGGCACCAGGACAAAAATCTGTTCTCATAAGCTTTCCAGACCCAATTTTTGCAGACCTCAGGGATTCAGAGTTCTGATAAGCTTTGCAAAGATTTGTGTACTTATCTGAATTGAACCAAACTTCTGAACGTTTTTTAAAGTTGGCCCATTACTAACTGCCATTACTTTTGAGTACCCATATTACATATTCACATAAAAGCAAGCGGGTGTCACTCAGCCTTGGTTTAAATGTACTGCAACTGTTATATAAAAAAAAACAATGACTCTTTTGAAAACATCAAACCAGTTAGCAGAACAGATCCTGTAGGTGGAGTATGCTGAAAGCATAAGTCAACTATAGATTAAATGTTGAATTTAGGTCACAGAAAGAAAACATATACTCACACACACAGGAGCAAATGTAATTTAATTAAAGGGAGGTGGATAAATTAGTAGGACCCCAAACTATCACCCCTTTCAAAGCAAGTAGATGTTAATAAACAAAATCCAGCTTTTTAAAGAAATAAAATATATTAAAATATACACTGATTAATTTGTAAAAAGGAATTCATAAATTGCTTTAAAGCCTGCAGCAATTAATAGCAGTAAGCTCATTACCATACTTCTTTTTCACTAAACTTTTTAACAACTGACCTTTTGACTAAAAATGGATCATGCAAGGAGGTCCTCTTGAAGGAAGTAGCACAATATTAAAATTATTTTAAAAGGGCTATCCCAAAAGCCTAACAATCACAAACTAACTTAATTTTGGAGATATACTGGTTCAGACCGTGGGCCAAGTATCTCATTCTCTGGTTCGGAAGATCCTGTGGAAACCTCTCAAACCTCTCAAATGTACTTCTCTCAAATGCAAACCTCTCAAATGTACTTCTCTCTTGGAAATCAAGCACAGGAGTCAAATGTAATTGCTAAGACTATATGACAAGTTCAAGTTCAAAATAAGGGCGAGTTAAGACTCCTTTTACTTTGATCTCAGTCCAGGTTGATATAGGGGATAGGC
This sequence comes from Caretta caretta, assembly GCF_965140235.1. Taxonomy (NCBI): domain Eukaryota; kingdom Metazoa; phylum Chordata; order Testudines; family Cheloniidae; genus Caretta; species Caretta caretta. Next base: position 70,243,992 of record NC_134206.1, on the reverse strand, counting down.
CTCCAAACTGATGCAAAATGGTTATTAATAAAATTATAGTAATTTAGATTTTATGTTATTACAAACTTATCTTTGCCTTAACTGAATTTTAGGAAATATTTATAATTATTTTAATACATATGATGATTGGAGAATAATAGCTTACATGCTTATATTTTCGTTGCTTATTTTATTAAATGAAATGTTCAGACTAGTTAAAGGAATTCCTAGCAAGTATCTGTTTCCTCCCAGCAAGTGACAGGCACAAAACATTTCAAGGAGAATGCCTCTCCTTGGTCATAAATCTGTACTTATCACCTCCAGGTCTGATTGCACAGGCTGGAATGCAGCTTTAGAATTTCATTTTTGCTTTAATATTCTATATAATTTTATGCCATATTAGAAAGATATATTTCAATATTAGTCATTGTGAATGTTACCTTGCACAGAATGTTTGGGAGAAATTTTGATTGAGAATTGTGAATGAAGCTCTTATAGATTGTAATCTAAGGAACTCTTTGATTAAAAGGCAAACAGAAGTGCCTTCTCAGAAAGCAGGACACTTCTCCCTTTTTAGAAGTTGTGAAGATAATCAATTTGGTGTATAGCCTGGGACTTTCTCCTCAGAGCATATTCTGTGGTATCTGGGTGCCTGGGAGATACACCTTAACACACATAAAACTCCCCTCATCAAACAATGACACTCCACCAGAGAAACAGGTTTAATCATGGAATGGACCACCCAAATACCCAGAGAGAACCTGCTTCAGTACAGATATAAAACCCCCTCCGACTGCACACTTGTAGTTGTCACTTACCATACCACACTGGAACCCATACAGGGTATCATCAAACAACTACAACCCATTCTTGATGGGGACCACATCCTGAAAAAAGTGTTTTCTAAATCCCATCTTCTGACCTTCAAACAACCCCCCAACCTCTCCTAGCTCAACGCCAGAAGCAACTTCCCCAGAGACCAGGACATACCAGCTCAGACCCTGGCGGAATAACAGATGCAAAACCTACAGACATATCTCCACTGCTATAATGATCAATCCCCCTTGCCTCCCCCCCCCCCCCCCATCACACCTTTCAAGATCCATGGATACTAGACATGCCTATAACAACATTTAGTGTACCTCATCCAGTGCACTAAATGTCCCAATTAATATCAGCTATGTGGGTTAAACCAGACAATCACTATGCTGTTGAACAAACTCACACAGGAAAAAGATAAAAGACAAAAAACACCACATCACCTGTGGGTAAACACTTTTCACAAAGTGATCATTCAATATCTGACCTATGAGTCCTCATCCTCAAAGGAAATCTGCACAACACTTTCAAAAGACAAGACAAGGAGCTTAAATTCATAACTTTTCTACACATTAAAAATCATGGACTGAATAGAGACACTGGATTTATGGCTCTTTAGAACCATCTATAACCTATTAACAACCTCCCCGAACAGCTGACTTTTCCTGCTCTTCCTTTCCTTCCCCCCTCACCCCCCCCACCCCATGACTGGAAGGATGTTAACGGGCCACTTCATCTTGAATGGTCCCTTGAAATATGTGTTAACTACTTATGCTAAACAATCTGTTCCACCTTGTAGTTAGCCGTGACAGTACATTTCGGCTGTGAAGAAGAATTCAATGTAATCTCATGTCTTTTACCAACAGAAGTTGGTCTAATAAAAGATGTTACCTCATTTCTTATAAAGATTTAAGTTTTCATTCATTTAACTTTAAGGAAAATATTATAGTTGGAAAATTTTACTTCTAACTTCATGTTTCCATTTTAAGGTCAAAATCTTTGTTTATCTCTTAAATGCTTAAAATTCTCGAAGCTTCTGTGACACTGTGCCAGAGAAGGTTAAACAGCCAGCAGGCTGAATGACCCAAAATCGACCTTTAAGGACATATTAGAGAAGTATTGAAATGGCAAACAATGCCATTTCTTGTAGATACATATCAAAGCCATGTTAAGTAGACTAAATTCTTTGAAATGTAAACCTATATTGCTACAGAATTAGAGGTAGATACTAGTTGTATTTGTCTGTGTTTACCTATATCTTGTTAGAAGTTAATAATATAACCAGATTATCTGGTGGATGCAAATTCACTTTTGTGTCTTAACTACATTATATTATGCATGCAGAAGGTTCAGTTAACCTTAAGATCAAAGATGTAAGATATTGCAGGAAATAACATTACTTACTTTGTCTTCATCTTAAAATGTCTGTACCATAATGGAATACCTTGATAGTTTGAGTGCATAATTGCCTTATGTTAATTAATACCACTAGTTTACCTGTGTATACATAGGAAATAGAAGCTTAGCTTCAAAGCAACAATATACACTGCCTACTCTTCATCCAGGAAGGCCCCTGCTGTGATGTCTGCTGTCAACATGTTATCTGCTTGCTAGAGAACTGTAGAGTTAGCTTTGGACTATCCCTGAAAATTTTCATGGAAGAATTTGAACAAACTCTACAGATGGACTGCCGATTGGTCTATAACCTACTGAACTGATTCTAGAAGGACTTTTACAAACCAGCACCCTCACCATCTCTGCTATGAAACTGACCGAAGAACTTTATTCATATCTGTATGCATATTAATCTTTTAACCACTGTTAACTCTCTTTCTTTTCTTTTCTATTTTTTTAAAATAAATCTTAGATTAGTTAATAAAATTGTCTGCAAGCATGTATTTGGGTAAGATCTGAAATATTCACTGACCTGATAGGTAACATGTCCAATCTTTTGGGACTGGAAGAACTTAAAATATGGTGAATAAGATTTTAAATAACCCTCACCATATAGACTTGGCTGCCTGGGTGAGAGCCAAAGGCTGGAGTGCTTAGAGGGAACTGTATTTTAGCTTCCTGGTAATCAGTAAGGTATTACAGAAGCTGTTTTGTTATTGGCTTAGTAAATCTAATTAGTAGAATAAACCACCAGTTTTGGAGATTGTCTGCCCTATTCTTTGCAGTTTGCCCTGATTGAGAATTCTCAGTGTGGACTCTCCAGTGACCACAGTCACAGCTTCTTTTGTAAAAAGAAAAGGAGTACTTGTGGCACCTTAGAGACTAACCAATTTATTTGAGCATGAGCTTTCGTGAGCCACAGCTCACTTCATCAGATGTGTACCGTGGAAACTGCAGCAGACTTTATATACACACAGAGAATATGAAACAATATTTCATATTTTCATATTTCATAATTTCATATTCTCTGTGTGTATATAAAGTCTGCTGCAGTTTCCACGGTACACATCTGATGAAGTGAGCTGTGGCTCACGAAAGCTCATGCTCAAATAAATTGGTTAGTCTCTAAGGTGCCACAAGTACTCCTTTTCTTTTTGCGAATACAGACTAACACGGCTGTTCCTCTGAAGCTTCTTTTGTGATGTTCATTTGCAAATGTTTTGCATCTAAGGCAATAACTTACTGATACGATACCTACGTGAATAGTAAGGTGTTTTATGTACCATTATGGATTCAAATGATCTTGCTACAATTGGTTACTACTATAAGAACTCATTTGAGTATCAAATACTTATATTAACTGGGGAACTAATTAGATATTTGGCAAAGTTTCAGTAATTGCCTTATCCAGCTCAGAAAGACAAGAAACAAGTATTGTTAAAAAGAGGAGACTGCCTTCTTTGATGACCATTTATGTTTAAAGACTCTCCTTAAAAATAATTTAAGTTTAAAAAGACTATTTTGAAAGCTCAAAGACTTTTATATTGAAAATAGGAGTGCTTAGACTCATGTGAAAGAGAATTTCATCTACTAAATCCTGATGGAAGTAAAGGGATATCTCAGAAAATTTACTGAATAAAAGAAAGAGTTCATTTTTAAAGATGTCCTGAGAATGTCCTGCCACAAAGACAAAAGCAATATGCACAAGCATAAGTTTAAGATTTATAGTCCTTCTGCATATGCATTAGCAGATTATGTGTTCATGAAGTTACCACCAAGCAAATCCCATGAAGCTGTTGGGCCAACAAAATGGCGACAGTGATTTGTATTTGGATTCAGCCAAGTCCCTAAAAGAGGTATGACTTCCACCTTTAGGAAGAGTATGGAAAGAGAAAGGTGTCCCGTTGATAGAGGATAATTTCCTTCAATATTCTGAATAAACTTTATTGAATTAAGTTTAATACCTTAGAGGTCCATTGTATGAAAAAGGAAATAAAGTATTATTGTAGGATTGTATGTAACTTTTCTAGAGACATGACTAATATGAATGTTAGGAACTTCAAAGAACTGTTTGGGACAATACATGTGAAGTGGGTTTCCTAGAAGATACTTGTGAGGGCCTTTGAAGTTAGGACCTGTGGAGAAACAAACATTGTCTACTGACTACATGCTCCTAGAAACTCTAAATCAAAGATTCCTTGAATTTAGGACTGCCAACTTTCCAATTTCTTAAAACCAGACACTACAGCCCCCTCGTCCCCATTGCTCGCTACCCTGCCTGCAGTTGCTCATTCCCCACTGTTCCTCACTTGTTCCTCTTCCCCCATGACTCACCTGCCACCTGCAGAGCCGGATTGGGAGCTGATGCGGAGTCTACCTGCCTGCCTGCCCACAAGATGCAGATAGGAGGCAGCCCTGGCTTAGAAGGGGCATATTGATGACCCGGTGGTGTCCCCCTTGCCCTGTGATCCTCTGCCCCTTATTCTGGCCCTTCCTGGTCCCCACTCCACCAGCTAGGATGGCAGGAGATTGCAGGCAGGCTGGTGGTGTAGCTTCCAGGCAGCAAGCCCCCTGTTCTGGAGGCTCTGCAAGCGGTAACCAGACTTTTGGTGTCTGGTCAGTATTTCTGACTGGACACCGTATAGGCTTCCTTTTGACTGGACTTTCCAGTTGAAAATTTGGCAGCCTTACTTGAACTATATGAAGGGTGGTCTAAACTTTTCATGAGGGTGCTACTTCATGAGGCTCTTATGAATTTGTGAACATATACAAAACCCCTTTGTTTGGTTTGAAGGATTACTCCTGCCAGAGTCCATGTTGAAGTAGGGGTGATCTCTGGTAAGCTTATTAGTATGTGTGTAGATTCTTTTATTGATTGTAATATGTTTTCTCTATAGTGCATTCACCGTAAGAATAAATAAGCTTGCATAAAAAGAGCTGTGTGATAGCTTAACTGTGGGCAGTTACAATGTTATTAGTCTCTCAAGAGGAAGCAAAAAGGTCTGCTTGGGCAGACTGTATTTTGCTGAGAATAACACAGTGAAGGCAGGGAACTGTTCAACCTGGAGATACCCTGTCAGAAGGGAGAGAGACACATGTCTCCACCTAAGAGAAGTGAGTATGGGTGTTCTTGCTGCTCCATAGGGGACTACACATGTATTTTCCCTAAATTCTGACAACCGTTACAGGGCTAGCTGCACCTCTGTCCCCTTCCTAAAATCTCTAGTGCACCCCCTCATGTGTCAGGTCTCATGATTTTATTTATCTAGAGTTAGAATTTAGCTAATCTTTTTCTAGACTGGGTGTAAGACTACAGTATCTGGGTTTTTTTTCCCTGAAGGTCCTGAAGTTTTTCTCTTCAGAAGACTGTGACCAGTTGTGTACATTGATCAGACAGCCTTCTTAAACCAAAGTAGGATGACCTAATTATTTGAACAGTAGGAACAAAGCATTCAGAGGAAAAAAGGATTTTAAAATAGTCTATATGAAGGTCTATCTTACCTAAGAGCAATAGATGATAACCTAGGCAGGCCTAACTACTTCAGTCAACCCCAAAGGGGCCCTGTGTCTCAGTCTGCTTCCCCCCAAACAACTACCCATCTCTTGAAAATGGTGCTTTTTAAACCTGTGAGAGGTTTTTTTTGGTTTTGTTTTTTTTTTTTTTTTCTGATTTTCTGTGCTCCTGGGCCTTTTCCTAGCCTGGCTTTGTCTCTTAACAGTGGTCAAGTGTTTGCTGTGGGTTAGCTTATCTTGAGCAATTCTTTCTTTTCTGGTTTGTTTTCCAGACAGTTTCCTATTAAAATAAACCAATGTAATGATACCATAAATATTCCAATAGCCAGGTCAACATACAGTATTCGTAAATTATTACAAAGGGGTTCTAAATCCAGCACAAAGGGTATATATCTTTCTGAATTGAGATGCCAGCTCCTCACTCTCCTCTGAAGTGCATTCTTCTGCAACCTGCTCATCTTATCTTATCCAAGCAAGTAAACATCAGCAAGAAAACCATGAACAAAGAAACCATAATTCAGCACTAAGAAGAAGCAATCATCTACTCCATCACCGCTTCTGCAAATGACAACATCATAAAGACTTCAGTGTCATTGGTTTGATGATGATTATAAAAGCATTGCCTAGGTATTAGACTTAAATTGTTCTGATACTAACTTTAATGGGATATTGAAATACTTTTCTAACCAAGTGTCATAAATATAAAGGGAAGGGTAATCACCTTTCTGTATACTGTGCTACAAAATCCCTCCTGGCCGGAGGCGACTTCCTGTTACCTGTAAAGGGTTAAGAAGCTCAGCTAACCTGGCTGGCACCTGACCCAAAGGACCAATATGGAGACAAGATACTTTCAAATCCTGGGTGGGGGAAGGCTTTTGTTTGTGCTCTTTGTTTACGTCGTTGTTCTCTCTTGGGACTGAGAGAGGCCAGACAGAAATCCATCTTCTCCAACCCATCCTAATCCAAGTCTCCAATATTGCAACCAGTACTGTAAGCCAGGCAAGGCAGATTAGTTTATCTTTTGTTTTATGTGAATTTTCCCTGTGTTAAGAGGGAAGTTTATTCCTGTTTTCTGTAACGTTAAGGTTTTGCCCAGAGGGGGATCCTCTGTGTTTTGAATCTGAGCACCCTGTAAAGTATTTTCCCTTTTACAGATTTTACAGAGATGATTTTTACCTTTCTTTTTTATATGTAAAATCCTTCTTTTAAGAACCTGACTGATTTTTCCATTGTTCCAAGATCCAGGGGTTTGGGTCTTTGATGATTTTGTAACCAATTGGTTAGGATATTATTCTCAAGCCTGCCCAGGAAAGGGTGTGTGTAAGGCTTGGGGGGAGATTATGTGGAAAGACGTCTCCAAGTGGTCTCTTTCCCTGTTCTTTGTTTAAAACACTTGGTGGTGGCAGCACACTGTTCAAGAACAAGGCAAAGTTTGTACCTTGGGGAAGTTTTTAACCTAAGCTGGTAAGAATAAGCTTAGGGGGTCTTCCACGAGGGTCCCCACATCTGTACCCTAGAGTTCAGAGTGGGGAAGGAACCCTGACACCAAGGTACTAACAACTTTTATTAAAATACCAGATTGTTTAGCCTGTGTACTCCTGGAGAGAAGACATGAACAGAGAGAAACAGTGGAACCAACTTTGAATTTAAGATACATTAATTAATTTGTCTGTTTTAAGGCCCTCCCTGAAGTGATCTGGTGAGTTTATAAGGCAACTGAAGAACTCTTGAATGGTTTCTTTTAGGTAACTGAATTAAATACTTTCTTCAGATCATAGGAGCGCTTACCTCTGCCCATTTATTAACTGTTTATATTATCCATGATAAATGAAGACGGATTCACCAATCCTTAAATGAATGTCCTTGCCCATCTATAAACTGTATTAGTTACCTCTGATACACTAAGACAGGACTTTCTATTGATATGAGGAATAATATACTGTGTTCTTACCTTACCTAGAGAAGAGGATCACTACCAGGATGAGCCCATGCTCTAGGAGGTAACCCTTGCTGAAAACTCTACAGAGAGAGACATAAAGAGGAGATTGTGACTGAAGTAACCATTTTTTTAGTTTAAAAGAAGTTTACTACTTGCTTGTGTTTCTTTTTTTTTCCTTTTCTTTATTAATATTCATAATTCATTACTGTAAAATTTTGCTTGACTTCATTTGTAGTGTCCCCTAAGGCATGGTAAGAACCACAAATGACAAAATAAACAGTGAGGCTCACATTCTGAATTGTCGTTAAGACAGACAATTATTCATATTTGGCCTTTTTTCTTGTTCTTCTAGACACATTTCAATAATTTTTGGAATAAAATTACCTAGTGCTCAACCCCATAAAGTAGTCATTTCTTCCCCATGTCTACACATGTCTTAAAATGTTCCCCTGCTCCCATGAGTTTCTGAGATGCTCAGATTCTATAGAAATGGGAACCACAAAAGTACCCTGTTAGAGAAATAGTGTTTGTTTGACATCTCTGCTTTGATAGGATGTTGTAAAGATTATGGCCCTGATTCTGATCTCAGTTATATGGTTGTAAATCAGGACTAAATTCACTGATAGTGCTTGGAATTACCTCTTTGTAAAATTGGTGAAAATGAGGATCAGAATTAGACACTATGGGCCAGATTTTCAGCTTGTGTAAATTGTTGTGTCTCCATTCAAGTCCACACAATTGAGATCTGTACTAATTTGTCTTTTGTTCTGAAACCAAGGGGGACTGTCCAACCTGTTCTTAAAAACCTCCAATTGTAGAGATTCTACAACCTGTCTTAGAAGCCTGTTCCAGAACTTAACTATCCTTTTAGTTAAAAAGGTTTTCCTAATATCTAACCTAAATCTCCCTTGCTTCAGATCAAGCCCATTACTACTTCTTCTAACTTCAGTGGACTTGGAGAGCAATTGATTACTATCTTCTTTATAACAGCCCTTAACATATTTGAAGACATTTTTTTAAAGTCTTTTTTTCCTCAAGAATAACATTCCCAGTTTTTTAACCTTTTCTCAGAGGGCAGGTTTTCTAAACCTTTTATCAATTGTGTTGTCTCCTCTGGACTCTGTCCAATTTGTCCATATCTTTCCTAAAGTGTAGTGCCTACAATTGGACACAGTACTCCAGCTGAGGCCTCACCAGTGTTGAGTAGATCAGGACAATTATATACATACAACACTCCTGTTAATACACACCAGAATGATGGCAGTCTTTTTTGTAGCTGCATCACATTGTTGATTCATATTCAATTTAAGGTCCACTATTACCCCAGAACCTCTTCAGCAATACCATCACTTAGCCAGTAATTCCTCACTTTGTAGTTGTCTGTGGTGGGGTGTTCACCCTACACTAGACTTGAAGGGGTTGATGAGGCTAAGAACAAGTCATTAAATGGATAGGTCACAGTCATTAGGGGAATTAGGTGGCTTAAGTAACCCCTGAATGATGATGGAGCCCAACAGAGAAGGAGCAGGCCTGGTGTGTATAAAGCCCGGAAGCTGACAGCAGAAGGGGGCAGCAGTGAGGGAGACTCTGGCTACTCTTAGTATGTTAGAGAGGGAAGGAAGTAAAGCCAGGTGGAGAATAGAAACCCCAGGGGATCCAGGCCCTGAAAGAAGGTTTAAATCAGAAAGGTGGTCATTGAAAACCTGAGAGGTGGAGCAAGAAAAGGCTCAGGGAAATAATAGAAAGGTGGGACATTGTAGACCTTGACTACTGATTAGAGGGTCCCTGGGCTGGAAAAGGCCTAGGTTGCCCTACCAGCCACTGGGGAAGTGGCACAGTCAGGGTAGAGAGAGAGAAGACTGCCATTTCGGATGGAGAGACTTTGATAATCCCTGTAAGGGAAAAACATACAGTGACCTGGCAGTAGGGCCAAGCCACAAAAAGAGGACCCTGAGTTGTACATAGAAAGAAGTGACAGGGTGCATGAGCAAGAAATAGAAGGGGGTATTGGACCTGGAAGGAGCTAAGCCCCAGTGCAGCTAGGAAGAGGTGCCCTAGCAGTGAGTGAACCCTGGGACATTCTGTGTTTGATTTTTTCCTTCCTGTGTGAAGTGCTTTGCAATTGTCTCTATTGAATCTCATCTTGTTCTTTTTAAACTAATTCTTCTTATTGGAAACAAATTGTTTACTCATTACAATTATGTATTCTAGCTAATACTGCATTTGTAACAATGTATAAATATACTTATAGAAGGAGAGAGATAATCCGTTGCTTTATAATTGTCATATATATTACATTATTTTAATGGCCAGCAGCTGCCGTAGGCACCAAGTAGATTTCTTTTTCATTATGTGCATACTATAACCTAAACAAATCACTGAGCTGGCAGATCCTCATCCAAAGCCCTTTGAGGTCAATGTGAGTCTCTCCACTGACTTCAGTGGATTTTGGATCAGGCTCTTAGATGGAAAATTCAAGAGCTGACTTTGAATATCCAAACAATAAAGCTTTTTTTTTCCCCCTGAAGTGAGACGGTCATTATGTATGTGACAACAGAGAGGCCTGACAGTAGCATTGATGGCATCTTGTGGTTGGCATCAACTTAATTTGAAATAAAAATGATTGATTTCTCTAATCTTCATTTAGAATAGTGCCTTTCTATTGATTACTTTGTTGTTGCTGAATAACAAACCGGCACATAGACAATAAAATGTATATTCAGTTGATTTTAGATAAATATCACACCATATTAGCCTTAATTTTCTTATTCCACAACATCATGGGTAGTCATTTGTAAAAATTATCATTTGCACTGACTGTCATCGTTGCAGATAGTCAATTATATTCTGTGGTACAATTTTCTGTGTTTAAATCTCCTTGGTGTAAAGAACACACTCTTGGTGTTTTAGAAAATGGAAAATAACACAGATCAGTGAACTAGTATCAACCTGCCAACAGAAAAGAAAGTTAATACAATCAGAATGGTAGTAATACTCCAGTCTAATTACACTGAATGGACCTACTCTCCACTCTCTAGGCATGGTACATTTGCTGTTGTTTGTTTAAGAACTTGATTATACACTGTTTAATAGACTTCAGAGGGTGGTCAAAGGGGGTGGATTATTAGGAACAAATAATTGAAAAATAGAGTTAATTTTATTAAGATGAGATTTCTTAACCAAGAAAAATGTTTCTGAGGGTTCAAATGTTAAAGAATCTGACTACGTTGCATCTGCAGCTATTTATTGTACCTCTTTTTATTTTTATTTATTTTAACTTCATTCAAAGTCCATCCTGTGGTGAGCACTGTAGAATCTCAACAGCAGATAATTATATCATTATTGTATTTATTTTACTATTTATAGGCGATCATGCTACTTTCATAATTATCTTTGTCCAGAAATAAAAGGACACATTTTACACCCAGTGGGAGGAAGATCAGACCCTAAGTTCTTTAATAGCAATATACCTAGAAAGGAGCTTGGGGATGACACATAAAAGAAAATATTAAAGACAAACTGAACGATAAAAAAAAACCACTTTACAGAGTGCAATAAAAATAGCAATATAATTTTTCAAATTTATTCTCCCTTTCTTCTCAGATTTACTTGTTTGAATTTATTCAGCATGGTTTTTATTCATTTTTCATAATGAATCGATCAGTTTTCTATGAGCATTTGGTACATTAATTAAAATATTAAGTATAATAATAAGTAATCAGTATTTTCAATTAGGGCTGTGCTAGTTGTTAACTCAGAAAGGCATATGGTACAGTTTCTTCTCTCAGTTGGATGAGTAGGGTTTGAACTCTGATTGAACGTATAAAATTTCAAGATTCTAGCTTCCTGAGAATATGGAAATGTATTGTACCACTTGAACAGAAGAACATGGAAAAGTCAAATTTCAAATATGTCATTTATTTCAGGACTTAAAGGCACATAATGATGAATTGTTTCAAATGTTGAGATTCTAAATGTTGAAATTCTAGCCCAGAGAAAAATAAATTAATTGTTTCAGTTTCCGTAGGCATCAGTAAACAGTCCTATTAATAACACTATGTAACCTGTAAGATGTGTGTTATATTTTTGCTTAGTGCATGTGATTATATTTCCCCTTAATAACTGACCCCAGTGAAGATAAAAGCTGGCTATTTACTAATAGCTATAGACCCACTCCTTTACCTGAAATTATAGGGACTATGCTTTTGATTCTGAAGATTGAGGATTCAAACTCCAGTGTTGACTTATGCAGTCTGTATACATGCAGAGACCAGTATGTTTCAAAGTAGCACACTAATTATTGAACTCATGTGGACTACATGTCCTTCAGTGTAATTTATTTAATGGGAGAGTATACAATAGCCAATTCACAGCCCATCACTATGTTGTCATACTCTCTTTCTGTTCTTAATATAACTTGAAGCCTGATCTTGCAAGTCCTAACCCATGTGTGTAGCCCTTACTTGAATAGTTCCCTAGAGATTCATGGGATTACTCAAGTGAGGGAGGACTATTTGTGTGAGTAAGGCTCAGGTCCTTATACTCTAATCTCTTTAGAACAGATGTTCTGGCCCAGATCCTCAAAGATATGTAGGCGCCTAACTTCCACTGAAAACAATGAAAGTGTGGTGATTTGGGTAATCTGTCTGTATAGTTTATGAATTCTGTATGAGATTATAAATTCTCTGTATGTATCTTTACCAAGTTACCTCCACATTCAAAATGGAGTTTGTGCTTGTCTTCTCTGTTGTGCTTTTGCCTCTGTGTGAGACTAGAATTCCAAAGGTGGGTAGCAAAGAGTCCAACCCCCCCCCCCCCCCAAAAAAAAAAAAAAAAACGGGTTGTTGGTTTAAGTGCTTGATCATTGAAATGCAAATTTCTCTAGACAAAAGGCTGGCCCGTGCCCAGAGGAACTGGTTTAGCTGGGGAGACACAATGAGGTTACCAGTTGGACTGACTAGAGGTCACCTGACAGAGGGTCTGGAAGGTTAGAAAAGGACAGGAGCTGATTTCTTTGATGTTTGGCTATTTGCTCTTTCTCAAACTGAGGAGAACTGCATATAATAACCAGATTAGGCAGAGTGAACTCTGCCTTCCTGAACACAGATGGCCCCCAGTGAATTCCCAAAGGAAGGATAAACTAGTGAGGGGTGTTACATTCATGGTGTGAGTTGTTTTCTAAATAATTTGTGTTCTTCTGTGCCTTTTTTATTTTCTAAATGATCTGTTCTCTCTTTTTCTTTATTTCTTAAGTAAAGAGCACTGCTGTTAGAATTCTGTGCCTGTCTGTGCCTGTGCCTGTCTATCTGTATGTTTCATGCTACACTTACCATGTAGCCCCTTGAAGAGGAAAACCAGAAGGCTCACACCTTGGGGTGGAGTTCTGGGAGATGGTGGGTTTAAGCTACTGGGGTATCTTGGGGGGTCAGAGCTGGACTTGGGGACCTAAGACAGGTAGGCTGCAGGACCCCATTTCTATGATAGCGTAGTAAACATAATTGGTGCCCTGGAAATATGTCATTGAGGCTAAGGGAATAAACACTGCTGCAGTCTGTTCAGACTGAGGGCAGCCAGCACCTGAGAGATTCCATGTATGCTTCTCTTCACAGCAATCTCAGGAGCTGCCAGGAGGGGACACCTGATTAGACATGTGACAGGGAGTTAGATGTTTAAATGCCTTTGAGGATGTGGGAATCTACCTTTTTCTAGTTTTGTTAAGTACTATGCACCTCCATGATACTTGACAAAATACTGCTAATACTACAATGACTAATAACCAAAATGACTAATTTTAGTAATGCATTTTGCCTATTCAATATCCTTCAGAATTGTTTGATGCCTTTGATATTGTTGCTCCCAGAAATATTGTAACGTCCCTGAATGATCATGAAACTTACATGACTGACTCATGCTATGAAACCACTGTTACCAGTCTTTGTGCCTCTTGAAACTGGCAGTTTCAAGAATGACTTAAAAGACCCTTCATAAACATCACTAAAAGAAGAGACACAAAAAAGGCAACTCCAAAAGGAGAGGCAAAATGTAGGATGAAATTAATCTTTGTAGTACCTGCAGGTTTTATGGGAAATTTTGAGTCATTCCTGAAACTGCCAGTTCTAGAAGGCACTTGTCTGGTAACTGTGGTATCATAGCATGAGTCAGTCATGTTTTTAGGGATAATGTTATTTCTGGGATCAACAATATCCAAAATAGCACGGTCACCAGTTAACAAGGGGGTCGTACAGGCAAAATTAAATCAGTGGCCTTTGATCCATCTCTTACAAGATAGTTTGACAGTGAACATCAGACCAAGATACATTTGTAACAAGGGAAGAAACAACATAGGAAATTGCATAAGACCACCATTAGATGCAGCTAACACCTGAAATAACAGAGAAATGGACCTAGATCTTGGAATGCCTTCATAAAGCAAGAAAATACAATAATACAGGATTAAGATGATGTATGCAAATAAAGGAAGGAGGCTTGTGTTTGAGCTGTCAGTTCCTACAGAGATTATGCAATTGTGCTTTGACAGATAAATTATGAAAGCTGATAAATATGGCTGTATTCAGTAGCTTTGAGCATATGCAAATACTTCAGCACTTGCAAATCTTTACCTGTCTCTTTTGTGAGTAAGAGACTACAAAAATGGTGAAGCAACTTTAGAAAATGCTCTCACTTATGGTTTTGGCTCTCTTTAAACAAGTGTCCCAGCTCTGAAACTTTAAACTTTATTGCTAAATATGGCCCTGGAATGAGGACACTGCTTGTAAAACAAAAAAAGCAGTTATTATTTTATGTTTAACACTCTTTTGATTTCACAAACGGCAGACAGCTATAGACAGGCAGCTAATGCTGGCCCTTTCAAGTTGTTTTTAAGAGTTATTTAGAACTAAGCATTTTGGAAAATGTTAGATATAAAGAGCTTTGAACAATGTGTGGCTGTTCCTTATCTGTTTTTCACTGTAACTTCCATTCACAAACTAGTGAGCCCTCAGGCATTCAAATGCCTTGCAGTAATTATCCCCAAATATTTGGTATTTATGAAAATGCAATTTGCTATGGAACATACTTCTCTAGCTCCACTATAAAGGCATGTTACAACAGCACATTCTAGCACTGCTATAATTATTAGGCTGTCACTGGTTCCACTTTTTCTGGGGCTATTTCTTCTGTTGTAAAAAATTGCTACTGGCTAAAACTTAGTATTAGTATTGATGTGGGAAAAAATCATCTTGTCTAGGAAACCTGAAACAATTTGAAAATCTGAGGATTGGGTCAGAATTGCCTTTATAAATGGGAATGTGAGGCCAGACTCAAAGCAAATCACCCATAAATTGGTTGTCAGATTTATTGGTCAAGTCAGAGCACCGCTGAAAAGCCAGATAATGCCAGTGGATCTGGCCCATGTTCTAGCTGACAACACATTGAGATGGCAATTCAAAAATAATGTCCAACAGTAACAGGTGATGTGGTGGTGCTAATGAATTAGAAAATAGCACAAGTAGTGAGTAATATTTGACAAAGCAGGGTTCAATAGTGGCTAGCCCTTATGCGGTCACATAGAGAAAGAGGGACTCTTCCACCTGACACTCATTACCAAGTCTGCATAAGAGCCACACAAAACTGTACCCTCTACTCCAGAAGAAGCAAGGAGTATAGGCAGAATCAAGTCTCTGTACCCCAGTGCACCCAATAATAGTGAGGATAATATGCTATGCTCTTTAAATTGCTATCGTCCCAATGCCATCAGGACCTCTAAGAGCCATTTTACAGTGTCTTCTGAGACTTCTTTTGGGAGCCACAAATGAAGGGCTGCAGATAAATGCTATTTTACAAAGAAAATTACTCTTAAAGACTCTCTTAAAGAGATAATCTATAAACTGTCACCTATCCTAAGCAATAAGGATCCAATTTTGCTGTAAAAATGGCAGAATTTGATCCATAGAGCGCATAAAGGGCAAGACCTGGAAAAACGTGCTGCTTTTGAAAAAACAACGAGTCCGGTGGCACCTTAAAGACAAACAGATTTATTTGGGCATAAGCTTTCATAGGTAAATGCATCGGAAGAAGTGGATTTTTTACCCATGAAAGCTTATGCCCAAATAAATCTGTTACTCTTTAATGTTCCACCGGATTCCTCATTGTTTTTCTGGATACAGACTAACATGGCTACTCCTCTGATACCTGCTTTTGAAAAATGATTCCATTTTTTGTTTCTTCTTAGCAAACTATCACGTGAAGCCAGAGTCTGAGAGATGCTGAGCACTCATGACTCCAGTACCGCTCACTGGTGCTGAGAGACCTGCACCTCTCAGCCACATGGCCTTGCGAAGCAAGTGCACAGTGCATTCCAAGGATCACATGCTTAGAATGCATATAGGTAAATTTCAGCCAAGATATGACTTGCTGCTATGGGGCATTCAGCTGCCATAATGAATGCCCCGTGCACTGAAAGGATTCATTTGGATTTTAGTTATCAAAAACTGTTGGAAAGAAATGTGGCTTATGGGGGGGCGCATGAGACTGGGAGTGACACACTGCTGAATTGTACTTTATAAGCACAGGGCTAGAAGTCAGGATATCTGTTCTATTACTTGTTCTATTACTAACTCACTGGTTGATAGTGGACAAATTACTTAAGCGAATATTAAGATATAGAGAGATTAAGGCCAAATTTTTCAACCTCAGGTACTTAAAATTAGGTACCTATATCTAACTGTAGGCTCCTAAATTAATAAGCTAGTTTCCAGCAGATCTTTTTAAATCAATGTGATCTGCAGTCTTTCTTCACTTTTGAAAATTAGGCCATTTATGCTAAATTGGTAACTAAATGTAGTCAACACATTTGAACGTTTTATCTTAACCTCTCTCTCTCTCTCTCTCTTTTTTTTTATCCATTTGTAAAATAACATATCCCTACCTTATAGGTCTATTGGGAGGCAAAATTAATTAATGTTTATAAAAAGCTTTTGTCATCCTTGGATGGAAGATGTTACAGAAGTGCAGTGTTATTACATAATCAGGAAGCAGAGTAGAGTGAAAATTGTAAGGGCTTGCTATACTCTGAACTTTTAATCCAAAAGCTGACATGCAGTCTTTAACTCACCCGTCTTTGCTGTATACTTGAAATGCAGAGTCATATGATATTCTGAGACCACAGCCTTACACAGTCACAATAGAATGAGTTAGGGATGGACTATGAGCCTAAACTTCCAATGTTAATTCTGGTTTGCTTTTTTTAGATTTCAGTTAAACTCTGAGGGACCATTTTCCAGGCAGCCATGCGCAGAGCTATAGACAGGCAGCTAATGCTGGCTCTAATGGACATTGTCTCAATTTACACAGATCTTTAATTCTCTCTTGTTCATAATAGCCACTACTGGTAACAGATTTTGCTAAGGGCATGGCTACACTTGCGGATGTAGAGTGCTTTGAGTTAAACCCACCTTCAAAGAGCGCAGTAGGGAAAACGCTGCAGTCTGTCCACACTGACAGGAACAAGCGCACTGGAATGGCCACATTTGCAGCACTTGCAGCGGCATTGGGAGCGGTGCATTATGGGCAGCTATCCCACAGAGCACCTCTTCCCATTCTGGCACTGTGGCTTGTGGGAGGGGGATGGGAGGGTTCGGGGCATTCTGGGTTCTGTCCCAATCCCCCGTGATGCATCGGTTCGCATCCCAGCAATCCCTGTGCTTCCATCCACATTTGGTGCCATCTTTCAATGTTTTTTGTCCTGCATGCTCTGTCTTCCCTTTCAGTCTGTGGGAATGGAGTTTGCTTGTGGCATTCACGGACATGCTCACCACCATGGAACGCCGCTTTTGGGCTCAGGAAACAAGCCCAAAGTGGTGGGATCACATCATCATACAAGTCTGGGATGATGAGCAGTGGCTGCACAACTTTCAGATGAGAAAAGCCACTTTCATGGGACTGTGTGAGGAGCTTGCCCCCACCCTGTGGTGCAAGGACACAAGACTGAGAGTTGTCCTGACGGTGGAGAAGCAGGTGGCTTTTGCAATCTGGAAGCTGGCAACTCCAGACAGCTACCAATCAGTCGCTAACCAGTTTGGAGTGGGGAAGTCGACCACTGGAATCATGTTGATGCAAGTTTGCAGGGCCATTAATCGCATCCTGCTCAGAAGAACTGTGACTCCGGGTAACGTGCATGACATTGTGGATGGCTTTTCATAAATGGGTTTCCCTAACTGTGGAGGGGCGATAGATGGCACACATATTCCAATTCTGGCACCAGCCCACCTAGCCTCCGAATGTGATAATCAGAGGGGGTATTTCTCTGTGGTTCTCCAGGCACTTGTGGATCACCATGGGCTTTTCATTGACATTAACGCAGGCTGGCCCGGAAAGGTGCATGACACACGCATCTTTCGGAACACTGGCCTGTTCAGGAAGCTGCAAGCTGGGACTTTTTTCCCAGACCAGAAGATCCCCGTAGGAAAGCCCATTGTGATCCTTGGAGATCGCGCTTACCCTTTAATGCCGTGGCTCATGAAACCCTACACAGGGAGCCTTGACAGCAGCAAGGAGCGGTTCAACAACAGGCTGAGCAGGTGAAGAATGACTGTGGAGTGTGCTTTTGACCGTTTAAAGTCTGTATGGGAAGGTGGAACTGGCCGATGATAGCATCTCTGCAGTTATATCCACATGCTGTACCGTCCATAAGATTTGTGATGGGAAGGGTGAACAATTCATTCAGGCATGGAACTTGGGAGGTTCAACACCTGGAGGCTGAATTTGAACAGCCAGAGAGAAGGGCTATTAGAGGGGCACAGCGTGGAGCTGAAAGGATTAGGGATTCCTTGAGGGAGCAATTTGAGGCTGAAAGCCACCAGTAATGTCTAGTGCCCTGCATGGGAGTGAAGTGCAGTGGTTCCAATGTTAGTAGGAATCTGTGTTTGCTACACTGACTTGCAGAGTCTGTTTCTTTCCTGGGCTAAGGTATCTTTTACTTTATGCAATAATGAATGTTTTCAAAGCCAAAACGTTCATTTATTGAAAAGAAAATTCATTTCTTGAAAAGAAACACAACTGCTTGGGAAACAGAAAGGGCAAGGGGGTGGGGTGGGGAAGGTACAATCACAGATTTGCATATGTCCGGTTATCATACTCAGCCTTCCTGTCTGAAGTGCTGTGCAATGCGTGCTGCGTTTCAGGATGGCTTTACTGCATGGTGATGAGGGATTGAGTGCAGAGGGTAAGGGTCATAGTTTTTAGGGCTGGGTGGTGAAGCTACAGGTGTTGGAGGCAGCTGGTGGCGGTAAGAACCCGGATGTTGGGGAAAGTGGGTTGGAGGTCACATGGGGGCACAAGGGAAAGAGTTTTGGGACAAGGTTGCATGGGGTGGGGGACGGGCATGGTAATGCTGCTCTTGCATGGCTACAAGTGCCCGGATAGAGTCCGCTTGGCGCTCCATGATGCTTATCAGCCAATCAGTGCTTTGCTGCCAGAGCACCGCACTTTTGTGCCAGTGCTCCTCATTCTGTTGGCGGATCCTCCTTTCACTGTCCTGCCGCTCCTGAACGTCTCGATTTTCATTACTTGAATGCTGCACTACTTCATGCAACATGTCTCCCTTGCTTCTACGTGGTCTCTTTCTGATGCTTTGGAGTCTTTCAGCCGGTGATAACACAGACAGCTGAGATCTCAAGGTTGCATCTGTAAAGGCAAAATGCAACACTTAACAGAGGCAGCATTGTTCACACCAGACAGAGCAATGATTTAGCCAGACTCAAAGTAGACAAGCACAGTCTACACAATAGCAGAAATTGCCCATCCCAAAATGAGTGCACATAACCCACAGGAGACCCAAAATGGTGAGTAAGCACAGGGTCAAGCATGACTGATTGTTTCACGGCTGTACTGTCCTCTGGGTTGCTGTGCCTTGGGGAGAGCCAACAGTGGCAAAGGGCCCCTGTACTGAACACTGTTCCCACATTTTCCCCAAAAGTTCGTCCTGGAAGATATCTCACTGCTGAGGGTGACCTGGAAAGCAAGGGAGGGTCTTCTACTGCAATGCAGATTCTGCGCTGGCCCATATGCAGCTTGCCAGTGTGCAGCAATGGTCCCACAACCCCTCACAGCACAGTGGCGTGGACAAGTTAGCCTTACTGGGACAAGGAACACAGTGGCTCTGCCGAGAAACCTCCACAAGTGCATTTCCCAAGTTCTGGATGAGACCTTTGAAGAGATCACTGAGGCCAATTACCACAATGTGAGAGAGCACATCAATGCCCTATTCCGCATCTAGGCATGCATGCAGCCCTAACCCTCCTCACCCCAAGAGCCCGCACCAAATAACTTCCTTCCCAAAATAAAAGCTGCTTACCGGGAACCTCCTCTGGTGTTTGTCCTTCCCCAAGCACTGGCCGCTGCAACTGGCTACCTTCCTCCTGGCTTGAGAACAGCTCCTGGCTGCATGCTTCTAGGGATTCCAGGGTGTCTTCCTCTGCCTCAGCACCCTCGCTCCCGCTTTGCTCCTCTTCCTCCTCCTCCTCCTCCTGCCTTGTTGAACTGGGCTCTGAAGTGTCCATGGTGGTACTTGGAGTGGAGGTGGGATCAGCCCTAAGTATTGCGTCCAGCTCTTTCTAGAAATGGCAGGTCGCAGGGGAAGCACTGGAATGGTTTTTTGCCTCGCGGGCTTTGCAGTAGGCATTCCGCAGCTCCTTCACTTTAATCCTGCACTGCAGTGCGTCCCGGTCTTGGCCTCTTTCCATCACGTCCCTTGATATCTGCCCGAAGGTATCATAATTCCTAAGGCTGGAGCACAGCTGGGACTGGACAGCTTCCTTCTCCGAAACACAGATGAGGTCCAGAACCTCGACATTGCTCCATACTGGGGATCACCTGGCGCGTGGAGGCATGGTCTGTCAAGGTTCCTCCCCTACTCTGAACTCTAGGGTACAGATGTGGGGACCTGCATGAAAACCTCCTAAGCTTATCTTTACCAGCTTAGGACAAAACTTCCCCAAGGTACAAAATATTCCACCCGTTGTCCTTGGATTGGCCGCTACCACTACCAAACTAATACTGGTTACTGGGGAAGAGCTGTTTGGAAACGTCTTTCCCTCCAAATACTTCCCAAAAGCTTGCACCCCACTTCCTGGACAAGGTTTGGTAAAAAGCCTCACCAATTTGCCTAGGTGACTACAGACCCAGACCCTTGGATCTTAAGAACAATGAACAATTCTCCCAACACTTGCACCCCCCCTTTCCTGGGAAATGTTGGGTAAAAAGCCTCACCAGTTTGCATAGGTGACCACAGACCCAAACCCTTGGATCTGAGAACAATGAAAAAGCATTCAGTTTTCTTACAAGAAGACTTTTAATAGAAATAGGAGTAAATACAAGTAAAGAAATCCCTTCTGTAAAATCAGGATGGTAGATACCTTACAGGGTAATTAGATTCAAAACATAGACAATCCCTCTAGGCAAAACCTTAAGTTACAAAAAAGATACACAGACAGAAATAGTTATTCTATTCAGCACAATTCTTTTCTCAGACATTTAAAGAAATCATAATCTAACACATACCTAGCTAGATTACTTACTAAAAGTTCTAAGTCTCCATTCCTGGTCTATCCCCGACAAAAACAGCATATAGACAGACAGAGACCCTTTGTTTCTCTCCCTCCTCCCAGCTTTTGAAAGTATCTTGTCTCCTCATTGGTCATTTTGGTCAGGTGCCAGCGAGGTTACCTTTAGCTTCTTAACCCTTTACAGGTGAGAGGAGTTTTCCTCTGGCCAGGAGGGATTTTAAAGGGGTTTACCCTTCCCTTTATATTTATGACATGGTCACCTGGAAAGATTCGCTGAGAGCACCCCACGTCTGGCTGAGCAAACAGGAAGGGGATTTTCAAAATTCCCATAGAATTTAAAGGGCGGGTCTGATGGTTGAGGCAGGGCAGTAGAGTTCAAAGTGATGACCAGAGTGGCTAGCACAGGTATTGTGGGACACTTCTGGAGGCTGATCAGAGCACACTATAGGACCAGGGCATCCACACTGGCACCGCGGTGCTCCAGCGGGGGTGTAGCAAACGTTATTCCAATCGCCTAGGTGGAGTACCAGCAGCGCTGTAGCTACGGAGTCAGAGCGCTCTACGTGCCTTGTCAGTGTGGACGGGTAGTGAGCTAGTGCACCCAGGGCTCCTTTATTGAGCTGTAACTCGCAAGTGTAGCCAAGCCCTAAGATGAAACCAAAGACATAATTTGTCTCTAACTTATATTGGTGTAAATCAGGTCCAACTCCTTTAAAATCAGTATAAAACCAGTGAGAGGAGAATTTGCCTCTATATATAGGGGGAGAGAGAATCTTCCAATTTTTTCATCAACAAGGTTTCTTCAGTTACTCCATTGCAATCTTCAGAGCTCTTTCTTGTTAAATCAAGTGAAGATTCACACCAAACTGTTTCACTATTTGCATTTGTCAGACAATAATATTGGTCAGATCAGATCACAGAGGGAAGTGAGACATAGAAATAAGAATGGGTAAGAAATCCTTCCAAATCTTTCTATTGCAGCCAGTCTTTATCCATAGGATAACCAGTAACTTGGACTTGATAATTATTTCAACTTCTGGAACATTACACATCAACTCTTCAACTCTTCAAATAAAATTCTCCAATACAGCTAAAATATAACCAATCAGTATAATGATTCATGTCAATCAGTATTCTTTATAAACAAATCCAGATATGTCTCTACACATTCACTTGATATTCTAATGAAGAGTAACTTCCAGTGCTGTAGGAATAGTGTGAGCAGCTAAGCCAGACACATAATGGCCCAACTGTGAAGGCTCCAACATGTTTAGGCTATTATTAAAATATTTAAAGTAATGGTTGTTTTGATGAGATATTATATATAATAAGGGTAGGATTTTCAACAGTGCTGAGCATTACAGATGGATAGGAAACAATGTTCCCATCCCGAATCAGGCCAAAAAGTTGAAATCTCAAAAAAAAAAAAAATCTGAAAAAAAAATCAGATGGGGTCCATTAAAATGCTTCATTTTGATCATTTCAAAGCACTTTGTGCAGATTTCAACCTTCCCTTACATTTTTTTACTGTAAAATAACTTTCATTTAGAATTAAAAAAGCATTTTGAACCAAAAAAAAAAAAAGAACTTTTTCATTTTGAAAATGTCAAAACAGCTCTGAAACTGTTTTTTTCTAAATAGAAAACTCATTGAAACAGATCCTTCCTCTAAAACATTTGCTTTTGACAAATTGGCATTTTCCAGCAAAAATGTTTAGTTGAAAACGAACACCACCGACAACTCCAACCCCTACCAGCTCTGCTCTACTCAGCATTGGCCTACCTTTGTTTCTTTTCAAGTCAATGGGCAAAAGTGTTCGGCGTTGGCTTAATTCTGTTCTCATTGAAGTTGAGTGCTGAGCGCTTTGAAAATCCCACCCTAAATGTCTATTCACATTCTATGCTCTTAATAAGGTCTGGTCTACACTACAGACCCATATTAGTAAAGCTTCTTCACTCAGGGGGTTGGATTTTTCACACTCCTCAGCAATGTAGTTATACCAACCTAACCCCCCAGGTAGGCAACACTATGCTGGCAGGAGAGCATCTCCCGTCAAGACTGCCACTGCCTCTCGGCAAGGTGATTAATTACGCTGATAGGGGAGTTCTCTCCCATTGGAATTGAGCGTCTTCATTAAATCGCTGCTGTGGCACAGCTGCCGTGATGCAGCATTTTAAGTGTAGACCTGCCCTAAAGAAGCTATGACAGAACTTCTCCAGGAAAGGTTCATGGATTCTTAGCCCTGCTTTTGATTGAGGTTGTGATCAGCTGAACTTTGTGATTAATTGACAGTACTGCAGAAGTGCAAATGTTTGTGCATTTCCTTCTGTACACTCAATTTCCGATCACTCCATAGCCTGGAGTTGAGCACAAGGGAATGAAGTGACTTTGTTTTATTCTTGACTTGCAGCTTCGTTGGTATCAGAATGTTTTACAACAGTTGTGTTGTAGTGTTGACTACATCAATAATACCATGGCTAGGGTCCTGTCTGCACCGCAGAAACTGCCGTGTTTGACATAATTGTTTCAACACTAGCGAGGGTCAGCAGCAGAGGAACAGTTCCATGTTTGACACCCGTTGCCTATTGAATGGCAAAGCTCCCATTCCCGTCACTGATTTTTAGTGGTGCAGGACTAGCACCCTGATGTCAGTAGTGGTCAGTTTCGGTAGTATAAACAACACCCACAGTGTGTGAAGTAAAACATGAACATTTTAAAAAAGAAAGTCAAAAACCTGAATCTACTTTCCCTATGAAACAGCTTATGCAGGCAGTGCCTACACACTAAAAAGTGCTTTAAAAGTAGATGAATGTGGTGGGGATGTGTTCAATTTTACTTCTGAAACCACAATGAAAATGAAACTCAAACAAGAATGTGAAAATGCCATGAATGCTGAGAATGAGAATCAAAATCCCCAATTGGAATGTCACAACAACAGTTTTATTAAGAATGAAGAAAAGCTTAACTTACTCATGACTCATGGCTGTGGTTCTCAACCTTTCCAGACTATTCTACCCTTTTCAGGAGTCTGATTTGTCTCATGTACCCCAGGTTTCATCTCACTTAAAAAACTACTTGCTTACAAAATCAGACATAAAAGTGCAAAAGCATCACAGTACACTATTACTGAATAATTGCTTACTTTTTCATTTTTATGATATAATTATAAAATAAATCAATTGGAATATGAATATTGTAGTTACATTTCAGTTTATAGTATATAGAGCGGTATAAACAATTGTATGACATTTTAGTTTGTACTGACTTTGCTAGTGCATTTTATAAAATTAGGCAAAAATCTAGATGAGTTGATGTACCCCCTGGAAGACCTCTGCATACTCCTAGTGTACCTCTGGTTGAGAACCACTGACTCATGTCATCTAGATATGTGACCCGGCCATTGTAGGACTTCACAAAGTAGCCAGTGATATTTCAACTTAAAATACACTGTTGATAGGATAAATTTCCTCTTTCTCACATGAAAAGATTGTTTGCAGTGTTATTATACCTGTGTTGGTCCCAGTATATTAGAGAGACAAGGCAGGTGACATAATATCTTTTATTTGAGCAACTTGTCTTGTTCACTAGCAGAAGCTTGTGAGTTTACACAGAGCTCTTCTTCATGTCTGGGAAAGGTAACTGGGAAAAGTACATTTCCCAGAGTGAAAGATAAGCTCTGCGTAGCTCACAAGCTTCTCTTTCACCAACAGAAGTTAATCCAGTAAAATATATTGCCTAACGTACCTTGTCTCAGTGAAAAGATTGCCATTTGTGCCAACCTAGGGAACCTTTCCCATGAGGCAACAGATAGGCTTGTGCATGAGGCTCTGGAGTGGGGTGCAGTAAAGCTGGGTTCGATTCTGAGCTCTACCACAGACTTCCTGAGTGACCTTGGGTGTGTCAATCAATCTCCCTTAGTTCCACATCTGAAATGGGTGAAATGATGACATAGACTTTATCCATTTTGTTTGCTTTGATTGTTAGGTTGATTTGATTTGTTTGCTTTGATTGTAGATGTCTATACTACGGAATAAGGTTGAATTTATAGAAGTCGTTTTTTTAGAAATCGGTTTTATATATTCGAGTGTGTGTGTCCTCACAGAAAATGCTCTAAGTGCATTAAGTGCATTAACTCGGCGGAGCGCTTCCACAGTATCGAGGCTAGAGTCGACTTCCGGAGCGTTGCACTGTGGGTAGCTATCCCACAGTTCCCGCAGTCTCCGCTGCCCATTGAAATTCTGGGTTGAGATCCCAATGCCTGATGGGGCTAAAACATTGTCGCGGGTGGTTCTGGGTACATATCGTCAGGCCCCTGTTCCCTCCCTCCCTCCGTGAAAGCAAGGGCAGACAATCGTTTCGCGCCTTTTTTCCTGAATTACCTGTGCAGACGCCATACCATGGCAAGCATGGAGCCTGCTCAGGTAACCGTCACCCTATGACTCCTGGGTGCTGGCAGACGCAGTACGGCATTGCTACACAGCAGCAACAACCCCTTGCCTTGTGGCAGCAGACGGTACAGTACGACTGGTAGCCATCATCGTCAAGTCCGAGGTGCTCCTGGCCACGTCGGCTGGGAGCGCCTGGACAGACATGGGCGCAGGGACTAAATTTGGAGTGACTTCACCAGATCATTCTCTTTAGTCCTGCAGTCAGTCCTATTGAACCGTCTTGTGGTGAGCAGGCAGGCGATACGGATTGCTAGCAGTCGTACTGTACCATCTTCTGCCAGGCAGGCAAGAGATGAGGATTGCTAGAAGTCGTATTGTACCATCTTCTGACGAGCAGCCATGAGATGTGGATGGCATGCAGTCCTTCTGCACCGTCTGCTGCCAGCCAAAGTTGTAAAAGATAGATGGAGTGGATCAAAACAAGAAATAGACCAGATTTGTTCTGTATTCATTTGCTTCCCCCCCTCCCCCATCTAGGGGACTCATTCTTCTAGGTCACACTGCAGTTACTCACAGAGAAGGTGCAGCAAGGTAAATCTAGCCATGTATCAATCAGAGGCCAGGCTAACCTTCTTGTTCCAATAAGAACTATAACTTAGGTGCACCATTTCCTATTGGAACCCTCCGTGAAGTCCTGCCTGAAATACTCCTTGATGTAAAGACACCCCCTTTGTTGATTTTAGCTCCCTGAAGCCAACCCTGTAAGCCGTGTCGTCAGTCGCCCCTCCCTCCATCAGAGCAACGGCAGACAATCGTTCCGCGCCTTTTTTCTGTGCGGACGCCATACCAAGGCAAGCATGGAGGCCTCTCAGCTCACTTTGGCAATTAGGAGCACATTAAACACCACACGCATTATCCAGCAGTATATGCAGCATTGGAGCCTGGCAAAGCGATACCGGGCGAGGAGGCGACGTCAGCGCGGTCACGTAAGTGATCAGGACATGGACACAGATTTCTCTGAAAGCATGGGCCCTGCCAATGCATGCATCATGGTGCTAATGGGGCAGGTTCATGCTGTGGAACGCGATTCTGGGCTTGGGAAACAAGCACAGACTGGTGGGACCGCATAGTGTTGCAGGTCTGGGACGATTCCCAGTGGCTGCGAAACTTTCGCATGTGTAAGGGCACTTTCATGGAACTTTGTGACTTGCTTTCCCCTGCCCTGAAGCGCATGAATACCAAGATGAGAGCAGCCCTCACAGTTGAGAAGCGAGTGGCGATAGCCCTGTGGAAGCTTGCAACGCCAGACAGCTACCGGTCAGTTGGGAATCAATTTGGAGTGGGCAAATCTACTGTGGGGGCTGCTGTGATGCAAGTAGCCCACGCAATCAAAGATCTGCTGATATCAAGGGTAGTGACCCTGGGAAATGTGCAGGTCATAGTGGATGGCTTTGCTGCAATGGGATTCCCTAACTGTGGTGGGGCCATAGACGGAACCCATATCCCTATCTTGGGACCGGAGCACCAAGCCGCCGAGTACATAAACCGCAAGGGGTACTTTTCGATAGTGCTGCAAGCTCTGGTGGATCACAAGGGACGTTTCACCAACATCAACGTGGGATGTCTGGGAAAGGTACATGACGCTCGCATCTTCAGGAACTCTGGTCTGTTTCAAAAGCTGCAGGAAGGGACTTTATTCCCAGACCAGAAAATAACTGTTGGGGATGTTGAAATGCCTATATGTATCCTTGGGGACCCAGCCTACCCCTTAATGCCATGGCTCATGAAGCCGTACACAGGCAGCCTGGACAGTAGTCAGGAGCTGTTCAACTACAGGCTGAGCAAGTGCAGAATAGTGGTAGAATGTGCATTTGGACGTTTAAAGGCGCGCTGGCGCAGTTTACTGACTCGCTTAGACCTCAGCGAAACCAATATTCCCACTGTTATTACTGCTTGCTGTGTGCTCCACAATATCTGTGAGAGTAAGGGGGAGACGTTTATGGCGGGGTGGGAGGTTGAGTCAAATCACCTGGCTGCTGGTTACGCGCAGCCAGACACCAGGGCGGTTAGAAGAGCACAGGAGGGTGCGGTACGCATCAGAGAATCTTTGAAAACCAGTTTCATGACTGGCCAGGCTACGGTGTGAAAGTTCTGTTTGTTTCTCCTTGATGAAACCCCCCCCCGCCCCTTGGTTCACTCTACTTCCCTGTAAGCTAACCACCCGCCCCTCCTCCCGTCAATCACCGCTTGCAGAGGCAATAAAGTCATTGTTGCTTCACATTCATGCATTCTTTATTCATTCATCACACAAATAGGGGGATGACTACCAAGGTAGCCCAGGAGGGGTGGTGGAGGAGGGAAGGAAAATGCCACACAGCACTTTAAGCACAGCACTTAAAAAGTTTACAACTTTAAAATTTATTGAATGACAGCCTTCTTTTTTTGGGGCAATCCTCTGTGGTGGGGCGGCTGGTTGGCCGGAGGCCCCCTCACCGCGTTCTTGGGCGTCTGGGTGTGGAGGCTATGGAACTTGGGGAGGAGGGTGGTTGGTTACTCAGGGGCTGAAGTGGCAGTCTGTTCTCCAGCTGCCTTTGCTGCAGCTCAACCATACACTGGAGCATACTGGTTTGGTCCGCCAGCAGCCTCAGCATTGAATCCCGCCTCCTCTCATCACGCTGCCGCCACATTTGAGCTTCAGCCCTCTCTTCAGCCCGCCACTTACTCTCTTCAGCCCGCCACTTACTCTCTTCAGCCCGCCACCTCTCCTCCCGGTCATTTTGGGCTTTTCTGCACTCTGACATTATTTGCCTCCACGCATTTGTCTGTGCTCTGTCAGTGTGGGAGGACAGCATGAGCTTGGAGAACATTTCATCGCGAGTGCGTTTTTTTTTCTTTCTAAGCTTCACTAGCCTCTGGGAAGGAGAAGATCCTGTGATCATTGAAACACATGCAGCTGGTGGAGAAAAAAAAAAGGACAGCGGTATTTAAAAAGACACATTTTATAAAACAGTGGCTACACTCTTTCAGGGTAATCCTTGCTGTTAACATTACATACATAGGACATGTGCTTTTGTTACAAGGTCGCATTTTGCCTCCCCCCACCGCGTGGCTACCCCCTTAACTCTCCCCCCTCCCTGTGGCTAACAGCGGGGAACATTTCTGTTTAGCCACAGGCAAACAGCCCAGAAGGAATGGGCTCCTCTGAGTGTCCCCTGAAGAAAAGCACTCTATTTCAACCAGGTGACCATGAATTATATCTCACTCTCCTGAGGATAACACAGAGAGATAAAGAACGGATGTTGTTTGAATGCCAGAAAACATACACTGCAATGCTTTGTTCTACAATGATTCCCGAGTACGTGTTACTGGCCTGGAGTGGTAAAGTGTCCTACCATTAAGGACACAATAAGGCTGCCCTCCCCAGAAACCTTTTGCAAAGGCTTTAGGAGTACATCTAGGAGAACCGCGAATGTCTGTCAGGGCAAAGTAATCCTTTCACATGCTTGCTTTTAAACCATGTATAGTATTTTAAAAGGTACACTCACCAGAGGTCCCTTCTCCGCCTGCTGGGTCCAGGAGGCAGCCTTGGGTGGGTTCGGGGGGTACTGGCTCCAGGTCCAGGGTGAGAAACAGTTGCTGGCTGTTGGGAAAACCGGTTTCTCCGCTTGCTTGCTGTGAGCTATCTACAACCTCATCATCATCATCATCTTCTTTGTCCCCAAAACCTGCTTCCGTATTGCCTCCATCTCCATTGAAGGAGTCAAACAACACGGCTGGGGTAGTGGTGGCTGAACCCCCTAAAATGGCATGCAGCTCATCATAGAAGCGGCATGTTTGGGGCTCTGACCCGGAGCGGCCGTTCGCCTCTCTGGTTTTCTGGTAGGCTTGCCTCAGCTCCTTCAGTTTCATGCGGCACTGCTTCGGGTCCCTGTTATGGCCTCTGTCCTTCATGCCCTGGAGATTTTGACAAAGGTTTTGGCATTTCGAAAACTGGAACGGAGTTCTGATAGCACGGATTCCTCTCCCCAAACAGCGATCAGATCCCGTACCTCCCGTTCGGTCCATGCTGGAGCTCTTTTGCGATTCTGGGACTCCATCATGGTCACCTGTGCTGATGAGCTCTGCATGGTCACCTGCAGCTTGCCACGCTGGCCAAACAGGAAATGAGATTCAAAAGTTCGCGGTTCTTTTCCTGTCTACCTGGCCAGTGCATCTGAGTTGAGAGTGCTGTCCAGAGCGGTCACAATGGAGCACTCTGGGATAGCTCCCGGAGGCCAATACCATCGAATTGTGTCCACAGTACCCCAAGTTCGAGCCGGCAACGTCGATTTAAGCGCTAATCCACTTGTCAGGGGTGGAGTAAGGAAATCGATTTTAAGAGCCCTTTAAGTTGAAATAAAGGGCTTCATTGTGTGGACGGGTGCAGGTTTACATCGATTTAACGCTGCTAAATTCGACCTAAAGTCCTAGTGTAGACCAGGGCTTAATCCTTTGGAGCAAGGTCTTTGACTTGGTGTGGTTTTGTATGGAATGGGTCTCCAATCTCAGGGAGCCTCTAAGTGCTACTGTAATACAAATATAAATAATAATGGGAGACAGAATAAAGTCTGTGGTGTTTCTCACACTTACTAACAAAAGTGGGAGTACGTTGAACTAGGATGTTCAACTCTCACTCAAACATGATTGCTCCTTTTCTGATCCATTATTATTGTTTGCTCATTATAAAAAAATCATGCTGTGTGGTGTGCTATATGAGACAGGAAGCACTTAATAGAAAATGTAATGTCTGATTAGTGCTTTTTACATGTAACTCTTGCTGGAGTGTCACTTTGATATGTTTTTTTTTCTCCCCAAACGCCAGCTAATATGTGTTAGCTCGTTGTGCTTCATTTATACATCTTTATTTCATTGCATGTTGGTTCCTCCAAACTTCAGAGCTCAGGCAATGCTGTATTTACTGTAGGAAGAAACACAGAGGTGATAAACTGCTAATGAAAAACATCCACCATTTTGGTATGCTACATGTACATAAATTTAGATGAAACTCTACTTAGAACTCACAAGAGGAGAAACCACTATGAACAATTCTGCTGGCATATCAGTGGAGGCTCTTGTATTATGTGAAACTGTAGGGATTTATTTTATTTTGCAATCTGGAGATTACACAGCAGGATGTGTTCAAAAGGCAACTACATTCCAGATTACTCTCTGAAATTAATAGCTGTTCCGAATGAAGCAAAACTGCTGATTTATTCTAAGGAGGAAAAACGAGGTAAAAGTAGTATTGTCCAAATGGCACAGAAAAGAGAAAAATACCAGAACAAGCAGAGGAGTCAGCAAGGCTAATGGCTAAAGTAAATGCTGCAGCCTTGCAAAACTGCCATGATGACTTACCAGGCCAAGCACAAAATCTACTTATCTGTCTTGTACCATGATCATTGATGACACTGAAAAAAATGATATTTTACTTATCCATCAAAAACAATTTCTTGCCCTGTGTAGAATTTTGCAAGGATGAAAGGGAAAAAAAGTATATAGAATAAGACAGAACAAACAAAAATGGGTCAGAAAAAAGGTTCTGGAGAAAGTAGCAAACATCCAATCTTGAAACAGTCAGTAAGTGGAAGCTGTGAGATGTACAATGAAAAAAATAGACTCCAAAATAAAATGTCATGAACAGGTTTTTTGGGTCTCTTCTTTTTAAACTGTTTCAGAGGGCTAGTGGTCCTTTAAGCCCTTACTAGTGGCTGCATCAGGATTTTTAAGAATTCTGGAGAATCAAAAAAAAGAAAAAAAAAAAAAAGAAGGAGGTGGAGGGTTGCACCCAGAGCCCGCAACATTTAGAGTTTTCCATTTCCCCACACCAACAATACCCTTCAGAGTCTGTTTGCAGCAAGTGGTAGTGGGTGAAATTTTATAGGTTTGCTTGGAGATTCTAAACCTATAGAACCAAAATCTCCAATAATCACCACCCTACATCCACACACTCTCTTGAAGAGAGAGCTGTTAGGCTATGGATTGAAAAGCATCTATGTCCTTGGGTTAAGTGTAGCAGCACTGGCTGTCAGATGCAGGAGCATTTCCCAGCTCTGACTGTTGATTTAGTAGGTGGGGTTTCCTGCTCCGACACTCCCAAAGGTGTTTTAGGATTTGCTTGCAATTACTCTTCCTTGGTGAGTCTCACCAAAGACCCTGGAGAGTACAGCCACCCAGTGCCACCTAAAAATCCTAGAAAGAGATTATCCAACCTAAGAAGAGAATGGTCAGGCCTCAGGCCTCTGCCCCACACTCCTCAGAAGATATTTAAAACTAAGTTGGCTGTCCCTCAGAGCCTGACATGTTGGCCATTTGGCTGGGAAGCCTGTCTGTGGAGAGAGTGAGGGATGACTGAGGCTAGGAGTGTGTAAACATTGCTTCATGCCATGAATATTCATGGCCACAAGCTGTTGTTTTTTTTTTTTTCCACACTTACAGCAGAATTCAAGTTCACCTGATTTCAGGGATCTTAATTAATTCCTCACACAGCCCTGATGAAAATATCCCCCTACTGCCTGACCTTCAGCAAGTCACTTCAACTTCCACTGCCTCTGCTTCTCCTCCCACTCTTTTTCTGAATTGTCAATTTAGATCATCAACTCTATGGGGCTGGGACTATCTCTCACTACGTTTGGGCAGTCCTAGCACAAACAGGGCCTCAATCTTGGTTTGGGCCTCTAGATACAAGTGTGATACAAATAAAAATGATGGTAATACATTGCAGGTCTGTCTCTTCTTAGGAAATTCACACCTAGTTCTTGGCAAGAACTTAGCCCAACAGGAAGTAGAGGCTGTGATGATTTTAAGCCATTATAGGGCAAAGTGCTGTCTAGGTTCTTCAAAGCACTGGATACTATGGCCCTGTCCCCAACATGTCCTTACGCACACCCTGATATGCCCCTTAAGCTAGGGTTGGTAAGAGGTGTAACGATCTTGGGGTTCATCAAATGACAAACCAGTCAATGAGAAAAAAACAAAACTTTAATAAAACAAACTGGAGAGCTTCTGTAGTGAACCATGCAGTGTCCCCAACCTCCACCTCCAAATTTCCACACCCACAACACTATCCCTTATGAGGGAGTTTCTCCAAATCACAATCTTTCATAAACGTATAGGATCCTCAGAAAAAAGCCTTCCTCAGCTCATGTGATGGGAGAATTCTTCCCCAGCCAGATCTTGGGCCTTTAGCAGCCCCCTTAAACAACTCCTACCCTTTTACCTAGTGTAAAATGGCCAGCGCAGTGGTAAGGATCTTACCCTCTAGCTTTACCAATACATTCAGGTACAGTGTTCAAACTGGCCCTCATTTCACCAGTGTAAATGCAAACTCTGTATTGAATATTTCTCAGTCTTTAGTCTATGCTTACTCTCTAATTAGGGATGGGTGAACCAGTTCACTTTAAATAAAAAATCCATCCTTATCTCAAATCAAAAGCTTTTTAGGAGCTTTAAAGGAGTTCAAGTTAGCAAACTTCCCAATTATTTTTTCCTCTTTGCGCACCACTGCAGATTTAGGATGTGTTTGGACTAGAACTGGAAGTGCTGAAATAGCAAAGCAGAACCTGTTCCGGCAAGAGTTCCAATGCAACTTTGCAGACCACAGAGGACACTGGATAGCTCAGTTGGAGTTTGGAGAAATGGTCAAATTCTGGAGTGTTTCTGCAAAATGAATCTGAAGTCTGAACCTTCTGGAGTTTCCCCTTATCCCTAGTGCTATGTTTACTACATTGTGTATGGATTGTTCTCTTTATTGCATCCTTTACATTTATTTTTCCTTTGGGACATTTGACATAAGCTAGTCCCTTTAGTCTCTGACGCATACTGTGTCCTCTGGGTATCCATGCTGAAAAGTATGATTATATTCAAAACACACTTGCAAACTGAGGGCAGTATCGTTTAGAATGTCGTAGTTAAGCAAACTCTTTATGTTCTTTCCAGGCTCTTATTCATGTAACTTAAGTCTAACTACTCTATATTATTTCCAGAGTTATTCTTGAATTTACTAGTATCTTTTTTGAAGATTCCCCCAATGGCACTGTACAGTGTACACCATACACTGAAATTAACTGTACAGGAATGTCCATGAGAGGTAATATTGTGCTTGAATATCCACAAGTAGAGCTGGGTGAATAATTGATTTTTCAGTTTGGTGGTAGTTCTGAAAAATGGAAAGAAAATTTCTGTTCGGGTCATACAGAATGTGAAAATGTGGTGAATTAAGACAGTCAATTTTGAATTTGCCACGGAGAAGGGATTCAAACATGGGTTTGCTATATGTTCGATGACTACCCATCCCCTAGGTTAAACACTATCAGGGTAAATGGTAGCACCAGCAGCCTCACCTCTTTCTCCTCTAGCCATTTTGTGACTGGCCAAAACTATTTGTGTCAAATTCATGAGTCAACCAAAATTTCATTTTTTGGTCAAAATAAATTATTTGTCTGGAAAAAAAAAATTGAGGCTCTAGTCACAGACCTTCAGTATCTCTTAGTTTTGCTCTGTGGTGCAGTAGTCTGTCAGGAGTGTAATATTCTCTCATTCTCTCATTCTTATTCATTTGGTTGAAATCAGTGGGACAATTTGAACAGTAAGGGCCAAATTTACAAAGGTGTTTAGGTGCCTAACGATGCAGATAGATACATAATGAGGTTTACAAAAGCACCTAAGCACAGGAGTTACTACCTCATATGCTTAGGCCTGCTTGTTTATCCAACTAGGTGCTAATCTACATTCTTAGTTCCCTAAACACCTTTGTAATCTGGCTCTAGGATTAGAGCTGGTTGGGAATTTTCTAGTGAAATATTTTTGTCAGAAAATGGCTATTCATCAAAAACAAATCTTTGTTGGAAAGGTCTGGTTTTGAAGAATCTCCTGATTTGAAAAGTTTCAAAATTGTCAATGTCTCAAGTGAATATTTTCTAAATGAAAAGTTGTGTTTTCTAATTCAAAATTACTTTTAGTTTTTGAAACTTTTTTTGTTAATTTATAGTTTTAAAAAAAGGAGTGGTTAAAAAATTTCCAAAGGTCCAAATCAAAATGAAACACTGTGAAATTATTGACATGAAACATTTTGATTGACCTGACCTGGATTTTCTTTGTTTTTTTTAATTTGGATTATTGATTCACAAATTTTTTCAATTTTTTTTTTGTCCTGATTTGAGATGGGAAAAATTTCGAAATCTCAAAAACCTTTGTGAGACATGTCAGACAGGAAATCCATTTCCTATCTACATCTACTTAATACACTATTCAACATGAGCAAGCATGTGAGGATCTGGCCCCCTACGGTTTGCATGTTTTTTTTATTTCATAATGCATCGTTAAAACAGGAGAATGTTTATGTAAAGCAGAAAAATTGTTTTATTATTATTTTAATTTGGGAAGCAGGAGAATTTTAGCCAATACTGACAAAGCTGGCTTCATGGAGTATCTGTGCATCACAAGTATTTGCTTAGCTAATGTGTTTATTGAAGCTTGTGACTTTGAGTGAACAGGACAGACTGATTAATGTTTTGGCAAATAGGGTGAGGTAATGCATAAGTTTAAGAATATTTAGGTCCAATAGTTGAGCATTTCCCCTTTACAGGCTTGAAATGGCAAACATGGTTTGACAGCTAGTAACATTTTCAAACAGTTCCATGTTTCTTTTAGAATTTTTGCAAATAGCAGTATATGTATAAATAAGCCATCATGCTGGTATCTTGAAGCTTACAGTAGCTATTTGAACCAAACATATTCTCTGCAGTATGTTGGGTACCAGTCCATCTATTAGCATGGCTAATTGGATACCTGCAGTTACTGAAGCAGGATACTTACTTCAATACCCATCTATTCCTACTAAAATTTAAAAAAAAAAAAAAAATCCAAACCCTGACAGCCCCAAGACTACTAAACAGAGGAATAAAAGTTAAATATAATCCTGACTGTGTGCTTTTCACAGCCTGTTGTTGCAGCATCAATAAATATTATTAATTAAATTTAAGACTCAAAGCATTTATAGAACACTGCAAGCAAGATAAAATATTTAGTGCCACTTTGTTTTGGACTTCATCTTTCTAGAGTGTTTTATGCCTCATGTCATGTAAGTTATTTGATTTACTTTCACCTTTGTCCAGTTGCTTAAATAGATCTCTTTATTAAGACGCAGCCAGGTAGTAAGTGAATGGGTCCATTCCATCTGGCTACTCAGCACCACATAATACTGTATATTTCATGGAAGCATTTTCTGATCACAGAAAAAAATGAAAAATTGTAACATGTCCCTTTAAGTTCAGAGCTGTTCTGTAAAGTAGGGGTTCTTAGTGTTTTGCTGGAACACTCCTAATTCATCTTCATAGTTATTCACATCACATCTAGAAAGCAAGTACTTTGAGGTAGGCTATAAAATGTCTGATTTTGTAACTGAGGTTCAAACAAGAACTTTGAGCACAATTACATTAACACAAACACACATACACAAAAGTGACCATATACTATATGCCATTAGACATCCACCCTAGGATAATAAATACCATTTAATCTACATATTTTTAGTGGTAAGATACTTAATAACAGAATAACCTTGACCAAAGGACATAGAAACTTGTGTGATAAAGAGACAGGCATTATATTTTTCTGAGATTAGAACCTATTTTATATCCTAAATTTCCTTTTTCTTTCCTTTATGTTAACCATAGTCTGTACAGCATATAAATATATTCCTAATTTTAACAGCACATATTGTATTATTATGATTATTATTAATACCCAATTTGGATATAAGTTCCCATACACTGCACTGGAAATATGCTCTCCATAAATCCATCTAACTTTTTATAGCTTTGAAAAGTATTTCTAACTGTTACTAATGGGTTTTCAATAATATTTAAATCCCATCCAAAACAACAAATCACAGCCTGACTGCAAAGTTGCAAAAACCCCAAATGTACTGGAAAAATGAATAGCTAAAGATACATTGTGTCCCTTCCTATCAACCTGCTCTATCCTATTATATCATTTTAGTTCTAAATGATGATAATCTGAAGCACTGAGACAAAATACTAGTATCTGCCATACTAGGGGAAAAACACATTCTGTCAAGGGTTTCTACTTAAAAAGTGAAGGTTTGAGCATCACATTTTCCAGAACTGACCTCTGTTCTATTTAAAGGAGAATGTCTATTGAGCTGAAGCAGACAAAGCAATAAATGGCCTTTGTGGAGCAGAGGCATTTAATCAACTGCAAAAGTTGTTCCCTGCAACTATACTCTGGTGCCACACACATTATTGCTACCAAGAGGGCAACTTCAGGCAATGCCATCTTACAAAAAAATCATTTTTTTTCTTCTTTTCTGAGGCTTTAGAAGCAATGTGATGTATTTCTGTCCCTATCTTCCTAAAACTATTAAATGATACTGACATCAAAGATGTGGCTTGCTTTGGATACAGGAGCAGGAGGGTAGTCTAAAACTCACAGCTGTGACGAGGCTTTTCCCCTCTGGTTATTAAGAGCAAGGGGACTCTTGAGGCAGCATGGTCCAGGGAATAGGGCACTGGATTAAAATTTGGGAGACAAGGGTCCTAATTCCAGATCTGCCACTGATCTTCTCGGTGATCTTAAGCGCTCCATTTCCCCTCTCTGTGCCCTTTTTCACTCATAATGTTGGTCAGCCTTGTCCATTTAGGTTATAAGATCTTGTGTTTGTACAATGCCTAGCAGAATAGGGCCATAATACGAGGGGCCTCTAGGCACTAGTACAACCGTAATAATGAATAATAAGCGGAATTATTATTAATAGTGAGTGGAACTATCCAATGTGGCTCAAAGTGGGGAGGATGTCTCCTCCCTGGGACTGCACGAAGCCCTTCCACAATTACTGCATGTGGAAAGAGTTCTACAAGTTAATGCAGTAGGGTCAGGGCTCTCCAGGCCATGACTGGGTGCATTTGTAAACACTTTTTTTTACTTTATCACAAAATAAAGCATATGTATTGTCTTTGCGTGTATTTGTCTCTATGTATAATCACACAGCAGCAAGAAGTTCCCCTTCAGCATGCTCTGGGCCTCCTTACAATATTCAAAATCCTTCAAATTGACAATAATTCCAGATGGAATGCCCTATTTACTGCCATACTCATAATCTCTATCCCTATACGTGACCCACCTCCTCAAAATCCTCTAGAGGGTCCAAGCCCTGTCCCAGGAGTATCTTCCTACCCCCTTCCTAAATCCCCAGGCTTATGAGTGTTTCTGAAAGGTTAACAGATCCAGCCTCTGATGGTCCAAAGACAGAAGTAAGTTCTAAAAGACAAGGAGCTGGAGAATGCTCTGCCAGCAGCTCCCTCACATTTAAGCCAAGTTCAGGCATCTCTGTTGCTCTTCCCTGTAGCCTAAGCATCACACTCAAAGGGAATATCTACACTGTAATAAGAGATCTGCAGCATGGCTGTAGCTGGCCCAGGTCAACTCACTTGGACTCAATAAGTGTGGGCTGCTAAAAATTGCTATGTAAAAATTTGGGCTCAGGCTAGAGCCAGGGCTCTCCTCCCTCATGGTGTTCGAGAGCTCAGGCTCCAGCCTGAGCCCCAAACCCAAGCAATTTTACAACCCTGCATCCCAAGCCCCGTGAGCCCAAATTAGCTGACCCAGGCCAGCCACAAGTGTTTAATTTCTGTAGATGTACCGAGAGTGAGTTAGGTGCCTAACTCTGGGTTGGAGGGAAGATTCACAACCAGTAAGTGCCAAGCCAATTTCTCACAATTTTTTTTTCTCACAATTTTTTTTTCAAGTATGCAGTAAGATACAGACTTTAATTTCATGATCACATCTTATTCTACCCCCCCGCCTTACAAGTCTGCTTTTGCATTCTCCTGGAAAAGCTTGATTCCAATAGTCCCTTCTCCCAACATAGGTGAGGCAATATTGGAAAATCAGGACATATTGGGAATATCAAAATCAAGATCTGATCTGTGAATTGAAAAGGAGAATTTTGCCCTTACTAATCAAGGTTTGATATTTGAGAGGAATAACAAATTGAGGGAGAAACCTGGGTGGAAAAGGATTCATGTAATGTCATTTTAATGAGAGTTTTAGAGGCAAAATTTCAGTAGTGTGTGTCCCATATAACACAGGGACTGTATGTGCCTAAATCAAGCACACATCCCTTGGAAGATTTGGCCTTCATTGTTGTTTGTGAGGGAATGTTAGATTTTTATAGCCTCTGAGTGCCTGAAATTATTTTTTTCATGTATTTCAAAGTGCTTCTTTATTCTGGGCCATTTGAAAATGGATGACAAGTAGTAATTGTAAGGATAGGGAACTGTCTGAGGGGTATGGAGTTCTGTGGTTGCTTCTTTTAAGTTGCTAGACATATGATGATGTACTTTTAAATTATATCATGGGCTCCTAGGGCACATGGATTGGTACTCTCTTAGCACTTTTATAAACTGAAATCAATAAATATATTCAGTCAGAGTAGCTGAATCTCATGTGCCAGTGTTTCCCTTGAATACAGTGAAATGCAATTGTTTTGTAGGACAGATTGCTGTGGTTTAATATGGTAAGTATTATTATGTTAATGACCCATGGTGCAGGGTGTTTACTGTAACTTAGAGCAACACCATGCAAGCACAGAAAATGCTTTCAAACTCGGCAAAGGGGAAAGCAACAGAGAATTATATCTTTAATTTACCAAGATACTGTTCCAGGACAATTTTCCATGGGTCATAAACATATGTTAAGTTACATTCAAGTGGTAGTGAAGTCTATTTAGATGAACTACTGGCCTACAACAAGCTTCGGGCACACAAAAGAATATTCCTCTGAGATAAAACCACAACACAGACCACACTAAAGGACCTGGGTAGTGAAGATTAGATTTCACTCAATGAAAATATAATATTTCCTATGCTGAACATTATAATTTTGTCACACCTTGATAGGATTTTCAGTATTTGTAAGTATGTTGTGGCATAGCCTAATGATTAGGTTGTAATATTTAGGTTTCCTGTATGTAAGATGTCAACTGAAGCTAGAATTAAAATCTCATTTTTAGCAGATCCAGCATCTGTATTAAAGTGTCATTTTTATTGAAGTTTATTGTTACAAATGGAAGCAACTACTCTCTGTTCAGAATTAGAATTACATGTGCTTTGAAATTAATGAGCTAGAGTAAAACTCACACCTCACAAGGTTAATTTAAGCCTGTCCTACTCCATGTTTTTCTGGAGTTTTACATTATGCAAATTGCAGGTGGTGATGTGAAACTGCGGGAAAACCCTCAAGTCACTAAGAGGTCACAGAGATGGAACAGGAATTAGAATAGCTGGGGATCAAAGGGAATGTTCCCACCTTGTCATTCGTTGTAACGCTTCCTTCTTCTGCAAGCTTTTGCAGAAATGTTGCTTTATCTCGTCTATGAGATTATCTGAGACGTGAGCTCCTTCAAAGCCGGAAAAAAAAAAAAAAAGGAAAAAAAAAGAAATGAAA
This sequence comes from Caretta caretta, assembly GCF_965140235.1. Taxonomy (NCBI): domain Eukaryota; kingdom Metazoa; phylum Chordata; order Testudines; family Cheloniidae; genus Caretta; species Caretta caretta. The sequence continues at coordinate 70,203,895 of NC_134206.1, read as the reverse complement.
ACCTCTTGGAATTAAGACTTCCAAAAATAAATAAACAAATAAACAAAAAAGAAACTTTATGGTGCTTAGAATGTGTAAACCTGATTCAAATGGACTGAAGTCCCCTAGTAAATATTCATTCTTAGAGTTTCTATAGAATTTTATATACTCTATATATTCTCTATAGAGTTTTCAGTTCAGAATTGCATTTCACTTAAAAAAATCATAAACAGTAATTATTCCGTCACTTGTCATCAGTATTAGATTTCAGGACAAAAGACCAAGATGGAAAAAAATAATATAGGCCTGAACTGGTGTAAATCAGTGTATTTCCATTGACTTCACTAAAGCTACACCCGTTTATTCTAGACGAGTGTCTGGAGGCATGTTTTCAATGCAGCTGTTATGCATTTCACATCATATGTTCCAGGTGTATTTGCCTTTAAGGTATAGTTTTCATGGCATTAATATGATTATTTAAAACACGATATTAAATGACCACATTCATGATATTTAAAATACAAAGCTGCATGTGTGCCTCTCCACCCCTTTATAGCCACACTAAATGGTGGTCCCATATGCAGAGCCCAGGTAAACAAGCCATATATAAGGGGATAGAGAGAGATGGAATTCACCCCTGTCACCCATTGACAAGTGGTTCAAGATATTGCTAGACACTATAGAAGTCCATGAGCTGTATCATGGCTGCAGTTCTTGTATATATGTTGGGACTTTTGACTAGTGGATCAGCATACTTCAGACCCACAGACTACACCTTCACTTTCTCCTTATTACACCCCTGCCTCCCCCATGGGCTGGTGTGTCCGATGGCCCAGGTGCATGCAGTCCCTTTTCTGCAGCCTGGCTTCCTACACAGAGTATATTGAACCTGCACCTCTCCAGCTCAGCCCACGTTGGCCTCTGCAGTTGAGAAGCCCAGCTCTCTGCTCTGAATGTATAAAGTCATTTTCCATTATGACCCCAGTTGTGCTTATTGGATGTGCACTAGAAACACAATCTCTATTCTCTCTCTGGTGCCCTTCCCTGTGCTGGGAACTGTGACTCTGATCATGAGTACAATGCCTGGGGTAGAAGCCTTAAAAAAGTAAGACTAGACGTGCTCTTGTTTCTCCCACTGGAGTCTCAAGAGGATTGTGTTACAGTCCTTAGCCCTGTAAAAATGTCTGCAGCGGCTCAGTCACTGGAACACTGAGAGGCAGACTCATCATAGGGATCTGTGGAAATGGGAAGGAACACAGCTTTGTTAAATGAACTCCCTCCCTGCCTGCCCAGCAACTCTCTGCACTGTCACCCATAGACTAATGGAGGTTTCTGTTCCCTTGCACCCTGGGATGACCTGTGCCTGCAGAAACTACCCGGTGCATAGGTAAAACATGTGCCCCAAAAGACTCTTCATCCTTTAGCCCTATGTACAATACTGTGCTAATTTTTGGTCTTGATGGTTTTCTATTCTGAGCCCACAAAAGATTTTCCTGCCAGGGCACGAGGAGCCCTTGGAAACCAGCTCCCATCTCCTTGGTAGCTCTGCTACTCTTGCCCATGGAGCAAATGAGTTAATTTTTAGGCAGTGGCTATTTTGTTGTTGTTGATATTCCCAGGAGTTCTGCACTGACCTCCCCTTGGATAGGTCACCAGTTTCATAGTGATGACATGGAGCTTCAATGCCCTGAAGGCCTCATATAATTTATCTGAATAAGGCCCTTATGCAGTGCACTGATGTCTGTTGTTTAGTTTTGTATTCCCACGAGTACACTAGGAATTTTCTTATCCAACACCCTCTACAAAATGAAATAGGGATTTTTTTTTTCCAGGCGGGAACTGTTTTTCATTTTAAAGATGTCACACCAATATAAAATTGATATATTTATGCCAAAAGACATTACACTTCCTGTGAGCAATTATGGAAGCAATAAAACATAAGACAAAGAGCTGTGAGAGTTTGGGAAAACTCACCTGGCAAGCCAGTTTGTTTTTTCAAAAACAAAAATAAATAAAATGATGAAAGCTCCAGGAGTTTATGATCCTGGAGTTTAATTAAAATCAACACAGAAATATCTCCAAGACAAACAGTACACTTGGCTTGGAATGATCATATCCTGGGCAGACTAAGGGCCAAATCCAACCATGCACTGTGAGGTGCCACACTGCCAGCGAGAATCATCCTTAAAGCCAGTATAGTTGGCCCCTGGAGGATCACCCTGGGTAAGGGGATTCTCTTGTGGCATGTGACAGTGCAGCAGCTCCCACATGCAGCTGCCAGTGTAAGTGGAGCACTTTGGTAAAGGGAGCAAAGCTGGAGCGACTCTGTATTCTAGCATACTCCCCATACTAGCCCCTTTGCGCCTTTGGCCCCTGGCATGTGCCAGAGGAGTAGGCCAGAACACAGGCAGTCTGGGATCATGTGAATGCCGCTTTTGAGTATGGCCCTCAACCACAACTGAAGTCTGGGTCCAAGTCTTCCTTTTTCACACCCTGACTAACCATACTATTTAAATATTTAGTCAAATTCTGCCCTCACACAATTTCGGAAGCCAAGGAGAACCGTCGGCTTTTGAACCTGTTTTATTTTATTTTATTTTATTTTGAGTTTAAGTTACTTTTGAATCACCGGAAGTAAATGAAAGGATAATCATGTTTATCATGCTCATTAATTTTATCTGAAACTATGGACTGGATTCTGCACTGCCCTTCACCTTGTGTAGTCACTTATTCCTGTTCAAAGCACAGAGTGTGTGACCTGCGAGAGGTTCACACTCCTTTGTATAGCTGTAAATGTTTACACAAGCTGCAAGGCAGTAAGGAATCAGACTCCACATGTGTGCATCTGAAGGCAGAATTTACTACTTACCAAGACTTTTAAAAATCTCCCCGAAATACTGTGCTTCTACTTCTCCTTGGGGCTCTATCCATGTTCTTCCTTTCTCCTCTTTCTCAGCCATCATTATTCTACAAAGAACTTCACAAATTGCACCATCCGATGAAGTGAGCTGTAGCTCACGAAAGCTTATGCTCAAATAAATTGGTTAGTGTCTAAGGTGCCACAAGTACTCCTTTTCTTTTTGCGAATACAGACTAACATGGCTGCTACTCTGAAACTTTTCACTTGTTTTTCATACTGATTCTAATGGACAATTCGAGCTTGGGCTTGTTCACCAGCTTTTGACTGCACTGCTTCTGGATTTACTGTTCAGAAGGAATGCATGAAACATTTCAGTATGCTGAATTGTTACAAGCTATATCACACCAAACATGAATTAATTTGTCCCTCTTTTTGTTTTTAACCTTGCTTATCTTTTCCTCAATCTTTATCTCTTTCATTAAGTTCTTTATGGAAGAGATTGAATAGAAACAGAACTCTTAATAAGGAAATATTTTAATTTTTCTAGTATTTAGGCTTTAGAAACATGATTCTTTTACATTTAATTAATAACACTATGATTTGTTATGGTAGTAACAACAAAGAAACAAACCTTTATTTCTAACAGCCTTAGAATCATAGAGTCATAGAATATCAGGGTTGGAAGGGACCCCAGAAGGTCATCTAGTCCAACCCCCTGCTCAAAGCAGGACCAATTCCCAGTTAAATCATCCCAGCCAGGGCTTTGTCAAGCCTGACCTTAAAAACCTCTAAGGAAGGAGATTCTACCACCTCCCTAGGTAACGCATTCCAGTGTTTCACCACCCTCTTAGTGAAAAAGTTTTTCCTAATATCCAATCTAAACCTCCCCCACTGCAACTTGAGACCCTTACTCCTCGTTCTGTCATCTGCTACCATTGAGAACAGTCTAGAGCCATCCTCTTTGGAACCCCCTTTCAGGTAGTTGAAAGCAGCTATCAGATCCCCCCTCATTCTTCTCTTCTGCAGGCTAAACAATCCCAGCTCCCTCAGCCTCTCCTCATAACTCATGTGTTCCAGTCCCCTAATCATTTTTGTTGCCCTTCGCTGGACTCTCTCCAATTTATCCACATCCTTCTTGAAGTGTGGGGCCCAAAACTGGACACAGTACTCCAGATGAGGCCTCACCAATGTCGAATAAAGGGGAACGATCACGTCCCTCGATCTGCTCGCTATGCCCCTACTTATACATCCCAAAATGCCATTGGCCTTCTTGGCAACAAGGGCACACTGCTGACTCATATCCAGATTCTCGTCCACTGTCACCCCTAGGTCCTTTTCCGCAGAACTGCTGCCTAGCCATTCGGTCCCTAGTCTGTAGCTGTGCATTGGGTTCTTCCGTCCTAAGTGCAGGACCCTGCACTTATCCTTATTGAACCTCATCAGATTTCTTTTGGCCCAATCCTCCAATTTGTCTAGGTCTTTCTGTATCCTATCCCTCCCCTCCAGCATATCTACCACTCCTCCCAGTTTAGTATCATCCGCAAATTTGCTGAGAGTGCAATCCACACCATCCTCCAGATCATTTATGAAGATATTGAACAAAACCGGCCCCAGGACCGACCCTTGGGGTACTCCACTTGATACCGGCTGCCAACTAGACATGGAGCCATTGATCACTACCCGTTGAGCCCGACAATCTAGCCAGCTTTCTACCCACCTTGTAGTGCATTCATCCAGCCCATACTTCCTTAACTTGCTGACAAGAATACTGTGGGAGACCGTGTCAAAAGCTTTGCTAAAGTCAAGAAACAATACATCCACTGCTTTCCCTTCATCCACAGAACCAGTAATCTCATCATAAAAGGCGATTAGATTAGTCAGGCATGACCTTCCCTTGGTGAATCCATGCTGGCTGTTCCTGATCACTTTCCTCTCATGCAAGTGCTTCAGGATTGATTCTTTGAGGACCTGCTCCATGATTTTTCCAGGGACTGAAGTGAGGCTGACTGGCCTGTAGTTCCCAGGATCCTCCTTCTTCCCTTTTTTAAAGATTGGCACTACATTAGCCTTTTTCCAGTCATCCGGGACTTCCCCGGTTCGCCACGAGTTTTCAAAGATAATGGCCAATGGCTCTGCAATCACAGCCGCCAATTCCTTCAGCACTCTCGGATGCAACTCGTCCGGCCCCATGGACTTGTGCACGTCCAGCTTTTCTAAATAGTCCCTAACCACCTCTATCTCCACAGAGGGCTGGCCATCTCTTCCCCATTTTGTGATGCCCAGCGTAGCAGTCTGGGAGCTGACCTTGTTCGTGAAAACAGAGGCAAAAAAAGCATTGAGTACATTAGCTTTTTCCACATGCTCTGTCACTAGTTTGCCTCCCTCATTCAGTAAGGGGCCCACACATTCCTTGGCTTTCTTCTTGTTGCCAACATACCTGAAGAAACCCTTCTTGTTACTCTTGACATCTCTGGCTAGCTGCAGCTCCAGGTGCGATTTGGCCCTCCTGATAACATTCCTACATGCCCGAGCAATATTTTTATACTCTTCCCTGGTCATATGTCCAACCTTCCACTTCTTGTAAGCTTCTTTTTTATGTTTAAGATCCGCTAAGATTTCACCATTAAGCCAAGCTGGTCGCCTGCCATATTTACTATTCTTTCGACTCATCGGGATGGTTTGTCCCTGTAACCACAACAGGGATTCTTTGTAATACAGCCAGCTCTCCTGGACTCCTTTCCCCTTCAAGTTAGTCCCCCAGGGGATCCTGGCCATCCGTTCCCTGAGGGAGTCGAAGTCTGCTTTCCTGAAGTCCAGGGTCCGTATCCTGCTGCTTACCTTTCTTCCTTGCGTCAGGATCCTGAACTCAACCAACTCATGGTCACTGCCTCCCAGATTCCCATCCACTTTTGCTTCCCCCACTAATTCTACCCAGTTTGTGAGCAGCAGGTCAAGAAAAGCGCCCCCCCTAGTTGGCTCCTCTAGCACTTGCGCCAGGAAATTGTCCCCTACGCTTTCCAAAAACTTCCTGGATTGTCTATGCACCGCTGTATTGCTCTCCCAGCAGATATCAGGAAAATTAAAGTCACCCATGAGAATCAGGGCATGCGATCTAGTAGCTTCCGTGAGCTGCCGGAAGAAAGCCTCATCTACCTCATCCCCCTGGTCCGGTGGTCTATAGCAGACTCCCACCACTACATCACTCTTGTTGCACACACTTCTAAACTTAATCCAGAGACACTCAGGTTTTTCTGCAGTTTCGTACCGGATCTCTGAGCAGTCATACTGCTCCCTTACATACAGTGCTACTCCCCCACCTTTAAATTTGTCATAATAAATAACCATCACAGTGTGTTAGCTTTTATTCTACACTTTTTCATGGTAATTGATCTGCATTAAACAATAATTCACTGTGTTCAATCGGCTTTATGAAGCTAAAAGTACTATCCGCCAGCAGGTTCTATTAACCAGAAAACCATCACTTTACATCATGTTCCTCAGTTTAAACAATTATCTGATAGTTGGAAGAATGACATTTTCCAATACTGTAACTGGGTAGTATAAGGAGATTACCGCAGGATGGAAAAAGGAATAGTAAGGAGGCAGTGAGAAACTCATCCTCTACACATTCTGTCGGCTCTCAAATTTGTTACCTTCCAAAGGTAACAAGACTCATTTTCATGGCTAAACTTTTGCCAAATGGATTTAAGCTAAGTCACTGTCAGGGTTCCTTCCCCACTCTGAACTCTAGGGTACAGATATGGTACAGATATGGGGACCCGCATGAAAGACCCCCTAAGCTTATTCTTACCAGCTTAGGTTAAAAACTTCCCCAAGGTACAAACTTTGCCTTGTCCTTGAACAGTATGCTGCCACCACCAAGTGTTTTAAACAAAGAACAGAGAAAGAGACCACTTGGAGACGTCTTCCCGCAAAATATCCCCCCAAGCCCTATGCACACCCTTTCCTGGGCAGGCTTGAGAATAATATCCTAACCAATTGGTTACAAAATCATCAAAGACCCAAACCCCTGGATCTTGGAACAATGGAAAAATCAGTCAGGTTCTCAAAAGAAGGATTTTATATATAAAAAAGAAAGGTAAAAATCATCTCTGTAAAATCTGTAAAAGGGAAAATACTTTACAGGGTGCTCAGATTCAAAACACAGAGGATCCCCCTCTGGGCAAAACCTTAAAGTTACAGAAAACAGGAATAAACCTCCCTCTTAACACAGGGAAAATTCACATAAAACAAAAGATAAACTAATCTGCTTTGCCTGGCTTACCTATACTGGTTGCAATATTGGAGACTCGGATTAGGATGGGTTGGAGAAGATGGATTTCTGTCTGGCCTCTCTCAGTCCCAAGATAGATCAACCATGTAAACAAAGTACACAAACAAAAGCCTTCCCCCACCCAGGATTTGAAAGTATCTTGTCCCCTTATTGGTCCTTTGGGTCAGATGCCAGCCAGGTTAGCTGAGCTTCTTAACCCTTTACAGGTAACAGGATGTTGCCTCTGGCCAGGAGGGATTTTGTAGCACTGTATACAGAAAGGTGGTTACCCTTCCCTTTATATTTATGACAGTCACACAGCCAAATTCTGCTTGTATTTACACCAGCAAAAATCTGGATTAACTTCTTCAGTGCTTTACACATTATACAGGGCCCAGGTCTGCTGATCATAATACCCACATTGACTTAATTATCAGTGTCAGATGAGTGAGTACTATAGAATGTGCAAAGGATGGCTGAATCTGACAGGTCCACATGCTCATCTCCATTCCCTTTGTGCTACTCGAGGGGCACAAAAGAAGCTGAAGCTTCATTAGAGTAACCAGATGTCTCATTTTTAAATGAACAGTCCCATATGTAAGCTCTCCTGCAAGTGTCCTGACTTTTTCTTTAAAACGGACAAGTTGTCCCGTATTTTCTGTCTCCCCGCCCCCCATCAGTACTGGTGGTTCCTGCTGCCGCCGCCCCTACTGAACCATCAGTGAGCCCCTGCTGTTTGCTGGCTCTTGGCCAGCAGGCCCCCACCCCCATCCTGCAGTCAGGTTCCCTGGGCCCTGGTGCACAGTTCATCCTTAGGGCTTAACCTCTTCCTGCCCATGCTGTAGCCAGGGAACAGGAGGTGGCTGGGTTATGTCAGTGACCAGCAGCAGCCTAGAGGTGTTAGCTGCCTTTTGATACTGTGCAGACAGGAGGGGACAAGGTGCTTCCAGCCATGAGGGGTGGGGGTGGAGGGGAGGGGAGAGATGAGCTCTGTAAAGACATGGGCCAGGTTATTCCTCTCCCCCGCCACCTCCTCTGTGGCTGGAAGCAGCTTCCATCCCTTTCCTCCTGCACTGTGTCGAAAGACTTCTCCTGGCCACATTCTGGTGTGAACACTGGCAGAAATCTCGTGGGGGAGGGCATGTGGCCCTGCGTGCCACCCCCAAGTGTCACCTGGGAAGACATGGTGCCAGGTACCAGGAGATTTGGGTCTGTCCTGGGGGTCCAGCCAGGCTTGGAGAGTGGAGAGCACCAGGCAGAGAGGGTAGTGTTGGTTGGTCACCCCCCACTTGTGAAATAGGTGTACAGGAGTGTGTGTATGTCACCTCTCCCCGTGTGAACCTTGAAGCCTTAAAGATAAGAAAGTAAATAAAAAGAATCCAACTACTCAGTATTTCTTTTCACCAGGGTCTCAGTCAACTTGATGTTAATTTGAATGTTTGGTCAGCATAATTCTGATTGTTTGCAGTTGAACTCACTTGAATACGAGTAATTTTACCAGGTGTCCCATATTCAGCACAGGTAAAAATGGTCACTCTACTTCATTCATTTCTTCAGCCATATATCCAGCATAAATAGCTTCTTCCGCCCTCAGAAAAGGAAGTGACGTAGTGGAGTGCCACCAGAGCGTGCTGCGTGCCAGCTCTCCCCAGGTAATGGTTGGGTCCCTTGGACACCATTGCCAATTGGCATAGTTGAGAGCAGTCCAGGCTGGCACAGAACTGGGCAAAGAATCGAGGAGCCCTAACAAGCTCCCGATGACCCCTCCATCTCAGTTACAATAGAGAATCTGAACCTTAATTATTTATACCTGTGCAAAGTGGATGTCATGCTAGCATTCTGACTTGGTAGCATTTTACATTCATTTTGCACAGGTATGAATTACTATATATGATGCAAGGTGAAGGAGAATGGGGCCTGCTGACTTCTGGAGAGTTTTATTGCAGCTATTTAGTGGGATGGATGAGTGCATCCTTTCTTTCTTTCTTTCTTTCTTTCTTTCTTTCTTTCTTTCTTTCTTTCTTTCTTTCTAAAGCTACTGTTTAAACTGATAATTCAGATGCATAGTGGTAGCTTCACTATCAGTTGTTTTAATAAACAAGCTAAAGCATACAATGGCAAGAAAACAATTTCACATCCCATGTGTACAAGCTGCAGCTAAATTTTCACCCTGCTGCTGAACTCTGGCAAAAAGGCCAAACAGGCTCCTGAGAACTCATAAGCTGATGGCTGTTTGCCCCATAAATTCACTTTCCATTACAAACTTGATTGTGCTCATTAGGCTTGCACAAAAGAATCATCTAAACAAATTTGAAAACAATGCTACAGAAAACTGATTGAAAATTTAAACTTAATGTCACCAAGGGAGCCATAAAAGCTGCTGAAATGAAGAGTGATGTCAGAATTAGAGCACCATGTCCTCATCATATTCTGAAAGGGTGTGTGGAAGTGGGTAAGGAGTGAGGCATGCCTCAGCTCAGGCTGCATGGAAGGGAATGTGAGGGAAAAGAACTGAGCAGCAGGCCATATACTATCAATACAGTAAGTTCACTATCCTCTGAAGTGAATCAGGAAGCCCAGAACCCATATTCCAGCAGCTCATGAGTTAGTGCACAAAAAGAACAGTGAGGGCAAAACTTCTTCCTCCCTGAATTTCTGTGACGGAGAGGATAGTCTAAGCCCCCCGCCCTTCACATAACAGGGAGTATATAACCCACTAGAGCAGGTAGTGAAAGAATTAATTCCTTACAGTGGAGGTCAATATACTGGTTGGAACATTCACATGGGGTCAGCAAGGCAGGTGTTTAAATAAAAAGAGGTCTCTTGAAGGGAAAGATCCTTCTTCCAGTCCAAGGTGGAGGTGAGACAGCCTGTCTGAGCAGCCAGGAGAATGGACTGCAGTCAGCTGGGGGAGGCTCTTGGGAGAGACTGTGATTTCTAATTTCTATTTTGATTTATAATGAGTAAAAGGCATCTGTCAAAAGTTCGGTAGTAGAGACCTTCATAAGCCAAAAACAGAGTGAAAACGGGGTCTATTTCTCTGAAAATTGGATGGAGGAGGGTTGGGTGAGCACTGTGCACTGAAGCCAGAGTCTTAGAAATATAGTATTATAGAAATAGTCTTATAAATATAGTATTTAAGGCCAAAGCCTTAAAAAGAGAGTATGAAACTCTTCTGATGTATTTTTGGAGCCTAACACTACAGTTTAGTGCTAGCCTTACATGCTCACTCTACAAAGGAAAGTTTCACACAGATGCCAGTGGCACAAGACACCAGGCTCTTGGTCCCCTTCATCAACAGTTGGCTGGTCAAGGTGGACGTTAAAAGGCAGATGAGCTGTGCCCTATGGGAGGCAGCATTACAACCCTAAATTGTCAAAAATCATGATATTGCTTTTAAAAAATCATGACTTTAAAAACCAAAGTTTGGTTCTTTTTATTTTGTCTTCTGGTGTTTGGACCTTCAGGATACACTTGTGTCACATGTCCCAGTTTTTTTCTCTGCAGCTATGATGGCTAGAAACTTGAGATTTGGGGGATGTTTATAATTTAAAAAATGGGGGGGGGGAGTTCTGATTTAGGCTACATCTACACTACAGTTTATATTAGCATAATGTATGTCACTTGGGGAAGGGAGAATAATCCAGACCCCTGAGTGACATAAGTTACACAGACATAAGTGCCAGAGCGGACAGCACTATGTCCTGGGGGGAAGAGCTTCTCCCGCCAACATGGCTACTGCCTCTCGAGGAGGTGGCTTTATTATGCCGGCCAGAGAGCTCTCTTTTGTTGGCATAGAGCATCTTCACCAGACAGACTCTGCAGCTCTGTTCCCTCTGGGGCAACGGCAGTGGTAAGTGGTAACCAGACAGCCTCCTTTAAACAAAGTATCATTTACTTAAAACAAAAGCATTGCAGAGAAAATATATCTTGAAATCAATAAAAGAATGTCTGCATGTCTGCTTAGCATGTATCTAGCCATCTGCCACATGGGGACCCTGGCAAGACAAGTTTCTTTATAGACCCTCTCTGCAGAGTCTGTCTCTCTGTCAGCTTGTCTCCCTGCCAGAGCTCACTGACAACATTTTGGACACCCCCGCAACTCACCTCCATTCTCTTCCTCAGAAGGCTTTTTAATATTTTAGTGGTTGGTCTGGTTAAGTTTTTGTTTTAATCTCTAGCCTCGCCACCTGGCAAAACAACTGTGTCACTTTGGCCCAGAGCATGGAAGCATTGTCTTGTAATTGCTCCCAATATTTGCTAGGCAGTTCCTTAGCTGGGACAATTATGCTGCTTTCCTCTTTGTTCTTTCCTGTGCCCCCTATTGAACTAGATCAATGCACTCACATGGGAAAGTATAACCCCAGTATAGAGTAACTTCCCCTCACTGACCAGGTCATATATCATGTTCATAAAATGGTTACACCTCAGTGTTCATATTATTACGTGTCAAAGTCCCATGTCTGTCACTGGTGTTAGGTGTTACTCCATATGTGCACTTGCAGAAACCTCAGTCGTTCCACCTTCCAGGCTCCAGCAGATAGAATGCCTCCAGCTATGTACCTCCATACATCCTAGCATAGTAGTGGTTACAAAACACGATCAAGTCCTAAGAGAAGGAAAAGGGATGTGTCAAATACAAGACCCCAAACAGCACATCTAAATGTTTTCTGCATTTTGTAAAAAACGTGAGATTGATCAAGGAAGAGAATGGGAAGCCTCATACATTTAGGACTGTGGTGTAAGCAGAGTCAGGATGAGCTCCACCCTAACATCTGGTGGTGAGTTGTGGCAAGTTGTGGAAAAGAACTTCAGGGGCTGATCTCATTTGCATAGGCACACCCACCCCGCCTAGCATGAGCCCATAGCTGCCCAAATGGTCACTTTGGCTGCTGTGGGATCCCCAGTTTCTCTGTTATTGGGGCAGGAAGAATAAATTGCAATTATCCTGATTATGTGAATCAAGGACAGTGGAACTGTACTTGGCCTTTTGTTATGATGGAGGGACTCGCCACCAACTAAGTAGCACTCGCTAGGCAAAGGACATGGGTTCCAAAACTCAGTGAATTGAGAGTGAGTGAGGACAGGTATTAATATCTGGTGGTATGGAGCCCTTATATGCTAATTGCACTTCCTCCTCTTTTCACTGTGGAGTATCAGAGCTAATTTTGATTCCATTAGGAGTCTAGTTACAGGCTGCTGAGTTGAATTCAGTTTGGGCCAATGGTACACCAGTACTGAGGCTCCCCTACTACAGGCTGAAATCATAAAAGAGCTAAACTTACTAAGAGCTGAAATCACTGAGTGTTGTGTTAAGTAGTGGGGGAGCCTGAAAATATATTGTGGAGCAGTTTGTGGGACAGCTAGCAGAGCGGCTCTTGCGATGGCTGGAGTGGCTCATGGAACGACTGGCAGAGCAGAGCAGCTGGTGGAGTGGAGCAGTTTGTGGGATGGCTGGAGCAGCTCATGGGGCGCAGCTGGCAGAGAGGAGCGATTTGTGGGATGGCTGGTGGAGCGGAGCGGAGCCCCATGAAAAGGTGGGACAATCGGCTTTGGACCACTTAAGGTGCCCCTAACTCCCCCCATCTCCACCCAGGTTGGGAGGTAAAACTCTACAGATAAACTTTCAAGCTCATTTGCTGCACTGACCAGGGACAGAGACTTTTGGATTGTTGGACTTTTGGGACTTTGGGTGACTTTAGGTTGCTGGACTCAAGAACCGAAGGGAAAGGACATGCCCCAAATTGCTTGGAGTGGGGTTTTTTTTGCTCATGGGTTGTGTTATGAATCCTGTTGGTGGTGTTTCCCCAACATAGTGCCACATTGTTTCTCTCTGTTATTAAGAGGCTTTTGCTACACTCAGACTCTGAGCTTGCAAGAGGGGAAGTATTGCCTCTTAGAGGTGCCCAGAGGGGGCGGTATATATTTGTCCCAGGTCACTGGGTGGGGGCTTGAGCTGGTTTTGCATTGTGTATTGGAATGGAACCCCTAGATACTGAACCCGGCCCTTGTTGCTGCCAACTCTGACGTGCAAAGGGTTACAGTGGAAAATGGCTTGACAGCCTGAGAGGAGACAAAACTATCACTTTTGCAGTGCTTTCAAAGGGTTATCTATGCTGCTATTTAATTTAACAGGCACTGGGTTCCCAAGAAGAAAATGCAAAGATCCACAAGGTTATTCAGTGATGGGGAACATGATATATTGGCAAGTAGATCCATGGGTCAAAACTTTCAGAAGTGGCTAGAGATTTGGGTGCCTCAGTTTTTGGGCACCCATAGTGAGACAATATAAAAGGGACTAACTTTCAGAAAGTGTTGCATCTATGCTCTGCAAAGCAAAGTCCACTATGATGCCTCAACTTAGGCACCCCAAATCACTAGTCACACTAGAAAATCTTTGGCATATTATGCATTCTTACTCAAACTGTAAACTGTGTAGGACTGGAACTATTAGTCTGTCTGTATGGCACTCTGAACAATTCCTGTCTGAGGTCTCAGTGTTCCTGCAGTACAAAGAATGAATAATGAGAGGTGGTGAGAGAGCATCAAATACAAAAGAATATTTGTTGTGCACACTTATTTTGGCTCTAGGGAAGTAGGGGTTTATCTGCAGGACCAAAAGACTTGTGGTATAGAAGAAAAAGGTCAAGAGTGGAATCCCAGCTACACTGAAGTCAATGAAAAAACTCCCAGGATTTCACCCCAACAGTTTAAAAATGTATACACATTGTTTAACCTGAAGACTTATTTTCTGGTTTGATCTCTGTCAAACAGAGCATACTATCAGGAGAGTGTCTGTTATAATGCAGTACAGCTTAGAAGTTTTGTTGTTGTTGGGTTGTTGGTTTTGTGTGTGTGTGTGTGTTGTTGTTTTTACCATCTCAAAGCTGGAACTTGGCCAAGAAAAAGGAAGCTTTTGTGACCTGACTACAGGGCTCAGTTTGCATCTCTAGGAAGAGATATGTCATTAGTGGAGAGTTTTGAGTGTTCATTCTTTTTGTGTTGTTGATTTTTCTTTCAACTACTCTGCTGTGAATCCAGCTCTGCGTGAGTCATAACCAGACCAAACATAATGTAAAAGAACAAATTGCAAACCAGTAAGTCAGGCAAAAAGCCATTGTTCTCTCCAAATGCCCAAATCCCAATTCTTGACAATCTCCCCAGAGGAATTTTGGTTCATTAATCAAACTTTCGTTAGCAGAGCATAAAATCATATCAAATTGGCTTCCACTAGAACTTCTGTTCTAGCCAGTGCCAGCACTCTTCATCCAAGGAAATAACAGGAACAGAATGTGCAAGCTAAAGTTCTACGACTGTCATTTTAAAGGTGTTTGCAGTGTTGTTAAAGTTGTGTAGGTTCCAGGATATTAGGGAGATAAGGTGGGTCAAGTAACATCTTTTATTGGACCAACTTCTGTTGGTGAAAGAGACAAGCTTTTGAGCTTAAACAGAGATCTTCACAAGCCCACAGCAAGTACAGTTTGACTCTTGGAAGCTACAAAACCTTCTTGGAGTTCTTAAATATTCAATCAAAAATAAATCTTCAAAAGCAGCAATAGTAGGGACTTGCTCAGAGCTGCCATCTTTTCTCCATTCCATCTGACGAAGGAGTCCCTGGGGCTGAACGTAATTTTTTTAAAAATAAAAACCACCTCTTATTTGAATTGAACTTCTCCTATTGTCAAACATGTCATGTTTGTAATGTGTATGCTTTTTCAGTAGTGAATTACATTGCCAAAGGAAACTGCAGGGACTTAGTATTCACTAGTGATACCCCACAATAGAGAGATTTCAGAAATGACTGATGTGCTCGTAAGGTTGTGGGGGATAAAGGGCCATTTTGTAACCTCCTCTGGAAAGTTCTAGAGGAAAGGATACAGAGGGCCCTAGAAATGTTGAGATTGACTCCGGAGTTTTGTCCACATGGTCTCCTCAGAGAAGTGGCCTTTAAGAGATGATAGTTGAGGCAGGGGATTTAGGGAACTCTGGCCTTACCCCCCATGCATCCTATGGGCTCCATGCATCTCTTGACAACCACACTGCCCCAATGACTTCTCTTCCCTACTGGCAGAAGAGTATTAGTCATTATCATGTTCCAATAAAAGTTAATGTTCCTTAAAATATCATTTATTCTTGGTCAGATTTCCTCAGGGATTTTAATGGAGCAATGATGCACACTGCAGTCAAGATCCATCCCAACCTAACCCTATACCAGTTCCCAAATGCCAATGGAGATCATTCATCTGCGTTACTGTGGGATTTCAGAGAGGAATCCATAGGACATGGTGATAGGATTACCCAGCTTCTGAACTCCAACAGCAAATTCTCCTGGGTATAGCTACTCTCCACTTGCTGTAATAGAAAAGGAAATGTGACCCTCAGAATCTGAAAAAGAAGAGTTAATATAAGATCATAAGAATGGCCATACTGGGTCAGACCAAAGGTCCATCAAACCCAGTATCCTGTCCTCTGACAGTGGCCAATGGCAGGTGCCCCAAAGGGAATGAACAGACAGGTTATCATCAAGTGATTCATGCCCTGTCACCCAATCCCAGCTTCTGGCAAACAGAGGCTAGGGACACCATTCCTGCCCATCCTGGGTAATAGCCACTGATGGACCTATCTTCTATGAATCTATCTAACTACCTTTTGAACCCTGTTATACTATTGGCCTTCACAACACCCTCTGGCAAGGAGTTCCAGAGGTTGACAAGTGCGTTGCATGAAAAAATACTTTCATGTGTTTGTTTTAAACCTGCTACCTATTAATTTCATTTGGTGGTCCCTTGTTCTTGTATTCTGAGAAGGAGTAAATAACACTTCCTTATTTACTTTCTCTATACCACTTACGATTTTATACAACTCTATCATATTCCCCCTTAGTCGCTTCTTTTGCAATCTGAAAAGTCCTAATTAATTTTTCCTCATATGGAAGCCATTTTATACCCGTAATCATTTTTGTTCCCCTTTTCTGAACCTTTTCCAATTCCAATATATCTTTTTTGAGATGGGGCGACCACATCTACATGCAGTATTCAATGTGTGGGCATACCATGGATTTATAGAGAGGCAATATGATATTTTCTGCCTTATTATCTGTCCCTTTCTTGATGATTCTCAACATTCTGTTCACTTTTTTGACTGCTGCTGCACATTGAGTGGATGATTTCAGAGAACTATCCACAATGACTCCAAGATCCCTTTCTTGAGTGGTAACAGCTAATTTAGACCTCATCATTGTATATGTATACTTAGGATTATGTTTTCCAATGTGCATTACTTTGCATTTATCAACATTAAATTTAATCTGCCATTTTGTTGTCCAGTCACCCAGTTTTGTGAGATCCTTTTGTAGCTCTTCACAGTCTGCCTGGAACTTAACTATCTTGAGTAGTTTTGTATCATCTGCAAATTTTGCCACCTTACTGTTTACCCCTTTTTCCAGATCATTTATGAATATGTTAAATAGTACTGGGCCCAGTACAGATCCCTGGGGGACATCACTATTTACCTCTCTCCATTCTGAAAACTGACCTTTTATTCCTACCCTTTGTTTCTTATCTTTTAACCGGTTACCAATCCATGAAAGAACCTTCCCTCTCATCCCATGACTGCTTATTTTTGCTTAAGAGCCTTTGGTGAGGGAGCTTGTCAAAGGCTTTCTGAAAATCTAAATACATTATATCCACTGCATCTCTTTTGTCTGCACGCTTGTTGACCCCCTCAAAGAAATCTAATAGATTGGTGAGGCATGATTTCCCTTTACAAAAACCATGTTGACTATTTCCCAACAAATTATGTTCATCTATGTGCCTGACAATTTTGTTCTTTATGATACTTTCAACCAATTTGCCTGGCATTGAAGTGAGGCTTACTGGCCTGTAGTTGCCAGGGTCACCTTTGGAGCCCTTTTTAAAAATTGGCATCACATTAGCTATCCTCCAGTCATTTGGTACAGAAGCTGATTAAAATGATAGCTTCCAGATGACAGTTAGTAGTCCTGCAATTTCACATTTGAGTTCCTTCAGAACTCTTGGGTGAATACCATCAGGTCCTGGAGATTTATTACTGTTTAGTTTATCAATTTGTTCCAAAACCTCCTCTAATGACATCTCAATTTGGGACACTTCCTGAGCTGTAGCTCACGAAAGCTTATGCTCAAACAAATTTGTTAGTCTCTAAGATGCCACAATTACTCCTTTTCTTTTTGTGAATACAGACTAACACGGCTGCTACTCTGAAACCATTCCTCAGATCTGTCACTCAAAAAAATGGCTCAGGTTTGGGAATCTCCCTCACATCCTCAACCGTGAAGACCGATGCAAAGAATTTGTTTAGTTTCTCTGCAATGGCCTAATCATATTTCAGTGCTCCTTTAGCATCTCGATCGTCCAGTGGCCCCACTAGTTGTTTAGCAGGCTTTCTGCTTCTGATGTATTTAAATTTTTTTTTGCTATCACTTTTGGAGTCTTTGGCTAGCTGTTCTTCAAATTCTTTTTTGGTCTTTCTACTTATATTTTTACACTTCATTTGCCAGAGTTTATGCTCCTTTCTATTTCCCTCACTAGGATTTAACTTCCACTTTTTAAAGGATGACTTTTTGCCTCTCACTGCTTCTTTTACTTTTTTGTTTAACCCCGGTGGCTCTTTTTTGGTTTTCTTACTATGTTTTTTAATTTGGGGTATACATTTAAGTTGAGCCTCTATTATGGTGTCTTTAAAAAGTTTCCATGCAGCTTGCAGGGATTTTACTTTTGGTACTGTACCTTTTCATTTCTGTTTCACTAACCTCCTTTTTTGTTGTTGTTCCCCTTTCTGAAATTAAATATGCTGTACTGTACATAGGCATTCAAAAACATTGTTTATTGTTGTCTATGTACTTAAAAATGAAGAGTTAATGGCTTATATATATTTAAATATTATGTATGTTGATTGAATATGGTATTATCCGTAGCCCAGTAAGGAATTTTATTTTTAAAAAATTAGAAAATAAAGATACCAAAAGAAGAACTTCCGGCTAAAGAAAGTCTAAAGACTGTGTGCTAATTACGTTTGTTATGGGGGAAAAAATTGCTTGAGGAAGATCTTTTGCTAGCTTCACAAAATAAAGAACACCTCATACGTAAAAGAATAACTAAAAAAAATGGAACAAATCTTAAAATTGGAATATAATTAATTCACATTATTCTAAGATTAGAAACTAACTGCTGAATGTAACAATATCAGAAACTCTCTAAATAAAAAGTCTGCTGCTCAAATTTAAGAAAGTCTTTATAAATTAGAATTGGATTCTTAGACTCCATCCATGTTCATGCACTCATGTCCATGTGCTCCTTTGGCTTCCTATTCATGGCCAACCTGAGATGAACTATTAATTTCATCAGGAAGCATAAGCATAAAAAATTAAATGTGAGATTGAACCAGGGGAAAATTCCAGCTGCTCCAAGCTTGGGATCAGTGGAGCTCCTGAAATGTAGGATAACATTCCGATCAAGACAATGAAGTCAGGAACTCATTTTTAAATTGAATAACTATTTTCTTTTTGTCTTTGTCTGGGTTTTGATTAGTGACTGTGCTGGAAAGTGGTCAAAGTAGAAGTAGGAAGAATACAGAGATTGCTTTAAATTATTGGGGCCCAGTTATTTTTATCTACTGTTTACATTGTACAGTAGTAAATGGCACATATAAATAGAGGCACTTTCCCTGCCACAAAAGCTTAATAAATAATAAATAATATAATACAAATAAGGAAAACATATTGGACAATATTTCACTGATGAAGAAACAAAATGAACTGGAATTGCTTGAAAAGTAGGGTTTAATGAGGAGTTTGAAGGACGGAGGTGTTGTGTGGTGGCCAAAAACAGACCCTTGCAGGAATAAGGGAAGCATGGAAGTAGACATGAAGCTGAGAGAGGTGAAAGGATATGAAAACAGCAATAAAGTAGAAGGGCAAGCTGATGAGAGCAATAGTGGAGGGCAGGTGGCAATTAAAGAAGATATGGGTAGTCAAGGAAGTGAAGTGGCAAATGCCTGGCTAGCTTCAGAGGTATCGTCTGTAATCACAGGAGCAGACAATCATGCGTGTTAGCTGGAGTAATTGAAGTGAAACAGAATACTTTACTGCAAAAAAGAAAAAAAAGAAAAAACCATGCAGGGGAAAGAAGCTGATCAGGCACGATAGCTCTTACTAGTGCCTTATTTGATAGGATATTAAATGCAGGCCAAAGTCATCTCTTGTATGACTCCATTGTTTTCAATGAAATTCCACCTGTGATTAATATTGTTAGCTCCTAAAAAAATTAGGGGCTGGGTCGCTTACCCTTGTTCACACTGATTAATATCTTACCGCATGAGATAGTCTTAATGATCTCAGTGGGACTACCTTTGGAGTAATGAACTATTCTACATAAGTAAGAGTGGCAAAATTGGGCTTTCATTTAAGCTGTTAATTACCATGGACCGCATTATATGAAAGCACAAGTTCCATGTTGTTTTTAAGGAATATTTATGTATTTTAATTTTCACTTTTATTGGTCTCTTTGCCTGCTTTACGCATGAATAAAGCTGCCATTTGACCTACATGCCTTCTCTGATCTTCTTGATTACTACAATTTGGAAATTTTATTGCAGGAATTGAGACATTTTGCTGCTATTGTAACACAACACAGAATTAAATTTACTCAGCTCACATTTTGTTGCTAAGGAATCTGTTTGTTTGTTTTTGCTCCCTTGAGGACCCTTATAGGAAGATGGATAAACTATCAGATATAATTAAGGAAAAGTGTTCTGCATATGCAATTTATGAAATATAGTTCTCTCTGCTAAACAAAGCCCACCGAAAGTTAATCAGACAAGGTGCTTAGGATATGAAAATGCAGGAGGATTTTTTTTTATTTTGCGCATACCTGTGGAGACCCTCCAAGTGCACTAAAAAGCTTTTTTGGTAGCTCTTTTTAGTTCCGCCTGCTGAATAACTCTACCTGAAAGTTTGAGGAGCTTACCAAGTGTGTAGGCCTTTTGCTGGCTCTCTGCACAGAAGTGAAATTTACCCTTAATCTCTGGGAAAATACATATAGGGTAAGATTCATTCCTAGGGTAACCCTATTGACTTCAGCTTACCCCATGGCTCTAAATAAAGGTCCTAAACAAATAATTATAATGGAGTAAAGTTGTTTATACCATGAGTGAATTTGGTGCATGGCATACTAAAATTGGTGGAAACTCCATTCTGCCAGCTTAATATATGTGTGTTAAGAGAGAGCTCTAAATCATTTGCAAATGTTTAAATAATGTTGTGCAAAACCTCCAGATGGTGCTAATGTTTGGCAGACAGACAAATGTTAGTACTGTTCCTGTTTGAGCCTATAGTAGGATAAATCCAAAGTTCTGTGGCTGCAGAGGTCCTGAGAGCTCCTATTTCCATATAATCCTCTTTCTGGAGCTGAAATTTTCGTATTTCCATGCCTCTTTGAAAATGTGTACATGTGCAGTTGACTAAATTCTCTGAAGCTGTCATGGAAGAAGAAAGAGGAGGAAAAGAGTTACCCTCGTGTTTTGTTTTATTTTCTGAAATATTGTGGTCACATCTCTTCCCTTCCTTCCTCTTATAACTTATAACTAGAGACCCACGGCCTGTAGGCCTACTACAGTTGGGCCAGAAGAAATGAAAAAGTTGATTCTTTGATGCTGGAACCCATCTGCCCCTGTTCTTCTGGTGCAAAACAGCTGATTCCCATTGAATTTATGAGATCCTGTTACCATACCATGATCTCAGTCAGGCAACAAGCTAACGTGCATGTTATAATGGTTAGATCATGAACTGGGATTCAGGGAGCATTGTTCTATTCCTGGCTCTGCTACTAACTTTCTGTTTTCCAACTGAGTTGATTGGCACTCACATTAGCTGCCACTGAAGTCAATGAAAAGACTCCTGCTGCCTTTAATGGGATTTTGAGTGGACCTTCTGTTACCTTGAGCAAGTCCCTGAGACCTTTGGTGCCTCCGTTTTCCCATTGGTAAAGTGAGGATAATACTTTTGTGCTTTCTAGGGAAGTTGTGAGAATACTTGAATGAAAGGCATTCTAGAAACGCAAACACGGTGTTTTACATTACAGCTTTATAAGCCTTTGCTCCAGCAGGAATGCAAAAAATTTTGAATCAAAGATACTGCATGAATCTGTGCTATCAATCCCATACTACCCCAGTGATTCCAACAAGGTTTCACTGGGTATAGTACCTAATGTGATGAGAAAAAACAGGTTGAGGCTATGAAAAGTGTTATTTTTTCCATAAGGAAACATAGTGAGCTTTTTTAAATTAAAAAGCATGACACAATAAAACATTCCTCACTATAAAATTGATACCAAAGCTGGGCAAATGACTGATTTTGGGCTTGCTGGCAGTTTTGAAAAATTGCAAATATAAGGTTTAGTTCAGGTTGAACCAAACTTCAAAACTTCATCGAATCGAAAAAGTCAGTTTGGGATAAAATAAAACATGTTGTTCAAACAGAACGATTTTGTTTCTGGGCATCTTTAAAGGGCAAGATTCACAAAAGACCCGGAGAAAGAAGAGTAGGTGGTGGTGCTCCTCTTATAGCTTTTCACCTATTGGCTGGGGCACTCACTTAGGGTGGGGGATACTGGGGACACTGCTTCACAGTGGGAATTTGAACTGGGTTTGCCACATCCCAGGTGAGTGCTTTAATCACTGGGCTAAAAGCTATAAGCCTGAGGGAAGGGTGGACAAGGGGGAGGGGCACCATCATTACCTGCGGCTCCGGCTGTTTTGTGAATCTAACCAGATTTTTATTTATTTTTATTTTTATTGTTACTGAAACTATTAGGAAATTCATGTCAAATTTGCATATAGTTTTGTGTTGACCAAACATGCATTTTTCAGCATATATACTATTTGTCAAAAAAAATTGCCCAGCTCTCATTGATTCTAGTCAGTCTTCAAAAGCAGTTCTTATAGTAAAACCCAGGAACTTGTCAGCCTTAAAGAGGAACACAAAGTCTACAACACATTTCTGCTAGGTCTCTGCTAGGCAAAATGCTCAGGCGGCCTCTGCCATATAAACCTGTGGTCAAATTGTGTTGAAAAAAACCAAATCTATTTCCTGTGCTCTTAAATTTTTCAAAACACAAGTATGACCTAGACAAAGAGACAGTAAAAAGCACACCCCTAACCAACATAAGTTTCATTACCAAAAGCATTGGTGTGGACAGTGCTATTGTCAGTGGGAGAGGCTCTCACGCCGACGTAGCTACCCCCGCTCATTGGGGGCATAGAGTGGCTACACAGGAGATCTTATGGCAGCGCAGCTGCAGTGATAAGGTCCGTAGTGTAGACATACCCTAAGAGTCTCTATTTGAAAAACCAATGGAATATGACCCAGGATAATGCATCTTTAAAAAACAGACAGGACCAGCTAGGCTTTGTCTGAAGTGGGTGCCCAGTTGGTGGAAGGGAGTAAACAGCCTATGTCCTCAGTGAGCTCCTTGTGTAACAGCCAGGCAGAATTTCAGTCCCTCCCTGCACACTAGCACTGCAGGCTCTGCTCCTTCTCCATTTCTCCAGGGTGCATGGCTGCTCAAAAGGAGTAGATCGCAGGCAGATACAGCTGGTCAAAAATCTTAAATTTGTTGAGGTCGGAGGGGTGAGGGGAAGAGAGACAAATGTCTCCTGAACAATTTTTTTACAAGAAAATTTCTTTTTCACCAGTTCTAGTGGCAGGGCTATAGCTCCCCCATTCCTGTTCACCAGCAGGAATAGCTGGCCAGCCTCTCAAGAAGGAACAAGCTGCATCTCACACTGCAGTGAAGTAGCAGCTTGTGCACCTTGGAGTTCAGGATGGGAGAATGCCTCTCTCTAAAGCAGTGCATCTCTGCACTGCCCCAACACACTGATGTGCCTAAATGGCAATAACAAAAGCCTAATTAACAAAGGAGTGTCCTAAAATGCACCCCCAAGAATTTTTTAAGCCCACCTATTTAGCATGCAAAAGATGTAGATGTTACTGAGGTCCTAGTCCTGCTAGCAATTATGGTTGTATATAACTTAAGGGTTACTCATGTTCATAGTTATGTAGTTCATAATTGTTGGTAAAATTGGGATTAGGCCATATCTATGGTTTAGTGTATTGTTAATAGTGAGATGCATGTATCACCTATTGAAATTTAGTAGTGTATTGAGAAGAATAGACAAGTTTATTGTTCTACAGAGAGACTTGCATTTTTATTACGGTTCTCAGTGCAAATACAAATTCAAAGATTAAACTAGAATACACAATATGACCCTGGGAAAGCTGGGGTAGAAAACTATATAAATTGTGTTTAAAAAACAACAACCCAACACACATTAAGTCTTTAAAGACTCTCCCAAAGCTAATGTGGAAAAAAGTAATAATCTGAGAGTTATCTATCAGACAGTTTTACTATATCAAAAAAAAAAGGGGCTCAAAATAGTTCTCACACCTGTGATGTTCAGCAGGTCAGTATGAATGAGTAAGCCAATTTAAAGGCTCTTCCTGTATTATTCTGTACTTTTTTCAGCAGAAAAGTAAAGAATTTTCATTTCTCCTGAATAAAACAATGGAAACTCTTTGATATAGTTCATATTTAACTGATTTCTATTGGCTCTAATTCTTTACTTCAAGTCAATGAAACATCAGTAAAGGCTTCATGTAAATGAATTCTTTCTGTTAGAGCTCCCATCAAGCAAGGAATTTAATAGTCCCATTTTCCAGGAACATTTTATCTCTTCATCATTTCATGTTGCCTTGGAGGTAGAAAGAAAAAAAAAGGGTTTTATATATGAATAGATAAAGTTGAAAAATGAAAAGTGCCAACAGTTATGTAAATAGACGAGGACACTATGCTGATTTTGTTTGTTTGTTTGTCTGCCCTCAGGATATCTTTACCAACAAAATTCAAGTCATACTTCTTAAAGCTGTTTTACATAGGAGGGCACAGAACTACACACTCCATTAGTGGCTTTGGGATTAGTAAAGCAAAAAAAAAAAAAAAAAAAAATGCTAGCAATCAAGTTAGACTAAAGGAACTCAAATCTAAAATGCAGCTTATCATGGGTATCAGGAGGCTTGGGAAGAAATTGGCTAGTAATAGTCAGTATTGTTAAAGAGATGTTCGTCTTTTTTTGTGAACTACCAAAAAACTAACAGAAAGTGGCATGGAGGGAGAATAAACCCTGGAAATGAGATCCCATCATTATAGCCACTTCCTCTTTATCCCTTATTAGCACTTAAATACTTCAAATAGATAGGCCATTTTGACAATTCTAGTAATAAAATTAGCTACTAAATTATGATGCAATATCAAGCAGTATTTCCAAGTTACTACATACATGATCATTCCGTTACACTCAATAAATGCATGGTAGAGAGGACGCTGAACTAAAACCCCAGATTAGTGCACCCTGCACATTAGCATAATGCAGATCTGGAGCCATGATTTGTGTCTCCAATCTGTCTTTGTGCTTGATAACACATGGCATCAGATATTGATCCCCTTAGTCATGCAGAGAAGTACCTTTCTTCACAGGTAGTCTCAGTGAAATCAGTTGGGTTATTTGTGGATAAGGTGTTAGTGAATGTGATCAAAGAACTCAGGTTCCAGTCTTTGAGCCTGTATTATTATTAGTGTGAATATTTTGCAACAGCACTGGAGAAATGCAGTTATTACATTTTACTTCATATGTGTTTGAAATGACACTTTTTAAATTTAAATATACTCCCATATACTAAATGAGAACCCTTTGAATTTTGGAAAAATATCTGATTTTTTGCCAATCTATAGAAAACATTTGTCAAATTCCCAATTGTGTTAACCTGAAATGTCCTTTTTGGCACAAGTAAGGGAAAAGAAGAAGAGGCAGACAAATATATTTCCCTTTCCTTGAATGATCATGATACTCTGACCATCTCATTTCTCAGGACTATCACCTTGGGGCCAATGGAGCTGTGCCAATCTACACTGGCAGATACTATGATCCTTAATCATAACTTTCCCAGACCCAGCACAAACTGGGTTTATTACTACAAGCAGAAATACAATCAAAGGAACAAAGAGGAGCTGCAAGGATAGTGGTGATATTAGCAGCAATATTGCTTAAAAGAGTGACTTTTATTGTTAGTTAGTAATGTGAATGTTGTAAGATATCACAGGAGCCCCTGTGGGACGACATCTCTTCCAGTAACCCGGAGGAAAAAATAACCATACATTAGCAGTGGAGTAACAGTGACATACCATGTAACAGATGAAATCACAGAGGTTCCTTACAGCACACCATTGGTTAAGTAAGGAGATAGAGGTGAAAGTAGTGGCACTTCTGGGGGTCCATAATAGCAAATTTTCTGAGTACATATCCTAACTCTGTCCCCAGTAAAATTTTCTCTAGATGTGGATCCTCAAACCTATAAGGACAAGTATCACAGGGTGGCCGTGTTACTCTGCACCTTAAAGACGAACAGATTTATTTGGGCATAAGCTTTCGTGGGTAAAAAACCACAAACCTGTAGGGAGTTTCTCTGTGGGGTTCAGGGAGGGATGGAACATTACTCTGGAATCAGATGTTTACTTTCCATACACATTGCAAGAGCAGGGTGAGGCTTGGTCCTTATTGTCTGCATAACAGTGAGAAAAAATACGTATAATTTGGCTCCTTTTATGGTTTGGTTTTAGGCATATTGGAAAGCACTTGCTGAAAATGCTGTTCTGTTACCCCAATGTAACTCCACTGATGTCCGGGGAGTTACTCTGGATTTACACCAAGGAAAGTGAGAGCAGAATCTGGCCTTGTGTTTTCAGGAAGTCAGTGGAAGTAAATCCAGAATCATCCTCTCTGGTTTTAAGAGAGCACCTGAATACCCTTGAACCTTGAACAGAAGAAAAGATAGGGCGGTAAAAATATGGATTCCGAATTTTTCATCTTGGCCCCATGTACAATATGTGCATAATATGGAAAAATCACAAAAGTCATGGAATCATAGAATATTAGGGTTGTAAGAGACCTCAGGAGGTCATCTAGTCCAAAACCCTACTCAAAGCAGGACCAACCCCAACTAAATCATCCCAGACAGGGCTTTGTCAAGCTGGGCCATAAAAACCTCTAAGCATGGAGATTCCACCACCTCCCTAGGTAACCCATTCCAGTGCTTCATCACTCTGTTAGTGAAATAGTGTTTCCTAATATTCAGCCTAGACCTCCCCCACTGCAATTTGAGACCATTACTTCTTGTTCTGTCATCTGCCACCACTAAGAACAGCCTAGCTCCATCTTCTAAGAAATCCCTCTTCAGGTAGTTGAAAGGTGCTATCAAATCCCCCTTCGCTCTTCTCTTCTGCAGACTAAATAATCCCAATTCCCTCAGCCTCTCCTCATAAATCATGTGATCCAACCCCCTATCATTTTCGTTGCCTTCTGCTGGACTGTCTCCAATTTGTCCACATCCCTTCTGTAGTGGGGGGACCAAAAATGGACGCAATACTCCTGGTGTGGCCTCACTAGTGCTGAATAAAGGGAAATAATCACTTCCCTCAATCTGCTGGCAATACTCCTACTAATACAGCCGAATAAGCCTTTGGCCTTCTTGGCAACAAAGGCACACTGCTACTCATGAATGCATAGCAATTGTTGAAGTTCCAGTATGTTGCTGGGGATGGGATAGAAGAGAGGCAGGATGCCTGAACCTGCATAAAAGTGGTTCACGTCCCTGGAAAAGGCCCCTGAATCCTGCATTGAGATGTGCGGAAGTGGACTCCCACCTCTGTGCAAAGAAATATTGAAGTCAATGGAAGCCTAGAGGACCCCCAACATGCATCTCATTTCAGAACTATGTCTCAAGTCAGGCTCCATCAGCACACATTGTCTAGGGCAGGTGGGGGTGACACAGCAATGCCAAGGTGACTGAAACCCTGCAGCTGCAGGTATGATGCAGCTCTTTCCTCAGCCTCACTTACTTCAATATTCAGGCTCTTGGCTGGGTCCAGAGGTCACTCAAGATAATCTGCTGCCCTAGGCAAAACTTCAGTGTGACGCCGCCTCCAACTCTGTAGAACAGAGGTTTTCAATTGGGGAGTAGCAAGCCTTCTGACGGTTCGTGGGTATGGTAGAAGTGGGTGGACCAAGCACCAGGTCCCAGCACCATTCACTCCAGTCTGACCCAGCCATCCCTGCTACTCTATGCAGAATCTGCTGCCCTATAGCTGAAGCAGCCTCTGGCTGGATCTAGGATTTTGGACTTTGGGACAGTTAATCTAGCTGTGCGTTTTAATATACAACCTGAATGTTGCATCAATGTAGCCTTTTGCACTGAATTTCTATGTTTTGTTGCGGGTTAGTTAAAGTGGGGGCAAGGGATGGCAGGACTCTAGCTGCAGTGCTATGAAGTTCATATATGGGCAACACTATAGAAATTAAATCCATAGCTAACACAAAATACTGTAGCTAGTTCTGTCTCTACTCAGTTATGCAACTTATTTCACAGCTCTTACAATGCTGGAACCAGTCGTGCAACTTAAAACTTAATACAAATATTTAGGCCAAATCTTTTAATCTTAAATGCCAGCTCTCATGATTTTATTCTAAGTTTTGTGATTATTTGATACTTTGTTAAAGCTCCAGCTTCTGGAAACAAGTGATTACCTGAGAATCTCAGCTTTCATTTTAAGATAGTAAGTTTCTAGACCCCATGTTTTCAGAGAAAAGCTTGAAAATGTGCCCTGAGTATGACCTAAAGGTTCAAAAACCAGAAGGCAAACCAAAAGAACCCAAAGTTGTATTTTAGATCTCATGAATTTTAAGCTAGTCTCACAATCTTGTTGGAAACTAACTCCTATTTTTTAAACATTTAGCGTTGGCAATATTGTAGAGCAGGGACTGGCAACCTTTGGGTACGCCCCCTGGCAGGCCGGGCTGGTTTGTTTACCTGCCGCATCCACAGGCTTGGCTGATCGCAGTTCCCACTGGCCGCAGTTCGCTGCTCCAGACCAATGGGGGGTGCAGGAAGTGGCGCGGGACAAGGGATGTTGCTGAACCCCTATAATTCCTGTCAACGCAAGTGGGAGAGGTGAGTTCTTGGGCCACCTGAATGAGCTTACTTTTGCGTAAGTGCTTAAAGCTAGGTATTCCATCTGTGAAAGTCAGGCTTTTCAAAAGCACTCACAGGTAGCCTAATTCTGCTGTTATTGGACTCAGTAGGAGTGCTACTACTGGCTTCTGTGGGAGCTGAGTTAGCCCAGTGCTGAACACTTTGAAAATCCCACCCTTATGCCTTACTATACATTTTTAAACAATTATGACCTCATAAGTCAAGGATAAGATTTTGAAAAAAGGAAGCCTAAAGTTAGATTCCCATGCACGGACTCCAATAAGGGGAGGCTAGGGGTGCAAATGCTCCCCAAAGATTTTTCCGGTTGATCAAAGTCTGAAAGGCCATGGAGCCAGAGGGGGCTGGGGCAGTTACAAACCCACCACTTTTAAGCAGGGGCCTCGTACCAAAACAGTACAGCTGCTGCTGGAGTGTTCCTCCAGCTGCGTGGTACAACACTACTGAAACCTGACCCAGTTGCCTCTCCATACAGGCAGAAGGCCGGTGGGCCAATTTTCAGTGCGTGATGTATGTGCAACCTAGTGCACAGGGTCATGACACTGAAATTTGATCCAGACTCCTCTTTGTATGGATGGAGAGGTGGCTAGGCCAAATTTCAGTGTGTGGTGTGCAACCTAGTATGGGGTTACAATGTCTCTGAAATTTGACCCAGCCACCCATCCCTACATACAGAGGGGCAGTTGGGCCAAATTTCAGTGAGTGGTGTTGTGACCTGGCACACAGGGAGGTTGTTCCTGTATGGTAGAGTGCAGGGGAGTCTGCTGAGAACTTGGCTCTGGGCAGCCCCAGCTCATGGAGAGAAGGAAGTCTCCCTGCCCAAGAGAGACCTGGGATCCCGGGGATCCCCGCTGGAGGATAAATACAATGAGCAGGGACTGGAATGGGGTCCCTGCCAGGGTGGGGAGCAGAAACTGCCCTGACCCTAAGAAATGCCTGAATTGACACTACTGTTCCCATGTCCAGATTTAGATACCTCTATAAGTGGCCTGATTTTCATAGAAGTTGATGGGTGCTGTCATAAATATAAAGGGAAGGGTAAACCCCTTTAAAATCCCTCCTGGCCAGAGGAAAAATCCTCTCACCTGTAAAGGGTTAAGAAGCTAAAGGTAACCTCGCTGGCACCTGACCAAAATGACCAATGAGGAGACAAGATACTTTCAAAAGCTGGGAGGAGGGAGAAAAACAAAGGGTCTGTGTCTGTCTGTGTGATGCTTTTGCCGGGGACAGAACAGGAATGGAGTCTTAGAACTTTTAGTAAGTAATCTAGGTAGGTATGTGTTAGATTATGATTTCTTTAAATGGCTGAGAAAATAGCTGTGCTGAATAGAATGAATATTCCTGTCTGTGTGTCTTTTTTGTAACTTAAGGTTTTGCCTAGAGTGATTCTCTATGTTTGAATCTAATTACCCTGTAAGGTATCTACCATCCTGATTTTACAGAGGTGATTCCTTTACTTCTATTAAAAGTCTTCTTGTAAGGAAACTGAATGTTTTTTTCATTGTTCTAAGATCCAAGGGTTTCGGTCTTTGGTCACCTATGCAAATTGGTGAGGATTTTTACCAAACCTTCCCCAGGAAGTGGGGTGCAAGGGTTGGGAGGATTTTGGGGGGAAAGACGTGTCCAAACTCCATTTTTTCAGGAACCCAGATAAAGTTTGGTGGTGGCAGTGGAAATCCAAGGGTAAAATTAATTTGTACCTTGGGGAAGTTTTAACCTAAGCTGGTAAAAGTACGCTTAGGAGGTTTTCATGCAGGTCCCCACATCTGTACCCTAGAGTTCAGAGTGGGGAAGGAACCTTGACAGGTGCTCAGCAGTCTACAAAATCAAGCCACTTTTTATATAATTAGAAATAGACTTTCTTTAAAGCTCTGGACCTAGATTTTTTTCCCCTTCTCCTTAGTGAGAATTATGAGACCTATGAAGTCTGAAGTTTAAAAGCTCAAGCATTTTTCATTTATCCAAGTATAAAAAAACTCTTAGATTTCCTTCTAATGCAAAGAAGGTATCTCTTTCTCTGGAAAAAAAAATCTGAATTTCTTAAAACTTTTAAAATACCATCTTTCAGTTGGGACCAAGCATACAAATTTTCTACCCAAAAGGTGAAATTTTCAGAAAGTAATGTGTGGAAACCAAGAGTGGGGGATTTATAATGAAAGGAACTTTAGCTATACTGTTTGCTTGCTACCACAAATGTAATATTTGCAAATGGATTAAAAACAACTTGAGAAAAAAGAAAACTTTTCTACAAGTATAAAATGACTTGGAAGAATGAAGCATGAAAACTCAGTAAAGGACCTTGAGGTAAAAATGGATTTTTCTCCAAAGCTGTCTAGACAGTTCCAAGAAGCACTGAGAAAGTCAACAGAATGTTTGGATGTATGGTTATAATAACAGAGTATAATTCTAAAGGAACTGTAATGAGATTCTACTCTTCTCCAGTAAGCCTCATTCAGAATTTTAAACTCCTGGTTATTACATTATTATCAAGATATAGCACTTGAAAAGGTCCAGAAGAAGGGATTACAGGATTTTTAAAAGATGAACTATTATTTAAGCTATGCTTAAAAAAAAAGCCTAAATCTGCCACCTTAAAAAGGTTTAATTTGAAACAGCTTCAGCCTGAGCCATTTTTATTAGTGCTGTATTGATGATAAGGAAAGGAAGCAGGTAGAAACTCAACAACTTAAACTGTTTGAGTCTGGATAAAGAGGTACCGCTGGTTTTCCTAGGTAGTCTAGCAACTATGTAGACTGGCCAATGAAATACAATGGCTGCATGAGGTGAAATTTGACTTTGGAGGAGAAAGGGGGAGAATATAAGAATACCAAAAATCATTTTTGAGAAGATATTTGTTTCCTGGGTTTTTTGACTGATACTTCTGGCTTTGGAAGCAACAAAAGTTTCATGCCAGGTAGTTGGCTGGCTCAGAGTAGCTCTAGCAGTGGCGGGGGCAGTGGCAGGGGGAGATACATAGATGGCTTTTATCTACTTTTGTCTCCCCCTTCCCCACCCAGTAGCTCTAAATGCTCCTTTGTCACAGTTAAGGGTCTGCCCCAGCAAATCACATAAAGGCAATGCTTAGATTCTATGGAGATGGGATCTATAAAGAGTCCTAAGATAGATATCATTTGTGTTATAGTACCATCTAAAAGACCAACTAAGATCAGGGATGCATTGTGTGAGACGCTATATGGATACATAGTAAAAGACAATTACTGCTTTGAAGAGCTTTACATTCCAAATAGAAAAGACGAAGGGTGTCAGATTAAAAAAAAAATAGATGAAGCCACAATTGAGCCATATGTGAATTATTTTCATATCACAAAATAAGCCCAGGCAGACATGGGAGAGTGCAGGGAAAGGGAATGCCTTTGGAGAATCAGCAGAATGCAGAAAAAGTTTCTGTATTAGCTGAAGTAATAATTGCTAAATATACTTCTTAGAGTTGAAATCATGGATCAGGTTCATTCCTGGTTTAGTTGCACTGATGTCAGTTGAAGAAAATGCAATTACACTAGGGATACATCTGGCCCCATGCGTTTCTTGTAATTTTTGGTGATGAAGTAATTGACAACTAGGGGCCAAACTCTGCCCCTGGCTGTGCATGTCAATAAAAATCGTGTATATTCAATGAGAGATCCATATGCACATCTGAGTTCAGTATTTGGCCTTAAAGGAATATGTTGTTGCAGCTGCTCTTCCAGAGAAATCATACATAGATGGCTTTTATCTACTTCTGTAAAATAATGTAACAATGCTATGCACTAATTTTCCCTTCCCTTTACATAAAACAAAACAAAAACAAACTTGGATTTTTTTCCTGATTAACTTGAAAAGGAAGATGCAAATATTTGTCAGATGTGGACAGCTATATGAGTAAAACATCTCATCCATTTGCTGAATGCGTCACTTGCCTCTGTGAAAATACACCGAGACTGAGGCCACATTGGTAGTAAGGAAAGAAAAAGTGAGTCTCACAGATAAAGATGTTGTTTCTTTGTTTTCTGCATATATTTCTTTCCCAGGAGCAAAGGTGCTGAATGCTGCCTAGTCAAACTTTAGAGCAGTCCCGGGTTATAAATTTCTACTGAGTTTGGAGACATAACTCCCTTTTGTAGGAAAGAGGTGAGGGAAGTTTCCTATCAATGTGTCTTTCATAAACAAAGGTAAGTTGTGTATTGTAGTGTTAACCATCTCTGGGGGGTCTTTTGAGTATCCATGGGTTTGCTCCAAACCCATAAAAAAAAACAATGGGAGACTTAAATCAGACCTCATATGCTTTAATGTGTGCACACATTCTTCAGATCCTTCAATCCCTGAGCACACAATTCTCACTTGTTACAGTGGGAGTGGTACTTGCATAAAGACTGTAGAATCTGGCCCGTAATGCATTTATAAAACAAAATGTCAATCTAAATATTGTTCATAAAGTCAAGAATGCTACGGGAATTTGTCCTGTAGTACTCTGTGGTGCTCTGATATTGTACCTGTAAGGTCAAATTTACACAATGCTTCTCAATCACAAGGATTTCACTACATAATGCCAAAAAACAAAACAAACAAAAAAACCCACCTCCATCCTCAGTGAGATACTCATTTCTGCAGTATATTATAACATCACTTTCAGCTACCTGGTCTACCAAAAAGAAAAGGAGTACTTGTGGCACCTTAGAGACTAAGGTGCCACAAGTACTCCTTTTCTTTTTGCGAATACAGACTAACACGGCTGTTCCTCTGAAAACTGGTCTACCAAATGACTGCCAGAAGATGAGACTGAATGACAAGATAGATCACTTGAAAGTGTGCTGTTCTGTTCATTCCCTCTGAAGTATCTGGCACTGGCCACTGTCAGAGACAGGATACTGGGCTAAATGGACCAGTGGTCTGACCCAGTATGGCCTTTCTTATGTTCTTATGTCTGTGGATGAAATGCTGAGAGCAGACCCATTGCAATCACCCTCGTTTAAGATTGTTCTTCTAACTCTTTGGGAAATTCTTTGGCTAATAGAGTCATCTTTGAGAATGAACTGTGCCTTTTCATGATGCTCTGGCTTCCCAAAAAGCACTGCATAGAGATTAAAGTAAGGCTCTTTACAACTTTCAAACTATAACATTTTTATTCCTCCCTTGGCATTCTACAATTGCTGCTCTTTGCTGTTTGCCTGATGCTATGTTTCTTGCCAAGATACTGCTGGTTACAAAATCTAACTTTCTTAAAGTGCAGACAACTAAACTTTTGCTAAAAATAATCATTATGATGTCTCTTTTTTGCTTCTTGCATCAGGTCTTTTGGGGTTATGAGACTCTGGGGAGATTGATATATTCTTCTTTGATTGCATGTAAGTAGTAAAAATATTTTTATCCTGATTTTTTTATAAGTTTATCTAAATATGGTGTGCCAGCCCAAAAGATTCCCTCAGCAAACAGACTTCTCTGCCAAACAAAGTGTCTGGGTATCGTGACATAAATAGACTCATTATTCACTCTGAAGTCATTGCAGGAAACTCCTGAGAACCAATATCTAAGTATCTCATTTTGTAGTTATATGTGGCTCTATGCTGCTTTAGTCATCAAAACAATCTTCCCTCCCCTATTCTGAGCCTTTTTGAACTTGGAGACATTTTTGTTTTGTCGGCACTGCAATTTTCTTATAACAGTCTTTAAAAATGCATGAGAAATTATTCATTGTTCCAAGACTACTGAATCAGGCACTTTTATTTGTAGCTTGTATTCCTCATTCTGGTGACTTCTGAAGTTTTAAGATACATTTTTGGATATTTATTTTTATTCCAAAACCTTTATGTCAGAAACAATTAAGGCTGATAAGTGACAACAATGGACTTGCCTATCAAATCACATACAATACCTATGTATTTATAAGCAAGGAAAAGAAGAATCAAGCCCATCAGAAATCTGACACTTCACACATGATAAACAAATACATGTTTCTTATCCAATAAAAAGATTAGCATATTTCATCACAACATATGAACCTTAACTCTGACCTGCAAATCAGATCCCAGGGTCTCAAGTTGGGCACCCAATCCATATGACTCAACTAACAACACACAAGAACTTTTTGGCAGAGGCTGGGATGGATCCCTATTCTCCAGGGCAACTTTCAACTTACTTAACCCTGAAATTACCCTTCCTTTTCCTGCTATCCCTTGCCTCAACTACTTCACACTGTCCAACTTCCTCTACAGATGAGCCAGGGGTTCTGCAGGCTACAGTCTCCTTCACTTCACAGCGCTGCTCTGTTTCAAGAGCAGCTCCATCACATGAGCTGAATGAGGCAGGCTTCCTGTGGAAAAAATCAATGACCAGGCAATTAAAGATTGTATCCTAATGCATATGCACAAGGCAAGCAGATTAAAGTTGCACAATCAACCTTCATTCTGACAGGTTTCAGAGGAACAGCCGTGTTAGTCTGTATTCGCAAAAAGAAAAGGAGTACTTGTGGCACCTTAGAGACTAACCAATTTATTTGAGCATGAGCTTTCGTGAGCTACAGCTCACTTCATCAGATGTTTACCGTGGAAACTGCAGCAGACTTTATATACACACAGAGAATATGAAACAATACCTCCTCCCACCCCACTGTCCTGCTGGTAATAGCTTATCTAATGAAGAATCTTACCTTCATTCTGGTATTCCCTAAATTGTGAGTGCTCAACTTTGTTAAAAGAATATTATTAAGGTTGCATATTTTTTGTGTTTAAATCTTTATATATTATATATAACACAACCAACTGAGACTAGAACATTCTGTTGGTTAAGCACTTGGTGAGACATCTCTCATAGACAGAACTACATGAGGACACCACTTCCAGGGTACTAGGTCCAAGAAGTACCTTCTCCCCAAGCCAGATGTGATGGAGGAGGAAGAACAGGGCTCATGAGGGAAAAAGCCAAATACCAAAAGCCACAAACTCCATCATGAAGGAACCAGGGCATCAGCAGTAGGACTCCTTTCAATCTCTGGCAGCTGCAGGACAACTAGAGATAGTTGGGAAAACTGAATTTTTATGGAAAAATTTGATGAACATGAGAATTTATATTTTTGCCAACTTTTAGCAGAAAAACAATCTCATTGCCAAACATCTGGAAACTTTTTGGTTTTCAGACCAAATGTTGTGCTTTATAAAAAAATCTATGTTTTTTAAAAGAAAATAGACACCTTCACAATAATAAACTCCTCATTTAGTAAAAAAAAAGTGTCTAATTTTTGATGGAAAATTTTCAACCAGCCTTAATGACAACCCATCACTGATGGTTGCTAGCCATGAATATCATCAGAGAAAAGAAGGTTAGAGGGGACAGATTCCACCTGTAAACAGTTACTTTACAGAGAAGAAACTGAGACACAGAGGGGTTTGCTGGCTGTTCTAAGGACATATAGTCAGTGGTAAATTTAGAAATATAACTTGGATCGTGTCATGTCCAGGTCTTTTCTACAACCACTACACAATGTTTCTTATAAGTTACTGTATCTTGCTCCATCTCTCCTGTTACTCATTATAAAGTCCCTTTTTGTAACGCATAACTAGCTAAAATATTCAAAGTACTTTTCCCAAATAATAACTGAGGGGGGAGCAAATTAACTATAATGGAGTTAACTTTAAAATATTCACTTAACACATTTATAAGGGCTTGACTGACTGCAAACATTCTTCTGTTTAGCCGAGACAAAGGCTTTGGTTACCAAGCTAGGGATAGAAAAAGATGATAGCATAGAAAAGGATGATAACATCATGGAGATGATCTGCACTTTATTCCTGGGGGAATTCTGCACTACTGCATGTGTGCATAATTATTGAGCTCCACAGATTTCTATTTTTTTTGTGCATAAAAAAGCTTCTGCCAAAATGTTGCTGCTGTTCTGACTTTTGCCCATGAGAGGGCGCTGTGGCACAAGAACAGCAGCAGCTCCCAGCAGAAAATAACTTTTGCAGTTCTGCTTTTGCCCACCAGAGGACACTGTGGCAATAGACCAAAGCTGCAGCTCACGGTCAGTGTGGGAAGAGAGAGAGCTGCCTTCTTCACAGAGCTTGTCAGGCCAGGTCAGGAGACGGGCTATGGGGAGACAGACAGTGCTGGGTGCTGCAGTGCGTGTCAGATGGGCTCATAAAGGCTAATGGACAGACTGGGACAGGGGCTGAATGGGTGGAGGCACAGGGTCACATGGGGGAGGGAGGTACAGACACATGGGAACAGAGGGTGGCTGGGTGGGAGCACAGAGACACATGAGGACAGGGGGAGAAGAGACAGGGAGACATAGGGACAGGGGAGTGGCTGGATGAGGGCACAGAGACACATGGAGACAGGGGAGTGGCTGGTTGGGGGCACAGAGACACATGGCGAAGGCGGAGGGGGGACAGGGGAGTGCCTCAGTGAGGGTACAGAGACACATGGGGACAGGACCAGAGATGCCTGATGGAATGGGATAGGCTAGGGGTCAGCTAGGGTCTGCATGGGGGAAGCACTCTAACAATCCCTTCCCATCCCCCTCCCCCCCCCAAAAGCCTGTTCCATTCTTTTCCCACCCATACCCAACAACCCTCCAAGTTCACACTCAGGCTCCTTCCCATCAATTTACTTCCCTCTCCCTCAGCTCCTCCATTAGCCTTGGACTCCACCAAAGCCTTTGCACTGCTTCTGAGGTGTGTGGGAAATACAGTTGTGTATTTTAGTTTAAATGAATTATTACTCAGAGTTCTGTATTAATATGCCTAGTAAGGGATCTATTTGTCAAAAAAAAAAAAAAAAAACATTTCTGGAATCTTATTTGTTGTCTGTATTGTTATAGACATACTTGCTGACAGGTATTTTTAAAGAAATGACCAAAAATAATTGAAACCGGTGTGATTATATTGTGTTATTTTGACAAATAAAATATGCAGAAGTTTGCAGAATTTCAAAATTATTGTGTGCAGAATTTTTAATTTTTTGGTGCAGAATTCCACCAGGAGTAGCACTTTCTTCTGGAGATATGTTGCCAACGCTTTTACTATATCACATATGGCAAATGCATCATTGGGTTTCATCTTTGACATTACTGTTTATTTGCCATTGTCAATACAATCAAACATCCTCAAGCTGCAAAGGGGTATGAAAAAATCCAATGGAGAGAAATTGATTGTATCTCCAGCCAATAAGCTATATTATACATTAATAGGGGACAGGTGGGGGTCTCAGCACTTATCTAAATACATTACCATGAGCTAAAGAGCAAGGTATTGATTTGTGTTTGTCTTTTTAACATCAACAGTAAAATCGGAAGTGCTTTCACAAATCATAGAATAAGACTTAGGAGTGTAGAGAAGCAATAGACAAACCTTAAAAGGTTTGGAGTTTTGGATTCATGTAAGCTATAAAAAAAATCAGATGCTTATTCCAAGTTTATCATGTCTCATCCTTCCCCTAAACCAATCTTCTCCCAACCTCAATTTTTCTTCTTGTGTCATTAACTTTCTTTTCCCACCCCTTAAATTCTCTAATCAGTCCCTTGTTCATTCCACTCCCCACAGCCCCAATAAGTCTTTTCTCCTTGTGGTAAGGGGGTCTTAGGTGCACTATCTTTTTATCTGAGATATATTGCTCTATTCAAGATCTTGTGCGCTCTGGGCTTTCACATCATGGGTTCCTCGGTTAATCTGGCACCTCTGAATTCAGGGAAGGCCTGAAGGTTGAGACTGAGGAACTGCAGAAAGCTGACCAGAGGAGCCTCTGTGATTGGTTCACATGGACCTGTCGGGGTATCAGGAAAGACTCTTGGTTCTTGTATTTACAAACTGATTCAAAATAAACAACTTAATGTATTACTGGAAATCAAATGAGTATGACATGGTGAATCTTCTTCAGTAGTTTTGACAAGAAGGTATTGATAGTCTTTTTGGAGAAATATGAGAGAATTTCCAAAATAATCCCAACAATCTCCCACACATCCATACACTTCTAATATTGTGGAAGGTTGTTTGTCCTTCTCTAAGCCCAAAATTTGCAGCAGGTGAATCTTGAGTTTCATATTTGACTGAAAGGAATAATTCCCAATGCATTAGTGAGTTACATGAGGTACCCAGCCAGGGAAGAGAAACAATGAACCTGACTGATAGAAGTGACCAATACAGCACGAATTGCAAATGGCAAGTATTTTGCAACAAGCTGTTCAAAAACAACATGCAGACCAAGGATTATTACCTGAAGAAATTCACAAATCATTTCTAAACATGAGCAATTCTGAGAATATTTGTGAATAGGAATAAAGAGAACTCATTGAATAATTTACTTGTTATGGATTATTCTCTCAGCTCTGCTGTGGAGCTAATATACTCTAGAGTGCACTGCGGGATTTCTCAATCGCTGATCTTGCTTATTGTTCAACATGACAGCTTGGAAAACCCCAGTACGTTCAGGGGGAGAGACAGCTTCAGAGAATCTCTAACACTTAAGAGGTGGAGCAGTGAGACTTGGAACATAATAGGCCAAATAGTCTCCCACAGAACCAGTCAGAGGGAGAAGTTGTCTTATTTGGATTGGCTAATGGCAAAGGAAACAATGCCTCAGTTTCACAGATTTCAGGAGGTGGAAAAGCTGTACATCAAGGTGTAAATTCCATTTTCTGTTACATGTTTTCACCAGGTAAGTTTTAATCGTGTGGCTGGTACCAGCCACAAGTCCAGGAAGAGTTCACAGAGAGGGTTTCGTATGGGTATTTCAGAACTAACAAAAGTCATGTAAGTGATGCTAAACCCTAATATATATTCTTGCTTATTTGTTTACTTAATGACAAAATGTTCCAGTCTTTTGTATCCAATTTCTAGCAGCAGGAAAGTGGAAACTGAAATTTTGGGGTTTATTTTCTTTATAAAAGAAATAAATATACAATAAAAAGCAGATGAAGAAAGGGATGTGGTGAACATTTTAGGCTTTCTCCTTTGAAAGAAAACAAAAGATAGCCTCCATCAAAGCCAGTGACATAAGAAAAAATGGCACAAACAAAGCCCTTGCCTATATGTCTTCCTTAGATTTTTATTACTGCTAAGAAAAAGCAGCACCATTCTCACAGGGCCTCACCACTCAATGTCATGGAGTTGGTTTAGATCAGACCATTGTGGGGCTGATACTGGGACTTAGGCTCTTTCAAACTAGAGGCAAAATTTAGGCCTTGGACTGTGCATAGATGAAAACTGTTGTTTTTTTGTTCTGTTTTGTTTTGCAGACAAACTATATTCATGAGGGGAAACATGGACAATAATGAAACCTGGTGATTATGCCAAGAATCACCTGGACACAAAAAGCCAGATTCACAGGCCCTTATTAAAGAAGTGTTACTATATGGCCTGAATTTGTTGCCTACCTCCTGTTTGCAATTTCCTGGAAGAATAACAATGCTGAGAAATAATTTAAAGCCCGTGGTAACCACACAACAAAATATTTTCTGCAGCTTTTAGCACATGAAGCAGCAGAAAATTTCCCCAGTGCCTTCCTCCTGATGCTTTTGTTACAGTTTGTGGAGGATGAATCACAGTAGCTACACCACTTATAGTCTGTCTATATCTAGGTGGGAACGGAGGATTGAGGACTTTAAAGTCTGAGGACTTTAGGCCCAATTCTCCATCACCCTGTCCTTAATGTGGGACTGTTTCTTACTTCTCTTAGAATCACTCTGCACAGGGTAAAATGACTACACAAGGTATGAGACTGGAGAAGAATTGTGCCCAGAATTTTTGTTTCAGAAATGGACTCTACACCTGATATAAACTGATGTAACTCCATTGAAGTTACAGCTGGGCTGATTTACACTAGCTGAGGGTCTTGCCCTACATAGTTAATACTGATGTAAAATATTGTAAGCAAGAGCAGAACCAGCCCCCAAAGGTAAGAATTGTATCTGTGATCTCCTAAATAGGAAAAGGCCTGCAAGTGAATAATGCCCTCACTACAATTTTAACCTGCCCCCACCCCAACTGCAAACAGCTAGGCACTTGTAGTCCCATTGAGATTTACGCATAAGAATAAAGTTATACATGTGCATATCTGTTTGCAGGATTGGGGCTAAAGAAGTTACAGAAAAGTAACACCTATCAAACATATCATTTACAAATGGTGGAACCTAGAGTTTTCCTCCACATTCTCTTGGCTTAGAAGCCCTGTAGACTTCAGAACAGATCTTTGATTTGTTTCTGCGTTCCTAAAAAAGTGGCTGCTGAGAAAGAGTTTGATCTTGCCATTTTGAGAATGTGAGTTTGCCTTCGGCTTGACAGGCACCTCAGTTAAAAGCATCAGGGCAAACCTTACATCTCTGCTGCTGAATGTGGTACTCTCAGTGCTGGTGCTGCTTTTCTGTTCTATTAATTTTACTAAAGACAGACTTTTTTTTATAGTAACAGCCACTGAAAGGAAAGACGTAAGGAAACTACCTGACCAGCTGTGCCTGTGTAAGTGGATTATGAAGGGGCAGGCAATTTTCTAAGAATACTGTTCATTCAAACTGGAACTGATTATTAAACATCCTTATACTTTATTCTAAAAGTATGATTATTATTCTAAATGTTCATTAAATCTGTAAAGGGTGGTATTGTGACATGTCATTCCATATTCTTTATGAAAATATGCTTATGATATGAATATGACATAACTGAGCTATACTTCGTTCAAGATGGCTCATGTGAGATATCATTGGAAAGGTTATGATTTACTGAATGTGATTATCGAATTTGTATGCCTGTACCATTTCTATATCTGAAGTTAGGAATATTGACTATGTATCTGTATTTCAACTATGCTACTTTGGGTGACTCCCACTGCTAACACTTCAGGTACAACAATGGAAAAGGCAGACATGGAGGATGGCCCATCAGTGAGGACAATGGACTGTGAAAAGCTTGGCCTTCCTGTGGATGCTCCATACTGTCACTGACTCATGGACACTGTGATACTACAGAGTCAGGTGGTCTTGTCACCTGATACTAAAACATTACCTGGGACTTCTTGTAACTTTCCACTGTAAGGGAAGGGAGGGGAGTGGTCAAGTTTGGGAAACAAAAGATTCTCGCTGTGATGGGTTCGGTCACAGAGACCCTCTTGGGACTGTGGAATTACCTCTGAGCTAGTTTTCCCTGCCAGGTTGGGAATCCAGAACCCTGCCTTGTTGAGCCAGACTCACTAGCCTGCTGCAACACAAACCCAGGTCTGGTCCACGCCCCCAAAGCTGCAGACTTTAACCAAAAACTGCTCAGCAGATCACCTATCTCCAGGACCCAGGCACCCAGTTCCCAATGGGATCCAAACCCCAAATAAATCTGTTTTACTCTGTATAAAGCTTATACAGGGTAAACTCATAAATTGTCTGCCCTCTATAACACTGATAGAGAGATATACACAGTGGTTTGCTCCCCCAGGTATTAATCACTTACTCTAGGTTAATTAATGAACAAAAGTGATTTTATTAAGTATAAAATGTAGGATTTAAGTGGTTTCAAGTAATAACAGAACAAAGTAAGTCACCAAGAAAAATAAAGTAAAAACATGCAAGCCTAAGCCTAATACCCTTAGAAACTGATTACAGATAATACCTTACCCCCGGAGATGTTTCAGTAAGCTTCTTTCACAGACTAGACTGCTTCCTAGTCTGGGCCCAGTCATGGAGTCATAGACATTAATGTCAGAAGGGACCATTAGGATTGTCTAGACTGACCTCCTGCACAATGCAGGCCACAGAATCTCACCCACCCACTCCTGTAATGAACCCCTAACCTATGTCTGAGCTTTTGAAGTCCTCAAATCATGGTTTAAAGACTTCAAGGTGCAGAGAATCCTGCAAGTGATCCATGCTACAGAGGAAGGTGAAAAAACCCCCAGGGCCTCTTCCAATCTGCCCTGGAGGAAAATTCCTTCCCAACCCCAAATATGGCAATCAGCTAAACCCTGAGAATGTGGGCAAGACTCCCCAGCCAGACACCCAGGAAAGAATTCTCTGTAGTAAAATCCTTTCCCCAGTACAGTCCTTGTTAGTTCCAGCAGACATCTTAGGGGGAAAACAGGGGCTTTCTCATGACTGGCAGCCCCCTTTGTTCTGTTCCACCCCGTTTTATAGCTTTGGCACAAGGCGGGAACCTTTTGTCTCTCTGGTCCCGACCTCTCCTTCTAAATGGAAAAGTACCAGATTTAAGATGGATTCCAGTATCAGGTGACATGATCACATGTCCTGTGAGACCCCAGCCTCCATTCTCTCTGGGCTGGCCCACATGTACACAGGAAGGTTTGCAAGTAAACAGAGCCATTTACAGCCAATTGTCCTAGTCAATGGGAGCCATCAAGATTCTAAACCACCATTAATGGCCCACACTTTGCATAATTACAATAGGACCTCAGACTTATTCTTCATATTTCTAGCTTCAGATACAAGAATTATACATACATACAAATAGGAGGAATATATTCAGTAGGTTATAACCTTTGTTATGATACCTTACAAGAGACCTTTTGCATAAAGCATATTCCAGTTACATCATATTCGCACTCATAAGCATATTTCCATAAAACATATAGAGTGCAACATCACACCCGCCTTATGTAAATCCTATTTAAGGGTGGGGAGGGAGGCAAACACGACTCCTCCTCTCTGTGACCTGTCTGCCCAAGAAGAAAAACTGAAGGCAAGGGGGGAGTCCAGAATGAGACAGGGACTAGTCTGAAAAGGAATATAACTGGACCTCTGAATCACAGAAGCTTTGCAAACTGCCTGCAACAACATCTAGGGTGAGAAATACTATTTGTAACCAATTTCTTTAGTGAAACTATTTTAGTTTGTGTGTTGGATTTTATTTGCTTAGTAATCTGCTTTGTTCTGTTTGCTACCCCTTTTACCACTTAAAATCTGCCTTTTGTAGTTAATACAATTTATTTTGTTTATAATATAACCCAGTTTCTATAATTTTAATGGGGTGCGGGGGCAAGAAGTGTGCACACCTCTCTCCACATTGAGGGAGGGGGCAAATTTCATAACATATCTTTGGGTCTGCACTCCAAGGGAGGTGGACATCTGAGTGCTGGAGCAAGTCCCTTAAGATGAGTCTTCCCAGAGCTGATCTACAGCTGGGTGTGGCCCTGCCTCTGTGTGTGTGTGTTAGAGGAGGTTTTAAGAGCCTGGCTCAGCAAGACAGGTTAAAGGGGGCCCATGCTGGCAGAAGAGGTAGACTCAGTGGTATCTCAACACATCAGGTGGCTTCCTAAGGGATGCAATTCATCACAGGTATATCTTCTGATACTTTTATAATAATTATACCTAGCTTTTCAGCTGTAGATTTCTAAGCACTCTATGAACGAGAGAGGTAAAATTCATCCCCATTTTATAGATTAGTAAACTGTGGCAAAGAGACAGAAAGCAAGTGTAGAGCTGAGAATAGAACCCACGTGTCCTGAGTCACAACCAAGTAACCTGACCACAGGGCTTCCATACCTTATGTCAACCATGTTATGCAGTATAATGTATTGTATATTTGATTTCCCTCTTCGGTTTTGCCACACTGCTCATGAGCCCTTCTGAACTGATTTTGAATGAGCCAGGGTAAATTTGTAGCCAGCCTTTGTACCAGGGGCCAGCAAGAGCTCCCTCATGAGGCTGGGGCCAAAGACAGACAATGTTACCCATACCCGAGGCCCACCCTCCAACCAGATTTGATTGTGGACTTAGGGCACTTCCCTTCACTGATAAGGCTGCTGCAAATAGGCTTGGCAAACTCTGTGTCTGAAAAGAAGAAGGTGTATTGTATATGAAAGATTCAAGGGCATTGAGAATTTTATTTTTTATGATATTTTTATGTTCAGTGTTTAAAAGTCTTACCAAGTATTTGGAAAACAATGAGTCATATAAGAGGTGCTTAAAATGGATGGGAACTTACCTCTCTTAGCTAAAATAATTAATATTAAAAAAAAATAAAAGGGAGAAATGGTGACTATAACCAGTTCTCAAGGTTGGCCTTAGGCATCTGCCAGTAATATTACCATATAAGAGGCGTCACTTCTGGAGGTATTCTAACGTAGGCACTCTGTTTTAACACAGCCTACAACTTTTCCTTTTCTTCTGTTGTTTTTACGCCCCACAACTTTGAGGAGCATCCCAAACCACAAGAGCCTTCAGCTTTTCACGCCTCCCTCCCTCCCCAACTGTCTGGTGACAAGTGTCTGATACTAGACCTGAATGAATATTTCCATGTGATAATTTACTCAGAGAATTTACTATTGCTCGGCATCCCCTTTGCTTCAGCAGGGGGGCCTCTATGCTTGGCACAGAGAACAGATAAGGAAAGGGCCAGGCCAGGTCACAGCAAGCATGGGTCAAAACATGAGGGAAGGTAAATCAGAAGGGAGGCAGCATAGCCAGGCGGTCCTGGGCTCTGACCTGCTTCCAAAAGCTTTAGAGGGATTATGGGAGCAGTCCTTGCACAAGCAAAGG
Organism: Caretta caretta; assembly: GCF_965140235.1. Taxonomy (NCBI): domain Eukaryota; kingdom Metazoa; phylum Chordata; order Testudines; family Cheloniidae; genus Caretta; species Caretta caretta. The sequence goes on along the minus strand of NC_134206.1, from coordinate 70,159,188 downwards.
TGCTAGCTGCTTCCCTGGTTCTATCACGGAAAAGAATTGCCCTTTTGTACATCTCAGACTCCATATACCTTGCTTCTCACAGGGCCCTGCCAAATGTAGGGTAAGATTTGTCAGTGTTACTGCCATAATCCATTCTGAAGGAGCAGTACACTTCAGTCTTGGAGTTGCCTGCAACTGTTCCAGGTGAAAAATGTTCACTAATAGAGTCTTTACCAGTGAAAGGCAGCCAAAGTGCTCCCTCCATCTATCAGTGCTCCAGAAGCAATTTACTAGCTAACTCTTCGTGACTGTGACGGTCCCAGGTGGGAGTTCTGTTCTCCTTCCTTCCACAGCTATAAAAATATAACTAATCAAAGTAAGTTTAGGAAACATTTTTAGGAGTCCCTAAACCGTCCTGTGATGCCCTCCTTACTGCATGTGTCATCAGCAAACCACACACCTATTAAAATTCCCATTGTCAAACTCAAGCCAAAGTTTGTCAGTGTAACCTGCTTCTCGAAATGCAAAATACCAACCATTCTACCATGGCTCTCCAGTACTTACTCTGAATGATAAAATGCTACCTTTATGCTCTCGTCTCACTATTATACTCCCAAGAACGAAGGTCTTGTCAATTTTATGTAGATCTTAAAGCAATTTTAAGAGCCAGTATATATTAAGACATAGGGCAAAGAAATCAAATGCCAACAAATGTGTAGTGTGGTCTCCTCTAGCCGCAGTTATTAAACTGTAGAATAAATGTAGTGCTGCTTCTGCTAATTTAAGGGGAGAGATTAGTGGGCATATCCATGCTGCGATGAAACGCCCATGTCAGCTGACTCTGGCTCACAGGGCCGGGATGCAGTGATAAAAACTGCAATATCAACATCCAGGCTCAGGTTGGAGCCCAGGCTCTGAGAACCTACAAGTGAGGAGGGTCCCAGTCAGGGGCGGCTCTACCAATTTTGCTGCCCCAAGCAGTCGCTGCCGAATTGCCGCCGCGGGACACGGACTGCCGCCCCATTCTAAATGCTGCCCCAAATCACCTGCTTGGAAAGCTGGTGCCTGGAGCCGGCCCTGGTCCCAGAGCCCAGGCTGCAGCCCAAACCCAGATGTCTATCTTGCCGTTTTATAGCCCCACAGCCTGAGCCTCGTGAGCCAGGGTCAGCTGACACAGGCCAGCTCTGGATGTTTCATTACAATGTAGACATTCCCAGTGTGTAGCATTACAAGTCGAAGGAGGGACAAAGCCAAACCCCTGAGTCTGAACTCTTTCAAATTAAAGGCTATACGTGTGCTTCAGAATCAAAATTCTGTTTTCATCTCAGACTGGACACAAAATTAGAAGGGACCCAGTCCCAGCTCCTGCTTATTTTATGAGATTTTAGCTCAAGCTGGAGGAAATCTTCACAAGAAGAATTATAAGTTTTTCACCGATAACTATTTCATTTTTCTTTTTCAGTGCCATTGAATCAGAACTCAGTTCATAATCGTGATACAGTCTATTACCTGAATCCCCAAATGTGGCCTCAAACTAATCTGGATCTAGACATTGCCTTCTGAACGTATCATTAATATTGGTGAAATACATCATGTTTATAAAGGATACATTGTAATATTCTAATCAGAACACCATCCTCTGCTGTAAATGAATTCTCAAAATATCTCTTTGAATAAGCATAGTGAGCCAGATGCCAGCTGGTGTTTATCTGTGTCACTCTATAGGAGTCAAAGTATCTGGACCAGCTTTTTCGATTGTCACTATGCTTATGAATTTGCTCTAAGAACTGATGAAAAAATGTGAAATCTCATAGGGATATATACAATAATAATGAATTGCCTTCAGCCGGGCTCTGCATATACCCCAGTGTCTCCCTGCCTGGCTCTGATTAAAAGATTGGGATCTACAAGGGTCTGATCCTGATGTCACTTGAAATGGTTTTACACTGACATCAAGGAAGTTACTTCTGCTTTGCAGCAGTGTACATGAGAACAGAATTTGTCCCAGAGAGCCTGGAGGATTGGCCATCTCAGATCCGCTGATGAGAAACAGTGCCTTTTTACCTCCAGGTGACTGATTCAAATCTGGCTGCTTGTGCCAGCATTATAATCCCATGTAAATAATGGGGTTTTTACAATGCCCAATACCTAGAGCAGGAGGCAAATTTTCAAAAGGGCAAATTAAAAAAGGACAGCAAAACATCCATACAAAAGGTGCATATCCAAATGGCCAATTGCATGCACAAACAAGCACTTGCTGTGGAATTAATCATTTGCACGAGCAAAGGTAGGTTTCTAATTGCAGACAATTTAAGTGGCTTTGAAAAAAAAAAACAGTTAGTCCTTGTCATCACCCTTCTTAAGAAAGAGACCAAGGAATTAAATAAGCATTGAGAACAAAGGACTCTAACCATCCAGATTAGGAATGAAACGCATCAGTGAGGCAGTGTGGAGGATCTTTCACTGCTGTGCTACACCCTATTATGTGGATAAACTGAGTAAGTTAGTTTCTAGTGCTATCATACTTACACCTTTCCTTACATACCAACTTTATACCAGGATGTATAGTTGCTCTTTCCAGGGAGCTAGACTGCTAAGTATCAGGCCACAGGGGAGACTAGAGAGCAGTTGAGGTTTGTCATAAAACATGGAAGGGTTAAGTAGTTTTGTCTGAATCTATTCATGTATTCTAACATTAGAGGGAAAACAATTTGACTATATTATAAATATACTGCATGGGTATGGTTTTTAAAGCCTTTCATTCAAGCGAGACTTCAGCTTAAATGAACGTTTTTTTAATAATGGCTTGATATCTTTTCTTTCCCCTTTCACATTAGTAATCACAATAAAAGCACTTCATATTTTTACACCTAGCTCTTTTCCAGTTTTATTAACAGCTAAAAGTGCTATGTTAAACACAACTAGATTTCAACTCAGTTTCTAGAAAACAGACTTAACAACATGTAAAAGCTTTGCCAGAGAATTTTGTGAAGGTCAAGACTATAACAGGGTTCAAAAAAGAACTAGATAAGTTCATGGAGGATAGGTCTATCATTGGCTATTAGCTAGGATGGGTAGGGATGGTGTCCCTAACCTCTGTTTGCCAGAAGCTGGGAATGGGTGAGAGGAGATGGATCACCTGATGGTTACCTGTCCATTCCCTCAGAAGCACCTAGCATTGGCCACTCTGAGAAGATAGGAGATTGGGTTAGATTGACCCTTGGTTTGACCCAGTGTGGCTATTCTTATAGGGTTGCCAACTTTCTAATTGCACAAAACAGAACACCCTTGCCCTGCCTCCTTCCCCACCCCTTGACCAAGGCCCCATCCCCCACTCACTCCATTCCCCCCTCCCTCTGTCACTCACTCTCCCCCATGCTCACTCACTTGCTCATTTTTACTGGGCTTGGGCGGGTGATTGGGATGCAGGAAGGGGTGAGGGCTCTGGCTGGCGGTGGGGGCTCTGGGATGGGGCCAGAAGTGAGGGGTTCAGGATGTGGGAGGGGGCTCCGGGATGGGGCAGGGTTTTGGCATGTGGGAGGAGGTGAAGGCTCTCGGCTGGGGGGTGCAGGCTCAGGGGTGGGACCATAAATGAGGGGTTCAAGGTGCAGGAGGGGGCTCTGGGTTGGGGCAGAGGGTTGGAGTGTGGGGGTGAGGGCTATGGCTGGGGATGTGGGTTCTGGGAAGGAGTCATGGATGAGGGGTTTAGGGTGCAGGAGAGGGCTTTGGGCTGGGGCCGAGGGGTTCAGCATGCAGGAGGGCATTCTGAACTGGGGCAGGGGGTTGGGGTGTGGGAGGGCATTTAGGATGTGAGCCAGCTCCCCAGAAGTGGCAACCTATCCCTTGGCTCCAAGGCGGAGGTGCAGCCGGGCAGCTTTGTGCAGTGCGCGCTTCCTCCTCCCACAGGCACCTATCCTGCAGAACCAGCACTCAGGGCAGGGGCAGCGTAAGGATCTGACCAGAGCCACCAGGGTCCCTTTTCAACCGGGTGTTCCAGTTGAAAACCAGACACCTGGCAACCCTACATTCTTATGTTCTTATGTTCAAGAACCAGGAATCAAAATTCCATCTCTTAATATGTATTACATGATTTGTCAATGTAGTTAAAATGCATTCTGATAATAAGTCAAAATCCTTTTTCTTACTGCCATCCCTAAAAAACTTTACTAAGGATCTGGAAATTGAGTTTTTCTTGTTGTCATGCAGCTTCTACAGAACCTTAACTACTGATGGTCACACTATACTCCCAGTTACAACTGTACAACCTCATCGCCTCCAATGGAGCTACACCCAGGAGTAACTGTTTAGAACTTGGTAAACAATTCTGTTGGAGCACAACAAGAAGGAACAGAATCCCACTCACACTCTCTTAGCACTATCAAGTCAAAATGGCTAGCAGGAATAATGAAATAATTTATTGTTGTCGCTAAAGAAAATAGGATTTTGAATGTGTTCAAGGAATAGTTCTGTTGAGCAGGACAGTGATTTTTTTACCTAGCTGCTTTTCAGAATACAATTGCAGTTTAATAGAACATGACACCAATTTTGACACTGATGTCATTCCATCAACTCCTGATTTACCCTGGTGCAAGAGAGGGGCTTTTGTATGTACTTAATCTTTGAGGTTAGTGAAATATTTTATAATACTTCGGTTTGATAGATGGTGCTTGGAGTGACATAATATTTATAATTCTTTTAGTGGACAATCTTGCACAACTTCAGTCAATGCAAGAAGGAACATACCCTTAATGAGCTGGAGTGGCTTGTGAACAGTTTTATGCTTGATTCTTTTTTGTAACACGGAGAGGCACTGGCCTACAGAATCTGAAATGTTCTTCTCAGTTATTGTGAGCCAGGGTCAAGGTTCCTTCCCCACTCTGAATTCTAGGGTACAGATGTGGGGACCTGCATGAAAGATGCCCTAAGCTTATTCTTACCAGCTGAGGTTAAAAACTTCCTCAAGGTACAAACTTTGCCTTGTCCTTGAATCCTTGCTGCCATCACCAAGCTTGTTAAACAAAGAGCAGGGAAAGAGCCCACTTGGAGATGTCTTCCCCTCAAAATATCCCCCCCAAGCCCTACAACCCCTTTCCTGGGGAGGGCTTGATAAAAATCCTCACCAATTTGCAGAGGTGAACACAGACCCAAACCCTTGGATCTTAAGAACAATGAAAAAGCAATCAGGATCTTAAAAGAAGAATTTTAATTAAAGAAAAAGTAAAAGAATCACCTCTGTAAAATCAGGATGGTACATACCTTACAGGGTAATCAGATTCAAAATTAGAGAATCCCTCTGGGCTAAACCTTAAGTTACAAGAAGACACAAAAACAGGAATATACATTCCATTCAGCGCAACCCATTTTACCAGCCATTTAACAAAAGGAAATCTAACGCATTTCTAGCTAGATTACTTACTAACTTAACAGAAGTTCTGAAGAGTTATGAAGAGCATTCCTGGTCTGTTCCCAGCAAAGCATCACACAGACAGACCCTTTGTCCCGCCCCCCCTCCAACTTTGAAAGTATCTTGTGTCCTCATTGGTCATTTTGGTCAGGTGCCAGCGAGGTTATCTTAGCTTCTTAACCCTTTACAGGTGAAAGGGTTTTGCCTCTGGCCAGGAGGGATTTTATAGTTCTGTATACAGAAAGGTGGTTACCCTTCCATTTATATTTATGAGCACTAGAATGAGTTCTTTTCTTCTTATAATCTGGTACTAAGGGAAGGCTGGAGAAGGCCATGGGGAATATGGAGGGAAAACTTCAATCATGCAAACACTTGAGCAGTTGTGTAATTTTACTTACACAAAGTGGTCTATTAGCCCAGATTTTCATCTGGTGTAAACTGACATAGCTATATTGATCCCTATGAGGCCATTTACATTAGCTCAGGATCTGGCCCACATAACCCAGAATCAGTTCATCTGTGTTAATAAATAACTGACAATCTTTTTCATACAGCTACCCTGCCAAGGGAGACAACCTCAAAATAATGGATTTAGTTTAAGAGTTAGATTGTTCAGAATTGGGAGGACAATAAAATGTTATCTATTTTCCCAAAACAGAGACAGCAAATCTTATAAAATGCTAACCACTGCAAGTGTGGAGCCAACAAAAAAACTTAGAGTGGCTCTTATGATCTGCCTGTCTCTTCTGTTCTCATGAGGAAGCAGGATATTGAAAGATATATTAATCCTGCTCTCAGAAGCCTTTGTATGTTTGAGTACCATACTTCTTCATACAAATGAAGCAGACTGGCAGAGTGAAGGGAAGGTGTTAAGTGCATTTGAATAGGTACCTAGTTAGTAAATCTTACTTTGTCTTCCAGTATTGCCCAGTCTTCTAGTATGAGGCATTTGTATCTAGCAATTGATCATCTTGGCTAAATTTTGACAAGAGGAATCAGCACAACTGCCTCTCCCTTTCCTCTTTTCCTTAATTGCTGATAAAGGCTTTAATGCACTCACTATCGAGTTTAGTTTTAGTTTTAGATTCAGAACTAAATTGATTGCATAGGGCAGAGAACTCATTTTTGAGATCATGTTGGGCATCAAACCCAGTTAAATTTCTGTTTTAAAAGAGAAAAAAGGGCAATATGCTAACCTCATTCATACAATGAGCTAATTTATGTCAAGGAAGCTCCTAGTTTAGACAGCTTTCCGCTCCCCCAACCCCTACCCCCGGCATGCAAAAGTCCTGTATATGGCCTACTGAACCATTTTGTCCCTATGTAAACGCTTAATTCAGGGTTTAAGTAGTATGGAAACCCTGTGCCGGTCTATACAATTAGGTGAATTCAACCTTAAGTGACCAGGTACGTTTATCTCAGTAACTAATTTAATACATACATACATTTGCATTTATGCCAATAATAAGTAATACTATCTTCTGTTAAGGTAAGAATCAAGATTTACTTTCCTGTGAGCTAACAGTTACTGAGACAAAGCTGATATAACTATTTATCTCAAGGGACACTTTTGATATCCGCTAAATTATAAGAGCCTGACTCTCACTTATGTACGGGGAGATTTTGGCAAACCAGTAAAGTGCCTGAAACCACTATGGCTTATTACTAAAAGCAGCCTAGTCAGCAGGCTGTAAATTGGCCATTCAGCACTCTCAGTTTGACTAAAGCAGGAGGGGAGGGTTTTTTGGGGGTGCCACAGAGAAGGCAGCTTGACCCCGCGTCCTTCCTGATAAGAATTGTGTTGAAGTTGCTGATACATGCATCTTAGAAGAGCAGGATGTGCCCCAGGAATGTCTATTGGGGCCTCAAGGCTGCAAACGCTGGAAAAACCCACACCTGGTTAATCGATAATCAGAAGGAACCTCTCACTTGACCATTGAAACTGCTTACTTAACAAGTTTGCTTTAAGGGACATGTCATTCTATTACTAATGTATAAATAAGGGGAAAAAGTTTGAGGTAGTGGGACTCTTCAGGACTGGACTCTCTCTTTCTGGGTGCATCTTGTGTTTCTCAGCGGCAGACGGGCTGCCGCTGTGCCACTCGAAAGCCATGCTCAGCTTTGGTAATCATCAAGGATTGGGGGTGTTTTACTAACCTCTTGCGGATGTGTGTATAAGTGCTTGAGACGAAGTAAAATTTAGCTTTAAGTGAAAGCACTCTTGTGTTGTCCTGTTTGTGCCAGCCATCTATCGGTCGGATGGCTGTGTCTCCCCTGATTTATTTCCTGACACCACCTCGCATAGAGTAAAAGTTACCAAGAGCTTTGGGTTGAAAGAACCCCGCCCAAATAACAACTTATACTAATAGCATAAGAATGGCCCTACTGGGTCAGAACAGTGGGCCATCTACCCCAGTATCCAGTCTTCTGACAGTGGAGAGTGCCAGATGCTTCAAAGGGAATGAACAAAACAAGGCAATTTTGAATGATCCATCTTCTATCAAGACCCAGCTTTTGGTAGTCAGAGGATTAGGACCACCCAGAGTATAGGGTTGCATCCCTGATCATGTCGGATAATAGCCACTGATATACCCATCCACCACAAATTTATCTAATTCTTTCTTGAAGCCAGTTATTCTTTTGGTGTTAACAGCATCCCATGGCAACAAGTTCCACAGGTCGACCTAATGGTTCCTAACATTCTGTTAGCTTTTTGTACTGGTGCTTCACATTGAGCGATATTATCAGAGAACTATCCAAGATCTTTCATGAGTGATAACACCTAATTTAGATACCATCATTTTGTGTATAATGGGGATTGTTTTCCAATGTGCATAACTTTGCACTTATCTGCACTGAATATCATCGGCCATTTTGTTGCCCAGTCACAGAATGTAGTGGGGTCCTCCTGTAACTCTTAGCAGTAAGTAGTTTTTTATTGTCTGCAAATTTTACCACCTGACTGTTTCCCCCACTTTTCCAGATAATTTATGAAATATGTTGAATAGCATAGATCCTGGGGAGACCCTCTTATTTATCTCTCTCCATTGTGAAAACTGACCATTTATTCCTTCCCTTTGTTTCTTATCTTTTAACCAGTTACTGATCCATGAGAGGACCTTCCCTCTTATCCTATGACTGCTTACTTTGCTTAAGAGCTTTTGCTGTGGGACCTTGTCAAAGGCTTTCTGAAAGTCCAAGTACACTGTATCATTTGCATCACTCTTGTCCACATGCTTGTTGACTCCTTCAAAGAATTCTAGTAAATTGGTGTGGCATGATTTCCCATTACAAAAATCATGTTGACTCTTCCCCAACAAATCATGTTCATCTATGTGTCTGATAACTCTGTTCTTTACTATAGTTTCAATAAATTTGCCTGGAACTGAAATTAGGTTTACTGGCCTATAATTGCTAGGACTGCCTCTGAAGCCTTGTGAAAAAATTGGAATTACATTAGCTACCCTCCAGTCATCTGGTACAGAGGCTGATTTAAGTGATAAGTTATATATCACAGTTAATAGCCCCACAATTTCATATCTGAGTTCCTTTGGGTGAATACCATCTGGTCCTGGTGACTTATTGCTGTTAAATGTATCAGTTTGTTCAAAAACACCTCACTCTGGGACAGTTCCTCAAATTTGTCACCTAAAAAGAATGGCTTAGGTGTGGGGCTTTCCCCCTGCATCCTCTGCAATAAAGACTAATGGAAAAAATCATTTAGTTTTCCCGCAATGTCTTTCCTTTAGGACCTTGATCGTCTAGTGGCCCCACTGACTGTTTTGCAGGCTTCCTGTTTCAGAGGTAATTAAATAATTCTCTTAATTTGTGTCTTTAGCTAGTTGTTATTCAATTCTTTCTTGGCCTGCCTTATTATACTTTTACTCTTGACTTGTCAGAGTTTATACTCCCTTCTATTTTCCTCAGTAGGATTTGACCTCCAATATTTAAAGGATTCCTTTTTGCCTCAAACCTCCTCTTTTACTCAGCAGTTTAGCTATGGTTTCATTTTTTTTGGTCTTCTTTTACTGTTTTTACTTGAGGTATACATTTAAATTGAGCCTCATTTTGTCAGTAGTAGTGCCAGGCACTCATCCATCTTAGTATTTAGACTTCCAGCATTTGTATATAAGCACTTGTACATTTTGTCAATATTCAGTTGCTTCCCTTCATGTGTGATATTTAAAAGGGACTCTGTTATATTTCATTGTTCCTCACTAGCTCCTACCAGTGCTTTATCAACTTCTTTACCAGTTTTATCAGGCTATATAGCGCTCCCTTTAATAAACTCATCCCTAAGGGATGTCTCCACCTGAATCATATGCTCCTCTGCATCTGTCAGCTTTTGCCTAGCCCTTACTTTAAAAAGTCCTCTACAACCATGTTAATTTTACATGTCAGCAGCCTGGTTCTGTTTTAGTTTAGGTGGAGTCCTCCTTCCTGTATAGGTGCCTCCTTCCCCAAAACATTCTCCAGTTTCTAATAAACCTAAAACCTTCCACCCTACACCATCATTTTATCCATGCTTTGAGACACTGCAGTTCTGTCTGTCTTTGTTGCCCTAAACATGGAACTGGAGGAATTTCAGAGAATGCTACAATGGAGGTCCTGGACTTACCTAGCAGCCTAAATTTGGCCTCCATGACTTCTTTCCTACCTTTTCCTATGTCATTGGTACCTACATGTACTGTGACCACTGTTTCCCCCCAGCACTGAGTATAAGTCTGTACAGATGTTTCTTGAGAGTCTAAATCTTCATACCTGGCAAGGAATTTATCATGCAGTTCTTCCAGTCATTCCAAATCCAAATCTCTATATTTCTAATAATTGAATCTCCCATTACTATAACTTGTCTTTTCCTAGTAACTGGGTTTCCAGGAGGGATACGAGAGGATACCATGACTTCATCTGGAGGGAGGGTCCCACCTATGATATTGTTTCCCTCTGCTGCAGCTTGATGTTCTCCTTCCCCAAGACTTTCATTCTCCTTAACAGGATAGAGGCTGCCAGAGGGGATGTGGGACCACTCTATTGTGTCCCAGAAAATCTTCTCTGTGTGTCTCCCTTACCTCCTCCAGTTCAGCCAATCTGATCTTAAGAGCCCATACTTTGTCTCTGAGGGCCATGAGCTGCTTGTACCAAATGCATACATATACCACCTGCCCACAAGGCAGGTAATCATACATGCTGCATTCCATGCAATAAACTGGATAATCCCCACTCAGCTGCTGTCTGCATTATTTTTACTCTTGAAGTATTTTTGGGGGTGGTTATTGACCTACAATTAGAGTATGTTTGTTAGGTGCACTTCCCCCCCCACCCTCCATTCCCCTACTCCTCTCCAAGTTTCTTTTCTATGGGGATTTTCTGTTGCTAGGTCAGGGGTGGGAAAACTTTTTGGCCCGAGGGCCACATCTGGATATGGAAATTGTATGGTGGGCCATGAATGCTCACAAAATTGGGGGTTGGGGTGTGGGAAGGGGTTAGGGCTCCAGCTGGGGATGTGGGCACTGGGATGGGCCCAAAGTGAGAAGTTCAGGGTGCAGGAGGGGCTTCTGGGATGGGGCAGAGAGTTGAGGTATGGGTGTGGGGGTGAGGGCTCCAGCGAGGGGTGCAGGCTCTGGGGTGCAGGAGGCGGCTCTGGGCTGAGAAGTAGGCATTCTTGTTGATCTCCTCATCTGCATTCCCTCCTCTTCATCAAGGTCTGGAAGTGCTTGAAACCTGTTCTTTAACTGCAGAAAGAAGGCTTTCTGTATTTCAAGGGACTTTAGCTTGTCAATATCACAACATCTATGTCCCTTGTTTGGTGGACCTACATTTCTCAGTTTTAGCTTCATGGAGGCTGTCACAAGGTGGTGGTCGCTGCCAACATCTGCACCCCTTCTCACTTTCATATCTATCAATGAGCTTCGCCATTTGCCATTGATCCTGATATGGTCAATCTGGTTCTTATCTCTGCCATTTGGAGAATACCATGTCAGCTTGTGAATTTCACGATGTTCAGATAGGGTTCCACCAATGGCTAGGTCATTCATATTACAGAAATCAACAAGCCTTTCTCCATTTTCATTCATGGTGACACACCCATGTCTTCCCATTGCTCTGTCATTGTTTGTGTTGTCCTTACTGACCTTGGCATTCAGGTCTCCCATGACGGTAGTTAGGTCGTGGCGTGGTACTCTCTCTAACTCTACCTGTGATGTAAGGTAGAATTTGTCCTTTACTTCTTCATTACTATGTATATTATGCCTTAATTCATTAAGGCTAGATAATGCAACCCTAATACCTGTTGGTGGGCTACTCATCCACAGTAGTCATCTCCGATGAAGTGAGCTGTAGCTCACGAAAGCTTATGCTCAAATAAATTGGTTAGTCTCTAAGGTGCCACAAGTACTCCTTTTCTTTTTGCGAATACAGACTAACATGGCTGTTACTCTGAAACCTGTTTACAGACTGTACTTTTTACAGAGACTTGTTATGTTGGTGAAGAGTTCATAGATTCATAGATATTTAGGTCAGAAGGGACCATTATGATCGTCTAATCTGACCTCCTGCACAACGCAGGCCACAGAATTTCACCCACCACTGTTGCTAGACAACATCTACTTATTAGCTCATTTCATCTGAGTTGTGTGTTATCCAGGATGCAATAATAATTACCCTCGATCCTAACCCCTTTATAATGTAAAAGCCTTTCTGATTGTTGAATATCCAAAGCTGATATTAATCAAAGTGCCAGGGTAGGAGGTCAAAGTGACAGGGTATCAAACAGTGGGCCCACACCCTCTGCACATTGTATTGCTGTGTCCCGTGGGGTTCTCTATAAATCAGTTCATTGTAGCGCAACATTTCTCAAATGTGTCTCCCAGAGGATTTTTTTGCAAAAGCAAAAGCATGGGAGGAGATTGGGGTGAATTGGGGGGAACATTGTTCCCCCAAGCTGTATACATTGATAATGGAGAGCACAATTTAAATGTTCAACCATCCCCAAAGCAGCTCGAGTCATGGCTCTCCCAGGCAGGACAGCCCCCCTTACCTTCATTCTCCCTTCCAAAAAGCAGCGGCCCTTCCTTGCAGTGCACAGCTGTTGCTCCTAAACAGTTGTTATCAAGGGCAGCAAGATGCACCGCCTTGGTGTTTTTGCTGGCACCACCAGCAGGGCTCAATGCCCTGCACTATGAGTCCTCTTCAGGGGCTCCGGGCAGCACCTCTGGAGACACGTGGGGCCAATATGCTTAGTGCCAGACGTGGCTTTTGTCAGTGGAGGCAGCTGCAGCATTCAGTCGCCAGGGTGCTCCCCTGGACAGCTCTCCCACTCCCGCTCCCACTGCCACCCAGCCGGGACATGGAGAGCCTGGGACTCGGCAGGAGGCTGGTGAGTTCCCAGGTCGGGCTCTTGTTGAAGGGCCATGGGAGGCAGAAACAGAAAGATGGGTGAGCACTTCAACATGTGTACGGGCATATTTATTTGTTTTTTCTCAAGTTAATTACATACTTTGGGAAAATTATCAGACCATCCACCCGCAAGAGTTGGTGACCACAATCTGAGGCTACCAAAACATTTGTTGTGAGAACCTCTGTTCTATTGTGCAGGCTGATAAGGGAGGAGCTAGTTTGGGGATAAGGTTGATGGTGGATCCATCACTACTCAAACCCTCCTCCTACCCCCACCCTGGTCTCCCTGATGCAGGGACGTTGTCTGATTGTCGACTGCCTTGTACCTTGTGTAGTAATTTCCATTTGTGGAAAGTGGGTGCCACCATTCTGATTCAGTAGAATTTTCCTCTCATTTTACACAGGTACAAATGACAACTCATGGTGAGAGACTGAGAATGTGGCTCAAGCTTTTCACAGAGAAAATGCCCATTGATTTCAAAGGAGTTTTGCCTACATAAGGACTGCGTGACTTTTCACTGTAAAATTTTCTCTAAATCTGAGTTAACTACAAGAGCAAGTTCCAGTGTAGTTAGTTTCCTGACTTTAACAATTCACCAGAGTTACCAGCTCTTTCCTTCCTTCTGCAGTTTTGGGTGCACTGGCAGTCCTCTCTCTGGCATGGAGAAGAAACATGGAGTCCTCTTGTATGACACTAAGAGAGAATTTATTTCCAAGAGGATTTGTCCAAGTGCAGCGATTTAGTTAGATAGATTTGTTTTGGTGTTTAATGATTTTAACTTTGTTTGTTGATAGTTGCCTAACATACTGTGGCAGATAGGCCATTCAATTAAATGTATTGTTATCATTATGCCAATGACTGGGTGGGGCATCTTGGCAATGGAAGATACTTTGCTAGTTGTTTCAAACTACTTTAGTGCCTCTGGCAAAAATAATTAAAAAGTAGTAAGTAGAAAAGGAATTTAGATTGTAATCTGTGAGGTGCAGAGACCATTTTCTCCTCTGTATTTTATATAACTTCAAAGACATGCTGTCAGAACCAAATAAGAAGTGCAATAGTTCTTTTAGTTTACAATGTTTAGAACATCAGGGGTCTGGTTCTTCTCTCACTTACATGAGCGAAGAATGGGAGAAAATCAACAGACTTCACTAGTCGTATGTGTATAGAATTCCCATAAGTAGGGAGTCGGGCTTTAAAGCAAATGCATAACTGACACTTAATCAACCTCGAAAGGGCATTCCCCAACCTCCAATATTCAGTACATGTCAGTGGTGTGAAGAAGCAAGACCAGACTGCACTGTCCTCCTATATTCTCTGACTGTGAAACAGTCTCTTGAATGCTTGATTGCAAAAAGGCAGAATTTAGAGCAGCCCCAAGGTTGCTCTAAATTATTAGTAGTTCAGAACCAGCCTACAGCAGCCCCAGAGCTTAGGGAAACACAAAGGTGCTTAAAGTCAACTATGCCCTGTGTCTTTCCACAGCTATGCTGAACAGCGCTCTGCTGTAGCTGATGATCTGCTACCATGTGACTCCACTAAATTCAAGCAGAAAGCAGAATCTGGCCCTAGCTCTTTCAGGCATTACCTTTTTCCAGGTCTCTCCTTCCTAGGTACTGTCAGACATTAGATGGTCTAAATTACCTTTCATATTAAGCTACTCTTCAACTCTCCCTCAGTGTGTCGGTATCACGTAGGGATGAGTCCAAGTCAAAAAAGGCATAATGTAGATCTCAAACACTCCAAATATAAGGCATTTTTCAACAGTGGAAGGAAAAATCTTTTCAACCTGATTTTTATGATAAAGCAAAACAAGAACACCACACTACACTTTCTTTTTTTATTGTTGGTGAACCAGTGCAGTGCTTTTCACATAGTCTTTCCTATGCCATTATTCTCAAATAAGCCCACAAAAGGCCGTTCTTGTCAGGAATGAGAGCAAATGGCACAATTCAGAACAACAGTACCAACTAGTGAGGATTGTTAGTTAACCCTGATCAGGACTGATAAATATCTGATGATTTTGTTAGTCAATGTAGGGAGAAGCTTGTCTGAGGTGGGGGGGGGTTGTTTCTTTGGAACTTTATTGGCTCTTTAGAGCATTGTATGATTGAGATATTTATGACAGGATAAGCAGTTTATTATGTAATACTATTACTGATGACACTGAAACTTTAAAGGTACCCAGAGAATATGTGCGGATGTGCTGAATTGCAGACACCTCTGATAATTCTATTTAAATAAATAGAGCATTCAGGTTGAGAGCCACTTCACTAAATTCCCATTAAGTTTTAATCCTTTTATTCATTAGACCCCATTTTGTCTACAACTTTGTCAGTTCCCCCCAAGCACAAGCATTTGCCCCCTCATTTGTGGAAAATGTGAAGGATTTTGGGGGGGGGGGTCCACTGGATGATTCACTTTCGTGATGCGGCCCATGAGAGGTTACCAAAACCATGGGGGGGGGAAAGTGGTTTCAGGATGGCAAGGCAAGGGATGGAAAGGAAAACAGGCTTTGTACAACCCTAATATTGCCACACATAGATTAAATAAATGTAATCTAGCTAATCTTCATCATGCAGCAAGGCACAGATATTATCAAACAGCACAGTTAATTCACCTTCATGGTATAGTACAAGTATTTTTCACAATACAGCAGTTTAATCAATAGAACTGTTACATAAGACAGCATAAGTGTGTCTGCAGATAATAAACAAGGGAAGACATGAAGTCTTAGAACAGTAATACCACCAGTGTAAAGAAGTAGTGGACATAAGTATATGAAAGTCGTATACAGCAGAGAGAAGCCAGGTACTGCGCTATTTTAACAAAGGCTGTGGAATCAGAGAAACAGAGGGAAGCAGAAATATGCGACTGCAACAGCTTGCTACACCTAAAAGATCCAAGAAGAGGTGGGAGAGTGTGACCAAGAGGAGGCGAAGGAGTGAATGGAAATAGGGTCAGGTGAGTTGGAGGTAGGCATTAAAGATGCCTAGATGTGAATGAAGCAATTTGGGAATGAAGCATAGCTCTCTGCAGTGAACAGCACTGTGTTATTACACACTGGATCAAGTGTGCATCACCAGATAATTAGTCTTTTGAGAAAAACATGCAGTATGCTTGAGAATCCATATTTTCATACTGTCATTCAGTTGTTATTACTACGCTTACCTCAGTGACAAAAGGAAATGTGGCCAACATTGCACTCAAGGTGATACAGTGATCAGGCAACTGTTTCAATTTTCCTTTTGATGTCCTTAACATTTTTTCAGTGTATTCTTTGAATTGAATTCATTTAATGAAACAAGGATACATATATATGTATGAAAACAAACAAAATCATATAAACCTGTGCATCATTAGCCATGACAGATTGGATGCTGTCATTTGGGAAATCATATGTGAAAGGAATGGGGTTACTCAGAAATAAGGGATACTGGAAGATAGGGGCAATTACTTCACAGAAATAATGGGATGAAAACTTACTTACTGCCTAACAATTAAGTAAGAGATGCCCAGGGCTCTGAGGGTGGGAAAGATGTTGACTTAGTTTAGGGTACAAAAAACTATCTGCACAATAATGGGATTCTGGGGGAGAAAAACCATTGTGTGGGGAGAGGCTGTTAATTGTATATGCAAGTTCAAAGAATCTTCTGAAACAATACTGAAGTGGCAGATGAATTCACTTCCCAAGATTGTAGAATCATAAATTGTCCCTGTGTGAACACAGCGTTGGTCTCCATCTCTGAAATGTTAATGCAAAGGGCTTGAATGCTGACTTCAAAGGCTCTGAGAAGCATAGATGCCACCCTCACTTTATAGGTGAGGGGGAATTATGCATATGCATATTCTTCTCACATTTTCAGTTAAGAAAGAGAGAGAGAGAGAGAGAGTCCACAGAAAGCAGAGGTGGGGAGAGATGGAGCATGAAGGAGGAATTAAGACCTCCAATATGAGATAGCAGGAATGCTGAAATATTGGTAATCAAAAAGGCTTGAGAGGTGGAAATCCAGATTCCCTATATATGTGTCAGCCCAGTTGCCTGAAGCTTTCGAGCAGTGGTTCTCAACCTGCGGCACATGGGCCACTTGTGGCCCAATCAGCACACAGCTGCGGCCCATGTGACATCCTCAGGGCCATACAGGTAGTATATGTATTGTGTGGTTATGGTCCACATAACACATAGAATCATAGAATATCAGAGTTGGAAGGGACCAGAAGGTCATCTAGTCCAACTCCCTTCTCAAAGCAGGGTCAATCCCCAATTTTTGCCCCCGATCCTTAAATGGCCCCCTCAGTGATTGAACTCACAACCTTGGGTTTAGCAGGCCAATGCTCAAACCACATAAAGAGCTTCATATGGAGCTCACCATGGTAAACAGGTTAAGAACCATTACTATAGTGCAGGGGTTCTCAAACTGTGGGTCGGGACCCCAAAGTCAGTTTTAATGGGTTTGCAAAGGCTGGTGTTAGACTTGCTGGGGCCCAGGGCCAAAGCCCAAGCCACACTGGGGCTGAAGCCGACGCCCGAGCACCACCACCCAGGGGCAAGGTTACATGCCCCCCGCCCAAGGCAGAAGCCCTTAGGCTTGTTTGCCACCCCGGGGAAGGCAGGTTTCAAGAAGGCTCAGTCTTCGTTCCCCCCTCCTGGGGTCACGTAGTAATTTTTCTTGTCAGAAGGGGGTCATGGTGCAATGAAGTTTGAGAACTGCAGCTATAGAAAATAAAAAAAGCTCTCTATTGCCACCTGTTGGTGAAAAGAGAGAAGAGCAGTCCAGGGATGATTGCACCTGGGGCAGAGGTGCCATAGGAGAATGAACTCTCTGCTGGCATCTGTTGGAGAATAAGAAGAATTCACTGAATAGGCCAGGCTCATTTTCTTTATGGTTAGATGACAGTTTGAGGCATTTGGGTTAAAAAAAAAGAGTTCAATTTTGAATTTGGGGGCAATAAAATGCTATTGATCCTGTTGGGAAATACGAGAACAAGACGCTGATATCAAATGTGCCTGGGTTTGTCCTGACATACACTGCTGTCAGGCTCCATGGGGCCAGGGAGCCTGGACGGAGTTAAGGGATGGAAAGAGAGGTGGGGTGGAGAGGGGAAGTTTCCTACTACCTATGGGGAATCCCTTGGTGAGGACTCTGTAAAAGAATGCTAGATATAACTCTTCCCTTTCTAAAAAGCGGAGCTGGGGCTGCTGCAGAACAGTGGACTCTGCAGCGCAGAGGGGGGCTTTGAGGTAATGGATGGTGCAGAGTAGCAGAGGCAGCCTTGAAGTGGGGGCTGGTGCACAGTGCAGGTGGCAGCACCTGCAAGGTGATGGACGGCACCGAGAAGAGGTTGTGGTTTTCAGACAGTGGGGGTTGTAGAGCCGAGGCAGCTGGAGCAGAGCTGAGGTAGCTTGGGCTGAAGCTGCAGAGAGTAGCGCCTAACTAAAGGACTCTGGTGTGGGCCTTCCTACCCAGCTATTGTGCTGAATTCACCCCAGCTGGCTCAGGCAGTAAAGCCCCCAGGTAGCATTTCCCTGCCTGCATCCTTGGATTGCTCTAACCCAGGACAGCTAACTCTGAGTAGGAAGCTGGGGAAGAGGGAAGTGGCTGCAATGCACCACAAGTTCTTGGTGGGCCGAGGTTGGGACTATGGTTAATAGGCACTTAGGGGTGGAAGACATTTGTTGATCTATTAATTTCTGGTTTTCCCAAAGTCCTTCTGTTCTCTCTACCACCCCTTTTCCACTCCTAATAAAGTTATCTTTGTTTTAACCCCTGGACTCAGCCTTTGTGAGTGGCGAAGCACGGCCCATCAGGGATGTCCAGAATGGTGTATAGTTCCCCATGTTTCTGGGAGGGGGTTGAGACAGTTTTAAGGAAACCCATGCTTAACTTACATGTTCATACTGAGAGAGAAAAACTCCTTTTTTATTTCTTATTCTCTGTGGGATAGGGATATACATTTCCCCATAAATGTTAGCAGCAGAAATATAGAAAATGTAGCTGGAGAGAAAAAGATCTCCCTCTTAATATTGGATAGTTTTGTGAAGCTGTGGGAAGGTGCATTCGTGTACTGACTCGTGTCTCATCATGGGTTTCAAGTATATGTTGTAAATTGCAATGAAATGAAATGCAATAAAAGGTTTCCTGTCTGTCTTATTTTTAGAGATTTCCATTTGAAACAAGCAGCAACTGAAAAAACCTCATGTTTTCACAGTAGAATGTCTGCCTCATGTTGTTCTACAGAATTACGAAAACAGTTGGAAAAAATTATTCCTGAATGTTTGTTCATCAAATCTGAGAAGAAATTTGATTTAACAATGATTGTACCACTGTATTTTGAGGGGGAGATTTTGTTTGTTAGTTTGTTTGTTTTTGTGCGAACAGGCTTGGGACTGAACTTTGTCTGCCCAATTGTTTGGAGAGATGCTTTTATTCGTGTAAATATAGCTATACATGCACACACACATACTTTCACCTGAATGAGAATTTGCACATGAACAGGCATATTCGTTCTGGAATTGGTCACCCAACCATCTGAAATATACTCATTTCACCGGTTGAAGAATGAGGGGATTTGCAATGTGAGGAACGAATACGAGAGTTGTAAAATCACAGGCTCTTACAAGCAAAAAGTGAGTACAACATTAGCTTAGGTAGAAGTAAGAAGGCTAAGGAAAGATAGAAGGTAGATGGGGGAATACAAAAGTCCTCTCTCTGGGGACACGTGGCACATATCCCAACCTTGGTATATATAAATATATAAAATATTGTTGTATGGGGCACTTAATATTGCGGTACCCTAACCCCTCCCACCTTAGCACTAAGTTAATTAATCACATAAAATGGATAGGGGTAAGTGAACACACCCTTCACTAATAACACTGCCCAAATACATATGATTAACTGTGGTGAATGGCTGATGCCAGTAGGACATAAAATTGAGGCTGGAACATTCATTCCATGCACTTGGCATATATATAAAACAATGGGTAGTGCTGCATATATGAAGGCAGAAAACAGAAGTTCTCACTTCTCTGGCCAAAGCCAAGGCAGTAAGGGTATTAAAGGACCCAGACAAGGAACTGGGTGCAATAAATACATCCCATTACTTACATAAATAAGACCAGAAAAAAATGAATGTCAATTCTGCTATGCAGGTGACAAAATAACTTTTCCTAGAAAAAAAATATTATGGGAAGCATAATAACATAGCCATACTGGGTCTGATCAATGTTCCATCTAGCCCAGTAACCTGTCTTCCAACAATGGTCAATCCCAGGTGCTTCAGAGGGAATGAACAGAGCACGTAATCATCAAATTATCCATCCCCTGTCGTCCATTCCCAGCTTCTGGCAGAGAGAGGCTAGGGACACTTCAGAGTATGATTTTGCATCTATGCTCATCCTAATGGCTCATCCTCCTTGAATATATCTAGTTCTTTTATGAAGCCTATTATAGTCTTGGTCTTCACAACATCCTCTGGCAAATCGTTCCACAGGTTGACTGTGTGTTGTGTGAAGAACTACTTCCTTGTGTTTATTTTAAACCTGCTACCTATTAATTTTATTTGGTTACCCCTAGTTCTTGTATTTTGAGGAGTAAATATCACTTCCTTATATACTATCTCCACACCAGCCATGATTTTATGACCTCTCTCTTATCCCCCCCTTAGTCCTCTCTTTTCCAAGCAGAAAAGTCCCAGTCTTATTAATCTCTCCTCATATGGAAGCTGTTCCACATCCCTAACCATTTGTGTTGCCCTTTTCTGAACCTTTTCCAATTCCAATATATCTTTTTGAGATGGGGGACCATATCTGCATGCAGTATTTGAGATGTGTGTGCCATGGATTTATACAGAGGCAATATGATATTCTCTCTTTTATTATCTATCCCTTTCCTAATGATTCCTAACATTCTGTTCACTTTTTTGACTGCTGCTGCACATTGAGTGGATGTTTTCAGAGAACTATCCACAATGACTCCAAGATCTCTTTCTTGAGTGGTAACATCTAATTTAAACCCCATCATTTTATATGTATTGTTGGGATTATGTTTTTCAATGTGCATTACTTTGCGTTTATCAACATTGAATTTCATCTGCCATTTTGTTGCCCAGTCACCCAGTTTTGTGAGATCTCTTTGTAACTTTTCACAGTCTGCTTTGGACTTATCCAAAGGCTAATTATCTGAAAATTAATTGAGTTACTTTCAAATGCTCTAAATGTTCATGTGACATGAAAAGATATCAGGGAAGTCCTTAAGAGTTTATATAATTAAATACTGATGAGCAAAGGCTTACTAATTGTTGGTATGCTTTTCCTTCCATTTGGTTATGAAATTGAGAGCTGAGCTCATAGATTTGAAAGGGGAGACGGTTTGGGGATTTTTGCGGGAGGGGGGAGGGTTTACATTTCAGAACATGCTGATTGTCTAACTGGATGTGGAATATACAAAATATATGGAGCTGGATACATTTTTTCACCCAACTTTTTTTTTTTTTTGCTGAAATATGCAGATTCAGGGTGATGAAAGCATTTTGTGAAATTGTGCTGAATTCCTGGAAATTTGGAAGAAACAAACAAAGAAGCAAAAAATTCTGACAAATGTCAAAACAATTTGTTTTAACACCATTTTGAAATGAAACATTTTGACTTTTCATTTAGAAATAACATTTTATTTTAAATTTTACTTCAATTCTATTTTTCTTTTTAAATAAAAGGTTAAAAAAAACCCCTCAGAAATGAAAAGTTTAGGTTCAGTTAGAATGAAACATTTCCAAATATGAAAAAGTTTGATATATTTTCCCAGTTAGGACAACCAGCTGAAAAATCAGTTATTCAAACAGCTCTGAAAAGGATGAGAGGTCAGGTATTAGTGGAAAGCAATTCCACCATGATGAAGTCCTAATGTGGCAGAAGTATTTTCCTTTCTTTTGTGTGTCCTCCACCTGTCCCTTTATTGTGTTTGTTTCAGGACTATTTTACTTACTTTTGGGGGGAAGTATGAAACAGGAACCCTGAAAAGGATAGTATGCCCCTGTAATGCGAGTGAGAGATTTAATAAGTGAAAAAAACAATATAACACTTTGTCAATGTATTATAATTGGATTGCAGAATTTGTAATTCATGTTTTGTTGGTTAGTTACAGGACGTACATCACATAGGGTGAAATTCTATGTTATGCCCCTGAAATGTGCAGCCCATAGCTCACAGTTGAATGGGGTAGGGAGGGCAAGGGCTAGGTGACTGTAAGCCAGCATTGCACCCTTTAGTTCTTGGTTTCTCTGCTGCTCCTGGTGTAATAATGGGGTACATCTACAATGCACACTGCTTTTGGCAGTGTATAGAGTACATACACTGCACACCTCCTAGCACGGGCAAAAAGAGCAGGGTAGAGAGTGAGGCACTCCTTAGATGAGTAGATTACAGCCATGCCCGAACCTTCGGGTATGTCCCCAGATATGTACCCTACAAGGCTCTCTATATGCCGAAGCAGTGGCTCCCCCATCTATACTATTTTAACAGTGTAGAGTCCCCCTGCCTCCCTGCTGCTGGAGTTTTTCTCTGTGGCAGGTGGGAGGCAGAGGAAATGGCTCCACTTCTGAAGCTTTTCCCCACTAGAGGGAGCCTTTCACATCATTCTCTGACACAACCATTTCCCCCTGGCATGGCCCCTACATCAGGGCTTCCAAGGGTTTTCTGGGAAGACAGGCATATGGCTTCTTGCTGCAGTTCCTGTGTCAGGGAAATCCTGTGCTGGCCATTATTGTCCCTTTATGGTCTCTGGCCCTATAGCCACCAGAAAGGGGGCATAGCAGAGATCCCATAGTATTATTTCTGTTCCATGATTAGGATATTTATGTAATTATCTAACACAGCATGAACTGGGAATCTCAAAATTTGGCTTAAATAAACCTTTCAAAATTAATGTTATGTTGGCTGGTTAAGCTCATTATTTAAGTTACAGTGTGAAGTGCATATTTGATAATATTCACATTTCTAAAGACCGCAGACAAAGAATTATTTGGTAAAGACATTAATTAATAATGAAGATATATTTTTTGCACTCTGATAACAGACTAGATGAGGGAAGGGGAAAAGGTGAAATTTCTCAAATAAGCTATTAAATTTACTTAGTTCTAATCCCTATTCCTTTTTTTTTTTTGCACACTGATAATATTCACAACTTTTATGCTTACATATATGATATGATTGCTACCTATGTTGCTTTCAATTCTTATACAGGGAATACAATTCAGATCATAATGCACTAGCTGATGGCATCTAAGTTGAAGTGTTACAGATGGCTTAGAGACTTTGTGAAATGTGTGGTTTTCAGGAGGGATTTGAGAGAGGAGGGAAACTATTTAATGAGAGCTGCTGCTCCCACCACACAAATGACCATCATGTTTTCTATTGTTTTAATAGGAAAAGGAGATGTCAAGTTTCCTTCCCCAGTCTGAACTCTAGGGTACAGATGTGGGGACGTGCATGAAAGACCCCCTAAGCTTATTCTTACCAGCTTAGGTTAAAAACTTCCTCAAGGTACAAACTTTACCTTGTCCTTGAACAGTATGCTGCCACCACCAAGCGTTTTAAACAAAGAACAGGGAAAGAGCCCACTTGGAGACATCTTCCCCCAGAATATCCCCCCAAGCCCTACACCCCCTTTCCTGGGAAGGGCTTGATAAAAATCCTCACCAATTGGTACAGGTGAACACAGACCCAAACCCTTGTATCTTAAGAACAATGAAAAATCAATCAGGTTCTTAAAAGAAAAAAATTAATTAAAGAAAAGATAAAAGAATCACCTCTGTAAAATCAGGATGGTAAATACCTTACAGGGTAATCAGATTCAAAACAGAGAATCCCTCCAGGCAAAACCTTAAGTTACAAAAAGACACAAAAACAGGACTACACATTCCCTCCCAGCACAGCTTATTTTACAAGCCATTAAACAAAAGAAAATCTAATGCATTTTCTAGCTAGATTACTTACTAACTTTACAGGAGTTGTAAGGCTTGCATTCCTGGTCTATTCCCCGCAAAAGCATCACACAGACAGCCCAAACCCTTTGTTCCCCCGCCCCCTCCAAATTTTAAAGAATCTTGTCCCCTCATTGGCCATTTTGGGTCAGGTGCCAGCAGGGTTACCTTAGCTTCTTAACCCTTTACAGGTGAAAGGATTTTGCCTGTGGCCAGGAGGGATTTTATAGCACTGTATACAGAAATGTGGTTACCCTTTCCTTTACATTTATGACAGGAGGCATCTGGTAATTACTTCTGTGTGTATATATAAACAGAGAGAGAAAATTCCTACGTATTTCTTAGGAACATGTTTCTAAAGAATATGAGAGCAGAAAGGCTACACAAGTGTTGTTCCAAGATAAGCTGGTTGAGAAAAGTGGCAGGTCCCCTGCAGCACAATGATTGCTTTGGCTTAATATAACTGTGACCTTTGATCTTTAAGGTATTCATTTGTTTTTTACAAATCAGGTGGCCTACACCCTATGTCCAGCTCTTTGTCACTCAGCTTCTTGGAGCCTCTGCAGGTTTCTGCTCATATACTGTCTCTCTCTCTCTCTCTCTCTCTCTCTCTCTTTCTTTCTCTCTCTCATTCCCTAATTATCTCTCCTTAATGTCTAATAGTCCCTTTTAGATGCCTCATGGTGCATTAGAGAACTGCTGCATTTCTGAGAAGCCAAAAATGCATTAATAACTCCTCTAAGTGAAATGTCCTTTTAGTTATTAGCTCACACACTAATGTAGTTAAATTGTGTATAGTTAAGATTATGTTTGACATTGTTAAAGTTAATGACCTAATGATGAACAACAATAGATGTACTAGACAATAAATGAAGTAATTATTTTTGTGAGCATTTTCTTCTCTACCTAGCTACCTTGGCAGCTTGAAGTAGTGTATTCCTAATTCAGTGATTAAGCATCTATGTTCATAGACTCTGAGCCAATTCCTGCTTAACTTACTCATGCAAGCAGTTCCATTGACATCAGTAGTAGTATTTACAAGAATAAATTGAATGGGATTTGGCTCTTTAAGTAATTTCAAAGTGTTCTGGATTCAACTGTATGACTTCAATATTTAATTAAACTGAAAATAATATCAATAAAGAAAACCAAACACAAAAATCCAATGCTAGGTGATACCACTTACTGGACTCACTAAAAGTAAAATCTGTATATTTTCAGCTGTTCCACTGCATGCCGTAATCTCATCTGATCTTAGAAGTGACACAGAGGAGATGTGTGACCTTTAAGGAATACCTACAGTATTTGAGGACATAGCGCTGCGGATTCAGTGGGTAAATCAGAACTGAAACTAAATTGTCAAAAACAAAAGGTCATTTAAAATTCTGACTAGAGCAGAAGAAATCTGCTAGCAAAGCAACCTAACTGCAGTGTTCCTCAAAGCCCTCTGACATCCAGAAGCCTCCATTAGTCTCATGACCATCCAAACAAGTCTTTCACTTCAATAAGTTGGACCCAGTTTCAAATTGGCAAAGGTAATAAGCTGTCTATGACAAGGGCGTGAATTTTATCCCCTTTCCTCCAAACCCAGACCTGATTAAAAATCTGTTGTGGCCAGCTATAAGAAGCTAAACCAAAAACAACCTGGCACAGGCTTTTGTCATTTTGGCCAGAAATCCTGAAATAGTCTTCAAAAGCTATCTCCATAGGCATTGAAATCACCCAGCATAATTGGTCTGGCTGAGTTGGATGGGGCCAAGAGGCTCCATACCACCAAAAAGGGGTTAAGGAGGCTGACAGTCTCCCAACTGGCAATGAAACGGTTAGGGAAAGCCTGTGGATGCAGTTAGCCCCCACCCTACTCCACCTGCACCCAATGTCAGGGGTGAAGAGGGAAGATAAGAGGAAAGGGGCGAGGCCATATCAGAGCTCACCAGGATGGAGAACAAAGCTCTGTGTTTCATGGTGTGGGAGAAGCTTAGCTGCAGCTCTGAGATTGCTTGCCAGCTGGATCAACCCTCCTGGAAGGGATGACTGAATCCTAAGAAGAGAATCAACAGAAGCTCACACTGTTTTGGAAATAAGCTCTGAACACAAAGATGGAGCCCCACTGAAGATTTGTGGGATGACCCTATCTTTGAGTTCTTTATTTTCCTTTTTGATTACCTTTGAACTTCAATGCCCCAAGAGAGGTAGGATTGAAGGATGATTTGGATCGAAGACCAAAGCACCACTACCTGGACCTCTGAGGATATGTCTACACTGCAAATAAAAATCTGCAGCTGGCCTGTGCCAGCTGACTTGGGCTCCCAGGGCTCGGGCTGCTGGCTGTTTAATTGCAGTGTAGGCTTCTGGGCTCAGGCTGCAACCAGAGCTCTGGAACCCTCCCACCTCTCAGGTCCCAGAGCCTGGGCTCCAGCCCAAGCCCAGAAGTCTACACTGCAATTAAACAGCCCCAGAACCCGAGTCCAAGCCCTGCAAGCCTGAGTAATCTGGCCCGGGCCAGCCGCAGGTCTCTAATTGCAGTATTCATAGAATCATAGAATATCAGGGTTGGAAGGGACCCCAGAAGGTCATCTAGTCCAACCCCCTGCTCGAAGCAGGACCAATTCCCAGTTAAATCATTGTCATAACCTAAGAGACAAAACAGACCAATGGAGACCTGCAGCATAGTGAGTTGTGCCCTGGTGGGCCACAAGGGGGCTTTGGCCCAGCAACAAAGTTATAAGAGTCTTATCACTATGGAGTGCTATATGTTTGGCTCAATAGGGATTCTGTTTAATATATTAGTACTTGCTATTTAGATCCCAAAAGGGACAAATTAAACTTTATGATAATATGGGTAGGACACTTTGCTGCTGTAAATCATACAAGTTCCATATAGTATCTTCATCCTACTGAATTTAAATAGCATGGTTCACTTCAGTGGATCTCCTCTGAAATACACCAGCTGAGGATCTCACCCTGTGTGTATAGTTTTGTGGGTTGTGGGTTTTTTTTTGTTTTGTTTTATAGAACAATAAATTTTAAAGTAATACCATTTTTTTACGTAAGCATATAACAAGAAAACAGAATACATGGTGACACTAGTAATTTGCTTACAGTAGCACCATAATGAAATCAGCAGCATGGAAGAGTATACAACTACAATACTCTGTGATCAACATTATCAACATAGTGATAAATATTACCTATACATAAATGCATATTATAATATATATTGCATTCAAAGGAAATGTATCTGTGACTTTATCATCCTGTTAGAATCTATATATCTTTTTGTGTTAACTAACATGGAACTTCCCAAATAATAATGGATGGACTGTACCCTCAAGCTATCTTTTTATTTAAAGAAAAATGGCCACTAAAGATCCAAGATTTGCTCCTTTTGTCAGAACAAATACATTGGTGCTGGTACCAGGGGTGCTAAGCGCCCCCTGGCTTGAGTAGTTTCCATTATATACAGGGTTTACAATTTGGTTCAATGTTTCTCAGCACCTCCTCTATAAAAGTTGTCCCAGCACCCTTGAACAAATAATAAAGTTATCATTGGGAAACCCTCTAACAGGTTGGCTGTTCACACTAAGTTATAGGACCAAACTGTTTTCATTTGTACCTGTCTAACCATAGATATGTTCTGTAGGTATTAATGCAGTTAACGTTGTTTGCATTTCTGATATAGAGTCAACACTGATATTCACAATTCCCTGCTGAATTGGGATGACTTTTAAAATGGTTTGTGTAGGAGGGGGATATCTATAGTTTCATTATTAAAATGATTTAGCCCCTTTAAGTCACATTTATCTTTTTTCTTCTACAAAGTCATACATTGGGTTTGTCTTCAGTATTTAATGACAAGTAGTTTATATATAACTTAACTGATAGACACACTGGGCCAGATTATACAAAGGTGCTGCGGGTAGTATTTTCAATTTCCACTGAAGTAAATGGAAGCAAAGGGAACTCAGCACATCCCAGGACTGGATTTAAAGGAGAATAATCTCTACTGATACTTTGAAAATAGAAGTGTTTGGAAGTGAATGAGATGTGCACCTATTAAAAAAAAAATCTACTGTCAATGTGCAAGACACTTTTCCTAACACTTTCTGAAACTGACACTACTTTGCTATTTACAGCACTTTAGTGGGATTCAGTGTCAACACACAGATCTCAAAATGATATAAACGCACCTATATGGAGATGATTTTGCATGGTCAAATGGAACATGTCAGCATATACCTGTGGAGAATATTAGTAAGTCAAGAAGGGTAAAATGAACCTATGACAGTACAGGTATATGGAGGTGGTATTAGAATAAAATGGATCAAATGCAAGTCTAATGCTAATAATTTTACCATGATGAGTCAATATCAAAATAACCTTTTTCTCATTTCTGTTATAACCCTTTCATGCCAGATGACATCCAATCCAGCATCTCTGTCAATGGTTTCTGGATTAAGACCACTGATACCTGTGAATATCTGTCTGCCTCTCTTTCAAGTTAGAAGATGGGGAAGGGAGAACAGTTGGACCTTCTACACTTTCCCAAAGGCTTTGACAGAGGTGGGATAGGCACTAAGCTACTTTCCAGGAAACAGCTCAAACTACAGAGGGATGGGAAGGGGAAAAGAAGGGTGTTGGGCAAAGATTGCCTAAGGGTTTTGAGGGACCCAAGAACCTCTCTTTTCCAGCCATACTGCAACATTTGGGATCAGCTGAAGCACTTGTGATCAGTGTCCCCTGGTTTAAATGGGAGGGGGTAATAGTGACCCAACAGGCACATTGCAAGATGCATCTGTTTTCACAGGCTTCTCTTGGGGGCAGAAGATTGATTTGACATCAGAGAATATAAAATATTATCTATGAATATTCATTTGAATTGTTAAATGAACTTGCTTGTCTAGATTTGCATCCTTGAGTTTTCTTCCCTCACGTATTCTGGTTTGCTGGCAAGATTTTCACAGACACAATGAATTTTAAGTGAATATCACAGGAATGTTCCTAGAAAGTGAATTTCAGACTTGTAATCTCAAGTATTCAAACAGGAAAACTGACAAAAAAACAGCCATATGATTTACGGGTCAAATTAAAACTCTTGAATTCAGAATATGAAATGCTTGCAATTCAGTACTCATAAACAAGCTACAGCCCAAAAGAAATGCTCCGCAATAACTAAAGTTCAAGAAACTTTTACATCTATTCATGGACAAATTACAAACAGAAAAATGCAAAATTACTTTCTATGGTCTATTTGCCCAGTTTTTGAGAGGGAACCAATTGCCCTTTTAGGCAAGTAATATGTTGTGGGGCTGAGAAACTTTTGTTCTTTATTTGATTTGTAATAAAGTTTTTGCATGGGGTAGATCATTGCACAGGCAATTTAGAAAGGTGAACAAATAAATAATATATTTTAAATGCAGGTAAATCACAAGGGGATGAGCCGAGGATGGAGTTGCAGCAAATTTATTTGCTTTTGTGGGTTTAATTCATAACAATAATGGTGAAGATTAATTAATCTTAATGATGAATTTGCTACATATTCAAGCTTTATAATATTTTGATGGTTTCTCCAAAGTACTAAAATGCCTTGGCTCACAATAAGTACAAAATATTTTATTTGAATTAAGCATTTTTTTAAAATTAAACTGCTCAAAAAGCATCTGCATCTCCAGTATCTAAATGGATTATTTTTCACAACTCTTAACTTTATAAAATTTAAGCCAATTAAATAAACAGATATGTCCAAGCATACAATTTGCATAATAAGACTCAAGTTGCGTTGATATTGTTTCAAATATTGAAAGTACAATACAGAATGGAAACGCTGACATTTTAGATCTAGCTTATGTCCTATAGTACTTCAATAAAGACTTCAATTTTTGTAATAGTTTGCTCATTATAATTAAAAATTATTCAAGCAAGAAACCTTTTCCTAAAGAAAGGAAATTAACTGAAACTGGTTTTTACTACATTGATAAATCGAGCATGAAGAGCTATTGTTTTAATTAGCGTATAGAAAAAAGCAGAAATTAGCCTAGAAGATATGATCAAGTAGACCCTTAGAAATATAATGTATTTTCTGCTTCCTTCAGGCTCAAGAACTCAGTGGGTGGTGAAAGAAACCAGAGTCACCACTTGTCCTAATGGTTGTAAGACTTTTTCTTAAGCCAATGATTTACATTGTTTCGAAGGTGGTAACAATGCTTGGGTTTTCCCAGGCACTAAGAGAAATTAGTTCACAGCACAGGCTGAAAGAGGGAGCTGCCATGGGAACAGAAAATCAAATAAAAACAACTATTACTCATAGGGAAGGGCCAAAAAAATGGCTTTAAGGGGAGTCTTCCCAGAAAAATCCTAACAGGATCAGGCCTAAGGTACTATTGAGGAGGCACATGTCTAATTAATCTTTTTAATACTCTATATTTTTGCTACAAGGGAAAGAGTTTACAGAACACTACAGTACAATGCACCTAACATATCCCAGTCTGCAAACCCGAGATCCTGTCCCTCTGCTCTGGTTGCTTTATGCTGTTCTAGCCAAGGAAAAGTAATCAGGAAAGCTGTGTATGGATCTGCTAAGCAAGGAATCAAAATTCCTGTCAGCCCCTACCCACTGCACATCCCCTTCCTCCTACCAGGTAAGGGAGAAGGTCCTGAACCAAGAAGTGGTGGGGCTCTGTTTGGAAGGCAGTGGGGGCCAGTGCATGGCAAGAGAGGAGCTGCAGGGAAGCTGAAGTAGGGCATAGTGCATGGCAAGCAGGGAGTTGGAGAGAACCTCAATTCAGAGTGGAATCCCCAAGAACTGTATGCAGAGCTGCAACTGCCAGACATTACAGCTGAGTGCAGTTGTCTAAGGACTTATGGGGGAGCAGGAGCAGCTGGTCAGAGAGCCAGTGTAACAGGGCCCCAAGGAGAGAGAATAACTGCCCTGGAAACCTATATGTGCCTCTTTGCTTGGAATAGAGACAGGACTGGGGAGGTCAACCCAGGCACTAGGCCTCAAGAACCATGACTCTTGATTGGACTTCCCCGGAGACCCAAACAAGAGCAAAGAACTTGCTGTCTTTGAATTGTTTAAACCTCTCTACCTAGGGTATCTGCAACCTTTCCTGTTCCTGCCAGCCCTAGTAAAATGCCCTGTCACTTAGCTGTGTGTCTGAGTGATTATTGGGACCAACTAGGGATACAAGGCCTAGCTGCTGAAGCACCTACTGTGCTTGACTCAGAGTTACGGTACATCTGGCATGCTAATGGAACCCTAGGGTTTGGTGTACTGAACAGCCCCAATAACTACAGGTGGCTGAACTGACTGGGAGAATTTTCCCCAGGTTGTGCATAGGAAATGCAGCGCCTACCCATTTCCCTTCTACATCCCAACAGCGGTGTTTTAACCAGGAGGAAAGGGATATGGTGATACCAGTCAGTTCTGTGTTCTTGGGGAACCAGGGCGCAGTATCCAGCCTGACTGACTCATGAAGGACACCCCCCTACCCCCAGGCTCTGCTTGAACCAAAACCGATCAGAAGAAAGACTTACAGAAAGCAATGAAAAGGTGGTGGGAGACACACCTAAACCCCTCCTGACAAGGATGACCAGGATTAAGGCAACTCCCTTAGCCTTATCTGCATCAAAGATGGGGCAGGGAGGCATCTCCATTAACATACAGAATGGAGAACAGAGATTCCAAGGCAAAAACCACACTGAACTCTGGGACCAGAAAATCAGGGAAGCACTGCATTATGGGGGAACCTCTGCTCCAGATGTTAATGAACCTATGCCTGCACACACCCAGCTCAGCAGTTATCAGACAAATTCTAGTAATGAATCCTTGACTGATATCCAAAATACTGAAGCTGCCTAATTGCATTGTGAGCTTTCTTGAAGGAACACCACCCATAGCCAGGAATAATCAGTTCCTATTGTCTAGCCTAAAGTTCTCCTTTGAACCATTGTTGTTTTCCTACAAAAGCCCCAACCCACACTCAAGTAACTGTTCTAATGCATGGATCAAAACTCTGCATCAGTTCCACTGGCACTTCATCTTCTCCTGACTGATTGTGCTGGGGGCTCTGCCTGTCTCCAGCACTCAGGACCCTGAATTACCACCATCACCTGGGAACCCCAACCAGTTCAAGCTTCATGGAGTGAGAAACCAGCTCTCTTTCTCTCTCTCTGTCTCTCTGTGCGTGTGTTTTCTTTTCTACCTCAGGTATAACTTTTTAACCCTGACTTGCTTGATCAGGTTTTGTCATCTTTAATAATGACAGGTTTCAGAGCAGCAGCCGTGTTAGTCTGTATTCGCAAAAAGAAAAGGAGTACTTGTGGCACCTTAGAGACTAACCAAATTATTTGAGCATAAGCTTTCGTGAGCTACAGATCACTTCATCGGATGCATTCAGTGGAAAATACAGTGAGGAGATTTATATAACAGAACACGAAAAAATGGGTGTTATCATACACATTGTAAGGAGAGTGATCACTTAAGATGAGCTATTACCAGCAGGAGAGCGGGGGGGGGGGAAGGGGGAGGAGAAAACCTTTTGTAGTGATAATCAAGGTGGGCCATTGCCAGCAGTTAACAGGAATGTCTGAGGAGCAGTGGGAGGTGGGGGTGGGGGAAAATAAACATGGGGAAATAGTTTTACTTTGTGTAATGACACATCCACTCCCAGTCTCTATTCAAGCCTAAGTTAATTGTATCCAGTTTGCAAATTAATTCCATTTCAGCAGTTTCTCATTGGAGTCTGTTTTTGAAGTCTTTTTGTTGTAATATTGTGCAGTGATCAGAGAGATTGAAGTGTTCTCCGACTGGTTTATGAATGTTATAATTCTTGAATCTGATTTGTGTCCATTTATTCTTTTACGTAGAGACTGTCCAGTTTGGCCAATGTACATGGCAGAGGGGCATTGCTGGCACATGATGGCATGTATCACATTGGTAGATGTGCAGGTGAACGAGCCTCTGATAGTGTGGCTGATGTGATTAGGCCCTATGATGGTGTCCCCTGAATAGAATAATGTAACTGTTATGTCTGTTTAGGCGCTCCTTGTGTGATTATCACTGTTATTCAATAAATATCTTTTATGGTTAAGCTGGTTGCTTCCCTCTCTCTCTGAACTTTACTCTCTTGAGTTTTGGCTTTCCCATTCACTCTGCAGCAATGCTCCTTTTACCTAAGCTAAAGATCCCTGTAGCGCCCAAAAATACTGTGGGGTTTGCTCATCAAGTGGGTTACTACCAGAACAATTGTAATGTGAAAGTGGGGATAGGGACATGCTGAACCTGTGACATATGAGGGTGGCAGCTTGGAAGTGCTGCTCGACCCAGCCTGCTGAGTCCAGAGGCAAATAAGGGTGGCATCGTGGAAGTGCTGTTCAACACGGCCTGCTCCGGCTTACTCTATTCCAGTGCGGTACCTGTGGCATATAAGGGTGTCAGCTTGGAAGTGCTGCTTGTCCCAGCCTATTGAGTCCAGGGACATATAGGGGCTCAGTTTGAGAGTGCTGATTGACCCAGTCCACTCAGACTTGCTCTGTTAGTGTGTGGGTGTGTGTGTGTTCATCTGATTCTGGAGCTGGAGGAACTCAGCCCTGGGGAACCTAGGTCCTTCAGGATAGCTCCATTGGGAGGGGACTTGCAGAAGGGAGAAGCTCCATATGAGCACACAAGAGGTACAAGCAGTACATTGATAGACTTACAGACCCCCTCTCCCCTGAAGAGTAACCCGAATAAATGAGCGTACCCCTAACGGGCACATCTGGTAACAATGCCTGGAGCAATATTGGTCCTTGAGAGCACAGCTAGCTGGTATAGATTAGAGCAGCACTGAGTCAGCTCTAAACTACTCTGGGGATCAGGCCACCATTGTACTAATCCCAGTATCTGGAATCTGCAAACAGCTCCTTTGCAGTAACCTTCTCCTCAGTGCCCACCACAGACGGGACACAGATGAGAACCTGCACGCGTATCTATTTAGGAATTATAATATTTTCACCCAAAAGCTTGTCCTGGGCAGTTGTTCCTCTACCTCTACAGCTGTCACCAATAGAATCCAACAAGGCTCAGTCCTCTACTTCAAAGTATTGAACATTTATATGACGCTGGAGAAACAAGGGTGGTTGAAGTGCCCATAGTATGCAGCTAACTCTCAGCTCTGCATTTCCTTTACATCAGACATAAATGGCACTCTCACTCAGCATTCTCAGCGCTTAGCTACGATAAAACCAGATTGAAAAGAGGAAGCAGGCAAGACTGAGGTGATGATGGTCAGGAGGGGGAGCAATTTACCTCGTCTATAATATCCTATTTGGGTTATCTGCTCTCAGACACTTAAGTCTTCCGGCAGTCCACATCCAGTCAATGCTAGTGGATGTCCAAATAGACATGGAAAGCAAAATTTTCACTTCCATCTGCAACTGGCCAGATGATTTCACCTCGTGCTTTCAGACACATGCCTATTCATTATGGCTATGTCTGCAGGGGGATAAAAACCCTGTGGCTGGCCCCAGTCAGCTGACTCAGGCCATGGGGCTAAAAAACAGCTATGTAGATATTTGGGCTCAAGCTGAAGCCTGACCTCTGGGACCCTGCAAAGGTGGAATGTCCCAGAGCTTGGGCTCCAGCTGAAGCCTGAACATCTACACAGCAATTTTAGCCCCTCCAAGCCCTCCAACCCCCTACACAGCGCGAGCCCTCCAAGCCTGAGTCAACTGACCCGGTCGAGCAGTGGACGTGTTGTAGGACTTTTATCCTCATGTAGACATACCCTATGTCTCACACAGTCATGACCTCTGGGCATGATTGCTTCACCTTATACCTAGGAATGAATTCATGCACCTTGAAAAGGCTCCTACAGATACAAACACTGCCACCCATTTGTGTTGCAAGGGAGACTGGTAGGAGATAGCTCAGCAGAGTGCTTTATTTTCTGTACAGGCTTGCCATTGAGTGCAATCCAATTGAAGGTCTCCATTCTGATCTTCAAAGCCTTTCCTAGCCCTAATTACCTGAGATTACCTCTCCATCTATAAGTATGGCCTCCCATGACAGCTATTTTTATGTGGAATAATGACATTTTTGACGAATAGTGGAGACTCTTGCAGGAGACATAACTTTCAGAGAAGCTGGAACTAGACGTGAAATTTGCTACCTAAATAGATTGGAATGACCCTCTTTCAGAACTAAATGCAAATCTCATCATCTTGATTTAGCTTACCCTCAATAAGCTCTTCACATACAGCTCCCACCCACAGATAAAAAAAACAAACCCACACCTTTTAAACTAATGCTACTACTTCTTCAGGGCTGGGAAGAGTGAGAGAGATTGTTTCTATTTTCAGAAAGGAGAAAAGGAACATTACTAACATTTATAAGTTCCCATGTTTAGAACACTTAGCTTCTGTCACTTGGAACTGTGTGCCTATTCCACTGCGTTATATTTTAAAATGGACATCTGTAAGTTTTGCTAAACTTATCCCTTTCTTTCTTGCAGAACATGCATTTTCCTCAAGCCTGACCAACCTACTGTGCTTATTAGTTTTGCACATTAGAAAGGAAACCATAGTCTAAGTTTTGATTTTGTTTTTAAGCTCCCTTTTATCTCCAGTTTCACTCTGTCCATCTTCTTCTTGGACAATTTGGACCATTCTAGGTTTAATGTCTGTCATGCTTCCTCCACTGGTTACTTTGAAATGATCTCAACTCTTTGTTTTTACCTTACAAACGTCCGAGTGTACTTTCCAGAAGGCTTTGACTTGAGATAATAAAAGTACTGATTTATATTCAACTTCAACTTATCCAAGCCCTTATCCTATTCAGTCCTTATCTAATCCAGCTTTCTTGGGCACTCAGAAAAATTTAACCCTTTTTTTCCCAACTTCATATGCAGGTTTCCAGTCCCATAAGAAATAATAAAATACAAACCCTGGACCTGCTGAATAGCATACTCGCCCCTGCTAGTGCTCATCCCTTCACAAATGTTTAAAATTTTGTTAAGATGAAAGATCAAGATTTTTCTTACTTGTCTCCCTGTAGTCATAGCTGTAGTTTCAACTATTATGACTACTTGTTTCAGATAAAGCAATTCACAGCCAATTCTTTCATCTGTCAAAAAAGACTGTTACTATTATACTAAGCCAGACCCTCTAGTGAGAAATCACAAATACTTTTCTGCGAGTTGAGTTTTCATTACTTCCATTGGCTCACTTCCTAAACTATTAAAGAAAGATCTAATTTACAATTAAGCACCATTTGTGATTAAATCAAAAGCATCTTCTGTAATATCCTCTAATTCCACTACCTATGGCATGCTTCTATTGCCTAAATGGTCTCAAAAATAATTAAGATGGATGGAAGCTGCTATTCAGTCTCAAAAAGTCAGCAATCAAATTGTTCCAGATATGTCCTTTTGACCCTGATTTAACTTCCATTGCAGGCTTTTTTTTTCATATTAAAATGGAAGTGATATTATTGGAAAACAGCAATAATACATATGATATTTTTCTCCTAAACTCCTGTTTGTTATAAATGGAGATGGACCTGTGCAACAAAATTACTTCCAGGTTTTGAGGCCATCCCTCCTGCCCCATATAAGTACCTAACACAGAATAAGATTGATGCTCAGAGGGCAGGTTGAGTTTGAGGTTGGTTGACAAAAGATGTACTTTTATTTATAAAATAAACAAGTTTGATCATCCGGAGTACACGCCCCAAGTATGTCTGATGTGTTCTTCTGATTCCAATGGAAACAAGTTACTGGTTGGTGATTTCTCATACCCCTTCATGGGTGATAAAGTCTTTTCAACAATGCCCAGAATCTTTCGGAGGAACTTATTTTTGAAGCTGTCTAGTTTTCTGTCTGACATATTGGTACAGCTCCAGCTCTGGCAGCCATATATTACCACTGAGATTATGTTTGAATTTAAAGTTCTCAGTTTTGTTCCGGTGCTGTATATTATTGATTTCCATATGTTGTTAAGTTTAGTAAACTTCTTTATTCATATATGGTGAAATTCATCTGTGTGCACAGAACCAGCACAACGATCTGCACACCACTTTAGTCCCATGTAAGGTCCCAAAGTAGGTCTTATGTGGGATTCATATGGTGCATAGACACTTGTTCTGGCCCTGTTTACACAAGGGTGAATTCCTGCTTAATAACTTGTACAATATAGACTCCAAAACAGACTGAGTTAGCTACTAGAATCTTCTGAAAATCTTACATCCAGTTTTTTAAAGTATTTAAGAATTATTAAGACCTCTCTAGCATTACTAGAAAATAAATATTCCAGCATAGAAGCATCTACAGGGCATAGAAATGGAAAAGAACAAGCACCAGTAAAAATTATGTTTCAAGTCAAAGTAGGTATGATTGTATACCTGACAAGATCTTATTTTTATCTTACCTACTGAGTGGAACAGCTTTCCCCTTTCTCATTCATCATGGGATAAAACAGTTCCATGTTCCCTTCCTATCAGAGTACTGAGGCATGGAGCCATAATTCAATACCAATTAAATCAATGGCGTGAATAGGTGTTGGACTTGGACAGGTACAACTACTTCTAAATGAAATAAAGGGGTTCACTTCTGCTCCATAGGTAGGAAAAGAATGTGTCTTTTTTAGCATAGTTTGCCTAAACCATTTTTATGGTCTTATAACATTATTGGGACAGTAGGCTTTTACTGAATCTAACAAAACATTAAAGGCTCATGTTTTTATTTTGTGGGACTTAATTCTTCAAGTTTCAGAAAAGGGAAGAGTCTTCTATGTAGAAAGGATTAATAGCTTTTTTTTTCCATTAGACAAAATATGCTTAATGACAGTCAGGAAATGAATTAAGCCATCTTGTCAGTCTAATTGGTAAACTAAAATAGAAATTATCCAATTATTCTGAGATCTTCGATACAAAACAACTATGTAAAATATTGTATATAAGTCAATTCATTGTTTGAAATTCTAATGGAAAAAGTGCAGAAAACAATCAGTACCAATCATGGACAATTTACAATGGAGAACGTGATGTAGAATTATTTTTCATTCCCCTAATAACAATGTCATTATACAGTAAATGGCAATTCAACAGTACTGCAGTAGGCTCATTCATAGGGAACAGAGATGAGTCACTAATAAATGCCTTGCATTTGGTTTTTTATTGAATTAAATTATTATATCTGTAATTATATCATAATGATTAGCTGAATTGGGTGTAATGAAGCATGTATTATTATGTTTAATATCAAACTGACTGAGTCTGAGTGACTAGTACTCACCTGAGTCTTGTTAAGGCAGTTGGAAAGTATATCAAAGCTTACCTGGCTTCAAGGGGATCAGGAATATTAATATGCATGTCCAGAACAAAATTAAATTTTGGAGGTCTTCCTTCAGAGAAATTTAGGAAATTTCAGGCTCCAGATGGGGAATTTGATACTTCTTGTTTGCTTAAGGTGTTTAAAACAGGAAGGATTCTTTTTATAATATCCACTGCAGAGTTCTCACTAAAGCATTGTTACTGTACACATGAAGTCACTGGTCAGTCAGTGCCTACCATATTTTTAATCATATGTATTCTGAGACTTTTGATCTGCTGCTGTAAATCCATTCTGATTTGTCATTTTTACCTACCCATTTTCGGATGTCCCCTACTCTGACAGCCAGGGCACTAACCTCAGTGCCCCACAGGAAAGTGTAACACATTGCCATGAGACAAATGGGTGATCCCTTTGCTGTCCTTTGAAATAGTACTTGAAGGTCTGCTTTCTTAAGTAGCTGAACAATATAGTACAATCCCAAACAATGTGAACAGCCTAAATGAACGGTCACTTTTCATATTCTCAATGAGTGCACATTTATTTCAATTGTATGTAGGTTACAGGTTTCTGTAAATTGTTTCACTTGCCTACTCAATATATTGAAGAATGGAACAGCATATTCCATTCCCAGATATAGTAAAGATACATTAACAATGAAATATCATGCCATAGGTTTGGAGAATAGGGTTATCAATTTCAGTACTGCAGATTTATTTGGATTGTTACCTCTTGTAAAAGGTATCCTAATTCCCTGTAATCTCAAGGAACACATTCTGTTCTTCTTGCTTTCTTTTGCCCTTCATAGATCACAACCAGGCACAGCACACTGCTATTATTAA
Organism: Caretta caretta; assembly: GCF_965140235.1. Taxonomy (NCBI): domain Eukaryota; kingdom Metazoa; phylum Chordata; order Testudines; family Cheloniidae; genus Caretta; species Caretta caretta. The sequence continues at coordinate 70,120,284 of NC_134206.1, read as the reverse complement.
AAATAATGGGTCAAATCTCTAAGTCTTTTATTGATTTCTTACAGAAGCAAAATATGTAAGCTAAAGGGGGTGTTGCCTGAGTCAGGCCTGTATGAAAATGGAGGAATTGGGTACTTTGGGATTTGGACCAGTAGTAATAAACTGAATGTTTCCATGCAAAATAATAGGATGCAATAGCATACCAGGAGCCAATTTCATTAGTGGAACTCCACTGTGCTCAGTGGGCTTGATCTAGGATTTTGGCCTGAAGTACTTTTAACTAGAGATGGGCATAAATTGCTCAGAAAATGTGAAGTGCTTCTGAATATTGAAGCGGCAAAGAGTCCTGTGGCACCTTACAGACTAACAGACGTATTGGAGCATAAGCTTTCTTGGGTGAATACCCACTTCTTCAGAAACATGTAGTGGAAATTTCCAGAGGCAGGTATAAATATGCAAGCAAGAATCAGGCTAGGGATAAAGAGGTTAGTTCAGTCAGGGAGGATGAGGCCCTCTTCTGGCAATTGAGGTGTGAACACCGAGGGAGGAGAAACTGCTTTTGTAGTTGGCGAGCCGTTCATAGTCTTTGTTTAATCCTGAGCTGATGGTATCAAATTTGCAAATGAACTGAAGCTCAGCAGTTTCTCTTTGAAGTCTGGTCCTGAAGTTTTTTTGCTGCAGGATGGCTACCTTTAAATCTGCTATTGCGTGTCCAGGGAGATTGAAGTGTTCTCCTACAGGTTTTTTTTCTATTGCCTTTCCTAATATCTTATTTGTGTCCATTTATCCTTTTATGTAGGGACTGTCCAGTTTGGCCGATGTACATAGGAGAGGGGCATTGCTGGCACATGATGGCGTATATTACATTGGTGGATGTGCAGGTGAACGAGCCTCTGATAGTGTGGCTGATCTGGTTAGGTTCTGTGGTGGTGTCGCTGGTGTAGATATGTGGGTAGAGTTGGCATCGAGGTTTGTTGCATGGATTGGTTCCTGAGTTAAAGTTATTATGGTGCGGTGTGTCGTTGCTGGTGAGAATGCTTCAGGTTGGCAGGTTGTCTGTGGGCGAGGACTGGCCTGCCTCCCAAGGCCTGTGAAAGTGAGGGACCGTTGTCCAGGATGGGTTGTAGATCACTGATGATGCGCTGGAAAGGTTTTAGCTGAGGACTGTATGTGATGGAATATTGAGGTATTTAGATCTGAATTTTGAGGTACTTAGCACCTACGCCACTACCTGCCAAAGTGGTACTGAAGGAATTAACACATGAATGTTAAACTGAGCATGCAGGATTTCTCATTAGTACAGAAGCTAGATTCTGACCAGTTCCTCTATTCCCTCCAGACCCTTTGGCAAATCCTTTCAGTTGTGCCAGTGACTAGTGAGAAGGCACATCTGCAGTGTCAGATGGAAAAGATGCAAACTACGCAAAAGACCTTAACAAATGCCTACAGAGCTATTAAAATATTTTATTCTAGGCTTCTTTAATAATATTAGATAACATATTGGGTAATTAAGAGTAGAGTGTGTGTGCAAGGAATGGTTTTCTTTTCCAAAGCTAGTTGGGACAAGCAGGAGTTAAAGCAGACAGGACTGAAGGAGATGGAGAATTATGTTACACACCAGAAAAAGACCAAAGCTGATTGTATATTTATAAATGACTTTCATTTGTTTTGGCTAAAGGGTTTGATGGATCTTCCTGGCTATGTGTGCCTGAGTACAGTTTTACAAGAGGCAGCAGACCTCAGTCATGACAGCAAAACTTGCAAACATCACTAGGCAATATAGCAGTTTCTTTTCCTTTCATACAAGATAGCATTTATATCTTTGATGTCCTGATTCCACAAAGTCATCAGAAAGGATGAAAAAAAGTTTGACACACTGACTACTGCACTTTACTGATTATGGGCCAGATTCGGAAACCCTATACTCTTGTGAAATAGTACTGTACTCCCCAAGAAGTCCCGCTGAGATGAACATGAGTAAGAGTATTAGAATCTGTCCCTTTGCCTTCATGCCCCAGTACATTACTCTGACACAAAAGTTGGTTATTCTTCATTGGAGCTATGCTTTATTAATCTGCACATGAGGTGGGCCTTTTGCATCATACACCTGACAGTATATATGAGGCAATACTTAGGTGGCTAAGAAAAAGATCAAATCTGTTTTTGTTTAAAAGTTGTGTATTTTGTAGAATTAAGGACTTTAAGCAATTCACCAATGTTGAGTCCTTTTGGTCACTAACTATATCAAAATGCTTCATTTAGATTCTGGAAAGTGCTATATCTTAGCATGTAACCAAACTTAAAAGAAAGTTACCTCACATTAACTTGTCATTTTTATTTTCCCACACATTTTCTGGTAGTGCTTGTGTAATGCCAACAGACCCAGTCATCCATTGGACTGAACCATGGGCCTCAGAAGCTTAGTGCATGAGCCCCTACCACATGAGCGAAAAGCCAACTTCCTTTTAGCTAAGGCTGTAGAGCAGACTCATTTTCGTGTGGGTTACACTTGCCTTATTGCTTGTTGAAGCTTTAACATGTGAGCCCCATGAAGTAGGCTAATTGTGTGTAACAAAGTTTATGTTTGAAATGCCAAGCATATATAAAAAGAGTGAGGAAACCCCCACAAAAGATGAAGTTGGGACAGACACATCTGTGGACCTTTTTCTCTCAAATGCTTCAATTTCTTTTGATTCATCTGCCAATTATCAGTTAGTGTAGGGCACACGTAGTACAGTCACAGCTTTGATAACAGTCGTTCTGTCTTTGGAGGTACTACTGGCCCAGAATTACCCCCCATTTTAAGAATAGGGAATATCTTCCAAGGTGGTAAAACATTCCAAAAGTGAATGAACTTCCTGTGTGATCACTCTTCTTCTTTTATTTATTCTACTACTACTTTGCCCGGCTGCTCAGCTACTGAAAACTTCCAGTGGGCAGTCAGTGGTTTTTTTCTCCCTCTTTGCTGGCACATGCTATGAAAAGAATGAGATTCATATAATTTGAAATGGCATCATAAACAAAATAACTGGCAACCACTGGGGGAGGAATAGTTCAGTGATTTGAGCATTGGTTTGCTAAACCCAGGGTTGTGAGTTCGATCCTTGAGGGGGCCATTTAGGGATCTGGGCCAAAAATTGGATATTGGCCCTGCTTTGAACAGGGGGTTGGACTAGATGATATCCTGAGGTCCCTTCCAATTCTATGAGTACAAAATATTGTATGCAGGTAATCTATACTCAACCAAAACTAGCGACCAGCATTTATAGCAATGGCTGAAGAATCAAATCATAGAATATGAGTGTTGGAAGGGACCTCAGGAGGTCAACTAGTCCAACCCCCTGCTCAAAGCAGGACCAATCCCCAACTAAATCATCCAAGCCAGTGCTTTGTCAAGCCTGACCTTAAAAACTTCTAAGGAAGGAGATTCCACCACCTCCCTAGGTAATGCATTCCAATGTTTTACTACCCTCCTAGAGAAAAAGTTTTTCCTAATATCCAACCTAAACCTCCCCCACTGCAACTTGAGACCATTACTCCTTGTTCTGTCATCTGCTACCACTGAGAACAATCTAGATCCATCCTCTTTGGAACCCCCTTTCAGGTAGTTGAAAGCAGCTATCAAATCCTCCCTCATTCTTCTCTTCTGCAGACTAAACAATCCCAGTTCCCTCAGCCTCTCCTCATAAGTCATGTGTTCCAGTACCCAAATCATTTTTGTTGCCCTCCGCTGGACATTTTCCAATTTTTCCACATCCTTCTTGTAGTGTGGGGCCCAAAACTGGACACAGTACTCCAGATGAGGCCTCACAATGTCAAATAGAGGGGAACGATCACGTCCCTCGATCTGCTGGCAATGCCCCTACTTATACATCCCAAAATGCCATTGGCTTTCTTGGCAACAAGGGCACACTGTTGACTCATATCCAGCTTCTCGTCCACTGTAACCCCTAGGTCCTTTTCTGCAGAACTCCTGCCTAGCCATTCGGTCCCTAGTCTGTAGCGGTGCATGGGATTCTTCTGTCCTAAGTGCAGGACTCTGCACTTGTCCTTGTTGAACCTCATCAGATTTCTTTTGGCCCAATCCTTTAATTTGTCTAGGGCCCTCTGTATCCTATCCCTACCCTCCAACGTATCTATCTCTCCTCCCAGTTTAGTGTCATCTGCAAACTTGCTGAGGGTGCAATCCACACCATCCTCCAGATCATTTATGAAGATATTGAACAAAACCGGCCCCAGGATCAACCCTTGGGGCACTCCACTTAATACCGGCTGCCAACTAGACATGGAGCCATTGATCACTACCCATTGAGCCAGACAATCTAGCCAGCTTCTATCTACCTTATCGTCCATTCATCCAGCCCATACTACTACTTTTGACCGTGTCAAAAACTTTGCTAAAGTCAAGGAATAATACGTCCACTGCTTTCCCCTCGTCCACTGCTTTCCCCTCAGTTGTCTCGTCATAGAAGGCAGTTAGATTAGTCAGGCATAACTTGCCCTTGGTGAATCCATGCTGACTGTTCCTGATCACTTTCCTCTCCTCTAAGTGCTTCAGAATTGATTCCTTGAGGACCTGCTCCATGATTTTTCCAGGGACTGAGGTGAGGCTGACTGGCCTGTAGTTCCCCGGATCCTCCTTCTTTCCTTTTTTAAAGATGGGCACTACATTACCCTTTTTCCAGTCATCCAGGACCTCCCCCAATCACTATGAGTTTTCAAAGATAAAGGCCAATGGCTCTGCAATCACATCCGCCAACTCCTTTAGCACTCTCAGATGCAGTGCATCCGGCCCCGTGGACTTGTGCTCATCCAGCTTTTCTAAATAGTCCCGAACCACTTCTTTCTTCTCAGAGGGCTGCTCACCTCCTCCCCATGCTGTGCTGCCCAGTGCAGTAGCCTGGGAGCTGACCTTGTTTGTGAAGACAGAGGCAAAAAAATCATTGAGTACATTAGCTTTTTCCACATCCTCTGTCACTAGGTTGCCTCTCTCATTGAGTAAGGGGCCCACACTTTCCTTGGCTTTCTTCTTGTTGCTAACATACCTGAAGAAACCCTTCTTGTTACTCTTAACATCTCTTGCTAGCTGCAACTACAGGTGTGATTTGGCCTTCCAGATTTCACTCCTGCATGCCCGAGTAATATTTTTATACTCTTCCCTGGTCATTTGTCCAATCTTCCATTTCTTGTAAGCTTCTTACAAGAATAACTTGAGAAGGAAAGGAGAGAAGTGGAGACAGTTGGCTCTGACTCAAACACTGATCCATTTATGGAGGAGCATTATTATTAGAGTAAGTGCCTGTGGACATAACATTATATCCTCCTGTGAAGTAATTTGAATAATTAGGTATCTTCTCCCTTGTTGCTCCCATTACATCTGGCAACTAATTGCAAATTCACTCATAAATACAAACACAAAACCTCCAGAGAGGGTGTAGACACTTTGAAAGACAGATGTAGACAGGTGTGTGTCACTGTTGATCTTTGCATGGAGCGCATGTCATGGATGGCAAATTCTTGATTCTTGGCTGTCCTGAGGTTGAGTGATAAGAAAAAAATAATGATTCTAGATTGTCGCTATCAGGTAGTAATTGAAAGAGTAATTCATGATAGAGTATTAGTAATTAGGGAATGCATCCAATCCACGCTGTTTTGATTTACAGATGGGTACCAGTTAGTAGTGGGCTTGGATATTCCAAGCACTCAAGTCAACTGAAATTTCAGTAGATGAGAACTTCTACTATTAAGTAAGGTAAAGCAGAAAAATAATGGGGCTTAATATGGGCACATATAGTAAAATATAACATTATTTTTAGTGGTCTAGTAAGTACCACAAAATACTTTACGGGGAAACACCCGGTATAATAGAATGAATATTTTGGTAACTAGATGTGTCTGATCAGGTTCTTTTCCCATACATAAAATTTGGTGCATGCTTTACAGTTTGGAATCAGGCTGTTTTGATGCTTTTTTGTGCCACGTTGAAAAGTGATTAGCTGTGCTCTGGCATGAACTGAATATTTTTATTAAATGATAGAACATAATTATGCAGAGAAGGACATGAGTTACTTTGATTAACAAAATACATGTTAAATGTATTAAAACTAATGACAATCACTTGTCCATTTCTTTAATTGCAATATGTCCAAAAAGACATTTGCTCATTGTAGGTCAAGCAGAAATTAATACTGTGAGAGAAAATGAGCCAGCATTTCTAATTCTCTCTGTAGAGCAACAAATTGGTGGTAAAGTTGGGCTGGAGTGGACATTTCTGCCAGGAAACTTTAAAACTGCCTAAACTTCTCAGGATTTCCACTGAAATGAACGGAGTAAGACATAGCAATAGTACACTCAATTCAGAAAATGAAAATTCACAAGTTAGAAGTTCTTAAACTCACAGATATAGCAAGGGTCATAGAAGCTAATACTATAGGAGAGCATACCATTAAATGCTGAAAATACTGCCATGTTAAAGCATTGATGTAGACCACTTGATGAAGAAAAGGTAAAGGCAGAAGGCTGCTGAACTGTCTGAAATGCATACAGGTATGCCTGAAATGCTTTAAATTGGCTAAAGATTATCCAAATTCTGAACATGATCTGAAAGCATCTTTTGAAAGATGCTACTGCTGTTACTGGGTAAAATTCACCCCTGTATTGAAGGTCAGCATTGCCTGGATCCTACTTAACTCTCCCAAATAAAGAAAAGGAGTACTTGTGGCACCTTAGAGACTAACCAATTTATTTGATGAAGTGAGCTGTAGCTCACGAAAGCTTATGCTCAAATAAATTGGTTAGTCTCTAAGGTGCCACAAGTACTCCTTTTCTTTTTGCGAATACAGACTAACATGGCTATTACTCTAAATCCCCCAAATAAGACTCTAGTGAGATTTAAGCAGGGCATAGAACATGTGTGGATCCTTCACACCACAGACGCATTTCAGCCAAAGTGTGGAACTAGGGACAGATTTTCTGCTGACATAACTCCACTGAACCCCACCTGCTGCACCTTGGTGTGGCTGATGGTTGCAAACCCAGAAAAAATGGGGAGAGTTCCTGGTGAAAAGCAGTCTCTGTAAGACAGACCCCAAAAAGTTTGATGCTGGCAAGAAAAAAACATTTTAAAGTTGGTTATTGAAATAGGAGATTGTGACCCTAAAAACCCCTCAATGTCAGCTGGCAGAGGGTCCACTTTACTATAACTCATATCAGGCCTGACATACTCACTACCCCCAACACACTGTTTGTCATAATATGTATCAAAAAGGTGTCCTATAAGATATCATTTAAACAAGTGACATGCTGGTCCTGAAAATCAGTGGTTGTGTATAAAGCATTATATATGCGTTCTGGAAGTATGTTCTTAAAAGATGGTTTGGAGGCAGTGAATGGCTCAAGCCTGCTCTAGACAAAGGAATGTGGAATTACCTGTCTACCTGGCTGGATTATAGGCAGAGGACAATGCAAGTACAAGTGAAAGTTTACCTTGAGGATTAGAGATGCTATTAATTTGATGTAAGTGAGAAAACAGCTTAGGCAAAGATTGTAACATGTTAAAATTAAGTTTTGGTCACTAGAAAGCATGTTTTGTTTTGTTTTTTAACCATAGGTATATCTTTTTCTCTAGCTTGGTGTCACTTAAGTCTCTGTCCTTTGTTAATAAACTTATTCTTAGTTTTACTGTAAACAATTTCAGTGCTGTTATATTGACGTAAAGTGTGAGTCCTCAGGCAGGCTGGTTTGTGCTCTGTCTCTTTGGAGGCAGCAAGCTTAATTTATGTGAATGCCCAGGGAGAGGGACTAGACACTGCCAGGAGACATCTCTGGAACTCGGGTTCACTGATTGTTACCTGCCAGACAGCGTTTATACTGGCAGAGTCTCAAGGACTTTACTGGTGAAGCAGACAGACTGGTGTGGCAGGGATATGACACAGTCTAATCTTCAGCAAAGCTCACTCTTGCTGAGGCAGAGGGGAAACACAGTAGCTTATAGTTTTGGGTGTCCTGAACAGAATGTCACACAGATCAATGTTTCAAACATCAAAGATCTGGCAGATCATAACTATTGACTTGAAAACTGGGCATCAGTGAGAGCAGATTGATAGATAGGGATAAGAAGGGCTTCAAGCTAGAGAAGAAACATATAATGTGTTCAGGTCATGGTGACAACAAATATTCAGAAGGAGTTGCCCTCATTATGACAAATTCTGTGTAAATAAAATCAGTTATCAATTGGGAACCTATCATATATGTCAGACTCAGAGGTGAAAGTAAGCTGGTACGCCCCAGTACGGCGTACCGGTAAGAGCCAGTGCACCGTACTAGGACCGGCTTTCCAAGAGGGTAATTTAAAGCCCTGGGGTAGCGGTGGAGCTGTGGCGGGGATTTAAAGGGTCCCGGAGCTCCAGCCGCTGCTACCCCTACCGGGGCCCTTTAAATCCCGGCCTGAGCCCTGCTGCCCAAGCCCCGGGGTAGCGACGACGGGGCTCTGGTGGGGATTTAAAGGGCCCCGGAGCTCCAGCTGCTGCTACTACCCCAGGGCCCTTTAAATCCCAGCCTGAGCCCTGCTGCCTGAGCCCTGGGGTAGGGATGGGGGGGGCTCTGGCAGGGATTTAAAGAGCCCCGGAGCTCCAGCCACTGCTACTGCCCCAGCCCTTTAAATCCCTGCTGCCAAAGCCCTGGGGCAGCAGCGGTGGGGCTCCAGCGGGCATTTAAAGGGCCGGGCCGGTAGCGGCAGCTGGAGCCCCGGGGCCCTTTAAATCCCCGATGGAGCCTGGCCATCCCTACCCCAGGGTTTGGGCAGCAGGGCTCAGGCAGGGATTTAAAGGGCTCTGGGCTCCGGCAGCTGCTACCACAGCGGAGCCCGAGGCTCTTTAAAGCTCTGCCAGAGCCCAGAGCCCCAGGGTAGTGGTGGCAGCCGGGAGCCCCCAGGGCTCCTCAGTGATTTAAAGGACCAGGGGCTCCGCTGCGGTAGTGGCAGCTGGAGCCCTGGGCCCTTTAAATCGTCTCCGAGCCCCGGGGCTCCTAGCCGCCTCTGCAGCTGGTAGCTCGGGGGTGATTTAAAGGGCCTCGGGCTCCCAGCCGCCACTACCACAGCTGGAGCCCTGGCCCTTTAAATCAAGATTTAAAGGCCCAGGGATTTAAGGCCACGCCTCTTCCGGTTGAGGCCATGCCCCCTGCTCAGAACTCCGGCGTACCGGTAAGTCCTCTAACTTACTTTCACCCCTGGTCAGACTCCAAACCAGAATCCTAATGATGTCAATCATGCAGTGCTATTCTCTGTCCCAGGAACACAGCAATGAGAATAAAGATTAGTTCTGTAATTGCCTCCAGAATGTGTCTGACAGAATACCAAAACATGGCTTACTCCTGGTGACTGGTGACTTTAATGCTGAAGTAGGATGTGACAACAAAGGAATGAAAAGAGCAACGGGTAACCCTGTGTTGGTCCTAAACCAAAATAATGAAAGATTCATTGAATTGTGCTTGGTGTCTGACCTAGTTTCCTCACAAAGAAATGTGGAATTTGCCAGATGCCATATCTGGATGAGCTCAAGATTCAGGTCTTCTGTCCAAGACGCACGGCCATATATATTAGCAGTGATCACAATCTTTATCTTGCTAAACTGAAGTTAAAATAGATATTTGTTCAGTTTTAAACAGAAAATAGTACAGAAAATCAACAGTACAAAACTGAAAACAAAACAGTGCTGTGAGAAATTCCAACTAGAGCTGAGGAACAGACTTGAGGCACTGCCAGAGCCAGAGGATGATGAAATGCAGACTGGACCTGGAGCAGTGCTCAGAGACAAGATGTTTCAGGATGCTGCAGTGACAGTTGGATATCAGCAAAGATACAGCAAGAACTGGGTAAGCCAAGAGACGTGATGTCTCACTAAGGAAAGAAAAAGGTACTGAAGTAAAATTCTTGAATCTAAGATCAACAAAATATTGGAAAAAGAAAAGGAGGAGTATGAGAAAGCAGACAAGCAGTGAAAAACAATGCAAAGAAAGATCAATGGAAGTATGTTTAAAGTTCTAGCAGCACACTTCTCAAGTTTCTGGGTGGCAGATGGATGACTCTGTTCCCTTTAGGAGGGAGTCCCTGACCACCACCACCCATCTCCTCCTTTTGGGAGTGGTGATCATGGAATCCCATCCCTAGGACAATGCATCCCAGGCCTTCCGGTCGATGGGGTCTCCTTCTGATCCCTTCCCTCAGATGACTCTTCTAAACCATTCTTCACCGTAGTACCTGTGCAGAGAGCCTGAAAATGGTTCCTTACTTCTATCTGCATTGGGAGTACATGGGTTCTCCTCTTTCTTCTTCTGGAGGTCACATGCTGCCAATTTTTTTCCCCATTCTGAACTGCCGTCTTTGATTCTTCAGCATGCTGTGCCTGCAATACCAAATGCTGACTTCTATCCAGAAACTCTTCATTTTCTCTGATACAATGCAGGGTTGATACATGGGTCTCTAGTCCTTTAGCCTTCTCTTCCAATATGGACACCACCTTGCACTTAGTACAAATGAAGAATTGGTAGGGGAAGTAGAAGTGGGTGGCAACCTGGGCAGCAGTGACCATGAGAAGCTCGAGTTCAGGGTCCTGACAAAAGGAAGAACGGAGAGCAGCAGAATATGTACCCTGGAATTCAGAAAAGCAGACTTTGACTCCCTCAGAGAACTGATGGCCAGGATCCCGTGGGAGGCTAATATGAGTGTGTGTGTGTGGGGGGGGGGGGGAGGGAAGAGTCCAGGAGAGCTGGTTGTATTTTAAAGAAGCTTTGTTGAGGGTGCAGGAACAAACCATCCCAATGTGAAGAAAGAATAGCAAATATGGCAGGCGACCAGCTTGGCTTCACAGAGAAATCTTAGGTGAGCTTAAACACAAAAAGGAAGCTTACAAGAAGTGGAAACTTGGACAGATGACTAGGGAGGAGGATAAAAATATTGCTCGAGCATGCAGGGGTTTAATTAGGAAGGCCAAAGAACAACTGGAGTTGCAGCTAGCAAGGGATTTTAAGGGTAAAGAGAAGGATTTCTACAGGTATGTTGGCAACAAGAAGGTTGGGGAAAGTTTGGGACCCTTACTGAATGGGGGAGGCAACCTAGTGACAGATGATGTGGAAAAAGCTGAAGTACTCAATGCTTTTTTGCCTCGGTCTTCACAGACAAGGTCAGCTGCCAGACTGCTGAACTGGGCAGCACAGTATGGGGAGGAGGTGAGCAGCCCACCATGGTGAAAGAATAGGTTAAAGACTATTTAGAAAAGCTGGACATGTACAAGTCAATGGGGACGGCTGCAATGCATCCAAAGGTGCTGAGGGAGTTGGATGATGTGATTGCAGAGCCATTGGCCATTATATTTGAAAACTCATGGCGACTGATGAAAGTCCTGGACAACTGGAAAAAGTCAAATATAGTGCCCATCTTTAAAAAAGGGAAGAAGAAGAATTTGGGGAAAAACAGACTGGTCAGCCTCACCTCAGTCCCTGGAAAAATCATGGAGCAGATCCTCAGGGAATCCATTTTGAAGCGCTTGGAGGAGAGGAAAGTGATCAGGAACAGTCAACATGTATTCACCAAGGCAAGTCATGCCTGACCAACCTGCTTGTTTTCTATGATGAGATAACTCTGGATATGTGGATATGGGGAAAGCGGTGGACGTGATATACCTTGACTTTAGCAATGCTTTTGATACAGTCTCCTACAGTATTCTTGCCAGCAAGTTAAAGAAGTATGGATTGGATGAATGGACTATAAGGTGGATAGAAAGCTGGCTAGATCATCGGGCTCAATGGGTAGTGATCAATGGCTCAATGTGTAGTTGGCAGCTGGTATCAAGCAGAGTGCCCCAGGGGTCAGTCCTGGGGCCAGTTTTGTTCAACATCTTCATTAATCTGGATGATGGGATGGATTGCATCCTCAGCAAGATCGTGGATGACACTAAGATGGGGGGAGAGGTAGATACTCTGGAGGGTAATGATAGGGTCCAGTGTGACCTAGATATATTGGAGAATTAGGCCAAAAGAAATCTGATAAGGTTCAACAAGGACAAGTGCAGAGTCCTGCACTTAGGACAGAAGAATCCTATGCACTGCTACAGGCTGGGGACCAACTGGCTAAGTGGCAGTTCTGCAGAAAAGGACCTGGGGATTACAGTGGACGAGAAGCTGGATATGAGTCAATAGTGTGCCCTTGTTGCCAGCACTGGTGAGGCCACATCTGTAATATTGCATCCAGTTTTGGGGGCCCCCACTACAGAAAGAATATGGAAAAATTGGAGAGAGTCCAGCAGAGGGCAACGAAAATTATTAGGGGGCTGGGGCACATGACTTATGAGGAGAGGCTGAGGGAACTGGGCTTCTTTAGTCTGCAGAAGAGAAGAGTGAGGGGGGATTTGATAGCAGCCTTCAACTACCTGAAGGGGAGTTCCAAAGAGGATGGAGCTAGGCTGTTCTCAGTGGTGGCAGATGAGAGAACAAGGAACAATGTTCTCAAGTTGCAGTGAGGGAGGTCTAGGTTGGATATTCGGAAAAAATATTTCACTAGGAAGGTGGTGAAGCACTGGAATGGGTTACCTAGGGTGGTGGTGGAATCTCCATCCTTAAAGATTTTTAAGGCCCAACTTGACAAAGCCCTGGTTGGGATGATTTAGTTGGTCCTGCTTTGAGTGGGGGGTTGGACTAGATGACCTCCTGAGGTCTCTTCCAACCCTAATCTTCTATGATTCTCTGATATTGCATGTTACAATGCACTATACCATATATTATTTTTTCCCAGACACTTTTATCTTATAGGATTACCACACACATTTCTGAAACAAGTAGACATTAAAAAAGATTTTACTCTTTCATGGGGAACTGATATTTGCAAATAAATGGCTTGCTTCTGGAAAAGGCTAATACGCATTTATCTTACAACACTATGATTGAAAATTTGCTTCTTGTTGTCTTGCACTATTTGGAGCACTGTAATTATGTTCTTTTAGCTTGATTATCCTTCCCTTGTTATTCATTTTGTTATTAGCATTCGCCTGCAGTGAAAATTTGCAAGATGTATCCATTAGAAGCTTCTGTTTTCAGGAAATCATAACTCCCCAGTTTTATCTTTTTCAGTTCCATGCTTACTTTCATCGCACATGGTTGGTTTGGTTTGAGGGTTGTTGTTTTTTAAAGAACAGGCACTTTTGTTTTAATAATGGAGGTGGAAATATTCATATTTGCTATTTAAAAGGAATCTAAATATGTGTTTGGGGTTTTGTTTGTTTTTTGACATAGCTCTAATGACATGAAACCTAGAATATTGCATGTAATCCATAGTATCAGAGAAGTTATAGATGGAAAGTGTAGTCCACCAAGACAAGATTGTTCCCTACCCTATTTTTACAAGGGTTTTGTCAAGTTTAATTTTAAGCAAGAGATGGATGATCTATTTGCAGCACATAAATGCATCCCTTTTTTCTGTTTTGAATTTTCTGTATACAGGCTTCAATTTGTATAAAGCTGTTCATTAGCTGAGATAGTTGGATGATTTTTTTATATGTATTATTTGTTTTTATTGTGATAGTGTCTACAAGCCACCAAATCAAGGATGAAGAATCCACTGTACAAACATATTACAAAAAGTTAGTTCCTGGCCCACATACCTTGCAATCAAAATGTGAGTCAAGAGACAACAGGTAGATTCTACAAACAGATGTGGGGAGTACATGGTAAGAGTGAGACAGATAAGTGTATAGCCTTTGTCTTGAAGACCTTAATTTTCGGCGTTACTTGACAGACTTTTGTATTTAGACATGAATTTGTGATTCATGTTATTCTGCACAACTCTCTCGAAGATCCTGCATATCTACAACACAAAATCCCCTGGAGGTCATGGTTAGCCCCACAAGGAGAGCTCTATAGCTGCCTTTGCAGTCTGCAAAGCTCCTGGTACCAGTGGCTGGGGATGGAGGCATTGTGTCTGCAGAGGACAGAGGGAAGCAGAGTGCCTCAGTGGACTGAGGATAGAAGTTTGTGGTGATCTATTTTCCTACATCCTCTGCAGCAAGAGTTGGTGATGTTTCCATTTGTTTTGGAGGTGAGCATTAGGGAAAAGAAGTGCTTACTTTCCATAAGGATTCTCCCCAATATGATGAAGGAGTCTATGGGGGTATGCGAAGGATTACTGCACAGAAGTAATCAACAGCACTCTGAAATTCTGCTTCTCTTTTTTTTTTATTTTCTGTGATCTATTTCAATGCTTCATAGAGATTGTCACTTATCCCTTTAGCTCTTCCTGCTTTTCTGTGGGTGTGCAATTCTTATGCAAACTTGGACATGGGCTGCTGCCGTCTATTTCTCTGTGGGAAGTAATGTCATAGATGGTGATAAGATAACTCCATTTTGAAAGAGAGGATTCAGATTACTCTTTTTTTCCCCTTTCAGATCCCACCTAAAGTCTTAAGCAAAGCTGGGGCAAAATCTAGAATGTCAGAAATGTTTACTAAATGGGACAGAGTTTTAATGTTTCCTAAAACATAATCTGCACTTAAAAAATAATCTGTTTGGAAAGAATCCATTGGTCTGAGTGAAACTCTCTCCACAGAAAACAGGGAACACTTATGGGACCAGTAAAATATATAAAAATGAAATGAACTCTTTTAGTGCAGCCTCCATAGTGAAGATAATTTTGATGTGTATAGTATGTGAGTCTGGATTTATGTTTTGATTAGGACTGTCAATTAATCACAGTTAACTCAAGCGATTAACTCAAAACAAATTAACTCGATTAAAGATATTAACTGCGATTAATCAGTTTTAATCACATGTCTAAACAATAGTAAAATATCAATTTAAATTTACTATCAATATTTTTGGATGTTTTCTACATTTTTAAATATATTGATTTCAATTACAGCACAGAATACAAAGTGTAGAGTGCTCACTTTATATTATTATTTTTATTACAAATATTTGCACTGTAAAAAAGATAAATAAAAGAAATAGTATTTTTTCAGTTCTCCTCATAAAAGTGCAACTTACAAATGTAGATTTTTTTTTTACATAAAGGCATTCAAAACCAAAACAATGTAACACTTTAGAGCCTACAAGTCCACTCAGTCCTACTTCTTATTCAGCCAGTCACTAAGACAAACAAGTTTGTTTACATTTACAGGAGATAGTACTGTAAGTGAAAGTGAGAGCACATGTTCGTATGGCACAGGTAGTCTGTGATACAAGGTATTTAAGTGCCAGTTATGCTAAACATTCATATGCCCCTTCATGCTTTGACGTGTAGATTGTTTATCATTTTTTAAGGTGCAAAAATTTGTAATTAAAAATAATAATATAAAGTGAGCACTCTACACTTTATACTCTGCATTATAATTGAAATAAATATATTTGAAAATGTAGAAAAACATCTAGAAATATTTATAATACATTTTAATTGGTATTCTATTATTGTTTAGCAGTGTGATTAAAATTGTAATTAATCACAAATTAATTTTATTTAGTCTAGTGATTAATTTTCTTAATCTGTTGACAGTCCTAGTTTTTATATTTATTTGGTGCTGATTTCAGTGGTATAACTGGAAGAACTGGTTTTTTTCCACTGCCCTCCAAGTTATGTGTGTTATACTTGATAAAAAATTTGTGTATGTATAATACATGTGAGTGTCTGATTATGTGTGGAAACCTATGATCTTACTTTGTAACACTATATATCATAAATATAGTATAAGAGAGAACAGAAACAGGCTCAGAGAACACGACTCTCCAACATTTGTTTGGTATCTGGAAAAAAGTTTGTATTTAATTCTGCTTTTATCCCTCCCCCAAATGAAGTGGAAAAGCATTGGAACATGCTTATTTGAAGCATCAAGAGTAAGCACTGTATGTAGTATCGTCTTCTGCGTATTCCAATGAAGGATGACCTATTTTGTGTTTGAGATATCTTGGTAGGACATATATTTTAATGGTTCATGCACTAGCCACTTGGATTAGTGATAGGAGGGATTCTTAGTTTAAATATTTATTATATTATTATTGTTATTAGTATTAATAATATTATTATTATTTAATATTTATTTTGCTTAAATAATTTGAGGTAGCCTTTCTCAGTTAGATTCTTAATATGTAAGGTTAGTATTATTCCAAGACACTAGAAATTCTCTTTACTGCATTTCATGACAGCAAACGTGAAAATGTTTTCAGACAAAGGTGCCCAAGCTGAAACAAGCTGTTGAAGGGAGAGGATAGAGCCAAAGCGTCTGTCTTCATAACATTCTGCAAAACCCGTCTGTCTTCCATAGCTGTCCCATCATAACCAAAGACAAGGTATTTCACTACAATATGATAAGAATACAGCAATTGCCATACCAGTGTCTCATTCTTAACATTGCCTTGACTCTGACAGTGATCAGTACCAAGTGTTTTATAGGAACAGCAAAAAGACAATAGTGGACAACTCTGGTATTGCCATAGGGTAAATTTCTTCATAGTTGCCATGAGTTAGTGTTTGTCTTATTCCTGACTTACATTTTTCCTTGACTAATATAAATATGAATATTATCATTATCCATTTACATGTTCAATCCTTCTTTTAATTCTATTGAGCTCTTAGCCTCCATGATATTTTGCTGCAATGAGTTCCACAGGTCAATCATATGTTATAATTAACATATATTTATATTTATCTTTCTAAATGTATTGCCATTTAGTTTCACCAAGTGTCCCTTCTTTATGTATTTTGTAAAATGATAAATGAAGAAGCCGATATACCTCTTGAACCGGCTGTACCAGTCTGTATATATCTGTTGTGTCCCTCTTATTCATCGCCTCTCTAACAAGACAGTCCCAGGGTTTTCAATCTCTTTACCTGCAGCACTCTAATAATTTTCATCGCCTCTTTCTGCAGCCCATAGATTGCTACTAAAAATTGTTTCATACAAATATATTTTTTTGAAACTAAACACACCAATTCCCAGTGAAATGTTACCAGAAAATTAGGTCTAATCTAATCTTCATTCATGGGAAAACCTATTTTTATGACCTTTGCTGAGCTCTTCTTCAAATGTGCTAGGAACTGTGCCAAATCAAACTGATACCTTATGGAAGGTTCAGATAATTTCAGATAAGTATTCCATTCTTGTGTAGGATCCCTTCTGCTTGCCCTTCCCCTCTCTTGTTTCTAGTATTTCACATTCTCCATAGTGGGGCGGGGGAGGGGGGGTCACAGCAGGTCTGATAACTTCTTCTGGGCTCATTGCCATCTTGAGAACTTGTGTATTTTAGGCCTTCCAGAGGGTCAGAATCATGCAATACATTATTTATCTCCTTTAACCAAGGCAAAACCTGGAGTATGCAAGATGTGAAAACTCCAGATGGCCTAGCAGATCATGCCAGACTTGTTGAGTTACCAGCAGAGATTTCATAGAATATTAATAGAGACAGCAGCAGAATAGACCTTGGATCAAGGAGTGGAGAGGGTGAATGCTGGAAAGAATGGGGGAGAAAGAGAAGCAACAGAGTAAGAAGAGAATGTTAGTGACTTGGAACCTTTACTACACTCATCCCTCTGAAATCTGAGTACTGTAATGATAGCATGTGAACACCTAGGTCCAGGGTAGATAAGCCAAATAGCTGATTTATAATCAAAGGTAAGAAAAGAGAGGAGTAGGATCAGAAATCTTATTGGGAGAAGGAAAGATGGGGCACAGAAAGGAGAAACAATTTGGTTTGGAAAGAGGGAGAGGAAAAGATGGTGTATGGATGAGGAAGGATGGTGACGATCTCTAAAAGTTCAAAGAAGCAGTAATTGGGAGAGGGGGATTTTCCAGAGGAAACCTATAAGCTTTCTAAGGTTGGCCAGTCACGAGTAAAAGAGAACAGTGAAAATAACCAGATATGTTTAATATAAAGAAACTTTTAGTCAGTCTCTGTTAAAATAGCTGTTTCATATGTGCTATCACATGTTTTAACTCTAATGGCATTGTGCACATTCTTAAAATTACATACGTTGTTCGCAGGTTTTAGGGCATGTTGTATAGTGTTTGGAACCTAATTTTGTTTCAGCTAGAACAAAACAGAAGTATATTAAGATAAAGCATCACTGCACAATCACTGTATCTGCACTACAAACTAGGGGTGTGATTTTCCTGCTCGTGAACACATACTTGTGCTAACTCTCATCAAGCTAGCGTGAGTATACAGAGCAGTGTAGCTGTGGCAGCATAAGTACCAGTCGCTAAGGAATGGCTAAGCCGTGCTGAGTACGTACTGTTTTCAGGCAGCTTTGTAAGCCACACAGCTCAGCTGAGCCTCTGCTGCTGCTACTAATGCTAGTACAGCTACGCTGCTATTCGTGCTCACGCTAGCGCGATGACAGCTATCTCAAGTATGTGTACACGAGCAGGGGAATCACACCCCTGTCTTGTAATGTAGACTTAGCCTAAAAGTGAGGCTTTGGGGAATGGTGTTGCAGCCTAGATTGTAAAGACAAGTGAAATGTGTTTGAAGGCAAGAGGAGGAGGCAGGCTCTTCCCAGCACGCCCAGAACTGTTTCTTCTGTGTCCTCCTCATATTGAGTAAAGTCACACCTAATGGTATTTCCTCCCAGGGGATATGGGGCAATAGATACAGACAATCTCGGGTACTACGAGGACTGTTTCATGGGGAAAACTGTCACCCGGTGAGGCAAGCAAAAGGAGGCTTCCCCTGAGGGCTGCTCTTCTGACAGTTTCACCACAGTCCTATGACCTGGAACTTCCAGCTTCATCCTGGTCATGGGAAAATAAAAGCAGGCTTCTCCCTACCAGAGCTAGGAACACCTCCTTTGAGGCCTTCATTCCTGGCCCAGTTTAAAACAGGTGAGATTGGAAGCCAATGAAAGCAGTATACCCAGCACACATCAAGGTTTGCTTATTTCCACCCAATCCTTTTTTACGTGGATTTGTTGTTCTGAGCCTCATTATCTCCCTTGCATGTAGCTTTGATCAGACTGAGATATTGCCTGAATGTCAAGTCTCAGTAGAGATGGGCAACAACTAGTACCCCACTCAGAAAGTGCATATTAGAAAAGTTAGTCTGATTGAATTGAGTTCCAGAGTTTGGGATCCAAACTGAAAGACTGCGTGAGAAAAGGGCTTTTTTTCTGATGAGAGGGTGGCAAGACCAATTTGGAAGGCAGATTACACAACTGTCCCATTGCCTGGTGGCCTGAACTCTGAGACAGGCCAAGAGACAGGATAATTACTACGTAGGCAGAAATAAGACATGTTGTGTTTGTGCAGTGCTTGCAAGAGTAGGAATTTGTATGAGTCCCCCTTCAGGTGGTGACTGAGGAAGGGAAGGATGGAGAAGGGCCTTTGTAGAAGACTAAACACAGGGCAATTCGAGTTTTACAAGGAAATGGGTTGGTTTAGTTTTACCTGCTCCAGAATAAGAATTTCTGTTTTCTAAGGATTTAAGGATTTAAGGATCCCCAGGTTTTAAAGATTAGTTATGAGGAAAGGGTCACATGAGGGAATATTGTCTGAGAGACAATATTGTCACTGTCTGATTTCCAGACCAGTTAATGTTTTTTTCTACCATTGACATCAGTTGCAGATGAGCCACAACTTTACCTCAGGCCAGGACAGGTAAGAAATGTCCCTTCCTGAAGGAGGGAGGTTGATGTTTGTGGTGAAAAATCAGAGGAGAAGAACCCAGCCCTGGGTGTGAGAGGTGACAGATGCCCTGCCTAAATCAGTTGCATGTGGAGATACATTTAATTGTGTATAGTGTTTACCATTGGAGTCTAGGTGTAAGGAGAGGGTAGCCAAGATAATACTAAAGCCAAGTAAATCACACACATTATCTCAAGGATTATTAGGAAATATTTTTTTTAAAAACAACCCATTCCCTGTGTTCTATTCATTGATTCACTATTCAGGATCCTGGTTCCTGCAATTTGGGCAGTTTAATGGCTGCAATACCAGTGCCAAAATAAATATACATAATCTGAATTCCACAAAACCAATTCGGAGCTGATCCTCCTTTGCAGCAGACCTTAGTTCATCCCTCTCTCTTTGTGATTCATCGCAAGCTGCAAAGCGCTTTTACTTTCAGAGATAACTCACACCATCAGACAAGTAAACTAAGGATGAAACTGAAACAGAATTTTATAGTGCTTCTAAACATGACTGGACCATTCAATCAGTGTCAAGTACAACAGTCTGAAGCTTAAGAGTAATATAGAAAAAACAAAAAAAAACCTGTGAAAGGGTCTCTCTGTGTTGAAATCAGAACAAATATCAGATGAGAGAATAATGATTAAATAATTAGAAAACAACTGCATGATGCAAATATTAATGACCTGAAGTTTATCACAAGTAGTCATTTATGGTTCTTGTGGCACTCTGCTTTTGACTCTTGCAACTTAATTAAGCATAAGAATTCTCAAATAAGTTAACAGTGTGTATCCAGTGATTTTCCTTCTGCCTTCTTTGGAGTTTGTGATGTTTGAAAATATGTCTGCAAAAAGTGGGAGTGGATTATGGCTATTTTAGCAATTAACCTTGTTGTTACATATAATTTACATTTTGGTGGTAGCAAAAATATAATTTTATATAATTTCCAGTGACCGATTGGATAACTTCATTTTTCATTCACTTCCCTTTTTATTATTTTATCATATCGAGTGAATATGTACATCATAGCAATAGCAAGTACTTTTGGGGTGTATGGAGTTAAATTAATATTACAAAGGGCATCTCAGAAGATGATGGTGTAAACGTCAAGCTGTTCAGTTACTGAACTGAAGCATCATGAGTTATAAAAAGTCCAATTATCCAGTGACAGTTATTGCCACAAATAATGCAGGCATAAAGGCAGGGCCAAAAGATGAAGCCAGAATACTACTAGCACTTGAGGCCTTCTGTGTTTTCCTTTTTCCTCTCTTCACTTTCATCTTTCTCAAGACCCTTTCTTCAGCCTCTGGCTCTCTGGTGCAATATAGCCCTCTATTCTATCCAGTTGCTAGCTGCATCTTCCCGTCTTGCAGTGTCAATTTGAAAGTTTTGAAGTCTCTTTTGCAAACATCCTTGAATCTGAGCCTAGGTTGGCTCACTGGCATTGGAGTTATCCACAAGTTCTCCATACAGGAGATCCATTGGATGTGTCCTTTGTCCATCCAGTGCAGATGACCAAACCCATAGAGATGTCTGTTTTTGAGAATAGTGATTATATTTAGAAATTTTGCTTTCTTGAATACTTCAATTTCAGGAACTGGGGTTTCTCACTTGTTTAGAATATGGCAAAGACAACAGGTGTGGAAGGTAATTAGCCTCTTCTCATGCCTGCTGTTGGTAGTCCAAGTCTCACCACCATACAGCAGAATGCTCAAAACTCATGTCTGGTTAAACCAATATCTTGGTGTTCAATGTCAGTTTTCTGGTATCACACACACACTTGGTCAGTTGGCAGAATCATAGGACTGGAAGGGATTTTGAGAGGTCATCTAATCCAGACCCCTGCACTCATGGCAGAACTAAGTATTATTTAGACCGCCCCGACAGGTGTTTGTCTAATGTGCTCTTAAAAATCTCGATTACAGAGTTTCCACAACCTCCCAAGGCAATTTATTCTCATGCTTAACTACCCTGACAGTTAGGAAGTTTTACCTAAAAACCAACTGAATCCGCCTTTGCTGCAATTTAAGTCCATTGCTTCTTGTCCTATCCTCAGTGGTTAAGGAAAACGATTTTTCTCCCTCCTCTTTGTAACAACCTTTTGTGAACTTGAAAACTGTTATCATGTCCCCTCTCAATCTTCTCTTCCTCAGACTAAACAAACCCAATTTTTTCAGTCTTCCCTCATAGGTCATGTTTTCAAGACCTTTAATCATTTTTATTTTTCTTCTCTGTGCTTTCTACAGTTTGTCCACATCTTTCCTGAAATGTGACACCCAGAGTTGGACACAGTACTCCAGTTGAGGCCTAATCAGCACATAGTAGAGTGGGAGAATTACTTCTCGTGTCTCGCTTATAACACTCCTGCTAATACATTCCAGAATGATGTTTGCATTTTTTTGCAAGAGTGTTACACTGTTGACTCATATTTAGCTTGTGATCCACTTTGACCCCCAGATCCCTTTCTGCAGTACTCCATCCTAGGCAATCATTTCCCATTTTCTGTGTGTGCAACTGATTATTCCTTCCTAAGTGGAGTACTTTGCATTTGTCCTTTTTGAATTTCATCCTATTTATTTCAGACCATTTCTCCAATTCGTCTAGATCATTTTGAATTTTAATCCTATCCTCCAAAGCACTTGGAATTTGCAACTGATCTCAGCTTGTTATCATCCACAAACTTTATAACTGTACTCTCTGTGCCAATGTGGTGGTTGCCTTTCTGATGTGAGAATTAAGATTGTCATCCAAAGATAAATTATCCGATATATTTGATCCTAGATAGCAGAACTTGTGCACAGCTTCTAGCATGATGCTCACTAATAAAACTTCTGGTACAGTCAACACACCCTGAGTCATAATCTTTGTCTTCTTTAGGCTGATGGTTAGTCCAAATTCTTCACAAGCTAACACAAAGCTATCGCAAAGTTGCTGGAACGCCTTTTCATTGTGTGTGGTGAGCACTGAGTCATCAGTGAAAAGAAGTTCTCTTAGCAGCAGCTGTTTGACTTTGCTTTTTGCTCTTAAATGTGAATTGCAGAAATGTTTTCCATCTGATCTTGTATGAAGATGTACACCCTCGGTGCCAGCTGAGAAAACATGATGAGGCAGCAGGGAGAAGAATATAACAAAGGGTGCCAAAACTCATCCAGTGTTTGACAGCACTGTGGTTCTCTAACCTGTCAGATTGATCATAAACATACTAAACTGTAGTCTTCATGCCATCATAGAAGGATCAGATCATAGTGAGGAGGATGAGAGGGCAGCCAATTCTCTCTAGCAATTGGGAAAGGGTCAGTTCTGCAGACCAAGTAAAAAGCCTCTGTAAAATCTTTGAAAGCTATGTAAAGAGCTTTTCCTTGCTCTTGACACTTTTCTTGAAGCTGCCTTAGTGCAAAGACCATATTGATAGTTGATTCAAAAGCATGGAAGTTATGCTGACTCTATTCTGGATATGCACATTCTGTCTTGCGGTCTTTTGAGATGACCTATGTGAATGTCTTGCCTACAGCACTAATACAGAGACTTCTGGATTTGTAATGACTCTGCTCAATTTTGTTTTTACAAAACATTATTACCGTAGCATCCTTCATGTCTTCTGTTATCTCTCCTTCCCTCCAGGAGACCAGCAAGACATTGTGCAGATGCTTAAGCACAACCTGTCCTCCTTGTTTTAGTCCTTCGGCTGGAATTCCAATTTTTTATATAGCATTTCCTAGTGCTCGGGAGGTGATTGCCTTTACCTTTTCAAGCTTATTTTATAGATGATTATATATCAAGCTCTTTGATAGTCTGGAACCTGGGAATCCCATGTAGTGCTGCTTCAGAAACAGTGGTTTCACCAGAATAGAGCTAGTGTTACATCCAGAGTTCATAGAATCAGAATATCAGGGTTGGAAGGGACCCCAGAAGGTCATCTAGTCCAACCCCCTGCTCGAAGCAGGACCAATTCCCAGTTAAATCATCCCAGCCAGGGCTTTGTCAAGCCTGAACTTAAAAACCTCTAAGGAAGGAGATTCTACCACCTCCCTAGGTAACGCATTCCAGTGTTTCACCACCCTCCTAGTGAAAAAGTTTTTCCTAATATCCAATCTAAACCTCCCCCACTGCAACTTGAGACCATTACTCCTCGTTCTGTCATCTGCTACCATTGAGAACAGTCTAGAGCCATCCTCTTTGGAACCCCCTTTCAGGTAGTTGAAAGCAGCTATCAAATCCCCCCTCATTCTTCTCTTCTGCAGACTAAACAATCCCAACTCCCTCAGCCTCTCCTCAAGTCATGTGTTCTAGACCCCTAATCATTTTTGTTGCCCTTCGCTGGACTCTCTCCAATTTATCCACATCCTTCTTGTAGTGTGGGGCCCAAAACTGGACACAGTATTCCAGATGAGGCCTCACCAATGTCGAATAGAGGGGAACGATCACGTCCCTCGATCTGCTCGCTATGCCCCTACTTATACATCCCAAAATGCCATTGGCCTTCTTGGCAACAAGGGCACACTGCTGACTCACATCCAGCTTCTCATCCACTGTCACCCCTAGGTCCTTTTCCACAGAACTGCTGCCGAGCCATTCGGCCCCTAGTCTGTAGCGGTGCATTGGATTCTTCCGTCCTAAGTGCAGGACCCTGCACTTATCCTTATTGAACCTCATCAGATTTCTTTTGGCCCAATCCTCTAATTTGTCTAGGTCCCTCTGTATCCTATCCCTGCCCTCCAGCGTATCTACCACTCCTCCCAGTTTAGTATCATCCGCAAATTTGCTGAGAGTGCAATCCACACCATCCTCCAGGTCATTTATGAAGATATTGAACAAAACCGGCCCCAGGACCGACCCCTGGGACACTCCACTTGACACCGGCTGCCAACTAGACATGGAGCCATTGATCACTACCCGTTGAGCCCGACAATCTAGCCAGCTTTCTACCCATCTTATAGTGCATTCATCCAGCCCATACTTCCTTAACTTGCTGACAAGAATACTGTAGGAGACCGTGTCAAAAGCTTTGCTAAAGTCAAGAAACAATACATCCACTGCTTTCTCTTCATCCACAGAACCAGTAATCTCATCATAAAAGGTGATTAGATTAGTCAGGCATGACCTTCCCTTGGTGAATCCATGCTGGCTGTTCCTGATCACTTTCCTCTCATGCAAGTGCTTCAGGATTGATTCTTTGAGGACCTGCTCCATGATTTTTCCAGGGACTGAGGTGAGGCTGACTGGCCTGTAGTTCCCAGGATCCTCCTTCTTCCCTTTTTTAAAGATTGGCACTACATTAGCCTTTTTCCAGTCATCCAGGACTTCCCCCGTTCGCCACGAGTTTTCAAAGATAATGGCCAATGGCTCTGCAATCACAGCCGCCAATTCCTTCAGCACTCTCGGATGCAACTCGTCCGGCCCCATGGACTTGTGCACGTCCAGCTTTTCTAAATAGTCCCTAACCACCTCAGTTACAGTTACATCTGTTTGCGTCTGTTGATGATGCATTAAGAGATTTGAGGGCAGTCTTCTTGGCTGAAGGACTTATTGGACTCTTGATTCCATCTTACATCTCTTAGATTTCCATTCCAAAAGGACATTTGTGTCTTCTCGTACAGATCCAGCCAGTATAATTGGGCACCTTGCCTTGCTGTTCATTGCAACACACTCTTGGCCAATATGAAGGTAACACATGTCTTAGGGGTTCATAATGAGGGGTCATAATGTGGTGGAGATAGGCTGTGTATTTTGCTTCAATAACTGTAAGCGTTTCTTCTGAATATGCTGCAAACCCAGTCTCTCTTGTAGTCATTTTTACCAAAAGCGAAGGTTGCAGCTGCACTTATATTCATTCTGAGAGTATTACATGTTGTGTCAGCATTCAGGGGAGATGCAGTCGAAGACATAGCTTCCCTGAGAGTCACAGTGAATTGGAGACCGCTTTGTTGGTCTCTTGTGTTGTTGATGTTAATATGTGAGCAACAGCTCTGTTTCGTAAGATGGAATTTCCATAGGGAAAGGCTTATTTTGCAGCATATAAGTGCATGGTCTGTGTCACAGTCTGCACTGTGTAAATGGCTGGCAAGGAGAACCCATAGGTATTTTCTATGTGTGTGTCACGGGGTGCCTTACTCACCCCTGGAGCTCCTCCTTCTGGCCACATCTAGGGATTAGCTCTGTCAGGTCAACGCCCCTTCCTGCGGTTGCACTCCATCACTCTCTTTGTGTCTCGCTCCCTTGGAACTCAGTAGCTCTCACTTTTTGGCTTGGCCCTCCAGCCATATCATGATAGTCCTACCCTTTCGGGATATCAAAGTATCTCAGGACCTACTGTCCCATGCCATCTTCCCATTCACTGCCCCTTAACAGTGCCACTTCCCCAATGGTTGGTGTGTGGAGGCCCGCTTCCACACTGGGTTCCAGCCTAGGGACCCGACAACAAGGAGTCAAGGTCTGCACAGTCCTGAACCTCAAATCTATAACCCTGGGCTATTTCCAACCTTGCCTTCTCTCACCCTGAGGGGGACTGCAGCCTCACTCTCTGCAGCCCCCAGCTGCTGGGCTTTATACAGTCCCCTCCTGTTCCTGTCCAGCTGAGCCTTGTCTCTAATTAGTCCTTGCCCCCAGAGTCCTCCTCCAGGTGCAGGCTAGGTGGCTAATTGGCCCATCTGGCCACCTTAATCCCTTCAGGCCTTGTGAAGGGTGGACACGTCATCACAGGGTGACAGTTAAATGCAGTTGGTGCCAGTGTCCAGATCTGGGTTGTCTCTGCAGATCTTCCAGTGATGACCACCTTGGAAGGTGTTGATAATACACAATCTTCAGTTGGTCCAGAGTTTTTGTAGTCTTTGCCCACTACCTTTCATTTTTCCCACTCCATGGTGGCTAGTGCATAGCGGCCCATCTCTTGAACTGTGAAAACTCTAGTGCCGAAGTAGATAGAGTAGCTTGCTCAGTGGTTGCTTACTAATGATGCTGTCAAGTAGCTGATAGAATAAGTCCTTCTCTTCCGAAATGGAGGAAAGTTTTGGGGCAGATGTACTGATGATCTTGGCAAAGCCAACCGTGGTGCATATTCTTAGTGATATGATACAATTCAGATTTTGTAACCGGACATTCAATCCTGGGTGCTAATGAGTTTTTGACTGCAAAACCCACCCTCTCTTCATGGTGGGTTTGTTTGCTTTTTCTATGCCAGAAAAAGGTGTAGCGCAGCAAACGTACAGACCCTGTGTCTAGTGCCAGAGACAGTGGCTATGTTGATGTTAACAACTTTCAGTCAATAATGACAGACTTTCTAGGGTCCTTGACATCCTCCAGATTGTTAGCTATACCAGTGCACATTGTCCTCACATTCCAACAAGCAAGTTTGAAGAGGGTGACCGTGGTTCCTGAATCGTAAACACATACACCTAGGCAGGAAAAAAAACAGTGGCAGAGGCTTGCCTTAGGACCAAAGCCCCCCTTTCAGCATTATCAACTGGACCCAAAGGCTTGGTGACCAAGATGGTTGGAAACCAGCACAGCAGAGGGGCAGAGCTGAGCTGCAGAGACAACCACCTGATGTTTCCTTCACAGCAGATTTGGGTTAGGATTTGCTCCCCTTATCTTTGTTCAGCTGAGAACTAGATGGAAGGCAGCAGTGCCAGATGGAGTTTCTCCTTTGCGGACATTGTTTTTCAATCCATTGGGGATCTGGCATACCCCCCTACCACTCAGTGTGTGGTGGGGTTTCCGATTTAGTCACCAAGCACCCAACCTCCACTGGGTTATGTGATATCAGTGGCATGTCTTACCTGCCTGACCTGACCTGACCATAAATTAATATTAATAACAATAAAGATTGATGTAAATAATTTCACAAATAAAAGTACTAACCAATTAATTCTTATCACCTCCCTATGTGGACAGTACAGTAACTCCTGTTGTTTTTAGCTTCTAGATAGTAAAATTGAGGCAGACAGGTTAAGTGAATTTCCCAAAGCCAGAGGGAATCCATAGCGGAGCCAAGACTAGAACTCATTAATTCATTGTTCCCATCCAGTATTTGGGGTCCTAAACCTCACCTTTAAATTTTGCTTTGTGACAATTCTTTAGATGAAGTGCCTTTTTGAGTCACAGTTTGAAAATAAATGTATAGTGTTTTATCCCATTTAAAATAATTAACCCAGGTTTTACCCTACTGTGCTCTGGGAGCAATTCAAAATGAGAAAATACGTAGAAGGCAATATTCTCCTGAGGCAAACTGTGCAAAATGAAAAGGAGAGTGAATTATAAATTACATTGCTATCATTTTGATAAATGATTTGATTATGAGAAATGATCATTTGAACTAAATTATATACTAGAATGTTAGAACTAGCTATATGAGTGCAACTGTCACTGCTGTGAGTGGGAAATTTGGTCCTTAGGGCTGTGCAGATAGATATAATTTCATTTTGTAGAGGGTTTTGATATTTCCACAAAGGAAATGGAGTCCTGACTCAGGGGCAGTCCACCCCAGAGACATGGAGCTGAAAGCCCTGGGAGACTGGGCTGCTAAGGAGTCATGAGCTTTGGGAGCTGGCACTTCCAGTCTCTTGACTCCCCACCAGGTCCCTTGATGGGTTGAAGGGGAGCAGAGAACCTGCAAGCCCTGGCAGAGCCAGGAGCAGGGGCATGCACAAAAGGGGAAGAGGGGGGAAGCCGCAGCACATGACACCCCCCTCAAGTAATTGGCAGGGGTGCAGAACTCCTCCAGGGGCTGCGGCAGGGGCACAGAACATTTTTTACACAACTATTGTACATTGAACCTTTACAGGGGCAACGGGCCTCCAATATCTGTACTGGAGAGGGCTGGACAGTGCAGGACACACATTTTCTGGGAGAAAATTTGGGACTAGAAGTATGTTGGGTCACCCGACAAGCAGTAAACTAGGCTGCTGGAAGCCAGAGTGTGGCTGGTGTGCTGCTAGGGTCACTGTTGCTGGACTAGGGCTGTAGCTATGCACAGTCGCTGAAGGTATGATTGGCCGGCTAATTGTGAGCAACCCAAGTTGGAAGCTACAACAGCAAAGCATTGTAAAGCATCCAAGGTGGCAGGGCAGGTGGTGACACAGCCCTTCGCTGGTCTGGATTGCACCCTGGAATGTCATAGTGGGTCGGGATGGTTTCAGTGAGTTCATGAGTTATGCAGAACCATTGACCAAAACCACTATATAAAGGCAGGGTGCAGCCGCCTCTGTAGCCTAAAGGTGACAGTGGTGGTTATGGAATGGCTGTGGTGTCTATGCAACTGCTTCATGTGCTGACTATGGGCTGGGGGAGGATTACACCTGACTAACTGCCACGCAAATGACAAAGCCTGTATACTTGGCGTGTGCCTAGAAGACAAGAAATGGTCACCTTCCATCCTGAATTCAATGGGAGTTTTACTTGAGTAAGGACTGCAGGATTTGGCCTGATAAATTTTGAAGCATACTAACTAGAAATGCTTAAAATATAAGCTAAAAGACTATTATTTATCTTTGTGCTTTCCATATATTTGTGGTATCCTTTATCGTTTGTTTCAGAGTAACAGCCGTGTTAGTCTGTATTCGCAAAAAGAAAAGGAGTACTTGTGGCACCTTAGAGACTAACCAATTTATTTGAGCATGAGCTTTCGTGAGCTACAGCTCACTTCATCGGATGCATACCGTGGAAACTGCAGCAGACTTTATATACACACAGAGAATATGAAACAATACCTCCTCCCACCCCACTGTCCTGCTGGTAATAGCTTATCTAAAGTGATCATCAAGTTGGGCCATTTCCAGCACAAATCCAGGTTTTCTCACCCTCCACCCCCCCACACACAAATTCACTCTCCTGCTGGTGATAGCCCATCCAAAGTGACAACTCTCTACACAATGTGCATGATAATCAAAGTGGGCCATTTCCTGCACAAATCCAGGTTCTCTCACCCCCTCACCCCCCTCCCAAAAACCACACACACAAACTCACTATCCTGCTGGTAATAGCTCATCCAAACTGACCACTCTCCAAGTTTAAATCCAAGTTAAACCAGAACATCTGGGGGGGTGGGGGGTAGGAAAAAACAAGGGGAAATAGGCTACCTTGCATAATGATAGTGAGTTTGTGTGTGTGGTTTTTGGGAGGGGGGTGAGGGGGTGAGAGAACCTGGATTTGTGCAGGAAATGGCCCAACTTGATTATCATGCACATTGTGTAGAGAGTTGTCACTTTGGATGGGCTATCACCAGCAGGAGAGTGAATTTGTGTGGGGGGGTGGAGGGTGAGAAAACCTGGATTTGTGCTGGAAATGGCCCAACTTGATGATCACTTTAGATAAGCTATTACCAGCAGGACAGTGGGGTGGGAGGAGGTATTGTTTCATATTCTCTGTGTGTATATAAAGTCTGCTGCAGTTTCCACGGTATGCATCCGATGAAGTGAGCTGTAGCTCACGAAAGCTCATGCTCAAATAAATTGGTTAGTCTCTAAGGTGCCACAAGTACTCCTTTTCTTTTATCGTTTGTATGACTGAAGAGCCATGTGGACCTAACCCAATCAAACCTCTTATGCTGAGCACTGTACAAACTAATGCATAAGATTATTATGATTATAATATCATTCATAACTCCCTTGTACATTATTTTCTAGCTTTGATTTTTTGTTATAATTATCCTTCCATTCCATTGCAATTGAGTGATATCTGGATTAGGAGGTAATCATTCCTTCCTTGTCTCTTATTCTTTTTTCTTTGTGTTAGTTTATTTGTTTGTCTTTTGAATTCACGACACTGCATTTTTGCTTAATCTTCTATTCGCTGTTATGTTGTTAGAGTGGTTATAAATGTCTTTAATGGTGTTTCCCTGTGCTATGGTTCATGTCTCCTTGGTATGATGCATGTCTGCTAATGCGCTGTGTACTCTTTTTTGTGTTTGTTTCAACAAATTATTTACTTTAACACATAAGTCCTCTATTCTCTCTATAGAAGTAATATTTTTAAATGTCCTTACAAAATCCTCTCTGCTTTGATTCTACTTTCTTAGGAGGAAAGACCATGAGATCATGAAGGTTAAGGTAAGACAGAATATTCTTTTGCACTTATGAAGCCACAGACAATGATAGCGAATCTCTTCCACTTGCAATTAATATACCACCACAAAAATAAGCTGAAAACATCAGTTGCGATGGACAATGTTTGTGTTAGCAAACACAGGAAGATTAAAGATAATATAGACAAGAGTGACAGGTTTCAGAGGAACAGCCGTGTTAGTCTGTATTCGCAAAAAGAAAAGGAGTACTTGTGGCACCTTAGAGACTAACCA
Source organism: Caretta caretta (assembly GCF_965140235.1). NCBI lineage: Eukaryota > Metazoa > Chordata > Testudines > Cheloniidae > Caretta > Caretta caretta. The sequence continues at coordinate 70,089,360 of NC_134206.1, read as the reverse complement.
ATTTATTTGAGCATGAGCTTTCGTGAGCTACAGCTCACTTCATCGGATGCATACCGTGGAAACTGCAGCAGACTTTATATACACACAGAGAATATGAAACAATACCTCCTCCCACCCCACTGTCCTGCTGGTAATAGCTTATCTAAAGTGATCAACAGGTGGGCCATTTCCAGCACAAATCCAGGGGGTGGAGGGTGAGAAAACCTGGATTTGTGCTGGAAATGGCCCACCTGTTGATCACTTTAGATAAGCTATTATCAGTAGGACAGTGGGGTGGGAGGAGGTATTGTTTCATATTCTCTGTGTGTATATAAAGTCTGCTGCAGTTTCCACGGTATACATCTGATGAAGTGAGCTGTAGCTCACGAAAGCTCATGCTCAAATAAATTGGTTAGTCTCTAAGGTGCCACAAGTACTCCTTTTCTTTTTATAGACAAGAGTGGAATTTACAGCAAGTTTGTAAGTCAGAAAGACACTTTCCCTAGACATCAAATCCACTTTTCAAAGTACAAAGTGAAATCCATGGAAACACCTTGATTATTCATTTCTGCCTTTAGGGATCAACAAATATCTCCTGCTGCAAGCAGTGACAATAAATCTTTAAGGCAATAAAAGTGACAAAAATTAGTATGAAAATTGTATTAAGGTTTTACAAAGATAAGCAATAGACTCATATTGCTCTATCTGAGCCAAGAAATATGCTACAAAGATAAAGAGTCATCATAAGTAATAGGTTATTTCTAGGGGACTTGTTAGTTCAGGGGATTGGTAATGGGATATCGATTCTCTCATATTGAGGTCATTCATTCATTTTCCTCCCCCAGATCTCTCTCCTGCACATATATCCATGGGAGGGGAAAATCTAGCACCTCCCAACTCCCTAACCTTTTTAAAATTTATTTTTATTGAGAAAAGAAAGGTGGTAGAGTCTACGTGTAAGGCAGGAAATAGGGATTGATCCTGTCTCCACTGAAGCCAGTGGGATTTTGCTATTTATTTTCAATCGCTGCAAGATGAGACACTAAATGGTCCCAATTAGGTTACGTGGTTCACATCATAAATCCAACGGAGTTTATTTCCTTGGTTATGGCTGCCTCACATCACCCTCTTTAAATTGGGATCCCTACCATGTAAGGGAGAGGCACAGAAAAATAATGCAGTCTGATCACTTCACATCTCCCTCCAACTCACCCTCTTCTCCCTTAGCCTGCCTACTTCACTTGCATAGATGAACTCATGGAGCACAATCCATAGGTTGAGGAGGATGGGGCATAGCTTTGAAGGCAGCTGAATCTCTTTTCTGCACTGGAGAGGGAGAGCCATATATGGAGAGGAACCTCCATGATCAGAGCTCTAGGGCCCTTTCACTTCCATTGGAAGGATGGTCCTCTGGTTAAGGCAAGGAGTTGGGAGACCTGGGTTCAATTACCACCTCTGCTGGAGACTTTCTGTGTGGCCTCGGGAAAGTCATTTAGCCTCTCTATGTCTCAGTTCCTAACCTGAAAAAAGATGGCATTATTATTCCATTACTTCCCAGGGGTGCTTTGAAGATAAATATATTAAATATTCTAAGGCACTCAGATACTATGGTGATGACGAGCATATAAGTACCTTAGATTAATCCAAGAACCCCTCCTGAAGTTAATGAGGCCACAGCATAGAGAGTAGAACCATTTCCTTTCCCTGACAGGTTTTTTTTGCCGGGGGGTGAGGGTGTACATTCTTCATCTATTTTTAAATTGTTCCATTTGGAATTACTCCTATAGCAAAGTATAGAATATTTATTATCAGGGCCACATTATATTAGACACTATAGAGACAATAGTTGAAAATCAATCAGTAATCAGTCATAAATAACTAGGTACAAACTTCATTCTATATGGATAACAACTTGGGTGCATCTTTTCAAGGACAGGCTTCCCATCTCTTATAAATATTTTATGTTCTTTATGAGGTTTAAAGAATATGGCAGGCTAAACAAATGATTTAAATTTATTCTAAGCATTAAATACCTATATAATACCTATAGGTATTATATAGGTATATATATATATATATAGGTATTTATATATAATATAAATAGTAATATAAATATAATATATAGGTATTTAATGCTTAGAATAAATTTAAATCATTTGTTTAGCCTGCCATATTCTTTAAACCTCATAAAGAACATAAAATATTTATAAGAGATGGGAAGCCTGTCCTTGAAAAGATGCACCCAAATTGGTACAAACTTCATTCTATATGGATAACAAGTTATTTATGACTGATTACTGATTGATTTTCAACTATTGTCTCTATAGTGTCTAATATAATGTGGCCCTGATAATAAATATTCTATACTTTGCTATAGGAGTAATTCCAAATGGAACAATTTAAAAATAGATGAAGAATGTACACCCTCACCCCCCGGCAAAAAAAACCTGTCAGGGAAAGGAAATGGTTCTACTCTCTATGCTGTGGCCTCATTAACTTCAGGAGGGGTTCTTGGATTAATCTAAGGTACTTATATGCTCATCATCATCATAGTATCTGAGTGCCTTAGAATATTTAATATATTTATCTTCAAAACACCCCTGGGAAGTAATGGAATAATAATGCCATCTTTTTTCAGGTTAGGAACTGAGACATAGAGAGGCTAAATGACTTTCCCGAGGCCACACAGAAAGTCTCCAGCAGAGGTGGTAATTGAACCCAGGTCTCCCAACTCCTTGCCTTAACCAGAGGACCATCCTTCCAATGGAAGTGAAAGGGCCCTAGAGCTCTGATCATGGAGGTTCCTCTCCATATATGGCTCTCCCTCTCCAGTGCAGAAAAGAGATTCAGCTGCCTTCAAAGCTATGCCCCATCCTCCTCAACCTATGGATTGTGCTCCATGAGTTCATCTATGCAAGTGAAGTAGGCAGGCTAAGGGAGAAGAGGGTGAGTTGGAGGGAGATGTGAAGTGATCAGACTGCATTATTTTATATTAATTATAATTATATTATATATATATATATATATTAAAAATCAGGATAGAAGTGTTTCTTTGGAATAAAATGTTCCATAAACCAATTTATATCAAACGAACATGGTACCTCATCCCAAATCCCGGTCAGACACTGTAGGTAAAATAGATGCACACAGGAGAAGAGGATAACATTGAGCAGGGAAGGAGACATATTCCATATTATTTCTTCAGATTATCCCTTTTGCTATAAAAAGACATTTCTGCTAGATACCACACCACAGAGACTATACACAGAATGGACACAATTAGTGTTATTTAAAAGGAGTGGAGGGATACTTCCTGGGGTATGATTTTAGTCAGACACAGTAGAAAAAATTGTTCTGATGGCAATAGAAGCTAGTGTGAAAGCGCAGTTTAGCTGGATAATATTCCTCCTTATCATTTTACAGTCTTTCTGGGGGAGAATGAATATAAATTAGCAAGCAAAATAGCGTCTTGCAATTCAATAGGAAAATGAGGAGAAAATGAGTCTTCATTCTGTGCTTTACAAACTGAGATTAACAGGTATATGAGTATTAAGCAATGTACTAATAAATATAAAAATCAATGTATGACTTTTCTGATGCCTCAAATTAGGGAAATTACATCTGACAGTCTGGGATGGGCGTTAATGGTGAAGTTCATGAAGGGCAAAGCGCTCGGACAAAGTACTTTGCAAGCTGGGAAGGCAGTGGTTGCAGCACAGGGAAGCTGTCTGCAAGCCAAAGGAAGTCTGTGAGGTAGCAGGTGGTCAGCAGGCTGCTGCCGGAACTGGAGAACCTTGTGCAGACAGCAGGCTGTGAATGTCAGATACTGTAACTAGATTCAGATGTGTGAAGAACTATTGGGGAAGTAGCAGCGAGTGGGCATGGGCTGGGCAGAGAGGGCCCCAAAGAGAACTCTGGTGACATAATGCCAAGTGGCTAGCTCAGGTCTTAAAGGAATAAAAACCATAAAGAAGGCTATTGCAGCCAAAGTGCCCTAGTCACTGGGGATTATTATGGGAAGTGCTCAGTGTGCTCAGACTGGGTGTAGGGCCAACAAGAATGGGCTATGGTCTTTGTAAAGGACACTATATATAGCCAGGGATGGGGGGGAGGTTACCCTGCTACTGCAGTTGGAGCAGTGAGCTGGAGCAGCATAGCAAGTGTCATCACAGTAGCAGGGGGAATAGCCGACAATGAGAGTGATCCTGGCCAGGAAACTTCCTATTTGCCTTTAATACCAGAATGGATGGAGAGGGCACCACAGGAGCCCAAGCCCTGTGTTGGATGGCTTTCTGGGTGGCAAGCTAAGAACCACTGTTTTCTCTGGAATTGTAACTGTTTAAGCCATGTACTTCGGGTGTTTTCAACCTTTCCTTTAGTCCTATGACAGACAGCTTATTGGGACTCAGCAGGGATAGAGCCTTCAGCCCATACCTCTGAGTTGTGGTGTACCTGGCACAATATGGACTATCATTAGGTGCCCAAATACCTTTGAGAATCTGATTGATAGGCTCCAGTATCTGGTTAATATTCATCAAGCACTGGGAAACTAGTATAATGACTAAGGAGCCAGTAAACACTCCTACATTTCAGTTGCCTCAGTTATTTGATCCATCTTTGTTGTTCAAACAGCAGCACCTCAGGTTTCATTAGTTAGATGGGTGAAGCTATGTGAATGAAAGAAATCACCTTTAAAGTCCCTATTTACTACATGGGCTTCATGAGTTCTCAATTCAGATGCAGAATGTTTCAATCAGTCACTGAGTTCTCTCTCTCTCTCTCTCTCTGCCCCCCCCCCCTCAGGCTGTGGGTCAGAGCCTCAGATGGTGTACATTTGTGGTGCCCAACCTTATTACACAGGAGGGCCACATAAACCTAAGCACAAATTGTGTGAGCCAAATAGATTCTACATATTTTAATAAGATTTAAAGTCACCTGTATTAATTTATATTTTAAATTCAGCTTGTTTCATATGATTTAGATAGGTTGTTTCTGTGTACAGCATTGTCTATTTACACACTTGTGTAAACTAAAATGATGTAAACATGATGACAATACGCTAATGAATCAGCCATTAGTATATTGTCTTGAAGCAGGCATAGGTCTTATGAAATGCTCTGGTGGGCTTTGTATGGGCCATAGGTTAGGCACTCTACTGTACATCAGCACAGATATGCTGACGTCAATACAGCTAAGTTACACTAACTGAAGAACTGGGCTTGTATACTTGTCTTTCCTTATTGTTTTTCTGAACCTGATATAAATTGCTGACAAAAACCAAAACAATTTTTTTTCTTACGCAAAGTATTCGTGTCCTTTATGCCACCTCTGCATCATATGGAGAGGCACTTCAAATTCATTTCCTGAGCAAACAACATTAGCTTTAATTAAATATCAACAGTACAAAATGTATTATCGCAACGCCTTCATAGAAGATAACAGTAAGCCATGTTTATTTTCTTTTTAAAGGTACATTTAGTTAATCAGATAGCAACAGAGTGTTGCTACATAAGCACTAACAACGTTGTCTTGGAGTATATGAGGCAAATAATGGCTGCAGAGCTCTCACTAATGCCAAGTACTGCACTGATTGTATTGAGTACTGAAGTGCTTGACATTAATTGTCACTATCAGAGTCAGAGGTAATAACTGTTACACTGGATTTGTGTCTTGTTTTGTCTTTTGGCTAAAAATGTTGAAAAGAAGAAAGCTTAGCGAAGAAGAATCCAATTATTTTTAGCAGCTCACATTCATTTCTGACAACATTGGGTGATGTATGATGTAGATAATATTCTGGAAAGTGAGCATGCTATGTTGAGGAGAATGGATTCTGATTAACTCAGAAGTTAGTTCCAAAGCTGTATATTTGTCTTTCTAAAAATATTAATATTACCTGAAAATTACAGGGCCATGAGTTTCTTATGTTATTTTTATTCATTTTTTTGTGTAAGATAGAAGACCAACTTATATATATTTCTGGACTGGATCTGATCGCTTTGCCAACGAGCTGTTATCCTGTGGGTTTGAAATTCATCAGCACAGTCCTATAATCTCTAAAAGTGAAAGCTGAATGTAATAGCGTTGTGTTGTTACATTTGTTCATTGCGTGAGTCAGTTCATAAAGTGTCTGTTTTATTTGTCACATGTTGATTTTTGCCCTTATCCAATCCAAATACAGCAACACCAAGTAAGTTGCTACAAATCTGTTCACTTAGTCAGACCCTAATGTCTCCCTATCACAATGTTTAGGGTGGAAGTGAAGAAAATCACAGAAAAACCATAGAATCATAGAATATCAGGGTTGGAAGGGACCTCAGGAGGTCATCTAGTCCAACCCCCTGCTCAAAGCAGGACCAATCCCCAACTAAATCATCCCAGCCAGGGCTTTGTCAAGCCTGACCTTAAAATCTTCTAAGGAAGGAGATTCCACCACCTCCCTAGGTAACACATTCTAGTATTTCACCACCCTCCTAGTGAAAAAGTTTTTCCTAATATCCAACCTAAACCTCCCCCACTGCACTTGAGACCACTGCTCCTTGTTCTGTCATCTGCTACCACTGAGAACAGTCTAGATCCATCCTCTCTGGAACCCCCTTTCAGATAGTTGAAAGCAGCTATCAAATCCCCCCTCATTCTTCTCTTCCTCAGACTAAACAATCCCAGTTCCCTCAGCCTCTCCTCATAAGTCATGTGTTCCAGTCCTCTAATAATTTTTGTTGCCCTCTGCTGGACGTTTTCCAATTTTTCCACATCCTTCTTGTAGGTGGGGTCCAAAACTGGACACAGTACTCCAGATGAGGCCTCACCAATGTCGAATACAGGGGAATGATCACGTCCCTCGATCTGCTGGCAATGACCCTACTTATACATCCCAAAATACTATTTGCCTTCTTGGCAACAAGGGCACACTGTTGACTCATATCCAGCTTCTCGTCCACTGTAACCCCTAGGTCCTTTTCTGCAGAACTGCTGCCTAGCCATTCCGTCCCTAGTCTGTAGCAGTGCATGGGATTCTTCTGTCCTAAGTGCAGGAATCTGCACTTGTCCTTGTTGAACCTCATCAGATTTCTTTTGGCCCAATCCTCTAATTTGTCTAGGGCCCTCTGTATCCTATCCCTACCCTCCAGCATAGCTACCTCTCCTCCCAGTTTAGTGTCATCTGCAAACTTGCTGAGGGTGCAATCCACACCATCCTTCAGATCATTAATGAAGATATTGAACAAAACCGGCCCAAGGACCGACCCTTGGGGCACTCCACTTGATACCGGCTGCCCACTAGACATGGAGCCATTGATAAAAGGAAAACTCTGAAGGGAATGGCAACTATACTGGATAATCTTCCTAACCCCATTTATACAGCCACTTTGCCACCTCTGCAAAACATGCACATGACCAAAGAGGATGGAATCAGGAAATAGCTGTTTTCTGTATCATTATTTCATACAAATAGAGGCTAAAGTCAATGTACATTTTTCAAATTAATTAGTGCTGTTTGCAACATTCCATGTTCCCTTGTGACTTCTGTCAGGGAGATCACAAAACAGAAGTACTGGACAGCAGCCAATAACAGTACAGCTAGGCCTGGTCTTGCTTCCATTGCAGAAGAGCGGAACCTAGAAAGAAGGCCGAGGGGGGGAGTCTCTCCACATATCTGCCCGGAGTACCAAAAGGCTCAGGCAAGGGGCTTCTGCAGATTTCTGGCCTTGACCCTCAGTCCAACCTGCATCTGTGCATAACAAGAAGGTGAATGTGTCTCAACAGCTGCGCTTCAAAATCTGCAAGGGTTTTTGATTAGCTTGTTCCTCACCCCTTGATTTTACACAGTAGAGAAACATATGGCTCTTATTTATGTGGGATGTTGATCAGGGCTATATAACTGGGAGCAGTACACAAAGTCACATAGAAAAATAGCTGGTAAGATGTACTATTTTCTCTTTTGGCCAATGAAATGATTGAACAATGACTGCTACTTCCTGACAATGTTATCTGAGCCGGTGAAATACTTTTGCATATATCGAATCTTAATTCCCTACATCAGTAGCATGCAGTGTGACTTAATTCATGAACGTTTGCAAAGTGCTTTGAGATCCTCAGATGGAAATTGCTATAGAAGTGCAAAGTCTTATTGTATCTTAATAAAATCTGACTTTTACTGTAGGCAACAATTGTTCACTGGCTTAGTCATAAACTTGATGATTTAATATTAGAATAGACATGGTGTCTGAACCTTACTCTATACACAATCTTGCACCAATTTAGATAAAAATATTCAAAAACAATGCCTTATGGACTTAAACTAATCTATATACACCATTTTTATACCAATGTGTGTGTGTGTGCACAAGGGTTTTTACTGTTTTAACTAAATTGGTTTAAAACATACCTTGAATTAAACCAGTGCAAATTAGTGTGTAGACAAGATCTGAGATGCTGAATTTTCCCCTATGAGGAGCAACTGACAATTTTTGCATCTCTGATACCATTGAGTTATAATTTTGATCAAATGTTTCCTTTTTAATGGTGATTACTGTAGATATTTCCATTTACAATGTATCTGATATTCCGAGTCTCTGATAAGTTTTCGGAATATTATGGAAAAACTATTGGAGACCATATTTTAATTTTGTGTGAATGTTTCCATATATTAAAAGTGGATTTTCATTTGTTTTCAGCTTTATTTGGTTATCATTTATTTTAGTAACCTTTTATTATGAACATTAGCCTGAAGGCTGTTCTGAACAAAAAGAATCTGCAAGGGTTTTATTAATTGGCTGCTAGGGTCTATGTTTTGGAACTGTTTTCAGTGTTTTCAGGACAGCTATGGAGTAATTCAGCACATAATCCAAAATCTACTCTACACACAATCTTGCACCAGTTTAGATAAAAATATTTAAAAATAGATAAATAATAGATTTAATAATAATAGATACAAATATTCAAAACTCTACGCACAATCTTGCACCAGTTTAGATAATCACAAATCTATAAAGAACTATAAATTCATAGAATTTACAATGCATAATTACAGACAGCAAGATTAGCTCAAACAATAAATAGATATGACACTGCAAAAGTATATGACATAAGGCTCATCAGGACTCAAACCCACAGCTCTAAGACTACCATATAAACATTTCCCTCACTACCACCTGCTGTAAACTAACTGGTTCCTGCATGCCACACTCGCTCCACAAAAGAGGAAGTTCCATCTCAAGTGACCCAAGTAACAGTTGTCTTAGTGATCCCTGATTGATTCCTTGGTCCTATATGAGCCTATAGGTTGTTCCAGGAAGTATCCAAGCAACAATATTGGCTCTCTAGCTAGCTGTCTTAGCTGCCCTACCTCTGAACTCCTGATATTAACTTTGATATTAACTCTCTGGAACCCCAACACTGACCCTGATACCTGGTGGTGACTAATGCCTGACTTGGCTCTGATTCGTGGTTTGACTTAGGACTCTGGCTTTGACTGTCTTCATGGTTCTGACCCCTGGCTTTACTGCCTAACTCACACACCCACTTTTGCCCAGAATCCTGACACCTCCTGATTTACAAGTAACACCTTATGTTGGACCAATCACTAGCATCCAGAATCTCTTGATAAATAAAGCTGGTTCTTCCTAGAATCCCAATTCAACAAAACACTCCAGTATGTGCTTAACTTTAGATATATGAGTATTTCCATTGACTTTAACATTAGCTGTATTTTCTGGATTTCAGTGGGGATATTCCCTGGGGTTTAAGCTAATCAAGTGTTTAAGCATGTTACACAGTATCAAGGCATAACTTTTAGATAACTTAAACTTATGCAAGCCTTGCAGATTCAGGACCTGATTTTCCAAGTTTTGCCCCACTGTAAATGAGTGAAGACCTGTGATCGGGCAGCATTCTTGGGATGTTTTCCAGAAATTACTACATAAGGTGCAAGATAGTGGTGAAACAGGCCCTCAGAGTTTGAGTTTAGTTTAGATTAGAACCCAAAACTTGGATCCTTAGCCACATGATCTAAAGCTCTTGAGCCAATATAATTTGACATTAAAATTTGTAAGTACAACCTTAGTATTTAGGGTGCTTCTTCTTTCTGGTTGGGCAGATCTGCAAGTAGCTTTTTCTCTGAGGGTATTTTTGGGTTGGTTTGTTTGTTTGGTTTGGTTTTTTGTTTGTTTTTTTATACTTCCAATTGCAACAAGAAGCTGGAAATGCAAATGGAACAAACAAAAAATAATTGGGGGGGAAAGCTGTCTATTTGTGAACCTTAAATAGGGATGGCTTGAGTTTGATTCTAGAAATAGATTAAAGTTTGTCGGAGAGGGGATGGCTTATCTTCTCTGAAGCAGTTCACCATTCTTCATTTTGACAATCTTGGCCCATATCATCAGATAGAACTCTTGAGCAGCTTTGGTCATTTCAAAACAATAATTTCTAGTACAGTTCTTCAGAATATTTATACCGCTATGGCACTGTTGCTTGAAACTGGCCAAAGGACAGAACTTGTAGGCCTTATTACTCTGAATACGTGGATGTTCTGGTAACTAAGTCAAGCCTGGAGGTCCATTAATGAAGGAGTAAAGGAAGTGTTGCATTGTAGCTGCAGTACTTCCATCATATGTAGCCCATTTGTGAATAAGGATTCTGGACTCCAGTTTAAAGATTCCTTCTTCCCCCTTGAATTTACCAAACTTTCATGTACACTTTTTCTTTCACAACTGTATTTTAAGATGTATTTTAACCTACAGCCAAGATGTAACTGATGATGCCCTTTAGAAAGGATTATCCTACAGTACCAAAGAAGAATTAGTCAATATTATCTTATTGATACACACGCACACAAAGTAGAAAGGAACATTTCTTTACCACCTTATTTCTTTTTATAGTTATATCAATATGTTTTACTCCCAAACTGCAAATAGTTTCATCTGCAGAAGCACACAAAAATGTGAGGTAGAGTAATATTATTTTATAGGTCAAGATTTATAAGAACTATTTTAACAGGAAAGCTATAGGAAGAGCAGGAAAATATAGCTGAGGTTGTAAAAAGAAAATGTTCTCCTCTGAGTTAATGCGGTAAGGGCGAGTTAATACATGTTGTATCTCAGGGCTGGTGTACACTGAGAATTTACTTCAGCATAACTACATCTCTCAGGGGTGTTAAAAATCCATACTCCTAAGAGACATAGCTACACCAACCTAACCCATGGTGTAGACAGTGCGAGGACATAGCTACCTCCTCTCGGAGAGGTGGATTATCTACGCCAATGGGAGAACCCCCTCCCATGGGCGTAGGTAGTGTCTACACAGAAGTGGTGCTGGAGCGCAGCTGCTGTATTTCTGTAGGGTTTTAAGTGTAGACAAGCCCTCAGAAAAATTCAATCTGTTTGTTTCTGGAGAGCAGGAATGCCATTAAAGGTCTGAATTCTAATGCAATGCCACCAGAGAAGACTTACCTTTGAATTTATTGATAGTCTAATAAACACTATAGTAAATCTTGATGTTTTAGCCCATATAAGTTAACGATTATCAAAATCAAGGCTATAAAAGACTACAGAATACTAATGAGCACGTCTTTCCAATGAGCTGGCAATCTGAGGAGAAATGAGCATCTCTTTTGAGATGCTGTAGCATGGAGCCTTTTACAGCACCATTTTAATAAACAGAACATGCTGATTCATATTTTTCCATTCATTTTGCCTGAGATTCAGTAGTTATACTGGAATAGGAACACTATAGGTATCTTATCACTGTAGGCATTATCTATGTTGAATTGGAGTGGAAAATGATAATGATGAAATTACACAAATAAAAATTAAATTTCCTTTATACTTACAATTAATAGTTAGAAAATGGACATAAAATCATCTTTGGAGATAGGATACAAATAAATGACCCAAAATTAAGTTTTTTTTTTTTTATGGGTGAGATTATATTTCCGATCTCAGAATGCCTCCCATCACTTCCAAAAGAGTAGGTAATATGATATCCATTTGACTGAAACATAGAATTAGGGCCCGATTTTCTAATAGCACCCACTGACTTTGATTGGAGTTGCAATTACTCAGCACCTCTGAAAAATCATACTGTAGGCCTCTTTAGGGTAAGTGTCCTCAAGTTAAGCAACAAAACTATGAAGTACACAAAATTACAGGCCACTCTTGAAAAATTAGCTGTAGGTGAGTTTCCCAAGCTTGTACAACCAGTTGGTGGTAGAGTCAATTGTAGAACCCATGTCTAATGGGCTAGAATTTTCAGTAGGTTCTGACTGCTTTGTGTTGCTCTGTTCATGCAAAACAGGCATAAACCTAGTTTAACCAGCTAGTTACAGTAGGTTTATGGTTGTTTTGCCTGATTGGAGCAGCACAAAGCAGAAGGAATGAATGGTGAATCTGGTCCATAGACTAGGGGTTTTTTAGTTTTTGTGATCAAGGAACTTTCTTTGGGCAACAAAAAAACTAAGAACATTTTCAAATTTCCTCTATATCAGAAAACTGGTATCAGATGAGGTGGAATTCTGTATTTCATCATATTTCTTCAAATCACTTGAAAAAAGTACAGTTATGTTAAAACATACCAATTGATCTAAGTGCTAAGAATTAGACAAATGCCAAAATGCGAATAACTGGCTTTTTTTCTAAGATGGGCTTTTATTCATAATATAGTATCATAATACAATATATTAATGTCCTTTAATAATGTACTGATCATAACATTTTGTGATTATCCAGTGCCATTTCAGTGTAAGAAAGTTTTTTACAAAAATATTATCATATCCAAAAGACCTCAAGAAAAAAAATTTCTAAACAAAGCTTAATATCTTGTACAGACATTCATGTAAGTATGGAACTTCACAGGTCAAAAATGAGTAGATCCTTTACAAAAAGTAAAGCTCTTTTGACATGATTCACCAACACTAAAAGTATTACACAATGAGAGGAAAGGCCAGAATGAAAACAGTCCCATGAATCAAATGAGAAGCTATCAAATGGTTCAACTACTGACAGTTGGAATGAAAGGTATACCCAGGAACTGAGCAAATAGGGCCCAATTGTGTGAGGGGCCAAGCACCTCATAAAAGATGCTGAGGGACCTCAACTCCCAATAAAATCAACAGGAGGGGATGATGCTGAACTCCTTGCAATTTTTGGCCCCAAGTTACAGGTAGAAAAGGAAGAGAGAATGTAAAACATTGAAGGTCATAATATGAGTATCACCTTTTGTCTTAGCCCTTCAAGGCTGCAGTTCAAGGCCAATGGGGGCTGTAGGGGCTGGAACGGCGAACCGCAGCCAGTGGGATCTTCGATGGGCTGAACCTGCTGATGCTGCAGGTAAACAAACCATCCCAGCCCGCCAGTGGATTTCCCTGACAGGCCGCATGCCAAAGGTTGCCAGTCCCTGAACTAGATTCTCAACTAATGTTAATCAGCATACGTCTAGGAACTGGTCCAATATTTCTTATTGTATGTTTGCCCTCAGTAAATGCCAGACCTTTACTGATTAGAGACTTTTGTAGACTTTTCCTTCCACTTTATTTTCAAGGGAAAAATAAACTAGCCTGTGAAAAATCATCCATGCCTAAACTAAGCAGGGGGTATTTATAAATCTATGCAAACTGAAGGCAGTACTCATTCTTAATCATTTATATTAAACAACATTTCATTCCATTTCCCCTGAAAAACAGAGCTTCACTGTATCCAAGGCAGAACTGCTGAAATTAAAATGCCAAGATTTTTTTTAAGAATTGCTTTGTAATTACTTGTACATCAGCATTTTAACAGACACTAACACGCATCACTTTAAAAAAAATCACTCTACAATTGAAGAATGTCCCTACATCAAAACCAAAACTGTATACTGCTGGTGGTTGACATATTCAAACCACAATACTCTCTGATTAAATGTGACATATTTTCACTAACACAAAATTTGATCTGAAAATGAGAGCCACTCTTCTTAAAAGTTAATATATTGTAGCACACAATACCCTCTTATTTTCTTCAACACAGCCCACTGCCTAAGTGATGGTGACTGTTGATTGAACCGAACTGTAGAAAACTGGTAACAGATTCAGCACAGTGGCTATAATGACTAATAAAATGTGGTTCTTCAGAAGACCAAACATCTTCCTGATAAAGTCACTATAAAGAGTAGTAAGGGCAAAATCCTGACCCCCCTCAGCAACAGTAAATAAATAATCTCTACACAAGCACATTCTACATGGACTGATGAGGTAAAGAATCCCATCCTCAGCCATCCCATACAGTGCCAGCAGAATGCAGGGCTGCAGTGTATTCTGCAGCTGCTGCCACGCTTCTAAAAAGCTGAGGGATTTTCCACTACATCTGCAGAGGATCAGATCCACCTGGCCCACCCCCGCATCATGGTCCCCAAACCTCCATGCGCATCAGTTTGAAAAAGTATTTACTTACTTTTATTACGACAGTGGCTAGGAGCCCCTGATATAGCCCGGGATATCAATATGCGAGGTACTACCCTAAAGAGCTTACAATCTAAAACAAGAGATAATACATGGCTACAGACAGACTGGGGGAGTATGTTAATATACAATATTGGTCAGCATGATAGGCAGTGATTCAGCATACCAGTAGCTTAGCTTTTGCTAAGATTATTGTAGGCATCATGGCAGAGAAGGTTTCTGAAGGAGAATAATGTATTAATTTTGCAGAAGTTTATGGAGAGCTCTTCCTAATCATGAGAGGCAGGGAGAAAGCACAAAGGTGCTTGTTTGAAAGTGTAACAAGTGCATGATTGAGGTTGGCATCGTGAGCTGATTGGAGTTGGTAGTCAACATCTCTTTAGTGAATGAGAGATGACAGGTAAGGTAAGGATAGGCTGTGAAAGGCCTTGAAGGTGAAGACAAGTAGCTTATGTTTGATGTGATAGAAGAGAGGGATCCAGTGGAATGATGCAAAGAGAGAAGTGACATAGTCAAAGCAAAGCAGTACCTGGTTTACAATGGCGCCAATGCTGCCAAGGTGCCCGGCCCATATTCAGGAGGGGCCCCGGCAGCAGGACTGTGGCTCCACCCCTTTGCTCCACCCCAAGTCCCCACCCCTGCTTGGTTTCTTCCCCTTAAGCCTCTGTTTGTGCACCCCTGACTCTCTCCCCCCCTTGCCCCTGCTTGCCCCTTGCCGCTGTTTGCCCGCCACCACCCACCTTGCCCCTGCTTCCTGGAAGCTGATAAAAAAAAAAAGCAACAAGCTACAACAACCAACAAGCTACAAGCCAAACAAGCAACTACAAGTAAAAATCTAGCCAACAAGCAACTCACAAGCCAATTAAGCCAAAAACAAGCCCAATTTCTGCATTTTTTCACGGGTTTGGCATGTCTCATTATGCAAGATAGGTCATGTGAGATGTCATTGGAAAGGTTATGATTTGCTGAATATGATTATCCTATTTGTATGCATGTATCACTTTTGTATCTGAGATTATGAATATTGACTATGTATCTGTATTTCACATGTAGTTACGCCTGGGTAATGCCCACTAGACAAGATGTTTTCATTCTAGACAGTGGGTACTGAATGGGCCAGTAGGAAAATAATAAGACTTAGAAGAAGCTTATCTCCCACCTGGAGAGCCTTTCTGAGTATGCTACAGACAGTCTCCAAGTAATGGCTCTACAAACACATGTGATGTGACTGCATGTCTCTAGATTTCATCTTGGGATGTCAGTGTTTTTCCACAGACTGGTCTGGGAACTAAGCTTTGAAACAAAGGGCTCCTGCCATATGCAAAAGCTATGCAAGGTGGAAAGTGACATCATCTGATGTTCTTCACTCCCCAGACAAGAAGACTCCTGGAAACAACTGAGGAACAAAGACTGAACTGGGGGAAGTTCTGGACCCAGGCTAATGGGGTTTTTAGCCTGTGAATGGAACACCTGGGGATTCCAAGCTGTAAAGCAAGTGCAGCTTGCCCCTTAAGAATCTGCAGCCTGCTTGTTTAATCACTTCGGGTGAGAATTTGATATTCATATCCTATCTACTTAGTATATTAAGTTTAGTTTGCATTTTATGTTTATTTGCTAGGTAATCTGCTTTGATCTGTTTGCTATCACTTATAATCACTTCAAATCTATCTTTTTTAGTTAATAAACTTGTTTTTGCTCTCTCTAAACCAGGGTGTGGGAATCATTACTCAAGGACAGATGGTTGTTGCATATTCCTCTCCACGTTGAGGGAGGGGGTGAATTTTATGAGCTTACGCTGTACAGTTCCCTGTGCAGCACAAGCTGTTATAATTTTGGGTTTATACTCCAGAGGGGGTTTGTGCCTGAGGAGCTAGGAGTAGCTTACTCCTGCAGGGGCTGGTCAGTGAGCCTGCTTGTAACTGAAGCTGGGTGTGTCCCTACTTGTATGAATGCAGGTGAAAGTGCAGGCTGGAGGGCTCTGTAGCTTGTCATACCAGTACAGTGTGATTGGGAGCCCAGGCTGGTGGGTCAGGGGGCTCAGTGGTACCCCAGTTCCAGGTGGCATCCTGGGAGGAACCCATCACACATGTTACAGCGTTAAATGACAAGTAGGAAGGCATGTTCTCCACAGTGCTTGAAAAAGGAGGTAGTAGGGCAGGCTTGGGAAAAGATCCAGAGCTCTGTTTTAGCTATGCTCAGCTTGACCTCATGGTTAGACATCCATGAGGGGATGTCAGAGAGAGATTGACGTCTACAGTTTGGACAGAAGAATACAGGTCTGAAGTCGCACTCCCTCCTTGCAAAATGCAGGGTGTATAGGCTCACTGTGCAGACTTCCCAAATCCTTCTCTCCACCCCACCCCCCACACCCCCAGCCCATTGCCAAACTGCATTTCTGGGGCATTGAGTGTTTGACTCAACTACAGATAGAAAGAAAAGGAAGCACTGACTTTCAAGTGATGGATCCTTAATCCATCCATCAGAGAAGTAAGTTTATATGAGAGAACAAGGGATAGATAGATTTGTCCATCCTGCTGCCTTTCTGAGATCTGGAGGGAAAGTCCACAGACCTTGGGATACCCATGGAGTGCAATGTAGGGACATTCTACAACTGTAGAGTGATATATTTTTGTTTTGTTTTTAAAGTGATGCCTTTTAGTGTCTGTTAAAATGCTGATGTACAAGTAAATACAAAGCAATTCTTAAAAAAATTCTTGGCATTTTAATTTCAGCAGTTCTGTCTTAGGTACAGTAAAGATCTGTTTTTCAGGGGAAACAGAATGAAACGTTGTTTAATATAAGTGATTAAGAATGAGTACTGCCTTCAGTTTGCACAGATTGATAGATACCACCGCTTAGCTTAGAAAGTGATGATTTTTCACTGCTAGTTTATTTTTCCCTTGAAAATAAATTGGAAAGAAAGGTCTACAAAAGTCTCTATTCAGTTAAGTATGGCATTTACTGAAGACAAACATACAATAAGAAATATTGGGCCAGATCCTAGACATATGCTGATTAACACTAACTGAGAATCTAGTTCATCCATTCCAGAACTTTGCTTCAGCTTTTTACCACAGAGTGGGCAAAGCTTTGTAAACTGGATTCTGAAATGTATTATATAATACATTTTGATCAATTATTAAAATAACTTAAATGTCCTTGAAAATTAACAAATGGTAATTTGAGTGGCAAAGGGATAATTTTTTCAAATATTTTTAGCCAATCAGAAGTGAAATAGGAACTAGTTTTGATCAGTTCTAAAATATGATAGAGAAAATGACCATCAGAAAATGTGGAGTGCAAAGACCCAGTATCTTGCACCACTCTCGGGGTACTGCACTTTCTCTGTGACAGCACAGAATCTCAAGAGGGAATGTTCACACCCCAGTATGTCTGGTACAGCATTCCCTTACAGAGCTATACCCTGTTTGTGGGAGGATGGTGCTGTAGAGCATGGCCAATCTGTTGGTCCCACTCCCTCTTGCTTAATACACCCCTCCATAACTGTGGAGCCCTAACATTATTGAATGGGGACAGAAGGACTTCCACAAACTCAAAGACAGGAGGAATATGTTGCTGTTCTCCTTTCCCATGTCCTACACATGGATCTGCCTGATCTGACACCCGTGCACTTGCAATACTACAGGGGGAGTACTGGACCCTGAAGATTTAATAAGTGTCTATTTGAGTTGTTATTCTCCTTGTCCTCTGAAAAG
Source organism: Caretta caretta (assembly GCF_965140235.1). NCBI lineage: Eukaryota > Metazoa > Chordata > Testudines > Cheloniidae > Caretta > Caretta caretta. The sequence continues at coordinate 70,071,237 of NC_134206.1, read as the reverse complement.
GCATTCATATCCTTCCAAACAGTCTCTGCAAGAACTGGGTTTAAGCAAGTGCTGGGTAATAATAATTTTCCTCAGAATACAAAAGTCTGGGCAGACTGAGGTTTGTAGCTTGGATGGATAATTTATTAGCTACTTTTTGAAGACAGTGGTATATACCCTACCATATCTCTGACAGCAAGTAGGAACATCTTGCAATGCCGATGTAGCAATGTAATATCATTCCCAGAAGTACTGCATTGCAGCGCTTTTGTGTTACTTGTGATAGAGACAGATGTACTGTTTGGCTTGCCTCCAATTATACACCTATTCTAGATGACCTACAAATAGTAGCAGCAAAGGATTTCTAAAGCATATATTCATATTTTAAAAGCATTCAGGGTTGTGGGGAAGGACTTGTGCTGATGATTCTGCAAAATCTTAAATTCATAGATTCTTATGCTAAAAGGGACCACTGTGATCATCTAGTCTGCCCTCCTGCATAACACAGGCCAGAGAACTTCCCCCAAATAATTCCTGTCTAAACTAAAGCAAATGTTCTAAGAAAAAACATCCAATCCTGATTGATCAATTGCTAGTGATGGAGAATCCACCACCACACTTGATAAATTATTCCATGATTAATTACCCTCACTGTTAAAAATGTATGACTTATTTCCAGTCTGACTTTGTCCAGCTTCAGCCATTGGATCTTGTTATACCTTTGATTAGCCCATACCTTTGTACGGGAGATGGGATGGATCACTTGATGATTACCCGTTCTGTTCATTCCCTCTGGGCTACCTGGCATTGGCCACTGTCAGAAGACAGGATACTTGGCCAGATGGACCTTTGGTCTGACCCAGTATGGCTCTTCTTATGTTTGTCTGATAGAATAAAATTCCATTATCAAATATTTGTATCCCATATCAATACTTATAAACTGTGATCAAGTCACCTCTTAACCTTCTCTTTTTAAGCTAAATAAATCAAGCTTCTTGAGTCTATCATTGTAGGGCATGTTTTCTAACCCTTTATTAATTATTTATTAATTCTTAACTCTTTTTAATTTATCAACATTTTTCTTGAATTGTGAACACCAGAACTGGCCACAGTATTCCAGCAGTCACACCCGTATCAAATACAAAGGTGCTGTAATCTTCTTATTCTTTGTAGAATTCCTCTTGTAGAGCTCTCGAATGATCAAGCTACCAATTCATTATTACAACTTCCTTATTTCTTGGATATATTTTCTAATGATTTTCCCCTTTAAAATACAGATCTGAGTGAAAAATTCACATGCCAGGGTAAAATTCAATCCAATCCTAACTAGTCACATTGGGGTCTGGCAAACCAATGCAAACATTGACATTTGATTGAGCAGATACAAGGTTAGACAGTTGCAGTTAGATGACCATGTAACAAGGCTGGTTCTGGCGGGACCCAACTGAGAGTGCCAATTCAGGACAAATTGCTTAAAGCAGGGCAGTTACAGCCCAAGGCTGGGGTTTCTATGCACACCAAGGCAAACCAAACCAGCCAAACAGAGAAGACTTTGGTTTTACCGCACTGGCTAACCACAAGTCACACAAGTAATGCCCTTAGACACTCCAGTTTCCCAGTATCACCACCAGTGTCTCTTGTTTGGGGGACAAATGGTTATGAAAATCAATATCCCAGTAAAAGAAAAAAGGTTCTCTTGATCCCAAAGGACAAAATCCCCGACCCAGGTCAATATACAAATCAGATCTTACCCACAAATCATGGTGCTGCCAATCCTTTAGAATCTAAAACCTAAGGGTTTATTCATAAAAGGAAAAATATATAGATGAGAGCTAGAATTGGTTAAATGGAATCAATTACATACAGTAATGGCAAAGTTCTTGGTTCAGGCTTGCAGCAGTGATAGAATAAACTGCAGGTTCAAATTAATTCTCTGGTGTACATCCACAGCTGGGATGGGTCATCAGTCCTTGGTTCAAAGCTTCAGTATAGCAAAGTTCCTCCAGAGGTATGAAGCAGGATTGAAGACCAGATGGAGGAGCTGCAGCAGCTTTTTATATTCTCTTGCCATGTGGTCTTTCTTTCTTTGTTCCAAAGACAAGCTGTCCATCACATGGCATGGAAAAACCTTAGAGTTCTGTCCATAGGCACGTCCCTGCATGCCTTGCTGAGTCGCAAGACGTGTCTGCCTTCTCTCAATGGGTCAATTGTATAGCTGATGGTCCTTAATGGGCCATCAAGCAGGCTAGGCAGAGCTAACACCAGCTTGTCTGGAGTGTTCCCTAGAAGCATAGCACAAGTTTGTAAATACAGAGAGTATAGAGCCAATATTCATAACTTTAACTACAAAATGATACACACATATAGACAGCATAATCGTAACCAGCAAACCATAACCTTGTCTTACACACCTCATTTGACCCCCTTTATACAAGATTTGGTGCCACTACAGGACCTTGGTTGCAACAATGATCTATACGGTCCCAGATTATGTCAATAATGTCACATACCATACATAACTAAATCTTGAAACTGTATTAAAACATTGAGGGTAGACCAGAAACCAATTCCATCCTTCAGGAAGGAGGAGTAGCTTTTTAACGATTAGTCTAGAAGAACATGTGTTCTGGCTCTGGTCCCCAAATCAGGGTGAGGAGTTCAGATTTAGGTTTCACATTTGTGTTGAGCAGCAGTAGCCAAATTTAAACTTCTTTTAACCATCCACTCCTAATTCATCAGAATAAAATCTCATTAGAATAGCAAACTTTCCTCACTGCCAACTACACTACGTATTGGGAAACTCTATTCATCCCACAACTACTCCAGCTTATCTCTGGGTCTTGAGTGATATCCCCCAGCTTCTGTATTACTGAAATCATGCAACTTTTTTCTTTTTCTTTTTTTTTTCTTTTTCTTTTTTTTTTTGAGTCTGCACCCACCGGTCATTCCTTCATAGAGCCAGGAATAGAGGAGTTAAAGATAACACAATCCCATAGTAACTCAAGTCATTTGCCATCTCAACATCCCTTATTTTTACAATTTTATGGAGTATTTGTGACTTCATCAAAAGACTAATCAATTCCATGGCTCCCAGTTCAGCAGTTAACCCCTATCAGAATAGCAGGAAGGCTATAATGGAGACTTCTTAATCATTCTCTCCTTTGCTTTCCCTTTATTTTTATGAAGTTAGTTATTGATTAATCACCACTCTGAAAGACTGAAATGTATAAATAAAAATATGTAAAATTTCTATTTTACAGAACTGTCTAGATATATCCAGGTCCTAACCAAGGACATGTGTCTAGGGGCCTTTTTGTCAGCACTATCCATATTTACCACTCTCTTGTCAAAGGATATGTGTCAAGGAGACTTTTAAAAAGAAATTGAAAACATGAGACACATTTGAAACTGGGAAATGAAATGTTTTCTTTTTTTTTTAATGTGCTTCACAAGCCAGCTGCATAATGCTGTATTTGTATGTAACTTTCTAGACTCTGATATAGCTAGTGATTCTGATCCTTTGATATAGCTTCTTTTACTTTGGGGGCTGGATTATTACATGCTAAATATTACCAGGAAATTACAACTGTGAATATTTGTAGGTTTCAAAATGTTAAAAAATGTCAATAGAATATTTAAACCAATAATAGTTGTGATGCATAAACCATTAAGCCATAGCTTATGTTTATTGAAACATTAGTTCCAGCTGCACCTTTGACAATGGAAGAGTATGCTACTTGGTGGAAGCCACTTATTTATCTATTCAGCTCCTACAGAAAAATATCATGGAACACAGAAATTAGATCATATCTCTCTACTGTGGGATTCTTACACCTTTTTATGAAGTATCTGGTTCTGGCCACTGTTGGAGATGGATACTGGTCTAGACAGACCTTGAGTCTTATCCATTATGGCAACTCAGACTTTTGATTGCAGTGTAGACATACTCTTAGTCACTGAGTACTCTTAGCCCTGGTCTACACCAGTGGTTTTCAAAGCCAGTCCGCTGCTTGTTCAGGGAAAGCCTCTGGAGGGCCGGATTGGTTTGTTTACCTGCCGCGTCTGCAGGTTCAGCCGATCACAGCTCCCACTGGCCACGGTTCATCGCTCCAGGCCAATGGGGCTGTGGGAAGCTGCGCAGGCCAAGGGACGTGCTGGCCACCCTTGCCACAGCCCCCTGGTCTCCTGCTCTCCTGGTGCCATGAGTCCACCTCACAGGTCCTCTATATGACCGTCGTCATCCACCGCTTCCGCTGCAACTCTGCTCTCCTGCTCTTGTCTCACCATACCACGGCAAGCGTGCAGCACGCTCAGCTCAGTTCACTGACACCGCCGCTGTTGTGTCCTGGTGCGGCTGGCAGCAGATGGTGCAGTAGGTCTGCAAAACTGGTCATCCAACCACCATTTCCACTGCAACTCTGCTCTCCTGCTCTTGTCTCAATAACGAATTTCTCCATGTTGGCTGTCATGGGTTCCTGCTTCTGCTGCAACTCTGCTCTCCTGCTCTCATGAATCCACCTTGCAGGTCCCCTCGTCGTTCTCTATAAATATCTATTCTTGTGGCATCCATCATCAGCCACTGCTTCCTCTGCAACTCTGCTCTCCTGCAGATGCCATACCATGGCCAGCATGGAGCCCCCTCAGATTACCGCGGCAGTTATGAGCATTGTGAACACCTCACGCATTATCCTCCAGTATGTTCAGAATCAGAACCTGCAAATACAGGCAAGGAGGTGACAGCAGTACGGTGACGAGAGTGATGAGGACATGGACACAGACTTCACTCAAAGTACGGGCCCCAGCAATTTGGACATCCCAATGGCAATGGAGCAGGCTCATGCCATGGAACGCCGATTCTGGGTCTGGGAAACAAGCACTGACTGGTGGGACTGCATAGGGTTGCAGGACTGGGATGATTCCCAGTGGCTGCAAAACTTTTGCATGCTTAAGGGCACTTTCATGGAACTTTGTGACTTGCTTTCCCCTGCCCTGAAGCACAAGAATACCAAGATGAGAGCAGCTCTCCCAGTTCACAAGCGAGTGATGATAGCCCTGTGGAAGCTTGCAATGCCAGATAGCTACTGGTCAGTTGGGAATCAATTTGGAACGGGCAAATCTACTGTGGGAGCTGCTGTGTTGCAAGTAGCTAATGCAATCATTGACCAGCTGCTAACAAGGGTAGTGACTCTGGGAAATGTGCAGACCATTCTGGATGGCTTTAATGTGCTGGGGTTCCCTAACTGTGGCGGAGCGATAGATGGAACGCATATCCCTATCTTGGCCCTGGAACACCGGGGCAGCCAGTACATAAACCGCAAGGGGTACTTTTCCATGGTGCTGCAAGCACTGGTGGATCACAAGAGATGTTTCACCAACAGCAACGTGGCATGGCTGGGAAAGGTACATGACGCTCGAATTTTCAGGAACTCTGGTCTGTCTGAACAGCTGAAGCAAGAGACTTACTTTCCAGACCAGAAAATAACTGTTGGGGATGTTGAAATGCCTACAGTTATCCTTGGGGACCCAGCCTACCCCTTAATGCCATGGGTCATGAAGCTATACACAGGCAGCCTGGACAGTAGTCAGGAGCTGTTCAACTACAGGCTGAGCAAGTGCAGAATGGTGGTAGAATGTGCATTTGGATGTTTAAAAGTGCACTGGTGCAGTTTACTGACTCAGTTAGACCTCAGCGAAACCAATACTTCCATTGTTATTACTGTTTGCTGTGTGCTCCACAATATATGTGAGAGTAAGAGGGAGATATTTATGGTGGGGTAGGAGGTTGAGGCAAATCACCTGGCTGTTGATTACACACAGCCAGACACCAGGGTGATTAGAAGAGCACAGAAGGGCATGTTGCGCAACAGAGAAGCTTTGAAAACCAGTTTAATGACTGGCCAGGCTTTGGTGTGACTGTTCTGTTTGTTTCTCCTTGATGAAGACCCACCCCCCTTGGTCCACTCTACTTCCCTGTAAGCCAACCGACCTCCCCCCTTCGATCACTGCTTGCAGAGGCAATAAAGTCATTGTTGTTTCAAATTCAGGCATTCTTTATTAATTCGTCACACAAATAGGGGGATAACTGCCAAGGTAGCCCGGGAAGGGTGGGGGAGGAGGGAAGCAATGGGTGGGGTGGTGGAAGAGGGGAGGAGGGAAGGACAAGGCCACACTCACTTCAAAACTTATTGAATGCCTGCCTTCTGTTGCTTGGGCAGTCTTCTGGGGTAGAGTGGTTGGGTGCCCGGAGGCACACCCCACCCGTGTTCTTGGGCATTTGGGTGAGGAGGCTATGTGGTTACACAGGGGCTTCAGCGGTGGTCTGTGCTCCTGCTGCCTTTCCTGCAGCTCAACCATATGCCAGAGCATATCAGTTTGACCCTGCAGTAGCTTCAGCATTGCATCCTGCTTCCTCTCATCACGCTGCTGCCACCTCTCCTCTTGCTCCCGCCCCTTTCCTGTCAAGCGTCCCTCCTGTCCTCGCATTCATTTTGTGCTTTCCTGGACTCTGACATTGCTTTCCTCCACACATTTTGCTGAGCTCTTTCAGTGCGGGAGAACTGCTTGAGCTCAGAGAACAGTTCATCACGAGTGCATTTTTTTCACCTTCTTATTTGCGCTAGTCTCTGGGACGGAGGTGATGGGGGGAGTGTTGAAACATTGCAGCTGTGGGAGGAAAAAAGGGAGAGTAGTATTTAAAAAGACACGTTTTGGAGAACAATGGGTAGACTCTTTCATGGTGAACCAAGCCGTTAACATTACATAGTACATGTGGTTTCGGCACAAGGTTGCATTTTGCCTCTTATATTGAGGGCCTTCCGGTTTGGTGTGCGAGATCACACATGCAGGGCCGGGCAACAGAATTCGGCTTGCAGGCAGCCATGGTAAGCCACAGTCTTTTGGCTTCTTTAACCTTCATAACATGTGGGAATGGTTTCAAACAGCAGCGCCCTCATTTCCCATATCAAGCACCTGTTGGGTTGGCCATTTAAAAGGAGGGTCTGTGGTTTTTGGGTTAATGTGCAACACAAACCCAACTAAACCCCCACCCACACCCAACTCTCCGGGATGATTGCTTCACTCCTCTCGCTACCACGTGGCTAACAGCGGGGATGATTTCTTTTCAGCCACAGGCAAACAGCCTAGCACAAAAGGCCACCTCTGAATGTCTCCTTAATAAAATTCCCCTATTTCAACCAGGTGACCATGAATTATATCACTCTCCTGAGGCTAACACAGAGAGATAAAGAACGGATGTTGCTTGAATGCCAGCAAACACTGGGACCATACGCTGCCATGCTTTGATATGCAATGATTCCAGACTCCGTGTTACTGGCTGGCATGGTAAAGCATTCTACTATGGAGGACGGAATAAGGCTGCCCTCCCCAGAAACCTTTTGCAAAGGCTTTGGGAGTACCTCCAGGAGAGCTTCATTGGGATGTCCCTGGAGGATTTCTGCTCCATCCCCAGACACGTTAACAGACTTTTCCAGTAGCTGTACTGGCCGCAAATGCATCCCAAGTCTTCAGGGCAAATTAATCATTAAACACACTTGCTTTTAAACCATGTATTATATTTACAAAGGTACACTCCCCAGAGGTGCCTTCTCTGCCTTCAAGTGAGGGAGCCTGCCTTAGGAGGTTTAGAAGGGTATTGGATCCAGGGTGATAAATAGTTCCTGGCTGTCGGGGAGAACGGTTTCGTACTCCTTCTCCTCATCATCTTCCTCGTCCCCTAAATCCTCATCCCTGTTGCGTGAGACTCCCCCATTGCAGGAGTCCATGTACAGGGGCAGTAGTAGAGGCACCCTCTAGAATTGCATGCAGCTCATCATAGAAGTGGCATGTCTGGGGCTCTGACCCGGAGCGGCCATTTGCCTCTTTGTTTTTCCGGTAGGCTTGCCTGAGCTCCTTAATTTTCACGTGGCACTGCTGCAGGTCCCTGTTATAGCCTCTGTCCTTCATGCCCTTGGAAATTTTTTCAAATATTTTGGCATTTCGTCTTTTGGAACAGAGTTCTGATAGCACAGATTAATCTCCCTATACAGCGATCAGATCCAGTACCTCCTGTTTGGTCCATGCTGGAGCTCTTTTGCAATTCTGGGACTCCATGGTCACCTCTGCTGATGAGCTCTTCCTGGTCACCTGTGCCACGCTGGCCAAACAGGAAATGAAATTCAAAAGTCCCAGAGGCTTTTCCTGTCTACCTGGCTAGTGCATCTGAGTTGAGAGTGCTGTCCAGAGCGGTCACAATGGAGCACTCTGAGATAGCTCCTGGAGGCCAATACCATCGAATTGTATCCACACTATCCCAAATTAAACCTGGCGATGTCGATTTCAGTGCTAATCCCCTCATCGGGGAGGAATACAGAAATCGATTTTAAGAGCCCTTTAAGTCGACAAAAATGGCTTCGTTGTGTAGACGGGTGCAGGGTTAAATCGATCTAACGCTGCTAAATTTGACCTAAACTTGTAGTGTAGACCAGTGGTTCTCAAAGCCGGTCCACTGCTTGTTCAGGGAAAGCCCCTGGTGGGCTGGACCAGTTTGTTTACCTGACGCATCCGCAGGTTCAGCCAATCGTGGCTCCCACGGGCCGCGGTTCATCGCTCCAGGCCAATGGGGGCTGTGGGAAGCTGCGCAGGCCAAGGGACGTGCTGGCCACCCTTGCCACAGCCCCCATTGGCCTGGAGCAGTGAACCGCAGCCCGTGGGAGCCGCGATTGGCTGAACCTGCAGATGCGTCAGGTAAACAAACTGGTCCAGCCCACCAGGGGCTTTCCCTGAACAAGCAGCGGACCGGCTTTGAGAACCACTGGTCTACGCTACAAGTTTAGGTCAAAGTTCCATGAAAGTGCCCTTAAGCATGCAAAAGTTTCGCAGCCTCTGGGAATCATCCCAGACCTGCAACCCTATGCAGTCCCACCAGTCAGTGCTTGTTTCCCAGGCCCAGAATCGGCGTTCCATGGCATGAGCCTGCTCCATTGCCATTGGGATGTCCAAATTGCTGGGGCCCGTACTTTGAGTGAAGTCTGTGTCCATGTCCTCATCACTCTCGTCACCGTACTGCTGTCACCTCCTTGCCTGTATTTGCAGGTTCTGATTCTGAACATACTGGAGGATAATGCGTGAGGTGTTCACAATGCTCATAACTGCCGCGGTAATCTGAGGGGGCTCCATGCTGGCCATGGTATGGCATCTGCAGGAGAGCAGAGTTGCAGAGGAAGCAGTGGCTGATGATGGATGCCACAAGAATAGATATTTATAGAGAACGACGAGGGGACCTGCAAGGTGGATTCATGAGAGCAGGAGAGCAGAGTTGCAGCAGAAGCAGGAACCCATGACAGCCAACATGGAGAAATTCGTTATTGAGACAAGAGCAGGAGAGCAGAGTTGCAGTGGAAATGGTGGTTGGATGACCAGTTTTGCAGACCTACTGCACCATCTGCTGCCAGCCGCACCAGGACACAACAGCGGCGGTGTCAGTGAACTGAGCTGAGCGTGCTGCACGCTTGCCGTGGTATGGTGAGACAAGAGCAGGAGAGCAGAGTTGCAGCGGAAGCGGTGGATGACGACGGTCATATAGAGGACCTGTGAGGTGGACTCATGGCACCAGGAGAGCAGGAGACCAGAGTTGCAGTGGAAGCGATGGTTCAATGACAACAGTTAGCAGTCCTACTGCATGGTCTGCTGAAAGCAGTATGGCGTCTGCACGGAAAAAAGGCACGAAATGATTGTCTGCCATTGGTTTCACGGAAGGAGGGGTGACTGATGACGTACCCAAAACCACCTGCGACAATGTTTTTGCCCCATCAGGCATTGGGAGCTTAACCCAGAATTCCAATGGGCAGCAGAGTCTGCAGGAACTGTGGGATAGCTACCCACAGTGCAACTCTCCGAAAGTTGACGCTAGCCACAGTATAGTGGACGCACTCCACTGACTTAATGCACTTAGTGGGGACACACACAATCGACTGTATAAAATTGCTTCCTAAAAAATCAGCTTTTATAAATTTGACCTAATTCCGTAGTGTAGACATACCCTTAGTACAAAATTCTCTCAGGGAGACAGGTAGCAGGAAATAATAAGCCTAGGCAATTAGGACATTCTAGACCTCTTACTTTCCTGTGTTCCACAAGTGAGATCAGTATGTTTTATATAAGTGGGCCTCAGACTAAAGATATAATATAACCCACTGGAAATAATATATTCCTGGTAACTATTTGCAACAGACTTCACAGTCAGTTTTCTCTCGTTACATTCACGCACAGTAACTGTGTTTGTGCATATGTGTACACAACAGTTTGTGAAGGGCGTAGTCGCATCTGTGACTAATTTGATTACTAGCCTCAGTGCCAATCTACCATCACCAAAAAAATTCAGGAACAAATAGGCATATTCATGTGCAAACAAGTGGATTCATGTAATAATAGCATCATCCCCAAAGATTCAAGCAAACAAAACTTTGTTCATACAAATGTTCATGGAAAAAGATGAAAGCGAATATGGACATGGTCTAGCCACATTTTATTTAGAATTCAGTAGAATGTTCTCTGAAAGGTTTTTACACTAATTGACCAATAATAATACAGAAGCAAGGATCAATTCAGATTTCTTTTCTTTCACTAAATAAAAACTATTAAAAGTAACTTCTAGTGCTGTTCAAAGGTGCTAGAATACAACACTGGACACTTATTAACAATACCTCATAATAACAACACAAGCTTCCTTATGTTGCTTGTCACAGGGAGGTTGGCCCTTTAAAGGGTGATTGGTCTTCTCAGCCCCACTTGTGATTCAACCAACTCTCCTCCCCATGTGACCCAATCAGGCCTTTACTTTATCTATCCCAGAGTCAAGGAAGAAAGGGTGGTGGTGGCACACAGAGTGGACTGATTTAAATCAAAGCAATTTAAATCACTAATTTTTATCATGATTAAAATAAGCAAGCAGGATTGGTTAAAATAATTAACTTGAATTGTGTTTTTCATTTGTACTTTTTAGTTGTTTTCCTAAAGAAAAGTTGATTTTCATTGGTGGTCAATGATTAAAACATGTTGATTTGCAACTAAATATAGCCTTTTCATTTGGTACTTCTTTTTGTTCTCCAGGATGATACAGTATATCTATGCACATTTATTTAAGAACTTATATAGCTTACCAGCTCATTCATTTTTTACCCATGATTTGTGTCAAGCTCTTTTTGAATGGAAACTCAAATTCAATTAAAAGTGCACAAAAAAGGCAATGCTGGGTTTTATGTTTTTTTTGTTGTTGTTGTTTCTTTTTTTATTAAATAAAATTACCTTAAATGTTCTGGATACATAAAAAATAGTTTATCAAAACATGTTTTGCACTTAAAATTAACTGAAGTATTATCTCCAGTTAGTGAATTAACTAGTTGTTTCTGTTTATTGTGTCAGTCAAGATTTTAGAACTAATAGATCTCATCCTCTCCAACCTAGTTTTTAGTCATACATTTCAATTCCCAAATGTTTTTTTAACTTTGAATAAAGTAGTCATTGAACTGAACTGGTTGAATAAAGTGAAATGAAGGAAATATTCCTTTGACATCTGCAGAAGAGGCTATTGCTATCAAAAGCGAGTTTAGCACTGCAGTAAACTCTGGCTCCAGGTGCTTAGCCACTGACTTCTAGTAGCTCAGTGGCATGATTTTCTTTTAAACTTTGGCAGCAAACATATATTGCTTGATTTTTTTATTTAATAATTTAAATTATTTTAATAGATTATAAGTAGTTTAGGCCTTAATATAGGTTGTCAATTTCAAATGTAATTATAGTTTTAAAAAAAACCCTGTATTTAATTTGAATTAAATAAAATCCAAGTTAAATCAAAAATCTAATTTAAATAAAATGATTTTTTATCTCAAACAAAACATCCATTTTTATCCAACCAATTGGCAGATGGCTACAAGGAGAAGAAGGTGAGCACAGGACAGGCAGAGGCCTGCAGAAGACTCCAGGTAGGAAGTCCTAAGAGTGCGTTTTTGGGAAAGAGCAGGAAGCAACCCAGAAGAGCCCAGGCGGAGATGATAGGAGCAATGGAAAAGAGCCTGAGAAAGGCTGAAAGCTGAGCCCAGAGGGTGGGCAGAAGAATTAGAGAAGAACAGATCAACCGCTTGGAAAGAAGGGCAAGGACTTCGTATTTTGCACTTGGACTAAGGAACTCTGTTTCCCCAGAAGGGGTAGACTTTTACAAAGGACTTAGTCAGGGGCCAACTACTGCAGCAAGTCACTTCAGCTGCCAAAGCAGACTGAGAAGGGGAAATGGAGGCATGGTACTGTAGACCAACCAGTAGACAGTTGCTATTGCCACCATAGCACCCCGTGGCACCAGGTCCCAGCATTGCACTCTCTGATTGCCACTTCCTTGGATCTGCAAGGGCCTAGCCCTCTGGCCAGCTCACTTAAAGTCACTTAAATCTCCTTCTGATGTAACAACAGGTCCAGCTGTAAGTGCAAATAAACATCTAAACTAATAATTATTCTTCCCCTCTTGGACTAGTTGGGCTGCTTTACCCAGGACTCCTAGGACCTTCAGAGTTCTTCCAGTGCTGCTTCTTCCCCATCAGGATTCCCCCATTGCCTGCCTTCCCCAGAGGCTTTAGCAGTTTACCTCCAGGAACTTCCTGCTCCTTACTGACTCATTCTCAGGGGCTTCTACACAGGAACCTGACCTGCGGGGTGTGGGTGTCTTCCTGCCTGACTTCACCAAGCCCACCCTCAGCCCCCTGAAAGAAAACTTCCCTTCTCTTCTGAATCTCTCCCACTTGACTGCAGCCACAGCTCTGTTTAAGTAGTCTGCTGTCTGATACCCACAGCTGGGGTCAGTCATTATAATTAAATCTCCATTGCATTCAGCTGGGATCACTGATGATCCCTAATTTGCTAGATCACCAGCAAGGCTGGAGGATAGCTGCTAGGTGACAGGCAAGGCTGAGTCCAGTTTGTCTTAAAGGGCCCGCCAGCCTGTGACACCATCCCATGCCACCAGGGATTGCTCTGGAGGTGGCCACCTGATTACACTGCCCTTCCAATATGCCTCCACTCTGAGCTTTTCTTGTCTCTCTGAATAACTTTCTTGTCAAAACATTTCTGATTACCTGGATTTTTTGTCTTGAAGAATTTTATCAATTGTTAATATTTCTTGAATGGTATAAGAAAGGTGTTGAATGCCTTCAACTCCTATGCAGGAAGTGCTGATCACTGTGTATAACCAGGTCCAATAAGAACAATAGAGTGTTGATGCTATTTTATTGTACACAATGAAGGTTAAGAGCACCATGTGACATTCCCCTGGTGTTATCTAGATCAGTGATCTGCTATGTCACTCCAATCCTCCACTCTGGGAGACAGCCTTACTCTGCTTTGCTGTGACAACCCCCACTCCTGGGTTGTTTTCTCGCACAGCCTCTGGTATGTAAGATGCTTCGATTGTGCAACCAAATGACACTAGCCAATAACTCCGATCCCAGACAAAGTCCTAGGAATCTCCGTCTTGCAGTGTCCAGTTATGCCCACTGGATGCTGAAAGTTTATATGAGTTTGTCAATTTAACAAATAAATTGATATGTACCAGACTTCTTATCCCAAGGGGAGTCTCTGACACCCTTCAGACCAAACGCATTGCTTCAGGTAGAATAAACAAATTTATTTACTACAAAAGATAGATTTTAAGTGATTATAAGTCAAAGCACAACAAGTCAGATTTGGTCAAATGAAATAAAAGCAAAAAGCATTCTAAGCTGATCTTAGCACTTTCAGTGTCCTTACAAACTTAGGTGCTTCTCACCACAGGCTGGCTGGTTGCCTTTCAGCCAGGCTCTCCCCTTTGATCAGCGCTTTGGTCACTGTAGATGGAGGTGGAAGGGAGAGGAAGAGCATGGCAAATATCTCTCCCTTTTATCATGTTCTTTCTTCCCTCTTGGCTCCCCTACCCCTGTCAGAGTCAGGTGAGCATTACCTCATCATAGTCCCAAACTGACCAATGGAAGGCAGTGACTCAATGGAGAGTCCAACAGATCCTTTGTTGCTGCCTAGGCCAGTGTCCTTTGTTCCTGTGAGGCTGGGCTGAGTTTGTCCCCTACATGCCCTGATGAGGTGTAAACTGCTCCTCTGCTCTTGGAGAGTTTTGCCTGGGCTTGTTTTAAGCCATGAGGACACATTTTTAGCCTCATAAGTATATACATAAAATTACAACCTATATCATTACTATAACATTACTATAACAACAAAGCTCAGTGCACCATGAGCCTTCCGAAGACACCCGACATGACAAACTTGGCATTGGATACCACATAACCATATTATAAGGATGAACATGGGTGTGTAGGGTGTTCCCCGAGGTACAGAGCATCACACACCATTAACAAAAGAAGGCATTAGGCAAACTGGATATCCCACAATACAAAGCTTCCTCAATCACAGTATGAACGTTAAAGAATATAAAAACTATATTCAAACAGACATTTATCCATTTGAACTTTAAAGCTTCCACCTTCCACACCACTGACAGGTCTATTACACTGAATCACTAATTAATTATCCTAAACAGTTGTTTTATATTATAATTGTCAAGCTGACAGTCAAACTTTAATATTTTGCAGCTCTTGAGAACTGGCCACCTCAGGGGTACTTCCCTTTATTAGTCAAATATGCACTGACATTATGAACAGAGTATGAGAATGGAAAACAGGCCATCATCTGCTCAGAGCCTGTCTCTGCCATTGACTCATCCTGTGGCCTCGCGCAAATACTGACTTCTCTGCCTCAGTTTTCTCATTTGTAAAATGAACATAAGAATGCTTCCCTATGGAAGTATTTTACAAAGCTATTCTGAAGTTCAATTAATTAATGCATCTTAAGCACTTTGTATAGTAAGTGCTACAGAACATTGTGTTGACCTTTGGACTCTGACCTGCTTTTTTGGAGGTCAAAACCTAAGAGTAACCAGTAACTATATGTTAGAATAAATTAAGCTGCTTAAGAATCACTATTATGCAAGCAGGGGAACACGTAATAAAGTAGGCTTTGCAATAAGCTTAATGAATGCCTAGTAAGGTATAGTGGTTAGCATGAGGCCAAGGAAGGCCTGGCAAATAGCATAAGTATTTGGCCTATGGTTATAAGATTTGTAGGAGCTTTTGCAATATATAAATTGTGATAAACAAATATGCTGCAGAAGTATGAAATAATGGATTTGATGAGAATTTGTATTATGTTAATCATAAGGTTATCTGAGTAGACTCAATAGAAATATTGGGAAAGATATTAATGCACATAGCTCATGTCAACAATCTGAACCCCAATTATGGTTTCCTGGATAGCAATACTTGGACTAAAGGTTGGGGAAAAAATCTAAATATGGCCCCCAGACATGTATGGGTGCTGCAGAAAAAGGGGTATAAAATAAGGTGTTTGATTAACCTTTAGTTGGGACATCAAGATGACAGAATGGTGAAAACCTTAGTACTGTTAAACACATTTATGGTGTTCTCCATTTATTTTCTTTCCATCTTCACTTCTAAGAATATCCATAAGGTTGTGATTATGCACAATGCAGAGAGACATTTTGTCATATTTATCTTGCTTTATTATATTTTTTCTATTTCAACTAAATAAAACTCATCAAGACTTAATATGTGCCCACTAATCTATTTTTTAATAAAAATTCTTATGTAGCTGCCTGAGTAAAGAACCTGTTATTTGTGACTGGTGAAATTTGCACCCTAAATCAATCAAAGACTACAGTTAATTAAAGTTAAAATAGAGTTTCAGGTCTTCCTCTCTGCTGGTCACTGTGTGCCCTACTGTTCCAGCATATTTTCATACAATCAGCCCTCTGACTCCTCTCCACATAGATATAAAACCAGATAAATCAATTAATATCTAACTCTCCATTTGCAGGGCTAGCCTGACATTATATAGTCTGCATGTGAACAAACTGCAATAGTCCTAAGCTCCAGGATCCCTGGAGCCATTAAGGTCTCATGTTTCACAAGTATATATAGGGCCAGATTGTTCACCTGGCAAAGGGGTGAAAATAAAAGCCTGAAACAATGAGATTTCCTTTAAATTTACACTCAATTCATGGTCCTGATGGGCATATCAAGGTGAGTAGAAACATATACCAAATATTAAAAATGGCCCCCACAATCTGACAGAATAAAATTGAATTCAGTTCCTGGGTACGTATTTGGAGCATCAAGCATTGGCATAAACACACTTGACTTTACTTAAATGAGCGGACATCCTGCCACCAAATCCCACTCCCGATGGCCTGGTTACCTACAACTGTTTCATCTCCAAACTCCCTCTCCCACTACCACAATATCTGTTACTGTTGTTGTCATTGAATTTCCCTTTTTAGCCTTTTTTTAGGGGAAGGGCAGATTGTCAGGATAGGATCTGTAGCAAAATCTGCTGGATGCAGAAGGATACTGTGAGGAGATGGAGTTCTTGAGGGCTCTCCATAGTTCTGGATGAGTTTTGTATTCACCTCAGTGAGGTGATTGGGATCATTTAAACACTAATGAGTTCCTCCATTTAGAGCCCTCTATCCATCTGAGATTGCTTCAGTTCCCCAATTTACTCCACTCTGCTGTCTCGCTATTTCTCTCCACTCTACCCACTTATGCACTCCTCCTGCTAAGCAACGGCTCCTCATGCTGCCTGACTCCCTCCTTCCTTCTGAACTCCGATGCCAAAATCCCCTTCTACTGCCCAATTCCATCCCTCCCTCCTAAGTAATTATTAGTTGAAAATGTACAAACACTCTGAATCTAATCCACTTCCAGGGTGTTAGCCTTTTAGTAAACACACAGAGCTTCCTGTGTTCCTATGTTCCTATAGGGTTTTTCTTCTTGAAATGTATTGGACACAATTTTTTTTTTAATTTAGAAGGTGGAGAAAGATACTAGGGGAGAGGCTGTTCTAGATTTGATTTTGACAAATAGGGAGGAACTGGTTTTGAATTTGAAAGTGGAAGGCAGCTTGGGTGGAAGTGATAATGAAATGGTGGAGTTCATGGTTCTAAGGAATGGTAGGAGGGAGAACAGCAAAACAAAGACAATGGATTTCAAGAAGGCAGACTTTAGCAAACTCATGGAGTTGGTAGGTAAGATCCCCTTGGAAGCAAGTCTAAGGGGAAAAACAATTGAAGACAGTTGGCAGTTTTTCAGAGACATTATTAAGGGCACAAGAGCAAACTATCCCACTATGTAGGAAAGATTGGAAGTATGGCAAGAAACCACCCTGGCTTAACCAGGAATTCTTCAATGACCTAAAAATCAAAAGAGAGTCCTACAAAAAGTGAATATTAGGTCAAATTATAAAAGATGAATATAAACAAATAATGTAAGTATGTAGGGACAAAGTTAGAAAGGCCAAGGCACAAAATAAGATCAAACTAGCTAGAGACATAAAGGGTAACAAGAAAACATTCTAAAATACATTAGAACAAGAGGAAGATCAAGGACTGGGTAGGAGCATTACTCAGTGGTGGTGGGGGGGAACAATAAAAGAAAGTGTGGAAATGACAGGTACTTAATGACTTCTTTGCTTCGGTTTCCAGCAAGAAGATTAGTGGTGACTGGATGTCTAACATAGTGAATGCCAGTGAAAATGAGGTAGGGTCAGAGTCTAAAATACTGAAAGAATAAGTCAAAAATTACTTAGACAAGTTAGATATCTTCAAGTCACCAGGGTCTGATGAAATGCATCCTAGAATATTCAAGGAACTGACTGAGGACATATCTGAGCCATTAGCAATTATCTTTGAAAAACCATGGAAGATGGGAGAGATTCCAGAAGATTGGAAAAGGGGCATATATAGTGCCAATGTGAAAAAGGGAAATAAGAACAACCTATGGAATTACAAATCAGACAGCTTAATTTCTATACCTGGAAAGATTATGGAGCAAATAACTGAGCAATCAATTTGCAAACATCTAGAAGATAATAAGGTGATAAGTAACGGTCAGCATGCATTCGTCAAGAACAAATCATGTCAAACAAACCTGATATCTTTCTTTGACAAGCCTTGTGAATAGGGGGTAAATGGTAGATGTGGAATATCTTGACTTTAGTAAAGCTTTTGATACTGTCTTGCATGACCTTCTCATAAACAAACTAGGGAAATGCAACCTAGATGGAGCTACTATTAGGTGGGTGCACAAATGGTTGGAAAACCATTCCCAGAGAGTAGTTATCGGTGGTTCACAGTCGTGCTGGAAGGGCATACCAAGGGGTCCTGCAGGGATCAGTTCTGGGACTGGTTCTGTTCAACATCTTCATCAATGATTTAGATAATGACATAGAGAGCACACTTATAAAATTTGCAGAGGGGGTTGCAAGTGCTTTGGAGGATAGGATTATAATTCAAAATGATCTCTACAAACTGGAGAAATGTTTTGAAGTAAATAGGATGAAATGCAAAAAGGACAAATGCAAAGTACTCCACTTAGGAAGAAACAATCAGTTGCATACATACAAAATGGGAAATGATTGCCTAGGAAGGAGTTCTACAGAAAGGGATAAGGGGGTCATAATGGACCACAAGTTAAATGTGAGTCAACAGTGTAACACTGCTGCAAAAAAGGTGAATCATTCTGGGATGTATTAGCAGGACTGTTGTAAGCAAGACATGAGAAGTAATTCTTTCACTCTACTCCATGCTGATTAGGTCTCAACTGAAGTATTGTGTCCAGTTCTAGGCTCCACATTTCAGGAAAGATGTGGACAAATTGGAGAAAGTCCAGAGAAGAGCAACACAAATGATTAAAGATCTGGAAAATATGACCTATGATGGAAGATTGAAAAAAATGGATTTGTTTAGTCTGGAAAAGAGAAGACTGAGAGGGGACATGATAACAGTTTTCAAGTACATAAACGGTTGTTACAAGAAGGAGGGGAAAGAATCGTTCTTCTTAACCTCTGAGGGGCTTAAATTGCAGCAAGGGAGGTTTAGGTTGGACATTACGAAAAACTTCCTAACTGTCAGGGTGGTTAAGCACCGGAATAAATTGCCTAGGAAGGTTGTGGAATCTCCATCATTGGAGATTTTTAAGAACAGGTTAGACAAACACCTGTCAGGGATGGTCTAGATAATACTTAGTCCTGTCATGAGTGCAGGGGACTGAACTAGATGACCTCTCAAGGTCTCTTCAAGTCCTATGATTCTACAATTATTTTCCTCTGTCATCTGGATTTCAGAGAAAAATGTCATTTTCAAGATGGATTTTTTAATTGATCTTGGTTGATTGAGTGCTAACTCACAGTTTAAGTCACATGGCATTTCTTCAGCATTTCCAGTTGGCTGAGACTAACCTATCAGAAGGCTCAGCTGCAAGCATATTTTAATTGTTTTTTCATTCCTGTGTTTAAAGAAGAAGGTAGGTCGCTAAGTGAAGCTCTAGGGAAGAGCAGGCCAGCCATTTCCCAAAACTGACAGGCAGATGTAGCAACCTCCCTCCCTGAGCAGAGAACTCCATGTAAGGGGATGGGGACATTGTCAGGATAGGATGTGTAGCAGAATCTGTTGGATGCAGAAGAATACTGTGAGGAGATGATGTTCTTGAGGGCTCTCCATAGGTCTGGATCAGTTTTGCATTCATCCCAGTGAGGTGATTGGGATCATTTAAATGCTAATGATTTCTTTCACTCAATTTTTTTAAAGCAATTAAATGCACTATTAAAATCACAATGTTAGGAAATGTCAAGATCAAAGTTGTAACAGCAGTCTTCATTCTCCCATGTTGCAAACATGTAGGCCCTAATTCTTTTGTACCCCACTGAAGTCAATGATGTCACGCCTGACGTACATTGGGGTGACCACAGGCCTGAGTATTTTTATTTATTTATTTGTTTGTTTATAGGTGTGTTTTTTTCTGGTTAATAGCCAGACTGTATCTGGTCCTAGCCTGAATAAGTAGGGAGGAAGGGAGAAAGGCTCAAGGCTGGCCATGCACAGCCTCTGCCCTTTGAGGCAGTGCATAGATTGTTCCTTCCTAGTGCCCCAGGGAAAGCAAAGAGGGCAGGAAGTTGGATCATAGCACACCTATTCTGCCCTCTGTGGAGCTGTCTGGAGCAGAGGCTATGCCTTTCAAACGGAACCTATGCTCCAAGGCACAATGCAGGGGTGCTGAAAGAATTTGTATAGTGGGGGTGCTGAGAGCCATTGAACCAAACTGATAAACCCTAAATATGATGGAAACCACTTTAAGCCAAGAGGTGCAGCAGCACCCCCAGCACCCCTCGTGTCAGCACCTATGGCACAATACCTTCTAATTGTCCTACTAGAATAGTGAAGCTGCATGGGCTGTAGCTAACAGCCACCATAAAGGCCAATATAAACAAGAATGAAAAAGTATTACAAATTAACAGTTAAATAAATAAACTTGTCCCAGTATCTGACATCATCTGCTTGAGGTGTGCTACTTTTTCAGTTGCTATATTGGTGTCAGAGTGTGACTGTGTGCTACTAACACAATAGGAAGGGCATTTAGCACATGCACACAGGCACTGTAATTCATTGGACTTAATTAACTCTTGGTGCAGGAAGGGGCATATTGAAAATAGTAATATTTTTGCTAAAGAATAGAACTGGGCCCTTTTAGGTAATTACAGGGGG
Organism: Caretta caretta; assembly: GCF_965140235.1. NCBI lineage: Eukaryota > Metazoa > Chordata > Testudines > Cheloniidae > Caretta > Caretta caretta. Next base: position 70,050,614 of record NC_134206.1, on the reverse strand, counting down.
TATTATGAATTAGAGTAATAAAAACAAGGAGAAGAAGTAAATTGTACGGGGCTGGGGCTAATTCTTCTCTCGCTTACACTGGTGCAAACAAGTAGCAACTCCACTGAATTCAGTGGAGTTACACTGGTGTCAAATTGGATTAAAATGAGCTCAGAATCATGCACGACTTCAGGCAAGGAGAGGGAAGTGAAGAGGGAAAGTGGTAGTGACTGAAGAGGAATAAATCTCTTTGCTGCTTGAACTATGTCTAGCCTATTCATTTCCAGTAGTACTCCAGTGGAAAAGGGAGAGCGCTTGCCATACAGAGTTTAATCCTCCTGAAAGCCTGAAATCAAAACTCCTGCCGGGCACTGGACAATAATGGTTGGTATGTCATGTCCTGGATTACAGATGGATATTCAAAATACCATCCAGCACATCATCCAACACAGTATGTGTTCATTCCTAACAGTTAATTCACTCTAAAAGTCACCCTAATTAATTAAGATATCAGTAGCACATGATATGCTGATAGTGAATGAAATGCAGAACGCTCTCAGGCCAAGACCCCGTGGGTCTGATTCTCTTCTCATTTACACCAGTATAAGCTAGGAACAATATCATGGAAGTCAATGGCATTAAATCAGCGGCTGTGCAGGTCCTCTTATGTCCTGCCACCCCTTCCTTTGGGAGGGCTGTGCAAGTACCCTGCATAAGTAGTTTAAGGCCCAGTCCTGCACTGTGATTCATGTGGACAGACTGTTTTGCCTACAGGAGCCCTAGTGAAGTCAATGGCAGGTGCCCAAGTCTATCAAGTGCATCACAATGATGGATTAGTGCTTTAGTAATTGGGCTTAAGTATGCTCTGAAGAGAAGTTGCAGAGGTGTTCTGTGGCCTGGAGGAGCATTTCTCTGTCTGTGTCCCCCCGTCACATACTGACTTTATATGGTTTAACAGTTAGATCAATTAATCACTGGAATAACTTAAATGAAGATGTGGATTTTCTATCATCTGAAGTCTTTAAATCAAGACTGGATATCTTTCTAAATGCCATGTGGTAGCTCACACAGTAGTTGTGGGCTTCATGCATAGTTTACTAGGTGAGGTTCTATGGCCTGTGTTGTGCATCCTAGTCACATTGGTCCCTTCTGGCCTTAAGATGTATGCATCTGCTCAGCACCTACCTTAGCTACTCAAGCAGGGTGGTAGACTGTGGCTCTGGGCCTAGAGCCACCATGGACTTAGATATTTCATTACGGAGCATGGCAAGCCCTAACTTTTAGGCACTTAGCCACACAGTGGAATCAGCAAAGCCTGAATTACTCGCCTCCCTATACAATATCTGGGGAGAGAAAGGCACCTAAGAATGGAATACACAAAAGCCAGCATGCTCAACAGGGAGCTGCCCAATCTAGCTAATAGCAGATACTGATTACAGGGGTGTGTTCTAAGCCCTGCTTCTCTCAGTGAGTCAGGTGTCTAAAGCCAGGCTGGAGGGAGGCACCTGTCTCTTGGATCCATAGCTAGGAATAATCTCCCGGAGTTAGGCGGTGAAGCAGTTTCTCACAAGAATAGCAGTGGCACATGCCTAACTCCACACAAGATGGCTTTGAGGGAGGAAGCGGCCTCCCTTATAATGTTTAGATCATTTGGTGGGATATGGAAGATCCCAGTCCAATTCCACCTCTATCTAATGAGGAGAAGGGATTTCACCCCTCCCAGGTGAGTGCCCTATCTACTAGCCTATCGGATATTATGATGTGTAGCTCAACCTCTTCTATTGAAGATATTCCACTTTGTATTAAATAGTTAAATAGTCATTGAGCTAGAGAGAGAGTGAGAATGATTCTGTAATTAAATGGCTATGGACCTCTTCTGAGAGGTGGGAAGCCCTTGTACAAATCCCTTTTCCTCATCAGGCAGAGAGGGGAATAGAACAGACTAGTAGTCTTCCACATCCTAGCTGAGTTCCCTTACCACTGGGATAAATGCTATGAGGGAATCCTTCTTCTTGCCCCTTTCCCCTGCCATTTTGTGTGGAGTTCAGCATGCTAGGACCACACCTAGTGGACATTACCCCACCTATCCTTACTTGACTTGAGGATCCTGCTGGGACTTAAGTGTGAGATAGACATCCAGGCATCTGCCTGAGGCAGGAGTGTGCATGGCCAGAAATTTTGGTGCCTAGGGGACTTTTACAGCAGAGATATAGGTGCTTGCAAGGCTAAATGGCACCTGAGTAGGGGGCGCTGTAGATCGTAGTACTGCTTAAATCTGGAACTTAGGTGCCTATGGCCCTTTGTGCATCTGGACCTTTGGCCATAATTTCATTTTGGTTATACCGACCCAATCCCCTTAAAATCAATGTCTTGGATGTAACTAATGGCAGAATTTGACCTCTTACTACCCTTCCCTTTTGGCATGGCATACATGACATATTAATGTAGATCTTATCCAATTCTAAATTCTGTGGTTCATTGGCCTGATTCTTCACTTTTTCACACTTTGTGCAGTCATTTACACTGTGCAACGTGGGTATACATGCCACCAGATCAGAGAGGTTTTATTTTACAGCGGAGTGACTATACATGGTCCAAGGCTATGAAAAATCAGTTCCTTAATATTAGTTTATGAATAACATCCAAAGCACTTGACATGTTTGGTTTTCTTATTAAATAAGATAATGTGGAAGGCTGATATATCTTTAAGGAATTAAAAAAAGATCCAGGCAGCATTCACACGTCTATGGTTAAAAATGTGTCCATTTCCTTTATAAAATCTATTTTCCAAGGTCTTATTGCTTGGTGATTAAAATTACTCTACACTGAAATATAACATGGCATAAAAAAATTTCAGCACAGGATCAATTTTGAAACAACAACAACACCTTTGCCTATTTCTAAGTTATATGTGTATAGACAAAAATAATAATGTACCATTTGGAAAGGGAAGGAAGCATGACACGTATCTATATCTGTGCACCAGAGAGGTTTACCATTTGCTGATGCACTTTTGTATCTGTATTGAGCACATCAAGAGTAGCTTTCTTTCTTCAGCTGAAATTTTACAGGCCATATTGTGAATGATCACTGCCTTTGGATATCTGTGGGGTGAAAGTAATAAAAATGAGGTTTATTGATGTACAGATATACTTTACTTGTAAATGTGGCTAATTTTATTCCATTAAAATGTCACAGGGAGTTTTAGCATGCAGACTAATAGTGACCATATGTGGCAACTTGATTGATAAATATAAACTCTAATAGCTCCATTCTGCCAACAACAAATTAAAAGTGTTGGTCTCTGATCAAGTCTGAATTCATCCAGTGTTTTGGCAGGCTCAAATTTTTAAATACTGCTTATTCCATATGTTCATTTGGTAAACATCTGAGGAAGGTAACTAGCAGAAACCTCAGGTGTAATTTAAAATAACATTTAAAATAATTATGTAACCTAAGTAGCACTTAAGGCATGGTTATTTATTCTTTGTGTGTGGGCACCTCTTAAATAGATTTCATGTTAGACTGAATTTTGGAATTGGATTTCTTTTTTGGACAGAAGTCTGCAATCAAATTATTTTACCATCCAGTTTTAATTAAATTTAAACCATGAGAGGCAGTGGGTTTTTTTTTTTATTCCCTGGATTTGTTTTAAATGAATATGGAAACCTAACAAAGAGCCCCATGAAACTGCCATTGTTTTCAATGGGAGCAGGAGAAGGTCCAGAATCTGCATGCATGTTAAATGATCTGCAAACTAAGGCCCTGCTCTTGCAAAGAAATCTATGTGGATAGACCTCTGAACCCTTGAGAAGCCCCATTGACTTCAGTGGCAGACACATGGCAAGCTTGTCCATGCTTGGGACCTTACAGGATCAGATAAAACTGTAGGACAACATTCTCAGACAGGCATGTTAGAAAATCAATCATCAGCATCTAAGAAACAACTTTTTTCCTTATTTTAGCAATTCAGCTGATCCTCTTCTACAGCTTTTAATGAATTATTATTACCAATTCTCAATTAAAATCAATCATTTGTTAAGAAATAATGGTGCTAGTTGTTTTTTTTTTTTACAACTAGTATTATTACGATTTTTTTAGTATTGGAATTATTATAGCTTACTCTAAAGATAATTTCCCTAGCTGCTGGTAATGACCAGTTTTCAGAAGCCATCATTTAATTGCATCCTTCTTGTTCTTTTCTTTGCCTTCACCTGCTTTTAATGTACACTGCTCTGAAATGAGCCTTCCTGCTCAATGTATAATCAAAGCAGGATGACTAACAAAGTGGCTTCAGGGCTTTCAGTAGTTTACTGTGCTTGTATTGGGTACTTCTAAGAAAGATCAGGCTATATTCGGAAAACAATTGATGTGGTATCCTGTCGTGCCTCATCATGAGTGAATTTATGGAACGTTTGTCTCTTAACTGTGCACATCATCATGTCTGTTAATTTGTACCACAACAGAAGCATTCCTTTCTAGGCAGAGTTATGTGTCAGCTTTTCTCTGAACTTCAATTATTTCAGTAAAAAAACCTGCAGGCTTTGCGGCCCAACTCAGCAAAGCATTTGAACATGTGCTCAAGTCTTATTACTTTTTCAGGAGGGTTTAAGTACATGTTTAAGTGCTTTGCTGAATTGAGGTCTTTGTTGAAATCACATGGTCTCTTTAGAAACTGCTCAGACTGATAGCAATGCTGTTGTTTTCGGGATAACAAGACGATGGCCTGGCCTACACTAGGAAATTAGGTCGGCATAACTATGTCACTTAGGTGTGTGAAAAATCCACACCTAGGAGTGACACAATTAAACTGACCTAATCCCCAGTGTAGACAGCTCCCAATGAGCTAGCTACCACCTCTTGGAGTGGCGGATTACCTATGGCAAACACCTCCCAACGGCATAGGTAGCATCTTCACTGAAGCGCTACCTCAGCACAGCTGCAGCGGTGGCATTATGATGATGTAGTGGTTTATGTGTTGTGACAGGGTCAGGCCAGATGGCTACAGGAGGGTGATCCTATTGGGATCCAGGAAGTGGGATACAGGAGAGTGATCCTATTAGGATCCACTACTAAAGGATCCCCCCGCAGCCGAAGAGGGGGATCCACAGGACCTGGAAACCAAATAAATATGGGGGACAACTAATGAAATAACAGGGACAGGAGTGCGGTCAAAGGGTCAAATGGAGGAAACCAGACAGGGATACCGAGCAGAGAACCCCAGACAGCGCCCACTGCTTCTCCAAGGTGTCAAGGGAGTCAGTGGATGCCGCCCAGAGGAACTCTGCCCGGATACATGAACGGTTGAGTCCATGGGGCAGAGGTCGGAAAAAAAGGTCCGGAGGGCTTGGGATGGAGGGTGGGTGGGGCATGCCCTCGTGCAGGGCATGGTCAAGAAAAACCCGAGCAGCCGGCGGCAAAGCGGCCCTCACCTCCTGAAGTACGCGCCGGGGAGTACGAGGCCTGGAGATCCCAATGCACTGAGCGAGCATGAGGGGATCCAGCCAGTCTCCCCGGTCATAGTCCAGGAGGTCTCCGACTCTGGTGACTTCTGCCAGGACCAACCTCTGGCGCACCGAGGGCGACTCCACCACCTGCACATGGAGCTGAGGGTTGTATAGCAGGGGCTCCGCAAGGAGATCTGGCCCCACGGTGGCTGCCATGGACCAGGTCTGGAGGAGGTCCTGGTAGAAGACCGGCAGCCCCGAGAGGTCTCGCGGAAGACCTCTCGGAAGGAGATAAAGGAGCTGCCGGTCATATCAGAGCCCTCGGAAGTGGCACAGGAAGGCGTGTGCCAGTAAGCTCCATGCCGGACTTCCTGCCCTATAAAGGAGCCTCTGCAGAGCCTGGAGGTGGAAGACATAGACCTGAGTGTGTAGACACTTCAGACTTTGCCCTCCCTCCTCCAGAGGTAGATGGAGAACCCCTGTAGAGACCCAGTGAAGTCCTGACCAGAAGAACTCCAGAATCAATGTCCAGAGGTTGGCCAGGAAAGCTGGGGCCGGGACCAGGGTGTTGAGCCAGTACCAGAGTATGGACAAGACTAGTTGATTAAGCCCTAGCGCTCTCCCTCGAAGGGAGAGGCACCGGAGTAGTACTGTCCATTTCTGGAGCCGCTTTATCACCCCGCCCTCTAAATCATGCCAGTTCTCCAGTGAAGATGGTTGTGTGGCAGAAAGGTAAATGCTGAGATAGAGCAGCAGACCCGCACTCCACTGGATGGTCTGAAGTGCGGGTGGAAGGGAGCTTGCCTGCCACCCACCCCCAACCTCCAGTCCAGGGCTCTTGACCCAGTTGACCCAGGCAGAGGAGGCCGCCGAGTACACAGTCTGGCAAGCCTCCTCCGGTGCCAAGTCGACCAGGTCCTGGACCACGAGGAGCACGTCGTCGGCGTATGCCGACAGGACCAGTCGCAGCTCTGGCTCCCGCAGCACCAATCCCATCAACCTCCTGCGGAGGAGACAGAGGAAGGGCTCAATTGCCAGAGCGTACAGCTGGCCTGAGAGGGGGCACCCCTGCCGTACTCCTTGCCTGAAGCTGACCGGTTCGGTCAGGGTCCAGTTGAGCCTGACCAGACACTCTGCGGAGGCATACAGCACCTGGAGAAAACCCACAAACTGGGGTACGAAGCCAAACGCTCGCAGAGTGGTCAGGAGATACCCGTGGTCCACCCTGTCAAACACCTTCTCCTGATCCAAGGACAGGAGGGTGAACGACAGACCATCCCTACACCCTAGTTCCAAAAGGTCCCAGACCAGATATAGGTTGTCAAAGATGCTGCGGCCCAGGACAATGTAGGTCACGTCCACCAGCACGGACCCTAGCCGCAGCGAGATTGCTTTTGCCATGACTTTGTAGTCCGTGCTGAGGAGCGAGATGGGACACCAATTTCGTAAATCGCGAGGTCCCGCTTCTTCTGCAATAAGGTGAGCACGGCTCACCTGCATGAAAGAAGGAGGGCCCCGCTCTGCAAAGACTTGGCTCAGACGGTGATTAGGTCTGGACCGAGGACGTCCCAGAACACACGGTAGAACACCATGGTCAGCCCGTCCATGCCCGGAGATTTATTGGTGGGCATGCGACGGAGGGCTTCCGAGAACTTGGCCAGGGTTAGAGGCAACTCTAGCCGGTCTCAGTCACCCGCGCTGACCATAGGGAGCTCCTCCCGGAGCACTCTGCAAGCTTTAGGATCGGTCGGATCCAGGGAGAAAAGGCTTGCGTAGAAGGCTCTCACCCTCCCGCACATCTCCACTGGATCCGTGAGGGGGGTGCTGTCTTCTGCCAGAAGGCAGGTGACGTGTTTCTTGGCCCCCCCTCCTTTTCTCCAGGGCGTAGAAGAAGTGGGAGCCGTGATCCATCTCCCCAAGGAGATGGATGCGGGATCGAACAAAGGCACCCCGGGCCCGATGGTCCTCAAGGGCCTGGAGCTCCTCCCGCTTCTACCGGCACGCTCCACAGGGGGGCGGATCCTCGGGGCTGGCGACTAGACACCTCTCCAGCTCTAAGACCTCCCGTTCCAATGGCTCTATCACCACATCCCTCCGTCGGCTGGCACCCCGGGTGTAGTCACGGCAGAAGAGCTGGGCGCGCACCTTCTCCAGGTCCCACCCCTACTGCGCCGAGAGATAGGCATGCCGCTGCCCTCATCAGGCCAGCCAGAACTCCAGGAAGGACGTCACGAAGCCCACATCCTCCAACAAGCTGTTGCTGAAATGCCAATAGGCCGGCCCCGGCCTCTCCTCGCAGAGCAAGGCCGTCACGGTGGCTAAATGATGGTCAGAAAATGGGACCAGCTGGATGCTGGAGGAGTGGGCTCATGAAAGATGGAAACGTAATAAATAAATGCGGTCCAATCGGGAATGGCGCGACCGATGGGCCTCCACCCGGACAAAGGTGAACATGGAAATGTCATCCGGGTGGTGGTCGTGCCAGACATCCACCTGGGAGTGGTGTTTGACTATCTCCTGGAGGACGTCCACGGTGGCCAGGCTCTGCTCGGTCCCCGAGCGATCCCGCTCCTCGAGGGTGGTGTTAAAGTCCCCCCCCAGAACCAGGCATTCATGAGGATCCAAGGTGCCGAGGAAGCCGGACGCCTGCTAATAGAATTGCAGCAGCTCTGGGCTTGATGTCAGGGCATAGACGTTAATGAGGTTGACCATGAGCCCCTCCATACGGACCTGGAGGTGCAGCAGGCGGTGCAGCACAGCCTCGGCGACCCCCAGCACCTCGGGCCGTAGGTCGGGGGAGAACAGGGTCGCCACTCCAGCCTTACGAACTGTGAGATGGCTAAAGTAGACCCTGTCCCCCCAATCCAGCTGCCATCTGTCTTCGGCGGTCGGATCCATATGGGTCTCTTGTAGGAAAACCAGAGTACCCCCCCTCCCGAAGGAAGGAGAGCACCTGGGACCTTCAGAGACCCATCCTACAGCCCCGGGTGTTCAACGGTGCGATAGTAAGAGGTGCCATGAGGAGGGCTGGGGGGGATCTTCGCCGGCAGGGACGCTCGTGGCTCCTTATGGGCCGCGCAACAATCCATGACCTACACCATAGGTGAGTAAAAAGTCCCGGAAGAGGCGGACCAGCTGGTAGGCCGCGGCGGCCTGCTTCCTGGTCTTTTTACCGTCTTCCTTGAGGGCCCTCGCGGCTGAGAGGATTTGATGAAAGTCCCCCCATTGCTGGAGAGAAAGCTGTACCTTGTTGCAGGAGCCATGGACGTCTTCTAAAAACTCCCACAACTCCTCTCGCAGCACATAGGGGGGTAGGGTTACGGTCTCCTGGTTATTCCCTGACGGGGCACTTGGTCCGTGGCCCACCAAGACGGGCAGACAGGGCGCCTGATGGGCTGGCGCCACTAGGCCCGCCTCAAATCCTGGGGCAATAGGGGGTGGCAGAGGGAAGATATCAGCCCCTAATGGGTCGGGACAGGGAAACACAAAGGCCGCTCCCTGGGGGTCATCTGTTGGAAAAGGGAAGGAGACAGCCCCAGGGGCGGCAATAACATCTCAGGAGGTGGACGGGATAGGGACAGGGTCGGGGCAGAGGCGAGGTTCTGGGCTTCAAAAGCAAAGGAGCTGGATGGTAGCGCCTCCCAATCAGGCTCAAGGTCAGATCCAGGGCCTCAATCTCCTCATATATGGAGGGGAGATCGCTGTCTGCCACTTTGGGGTTCTCCCCGCTGGCACCCGACGCGACGGTCGCCTTGGGACTCATAGAGACTTCAGATGGTACCAGAGCAGAAGGGGCTCTCTCGGGGGTCTCGGAGGGGAGGGACTCCCATGGAGGGGAGATACTGCCTTCCAGTGCTGCCATGTCTTCCCCAGATGGCACCGGTGGATGGAATACACCCATGGGCAAAGCGGAAGGTTTGGCATTGGTGCCCCCCTTCCTGGTCTTCCGGGGGACCTCCGCATCAGATGGGAGGAGTGGAGCTCGAGCCTTCCGCTTGCCCCGCTTCCCCTGGACTAGAGCCCAGCCCTCCATGACATCATCCGGGGGCTGGCTAGCAGGGGTCATGTCAGGGGCCAGAGGCGATGGTTCAGGGACTCGGTGGGGGTAACGGTGGGGCAGCATGAGGGAGGGAGGATTCCCCCTGGGGCGGGCCCTCTCCCATGCCCGGCGGTGTCCCTGCCGCACCCTCCTCCACAGGCCCAGCCAGATTGCAAGCAGCAAGGGTGGGGCTCTCCCACTCATCTGGGCATAGTGGGGGAGGTTTCCCTCGGGCCCGAGTGGGAGCAATGGTAGACTGGGAAGGAGGAGGGGTGGCTTCGCGGGCCGGGCAGCTAGGGGCGCAGGCAATGATGGGGCCAGTGCCCTGCTGGGACTCTGGAGTCCCGGATGCACCTCCTTGCTGGGCCAAGGGGCAGTCCCTCTGGACGTGCCCCATTGCCCGGCAGAGGTAGCACTGGGCCTCCCCCTTAGGGTAATGCACCTGGTAATGGACCCCCTAGTAGGAGACCAGGAAGGACCCCTTGAGCGCCTCTCCGTCATGCGCCGCTGGCGGCAGTTGAAGCTGCATCTGCCATCGGAACGAGAGGACGTGACGGAGGGCGGGGTCTTTACAGCCCAATGGGAGAGGGCTGATGACAGAGATGGGTTTCCCCAGGGTGGAGAGGGCGGGTAACAGGGCGGCATTGGGAAGAAAGGGAGGAACGGAGGTAAGGACCAGGCGGACACCCAGGTCCTCTAGCAGTTCCAGGGGGACAAACACCCCCCCCCCACTGCCAGGCCCTTTTCCACTGCCTCCTGGGCGGTGGCCTCCGATGCTAAGAAGAAGATGACCTTTCCGTACATTTTGGAGGCTGCCACAATGGCCATGGGCCCCATCACCCTCGCCAAAGCCTGCACGTAGGTCTCCACCTGGGGCGAGGCAGGCACCAGGAGGCAACGGACGCCGTGCTTCCCGGTCATGGTGGGAAAGGGGCCCCGGCCGCTATAGATGGTAGCGGAGGCGGTGGGCGGGAGAGATGACGTAGCGGCAGGCGCGGGGGCTGCCACCACCTGGGCGTATACCTTGGGGGCTGGGGAAGGGACACCCGCAGAGCTGGTGGAGGGAACAGTGGGGAGGGACGCCTTGGCCGGTGTTGGGGGCGCGGCAGTGGGGGCAGCCCCTGCCATGGAGAGCCTGGTCTTTTTAGCTGGGCCCTTCCCCTTCTTCTTATCCTGGCCTTTCTCGCTGGCTGGGGGGGCTCCCCCAGAATCTGAGTGGGGGAGGGACATGGCAGCAGTGGAGGTCACCCCGGTGCCCACCGTTGCTGGCATCCCAGCGGGGGCGGTGGCAGGTGGTTCGGCGGTGGCAGCGGAGGTAGAGGCTTGGGGGTGATGGAGGGGCGGGGAGAGGGGCAGCTGGGGCTGATGGAGGGCTGCACCCATCTCGTTCCCCGCCATCGTGAGCAGGGAGGGAAGGGGAGACACCAGAAGGAGGAGGGGAAAGGGGAAGCAGGTCGACTACTCCTCCCCACTAGGCTGCAGGCAGGGGAGGAGGGTGCCAAAAGGAGTGGGCTAGACAGGGGGACAAACCAGGGGTTAGGGGTCAGTCGCCGACACGGGGTGGAATTCCAGCTCCTTTAGCTGCACTAGGGGTGGGGGGGATACAATAGCATTGTGGGTGCAGCGAAGAGGTTTGAAACTAAAATGGGGAGTTGCACAAGCACATGGGAGGGGGCATGGGCGCATGGAGCAAGGGGCTGAGCAGGCTGGGGTTAGGGCAGGGAAACCAAGGGGCTAGCTTCAGAGGCTGGGGCGGGGCAAACAAACAAAGGCTGTAGAGGGAAAACGGGTGGGGCAGGTAAACAAACTGAAGCTAGTAAGGGGGGCTGGGGCAAAAAGTGGGGGGCAAAGGCTGCAAAGGGCAAATGGGGAAGTTAACAAGGGGCAAAGCTGTGAGGTGGGCAGTCCGGGGGGGGGGCATGTGCGCCCACGTGCGCTTGCACAAAGTCAATTTGGCTGGCTGCTGCTTCTGGCCCAAATGGCGGAAATAGGGCATGACAAGCCAAGCAAGCAGCTGAGTTCACAGGCAGGAGCTGAGGCAGAAGGTAAACAACCCAGTGGGCGTGGTGGAGGGGGCAGCAGTGGTGGTAGTGGTGGGGGTTGGAGGACACACAGATGGATCGGGGGCAGCTCCACGCCACACCCCCTGTGTCCCTGCAAACACAGTCAACACCCCCACCACAAGAGCACAGTTTGAAAGATACTCAGTCTTAAGGCCCCCTCCACGGTGGTCTGCAAAGTCTCTAGGAGCTCCCCCACTGGTAGATGGTCCTCTTCTTCTCCTCCTTGGGGCTTCAGCAGCTCCAGGCAGCAGACTCCACAGCAGCAGCTCCAGGAACTCCAGGTGGTGGTCCAGGCAGGCAGAAAGGACCCCTCTCAGGTGGTGGTGGTGGTGTCCACGGCAGCAGAGGCTGGGGTTGGGGTCCCTCACTCCCCCCTTCTGGGGAGCAGGCCAGCAGGTCCCCGCCCCCAAGGGGCTGCAGTTGGAGCAGTAGCAGCACCCAAAGGTGAGGGGTCCAGCAGCCGGCCAGCAACCAGGTAGCAGAGAACGGGGGGTGGGGGGTGTCTGGCCTAGCCAGGGAAGCAGCTGGAGCAGCAATGGCAGCAGAGAGAGCCCAAGGCCTAGCAGCAGCAATACAAGCAGGAGCAGGAGCCGCAGCCCTCTCCCTCCTTCTTCCTCTAGGGCTACAAGAGAGTAATTTTTTTTTTTAAGCAAAAGATATTTTTATTTGCATAACACACTTACAAAGTAAAAACAGCAGCATATGCAATGTGTAACACAGCAACCAATCACAATTGTTTTCTCATTAGCTTCAGGGGAGGGAAGTGTTCAAGCTTGCCTGGGCCCAGAGCAGGGGGCTTCCTCGACTCTCATGGTCTTCCACCCTTCCGAGTTACCTGGTGGCCCAGAGAGAGGGGGCTTCATCGACTCTCATGGTCTTCCACCCCCTCAAGTTACCTGGCACCATGCCCGAGTGTCACCAACAATTCCCTCCTCTGAAAGCCCCCAACAAGAGGGGCAGGCAGTGGGGTGGACAATCCGGGGGGGGAGGGGGCACGTGCACCCACGTGTGAAAGGACCCATCTAAGGTGGTGGTGTCCGCAGCAACAATGGCTGGGGCTGGGGTCCCTTACTCTCTCCCCCAATCAAAGGGTCAGACAAACGGACCCAGACAGGGACACCAAGCAGAGAACCTCGGACAGCGCCCACCGCTCCTCAAAAGCATCAAGGGAGTCGGTGGATGCCGCCCAGAGGAACTCCACCCGGATACGTGAACAGACTGAGGATCGGAAAACGGTCCCACAGTCACAGGAAACTCCATCGGCCAACCTCCTCTCTCTGGTTTTATAGATGGCCATTTTAGCCAGGGCTAGGAGGAGGTTAACTAGGAGATCCCGTGACTTTGTGAGGACACAGATGAGGAGTGCATAAATAAAAAGGTGAGGGGAAAAATGCAACCAAAAACGTAATAGGAGATTTGTGAGGAGCTGGAACAAGGGCTGCAGCCTGGCGCACTCCAAATATATGTGCACCAGGGTTTCCCTCACACCACAAAAGGGACAAGTATCTGGGATGGGGGTGAACTGCGCCAAGTACGTGCCCGTGTTCACAGCTCCATGAAGGAGCTGCCAACTGATGTCCCCGACGGGCCTCGGAACCAAGGTGGAATATAGGCTGGCCCACTGGGGCTGCTCACCCTCCAAAGGTGGCAAAAGGTCTCACCACTTTGTGTCGGGGTGGGACACTAGGGTGAGGGCGTGAAGGGTGTGGAGCACGAGCGTGTATAGATGTTTTCTTGGCGCAGTTTGGAAGCGTACCGGCTGCAGTTCATGCAGCTGGCTCGCAGTGAAAGGGTGAGGGGGTCAATTGGGTCTGCGGGGCAGGGGTCCAATGAAAAGGTCCGGAGGTCCTGGAGTAGAGGGTGGGCGGGGCGTGCCCTCGAGCAGGACCCGGTCGAGGTAAGCTCGAGCAGCGGGCGGCAAAGCAGCCTTTGCCTCCTGAAGTACGCGCCGGGGAGTGCGAGGTCTGGAGAACCCCATGCGCTGGGCGAGCGTCAGGGGATCCAGCCAGTCTCCCCGGTCGTAGTCCAGGAGGTCTCCGACTCTCGTCACTTCTGCCAGGATCAAGCTCTGGCGCACCGAGCGGGACTCCGCCACCTACACACGGAATTGGGGGTTGTGTAGCAGGGGCTCCACGAGGAGATCTACCTGGTCGTTAAAAACAGTTTCCAAGTCTGGAGGAGGTCCTGGTAGAAGACTGGCAGCCCCGAGAGGTCTCGCGGAAGACCTCCCGGATGGAGATAAAAGAGCTGCCAGTCATATCGGAGCCCTCGGATGCGGCGCAGGATGGCGTGTGCCAGTGTGCTCCACGCCGAACTGCCTGCACCATAGAGGAGCCTCTGTAGGGCCTGGAGGCGGAAGACATGGACCTGAGTGTGTAGACACTTCAGGCCCTGTCCTCCTTCCTTCCGGGGTAGATGAAGAACCCCTACAGGGGCCCAGTGCGTTCCTGACCAAAAGAACCCCAGAATCGATGTCCGGAGGTTGGTCAGGAAACCCGGGCCCGGGACCAGGGTATTGAGCCGGTACCAGAGCATGGACAGAACTAGTTGATTAAGCACCAGCGCTCTCCCTCGGAGGGAGAGACATCGGAGTAGTCCCGTCCATTTCCGGAGCCGCTCTATCACCCCGCCCTCTAAATTTTCCCAGTTTTCCGGCGGAGAGGGATGCGTGGCAGAAAGGTAAATGCCCAAGTAGAGCAGCGGACCCGCGCTCCACCGGATGGTCTGAAGCGCAGGTGGGAGGGAGCTCGCCTGCAGCCAGTCTCCTACCACCAAGCCAGAGCTCTTGACCCAGTTGACCCAGGCGGAGGAGGCTGCCGAATAGATGGTCTGGCAAGCCTCCACCCGCGCCAAGTCGCCGGGGTCCTGGACCATGAGGAGCACGTCATCAGCGTATGCCAACAGGATCAGCTGCAGCTCCGGCTCCCACAGCACCAACCCTGTCAACCTCCTGCAGAGGAGACAGAGGAAGGGCTCAATCTCCAAAGCGTACAGCTGGCCTGAGAGGGGGCACCCCTGCCGTACTCCTCACCCGAAGCTGACCGGTTTGGTCAGGGTCCAGTTGAGCTTAACAAGACACTCTGCAGAAGTGTACAGCACCTGGAGAAAACCCACAAACTGGGGTCCGAAGTAAAACACCTGCAGAGTGCTCAGGAGGTACCCATGGTCCACCCTATCAAATGCCTTCTCCTGATCTAGGGACAGGAGGGCGAACGACAGACTGCCTCTACATCCGAGTTCCAAAAGGACCCGAACCATAAATAGGTTATCAAAGATACTGCGATCTGGGACGATGTAGGTCTGGACTGGGTGAATCACATCTGCCAGCACAGACCCTAGCTGCAGTGAGATTGCTTTCGCTACGATTTTGTAGTCCATGCTGAGGTGCGAGACGGGACACCAATTTTGTAAATCACGGAGGTCCCCCTTATTAGGCAATAAGACGAGCACAGCTCGCCTGCAGAAAAGAGGGAGGACCCCTCTCTGCAAAGACTTGGCCCAGCTGGTGACTAGGTCTGGGCCGAGGACGTCCCAAAACACGCAGTAGAACTCCACGGTCAGCCTGTCCATGCCTGGAGACTTATTAGTGGGCATACGACGGACGGCTTCCGAGAACTGGGCCAGAGTGAGAGGCAACTCTAGCCGGTCTCGGTCACTCGCGCTGACCGTAGGGAGCTCCTCCCAAAGCACTCTGCAAGTGCTAGGGTCGGTCAGATCTAGGGAGAAAAGACTTGCGTAGAAGGCTCTCGCCCTCCCGCACATCTCTGCTGGTTCCATGAGGGGGGTGCTGTCTTCTGCCAGGAGGCAGGTGACGTGTTTCTTGGCCCCCCTTGTTTTCTCCAGGGCATAGAAGAAGCGGGAGACGCGATCCATCTCCTGAAGTAGGAGGATGCGGGATCAAACAAAGGCGCCCCAGGCCTGATGGTCCTCAAGGGCCCGGAGCTCCTCCCGCTTCTCCCGGCATGCTCCGCAAAGGAGCGGGTCTTCGGGGCTGGCGGCCAGATGCCTCTCCAGCTCTAGGACCTCCCGTTCCAACTGCTCTATCGCCGCATTTCTTCGTCGGCTGGTGCCCCGGGTGTAGTTGCGGCAGATAAGCCTGGCGCACACCTTCCCCAGGTCCCACCATCACCACGCCGAGGGAAAGGCACACCGCTGACCTCGCCAGGCCAGCCAGAATTCCTGGAAGGATGTCACAAAGTCCTCATCCTCCAACAGGCTGTTGTTAAAATGCCAGTAGGCCGGCCCTGGCTTCTCTGCACAGAGGGAGGCTGTCACGGTGGCTAGGTGATGGTCAGAAAATGGGGCCAGCCGAATGCAGGAGGAGTGGGCTCGTGAGAGATGGAAGCATGATAAATAAATGCAGTCCAACCGGGAGTGGCTCGACTGATGGGCTTCCACCCGGACAAAGGTGAACGTGGAAGTGTCATCCGGCTGGTGGTCATGCCAGATGTCCACTAGGGAGTGATGTTCAACTATCTCCCGGATGGTGTCCGCGGTGGCAGGGGTCTGCTCGGTCCCCAAGTGGTCTCGCTCCTCGAAGGTGGTATTAAAATCCCCTCCTAGGACCAGGCACTCGTGAGAATCTAAGGTGCCAAGGAAAGCGGATGCCTGCTGATAGAATTGCAACCGCTCCGGGCCCGATGTCGGGGCATAGACATTAATGAGGTTAACCACGAGCCCCTCTATACGGACCCAGAGATGAAGCAGGCGACCCGGTATGGCCTCGGCGACCCCTAGCACCTCGGGCCGTAGGTCGGGGGAGAACAGGGTCGTCACTCCAGCCTGCCGAATCGTGGAATGGCTAAAGTAGACCCTGTCCCCCCACTCCAGCCGCCAACTGTCTTCAGTAGTTGGATCCGTATGGGTCTTCTGCAGGAAAATCACAGAGTACCCTCCCTCCCTCCCGAAGGAAGGAGAGCACCTGGGACCTGCGGAGAGGCATCCTACAATCCTGGGTGTTCAACGTGCAATGGTGAGAGGTGTCATGGGGGGGCCGGGGAGGGGGGTTCCTCACTGGCAGGGACACTCACATCCCCCAGCAGGCCGTGCAACAGTCCTTGACCCATCCTGTAGGTGAGTAATTGGTCACGGAAGACACAGATGCCAGTAGGCCGCGGCATCCTGCTTCCCCATTCCTTTACCTTCCCCCATGAGGGCCCTTGTGGCCCAGAGGATTTGAAAAAAATCCTCCCATCGCTGGAGAGCAAGCTGTACCTTGTTGCGGGAGCCACGGACATCCTCTAAAAACTTCCGCAGCTCTCCTTGCAGCTCATGGGGGGTGGGGTTACGATTTCCCAGTTGTTCCCCGGCGGGGCCCTTGGTGCAGCCCTGTGGTCCACTAAATTGGACAAGCAGGGTGCGGACCCCCGATGGGGTGCCTGATGGGCTGGAGCTTCTAGGCCCGCCTCAAGCTCTGGGGCGATAGGGGGCAGTGGAGGAAAGATAGCAGCTCCTAATGGGTTGGGGCAGGAGAACACAAAGGCCTCTCCCTAGGGGTCATCAGTTGGGAAAGGGAAGAAGACAGCCCCGGGGGCGGCAATGATATTGCAGGAGGTAAACTGAATAGGGGTAGGGGCAGGGGCAGGGACAGAGGTGAGGTTCTGGGTTTCAGGAGGCAAGCAGCTTGATGGTGGTGCCTCCCGGTCAGGCTCAAGGGTTAAGGGGATCAGGAGGGAGCTCTCAGTGACACTGGGCACGTGCTCTGTGGTGGATTTAGCAGCCACAGCATCAGGAGGTGGATTATCTTCTGTAGGGCCCCCACCCGGGAAGGAAGTCGATTGCTCCACACCAATGGGGTTTGCCCCTGGCGACTCCTGCCCTGGCTGTGTGGCACCAGCTGTCACCTGAGCGGGCTCGGTGGTCATCAGCGGGGTGCCATCAGCGGCTGGGTCGGTGGAGGAGTCCAGGGGCTCCTCGGAGGTGGGAGCAGAAGCAACAGTTAAGGGGAGGGAGCGTGGGGAAAAGAAGGGTGGAGTGAGGTTACCCAGATCGTCCTCCCCCTAGGCGACCGGGGTCAGATCTAAGGCCTCGATCTCCTTGAACATGGAGGAGAGGACACTTTCCGCTGCCCCGGGGCTCTCCCCGCCGGCACTTGCCACGACGGTTGTCTTGGGGTTCACAGGGACTTCAGGTAGCATCAGGACAGAAGGGGCTTCCTCGAGGGTCTCGGAGGGGAGGGTCTCCTGTGGAGGGGAGACACTACCCTCTGGTGCTGCCACGTCTTTCCCAGCTGACACCGGTGGATGGGATGCACTTGTGGGCAAAGCGGAAGGTTCGGCATCTGTGCCCCCTTCCTGGTCTTCCGGGGGGCCTCTGCCTCGGGTAGATGAGGCAGAGCTCGAGCCTTCCGCTTGCCTCGCTTCCCCTGGACTGGGGCCCAGCCCTCTATGGCATCATCTGGGGGCTGGTTAGCAGGAGTTGTGTCAGGGGGTAAAGGCCATGGCTCAGGGACTTGGGGGGGGAACAGTGGGGCAGCATAAGGGAGGGAGGATTCTCCCTGGGGCAGGCTCTCTCCCATGCCTGTTGGTATCTCTGCCACACCCTCCTCCATAGGCCCCGCCAGATTGTCAGCAGCGAGGGCGGGGCTCTCCCGCTCGTCTGGGCATTGTAGGGGAGGTGCCCCTTGGGCCTGAGCGGGAGTAGCGGTGGTCTGAAGAGGAGGGGGGGTGGCTTCGGGTACCAGGCGGCCAGGAGCATCGGCAATGATGGGGCTGATATCCTGCTGGGTCTCGGGGATCCCAGGTGCCCCTCCTTGCTGGGCTAAGGGGCAGTCCCTCTGGACATGCCCCAATGCCCGGCAGAGGTAGCACTGGGCTTCCCCCGTGGAAAAGTACACCCAGTAACGGGTCCCCTGGTGGGGGACTAGGAAGGACCCTTCGAGCGCCACTCCATTGCGTGCTGCCGACGGCAATAAAAGTTTCACTTACCAGCAGAAGGAAAAAATGTGACAGAGGGTGGGGTCTTTGCAGCCCAATGGGAGAGGGCTGATAACAGAAACAGGTTTCCCAGGGTGGAAAGGGCGGGTAGCAGGGCAGCATTGGGGAGAAAAGGAGGGACGGAGGTCAGGACCAGGCGGACGCCTAGGTCCTCTAGCGGCTCTAGGGGGACAAACCCCCCCACCACCACCAGGCCCCTCTTGACCACTTCCTGGGCGGCAGCCTCCGATGCTAAGAAAAAGACGACCTTCTCGTATATTTTGGATGCCGCCACAATGGCCGAGGGCCCCACCACCCTCGCCAACACCTCATGTAGGTCTCCACATGGGGCAAGGCGGGCACCAGGAGGCATTGGACACCGTGCTTCCTTGTCATGGTGGGAAAGAGGCCCCCGCC
This sequence comes from Caretta caretta, assembly GCF_965140235.1. Classification (NCBI taxonomy): domain Eukaryota; kingdom Metazoa; phylum Chordata; order Testudines; family Cheloniidae; genus Caretta; species Caretta caretta. The sequence continues at coordinate 70,031,755 of NC_134206.1, read as the reverse complement.
GCTATTGATGGTGGCGGAGGCAGTGGGCGGGAGAGATGACGAGGCAGCAGGCGGTGTGGTTGCCACCACCCGGGCATATGTCCTGGGGGCTGAGGGAGGGACATCCGCAGAGCTGGTGTAGGGGGCAGCGGGGGAGGACGCCGTGGTCTGTGGCGGGGCCGCAGCAGTGGGGGTGGCCCCTGCCATGGAGGGCCTGGTGGTTTTAGTGGGGCCCTTCCCCTTCTATTTGCCCTTTCCCACCGGCTGGAGGGGCTTCCCTAGAGTCTGGGGAGGCGATGGGCATGGCAGCAGTGGAGGTCACCCCTGTGCCCTCCATTGCCGATGCCCCAGCGGGGCCGGTGGCAGATGGTTAACAGGAGTTGGGGTCAAATAGAAAGGGACAAGCTGTGGGGTGGACATTTGGGGGGGGGCAAATAAACCACCGTACGCTTGTCCAGAGAGTCCTGTTTGGCTGGTGCTTCTGGTCCATGCGGTGGAATCAGGGCGAGCAGCTAAGTCCAGAGGCAGATGTTAGATAGCCAGCAAAGATAGCGGGGGGGGGGGGGGCAGTGAGGAAGGTCATAGTGTGGGGGTTGGGAGACACAGATGGATCGGGGGGCAGCTCCATGCCACCCCCTCCGTGTCCCTACAAACACAATTAAGACACAGTCAAGGCCTCCCCCCACACAAGAGCACAGTTCGAAAGTTACTCAGTCTTAGGCACCCTCCACGGAGATTTGTAGATTCCCCGGGTGGTGTTCCTCTGGTGGACGGCTTTTTCTCTGTCTATTCTGGGTTTTCTTTTTTTCAGCAACAGCATTCCAGAAATGCCAGAGTAAGTGATAAGAGTCCTCTCGACTGAACATGGGTCCGCAGACAAACAGCAAGCGGCTGGGTCTGTGGGCTGGGTCCTTCCATTCCCCCCCTCTGGGGAGCAGGCCAGCAGGCCCCCCTCTCTTGGGGGGGGGTTCAGCTGGAGTGGCAGCAGCGTCCGAGGGCCGGCGGGGGGGGGGGGGCGGGGGGCTAACAGCCAGCCGGCAGCCGGCCAGCACTCTAGCAACAGCAGGAAAGAGAAAAAAAACAACAACAAAAAGAAAAAAAAGGGAGGAGAAGGCGGGACCGTCTGGCCTGGTCGGGGGGGAAGCCAAAAGCAGGGGCAAAAAGCAAGGAAAGCCCAGGCCACAGGGCGGCAGCAGCAGGAGAGCAGGCTAAGTAGGTCCCTTTTCCCTAGTTAAGGGAACAGGGAAGTTTCCAGAAGAATCAGGAACTTTCTGGAAACAATTAAGGCAGAAAGGCTGATTAGAACACCTGCAGCCAATCAAGAAGCTGCCAGGATCAATTAAAACAGGCAAGCTAATCAGGGCACCTGGGTTTAAGGAGGAGCTCACTCCAGTTTGTGGTGTGCATGTGAGGAGCTGGGAGCAAGAGGTGCAAGAAGCTCAGAGTGAGAAGTACAAACATTATCAGACATCAGGAGGAAGGACCTGTGGTGAGAATAAAGAAGGTGTTGGGAGGGGGCCATGGTGAAGTAGCCCAGGGAGTTGTAGCTGTCATGCAGCTGTTACAGGAACCACTGTAGACAGCTGCAACCCACAGGGCCCTGGCTGGAACCTGGGGTAGAGGGTGGGCCCGGGTTCCCCCCATCCCTTCATCCCCCCAACTCCCTGCTTGATACTGGAGGAGTTGACCTGGACTGTGGGTTCCACTAGAGGGGAAGGTCTCTGGCCTGTTCCCCGACCCACTACGTGGATCAGCAGAGAGTGCAGGGATTGTTCTTCTTCCTTTTCCCCAGGCTGGCCAGTGATGAGGCTAACTGAGTGAATGGCAGATTTGAGCCATGAAAGTGGTCAAACTGAGGGCTGCCGTGAACCTCTGAGGTGAGCAAATCCGCCGATAATCGCAGGACCCATCAAGGCAGAGGAGGAACTTTTTCACAGTGTAGACAAGCTCTGTTAGCTTATTGCCTATTTTAAGGTCCCACATGCTCACACCAAATAAACTGGATGAATTAGTGGTAGCTGGATAACTAAAAATCACCAATCCAATCAAAAATAAATAAAAAAAGGATCTTACAACATAAGTTTCACTGACAAAAGCACTGGTAGGGACAGCACTATGTTGGCGGGAGATGCTCTCCCTCCGGGACAGCTACTGCCACTCATAGGGGGTGGTTTCATTATGCTGACGGGAGAGCTCTCTACATGAGAGACCTTACAGAGATGCGGCTGCAGTGGTACAGGCTGTACGATGAGACTCAAAAGGGGAGGGGAGGGGAGGTCTAGTCTCTTTTTAATGTGCAGACATACTTTTCTTTGGACAACATCCTATTCCATTTACTCACTACTTCTTCCTGAACATTTTGATGGCTTTTCTCAGAATTCTTTGCAGTTCATCAATATCTTTCTGTGGTTTGACTTTGTGTGAAATTTCACAATCCTGCAAAGATCTGGCCTTCCTTCAATTGCTCGCTATATCCAGAGTTGCATGCTCTTCAGCCATGTCTCCAGGATGGACAAGAACACCCGAGCACACTGTGCTCTCAAGCTCTTTATCAACATGCAAAGGGTGTATGACCTCACCCTACCTGTCACCACCCGCATGGCTGCCTAGAGATTTTTGGATTTGCAGGATTGAAATCGCTCTGGGAAATTCGTGGTGTGACGCCATCAACTGTGGGCACACAGGCTGGCTCAGTGGTCCTCAGTAGATTATGCATGTTTGATGATGATTTCTGGTAACATGGTGCCCGGAATTAAAAGTAATATTCCAGGTTTGGTTGTACCAAAGCTAGGTAGAGAGGAACTATTATCTATCTGCTCTGTAATGAAACACCTTTGCAAGTGCAGTTCAAAATTACGCCACTGGCCTTTCAGCCTATTTTTCCCCTCCAGCCATATCACATTTCAAATTCAAGTGTAACTTATTGTCCACTTTCAACCTTAAGTTTTTTTCTGCATCAGTACTGCCAATGTTTTTCCTTCCATTTTGGTTATTTTACATGTTGTTTGGATTATCTTTCCTCATATGTACTAGCTTGAATTTCACATTATTATTTTTGCTCATGTTTGTAATCTATTTCCCATTGTATTCTTTCCCTGCCCTCACTAGTGTTTGCATTTCCTCCCAATTTAGTATCACCGGCTATTTCATAGTGTGCTGTTTATTCCTTCTTGCAGATCACTGAGGAAAATATTAAATAGTATTGGTCCTCAGATTCATTCCTGATCCCTCCACTAGACAACTCTCCCCAACTCAATAGATTTCATTTTGCCAGTAGCCTTTATTTATGTTTTTTTAAAACAAGTTTGCAATACACAAAAATTTGAATTCCTGTTTAAATTAATATTTTGTGAGGCAGTGTCCTATGCTTTCCTAAAATCCAAATCTATTTCATCCACCACATTGTCCTCTTCCACTAATCCTGTAAATATCCTTATCCTTCTAGTCCTTTGACTGAATTTATTTGCAATTGGTGATTGTTACTATATTGTTTGTCATAAATTTATTGAAATAAAGTAAAAACACAAAATCCCAATCAAGATAGCCTGGCAGGATTTATGTTTTAAAAAACAAGGCTTCTTATTGCACACAGCTCTGTTGAAGAACATTCAAATTGTCCAGCTAGTAGAGACTGGCTGCTTATATTTCTATAGGGTAAACAGACATCTGAATGAATCATGATACATATGAATCAGAGTATACATGGGTTGCACAGTAAGAACTGGCTGCTGATTCTTTGCTGGATGCAATTTCATTTGTTAATTATTAAATATGAAGTCCTAAGTAGTCTAGGTCCCAGTTGTCTCACAAATAACCTCTCACCCTATGAGATTTTAACAATAGTTACAATGCTGGGAAATGCTCCAGTTATAGTAACCTGGAATTCATGGGGACCAGGAAGAGACCATATTCAGTGCTTTATCTGCAGCTCTGGAATTCAGTCCAACAGAATCTTATTGGAGACCAAGACATAACTTTCAGGGTGAGATGCATGACACATCTCTTTACTCTGGCTTTCTCTTGATGGTGAATCTTGTATCCACTTGGATCACTGGTATTTAATTCTTGGAAGTTGACTCCAATTTTCAGATTGAACATAGCATTCCATTTGAATTTGATAGGCATAACTTGGGGTCCTGAGGCATGTATTGTCGTGTCAACTAGCAATACATACTACAGGACAAATTAAGTCTTCAAATGTGCACATCCAAAAGAAGAATTGAGTTCTACTGGTGCAATTCCAAACTTCAGGCCATGACTCCCATCCCTCGACTATCCCTTATAAATGATACATCATTCCTCATTTACCTGCATCCCATACTTGATGATATCAGAAATGCTAACTCGTATAACAAAATTATTGTCAAAAATGGCCGCATCAAAGCATTTCAGTGCAATGCAGGGGTAATCGCAATACATGATAAATAAAAACATAGGAAAGCCAGCTGGATTTTCACCATGGAAAACTGATATGGTTCTGACTTTTGACATGTTTAAAATTCAGACCTAGATCATAATTTTGTGGTTTGGTCCCTTCTCTACTGATCTACAAAATTCATTGGGTTGGGAGAGTGCTCAAAATCTAGATTTTGGTTTAGCCTATCAATTTACAATGGTGGAAAATTTCAACGCATTCATCTCAAAGGCACCAAACGAAGTCTTTCTGAATATTTAGATACATCAAAAGATAAAAATCCAGAAATAATACTAATCCATGCTGTTGTTTGGTTTAGTTTTGACTCCAGGGACATTATATTCACATTAAGTCAATGTTCTTACAATGCCAGCATCAATAATCAATTAGAGGAGATAAAATGTTTAATGCTATAGCAATGAGCATCACAGAATTGCCTGTAAATAAACATATTAAATTAACAGAAAACAGATTTCTTTTATACATTACAAAATAAAAACTACTAAAAAGGGAAAACACTTTACAGTCATTATCTAAAAAAGGCTTGATATGAAGCATAAATGCACCCTGCTGCTTACTCTTATTACAAAACAAACATTTTCCCTGCCTTTATGATTTAAGATAATTAACCATGTTACGAAATAAAGTGAATAAGTCTAAAACTGTATCAGTGTATGTCAACACCTACTTAAAGTGCATTATACAGTTCTCATGATCATGCAACTCTTTACATAATAAACATGTTACAATAATTTGTGCTCTATATACATTAAAGGCTCAAAGCTCCAAGCCCTATGTGGGGAAACTGGAGGAACATTCTCTACCCCAAAAATTCACTTCCTGTATCATCCTCTCTGCTTTGGCCCCACTCCTGAAGTTACTACTACTGTGGGCCAGTTTCAGAAGACAGGAGCCTTCTAGAACAGAGATTTTCAAACTGTGGGGTGCACCTCCCTAGGAGGACACACAGGAATGTTAAGGGAGACAAGTGGCAACAACAGGCATCTTGGGCCTCTGCCTAGCACAGTGGGAGTCGGGCTTCAGCCCCACGCAGCGGGGCTCAGGTGGGGAGCGCTACCTCCACCTCCTGACTCACCTCTTTTTGTCTGTGTTGGAAGGGTGCAACCACAAATTGTAACTTAAAGCAGAGGCTTAAAAAGTTTGAAAACCGCTGTTCTAGTAGGATAGAGTTATTACTGTCCCTGCCCCCTCCACCACTCCTTCTGGCTCCACCACTTCTACCACAGTGTTCTTTATTATGCAAATCTACAAGTCTTGCTTTGTGCAGCCCAAAAGGCCACATATGCAAGGGTATGTAATATCCCGTTCTGTCTGTCAAACTCAGAGAATCCCAGCAAGCTAAGAAATAGAAAGACAACTTTCTCAGAAATCTATTGTTTTAAGGTTTTATTCAGATACCAATAGCCACGGCCGGCTGTCTGCACAAGCCCAGAAGGGTCATTAATTTTGGCTCCTTACCATGCCAGACACTTCAGTAGAAAAGGCAATATGCCATGGAAACCCATAACACAATAAACCTATTAGCTCTACAGCCAAAAGTAATGCAGCCAAAGAGTTCTCCCACAGTGTAGCAAACAATGCCTGATTCCCAGTCATTTTAAAAATCCTGCCTACAGGTGTATTACATCAGTTTACACTCACTTCACATTTGGAAGGGTTTCCTGGTAGCCATAAGGTCTAAGACATAGGGCCAAATTTCCATCCTCACACTCCAGGGAATTTCAATGATTGAAGAATTAAGCGTACAGATTTATTTATTTATTTATTTTATTTTATTGTATTTTACTGAAACTTAGATTCTGGAATTTAGTTCTGTGACAGGGTAAATTTTGTGGCAGATTCCATGACAGTAGAATTCAGAGGGCCCTGCTGATATAGAGTGCCTGTATAGTGATCCATTTTAAGTTCTTTCTTGTCCAGTCCCTATATTCTTCATGGAAGAACCCACTTCTGTTTTAGGGCATCTGGGATACTCAAGAATGCTCAGTGTCATCTCTATCATTGCCATAACAAGATATCAGATTCTGCCCAGGAGAAAGGGGTAGCACCAGAAAGTCTCATGAAGGAACTCAGTCACTGATGAGCAACAATTCTACCTGATGAAACTGGATAACCTCTACCACTCAAGAGTACAAGGAGCTTATATAGGCCAGTAGGCAGGCAAAAGATTTGTTTTTGTTTGTTTGTTCGCTTGTTTTGATTGATGACTCAAGTTCTGTGCTACTTTAAAAAAAAAAAAAAAAAGGGCAGACAACTGCAGCAGCTGGAGCCTACTGAAAAACTTCAATACATTTTTCATGTGAAAAAAATACTTAAGCAGATATCCTCAAGTGCACCAGAGCTCTGAGCAACTCTGAAGGAAGGGGGCAAAGGTAATTTTAAGCCATTTTTGCATTCCCATTATTCCAGGTCTGTTTAGGCCCCGATATAAATTAGAGCAGCCAAAAGGCTGCTTTAATTTATGCCAGCAATAATGGTCCCTTAGGCGATGTTTCACCAGTTGGGGACTGTTGTAGTCCAGCTCATGCAGCCACACACACCCCTCCAGTCCCTGGTACAACCCTATGAAGAATTAAAATTAAGATGTTGGAGCCAGCTAGGCTGACTTTACACCATCTGAGAATTCTCTTATGCAAGGGGAATTCCTAGGTAAGGCAGCTTTACAGCCCATTTGCACCACTCCCACAGCACAAAGGGACAGAAGTGTAGGCAGGAATCTGGCTTATATTCTTTACATTCATAAAAGGAGTCTTTTTTGTTTAAACTCTGTGTTCTAATTATTTCCAGATAGGCTGTTCTTTGCCTGAAGTCAGAGATGTGATGTTCCCTTTTGCACAGAGACAAATTAAGACATTTAGCAGGATGTCAGAGTGAGATCAAGCAAAAATGACTTCATCTGGCTTCTGAGCCAAAGGGAAAAAGCCTTTTACTTATAAGCTTTGCCTTCTGTTAAACCTTTCACAGCAAACAAGTACTAATAATCTGAACTGTTTTACCCTCCCAGTGATGAGTAAGTGTGAATAGTAATAGCACCCAGCTCTGTAAACTCCCCAGGTTTGAAGTTGTCCAAAATGCAGTACAACTATTTCAGTTCTCTTTAACACGTATACTGTGGATAAGAGTCTGATCTAAGTTATAGTGGTGTATATCTGGAGCACCAACAGAATCTGGACCTATATATATATATATATATATATTTATATTTAGCTCAGATTTAATTTAAGAGATAACTTTTCCTTATGAAATATGGTTGTTCAGATGGATCAGGAACTTGCTGACAGATGACCCACTGTGATATGTAAGTGCTTCTGAATAGGCATAATCGAAAACTTGCAGTGCTGAATCCATCTTACATGATGGTGACCTAATGGAAGTCTTTGAATATGATCCAGAGAACTATAAAACTGATTCAAGCAATGCCTTCATCACACTTACAAAGAATGTAAAAATTCAAGGACAGGATCTAAAATTAGGAAACTGGTAGCAAAAAAAAAAAAAAGAAGAAGAAGAAGAAGAAGAGTAAGTATATGGAAAGACTGGCCCCCTCCAAAAAAAAAGAGCTATTGAAATAAGGAGCATTAGTGATCTCAAAAAAAAAAAAAAAAATCTAAACAAAGCCAGCATTGAGAGGTAAGGGAGAACATATGCTAATAGAGTTGATGAAATTTAAAATGATGAGCCTAGTAGCCTTTTCTCTGGATTACTTACATCCCCTCTAAAACATCTATCCTGTTTCAGAGTAACAGCCGTGTTAGACTGTATTCGCAAAAAGAAAAGGAGTACTTGTGGCAATGGATCGTGTGGTGTGGTCAGGCTCCAGTTTTCACCCTGATCACACCACACGATCCATCGTCTACAGCCAAGCTCTGCGATACAACCGCATTTGCTCCAACCCCTCAGACAGAGACAAACACCTACAAGATCTCTATCAAGGATTCTTACAACTACAATACCCACCTGCGGAAGTGAAGAAACAGATTGATAGAGCCAGAAGAGTTCCCAGAAGTCACCTACTACAGGACAGGCCTAACAAAGAAAATAACAGAACGCCACTAGCCGTCACCTTCAGCCCCCAACTAGAACCCCTCCAACGCATTATTAAGGATCTACAACCTATCCTGAAGTAAAAAGAAAAGGAGTACTTGTGGCACCTTAGAGACTAACCAATTTATTTGAGCATGAGCTTTCGTGAGCTACAGCTCACTTCATCAGATGTATACCGTGGAAACTGCAGCAGACTTTATATACACACAGAGAATATGAAACAATACCTCCTCCCACCCCACTGTCCTGCTGGTAATAGCTTATCTAAAGTGATCAACAGGTGGGCCATTTCCAGCACAAATCAAATGGACACAAATCAGATGTCAAGAATTATAACATTCATAAACCAGTTGGAGAACACTTCAATCTCTCTGGTCACGCGATTACAGACATGAAAGTTGTCATATTACAACAGAAAAACTTCAAAACCAGACTCCAGCGAGAGACTGTTGAATTGGAATTCATTTGCAAATTGGATACAATTAACTTAGGCTTGAATAGAGACTGGGAGTGGCTAAGCCATTATGCAAGGTAACCTATTTCCCCTTGTTTTTTCCTACCCCCTCTCCCCCGACGTTCTTGTTAAACCCTGGATTTGTGCTGGAAATGGCCCACCTTGATTATCATACACATTGTAAGGAGAGTGATCACTTTAGATAAGCTATTACCAGCAGGAGAGTGGGATGGGGGGAGAGAAAAGTAGTTTTGTAGTGGTAAACACTCATTTTTTCATGCTTTGTGTGTATATAAAAAGAGCTTCTACACTTTCCACAGTATGCATCCGATGAAGTGAGCTGTAGCTCACGAAAGCTTATGCTCAAATAAATTGGTTAGTCTCTAAGGTGCCACAAGTACTCCTTATCTATCCTGTTGTTAGCTACACAGCATCAGAGTGTTTATGGTATCAGACACCTTGATTTCTATTGAATTCATTCAATGTATAACCAGGTCTTTACCTTCTCGAAAAGAAAGTCCATGTTTTTAACACAGTCATTATATGATGAACACCTTTGTTTCACTTACAAATAAGCTCTGGAATCCTTTGTGCTGACTGTGGAGGTGCTCCATTGCAGCTGGCACCAAAGATTAAAAAGCACCCATTGTACAAAAGTAAACTAAAACTGGGACACGCTATTGGAGGAGTAGGCTGGCTTGGCGTAACATTTGTAGCTAGACTAGAGCAGTTATGGTCAGTCTGGCTTGTGCATGACCATGGCTGTCTTGTGGTACTCCATTACACAACCAGGACTAAAGGTTACTCCAATATATCTCTTTTTAAATTTCAGGATGGGCAGCTAAAGGAAACTACATTTTCCCTAATTTCAGTGATGACAGCATTCCTACAGATGGGCAGCTTGGAACTATATTTGGAGCATAATACTACCATCTGTTTTTGTTTTGTTTTTTAAAGTAAACTTATTGCTTGCAGAAGGTAACAAACTGACAGCCTTGAAGTCCTCTTTAGAGCCACATAATAATTATAGCATGAGCATAAGGCCAGGTCTACACTACACTACATGAGCATGTTAGGTCAACATAAGATGCCTACATTGACCTAGCTGTGGAAGTGTCTTCACTTAAATTTGGCTCCCACCAATACAAGTGCCTCTCTACAACTGATTTAGTAACATCACCTCTCTGAGTGACACAGAGTCACAGTCTATGTAATTAGGTTCACATGGTGTCAGTGTAGACACTACTGGCCTTCAGGAGCTGTCCCACAATGCCCCGTGCTGACAATCCAATTGATACAAGCTCTCCTGGTGAGGATGTGCACCGCTGACACAGGGAACCAAGTGTGCACGCACACAAGCGATTTAATAATTGCAGTGGCTGTAGGCTGACATAATTAGGTCAACATACTTTTGTAATGTAGACATGGCTTAAGCAATATAAATTCATCCAGACTGCCGCACTTGTCATACCTTAGCCCTGACCTGAAAGACTGCCTGAAGGGATTGGAGGGAGGTTCAATTTCCATGCTCAGGTATTTCTTGGCCTCTTTTCTGATACTCCCAACAATGGTCCTAGTTAATGACAGTTGTATGGATTTTGAGATGTGGACATCTGTATATTTTCTGGGCCCTGCTCTGTGCTGCTTTTTTGCACTCCATTGACACAAAGTAGCCATAAGCCAGCTAAGCTGGCACTCTGAGGATTCCTCCCGCCTAGGTACTCCTATGCCACCCCTTTTCTGTGTAGTCTCAGGGAAAAGTAAGAAGAATCAGATTTCTCTGGGGTGTCCTTATACTTCAACAGTGCCTGGCATTCACACCAGCCCCTCAGGGCTCTCAACAGCTGGGTGTATAAATTAGAGTAGACCCGAAGCAAATCTAATTTATGCTAGGGACTGGCCTGACACCTGGTGGACCCCAGGATGAAAGAAGAATAAAAAGGATTTAAAGACATTTTAGCCACTCCCCTTCCCTATACTCTGGTCTTGTGACAAGCACTGCTTGGCTGGACTGGATGATCTAGGATTATTTATTTAGCTAGTTATTATTTATTGTAGTTGTTTTAAAAAGCCCACAGACAAATGCTCTGCAAAGTTGCTGTGCTCCTTACTGAAATAGGAGCTTGCTCATCAAAACATTTTAAAAGTCCTATAGGTTTCAATGGGTTACTCAATTGATATGACAGAATTTTGCATCATCTCTGGTATGCTCAACAGATAGCACTTTGCAGATTAAGTTATAGACCTCAGAATGAGCCTCAGAGAAGCATTAACCAGATGATTACTGTGATGGGTTGTATCAATCCAACACTGGGCCTGTAGTGGTTCATGAGACCCTGTGGGCACAATCAGCCTCACCACCCTACCCCTGCAGTAAGTCTCCCACCTGGAGGGAGGAGTTAAAAGGGCTGAACCTGGCTCACCCAGGGTTTGACTAGGAAAGAGAGCAGATCTCTGGCTCTTACTCAGTGAGAGAAGCCAGACTGAAGTTAGGGAGCTGAGCTGGCCTGCTGGAAGACAGCCTCCCTGAAGGAAGTTGGGCCTGCAACAGGCAGCCCAAGGCAGTTGGGAACGGCTAGCAGGAAATAAGCCCACTCAGGCTGATGAAGGCACCTGCAGGGAACAGGAAGGTACCAGCAAGTCAGGGACTGCGCTACAAGGGGAATGGAGAAAACTCTCCTTCAGGAGAACCAGCTGGACAATAGAAAGGGCTAAGAAGCTCAGCATTGAGTTGGTGGAGGAGGCTTAGCAGAAGCAGTGTTGATAAGAGCCCAGGAAGGGGTTAAAGCCTTAACCCCATACTGGGCCAGGAAGGAAGTGGTCCAGGGAGGCAATCAGGAATCTGTCTAATCAGGTCTTAACTTCCTATTCAAGGATCCCTGGACTGGAAACCAGTTGACAGTGAGGGCCGAGTTCTCTCTACCAGCCCACTAAGGAAGATGGAGCAGAAATCTCCCAGCAAGGGGTAAAGACCACTGAACCTCCCTGATATTAGGGATAAGGACTAGGGAGTCTGGACTCAGGCCGAGGATCCAAAGAGAAAGTGAAGGACTACTAGTTCCTACTCTATTGGTGCACCCTGGCAGGGGGTGGGCCTATATGTGACCCAACCAGAGGGGCTGTCTGTTCCTCTGCATTTGGAAGACATCTAGTGCACTTCTTCCTTCCCTTCCCTTCCCTTCCCTTCCCTTCTCATTCCATTAATTCTTTGTTCTTTCGTCTTTCTTTTTCTGTTCTCCCCTTATTAAAAAAATCAATAAAATATAAACTTTAAAAAGAGAAAATACATTTTTCTTAAAAAGGGAACTTTGTTTTAAGCAGGTAAAATATTTTCATTTTATTGTTTGTTCAGAATCATTCAAACTTATCAAATAAAATATGATTCCCAGTTTTTATGTTTCCTTCTTATATGGATGATTATCAAAATCACAGTCCACTGAACAGAGGCTTGGAGGGAAAATTCTCAAGGAAATTATCTCTTCCCCATTACTTGCTCTCCAGTATTTTCTTGATCCCACGGTCATGATCCTAAACGCATGGAGAATCAAGGTGGTGTCCTTTCCTGAGGGACATAGGCTAATGGGAAAAACAAACCTAGTTCACCTAGTTATTGATTGAATATTCATTTCTGTGGCAAAGCTGTTTAAATCTATCTACACTGCAGGCAAGATTTGACATTAAGCGGTAAATGCCAATGATTCAATAACCTACTTAATGCAAGTATTCTTATTTTCAGCTGAAATAAAAATCACATTCTAACCGGTATGTGTGCAGTAAGTGTTTGTTGTATATGAAATAAATGGCAATCTTGTTTACACATTTAAGTTTCATGCTTTTTTCCCCTCCCTTAGAGCAGATATTTTGTAAAATAAATAAAATAAAGTTACAAACAACTATGCTTCCCCTGAGAGAGATTTTTTCCCCCATTTGAATGGTAAGAGGTGCAGTAAATCTATTCTTCAATAGGTGATTGTTTTTCCTTGCCTTTTGAAATTGTGTTTTGTATTTGTCATTTATATGCATCATCACATAACGATGTGGAGAAAAAATTTGACTGACTAGCAATTCCTAGTAGCTTTAATCCATTACAATGCATGTACAGACTGTATATCCTTGCATTATGCCACTGCTATAATAAAGCTGAGCAATGTATCCCTTCAGAATCTCCCCTCCCCCACAGCCTTTTAAATATGCAAAGTCAAGGTGTTCAGCTAATGTCAGGCACATGGCCTGGCTGGGCCATATTCTCAATTGTTTTACAGTGAGTGAGGCAGAGTGTGTTTCAATTGGAGCAATTTGTTCATTTAAGATTCACCATGAGGTGTTGAGCACTTCTGCCAACAAGGCACCATCTACAAAGGCCTCACTGTAGGCTCTTATTAGTGCAAATGTTGGGCTTAGGTTTTGGGAAAACTGCTGTAATTATTTCCCTATTTTTAGTATGTGACAGAAGTTTGTAGAGCTTTGGATAAGTTCCTTTATTTTTTTTATTATAAATCTAACTATGTAAATAAAAATTCCTTTTTCGATTCACAATCCCCCCTTTTTTTTATTGCTATGAGTGTATCACTGAGGATGTTCAATTCGGTGTTTGCCTGATATTTTGTTACTGGCTATTACTCACCTGAACTCTTCCCGTTGTATTTTCTCAAAACTACCTTTCTTAACACTGCCATTATTGCTGGCTCTGGGCTCATACTTCTCTCTCATCATGCACAGTAGTCTGACTTGAACAATGGCCTGGATGCTGATTGCCTTTGAGTGCACTGGGTGCAGCTGCTGGTTGTGTATGGACACACATTGCAGACAGTTGCTTATGATGGGTGCCTCATGCTACCGTTCTCTTCCAAAGGCCAGGATCCCTGATCAAATTATATCTCCCATGATGCACAGCAGTGTCCCCACTTGGTATTGGGAGGCAGTGCATCAGAAGAGTCACATAGCTGAGGTGCATAATAGGAGATGAAGTCCGGCTGGGGACCCTGGCCCATAGATAAGAATGAGGACATTAGGCAATGAAACTACAACTCCCATGAGCCACCCCAGCAGCATCACCAAATCAATATTTTTTTTTAAATTGAAAACCCAATTTTCTGTTCAGAAACAATATTGAAGGAAAATTTTCAGCTAGCCCTAATATACAGTCACAAAGGGTTGGGGGTTGAGGGCTAAACAGCACTGTGTATAAGCTAAGTGTATCCTTTGTTTTATAGTCTATGCTGCTGAAGATAGTTGCATTCTGCACCCTATGACGAAACACACTTTTTCTCGCTCCAAAATGAAAATCTGACCTCTGTGTGCCTATATTTTATAAATGCAGTTGGTAAAGGATACTCAGATTTATAAGTATCACCAGGGAAAATAAATTATTTGGCAGATATTGTTTCATTACTGGCTGTTGATTTGCTCCTTCCATGCAAACTAAGCAGTTGGGGCTGTTATGCTATGCCTCTCACAGCTCCCTCTACTGCTGGCACTAGTCAAATAGCAGGCACAGTCCTTATCCCAATGCAGAGAAAGCCTATTAGAACTCCATGAACCTGTCTAGTAGCATAATGGGACTCTGCAGCTTTTCATGTAGCAACAACATAGAATCACAGAAATGTAGGACTGGAAGGGACCTCAGTAGGTCACCTAGTCCAGTTCCCTGCACTGAAGCAGGACTAAATATTATCTAGACCATCCCTGACAAGTGTTTGTCTAACCTATTCTTAAAAACCTCCAGTGACAGATTCCACAAGCTCCCTAAGGATGTTGTTCCAGTTCTTAACTATCCTTACAGTTAGGAAGTTTTTCCTAATGTCTAACCTAAATCTCCCTTAATGCAACTTAAGACCATTACTTCTTGTCCCATCCTCAGTGGATAAGGAGAACAATTTATCACCCTCCTCTCTAGAACCACTCTTTCCTTATTTGAAGACTGTTATGTCCCCTCTCTGTCTTTTCTCCTCCAGACTAAACATTTTTTTAATCTTTCCTCATAGGTCTTGTTTTCTAGACCTTTAATAATTTTAGTTGCTTTCCTCTGGATATTCTCCAATTTGTTACATCTTTCCCAAAGTGTGTGTCAGGGTTCCTTCCCCATTCTGAACTCTAGGGTACAGATGTGGGGACCCGCATGAAAGACCCCCTCAGCTTATTCTTACCAGTTTAGGTTAAAAATTTCCCCAAGGTAAAAACTTTGCCTTGTCCTTGAACAGTATGCTGCCACCACCAAGCGTTTTAAACAAAGAACAGGGAAAGAGCCCACTTGGAGACGTCTTTCCCCAAAATATCCCCCCAAGCCCTACACCCCCTTTCCTGGGGAAGTCTTGATAATAATCCTCACCAATTTGTACAGGTGAACACAGACCCAAACCCTTGGATCTTAAGAACAATGAAAAATCAATCAGGTTCTTAAAAGAAAAAATTTAATTAAAGGAAAGGTAAAAGAATCACCTCTGTAAAATCAGGATGGAAAATACTGTACAGGGTATTCAGATTCAAACACAGAGGATCCCCCTCTGGGAAAAACCTTAAAGTTATAGAAAACAGGAATAAACCTCCCTCTTGACACAGGGAAAATTCACATAAAACAAAAGATTAACTAATCCGCCTTGCCTGGCTTACCTATACTGGTTGCAATATTGGAGACTGGGATTAGGATGGGTTGGAGAAGATGGATTTCTGTCTGGCCTGTCTCAGTCCCAAGAGAGAACAAATACGTAAATAAAGAGTGCAAACAAAAGCCTTCCCCCTCCCTCCAAGATTTGAAAGTATCTTGTTCCCTTATTGGTCCTTTGGGTCAGGTGCCAGCCAGGTTAGCTGAGCTTCTTAACTTCTTTACAGGTAACAGGATGTTGCCTCTGGCCAGGAGGGATTTTATAGCACTGTATTCAGAAAGGTGGTTACCCTTCCCTTTATATTTATGACAGTGTGGTGCCCAGAACCAGATGCAGTACTTCAGCTGAGGCTTAATCAGTGCTGAGTAGAGCAGAAGAATTACTTCTTGTGTCTTGCTCACAACACTCCTGCTAATATATCCTAGAATGATATTTGCTTTATTTTTTTTGGAACAGGATTACATTGTTGACTCATGTTTAGTTTGTGATCCACTATAACCACAGATCCTTTTCTGCAGTAGTCCTTCCTAGGAAATCATTTCCCATTTTGTATTTGTGCAACTGGTCATTCCTTCCTTCATGTAGTACTTTGCATTTGTCTTTCTTGAATTTCATCCTATTTTATTTCAGACCATTTCTCCATTTTGTCAAGATCATTTTGAATTCTAAACCTGTCCTCTAAAGTGCTTGCAACCTTACCAGCTCGGTATCATATGTAAACTTTATAAGTGTATTCTTTATGCCATTATCCAAATCATTTATGAAGATATTGAATAGAACCAGATCCAGGACAGATCCCTGTGGGACCCCACTGAATATGCCCTTCCAGCTTGATTGTGAACCATTGATAACTACTCTCTGAGTACAGTTTTCCAACCAGTTGTGCACCCACCTTATTGTAGTTTCGTCTAGGCTTTATTTCCCGAGTTTGTTTATGAGACAGTCATGTGGGACAGTATCAAAAGCCTTACTAAAGTCAAGACATATCACATCTACTGCTTCCCCCTTGTCCACAAGGCTTGTTATCCTGTCAAAGAAGGATATTGGATTGGTTTGACATGATTTGTTCTTGACAAATTCATGTTGACTGTTACTTATCATGTTATTATTTTCTAGGTGTTTACAAATTGATTGTTTGCTCCATTATCTTTCTAGGTACCAAAGTTAAGCTTACTGGTCTATAATTCCCTGCATTGTCTTTATTTTCCTTTTTATAGATAGGTATTATATTTGCCCTTTTCCAGTCTTCTGGGATCTCTCCCATCTTCCGTGAGTTCTCAAAGACAATTGCTAATGTTTCAGAGATCCTTTTAGACAGTTTCTTGAGTATTCCAGGATTTATTTGATCAAGCCCTGCCGACTTGAAGACGTCTAACTTATCTAGATAATTCTTAACTAGTTCTTTCCCTATGTTAGCTGTTAGGGGCTTATTCCTTCACCTGCTCACTTCCCTGGTCCTCCTCGCATGAACAGAGAGCAACAATACCCAAAGTCCAAAGGTGCAAACAATTCGATGTGTATTGGGGTGAATTTCCAGCAAGCAATGATTCCAAATTCGTTCGTTAGCGTCCCCCTTCCCAGCTCTGACACCACAGAGCCTTGTCTGTGTCCCTGTTCCCATTCCCTGTTCCCATTTCCCCCCCTTAGCAAAACATTATTCCAATTCCCCCACCCCCATTCCCTGTTCCCATTCCCTGCCACTTACTTCCTGATTGACTGCAGACTATATTGTAAAACTTGAGTTCTGCTGAGCTATACCTGAACCAATCATTTCACTAAAATTTAACTAACCGATTCTAACATATTGTAACACGATTATCTAACCAACTATATCCCACCACCTTAATTGGTTTACACCCAGCAAAATTAATTATACAGCAGACAGAAACAATCACAGAACCAGACAGAGATTATACAGACAAACAATAGGGAAATGGGGACTACAGTGATAGAACAACAAAGAAATGAGGATTTCACACCCCAGCTATTGATAAGTGAGTTCTTGCCAGACAGGATGCTATCAAACTAAGTTTCCTTTTACATCTTCTAGGCACTTCCCTTTCTCTGGAGGTCCTATTGAGATCCAGGACACCCCTTCCTGCACCCCCCCCCCGCCTAAGAGGGGGGTCACAGGACCTGGAAACCAAATAAGTACTGGGGACAACCAACGTAATGAAATAACAAGGATAGGAGTGCAGTCAAAGGGTCAAACGAAGGGAACCAGATGGGAACACTGAGCATAGAACCCCGGACAGCGCTCATTGCTCCTCGAAGGCATCAAGGGAATCAGTGGATGCCACCCAGAGGAACTCTGCCCGGATATGTGAACGGAAGGAGGATTGGAAATAGGCCCCACAGTCACAGGAGACTCCATCGGCCAACTTCCTCACCCTGGTTTTATAGATGGCCACTTTAGCCAGGGCCAGGAGGAGGTTAACCAGGAGGTCCTGTGACTTTGTGGGGCCGCGGATAGATAGGCATTACCAGGAGAGGACTGTATTTCTAACAGCCCAATAGCACCTTATTTCAATGTGACTAGTTTGGAATGTGAGGATGTGACCATACACTTTACAGCTTATGGCTGCCTCTGCTACTTAGCCAAAGGAATTAGCCTAAGAACAGGGCCTCAGACTGTCACAGTAAGAGAAGACCCTCACACCAGCAGACAGTGATTTTGATTCTTTCTCTCTTTTATACCTCTATAACTAGCTAAGTGGTAAGAATACACCTAAATTCTTAAAATATAGGCCTTTGCAGACAGACTTGAATATCTATATCCTAACATTAGCCTTGGATCCTATCTCATTTACATTGATGCTCACTATGTTAGATGTCCAATGGTACCTTTTATTCATCAAGAATGTTTCTTACTGGGACATTAAGACATCTGTCAGGACACCCTAAAGAGATGATTCTCTATTATCTGTCTTACTGTAGGCCAGTTCCCTATCTTCCTTAAAATTCCCCTCAAGACCCACTTCTGCGATGATTCCTGCAAGAAATCAGTCACCTAATGCTGGCTAGGTTGAAGACAGGTGATGTTGTTCATTTGTTTATTTATTTTCATATTTTAAAAGGACAAACTCTCAAATAATTTGGAAGCACCAAACTGAGGAGTAGTTAACTTATGTAACTGAATGATCTAATTATCATTACCTTCCTCCTCACTTTCTCTCCCCTCTTATTCTTTGTCATTCTCACTTGTTGCACCCTGCTCAACACATAAACTCTAAACTCTTCAGGACAGGGATTGTGTCATTTTATGTGTTTATAAAACACCTAGTATAATGGGGTGCCAATTCTGAGTGGGACCTTTAGGAGCTACTGTAATGCAAATATATGAATAACATGAATAACAAGAATTATGGCTAACTTTCATTGGTCAAATAGAGGTTAAGTACTGAAGTCCCCTGTCCATGAAAGGTAGACTAAAATGCTTATACTTTTGAAAATAGTGACAACAGAAAAGATAAGTTTATTCTTATTTGGTTTTATCCATCTCCTTAGCATGAAAAGTCTCATGCTGGAACAGATACTAGATACAGTGTGATAGCTTTGCTTTCACCCTTCCAGGGAAAGCAGTCCATTTGTTCCTGTTACATTCAGTTCAGCAGCTAATTTATTTCAGAAAAATCTAAATACAAGTGTCTAAGTTATGAAAGGGGCTTAGTAAATCCTTTGATGACCAAATGTGGTAGAGAGAATAACATTAAATATTATAATTAAAAATGTTCTAATATGCCTTTTTATAGCAAAAAATTGTATGGCTATTAAATATTCAAACTGCAACATAGTTTTGAAAAATTGCCCATGCTAAATTGGTCCCCCTTGAAGTTTCCATTTTCTAATATTCAGACACATAATCCCAGGAACATTTGGTTTGATTCTTTCTTTGAGACATTAATGACAGTTATATAAGAAAACCATCGCAAATGAAAAACATCTCTAAGAATAATCAAGTTTTTTTTTTCTGTCTTGCTTCAGGATGACTACTACGTTTTTGGCCGTGATGATCTCACCATGACTATTCAGTCAGTCTGTGATGGTTCACAGTGAAGCTTTTTTCTCCATGCTAATCAGTCTCTTACTTGCAATTAAAAACATGGGCTTCTATCATTTCACAAATATTTGATTGTGATGGTCAGTTCAGAGCCAGCTTTGTCTTCAGTTTCTTAGAAGAAATGTAAACCAACAGATTCACAGTTGCAGTCATCATGACACAAAATTACTATTAATGAAACTGATTATTAATGACAGTTATATCATTGCAACCATGAATAATCTATTAATAATGTATTATGTGAGCTACACATTTCAAGGTATGTTGAATCGTAGAGTGGCTATAAAGCATATTTTTGTTAATGTGTAATTCCTACTATCTTTTGGCTAAACTCTTTCCTTGGAGTGTAATGTCAGGTTAAAAACTGTATTGTTTTAAAAACAAATAACACCTTAGATCATTCAAATAGGAATAAACTTTAAAATCTAACTTGTTTTTCACTATTTATGCTATTTCTTTCTTTTCAAACTTTTCTCAGCTTGGATAATGAAAACAGACACATCAGATTAATTTCTAGTCAATTTTTTTAAAAACTTTTATTACTTATTTATTATATTGCAATGCTTGAGTAGAAAAAGTTACTCTTTGGGGTCTCCATTTTCAAATTTCTCAAATTTCTCTCAGACATTGCTATAAAGAGCTCGGTTCTATCATACTTTTCTCTTCCATGTATACACAAAGCTCTAAGAGATTGCAAAATGTTCTATATTTCATTGCCACCAATAGGTTTTATTTTTCATTGGACCTGAACAGTACTGGGTCTCTCCTTTCCCAGTGCCTCACTGAGATACCAGTGTGAATAAAGATAAGTTAGCTAATACTTAATCCTGGAACAACAAAGTTAGTTCTCTTCAGTAGTGGGAACAGAATCTGGGGTACAGGGTGGGAATTTCATCATCCTCATCTTTTTGATGGGACTTATCCACTGTTTATCAAATTATTTCATGACTTAGTTCTTTTGGATTCTTCTCTGATCCTGGAATACTTCAGATTCTTCTATGAGTGCTGTTTCCTATCTACATTCCACTGTGCAGGGACATATGCACTTCACTTGCTTGAGACCAGAAGATTCTTACTAGCAGCATCCGTTGGTCTGCACCTACACCCCTTACCTCCTCTTGCTTCAAACTGAGGGCATAAGTGGTGACTCAGACTGACCACTTTTCCAGTTCCTTTGCACTGCTTGTGGTCTGAGAGGGAGTCTCTTCAGTGTTGGCAACATTAGCTAGCTTCTTCTGCGTCTAACTCTAATTATCTGTAAATAGTTTTAGGTAATAGGTTTTTTAAAAAGTCAGTTCTAGTGTAATTTTTTGTAGCATGGGTCTTAGGGGTCTTCCCCCCCCCCTTCTCCCTATATGTGATGCTTAGTATGCCCAAGATCCCAGGATTTAAGCATTGCATTTTCCTGACCCTGTGCATTTCTGCACAGTGACGACCACCTCAAGGGCCTCTACTGCCCTAGGGAAGCTCACATCCCCCCAAACTGCAGCATTTGTCAATCCTTCCCAAACCAAACCCATCAAGCCTGTGAGTACAGGCTTCAGAAAGTCCTACTGGACCTTGCTATGAGGCTCCAGTCCCACTCTAGCCTGTCAGACCCCAGTCAAATCCTCTTCCCAAAAGAGGACCTCCTCTCTGACACCTTCCAAGTTGGGTGAGACTCCAAGCCTAATATGAGAATGTCAGAAGCTCACAAGGAGCATGGTACCAGTCTCCCAGTTCTGAAGAGTAAGAGCAGCCCAATCCTTCATTAGCCACAGAATCAGGACTGGCCCTGGTACCAGCAAGAGAGAAACAGTGGATGCCTCCTAGAGCAAGGATGCCATCATGCCATGATAAGGAATTGTCAGTACCAAAGACCATGCCAAGAGCACTGCACCAGTGCTGCAAAAATGAATCCACTCCACTCCCTTGAGTCTGGGGATAAATGCACTGCCTGTGAGGATACTGCTATTGTCTTGGACACAGAATCCCCAATCCTGTTGGAATCAGTCCAGGCGAGGAAGATCCCCTACACCATCAGTCCAGCAGATGTAAGGAAGGGAGAGTTCCTTTTTTTACTGGTTTCTTCTACCAGCTGGGGCATAATGAGGCCCATGGTACTGAAGGCACCACCCATGGAGTCAGAAGATGCCTCCTCACTGACAAGTTGGGCATGAGTGGGAAAGCATCACCACTCCCACTGAGACAAAGTGTCATCCCAGAGTATCTAGAATGTCCACTGTCCCAATCTCAGAAGAGAGACTATGCATCTTGGGATCAGTGGTACCCTGCTCCATGGGGACCACCTCAATTTCCATTTAACCCTTTGTACACGCCTTTATTGGGGCCCATCACACCCATACATGGTATATCCTGAGCCTATTCAGTCCCATTGGGAATCCTGAACCTCCTTAGGAGCTCAAGGAGAAAGAAGAATCAGATCTGACAGAATCACCAGCTCTGATAGGGTCGTCGTCATCATCCCTTTCGCATTCAGAGGACTAACTCTTCAGGAAATCATCTAGGTTATTTGTGTCCTTCTTGGAACATAGGAAGGGTTAGGCAAGCTCATCCCCAAAACTGTCCAAATGGATTTCAGGCTGCATCCTGCTCTATTATGAGTTAACAGTGGCCCCCAAGCTGTGAAAACCCACTCAACTAAAGCTCAGGCTGCATCAGTACCCTCATTTTGAGGAGGTCCCTCTCCTGGAAATATGTAAAGCTGCAACATGGGGCTCTGTTCACACTTTTACACCAGGCATTATACCCTGGTGCAAGCTTCTACAGCTGATGCATACTTCAATAGAGCAGTCCTCCAATCAGGAGGAAGGAGCTGGGGTCATCATTCCCTTGTCCTCAATGAATATTGCTTGGGAGAATACACATAAGGACCATCACTTAAAGAACTCCAGTTACTGTAAGATGCCATGTCAGCATCTTTCTACAGCCAGATTTAGGCCTTGTCTACATTTGTGGCAGTCAGACTGTAGGGTATGTGTAGATACACACTGCAGTGAAAGGCAAGCTGCATCCATACTGGGGTATGTAGCTATATGTGGTGTTGAAAGGCTCTGGCAGGCAGGATGCAGCAGGGAAAGGCTCTGGCAGCGGGGAGGCAGTGGGGCACTACACTGATAAAAATAGCAATGTAGACATGGTAGGCACTGCTTGGGTACGTAGAGAGATGAGTAGGGTACATAGCCCAAGATTCTGGCTTGTCTGTACTATACTTGCATAAGCAGTGCCTCATCATTTACACTGCTATTTATACCCATGCTAGCTGGGTGTGCAGTGTCTGTACTCTACATGCTGCTATAAGTGTAGACCTCCCTTTTAGTAGAGAACACAGAGCTATGGCTAACTGCCACTTGCTGAGCCTGGGCTTACTCAAAATTGGCATGAAAAAGACATTGTTTAGCCTTGTCTTTGCTCATTGAAGACAGGAACTTTTTTTTTATTGTGTTATTCTTCTTTTCTGTCCTATCCCAACAACTTCACAACATCTTCAACAAATGATGTTACCATTTCAGCTGAACATATGACGTGATCAATGCACCCATAAGTATACCCAATACCACTTAAATCTTGCTACATTGATACACAATTTCCAAAATAATTTGAGTATCAAACTCTTATATTTCTCTTCTTTTACCTTCAATCATAGGGACTTGTCTTCTCATTCTCAGAATATTACTTTGTAAGCAAAGGAATGCTGTATTTAATGTGTAAATACAATACACAAAATTACCTGTTGTAAAGTGTTCTTTAAAGAAATGAATATGAAAATATGGATCATTATACAAAAAAATAAGTAGAGAAATGATGAGGTGACTTCACACAGTTGAATGTTTCTCATAGTTGGGTGTGTCATCTGATTTTGCATTTATATGATGTGTCTGCAATGGTTAATACATTTTTTAATTTACAACTGATTGCAATTTTGCAAACATGGGGCTAAGGTAACACAGATAGACTCAGTCCAGAAGAATAAGCTGATTACAGGGGAGAAAGCTGCTGTTTATACACCTGTTTATAATTGTCAATGCTATAAGAGGAAATGCAAAAGAAATGTGTGACTGCATCATGAGCTTTTCATAATTTTATATTTTTAAAAGTCCACAAAGACATGTGGAAGGCAATCCATTGTAAACTATAGCAAGCTGTTAAAATGAATATCCAATTGCCACCAAAATCCTGGTAGTAATTTCCTTCTGTGATATCACCTGAAAACATATTCTGCATCTAACAAAACTAGAATCTTATTCATTCCCATAACATCTTCATTTGAGCTCTCGCATTATTTTTATAGGTTAAAAAATATAAAGGCAGCTGCTGAGACTTTCTATTTACAAAGCACCCATGTGGTTTGAGGAGTCCATAGTGTCTTACCCATGGATATTTGCAGAGATTCAGCCAATATTTAGTAGTGAGCGGCAGCTGGTAATTACCCACTTTCATCCATCCAACTGCTCTCTTGATTTGTATATTAAACATTGTCACCTCTTCTTACATCCTGCTGTAGTCCTAGATGAATTGAAGAGGTCTATGGTAATTGCTGTCTCCAACAAAGTATCTGCTGATCTGGTTTCTTCTATAAATCAAGAGCTTGGTTTCAATATATCATTCCTGCCAAAAGTGATCAAGTAGTTAGTCATTTTTCAGTGGCTGCCATATAACACTCCTCATAATAATAATAATATTATCTAGCATTTATGCAGTGCTGTACACATTCAAAGCACCATAGGAACATTAACTAATAAATCTTTGACTCATTTCACTCAGGAAGGTTCAGACAAAAGGAAAGAATGAAAGGAGAGGAAAAGAAAGAAGGGAGAGAGGAAACTGGAGAAGAGTTAATGTGACATACCAGTAATATTGAGCCAAATTGTGGTTGCCCTAGACAGGGCATCAGAGAGGAAAAATGGAGAAATCACCGCCTACAAAGGGATGAAATTATTTACTCCATTCTACTGATTACCAAGGACGATTTCCTACCAAAGTAGTGTCTACAAAGCAAAACATTCTCAGCATCATCAAATCTGTTTGCAGCTTCAGGGGGCCTTCTGAAATTTCTCACTGCTGTGAGATCTTCAAATAGAACAAAACCCCTTCTTCTACTGTTTCTGGCTGGTTGATTTCATACCATCCTTTCAGTTTCTGATTCATGCTTTAATAACCTCCAGGTCCAGGATGGATGATTGCAACTCATTTTAGATGAGCACCAGCTCCATTAAAGTTAAGGTTGTGAAGACCTTTCTGTTTAAAGGATAACTCTTCTTAGTGCCCTAAAAATCTGTAAGTTTACTAAGATTGCCTTGAAATGTGGTATGCCACACGAAAGTGTGGAATGGGTTTACTGATCCAAACTTGGGATAATTTGAGCATAGGGCTCCCAAGGTATAGCCCCCCATCAAAAATACCTGCTTAATTTAAGATTGACAGATTCTTACTTTTAGAGGCACACCTGGGGTCAAACCTAGGGCGACATTCATCCCCTAAATGGCCCTATTTTCTCAGCATTTACCTCAGCTAATGAATGGCACCTGCTGCCCTTTGCAGGAGCTATATTGAAACCATTATTCAAAAAGGAGTTAAGCTCTCCAGAGAGGTGTGAGCCTAACTCTGACAGACCCCACAGATTATACTGTGCATGTGCAGAAACCCTATCCAAGAGACTTGCCACTCTTCACAAAAACTGATGGCTCATGGGGCCATGCAGTTGCTGTAGAACCTGAGCTACAGCCAAGAGCAGTAGATTTTTTGATAGAAATCTAAACGAGAAATGATGACATGTTACTACAATCTGCCTGTGTCAAAGGGTGGTTGTTTTTTGGGGGGGAGGGGGGAATGTAATCAATACAGTGGAAAATTCAAAAGGCACTCCAACTCTATTCAGAATTAAAATAAATTGCACATGTGACAATGGGTGGGAGGGGAGAGGGCTTAGGGGCTGCAGAAGGGTTTGGTGGATTATGGGGAGGAGAGAGGATCTCAGATCAGGGAGATGTGATGGGGAGGGAGAGGTGACATGAAGGTAGGTGGCAAGGTGAGTAGGGGAGATATGGGGCAGAGAACACCTGTCAGCCCCACATTCTCCCATCTCATGTGTGGGCCAGGATGTAGTGGGTCCCTATTCCTCCAGGAAGCTCTGAGCCTCTCTCCCTATCCCTCCCCAATGTGAAGACCAGGAGCTGGGGGCATTGCCCCACTCCCTGCCCCATGTGCTGGAATCTGGGTAGTTCTGTCCCTTGTGGGGTGTCTGAGTCCCTCTCCCTTCAGCCCCACATGTGAACTGGAAACTCAGGATTCCTGTTGCTTGGGAGAAGGGTCTGAACCTCCCTCCCATATCATCTATGTGTGATCTGTGGGACTTGCTCTTTTCAGGGGGTTCAAGCTCCTCTTCCTGTCCCCTGTTCATGTGCAAGGACCTGGGGGCTCTTGTCCCCTGGGAGTGGGGTCAGCCCCTCTCCCTGCTCACCCATGTGAGCAGTGATCTGGAGAAGACTTGACCTTCTGGTGGAGAGCTGAGAACAGTCATGCTAGGAGCATGAACCAAGAACACACTGCTGAGACTGGGGTCAGGGGAGGCTTGATGCATAGCATAGGCTATCAAGAGTTACTACTGGGGCAGGGGAGGAGGGATGAGAACCTCAGCTGAGATGAATGGAGCCGTTCAGACTATTATATTTTACTTGCATTATTGTAGTGCCTAGGAGCCCCAGTCGTGGTTCAGGACCAGAACAGAAAGACAGTCCCTGCCTCAAAGATCTTACAAGACAAGAGCCAACAGATGGATACAGATTGATGGGGGAGTATAAGGAAACAATGAGATAATATTTGTTCACATCACAGGCAATTCATCTCCAAGGGGTGTTCTCATTCAGCTGAGAACCTCACATTGTGATAAAGGGGCCACTTCACACTTCTCAGAGCCTCCTGTGATTTTAGGATTATTGTGTATTGCGGAAGGTTAGGAAGCCCCTTGAGTTCAAATACTTAAATATTCATTGGACCAGGGACTGTAACCCAGGCCTCTTACATTAATGTCTTAACCACTAGGCTATAGAGCAGGGGTTCCCAAACTTGGTTCGCGGCTTTTTCAAGGTAAGCCCCTGGCGGGCTGCAAGATGCTTTGTTTACCTGAGCATCCACAGGTATGGCCGCTCCCAGCAGCCACAGTTCGCCATTCCTGGCCAATGGGAGCTGCGGGAAGCGGTGGCCCGGCCTGCATCACTTCCTGCAGCTCACATTGGCCGGGAACGGCGAACCATGTCCACTGGAAGCTACGAGCGGCCATACCTGCGGATGCTCAGGTAAACAAAACATCTCACAGCCCGCCAAGGGCTTATCCTGAACAAGCTGTGAACCAAGTTTGGGAACCCCTGCTATAGAGTGATTCTCTCACTCTCTGGTCCAGTGAATATTTAGGAATGCATGCAAAGTGGAACAGCTACAACAGGTGAGATTGTGAGACCCATTCCAGGGGCTACAGCACTGGGGATGGGACACCTGGGTCCCAGTCCCTGCTCTGCATCAGACAGAGTGGGGATGTGAACCAGGGTCTCACACATCTCAGATGAATGTTCTAACTACTGGACTTTAGGGGAACCATTGCTGGGTTTTTTTTCCATGAGAAATTGTTGAGTTGGCTTAGATGCCTAACTCCAGGACAGGGTTCAATGTGGAGGGAGGCATCTTTAGTGGAGGGAGGCACCTGACTTCTTTTGAGGGGTAGGGCTTAGGACACATCCTTCTCCTTGGCAGTGCTTATCAGCTAGTTTAGGCAGCTCTCCACTCATCTTCCTGGGTTATGTGAATCCCCTTGTTAGGCTCCAACCATGCACTGTATAGTGAGCCTCACTGCCTAACTTGGGGGTGTGGATTCCACTGGGAGGTGGGGTACCTAAAATGCAGATCTAGCCAAACACCCAGGTATTTCACAAGGTTCCCATGCATTCTCAATCTGTAGTTATACTGTAATTCTTACATATTTTTTCTCCTTCCCAGTGCTCCACAAAGTACTGATAAAGATAATGAATGACAGATCAGGGTTCTACCCAAGTCTATATTTTCTCTTAGTTATCCTTTGTCATGATGACACAAATCCCAGGCTAACAGAGGGGCAATACTGCAGAGAAATACTCTTAGATTATCATGTTTGCTCTCAAGGGATCCCTGTAAAAGACAGGATGCTCAGACCAAACCACTATATTTCTGCTCTCCGCCTGGAAAAGTTGCAGCTAATACATTCTACATCATGATTTAAGGGGGCATTGTTTTAATGTGAAATCAAATCCAGAAATACAAAATTCCCTTTTAGTAGTTAAACCCATAATCCTTTACTATCGGATCAGTTAGAAGCAGTTTGTATGTTTCCTGCCACTACTAAAATTATGCCTCTGCCACTAGCTTCTGTTTTCCCTGGTGTAATCAAAATCAGAGAATTTGGCAGGTTAGTCAAGATTGCCTTCTTAATCAAATCTGTGACTCCAAAGCAGTCTTCTTTCAGTAAATCTTGTTAAGTCTTTAAGCTTTAATTGACAATTCATTTTGCTCTATCAGGAACTTAGTTGCTGCATGGGTTTGTCTTTTATCTGCACTTTTATCTAGCAGGATGTCAAAACTGGATTTCTTAATTAACTAGATCTATAATTACTGCTGGATGAAAAAGAAATCAGTAGCAGAACTGTATGTCTGGAAGAACTCGATCTCAATGAGATTATAAATACTAATCTGCACTATTTTGTCACAGATGTGTAAAATCTGTGTTATTTTCTGCCTCCTGAAATACACTCAGATGACAGTATATAGAAGGGTTGCCATTTACACCCTCTGTTACTGCTGCAAGTCAATTCAATCCTGTGCTATCTAGTACAATAAAGACTTGGTTTGAAGTCCACATGGGCGATGAAGGCTTCAAACGTGTAAGTATGGGGTTCACTTACAGTACATACAGGGACAGCTGCAGTTGTAGGATGGAGTAGAGGCTGTGTCATCTTCAGCTCTCTGGTTTGGGATGGAATGTTCATTACAAATTACTGTAGACCTTCCCCCTTGGATAAATGCAAATTGGCAATTGTAATTCTCAGAAACTAGAAGATGCCACTTCTCACATACAAATAAAGATTGTGGCATTAGTCCCCAGGGTATAAAAATCAGGTGACTTTAATTTTAAGAAAAAAGTAATTCTAGTTGTTTCAGGAGACTAATACTACATTATTTTTCCCACCATATGTCATATTCTATAGTAATGCCTATACTTTCTATCCAGCATTACTAATTAGAAGCATTAGTGAACACATGGCTCAGGAATTTATGATCACTGCATATATATTTACATCATTAGTAGCCGTCCTGCAGCTGCACCAATGCTGAAAAATGCGTGCTCTCTTTCCTACAGAAGACAGGGCAACATAGGGTCTGATCCTGTTCCTATTGATTTCAGTGGCTACTGTATGGGTCTCTTCTGTATGTTATCAATAATCATGTAGTAAATATTACTAATTGTGTGTTTGTGCATTTGCTTTTTCCTATTCCTACTATGTTACCACATGAAGCTATTTAAAGAAAACAGAAACAGCTTGCCTTATTTAGAAACAGAGAACAGAGCAATTTTCTTCCTTTAAGATGGTTCATAAAACAATGTTGAAAGTCATGCACAATTAACCATCTTTTCTAAACAATTTGCAGGACAAATCCCATAAGCTGTCTACTTTTTGTTTCCTTGGCATGTTTTCCTTTTGCAAACATCATTGAAACTGTAATAGGATTCAATTGCTTTAAAAGTCTGAAACCAACATAAAATATGACTAGCTTCTTGTTTCCCAAATTACATTCAAAGTTGTATCATGAAAGCTGACAAAAGAAGAGGGACTCCTACCAGCTGAATCACAAGAAGCCTCAACTTTCTCTTGAAGAACAGATGGCTCTCATTAACTCATTGTGTATGGTTGGAAATGT
Organism: Caretta caretta; assembly: GCF_965140235.1. Lineage (NCBI taxonomy): Eukaryota > Metazoa > Chordata > Testudines > Cheloniidae > Caretta > Caretta caretta. Next base: position 70,002,239 of record NC_134206.1, on the reverse strand, counting down.
AAATGTTTTTGCCCCCACCTCTTTCTAAATAGTCAAGAGACATGACACAGGACTGCCTCTAGATATTTTTAGAAATAACCAGCGATAATGTGGACTCCCCCTTCCCTTTGTTTACATGAAAATCACTAAGTGATACATTATGAGATAGACTAACCTCCCACACTAGGCGGTAATAGATAGTAGAATCCAAGGGGAGATTGTAACACAAGATACCTAGACCTTGGATCCAGGCACACAGCAGTGAACAAGTCCTTTAAATCTGCTTAGTCCCCATCCCTTGCGTGTATAGGCCCCAGATAAAATTTTCAAAAAGCACCTCAGGGCCAGACTTTTAAAGGGATTTAGACATTTATGCAGGAGATAGGTGCCTAAGTCCACCATGTAGGCACTACTGACATTTTCAAAGCTGCAGCCCAGGTGCCATCTGACCCATAGCTGCCTACATCCCCATGACACCTAAGTTTCCTCCGGTCAGTATTTTCAAAGTAGCCACAGAGCTGCTTGGAGCCCTAGCTCAGGAAGCCACAAAGCAGGATTCTCAAGCTAGGCTGGGGAACAACTGTCCCAGCTGCAGGGCCTCATCCTGTAGGCATGTCCTGATCATGTCTAAGACCTCATTCCTGTCAGACCTTGCCACAGGCAGGCTGGATGTAGGCCACCAATAGGCAGCATAGCAGCTGCACAAAACACAGGTGGAGACACAGGGAACTGTAATGTGAGCATGATAGAGGTATTGAGTGTGAGTAAGACACACAGAAAGAAACGGTTTTGGTTGCTGGAGCAAGGGCTACATAAGCAGTTGACTTAGCTTAGGTGTCTAACTCCACAAGAGGGTCCATAGATGAGGGTTCCGAGAGGAGGGACGTGTCTATCTCTGACCCATCAGCCAGGTGCATCAGTTCAGCTGCTTGGTGCCAAAGCCCTTCTCCTCATCAGCCTCCTCTCCCCACCCTTCTCCTCAGCATTTCACTCCTGATTAACTTAGGCAGCTCCCTGTTCAACTGGCCAGCTTGTAAAACTCCTTAATTTACCCCATGCACTCTCTCGGGAGCCTACGCAGCCTGGAATCACCTACCTGGGGGCTGAAAATCCTACTAGGTGGGCCACCTAAGTAGAGTGCCCATATTTCCCTATGCTGAATAAGGGACACCTGGTAAAATTACTTTGATTCAAGCTAGTTCAACAGCAATCAGTTAGAACTATGCAGTATAAATGTTCACATTCACATCAAGTTGACTTATCCCCCATTAAAAAGAAATATTGCGTAGCTGGATTCTTTTTATTTACCTTCTTATCTTTAAGGCTTTGGGGCTCACACAGTGGTGGGTGACACACACTCCTACTCCCGCACACACACACGGGGAGAGGTGACACACACACTCCTGTACGCCTCTCTCACATGGGGGTGACTGACTGACCGACCGGCGCCTCCCTGCCTGGCACTCTCTGCCCTCCATGCCTGGCTGGGCCCCAAGGATGGACCTGCCTCTCCTGGTACATGGTGCTGCATCTTCCTAAGACAACACGTGGGGGAGCATGTAGAGCCACATGCCCCCCTCCCCAGATTTCTGTCCGGATTCACACCAGAATGTATCCAGCAACAGGCTTTAGGCACTGTGCAGGAGGGAAGGGACGGGAGCTGCTTCCAGCCCCAGGGAAGGAGGAGGGGGTGGAAGGGATGACCTTGCCCGTGTCTTTGCAGAGCTCATCTCCCTCCCCCACCATAACCCAGCTGCCTTCTGTTCCTGGGCTACAGCATGGACATGAAGAGGTTAAGCCCTAATCCTACATTGTGCACCAGGGCCCAGGGAACCTGACTTCAGAGGCTTCTGCAAACGTGGTCAGAGATGTGGCTCAGCAAGGGAGGGTGGGGACAGAGCAGCCCCGTGCTCCCTGGGGGCAGGACCCAGGGTGAGTGAAAAGGGTGCTAAGCCCCTGCCGGGGGGGCTGCTGTGGAGCCTGCAGGGTTGGGGCACTAACAGGCTAGAAATTGCTCCCCCACCCCCTCACCACTGCAGAGCTTAACTGAAGGGCAGAGAGGCTTCCCCATGCCACCGCTGTGCAGGGCTTTGGCACACACAGTGATCTGCTCCGCCTGTCCACTGTCCTGAGCCAGAGGGTCTTAGGCTTTCCTGGGGTGCCTGCCTAGCCAGAGGCAATGGGGGAAGGAAGGAGCCTGCCAGCCTGGCTGTTGGTGAGCTGAGCGCTCTGACCAGGGGCTGTTTCTCCGCACAGCACATGCCGCACGGGGAGGAATATGAAGGAGCAGCAGGGCTTGGGAGGGGTGCAAAGGGTCGAAGCAGGGAGAGGACAGCAGGATGGGGGAGCACATAAAAGGCTGATGGGTGGACAGCAGAGGCCACACATAACCGGCTGCTGCCAGGCACCTGTCAGCACACACCAGCCTCTGCAGCTTGCAGCCAGTGCTGGCTGGAAACAGGACAGGGCCCTGCTAGCCAAGAGCCGGCACGCAGTGTGGGCTGCGCTGATAGACCACTGCATCTTTGCCCCACCACCAGCCTTGCACCCCCTTCGTCAGCCACTTGAGCCCCCACTCACTGCTGGTGGGTGGGCAGCTGGTGATCAGGGGTCTGGCCAGCAGCAGAACCTGCCAGTACTGATGGGGTGGGGGAGGCAGAAAATAAGGGACAATTTGCCCATTTTTAAGAAAAAGTCAGGACACCAGCAGGAGTGTGGACAATATGGGACTGTCCCTTTAAAAACGGGACCTCTGGTCACCCTACACATAGGGATTAGGCATTGCTCCACTTGGCCAAGCAATGCCTAAATCCTTCTAAATATCTAGGTCTACGTGATTTTATATATATATATACACACACACACACACACAGCAAGCAGGATCCTGTGGCAGCAAGTCTCAGAGCCCACGTATACAGACTTGGGCTCATGGAATTCACACTACAGTGCTGAAAACAGCTGTGTCAACTTTGCAGCTTGGACTGGAGCTCAGACTCTGAAGATCACACCCACGCTTCTGAGCCCAAGCCACAACATCTACACAGCTGTTTTTAGCACCATCACATAAGCCCAAGTCTGTATACCTGGGCTCTGAGACTCACTGTCGTAGGATCCTGCTTGCTGTGTAGAATACCCTTAGGGGCCAAAGTCTCATTTTCAAAAGTGACTTAGGCAATGACAGGTTTCAGAGTAGCAGCTGTGTTAGTCTGTATTCGCAAAAAGAAAAGGAGTACTTAGAATCATAGAATCATAGAATCATAGAATATCAGGGTTGGAAGGGACCCCAGAAGGTCATCTAGTCCAACCCCCTGCTCAAAGCAGGACCAGTTCCCAGTTAAATCATCCCAGCGAGGGCTTTGTCAAGCCTGACCTTAAAAACCTCTAAGGAAGGAGATTCTACCACCTCCCTAGGTAACGCATTCCAGTGTTTCACCACCCTCTTAGTGAAAAAGTTTTTCCTAATATCCAATCTAAACCTCCCCCACTGCAACTTGAGACCATTACTCCTCGTTCTGTCATCTGCTACCATTGAGAACAGTCTAGAGCCATCCTCTTTGGAACACCCTTTCAGGTAGTTGAAAGCAGCTATCAAATCCCCCCTCATTCTTCTCTTCTGCAGGCTAAACAATCCCAGCTCCCTCAGCCTCTCCTCATAAGTCATGTGTTCCAGTCCCCTAATCATTTTTGTTGCCCTTCGCTGGACTCTCTCCAATTTATCCACATCCTTCTTGAAGTGTGGGGCCCAAAACTGGACACAGTACTCCAGATGAGGCCTCACCAATGTCGAATAGAGGGGAACGATCACGTCCCTCGATCTGCTCGCTATGCCCCTACTTATACATCCCAAAATGCCATTGGCCTTCTTGGCAACAAGGGCACACTGCTGACTCATATCCAGCTTCTCGTCCACTGTCACCCCTAGGTCCTTTTCCGCAGAACTGCTGCCTAGCCATTCGGTCCCTAGTCTGTAGCTGTGCATTGGGTTCTTCCGTCCTAAGTGCAGGACCCTGCACTTATCCTTATTGAACCTCATCAGATTTCTTTTGGCCCAATCCTCCAATTTGTCTAGGTATTTCTGTATCCTATCCCTCCCCTCCAGCGTATCTACCACTCCTCCCAGTTTAGTGTCATCCGCAAATTTGCTGAGAGTGCAATCCACACCATCCTCCAGATCATTTATGAAGATATTGAACAAAACCGGCCCCAGGACCGACCCTTGGGGTACTCCACTTGATACCGGCTGCCAACTAGATATGGAGCCATTGATCACTACCCGTTGAGCCCGACAATCTAGCCAGCTTTCTACCCACCTTGTAGTGCATTCATCCAGCCCATACTTCCTTAACTTGCTGACAAGAATACTGTGGGAGACCGTGTCAAAAGCTTTGCTAAAGTCAAGAAACAATACATCCACTGCTTTCCCTTCATCCACAGAACCAGTAATCTCATCATAAAAGGCGATTAGATGAGTCAGGCATGACCTTCCCTTGGTGAATCCATGCTGGCTGTTCCTGATCACTTTCCTCTCATGCAAGTGCTTCAGGATTGATTCTTTGAGGACCTGCTCCATGATTTTTCCAGGGACTGAAGTGAGGCTGACTGGCCTGTAGTTCCCAGGATCGTCCTTCTTCCCTTTTTTAAAGATTGGCACTACATTAGCCTTTTTCCAGTCATCCGGGACTTCCCCGGTTCGCCACGAGTTTTCAAAGATAATGGCCAATGGCTCTGCAATCACAGCCGCCAATTCCTTCAGCACTCTCGGATGCAACTCGTCCGGCCCCATGGACTTGTGCACGTCCAGCTTTTCTAAATAGTCCCTAACCATCTCTGTCTCCACAGAGGGCTGGCCATCTCTTCCCCATTTTGTGATGCCCAGCGTAGCAGTCTGGGAGCTGACCTTGTTCGTGAAAACAGAGGCAAAAAAAGCATTGAGTACATTAGCTTTTTCCACATCCTCTGTCACTAGTTTGCCTCCCTCATTCAGTAAGGGGCCCACACATTCCTTGGCTTTCTTCTTGTTGCCAACATACCTGAAGAAACCCTTTTTGTTACTCTTGACATCTCTGGCTAGCTGCAGCTCCAGGTGCGATTTGGCCCTCCTGATAACATTCCTACATGCCCGAGCAATATTTTTACACTCTTCCCTGGTCATATGTCCAACCTTCCACTTCTTGTAAGCTTCTTTTTTATGTTTAAGATCCGCTAAGATTTCACCATTAAGCCAAGCTGGTCGCCTGCCATATTTACTATTCTTTCGACTCATCGGGATGGTTTGTCCCTGTAACCTCAACAGGGATTCCTTGAAATACAGCCAGCTCTCCTGGACTCCTTTCCCCTTCAAGTTAGTCCCCCAGGGGATCCTGGCCATCCGTTCCCTGAGGGAGTCGAAGTCTGCTTTCCTGAAGTCCAGGGTCCGTATCGTGCTGCTTACCTTTCTTCCCTGTGTCAGGATCCTGAACTCAACCAACTCATGGTCACTGCCTCCCAGATTCCCATCCACTTTTGCTTCCCCCACTAATTCTACCCGGTTTGTGAGCAGCAGGTCAAGAAAAGCGCCCCCCCTAGTTGGCTCCTCTAGCACTTGCGCCAGGAAATTGTCCCCTACGCTTTCCAAAAACTTCCTGGATTGTCTATGCACCGCTGTATTGCTCTCCCAGCAGATATCAGGAAAATTAAAGTCACCCATGAGAATCAGGGCATGCGATCTAGTAGCTTCCGTGAGCTGCCGGAAGAAAGCCTCATCTACCTCATCCCCCTGGTCCGGTGGTCTATAGCAGACTCCCACCACTACATCACTCTTGTTGCACACACTTCTAAACTTAATCTAGAGACACTCAGGTTTTTCTGCAGTTTCGTACCGGAGCTCTGAGCAGTCATACTGCTCCCTTACATACAGTGCTACTCCCCCACCTTTTCTGCCCTGCCTGTCCTTCCTGAACAGTTTATAACCATCCATGACAGTACTCCAGTCATGTGAGTTATCCCACCAAGTCTCTGTTATTCCGATCACGTCATAGTTCCTTGACATCACCAGGACCTCCAGTTCTCCCTGCTTGTTTCCAAGGCTTTGTGCATTTGTATATAAGCACTTGAGATAACCTGCTGATCGCCCCTCATTCTCAGTATGTGGCAGGAGCCCTCCCCTCACAGACATTCCTGCCTGTGCTTCCTCCCGGTATCCCGCTTTCCCACTTACCTCAGGGCTTTGGTCTCCTTCCCCCGGTGAACCTAGTTTAAAGCCCTCCTCACTGGGTTAGCCAGCCTGCTCGCGAAGATGCTCTTCCCTCTCTTCGTTAAGTGGAGCCCGTCTCTGCCTAGCACTCCTCCTTCTTGGAACACCATCCCATGGTCGAAGAATCCAAAGCCTTCTCTCCGACACCACCTGCGTAGCCATTCGTTGACTTCCACGATTTGACGCTCCCTACCTAGGCCTTTTCCTTCCACGGGGAGGATGGACGAGAACACCACTTGCGCCTCCAACTCCTTTATCCTTCTTCCTAGAGCCACGTAGTCCGCAGTGATCCACTCAAGGTCATTCTTGGCAGTATCATTGGTGCCCACGTGGAGAAGCAGGAAGGGGTAGCGATCCGAGGGCTTGATGAGTCTCGGCAGTCTCTCCGTCACATCGCGAATCTTAGCCCCCGGCAAGCAGCAGACTTCTCGGTTTTCCCGGTCAGGGCGGCAGATAGATGACTCAGTCCCCCGGAGGAGAGAGTCCCCGACCACCACCACCCGCCTTCTCCTCTTGGGAGTGGTGGTCGTGGAACTCCCAACCTCAGGACATAGCATCTCATGCCTTCCAACCAGCGGAGTCTCCTTCTGCTTTCTCGCCCCAGACATAACATCTGGTCCACTCTCTGCAACGATACCTGTGGAGAGAACATGAAAGCGGTTAGTTACCTGTGTCTGTGTTACTGGAACCCGGACATTCCGCTTACCTCTTCTGGAGGTCACATGTTGCCAAGCTTCTTCACTGGCCTCTTGGCTCCTCTGTGCAACCTGCTCTATATCTTGTGGCACCTTAGAGACTAACAAATGTATTTGCATCTGATGAAGTGAGCTGAAGCTCACGAAAGCTTATGCTCAAATAAATTTGTTAGTCTCTAAGGTGCCACAAGTACTCCTTTTCTTTGGGCAATGAGGAATCTATGTTTAATTGGCTTTTAATGAGACCTAGGCTCCTAAGGGCTAGATTTTCAAAGATATTTAGGCTTCCTGCAGGATTTTTGAAGGCACTTAACCAGGTTAGGCACCTAATTCCGATGAAATCAATGGGATTTAGGCAGCTAACCTATGTAAATGTTTTTGAAAATTCCACGAGGCACCTAAGTACTTAGAAAATCTGTCCCTCACTCCTAACTCATATGAGTACTTTTGAAATTTTTACCATCAATCTAGCCCTAAATTGCCTTGTTCAATAAAAAATGTCTAGACACAACATTTTAAACTATGTAATGTCTATTAAATCCTTCTCTCTGCGTATTTCTCTTATGGTACCAAAAATGTTATAAAATGCCAACAGTAATGACTAAAATCTTTTAAGGAAAATTGTATTTAAATATTTTGGGCTTAGCAATACTCACCCTGCCTTCCGGGGGTTTTGAGGTTTAATTAACTGACGTTTGTAAATTTGTTTGAGATCCTCAGATAAAAAGAGCTACAGAAGTGCAAATTATTATCATAATTGGTCTGGGGAAGATGTTTGTGCTTTCCAATATAAACTGTATTGCTTTCTCGCAATTCTATTGTGATCAACACTTAGCAGATCTCAAATGGAATTTCCTCTCACATGGTCAGTGGAATTTTGGGCAGGAAGGCGGATGTGACACTGTGCGCCAAACATTAGAAGTAAGTGCTTCAAGGCATGCAAATTACCGTATATATATTAAGTCCTCTGTATTTCTCATTGAGATCATAACAAAAAAATGGATGTACAGTTATCTTTACGTTGATGAAAATCAGAGACCAGGTTACATAAACTGATGTTTTGGTGCCAACATACATTATGCAGTTGACAAGGTGCTGTCTATTTTTTAAATCCCATTGTGATGGGTTGGATCACAGAAACCCCCTTGGGGGCTGCCAACTGATTTGCCAAGACTATTTCTGACACTCAGATGCTCAACTCCCAATGGAGTCCAAACCCCAAATAAATCTGTTTTTCCCTGTATAAAGCTTATACAGAGTAAACTCATACATTGTTTGCCCTCTATAACACTGATAGAGAGATATGCACAGCTGTTTGCCCCCCAGGGTATTAATACATACTCTAGGTTAATTAATAAGTAAAACGTGATTTTATTCAATACAGAAAGTAGGATTTAAGTGGTTCCAAGTAGTAACAGACAGAACAAAGTGAATTACCAAGAAAAATAAAATAAAATAAAACATGCAATCTAAGTCTTGTACAGTAATAAAACTGAATACAGATAAAATCTCACCCTCAGAGATGTTTCAATAAGTTTCTTTCACAGACTGGATGCCTTCCTAGTCTGGGCACAATCCTTTCCCCTAGTACAGCCCTTGTTCCAGCTCAGGTGGTAGCTAGGGGATTTCTCATGGTGGCCACCTCATTTGTTCTGTTCCACCCACTTATATATCTTTTGCATAAGGCGGGAATCCTTTGTCCCTCTGGGTTCCCACCCCTCTTCTCAATGGAAAAGCACCAGGTTAAAGATGGATTCCAGTTCAGGTGACATGATTACATGTCACTATAAGACTTCATTACCCAGAAAGCCTCAGAAAGCCGTAGAAGAATGTTACATGAAAACATACACAGAAGAACTCTATGTGTCAGCATCCTTGAGAGAGTAGGAATGAGGAGACTGCTAAAGACAGCACCAAAGAGTTTCTGATAAAGAAATCAGAGGAAGTCAGCAGGTTGCAATTTTGCATCAGGCCAAATTGCAAAAAGAGATACTAGGATACAGGAATTAATAGAATGTACTGTCCATTTAAATCAGATTGAAAACCACTTTGATGACTAAGATTCAGCATATGAATTATATATACACACTCCCTTTATGCAGTGTGAGACCATAAACACAGAAAACCATGCTTTTGCAGCAGCTATAGAATTCCCTAATAAAGAAGTTTCCTCATTTATTAAGATCCCTGATGTATCAAAACTTCGTCTTCTCTGGTAACTGTGGATATCAGGAATTCTATAACCACACCACATTTCAGTCTGCAGATCATGGGCATTCCAGAGAATAAAAGAGGAGTTGGATAAGATTGCCTTTGTTAGAGAGCTATGTAATGCAGGCAGCAAAGGAGAGTCCACAATCCTAGACACAGAAATGGAAAAGGAGCTGCAATAGGGCATTCATCCCACACTAGCCCTGGAAGTGTTAGTATAGGCAAGAGAGGCCAAGAGTCTGCACCTGGAGGGGAGCTAGGAGGCAATGAAGATTAATTGGGGATGAAGCTCAGCTGGGCAGAAATAGATGTGGCTCCTATAAAGCCTGGGAGCTGGCAACAGAGAAGGGTGCTTGCAGTGTGGGAGCACTTATGCTCCTTAATACCAGATGTGGGAGACTGGGAATAGGTCAGTTTTCAGATAGGAGAGAGGCAAATAGTGGAGTCCTCCAAGGATCTGTACTAGGATCAGTGCTGTTTGATATATTCATAAATTATCTGGTAAAAGGGGTAAACAAAGAGGTGTCAAAATCTGAAGACAATACAAAATTACTCAAGATAGTTAAGTCCAAAGCAGACTGAAAAGAGTTACAAAGGGACCTCACAAAACTAGGTGACTGGGCAACAAAACGGCAGATGTAATTCAATATTGATAAATGCAAAGTAGTGCATGTTGGAAAACATAATTCCAACTATACCTAAAAAATGATAGGTCTAATTTAGCTGTTACCACTCAAGAAAGAGATCTTGGAGTTATTGTGGATAGTTGTCTGAAAACATCCTCTCAACGTGCAGTCAAAATGACTAACAATGTTAGGAACCATTTGGAAAGCGATAGATAACAAGACAGACAAATGAAGACCTTTGGTAACACCTCCAGGGGTGCTGAATCAAACATGGGAAAACTAACTCCACAGTAAAAACCTAAATAAAACAAAATTGTAATGCCATCCATACCTGGCATCTATACTTTTCATATGCGCTGGATCTGTGTCAATTTGGTTTACAGTCTAGCTCAGAATGTCACCTAAAATACTCTACAGTAATTAAAATGCCAAAAAGCTGAATAAGGGATCTTTTTGGACTGAGAGCTCATGTACTGGTGTACATTATTTCTTGATTCAGTTAAAAGTATCATGTACTATGACTTATCCACTAAACTAGACACTACCCTGGTCAGTATGGATTGTGGGTTTGCAAGCAGCAGGTGCCATGGAAAACATTATTTTCAGGATTCCTGTATTCTGAGTGCTCCATACTGGTGTCCTGAGCCAACAAAAACAGAGAGTTCCTTTGAAAAAAATAATAGTTTAAATAATGGGTCAAAATATAACAAATCTGAAAATAGTTTCGTAAAACCCCAGACTTGAAGGAAATAAAAAATAGTGCAGATGTCTCACAAAAGCCAATGTCCAGCTGGATTCTACTACACCATTTCACCACCACTTTAATGCAACCAACTCTGTCCTGAAACACAGTAACTCTGTGGCAGCTAAATTTACTGTATATAACCTAGAAAAGACAAAGACTGAAAGGGAAATATATTCAAAGTGCAAAAATAGTAATACCTTATAGGTATTAATATATTTGAAGTCAGGGAATTATTCACATATTCAGAAGATGGTAGGAGTAGAAGCAATGGCCTGAAGCTAAAAAAGGCAAAATGTAGGCTAGATATTATGAAAAAGTTCTTACCAGCACGAGCAATTGGACAATGGAATAAACTCCCAAGTGAAGTGGTCAAGACCCCCATCACGACAAATATTCAAAAACAGCTTAGATAAGACATCAAAGGAAATGTTTTGAAACCCAGACCCATAATTTGTGTCATCTTTCCATGTATAAGTAGCCTTCTATCTTATTGCTGTGTTAATGATGTGCATAAAGATTGCAGGATTCAACACTAAGTGTGCAGTCTTGCAAAAAACATACGACCAGTTTGAATGCCCCAAGTGGTCTGTTCTTGCACTACAGGTACCTCGCTGGACCAATTTCTGCACAGACTTCCACTCATCCATCCCTATTGAAGGCAATGATTTTGCACAGGTTGTAATCAGTGATTCTATAATGTTGGCAACAGGATATGACCCATAATGGGACACCATGTCAGAATATGGCACTAATACTTGGCTAATAAGAGGTCATCACAGTGTTAAACACAGCCACCAATACAGAAACAACAAGTTCTCTCAAGCTCAGAATAGTTTGCCAAGGTGTGGGTTCATCTGGCAATGGAAGAGGTTAATCTTTGTACAAAACAATTATGAGAAATATGTAATGTAATAAACTGGTGGACTTTTAAAGATGTCTACAAAATGAAATCAGGAGAGTGGCAAACAGGGCACATCAATCACTTTATTTAACTATGGATATAGTCTAGTCATTTGGGGAAATGATTGTATAAAAATAACCATAATAATATTAGAGATCATTGCTAACTCAGTAAATCTATATTGGGATGGGGCATTTTATTTATTCTTGCCTGTTATTTGACTTAGGAGATTGGTGGAAGAAATGACAGATGTACTGTAACTTTGATAAAACATGGGTGACATACATAAACTTCAGTTGGTTTGGATATGTGATGTATCATATATATCTCAATTCATGCTTGACTAAATTGACCGCCCCCCATCCTTCAGTTGTAAATATTTTATGGAATGGCTCTTTGTTTACTCTAAGACGGTGGTCCCCAAACTGTGTGGTGCACCTCCTTTGGGTGGTGTAGAGGAACATTGGAGGGGTGCACAGCAGAACCGGGCCAGCCCCCATGGGGGGCAGGGAGGGAGAGCCACCAGCCCCACTCAATCCCCAGTCACAGCTCCATTCTGCCCCAGTCCAGTTCCACCTCTAACTCCAGTTCCTCCCGCATCTCCAGTTCCACCTTCAGCCCAAGCTGCTTTTCTGAGCCAACCATGCAGTAATGGAGAGGGATGTGTGGACAGGTTCCATTACTGGTAAGGGGAGCAGGGGGAGGCATGACAGGAAAAGCTTGGGCACCACTGCTCTAAAGGCTCATCTATACATGGGTCTTGGACTGATTTTACTATATCAGTTTAGGCCAAGTGGAAACAAGCAATATATTTATACCTTTATACTTGTATAATTGCCTCCATGCTTGTATCATTTTAACTTTCTGGAGGGAAGTCTAAGTCAGGGCTAAATCCCTGCTGGACCGGTTGAGGGTATAATTGGTAAACAAGGGTGCCGTGACCTGGGGACCCAGATGAGGAATGGTGGTGCACTGTGGGATTCCACACTAAGAGAAGTGTTGGCCTGTCACTTGGAAAGGGTGCATATGGGGAGGCTGAGAAAGAGCAAACATACACTCACCCTGGAACTGGAACTTAAGCAAAGACTGAAAAAGGATGATCTTGTGACTAAGCATAGGACTGGGACACTAAAGATGTAGTTCAGTTCCTAATTCTACCACAGGCTATTCTTATTTGGATTCCACTAGCATCTAGAAGCTTTAAGTTAGATTGGGAGACCATTAAGCAAGCTGTTCTGCATGTGCTGACCCTTGTATCCACAAAAGTAGAGCCCCACTGACTTCCGCACAGCTCCATAAAGGCACAGGGCAAGCTGCCCCTCTCTCCCCTTTCTATTCTCTGAGTGTCCTCCCTCAGGTGTCAGGTCACCTCTCCGGGAATGGAATTTTGCAATTCTCCTGCTCCTAGACCAGGACCCATGCTATAGTACCCTGTGTATCCACCGTTCTAATCCAGGTCCATCTGAATTTGGACACCTACGGTTCTTCCCTATGGGAATCTATGGCCATTGGTGCACCATGATTAGACAGCCTTCTTAGAACCAAATATTGTTTATTTTAGCAGTAGAAACAAAGCATCTAGAGAAACCAGATTTCAAAACAACTAACAGTCTATTTGCATCTTACCTGAAGTCTTACCATCCCTTAATAGTAACCTAGGAAGCCCTAGCCTCTTCAGAGCCCCCACAGCAGAGCACTGTGTCTCATTCTGGTTCCACTGGACAAATACTGCCTCTCTCTTGAGAGACAATCCCATTCTTCTTCTTCTGTGTTCACTGGCCTTTTCCTGTCCTGATCCAAACCCGTTTTGTAGGTTGTCTGGAAAGGAGGTAAAGTCATAATAGTTCTGGCATTATCCGTTAACAACACTAAAGAGTTTGCTGAAAAGTGGCTTCTCTTGAGCCATTCTTTTTCTTCCTGCCCTTTTTCCCAGACAGTTCTCTATTGGGTTATCCCACTCTATTTATACAGGAGACATCCCACTAACCAGGCCAACATACAGTATTCACAACTCATTTCAGAGTAGCTCCAAAACTATCACAAGGGCCTTGGACTGTAATCTCTTCAAGGAAAAGTTTGTCTCTTGTATCTCTAAACGTACAAAGGCTGAAAAAATGAGACCATTGTAACCTCACTTTTATAGATGGGGAACTGAAACACGAGAGTGACTTGTTCAAAGGCACACAGGAAATCTGTGCCAGAGCCAGGAGTTGAATGCAAATAACCTGAATCCCAGCTTAGGGTCTTAACCATGGGACCATCATTTCTGCCTGTGTGACCTTGGGCAAATCACTTAACCTATCTGTGCCTCAGTTTCCCAATTTGTAAAAAGGAATACTATTACTTGCCTATATCATCTGAGTGGTATATGGATTAATTTATTAATGTGTGTAAATCATTTTGAAATAGAAGGCTTTATATAAGCACAGGGTGTTATTCATTTGTATTAAAAACATTAATAAATGCATACCTATGTTTAGCTTCTCTTCCTCATAGTCCTTTTGTTGTGTCATATGCAAATTCTACGTTAAAATGTGCATGCTGTTCATAATCAAGGCTGGGCTTTGCTAGATGAGTCAGATCCGTGAACTCATAGTTACAAATAGATCCTCTAATGGATGAATTATATCTAGAGTATGGTTAAATTGTTGTTCTGCACGTCAGTAAAATGAGTTAAAATAATCTTAACTGTTGGAATTTTTTTATTGATTTTCAGTGACTAGTTAAAAAAATAAATTTACTTATTTCCATCAATGCAGTCACATGGGAAAAGGCAACAGGGAAAAAAAATACAACGGAAGGAAACCAAAACAAAATACAAACAGCCAGGAGAATCATAGCAGGTAAGTTGTGTGGATATTAAATGCTCACTACTTATACAGTATTTCCCTTTCTGTTGTCCCACATTACCCACCAGTTTATCATGTTGAACTGGCCTACAGGGTTGCCAAGTTTTGTAATTTTATCATGAGTCTCCTGATATTTGGTGCGTTTTCTTAAAGTCCCAGATTTGGAGGTCATGCTATGAGAATCTCAGCTTTCATTGGGGTGGGGGGAGGAGTGGGGAAGAGGTTTCTAGCCTTTCTGTTTGTGGATAATAGCTGGAAAATGTGAACCCTAAAGACTCAAAAATGAGAAAGCAAATAAAAATATGCCAACTTTTTTTTTTTTAATTTTCTGATTTTAAAGCCAATCTCTTAATTTTGTGGAACCTTATTTATGGCTTTTCGAATGTGAGAGGCTGGAGGTAGAGTTGGCACTCCTGGGCCTACAGAGGCCCATGCATGCAGAATTAACAACTGGCATATAGAGGGGCATGTTAGGTCAGAGTGAATGGGTGGATGTAAGATGGTGGGTATCCATAGCATCTTCAGTGTGGCATTAGACACTTTGGAATCTCAGGCCACTGATACCCAGGCAGGTGATAAGGAAGTACAAAGGGGCAGACCATCCACCCAGCTGTCCCAGCAGGGGAGGGAGGAGAGGCACGTTGAAGCAGAACCATGCTTGAGTGGCATGTCCCTGACTCAGATTCAGCTATTGCTCCTGGAAGTGCAAGGGGGGAAATCCTTACAGAGTCAGACCCACCAAAGCTGGCTTGGCATAGTAAGGCAGGAGACTCCCCTGAAAATTAGGTCTCTTAAGCAGCTTCCTTCTGACATCAGCTTTGGGCTTGTTCCCTCCTCTCCCACTTCACACTTTGCTGAAAAGCAATCAGACCTTTGTGGCTTTAGACTGAACATCCCTGGGACTAGGTGGCTTCATTTTCTCTCCTAACAAATGTGATTTTTAATCTCCGTCATGTTATATCAGAGCCTGATTGAAGCAGGAGGGGGCTGAAGAAAAGTCTTAGCTCTTCAGAGAGCAAGACAGCAGCTTGGGAAACAACAAAGTGTTTTTTTTTTTGTTTTGTTTTGCAATAGTTTGGGAATTAAATAATAAAAAGATGTTAAAAGGAAATGTCAGAAGCGTGTTGTCAGAACAGGCTATTGTGTTGAGATATTCTGATTGGATTTCTGGGACTTGCTTTTTCTCTGTCTCTGTCTTAGTGCCAAATGGACTAGGGTTTCATACTGATTTCTGTAACAACTGGAATTCTTCTTTAATTGTAATGCCAGCAAATGCAAGTGTTTAGTTTGTGCCTATTTGTCCCTGTCTGCCTGCTGTTCCAGCTCTGAAGTATGTTTATTTGATATTGTTGATTTTTTTTTATGAATGATACATTATTACATTCTATGGTGTATAGTAGTTCATTTCCCCCTAACATTGTAGCAGTGTTAGTGGGATAAAATCAGATTAAAGTCAAACCAAACCAGACCCCTGGGCAAAATATTCTGATCGGTTTAGCCCAAGATCTGGAACTTCAACCTACTTTACAATCGCTGGACTGCTTCACTGATTGATGATAAAAACTTTCGTAAGGAATGCTTCTGTAGCTGTTGTCAAGCCAAACTTTTTTTGTGGAACAATATATTGCAATTGCAGATACTACAACCTTGTTAGATGCACACAATATTTGAATGTAATTACCTCTCGCTGCTTCCAGAGAGGAATTTTATCCAGCTGTTTCCTAACAACTAAAGTTTCCATTTAGTTTTTTATGACGATCTCATCCATTGTCCATGTTGGAATCATTCCTTCTGCCATTGTCCCACATCACAGCAATCTTTGTTAGCATAAAGAGAACTAGATGAGACCAGCGTCTGAGTTGGGAAGAGGGGAAATAGACAGCCACCTCAGGTACTTAATTCTGAATAAGAGCAAAATACTCCCTCAAATATCAACCTGATTGCTCTGCACCTCCAAGAATGTGAGACGGCAGGAAGGGCTGCAGTAGTGTTTTGCCCCTGCCTCCTCTTGACTGCGTCCCACACTGATTCTTCAGCTATAGCCCATGTCATGTACACACCCAATGAAGATCAGAGGTGGTTGGGCAAGAAGAGAGGACCACGTGGCATGCAAAGAATGCTTTCTGTTGGCAACCTCAAGTCAAATGAGACATCAGGGAAGATTTGGGGAGAGGAGGGTGGGGGCCATAATGATGAGAGAAAGCTTGTGTGGGAATGGGAGTTACTGGGAGAAGAGGATGAAGGGAGAAAATTTAATGTAAGCTTAGAGAGAAGATGGAGAGTGGAAGTGAGAGAGTGGGTGACAGAGTATTTGGGAAAAGGAGCACAGGTTGGTGAGAGAGCACTTAGAGAAAGATGGCTGAAAGGTGAGGAAGAACTAGAAACCATAGTATTAGGTGTCTTGGAAAAATCAAAGCTTCACCAAGAGGTGGTGAGGAGTTGCAACCAAAGATGGTGATTGGAACAAACAATGTGGGGCAGAGTAATCTAGGGGATAGATGAGGCAAAGAGGGAATGGGGAGGTGGGAATGGGAGGGAAGAAAAGAGATTGGAGGGGGAAGTGGGAGACTAAAAGGGAGCAGAGAAAGGAAGAAGAGCAGGGAAAGATATTGCAGAATGAGAGAAAAGACATAGGGAAAGTAAAAGAAAAGGGGATTGAACAGAGAGAGTGTTGGGGAATATGGGGAAAAGAGAAGAAGCTGAAAAGAGAGAATTATAAAAGTGTTTAAAATGGAGAGAGTAGAGAAGATTGAACTAATGGGAAATGTGTGAGAGTCTCTTAGTTTCTATGTAAGTAGCACTGATATCACTTTTCAGCTTCAAAGTACTGTACCATCTTTAAAGGCATCTAAGTACTGTACATATAATGCATCACTGACAATAAATTGCTTAATGGCCATGAAGAGAAATTGCTACATCATTGACACTAGCAAATGTAAACAATGTGTGTTACACATTGACTTAAACACCATGGGCCTACTTCTCCATGCTGTAATATTAGTTTTATCCTACTGTATGTCTGCTGAAGTCAAAGCAGTGTAACGGAGTCGTGAATTAGGCTTCATATTAGCACATTTGTATCATGAGATATAATTTTGACAGTTGTTTTTCACCATTCTACATCTATTGATTTTCAACTATACTGAATCCCAAATAAAAACCCTTCTTTGTTCCATGCCTCTGACTATAGTGGACTGGGGATTCGGATGTGTGGGAGAGCTTATGGGGTAATTCAAGTCAATTCAAGTCATGGAGGTCATTGTGATTCATAACTAAACTCTATAACTCTCTAGGAGCTGTAAACATTGATTTGCAATCACAAAATACAGGTACATTGCATTAGAAATACTTTTATTCTGGAGCACATCTATCTGGGGTACAGTGTTATTATCTGAGTGAGATGCTGATCTATATCGAATACTATATAAAATGGCTTTATTTTGGTTTTTATGCTTATTTTATTGTCCTATGAAATTAGGTTTTGCCTGGATCACACACACATTTAGTACGCAACAAATGTTGTCTAGACTGGGACAAAGCATTTTTAAAAGTCTCTTTTAATTGAAAAAGAACTGTGAGAACTTCACATGCATTTCACAAATTTTTCACCCAACCCTATAAACTGGGTGAATAACAAAAATGAATTCAAATTATTCATTAAGGTTCTAGCCTGTAACTTTGCAGCGTACTCTGAGTCTGAGGCAGTTCCTAACTGTACCATCCCAGGATCAGACCAAAGAACAAGCTGTGTTCAGACACATACAATTCCTCTTTGACTCCCTTTGCTCTGAAGCTGTGAGGGGGGCAACAACTACCTCACCCTTTTGTGGAACTGTTCACCCCGTGCTGTGCACTTAGCCAGCTACTCTAGCCAATGAGTGGGGGTTAGAGCCACCCTGTGTGCCCCCCCTCCCCAGCCACTTCTTCACAGGGTCTTTATCTTCAATTTCCCTTCCCATGGCAGCCTGCAATCCAAGTAGGGTGCAAAAGGTTGCAATCTAGCCTCTCAGGTGAACTATATTCCTGGAACTTTCAAATGTATTCAAGGATTTTTCAATCTGCTGCATAATAAACTCTCCTACTTGTGTTTGCATAGCTCAGCCACTTTAAAAAGGATCTGGCTACAATATACAATATCATGTCTCATTTTTTCAATAGTCCAGCATACTAAAAATGGCTAGACTGGGATTTTGAAACCAGTTGGACTACGTGAGAAGTGCTGGTTAGTGTGAGTAGGAGCCCCAAAGACCGGCCTCAATATGGTCAGTATCATTAACAATGAAAATTGGCTACTGATCCCACAGTAGATCCCTTTTGCAGAAACTGGTGTGAAGATAAGAATTTATTATTGATTATTTGAATGTTTAGTCTCTGAGCCTGTGAACATTTACACATGTGTAACTTCACATATGGAGCTAGCCCATTGTGTGCTTGGAGGCCCCAGGGCTCAAGAAAAGTGCTAAGCTAACAGCCCTGTTGAATGAAGTACTCATTTTGCTTAAGAGCACGCAGCACAGACAGTGTCAGCAAGTACATAACACCTTGTGAATGCATCTCAAACTTGAACAGAAGACACCACTAGAAGATAAACTCAGCTATTATTGGGCTTCTGCTCCACTTAGACAAGGCTAGGCAAAAAAAAAAAAAAAAAAGAGAAGTGATTAATAAATAGGGTGAAAATAAAGTACAGAGTAGGTAGAGTAAACAACTAATATAGAAAAGTGGTGAAATAATAGAGAGGGCGAGAAGAAATTTAATAAAAAAAAGGAAAAATAGCATATATACCATCCAATTTTGTCAGCCTAGCTTAGTTATAGTTCTTCTATCCCTTATTTAGGCTATATATTCCCTTTAACTATAAGAAACATGTTTGGTTTGGTATTAAAAATGACCTCAATCTTGAAAATAAATATGGGTTCAAATTACAGAACAAAAGGTTCATGAATTACTATTGAAAACTCTAAAAATAGCTTGAAAGGTCTGTAAAGCCTCAAATTTAACAAAGTTCATTGACCTGTAATAACTATTATTGTGTTCACTGACCCATAGTTAAAACTGACCTGAGTTTGAACCAACAAGAGGCTCAATAGCCGATTGTTAATTTTCTGAACATTCCACTTCCCCAACAAAGATTTTGAAGTCAATGAACTAGGTCAATTTACATCTGCTAAGAATCTGGCAATTACAAAGTTTTTGTGATAATGAAACCTGTAGCCATAAAACTATTATGTAATGAAGTGTCAAATAAATCAGTGCAAATGAACGGAGAACTTAGTCTGAAGAATGCCAAAAGTATGTCATTCCAAGTCTTTTGGAAAATGATGTCAATAAATATATCAATGTATCATGATGTTATGATAGTTGAAGATGAAAAAACCCAATATTAATGCATATATAGAGATAATATTAAGATTTGTGAAAGTGAAAATCAAAAATATGTTAATGCCTGCTTATGAAGCTCTGGATACTGCAAGTTGTATGGAAGTACAACCTTATACTAATGAATACTAATATTTGTACCAATGCACAGAACATTATTACTTATTTTTGGATCCTCATATGGCCCTGGGCTGCCAGGGGGCTTCAGAGGCTAAAAATATTTTTTTCCCATTTGTATTTAGCATAATTGTGACCATTCCTCTCAAATGTTGACTTTGTCACAGTTATCCAGGCTTTTGACTTCCAGACTGCACATTCTGCACGGAGCTCCCTGTGACGGGTTGGATCACAGAAACCCCCTTGGGGCTGCCAACTGATTTGCCAAGACTACTTCTGCCCCTGCTTTCCCTGCCAGCTTGAGACTCCAGCATCCTGTCTTGCTGAGCCAGACACGCCAGTCTGCTCCAATACAGACACACTGAACCACGTGCCCCAAACCTGCAGACTAAACTGAAAGCAGTTTAAGAAGTGTTCCTGTCTTCAACAACTCCCAATGGGGTCCAAACCCCAAATAAATCCATTTTTCCCTGTATAAAGCTTATACAGGGTAAACTCATACATTGTTTGCCCTCTATAACACTGATAGAGAGATATGCACAGCTGTTTGCCCCCCAGGGTATTAATACATACTCTGGGTTAATTATGTAAAAAGTGATTTTATTCAATACAGAAAGTAGGATTTAAGTGGTTCCAAGTAGTAACAGACAGAACAAAGTGAATTACCAAGAAAAATAAAATAAAATAAAACATGCAATCTAAGTCTTATACAGTAATAAAACTGAATACAGATAAAATCTCACCCGCAGAGATGTTTCAATAAGTTTCTTTCACAGACTGGATGCCTTCCTAGTCTGGGCACAATCCTTTCCCCTGGTACAGCCCTTGTTCCAGCTCAGGTGGTAGCTAGGGGATTTCTCATGATGGCCACCTCATTTGCTTTGTTCCACCCACTTATATATCTTTTGCATAAGGCGGGAATCCTTTGTCCCTCTGGGTTTCCACCCCTCTTCTCAATGGAAAAGCACCAGGTTAAAGATGGATTCCAGTTCAGGTGACAAGATTACATGTCACTGTAAGACTTCATTACCCACTTGCCAGCCCACAGGTACACAGGAAGACTCACAAGTAAAACAGAGCCATCTACAGGTAATTGTCCTGGTTAATGGGAGCCATTAAGATGCCAAACCACCATTAATGGCCCACACTTTGCATAACTACAATAGGACCTCAGGATTATATTTCATATTTCTAGTTTCAGATAAAAGAGTGATACATTTATACAAATAGGATGATCACACTCAGTGGATTATACGCTTTGTAATGATACCTTACAAGAGACCTTTTGCATGAAGCATATTCCAGTTACATTATATTCACACTCATCAGTATATTTTTATCAAATCATATAGAGTGCAACGTCGCACTCCCTTTAAAGACCTCCTCAGAAGCTGCAAGTTAGAGCCTGGTCTAGCCTGCCACAGAACTCAATGGAAAGACTCCCATTGACTTCCAAGGGAGCAGATCTGTGTGTTTAATGGTAGCACAGTTGCTTTGAGGGGTGGGTCAGAGGGAGCACAGTATGCCAGTGGGTGTCTGCAGATTATGCCAAATTTCTGTCCACTTTTGGGTATAGTTCAAAGTGTTGCTATTATACAGTAATTAGACAGGAAGTAACCTGTATAATTTGGGCCCAGCCTTAGCGTAATGCAGTATTTCCATACAACTTGTAGTATCCTATTAATACCTGAGTGACTGGCTCTCACAGCTGACCATCTTAACTAATGAGGTCAGTCGATCTGCTCTCATGCAAGGTACCTATGTTTAAAAAACTAATGGCTAGTGGTAGGACAGTCTCAGTGGAGAACCATCTGCTTTCTCCATTGGTTAGACAGAGCTTAAGTTTATTAACCTTCAGGGCATAGTGCAAAGCTAATATATTTAGTCAGGCCTTTGCCGAAGACCAGTTAATGCAGAATGTTTTTCTGTCTTTAAGGATAACCCATGTTACTTGTTAAGCAAGTTATTTCTTACTTAGGCTTTTATTTTGATCATTGTAAATGTGGTGATTATCTTTTTTTGCAGTGTAATGTTAACAATGTGATATGCTGTGTTTTTATTTGTATATATGCCCAAAGACACATGTGATTTGCATGTGCATATCATTAACAAAAAATGTGTTGAGGCAAAAACTGAAAAAAGGTATACCCTCCCACTAGCTCCAAGCTTCATCTCCATTTTATGTCCCACCCAGATCCATCTCCTCCTTCTTAGCCCCTGCTACCTACCCAGTATCTCTGGTACCCCAGGTTCTGTGTGAGGAAGGGAGCTGAGGCGGCAGGGAGACAGGATGGCTGTGTCAGCAAACTGAAGTTGTAAGGGAAATATCTGGTCTTGTATTTGAGTAAAAGTTAACTTGTGACATGTAGCTGAACTGTTACAAGACTGTGTGTGTGTTGTAACTTAAAGTTTCCTTTATAGTTGACTATAGTTTTTTAGCTATGAGTCCATACTATGTAATCTCAGGGAAAATGTCCAAAGATCCTCATTTTAAAAGTTTCCTCTGTCAACGTTGCCAAAAAATGTTATGGAAAATTCACTTCTCTGCTAAAGAGTGAGTGAATAAAACATGGAGACAAAATTCAATAATTAAGTGTCAATAGAGGGATTTTAGTCCTGCTTTAAGTGCAAATCTGAATATAACCTTAACTAAGGCTTCCCCAGAAGCCTTAAAGTCACATGTGCTTAACTTATGCATGTGCTTAACTTCACATTTGAAATCACTGGTATTATAACCTATATCTGATTGTTTATAAATAATGAACGTGCCAGTAGATGATGCTCAGGAATACATCACATTACAAATTGAAAATTAACTTTCTATGCATATTCTGTGAAGTTCACTTAAAATTTTCTGCTGCAGATATTCTGGCCAATAAACTTGTTTCCTATAGTATACATGAAAAGTGATCACAAAGGGGGTATGAATACAGATGAAGCAAATTCTTTTTAAAAGTTCAAGCAAATACTTGCAAAAATATTGTACCTTAATTGCTCAGCTTTAACAGTGAGATTGGCTCTGACTGTGCACTGAGATCCATATGAATGGACACCACTGTTGATTTCTCATCTCAGTATAGCGTTGGGTTGATGATAATAATAATTAATAAATCTAAAATAATTCTTCAATAATATAGCCAATTGCCATTTCATCAGTTCAAAGAGACACTGTGCATCCTTTTTGATTTGAGAAACATTTTCATAGACAAGGGTCTTGTGAACCAAGCCTAAGAAGCTTCTGAAACCTGGTCAACTAACCTCTCCAAAGAAAATAGGCAGTTTGGCCCAAATCCTACATATCATCATACTTATTCTTTGCTCAGGAAAATGCTCTTTGGAGTTAATGAGACTTTTGCCTGATTAAAGACTGAGTGGATGGCAGAATCCGGTCCTAAGAAAATTCAAATGGACCCATTTTCAATTAAGCAAACCTTAGAACATTATACTATATAGTCTAATACATGTAGTCCTCCATATGGGATCACAAGACATTCCATGTATTTCAAAGTGAAGCTAGGAACTCAGTCTGAAAAGGTAATATATGCAAAACAATCCAGAGAAAGCAACGGAGGAGAAGCCAGAAAACTTCTGGAGCTGCAGCTGCCACAGCAACCACAGGAAACTGGGCTGTGCAGCAGCATTATATCCACTATCTAAAAAACATTTCCGTCTCATAGAATTGCAGCCTGTGGCTAGTTGGCCAGTAGGAACCGAATGGCACATGGCAAGCTACTCGGAGCCCAGTAGGCACATACCTCTATGATCTGATAACTACCAGGCATGTCACAGTGATCCTTTAATGTGCTGTGTTCCATTGCTAGTCACAGGATGTTCATTGAAAATCTGATTTCTGGCATGAGAAGGCTGCAACTTCAGCTCAGAAGCTGTGGCTTAATGTCAATGAGAACCCTATTCACAAACATTTAAATATTCATGAGTCCCTTATACTTACAGGCAGTGTGTAGAAAGTAAGCTGGCAGAAGCTGGAATGCTGTCCCTGTGCTAATGTGATAAGCAATATAATGAAAGACTTATGGTATTAACAATTTTCAGCTGTATCATATTAGTACTGTATCACAGCCTTTGCTTTGGCTACTATGGTACAAAAATCATATCATTATCATTTACAGGCTTCCACAAGAACTGAGTGAAATTGAAGCTAATATACTCTGTAATATGATGTAAAAAACCCTAGTATAAAAGAAGAGTTTGAATACAATCTGAGTCAATCCCTCCCTTCTAATTAGTTTTAGAAACATACATGCACTTAGTTAGTAAACGTTTAATTAGTTTTCCTTTTCAGAACACTGTTGTGATCAAACTGGAAATGAATTGTGGGTAATCTTTTTCACAATGCCACAGCATTTTTGCTTCTACTCCAGGCAGAAAAGAGGAAATCTGAAGACATGCACAAATTAAAATAACCAAAGAAAAGAATGTTTTTCAAACTTCAAAAAATGTTTGGGAATGCAGTACATTAAAGTGCTGTGCAAAAGTTTTGCTCAGTTTCTTTTTCTCTTCACACTGATTGACAAATCAAATTTATGATGTCTTTCCGTTTCAGGGTTAGCTCAACCCACAACAGATATTGAGCAGACTAGAAAGGCATCCCCTCTCAACTAAGCTTCAAAGTAAAGAGGTATGACTGCTCCAGGGATGGGTTCATGAGAGGTTTATAAACTGAATCCTGCAGGTTCATTTTGCAAGAGTTTGTAACAAATCAACCCCTGCAGGCTTGACTAGACAGTTGGGGTTTACAAACTCTGAAGCAAATAATACCCCTCCAGCTCCACAGCTGCTTCTCACAGCCTGGTCCCAGGACTCCTAACCACTTTTGGTATCTTTAGGGGAAGTGGCGGCTTACTGCCCCTGTCCATTGCTCTATCATGGGAACTGGCTGGTCACTTAGGACCTGATTTACAAAGATTCTGAGCAATCACAGCTCACACTCTAACCAATGGAAGCACCAGATACGCAGCACTTTTGAAAATCAGACCATTACTTGTCATTCATAGGGCACTAGTCTCAGCTTCCCACCAGTAGACTCTGCCACCCAAAAAGACTCTTTCCTGGGGAGCGCAGGATGCGGGTCATTCTCCTTGCCCAGAACCAAGACAATAGACAGCTTCTACTGCTAATAATAAAAGTGTGGTGGTGCATATCTACATGCGGCAGTGCAAGGCTCCGGCAGGGGGAGAGCCAGTAAGTTCCCCCCTACCAGAGCTTTTCCCTGCAGCCGGTGTCTCTCCCTGAGGTGGAGAAATGCTTTGGCAGCGGGGAGGCAGCTGAACACTACATGGCTAAAAAAAGCAGTGTAGACATGAGAGGAACTGCCTGGGTGTGTAGAGAGCCAGAGTTTGGGCATGTAGGGTTCTCTGGCATGTTTGTATTTTACTCTCCCAAGCAGTGCCTCGCCATTCACACTTCTATTTACACCCAGGCTAGGGATTCTGGGGAATCTGTCAACCCAGCTCTGCGGAGTCATTGGGGAGTCTCAGTAGAACCAGAGGCCAGCAGAAGGAGCTGGCTGTTTGCTGCTGTATTATAGGGACTGAGATGGGCTGTAGGTAGCCCCTTCATCCAGACAATCCTTTATGGATTAGTAGTTAACTGCCCAAGGTGTCTGGTTTGCTGAAAACAATATTTTCAGGGTTCCCTTTCAATAAAGCTGAATAACTGTTGTGAATCTCTCACTCATTTCATCATTTGTATTTCACCATAGCATTAACCCAGCTAATGTATTTATATATAATTGTTCTGCTTCTTGGGTGGTTTGTCACTTAATCTTCTATCTCGTGCCTCGTAACTCACCTGAGGCAAACAATCCCACAGAAGGGTACCTACGTGTTCCTTCATATTGCCTAATTATAACACACCCAGAATGTTGGCTGAGTTACAGCATTCTGGGAGGTGCTATCTTACTGACAAAAGTGTGTAAACTTAGTGTCAGTAGGACTATACATAGCAAAAGGCAAGGTAAAAATACATTTTTCTTTAAAATAGATCTCCTACTATTGAAATAGAAAGAACGACTACTAAAAATCTTATTTTTCCCTGTAGAAAATTTGCCATTAGTCTGGAGATCTGTAGAAATCAGTCATTAAATTTCTGGGTGCTTTGGAAAAGACTCTCAGAAAACCTTAGCAAAAAATTACTTATTTTGAATCTTTTCTGCCCTTCCCGTAATAGCATGTTGACATTCTTTAAACTGGTCATCAGTAGGGACTTGTTGCTAATACAAAGATGTGGATGGCACATGCCTATGTAAAGAGATACTGATTAAGAAGCAGAATGAGGGGAGCAAAATGGATAGCTATTTTACAAGGGTAGACATTGTGATAAGGGGGTCTGGAAAGAGAGACTCAGTCTCCAGGAGAACAAAGTGGCAATGGAAGTTCTGTGGAGGCCTCAAACTCATTCTTCATAAAGTCCTAAAACTGCCTCTGAGACGATTAACCAATGGACTTTTCCGGTGAAATCCTGACCTCACTGAAATCAGTGGCAAAACTCCTATTGACTTCAGTGGACCCAACAGTCTACCCTAGGTAACCAGTAGAGATAGACCAGAAGGAGACCCGATGTAGGTCTCATTATATCCAGCTAGACTAAACTAAAAAGGATTGAGCATCTGAGCACCTTTAGTATTGACAGGTCTTCAATATTGTGCAGGTGGATGAAAATTTAGAAAGGCATTTGAGTAATTTGATTTATTCCTTAAATTATACATGTATCCTCTGAACTGTATACACTGTACGTACTGCCTGTTCTATTTTTGCTAGACTAAAATGGTAAAGAGCTAGACAATTTATAAGGGAAAAATACTCCTGTGTGGTTTCAGAACCCTAGAGATTGGTGAATAATAAATACAACAAGTTCATTAGTTTGTAGCACGTTTTACCACACGATCCATCGTCTACAGCCAAGCTCTGCGATACAACCGCATTTGCTCCAACCCCTCAGACAGAGACAAACACCTACAAGATCTCTGTCAAGCTTTCTTACAACTACAATACCCACCTGCAGAAGTAAAGAAACAGATTGATAGAGCCAGAAGAGTTCCCAGAAGTTACCTACTACAGGACAGGCCTAACAAAGAAAATAACAGAACGCCACTAGCGGTCACCTTCAGCCCCCAACTAAAACCCCTCCAATGCATTATTAAGGATCTACAACCTATCCTAAAAGATGACCCAACACTCTCACAAGTCTTGGGAGATAGGCCAGTCCTTGCCTACAGACAGCCCCGCAACCTGAAGCAAATACTCCCCAACAACCACATACCACACAACAGAACCACTAACCCAGGAACTTATCCTTGCAACAAAGCCCGTTGCCAATTGTGCCCACATATCTATTCAGGGGACACCATCACAGAGCCTAATAACATCAGCCACACTATCAGAGGCTCGTTCACCTGCACATCCACCAATGTGATATATGCCATCATGTGCCAGCAATGCCCCTCTGCCATGTACATTGGTCAAACTGGACAGTCTCTATGTAAAAGAATAAATGGACACAAATCAGATGTCAAGAATTATAACATTCATAAACCAGTCGGAGAACACTTCAATCTCTCTGGTCACGCAATCACAGACATGAAGGTCGCTATCTTAAAACAAAAAAACTTCAAATCCAGACTCCAGCGAGAAACTGCTGAATTGGAATTCATTTGCAAATTGGATACTATTAATTTAGGCTTAAATAGAGACCGGGAGTGGCTAAGTCATTATGCAAGGTAGCCTGTTTCCTCTTGTTTTTTCCTACCCCCCCCCCCCCCAGATATTCTGGTTTAACTTGGATTTAAACTTGGAGAGTGGTCAGTTTAGATGAGCTATTACCAGCAGGAGAGTGAGTTTGTGTGTGTATGGGGGTGGGGGGGATGTGAGAAAACCTGGATTTATGCAGGAAATAGCCCGACTTGATTATGTAAAGAGTTGTCACTTTGGATGGGCTAGCACCAGCAGGAGAGTGAATTTGTGTGGGGGGGTGGAGGGTGAGAAAACCTGGATTTGTGCTGGAAATGGCCCACCTGTTGATCACTTTAGATAAGCTATTACCAGCAGGACAGTGGGGTGGGAGGAGGTATTGTTTCATATTCTCTGTGTATATAGACAGGTTTCAGAGGAACAGCCGTGTTAGTCTGTATTCGCAAAAAGAAAAGGAGTACTTGTGGCACCTTAGAGACTAACCAATTTATTTGAGCATGAGCTTTTGTGAGCTACAGCTCACTTCATCTGATGAAGTAAGCTGTAGCTCACGAAAGCTCATGCTCAAATAAATTGGTTAGTCTCTAAGGTGCCACAAGTACTCCTTTTCTTTCTGTGTATATATAAAGTCTGCTGCAGTTTCCACGGTATGCATCTGATGAAGTGAGCTGTAGCTCACGAAAGCTCATGCTCAAATAAATTGGTTAGTCTCTAAGGTGCCACAAGTACTCCTTTTCTTTTTACTTTTTGAGGTACATATGATTATTGTGGTATTGTAATTTTTTGGTGTAGTATGGATGATAAATGTGATACTACGTTTCAATGGGAATTACTGAACAAATTAGGGCCTGTTCATCCTCCCATTGACCTCAGTAAAAGCAGGATTGGACTCTAAATCCTAAAAACATCCTTGTTCTTTGTGTATTTTACAGCTGGAGAAAATAAGACAGAGAAGCTAATGTGACTTGCTTGAGGTATCAGAGGGAGTCAGTGTCAGAGGGTTCTATTTAGATTCTCTGTAATATCTGAGTGCCTTCCAGAAGTATATCCAACCACAAGACTGATCTTTTTTAGTCTGGTTTACTCTTTTTCCCTTTTTTCATCGGGGGGGGGCGTGTTTTTGTTTTGTTTTGTTTATTATTATTTATTTATTTTATTTATTTATGTACTGTCTGCTGCACTGTGTTTTTATTATTCAAGGCAAGGTTCAGGAGCTGCACCTTGCACCTGGAATTGAAAGCAGAGAAGTTTGAGGTGGTTCTTTGATCCTGGGGGAGTGCGTTCCACAGACCTGGGCTGCCACCAAGACAGCTCTGTCTGCTACACAATCTAACTTTTATTCTTGTGGTGACAGCTCCGTTGTACCTGAGAAATGTAGCTGTCAGCCATAGTCAGTAGAGAATCTTTCAGGTATCTGGGGGGCCCAAACCATTCAGCACCTCAAAAATAAAGGCAGAGAGATCTTGAATTTAACTTGACATTCTATGGAGAGCCAATGGAAAGAGCAGATGGCAGATATGCTGTACTTTCAGTAGTCAGTTTTGATAAGGAAAAGTATCATTACATTCTGTACAGGTTGAAGGTTTTTAAAGCCTGATGGCTGCATAACTAGATACACTGCATTGCTGTAGTCCAGCTGGGAAATGACCAAAGCATGTATTAATGGATACTGTCTACACTATGATAAAAGACCTGCGGCACAGCTGTGGCTGGCCCCAGTCAGCTGACTCAGACTTGAGGGGTTTGGAGTGTGGGGCTATAAAATTGCAGTGTAAACATTGGGTTCTGAAACCCTGTGAGGGAAAGGGTCTCAGAGCACAGACTCCAGCCTGAGTCTGAACGTCTACATTGAAATTCTCAGCCTCACAACGGAAGCAAAGTGAGCCCCAGTCAGCTGATCTGGGCTCTAACACTTGGCGCTGTAGGTTTTTTAATCTGACAGTCTCGACATACCCAATGGCATCAGGTAATTTTTTGTCAGGATGGGACAAAGTCTGCTAGCCAGCTGCCGGGTGTAGAAAGCATTATTAGTAGCTGCTGCTCTGTGAGGTTTTAGAGAGGAATCCAGGAGTACTCAGCCTGGATTGATTTAACCAAATGTGGGTGTGGACCTTCACCCAGTGGAGGCGGCACCCTGGCGACAAACTCCGAGTAGAACCTTTCTGGCCAAGTTAACTCTTAACATGGTGAAGTGTGGTCCCTAGGAGCAGCTAGATGGCTGGTTCCAGGAGGTCAACAACCGTCTAATTGAAAAGGATGGTATAAAAAGTTAAAATCAGGCCCAGAGTCTCTGCCGCGAAGCAGAAAGAGGAGTTGGGAGCAGTACAGGGAAACATCAAACTGTATTGGGAACATTATCAGAGACCTGACATGATAGATATTGGATTGTTCCAATGAGCCTATAGATTCAGATCCAACTGATTATTCTTTAACTAAAAGGAAGCAAGGTTCCAAAACACGGATTACCCCGATTTTACAGGACTCCCCTCTCCCCCGCCCCCAACCCCTTGGGAGCTCAGGTTGAAAATATAACTGCATATCCTGCCGCGGCTGGATGAATTTAGATTGGGATGGTTAGCGCTACAACCCAGCCTGCCTACTAGCTTCAATCCGGATCGCGGCCGTTTGTCCCGCATTTCTGGGCAGCGCTTTGGGGCGGGTGACACGCAGTGCCATGTGTCCGGGAGGTCAGCGGCACTCGCTGCATCCCTCTGCCTCCTGGCCGCCCCCAAACTCCAGTCTGCAAAGAGAGCGTCCCCTGAAAGGCGGCCGCGAGCCCGAGGGCACAGTCCGCGCTGTCCCCGCGGAACGCACCGGGGGTGGCGCCTGTTGACCGCGGTTCCCTCTGGACGGGTTTGCAGCTGGGGAGCTCAGCGGGCAGAGCTCCGCGCGAGGACGCTGCTAAACCCAGCGGTGGGCTGGTGCGGTCCACGCCGCGGGGCTCCTCCTGTACCCCGCCCGCAGCAGCCCGCAGGAGAGGATGCCAGCCGCCGCGCCTCTCGTTCCCTCGCGCG
The DNA here is from genome assembly GCF_965140235.1 of Caretta caretta. Classification (NCBI taxonomy): domain Eukaryota; kingdom Metazoa; phylum Chordata; order Testudines; family Cheloniidae; genus Caretta; species Caretta caretta. The sequence goes on along the minus strand of NC_134206.1, from coordinate 69,971,782 downwards.
CCGCCTCTCTCCCCCACCCGAGCCTTTTCTTAATTGATGTGCCTGCGACTATTGGCTGAAGTTCTCCCAGCGATTTGCATGAAGAGCGGGGGGGGGGGGCGTGTCTTCTGCTGCCTTTCCACCAGGCGCGAAATGACTGCAGTTTCAGTGGGAATGAACTACCAAGGGACGGGCAGGCGCTCGCAAGCCCTAGGAACAAGCTGGCTCCCGAGGAGCAGGCACCGGCAGCCGGAGATGGGGCACCTCCGGAGCGCGGGGCGCGCCACCAGCCCCAGAAGCCTGCAGGTAGGGGACGTGTGCGGGGGCAGCCCTGCAAGTTCTGAGCTCGTGCCCAGCAGAAGCGGTTGGGTTAAAAAAAAAAAGAAAGAAAGGAAGGAAGAAGAAGAAGAAGCAAATGCTCTAGCTCGATCTAAACTTCACCGGGAGCGATCAATGGGTCCTGTTGGCTGGAGCACCTCTACCAACAGCAGTCAAAGCCTGGGGGGGGGGGGGGTTGTCTTTGTTTAGGTTAGAGAACCGTTCACGACACTGAACGGAGAATGGCTTTAAATGGAGGGGAGAGGAACTCCCCGAGGCTGGAGACGAAGTTAAGCGAACCCGTTTCCAAATGCAGAGAGCTACAGGCCGGCTTGGCAATCAGAAAGGGCCAGTCCTTTTGCATACTCTTTTCAGGCGCTTCTGTTGGCGTTTCGTGTGAGTCCTGCGGAGGGAGAAGGGGGCCGGTGAGGATCAGGACTTACCTGTTAAACGGGAATTGAAACTCGAACACCGAGCTGTGGGCAACATGAACGGGGAGCCCTTTTGCCCCTCTGTGTGAGGTGGTTTTGGTGCTGATAGTAAACTTCGCTACAGGGTCCCTGCATAATCTGTTTGCTGTACACCGGGTTGCATTGGGAGTTGTGCAACAGGACCATCGGAGGGGAATAGGCACATTTGTGACATGGTCTGTTTGCTTACGATAGTTGGTGTGCATGACCTGTTTGATGGACGCGGCAGTGTAGACTGTCTATGTGAAGTGGATAATGCATTTGGTGCACAGTGTGTGGTGTATTTGTTGCAGGCGGTTTCTTTTGGGGGGGGTGGGAAGTGGTGCACGTGTCCGTTTTCTGGTGCAGAGGGTGTATTTGGTGCACATTGTTATTTGGGTTCGTGTGAGGAACAGATATTGCAGATGGCTTGGGTGTATTTGAGGTCAGGAGCTCAAGTATTTGGTGGTGTAATTAGGGGGCAAACGTTTGGGTATTTGGAATGCACATAGTGGTGAATATGAGTGAAAGATGGTGGTGAAAATGGTATATTTTGAGTAGGATTATGATATATTTGGGGTCTAGACTGGTGGTTTTGGAATGCAGGTGGTGGTGGTGTATTTGGGGTGCAAAGTGTGGTGTATTTGTGGTATAATTGATATGGGGTTCAGATGGTGATGTATTGTGGCCACAGATGGTGTATTTGGGGTGTAGGTGGTGGTGTATTTGGGGTGCAGGTGATGGTTCAGCAGATGGGGCATTTGGGGTGCAAAGTATGGTGTGATGTGGTGTGTTTGGGGCACAGATGGGTGTGTATTTGGAGTGTGGGTGGTGGTGCAGATGATGGTGTATTTGGGGGGTAGTAGTGGTGTATTTGTGGTGCTGAAGGTCATGTATTTGTGGGTAGTTGGTGGTCTATTTGGATCATAGATGGGCAGGTGACTGGTTTTTAGCTGGTGTACTTGTGGTGCAGATGGTGATGTAGTTAGGGTGCAGTTGGGGTGTATTTGGGCTACAGATGGTGGTGTATTTGTGGTTCACATAGTGGTGTATTTGTGGGTAGGCGGTTTTGTATTTGTGGTGCAGCTTGTGGGCAGGGTGGGCATATGCCAGGGACAGTCCCTCTCTAATCCCCTGTGCCTTTCTCTCCCTAGCATTTGTTCCTTTTCCTGCTCTTCATCGGCCCTTTCAACTGCTTCGCCAATTACAGCCGCGCCACCGAGCTCTTCTACAGCCTCAACGAGGGGCTGCCGGCCGGGGTGCTCATCGGGAGCCTGGCACAGGACCTGCGGCTACATGGAGTGGCTGCAGAGGGGCCGCCAACCCGTCGCGGGGAGCCTGTGCTCTCCTTCAGCCTGGCCTCTCAGGGGTTGGGCGGCCAGTACGTGAGCCTGGACAACCGTTCGGGGGAGCTGCACACCTCAGCCCTGCAGATCGACCGCGAGGCGCTGTGCCTGGAGACTGGCATCGGCTCAGCTGCCTCTCTGCTGGCACCGTCCTCAGAGCCCTGCCTGCTGCTGCTGGACGTGCTGGTGCTGCCCCAGGAGCACTTCCGCCTGGTGAAGGTGAAGATTGCCATCCGTGACGTCAATGACAATGCGCCACACTTCCCCGTGCCCAACATGCGCCTCTGGGTGCCCGAGAATGCCCCCGTCGACACCCGCCTGGCCATAGAGCACCCGGCCCTCGACCCTGACCTTGGTACCAATGCGGTCCAGACCTACCGCCTTCAGGATGACTATGGGGTCTTCACCCTGGATGTGGAGGAGAATGAGAGCGGGGAGAGGACCCCCTACCTGATTGTTATGGGGGCCCTGGACAGGGAGGCCAGAGAGGAGTATGTCACCCTCATCATCGCAGAGGATGGGGGGACCCCACCATTGCTGGGCAGTGCCACCCTCACCATTGGCATCAGTGACATCAACGACAACTGCCCCCAGTTCAGCGACTCCCAACTCAATGTCACCGTCTATGGGAATTCCAGTGCAGGGACACACGTGGCCACCATCCACGCAGTTGACATGGACCTGGGATCCAATGCCCAGATCTCTTACTCTTACAGTCAAAAAGTCCCCCAGCCATCAAGAGACTTGTTCCACCTGGACGAAAGTACAGGAGCGATCAAGCTCTCCAGTAAAATCAATAGTGATGCTCCCCGGCTCCATAGATTGACTATATTGGCCAATGGTCCTGGTTGTATCCCTGCTGTGATCACTGTGCTGGTGTCCATCATCAAAGTCATGTTGAGACCCCCTGAAGTGGTCCCTCGTTTTATAGCTAATGAAGTAGAAGGTGTGGTTTACTTGAGAGAATTGGAGCCTGTTAACACACCGATAGCATTTTTTACCATAAAAGACCCAGATGAAAAATATAAAGTGAATTGCTTTTTGGATGGCAATGGGCCATTCAAACTGTCACCATACAAACCATACAACAATGAATATTTATTAGAGACTACAAGGCCTTTAGACTACGAGGTGCAGCAGCTCTATGAAATATCAGTGGTTGCATGGAACTCAGAGGGATTTCATGTAAACAAGATAATTAAAGTGCAGGTTCTAGACGATAACGACAACTCACCAGTTTTCCCTCAACAATTAATAGAATTATCTATTGAAGAAAATAATGCTCCCAATGCTTTTTTGACCAAATTGCATGCAACGGATGCTGACAGTGGAGAGAGAGGGAAAGTCTCCTATTTTCTAGGGCCTGATGCCCCTTCATATTTTTCTTTAGATAAAACTACAGGTGTTCTTACAGTTTCCACTCAGCTGGACAGAGAAGAAAAAGAGAAATACAGATATACTGTTAAAGCAATAGATTCTGGATTGCCTCCCAGAGAATCGATAGCAACTGTCACCATCACAGTGTTGGATAAAAATGACAATAGTCCCAGATTTATCAATAAGGATTTCAGTTTTTTTGTACCAGAAAACTTTCCTGGTTTTGGGGAAATTGGAGTTATCAGTGTTACAGATGCTGATACAGGGCAAAATGGATGGGTAGCCCTTTCAGTTGTAAATGGAAGTGATATTTTTGTGATAGACACTGGCAAAGGAGTTTTGAGAGCTAAGGTCTCCCTCGACAGGGAGCAGCAAAGTTCCTATGTCTTGTGGGTTGAAGCTGTTGATGGAGGTGACCCTGCCCTGTCTTCTACTGCTAAAATAACTATCCTTCTTCTGGACATTAATGACAACCCCCCACTGGTCTTGTTTCCTCAGTCTAATACGTCTTATTTGTTGGTACTTCCTTCTACTCTTCCTGGCTCTCCCATCACAGAAGTCTATGCTGTAGATAAAGACACTGGCATGAATGCTGTCATAGCTTACAGCATCATAGGTAGAAGAGGTCCACGACCTGAATCATTTAGGATTGACCCTAAAACTGGTAATATCACCTTGGAAGAGTCACTGATGCAGAATGACTATGGTCTCTACCGGCTACTGGTAAAAGTTAGCGATCATGGCTATCCAGAGCCCCTCCATTCCACAGTCATGGTGAACCTTTTTGTAAACGACACAGTGAGCAATGAGAGCTATATTGAAAGTTTGTTAAGAAAGGAGCCTGACATTAATATAGAGGAAAAAGAGCCACAAATATCTATAGAGCCTACGCATAAAAAAATGGAGTCACCATCTTGCGTGCCTACCTTAGTAGCCCTGTCAATAATAAGCTTGGGGTCAATCACTTTAGTAACTGGGATGGGCATTTACATCTGTTTACGGAAAGGGAAAAAGCATCACAGAGCAGATGAAAATTTGGAAGTACAAATCCCACTAAATGGAAGAATTGACCTTCATATGTTGGAGAAGAAACCAATGGAGATTTCTAATATTTGATGTTTCCATGTGGATAAACCAAACTGCTGTCTAACAAACCTTGAACAATGCCCAGATTGGGTATGTTGACAGCAGTTACAATGAAGGACCACTAATTTATAACTTAATAATATTATAATTGTAAATAGGTGTTTACAGGTTTTTTAAAGTCAAATTCAGATTACAGCTTTTTTAATGAAATCTTCGTACTAATCGCTAGCAAGGAGTCTATAAAAACGAACATCATTTGCAGCTGTCATAAACCCATCATATCAGTGAATATACAGAGAGAGGAAGGTAAGACAATGATGCATTAAACTTAAGTTTAAAAAGTCATTTTAACCACAAGAGGGCATCAGATGCTCCTGTGCAGGGAACTGTTTGAGGTACCGTCCATGAGATCAATGCAAAGTATATTTATGGGTTTTAATATAAAACATATCTGGATATACATATATTTACACAAAAGAAATGTGTATTCCACTGGATGTGTGATAAAAAGAGGAGGAAACATGCACTAGTAAAACAAACAGAATTTTTTCCTCATGAGTAATGCTTAGACAGTATGATAGAGAAGGCATTAACAAGAAGTGCAATTCCTGTTGAGCAAAGATGCAAAATATTGTCATGTAATCAGAATTTCAGCTGCTGTAACATCTTCACCTTTCACTTATTACGGACTTAATATCTTCACACAAACTACCCTTGCTCCAACAGTTTACTTGCCGTTATTAGGGAAAAAATGTATTCACTATTTCTTACAACAAATGTACACACATACACACACATACATGTCCATCTCAATAAATATGGCCAGATGCAAGGAAGAAAGGGAATGCCTAAATCCTTTGTTGTCCCAAAAGTGTTGATATTTTTATTCTTCCAGCAAGCTGTCAGTCATATTCCATCACTTTGGTTGTGTAACAGATATTTGTATGTGATACTTCTGATGCTAATCTGTCAGATGAAAACAAAAAAACACTTCACATTATTAGCAATTCTAGAACTTTAGTTAGTTTACACTGACTATTGCTCCTCTCTGGGTTGGTATTTCATGTGAAAGATCTGATTTCTGCCTTTTTTGGCTACCATTCCAGGCTCCTTTTCATTGGTTTTGTTTTTTGGATCAATTCCAAAATCGTATTTGTAAGACTGGTGGCATATTTTCTTGATAATTTATTCTTTGCTGCATCCTCTGCAACAAAGCAGCAGGTTTATCAGTGATGCATCATTTTCACTTAATTTTAAGAGCTGGGAACTATCTGTTGTATGATGGTTACATCAAATTTATCTGTGTAAACAAGGTAAATAAGTGTTATGCTTAAAACTAATCATTTTGATTTCTGGCATCATATGTCTGTACTGTACCAAAAGTGTTTATATGTCTGCAAATTAAAGCTATATATTTTCATAATAACTTTTTCTCTCTGTGCTAACATTTTAATGATAAAGCAGAGTACCACTCTGTTTACAAGCAATTTTTCATCATTACCTAGGTATTTACTCTTTTGTTTATTTTTAATTTAATTCATAGCACATTATTAAAAAGCATAATACTTCCAAAAATTAATGCACTCCAAAACTGTTCTTAGGAACCTTATCCTGCACCCATTGGAATCAATGTCAAGGCTCAAATTGACTTAAATGGTTCAGTATCAGTATTCTTGTTTTTTAAAGGTATGCAGTGCAACTATATATAGATTTTGATACATTCACCCACTTTGGCTAGTACATTACTCCACTGTAAACTCATTGAAATCTGCAGGCTATTTGCTGAGTAAGGTGCTATTATCATGAGTGAGAGTATCAGAATCTGGCCTGTATTTTACCAAACCACCTTATTAGCAAAATGAATTTATTTTCAGAGGATTATTTCAACTAGTTCTTGGTATTAACATTTCTTTAATATACTCTCAGAACATTTTTTTGTTTGGAAGCAGTTTGATGGCTGTGTTCCATGAAAAAATTAATTCTACCTGCCAAACGCTTATGGTTTATCACCTTGTTTTGTTTCTTTTAATATTATTAATATATGAAAATGGTATGTATCCATGAAAATTCATATGTCATGAAAAAGACTGATTATTATCTCAGAAGAAATATGACTAATTCCTTGGAACTGGGTTCTTTATTGTACATTTTGATGCTTTGGTGGAAAAGTTTAGTTCTCCATACGACATTTATTCAGTCTAGTGGCAGGTTAAGCAAAAGGAAAATAGTATTTTCTGCATTGCTTCTGTATTATTCAAATTAGAAGCCTGGCCTCATTTCCAGTGAAGTCAATAACAATTATACTATTGACTTAAATTGGAGCAGGAACAAGGCCCAATCTTTTAATAACAAAAAACTAAAATGTAAAATCATGGAACTGATCCTACAATCCTTACACACAGGGTACCAGATTGCGTGATTCTTACTCAGGCCTTGTCTACATGTGGACTTGCACAGATTGAATTGAACTTGTTGGTTTAAGAATGGCTTATTTTAGTTTATCTTAAACCTTTTCTTAATCAATTTAAGATAAACCAAAATGAGCCTGGTTTACATGAAATAAGAGTGTCCACACAGTCGTATGCACCTGGTTTAAGTAAATCAGTTTGCAATCATACCTTCACTTAGACTAGTGCAACTATGGGTGGTGAAGTAAAGATAAGCCTTTGCTTCTTAAATAGTCCCATTGACTTTAATGGGCAATTTGTGGTGGCAGGTGCTCGTCAGTGTCAGTAAGGTGTGATAATCCACCCCATGAGTAGTCTTCATGTAGGTAGTCCCATAGAAGAGGATAACGGGTGAAAGATTGGATTATTTTGGGTTTTTTTAACTCAAAACTATGCAATTGGCAGCAGGTAAAAAAAAGCTACCGGCTATGCAACAATTTGGTTAATCATATCCATAACAAAACAATCGGGTATTATCTCAAATTCATGGCACAATAGACGTTTTTCATTTTAAAAAAAAGAGGGCTTCTAATTTCCTAGTGTCAGAATAGTTGATACCAGTAATGAGGCACTTTTCTGTAGGCCTTGCTGTTGATAGAATATCTTTTACAGAAATCCCTTTCATGCAAAAGACATTTTTAATGAGTATAGCTAAAGTAAATTAGATTTGAAGATAAAAGACCCATTTTACTAACACCTTGTGTTAGTGCAGTTGCCAAAATGTGTGCTAATCTTGTCAGTGTTGGTAGTTGAACTGGCACGAAAATAAATGTCCCATTCATTAAGAATCCCAATATCCATTGAACAATCTGTGAGCGAGTGGGTGCTGTTTCTCCAGTTCAATAAAAAATGAGATGGCCCTAAACTTTGTGCTGCCAAAGGCACCGTAGCATTGCAATGCAAAATGTATTTGAATTAAAATTAGCAAATAAAGGACAAGAAATGGGCTGTGAGCCTAGTGGAGGTGAGCATAGAAAATCAGTTTGGGTCCTTCTCTTTTTTTATTCCATTTGATCTCTCTAAAGAGATGGGCGCCCCATGAGTCTTTGAAGTTATAGTTCTGATGCAAAATTTGCTAAACGCTGCCTGTTTTAATATCAGTAAGGGATGAGTTCTGAAAGTGTGGCAATGTAAAGTAGAGCATTTTGCTTCCCCCCCGCCCATGTCTAACACGGAAACACTATTTTATCTGATAGCCTATGCAGGCTTCAAGGCTCAAATGTATGACTATGTCTACAAAGTCAGATCCAAAGCCCAGTGAAGTCAATGGCAAAACTACTTTTGACTTCAGTGCAGCACTCTTAATTTTTCAGTCTGGGAAGATTTAATGAAAATACCCTAATTCAAAAACATGAACAGGTTAATTCCTTACTCGACTTTCACTCTGGAGACTCACATTCAAAGTGGTCAAAAGAGAAATGAATTTCCTGGTCTGAGTTCATCCTAGCTCTCAATGAACAGTGAGTGGCCTGCATTTACAAAAACAACCTGCAATTTGGCATAATTTGACATAAATGGCACTTCCAGCTCAAAAAAGGTCAGTGATAGAAACTGCAGGGTGTTTCTTTCCAAGACTCAGGTGCATTGGCAGAGCTGTGCAATGGAGCTTGTACAGTGACTGCTACCTGCTCTGTACTGTGCTTGTCACCAGTTTCGTTTCTAGCAATCATTCATTTTCATATGCATTAATATTTACAAAATTAACTTACAGTTCAAAACAATACATCAAAATACACAGTGACTCCACTGAAACAGACATTTGCTTCACACTGGTCTCCAACAAAGCTGGAGTTTGGACAGTTGAGTAAATTCATGTCCTTTATTACTAAAAAGTATCTATCTTTAAATTAGATGTCTTGTGAAATTTTAATGGAAGCCACAGGTACTCAGCACCTTTAGGATCAGCCTATCAGTTTAACAGGACTTCTCACAGGATTAAGGATTACTCATGTGAATAAAAGTTGCACGGTTGATCTTTCTACTTTATTAAAAATTAGTCTTTCATTTAATGGACTGGAAAATTATCTCTGGGAGTCATTTGCACACTTCTAGCACACTACTTCATAATAAGTCATTCAGAGTTATGAAGTTTCTCATAGTTTGTAGCATGTCATAATTTAAAGGTTTCTAGGTTAAAATGTGTCTAAAAATAACTAACTGCATGCAGAGTAGCTGTTTCTGTGTCATGCTCTGTACCAGACTGAAGCTGCGGCCAGGAAGATAAACCTGACATCTGCACTGCGACGCAGAGAAACTCACAGAATTTGGCAAGTAAGGAAGAACAAATAAAGATTTTCAAATTCTAGAAAACAAAGATACTTTCATTCCTACAAAGAAAGGTTACCTGTCTGACTAACACTCTGTAGGCCAAAGTTTCAGAATCTGCACCTAGAGTTTTAGACTAGTTTTGACTCAGTGGGTTTTAAAACCCAAATGATGCATTTCTGAATATTTCTGAAAAAGACCAAACAGAGCCCTAAGTATACAACAGGTGCTAAGGAAACATTGTTCTTAATACAGAGCCTTTTAATAATTTATGATGCATTCAATCATTTATCTCACTGCCTGTGAAAACAAATCCATGCCTAATGTTTGACGTGCAGGTTTTCACATTGCTATCTTACACCCATAAAAAACTAGGTATTTTGAGTAGCAGGCATTTAGATTATAACTCAAATATACTATCTGTGATCATTTAATCCATGTTCCAATAGAGAAGATGACTTTGTGTTCAGGCTTGACATTATGTTTCCACAATCGTTGGAATGACCATGGGTTTCAATCCCTGCAGGGTGAACTCAATTTTCCATCCTTCTGGATATGTTGTATATTTTACATCTCCAGAGCCCTGCACAAACATTAATCCTCAACACAAACCAATGGAGTGAGTGTGCAGAATGGGAAAACAAACACTCAGAGGGTCAGATCCTGCCCTGATTATGTCTTGTGCAATTCCATAGAAGGGGGTAAATCAGGGAAGAATTTGGCCCATAGAGGTTAAGGTTAACAATTTCAAATGTATATTTAAATAAATAAAAGTATCTCCCTTCAAGTGAGAAAATATGGGGCCTACATTACTTACCCAACATCCCAGAATCAAAGACTGCTGGGATTACAACCCTGTTAATGGTTCTTGGCTCCAGTTCCTCTGCTCTCCTCATTAGATTACTGCTCCTCTAAAGTACTTTTGCAAGCCTAGGAGCTTGATCCAGTGTCCACACACACACACAGAGTGGAATGTGTAAGTTAAATGCTGTCAGTTAGCCGAATGTGACTGCATTAGACTAGTGCTATGTATAATGACAGTTAAAGAATTTTGAGGAGCTGCAAGAAACTATGATATGTGAAGTATTCCAGTTATTACTAGTTATATTATTATAGTGCCCAGAGGACTCAGCCAAGATCGTGACCCCTTCATGTTTGTAGGTAATGTACAAACATATAATGAGGGACAGTCCCTGTCCCCAGAAAATTCACAGCTGAGTAGATGAGACAGGGTGGGAGGGAAAACAGATGCCCAGAGAGCGGATGTGCCTTGCCCAACATTACACAGGAGATCAGTGGCAGAGACAATGGAATTTAAGTCCCAGGCCAGTACGCTGCTTCTGCTATATGAATTATTTTAAAGCTGCGACAAAAATACTTTGTAGAATTATTTTTTTCAACTGTAGCCACCTCCTTTCAGGCAAAGCTTGCTGAACACATACAGGAAGTGTGATCCTGTACATGTATTAATGTGGCAAGCCCTTTGAAATGGTAGATTGAATACAAAGGTATGTAGTGCAAGTTAGCGCCCTCCTCCATATCACACGCCGGGCTACATTTTTAGAAGAATGAAGTAATAAAAGAGCTGTGTGGTATCCAAAGGACCAGACAAGTGCTGCTTTCGGGGATGTGTTGCACTTCACTATGCACTGAAGTGGACAACAGCAGAGCATAGCAAAGTATAATTACATGCAGTCAAAATGAAAATGTCCCTTAAAGAGATCAGGGGTACCGGTGAGAAATGAAAGGAAGTGGTCAAAAGCTAAATAAAGGTTCACCCTGGTTCTGCTGGAGTTGCTGAGCATCCCCAGCAGTGCTAAGGTCCCCTTTCATCTTTCTTTGACCCTAAGAGTAAGCTGGCACGGTATTAGGGTTTTCTGATACTCAGCGCTAACACAAAATGCAGTAAACGACTCGCATTGTCAGGAGGTCAACGTTGTAAAGAGGAAAAAGGACGGAATGGTTTAAAAGGGTCTGTTGCACTACAATAATAGCATTTTTTTATTGGCAACTTTCCATCATGCTGTCACGTTGTGCTAGTGCATTTTTGCTAACCCAGTACAAAACCGGTCTCATTAGAAACATTTGAATATTCTCAGCCAAAGTACTTGCTGCTACTGTGACCTGGTGTGTCCACAGAAACAGTGGAATTTTGTTAATGTTTCTTTTTTTTTATTATTTTGTTAGATCCTTATTTATTTTGTATCAGTACACAAATACCATAGCTGACCCTGCAGTGACTTTCCAAACAATCTATTATTCTAAGATAGCCCTTCTCTCCTATATTTCATTAAATATTTTATTGCACTAATAAGAAAGAGGACGTTTGGTATCCTGCAGATGTTTTCTGTTCAAATGGGAAGCACACAATTCTACCTACAAGCTACCTGCACATTATTTTGACTCATGGGGAGGGGGAAAGTGCATGCAACCAATATGTTTTTTAATTTGGGGGGGGAGGGGGGTGTAACTGTTTTTGTTTTTTCTGATGACAGCTGCGCATTCAGCAGAATTAAATAGGTTTGAATTGTTATTTATTAATTTACTTTTCTTTGACACAGAGGTGTACTGAAAAATCAGAGTCACAGCAAATATGGAGTTACTCACCTAACTGTAGCTATCTTATCATTTGGCCCACAGTTTTGTACAGCTGAGAATTTGGTTTACTTTCTCCACTGCTCTACAAGGAAAAACCCAAATGTTAGGGCATATTTAAGTCCTGGAAGTTCTATTAAATATCTACTTAAAATCAACACAAGATATCTAATTACTTAAATGCCTCAAAACTACTTTCCACTCCACTCTGAAACAAGTTAATTCAAATAATCCAGTGCTTTAGGCCCCAGGTACTGAGCACCTCCTATGAGGAGCTGAGTGTCCTCCACTCCCATCTGATCTCTCATGAGTTGAGGGCATTTTCAGCAACTCACATAATTCTTTTGTATAAAGAAGACCAAAATCACCAGCATTTTCCCATCCAGACTGCAGCAGCTCTGGGGAGATCAGAAACAGGAACTTTAAAGAGTCCTGCTGTTTTTTGATACTAGCATCTCAGTTTTGACACTAAAAGTGCTTCATTTTAGTGCTTCTTCAATAACATAATTTTATATTGCAGAATGTTATGGGTCTAGTGGTTTGACTGATCACATTTCTGATAACTTAAAAAAAAAAAAGATACCAAATACCTAACATTTCTCCATGTATTTGCCCTCTTAAAAAAACAAAGTTTACGCTAATAAATTGAAACTATTTGGCTAATGTAATCAAATGTGATGCTCTGGCACAAGGACACAGCTTGTAAAGTATTAAGAGCAGTTCCCCTTGATGCTATAGTTAAAGTGCTTCTTTTTATACCTTTTTCTTTCTCTTGAATCAGACACTTTCCATGCCATCCAGGTATGTATTCATATGAGGTCTCACCTGAGTGGACATTTAAGATTTTACATTGAATTTTAATTAAATACAAAACAACTAAAGGCTGGGTGTTAATTTGAGAGAAACATCCAGAATAGCCAGTCAACCTTTTACCAGCTCAGCTAGACCGAGTATCCAGAAAAGCCAGCCCAGATGGGTATCATAAAAGCTATTCCAATCCACTGCCTCTGGCTTCTCATATACTGTTATGGTGGAGCAGCATAGGTCCACATTTTGCTCTCAGTGAAAACTTTTCAACCTTAATCCCAGTGACATCAGTGGAGTTGCACAAGCGTAACAGGAAAGCATTTGTCCATCCATAGTTTCATTAACATAGCTTTGCATATGTCTACATTTTCTTGTACAAATCACAGATGTTTTTAGTGTCTGTCATAAATATAAAGGGAAGGGTAAAGACCTTTAAATCCCTCCTGGGCGGAGGAAAAACCCTTTCACCTGTAAAGGGTTAAGAAGCTAAAATAACCTCGCTGGCACCTGACCGAAATGACCAATGAGGAGACAAGATACTTTCAAAGCTGGAGGGGGGGGCGGAAGGGGGGGACAAAGGGTCTGTCTGTCTGTGTGATGCTTTTGCCGGGAACAGATCAGGAATGCTCTTCAGAACTCTTCAGAACTTCTGTTAAGTTAGTAAGTAATCTAATTAGAAATGCGTTAGATTTTCTTTTGTTAAATGGCTGGTAAAATAGGTTTTGCTGAATGGAATGTATATTCCTGTTTTTGTGTCTTTTTGTAACTTAAGGTTTTGCCTAGAGGGATTCTCTATGTTTTGAATCTGATTACCCTGTGAGGTATTTACCATCTTGATTTTACAAAGGTGATTATTTTACTTTTTCTTTCATTAAAATTCTTCTTTTAAGAACCTGATTGCTTTTTTCATTGTTCTTAAGATACAATGGTTTGGCTCTGTGTTCACCTATGTAAATTGGTGAGGATTTTTATCAAGCCTTCCCCAGGAAAGGGGGTGTAGTGCTTGTGGAGATATTTTGGGGGGGGAGATGTTTCCAAGTGGGCACTTCCCCTATTCTTTCTGTAACACTTTGGTGGTGGCAGCTTTTAACCTAAGCTGGTAAAAATAAGCTTAGGGGATCTTTCATGCAGGTCCCCACTTCTGTACCCTAGAGTTCAGAGAGGGGAAGGAACCTTGACAGGGTCTATGAGTGAAACCAATACTGGTTTTTGTTCTAATAAGCCACTTCTCAACTCTGTTTTTGCTTGCTACTGCAGTAAGATACTGTGTCCTGAGATACCCAGTAGCCAGGTATCACCTTTCTCTTTCCAAACTCCCAACCCACGTAAATAGGTTCGAGAGCATGTCTGCTGGGAACACTCTTGTACACATTTATCTGAGCCAACTGCTTTGTTTTCTCTGAGCACCCTTGTTCCTGAAAACTTTCTCACTGGAATGTTCACAAATCAGCAAATAACTGGGGTAACAATACCAGTGAAGTGAATTGGAGGCCTTATTTGCCAAGAGTCACATTTTTGGAAACCTGCTGTTTGTGAGGATGCAGACACCCAAAAATCCTAAAAAAAATGATACATGGTAGATACACAGAGGCAAAGAAAGGAGTCTCATTGCTACTCCATCCTCACTGGTCTACTGGTGATAGATTTCACTGTGCTAGGGATGCAATTCTTAGAGGAAAAAATTATGATTCCACACAACACAAGGGACAAAATGCTATGTTGCATTGCCAAAAAGGACATTTTGATATGGAAATATGCGAAAGAGGAGCCAGAGAAATCCTTTACCAGCCTGACAGAAACACACAGATTCCTTGTATGGTTCTAAAATGTTCTGTGTCAAACATATTCAAGACAACAGTTTATAGAATCATTATATCTTCAGCAAATACCAGAAAGACCTTCCCAAAATGTATCAACTTCGCTTTTACTTTAAAGGCAAAGACAATTCAGTGGTAATTGACTTGTGCTCAGAGTGCTGTGAGTTGAGTGTTCTACAAGATGACCTCAGCGAAACATTTGAAGTCTACCTTCACAAGACATGAAATTCCTTAGCAAGTATTTTCAGATAATGGTCTACAATAAACTAGTGCAAGATTGGAAACTTTTACAAAGCATTAGGTTTCTCTGATCACATTATATCCAGTCCAAAGTACTCAAGGACAAAAGGACCTGCAGAATGAACAGGTCAAACTCAAAAATATACTCCAGACATTAGGACAGAGTGATGAAGATCCTTCTTGACTCTACATACAGAAATATATCCTAGAGGCTAATCTGGCATTTCCCATCCAATTATAAATAAATATATATTTTTTAAAAGATAATCAATTGCATCTGGCTTTCTTAACCTAAACAAGAGGTACTCTGTTGAGAAGAAGCAGATAGCTCATAAACAGATGCATTAAAGATATTACAACAGGTCAGTAAAGTTGAATGTTCCTCAGTAGGTACATGTATAAGAATAAAGTAAATGGGACCTGCTGAAATGCTGATCAAAGAAAATGCTCCTAGATCCTGTATACTATGCCCGTCAAATGGATCTGAGTTCAAGAAGAATGAGAAGGACACCTTAAAGGCTCTAGTAAATTCTGAGAAATATAAAAATATTAGCATTTAAAATGTAATATACTATCATGGATACTACACCTCAAGAGAAAGAGCTGATATGAAAGATGAGAAGACAAATCAGGAACTCGGTAGTATACCTGAAGCAGGTCCAAGTTTTTGAGTACCATAAAACCTAACAGATATTACTGACTGCAGACCGATTGTTACACTTTGAAGCTTTGACTTTCAAAGGGGAGGTTTAATGGTAAAAGCAGGAAGCAATGATCTAATATGTAACTAAAAGAGCCTTCTATAGTCATGACATTTTGACTTGTCGAGGACCTACTGTTGCCAACCCCACATATTCACAAACCATAGATTGGGTGCCCGAAATCATGCGTCTGATTTTAAAATCATACAATTTTTTTGTCTTCTAATTTTTGAGCTTTGAGGGTACATTTAGGTCACATTTCTTAAGTTTTCCCTGCTGCCATAATGGCTTTTATTCAAAATGAAGGCTGAGATTTTAACATAGTGACAAGATTCCAGAAGCTGGGGCTTTAACCAAAAACACCAAATACAACACGATTCACAAGAGTTGTGTAATTAAAATGCTGCAGAATAAAGAAGAATCCAACATGTTTGCTATGGCGTAGTGCCATCCTTTGGCACCATGAGTATGTATGTCAACACAGCAAAACAAGACCCAAGGCAGCAAGTATGTCTGCACTGCAGCGTAAGCCCAGGATTCAAACTCAGGCTGAAGCCTAATGCCCCTTCAGTCTACACCCAAATTGTGCTAACCCAGGCCTTGAACCCAGGATGCCAGGACCCTACAGGGTTGGAATCGCCAAGCCCAAATTGAGCTGGGACCCCAGGTTCAAACCAGATTATTTTGCAGTGTAAACAAAGCCCCACTGGACTCATACTCTGAGAGTTCGCCAAAAGTATCCCACAATCCCACAGGGCAATGTTCTTTGTCCTCTGAACAGTCAAATTTGGTGGACAATCAAGCTTTCCACACTGCATCATAAACAAAGGGCTAGAGAGGCCACATTTTGGGAGGGCACTAGGAAGTCTGGGATATGTCTGGTTGGACTCAGGCCCACATAATGCTGTGTAGACACTGGAGCCCCAGGTTGGGACCCAGGAGTCAACAATTCCTAACTTGGGGTTACAAATGAGTCTAGCCCTAGATTAACAAACTCAGGATCTGCTAACTTGAATGCTACTAACCCTGAGCTTACATTGTGGTGTAGACATACCCTCAGGGCCCAAGTCGACTAACTCGGGCTTCCAGGGCTTGTGCTGTAGGGTTAAAAGTAGCAGTGTACACGTTTGGGCTCAGGCAGAAGCCCAGGCTCTGTAACCCTGCAAGGCGGGAGGGTCTCAGAGCTTGGCTCCATCCCAAGCCCAAATGTCTACACTGCTGTTTCAGTTGACCCAGGCTGTGAAGTTTGCTGCAGCAGTTTTTTTTGTTTGTTTGTTTGTTTTGCTTTTTGTTCTGTGTAGATCTATCTGTAAGTGGCTGTCAAGAAATGCAGAGGCAGGAAGAAGTGGGCTACAGAGAGACATGAGACACAGAGAGTTTAGGTATTCTCTAAGTACAATACTAAATCTGGTTTCATCTGTTCTTGATGTAACAATTAAATAAAAAGCATTTCCCGGCTCTTTGAGAGTACAGCATTGCCTTCTGAATAAACACACTTGGTACTCTGGCTAAAATAGATACATTACATTTGACATAAGAGCAATCAATTCTTCCTTATGGTATTGATTATTTCTCTTTTCAGCAAAGTCTTCCTTAATTAGATCCAGGTGTTTCCTCTTCTTACTCTTCTGGGACTTATTTCCCCATCACAAACACCTTGACTTCAGTAGCAAGTTATTCGTAGCATGTGTGAGGTGAAGGGAGTGATACAGCCTCTGGTCTCTAAGGGTATGTCTACACTGCAATTAGACACCCCTGGTTGGCCTATGCCAGCTGACCATGCTTGCAGGCTCAGACTAAGAGACTGCTTAATTGCGGTGCAGATGTTTAGATTCAGGCTGCAGCCCTAGCTCTGGGACCCTCTGACCTCACAGGTTCCTAAAGCCTGGGCTCCAGCCCAAGTCCAAATGTCCATATCGCAATTAAACAGCCCCTGAGCCTGAGCCATTTAAGCTCAAGTCAGCTGGCATGAGCCAGCCATGTTTTTTTAATTGCAAAGTAGACATACCCTAAGGCTGAAATGTTATGTGGCTAAGCATGCTATCTTCTTTTATCCTTTTTGGTCCCCACTTTACTCCTTAATAACTTTAAAGTATAAGTATATGGTCAACGTAGCTCTTCTCATATCTCTGGAGGGGTACAGGATAAGGTCACTGGTTTTGTCCACTCTTTCTTGCCTTCTTGGTAAAACTGATTTCCCCTTCTTGATGCACAGAGGCATGGTGTTTCATTATTTTGGTGCCAGGGGTCTTAATTTTAACCCAGTCCAGGTGACAAATGTAGCTGAAGGTTAAAAGATAAAAATACATTGCAGTGAAGCATCTGACAGATGTTTGGAAACTGGATAATGCTGGGAGAAATGAGATAAACAGATGGGAGAGTTAATACTGGCTTGGAGGCGGGTGATGTAACCAGTAAAGAAAAAAGATGCTACTATCAGAGTAATCTGCATAACCATTCATGCCAATCTTGAAAATAAAACCATGTTCGGGGTCAAATTACAAAGAAGTCAGTGAAGTTACTCTGGATTTACACTGGTGTAACAGAGAACACAATTTAATACTACACATTTTACCCAGAACCAATGGCTGGAAGCTAAAGCCAGACAAATTCAAATTAGAAAAAGGGCACAATTTCTTTACAGTGAGGTTGATTAACCACTGGAATAAACTACCAAGGGAAGTGGTAAATTTTCCACCTCTTGATGTCTTCATGTTTGAAGACTGTTATCAGGTCACCCTCAATCTTCTTTGTCAAAGCAAAACCGAACTTTTTCAGGCTGTGGGGCTTCATTCCTCAATTTAACAGGTTGCTCTAATTGTGCCTGGAGGTCATGAATGCCTGGATGATCATAGCAAGTCCAAGTTTCATGGCATGGGGTACTGGGTTCTGGCCAGCTGAGCCTATTGGGGCATTCAATAGCATTAAAAAGTCCCACAGGGCCTTGATGTGGCAACTGATTTAGCAATCTGTGCCCAGATAACCTTGATAAGGGAGGATGTTATAGAAAGAAACCTAAGAGTTGTGTATGTTTAGTCACTGCTGAGCTGGACTGGTTTTGAATTGGCACTCTAGAGGTGAGCGATTCAATATCCTACTACTGCTGCCAGGAAATAGCTAGTACTCTATTGTCTGCAGGTATACTCTGGCCCTCCTTTGCACTTTCTGTGTGGATATATTTTTATAATTCCCTAGAGTTTGAAAGGAAATAGATGACTATAGTTACACAGTAAAATTCTGCTCTGACTCACCTCATGCCATATATCATGGATAAATCATCATTTTAAATTGATATCAAACATAACTTAGGCCTTTTTATTCAACTACTATAATAATGACCCTTAATATTTTATAAGCTTTTTGTAGAAATACAGTTTTTAATTATTTTATTGTTAGTCACGGCCTTACTCACTGGTAGTCTCTGTAACAGATAATTCACTTTATACTGTGTTATAGGCTACCACTGGCCTTAATTTTGTTAGGCGCACCAGTATGAGCCCCCAGCAAAGAGACAGGGTAAAGGGAATTACTTTAAAATGGAAAGGGACAAAGTCTGAGTTTAGATGAAGGTGCCATGAAGGATGCAGGCCTGCTATGTAATAATTTTTTTAGTAATATATATTTGATTGTTGTAAGGCAGGGGTTCCCAGACTTGGTTCGTGGCTTGTTCAGATTAAGCCCTGGTGGGTTGAGAGACGCTTTGTTTACCTGAGCGTCCGCAGGTACAGCTACTTGCAGCTCCTAGTGTCCAGGAACTGTGAACTGCGGCCACTGGGAGCTGCGAGCGGCTGTACCTACGGACACTCGGGTAAACAAAGCGTCTGGTGGCCCGCCAGGGGCTTACCCTGAACAAGCCATGAACCAAGTTTGGGAACCCCTCTTGTAAGGGATGTTTACTGTATGCATATATTGGTTTAGTTTAACAGCAGGCTGTTGGGGGGGGGGGAAGGTAGGAAGGTAACACAATGACTTAAGAGAAGACATTTGTCAGCAAACATTTGGGGATTGTTATAAGACAATGGAAGGGAAATTGGCCCAGGGAACATTGGCTTGACCTCCTGAGGAGCTCCTCACACTGATTTTGGGCAGCAGGGCAAAGCCTGCAAAACCAAGAAGAACAAAGATTTGGACTTAGATCTAAAAGGACTCTCCCTCTCTCTCTCTGTTGGGGAGGCAAGGGTCAGGGAGCTGCTTGGGGGGTAACAGACTGACAGCCACAGACACCAACTGGGGTGTCTGAAGAATTGTGGCCTTCCTAAGCTCTCTCACAGGATGTCAGGGCTTAGGTAAGATAGACATGTGTGCAGACCTTTTTTTGTTTTGATAACCTTTTTCTCTAATGTTATGCTTTATTCCTACTGTTAAGATTAAACCATACGGTGATTTGAGAAAGCTGCCTGGTCACTGTGTTTACTACTGGTCACCAGATCCTGAAGGTGCTGAATGCAGTCAGACCTGCAGGATTAAGCACAGTTGAGCTACAAGGCAGTGTAGCCCAGACTGCCATCTTAGAGTGGAACAACTGTGGGATTCTGCCCCAGGGAAAGTAAAGGCCCAATACCTAAGATCTGAGGGGGTGCACTCACAGAAACCAGTGAGAGGAATTAGGGGTGCAACTAGCCCCGGCACCAAGACAATTCCTTTCTCTGATGCTGATAGGGAATGTTTCCTTTTCTCTTTCCCTGTTGGGATATATGATGGTGGTTTGCTGGGCACCCAGACCTAGCTAAGAGATACACAGGCACCAAAGGGGAGCAATGTAGGCTGGCAAAACCCTGAGTTGATGAAGCAATGCAAAGGATACCTACTCCTCCACATACATATACTGCTTCATCCATTTGTGTCCCCCTCCTGATCCCCAAGTATGGAACAGTCTATTTGCTCCTCTCTCCTGCATGGCTCTGGGCCCCAGATTTTTTTTGCTTCTTGGGCTGATGACAGGTGTCATCCTTTAGTTTGCTGGAGCTAACTGGAGTGTGTGTGTGTGGTGTCTTCACCAAGTGGCCTAAATTAATATACAGGTTCTATGGAATTTCTAATTAAAAGGAATCAGAGACCAATTTTTAAAAGGAACTATTTATTAATGGCAAAGCTACAGTTAAATTAAAAAGAAGGAGGAGGAGGATAGGAATTGGGGTAAGGGAAAAGTGCACGTAATAAAAGGGAACAGATGAATGAGCGACTAAATAAACCTTGCAACAATAATCAGAACCTCCCTCAAATGAAAATTATCCTCACTAGTCACTGAATGTCAATAAAATCTCACATAGCATACAGAGGCAAGGTTTTTGCAATCCCATCGTCTATCTGCAGCAGTCAGATGGTCAGTGCCCACACTGTCCTTTGTGTTGGAGCTCTTTAAGGCAGCTTGAAGAAAGGTAATTTGGTAAAGAAAAATGATTAAAGGAGTGTGTGGGCCTGACCACTGTTTCTGTGTGAGGTGGTGCTGCATACCCCTTCCACTCCAGGGGACCCTTCATCTGGCTGTCCGCCAACAGGCCACAACTTCCTCCTCTTTAAGCACTTGCCCATCTGTTGAACTATTCCCAGGACTCACTTTTAAGGAGGTCCTTTGTAAGACAGATTTCTCATTGGGTGGAGCAAGTCCCAGATAGCTCAAACTCTGGCTTTCCCTTAGACTTCCAAGAACAAGGGAGGCCTAATGGGTTAGACTGCCAGACATTCCTCTCCCTCTGGAGTCAGTTTGTGGCTGGTAATTGTTTGGGTGGGGGACTGGCTTCACACCCTTCCCAGTGTTTTGAACAGCCAAATAGTTTCAGGGACAGCTAACTGAGAGGGTACCTCCCCATGAAGCTAGGTGCTTCTGGTCAGCTGGGCCCATGAGTCTGAGAAGAAAAACTGAATTCTCTCCCTACTCTGAAGGATGCAACTAAGGAGCTGTGTTTCCTTCTTCCGCTGGATGCCGGCACTCATCAGCCTACCCCTTTGCCCCCACACTGTCTGTCCATTCTCAGTATTCGGGTCGGAGTGATATCAGCCAAGCAGAAGCAGTCGGAGCCTGCAGTTGGTTGCCTTGGCATCTCAATCAGGCCTCTGGCCCAGTAATTCCTCCTCCTCTTTTTCTCTATCCTAGCCCCCACTGCTAGGGTGGGTCTCTCAAGCACAAGCTAGGCAGGCAGCTTCTATTCCCAGCCTCAGCTTCAGTAGCTTCTCTGAGTTGGTGGGAGAAGCATCTCTCAAGCTCCCCAGATGGCAAGGGGGATTTTTAAAGCATCAGAATGAGGAGATCTCATTGGTGGACTTCTTCCCTGAAAGCGGAGACAAAAGCCCACTGAGGCAAAATGCCTCCTACTGCTCTCCTGGGTGCTGTAAATCTCTGCACCACTCCTTTATGCTGTGCTTGACTGACTTGATCTAACCCAATATTTCCTCTTTGAACTGGAATCAGAAAAATAAGCCTCATCCAGTGTTGGTTCTGGATCAAATCTTTACCTAGAACGCTCTAGGACCCTACTACCTAATTGCCTGTATATCCCTCTGTGATGTTCCCCACTGGTGTTATCTTGCCCGGTGATCTGCGAGGTCACTCCAATCCTCGACTCTGGGAGCCAGCCTTACCCTGCTGTGCTGTGAGAACCCCCACTCCTGGGTTGTTCACACACAGCCTCTGGCATGTAAGCTTCTCCCAGCTACATGAGGGAGCACTTTTGGCCAGCTGCCACTTGGATTGTGCAACCGAACGACACTAGCCAATATCTCCGGTCCCAGACACAACCCTAAAAACCTTCGTCTTGCAGTGTCCAGTTATGCCCTCTGGACGCTGCAAGCTTATATGAGTTTGTCAATTTAACAAAGAAATTAATATGTACCAGGCTTGTTATCTCAAGGGGAATCTCTGGCATACTTCAGACCAAATGCACTGCTTCATGAAGAATAAACAAACACATTTATTAACTACAAGAAATAGATTTTAAGTGATTATAAGTCAAGCACAAGAAGTCAGATTTGGTCAAATGAAATAAAAGCAAAATGCATTCTAAGCTGATCTTAAAACTTTCAGTGCCCTTAGAAATGTAAATGCTTCTCACCACAGGCTGGCTCTTCAACAGGCTCTCCCTTTTGATCAGTGCTTCAGTTGCTGGTGGTGGTGTCTGTAGGTGGAGGTGGGAGAGAGATAGCGTGGCAAATGTCTCTCCCTTTTATCATGTTCTTTCTTCCCTCTTCGCTTCCACCTCCCTTTTGCCCCCCCCACTTCAGAGTCAGGTGAGCATTACCTCATAGTAATCCCAAACTGACCAAGGAAGAGGGGGTGACTCACTCGAGAGTCCAACAGATCCTCTGTTGCTGCCTAGGCCAGTGTCCTTTGTTCCTGTGAGGCTGGGCTGGGTTTGTCCCATACATGCCCTGATGAGGTGTGAACTGCCCCCTGCTCCTGGAGAGTTTTGCCTGGGCTTGTTTTAAGCCATGAGGATACATTTTCAGCCTCATAACTACATGCATGAAATTACAACCTATAACATCACTATAACAACAGTGCTCAGTGCTTCATGAGCACTGTTCATGAGCTTTCTGAAGACACCCGGCATGGCAAACTTTGCATTAAATACCACACAATCATATTAGAAGGATGCATATGGGGGTGTAGGGTGTTCTCCTGAGGTACAGAGCATCACACCCTCCTCTCCACTACTTGGCAGCACATCTTCTTGTATAGGAGACCTACCAGCAGGTATGAAATTGTGCTGGAGGAAGATAATGAAAATATGTAGGGGCTGTTTTGGCATCTTTTCATTGGAGGAAATCTTTATCTGAACATTCCACATCACTACAAAAAAACGTTCTGTTCACATATAATTGGGGGAGTTTAGCAGGGAGTGGTTCACATTTTTGTCAGACTCAGTTTATCCATCCCAACTTTACCTTCCTCTCCAAATTAGAATTAGGAATCCAGAAACTCTACTAAAATATTGTATAGTGTGCTGTCAATTCTGTAATTGAATAAGACATACAAAACTAGTGGTGACCTTTAAATGTAGACTCAGTCCTAAAGCAGCCAAACCCCTTCTCTGTTGCTGTCTCTAATAACATTTGCTTATTGAAAGCTTCTTACAATGTTTTTTGACAATTTTTCCAATCACTTCAGTCACAGAAAAAAATCAAAACTCTGGGCTTGTCTACATTTCCCGCTGGATCAATGGGCAGTGATCAATCCAGCAGGAGTCAATTTATTGTGTCTAGTCTAGACATGATAAATCAACTACCGAGTGCTCTCCCATTGACTCCAGTACTCTGCCAGGGCGAGAGGCGCAGGTGGAGTTGACTGGCAAGCATCAGCCACCGACTTACCACAGTGAAGACACCATGGTAAGTTGAGTAACTTAGATCGATCTTCCCTGCCCTCATCCCAGTATGGACCAGGCCAAAGTCTCCTTCAGTAGCTGATCCCACCTATGCTGATTTTGTTGTGGAATTGCCTAGATTTAATGACAAGATAATTTCCTACGGATTGATGTCATTGCTCATTTTACCACATATCTGGTTGCATGCTAAATGATGGGAGATCATTAAAGAAAACTGCATTTGTTTTGCAGCTCTCAGTTTGACAAGCCTTTTATTAATGTCTTTTCTTCCTAGCTAAAGTCAATGGCCTCTACTCATTCCTCATTCTTATTGGTCTCTCTGCAGCAGATCAGTAGGAGTGGTCTCAGCTCATCACTTGCTTGTTTGTCTCAATACTTGTGTTCATACCACGTGTAACTGTTATAAGGTAAGTTTGTTGTGGGGCAAGCTATGGCCTTTAGCCACTGGTCTGAGTACACTGTGGTGCAGAACCATATTGCTCTGTGTGAATTTTGGGGAGGGATTGAGCCTCACTGAAGATACAATTCCCCACCCACATAGCTCAGTGAGTTAGAAAAATGGCTTAGCATATGTGAAAAATAGATGTTTCTTTATTCTCCTCTAATAATTTGCATTCTGTTAATGTTAGAGGTAATCTGTTTTATTAGATCTATTTCTCTTCTCCACAATAAACCTAAATCAAATATCAAAGAGATACTGCATATTGTTTTACTCAATGTAATTCAAAATGTCAGAACGCTTTAAAAATATTTCATAATAGCTGTTACAGGTGGAAAAAGTAAAGTTTCAGCTAATCATATGCCCAAAGAGAAGAACACTGGGAAGAGGGCAGAGGTGAAAGTAAGCCGGAACGGACCGGTACGGCGAACAAGCAAGAGCCGGTACACAGCTGACTGTACCGGCAGGGGGCAGCTTCCCCAGACCAGTAATTTAAAAGGGCCCGGGGTTCCAGGCAGCAGCTGGAGCCCTGGACCCTTTAAATCACCTGCAGAGCCCCGGGGGTCCCAGCCACCACCGCAGCTACCACTACCATGGGGCTCTCGCAGTGATTTAAAGGGCTTGGGGATTTAAATCACTATTTAAAGGGCCCGGGGATTTTAAGGCCCCACCTCTTCTAATTGAGGCCCCACCCCCTTCCGGTTGAGACCCCACCCCCCTGCTTAGGACCCTGGCCCTGCGTATCGGTAAATCCTTTAAGTTACTTTCACCCCTGCAAGAGGGGTTTTTTTGAGGGGGGGGAGAAGAAGTGTTGTTTTGAGTTTTTTACAGCTTGCTTTTCTTTATTGCATTGGTGGATGAGAAATCTCTTGGCTCGCCTTACGCCAGCTAGGGCATAAGACATTAGTGCCCTTTTACTCCAGAGGCAATGTATACAATCTAGGTAATGCTCTATACTGTGGTATCTTTATGCATTTGTGCAGTGGATTTAAAATGGGATTTTTCCCTTTGTGAATACCACAGGTTTGGACCTAATTAATAACCATTAATGACAACATCATCTATTCTAAATTCTGCAGAATCCCAAGTCTCCTCCTACCTTCTATATAGGAATCAGTTACACACCACTGAAGTTCAGCCTCCTCTAAAATAGAACATCACCTTCTTTCTTTATTTTTATCCTCCCACACCCTCAGGTGCATAGGGCATCCGTCAATTTTTTCCATTTATTTAGGTCTTGTGCTGGTCTTTTCAGGCTTCTGAGTGTCATGTTGATGGATTTGGCTTCTTTCTCCATTGTTCTGTGTAATATTTCTCTAGGTCACCCTCTTTTTCCTCTTCCCAGTTGGTGTCCATATTACCACTTGATGTGGAACTCATGTTGATGGCATCTTTAAAGCATGCCCTAAATATGTCCATTGTTTCCTTCTTACCATGTTTGACACTGTAGGTTAGTTTGCTCTACTTTGAATTACTTAGAAAGTCGAGTGTGACAGCTGTTTAATAGCACACTGCAAAACTGTACAACATTTAGGACATTATGATAAGTGCCATGTCCAGTTCCAACTGCTGAGGCAATTTAAATAGGCAGAATTTCTAGTGCTATCAATCTGTGACTATGTTCAAGCACTATATTCACTTTCAGAAGGGGAAGCTGAATAAAAAGAAAGGAAAATCTCCCAAAATATGCTAATCTGCAGCCTTGAAAAGAACACAAAAATAATTCAAAACCAAATCTTCTTTGTAATGTTTCCTGCTGTAATAATCCACCATCTCAATCCATTGTCAGCACAATGACATCCTTCAATTACTGCATCAGTAGAAGTAGGTATCTAATGGAGTAGAATGATGGTGCACAATAAAGGATTGCCACAGGGGGATTAAAAAACTCAGTTTTAGGGGGAGGAATGGCTATTTTGGAGACTTACTTTATAAAGTTTGTGGCTCTTATACTTTTCTTTTAAAAGTGAGCTAGATGGCCTACAAGCATTGCCTTTCTTTACCCAGTGTCTCTAGCCAGTTAGGAATCCCTGAACCCAAAAAGTTAGGCAGAATTTCTGATGACTCAACCAGCTACAATGTTAGTTAGCCTAGACATCTGCAATTCTAATCCTGAGAGCACATCAACTATTCAGAACTTGGGAGTTAGACCAGGATAGTCTGAACATTATCCAGATGAAAATTGTGATTGCCAGCAATCTGAGAATGCAGCTGATTTGTATAAAAAGGAGCAGACGGCAGCTGCCTCATTTTTAACATGTCGACATGACTCAGAAAGACTACTGCTTGCCATGCTCTATTTTGCTCTAAGAAGCCAGGATGCATTGCTTTTGTGACCTGTACTGTCTGTAGGCCATACCTCTACATTAAATATGATGGTGACAAGGCCTTTCATAAACACTACTGGGTGTCTTTTTGGCTCAAGGCCTTCTTCTTTTGGGTTTCTCTTGTTATCTGTTTAGTTCATATTTTTAGCTAAGTTTATGTAGGATTTCTGAAGACAAAGCAAAAAAATCTTACATCCCAAACATTAGCAATTAATGCAGTATTTCCATTTGCAGGGCAAAAAATGAGAACTCCATTACAAATCGTTCATGTTAAGTAAATTTATGAAGCTGGAAAGCCAGTGTCAGAACTCCTATTTTTAGCTTCTTGATTCTTGTTTTTCACAAAACAGTTTGTAACTGAGTCGATGGACAATCTCCAAACAACAAATGGAAGCTATAGTTTTAACAACCAAGGTTATATAGACTTACTTTTAATGGATACCGAACTGACATCACTAGATCAGAATTGGGACTCTTAACTACCAAGCCATCTCTAATGTACTGATTTTCTATCTCATGAATCATGTTTTCTACCTTGGTAGTATCCAGCAATTTCAGAAATTCATTCAAATTCCTCATCTTTAAAAAAATTTTCCTGGGGTTATTCATGTTCTTTCATTGGTAAACATTACAAGAAGACAGAGAATTTAAAATGAAATTGCTCTTTAACAGATCAATTGAACTTTACCATATACCCCATTTGAAAAGTCTGCATCTATCATCCAACAATATATATATATGCACTCACTGGTACAACCAAAAGTAAGAAAAGAAAGAAGAATATCTATGTAAAATTAATTGAGTTCCAGTGTGACTTCGTTACATTGATGGAGTGGTATATGGTTACCTAAAACAAAAGCAAATTTGTTTTGGTTAAATGTGCTCCAATTTATGAAAACAACATCCTGCACCCCAGGTGATATGACTTCTGAATCATATAACATTCAGCCCTAAAGATCTACTTTTACTTATAATATTATGGGATTGAATGACACTTTCCTCTGAGATTCTTATTGCCTATCACACACAAATAGCTGACATATCCCTGATATTGAAGAAATTCCTTGATATTGAGCCTTTGGCAAACATTTTAATTTGGTTTAATTTTATTTTAGAGCTAATACCAACCACATTGGTGCAAGTATCAGAATACAATGTAGCTGCGCTCACTTCCAACCCTGTAAGAAACTGTACATGTAGCCTAAATGATCTAATATACTCACTTCCCTTTGACAGAAAAAAGTGAAAGACAGACCCATAGGGAGGCCAGTGGTATCAACAATACACTTCTGCTCATGAGCACAGATCATTAAAATGGTACTATTGCCTCTGGTAATAGCGTTAAAATGGTACTATTACAATGCACACTTCAGTGTTTTTACCATTTCAAGAACACTGAACTTGATGTTTTGAGCTGTGCATAGGGCATGAGATGCGCATAAATGCATATCAATGTTAGGTTTCCACTAGCTCTTTTGAAGACTTAGGAGAGGAAGCATGGTCTAATTGTTAAAGCACAGGACTGGAAGTGAGGCTGTCTGGATCCTGGCTCTGCCAAACATTTGTTGCATCATCTTGGAAAGTTAGTTACCTCTGCCTCAATTTCCCTGTCTGGAGAAAGAGGATAAAAATATTTGCCTCAGAAGGGTGTTGGGAGTTTTAATTCACTAATGTTTCTAAAGTACATTGAGATATTTGCAGAGACGTGCAAAGTACTGCTAGAAAGTATTCAGAGAAATTATTCAAGTTGTGTTGCTATGCAATGTAGTCTGGTTTTAAAAGGTTTTTTTTAGGATAAAGGGTGAAATCCTGACTCCAATGAGCTCCAAACTATTACTGACTTCAATGGAGCCAGAACTTCATTCACTGACTTCAAGGGAATCAAGGTTTCACTCAAAATTCTGGACCCACTGAAGTCAATAGAAGCTTTATCATTAACTTCAATGGGACCAGGATCTGGCCTTTTGGCACAAATGGAACACAAATTAATTGTGCAAGAAAGAGATTGAGCAAAAATGTTGTCTTCCTATGTATGACATACAGGTATTAAAGTCCTAATGAAGGTATTACAGAACTAGTTTCTGTCGCATCAAAGTGCATTGTGAGAAGGGTTCTTTTCAAATAAAATTATCATCATCATCATCATCATTTACATTATTATACTTTTAGTAATCTTGGTATGAATTTATCAGTAGTGATGAAAAATAATATAATGGAGTTTTCTATTCAGCTAAATTAATCTAGTCTGTGAGGTTCGTAAAGACTTGTCAGATGGTTTTACAATTTCAGTGACAACAAAATTGCATTTTTATATCTAAAAGAAAATAAGATGTATCTACTTGATATAGATAAGTGTAACCTTCAATGTGTTTTTACTGGGTAATTTGGGAATTCAGCATTTCTTTCACTCTTTACGACTTATTAACTATAACTAGGCCAAATCGTGAACATATCTATTCTGTAGTACACTTGTGGGCTGTGCAAAAAGCCAACAACTTTCTGACAACAAGCACTCTCATTATTTCCAAAGCAAATCTAATATGTACAGTGCCTCCCAGGTAAATGTGCAGTAAGTGAGAAAAGAATTAATACATTTATGACTAGTATATCCTTCCTTTACAAAAAGCTCTCATCTATTTTTGTACAGGGGTTAATATTATCTTATCACTGACCAAAGCATTCTATAAACTAGAGTATCTGAAATTACATTGAATTATTTAATTGTGTAGACAGCAAGTAGTTAGCATCACTCCTGGACTGCTCAGATTTCTAGATTCATTTTATTGTTCTGTCTATGGCATGAGCAGAAACAATTACCAGGCCAGTAAAGCAGGAGGTCAGGTTACATGGGTCTGAAATCATGATTAGCGCAGTGACCTGGTTATGGTACAAATTAACTTTCCCTCTTGTTGTTCTTCTCTTTAATAATGCAGGCGTGCTTTTCTCTGTGTTTGCATGTTAACAATGTTCTGATATAAAGACTACAAAATCCTTTCATAATAAATATTTCTGATTCAGTGATATTATTAATAAGCTCTTTCTGATTCTCATAACCAGTCCTGATATCAACAACTTGCAAATGTTAATCAGAACAAAACAAAATGTGTCTCCTTTGAAAAGAAACTGCATTGGGCAAATTGACTTTAAACTTGAAAAGGAGTTTATTTGTTTATTCAACTACTGTATTGGCAATGCTAGAGGCTTTGATAAAATGATTAGTTACATAACAGGCCAATGCTGTGAAATGAACTGCTTAATTTTGCTAGTGAAAAAGTATTGGAATTAGCCTAACTCCAGAGTCCAGAAAAAAAAAATTGTCTAGACATGTAGTTAGTGTTTACAATAAAGGTAAAACTAAAGAAATCTACTACAATTCTAGAGTACCTGGAAAAAAACAAAGGGTTTTTTTTGCTCCCCTATTTTGACTCCAAATTACTATTAAAAATACTATGGTAATCCCCAATAAAGATCCACTGTATTGGTTTTGGGCCACAGTATATTTTATAGGGGTTATCATTCTCTTTAATGCAGATCTTAAGTTTTCTCTCAAGACTAAATACCTTGTGCTTCCCCTTGACTCTAAGTTTCCATCTCATTCATGAATATGCATCTACTTCTTACCACTTCTACAACATAGGGTGAGGGTCCAGAAAGCTACAGCCAGACTAGTTAGCTCTAAGAAATGGAATCATGTCACCCTACCCTCCATCATCTTCACTATCAATTTATTACCAGATTCAAAATTGTCCTATTATTTTGAATTTTTTTCTGTGACAACTTCCATCTTACTATTATTATTTGCATTACAGTAATGTCTAGTAGAACTACATATCTATAATGAAAGACAGTCCATGCCACAAAGAGTTTACAAGTGGACAAGGCAGACAAAGGGAGAATTAAACTGTGAAAGGAGAGAATAAGGGTTGGATTCTCAGCTAAGCCCACTCTGTGCCATAAAAACACAGATCAGATATGGAGAATTTGGACCCTTGTGATATACCTAGAGTTACACAAAAAGTTGGTACCAGATGTAGGAACTGACCCAGATCTCCTGGGCCCCAGTCTAGTGCCACAACCACAAACCATAGCTACTTCCTGCACTTCTGTCCCACTGTTTCTGGCACTCCAGTCATAGATTCATAGATATTAAGGTCAGAAGGGACCATTATGATCATCTAGTCCGACCTCCTGCATAACACAGGTCACAGAATCTCACCCACCCACTCCTCTCACCTATGTCTGAGCTATTGAAGTCCTCAAATCATGGTTTAAAGACTTCAAGGAGCAGAGAATCCTCCAGAAAGTGACCCATGCCCCATGCTACAGAGGAAGGCAAAAAGCCTTCAGGGCCTCTTCCAATCTTCCCTGGAGGAAAATTCCTTCCCGACCCCAAATATGACGATTAGCTAAACCCTGAGCATATGGGCAAGATTCACCAGCCAGATACCCAGGAAAGAATTTTCTGTAGTAACTCAGCTCCCACCCCATCTAACATCCCATCACAGGCCATTGGGCCTATTTAACATGAATATTTAGAGATCAATTAATTGCCAAAATCATGTTATCCCATCATACCATCTCCTCCATAAACTTATAGAGTCTAATCTTAAAGCCAGATAGGTCTTTTGCCCCCACTGCTTCCCTTGGAAGGCTATTCCAAAACTTCACTCCTCTGATGGTTAGAAACCTTCATCTAATTTCAAGTCTAAACTTCCCAATGACCAGTTTATATCCAGTCTTGGGCTTCTTTCAATGCACTTCAAGGGGATGCTCTTTGGCACTATGTTGCTCTGTTTGTGCAGAACTGTTTCCCTTTATACCTTCCTCGATCTATGGCACTTATATGGCCTCCATTACCCTAATATCTGAGCACCTCACAATCTTTAATGAATTTTTCCTCACAACACCCTCGTGAGATGGGGAAGTGCTAGTATCCCATTTTATAGATGGGGGCCTGAGACACAGCGAAGCTAAGTAACTTGCCCAGAGTAAGTCTGTGGTGGGGCAAGGAATCGATCCCTAGTCCCCAAGTGCTGGGCTAGCGTCCTAACCACTGGATAATCCTTCCTCTCAATAAGTTGTTTCCTCTTTTTAAATTTCATCAGATAGCCTTTTTTTTCTGCTTAACTTATCAAAGACACTTGGTATAACATGTTGAGACAAAGTGCACTAAGGATAGTAATTACAGATGAACTTATTGAAGTTATTCCTGCACTACTATCTCCACTGTGGTTTGTACAAACCAGTATGATGGGCATTGTTTTACAATATAGCCTGGTCCTGCTCTCCATTTGAAATTATAAGGCCACGCTTAACAAATTTGTATTTTTATGAATTCACTCTAGTGAATCAGTTGTTTTTGTTTTTCATCAAAGCCTGGAAACACTAAGAGAGATCATTTGGCCAAAACACCTTTGGGAAACAGGAGTCAAATTGATATTTTCTAATTAAAAGATATGAAAGAGCAGCTTTTTGAGAGAGTAGGGGTCCAAAGAATGTGCCCCTCCACACAACTAGAACACACAGCAGTTATAAATGTATGGCTGAAAGCCAATGGAGCCTTAGTGTGCAACAAATAATCAAACACATCTCTTTGTAACCCCTCTTGTCAACCCTACTTACAAAAGAATAAAACTGAATGCTACAACCTAATGCTGTACATCCATGGAGGGAAATAATTTGAAAAACAGATATGCAATGCAGCACTTTTCTGTACATCTCAGTGTGCTTTACGAAGATGGGTAAGCATTAGAATCCACATTTCACACTTGGGAAGCTGAGGCATAGTGAGGTGTTTTTTTTAACGGGTAAAATATTCAAATGCTCTTAATTGACCTAGAAGCCTAAGTCTCATTTCCAAAAGTAACTCAGTAGTCTAACACTTATTGACTTTCAGTGAGATTTAGGGTAAAACTTCAAAAGCACCTAAGGGACAGATTATTAAAGGTAGTTTAATGAATTTTTACTTATACACATGGCAAAGGCTTTCCAGCTCAAAAATGTATGGTTCAGTTGCTTCTACATGCTTTTTTATCTCCCTTATCTGGATATCTAGTTAATTCAAATCCCAGTGACAGTCACTCAAATTTATCCTCAGGAGAGACTACTATTCACCATAGTTTGTCTCACTTTCCATGGAGCATGTGTAGCAACATATTAGGCCCTGAAAGCCTGATGTAATATTTATGGTGGGGAAAGAAAAAGTTTCTCAAGAAAAATAAGAGGAGGAATGAAGTGCAAGGGCTAGTGGGGGGAGGGGAGGCGGAGGGAACAGAGGCAGCGTGGTGCCCATGCTCCAGGAATATTCCAGGCCTGGGGACCCAGCTCCACCAATGTTTGGCGCCGGGTCTCTCCAACGGCCCCATCTGCCTCCCCTGCAATGTCTCCCAGCCCTGCCTGCCACACCCAGGCAATTTAAAAGGGCTAGGGGGGGCCCCGGCCGCTGCCGCCACCATCACCAGGAGCACAGTGGGGCTAAGGGGACTTCCTGTCCGGCCTTGCTCTGCACCACTCCCAGAAGTGGAAAGAATGGCCCTACGGCCCTGGGGCTGGGGAGAGGGGTGTCTCTGCACGCTGCCCCGCCCCAAGTGCCGACTCCACAGCTCCCATTGGCCAGGAACTACAGCCAATGGGAGCTGCGGGGGCGGTGCCTGCGGGCAGCAGCACAGAGACCCCCTCGCTCTCCTCTGCCTAGGAGCCACTGCCAGAGGGGTGTGCAGGTTGCTTTTGGGAGCTGCCTGAGGTAAGCACCGCATCCCTCACCCCCTCCTGCACCCCCAGCCCAGAGCCCCCATCCAAACTCCCTCCCAGAGCCTGCACCCCAACCCTCTGCCCCAGCTCAGAGCCTGCACCCCAAACCCCCTAACGCACCCCCAAACTCCCTCCCAGAGCCTTAGGCAGGTGTACGAGCTGGGGACTTGGACCTATTCTGGGCACCACCAAAAATTATATAAACCTGCCACCCCTGGCGGGGAGAAGTGCTTGGGCCCTTCAGCATGACAGTGGGACTTTTCCCATATATTGGACAACTGTTGGACAGTCAGAAAAGTCCAGTCTAATGATGGTTCAGGGCAAATCATGGTTTGGAATAGGTCTGTTTGGAAAGGAGAAATCCTGCCCAGGAAGTTATTGTGACTGCTTCAGTCTTATTGAAATAAAGTGCTTTGCAAATGAGAGGTATTGTGCTGGTATAGTCCTCCTATCCTTCCTTCTGTTCAGCGTGCTTTGCTTACAGCACAATTTCTTGTTTAGAGAAGTGATCAAAGGGAAGTGGGACAGAGAACAAAATGATGCCTGATTGCCACTGCCTTTACCAAAGGTGCATGGCTTAAAAAGTCATAGGGTTTACTTTCCTCACAATGATAGAAATTAAGTACATTTTGTACTTTATCCATTTCCCCCCATGAACTTTTACCAAAATCTCATTTTTCCCCACAAAAAAACCTCATAATACAGATACCACAGTTTGATGCAGTTCTTCACATAGCCATTTTTTCTAGGGGCTGGGAGAGCCCATCCTTTTACAAGGAAATGTTTGCTGTCTCTGACCATGGAATATATTAACAATCTATTTGTTTGTTCAGAGAAAAGGATTTAGCTTTGTTTCCAGTCAGCTTCTCGTATGCTGAGAGCAGAAGTCAGAGGGCAAGATCAGGGAATATTTAAATGTGTTTAATAAAAACTGCTTAGTTTAGATGGTTTGCATAATTTCTCTCATGCTTTATGCAGTCTGAAAAAGCTCTTGGGCCATGAGAAAGTGTTTTGAATTTTCATCTCCATTCAAGAATAATACTAAACTCTTTTTTTTTTTTACAAAAAGAAAAGGAGTACTTGTGGCACTTTAGAGACTAATAAATTTAGTTGAGCATAAACTTTCGTGAGATACAGCTCACTTCATCGGATGCAGGTGGTGACAAAACAGTTACATTTACCGTGACATTTACCATGGGGGGAAAAATAAGTGACAATTTGTTACCCAGACATAAATGATAAAGGGATTCCTTCTTGTTTTTGCTTATCTGTGTCTGTTGTGTTAGTTTTGGTTTAGGTTTTCACTTTCCCTCGCTTTCTTGTTCAACATGGTTCAACATTTGAAAGATGTAAACATATGGCAGTGGATATGGCAAGAGGAAGAAACAAGCACCTAACAATTACATTAATAGTACCAGAAAGAATTTACAAGAAGACAGTACATGAAAAATACTGTCAACCTGGATAAAAAGGTTACACGAATTCACATGTACAGCACTGACATTTTATTCTGGTGTATGACTCAGTATAAGCCTGCAACTACAAATGTCCTTATGTTGCAAAAAACAATCAAAACATTTAGGGCTTGATTCTGATACCCTTACTCCAGCTTAAAGAAAAGGAGTACTTGTGGCACCTTAGAGACTAACTAATTTATTTGCGCATGAGCTTTCGTGAGCTACAGCTCACTTCATCGGATGCATACCGTGGAAACTGCAGAAGACATTATATACACACAGAGACCATGAAACAATACCTCCTCCCATTGTTTCACGGTCTCTGTGCATATATAATGTCTTCTGCAGTTTCCACGGTATGCATCCGATGAAGTGAGCTGTAGCTCATGAAAGCTCATGCTCAAATAAATTAGTTAGTCTCTAAGGTGCCACAAGTACTCCTTTTCTTTTTGCGAATACAAACTAACATGGCTGTTACTCTGAAACTTGTCATTACTCCAGCTTAGTAGCAGCCAATGCATGAGGTGATCCACTTAATGGACCTACTTGCTGAGTAATCAAGAAGAAGCCCCAATCTGATTTCTTCACTCTCTTTTTCAGTATTTCTGATGCTGACGTTGTACCTGTTCCTGAACATAAGAGATTGTATGCTGTGTATCTGCATATCAATGATAATGGTTTCTGGTGCTTGAAAAGACTAAGCCAATGTCTAATTTGACATCTCACAGTGAAGCTGTACTCCTTGCAGGAGCATCACTCATTTACTGGAGCAGTGGTGCTTCCGAACCTTCCGTACCACTGCTTTTTAATTGGATCCTCCAGCAGCAAGAGGCAATGAGTGTGTACATTTAAACCAAGCAAACAAAAACCAAACAAAACTTTGAATGTTCTTAAGCAACAGTTCTGAGAGATTTTAAATGTGATTCAGTGTGACTGAACAGGTGGAGCATAGGATGAGTCATAGCAAAACAGATGAAAGATCTGTCAAATCCAGGATTCTGTCTACAACTGCACCTGATACCAGATGTTTCAGAGAAATAAAAAACAAACAAACAAAACCCACCATCTAATTGTGCTACAGTATAATTTGTGGAGGGGATGTTTCTTCCTGGGGCCAGGTTGGGCTCAGTTTGCACCCTGAAGCATGTGGGTTGCTGACTTTTGAAATATCATCAAGCAGGTCTGTTTCCAGTAGGGCTCAATAGGGATCTGTTCTCAGCCCTATGCTATTTAACATTTTTATCAATGACCTGGAAGAAAACATAAAATAATCACTGATAAAGTTTGCAGATGACACAAAAATTGGGAGATGGTTAAATAATGAAGGATAGGTCACTGATTCAGAGCAATCTGCATCATTTGGTAAACTGGGCAGAAGCAAACAATATACATTTTAATATGGCTAAATGTAAATGTCTACAACTGGGAATAAAGAATGTAATGCCATACTTACAGGATGGTGGATTCTATTCTGGGAAGCAGTGACTCTGAAAATGATTTGGGGATCATGGTGGTTAATTAACTGAACATGAGTTCCCAGCATGAAGCTGTGTCCAAAATAGCCACTGAGAT
Source organism: Caretta caretta (assembly GCF_965140235.1). NCBI lineage: Eukaryota > Metazoa > Chordata > Testudines > Cheloniidae > Caretta > Caretta caretta. The sequence goes on along the minus strand of NC_134206.1, from coordinate 69,935,489 downwards.
CCTAGGATGCATAAACGGGAATCTCGAGCAGGAGTAGAGAGGTTATTTTACCCCTGTCTTTAGCACTGGTGCAACTGCTGCTGAAATACTATGTCCAGCTCTAGAGACTAACAAATTTTTGGGCATAAGCTTTCATGGGCTAAAACCCACTTCATCGGATGCATGGAAAATACAGTAGGAAGATATATATACAGAGAGAACATGAAAAAATGGGTGTTGCCATACACACTGTAACGAGACTAATCAATTAAGGTGGGCTATTGTCAGCAGGAGAAAAAAACCTTTTGTAGCGATAATCAGGATGGCCCATTTCAAACAGTTAATAAGAAGGTGTGAGTAATGGTAGGGGGAAAAATAGCATGGTGAAATAGTTTTTAATTTGTGTAATGACCCATCCACTCCCAGTCTTTATTCAAGCCTAATTTAATGGTGTCCAGTTTGCAAATTAATTCCAATTCTGCAGTTTCTCGTTGGAGTCTGGTTTTGAAGTTTTTTTTGTTGGAGAATTGCGACTTTTAGGTCTGAAATTGAGTGACCAGGGAGGTTGAAGTGTTCTCCGAATGGTTTTTGAATGTTATAATTCTTGACATCTGATTTGTGTCCATTTATTCTTTTGCGTAGAGATTGTCCAGTTTGGCCAATGTACATGGCAGAGGGGCATTGCTGGCACATGATGGCATATATCATATTGGCAGATGTGCAGGTGAACGAGTCTCTGATAGTGTGGCTGATGTGATTAGGCCCTATGATGTTGTCCCCTGAATAGATATGTGGACACAGTTGGCAACGGGCTTTGTTGCAAGGATAGGTTCCTGGCTTAGTGTTTTTGTTGTGTGGTGTGTGGTTGCTGGTGAGTATTTGCTTCAGGTTGGGGGGCTGTCTGTAAGCAAGGACTGGCCTATCTCCCAAGATCTGTGAGAGTGATAGCTCGTCCTTCAGGATAGGTTGTAGATCCTTGATGATGCATTGGAGAGGTTTTAGTTGGGGGCTGAAGGTGATGGCTAGTGGCGTTCTGTTATTTTCTTTGTTGGGTCTGTCTTGTAGTAGGTGACTTTTGGGTATTCTTCTAGCTCCGTCAATCTGTTTCTTCACTTCAGCCGGTGGGTACTGTAGTTTTAAGAATGCTTGATAGAGATCTTGTAGGTGTTTGTCTCTGTCTGAGGGACTGGAGCAAATGTGGTTGTATCTTAGAGCTTGGCTGTAGACAATGGATTGTGTGGTGTGGTCTGGCTGAAAGCTGGAGGCATGTAGGTAAGTATAGTGATCAGTAGGTTTCCGGTATAGGGTGGTGTTTAAGTGACCATCGCTTATTAGCACTGTTGTGTCCAGGAAGTGGATCTCTTGTGTGGACTGGTCCAGGCTGAGGTTGATGATGGGATGGAAATTGTTGAAATCATGGTGGAATTCCTCAAGGGCTTCTTTTCCATGGGTCCAGATGATGAAGATGTCATCAATGTAGTGCAAGTAGAGTAGGGGCGTCAACTGTTTGAAATGGGCCATCCTGATGATCACTACAAAAGGTTTTTTTCTCCTGCTGATAATAGCCCACCTTCATTGAATAGTCTCGTTACAGTTGGTATGGCAACACTCATTTTTTCATGTTCTCTGTGTATATATATATATCTTCCTACTGTATTTTCTACTGCATGCATCCGATGAAGTGGGTTTTACCCCATGACATCTTATGCCCAAATAAATTTGTTCGTCTCTAAGTAGCCACAATTACTCCTCGTTTTTTTGCTGATACAGACTAACACGGCTACCACTCTGAAACCCATGTCCAGCTCTGGTACCCACAATCCAAGAAGATGTTATTAAATATGTTGATAAATTGGAGAGGGGTCAGAAAAGAGCCACTGAAATGATTAAAAGATGAGAAAACATGCCTTTAAGGAGCTGAATCTATTTACTTAAACAAAGAGAGGTTTAAGGGATGACTTAATTATAATCTGTAAGTACTTGTATGGGAAACAAATATTTAATAATGGGTTCTTCAGTCTAGCAGAGAAAGGTGTCACATGATCCAATGGCTGGGAATTGAAGCTAGATAAATTCAGACTGGGAAATAAGGTTTAAATTTTTAACAGTGAAAGTAATACATCATTGGAACAATTTATCCAGGATCGTGGTGGATTCTCCATCAGTTACAATTTTTAAATCAAGGATGGAATTTTTTTCTAAAAGATCTGCTCTAGGAATTATTGTGGGGACGTTTTAGGGCCTGTGCTATACGGGGGTCAGTCTAAATGATCACAATGGACCCTCTGGCCTTGGAATCTATTAATCCTTCCCAGAGAGTTAATCCACAGATCCTATTCTTCTTCATATAGCCATCTAGTCCCTTCCTAAGCTATTTGCCTCCCTAAAGTTTGGGAGTTGCTAAGATTTATTCATTTTTTCATAAAAAATATATTTTAAATGTGTCTTTTTCCCCCAGGACACTTTCATCACTGAAGCCAGGAGGACAGTTTGTTCTCCTCTGGTCCTCTTTCCGTGAGCTCCAGACATATATTCAGCAACAACCACCAGTTTCACAGTTCAGCTACTGTAATCACTGAAATCTAGACATTTACCAAAACCAAAAAAAAAGAGGAAAACATTGAATGGTTGATACTTTATTGAAAAGGAAATATCACAGCCCTTCAATCCATATTTAGATACTAATGTGTGTGTATTTAATGTAACTGCTAATATATATATACATATATTTGCCACTATATTTACTATGAGCCATGGAACAGCAATAAATGTATAGATTTCTCATATTTTATTCTACAGTTATTTATATTTCAATAGTATGTTTAACGTTTTTAAATATTGGAAAACAATATTTGGGATAATAGAGGGCCACCATGTAAATACAAAGCTGTAATTCACTAGAGGGCCTCAGCTGCTGTCATAAACTAGGCATTACCAGCTTAAGTGGTTTATGAACTGCTGCCGAATTCTGAGTGTGAAATATATCGGTGCATTTAATGGGTGAGCAGTTATTGTTATTTATAATATGTAGAAATTTTTTTTATCAGCTGCTATGTCTTTCAAAGACAGGAGCATCCTCTTTCCTCACTCTTGCTACACTGAACAAGTATGCCATGGGCAGTAGCACTGTAGGCTTTTCCTACATCACTATATTAATGTGCATGAATCCTGACATGGGGCTGGGAGGGCAAGTACAATGGTTTGCATGTTCATTCAATACATTCTCTCTAATAAGGCTGCCAAAAAGGATATGAAGTAGGGTCTGTTGTGATGGGAACAGGATTGAAACAATCACATTCCAGATAGGCCACCATCAGCTGGTAGTCACTTTTGAACACTATTAGAAAGAGTGTCTCCAACCAAAGACCCAGATTAAAACAGCCACAAACTTGAAGAGGCTGGGGGGAGAATTTAGAATCTGAACTCATAACTGTAGGAGGGAAACAGTAACTCTGTGGACATCTATTTATTGTACTCAACAAGTAAAACAAAGATCTATGTGACATAAGCATTAAAAGACAGAAGTTTGAGACTACAGCAAAATTTGTCTAATACAGTTGAAAACTAATGTTTATTAGAGTTTTAGCTGCGGCACAATTTTGTTTCTCAAACTCCTTTGTCATTCTACATCACCTGCTGATCTTTATAAATTACAGGCCAGATTTGGATCTCACCTACACTGGTGTAAATCTCAGATAACTGCAGCGAAGTCAACACAGCTACTCTGGATTTAAATCTATTATAATTGAGATCACAATGTGGCCTGGCATCTCACTCAAGATTTCTATGATTCTTTCTGATCACCTTTTTCCATACTCAGGAAAGATTTGGTTAAAATCCTATTGAAATATTTAAATTACAGGCATGTCAGAAGTGCAGGATAAGTACTGTGCCCTGTTTAGCGCTCTGACTTCAAGGGGTATAACGTGACTCAGCCTATTCCCTAGGATAGTGGAGACCAAGAGCTTTGAAGAGTTGGTGTGATTTTTAAAAGTGCTCAGCACTAACTCTGCTCCCCTTGAAGTTAGACCAAAACGGATTGCATTCAGAAAGCCCCTTTGGAGTCTGGGTTTTAAAGAAAATGGATTGATGTGCTAGTCTGCTGACTTCTGTACAAATATTTGTCATCCTAACTGACTGGTGGATCAGTTCTGCCTGCCCACCTTGAGGAATGTTGGTGTATTGATGAAGTGCCAAGAGAAAATCAGGGAGGGAGGAAAGTTAGTGACCCCAGGCTAAGGAGGAGGCCTTCATTCCCAATGCTCCATAATAAGTAGGATGCCTCAGTAAACCTAGGGAGTGCTATGAAGCCTGATGGGAGAAGTTCTTTCAGAATGGTTGCATAGATATCCAAACATTTGAAATTATATTCCAAATAAATCCAGACAATGAGCCTTTTGAGGTTTGCCGATCATTACCGGTGAGCACCATAGCATTCTCTCTCCATCATTCCGCCTTCTAGTATCTGCCACAGACAGCCCTTTATTTGAATCTTGACATATAGCTTCTGGAATGTCTTGGGGCGCAAAATAGTGCTTAATACCAAGATGACACATGAAAAGCAATACTCTTCTTTTCCGCAGAAGATCAGGATTATAGAAGAATAATCCATTGCTACAAGCATAAAGGAAGAGTTGTCACCACTTTATAATCCCATTATGCACAGAATGTATGTTATTCAACAATATATCCTTTAACATAATAGAAGGACTAAATATAGGAGGCGAGAAGCTTAGTGAAATTCTGTCTCAATGAAAAATATTCAGTACAAATTCTGCTTTTTTCAGTTCTAACAAACTCTTATGAGGTTGGCTCTTAAATTCACATAGAAAAATATCATTCTTCACTGTTCAGATGAAAGTGTGTGTTAATTGCTCTTGTATTGTTTAGTGCCATTGGAGTTCATATTGCTATCTTTATAAATGATGATCCAAATATGTCTGGAAGATTGTTGGGTGCATAAGAGAAATTCATTCAGCAGAAGTTTTCTGAGCTTTTAACAGACCATGGCTCTGTAGTCTGTTGACCTACTAGGCAAGAAGCACATTTTAAAACGATGTGGAAAAATTGGAGGGTGGAAAAAAGCCACAAAAATGATTGGAGGGATGGAGAAAATGCCTTACAGTGAGAAACTTAAAGAGTTCAACCTGTTTCTTTTATCAACAAGAGATTCAGAGGTGACTTGATTACAGTGTGTAAGTACCTTCACAGGGAGAAAATACTCAAGGGTTCTAAAGAGTTCTTTAATTTATTAGAGAAAGGCATAAAAAGGACCAGTGACTGGAAATTAAAGCCAAACAAATTCAAATTAAAAATAAGATATTTTCTAAAGCATTTTTTCTTAATCTCTGGGCTAGAAGAGTATCCTGGCCATTGGACTATGGATATTCCAAGGCCGGGCACGCTCATCCTCTCTAGGGTTGATAGCTGCCCAGTTTTTGACTGGAAAATATGATTGGAAAGGGAACCTGGAGGGTGTCCAGTCAGAAGTACTGACCGAACACCAAAACTCTGGTTACCGCCTGCAAGGGCACCAGAATGGAGCCGGGGAGGGAGAGTGTCGCTGCCTGCAAATGCCACTGCAAGCCTGGCCAGCCCTGTGACAGCCTGGCCCAGGTCATGGGCCTGCATCTCGTGGGCAGGCAGGCAGGTTCCGAGTCAGTCCAAGCCCTGCTATGCAGGCGGCAGGTGAGCACGGGGGAGGGGGAGTGAGCGAGCGAGCAACAGGGGGGAGAGTGAGCAAGCAACAGGGGTGGGGGGGGAGGGAAGCGAGTGATGGGCAGGGCCTATTGTGTCTGATTTTAAGAAATCTGAAAGTAGGCAACCCTAATCCTCTTCTGTTGAAGCCATTTCACTTTGTATAAATAATTAAATATGCACTGGACCAGAGAGACAGAAAGAAACTAACTCTATAGTCCAGTAGCTAGGCTACTTTCCTGAGAGGTGGGAAATCCATGTTCAAATCCCTTCTCCTTATCAGGCAGAAGGGGGCATTAAACTGAGATCGCCTACATCCTTGGTGAGTGCCCTGAATACTGGGCAAAAGGTTATAAGGAAGGCTACCACCTCCTCTCCCTGGCCATTTTGTGTTGACTTAGGCGTGCACCAGTGCAGTTTTTGCAAGAAGTGGCTTAGGCACTTACAGTAGCTGAATCCAGGAGAGGGTTCAGAGCGGTAGATTGTAAGCAGAGATGAGCAACTCCCACCAGCCCCATCAGGTGCCTAACTGTGTAAGATGGGCAAGGCTTAGGACACACTCTTGTCATCAGCATCTGCTCTTGGCTAGTTTAGGTGGCTCCCCACCTAGTATGCTGGCTTTTGTGGATTTCATTCTCAAATGCCTCTCTCCTTTCCACCCCCCTCAACCCCCGCCACACACACATACACCCACACCCAATGTATTATATCAGAAACTTGTGGCGACAAACTCAGGATGCCATAGCTGCTAGATGGTTAGACTCTGATGAGGTGGGAATATTTTGTAATATTTTATGACTCATATGCATGCCTTGCTTTCATCTGTACTTTGCATTGCTAGCCAGTGAGTGCAAAGGGGTCAAAAAGCTGATCTTGGGGCAGAGCAGGAGACATGAGGAGTTGTGTAATGTAACTGTCTAAGGGAGAATGAATGGATGGTTAAAGGATGGGTTGAAACTGACCCATATCAATGGATGGTCCGAACAGGCAATTGGAGCCCCAGTGACTGAACAACTGAACACCTATCTATGGGAATCTCCAGCAGGTGGAGCATGTGAACTCAGCCTGGGTCTGTGGGAATTAGACAAGAGACCAAAAGGTGTCTGGTGGCTGAGATAAGAATTAGCTTTTGGAGAGACACGGGGCTCTCACCTCGGACTGACAGAGACAGAGGGAGATGTCCAAAAAAAGGGATTCCACAGCAGCTTGGCTGGGTGGAACACTGGCTAGGCCAGAACATACTAGGTTTAAAACTTTGCTTTTCTATGCTAAACTAAGGACTTCCTGATGCTGAGTTCCAGTTGACTAATAAATCCTTCTCTGTTTGAAAAGGCAGCCTGGTGTCACTGCAAATACTTTCTGAGGTGTATTCATCACTGGAGTGTAAAAGTTTCTGACCAGCTGTCTGTCAGTTGGACTCACTAGACAGAGCTCACAGTGTGAAACAGGAGTGCCAGAGGCTCAGACTTTGAGGCATTGATGCTGCATGGCGTGCACCTACAAGCTCTGTTTTAGACCATGTTCCTGTCGTCTAATAAACCTTCTGTTTACCAGGCCTGCTGAAGGCTCAGAGAGGAGCGGTTTCGGGGGGTGGTTAACCCCTGGGAGTGTGTGACCAGCGAGAGGGACTGTGACCAGTTGTCACGGAGTCCCTGGGCGATGCTCTGGAACTGCTCCCCATGAAGCCAGTCAGGACTCTGGGGCAGTCGCAATTCTGGTGCTTGTATTTTGCCTGTTGCTGGTGGTCTAGACTCTTAAGGAAAAATGGGACCCCTAAGAGGTCTGGCAAACTGAAGGGGTTCTTCCAATGGACTGTTTAAAAGCTGGCCATAACACAGATCCTGTGGAGACATGTCACAGGTGTTGCAATGCCTAACTCTGACATGCCTAAGTCCCCTTGTGGACCTGGGCCTAACTTTATTCCTATTAAATGAGGTCTTATATTAGAAACTCTAGTAACACATCTTCTTAACCACAAGTAGGTAATCTCATGGTAGATGTTTCCAACTGGGAACCCTACCATCAATATTCAGTGTTTCTTCATGTTCTTATTTGCCTACACAGCTTTGTGTTAGGATTGTATTGTTTAGGCCAGTGTTTCCCAAACTTGGGACGCCGCTTGTTCAGGGAAAGTCCCTGGCAGGCCCGGCCAGTTTGTTTACCTGCCATGTCCTCAGGTTTGGCCGATCATGGCTCCCACTGGCCGTGGTTTGCTGTGCCTGGCCAATGGGGGCCGTGGGAAGTGGCGCGGGCTGAGGGATGTGCTAGCCACCGCTTCCCGCATCCCCCATTGGCCAGGCACAGCAAACCGCAGCCAGTGGGAGCCGCGATCGGTTGAACCTGCAGATGCGGCAGGTAAACAACCTGGCCAGGCCCGCCAGGGGGTTTCCCTGAACAAGTGGCGTCCCAAGTTTGGGAAACACTGGTTTAGGCTTTCAGACATTGGTTAATCCATGTTGTAACAGTTGCCAATGACTAAGGGCCTTCAAGAAAAAAATTCCCAGGTTTTATGAAAGCTATTATTCCGTTTTTACCAATTTCCACTCAAATTTTGTACCCCTCAAGTACATGAAAATACTGATCATGTTAAGCAAATCCAATACATTTTGTTGTGGTTCAAATACAAGACAGAACAAGGCTTTAAGCAAGCAAGCAGGCTGGTCTGCCGACGGGCTGGTCTCCTGTCAGCTTTCCACCCTTTTTATTTATTTATTTAGCGCATTACATACTCCAACAGATAAAAGGAATACACTGGCTTTGTTTAATATTTTTATTTACTAATATTTATTTACCGCATTTTTTGCTCTTGGGCCTTGAGCCCAGTTCTGGGAGGCTTCCCACGGTTTATGTCATCTGGGTGAGATTCCAAGGTTCATGCCCTTGAGAGGAGCCATGTGTGCACTGCTCCTACACAACACTCCGGGTGTGCCCTGAATGTTGCCAAGTGCATGAACCCCGTATGAATGCTACAACATTACATAGGGTAGATGTGTATGGTAATAAATTAGCCTGCATACAAATGTGAGACTGTCTATTAAAGTAAGGCAATTTAGTGGAAGATACATACACACATGCATGCACATGCATAATGTACTATTAATGTACAGTTGATGAAATCAGCCAACATATTAAATTGCTTGTACTTTCAGTACTCTTACTTTTCTCTGTTTGTTGTTGTTTTATTTCCTTTCCTGCTGTCCCAGTATTAACCCAGATATTTACCGAGAACTAACTGTGTATTTAGTTTTGCACCCATGTTTTTAATTTTTGTAATGAGCACTGATAAAATCCCCAGAAGATTTAAAAAAAATTGAAACCAAAAATGAAGGGCTTTACCAGTGACCCCATACATTTGCAGGCATCCTTTAAAAACTAAACAAAATGGAAAAGCCCATAATTTGTAATGAATAAAGGCCATATTTAAAATTGTGTGGATGATCACATGCTCTGTGTGATGACATCAACCTCAGATTCACATCGTCATCTGCACATTGTCCTTATCCCTTCCCTACTTATACAATGTCAGCTAAGATAGAGGAGTCTTATGCAGCATCAGTAGTGGAGTCGTCAAGGTTGTCCACGGCACTTTTCTTTTCACACAATAAGTGCAAAAGCAGCAGTTTTACCATGTTACCCACCCTCATTTTCTCCCCACAGAAGATTTCTGAAGTGCTGGCACTGGGCCATAATCACTCTAGGTGTTCCTGGCAGTATGCTGATTGCAAAGAAATACAAATATTATTCCAAGTCTACTTCCTTGTCTCCAAGGCAGCCAGTCAAGCCCTCTTTTCTGCCTGATTCCATAGAGCTCCGTTGAGCTCTTATGCTTCCTCCCTGCTTAACTCAGCTAAAGTTAAGTAGTTGAGCATATTCCAACAGTGCATCATCATCTGTGCTGACAACTCCAGGGACATAGGGGGTGGGAGGTTCTCCAAGTCTCAGTGCAGGAGGTGACTCTGAAGTATTATGGGCTTGATCCAAAGTCAACTGAAGTCAGTGGGGCTGGTTACTGAGTAAGCTACAAATTACTACTCAAGGAGAATAAGGGCATCCTTATCTGACCAAAGAAAGGAAACAAATACAGGTTGTTGGGTTGCTGCTATTCAAAAATTGCATTTTATCCATAATTTTTGTATTTACATTGGAAAATCAGTATGAAAGCCGGAAAAATATAGGCTTTGATAAGTAGCTTATGTGAAACTGCAGGTGTCTTACTTCTCAGATGGTTCCATGTGCATCTAGACTTATTGAGTTGATACATGTGCCCTAAAACATTATTCATAAAGTAAAAAAAGCAACTGTCATAAGTGCCTGCAAGACAAGCTATATTACCCTTGTGCCTTGGAAACACTTTCAGACCATATTCTGTGTAAATGTACAGCATGTAAGATGAAAATACATTTGAGGCTTCTGGGTTTTGGTCCCTTGGTACATTTCCTTGCCATATTCACAGGCCAAGATAAATAGAAAAGCAGACACAGCTATAAACTGCAAGCCTTATTTAGTGTCTTTACTCAACCTAATAATTCCATTTCACATTACCCATGCCTCACAATTCTTCCCTTATTAAATACAGAACACTAAAATCTAATCTGCCTTTGTACACCTTTATATATGACAGCATTATGAACCAACCTATATGGCCACACAGAAGCCTTAGGAGGAGTAAAACCCTCCTCATGGCCTTGTGTATCCTCCCTATCTCTCTATTGTATGGAGTAAGCAGAGGCTGCACACCCTTACTCCATGTGTAGATAGGAAGGGGGTGGGAAGAAAAGGCTAGGAAATTGGTGGAATCTTGGCTCTGTCCCTCAACATACTGGGCAGCACACCTGCCCTGGTTCATGAGTGGGTGGGAGGTAATCTTTTATTGATATGGGCCAGTAATCCATAGGGTATAGGACTATTAACCCTCCCCTCAACTCCCAGCAGCAAGTGGTGGAGCAGGGAAGGAATCAGACCTCTCACAATTTCTTCCTCTGGGGTTCCTGAGGCAGTGCAGCTATACAGAGCCCCTTTCAAAGGGAATCAGCACATCCTAGCCCTCAGAATGTTGCACAACTCAGCTCCTCTTGAGAGGCCTAGCTTTCTGCTACCTCTTTCAAAACTCCTGTAGGTACCAGGAAGTGTTTCCAAAGTGGCTGTAGAGTTACTTGGATGGCTTTCTCAGAATATCATTAAGATGTACTGCACACATTTATATTTTTGTTATATAAAGCTTGAGGAAAGGTTTTTTTTTATTTTATTTTTTTAAGTATTTTATGGGATTTTTAATGCTAAACAAAATTTCAGATTGATATGTGAAAAAAAATCTATTTACTGAACACGCATTATTCAGAGTTTTCCTCTCCTTTTTTCTGGCAAACATATTTTGCTTTTAAGACAAGAGTTTTCCTCCCTCAGAGAGCATCTTCTATTACTGTAAGATCCTGTGGCGAAGTCACAATGCTGAAATTTTGATATAACAGTAATTACCATAGTAACACACTGTGGTGTATGAAATGCAGGACTATCATTCAATCGCAAGATCAAGCAAGAGAAACTGGGTATTGAGGTAGAAAGTCCTTGTTCTAAACACAATATCTGCAATAATAGGGAACACAGTGGAGACCATAATGTTTCCCCAGGGGACACAAAATAACTAGTGGCAAATTAAATTGGTTTTTGTATATAAGTTCTCCTTTTCCAATTATGCCCCAGTGAAAAAAATTCTTCTTTAAGATAAATTAAATTTGATATTGATAATGACGAACGATGGCACCAAGCAGTGGGCACTCTAGTTATAGGAAAACTAGGCAGCAGCCTTGGGTGGCAGATACTGTCTGGAATGGTAGGGGCAGCTGGGCCAATCCTCCGTGGTGTTGTGACCTCATGGTCACAATACCACGCACTCAGATTTGGCCTGGCTACCCCTGCTTCCTGACAGAAAGGCAACTGGGACAAACCTGAGGAGGCACTGCAAACTGGTGCCCCATCACCACCACCACCATCACCACCACCACCACAGCAACAGAAGACTCACTGCACACACACACCAAGAAACTCTGATGGTGCACCAATCAAGTTGAGAATCTCCATTTTAGGGGACAGGAGCAGAGGTAGCACAGTGCAGTTTTGCCTACAGCGACAGATAACCTTGAGTGGCCTCTGGCACCAGCAGTATTTTTTTCTGCTATTGGTAGCCAGATGTCCACATCTAGATTTTAGTCTATCCATCCAGGGGTAGAAGAGTTCATTCACCACTGGCATGCCTTCTAGTGGCTGGGCATGGTATACAGGCTCGCCTCATCAGGCTGCCAACAGCCACTCCAGCTCTGTGATGATCGGTCTCTTCTCATGACTCAGATCTCCAGCCAAATCACATTTAGTACTACCTCTTCTGCAGTATACAAAGAGTCCAATAAACTAAATTCGAACAAACATAACTCTTCATGCCTTCTCAGGCTCTTCAAGGTTGTCCTCCCGCTCTTGTGTGGAGCAACACCTCCCAGCGCTTTTTCCATGGAAGCCCACTTCCAAGCTCAAATAGTCCTTCTCCCCCTTGTATCAGAGTGTTCCCACACCACCTCCCTGGGTGTCTTCTTATTCCTTCAGACCCTTTCCCACAGCTTCTCTCTGGGCTTACTGTACATCTGCCTCTCTCCCTTTCCTTCACTCCCTAGCAGACAGAGGGACTACAGAGTTCTTTCTCTCTCTCCCTGCAGCCCCCTTCTTATCTGAGCTTCCTCCCTTTATTCTCAATGTGCAGCGGTAGTCAAAACAGCTAACAGAATGTTGGGAATCATCAAGAAAGGGACAAATAATAAGACAGAAAATATCATATTGCCTCTATATAAATCCATGGTACACCCACAGCTTGAACACTGAATCCAGATGTGGTTGCCCCATCTCAGAAAAGATATATTGGAATTGGAAAAGGTTCAGAAAAGGGCAACAAAAATGATTACGGGTATAAAACGGGCTTCCGTAAGAGGAGAGATTAATAAGACTGGGACTTTTCAGCTTGGAAAAGAGGCGATTAAGGGGGGATATGATAGAGGCCTATAAAATCATGAGTGATATAGAGAAAGTAAATAAAGAAGTGTTATTTACTCCTTCTCATAATACAAGAACAAGGGGTCACCAAATGAAATTAATATGTAGCAGGTTTAAAACAAACACAAGAGAGTATTTTTTCATGCAACGCACTGTCAACCTCTGGAATTCCTTGCCAGAGGGTGTTGTGAAGGCCAATACTATAACAAGGTTCAAAAGGGAGCTAGATAGATTCATGGAAGATAGGTCCATCAATGGCTATTAGCCAGGATGGGCAGGAATGGTGTCCCTAGCCTCTGTTTGCCAGAAGCTGGGATTGGGTGACAGGGCATGGATCACTTGATGATAACCTGTCTGTTCATTCCCTTTGGGGCACCTGCCATTGGCCACTGTCAGAGGACAGGATACTGGGCTTGATGTACCTTTGGTCTGACCCAGTATGGCCGTTCTTATGTTCTCACCTCCCAGCTCCTCCTTCAGCTTGCCTTCATCTTTAACTAGGTGTGGCCCACTTTCCTGGTGCAACCAGGTAGTTTAACTGACCTCTCAGACCTTGACATTTCTGACAACCTTAACAACCAATATTAATGGAATGTTTTTTCCCTATGGAATCTCATAAATAACTTCAGATTTTTAAAATGGCATAACAAATTTGCCCACACAACCTCTATAACTGTTCTCAGGCAGAACAGGAAAAAGTACAGACAGTATAGATCCTGCCTGCTCCTTTGGTCCAAAACAATCTGAGTTTGTTAGTCTTCAGGACATGCTGCAAGGCCTATCTGTTCTCCTGTGCCCAGAAGGATGGGCCTTTCAGCACACCCTAAAGGGTGATGATGGGTAGAAGTGGATAACAGTAGTGTGGGGCTCTGTTGGATATTTTGGACAATGCGAATAATGCTTATTATACTGGCATGAGGTTATTTGCTTTGATCTTGGGTCAACTGGTGGGTTAGTTATTTTTACATACATTTGTTAAACACGGTCTAAGAGCATTAGATGTGCAGGCTCCATGTAGAATAGTAAAAAATCCAAATTAAAAGGCAAACAAAGTGTGTCTCATTATGCCTGATCCTCATGGATTGTCAGGGTCACTCCAACACCACTAGAAGTCTGACACTCCATATAAGAAATTCTGTAGCAGAAAGAGAATGTGGAGATTTATGCTCTCTTCCAGGGTATTCCTTATATATAAATATCTAATAAGAATGTCCAGATATTACAGTGTTGGTGCTTTAGAAGTGTGTGTAATATTAATGACTAGTATACAGGAATTAAGGGAAGATTATCACAGTAGTAGATTCCACATTTATGTGTTGTTAAAAAACTAGATTTTAAAGTCTAATGCCTCTCTCCCCCTGCCAATTTCAGTTTATTTTATTTTAGATTAACTATTTCCCAGCAGTGTTTTCCATCCAAACACTACAGCATTTGCTAGTTCAAGATGGAAGTGAAAATGACCTAAACCAGGACAGCATTGTCTCAGTAGTAAATAAAGTGCAAACCACAAAAATTCAAAAACTTAACAGCATAAATCGAGAAAGATAAATATGATTCTAAGAAAGCTTTTCATTAAATAGTATAAGGTGTTTTAAGTAATACAGGTAAAGATACTGTCAATATTATTTTTAGTTTGAAAGGCTATCTGTAAGCATACTTCTAGATATTACAGAAATTAATTCCTAAATTATGATTCTGCTTGATAACCCTTTAAGGTCACTTAAGGGGGTTTGTTTATGAATATTAATACTTAGATCAATACGTCCCTGGCCTATCCCTCCATATGGTATTCACTTACATTAGAGGCTTATCAAATATTCCTTTTTATCAATTTTCCACATTATGACAGGAGAAACTCTCAGGTCACTCTCTTTTTAAAGTTTTATCATTTTAAAATAGCAACTCATTTTTCATGAGACACAAGCATGTGTACTTTGCGTGTTTGCCAAATCTGAATAAGCACCACATTACTATAACTAGATGCTTGGTAGAAAAGTCTTATTTCAGAAATAACATTCTGGAGAAGGAGCACATGAAGCAATTAATTTGTTGCTGTAAAAAAGATGATGAGTTTCTGAACCTTTCACTGGAAGATCACCGTTTTGATTCTAGCCCCTTGTGACAATTCAGTACCATCTGAGAACTGTTTGATATCATACGTGAAACAAGTAATCTCACTTTTCTACAATCTTTCATCCTGAAGGATCCAAGTTTGGAATGATATATGGTACACAGTGATCAGCTCATTATCCACCCCTGAAATACAGCTCCCTGTGGGCTGAAACATTACAACTGTTTCACAGAGTACAGTAACAGTGCAGGGCAAGAAGTGACAACTAGCTCATCTAAGATTGACAAAGAGCATTTTCACAGAATTTTGAACCAGATGTTTCATTAATGTTGAAAGCATGTAGTGGCAGATACATATGTGACAACTGGAGTACCTGACACCTCTGTTTGATTTGAATATGAAGCTTACTTTCTTACCAAAGTGTGTAATCACCAATCTCAATATACCACTGTCCTGATAAAGTGTTTATTGCTAAAGTATGTTTTCACCATAGTCTGTCTTTGGACTTCTTAACTCCTCTCTATTCCTCTGTGAATGTGTGTGAGATCATTTCAGGTTGAAAGGTCAGCCTTGAATGCACATAAATAACTCACACCCTTCCTGGCTGCACACTTCACTTACCCTCTCCTCAAACCCAAGGCAAGGGAACTACCATCCATTTCCTATTAATGTCTTGACCCACCAGCAACACTTCTCTGCCTCCTGCTGCTCCAGAGCATCTCTATCTAGGACCCAGCAGCACCACCTCCCCGACTCCCTACTCTCTTGCCTTTTACTGCCCGTGGGCATGTTCTCTGCCTGGTCCAAGCAACACCACTTCCCCAATGCAGGTCTGGATGTAAAACTCTGGTCATAAATAGAAACAGACTCTATGGTCATCAGAGGAGACTGATATAGAGTCTTCATCACAGACAATACAGTCTTCTACCACTCGAGCTGAAGATCTCCCTCACCTGTGAGCAAATAGCAAGACCATCTACTAGCACGGTACATGATCACAAACACCAAAACTCTGTTGCACTGACAGGAGGTAGACAAAGTGAATTTAGTTCCTAATTAACAGTCATCCACAATAAAAAAGCCATCACCACAAACAGCATTAACTGACACCCTTTGTTGACATTAGCATCAGAAAGCACCAAAATTGAATGGGTTTGGAGCTGGAGCTCCAAACATTTAGATATGGTTCCTCCAAATCAGTAGTGAAACATATTTGTGGAGTGGGGTCAAAGGGTTTGCACAACTGTTGTCTGTACTACAACTGTTCTTTGAATACAAAGGACTTTGTCCCCTAGGGCTGTCAATATGACATCTCTTCCAAGCACAAAAGATATACCTTCTATGAAAAATATTTTAAAAGACAAATGTAAAAATAAAAAAACCTGATTTTATCATTGTGATTAGCTGAATCCAATGTGATAGTTGTGAATCAAACAAGCATGGTCATAGAAAGTGATGGGAAGATTTTGTAACAATTTGGCATAACCCAACATTAACACAATGTATTTTGTATTGGCAGAGTAGCAGTTTCACTGTAAAATATTTCACAATAATAAAAAGGGGATTTTTATCGCAACATTCAGGGGCCATACGTAACACCGGTAATAATCCCCAGAAAAAAATTAACACACAATAAAAGTGAAGGATGAGCCCCAGGAGAAATAAAATAAAGAAACGGAAACAGATGAAGTAGACAAATAGCATTAACACAGGAAAGCACCAGAGTATCTCAAAATGAAGAAAACAACTAGTGTGACCAGATGTCTTGATTTTATAGGGACAGTCCCAATTTTGGGGTCTTTTTCTTATACAGGCTCCTATTACCCCCCATCTCCTGTCCCAGTTTTTCACATTTGCTGTCTGGTCACCCTAAAAACAACCCTTAAAGCAGCAGTAAGCAAATTATACCATCTGTTCATAAATATAGAGCCCTATCAAACAGTGACTGAAGTGCCTTATGCAGGGTATCCATGGCTGGCAAAAATACATGAAAAGAACTACCATCTGAGACCCATAGGCTCTGCTCAAAAGCAATTATTACAAGTGCATCTAAAAACATAGCTGAGCTGCTCACACCACTTATAGTCTTATGTGAATCAGAGGTATAACTTTGGTTATACAATAGGTATCTTACACTACTAAACTGTATATGACAAAGCTCAAGTAAGATAAAAGAATCTAAAGACTTTGCAAACCTCAAGCCAAGAATGCAGCAACATCAAGGAAGGTTCAGTAATATTATTATCTGTGCTTTTACAAAATACAAAGATACCTAAATAGGAAGGATTCTTTACAGCGCAAAGGGTAATTATTAATCAACTTGGGTAACAGGTAACCAATGAAAAACAGTCAGCTAACTAAAATTATAGTGCTCCAGCTAGCTAATGGTTTCCTCACTACAACTTTTTTTCACCGATGAGTTCATTGATTGTGCAACTTGATCACTAACATCAGTAGCTAGACACTGAGATCTACATGTGACACGTTAGACAAAACAGCAGAGACAATCCTAATAAAATACACATTATGGAGATTTGGGGTCAGTTTCAAGATTTAGTAAAACAACTGAATTATCTATATTCCAGAATATAATTCAAATAAAGTACATATAGGAAAAGCAGCCAAACCTTTTGGGAGTTCATTCCATCCAGACAAAATTATACAGAAAAGAAACTAATATGCAACAGTCTCTATTAATGTGACAAACACACTAATTCCTATGGGAAAAAAAATCTCTGATGAAAAGTTGAGTAGGAACAATAGGGTCTGAGTCGTTTCTGAAAAAGTCTGCTGGTTAATGGAGATGGCCACTTAAGCAGAAATTCAACTACTTTTTTATCCTTGGTCTGAGTCTCAACAACGTCAAATTCTTCACACTGTGTTCATCAGACACTACACTGGGAGAAGAAATAGACACAGACAATCAATAAAACTAT
This sequence comes from Caretta caretta, assembly GCF_965140235.1. Classification (NCBI taxonomy): domain Eukaryota; kingdom Metazoa; phylum Chordata; order Testudines; family Cheloniidae; genus Caretta; species Caretta caretta. Next base: position 69,917,771 of record NC_134206.1, on the reverse strand, counting down.
GGAGATTTTTTGAAGCACAGCATCATAACGCTGCATGGATATTTAGGCCCTCAACCCTGAAGTGCTGAGCACCCTTAACTCCCAGGATGAACTCAACTCCTTATAGGGTATAGCCCGTAGTAAGAAATTAATGTTTGGCCATCAAGCAACATGGCTACTGCCTATAAGCAGTTTAAGGAAACACAGGTGAACTAACTATGTATGAGCTCGGAAGGCAAGCAGTTATCTCCTAGTACATTAAATGGCAATTCTGTTCTAAACAGAGACTATCACAATAGTATTGTGGGTTTCCTTTTTTATTATCTATCAGTAATTTTGAGGATCAAATGTTTGCCGTTAAAAATGTTTTTCTTGTGTCGGCACCTCAAACTCAGCTTGGGCTCTGAAAGTTGAGTCTTTCTATCTCAGTCATCATCACCAATAACACAATTTCTGCAGGAATAATTGAGCTCACAGTTGACTTTGGTGGGTTTGGAAATGTGCAAGTGATTGTAATTTAGCAAATAATTCCATTGATGGTGTACAAGATAGAATATAGGGTCTGATCCTGCACCATTAAAATCAATGAGAGTTTTACCATTAACTTGAATGGAAGCAGGGCTAGGAGGACTATAATGCACAGCTTGTTCCTACCTCTGTTAGCTCTGAAGCACTAGCAAAAGTAAAAAGCTGTAAATACTTATTTCTCTCTCTAAAGTGAGCAGTTCTAACTTTGAATACAGTGAGTGAGCTGATCTTTTGAGCAGGACAGTTCCAATTTTACAGTCACTTTCAGAGTACAACTGCACTTTAAACTGAAATGACCTTTGATATATTAAAAATAAATGTTTGGGGATGATGTTCAAACGGGGTTAACAAATCTTAAAATAAATGTCCAAAGAGATATTAATTTTATTAACAGTGAAGTGTTATCAGACAGATTAATTGTTTCCTTGAATTGAGACCATATATATCTTTGAAAAGACTATATAAAAGTGCAATTATATCACTGCCAACTAACAACGGGCAATGATGATGCCATAAAAGCTGAGTTTTGATACTTCTTTGAAGTTTTGTTCCTGAGTGAATTTATTTCTTTCTCAGCTAAAACATCATCACCATCTTAAAAATAAATGAGAATTTACTTTCTCAAGGAGGGAAATTTCATTTATAAAATACCAATTTAAGTCCAACAGTAAATATAAGAAGATTAAGAATTCAAGTGGATTTGAAAGATTTATCACATGCAGTGTATTGGAATTGGGGAAAAAATCCCTAAAAACAAATCTATCTTCTACTTGATTGTATTGAGAGATTTCTGCCCAATCAATTACTGTTGGAGGGTGATGTACGGGGTGAGTACATCTAGCTTTCGGATGTTATATTTTGTTGGTTTTTTTTTTTAAGGAACTGGCAATTTCATGCTATTTTCCTTCTCACAATAGAAAATTCCACCGGCTTTCACTAAGTGTGTAATAAGGCACCTGACAATTTTTTCAGACTTTGCTTTCGTATGTTTATCTGATTCATTTTGCCCAATCTCAGTTGTATGTTTGTGGGATTACAATAACTGTATTCAATTTCTGATACTTTTGGGCAGTGTTTCTTTAGAGAGACTATCTCAGTTCAGAGGCAAAATCTGGTTTTCAGTCAGGTCCTGCTTTTATCCAGTTTTCCAGCTGACTTGATTCATGCACAGAATTGACTCAGTGGCCCATCTGTATGCATACAGACCCAGTGTCCAGCCTTTCACCATCTCCAGAAAATTGACTTGTGTACTGGCCACAAAGAGGGAGCCTCACGCAATGTAGGCAACTCTTTGTAATAAAATGCTAGATTGGCATCTGTGTTTTATTAAAAAGAAAAATGTGCGGATAGTTTTAAAAAAAATATTTATTCCTCCATTAAATGTGTTCTGCGGATCAAAACATATAACACTCAAAAATTTGTAGGCTTACATGGAAAACTAAACTCCAAGATGTTGCTGTTCTCTTGCACATGAACAGACTGCTGACAGCTAATCTCCCTGATTATGCAAAAATGGAATTATAGCATGAATTACTGACAGGCTGGTGGGTTTGGATTCCCCACTTCAAAAGTATTGAATTCTTTCCTTTATGTTCTGTGATAAATGACCTACCTAGCTGTTCGGCCGTGCAGTGGAACAAGCGTAGAAGCTGACAAGACAACTGATGCTGGTGAGACAGCTGATGCTGGCAAAGTCTCACTGCAGAAGACACACACCCCTTCAATGAAAGCAGATTATCTCAATAATAAACAGTATTTCCTCTGTCTCAGATTTATACCTTATGAGCGGTTGTGTGTTGCCCTGCTGTGCATGAAAGAGCTCTATTCATTAAAAGTTATGTACGCTTGCATTAAGGAAGAAATAGGCAGGCTCATGTCTCATCAGGGAGCCTGTAAAATTTACATTAAATACACAAAAGAAACATGCTGCCCATACTTAGAAACATCTTCAGTGAAAATATGAGTCACGGGTATCTTTCCCCACCCACCAACCCACATTGCTTAACTTCTTGCAAGGGGTTTGCTGCACACAGACTGTGCACTGGAATTTTTTAAGAAAAGGAGAGCAGGCCAGATTTCCAGAATTGCTCAGGTATCTAAAAGGGATCTGCTGGGTGCTAAATAAGTGGCTGGATTTCAAAAGAACTCAAGCACCCATTGCGATAGGTAAAAGAAGGGACCACTTTTTCAAAAGTGCTCAGCACCCAGCAACTTCCCTTGTGGAATTGTAGGGGAGTAGTACTGCCTTGCACTGTGTGGATGGATAGTTTAGTGATCTAAACATCATGGAATGGGCGATGGGGCATGGATCACTTGATGATTACCTGTTCTGTTCATTCCCTCTGGGGCACCTGGCATGGGCCACTGTCGGAAGACAGGATACTGGGCAAGAGGGACCTTTGGTCTGATCCGGTATGGTCATTCTTAAAACTCTTATCCTCACTACAGTTGAAGGTTTGAATGTTGCAGAATCAACAGAACCCCTAATCCTTCTGTAACCTCCAAGCAGAGTGATCAGATGTCCCTATTTTATAGGGACAGTCCTGATAGTGAGGGCTTTGTCTTATATAGGTGCCTATTACCCCCAACCACCATTCCGATATTTCACACTTGCTATATGGTCACCCTACCCCAAGGAGCTTACCTACATTCCTGGATCTCTCTGTGCTTGTAACTCAGGGTTAGGCGCTGCTCCTGGGAGGAAGGGGGAGCAAGGGCAGACTCAGAGTCCATTAGGCAATCGAGAGGAGAGGCACTATTTTGAGGGATAAGGGCCCTTGTTGGTTTGCAGGAGGATAGCAGGTGTTCCTGGATGTTCACCATCATGTCTGTTCAGAGGAGGAGCAGTGCCTGAGAGAAAGGAAGGGGGCAGAGTCCAATGACTGACAAGTAAAAGCCCAGGAAGAAGAGCTAGCCTGATCAATAGGCAATGAGATGCCCACCCCACAGTTAGCTCCTGACTCCCAGGGTCCATACAGGGTTTCCCCCGAGATCTGGCCTCTGGGTGCCTGGAAGCAAGATCCCTCAAGCTTGGTCCTTTCCCTCTTCAAGGTGACTCCCAGTTTAAAGAGTTTTGCTGGGAGAACTCCCTACCCAGCCAGGCTAAGTTAGTGCTTTAGCTTTCTAGGTAAAATCTAACCACATGGCACCACTGCTCTGGCTTTTAGGTCAGGGTTGCCCAACTGCTGTGAGTGTGTCTGAGCACTAGGGTCAGAGATTAGAGTGAGAGGACTTTTAGTAGAGTTATTGTAATCTGCACCCTGAGCCCTGCACCCCTTTGTGGTGAGGAAAAATCCTGGGACCAGAAGCAGCCTGACTCCCGCACAAAGAGGATGCCTGCCAGCAGCAATCATCAGCCCCTCTGCACTGAATGAGGCGTCCAGATCCATCTCTGAACCTGAGGATCGTTTGTGGAGCTGTGAGTGCACCATCTTTTAGATAGGCAGGGAAATTGTTTGGGAAACCCCCTACTCCCTGAACTGTGTCCTCACACCAGGGGGCAAAGGGGCTGGGATTTTAGTACTGTTGCCTATTAAGCCCATGGAGGGATTTACCATCTTATCCCACATGTGAGTCTTTGGGGCTGCACTGAACCAAGTCAACCAAGTTGCTAGTTGCAGCTACAGAAGATATCATTGCCACAGGTCATCAAGGGCCTTTACAAAGTGCACATACGAACTGGACACTACATTTTATGTTTGCTATATCAAATCACGTGACTGGGGAAATTCATGCGTATTCGTGACCCTGAGAGTAGTGTTTTACCCTCTTATGTTATATTTACTTCCTGTTTAATATCATTACTCTGTTGAATATATTGTTTGTGTTATTTCTTGGGAGTATCCAAATATCTGGCAAGTAACTGTGGGTCACCCTGTGATTAGAATTTTTTAGAATCATAGAATATCAGGGTTGGAAGGGACCCCAGAAGGTCATCTAGTCCAACCCCCTGCTCAAAGCAGGACCAATTCCCAGTTAAATCATCCCAGCCAGGGCTTTGTCAAGCCTGACCTTAAAAACCTCTAAGGAAGGAGATTCTACCACCTCCCTAGGTAACGCATTCCAGTGTTTCACCACCCTCTTAGTGAAAAAGTTTTTCCTAATATCCAATCTAAACCTCCCCCACTGCAACTTGAGACCATTACTCCTCGTTCTGTCATCTGCTACCATTGAGAACAGTCTAGAGCCATCCTCTTTGGAACCCCCTTTCAGGTAGTTGAAAGCAGCTAACAAATCCCCCCTCATTCTTCTCTTCTGCAGGCTAAACAATCCCAGCTCCCTCAGCCTCTCCTCATAACTCATGTGTTCCAGTCCCCTAATCATTTTTGTTGCCCTTCACTGGACTCTCTCCAATTTATCCACATCCTTCTTGAAGTGTGGGGCCCAAAACTGGACACAGTACTCCAGATGAGGCCTCACCAATGTCGAATAGAGGGGAACGATCACGTCCCTCGATCTGCTCGCTATGCCCCTACTTATACATCCCAAAATGCCATTGGCCTTCTTGGCAACAAGGGCACACTGCTGACTCATATCCAGCTTCTCGTCCACTGTCACCCCTAGGTCCTTTTCCGCAGAACTGCTGCCTAGCCATTCGGTCCCTAGTCTGTAGCTGTGCATTGGGTTTTCTTCCAAGGTGCCCTGGTGACTCTGCCAGGAAGGAGTGAGGGGAGTGGAATAAATTCATATGGAAAGAAAATAAGGAAGTTGCACCCTGTTGAGAGAGAGGCAGAAGAACCCAGGCCTGTCCATCAAAACCCATAAGGAGATTGGCACTAAAGGAGGTAACCAGATGGATAGGGGAACTACACCTCCAAAGGCAGAAAGTGTGTTACAGTGCAGTTCTGCTAGCTCCACACACACAAAATTCAACATACTGTATTTAAATAATTAAACAAGTCTAGAAATGAACATTTAATGTTTCCAACAAATTCACTGTTACAGACTCACTGTACAGACTCACTAGTCATTCGCTATCATCCCACTAAGTTAGGCCACCCATAAAGGAAGAGTGGTTACCTGGACTCTATTGAAAAACGTTCTCATCTTTAACTTTATGTATATTATTGTGATGGATGTACAAACCCTACACCAGGCAAACAGCAGTTAAACAGCATCTCTTGGTGTAGGCAGACCCTCCTTGCCAGAAGCAGACTCTCCGAGCTGCACTTGTGGCAGTATGCCATCTTGGAGGAGCTTCAACAGGAGAAGCCCAGGTCACAAGGACTCAGTGCTGGAAAGTGGACATATCTCTTTCAACTAGCTACTAAAAGAGAGATCCACGTAAGAGAGGGCCGGCTTGCAGAACCCTTTGAACCTGGAAACTAATTGGGGAAATGGGGCCAGTTGAAGGAGAAGCTGAATGGGGCCCTACAGCTTGCCCGAGTTACAAATTCAGCTCCATGGAGGAGAGAGGCTGAGGGACTGCCTGAACCACCATCACAGCTCCAGGAGAAGTACCAGAAGGACTGTTTGAAATACAGACTAGCTACTGCTAGAGAGGCTGGGAGCAGCTTTGCAGAAGTTTCTCAGTAGTCAGGTTGGAAGAAGCTGTATGGCAGATCTAGCAGTGTTCACAGACCTGGGAAAAATCTTGAAAGCAGGGGAAAGTAAGAGCAGCCCAGTAAATGTTGGTGGGGTGGGGATTTGAAGGAACAATCCTTAGTCACCTAAAACAGGGTGGGAACCTAGAGAACGTGGTAGACCTGATTTCCCCTACTTCTCCCCCAGACCAACGGGAGAAGGGCAGACTGAAATAAACCAAGAATGACAAGCCCCAAATGCAGGATCTAGGTCTTCCACCCTCCAGGCTCCTTGCTCCAATGAGTCTCTAATTCTTTATCCAGAATTCAACAGCTTCAACTGGAGAGACTGAGGGAGCAACTCACCAGAATATCCTATAGTTCTGGGCACCAATCTGAGAGATGTCAACTCCCAGTTCAAATCCCTTCTCTCACCAGATGGAGGGAGGACTTGAAGCAGAGATCTCCAACATCCCAGATGAATCCCCTAACCACTGGACTAAAAGTTGTGAGGGAGATCCTCCTTCTTCCCAGGCCCTACCACCAAAAGAGGGGTCACAGCTGAGAATTGCTAGCAGAGATAGCTCCCTGAAAACCAGACTTAGGCACCTAACTTTGAGACACATCCCTCTTATTGGTATCTCCCTTTGTATAGCTTAGGTAGCTCCCTAGCATGCTGTTTGGTTTTTTTTTGTAAATCACAGTCTAAGGCGCCTCTCTCTCCCCATTCATTGCATAGGGAGCCTAGGTGTCTAATTCAAGCTTTGAGAATCAGTGATTTTTCTAGTGTCTTAACAGGTGCTGTTATGATCAGCAGCACAACACTTAACCCCTTTAGTGCATTCAGGCCAGAGAGATTAGGGTGACATGCCCATGGTCACAGGAAGTCTGTGGGACAGCCAGGCTTTGAACCCTGATCTCATGTCTTAATCACAAGACCATAGTAATATTCCTCAGGACAATAGATCCTAACATAGCAAATTATTGTGTTGCATATTGTGTTGCATGTCTACACTGCGGTTGGAGGTGTGTTTGCAGTATGGGCAGATATAGCCATGCTAGCTTTAATCCAGCTAGCATAGCTAAAAATAGCAGTGTTTGGGGAGAGGTGGATTCCTAAGGGAAGGATCCTGAGAAGCAGCACAGGCTTCACTGCAGGCTGTACAAGCTCACGTGGGAACCCTGGGTGTGCACTTGCATTGCTGAAGCCTTTACTGCTATTTTAGCTCTAATAGCAAAATGAAAGCTCGCGCGGGTGTGCCTCCCTGCGCTACAGTCACATCACCAATTGCAGCATAGACATATGCAGAGGGAGATGTACCTCCTGCATATATTTATACATATGTTTCTCACACACATAGATTCTCATCTATGCAGGCCTTCATTCAAATACACTTCAGGCCTGAATTTAAATTAATTTGCTAATTTCACTTAGAGGAGAAGGGAAGAAAAATACATAGTACGCAACCTAAACTGCAAAGTGAAAACTCAGTTGTAATGATCACGCGTCACCTGGATTCACGCCAATATATGAAAAACTGGCTTGAAACCATAAATCAGTGTTAGAGTTGATTCAATGAAAACTCTAAACCATCCTACTTGAAACCTTTTGTCAAGCTTTATATAAGGTTGAGATTTTCAAAGGGGCATAAGAAATTAAGAGTGCTCAACACCAACTGGGAGCTGGACATCCAACTCCCTTAGGGCTTCGCTAAGCATGGAGTAGTTTCTGATTAATGCCATGTTTGGATACAGTTAATCAGGAACAGTTAACCAGGGTCAATTAATCAGGAACAACTCCATGGGCACATCTACACAGACAAATGTACATGTGTTCATGCGTGAGCTTGTGCTTTAACCTACAAAGCTCATGTCTCAAGGTGAGTAGAGGGTGGGTAAGCTAGTACACCTCAGGATGTGGATAAGTACACACCTTAGGCTGTAGCATGGCCTCATGCCCGTTTGCTGTGTGAACAGGGTCCGGGGCACATACCATGTCTTGTATTTCATTAAACCTCCATCTACTACACACTGAATACTTTTCCTCCTGACCTCACACAATGTAGGTCCCTGTACCTCTGTGCACAGGTAGTAGCATGCTGCATTGACTGATGACAGCAGAACAGCTTTCCACTGAACTCTTTACAAATGAAAATGGATTCAACTCCAAGAGCTGGAGCTTAGCCCACCAACCAAACCCAGGTGCTGATCAGCGTGGGCAGAGTATACTTCCTCCACAACTTCTCCTGGAGTGGCAGGAACACAGACTTACACCAGGAAACTTCATGGGGGCTAGAGCAGTCATACATTCAGTGGACTCCATCCCAGTGCCAGGAACGCATGAAGCACACAAGGCTCCTGTACAGTAAGGCCAAAGACTTCAAGAGTCAGGCCAGGGAGGCTCATCATACATACCCCTTCTATGAGGAGCCTGCCTGGGTGCTGTCAAAGCCACCATGTACTGAGCCTGAAGTAGCTCCTGATCCCTTCCTCAACCCTGCCAGCCTCATTGTCCAAGAGGGCAAGGAGGCAGGAGGGTCCATGGAGGATGCCCCAGAAGGCCCGCAGGATGAGGAGCATGTGATTCTGCACCTTTACCCAAAGGAGCAGGTTGAAGAAGTTCCCTCCCCTGATGAACCTGAGGAGGACACCAAGCCAGAGGAGGAACCAGAACCAAAGGTTGGTAAGTTACAATTCCGCCCCCTCCCCCAAGCATGTCCCCCTCTTGCTCTGGTGCTAAATTCCCAATTTTAAGATCAAAGGCGTTTGAAGTAGTGTGCACTGATGTTTCCTCCTGAATAATGTGCCAAACATTGCTTTGTCTCTGTGTGTTTCAACCGCAGTGCAGCATTCACATCACTGTCATGCCCTATCCCTTTACCAAACTCTTCCAACTCCCCCCACCGCTCCAGCCAGCCCTCCTCTCAGCTCCACTTCAAAATAGTCCTCTAGTGAGACAGAGTTCTAAATCAATGATTCGATTGATTTCTGATGAACTACAGTTATGAATTTGGCTTCTAAAGCTATTTTTTCAAACACATTATAAAGGAAAAATCATTGTGCCCAGTGTGTTTTTCTCAGACAGGAGCGAGACAGCGATGGTACTGGCAGCATGCAGGTCAGGGAGTGGAGGGTGGGTTTGGAAAAGTGCCAGATGGGGAAGGGAACAGAACACAGCTGTAAAAAAATTTACAGTTGATTGTTTAAAGAAAAGTTAGTTACAGCAGTCTGTTTTCCCTTGGAAGATTACAGTGTTTTGATAAGTCTCTATCCCTGGTGTTTTCCCTTTTCTCTGAAACAGCCATGCTGCACAAGTCAGAGAGAGTGGGGGTAGAAGAAGGATCTGAACTGGCAGTCAGATAAAAATACTGTAGTGTCTTTTTCTAGTTGTCTGAGGCAAGGGGTTGTGGTGCTGAGCTGAATCTTCAGGAAACCTAGTGAAGTTGTAGTGTGTCTTTCTTTCTCTGTCCATTTCACTGTTAGGCAAGCACAGGGCCAGGACTTTCAGGTAAAGCCAGCAGGGGGAGGGGAGAGTTCATGGTTCAGATCATCTTTTGCATGAAATCTCCCTATGCTAGCTAAAAATGTAATCAGTATTCAGTGGAATTGCCTCCTAAACCTGTAAGTATGTTTCAGCAAACTTCTGTTGCAGCAGAAACTCCAGCTGGTTCTTCAGGTTCACTGGCAGTGCAAATCGGCTTGGTACACCTTTGAAGCTGACCAAACCCCTATCTAGAGCGATAACTATTAGCAGAAACGTCTCTCTGGCACAGATTGCTGGCTCTCCTACAAAGGCCTGGAAAGTCACTTCTGTTTTCCATTCTGGTACCTTGAAAAGAAGCTGTGTTCTCCAAATTATGGCCAGGCTTAAGGGAAGAATATAGGCCCTGGAACATAGCCCCCACCTCCTCCGACTCCCACTGAGACAATATGAACATTGTAAATTGTAAAAAACAATGTGGGGGAATTTCTCAGTTTGTTTCAAAGAGCAAAAATATGTTCCTCTTCTCTTCGAATTGGCAGAACCTTTGGCTCCCACTAAGAGGTCAAGAACAGCACCCGAGAGACAGTTGAGGGAGACAGAGAAGGATCCAGAAGCATCTGCTCATAGGAATGGACAGGAGAAAAAGGGAACAATTTGAATTCCTCAGAGCACAGGAGGAGTGATCTCTCCAGCTGAAGGGGACACTTATGAACTGGTTCATGGACAAAGGGACATGCCAAAGGGAATGGGAACATTCCCAAATGGAGAAGCTTATTGAACTGGTGGCTGCAAGAATGAGATGTCCACCTGTTGCTGAGGCCCCAGAACCTGCCCATCAGCCACCACTGCTGCCTCTTCCAGCTGCCACTCAGGGTGCAGGTGAGCCAGAGGATCCTGTTGCAGTGACCTCTAACTCTCTAACTGACTGACCAGGAGGAGAATACTGACCCTGCAGGAGTACCGGAACACCGCTGTGTATTGACTCCCAAAACCCCTCACAGGAGACATCCCTAGTTTTTAGCAAAAGTCACTGTCCTCCTTCACTCACCGTTTCTGAGGAGGCAGACAAGATTGATGCAATGACATTAAACTGTGGGATATGTTCTCAGTTGTGAACAGTTACTTTGGTAACAATATTTTGTAGTTCTTATTTCAAAATCTTTCCATTAAACCTTCTACTTCACACTTTTATTAAATAGTATATTTTGTTTAACTGTGTGTTGGTCCTCCTTCCTAATAATGAACAGAAGGTGGTTTTGGTTTGGTTTTGCTCTTGAATGGGGCACAAGCTTCCAACCTCATGTAATGGAACAGCATGTAAAAAAATCTGATGCCATCATAGTACTAATATTTTTGACTTTTCCCTCACCCCCAAGATTCAGAAATATCTTAAGCCACACAGAGACATGGGAGGAATGGGAAAAGCACAAGATATGGTGTTATGTGCTTTAAGAAGCATATACTGTTTTTCTATATATTGGATACCTAAAACACACAAAACAGGCTGAAAAATGTCTGAAGGCTGTGGTTTTCAATCTGTGGTCCGTGGACTCCATGGAGTCTACAGACTATGTCTAAGATTTCCAAAGGGGCTGGCACCTCCATTCAAAATTTTTTAGGGGTCTGCAAATGAAAAAAAGATTGAAAACCACTGTCTTAAGGCTTTATTACACACATTGAAAATCAAATCAAGACCCAGTAACAAAGAAAGTGGGAACATACCAGGCAATACTGGTGTCTGCCAGCACCTTTCCTCCTCAGAAAGATAAACTGTTTCAACCATACCAGGGATTAGTGCTCTCTAAAAGCCATCAATTGCACTTAGCACTGTTGATAATAAAAAGTCAATAAACAGAATGGGTTGCAGTACTCTCTAACCAAAGCAGACCATCATAAGCACGTTAAAAAATGCAAGTGCTCTGGCTAGGAGAGCTAAAGTCTGAATGATGCACATTGTACAATGGCTGCTTAACAACACAGCTGCCATCCTCCACAGCACAAACCCAACCCCAAGGTGATAACCCAGTGGAGGTGCCCTGTTACAACTGTCTTTAGTTTGGACAATGTCACCCAAATGAACAACTAATAAGAGGAACAAATCCCTCACAGAGGTCCATAGCCCCATAAGTGTGTTCCAGTATTTCCTTATGTGCATGTCTGGCAGTTTACAGGGTATGAAGGTGTCCCTCAGCAGGACACACTCAGATGTCATCCTCTTCCTTCCTACTTTGCCAACATGTGAGCTCATGTGTCTTCCCTGATTTCCCTTGACCACTGGGTGGGATCCAGTGCACATGGGTGGGATCCAGCTAACTGTACAGAGTTTGTAAACAAGACTTGTCCTGAGCCCATTTGGGATGGAAACACTCCCCTTTATCCTCACAAACGTTATATAGTGCACAGCAAGCAATGATTACATGAACAGCATTTGCCACATTGGCATACAGATGGGTGTATAGGCAGTGCCAACAAGCTTTCAGCCTACACAATGCACACTCCATGGCCACTCTGCAGCTACTTAGCTTTTAATGGAATTCCCTTTTTCCAGGCTAATTGAGGTACAGTTTCATGAGCCAAGATAGGAATAGGTATACAGGGTCTCTCAAAATAACAGCTGGCACAGACATGCTGTACAGAACCATATAATTTCTGGGGAACTAAATCCCTTCTTTGCCCCTTCAAGTACAATCCTGATCTCAGCACCCTGCTCTCATGAACTTTTCCAGTGTTTCCTGCATTATACTCAGGAATCTGCCTGCATGGTCTACTAAGCCTTGCAGAACAATTGAATAGTAATCTTTTTTGGTTCACATACTCACTTGCCCTTTGTGGTGGGCAAAGTATTGGGATGTGGGTGTGAAGTAATAATTTAGTAGTAAGCAAACCGCATTACTTATTAAGGTCAATCACTTAAATTGTTTGCATGTGCAGAAATTAAAATAAAATGTTAAGCTAACTGTGTATTTGACATCTTACTTGCCAAATGAAGGTTATATTCTCAATACAGACAGAAAGAATTAAAACTGGCAAAGGTGATACTGTTAATGCAAATACAACCTCTGACATCAACAGTAATATTTTAGTGGAATATTTTCCTCTCTCAGTAATTCATCATTTGGATGTGGACACATAGTTGGCTCAGACTCCTTTCAAGTTAGAGAAGAAATAATGATGATCTACAGTGTAAAGCAGTTTGGGGGTCTAGCAGTAACAGTGACCTCATAATCAATTAAGGGTATTTAACCAATTCACAGTTGCAACAGTGCACAATTGCAGGTTTCTGATGGAGTCATCTTTGCTCCCGCATTCACCGATAAAGACATTTCTGACTCCTATCCTTTTCAGCTGTCCAAAAGACTATGCCCTTTCCACTGATATATGAAACTAGCCACTCTGGTCTGTGCCTCTCTCATCTCCAGGATGAACTGTTGTAACACATTCTGCCCCAGACTGACCTTAAAAGCTATCTGAAAGCCGCAGCTGGAAAATCTTATGCAACTTTAATTATAGTAGTCACTGCCATTCAAGCTATGTAACACTTGTAGAAGAGATAAGGCCCTATGCTCTGGAACATGGCCAGTCTCCTACTTTGTCTCTTTCATCCCCCATCTCCAGAAGCCCACTCAATTCCTTCTGCATGGAACTCCAGTGGAGCAAACTCCATGGGGTTCCCCAGGGGAAGGTATGACACTGTGGTGATTTCCCCTTTCATCCAAGCAGGGACCTACATCCCAAGGGACACACTCTGACCCATTAAGAACATCCCCTTGATTTGCAAGATGAATTTTTCTGTGTGTATTCTTTCAAGAAGAGTTTGTGCCTGGTTATCAATGTTGCTTATGTGATCTGAGTTTTTAGGTGGCAGTACATAAGAATGAAGATCTGCTCACAGCAGATGGTATTAGTTGTGCCTTCTAATTCCATTGCAAGTTGTGGGAAAGAGTGACATAGCTGGAGAGTTGTAATATGGTTTCATCTAAAGGCTTGTATAACAGGTCATCTTTGACTTCTGAATGTCTCTACACTGAGATCCTGATCCTACACACCTTACTCAGGCAACACTCACAGTGAAATCAGTATAACCTTTGTCTGAATAACGAGGGCAGAATTGTCCCCAGAAACAGTATTCTTGAGCAGTCAACATGCTTCTTTATAAAGAAGTGTGAACCAAGTAACAGATTTGCTGAATGGAACACATATTGGACATAACTGGAGAGCTGATTATTTCTGAATATAAATCAGATAATATTCAACTGTAGATGATTTGGGATTGTATGGATCAGAAAGAAATTAGGAGCTAAAGGGGTTAGAGCATGCTAAATCAAATGCTCAAGCTAGAGTTGAACTTTTAGTCATGTGACCTCTGTGATGGCCCTTTTCCATCTAATCTTTAGCTGTTCTGAGTGCAGTCTGGAAGCATTTTTTTGCTTTTCTCTCAGTGATTCCCTAAAATTGGCTAGAAAAGGGGGGAAAAAATCACTCTTTATGTCTCAAATTACTTATATCTGAAGTTGTGTTTCAGAGTAGCAGCCGTGTTAGTCTGTATTCACAAAAAGAAAAGGAGTACTTGTGGCACCTTAGAGACTAACCAATTTATTTGAGCGTAAGCTGCATCCGATGAAGTGACCTGTAGCTCATGAAAGCTTATGCTCAAATAAATTGGTTGATCTGAAGTTGTGCTACTCCTTTGTCAATAGAGTTTTGCAACTCAGTGGAATTTCTCAAAGAGTAAAACAACCACTCAACATGAGTAAAGATAGTGGAATCTGGCCCTACAGTTTTTATATTATATATTTTTAAAATTAATTAACACCCAACAGAGCACAGCAGCATGGTGATACACAGCAGATATACTGTATTATAACTAGGCTGAAAGCTCTGACCCTTTGAATTCTAAAACCTGCTGCCCATCAGTGTAAATGCACTACTGCCTATCTTCTAGCTATTCTCGTTTGCTGTTCCCTTTTGCTTTTTCAGTTGCGGGACCCTGCCCTCCCAAGTCTGTCTGCATATCACAGTCCATATTGCTCACAACTACTCCTGAAGGGTACAGACACCTGTGTGACAGAAGGGAGAAAAATATCAGCTGTTGGCCCTTGCAACGCTGCTGTTCTCACTCCTCTGCCCATCCCTGTTCATATTTTGTCATATTTGATAATTTGCCAAAGCTACATCAGGATATTTCTGAATAAAAATCTCTCTCACTATGAATATTACTTGAATCCCAATATCACCCTTTTTACCCATCCATGCTATTTTCTTGCCTAGTTTCCTACTGTCACATCTATCCTATAGAATACTGATAGGCATTTTATAAATACCCAAGACCTCAATCTTTCAGGCAGATACGTATATGTTATGCCCTCTGCAGAGTCCCATTTAAGTCAATGTGCAGGCATAAGGGTCTACTTGTGTGGATCCCTTTGCAAGATCAGGTCTAAGGACAGTGGGATACTGAGAATCTATATTTCCCATTGAATCTAAACCCCCACTTTGTACTATGTGTTCCATCTTCATCCTACCCTATCTTTTTTATTGTAATCTCGCTCATGCCCCTCATTTGAGAATTCGCACTGATGCCAGCAGGACTGCTTATATGAGAAAAGTGAGCAGGATACAGACCTTTACCCAGCCCATTATCATAAGTATCAATTCTGTGTCAATCCTGTACAATAACTGAGTCTTTTTCTGTATTGCTTAAAATGACAGGATATCACCAGATGTGTGGCTGAAGCAATGAACCTATTAATAGGCAGATTATTATTGTCAGGGCATGAGTTTCTCTTTTTCTAAAACAACTGTAGGTTACCGACAAAAATCTGCTTGACTATCTAGTAAATATGTTCTTAAACTACTACCAACCAGATATGCAGAGCTGATCCATCTGCATCACATGGCATATGGCAGTTTCTTTACTGAGTGTGTGGAGAAGGAGATATATTAGAGATTAAGTCCTCAGCACACTTAGGAAACATTTTATCAGATAATGGTGTGAGCATAATGCAATATGTGCAAAAAGATGACACCACTTTGACATTGGTTAAACTAATTCTATGTCCACATGCATGATGATAACCAAGCCACTGAAAATGTATTGGGCCCTGCAAGTACCAGATATAAACTTAGATCAGTGAAAATATGTTCAGCATAAATACCAAGTTGCAGGCCCTGGCTTCATTCGCTTTCCTCTCCCAACTCACTTCAGCAACATATTTTTATGTTTCCATCTCCATATTTTTGCCATAGCCTCTAATAATTGAACACAAGTCCAATGAAATGGGGCACTGTTAAATTAAATCTGAGCTAGACTTTTATAAAAATGAAAGGACAACAGAAATATTTCTACATCTAGAAAAAAAATCCAGTGAAAACCATTCTTTTCAAACAAACATTCCCTGCAATGTTTGAAACTTAGGCACTGTAGTATTTAGGGCCAGATCTAGCAAAGCATTGAAGCATGTGCTGAACTTTAAGCATATAAGTAGTGTGACCCTTCTGCTAGGAGTTGTTGGCAGCAAAAAGAGCTGGGTTCAATTTTGTAGGGGTTTCTTCTAATGTCTTAAAGAATGCCAGCTCGAGCCTCCGTACAGAGCCTGGGGAACTGTATACAGCACCCTGGGCACCTGTGTTGAGTAATACATCCCTAGGTGCAAGCATGGACTCCAGGAGTTTCAAACAAAGAGAACTTTACTAAAGGAAGGCAAGAGGAAGAAGGGACAACAGAATGAAACTGGGAAAGCCAGCAATTAATACATTAACAATACTAGACCCAGTCTCAGTCCTCCTCCGTCAGTTGTGAATGGCTGATGTGTTCTACCCATTTCCCTCCTCCCCAGCTCCTCACTCAGTTTGTGTCCAGGATTGATGGAGTCCAGGGATTCTGGATGTCTGCGCTGCTCTGGAGACTCTACCACCTGACCCAGCTGAGGTGATTTTGATTGCTGGGTAGGGAGGCCAGCACTAGAGTCCTTTAGGTGAGCTACTACTCTCTGTGATTTTAACCCAACCTACCTCCACTCTTCACTGTCCACCATCTCAAATCCTCCTCAGCTGTCATCTACCACTTGGAAGCAGCCTCAGCACAGCTCTTTAGAGAAGAATCAGTTGTCTAAAGGATCATTAACAGAGTCTTTACCACCACACAGGGACTTCCAGCAGAAGTCAGATACCTCTCTCCTTTCTCTCTTTCTCCCTTCCCCCGCCCCTCCCCCCGGCCCATTTTTAGACTTGTCCAGGCTCCCTTTCCCAACTGTGCTTGACTGCAGTCTTTGACACCAAATGTACCCAGGGTCACCCTGACAATCTCTTTCCCTCCATTTCCCAACAGGGTCAATAGCATTAAATTGCCCACAAACACAAAATTTAACTGTATTTTAACTAAAATGCAAATGAGGCCCAGGCCATTCAGTCAAGTCCTATTGCTCACCAAGAGATGCCAGCAGAGAGTTCCCTCTCTGATGCAGCCCATATCCAACGGAATGCTCAAGTAGCTCTGGCTTGTTCTTCTCTCTATTCTCCAACAAGTGTCAACAGTGAGCCCCTACTCTCTCGGACTTCAGGCCACTGAATTTACAGTAGTCCCATTATTCACACTCTTGAAGTCAGTGGGACTACCTAGGTGTTTAAAGTTCAGCATGTGCTTAAGGGTGTTGCTGGACCAGAGCAATAGAATCTTAAAGTTAAAATGACTACAAAGAAAAGCACAACTAACTTAATTGATTAGCATTGTCCAAGCCAAGAAAAATACAAAAGTCAACAAAGAGCATAAAAATAGCAACAAGTAAATTGATTTTTCCCAATTTTTCTAATTTAATAAGTTAAGGTGAAATCAATAACCTAACTAAGTAATCTGTTTACAACATACAAATTTTCAAGCTTTAAGAAATCTTTGTCATCCTGCTACTGCAGGATAGCTCCATGTAGAAAATTATCAGTGTTGAATCCACTCCAGTTTTAGATGTAAGTGATGGTTCTTCTGCCGCTCATCTTGGGAGGCTAATTCCTTACATAAGGAATTTTTTCTGATATTCAAACTAAATATTCTGTTACTTGCTGCTGCCACAGTTTTACACTCCTTATGTCTCATGCATATATCTTTGGTTTCTCTTCCAGGCTTTCAGGTGATTCCTAGTGCTGATGAGATAATGCATCCACTCAGATACCACAGTGATGGGCACAGTGTAAAGACCCGAACAGAATAAAATACTAGTGACAGGACTCAGGCATTAATTTTTCAGATAGTTTTATTTACCTGGGGCTGCAGGTAGTTTTAATGCACCATCTATATTCTTCACTTGTTTTTAGTTTTGTTCTGTTTAGTTTTTACCCAAGGGTATTCTGCAGTATGCATACATAAATGGTTACATGGTCAAGTATTTCAGCCTTGACTTAACTCCATGGTGGATAAAAGTGAAACATATGCCTCCTGATTTCATGAAAGTATGAAACACCCCAAAGAATGTCCTTCTGTGAGTTAATATATCCAACAGTTTTATAAGCATGTGAATATACCATAGGTCAGTCGTAGAAGCTGCTCCTGTAACTAGTCAAACCATTTTAGCAGGCTTTGCTTGTCAGTTCTATCTTTCTTAGTGTGATCCAACAGTGACAGAAAACGATGGATACTATCTATCTTGGCTGACAAAAAAACTGGGGTTTAGAGCTAATGATTCTTTCCTGCCAAAATTAAATTTATATGCCAGGTTTTGCCTTTTCCTCTCAAGAGCAGTTTATAGATTACGTTTCAAAACAAAGGTGCCTACAGGGTCTTACCCAAGCTAAGGCATCTATTCAACAATAAACAGGATTTCCTTTGGGGGACAACAAGAAAGTTTTATAGTTGACTTAATACATGCAAAGCCTAATCTTAGCCCTGGTCTACACTAGGACTTTAGATCGAATTTAGCAGCGTTAAATCGATTTAAACCTGCACCCGTCCACACAATGAAGCCCTTTATTTTGACTTAAAGGGCTCTTAAAATCGATTTCCTTACTCCACCCCTGACAAGTGGATTAGCGCTTAAATCGACGTTGCCGGCTCGAATTTGGGGTACTGTGGACACAATTCGATGGTATTGGCCTCCGGGAGCTATCCCAGAGTGCTCCATTCTGACCGCTCTGGACAGCGCTCTCAACTCAGATGCACTGGCCAGGTAGACAGGAAAAGAACCGCGAACTTTTGAATCTCATTTCCTGTTTGGCCAGCGTGGCAAGCTGCAGGTGACCATGCAGAGCTCATCAGCAGAGGTGACCATGATGGAGTCCCAGAATCGCAAAAGAGCTCCAGCATGGACTGAACGGGAGGTACGGGATCTGATCGCTGTTTGGGGAGAGGAATCCGTGCTATCAGAACTCCGTTCCAGTTTTCGAAATGCCAAAACCTTTCTGAAAATCTCCCAGGGCATGAAGGACAGAGGCCATAACAGGGACCCGAAGCAGTGCCGCGTGAAACTGAAGGAGCTGAGGCAAGCCTACCAGAAAACCAGAGAGGCGAACGGCCGCTCTGGGTCAGAGCCCCAAACATGCCGCTTCTATGATGAGCTGCATGCCATTTTAGGGGGTTCAGCCACCACTACCCCAGCCGTGTTGTTTGACTCCTTCAATGGAGATGGAGGCAATACAGAAGTAGGTTTTGGGGACGAAGAAGATGATGAGGAGGAGGTTGTAGATAGCTCACAGCAAGCAAGCGGAGAAACCGGTTTTCCCGACAGCCAGGAACTGTTTCTCACCCTAGACCTGGAGCCAGTACCCCCCGAACCCACCCAAGGCTGCCTCCTGGACTCAGCAGGCGGAGAAGGGACCTCTGGTGAGTGTACCTTTTAAAATGCTATACATGGTTTAAAAGCAAGCATGTGAAAGGATTACTTTGCCCTGGCATTTGCGGTTCTGCCTTTGCAAAAGGTTTCTGGGGAGGGCAGCCTTATTTCGTCCTTCATGGTAGGACACTTTACCACTCCAGGCCAGCAACACGTACTGGGGAATCACTGTAGAACAAAGCATTGCAGTGTATGTTTGCTGGCATTCAACCAAAATCCGTTCACGCGGTGGGAGGAGGCAAAATGCGACCTTGTAACGAAAGCACATGTGCTATGTATGTAATGTTAACTTTCAAGGTTTACCCTGAAAGAGTGTAGCCACTGTTTTATAAAATGTGTCTTTTTAAATACCGCTGTCCCTTTTTTTTTCTCCACCAGCTGCATGTGTTTCAATGATCACAGGATCTTCTCCTTCCCAGAGGCTAGTGAAGCTTAGAAAGAAAAAAAAAACGCACTCGCGATGAAATGTTCTCCGAGCTCATGCTGTCCTCCCACACTGACAGAGCACAGACGAATGCGTGGAGGCAAATAATGTCAGAGTGCAGGAAAGCACAAAATGACCGGGAGGAGAGGTGGAGGGCTGAAGAGAGTAAGTGGCGGGCTGAAGAGAGTAAGTGGCGGGCTGAAGACAGGGCTGAAGCTCAAAGGTGGCGGCAGCGTGATGAGAGGAGGCAGGATTCAATGCTGAGGCTGCTGCAGGACCAAACCAGTATGCTCCAGTGTATGGTTGAGCTGCAGCAAAGGCAGCTGGAGCACAGACTGCCACTGCAGCCCCTCTGTAACCAACCGCCCTCCTCCCCAAGTTCCATAGCCTCCACACCCAGACGCCCAAGAACACGGTGGGGAGGCCTCCGGCCAACCAGCCACTCCCCCACAGAGGATTGCCCAAAAAAAAGAAGGCTGTCATTCAATAAATTTTAAAGTTGTAAACTTTTAAAGTGCTGTGCTTAAAGTGCTGTGTGGCATTTTCCTTCCCTCCTCCACCACCCCTCCTGGGATACCTTGGTAGTCATCCCCCTATTTGTGTGATGAATGAATAACGAATGCATGACTGCGAAGCAGCAATGACTTTATTGGCTCTGCAAGCAATGATTAAAGGGAGGAGGGGAGGGTGGTTAGCTTACAGGGAAGTAGAGTGAACCAAGGGGCGGGGGGGTTCATCAAGGAGAAACAAACAGAACTTTCACACTGTAGCCTGGCCAGTCATGAAACTGTTTTTCAAAGCTTCTCTGATGCGTACCGCGCCCTCCTGTGCTCTTCTAACCGCCCTGGTGTCTGGCTGCGCGTAACCAGCAGCCAGGCGATTTGCCTCAACCTCCCACCCCGCCATAAACGTCTCCCCCTTACTCTCACAGATATTGTGGAGCACACAGCAAGCAGTAATAACAGTGGGAATATTGGTTTCGCTGAGGTCTAAGCGAGTCAATAAACTGCGCCAGCGCGCCTTTAAACGTCCAAATGCACATTCTACCACCATTCTGCACTTGCTCAGCCTGTAGTTGAACAGCTCCTGACCACTGTCCAGGCTGCCTGTGTACGGCTTCATGAGCCATGGCATTAAGGGGTAGGCTGGGTCCCCAAGGATACATATAGGCATTTCAACATCCCCAACAGTTATTTTCTGGTCTGGGAATAAAGTCCCTTCCTGCAGCTTTTGAAACAGACCAGAGTTCCTGAAGATGCGAGCATCATGCACCTTTCCCGGCCATCCCACGTTGATGTTGGTGAAACGTCCCTTGTGATCCACCAGAGCTTGCAGCACTATCGAAAAGTACCCCTTGCGGTTTATGTACTCGGCGGCTTGGTGCTCCGGTGCCAAGATAGGGATATGGGTTCCATCTATAGCCCCACCACAGTTAGGGAATCCCATTGCAGCAAAGCCATCCACTATGACCTGCACATTTCCCAGGGTCACTACCCTTGATATCAGCAGATCTTTGATTGCGTGGGCTACTTGCATCACAGCAGCCCCCACAGTAGATTTGCCCACTCCAAATTGATTCCCAACTGACCGGTAGCTGTCTGGCGTTGCAAGCTTCCACAGGGCTATCGCCACTCGCTTCTCAACTGTGAGGGCTGCTCTCATCTTGGTATTCATGCGCTTCAGGACAGGGGAAAGCAAGTCACAAAGTTCCATGAAAGTGCCCTTACGCATGCGAAAGTTTCGTAGCCACTGGGAATCGTCCCAGACCTGCAACACTATGCGGTCCCACCAGTCTGTGCTTGTTTCCCGAGCCCAGAATCGGCGTTCCACAGCATGAACCTGCCCCATTAGCACCATGATGCATGCATTGTCAGGGCCCATGCTTTCAGAGAAATCTGTGTCCATGTCCTGATCACTCACGGGACCGCGCTGACGTCGCCTCCTCGCCCGGTATCGCGTTGCCATGTTCTGGTGCTGCATATACTGCTGAATAATGCGTGTGGTGGTTAATGTGCTCCTAATTGCCAAAGTGAGCTGAGCGGGCTCCATGCTTGCCGTGGTATGGCGTCCGCACAGAAAAAAGGCGCGGAACGATTGTCTGCCGTTGCTCTGACGGAGGGAGGGGCGACTGACGACACGGCTTACAGGGTTGGCTTCAGGGAGCTAAAATCAACAAAGGGGGTGCCTGTACATCAAGGAGTATTTCAGGCAGGACTGCACGGAGGGTTCCAATAAGAAATGGTGCACCTAAGTTATCGTTGTTATTGGAACAAGGAGGTTAGCCTGGCCTCTGATTGATACATGGCTAGATTTACCTCGCTGCACCTTCTCTGTGAGTGACTGCAGTGTGACCTAGAGGAATGAGTCCCCTAGACAGGGGAGGAGGCAAATGAGTACAAAACAAATCTGGTCTATTTCTTGTTTTGACCCACTCCATCTATCTTTTACATCTTTGGCTGGCAGCAGACGGTGCAGAAGGACTGCATGCCATCCACATCTCATGGCTGCTCGGCAGAAGATGGTACAGTACGCCTGCTAGCCATCCCCATCTCTTGCCTGCCTGGCAGAAGATGGTGCAACACGACTGCTAGCAATCCTCATCTCTTGCCTGCCTGGCAGAAGATGGTACAGTACGACTGCTAGCAGTCCGTATCGCCTGCCTGCTCACCATAAGACGGTTCAATAGGACTGACTGCAGGACTAAAGAGAATGACCTGGTCAAGTCACTCCAAATGTAGTCCCTGCGCCCATGTCTGCCCAGGCGCTCCCAGCCGACGCGGCCAGGAGCACCTCGGACACGATGAGGACGACTACCAGTCGTATTGCACCGTCTGCTGCCAGAAGGCAAGGGGTTACTGCTACTGTGCAGCAAAGCCGTACCGCGTCTGCCAGCACCCAGGAGACATAGGGTGACGGTTACCTGAGCGGGCTCCATGCTTGCTGTGGTATGGCGTCTGCACAGGTAACTCAGGAAAAAAGGCGCGAATTGATTGTCTGCCCTTGCTTTCACGGGGGGAGGGAGGGAACGGGAGGCTGACAATATGTACCCAGAACCACCCGCGACAATGTTTTAGCCCCATCAGGCATTGGGATCTCAACCCAGAATTCCAATGGGCAGCGGAGACTGGGGGAACTGTGGGATAGCTACCCACAGTGCAACGCTCCGGAAGTCGACGCTTGCCTCGGTACTGTGGAAGCGCTCCGCCGAGTTAATGCACTTAATGCACTTAGAGCATTTTCTGTGGGGACACACACACTCGAATTTATAAAACCGATTTCTAAAAAACCGACTTCTATAAATTCGACCTTATTCCGTAGTGTAGACATACCCTTAAATAAAAGACCATATTTTGTATAGACTGGCCCAGGGGACCTTTGAGGCTGGATTTTAGAACAATTGTTTCTTTCCGTTTTAATTTTATGAGTAAAAGAGAAAAAAAAAGGATTTAAGCTTTAGAGGCCCAATCCTGCTCCCACTAAAGTCAATAGTAAATGGAAGCATCCTGGATCTGAATTGTGGACAAACCCGGGAAGTGGTGCTGACGAGGTACTTACTGGCTTGACCAAACACTTCCTTTAAAAGAGAGGAGAAGGAGGGATAATCTAGGACAGTCTTACAATCAAAAGCCAGCAGGAAGTAGTTACCATATCAGTCACAACTTTCCTCTTTCATCGGAAATTCCTGGCTTTTATGCAAAAACAAAAAAAAATGGTAGAGAAAATGGAAGAGTAAGAAATGATGGAGTGAAAGAGGAACAAAGAATAATAATATCACACCCAGTGACGTAAATTGGCTTGAATGGAGCTATTACAATTTACACCAGCTGAGGATTTTCCTTCCCCACCCCTTGTATTAAAAAGGATCTTGTATAAAAAGAACAGTTTAAATCACTTTAATAATGTTTACCTATTTCACAGGACTTTTGTGAAAATTAATTCATTGATGTTGTAAAGTGTTTTGTAGCTGACAAGCAAATCCTGCTAAAATGGTTTGACTAGTTACAGGAGCAGCTGCTGCTACTGACCTATGGTATATTCACATGCTTATAAAACTGTTGGATATATACTAGAGTATTATAGAATAATACTACTATACTATAATAGGTAGTATTATAGCTTCAGCAACAGCACCACTGTGGTCAAGGCTGCATAACTAAGGCCCTACTTAACTTGAGATATTGTGGAAATTGTGGATTTGGCAGTATTAGGCTTCCACCGCAATTTTGATGGCAGGAGCCCCACCATCAGACGATGGGAGCCCCGGCCACGCCAGGGCTGAGAGCAGGAGCTGCAATCAGGTGGCTGCTGTCAGCCCCAGGACCCCACTCTCAACCCCCAAGCAGCTGACAGCCGGAACCACTGCTCTCAGCCCCGGGTAGTCAACAGTGGAACATTGCGGAAAAGGAATAATGGACTTTATTGCTGAAAATAATAAGGTCCATTATTACTTTTAAGCAATTTTCCATGACTTGTCTGCAACTCAGCCCCAATTTTCTGACCATCATCCAGCAATTCAAGTAGGGCTCTGTGCATAGCTATTTCCATTATAAATCCCTTGTTTCAGTCAGTTACAACTTTCTGAAACTCAGATCTTTTGGGAAGATGGTCTTTTTTTAACTTTGAATGGTCTGCCCTTTTTTCACAGATTCATAGATTTTTGAAGCCAGAAACAATCATTGTGTAAATCTAGCCTGACCTCCTGGTAATAGAATTTCACCCCATGATGCCTGCATCTAGGCCCAAAACTTGTAGCTAAAGCATCTCGTCTTTTAGAATGGAATCTCATCTTGATTTAAAATGTTCAGGTGATGGATTTTAATACGAGGTGAATGGCAAAATGCACTTTTACAAAATCATTCTTGTAACCATTTTAATTCCACAGCTCTACTATCAATACAGCTACGAGAGAGAAGCTGAAATTTGACAGTGTAAGATTTTTCACCAAGTACCTTGAGTATTCCAGGGATAATTGTTGTTGCTTTTCTTAATTGAGGTATGAACGTTTAAAATTGCATGCTGTGCATGAATAGTGGATTTAGCATGTTTTCTCCCTATGCTCTTAAAAGCAGTGGTTCCCAAACTTGTTCTGTCGCTTGTGCAGGGAAAGCCTCCGGCGGGCCGGGCCGGTTTGTTTACCTGCTGTGTCCGCAGATTCAGCCGATCGTGGCTCCCAGTGGCCGCGGTTCGCTGCTGGAAGTGGCGGCCAGTACGTCCCTCGGCCCGTGCTGCTTCCAGCAGCTCCCATTGGCCTGGAGCGGCGAACCGCGGCCACTGGGAGCCGTGATCGGCCGAACCTGCGGACGCGGCAGGTAAACAAACCAGCCCGGCCCACCAGGGGCTTTCCCTGCACAAGCGGCGGAACAAGTTTGGGAACCACTGTCTTAAAGGAAGGTAAAGCTTGTACATGCAATTTATCTGCAGGGTAAAAAGTGTACTGCAGTTCCATATACTGCACAGCTGAAGCCCATTTCTCAGTCTTTACAGACATTATCAGGTATGAAGGAGTTAGGGAAGGCTATTACACACTTTGTAAGGTGTGCTCAATTCGGGCTTGTTGTGTAGCTGGAAAAGGTTCTTCAGGCTACCTACTGCAGATTTGCTTAGGTGCACAGGGCAGGAATTTCCAGAGTTGTCAAACAGCTCCAAATTATAGAATTCACACATGCAATTGCAATTTTTTTTACAAGCTCACAGAACTTCAAAGACTCAGACAATGAAGTTCCCTCTTGGTTTTTTGTTTTTTATTTGTTGTTTTGTTTGTTTCCTTCCCATCTTTTTTTCTTTTCAAAGGCCTAGTAAATTCCATACAAAACCTAGGTTAATAAAATATTAACGTTTCATGCTCTCAAAAGTCAGGAAATTCCAAAATTCAGGTAGAATGAGCAGCCTTGTTTAGGAATCAGAATGCAGAACCGGATTTTCATTCAGACAGTGCAAAGAGAATGCAAACTGCCTATATTTCCCCAGCTAGGGATACATGGGGAGATTCTCCTAGTTGCAGAATGCCAGTGTAAGTGGCTCCTTTGCAGCCCCAACCTAGAGGGCCTATTAGGGACATATTGAGATGTGATGGGGCCGTGGCAGGAGTGTATTGTTCTGTCTGTCCCCTGCTGGTAGACTGGTCCCAGGATGCATAGTTTGTACCAGGGACAGAATCAGGGAGGCTTTACCTATTGCTTGATACAGTGTTGAGCAGACCTCAGCTACAGCAGCAAATCTTCCCCACAGTGTTCTGTGATCGGCTATCATTACACCAGGAATACAATGGTATAAGTATTTTACTACAAGCTTATATACATATGTATGGTATCATAGTACTGTGCATTAGTCTCTGTGCACTGAAGATAGCCCATGAAAGTCTTTAAATGACAAGTGCACAGTAATTTGTGCCTAAACTATTAAGTATACCAGATAGAATAACACTGAACAACTGCTGGCATATACAGGCTATCAAAGTTCCCAATTCAATTAAGAACCTATCCTACAAACACAAGTACAATGCCTACTATCATGAGCAGCCAATACATATACGTTAGGCATAGTGGTAATATAAACGTTGGGAAGTTATATTAACTGAATGTGTTATACTCTTCCCCAAAATTCTGTCCACCCAAGTATCCCATAGCATCTTGCATTACCTGAAGTGAACTTTGGCTTAAGTAAACAGGATAGCTGTCAGGATCAGGACATAAGAGTATTTTACAATAGCAACAGGTAGGGAGTTTTTCCTCACAGGCCGGTACTGGCACGTCCCAAAGTAAAAGGACAAGACATATGATTGTTCTACCCTAGTACAAACCTAGGAGGTGCCTTCACTCCCTTTGGTACCTGCAATGCATGTGTTCAGAACAAAGAGATAAGGGGTACAGCATGGTACCAGAAAAACAAGGTAGAAAGCAGATTGGTTAAATCTAGTTTCAGATGACGTACACAATACCTTTTATTTGTAAACAGGTAGAGTCTAAAAACATGGCATTGGGTGTAACTTTCAGAGCATGCCTTCTGTGGAAGCAGACTGTAACAATGCTCCACGAGATGGCTTCCCAGAGACTGGTATCGCACTGAACCTTTTTATTGACTGATATTGGTTATTTTTGGTCTCTTGAATATATTTCATAAGAAACCAAAGTGTGGTCAAGCAATTGACCATACAATTTATCAACAGAACTATGTGATACAGAGCATAGGAGTAAGCACTATTTCCAATCATAAATGTTTGCAGGATGAGGCCAGTAATTTTGTAGCTAACTGCCTTAGCTCCTAAATTCCATCTAATAAAATTAGAGCATGCACCAGTAAGTTAGCTTAATAATTAACAGGCTCATTCTCTTAATTAGATGTAAGGAAACTGGTACTTCTGCTTGAAAAGAAAATGCAGACTGCCATTGCTGACTAAAACCCCAGTTCAGCAAAGCACCTGCTAAAGTTCCATTTAAGTCGAAGTGACCAAGACACATGTATAAGTATTATGGTGAATAGAATAGACAGAAAAGGACTTTCTGTATAAAAAATCTCAGTTATAAGAGCTATACTGGCCCATACCTACAAAAAAATTAGGGTAAACATAAGAGAATAGAAAAAAATACAAGATGCAACATATGCAAACCCAGGATTGTAGAGCGAAATGTATAATATACTGTACTACTTCAGAAATAATGGATATGTAGTTAAAGACTGCAACCACGTACTATGCGTAAGAGTTACATATGAGCAACCCTAATTTTGTCACTGCCAGTCTTTTGAGACCTCAGCTGTATAGTTTTAACATTCTCTTCATGTTGTTTTTTAACATGGAATTATTATTATTAAATTCGGTGTGTTTTTATAATTGCTAAGACAGACCATAAAGTTATAGCATCATGATATTGCAGAGCATGACTCCAACTACTTTGGATGGGCTGATAACTTAGAATACAATACGGGAAGGGTATTTATTGTTCTCCTGATCCACATACATATATCTTAAATGAAATAAATATTAATTGGTGTCATGTGGTGGCATCAAAGGGAGTGATTCCTAAAACTGAACATAATCTTTTCTTCAACAACTGGCAAGCACAGTGTTGTCATTCCTTTTTTCTTTTCCTCAGTTTGTTTTGTGGCATAAGCCCTGAATATGAATGTGAATGGTGGCCTGCATATGTAACCCACATACCTACTGGGTGTGGTATTCTGTCCCATCTAGTGCACCGAGACCAATTAGCCTTGTATGAGTCTGCTCTACAGCCTTCGCTAACAGCCAGTTAGTTTTAGTTCATGCAGTAGAGGGTCATGCCCTAAACTCCAGAGGTCCCCAGTTTGATCCTGCCCATCAATGACTGGGGTCTGTTGGCGTTACAAGTGGGAGCTCATCCGGGATTTCAATGGGAAGTCTCTGAAGCTCAGGATGTTCTTCCTCAGCTAGAGGAAGTATGTAACCCACACACCTCCTGGGTGTGGTGTTCTGTCCCATCTAGTGGCACTTAAAGAGAGACCACTTAAAGAGAGAGATAAAATGAGTCTGCTCTACAGCCTTCACTAACAGCTGGTTGGTTTCTAGCTCCTGGGGTAGAGGCTGATGCACTAAGCTCTAGAGGTCCCAGGTTCAATCCTGCCTGCTGAAGACTGGGGTCTGTTGGCATTACAAGTATATCTATCCACACCAGGCAAAATTATTTAGAAATCTTATAGGAGATATCAATAAAAGCAGAGGAAAATCACATTTCTTAATGTGTGGAGCATAAAGTCATTTAACATGAAACAGATGAGACAGAGTTTTTTTAAAGCTATTTTTGCCTCAGGCAAAATCTCCATGGGGAGAGGATACATAGTTTAAGAGAGCTGTGGTTTTATTTATAACCCTACTTAAAGCATAAAAATAAATCCATTTTTTTCATATGCTAGCTCATAAAAAATACTGCTCTGGAA
Organism: Caretta caretta; assembly: GCF_965140235.1. Lineage (NCBI taxonomy): Eukaryota > Metazoa > Chordata > Testudines > Cheloniidae > Caretta > Caretta caretta. Next base: position 69,889,112 of record NC_134206.1, on the reverse strand, counting down.
AACTGTTTTTAGTTTGTTTTAGATTAAGAGATTTTTCATCTCATTGAAATTTATTTAAGAGAGACCAGAAACTTAAATCTTGATAAATATTCAGAAACTATTATTCTTTCAGATGTATAGGAGACAATGTATACTTATGTAATTAAACAGCCTTAAAGAGAAAAATTGCTTTAAGCATGGGTCAAAATGTAAACAGCAGATCCCCGATACATGTGAATTTAAAATATTCTCCCAGAAAATTCAAATGAGGGAAAGGGTTACAGAGAATGAGTGAGGGATGGAAAAGTGTAACAGGTTCCACACTCACCACTGTGGCACCTCCTGCTGGTTGCTCTGGGAATTAGCTGTGTCCAGCTATGCAGCCCCATGTCCTGCCCTCCTTCTCTCCCCTCTACTGCTCGCACTCCCTGAGCCACTTCCCTTTGGCCCTTGCACCTTCTTGGCCCTTTCTTTCAGGGGCCTCAGCCTGGCAGGTATCAGGATGGAGCTTTCCCTCTGCTCCCCTGAGCCTGCCCAGCGCTACTCTATCTAAGGTGCTCTCCCTAGGAGCCAGTCCTCTTCCCCTGCTTGTCAGGGAGAGACTCCTGTCTCTTCTGCTTTGCAGCCTTTATATAGAGCCCAGCCTGGCCCTGATTGGCTCCTTCTAAGCCATCTCTTATTGGCTGGATTCTGCGCAGCCACTCCAAGGGCTGCTATTAACCCTTTGTCTGCCACTACAGAGAAGAATAGTAAAAAGTTGGATGCGTGAAGGATAGTCACCACGGAAATTAAATACTTTGAGGGATGTGAGATTGCAGTAGATGAAAAGGAGGAAGAGACTGTAGACGCTAAATTAGAAGAGACAAAGGGGTTAGGAAACTACTTATTTTATTAGTGTATCATATACTTAAGCATTATCTGTTTTCTTGAACCCTCCTTTGAAACATCTGTGTCAGCCACCATTGGACACAGGATACTGGAATGATGGACCACATGTCTGATTCAGTATGGAAATTCCTAAGTTCCTAAGGAAAGACTGAAGAAAAAGATCCATTGTTATGGGAGTGGCAGAAAGAGGGAGCGATTCAGTGGGATGTAGATAGGAAGGCAAGGTGCAGAAACTAGAACAAACTCTTAGTGAATTTGGCCCATAAATTAATCAATCCTCACAACACCTTTGAAAAGCAGGAAAGTATTGTTACCCTTTTTTCAGAAAGTCAGAAGGTAACCAGTTAAATTTCTAATAAAAGCTTTAACTCAACCCCTTTCCTAAATTTCTCATCTAACTTGCAGTTACATTCAAAGACACTTGCACTTTTCCACAGAAAGCACAACACATACAAACTTACAAACTGCAAACCTACTCATGAATTAGAGACTAGAGGACAGATGCTTCTGCACCCTCATGCTAGACACCAGAAAAATCTCATTCACCGCACTAAACACTCAAGACCCTCTCAGTATTGGTCAGAGACTTCATGCTCAGGACACAGATAAATACTGATTAGACTGACCACAGGCTGCAAATAATCTACACACTTTGATCTGGGCCTCTATGTGCCTGCTATAAGGCAGAAGGGTATGTGCTGGTTTTATCCAGTGGCCTCTGCCACTAAAAGACCAGCAACCAGGTAGGGGAATCTCCAGGACTTCATGAGAAATGGAGGGGCTGTGAGGAAAGTGGAGAGGGAGTGCTGCACAATTTGGGGAGATGAGGAGCAAAAGGTTCAGGCAGGGTTTGAATGGCCATCCATATTTTGGGACCCCTGTAGGAACAAATTCCAAGAGATAGAATTTTTTGAGTTAGCCCATCCCTACTTACGATACTTTCCCTCACTTTCCCAAATAATTAAAAATTAGTTCTTTAAAAAACAATGAAATTGAGCATGGCAATTACTCCCTAATGAAGACTAATTACTTCACTTTGTCTTGATCTGAATATTTTAATTGACAGAAAGATCAGTCACTGAAAAGACACAGTCAGCATGTGCAGTTCATCATTCTCATAACGATGATGATGGTATCTTAATATGGCCAACAATAAAGAAAATGAATCTGAAAATGGCAAACAAACATCCCATCATGGCAGTCCTTTTTTACTGCAACATTCCTGACTTTGAGTCACTTTAACTATACATAAACAGCAAAGAACGTGTTTCTTCACCAAATCACTGTAAACTTCATTCCTGTGTTATTCGTAGGCCACATGAATGATGGCAAATACATTTTTGGCTGAAATCTATTTCTTTGCCTGCTTAGAGAATGGCGAGAGAGAAGAGACCTTGAAATATCTACACACCTGAGCTGGTTCATATGTAGCCCCCTGGAAGCATCATGTCTGCAGACACCAGAAGCAGGCATAAAACCTCCAGTGCTGTGGGGAGAGTACACTCATCCAAAGAACTTGGTACACCTGTTCTGCATGAATTTCCTCCAGCAGGCATTGGAGCACATGCAATCCCAGGTTCTTGGCACACTTCCTGTGAGGACTGGAGTGCTGCAAGCGGTATTAACTGGTCTCCCCACTGCCCTTCTCAGCACTTCACAGTCAAATTATGGCTGCTTCCTGCATGGTTGCATGAGGAGGGAGGGAAAAGACTCCCCACTTACCCTTTTCCCATTCTAGCACACCCATGTAGAAGAGCCATAATTTGGAGTGAAGCGTGTTATAGTACATTTAACATTTATATCCCTTCTTCCAGGCTTAGGAATTTCTTTATGTACATGGTGACTGAGCATAGCTCCACAATCAGTTCCAGAAACAAAACCCTATTTAACCTTAGAGCCATCTTGTTATTTCCACTGCTGCTTATAAAATATAAAACAATGTAACTGCAGTGTGGATGTAAAAGTTTAGTATGGGGTGAAGAATTTTGCCACTCACATTGACTTTGCATCCACAGGAGCTGGTGTTGGTCAGGTTTGAGGCAAGGGCTTGATGAGACATTTAACAGAATGTCCCTTATCGTGACTGAAGGTAGGTCTGCCATGGAAGCTAAGCCCCTGCCAGCTACATGACCATTTGATTCAGGGCCTCTAGGAAATGAAAAGGCCAGGCAAATGAGCTCTGAATATCCCAAGGTGCACTACTGTTTATTCTCAGCCCATTTGTGGAAGACTGGTGGATTCACGGTCACCAGGTTTATGCAGTTTTCCGTTTCTTTTTTCTCCTTTCCCTCCCCAACTCCCCATTTTGCTTTTGTTTTTGTTTTGTCCTTGTTTCCCTGACAAAATAACAAGGAAATAAAATGCAAAAAAAAAAAAAAAAAAGGTAATTAACACAATATTAGGTTCTAGATTGTAAGACTATAGATGCCAGGAAATCCAGAGTTACAGTTCCTACCTTATTAGTATGACTCATGCTTATTGATATGTGATTATGTACTGTCCCTAGCTATCATACAGTTAATGTACAGTATAAGAGTGTAGAATTAAGGTGGCTGTGTAACATAGATAAGCACTTAATATTCTCCTTATACATTTCAGTTCTCTGAGAAATGTCATACATTTCTTATAAGTTAGGGGAAAATATTCACTCTCAAGACATCATCTGGCCAGAAAGATCAGATAAAAGTGTTGAGCTCTCAGGCTCCTCTGTTGGTGTAAATGAAGAATGCTGCTGAAAATGGTACAATTTCACAATGGTATAATTTCAGAAATCAAGTTAGACAGCGGACGAGTGTCTTTTTCAAGTGGCTAGATCTATTAACATTACTGTGTTGTTAGATGCCACGGGCTATTCAGACCAGTAACATGTACAACCCTGGAAGTCTGGAATCTGGAGAAAGAAAATTAGAAATCAGCAACTGGCATCTCTATCCCTTTAAAATGTTAATGTTGATGTAATTTCTTTGTCTTCCCATGCAAGGGTTGTAAGTGCCTTGCAGTTACTTTAAAAACACAAATAATAAATAAACATGTCAACCATATCCTTTTTCAAATGCAACCAACTAATGCATGATAAAACCCTAAAAAACATGCTCTGTCACCCCCACCTCCTCGATTCAAAAGCCCAAGAGACAAATAAGATCTGCAGGTCAATAAATTTGGGTTATTTAAAAAAGGTGGGAGAGATGACTTCCAAAGGGGCCCTTGTGGGCAACATTCAGTAACAACACCACTCAGTGATAACAAGAGGGGTCTAGCATAAGTGCCTCCTCTGATCACAGTTATGGCAGTAGATCATGTGGCGAGACAGTCTTTCAAGTCCACTACCAAGCTGCAATTAAAACTGCTTAGGGCATGATTCAGAAGCTTCTCCAATCTGAATGCCAAGAAATAAATCATTCAGATTACCTACATTTAGTTTTAAAATATATGTAAACCTTTTTCATTTAACATATTTTAATAGTCTCAGATCATGATCTCTGAAATCTCATACTCTAAGAATAATATAAGCACCTGGCTAGAAGCAAAGTCAGAGTCTTTCCCCATACAAATCAGTAGGTTGACGTTCTTCTGTTTAGCTAAGACAAAGCGCATAAGACAACCACTCAATCCAATCATGTAGCTTCTTATAAGCTTCCATCACCATAGTATATGAGCACCTCGCAGACATTAATTAAGCCTCACAACAGCTCACACAGGCAGGGAAGTATGATTAGCCCCATTTTAACAATGGGGGACTAAGGCACACAGAGAGAGAACATTTTTAATCTGACTGATTTTAGTTGTGGTGCAGACTGCTTTAGGCTAAGATAATAAACAAAAATGTTCAAAATACTCAGAAAGAAAAGGAGTACTTATGGCACCTTAGAGACTAACAAATTTATTTGAGCATAAGCTTTCGTGAGCTACAGCTCACTTCATTGAATTCATGCAGTGGAAAATACAATAGGAGGATTTTACATACACAGAGAACATGAAACAACACACTCTAACGAGAGTGATGGTGAGAAACAGAGTCAAATGCATTGTAGGGTTGGAATGCTTTTCCAGGAACAACTTTCACTCCTTTACTTGGATTTTCATAAGCCTCTGGCCAAGTCTCACAGTTCTTACTCAGACAATGCTCCCACTGAGTTCAAATTCAAAGAGTTGTTTCTCTCTCTTCCCCTTATTTTTCCACTCTTTGCCTGTTCACTTCATTAGGAACAGTCTGGCCTAAAGGGTTCTACATATAATAATCTCCCACTGAATAAATCCTCTGGATACACCATCTTGCAAAAATGCAAGTACATCCCTCATTAATAAATGGAGTTCCAAAGGTTCTCAATGGGTTCTAAATAAAGCACTTAATAATTATTATAACTGAAATGTGAGAATTTTGTTTCATCACTCACTCTTGCATTATGTAACAAGCATGGTCACCAGGCTTCTTCTCAAACCTTCAAGTCTTGCTAGATGGATTTCCTTCTGTCTGGCAATTTACAGAAAATTCCATAGCCATAATTATTGTCTATAATAAATGTGCCTTACTATATTAGTTCAGGCTCTTGAAGCAGCTAACTGGATGTCTGTGTCACTGGTACTGCGAGCAGTTATTAAAGAATTAGACATCCCATGAGTCAAATATGACTGAATCCAAATTCATTGATCACACTAAGACTCATCATTTGCAAATAATCTTTCTGGTTTCCAAGAGATTTACAAATGTCACAAATTGTAGAAAATAGGGGTATTTTGGTAAAATGCAAATCTCTATGCAAGAATGTTCTGGGAATCTAACTATTTCTATATTCCCATTCCAGCTCTGAAATGAGAATGATTGTAAAAGTTCCCCGATCTGATCCTCAACAAAACCCAACATAAGGCTAAAGGTAAAAGGTAATTAAATTAGGAAAATAAATTAATCTGGCATGTCACCTAGATTTCTTCACTTGTTCTCAATTATTTAATCAACATGTACTGTAAGCAGTTTTCTGTATCTGGAAATAGGATTATCTAACATAAAGTAAAAGAAAGACAGGATTTGCAAACTTTGAAAATTAAATTGTGTGATTCATGCCTTCTCTAAAGATCTGAATGACTTTCATATGATGCAGCCACTTTATGCTCTCTAATCCTTCTTAAGAAGTAAATGAATAAAATATGCTGATACCACTCTATTTGTATTAATACTTCCACACAAGCATCTTTGTAATACATGCACCAATCACTTTATTTCTTTAATTGGATTGCATTCATTTAAATTAATTTTTTTCTTTAGCAGAGTTTTAAACAACTATTTAAAATTATTTTCTTCTTCCATGTACAACTAAAGCTCTAAGACTTGGAGCAGTACCAAGCTCTTTGCACTAAAAGGTTTTCTGACATAAAAATAAATTTTGCTAATAGGGTATTTATTTGATAAGGATGCTCTTACAGGAAGTAGAAAGAGGCACTGAAGTTAATCCATGTGTAATTTTATTAATTGAAACATAATTTTGGTTAGAGCAAATGAATCTATTTGCATTTGTCAGCTTTTGCTCTGGCATTTCTAAAATGCAGCTCAGCTGCAAAGGGGTGTGCAAATGGGTTTGTAGTATTTAATGAATTTCAGTACTCATAGACATTTCTCTAAGATAATGGAGTTGGGTGTGGGGGAGAGGCTCTCTGGCCTTTTAGGTAAAATATTGGCCTTTTAACTGCAGTCTGTGACATGGCACTAGCAGTCAGTCTCTAACATACCGATGTTCAAATCATATAACTGCATGATTTAGGTCAGCTCATAACCTGTCCTGAAAAGAAGTTACACAACTGAGCCACTGTAGCAAGAATATTGTGCTACCATTCCACCCCTACCCAAAGCATCCTCTCCAGTGACAGAAGAATTGACTGGCAGAATTATTTGAGTGAGGCAGAGTGGAAGGAGACATATTTGCACTGGGATTCTCTGAACAGCAACTGGCTGGTAGCTATGGGACATAAAATATTTTATTTTCAAGAAAGAGCCATTTCTTCTTGCACAAATATTCACAAATAAAACATAACATAGCAACAATTAAAAATAAAAGGTAGATATATTAGAAATGTGTATATACTACATTGAGTGTATCTACTGTGTATACATAAAATGTTCACACCGACTTTCTCCTTTCCTAATCCTTTTCCTTCCGAGTGTGCCACCCCAATCCCCACTATAGACTGAGGGTGAAATCCTGGTCCCATTTAATGTCAAACTCCAGTGGACTTCACTGGAGTCAGGATTTCACGAAGGATTTACATAGACACAGTGATAATGAGATGAAAATAAATTTCTTTCCCTTGGCTTTACTAAGAACCATAGTTTATGTGCCTGCCACAGCTGTTCATTTAATTTCTAGTCAACAATGTATTTCTGCATATAGAATGCAAATAAATCTGCTATAAAATAGCAGAAGCCCAAAAATTTTATTGCCTAAAATTTTGAATAATTAATCAACTGTGTTTGCTGGATTTCCAAATTTGGAAAATAAATAAATAAATAAACACTTATGTCAAGTGAAATGATAAATATTTTTTTTAAATAGAGTGAGTTCCAAAAGAAAACCTACAGTGCAGGACAATAAAATAAAGGTCATCTTTTTTATGGAAATAGGTGCACTTTAGGGTATGAACTTCTGTGAGTACTGAGTACCCTTCCTTACACAGATTCCGGTAGAAGACATAGTGTGTTTTTCTTATTTGAAGCTGCAATCAGAATATCCTTAAGGAAAAAAAACATACTTCCTGTTTAGCAAGTGTCAGAAGAGCAATCAGTCCCTTTAGGACCGTAGGTTTATTTGGTATAGATGTGAAAATGATTTGTCCAGAGGACAGGCCAGACTGTTCTAGCATACCACTAAAACATGCCTTGTCTCATTTTTTGTAAATATTTAAATACAAGGTTAAACTCTCCAAAGTCACTATGGAAATATTTTGTGTGTTACTCAGGGTTAGATCAACAAAGATCCTGAGGTGACTAACTCCAACATTTAGACAGGTTTCAGAGTAGCAGCCGTGTTAGTCTGTATCCACAAAAAGAAAAGGAGTACTTGTGGCACCTTAGAGACTTACAAATTTATTTGAGCATAAGCTTTCATGAGCTACAGCTCACTTCATCAGATGCATGTAGTGGAAAATACAGTGGGGAGATTTTATATACAAAGAGAACATGAAACAATGGGTGTTGCCATACACACTGTAACGAGAGTGATCAGGTAAGGTGAGCTATTACCAGCAGGAGAGCGGCGGGGGTGGTGGGGAACATTTTGTAGAGATAATCAAGGTGGGCCATTTCCAGCAGTTGACAAGAACGTGTGAGGAACAGTAGGGGGGGGTGGGGAATAGACATGGGAAAATAGTTTTAATTTGTGTAATGACCCATCCACTCCCAGTCTTTATTCAAGCCTAAATTAATTGTATCCAGTTTGCAAATTAATTCCAATTCTGCAGTCTCTCATTGGAGTCTGTTTTTGAAGTTTTTTGTTGAAGAATTGCCACTTTTAAGTCTGTAATCGAGTGACCAAAGACATTGACGTGTTCTCTGACTGGATTTTGAATGTTATAATTTTTGACGTCTGATTTGTGTCCATTTATTCTTTTTTTTCATAGAGACTGTCCGGTTTCGCTAATGTAAATGGCAGAGGGGCATTACTGGCACATGATGGCATATATCACATTGGTAGATGTGCAGGTGAACAAGCCTCTGATAGTGTGGCTGATGTGATTAGACCTTATGATGGTGTCCCCTGAATAGATATGTGGACACAGTTGGCAACGGGCTTTGTTGCAAGGATAGGTTCCTGGGTTAGTGGTTTTGTTGTGTGGTGTGTGGTTGCTGGTGAGTATTTGCTTCAGGCTGGGGGGCTGTCTGTAAGCAAGGACTGGCCTATCTCCCAAGATCTGTGAGAGTGATAGCTCGTCCTTCAGGATAGATTGTAGATCCTTGATGATACATTGGAGAGGTTTTAGTTGGGGGCTGAAGGTGATGGCTAGTGGCGTTCTGTTATTTTCTTTGTGGGGCCTGTCTTGTAGTAGGTAACTTCTGGGTACTCTTCTGGCTCTTTCAATCTGTTTCTTCACTTCTGCAGGTGGGTATTGTAGTTGTAAGAAAGCTTGATAGAGATCTTGTAGGTGTTTGTCTCTGTCTGAAGAGTTGGAACAAATGCAGTTGTATCATAGAGCTTGGCTGGAGACAATGGATTGTGTGGTGTGGTCTGGGTGAAAGCTGGAGGCATGAAAGTAAGCATAGCGGTCAGTAGGTTTCCGGTATAGGGTGGAGTTTATGTGACCATTGCTTATTAGCACCGTAGTGTCCAGGAAGTGGATCTCTTGTGTGGACTGGTCCAGGCTGAAGTTGATGGTGGGATGGAAATTGTTGAAATCATGGTGGAATTCCTCAAGGGCTTCTTTTCCATGGGTCCAGATGATGAAGATGTCATCAATGTAGCGCAAGTTGAGTAGGGCATAAGGGAACGAGAGCTGAGGAAACTTTGTTCTAAGTCAGCCATAAAAATATTGGCGTACTGTGGAGCCAAGCGGGTACCCATAGCAGTGCCGCTGATGTGAAGGTATACATTGTCCCCAAATGTGAAATAGTTATGGGTGAGGACAAAGTCACAAAGTTCAGCCACCAGGTTTACTCTGACATTATCGGGGAAACTGTTCCTGATGGCTTGTAGTCCATCTTGTGTGGAATGTTGATGTAGAGGGCTTCTACATCCATAGTGGCTAGGATGGTGTTTTCAGGAAGATCACCGATGGACTGTAGTTTCCTCAGGAAGTCAGTGGTGTCTTGAAGATAGGTGGGAGTGCTGGTAGCATAGGGCCTGAGGAGGGAGTCTACATAGCCAGACAATCCTGCTGTCAGAGTGCTAATGCCTGAGATGATGGGCTGTCCAGGATATCCAGGTTTATGGATCTTGGGTAGCAGATAGAATACCCCTGGTCAGGCTTCTAAGGGTGTGTCTGTGCGGATTTGTTCTTGTGCTTTTTCAGGGAGTTTCTTGAGCAGATGGTGTAGTTGCTTTTGGTAACCCTCAGTGGGATCAGAGGGTAATGGCTTGTAGAAAGTGGTGTTAGAGAGCTGCCTAGCAGCCTCTTGTTCATGTTCCGACCTATTCATGATGATGACAGCACTTCCTTTGTCAGCCTTTTTGATTATGATGTCAGATTTGTTTCTGAGGCTGTGGATGGCATTGTGTTCCGAACGGCTGAGGTTATGGGGCAAGTGATGCTGCTTTTCCACAATTTCAGCCCGTGAACATTGGCGGAAGAACTCTATGTAGAAGTCCAGTCTGTTGTTTCGACTTTCAGGAGGAGTCCACCCAGAATCCTTCTTTTTGTAGTGTTGGTAGGAAGGTCTATGTGGGTTAGTATGTTGTTCAGAGGTGTGTTGGAAATATTCCTTGAATTGGAGACGTCAAAAATAAGATTCTAGGTCACCACAGAACTGTATCATGTTTGTGGGAGTGGAGGGGCAGAAGGAGAGGCCCCGAGATAGGACAGATTCTTCTGCTGGGCTAAGAGTACAGTTGCATAGATTAACAATATTGCTGGGTGGGTTAAGGGAACCACTGTTGTGGCCCTTTGTGGCATGTAGTAGTTTAGTGTCCTTTTTCTTTTGTAGAGAAGCAAAGTGTGTGTTGTAAATGGCTTGTCTAGTTTTTATAAAGTCCTGCCACGAGGAAGTTTGTGTTTCGTGTTCTCTGTGTATATAAAATCTCCTCACCGTATTTTCCACTACATGCATCCGATGAAGTGGGCTGTAGCTCACGAAAGCTTATGCTCAAATAAATGTGTTAGTCTCTAAGGTGCCACAAGTACTCCTTTTCTTCCAACATTTAGGTGTCACCTGACATTTTCAAGACCACCTCTCAGCTGCTGCGTAATCCTGTAGGTACCTAAATTGCCACCAGAGGGCATGTGCAGAGACCTTAATTCCTGATGCCACTCCACAGCTGACAAGCTGCTTCAAGCTCAAGCTCACACTTGAGCCTCAGCACAATTCTCAGACTAGGTGTTCCCCTGCCTATCTTGCCAGAGAGTATGTGTTCTCAGAGCACACCTACAATTAGGATTCACAAGTCAGGAATGTTGTGCATTTGTACATGTCCAGAATACCTAGTGGTTAGAACACTCACCTGGAATGTGCGAGACCCAGATCAAATCCCTATCATGCCTGATTTGGAGCAGGGACTTCAGCTCAGGTCTTTCACCTCCCAGGATATTTGGTATAGAACTCTGCAAACAACTGGTTTTTCTGGTACCCTGGCAGTTCTGAAGTATACATTTTTTAAAAATTTCAAGTTGATCAAAAACAAAAATAAATTCCAAAATTTTGGTGAACTGAAAAGTTAAAAAAAAAAGTGGATTGAACATAATGTTCTTCTTCAATATGAAATAAAATGTTGCATTTCAATTTTGAGCTTTTTAAAAAAATAAAAATTGTTTTTCAGGAATTAGAAAGAAATGTTGAAACAAAAATCATTGCAAGTCAGGAAAAAATAGTTTAAAAAATGTTGGAACAAAATGTTTCAATTTTTTTTGGAATTGTTGATGGTTTTTTTCTGACCAAATCAAAGTGGCAAATGTTGCATGAATTCCTGGAATGTTTTGGTTGACCTGAATTTGCAATTTTTGTCCCCCCACTCCCACACAAAAAAATTGCCTAACTCTAAGTGGGTATTCTGCGATAGGTCTTTGTTACTTTCTCCTGTTAAAGCTGTTCCAGGTGTATAAATAATTAAATAATTAATTGGGCCAGTGCGAGACAAAGAAAGAAAATGACTAGATAGCCCAGTGGCAGGCTCTGAGCTGGAATGTGGAAGAATCAGGTTCAAGACTCTGGTCATTGAATATTTAATTATTTAAAGGTATTTATGCACCCAGCTCTCATTGAAATCAATGGAAATTAGGCACCTAAGTACCTTTAAAAATCTGGCCCTTAAGAACTTATGAAAATTGTACCAGTCAGGATTTTAGTCACAATCTGTATGTTTTCTTGTTGGGCACATTGAACTGAAACCTCTCCACTTTGTTTCTAAACTGGAAAAATGAAGATTTTAGGAAAGGGTTCAGGCTCCAGTCACTGCATATTAACCTTAATTTTAGCTCTGCACTTTTTGCACATACTGAACATCTTCTGAAGAAGAGAGTCCTAAGAGGTCAATATCAGATATCTTTGTAAACAGTCAAGAATGTTCTGTGCATCTTTTTGTTTTAATAATCTTTTCATTCCCAATCACAAGAGAGTAAGAATGTATCATTTACTCGCATTGTCCCGCCTGACCAAAAAAATAAAATAGCTGAGATTTACAGGAAAATAGCGTCATTCATTGTATCTGAATTGGGAATCAAAAGCACCAGAAGATCTCTCTGTACTTTAAAAAAAAAATTAACACAAATAACAAGATAAAAAAAAAACCTCACAGAGCACCAGGGGGAAAGAAGGGCAGTGTGTGGTGAGTGAACTGGAAAACAATCTCTTCTAACACTGTTTGGAAACCCAATGAGGAACTACTCTGGAGGTGCTGAAACGTCAGGAACAAATTTGGACCTCAGCACAATGACTGAGCGAGGGGGAAAAAAGCATCAGATGTTATTAAATGATACAGTTTATAAAAACAGGACACTCTTAGAGAAGAGAGTTTTCAGAGTAACAGCCGTGTTAGTCTGTATTTGCAAAAAGAAAAGGAGTACTTGTGGCACCTTAGAGACTAACCAATTTATTTGAGCATAAGCTTTCGTGAGCTACAGCTCACTTCATCGGATGCATACTGTGGAAAATACAGAAGATATTTTTATACACACAAACCATGAAAAAATGGGTGATAATCACTACAAAAGGTTTTCTCTCCCCCCACCCTACTCTCCTGCTGGTAATAGCTTATCTAAGGTGATCACTCTCCTTACAATGCGTATGATAATCAAAGTGGGCCATTTCCAGCACAAATCCAGGTTTTCTCCTCCCCCCCCCCAACACCTGCCCACCCCAACAAACCCACTCTCCTGTTGGTAATAGCTTATCTAAAGTGATCACCCTCTTTAAAATGTGTATGATAATCAAGGTGGGCCATTTCCAGCACAAATCCAGGGTTTAACAAGAACGTCTGAGGAGGGGGTGGGGGGTAGGAAAAAACAAGGGGAAGTAGGTTACCTTGCATAATGACTTAGCCACTCCCAGTCTCTATTCAAGCCTAAGTTAATTGTATCCAATTTGCAAATTAATTCCAATTCAGCAGTCTCTCGCTGGAGTCTGGATTTGAAGTTTTTCTGTTGTAATATCGCAACTTTCATGTCTGTAATCATGTGACCAGAGAGATTGAAGTGTTCTCTGACTGGTTTATGAATGTTATAATGCGGATGTTATAAAGTTATAATGTGGAACCACCTAATCAACATCCTCTACAGCAAACAGGGAAAGATAAAGAATGATCTCTCAAAAATGGATACTCTCATAAAAAAACAACCTTCCAGACAAACTTACTCGTGGCTGGACTTTACTAAAACTAAACAAGCCATTTACAACACACACTTTGCTTCTCTACAAAAAAAAAAGGACACTAAACTTTCTAAACTACTACATGCCACAAGGGGCCACAGCAATGGTTCCCTCAACCCACCCAGCAATATTGTTAACCTATCCAACTATACACTTAGCCCAGCAGAAGCAGCTGTCCTATCTCGGGGCCTCTCCTTCTGCCCCTCCACCCCCACGAACATGATACAGTTCTGTGGTGACCTAGAATCTTATTTTCGACGTCTCCGACTCAAGGAATATTTCCAACACACCTCTGAACAAAATACTAATCCACAGAGACCTCCCTACCAACACTACAAAAAGAAGGATTCTAGGTGGACTCCTCCTGAAGGTCGAGACAGCAGACTGGACTTCTACATAGAGTTCTTCCGCCAACGTGCACGGGCTGAAATTGTGGAAAAGCAGCATCACTTGCCCCATAACCTCAGCCGTTCGGAACACAATGTCATCCACAGCCTCAGAAACAACTCTGACATCATAATCAAAAAGGCTGACAAAGGAAGTGCTGTCATCATCATGAATAGGTCGGAACATGAACAAGAGGCTGCTAGGCAGCTCTCCAACACCACTTTCTACAAGCCATTACCCTCTGATCCCACTGAGAGTTACCAAAAGCAACTACAACATTTGCTCAAGAAACTCCCTGAAAAAGCACAAGATCAAATCCGCACAGACACACCCCTGGAACCCCTACCTGGGATATTCTATCTACTACCCAAGATCCATAAACCTGGAAATCCTGGGCGCCCCATCGTCTCAGGCATTGGCACCCTGACAGCAGGATTGTCTGGCTATGTAGACTCCCTCCTCAGGCCCTACGCTACCAGCACTCCCAGCTACCTTCGAGACACCACTGACTTCCTGAGGAAACTACAATCCATCGGTGATCTACCTGATAACACCATCCTGGCCACTATGGATGTAGAAGCCCTCTACACCAACTTTCCACACAAGATGGACTACAAGCCGTCAAGAACACTATCCCCGATAATGTCACGGCTAACCTGGTGGCTGAACTTTGTGACTTTGTCCTTACCCATAACTATTTTATATTTGGGGACAATGTATACCTTCACATCAGTGGAACTGCTATGGGTACCCGCATAGCCCCACAGTATGCCAACATTTTTATGGCTGACTTAGAAAAACGCTTCCTCAGCTCTCGTCCCCTAATGCCCCTACTCTACTTGCGCTACATTGATGACATCTTCATCATCTGGACCCATGGAAAAGAAGCCCTTGAGGAATTCCACCATGATTTCAACAATTTCCATCCCACCATCAACTTCAGCCTGGTCCAGTCCACACAAGAGATCCACTTCCTGGACACTACAGTGCTAATAAACCATGGTCACATAAACACCACCCTATACCGGAAACCTACTGACCGCTCTTCCTACCTACATGCCTCCAGCTTTCACCCTGACCACACCACACGATCCATTGTCTACAGCCAAGCTGTGCGATACAACTGCATTTGCTCCAACCCCTCAGACAGAGACAAACACCTACAAAATCTCTATCAAGCATTCTTACAACTACAATACCCACCTGCGGAAGTGAAGAAACAGATTGATAGAGCCAGAAGAGTTCCCAGAAGTCACCTACTACAGGAGAGGCCTAACAAAGAAAATAACAGAACGCCACTAGCCATCACCTTCAGCCCCCAACTAAAACCCCTCCAACGCATCATCAAGGATCTACAACCTATCCTGAAGGATGACCCAACACTCTCACAAATCTTGGAAGACAGGCCAGTCCTTGCCTACAGACAGCCCCCCAACCTGAAGTGAATACTCACCAGCAACCACATACCACACAACAGAACCACTAACCCAGGAACCTATCCTTGCAACTAAGCCTTTTGCCAACTGTGCCCACATATCTATTCAGGGGACACCATCACAGGGCCTAATAACATCAGCCACACTATCAGAGGCTCGTTCACCTGCACATCCACCAATGTGATATATGCCATCATGTGCCAGCAATGCCCCTCTGCCATGTACTTTGGTCAAACTGGACAGTCTCTACATAAAAGAATAAATGGACACAAATCAGATGTCAAGAATTTTAACATTCATAAACCAGTCGGAGAACACTTCAATCTCTCTGGTCACACGATTACAGACATGAAAGTTGCGATATTACAACAGAAAAACTTCAAATCCAGATTCCAGAGAGAGACTGCTGAATTGGAATTAATCTGCAAATTGGATACAATTAACTTAGGCTTGAATAGAGACTGGGAGTGGCTAAGTCATTATGCAAGGTAACCTACTCCCCCTTGTTTTTTCCTACCTCCCCCCTTCCTCAGACGTTCTTGTTAAACCCTGGATTTGTGCTGGAAATGGCCCACCTTGATTATCATACACATTTTAAAGAGGGTGATCACTTTAGATAAGCTATTACCAACAGGAGAGTGGGTTTGTTGGGGTGGGCAGGTGTTGGGGGGGGGGGAGAAAACCTGGATTTGTGCTCGAAATGGCCCACCTTGATTATCATACGCATTGTAAGGAGAGTGATCACCTTAGATAAGCTATTACCAGCAGGAGAGTGGGGTGGGGGGAGAGAAAACCTTTTGTAGTGATTATCACCCATTTTTTCATGGTTTGTGTGTATAAACCATCGTCTGTATTTTCCACAGTATGCATCTGATGAAGTGAGCTGTAGCTCACGAAAGCTTATGCTCAAATAAATTGGTTAGTCTCTAAGGTGCCACAAGTACTCTTTTCTTTTTAGAGAAGAGAATCTCCCTTCCTATTTGCCCAGATGTACTCTACTTACCCACATATTGGTAATTATTTTACCAACAGCTATGAAGAGATTACCACAGGAGGGGGGTTCTTCAGCATGTGGTGTCATTTTCCAAGATGTTATGTTTGATTGAGTTCCCTTGCCGCAGAGACTAGGATCCATTTGCCTTAAGAGGATCACAGTGCATTGCCAAAAGTGTATATTAGAGCTAATGCAGCAGTCACCTGTGAAATGGAGTTGAGAAGCTTAAAAAATAAAGAACAGTTCATAAAAGATAATCATCAAATCAGAGAGAGAAATCTAGAAATCTAAAATAATTCTGAGAATGATCAGAAATAAAATTCTACTGCAAGTATATTATCAAGCACATTGATTTAATCATATGAAACAACATTTTGTTTAAAAATGAGATCAGTCCTCCTTCCGGCTCAGGTGAGAAACAGTGAAAATATGTTTAATCAGTGTAATTGATTATAAATTACAGGAAAGGCAGCCACAGTATAACAAGCAGCTGCAGTGAATCTGTGAGATGGAAATGAAATGATGTCTACAGGTTACTGCATGCTTCATAAAAGTTATTTATACCACCTATTTTTATTAAAGCCAAACAAAAAAATAAATAAAAATTAGCCTAATCTACCCTTGTAATAAATTGACTGTGCCAAGAGAACTGGTTCAATGAACAGGTTTATTGCATTTTTGGAAGGTGTGAGGATGTGGGATTTTTAATTAATACATTGTATGCAGTGGTGAGCTGGAGCCGGTTCACACCGGTTCGCTGGAACCGGTTGTTAAATTTAGAATCCCTTTTAGAACCGGTTGTCCCGCAAGGTGGACAACCAGCCAAAAGTGGCACCTTAGGTGCTGATTCCATGGGTGCTCTGGGCCTGGATCACCCACGGGGAAAATTTGGTGGGTGCAGAGCACCCACCAGCAGATCCCCCCCCCCCCCCCGCCCAGTCCCAGCTCACCTCCACTCCGCCTCCACCCCTGAACACGCTGCCCCACTCTGCTTCTCCACCCCCCCCTTTCCCGCGAATCAGCAGCCGCTCCCCCTGCTCCCCCACTAGCTACACTACCCTGCCCCTAGGAGCCAGAGGGACCTGCCGGATGCTTCCCAAGAGCCACCCCAGGTAAGTACCGCCAGGACTCTCCACCTCACCCCCTGGCAGGTCCCTCTGGCTCTTAGGGGTGGGGAGGGGTGGGCACCAACTATAGTGGCCCATGAGACCTTCCTGCCCGGTTCTCAGGGCAGCCAGGGACAGGGGAGGGGGGTGAATGGGGCAGGGGTCCCGGGAGGGGCATCAAGGAATGTGGGGGGTTGGATGGGGCAGGAGTCCTGGGGGGCAGGGGTGGGGCAGGAGTCCTGGGGGGCAGGGGCAGGCCACGACCCCCCTTGTGGGGTGAGGAGGGAACCGGTTGTTAAGATTTTGGCAGCTCATCACTGATTGTATGCCATGAGACCATTAGGAAATACACCACATACTTACCCTAGTTCAGTTATTCTGATGACGATGCAAACCAGTTCTGCATATTATGCATAATGTAAACCTTTATCTTTCAAAATCAGGTAAGAGGAAAGTAGAGGAAAGTAATTTAGTAACATTTCATAATACACTACAAACTCGGTTATCCAAATTTCCATTATCCAAAACAGGACTATGACATCCATTAATTACACTGAAAATTCCCTGAATTATTAACAACCTGAGAAGAATCAGCATAGGAGCCAATAAACAGAGCTGAAAGCCAGGGAGTCTGCAGAGAGATCTGTTGGAGAAGAAAAGCAAGTGCTTGTTCCTTATGGACAGTGAGTGACTTCTTAAAAGTGTGTTTGTTTGCTTGCTAGCTTGTTTTCAGTTTGAAAAGTCTGGTAAGAGGGAAATGTGTTGTGAGAGAAACAAAGCCTTTGATCAAAGCTGAACCTTGATTAAGGGTCTAGGCTTCCATAATCAGCAGGCCTATAAATGCAGCAAATGGCACTGGAGGAAGCAACAGCTAAAATTAGGGGTGTTTGTAAGGGAAGTTTGGAGGAGGGTTGTGTGTTTGTGTTTTTTTTCCTCCTTCTGGACAGGTGCTTGGGGTGAAGGCTATAACAGCTATACAGGCAGCAGCGGTAGTGACCCAAGGAATGGAAGAGACAATGAAGATGACTGGATGTGTAAGCTGTGGGATGTACTTTATCCCAGAGAGGATATCTGGAAGATGCTTCGTTTGTATGAAGTACTGCCCGATAGATCTGATGGAAGAGGAGAGCTGAGATTTGGAGATTCAGCTAGAAACTATGGTCAAGTTTCTAAGTGGATTTCAGTGGATAATGGAGGGAAGCAGAGAGGAGGCAGAAGGGTAATATCAAGACTTGCAGGTGCATGCTGGACCAGAGAACTGTAAGGTTAGACTGCTGGATTAAGAAAGTGCTCAGTGGAAGCATGTGACTATAAGAACAAGGCAAAGGAAAAGACCAGCTAGCAAAGGGGAAATAGAGATGAAGAACAGCTATGCTAAATTGGAAATGAAGAGGAGAGGCAGGCAATAACAGAAGATGGGAAAGCAAGGAAGAAGAGCAGAGCAGCGAGTCCTACAAGAAAAGGGAAAAGACAATGACATAGACAGAGTTTGGACCCCCAAGAGGAAAAACGATGACTCACAGAATATTTCAAGTAAGAACAGATGACAAGAAGACTTGCAGTCAGAAAGAACAGAAGGGCAAAGGACAGAGAATGGCACCAAAGGCAGGTCTATGTGATTGTGGACTCCCTACTAAGAAGAACAAGCATGCTTGTCTTCAGAGCTGATCCAGAGAATGGAAACGTGTGCTGTCTGCTGGGAGCAAAGGTATAGGATGTGGACTTGAGGCTGGAGAGGAAGCAGAAAAGTATCTACTGATTGTCCTTTACATAGGGACAAATGATACTACTAGACTCTCATTGGGATGCATCAAGGAAGACAACCCCAGGCTGGGAAAGATGCTTAAATAAATGGAGGCTCAGGTGATCTTCAGTAGGATCCTACCTGTCCCTAGAGGAGGAGAGCAGAGGCAAGACAAGATTATGATGAACAACAGATGGCTCAGGCAGTGGTGCTATATGGAGAGGTTTGCGTTGTTCAACCACTGGGAGGCTTTCAAGGACAGAGGACAGTTCTCATGGGATGGACTCCACCGGAGTTGGGAGGGAAATAGGCTTCCAGGACGGAGTTGGCACAACTGATTAAAAGAGCTTTAAACTAGGAATATGGGGGAGACAGTTGGGAGATGTTCATGTAATCTCCAAACCTTATTCTAATATTGAGTGGGAGGAAAATCAAGTAAAAGAGGATACAGGAATGGAGAATGGACAACAAGAGGAAAGATATTGCCAATACCATTGACAGGAACAGTCAGGTGTGTGATACTGGCAGTAGAATGACTATATGTAATCGGGTGAAGAAACTGGATGAAGCCAATCAGAAACTAAGATGTCTGTACACCAATGCAAGAAGCCTACGTAACAAAATGGAAGCACTGGAAGTACTGATGCAGGAAATGAAACCAGAAATTATAGGGATTATGGAAACATGGTGGAATAGTAGTCATGACAGGAGTACAGGTATCAAGTGTATGTGCTGTTCAGGAGAACCAGAAACAAAAATAAACGTAGTGGAATAACACTGTATATTAGTGATGAGGTAGACTGTAAAGAAATTAGAAATGATTGAATGGATAAAACAGAACCTATTCAGGTCAAAATCATTTTGGGGAAGAAAGATAACAGAAGACTCCACTGGAATCATGCTTGGGGTCTGCTACAGGCCCCAAGGATGCAATTTGGATGTGGATAAAGACCTTTAAAATATTTTTAATGAAATAAATACTACTGTGAATTGTGTGATTATGGGACACTTTAATTTCTCATAGAAATTAGTATAGATTGGAGGACACGTGCTACTAATAATGGAAGAGCCCAGATATTCCTGAACATGATAGCCAACAGATTTCTTCACAAAACTAGCCACCAAACCAACAAGAGGAGATGCCATTTTAGATTTAGTATTAGTAAGTAGCAAGGAACTCATAGAAGAACTGATTAGAGAAGACAACCTTGGTTCAAATGATCATGAGTTAATTCAGTTTAAACTAAATGGAAGGATAAAAAAAAAACAGGTCTGCAGCTAGGGTCATTGATTTCAAAAGGGTAAGCTTTAAAAAATTAAGGGAATTAGTTAGGGAAGTGGACTGGACTGAAGAACTCAAAGATCTGAACATGGAGAAAGCTTGGGATTACTTTAAAACAAAGTTGCAGAAACTCTCTTGTCAAGGTTCCTTCCCCACTCCGAACTCTAGGGTACAGATGTGGGGACCTGCATAAAAAACCCCTTAAGCTTATTCTTACCAGCTTAAGTTAAAACTTCCCCAAGGTACAAACTTTTCCCTTTTGTCCCTGGACTTTATTGCTGCCACCACCAAGCGTCTAACAAATATAACAGGGAAAGAGCCCACTTGGAAATGTCTTTTCCCCCAAGAACCCCCCAAGTCCTACACCCCCTTTCCTGGGGAAGGCTTGATAAAAATCCTCACCAATTTGCAGAGGTGAACACAGACCCAAACCCTTGGATCTTAAGAACAAGGAAAAAGCAATCAGGTTCTTAGAAGAAGAATTTTAATTGAAGAAAAAGTAAAAGAGTCACCTCTGTAAAATCAGGATGGTAAATACCTTACAGGGTAATCAGATTCAAAACATAGAGAATCCCTCTAGGTAAAACCTTAAGTTACAAAAAGATACAAAAACAGAAATATACATTCCATTCAGCACAACTTATTTTATCAGCCATTTAAACAAAACAGAATCTAACGCATATCTAACTAGATTGCTTATTAACCCTTTACAGGAGTTCTGACCTGCATTCCTGCTCTGGTCCTGGCAAAAGCCAACACAGAGACAGAGAGAACCCTTTGTTTCCCCCCCTCCATCTTTGAAAGTATCTTGTCTCCTCATTTTCATTTTGGTCAGGTGCCAGCGAGGTTGTCTTAGCTTCTTAACCCTTTACAGGTGAAAGGGTTTTTTCCTCTGGCCAGGAGGGATTTAAAGGTGTTTACCCTTCCCTTTATATTTATGACATCTCTGAAACCTGAATCCCTAGCAAAGGAAAATATCTGTAGGAAGGGTTGCAGACAAAACTGGATGAACAAGAATCACAGACAGGTCATTAAGAGAAAACAGAAGGCCTACATGGTATGAAAGAAGGGAGAGATCAGCAAGGAAAGCTATCTCTTGGAGGGCAGAAAGTGTAGGGACAAAGTGAGAACTACCAAAAGCCAAGCCATGTTGGATCTTGAAAAGGAAACTAAAACCAATAGTAAAAGGTTCTTTAGCCATATAAATAAAAAGAAAACAAGTAAAGAAGAAGTGGGACGGGTAAACACTGAGGATGGGGTGGAAATTAAAGATAATCTAGGTTTGACCAAACACGTAAATAAATATTTGTTTCAGTTTTTAATAAGGGTAATCAGAAACTTGCTGGCAGTGGCAGGGTCACTAAAGGGGACAAAGATATGGAAGTAGAAATAGCTACATTCAAAATGGAAGCCAAACTTAAACAGCTTAATCTGAACAAACTGCGGGGGCCTGGATAATTTCCATCCAAAAATATTAAAGGAATTGGTACACTAAATTACAAGCCCAATAGCAAGTATTTGTAATGAGTCCATAAACTTGGGATTGTACCCTATGACTGGAGAATTGCGAATATATTACCTATATTTAAGGAAGGGGGGGGGGGAGAATCAGGAAACTACAGGCCCATTAACTTGAACTCAATTTAATGCAAGATTTTAGAACAAATGTTGAAAGAGAGTGGAGTTAAGGACATAGAGTTAAATGGTAATTGCAATAAAATACAAATTGTTTTTTACAAAAGATAGATTGTGCCAAACCAACCTGATCTCTTTCTTTCTCTAAAAAATTGGTTATCATCTCAAAGAAAATGCAGTAGATCTAATTCACCTGGATTTCAGTAAAGCATTTGACACAATTCAACAGGGGAAAATATTAAATTGGAGAAGATGGGGATTAATGTGAGAATCAAAACTGGTTAAAGAGAAGATTATAATGGGCAATGCTGAAAGGTGAACTTTCAGGCTGGGGGGAGGTTACTAGTGGAGTTCCTCATTGATCAGTTTGAGGCCCAATCTTATTTAACATTTTTATTAATGACATTGGCACAAAAAATGGGAGAGCACTAATAAAAATTGTGGATTACACAAAGTTGGGAGATATTGCCAATACCTAGGAGGACCTGAATATCATACAAGAAGATTTGGACAACCTTGAAAATTCGAGTAATAGAAATAGGAAGAAATTCAATAGTGCACAGTGCAAAGTCAAGAATTTTTGCTATAAACTAGGAATGTATCAGTTAAAAGTAACAGAAGAGGAGAAAGGCCTGATGTATCAGTTGGTCACAGGATGACTATGATCCACCCATGTGATGTAGCCATGAAAAAGACTAATGCAATTGTAGGATACATCAGGCAAGGTATTTCCAGCAGACATAAGGAAGTGTTATTAACCATATACAAGGCATTGTTGAGCCCTCATCTGGAATACTGTGTGCCGTTCTGGTCCCCCATGTTTAAGAAAGATTAATTCAAACTGGAACAAGTGCAGAGAAGGGCTATGAGGATAATCAAAGGAATGGAAAACCTATTTTTACAAGAGGAGTTTTGTCATGTTTAGCCTAACAAAAAAAAGGGATATGGAGAGATATAATTGTCTTTATAAACACATCAGAAGGACAAACAGCAAGGAGGTGTTAAGTTAAGTAAAGTATTTAAGTTAAGGGACAATGGTGGCAAAAAAACAAATGAATAGAAACTAGCCATCAATAAGTCTAGCTTTGAAGTTAGATGAAGGTTTCTAACCATCAGAGGAGTTAAGTTCTGAAACAGTCTTCCAAGGAGAGTAGTTGGGGCAATAAACCTAACTTGTTTTAAGACTCAGCTTGAGGAAGTTTATGGAGAGATGGTAGGAGGAGCTTGTCCACAATGGCATATAGCCCATCCGTGACTGCTGTTAGCAAATAGCTCTAATGGCCAGAGATGGGACTCTAGAGATGGAGGGTTGGAACTTACCACAGAGAATTCTTTCCCAAGTGTCTGGCTGGTGAGCCTTGCCCACGTGCTCATGGTCTACCTGATTGCCATATTTGGGGTCATGAAGGAATTTCGGCAGAGACCCTGGGGGGGTATGGGGGTTTGCCTTCCTCTGCAACAGGGGCATGGGACATTTGCTAATTTGAACAACGGTAAATGGTGTACTCTCTGTAACTTGAAGTCTTTAAATGAAGATTTGAGGACTTCTGTAACTCTGCCAGAGGTTATGGGTCTACTCTAGGAGTGAGTATGTGAGGTTCTGGGGCCTGCAATGTGGAGGATTGCAGACTAGAAGATCATGATGGTCCCTTCTGACCTTAAAGTCTCTGAGTAAGTATCCAAACTTGCTCAGTGTTACCTCTGACATGTTGATAATCAATGTCATGCTGTACTACAGTACTCTGTTGCTGATGAGTCACATGTTCTTTTAGTAACCACCAAGTAAAAAGAAAATAATATCTAATGGATGTTTGCGCTACTTTTTGGAAACCACTCTCATTTTAATGGAAATACTACTTGAGAAATATAGATCTGACAATTCATGTGTATTAGTGGCTTAAACACACAAAGGTCAACAGCCTGACAGGATTAAATGGATTTTAATCAGGATCAAAAAAGAAAAGAAAAAAGAAAATGGAACCGAAAAGAGTTATATATTCAGTGTGGTAATGATGTATTGAAGAATGGAAATTGCCACTTCCTGTGATACATAATTATTCAGGGACTTCACTGACTAAGCAATGTGGAACCTTTTGAGAGAATTTCAATCCTTGTTTTCTACTAAAATCTTCCCTTTTAAGATTAAATGACCACATGTGCTAATTTTACCAGACCGTCTTGTTTTACACATGGTAGTCCGATGTTCTTTTGGTACACCTGAAAGGTCCCAGTTTTTAAGGTCAAACAAAATTTTGGATTTTATATGAGTACAGAATGCTTGCTCACAATATTTTTTCCACAATGAGTCAAATTCGCTCTGTGATTATCAGGCACAGTCTAGTGGAATGAGCGTTCACTGTAATGAACAGTGTTTGAAATGAAGAAAAAAGTCAAATGACTGTAGCCAATACCAAAGTTATTCTTTTGCTCAAAGTGGATGTTAAAGGCTTCATTCAGTGTTGCATGATACACTCGTTCAGAATGCCGTTTCTTACGAAATTCCTTCACTCTGAAAAATATGCATGTCATTGCTGAGTGAGAGCTGGCAGTAGTGACACCAGCACACTTGTCTTTGGGCTGAATATTTTGCCACCCTGAAAATGTTGTCACAAAATTGTTCTGAATTTTGATTTTGAAAATATCCTATGAACTTTATATTATTACAGCATTTCTGCCACAATCTCACATTTTGGGTAGTAAAGAGCAGTGGAATTGTGGGGAGATTGTGCCTCAAGCAACTTCAAATTGTCTGGGGAAGTTCTATATTCATATGAGGTATCCCCTCAGCTCCACGAAGCAGTTGGTCTCCTGTGTTGGCAGCCCCACTCTGCTGGCCATGACCCTGCCTCCTTCCTTCACCCCTTTCCCCCCCTTTCTTATTGGTCCCTGGGGGGAGAAGAAGCCAGTAGTCCCTGTTTTCTCCCCAAGCACAAGGTCCAATTTTGTGGGAGGCCTTTATGCACAAGGGAGGGGGAGGCTTCTTGCAAGTGGCTCCACCCCTGTGTGGCCCAGCAAGCACTTCCTGCAGCCTGGCCCTATATAACGTCAAAATTCTCTGTAATCACTTTCCATAGTACAATATACTCCACTTAATGGGAACACACTCACTCAGGATGGCCACTTAACTGGGACTTCTTGCAAGGCACCAATTTATCCCAATAGTAATAACTGCTGCTTAATTGGAAAGAGATTAGCATAAATTCCATCCTCTAGGAATATGGTCAACTAGTGCCAAGCAATAGCGTGATGCTCAATTAGTCGTTTAATCAGTGTGAAATTCTGAGCTCGTGTCTTTTAACAATAAATCAGGATATCAATACTCATATAATGAATACTAGTCATCCTTACGACTAAGGGAAGCAATGGGGGCAAATAACATATCTGGCTTCAAGACAAAGCTTGATAAGTTTATGGAGGAGATGATATGATGAGATAGCCTAATTTTGGCAATTAATTGATCTTCGACTACTAGCAGTAGATATGCTCAATGGCCTGTGATGGGATGTTAGATGGGGTGGGATCTGAGTTACTACAGAGAATTCTTTCCTGGGTGTCTGGCTGGTGAGTCTTGCCCACATGCTCAGGGTTCTGCCCTTTGCCATATTTGGGGTCGGGAAGGAATTTTCCCCCAGGGCAGATTGGCAGAGGCCCTGGGGGGTTTTCACCTTCCTCTGCAGCATGGGGCACGGGTCACTTGCTGGAGGATTCTCTGCATCTTGAAGTCTTTAAACCATGATTTGAGGACTTCAGTAGCTCAGACATAAGTTAGGGGTTTGTTACAGGAGTTGGTGGGTGAGATTCTGTGGCCTGCGTTGTGCAGGAGGTTAGACTAGATGATCATAATGGTCCCTTCTGACCTTAAAGTCTATGATTCTATGACTTACAAAGTATGTTATATGTTCAAAGCACTGTTATATGTTCAAACATCATTTTTCACACAGAAGTTACCATATAAAGACTAAACGAAGAAGCAGAAATACAGATCTAATGAGAAGCAATCAGTATCATTTAGAGTCTTGTGGTTATACTGAGATGACAAATAACTACAGACATATTGTTTGCCAAGTATAACCCATAGGCCAGAGTCAACAGCTCCCTTGGTGGGAAGCCCTCCATACTACTTTAGTTCTGTAGTGGAGATGGAGCAGCCCCACAAAGGGCCCTCTATATCCTCAGAGTGCTTCAAGGGCAGGTCGACACACTAGCACCAGTAGACCAGCAAGGAGGGAAGCAATGGGATGAGTATTTGTGTAGAGTGAGTGGCCCTAACACTTCTCACAAACGGCACAAAAAGGCTGTGACATCTTGGCCCCAAGCTGCAGAGATAAAACTAAGGCTCCACCCACTGCCCATTTTTTCCACAGTGCCTGCCTCCCCCCCAACCAGGACCAGTGTCTGGGAAGGCTTCACAGATGTGCATGGTGAGTAATGGTTTATAACCCTCTGTGCCACTGGACAGGACAGGCCACATTTTTGCCCTCAAGCTTTATGAGAATGTAGTGAATGGCACTTGCCTTTTCTCTGTGTGATCATGCATTCAACTTTCATATTCATGAGTACTGTGCAACCTACTGAGGGTAGTATATGCTCACAGAGCCAAGGCGTGTAATGGGTTCATATCAAGGGTTTTAATGCATTTGAACACATGGTGCAATAATACAATTTGAGAAGGCCTGAAATTGCTGTAGCTGGATTCCATGATACCAAAATATTTTGCCCAAATATCAAGGCATTGCTTCACATTAAATCAGTCTCACCTCAGGCCACCATCAATGTTGCTGCATATATTGAAGTATCCTCCCATCCATCCATTTATACTATGCTTATTATTGTAGTGTCTGAGCCCCATCAAAGGCTAAGATACTAATAGCTGACATCCCTCTTCTTCCCCTCTTCCATTTCCCTCTAAGAGATCACTTGTCATCAAATTGACCCTAAGATTAGGAATTCAAGGCTGTTTGGAAACCTTCACTTTACAACAACTCTACCCTGCCAGAGGACCAGCTTGTCTTTCATAATGTGAAAAACAACAAGAGCTCCAAGTTACTTTAATGTTAAGAGAAAAATTCAAATTTCCGAAGATTAGCCAGAAAAATTACACCACATCAATGCCACATGCATTGATTTTGCTGAGTTTCGTTTTAGCTTAAATTTAAACAGTGAACTTCACGGCAGCTAGTACATAATGAATCATTGTCATCCATAATGATATATGTAGGCTGACAAACAGGAATATAGCCTGGAAAGCATTTTTTATTCCCACCCTTTCTCCCTTTCTTGTAAATGCCTTGGTGTAAATTATTTTAAATCAGGTACTGAGGTCAAACTTGTATTTCACAGGTAACTAGTTCTTATATGTAAGTTGTGATTATTTTAACAAGATTGATAGAATGTAAGAAAATGTAAGCACCATTTTCTGGACATACCTTATAAACCACTTTCAGCTATGCAAAAATCACTTCATTGTAATGGTTTTCTTAGTCATATCTGTCAAATCAAATCCTTTCTGGATGCATTTAATGCCATAGAACAACAATGCTCTTTGAAGGCTTCTAGGTATATACGTGCTTTATAGTGAATTTCATCCAGATGTTATCAAGTTTATACTACATTAAATACATTCATACAAAAATTGGTCAGATTAGAAAATTAATGGGTTGAACACCAACGCCAAGACCTGTTCTATGGTCTTTGTCCAGGAAAAACTCACACTGTCATTAGAGCAGACAGAATTGGGACTATCACCAGATTATGCTCTTATGGCCAGGATTACATTTCACATTAAGGTTCTGTTCTATTCTATATAAATTCTTATATCACGCTCATCACTGTAGCATCTGAGGCGGGATTCACAACAGGGACTTAGGTGACTGTCACTTTTGGCACCTAAATCCAATATTTAGGCACCACTAGGATTCACAAAGCCCCTGTTCAGCTGCTGCCTAACTGTATTGTGACAAAGTTCCTCCTCTGCCTTGGTGGGTCCTGCGCTTATTGGCGGATTTGCTTGCCTCAGAGATTCACAGCCACCCTCAGTTTGGCCACTTTTGCTAGTGGCTCAAACCTGCCATTCACTCAGCTAACCTCATCACTGGCCAGCATGGGGAAAGGGAGGAGGACAATCCCCGCAGTCTCTGCTGACTCACCTAGTGGGTCGGGAGTTAGGCAAGGGACCTTCCTCTTTGGTGGGACCCACAGTCCAGGTCACCTCCTCTTATCTCAAAATAGGGAGTTGAGGGGGCTGGGGGGAACCAGGGCCTGCCCTCTACTCTGGGTTCTAGCCAAGGGCCCTGTGGATTGCAACTGTCTACAGTGTTTCTTGTAACAGCTGCATGACAGCTACAACTCCCTGGGCTACTTCCCCATGGCCTCCTCCCAACACCTTCTTTACCCTCACTGCAGGATCTTCCTCCTGAAGCCTGATCACGCTTGTACTCCTCAGTCCTCCAGCAGCACACCTTGTCACTCCCTGCTCCTTGCATGCCCTCCCCTAACTGATGGGAAGTCCTTTTTAAACCAGGTGTCCTGATTAGTCTGCCTGCCATAATTGATTCTAATATGTTCTTAATTGGCTCCAAGTGTCTTAATTATCTTGCCTGTCTTAACTGGTTCTAGCAGGTTCTTGATTGCTCTAGTGCAGCCCCTGCTCTGGTCACTCAGGGAACAGACAACTGTTCATCCAGTGGCCAGTATATTTGCCTTCTACCAGACTCCTGCATTCCACTGGCCTGGGTCTGTCACAGTAGGTATCTAAGTTTCCACTGTTAATGTCCCAAAGGCACCTACATTTTGATGTCACAGCTGCCTAAGTCCTGATGCTGCCCAACAGCTCAGTGCCTGACCCAAGCTAAACCCAAGAGGGATTCACAAAGCAAACATTCCCCCATCTAGCCTGACTTTTGGGCCCAATCTGTTAGATGTGCTCAGAGTAGGTCAAACAAAAAGTTAGGGAGCTGGTAGATTTAGGTTTGACCAGTTGTGGTCTATTGTCCCTTCAACCAGAGGAGACTGTACTGTGCTTGCAAACTCTTCAAAACGTTTTCCTCTGCCCATCAGCATCTTGCTCAAATTCAGCTCCAACCAGCTGTTCATCCATGTGCTGATCTTGTCCAAGCACTGAACCATCATGGTGGAGTGATGTAATCATATGTGGTGAAGGATATGTAAAGGATATGTAGAGGATTGCTCATTGGAACTATGCTATCAGCGATGAAGGCTTGTCCGAAATATCGCTTTGGGCATTATGTGAGGTGGACAGATCCAGCATGAACCCTGAAAATGATGGCTAACACAGGCAGTGAAGATGCAGTGCAGTGGCTGCACCTAGCTACTCGAGGCGAAGGAAGTCGCTGAGAAACACTCAACAGCTTGGGTCGCACAGGGTGAAACCAGTACTGGTAGACCAGAAAAAGGGTAGCATTACTGCACCTCCGTCTCATCCCAGTGGGACGAGGTATTTCCCGGGATAATCATTCGCTCTTGTTTTTTTTAAACCATGAATAACCTAGTACTCAGCACCAGGGTTAAAGCCCCTGCCGTACTTTCAGTTGTAGATGCCTTGTTGGTGTCGTCACCCCTCAGTGCAAATATGACAGATTCATGCCAAAGCCTCCTGGGGATATGCATCCTCTGATGTCTGCAGTACATTGTGATAATGCATCCAGTTATATCTGGGATCTCTGACAGTCCACCAAAACTACAACTTGGAATGTTGCAACTCTTCACAGGCATGGTCATCAGGTTGCTGTCTCACACGAAATGGACCATCTTGGTATATCAATCACAGGACTTACAGAGCAAAGCTAATAGATCATGGATGTCAAAAGATGGAAGATTCTTTGCTTCTGTATTCTGGCGGCCCTGACCATTTATATGGGGTAGCACTACTACTTTGAGGCAAGGTCAAGTTCTCCCTGACAACCTAGACACCCATGTCTCCTTGTTTACTTATTGCACATTTTAAACATGGACAAAGTGAGCTGTAGCTCACGAAAGCTCATGCTCAAATAAATTGGTTAGTCTCTAAGGTGCCACAAGTACTCCTTTTCTTTTTACTATTACCTCACTATCACAGTAGTGATAGCATATGGTGATCAATTTCACAGTCATAGGTGTGGTTAGACGTTCAGCTGCGTCTGTGTGTTTTCCCTGTATGCTGCCCAGCTCTGCGCAGACAGCCGGCACAGTAGACCTCAGGTGAACCGCCCAATGACCACAAGATCCATTAAGGTACAAAGGTACGAGGCCAGGTTAATTGTCGACAAAGCCACGGTAATAGCACCTGGCAAACTCTACAAGGATACTAAGAGATGTATGCTCGTGACAATGGACCCAGCTCAGTGACTTTCCATTCCCTCCTCGACTGGACCAAGACACTCTCTCCAAAATACCTTTTTATACCCTGATGCAAACAAATTACATACAGCCCCTCTGACATAGTTAGTTACTGCCCCCTGATGTGGCTAGTTATCACCCATCTCCTTGGACACGTTGGTTTGATTAAAATATTTCTATTCATCACACTGTCATCCTGACCTCATCTTTTAAGGGTCAGTGTGTTCCTGTTATCCTTGGGGAATGTTTTTGTATCATTGTTGATATCGGAATGTTCTGGTACCACGCTTCTGAAATGGGTTTGCGTAACTACTCTGTGCCTAGCATTTTTTAGGAAAGTGTATTTCTGGAATATCAGCCCTGTTCTTGCCAAATTCTGTGAACTTGCAAGCAGGTAAAGCCTGACATTTGCTCACAGCCTAACTTTTGCTAACTTGACTTTATATCAGCAAAGCTTGCCCACTACTTTAGCTCAGGCCTCATACCAGGCCTCTAATACCAGGGCGTATATCTCAGGTTCTCTTCCTACTGCAATAGGATTTTAAAAATTGTAAATTTCATGATTTCAGCTATTTAAATCTTAAATTTCATGGTGCTGTAATTGTAGGGATTCTGACCCACAAAAGAGGGGTCGCAAGGCTGTTGGGGGGGGGTTGGGGTACTGCTACCCTTACTTCTGTGTTGCTGCTGGTGGAAGTGCTGCCTCCAGAGCTGGGAGCTGGAGAGCAGCGGCTGCTGGCCAGGACCCTAGCTCTGAAGGCAGAGTCACCGCCAGCAGCAGCGCAGGAGTAAGGATGACATGGCGTGATATGGCCATGTCGTGATATGGACATGGCGTGATATGGCCACTCTTACTTCTGCACTGCTGCCTGAAGAGCTGGGCCCTCAGTCAGCAGCCACCACTCTGCAGCTGCCCAGCTCTGAAGGCAGCAACATAGAAGTAGGGGTGGCATGGTATGGTATTGCCACTCTTTCTTCTGCACTGCTTCTGGCGGGTCGCTGCCTTCAGAACCGTGTGCCTGGCCAACAGCCGCCGCTCTCCAGCTGCCCAGCTTTGAAGGTGGTGCAGAAGTAAGGGTGGCAATACTGCAATCCGCCTAAAATAACTTTGTGACCCCTCCCCCCCCCACACACACAACTCTCTTTTGGTTCAGGACACCCAATTTGAGAAATGCTGGTCTCCCCCCATAAAATCTGTATAGTATAGGGTAAAAGCACACAAAAGACCAGATTTCACGGTCTGTGATGTGTTTTTCACGGCCATAAATTTGGTAGAGCCTTAGTTATAGATGGTTATAAGGACATCAGTATAAGGTGCTACAGGTCACAGTTATTGGAAACCTATTGACCCTTTAAACTCTACAATGACCTATAACAATTAATGAATCACCTGCTAAAACATCTATTAATCATTTATCAACTCTTTATAAACCATTTACAACTGGAATTTTAGTATAATCTTAATATAATTGTGACTGGGGTGGGGTCAAGTCTGTTTCAATCAGCTGACAAGGATTAAACTACTGTGTATCAATGGAATACAGGGGGTCCCTAGTATACATCTCCTTGTTATCCGTCGTTTCACTTATCCATCACTCATCAATAGGGGAATGTGTTCCGATTCTTGTCAGTCCCAATCTGCATATCCATGATTTGCAACTTACTCAATTCAACTTTTGAGTTGCTTTTCTGTGGGTGCTTAGCACCCACTGGCAGGCAGTGCCCCCTCTTTCCCCCCAGCACCTCTCATCCATGCCCCGTCTGATCAACTCCTCCCCCTCCCAGCACCTTTTGCACACAGTGGAACAGTTGTTCAGCAGTGTGCATGAGGCGCTGGGAGGGAGGGGAAGGAGCTGGGATGGGGCATGTTCAGAGGAGGGGGTGGAACTGGGAAGGAAGAGGCAGGGTGGGGGGATGGGAAGAGGCAGGGCAGGGCTGGAGGGGGGTGGGAAGAGGTATGGCAGGCCATGAGTACTGTACAGTGCTACCCATCATAAGTGCAAAACACATTCAAAGTGTTAAGAGTGTGTCTAAGAGGCAATATAAAAGTGTAACAGAAGTGAAATTAGATGTTATAAAGCGTATTGAAAGAGGTGAGCATGCAGCAGATGTTATATTCTCAGTTTGCCTGCTATGACGGTACGTACAATTTTTAAGAGTGCTGATCAAATTCGTGAAAGCACTAGAAGTGCTACAAAATTGTCATTGATGAAGATAATGAAACAGAGAAGTAGTAAAATGGAGAAGATGGAACGTTTGCTGGCTGATTAGATTGATGACCTCCATCAAAAGAAAACACCTGTGAGTTTAAGCTTAATTCAGGAGAATGCCAAAAGGCTGTATTGCAATTTAAAGGAAAGAGAGGGAGAGAGCAAAACGGCAATAAGGAGAACTTCAATGCTAGTTGTGGTGGTTCCACAGATTCCAGAAGCATGCCAATCTACATAACGTAAAACTCACAGGAGAAGTGGCTAGTGCAGATGAAGAAGAATCTGAAATGTTGCCTATGCAGCTAAAGAAAATTGTTTCAGAAGGTGGCTACTGTCCAAAACAAGATTTTAACAGCAACAAGATGAGCCTTTACTGGAAGAAGATGCCAACAAGGACTTATATTTCTAGTGACGAGAAGACTGCTCCTGGATTCAAAGCCTCAAAAGACCACTTAACCCTTCTGCTTGGGGGAAATGCAGAAGGCAATTACAAGTTGAAGCCCTTGCTTATCTACCACAGGAGAACCCAAGAGCAATGAGGGGCTACATCAAGTCTCCTCTCCCTGTAATTTGGCAGTGGAACAGAAAGGCCTGGATAACATGCAATATTTTCCATGAGTGGTTTGTAGACCATGCTGTCCCTGAATTTAAGGCTTAATGTTGACAGCCTTTAAGATTCTCCTTCTACTGGACTACGAAGTGCCCATGAACTGAATAACGAAGCTTTCTGCCTGAACATCAAGGTCCTATTTTTGCTACCCAATACCACATCATTGCTGCAGCCTATGGACCAAGTTGTAATGGTCACGTTCAAGGCTTATTACCTATGGAGAACATTCTCCATGCTGATTAAGGAGACAGCAGGTGAAGGAAAGCCCAGTGTAAAGGAATTTTGGAAATCCTACAACATCTTGAACGGCATGGAAAACATTGACAAAGCATAGGAGGAGGTCACTTTGCAATATATGAATGGCATTTGGTGCCATGCATAGGCAGATGCTGTCCACATCTCCACTGGATTTGATGCCATTCCTGCTCTCCAGCAAGACATTGTCAAGTTGGCGAAGGATGTCATCTTCAAGGAGGTGGAGGAGGAGGATGTAGAGGAGTTGTTGGAGTCTTACGCTGAGCAACTGACAAATGAGGAACTTATTGAGCTGGACCAACAATGGATATCCAAAGAAACCAAAGACGATGACGACATAGGGCAGGAAGCCAGGAGTCTGACAACAAGGAATCTCTCTCGTTTCTTTGGATTGCTGGATGGGATGACGGAAATCATACAGACCGGTGATCCTTTTTGTGAATAGTCTGCCAAAGTCTCCAGGGCTCTCAATGATGGGCTTTCCACAGGGAGATCTATCATTCAAAGATTCATGCAGGAGAGCGGACGTCACCGTTTTTAGGACTTCCTGCAACTGAAAAGCCAGCCCAAGAAAACCCAGCTGCCACCCCTAGCTAAGGTAAGCATAATTTACACTGTTTTATATTATTTATTAAAATATTCTATGTGTGTGAATGGTGTTAGCAGGGTTCTACATTATTTTATTCAATGTGTGTAAAATGTGTACTGTATAACCTGTAGTGAAAAGGTACACTGTTTAGGTGAAAAGAGCATTGTCATAAGCGAGCGTGGCAACGACGTGAACGCATCCACCCCTTCTTCCATTATTTCCTACGGGGAAAAATTCCCCGGTATCCGTTGTTTCAGTATCCGTCACCCTTTTCAAGAACACAACCCCGACATATACCAAGGACCCCCTGTACAAAATACTATGAATCACTGATGCATCAAATTACCAAACTTTTGAATTAAGTTGTTCTGGCTATATTTTTTTCAATGACCCAATCTCCTCTGAAACTACTCAGCTTCATCACTTTCTTGTGTGCAAGGCACATAAGGCTTACTACCTGATTTTAAGTCCATTAAGACCCAATAGACAGGTTTTATTGAATAAATTTAAACAAACTAAGACTGTATGCTTAAGAGGCGTCCACTGAATATCTAGTTTACATTATGTAGCGATGAATTAAGAGCTTATCTTTTGTCCTCTAACATCCAGGGTAAGGTTAGTTAAATGTCGGAGTTGTGTCTCAGATCACGTAAACCCATCAAACCATTTATTTTCAAATGGTTTACTTTTTATGGAAATAGTATCCTATGTTGTTGTTTTTTTTACTTTGTGGGACAAACCCCAAGATACCATAGTTCAAAAAGAGGGCAGTGTTAGCCTTCCACTGACTGTAAGCAGAGTATTCATGGGGAAAGAAACAAACAAAAAGTCTTGGATAAAATCTTAAGAGAGTAGAGACCACAGAAACATTTACATGCAAACTTGCTGAATTGTTTGTTCTATAATCAACTACAGTAGAACAGAGGTGTTAATGCTACAAATAATATGGGATTCGATTGTGCCATAGGCACAGCTCTGTCTAAGGGGCAGTGCCTGGTTTTGGGTTGTGGAAGGAACTCAGGCCAGGAATTGTAACCGAGAGTCACAGTCCATAGATTGTAAGTCCAGTAAGGAACATTATGGTCATCTAGTCTGATCTCCCTGATCCACCTTTGCTCCAGGGGGAAAATAATCTTCTACTGTCCCTGTTTGTTGGGGGGGGGGTGTTGTATGGGGAGGAGAGATATCTTATTCCCTCTTTGCTTCTGTGGGCCCATCTAGGGCCTACAGACCTAACCTAATCCAAAATCTTGTTTTGAATAATCAAAAGTTAAAGACAGAAATGATATGTGTTTATTCCATTTTTTTCCACTGAGGAAGTTGGGGGGCAGGGTTGGGGTTGTGTGTGTGTGTGTGTGTGTGTGTAATCTTCAAGATGTTTCTAAAAGAATAGAGAGACATTGACTATCAGCCAACAAACCTACCCACAATTTTTTTACATCTACATAACTCTTTCATATCCAAATCTATCCACATTATCTTAGCATGCATCCATCTCCATTTGTTTTCCTCCATCTTCATTAACTGAACCAGTGCTGACCTGTTTTCACAACAACTGTGGCATGCATTGCTCATTCCATAGTTTGTGCAACATGCTTGCTGTTTAATATAGACTAGGAAAACAATATTATGGAGATTCAGATATTCATGATTATGTGAAAAAAATTACTTCACTTTGGGAGAAGGACTTTGAGGACTGATAGAAAATGGCATTGTGAGGATCCACATATACTGATTTTGTTTACCTCCATTGCTCAGTTTACTATTAATTACATTTTTTCTAACTTCAAATGTATCTTGGGATCTGAGAGACAGGCTGTTTTTCTTCTAGTTCATGATTCATAACCAATATTGAAGATTCTGCAGGTCAAATTCTGCTGCAGTTAACCCATTCTATTCAAATTCTGCCTGCCTTAATTTATTGAGATTGTGCAGGTATAGCTGAGGAGAGAAATTGGGCCCTTCAATTAAAATGTAGAGTCAAACCATCCTCCAATGAGGTTATTCCCACATAAAGGATTGAAAATGCTTGTAAAGATCCACCATTACCCCATCAAACACACACAGAAAAGGTTTCCTTTATATTCCATACTACACTTCCATAATAATTGTTTGCCATAAATTTAAAAGTCACAAAATGTATACACGAATATCTTGCTGATTAGAACCCACAACAGGAAGAAGCACTGCAAATTACTGAATTTTGTGAATTAGCAAGTAAGTATTTTTAAAAAGCAACAATATCTCTCCAAATGGTGTTTTTTGTCTCTGTTGTTGTTTTTGCGATTATTTGGGAAACTGTACTTCAGTTTTAGCAATGTCTGAAACTACTTTATGATGTGTTAGAAAAAATACTCTAGAATACTTCATAAAAATCATGAAGTTCAAGACTTTGCTACTAAGTCTTTTCTGAGTGGTGAGAAAAGGCCTTTTTTATGGGTGGATCACATGGTATATGTTACTAAGATTTTACTGTATTTTTATTGATTTCATTGACTGTGTGATTGCATTTGATCTCTCCCTCTCTTGTTGTATTTGCCTAATTAAGTACGTCAAAAGGAAAACTGTGTGTCCTTGTAGTTCAAGATTTTATGGCTATTTGTTAGATTCCTTTACTGCAAAGAATGTTATAAAATGCAAAGTTTATGAGAGATTTCTATATATGGATATTTATATTCAGTAGTAATTAAAGATTGTTTGGGGAGTTTATACCTGTGTTTATCTTAATTGTGTGTGCTATGAAGAATGATGAAATTCAAATATACAATGTCCTTCTATGCTAGTGTCTTCCAGATTAAATTAAATTATTTCAAAGATACCATAAAATCAAGCTGTAATTAAAAATTATACCAAATAAAAATGTCAGTTCATAGAGAAAGCACTTATAGTATATTTCACTGGTAAACTGCAGAATCCTCAAATGGTTTGGTTCATTTCAAATCAGGTTTCAAAAATTTGGATGCATATTGATACAGAAATCACTGGGTGAAATTCTATGGCTTGTGCTATGCAGGAAGTCGGAGTAGATAGTCATAATTTTCACTTTTGGCCCTAAAAATCTATGAATATGTTTGAATGCAGTTGGGCTTCAAGTCTCAAAACAGCCAAGCTCCAGAGAGTTCCTATACTTCCTGGTTTGGTCTCCGTAAATTTCTTATTGGCGTGTACATCACTGTGCTATAGTCTTCCATTTGCAGCTTTGGTATTACACTATTTCTATTTCCAGTGATGGCAAAGACCAAAAAGGTTTAACTCTGGATCCGATTCATAGAGCTAGTCTTCTCATACAACACTACAGCTTTAGTGAAGACACGACTAGGCCAATAGGAGAGCTTCTCCCAGCTGCATAATTATTCCACCTCCCCAAGATGCGGTAGCTACATTGATGGGAGAAGTTCTCCCATCACATAGCGCTGTGTATCCGGGGTGAGGTTAGGTCATTATAACTACATTGCTCGGAGGTGTGGATTTTTCGAACCCCTGGGTGACGTAGTTTACCGAAATAGGTGTAGTGTAACCCTGGCCTTCCTTGCTGTTAATTTAATTGGCATAAGGCTATTGACTTCACTGTATGTAATATATACATTTGGAGTGAGAGATCAGTGGAGTGCCATTATTTTACATCAGCTGCAGCACTGACCTTCTTATTTTATCCAAACCTGTCTTTTCTTCCCTACTATTTAGCCGTCATTGATATAATGTTGTGATTATGTTACAAGTGATAGGGGAGCCTGATTGGACAGGGGGAAGGGATAACTCAGTGGTTTGAGCATTGGCCTGCTTAAACCCAGGGTTGTGAGTTCAATCCTTGAGGTGGCCATTTAGGGAACTGGGGCAAAAATTGGGGATTGTTCCTGTTTTGAGCAGGGGATTGGACTAGATGACTTCCTGAGGTCCCTTCCAATCCTGATATTCTATGATATCACAGTACTAACGTTTTGGATGTGACCAATAGGATGCTATTGCTGATGTAGCTGTAGAGTTTGTATAACAAAGGCATTGTCTATGTAAACTGGCAAATTATGAGTATTAGAGCTCTGGCTGTTCAATAAGAAGCTCAAATTTCACTCTTTTCTCCCCCTATTTATAAATTATGTATCACTGTTCTAAGACCTGTCTGCAAACTGTTAGAGGCCACCTCAGAGTGTTATTATACTGCTGGTGATGTACAAGCTCTGCGCTGTGGGACTTTGCAGAGACAGGCACATTACAATGATGCTCACAAACATGCTTTCTGTCACAGCTTTCTCTGATATTATCAGAATTTCAACAAAATCACTACAAAATTACAAAATGACTGTAAAAAGAATAAATATATTTTCCATTTTTGCTTTACAATATGCTGTGGTAATTAACCACTAAATTCCAGAATGTCAGCAATTGAATCATTAAAATATAGCTGTTCAAAATCCAAACAAATCTCTAAAACAAAAACCTACCTTCAAGGAAACAAAGAGTATGTTGAGTGGGGCCCACAAGGATCTCTCCTGGGTTCAGTTCTATTCAATATCTTCATAAATAATTTTGTTAATGGCATAGAGGGGATACTTATAAAGTTTGTAGACAATTCCAAGCTGGGACAGGTTGCAAGCACTTTGGAGGACAGGATTAGAATTCAAAATGATCTTGACAAACTGAAGAAATGGTCTGAAATAAACAGGATGAAATTCAAGAATGATACATGCAAAGTACTCCACTTAGGAAGGAACAATTAGTTGCACACACACAAAATGGAAAATGAGTGCCTAGGAAGAAGTACTGCAGAAAGGGATCTGGGGTTTAGAATAGATCACAAACTAAATATGAGTCAACAACGTAATACTGTTGCAAACAAAGCAAATATCATTCTGGGATGTATTAGCACAGGAGTGTTTTAGGGAAGACATTAGAAGAAATTCTTGCACTCAACTCAGCACAGGTATGGCCTCAACTGGAGTTCTGGGCACCACACTTGGGGAAAGATGTGGACGAGGGGAAAAAGTCCAGAGAAAAGCAACAAAAATGTTTAAAGGGCTAGAAAACATGACCTAGTAGTAAAGATTGAAAAAACTGGGTTTGTTTAGTCTGGAGAAGAGAAGAGTAAAAGGGACACAATACAGTTTTCAAGTAATAACAGGTTGTTATAAAGAGGATGGTGATAAACTGTTCTCCTTATCCACTGAGAACAGGACAAGAAGTAACAGGTTTAAATTGCAGCAAGGGAAATGTAGGTTAGACATTAGGAAAAACTTCCTAATTATAAGGGTAGTTAAGCACTGAAACAAATTACCCAGGGAGATTGTGGGATCTTAATCATTGGAGGTTTTGAAGAACAGGTTAGACACTGTCTGGGATAGTCTAGATAATACTTAGTCCTGCCTCAGTGCAAGAGACTGAACTAGATGACCTATCAAGGTCCCTTCCAGTCATAAATTTCCTTGCGCCAATGAAAGTCAGAGACACACACACACAAATTTATACTTTGACCAATGACTCAGGCAAGAAAAAACCCAGAATTTAAGTCACTTTCTTAATAATTTCATGCTAGAAATGTCTGAAGTTTGGGAGCTTGTTTAGGTCTTCTGTTCAGTAGACTATGATGGAAGTTTATATTGAATGGATCACTTGATGTTTACCTGTTCTATTCATTCCCTCTGAAGCACCTGGTGCTGGCCACTATTAGAAGACAGGATATTGGGCTGGATGCACCATTGGTGTGATCCAATATGGCCATTCTTATGTTCTATTGTTCCGAAGAAAGAAGCCAAACTTAAAACTGATATGAAAGCAAGAGAAAGGGAAAGAGTAGATGTGATGGCAGACAGGGTTAATAAGCTGCTGTGAGCATCAAACTCTGCTCTCTATATACTCTTTTTTTTTTTTTTTTGGTCATAGAACAAAAAAGGGGGATGACTGCAGAGGTGTTAACTGGCCATTTCACCTTGAATGGTCTCTTACAATATGTATTAACTACTTACACTCAACAATCTGTTCCAATTTGGATTTACCTGTAACACTCTGAGTACCTTTTCCAGACCTCAGAAGAACTATGTCACTCAAAAGCTTGTCTCTTTTGCCAACAAAAGTTGGCCCAATAAAAGATATTACCCCACCCACTTTATCTTTCTAATATCCTGGGAATAACACAGCTACAACAACACTGCAAACAATAAAGGAGTAAGAAACACATGGGACTGGCTAAAATGAAAATAGATATTTATTCCTTCATTTTTCCCCCAGATTCCTCTGCACTCATATCAAGATGCAAGACAGTTGGATTGCCAGTCTAGTAACAGAACTCACTTCCAAATCAGACCCACGAAAGCCAACTTGCCTGTCTTGCCAGTCACCACAGGACAATTAGTATCCTGCCCTCCATCCATCCATCCAAGACATCAGCTTTTCAGACAGCAAAGGTTAAATCAAAGAGTTATTTTTGCCTTCAAGGCTCATGTGTCTCTTTAAGTGCTGACTTACCTAGTGATGGCTGCAATTAAATTACTGAAGTTCCCATTTCCCAACTGCTCTGAATACTATGGTTAAATTATTGGTGAGCTTTTGGTTGCTAGACACTTTGAACGATGCAGTTAAATTTTCAGTGTCTTTGAGATAACCTTTTGATGTTGCATGTTCTGAATATTATGGAATGGAAAATTACTGGTACTGTACCTGGTGCTGTTTTCAGCAGTCATACATTCTGAAATTAGGATACATTCTAACACATAATGTATCCATAACTTCTGCAATGGCAACATCTAATTCAGAAAATAGAAAAAGCTGTTTAACAAAACACACGCAGTGAAACTGCAATAAAGACTACCTCCAGTAACCAACCTCCGATCATAACAGACCATTTTAAAGTGTTTCCTACACACATTTCTGTTTGACTTGTAGTTAAAATCCCACCTCTACTAGAAATGAATTTTCATTGGTCCCTTGGAAAGTTGCTTAAGTCGGCATTCATTATATTGTGTTCTTGACTATGGTTACATGACATAGTGTCAGCAGCAATCACAGCTTTCGTCCAACCTTACAGTCCCAACTGACACTGAAGTTGTGGGGCATTTGTACGGAATATAGGGAAAACGATTGGACCATCAACTTGCCTTTTGTAGTCATATGCTGTTATTTGCAAAAAGAGACTCTAGATCTGTGAAAGAAGAGAAACTCTGGAATACTGGTTCCCCCATCTCCTACACAGAAGTAGGGCTCAGCTGCTTCTGTATCACCATCCCAGCCCCAACACAGTGATTTACAATTGACATTAAAGAGGTAAATTATTCAATATCACTTGGTATTAAATGGGCACCATTCTACTCAATTTGGTCAGAATGGTCTGAGGCATGGAAAAATATTCTCTCAGAATTTTTCTCTTAAGCAAGTGGATACTAACTGTAGTTAAGCTCAACAATAATTCCCTTACTGAATAAATCATGTGTTATGACAGGAAAACTGCAAAGCGCTTAAAGTGGGCACAATAAGGGCAAATTGCTCAATTTTTTAAATAAATTAATTAGTTTCAGCCAATATTTACAGAAAAATATCAATACCCTCCCCCCTT
Organism: Caretta caretta; assembly: GCF_965140235.1. Taxonomy (NCBI): domain Eukaryota; kingdom Metazoa; phylum Chordata; order Testudines; family Cheloniidae; genus Caretta; species Caretta caretta. The sequence goes on along the minus strand of NC_134206.1, from coordinate 69,847,627 downwards.
GCTTCCATTCAACTCAATGGCCATACTCATTGACTTCAATGACAGCAGGATTGGAGCTGATCCTATTACTTTTGGATCAGGCTCTAACCAAGCACAATAACACCATTCAACAGCCTAGGGTAGGGGAAACTTAAGGAAATACCCCTAAAGACCTGGTCATACCTTCAGAGTATTGAAATTCAGAATCTCTTTCCTTGGAAGTCAATGGGAGATTTTAGAAGGGTTTTCAAACAATTTAATAAACAAACACAAATGTTATGTTATATTTTCACTAGAGTAAAGAAAAAGACAATTATGGGAGTTTCCAAATGATGCTGTTTGAAAAAGCAATTCTAGTTGTTATTGGGTATAAAAATAAGTTATACAAATTCAAGTCTGGCTTCTAATAAAAATTCTCATTACTTATCTTTTATTTTGCCTGTGCAACTCCCTTATCCATAATGGATGCTTTTTAAGGAAAATGAAGGGTTGTACTTTATGTTGAAAAACATCATCCAGATTCTAAACTGTGTTATTTCTCTAGCCTCTTAAACCCTATTAAAAATACGCTTCAAAAAGAACCCCTTTATCTGATAGAATGAAAAGACAAACACTACTTAATTAGCACCTGAAGTAGCTAGTTTATGTTGTCAGTTATTGACTTCAGTGTTTTCCTTGAATTTTTTAGCACAAAAACATTTCATGTTTACAATTTTCAAACTACAAAATGCATAAAATTTCACACAGGTTAAGAAAAAAAAGAAAGAAAGAAAGAAAGACCTTTCAAACTGTGCAAAGGAATCTATCTTGCTTCTCAATCTCACTGACACTTTACAATTGTCTTATGTTTTCTGGATTGGCGGCATAACAAAGAGGAATGAGAACTGTCTGTCAAAATGGTATAAAAATATTACTAGATGTTTCTTTGGTAAAGCCAATCTAAAATTCTAGGTCTTCAGTCAACAAATTATCGTGTGGAATAATATTTGCTTCATGCTTCAGAAGAGAAAGACAGGATTACACAGAAAGTCTTAATCAGTAACAGTTCAGAAATAAATGTTGTTTTTTAAGAGCCATCAAGTGCAAACTGGCATATTTATGAAAGGTTGTTGTCTTAATTAATTCATATTCATTGGGCTCTCTTTTTCTCTCACTGCTTAGTTTTTTTTCAATCTTTTTCCTTTCTTCTACTGCCAGTTACCATGTGCAAGAAAGTTATTTCCAGAATATGCTGTGCTACCGAAGGATGATGTAAATCATTTAATGTGAAATATTTATGAGCATTTACAACAAAACTACCACTATGCACAAGCCACTCATAAAACAAACAAGTTCATCAGAATATAGACACATAAAATTAGTCAGATTAGGTAAGTGGGTGGACTGGAAAGAAAATGAGATTTTGAGAGAGAGGATATATACAGTTATATAGGATACACACATGCAAAACATTGATGCCCTAAGTGTGGTGTGACAAGTAATCCCCAAATAAGTGAAAATAAATCCCATACATAAAACTAAGCTATTGTGTGTTAATGAAATCCTGTAGATTAGAAAAATGCCCACTTTCTGTCCAACAATATGTTTGTGCAGCTAATTACTCCTAAAGTTTTAACTCAGTTTCCATGAGTCATGTGTTGTTGTATAGATGTGGATGTTATCCAAAAATATTGAATCATACTTTGCATAAAATTTAAGACCAGTAAGAATGCATTTTGAATGAACTCGAGCTATCTATACTGTACAGCGATAGACTGAGCTAGCTCTGTCAAATTCCCACTACCCATCACTGAACTCTTCATAGGATCATGACAGAGGGTTGAGACTGATGGGTCAATAGAAGTTAGGTTCATATAATAAATATTTGTATTATTAAAAACTACTCTATCATGTTTGGAGATTGATTCCTCTTGGTTAATATAAATGACCTGGAACACTTGTTTCAAATCAATGGAATGCACTTGCATCAGCAATTTAGCCCATTCTGTAAATAAACATATGATATAACCATTTAATAGGTTTCAGAGGAACAGCCGTGTTAGTCTGTATTCGCAAAAAGAAAAGGAGTACTTGTGGCACCTTAGAGACTAACCAATTTATTTGAGCATGAGCTTTCGTGAGCTACAGCTCACTTCATCAGATGTTTACCGTGGAAACTGCAGCAGACTTTATATACACACAGAGAATATGAAACAATACCTCCTCCCACCCCACTATCCTGCTGGTAATAGCTTATCTAAAGTGATCAACAGGTGGGCCATTTCCAGCACAAATCCAGGTTTTCTCACCCTCCACCCCCCACACAAATTCACTCTCCTGCTGGTGCTAGCCCATCCAAAGTGACAACTCTTTACATAATCAAGTAGGGCTATTTCCTGCATAGATCAAGGTTCTCTCACATCCCCCCCACCCCCATACACACACAAACTCACTCCCCTGCTGGTAATAGCTCATCTAAACTGACCACTCTCCAAGTTTAAATCCAAGTTAAACCAGAACATCTGGGGGGGGGGGGGGTAGGAAAAAACAAGAAGAAACAGGCTACCTTGCATAATGACTTAGCCACTCCCAGTCTCTATTTAAGCCTAAATTAATAGTATCCAATTTGCAAATGAATTCCAATTCAGCAGTTTCTCGCTGGAGTCTGGATTTGAAGTTTTTTTGTTTTAAGATAGCGACCTTCATGTCTGTGATTGCGTGACCAGAGAGATTGAAGTGTTCTCCGACTGGTTTATGAATGTTATAATTCTTGACATCTGATTTGTGTCCATTTATTCTTTTACGTAGAGACTGTCCAGTTTGACCAATGTACATGGCAGAGGGGCATTGCTGGCACATGATGGCATATATCACATTGGTGGATGTGCAGGTGAACGAGCCTCTGATAGTGTGGCTGATGTTATTAGGCCCTGTGATGGTCATATCAGAGGCTCGTTCACCTGCACATCCACCAATGTGATATATGCCATCATGTGCCAGCAATGCCCCTCTGCCATGTACATTGGTCAAACTGGACAGTCTCTATGTAAAAGAATAAATGGACACAAATCAGATGTCAAGAATTATAACATTCATAAACCAGTCGGAGAACACTTCAATCTCTCTGGTCACGCAATCACAGACATGAAGGTCGCTATCTTAAAACAAAAAAACTTCAAATCCAGACTCCAGCGAGAAACTGCTGAATTGGAATTCATTTGCAAATTGGATACTATTAATTTAGGCTTAAATAGAGACTGGGAGTGGCTAAGTCATTATGCAAGGTAGCCTGTTTCTTCTTGTTTTTTCCTACCCCCCTCCCCCAGATGTTCTGGTTTAACTTGGATTTAAACTTGGAGAGTGGTCAGTTTAGATGAGCTATTACCAGCAGGAGAGTGAGTTTGTGTGTGTATGGGGGTGGGGGGATGTGAGAAAACCTTGATCTATGCAGGAAATAGCCCTACTTGATTATGTAAAGAGTTGTCACTTTGGATGGGCTAGCACCAGCAGGAGAGTGAATTTGTGTGGGGGGTGGAGGGTGAGAAAACCTGGATTTGTGCTGGAAATGGCCCACCTGTTGATCACTTTAGATAAGCTATTACCAGCAGGATAGTGGGGTGGGAGGAGGTATTGTTTCATATTCTCTGTGTGTATATAAAGTCTGCTGCAGTTTCCACGGTAAACATCTGATGAAGTGAGCTGTAGCTCACGAAAGCTCATGCTCAAATAAATTGGTTAGTCTCTAAGGTGCCACAAGTACTCCTTTTCTTTTAACCATTTAATACTAAGCCTTTTAATACTTTCCTAAATGTGATCACTACAGAGGTTTCTCTTTGGCAAGCACAATAAATGTTTTCCCAAGTTGTCTCATCTTTTTAAGATGATCATCACCCTGGGTTTGGGAATGTGACTAAATAATTGAAAGTGTAGCTCTTGCAAGATCCATGTTTGGCATAGAAATCATCTCACTACATAATGCAAATCCACCCCTCCTTTACATTCACACCAAAGAAAAAAACAACATCAGTATTTCCTTTGACCAAAACTACTCTGGGGACCACAATCCAAGACCTCATTACAAGCTACTTACTAATTTCTATGGCTGTCTGAAAAATATAATTGGAATATGAAAGTAAATGAGAGCAGCAGGAGAGTGACTCACCTACCCACCTTCCAACTCCAGAATATACTAATATGCAGCACACACAAAAACAACACTGTCAAGGTTCCTCCCCCACTCTGAACTCTAGGGTACAGATGTGGGGACCTGCATGAAAAAAACCCCTAAGCTTATCTTTACCAGCTTAGGTCAAAACTTCCCCAAGGTACAAAATATTACACCCGTTATCCTTGGAATGGCCGCTACCACCACCAAACTAATACTGGTTACTGGGGAAGAGCTGTTTGGACGCGTCTTTCCCCCCAAAATACTTCCCAAAACCTTGCACCCCACTTCCTGGACAAGGTTTGGTAAAAAGCCTCACCAATTTGCCTAGGTGACTACAGACCCAGACCCTTGGATCTTAAGAACAATGAACAATCCTCCCAACACTTGCACCCCCCCTTTCCTGGGAAATGTTGGATAAAAAGCCCCACCAATTTGCATAGGTGACCACAGACCCAAACCCTTGGATCTGAGAACAATGAAAAAGCATTCAGTTTTTTACAAGAAGACTTTTAATAAAAATAGCAGTAAATAGAAATAAAGAAATCCCCCCTGTAAAATCAGGATGGTAGATATCTTACAGGGTAATTAGATTCAAAAACATAGAGAACCCCTCTAGGCAAAACCTTAAGTTACAAAAAAGATGCACAGACAGAAATAGTTATTCTATTCAGCACAATGCTTTTCTCAGCCATTTAAAGGAATCATAATCTAACACATACCTAACTAGGTTACTTACTAAAAGTTCTAAGACTCCATTCCTGTTCTGTCTCTGGCAAGAGCAGCACACAGACAGACTCAAACCCTTTGTTTGTCTCTCTCCTCCCAGCTTTTGAAAGTATCTTGTCTCCTCATTGGTCATTTTGGTCAGGTGCCAGCAAGGTTACCTTTAGCTTCTTAACCCTTTACAGGTGAGAGGAGCTTTCCCCTGGCCAGGAGGGATTTCAAAGGGGTTTACCCTTCCCTTTATATTTATGACAAACACCCTGAGCAAATGTGAGAGTCAAACATTATCGCCCCATTTTCACTGAGGCAACAGTGAGGGTTCTGCCTGCATGCACATTGAGACAGGGGGAATGGAGGTGTTAGATTCTGTCAACCTGGTATGCAAGAGTTTGCACACAAAAATGCATAGGTACCACAGGAAACTAAAAGCTGAAAATCATGCCCTTAATCTCACCATATGGTAATGTTTGTATTGCCTGCAAAATAGTCCGAATACAGGCTTACATTCTGTCATCTTAGCTCATATTGAGTAGGAACATAATCCCCAAGATGTCCTGTTGTAATCAATGGGCCAACTCACAATTAAGGTACTATTCAACATTAGTAAGGGTAGCTGAGAAAGGGTAGCAGAGGTAGGGGGTTAGGCCCTGATCTTTTGAATATTTGCATATGTGCTTGTTTTTAAGCATGTGAGCAATTCCTTGGGAATTCCATGGGACCACTCAGTACTTAAAGTTAAGGATCTGCATGTGGTTATGTAGAATGAAGACCTTAATCACTCTTCTAAAAAATTTAGTGGTTTAAACATCAAACTCTGCTCTCTATATACCCATATACTCCTATTAATTTAAATAACTCCATTGGGATTGCCTGGCAGTAATGGAGGACAAGGTTTGGCCTCATAGCTGTAAACAATAGAAAAACATAACTGGTAAACAAAAACATTATTTTATTTTTTAAAAACTTCCTAAGCTCACAAGTCTAGTAAAAGGCAGTGAAGAAATTAAAAGTGGCAAAAGAATTAATAAAACTCCTATTTCTAGATAACGTTAGATCTTTCTTTTTGGACTTCACTGGTTAACCTCCAGTGAAGAAGCTTCCAGACTGCCTCGGGAGGTTGTGGAAGCTTCTTCACTGGCTGTTTTCAAAACGAGGCTGGATAGCCATCTGTCTTGGATGGTTTAGACACAACAAATCCTGCATCTTGGCAGAGGGTTAGACCAGATGACCCTTGGAGCCCTAGGAGTCTATGACTCAAAACAAATTTTAAAAAATCTTTAAATGCACTTAAGAATGCTCCTCAGGATCCAACAAAAGCATGAAATAGCAAAAATGCTAAAATTCGCTGACCAAATAATGAACATCATTCAAATATTTAGAAATCTTGTGACTTTTGCATCACCTTTTAACTCCTGTGAATATGTTTTGTAGGAATATTTTTCAGACAGTTTAAGGACATTTGCTTCTGAAAATTACCTTTTTCTATTCATTTTTTGTTTTAATATTTAATCCAGTATTGACCAATTTGTGGCAGTAAAAAATAGTCTTGTATCTTGGTCAAATGGTATAAACCTGGCATCGTTCTGCCCACACAACCAAAATAGCAAAGATTTGTGTCCTTGACATCTGAGTTTTCTCAAATAGGAGCAGAGCTAATAAATATCCTATAAAAAGAGAGAGTTCTTTCAGGAGGAATTAAATATTGAGGTTGATTGAATATCCATAATGCTACCAAAAAAATAGGTATGGAATCCTCTGAACTTTCTGATAAGGAAGAAAGGGCAATACATTCCATGATGGCGATTCTGAAAAAACCATCTGTTCACTGCCATTTTGCTCTTCGATAGATAGATAGATAGATCGATCTCTTATGTTGTGCTGGAAATTGAGTCCTCTTGGTAAACAAACATGAGCTAAAAGTACTTATCTAGCTTACTACCATTCTTTGGTGGAAGTAGAATCATAGATGTGCAGGACTGGAAGGGATCTCAATAGGTCATCCAGTCCAGTCTCCTGCACTGAAGGCAGGATTATGTAATAACTAGACCATTCCTGACAGGTGTTTGTCTACGCTTGTCTTAAAAACCTCCAATTATGAAGATTCCATAACCTCCCTAGTAAATTTTTCTAGTACTTAACTACCCTGACAGTTAGGACATTTTTCTTAATGTCCAACCTAAACTTCCCTTGCTGCAGTTTAAGCCCGTTGCTTCTTGTCATATCCTCAGAGGTTGAGAACAATTTTTCACCCTCCTCCTTGTAACAATATTTTATGTACTTGAAAACTGATATCATCTCCCCCCTCAGTTTTCTCTTTTCCAGACTAAACAAACCCAATTTTTGCCATTTTTTCCTCATAGGTCATGTTTTCTAGACCTTTAACCATTTTTGTTGATCTTTTCTGTACTTTCTCCAATTTGTTCACATTTTTCCTGAAATGTGGTGCTCAGAACTGGACAAAATACTCCAGCTGAGGCCTTATCAGAGTGGAGTAGAGCGGAAGTATGACTTCAACATGTCTTGCTTAGAACACTCCTGCTAATACATCACAGACTGATGTTTACTTTGTTTGCAACAGTATTACATTGTTGACTCATATTCAGTTTCTGAATTCTAACCCCCCAGATTCCTTTACACAGCACTCCTTCCTGGGCAGTCATTTCCCATTTTGTTCGTGTGCAAATTCAAGTGGGATATTTTGGATTTCATCTTATTTACTTCAGGCCATTTCTCCAGATCATTTTTAATTTTAATCCTATCCTACAAAGCACCTGCAACCCTTCCCAGGCTGGTATTATCTGCAGACTTTGTACTCTCTATGCCACTATCCTAATAATTTATGATTAACTGTGGTCTGTTTCATCTCACCCTGGTAATTTAGAAATATACATTTTATATCTCTTGGATTGTTTTTATATCCCTTCTTCTACCTAAAACTTTGAACTTTGTTGGACTTTCAACTGGATTTTTTTTTATATAGTATATATCCCTTGGAACAAACAGTGGCAAGGTGACGCAAACCTAGCAAGCCAGAAACACTGCATCCATCAAAATTAGTAGAACGGTGGGAGTGAAAGTTGTTCTGTCATCATGGCTCCAGCAGAATTTTTAGAGAGAGACCTTTCTGCATACTATATACAGAGATAGGGAATGGGTATTTACTCTGGGATCACATAGTTAAGCATATGCGTCTCCTGATCCAGCAGTGACACTAAAAACACAGATCCAACTATGTACTTTGTATTTGGTTCCACATTGGATGCTGTTACTGGCCAGAATGAGTTTATATTAATGTTTTGCCCACATGCAGGAGCTGCCTGTTTGGGGGACACATGCATGGGGTTATCCTTTAGCTATTTGTTTTGTTCTTCATAATGTTGAGAATCATTATCCACTGGATATTTTATGTTTTGTCTAATATACCAAACATTAACAAAGAGAGAGAGAGAATTTTTTTAAAAAAATATGCAGAAAAATACAAAGAACCAAATTACAACTTTTCCTGTGGTGGGGAGAGGTAGAGTTTAATGTGGGGGTTAAAGCTGGAATGGCCCAGGTTTCCCAAGTCACTTTGCCTATGCAAGGCACATTCAGGCAGAAAGGAACAGAAAGGCTAAAAACAGTCTTCTTCAGCTGCAGCCCTTACTGATGTTTGTAAAATGGACAGCAAGCATTATCCCAGTGCTCGGTTTCCAGATCGGTGCACAGTCATTTCTTCTACCCAGCTGACTACTACAGTCCCTCATACTGTAGAATGCCATCATCAGGTGGACCCGCATTAGGTGGACCTGCAGCAAACAGTTCAGTTCAAAGAGTGCTGTAGCATGGTGCATGGCTTCTGTGTGGTTGTGATATTGTATGGGGAAAGAGGCTTTCTGCTCCCACTACTAGCAAACCCACACAAGCCAGGTAAGAATTTAGACGAGGGAGTTAAAATGCCAAAGAAGAGATACATAAAGAAGTAAAGAAAAACAAGTAGTAAATTAAAAGAGAGTCAATATTGCAAAATGTTTGTTATTAAAGTGTTGCATGATAGAGATTTTCTGCAGACACTGCATTGAACAGATTGAAGAGTGCATGGAGCGCAGAAGAGATTAATTGGTAATCAATCTATTTCCCTACTAGATAATGCTGTTTTGCTTTGTTCAATGCACTGTCTGCAGAAGGCTTGGAGATAATGACGACTGTGGACATAACTGTATCTTGCACTGTGATTTAACCCTTTCAGGAACCTGTTTGGTTTTTTTTCCCGCGTACTTATGCTTAATCATCAAACTGAGATTATTGTTACCAGGGTAATCAACCATCAGGGAACAGAAAGGTGTGATCTGGTTGTCATTTTGGGGGATGTACGTATCCAATGTGCCTCTACTACTCATTCCAAGAACAGGTTATTAATCATGTTAAAAGGTACTCTAAATCCAGTATTAAGTGTCACATTTTTAACAGGGTGTCAATCCAGCCTGTTCATGCAACATTGTGCCATTTTTCCCCATGTGCAACTCACTGTGAACAGAAATATTAGTTGCTTAATGTTTAACTGCCTGATTTATATGCACAAACAAGTAAATAGGAATCTAGCTACTGGTAATTACATTGGTCAAATTTTGTCCAGGATATTACAGGACTGTTACACTTAGCATTTTAGTTCAAGCTGCAGAGGATCATCACTTTGGCTCAGAAGAGTCCCAGTTCAATTCAGTGATGACACTTACCCATGTGGTACATAATGTGCACTCAGAGTTACCTGTTTGTGTCTCGGAATTTATATTTTGCACACTCAGCTTGGGCATCTGTGTGTGAATTTTTGGTGCCTGATTAAAATATGACAACTGTTGTTCAACTGCATTAGGTCCTTGTATGGGAGGTACGGTTTGAAGTATGGCTATGCTTACCATTGTACGAGCATATCTCTAGCAGTTGAAATCCTCTGAAGAAGAAAAAAAATAATGACTGCAAAATGAAAGAAGACGTTTTAGCAGCCAGTTTGCCAAGATTAATAAAATATGCATCAGTGTCCAAGCCCTTCTGAGTGATTTATTTAATCAACTAACTGAAGTGGCACAAAGCTGGCAAAGATAGATAAATGATCACAGTTCACAGTTAGCGCTTGCCCACTGGCCTCCATCATACAGTACAACACATCATTCTACAGTGTAGTACTTCTGCAAGACAGCTGAATACAAATTCCTATATTTAACCTTTTAACAATATTCAGGACTTTCCTTCCAAGGCTGTCCTAGAACAAAATATAGGACTGTAGATAAATATAAAGAATATGCTGTGAAACTTGTTTTAAAAATTAATTTTAACTTCATTAAAATAAGTTAACCTATCTGAAGTAATGCTAAAGAAGTTGTTTGGAAACTCTAATAAAGAACATACAAAAAACCGCTTAAAACTTTTTAAAAAAAACTTTTACTAGAAAATGTGTCGGGGCTATTAAAAGATCTCCTAGTCAGCAAAATTAATTGCTGGAAAGGAAAAAAATAAATATTTACAGTTTAAAAAGTAACAACCTAAACCAGAAGTGGTTTAAAATTTCTACTTAACATAACAGGTTAGTGGAGAGAGAAGTTGACGAGGTAACAGCTTTTATTAGACCAATTTCTGTTGGTGAGAGAGACAACCTTTCAAGCTTGCACAGAGCGCTTCTTCAGAGGTAAAGAGATTCTCTTGTTCCTTAAAAGGTTATTTTGCCTTTTTTTAAAAAAGGCCTTTATTTTTAATTGATTTTTATAATGTAGCTAATAATATGATTGAGGGCTTAGTTCTATCACCCTTACTCTTGTTAAGTAGTAGAGAACCCTATCCCATGAGTTATACTGGGACATCATGTGGCTGTATCCCTTGGCTTTATATGCTGATAGATGGGAAGCGTAGTGGACTCATTTTCTGCCACACTTACTCCTGGTGAGTAGGACCTTACTCTGCACATAAAGGTAATAAAATATTGCTGTGTGCGTTTATAATTTTTTTTCGATTTAGCAGACAAGTCTAGGAAGAACCTCACATCATTTAAACACACAATTACAAAAATTAAACTTTTCAATATAATAATTCAGAACCTCAAGTATCTGCCTCTACCATTATTAGACTCTTCACAAGAGAGATAAAACTAATCTCCAGACTGCAACTTTGTCCTCCTAGAGCCAACAATTCCGCCACCAATGAACTTCCGTATTTCCCAAAAGCATTCTAAAAGAAAATGTTGTATCAAAGAATTAATATCTGTAAGGCATTTTCTGAAGTGGTCAGATCAAGATGCTCATTTATCAGCAGAATATTGTACATTTCACCATTGTCTTAGTTTTCATGGAATTGCTACAATACAAACAATCACAGTGAAAAGGAAAAGAGAAGCCCTTCCTATTGAAAAATATCAGTCCTTTAGTTCAGGTATTGTCCCCTTCGCAGTCAGCACTCATGTTCTCTGGTAGATGCTTCTCCAATATCGCATTTGTCCAAGACCCTCTGCTGAATGAGTTTTCAAAGATACAGCTTCCCCCTTCAATACTGTCCTTTCATTCTGGGTAGGTTCAGGGTATTTGCTGCAATATTGCTTTTCAGGAAACGCTCTTTTGAATATGTGTCTCCAGGACTGTGCGCACTGGAGGCATATGGGCAGGGGGAAATGGAGCCAACTATCTTATATCACAACTATGCTTTTTCACACCAGCCAAGTATCCAAGACTTCGGGATCAGAGACTGTTAGTATTATGGTGACTCCAGCTCTGGTTCTCTGTATCAATGCTCACTTTTGAGAAACAGCATTTATATCATATTGGATGTATTTTTTGTTGAGCAAAGATTTTAACTTTCTAAAAAAATAAAATAAAATAAAAAATCCCAAACCAACAAGAGCCACTAGGAAATTAATCTTCCCCTCCTCTGTCTGTTGTTCCTGACATCATGGGCTCACTCACTTGACTTTTAGTTAGTGATAAGGCAAAAGCCCTGCGCCATTGGATTAAAGTGATTACAAAACTCAGATGATCCATTGATTTTTTTCTCCACGTACTTTTTCATGTTTTCCTGAATGGTCTTGAGTGCATCCAACTCCGTTCTAAATGTTGAAACATGATTCAGCCATTCATCAAAGGTAGCACCTAAAGCAGCTAACACTGACTGAACAGCATCTGATATTTTATGTATTGATTTCTTCTAATAATGAAAAGACAGAACCATGAAGCATCACTTGTGGAAAAGGGAGAGTTCTAGTATTTTATTCTATGTGGGCCAGATTCTCCACTGTCTTTAACACAGAGTAGTCCTTTAAACGTATGAAAACTGGGTGTAAAACGACAAATCTGATTTTGTACATATTACACTCCCTTTACACGGTTGTAAATAGCAACAGGTGCAAGGCAGTGGAGATTGAGAGTCTGTTTCTTGTTCCCTTCTTCTCTACTCCATTCCACCTACTTTCCAGTGTGCTGTGGAATCTTTTCCCTTAACTCACTGTGTTTGGTTGTTTTGCTGTCATGCCTTTTTCTTTTTGGGCATCTTCACTAGAATACGTTTTAAAATGTTTGTTGCAGTTACTTTAAGTTAAACTAAACAAATTAACATTTGACTTTATTCCCCTTATCCAAATTGCAACACAAAGTCACATCAAATCACATCCTCTCTTCTACAGCCCCATGTCCTCTCCAGAGGACACTAACAATAGCAGATACTTTTGGGGGCAGTAATCATTCCAATATGATGTGCTAAGTGCCCAATTGACTGTGGCTGGCCTCTGACTTCCAGATTATTACCACTTTGTACATGCCACCGAAAGTGTAAAATTGTTGGTCTCAGGTGTTTATTCCAGTGGTGTGTGGGAACCGTAACTGAGAATTCCACTGGTACAGGGCCACCCTAAGTACTTCTACACTGTCTTCCTCCCACCTCTACTTGCAATCCCTGGCATAGGGAATGCACTTGGGGTGAAGGCTGGGGCACTTCAGGAGTAGCACTCAGTCTACATGCCTTTATGGGCTGAAGTGCAGTCCTCAAGGTTGTTCTAACTTGCACTGGGGCCCCTGTTTCATCCTGCATCATCCATCAAATCACCTTCCCCCACTTCTCTTTGGTTGCATATTCTGTATCACATCACAGAATTTGGACCCCAAATTATCATTATTCATCTTCACTTTTTTCAAAGAGTGAGGTTTTGGATTCCACTCTACACTTTAAGCACTCTGTTGATCAGTTTCCTCATTGTAAAATGAAATTTATCTCACCTACAATGGGACTGCTTAACAGCCTCTTCCATTCTGAAAGTTTCTACCATTTCTAGCTCTATCCCCTGTTTATTTACATAAATAGGTAAACATTGCACAGTATTGCCTCACTGTTTCCTTACAGGTCCCCCTCATCTGTTTGTGGTATCCACCTGTTGTCTCCTGCCTTATATTGCTAGCTCTTTGGGGCAGGGCCTGTCTTTTTGTTATGTGTTTGTACAGTGTCTAGCACAATGGTGCCCCCCAGTGTTGCCATAACACAAATAATCATAATATACACACACAGAAGTAGAGACAGATCTAGATAATCTCTCTCACACAAGCCAAATGCTAAGTGCACCCATTCTACTTCCTTCACACATGAAGGTCCATTAGTTGAGGTACGGCATTTGGAAAGTATTAATTACTATATGTGGGAAGTGTACCGGGGTAATGTTTGTCTATGTGGGCGTTCAATCTGGCCTTGCTGCTGCCAATAAGGATGCTAAATGGTGCATGTGGTGATGGTGCTTCTGAAATTTGAGGTGTGGTGGCCACACCAGGAATGCTAGTGCTTTTCGGCCCCTCATCCTCCTGTTCTGCCACCAATTGTTTGAGGGGGTGAAATCTAAACAGAAGCTTGACATACAGGCAAAAAAAAAATCTTCATGTAAGATTAAAACTTGGTGTTTGAAAGACCTGGAAGTCTATTGTCTGTTTAGTATAAGATTATTTCAAAGACTAAGGAATACAAAGTCAATTCCTTTTTTCTGTGATGAGTGATATATATTCACTTTTGAAACATTGCTTGAGTCATTTTCTCTTTTCATTTCAAGGTCATTTTAGACATCTGTGAGACTCTGTCTTTTATTTAATTTCATGCTAGGAAAGTACAAAGGATTGTTTAAGTCAAAAAAAGGCCATTTGGGGAAAAGACAAAACTTTAATAAGTCTGGGATGATATATCTTATTCTTTAAAAAAACAGAACCAACATGTCCTTAGTGTGTTAAGCTTTTAGCATGCTTCATAATTAACTCTTCAGTAATCTTCTATAGTGTGCTACATGGGAAATATTGGTCTCCTGTCATTAAACAATCCTCTTGTTGAGATATTCCAATTCAGCAAAGTTACACATGAGAAAACTACAGACTTATCTGGACTTTGCAAAGCTTTCTGGAAAGTATACCACTCTTAGCTGCCTGCCAAAAAACAGTGCATATTTTATAATTTTTCAAGTGGAACAGATCTAAAGAGGAAGTGACCATACTTGCAAATTGCATTGCCCTATAAAACTATGCAATTACACATGATTTGGTCATTGTAGTAATATAACATAAAAGCTTACTGGCCTGCTTGCCAATTCCAGAGGCTGAACTATAGAGTATTGAATCCCAGAGATTCTTGTTAACCACTGACTGTTGGAGGTAAGGAAACAACTTTCCCTGTGGACAGATCATTCCATAATTGCCCAGCACATCCCTTGGCCCATGCCACTTCCCGCACCCCCTATTAGCCTGGAGTAGCAAACCACGGACAGTGGGAGCTGCAATTGGCCAAACCTGCGGATGCTGCAGGTAAACAAACCATCCTGGCCCGCCAGTGGATTTCCCTGATGGGCCACATGCCAGAGGTTGCCAATCCCTGGTCTAAACCATCTGGTAGTAGTCGCTATCAGAATCAGGACACTTTGATGGATGGATCACTGGTCTTATCTGGAGTTTAAGTTCTTATGCTCATATCCTAAGAATTTACTTATTTCAGAGACTGTTGTAGATGAACCAATGAAGAGTCTGTTTGTTTACTGTAGCAGTTGTCAGCTCTTCTACAAACAGGAACAGAAGCTGTGATGGGGTTTGCTCCCCACAGTGGCCCGGCAAGAGCTGAATTGGGCCAGGTGGGCACAATCAGCTAATCAGGTTGCAAACAGGGGAGCTTTCGGCTGGAGGCAGCTAATTAGAGAGAAGCTTACCTGTGAGGGGCAGGTGGGGTTTCTACAAAAGACAGGAAATTGGAAGCAGCAGGAGTGGCAAGGAAAAGTCTGCAGTCACTCAGTGAGAGAAGGGAGGAGTGTTGAGAGGTTGCCTAAAGTTACTCCCTGGAAGGAGGGAATGAAGAGACTGGTAAAGCCAAAAGAGTGGGGAGGGGTAGGAGATAAGGAAGCAGTTCAGGGAAAGGCAGTAATGTGCAGGAAACAGACCTTGGCTGCTGTGTGTAGAGGTTCCCTGAGCCAGAATCCTGAGTGGGCCCAGGTTCCCCTGCCAGCTACTGTTGGTGTGGCACTGTGAAGCAGCAAAGAGGAAGATTGCCAGAAGGGGAAAACCAGGAACGGCTGAGTCACAAAGAGGACACTGTAGTTCCTGGAGTGAGAGAAGGGCTGTAGAAGAGAAACTGATATGGTGTAACGGCTGGGAGAAGTGTCAGCCTGACAGAGCTAATCCCCAGAACTCCCAGGTGGTGGCACTGTCCAGTGATGAGTAGAACAACTCCATCACAGAAGCCTAAAACACCACATTACAAGAATAAGAACCAAGTGAAAAGGCTACAACTTACAAGACATCAGTGAAGAACATGAAATTAATTAGTATTCTGTATTTGGGGTGCTTTCGGCCTCCATCCAGAGCTGCTGTGCCAGCCCTTGGGCAGAAAAGACTTAAAAAGTTAATATTGTATGTCTGACTACACTCAGAGGAAATGCTTGATTATCTGGGTCACTTGCAGGTTATTACCAATAAAGCACTTTCCTCTATTGCAACCACACAGGCCTCACGTGGCTCCTGCAAACATAAGTCAGTTCCAGGTTTTCAGATTTCTTGGGTTTTTATAAAAAAGACAAATGTCAAATTGTTGTTATTATTTATATTACACTAGTGCCTGTGCACCCCAGTCAAGGATCGGGCCCCCTCGTGCTATGCACTGTAGGCACAAGTAGAAAAAAAAAATCCTGCCCCAAAGAGCTAAATGTCTGAGAGCACAGAAATAGACAAAAAAAGATGGAGGGGGATGGGGTAGAGAAGAAAATAAGAAAATGAACAGAGTTTAGTAGAAAAATACAGGTCCCAGCTCACTACTTGTATAGCTAATGCCAGAGGAAGCATGGAAAAGTATTCCATCAATGAAGGTCAATCATCCAAGTCACCTTGAACTTCTCTGTCACCTGAATGTTTAAGTAGAAAATCAAATGATTTTTTAGGAATACTACTGACACTCTGTGGAAAAACTAATTGACTGTAAATACTGACTGAGCACATATCTAACTTTGTACTTCAAGTTTAATTGCATTTCTTTGACACCTTACACTTTACTGGGATGATTCATAAAGCTAAGTGCATTTACTGTACCCAGGTTCTGCAGATCCTACATCCTAGTTTCCTTTTCTGTTCGGTCTTTAATACATTCTCCTTCATTTAAATTGTTGACTGGTGTTTTTAAGTGTTATGTGTGATTTTCAGCTAGCTTGATACTTTGAATTCTCTCTTTTAAAAGCAGAATACAAAATTCAAGCTACAGCAGCAGGAATTATCTCTTTAATACCAGAAGGCCTGTCAAGGTTCCTTCCCCACTCTGAAAGCTAGGGTACAGATGTGGGGACTTGCATGAAAAACCTCCTAAGCTTATCTTTACCAGCTTAGGTCAAAACTTCCCCAAGGTACAAAATATTCCACCCTTTGTCCTTGGATTGGCCGCTACCACCACCAAACTAATACTGGTTACTGGGGAAGAGTTGTTTGGAAACGTCTTTCCCCCCCAAATACTTCCCAAAACCTTGCACCCCACTTCCTGGACAAGGTTTGGTAAAAAGCCTCACCAATTTGCCTAGGTGACTACAGACCCAGACCCTTGGATCTTAAGAACAATGAACAATCCTCCCAACACTTGCACCCCCCCTTTCCTGGGAAATGTTGGATAAAAAGCCTCACCAATTTGCATAGGTGACTACAGACCCAAACCCTTGGATCTGAGAACAATGAAAAAGCATTCAGTTTTCTTACAAGAAGACTTTTAATAGAAATAGAAGTAAAGAAATCCCCTCTGTAAAATCAGGATGGTAGATACCTTACAGGGTAATTAGATTCAAAAACATGGAGAACCCCTCTAGGCAAAACCTTAAGTTACAAAAAAGATACACAGACAGAAATAGTTATTCTATTCAGCACAATTCTTTTCTCAGCCATTTAAAGAAATCATAATCTAACACATACCTAGCTAGATTACTTACTAAAAGTTCTAAGACTCCATTCCTAGTCTATCCCTGGCAGAAACAGCATATAGACAGACACACAGACCCTTTGTTTCTCTCCCTCCTCCCAGCTTTTTAAAGTATCTTGTCTCCTCATTGGTCATTTTGGTCAGGTGCCAGCGAGATTACCTTTAGCTTCTTAACCCTTTACAGGTGAGAGGAGCTTTCCCCTGGCCAGGAGGAATTTCAAAGGAGTTTAACCTTCCCTTTATATTTATGACAAGGCCAATTTTATTTTTTCATAAATATAAAAGTCATTGAAAGGCTGAGACTCTTTCTTGGGAATTATGAATTAGGCACTAAAGGCTTGACCCTGCAAGGTTCTTGAGGATGCTCAGAACCTCCAGAAATTGCTAAGCACTTTGCAGAATCGAGCCTTAAGAATGGCACAAGAGGTCCAAAAGGTTCATGAGCATTAACCTTTCAGCAGTGAGGACTATGGTTCAATGCAGTGGTCAGGACAATCCTCAGGGTTTAAGTTTGTGTGTCTGTGTCATTGTGCTGCCAGTTGGGCAGGGATGTGGCAGGTTGCCTTTGTCCCGGTAGTTCTTCTTTCTTACTCCCTCTCCACCCTGCAATGGTCTGTGCTTTAGGGACTCAGCCCTTGATGTAGTAGCCAGGCAAGGTACTAACAAACTTCAATAGGACTTTATTTTTTAAAGTGGAAGCCCCTATTCCAAGCTTCTGCTGCACCCTCAGTAGTTCTCCCTCAACCTCTTCAACTCCTCCCCTCTCCTTCCTGTTTTCTGTCCTGTCCCCTCCCAACAGCCAGTGCTCCCAATTCTAATAATTACAAGCAACATCTAAACATCACATTCCCTCCTCTCTTAAGAAACTCTCCTAATTACAATAAACACTGTTGTTCTAACCACAGGAACAAATAGGAAACAAGGCACTATACTGTTGACAGAAATATTACACTAAAAACACTATAGATACTACATAACATAGTCTCTAGTCCAGACAGGTGGTCGTCTGGGTCTGACAGGCCGTCTCTGAAGCCCCGGTTCCAGTTGTGTTGATACTACGGTGAAGTCATCTGGGTGTTGGCATAATCTCCTCTTGGTGCATAGGCAGGTGCAAGATAAGAAGCATTCCATACCCGCCCATCACAAAGTCGATCGGTGTAAGGTCCCATCTTCTCTATGATTTTAAGAGGAGCTGTGAATTTATGGTCCCCTTTGCGTAAAATTCCAGGTTTTCATATTCTAACGAAGGAACCACACTGAAACTTTGGTTCCTTAACACCCTGCCGCTTGTCTGTGAAAGACTTATTTTGCTTGGTTCTGTTCAACTGTTTTTCTCTTGTAATTGTTTGTCTGCAGCGATAGTGAACTTTTCTGCAAAGGAGTCACAGCCTGGACTGTGCCTCCTGTATCCATGCTCATTATTTTGGCTTCAGCTGTAGCTGACTCAATCTGGGTAACAATGGTTATTGCTTTTTCTAGTGTAAGCTGTGGTTCTAGAAGTAAACATTCTCTTACACAAAGCATGGTTGTTTTTGTCAATGAGCTGGTCTCTAATCATCTCATCTGCCATATTCCGAGTCACAAGTTACAATCAGACTCCTCAGGGAAGAAATATACTGCATTATAGTCTCCTCTGGTTTCTGCTCACACTGGCGAAATCTGTAGCTATTAGCTACTACATTCATGCTTGGTACAAAAAATGTCTTTAATGCAGTGAGTGCAGTCTCATATTTATAGTCTGCAAGGGGAAAAGTGTAAAATGTATGCTGCCCTTCTGCTCTAAGGCAGTGGATTAGCAGAGCACACTTTCTTACTTGAGAAATCTCTGTAGCACTGATTGCAAGCAGATAAGTCTCAAACATATGGATCCAGGCAGTAAAAGCAATTGGAGGCTCACCCTAGGCTTTGTAGAAAGGGTACAGGTGGGTTCTGAGGCAGAAGATCCATCCTTGTTGCCAAAATGTTGTAGTAGCCAGGCAAGGTACTAACAAACTTCAACAGGACTTTATTTTTTAAAGTGGAAACCTCTTTTCCAAGCTCCTGCTGCACCCTCAATAGCTCTCCCTCAGCCTCTTCAACTCCTCCCTGCTCCTTCCTGTTTCCTGTCCTTTCAGACTCCCAACAGCCAGTGCTCCCAATTCTAATAATTACAAGCAACATCTAAACACCGCAGCCCTCCAACCAAGTCCACTCCTTTCAGGGGATGTATAAAAAGTTCAGTAACAGGTAAGTCTTCAGGATTAATCAAGGGATTCAGAGCTTGCCCTGGGATCAGAGTCTCAGGGTCCAGAACCTTGTATTTGCAGGGGTCTTCCTCCAAATAGGTTCCCCACTGAGGGATAACTTCCATAGTTGTCCCTCCTATGGGTTTGGTAGGGGAGTCCGGGCCCAGTGATAGGCAACAAGTCTTGCAACCTGCGGTGCTATGCTGCTGCCTCCCTGGATCACTTCCCACCAGTCCCCTCTTTCCCTACATGGTAAAGTAAAGAAATAAACACAAAGATAAACCCTCAAAGAGTCACAGGTCCCTTCTTTGTAGGCCTGTCAGGTCACTATTGCCAGGCCTCAGGCAGCAAGAACTCCTGTGGAACTTCTTCCCAGGAGCTGAGTGTATAGGTGAGCTTGCCTCCATTGTCTGCCAGCTACTGAGCTACTCTGCTCCCCTTTTGTGCACCTATTCAAGCCTGTGCAGGCTTTTCAGGTACAGTGGGATGGGGCTGCCTGGGCCCAGAGCAACTCCTTAACACCTTCCCTTCCAGTTTGTATGCCCCATCATAGTCATACTCTGACAAAGAAGACTGCATTGTCACAGTTTCCTGCTTCATTTGGTTTCCTTGGTTCTAAAAATTTTAGGAAATTGTAACCAAACAGTAAAAAATATCAAATTTTGTTAATTTTTGTGTTCATCTGTGTTTTGCAAAAGTGTTGTTTAGTGGAGGTTGTGGGATTTGGAAGTTTTTTTGGCTGGGGGTTAGTTTTGTGGCGGTTGTGTTCATAGAATCATAGAATATCAGGGTTGGGAGGGACCTCAGGAGGTCATCTAGTCCAACCCCCTGCTCAAAGCAGGACCAATCCCCAACTAAATCATCCCAGCCAGGGCTCTGTCAAGCCTGACCTTGAAAACCTCGAAGGAAGGAGATTCCAACACCTCCCTAGCTAACCCCTTCCAGTGCTTCACCACCCTCCTAGTGAAAATGTTTTTCCTAACATCCAACCTAAACCTCCCCCACTGCAACTTGAGACCATTACTCCTTGTTCTGTCATCTGGTACCACTAAGAACAGTTTAGATCCATCCTCTTTGGAACCCCCCTTCAGGTAGTTGAAAGCAGCTCTCAAATCCCCCCTCATTCTTCTCTTCTGCAGATTAAACAATCCCAGTTCCCCCAGCCTCTCCTCATAAGTCATGTGCTCCAGCCTCCTAATCATTTTTGTTGCCCTCCGCTGGACTCTTTCCAATTTTTCCACATCCTTCTTGTAGTGTGGGGCCCAAAACTGGACACAGTACTCCAGATGAGGCCTCACCAATGTCGAATAGAGGAGAATGATCATGTCCCTCGATCTGCTGGCAATGCCCCTACTTATACAGCCCAAAATGCCATTAGCCTTCTTGGCAACAAGGGCACACTGTTGATTTATATCCAGCTTCTCATCCACTGTAACCCCTAGGTCCTTTTCTGTAGAACTGCTGCCTAGCCATTCAGTCCCTAGTCTGTAGCAGTGCATGGGATTCTTCTGTCCTAAGTGCAGGATTCTGCACTTATCTTTGTTGAACCTCATCAGATTTCTATTGGCCCAATACTTTAATTTGTCTAGGTCCCTCTGTATCCTATCCCTACCCTCCAGCGTATCTACCACTGTGTTGTGTGTCTTGTTAATGATAGATAATTTTGAAAAGTCTTGCAACTGCGGACATAATCAAAAAGAGCCTTTACTTGCTGTTTTACCTTGATTCAGTAGCGTAGCCTTGGGCAATAGATTGCAGCTGAAACGAAACTGAATGTGTACAGCATGAAAGAATTATTAACCAATTACTAATGTATAAATCAGATTTCTTTAACAGTCACATGCTAAAATAGCCATATTGTTTGTCATTTTTCCACAGATTGTACCATACTTAATTAGGTTGGAAAAGAAGACAGATGGCCTGTGTTTTACAAAATCTCTGTCTTCTTTCTCCTTGATTGACCACACAAGCCAATATTCACAAATCTCATATTTATAATTTTTCTCCATTAGCCACAAGCAAAAATAAATCAAGGACTTGTTTCAGAGAGCACCAAATCATTCTAGCACAATTTTGGAGATAGCAAATAGGCTTCTAATTTTTATGCAAAATCTGATTGGTCACATATTAGGTAGTATTTTCATTTCTAACATAGTTCATGCACTGCATTTTTATTAGGGAAACCCTTTGATATTAGTGTAGTGAATGAAACAAGAAGTGTCTGTGGAGCTTCTAATTCGTTTTAGAAACTTTAAGTTATGTGGAGGGGAAGCAGGTTGATGTCAATGGACTTAAGCACATGCTAAAGTGCTTTCCTGAATCAGGAGATAATATACGTCACCCCTGCCTTAGTCAGTCACTAGTGGGGTGGAGCTCTTGCCACAGCATCCCAACCCATGCCATTCAGAACCAAATGTAGTTGAGCTGTTCCTCTAAATCCAAAAAAGAATGAGGAGTACTTGTGGCACCTTAGAGACTAAAATTTATTTGAGCATAAGCTTTTGTGGGCTAAAGCCCACTTCATCAGATGCATGCAGTGGAAAATACAGTAGGAAGATATATATATATACAGAGAACATGACATTTTTTTTCTCCTGCTGATAATAGCCCACCTTAATCGATTACTCTCGTTAGAGTTGGTATGGCAACCCCCATTTTTTCATGTTCTCTCTCTATATATATATCTTCCTACTGCATAATAGTCAGAGTAATTAGCCATTGGCACAATTTACCAAGGCTCATGGTGGATTCTCCATCATTGGCAATTTTTATATCAAGGTTGGATGTTTTTTTCTAAAAGATATGTGTAAGAATTATTCTAGGAAAATTTTATGGCCTGTGTGATACAGAAGTCAGACTAGCTTAATGCAATGATGCCTTCTGTGCTTGGAATCTATTAATCTACCTTCCATCTAAGTAGATAAATTGGCATCGCTTTGATATATTTTTAATAAATAGAAAATAAAATCTGTAATTGAGAACACTTTGGAGACAGTCAGCAAAATCATTATGTCTGCTCCATTGAGATCGTAACAACTCTAAATGGTCCATAATCCACAGTTCATTGTCATGATAGCCTGTACTGACTCCAACAGAGCCATTATGATTTATCAGGTCAGCGTATACTTAGGGAGCCTTTAATCCACACATCACTGGCACAATAAATGATAGCTCTTTTACTTGGAGCTATTACTCTCTATGAAGGCAATGGATGCCTATGTGTTTAAAAGATATTATCTTCCTGGTTTACATACAATATATGCACAACAAGTATGTATATTAAAAATCTCTTTTTAAAAGCAGCTAGTTTATATCTATAAAGCTTTTTTTTTAAAGAGGATGATAGTTTTCTGTAATTCCAAATGACATCACACTAATCCAAATAATGGATTAATATCTGTATTTGCAGGCTGCTTTTGAGTTACAGAAGTTCATGAAAGTCTACCACCGAAAAAGAAACCACCAAACTAATATTTTAACTGCAGCCCTAGCAGGTACTGACATACAGGAATGACTGAACGAATCAGAACATTTTCTGAAATGTCAGGTGTGTAGGTTAGAATACCCTCTGGCAAGTCTAACTTGTAAGCCCAGCACTGAACAAATAACTAGTGACACTCACATTCCTAGCATTACAGAAATAATATTTTACCTTGGATAACTGCTCTTGTAAGATTTCCCCAGTGTCTCAAGCATAACCTCGGTTTCTATGACCAGCAGGCTATTCCCCTTTCAAAACATATGTTTTTTATTATACCCAATGGGCAAGGTAAGTAAAAATCATAGTTTTTAAAGTTCCTGTGTTTCTCTGATGCATTATAGGCCCTTATTCCAAACTTATCCTACAAACTTAATCCTTCTACTGCTCTCCCCGCATAAAACTTTGTTATTAAGGAACAATTTCTAGCACCTACAGACCCCTCTGTCTTTTCATGATTTAAACATATGTTGGGGAGACAAAATGAATGAGGTAATATCTTTTATTGGACCAACTTCTTTTGGTGAGAAAGACAAACTTTCAAGACACACAGAGCTCTTCTTGAACACTGCATACATTAAATATATGTTAATCGTTTGAACTGTAGTTAGCTTTGATATTTATTATTAGCACTGTAGTCATTAGCAAGAGATGTGGCATTGACACCACGCACTGGGAAACAGTAGCCCAGGATAGGGATAACTGGCAAAGACTTGTCAGAGAAGGAACGTCCACTTTTGAGGAAAATCGCCTTGCCCTGATTGTAGAAAAACGCCAGAAAAGAAAGGACAGCCAACTGTCACGCAGCAATCACGGCCGAACCCTGAGTTCCGCTACCACCTGCAAAGTCTGCGAACAAGCCTGTGGCTCAAGGATCAGACTCCTCAGTCACCAAAGGACCCATAAAAATAAAACCCGTGAAAGAGATCATTCTCATCCTCAAGGGATCGACAATGACAATGAAGATGTAGTAATGTCCAGAGAATATAGTAAGGATCCCATTGTGGTAGGCACTGTATAAACACATAGGGAGCAGCATGCTGGCTTACATTGTGGTCAGATCTGGTCCTACAGTTGTGCAGCTGCACACAGTGGCCCCAGGACCAGTCACGTGACATCAGTAGGTTGATAGCCTCAGGTCTGCTTTAGAGAAGTGCTGCTGACTTCTCCTCTAGCAGTCTCCTCTTCTCAGTAGTAGTTACCCATTTTGCTCCCCCACTACTGGCCTCCTCTCATTGTGCAAGTGAAAGGAAAGGACATAGATTCTTCCTACACAGATGCACCCAGAACAGCAGCAGCATTTGCCCCAGCTTCTTTAGCCAGTTATGGCCAAGCTTAGTGGGGCACAGAAGCAGCTGGAGGTCAGAGGTGGATATAGGATTTTGAGGGTTGCAGAAGGAAGCTGAGGATGATTGTAGCTCTGAAAGGCAGGGAATGAGGGAAATATCTGTGACTTTTCCACCTCAGGAAAATGGGGAGGAGAGAGAGGGAGCACAGGAACAGTAAAGGAAAGTCTAGAGGAGCAGGGGGTGATTGGAAAAACAAAGCAATGAAGGGTCAGCTCATGCACCTTAGGAAGTGCGTAGGTATTCCCCTGTACCAGCATAATGTAGAGTGTGTGCAAAGGAGTCCCCATTGCCAAGAAGGTGAACCAGAAAGGTAGCACACATGCAGCACTGGGAATAAAGGGGGTGAGAGAGAGCAGATGGAAAGGTTACCACATTAGGGGGAAGAAGCTGATGGAGAAAGCAGCATGAGGGACAATAAGAGAAACAAAATGTGTTCCAGAGGAGGAGAAGGAGAGGATTAGAATATCAGTGCCAGAATGATTCCGTTAATGAACCTTGGACCTGATCCTGTAAGGGACTGAACAATGTCCAATTCCTGGAGATGCTGACCTGCCACTGAAGTCACAGAGTTGACTCAGCACTAAAGGAGGTGCATAGGAATCTCTTTGTACTGGCACACCTCAGTAACACTTCTCCTATATAATAAAGGTCAAGGCTCTTTATTGCTTTGACCTTCTAAACCTGTTCCTCCAAACAATCTAACCTATATAAAATAGTTTATATATCAAACTGGTAAAGTTACTATTCCTTATACATTCATGAGCAGGATTTGAAAGCAATGCTGTTAGCCAAACCACATCCAGAGGAGATTAGGAAAAAAAATATTTTCTTCTCCCTATATTTCTATTCTATTATTGTTTGTATACCAGGCTCATCTCCATGACATCTGAGCTCCTGTTTGAAACACCCCAATATTTTCTAGTAATGCCTACTGATCCAAAATTAATTAAAAAGAAATAAAGAAATAAAAAGAATTCCCAACAGAAATCTTGAAAAACTTTAGTTTTTCCTATTTAAAGTAGGAAATAATTTAGAATGAAACAAGATGGTGCCAATAATCTGCCCCATTTTGTTTAATGTCTATTTTCCTTACTTTAAATTCCTCACTGTGTTTCCATGACAAGTATATACAAGTATGTGCTTTCCCAATCTAGCTTCATAGGCAGTTTCTTTGTAGCTACTGAATACATAATTTGGTTACTTTATGATAAATTTAGTTTGAACTGTTTCAGAGTAGCAGCCGTGTTAGTCTGTATCCACAAAAAGAAAAGGAGGATTTGTGGCACCTTAGAGACTATCAAATTTATTTGAGCATAAGCTTTTGTGAGCTGCAGCTCACTTCATCGGATGCAGTCAGTGGAAAATACAGTGGGGAGATTTATATACACAGAGAACATGAAACAATGGGTGTTACCATACACACTGTAACGAGTTACCATACACACTGCCCCTCTGGCGAAACTGGACAGTCTCTATGTAAAAGAATAAATGGACACAAATCAGATGTCAAGAATTATAACATTCAAAAACCAGTCGGAGAACACTTCAATCTCTTTGGTCACTCAATTACAGACCTAAAAGTGGCAATTCTTCAACAAAAAAACTTCAAAAACAGACTACAACGAGAGACTGCTGAATTGGAATTAATTCGCAAACTGGATACAATTAATTTAGGCTTGAATAAAGACTGGGAGTGGATTGGGTCATTACACAAAGTAAAACTATTTCCCCGTGTTTATTCCACCCCCACCCCCACCACCTTTGCTGTTCCTCAGATGTTCTTGTCAACTCCTGGAAATGGACCACCTTGATTATCACTACAAAAGGTTTCCTCCCCCCACCCCACCCCCCTGCTGATAATAGCTCACCTTACCTGATCATTCTTGTTACAGTGTGTATGGTAACACCCATTGTTTCATGTTCTCTGTGTATATAAATCTCCCCACTGTATTTTCCACTGAATGCATCCGATGAAGTGAGCTGCAGCTCACGAAAGCTTATGCTCAAATAAATTTGTTAGCCTCTAAGGTGCCACAAGTCCTCCTTTTCTTTTTAGTTTGAACTGAAATGTTAGAGCTGGATGTGTAGTAATCTACTTTCCAAGAGCATTATCTAATTCCTCATTAGGCAATCACTGATTAAATTCTAATATTGCTAAATTAAAGCTTGAAAATTAAAACCAGATTTTTTTTCTCAGACTAAATAGAATTATTGTTGACTGGATAATTAACTGTGGCTGTTGTATCTGAAATTGAAAAGGTGCCCACAGCTGCAGCTGGAAATACTTTCCCTAAAATTGATTGATTCCAGAGTTAATTGTTTCAAGTATCAAACAAAACTAAATTGAATATCGGGGATTTCTGCAGTGCTTTTAAAATACACAGAAGGCTATTTTTATCTTATCAATGCACAGCCTTCGGAGGAAGCAGGCTATGCCTGGAACAATCCAGCAGGATTTAGGAGGGAAGGTATCATTCCCACTGGATCATTTATCAGGGGCCCAGATCCTCACAGGCATTTGGGTGCCTAACTTCCATTGATTTCAATAGGAGTTAGGTGCTTGTATCTTTGAGGAGCTGTGCCAAGATAGTTATTTCAGTCTATATTAGCAGCTTACACTGCTGCTGTGCCTGTGCCCCAGACAAGCTGCCTATTATTGGAGCCTCTTCCTCCCCAGCATACCGAAAGCCTCCTGCATACTATCTTCAGGTACTTACATGGCCAGTGGGGCTCGCCATCTTTAACAGGTTTATCCTCACAACTGTCCCTGTGAAGCAGGAAAGTAACAATATCCCTATTTTACAGACGAGAAGCCAAGGTACAGAAAAGGTAAGTGAGTTGCCCCACGCCACAGAGAAAATCCAGGTGGAGCAGTGAACTGAACCCAAGTCTTCCAAGCTCCAAACTAGCTACTTACCCATCCTTCCTCCCATGGGGACTCAATGCAGTATTCTCCACAATGTATTGAGTGTACATAACTAATAGGTTCTCAGAATCCCATCCCTCCCATCCTGTAGCATGATCAACTCCCGGGGAAGGGGCGAACGGGGATAGGGACAGATTTGGCTACAATGTAGGTGTGAGATGTGTTGCCCTTTTGTGAATAAATAATTTCATGATTTCTTCATTAAAAATGAGACATTAATAAAAGATACAGTTTCTATCACAGAAACAAAGTAAAATAGCTCCAGCTTTCATAAAAGGTGCCCTGAATTGGCAGTTTGTCATGTTAACACACAGTCTCTCTAACCATTAATAATACTGGCCTGATTTGTAAAAAACAGATTGGCAAAGCTATGCTGTTTATTCAGTCTGGATCTCTCTCTCTGAGTACACCACCCTGCTGTGAGACTGGTCTCACAGCCAGTCTAACCATCTCTGACAATTGTTTGGTGTTTGAAAGAAAGTATCAAATAATCCATGACTGATGGTGTGGCATCCAAATGCACTAACTCAAGAAAAGATTGAAATATCCTTCACAATTCTGCAACTTCTCACTTGTCTGCCTTTGTCTCTTATTGTGTCAACCCTTCTACACTGTCAGTGATGCCAACCTTGGGCCATTGTTTCATCCACTTCTTTGAGCCTTCTTCTACTTTCTTCCTTATGCATTGAAAGCTCTCCCTGAACCCATACCACAGGGACGCTCTCCTCTCTTCCAAGTCTTTCCTCAGTGCCAGGATGTGCAATAATAATTCCAAGAATGTAGCTGGTTGAAGGCTGTCAGAGACTGCCCATATTAATCTTAGCCCTTTTCATATATGGATAGCCCCTTTTCAAAGGAGCATAAGTTTCATTACCCCATTTTACAGAGGTGAAACAAAGACCAAGAAATGAAGGTTGGATGGAAGTAACTTGGAAGAAAGGCACAGACCCACAAAAGGACGTAGGTATCTAACTGCCACTTTAGGCACTTAAATCCAACATTTAGGCATCTTCAAAACCCTTACTCAGCAGCTGCAGAACTCTATAGGCACCTAAAGTCCCTAGACACCTAAATTTCTGCTGACAAATTCCCCATGAACCTAAAAATCTGCCAGTGAGCATGCACACAGCCACCTCTGCCTATGTGCCTGGGAGCCTATCTAATGCCAAAGCTGTAGCAGGATCTTCAGACAATGTGCTTCCCTGCCTATCTTACCTGTGAGACCTGATCCAGTAGGCATTCTCTGGATACACCTATATCCACACAAAACAATCAGAGGATGAGGCGGGTCATCGTGATTCCCCCCACCCCCAACCACTGAATTAGGGAGTTACTCACTTTCTCTTTGGCCCAGTAATTATTTATACACAGTGAACAGCTCCAACAGGAAATATTGAGAAACCAAAATATCCAGATCCCAGCGGTTAGGAGACTTTTCTTGGGAAAGAATCATAGTTCAAATCCCCTCCCCACAAAGCCTAAGTGCCTTTCTGGATCTAGCCCAGAATGACTTGTCCAAGCTCACATAAATGGCCAGTGCAAAGCCAGGAACAAGAACTCAATTCTTCCATGCCAGCCATATCCACCAAACCACATGGCTTTTTAAAAAAAACTATTTGTTCAGTGGGATTTGGGTTCCTATATCACTTACACTCTCTCAAAAAATGAGCTTATTACTATTTATTATTTGTATTATTATAGTGCCCAGAAGCCCTAGTCATGGATCTGGATCCCATTGTGCTAGGCGCTGCACACCCACAGCACAAAGATGGCCTCTGTCCCAATGAGTTTACAATTTAAGAAAAGTCCTTTTCTTTTGTTGAGCTTCTAAAAGTTTACTTAACTTTTCCTTGTATTTTTCTATTGTTTTACACCTCCTCATTTTATGATTTCAGCCAACTAATGTAATTCCAAGGCCACTCGCTTGTGGATTTCAAAAAGCTTCCTAACAAAGAAAGCCTTGTTGTGTCATAAGAGGGACTCAAGTGAAAAATGAGATTTAAAAAAGTTAGATCAATTTGGTATTTTGTATGTAAGATGCATATTTTCATATTTTTAAAAAAATACCTTGGACTAATCTGCCAAGCAAAACTAATAATACTAATTAAAACACAGAGAGTAAACATAGTAACAATCATTCTGAACAAAATTGCAGAATATGATGTTGGGACCTTGAGGGCAGAAATATGTTAATTGTTCAAATGAACCCCTGATAAGTTTGCTGTAAAAATCATTTATGTAATTATTCAATTACAGAACAAGAAATTCCAAAAAGAGTGTTTACCTTTTCATTACTTAGTGTGGTAGAGCAATGTCATATTTAATGCTTGAATCCCTTGTAACATGAGAACCATTTTTTTTTAAAAAGCCTTCTCTTTTTCAGTAGTTGCATAACATATCTATCATAAATCAAAAAGGATCTTTCAGTAAAGTAATTTTTCATGGAGGGACTGATGCAGAGTTAAAATAGATAAGAACATAAAACCATAAGATTGGCCATACTGTGTCAGACCAAAGGTCCATCTAGCCCAGTATCCTGTCTTCCAAGAGTGGCTAATGCCAGATGCTCCATGGGGAATGAACAGAACAGGTTATCATCAAGTAATCGATCCCTTGTCACCTATTCCCAGTTTCTGGCAAACAGAGGCTAGGGACACCCTCCCTGCCCATCATGGCTAATAGCCTGTGATGGACCCATCCTCCATGAATTTATCTAGTTCTTTTGTTAACCCTATTATAGTCTTGGCCTTCACAACATCCTCTGGAAAAGAGTTCCACAGGTTGACTGTGCATTGTATGAAGAAATACTTCCTTTTGTTTGTTTTACACCTGCTGCCTATTCATTCTATTTGGTGGCCCCTAGTTCTTGTGTTATGAGAAAGAGTAAACAACACTTCATTTTTTACTTTCTCCACAACAGTCATGATTTTATAGACCTCTATCATATCTCCCCTTAGTTGTCTCTTTTCCAAGCTGAAAAGTCCCAGGCTTTTTAATCTCTCCTCATATGGCAGCTGTTACATACCCCTAATCCTCTGGGCAGTGCTGTATTGCCTAGTGGCCAGAATCAATAAAGTCGCCCTCCAGGCAAGGCTGTATGGCCTAGCAACTGGAGTCCACAGGGTCACCTTCTGGGCGCAGCTGCATAGCCTAGCGGCCACTCAATCACGTAGCCCTCTGGGCAGGGCTGTATGGCCCAGCAGCCAGAGTCACTAAAGTTGCCCTCCGAACAATGCTGTATGGTCAAGCAGCCAGGTAGGGTGACCCGGGCCCTCCCTGCTCCACCGGATCCCAGCCCAGGGCCCTTGCAGTGGTGACTGAGTCTGCCACTGCGTCAGCAGGGATCTGTCTGCAACACGCTGACCAGCCTCAGGACGATGGCTTGTCCTCCCCCTTTCGCTCCCTCGGGCTACTTCCCACCTTGTCATTCCAGTAAGCGATCTGTGTGTCTTCAGAGTCTCTGGGTTCTTCAGCCGGTGAAACTCTCTGTAGCTCCGATTCTCACTTGAGTAGATTAGAGAAGTTAGAGTTCCAGAACAGGATTAGTTTGCTCCAATCCACACATGCATATATTCCAACCATGTTATAATATTGTTTTGATCCACTGTGATACAACACGATCTCCTGACATGTTAGATTCGGCCATGTAGACCGACTTAGAACAAAAACTTCAGTCCTCACCTTAATTTTGGTGCTGAGGAAGTTGGCTAGTAATATTTCTCTAATCACTCATTCTTCGTGAAATGCTACAGTCACAAGTCCTTAAGCACATTTCTAAAACCCCACATGTTCCCAGATTCTCTCCAAATCCAGTGCATTTACAAAAGGGTTAAATTTTCATTGAATTTTTTCTTAGAATCTTTCTTAGTGTCTAGCCAGTATCACTGTACTAACAATATTTTTAATAATAATAATAATAATATATACTGACTGCGCCAAATTCTCAGTCATACTAAAATTCCTTTGCACCATTCTGGCAGTGTAAAGAGGCCTTAAGGTGGGCATAAATTACACAGTGGGGTTAGTGTAAATGAAATTCTAGCCTAATGTGATTAACATTTCCCAGGAATTTAGTACATTTCATTGACTATTCTCTGTCACTTATTAATATCTTGCTAAAGATCTCATATAAATACAAAATATTACATTAAATAACTTGAAGGTCTAGAGTTCCAAAGTGTCATTCTTGATTTGGGCTCTTCCTGTCCAGGTGCTGTACAAGGAATGAGATTCACAAAGCTTTCTGTTAGTCTCAAAGTAGGGACAAATATCTGTGCATGAAGCATCAAACAATTAGTTCTGAAGTGAGTGGAAAGTGGGCAGCATTTTATTCCCCACTCCTGTCTCTGATGGCAGATCAGTCCTGGTGAGGGACAGCATTTCCCCCTCCTCAACAGTAGGTTTCCAGAAAGATGATTTCCATCCACATTTCCCCCTAGCCCAGCAGTTGGGATCCTCATACAAAAGTGTCCCCAAGGGACACGGTGTAAAGACTCCACCTCTGTCTTGCTCTTTCTCCACCTTGGCTGTGGACATGGGTTAAATGAAAGGGCAGATGGGATGCAACACAACTTCTGATTCTCCTCTCCACCTCTTTACCTTTCCGTATCATGAGGTAGCCTTGCTCTGAGGGAAGTGAAGGGAGGACTTTGAGATGGTAGTAGCAGTTGAAGCTCAGACCTGGATGAGGAATAGTCATAATACCCACATATTGTTTGGAGTGTCTCTTTTGTTTCTAGTACACATGCTAGGTAAGAAAATGAGGTTTTCCTTATTTATATATTTTTCATAATACATCTTTAGGTCTTGTGTTCTTTGCTGGACCTCAATTCTGGAACATGGCCTCCTGGTTTCTGTGACACAGCAGTGTGGTAGACTCAAAATGTTGTGGCAGGTTCAGGTAAATTCAAAAGGTGAATTTAATAGGGTAATAAATAATGCACTCAATATACCATGCCTTACATTACTGTTTCTGATATGAAATTGAGCTTATTTTATTCTGGCTCTGATTTTTCCATTTTTCGAAGTGCCACAGATTATTGTATTGACAATGCATAACAGTGCTGCAGAAGTTGTCAGTGGAGCAGGCTGGAAGTTTTAGCATCTGAGTGGGGGACAGTTTGGGCTTTTCAAAGAGTTTAAGGCCAGAAGGGAGCACCAGATCTTCCAGTCTCACCTCCTGTATACCACAGGCCACCAGCACCTGTACACTAAATCCAACAACCAAAATTAGACCACAGTATTACAGCCCAGAGGAGACAGACTATTATGTGCCACAGGCAGAGAATAGGAAGGATTAAGGTGCACCACTACCCATGGCCCCCACAGTGGCAGCAAGATGATTAAGTGAGAAATATCGAGATAATACTGGCAAGTGACCCCCACCCACACACTGCAATGGAAGGCAAAAACCTCCCAAGGTCACTACCAATCAGACCTGCAGAAAATTCCTTTCCAACTCCACATATGGCCATCAGTTAGACCCAGAACACCTGAGCAAGAACTAACCAATCAAGCACTTCAGAGAGCGAATGCCCTCAGAGCCCTGGCCCATGCTGGATCGTGTGGTGTGGTCAGGGTGAAAGCTGGAGGCATGTAGATAGGAATAGCGGTCAGTAGGTTTCCGGTATAGGGTGGTGTTTATGTGACCATCGTTTATTAGCACTGTAGTGTCCAGGAAGTGGATCTCTTGTGTGGACTGGACCAGGCTGAGGTTGATAGTGGGATGGAAATTGTTGAAATCATGTTGAAATCACTAACCCAGGAACCTATCCTTGCAACAAAGTCCATTGCCAACTGTGCCCACATATCTATTCAGGGGACACCATCACAGGGCCTAATAACATCAGCCACACTATCAGAGGCTCGTTCACCTGCACATCCACCAATGTGATATATGCCATCATGGGCCAGCAATGCCCCTCTGCCATGTACATTGGTCAAACTGGACAGTCTCTACGTAAAAGAATAAATAGACACAAATCAGATGTCAAGAATTATAACATTCATAAACCAGTCGGAGAACACTTCAATCTCTCTGGTCAGGCGATTACAGACATGAAACTTGTGATATTACAACAGAAAAGCTTCGAAAACAGACTACAACAAGAGACTGCTGAATTGGAATTAATTTGCAAATTGGATACAATTAACTTAGGCTTGAATAGAGACTGGGAATGGTTGAGTCATTATAAAAAGTAACCTATTTCCCCTTCTTTATTCCTTCCCCAACCCTTCCCCCCCCCCCCCGCACTGTTCCTCAGACGTTCTTGTTAAACCCTGGATTTGTGCTGGAAATGGCCCATCTTGATTAGCATACACATTGTAAGGAGAGTGATCACTTTAGATAAGCTATTACCAGCAGGAGAGTAGGGTGGGGGGAGAGAAAACCTTTTGTAGTGATAAACACCCATTTTTTTCATGGTTTGTGTGTATAAAAATATCTTCTGTATTTTCCACAGTATGCATCCGATGACGTGAGCTGTAGCTCATGAAAGCTTATGCTCAAATAAATTGGTTAGTCTCTAAGGTGCCACAAGTACTCCTTTTCTTTTTGCGAATACAGACTAACACGGCTGTTACTCTGAAGCCCATAGTAAGTGGTTTCTTGTCCTTCTAGGTAGGCATCCTCTGTGAGGCTATTACTATACCACCTTGATGAGTATATCTTGATCCTCCACTGCCTGAGAAATAGAGGGATTGGAAACATGGCCCTGCCTCATTCCCACTTACGGTACTATGCACTCTGAAAGGAGTAGGGAAAAGGGCAACCCTGGTTTCCTCAGGGTGCCAGGGCTACAATCCTGCCTGGACCTGACACATGCTGCCCAAAGTCTCCTTCCACCCGCTGCTGTGAACCTGCATAAGGACTAGGCACTATATGGCCCTGGTTTTTTTGCTGCCCTTATATTGTCCTGCAAATCTGAACTGATTATATAGTTTTGGGCTGCCTCTCTACTATTCCACTTAAAGTGCAGACTCTGAGCTGGTGAATGAAACCACACCAACCACTTTTTGTTCCTAGTTTTCTTCTTTAAAGGAATTTGAGTCTGCTTTGCCTTAAATTTGGACTGGTGTTTGGGATTCTCCAGCCTTCTTCCACACAAGTTTTTAATAATTCCACCAATCACTTTATGTTCAACAGCTTTATTAAAGCCTCAACATTTTTTCCTGATGAATGATCTCTTATCATTGCTCTAGAGGAAGGTGAAAAATCCCTAAGAGCTCTGACAATATGGCCAATAATTCTTTCCCAGTCCAACACTAGACGATGAGTGGGAAACCACATGTGAGCAGGAATCCTTATTCTCACAAAGTAGAGCTCTGACCTATCCTGAGGCCAGCCAGGATATGGGGCAAACACTCAGTAGACAGAACTAGTTGAGACTGAAAAGGGAATGGAAAGTTCATGCACTCCCTCTTTCTCCCCCACAGGCAGTCTGCAGATCCAGAACCCTTTTTGATCCTCCAGACATGGCTCCTGAGGTTTGCTGATGCATGGGAGGGAGCCAGGAATTGGCGGGAGCCCCCAAGCCCAGGTGCTGTTGAGGTTTGAAATGTTTCTAGTGGTTCTGCTCATACTTGCTTCTCCACCTTTTCCCTAGGAGAAGGGATGTCCTTGGGCAAAAGGGCTCCCTTGACATCTGACAACTTCATATCAGAGATTTCAGCTATCTGCAATACTGAACAGAAGGAATAAACCACAAATGAGGGGCTAAGAGTTGGGCCTGTCAGCCCATGATGTATATACCGCACCACAGGCAAGGCTGGACTCTGAACCCTTGGTATATCAGAGTGAGAAGTTTGCTATCACTTATATCAACTAAAATCAAACAAGGAAATAATCAAAACCAGCAGCAAAGTTAAAAGCATTTTTATTATATAGCTTTCCTGTTAGAGGCAGATGACAGCATGGCTTTAGTTTGTACACTAAGAGATACACTTTAAAAGAGCCACTAAATTTGCTCACTGAAGCTGGTCTAATAATTGATTTTTTCAGTTCAGTGACCAAACCAAAAAATCAGAACAATAATTGTTTTGGGTCTTACACATTTTGTCCTATGTGAAACAAAGCATCTAGTTTCATATTCAGGTGTTATTTTGTGGTGGGGGAGGTTCTGTTAAATCTATCTAAATTTCTAAATTAAATATTTTTTCAAAATAAAAAGTCAAAGCATTTCATTTAGAAAATCCTGAAACAAAATGTTTCTACTTTTTCAGGGTTAATTGGTGGGTTTTTGTTGTTGTTTTTTTGCCAAAGTTCTTTTCCTTTTTCAACACAAATTCACACAGTTTCAGTCAACCCCAAAAATGTTGGGTTCATTTTTCAGTGAACAAATTATTTGCCACAAATTTTGCCCAGCTCTATTGCTCATCCAAAAAATCATACGCAAGTTTTTGAAAGTGCAGGTTTAGGTAGCATGTGAATGCAATATGTGTGCAGGCAAAGTGGGTAGTTAGATATTGAGCTGCTTGATCAATTAACAGAAATCCTAATTCTGGGGCAAAACAGGAGTATATCAAACGTGCAATTTTTGATAGATTTTTAGCCTCTTTGCATACTGCATCCCAAATAAAATCTAATTTTAAAATTTTGAAATGTTATAGTTATTTAGAGCCAAATTATCCCTCATGTCAGTTCTTCCAACATGGAGAACAGCTAATTCACTGAGATTTTACCTCCTTCCCCTGCCCCTTTACTGCCATGTATGGCCAAGTGTCAGTCTAGCCCCAGGCTAAGGAACAGTGTTTCAATGAAGGATGTTTTACACCAAATTCTGACAAGGGTAATAGCATGTCACTGAGACTACAACAAATGTCAGCAAAAGGCTGAAATCATAATGACTTTCTAAGAATCATTACCATGTCAATGGGAGAACTGTAATAGATCAATTTCCAACATATATAGTCTGCAGCCTCATGTAATGTGAGTGCAAGCATTGTGTCATTGCTCACTCATTTTACTACATAAAATCCCAACTGATGTACTGAGTAACACGTCAATTAGTAGCATATTACTCGCTTTGAAGAACCATATTAACATTCACTTTGCATCAAGTCCTTCAGCTCTGATATGAAGCAAATGAAAACAGTGGAGACACTGATTATGTATAGAATTATTATTATGCAAAACCCTGACCATCAGAAGGAATCCTGCATTAGGCCCAAACATCAGAAATGATATGGCTGGGCAAGTGGGGGAGGGTGTCATTTTTATACTACCTTAAAACAATTACTAATCAAACATGGTTGTTACTGAAACTAATAAAAGTAAATAGGGTTAAGGATTGGACTACGACACCACCCTTACTTCACCTCATTGAGCCTAGATCATGTTGCACATGAGGAGAAATAATATTTATTTCATGTTAAGATATACAAAAAGCTGTCTATACTAGGCTGTAGGCAACTTGCCAAAATATTTTTAATCCACAACAGTAAAATAAAATAGAATTGAAAATAATAGGAAAAACTAAAACAGACCCCAGACTTTCCACGCAGATCATGACAAAAATCTCAAACCCTTCAGTTCCCCAAGAACCCTTTCAATCTCGCAGACCACCTTTCCCCAATACCCAAAGAGATAGGCCTTCAGCTATCTCCTGCAAAAATCCTCTGGGTCACTTCTGCTAATCAATCATTTAAAAACAGCTGGGAATCTAACAAGACCTCTAAGTTGTGTATCTAACTAACAACGGACAGATACACACTCTCCAAGTAGCCAATACAAACTCTGCCATATCTTCACATTGCTCTCTCTATCAACACCGCAATCTTATCCGAATTGGACCTCAGTCAAGTTGTTCCAATCTCATTCATCCACATTCACCCATATGGAGACATAAAGGTGGATTTCATGAGCATTCTGAAAACCCAATTCTCCCCACTAGACCTCTTATCAGCCTCCTATACTTGTTTAACAAGAGGAGTGACAGAGTAGAACCTGACAGAGTTTGGAAGGCCAAAAAGTAATTGCCTAACCCTATCCTCTGTGTTTTCTCTGAAAGACAACAACCCCTCCTCGTGATCAGCAGTATCAAAAGCAGCTGGTAGAACTAATAATATCACCATGAACTTTAAAGGCCAGATCCTCAGCTTTCTTAAATTGGCAGAGCTCTACTGACTTAGTGGGAGGAGCAACAGTGGCTGGAGTGTAATAAGCGTTCACCCCAGAATCTCCTCCCCTTCCAAAGGGAAAATGGAGCCCCAGAGCTTCACAAGTACGATGTGCAGTTTAGAAATAGCCTTGCTCTGGTGAACTCTCAAACAAGGTCTCTTGCCCAATGGGAGAGACTGGCTGTAACCACTACCCACAAGAGGTGGTGGGTTAAAGCAGATGATTCTTGCAGTCCCTTCTAACCCTATGGTTCTATAATTCTGTGATAAGGCCATGCCATGGAAATAATGTCCTAATGCTAGAACAAAAACTAGATCCAGAATGTTTGCAGATCAAATGAGTTAAGCCTGCAATCACCCCATGCTTTCACAATGGCCATGAATTCCTGAGCCAATTCAGAAGACTCATCACCAGGGATCCTACTTTTCCATGATAAAAAAAAATTCTGATAAAAAAGCATAAAAATCTGTGGTTTTCTGTGATTAAAATGAAACACTGAGCTTTAGTTTCCCTAGCCACAATATATATAGGTATCAGTTGAACACAACGTTTTATTGATATATTTATAATTGTAAGCAAGTTTGAAGCCTACCAGTGCCATCAATCATTGTAATAAAATAAAATTAATAGAATGATCCAATCACAGTGCATTGTTTCATTACTGTTGTCAATGGCCCTGCTGTTTCAGCCTCTTGTTTTTGTTTCTTTTCATTCAGTTTATGTTTAGCGTTTTCCATGTGTTCTGCAGTTGTCTGCCTTCTAATGTAATCGACAGCCTTGCTGCAAATGGTACAGAACAGCACATTACCATCAACATGAAATTTGTCCTTGCCAGACTCCGTGACATGGTCTTTAGGGGTGATTTTTAAAGTTTTCACCATCTTTTCATAACTTTAATTACTCACGTCTGGAGGCTGAAGTGAATTTGAGATGCATTAAAACACAAAGCCCTAAATGCTGTTCAGTAACCTCTATATGATATGAAGAGTTTTGAGCTGCTCAATTTTGTTTCTTAAGCACAGCACTGGAAAACATTGCTCTGTCGCCATTAACTGAAAAGAAGAAGAAAACATGAATAAAATTAATTGAATTGGTAAGAAATGGCGTGGCAGGGATAGACGGTAACATTAAGGTGCTTAAGTTAACAATTAAGTATATACTAAGTAACTTTTAGTAATTTAAGTGTGGGTACAATGTTGGCACATAGCCAAGGACAATGAGATGGCAGTTTCAAGCAGTTCAGTCTATTGGCTAATGTGTTGGTAGGCAGTATGAACTGAGGTTAGGTAAAGGTCACTCAAAACTGAAGGAAGGGGGGGTCATTCATACATGCTCAGTCCAAAAACTAGGTGAGGGTCACCATCCTATAATAATCAACATCCCATAAAACTAAAATTTATTGTGTAACAGCTTTGATTGACAGTTATATTTAGCAGTTGTGATTGGTCTATAAGTATGGACCAATCAGAAAGTGTATAAAGATAATTGGAGGATAGGTATGCTAATGCTAGGATTGAAAAATAAGTCAATCAGAACAGGCCAAACACTCTATGAGGCAGAGAGCAAGCAGGCAAAAGTCAGTCAAGATACGAGCAGGAGAAGGAGAACCAGGAGAGATCAGAAGAAACCTAAAAGAGCAAAGAAATCAGAAGAAACAGCAGAAGCAACCACAGGATGGCAGCAGCAGCCACTGCCATGGTCTTGCTGGGACAGAACTGAATGACCAGGACAGAATAGAGGGAGAGAAGCCTACAGAGAGTAAGCATGCCAGCCAGAGTATAGGACAGGGATCAGCAACCTTTGGCACGCTGCCCGCCAGGGTAAGCCCCCTTGCAGGCCGGGCTGGGTTTGTTTACCTGCCACATCCACAGGTTAGGCCGATTGCAGCTCCCACAGGCCGCAGTTCACTGACCCAGGCCAATGGTGGCTGCGGGAAGGGCAGCCAGCACATCCCTTAGCCCGTGCCGCTTCCCACAGCCCCGATTGGCCTGGGACGGCGAACCGCAGCCAGTGGGAGCCGCAATCAGCCAAACCTGCGGATGCAGCAAGTAAACAAACCAGCCCAGCCTGCCGGGGGCTTACCATGGCAGGCCACATGCCAAAGGTTGCCGATCCCTGGTATAGGATATAGAATAGAAATAGAAATTAATTAATGTGTAAACTTGGGATAATAAAGATGAGTGTCTGTGGTGTGTATGTTTATGTTACTATGTATAAAGTTTAGGGTTTATTAAGATCGCTGTCAGTGTTCTGCATCACCACGTGCGGAACATCATCACTTAATACATTCCAACTGTATGACATTACAGTCTTGGATACTTTAACTTATATACCTGTGCTAAAGGATTTATGTTTAAGATTTAATTTAGGATTAGATTAATTGTATTAGGAAAGATTGGTTACACTAAAAAAAGAACATACTTTGCTTTGGAAAAGTACTGCCAGGGTGTCAATCCTTTGAGTTGAAGGCTGTATCCGTGTCCTCCCAGGGGTGAACAGATCTACTTTGATCTGGGGGAATTTCCTGAAGGGCACGGGGAAATCCTGGGTAAACCCTGGCAATGCTACTAGGGCAGGGCCCCTCCTTTCACCTTTCAGGAACAGATTGGGAATCTGGAAGTAAGCAAGAGGGCTACTCTGGGATCCCTGAGCCTGTTCTTGGGGTAACATATACACTGGAAGCCATTTATTGGAGTATGGTTAGCTATGTAAATTTAAAGTCCATTCAAAAACCAGTCACAAGAGGGGAAAGTTGCATGTATTGAATAAGCGACACTGTTACTTTCAGCAAAATTTAGTTAATAGTTAATATATATTTTTATTTTTTCACAAAATGTAATAACTAAAGATTCTCTGTAAAAACACAGATTATGTATTTTACCATGGCAAATGGATTTCTAGGATCCCTGCTCATCAGCTCTGCAATTATTAGAGTCACTGAGCACTATCAACCATGGTGATTAACAGCACCACAGTGAAGTTTGAGCAAGTCATCTCATTTCTAGGAGCCTCTATTCGCCTACCCTACCTGTAAAATGAGGCTAATAATACTTACCTACCTGACACAGACATAGAAAGGGTTAATTAACTTAATGCTAGTAGAAGGACTTGAACATCAGTTGAAGTATTAGTATCAATCCTGCTGCAGCTGCCAGAGCTACATCTGTTCTGTGGCTAAATTCAGAAGTTTCCAGTGCTGTCAATCTGGGATCTTCCTGAATGACTAAATTCACTTATAAAATATACAAGAAAGAAAGAAAGATCCAGTAGAAACACTAAACCTGATTCTTAATCTCACTTTGATGTAAATCAGGAGCACTCCACTGGATTTAAAACCAGTTATGTGTAAGGTCTGAATCTGACTCAGAGTGTGTTGGAATCAAGCAATCATCTTGAGTTGACAGTATGAAGCTTTGTGCCAGGGACTCAGCTGCAGCAGGGTCAGTCTCCTAGTAACACACTGGATACAGCTGATCCTAGCCAGGACTGCCTGATTGATTGTACCTCCTGATTGGTGGAGGCATGGAGCTACCTATTACTTGACACAGCAACAGACAGAGCTCACTGGCTGCTGAACACTTTACATGCCTGTAGCTGTGATTGGTCCTGCTTCCTGTGCCTGCTCCAGTGCTTTCCCTTCTCCATCCTTGACACCCCTGGCTCTGACCATGGCTCCATTTCCTGACCATATCTCTGCATCACCCATTGGCTTTGTCATTCAGCTTCTGATTCCTGGCTCTGACCCTCAGCTTGGCTCTCGATCACACCCCTGTGAAATCCATGATCCTGATCTTTGACTCCATTCTAACCTTAAGGCCTGACTACTCCCACAGCTCCAGCATTAGGCCCAATTGCCCACTTTACAGTCATGTCCCTGACAGTTGAGCAGCACAAGAAAGAAAGACCATAGAATCATAGACTTTAAGGTCAGAAGGGATCATTATGATAATCTAGTCTGACCTCCTGCACAACGCAGGCCATGGAATCTCACCCACCAACTCCTGTAACAAACCCCAAATTATGTCTGAGCTACTGAAGTCCTCAAATCGTAGTTTAAAGACTTCAAGGTGCAGAGAATCCTCTAGCAAGTGACCCATGCCCCATGCTTCAGAGGAAGGCAAAAAACCCCCAGGGCCTCTGCCAATCTGCCCTGGGGGAAAACTCCTTCCCGACCCCAAATATGGCAATCAGCAGAACCCAGAGCATGTGGGCAAGACTCCCCAGTCAGACACCCAGGAAAGAATTCTCTGTAGTAACTCAGATCCCACCCCATCTAACATCCCATCACAGGCCATTGAGCATATCTACTGCTAGTAGTCGAAGATCAATTAATTGCCAAAATTAGGCTATCCCATTATATCATCTCCTCCATAAACTTATCAAGCTTTGTCTTGAAGCCAGATATGTCTTTTGCCCCCACTGCTTCCCTTGGAAGGCTGTTCCAGAACTTCACTCCTCTGATGATTAGAAACCTTCATCTAATTTCAAGTCTAAGCTTCCTGATGGCCAGTTTATATCCATTTGTTCTTGTGACCAGGCTCGGCTGAAAGGCTGACCCCCGCATTAAGTCTTCCCTCTTCCTGACAAAGGTAATGGACACCTTGCAAAGGCTGCAGGCCCTGCAGGTACAGATCTTACTACCTGGGGCCGAGGTCCACCAGGAACTGAAGATTCTGCTGTCAGCCAAGTTTGACAGTGACGGGGGGGAGGGGGGGCGGAATTTTGCGGCTTTCTGAATTAATGTTGGCTCGTGTTCATGCCACAACTTCTGTCATTTCTCACTGACCTGGCCCAAGTGGAGCTCATTATCATCCTGTTAATCAGGGAGGCCCCAGTATGGGCATCCCCTATCCTAGAGACTTCCAGCCCCCTGCTGAGGCAGCTTGAGGAATTCATCTGAGCCATGATGATTTTGTCAATGACCCAGATTGTACCCACTCCACCAAGAGCGTGCTTTGGAACCTACATGAGGGGAATAGACCTGTCATCAGGTTCACCACAAAATTCCAGTGCTTAGCAGCCAACGCTAGATTGAACGAGGCAGCACAATGCTATCATTTCCAGCCTGGCTTACATGAAGAAATTAAGGATGAGCTGCCACCAGGACAGCCACCACATAACCTAGATGCCTTAGTCAAGCTGTGCATCAGCATCAATGATCACCTGGCTGAACGTCAACTAGAAGGGGAGTCCAGATTTCAACCCCAATTGGCCAGCTATATTCGACCCTGTCTTAGTGACACAGAAAGGAGCCATCAAAGAGCTCGAGACTTATGCCTACATTTTAGGGAAGGGCCCCAGAAGGACTTGTGTACTGCCCCAGTTGGGAAAGTCCAATTTGTTAATCAGTACCCTCATCATAGTTAGCCAGCAACAAACAACCCTCCAATTTCCTCTTTGGTTACAACATCCTGACGTTACTGATGTCAAGCTGAGGGCACTTGTGGACTCAGGAGCTTCCAATACCTAAATGGAACCAGATTTTGCTCAGACCCGTAACATTCCCATTCAGTGTAAGACCATCCCAGATTTGGTGGAATCAGTGGATGGGTCCCCCCTCTCCTCTGGCCCAGTTACTCATCAAATGACACTACTGACTGTGACCACACTCCAG
The DNA here is from genome assembly GCF_965140235.1 of Caretta caretta. NCBI lineage: Eukaryota > Metazoa > Chordata > Testudines > Cheloniidae > Caretta > Caretta caretta. Next base: position 69,804,655 of record NC_134206.1, on the reverse strand, counting down.
GGCCCTGGAAGGTTCTGCAGATTGGACTAATCTACACCCCTCACTTCCCCATCATCTTTGGTATTCCTTGACTGGTCGACCACAACCTGCCCATCCAGTGGGGAACAGGCACATTGAGCTTTACATCAAGATTCTGCCACCAGTCATGTCCCCAAAGGTCAGGTGTCAGACCCAAACCCCCGCATGATGTAGTGACTGAAGGATGGTCTTAAATGGTAGATGCTGGCCTCTCCATCACCCCTTCATCCACTTTGGGTATTCCAGAGAAATATCAAGACTACGCTGATGCCTTTGACAAAAGGACAGCAGATGTCTTGCCATGATCTCAGAGTTATGTTTACCCCTTCAACCTATAGCCCACGACTGATGTTCCCTTTGACCGTATTTACTCCCTCTCAGAACCAGAATTCCAGACACTCTAGGAATACCTCTGTGAGAATTTAGATAAGGGTTTTATTTTTCCTTCTAACTCTGCAGCAGGGGTTCCACACTTGTTTGTGACACACACAAAAAGATGGCTCCCTGCACTACTGTGTTGGTTACTGGGCTCTGAATAGAGTGACAGTTCAAAAATTGCTACCCTTTGACAATTAATGAACTTTTTGAGAGACTTCACTCAGCCAGGGATTTTGCTAAACTTGATCTACACAGAGCCTACAATCTGGTCCATATAAAGGAAAGTGATGAGTAGAAGACAGAGTTCCACACTCGATAAGGACATTTTGAGTAGTTAGTTATGCCATTTGGGCTATGTATCGCTCCAGCTACATGTCAGGATTTAGTGAATGGCATTTTCAGGGACATGTTAGATTGATTTGTTATTTAAATATATTCTTGTCTTTTCCAAACACCTGAAGTTACATGAGCAACATGTTCATCTTGTCCTTGACAGACTTCCCCAGAATCACCTTTACACCAAACCAAAGAAATATGAATTCAACAAGGACATTATTGAGATCCTCATTTATATTATTTCTCTCTAGAGTCTACCAATGCATCCATGGAAAGTGTCTGCCATCACTGGGTGGCGCACCCCATAAGATGCAAAGGGATTTCAGCAATTTCTCAGATTTGCCAATTTGTATCAGTGCTTCATTAAAGGATTCTCCCTGCAAATAAAACCAATAACTGCAATCTTCCAAAAAGAAGGTTTGTTTTGTCTGGTCATTGGAAGTACAGTCTGCCTTTGATCAGCTAAAGAAAGCCTTCACTTCAGCTCCTGTTCTTGTTCATCCAGACCCGAGCAAACCTATTACCACTGCTCTAACTGCACAATCAGGGCTACACTTTTGCAAAATGCAGGCCCACATAATCAACTCCACCCTTGTGCATATTATTCATGTAAACTAACCCCTTCTGAGAAAAACTACGGTATTTGGTACAAGGAGCTGCTCGCACTCAAAACAGCATTTGAAGCTTGAAGACATCTTATGGAGGAGCTCAGTTCCGAGGTCAGGTCCTCACAAATCACAAGAACTTATAACGTCTTCAGATGGCCTGTAATCTTACTCAACAGCAGATCCATTGGTGGGGGGTCACTTTTCTTTGCCAGATTCATCAATACCTTCCACCCTTGGTCACGAAACAGGAAAACAGACACCCATTCCCACATGAATGAATACACCGAGCTCACCACAGCTCCCCAAGATGCTGTGATACAATCATCTAACTTTATCTGGGAAACCACAACCTTGGATTTTATGTCCCTTATTTGGACACTACTCCCAAAAGACCCACAAGTGGCTAAAATCTGTCAGACGTTTGATACCTCTGACACTCTAGTCCACTTGGATTTCCATTTGCACAATGGTCTACTGTATCATGAGAAGTGCCCTTACATTCCAAAAGGTCAGCACAGACATAAAGTGTTGAGAATGTGCCATGACATGCTGGTGGCCACCCATTTTGGCCATCATAAGACTCAGGACTTGGTGGTAAGAAGTTTCTGGTGGCCAGGGATAAATACTGGCATGAAAAAATATGTCATCTCCTGTGGCCTGTGCTGTTGGAGCAAGTGGCCACCATGCTAAACTGCTTGATCTATTCTTGCCTTTGCCCGTCCCACTTCTATCCTGGGGTGTGGTCTCATTGGATGTCATTGTAGAACTACCTCGCTTCCATGATTGTGCCATCACCCTGGTAGCTATTGATCTTTTTCACTAATATGGTACATTTTATTTCTTTTCATGCTCTCCCCACTGCTCAGGATACAGCCTACTTTTTCCTAAACCATTTTGTTTAGCGTCATGGATTTCCATTAGGAGCAGTGTCTGTACAGGTCCCACAATTCACTTCCCAATTCTGGCATGGATTCTGTAAACCCCTAGGAAATGAACTCTTCACCTCCTCAGCCTACCACCCACAGACCAATGGACAGATGGAGTGGGTAAATTAAATCTTAGAGCAATACCTTTGATGCTTCCTTAATTATTCCCAAGATGACCGGGTCACTCTCCTGCTATATGATGAGTTTGCTTACAATTACTCCATCCATGCCTCCATCTGACATAGTCCATTTTATGCCAGTTACGGTTTTCACCCTCATCACTATCTAGTTCCACCTACAGACTCGCAAGTTTCTGCTGTGACAGACCTTGTTACCCACCTTCATCAAGTTCACCAAGAACTTATGGAGCATCTGGAAGACGAATGGTCTTGGGAACCAGAAAGGAATGTTTGTGCTCCACAGTTCATACTCATTTTTCACCAGAAGAACCCTAATCAATTTGATTTCACCAAAATCAAGCCCTAAAGCCCCTAGAAAGCACTTCTATGTGTGTGGCGGGGTGTTCTGTCAGGGAGCCAGCTGAGCAAGGTCACTCTCCCAGCAACGCACTCAACACACCTAATCCTAGCAAGGATTGCTTGGTTAATTTCACTTTCTGATTGGAGGAGGGGTGGGGCTAGCTACTACTTGACCCAGCAACAGCGAGAGCTTGCTGGCTTGTCAACACGTTCCATGCCTGGAGCTGTGTTTGGTTCTGCTTTCTGCTTCCTGCCGCCTATGCCTGCTCCTGCCCCATTGCTTTTTGTGCCTGCTTCAGCCCCTGCCCTTCTCCATCTTTGACACCCCTGGCTCTGACCTTGGCTCTGCTTCCTGACCATGTCTCCATCTCACCCATTAGTTCTGGTATTCAGTGTCTGATCCCTGGCTCTGATCCCTAGATCTGCTTCCCCACTACATCTATGTCTCATCCAGTGGCTCTGGCATTTGGCTTCTCCATGGCTCCACTTGCTGACCATATTCATGGTTCCCAATTGTCTTTGGCATTTGATCCTTCCTCTGCTCTCAGCTATGTCCCAGGTATTCCAGGGTTCTGATCTTGACTCCACTCTAACCTCCATCTTGCCTATCCTCATGGCTCCAGGCATTAGGCCTTACTGCTCATGTCCCAGTCGGGTCCCTGACACTTTGACAATTTGACCAAATATTTGTTTCCAATATTAGGCTGTGAGGGACCTTGATGGCTTAGGGGATTGTAATGGAATATGGAACATTTTAGTTATAGGTTACTATCTCTGTTCAAATGTGGCAAAGGTCAGCTGGTGAGTGGCCTCTACGAAATGAGTCAGTGGGTTTGTGTCAGGGGCCAGTGGACAAATATCCACATCCCACCAAAACTCACAGTGGCATCTGGCAAAAATTAGCTCCCTTATTGGCAGTGTCAGCAGACAGTCCAAGCACCAAAGAGTCATTGAGACTCTTATGCAATATGGGCCAAATTTGACTCTCAGATATAAAGTCAGAGTAGTTCAATTTGCATTGAACTCCATTTGAATTAATGGCATTATTCTGGATTTGTACCAATATATAAGGAACAACACACATAACATATATGGCTCAAAATATTTTTGCTGATACATAGTACATAGAGTAGGGCATGACTATCAGTTATTGTTATCTATTTCTCTAAATGCTTGCCATGAGCCTGAAACATTTAAGGGATTAAAGTTATTTAAAAGTGGGATTCTTAGGGCTGGATCCTTAGCTGGTATAAGTTGTCATACCTCTATTGACTTCAGTTGAGGATCTGGTCCTATATACAAAATGGAATAAATGTTTGTTAGGCTTCTTACAAATAGGTATGTGCTGCTCATTTGACTATATTCAATTCCATTCCATATCATCTAGCTCATATCAGACTTCCCAGTTTCAAACATCCATCAAAGGCTGTAAAGGGGTCTGGCCTATTTTACACATTTTTAATAATGTTACAAAGACAAACATGACACAAAATTCACTTTCTAGAAATCTAAAGAGAAAATATTTAGTGTCAATGTCAAGCTAAGTCACATATGTACTCATCACAAAACCATAAAATCAGATTAGCAAAGATTTTTAAAGAAACAAATGGCATTATCTCTCAGCCATAAAGCAGTGGGTGCAGAATACTGAAGGAGCTGATGCTTTTGGGAACACACTGACTATATCATCAGCCAATTTCCTTTTGGATCATCATGTATTGTTTTTGACAGGATCATGGTGCTGCCTCTTAAAGTTAACATCCTTAATCCTAAAGTGAAAGCTAAATAATACAGAAGAGAAAAAAATGAAAAGCTGTGCTCCACTTTCTTCAGTGAGGACCTTTTTAAAGTCCTAAGGCCTTCAGGAAAAGCTGTTTATTATTCCTAGTTGTGTTTGCCTTTTGCTTTCTGCTTGCCAGCTTTCATGTCTGTGGAATGACTTCTTTATGCTTTCACACCAACAGCCAACATGACTTGGATGAGAGCATGTGCCCACTCAGAGAAAGATTAATATGACTATAACAATACATTAAAATCACACACAAATGTCAGAAATTCCTTGGAATTAAGGTAAGGAAAACTTTTAAATTGAAAGCAAAATACCAAAGAAAAACAGAATGTATTGCCTGGGAACAAAATTTTCATAGAAAACCTAGAAAATATTGATCAAATAAATAGCACCAGTGCAATAACAAATTTATTAAAATAAGGATAACAAATATGATAGCAATACATATAATATTTTCAACTTCCTCAAGTCTTCAAATAGTCCTTAATCCCTTGCGCAGAATGAAACTATGGTACAGTTTTTATGGTTCATAAAAATTGGTTTTGCATCAGTATGCATTTACACCACTATAAAAATGCAGAATGCAACATTCAATGCATCTTTAACTAAATCCACTACTATTGTAATGAATCAGATTTTAAAGGTTAAGTTTGCATGGCAGGGACGCCTAATTAGTTAAGCCTCACTTTAGTGTTTGGATACTAGCTGGCAGCCACTTCTTCCCCCTAACAGCTGGCATTATTTAAGTAAAATACTTAATGCAGGGCTGGTTCACACATCTTGAATGATGGAGCAATAGGGTCTTATTAAACCTTTCCATTGCTCTCAGTGTTTGATAGAATCCAACTATCTTTCACTTTGCATGTAACTTATGGTGTCTCTGTCCAAACATGTCAGTGTTTCCACAAAAGTGTTTTTGATCACCTGCAACATTCAGCTAGAATGAATCTGATTATGCATCCAATGAAGTGAGCTGTAGCTCACGAAAGCTTATGCTCAAATAAATTGGTTAGTCTCTAAGGTGCCACAAGTACTCCTTTTCTTTTTGCGAATACAGACTAACACGGCTGCTACTCTGAAACCATTCAGCTAGATGTTGACTTTTATCATTAAGAACATGTTGAATTCATTTGCAAATGCCTGAACATTCCTTTATGCACATCCCAATTTTGTTTTTAAAACTATAATGCTAGTTCACACCGTACTTTTCATTGTATTAAGTATCTGTGCTATCTTATGATATGCAGATACTATACTTTAGTATTACACAGAGACTTGAGATATAGAAATAGATATACAGATCAAAAATTTTGGATGGTGACTTTTCTTGGGATTACTGGGAAACTCTGATAAAGTTTGCAATGATACAAAAATTGGTGGAGTGTTAAATTTGATAAGGGCAAGGCAGGGCAATATAGCAATCTGGATCACTGAGTAAGCAGGGCTCACTTGAATAGCTTGTGTTTTAAATACAATGAAATTCAAGGTCATATAATAAGAACAAATAATGTAGGTCACAGTCACAGAACAGGCGATTGTATTTTGGAAAGCAGTGGCTCTGAAATGGACTTAGGGCACATGGCATATGCCCAACTGAACATGAGCTCCCACTGCAGTGCTGTAGCAAAGAGGATAATACAAACCTGGAATGTATAAATACAGGAATATTGAATAGAAGTAGGGGGTGGTATTAGCACTATACATAGCAATAGTGGAATACTGTGTTCACTTCTGGGGACTCCAATTTAGAAATGATTTGTCAAGTAGGAAAGCATTCAGAAAAGAGCTACAAGAAGGATTCAAGATTTGAACAACCTGCCTTACAGTGAGAGAATAAAGAAGATGAATCTATTTAGTTTAGTCAATTGAAAGTTTAGAGGTGATTTCATCATGGTGTATGAGTACATACAAAGTGAAAAGAGTTCTTATGGTAGAGAGCTCTTCAGTTAACAAACAAAGGCATGAAAAGATCCACTGGCTGAAATATGAAGCTAGACAAATTCACACTAGAAATAAGGTGCACATTTTTAACAGTGATGGTCATTAACTATTGGAACAGCTAACATAGGGATGTGGTGGCTTCTCTGTCACCTGAAATCTTTAACTCAAGGTTGGGTATCTTTCCAAAAGATATGCTTTAACTCAGCCAGAAGCCATGGACTTGATACAGTAATTACTGGGCAAAATTCTCTGGCCTGTGTTACACAGGAGGTTAGAATAGATAATTATGATGATCCCTTCTGGTCTTGAAATCCGTGAAAGCGTCCACGCAAAGGGCTGGTCTTGATGACTTCTTGAGGTCCCTTCTGGCCTTACATGTATATGATTTTATGAATCTAAATTATATATATTTATGTATTGTTATTTATACAAAAAATAAAAAGCAGCACCTAGCTAAGGCCCCAGACCACCCCTACTATAAATAGGGCCTTACCAAATTCACAGCCATGAAACACACCTCACGGAAATCTCATTTTTTGTGTGCCTCTATCCTATACAGATTTCATGGGGGAGACCAGTGTTTCTCATATTGAGGGTCCTGATCCCAGCACAGAGGTAAAGGTGGCAATACGATACCATGCCATCCTTACTGCTGCGCTGCTGCTGGTAGTGACTCTGCCTTCAGAGCTGGGCTTCTGGCCAGCAGCTGCCGCTTTCCAGAGGCCCAGCTCTGAAGACAGCACCGGCGCCAGCAGGATCACAGAAGTAAGGGTAGCAGTACTGCAATCCCCCCTATAATAACCTTGCAACTCCCCCCTTAACTCTTTTTTTTGGGTCAGGACCCCTACAATTACACCACCGTGACATTTCAGATTTAAATAGCTGAAATCATGGAATTTATGATTTTTAAAATCCCATGACCGTGAAATTGACCAAAATGGACCATGAATTTGGTAGGGCCCGAACTATAAATTACAAAAACAAATAAAGTTAAACTCCAGATTCACCATAGAAGAAAACCATATGGTCTAAATCATTATATATCGAACATTTGTGAAATCTCTCTCTCTCTCTCTTTCTAATCGCAGTTTGCTTTTGAAGTCAGTAAAAAATTGACCATAAAAAAGCATAATAACTACTACCTAGTCTCTAATTATCTTGTTTCTAAAACTGTGTCAGGAAATGAGAAAAGTGAAAAAGGAAACCATTTAAAACACTTCTCTCATGTTTGATTCATAATAACTTAAACCAGGGGTCGGCAACCTTCTGCATGCGGCCCATCAGGATAATCTGCTGGCGGTCCACAAGACATTTTGTTTACGTTGACAGTCTACAGGCACAACCCCCCAGAGCTCCCAGTGGCCGCGGTTCACCATTCCCGGCCACTGGGAGCTGCGGGGGGCCATGCCTGCGGATGGTCAACGTAAACAAAATGTCTCGCAGCCCCCCAGCAGATCACCCTGATGGGCATGCAGAAGGTTGCCGACCCGTGATTTAGACAATCTGGTAACAACAGATAAAATGTAAAGTAAGTGATCTACGTCCAATTACACCTCATCTCACTACTTGCCACTGTTTATTGCAGTCTTCATATTCTTGCTTTATTTTTCTTTGGTCAGCAGTCTGTTTACCAGATATGAATAAGGATACCTTTGAGATTCTTTTGTTATTAATACAGTCTTTTTTCCCCTCTTAACAATTGTACCCATTTATGCAAGCAGAACAAAGAAAAAGGTCAAAAAAAGCACATGATAAACAGTATAACAGGGGTTTGTATTTGGCTTGTTTATTTTTATATTTTCTCCATCTCTCATGTTGTTGTGATAAGTAATGCAGCTGAAAATAGGCCGAAGGCAGAGTGAGGCCATAAGGCAAGCTTGTGTTCCTGACTGTATGAATGAGGCACAGAGGGATATGAGAGGGAGCTGATGTGACTTTGTTGCTCTACAAAGAAAAGTCTTCAATGGACTCCAGACACCAGCTGGATGAATATATCTATCTATCTAGATATATATATAGATATAGATATAGATATATGCCTTAAAACAAAATGGAAAAAAAAGATTAAAGAAAGTAAAACATTGCACAGTGCTTCAAGAAACTCCAAAGGGGTTTGGGCATTTAGGAGCTTCATTGTTTAAAGAGGATGTTGAGCATCAGTTACAAATCCCAAGTAAATTGCCCCACCCCACTACAATGCCTCTAAGTGCTTAATCCTAGAAATGAAGATGAATGAGACTAAAAGAGTCTTTCAGTAACTATTAAATAAATAATGCTAATGAGCTGTTCCATGTGAAATATCATTACTCACTATTGTATTTTAATGCCTCAGTTGACAATTGAACTGAACAATCCTCTGGCTGGTTTTTGTGTGGGAACCTTCTCAAGGACAATTAAAAAAAACAACAAATGATCTGGAAACTAAAGATACATCTGATAGCAACAGAGGCTTGTTTAAGTTTTGCTTTTCCATAACAGTCTCAAGTATTTGCCCTGAAGGAAGTAAAGAAATATGCAGAGTCACGTACAGTTTGGCAGTTTCACCTTTCAAGACTTTCTGAGAATATTTTCTTTGATTTCAGTCCAAGGAGGTTTGCACCTCCCAAGGTTTGACTTAAGCTTCAGGTTTTAATAAATTCGGCATCTCAAAAGACAACTCTGTTGAAATCACTGAGTTTTAAGTTGGTTTTATCTTGAAACAATGCAAACAACGACATCCATATGATTTTGATGGAAAGCTGGCCCAACGTGTGCTTAAAACTGGGTCCAGATTCAGTTGAAAGGTCTGTGAATTTTCTAATGAAGTTGGCCTGAAATTCAGGTGAGTTTCATCAAGAGTATTGTACACAACTATAGAAATAAAGGGCAAGATCTTCAGCTGGTGTAAATAAACATAGCTCCGGACTTCAATGGAGCTAGGACATTTTGTACCATCTGAGGATCTGGATGAAGGACAACTTTCCATATAGATAGAAGGGTGGGGAGGGGAGTGTTCCTCTCATTGTTCACTGAGAGATGATCTGATTATAAAACATGTTCATGAGACATTCCAAAATTCTTGGAAGCCAAATAAAATTATTTGCAGCATGACTTTGTGTTTCTCAACTATCCACATCAGCTAGCAATGATAACTTCATTGTCACATTTCTAATCTAAACAAAGGGAAATTAAGTGAATGAGAAAGTATTTCCCCCTCCCCTTCTCCTTGTTTCTGTTGAATTTGGTTTATAATTATTATCCAAAAAAATGTACAGCATATTTTTATGTGAGTCAATGATCTTCATCTGATTTGTTGCTCAAGATCAGTGGCATTAAGAGATGACCCTTTCAAATGAGAAATATGTATTATAGTGTATACACCAACACTTTAATGAGTCCATCACATAAGTATTTCCTTCAGTTTCCTTAGATTCCACCTTCTGGTTTACCTAAAGGCTGCAGTGGTGTTATTGACAGGTACCATTGATACTTCATCAAATAAGAAGAGGATGTCAACCATCTTCAAATCTGCAGAGGTCCTACCTCTCATGAAAGAGAAATTACAGTACAGTCTGAAAACCATAACCAGTTTTCTAGATCTCCAGAAACATCAGCGGGTTCTCAATCTACAGCTAGAACTGAATGAGTGTGTCCATTTTCTATAAGATTCTTCAGATGGGGATCACATATTTCAGCCTACATGCTAGTTTTGGTTTCCTCACAAAGGTTCTGTTATACATTGCTGAGATTGATTATACTTGGTGATTTTAATGTCAATACTTATCACGTCAAGATTTCATGACTCCATGACAGCCATAAAACTAACTATTCTGGGTTTTGGCTTAAATCCTACATCTGGCCACACTCTGAAACTGGTTTTGAGATTGGCTTAGTGATCATTGGGTTGGGGTGGAGTGGGGAGGTGTGGAATACTGAATTAATGAATGCACTGAGGGAATTCAAGGGTAGAATCTGAGACCTCACCACATTTCGTCTTCAGCTAATGAGTCAGTGGAGATTTATTGATTCTGTTTTTGGGAAGAGTGTCAATTACTTCAGAACAAGGGTCGGCAACCTTCAACATGTGGCCCATCAGGATAATCTGCTGGCAGGCCACAAGACATTTTGTTTACGTTGCCCGTCTGCAGGCATGGCCCCCCAAAGCTCCCAGTGGTTGGGAATGGCGAACCGCAGCCACTGGGAGCTGTGGGGGGGGGTGCCTATAGACTGTCAATGTAAACAAAATGTCTTACGGCCCACCAGCGGATTACCCTGATGAGCCGTGAACCGAAGGTTGCCAACCCCTGCTTCAGAAGCATAGGTTGCCAGATGTTAATAAGGAAGCACCCGTGAAGCCTCTGCTGAAGAAATTATCTACTGACACTGAGAATCTTGCTAATGATCAGTAAGGGGCTAATATACAATTTGGGGGAAATGTCATTGAGAAAAAGGAGAACAGGTATTGAAGCAACTCTGATGGCAACTGTAGTCTTCAAATACCCTGAACCTAGTTAGTCTGGTGTCAGGCATGGTTACAGCATAGAGACTGTGCTGCTGCCAATTGTCCTGATTATAGACAAGCATGTCCATGCTGATTCTTTTAGATCTATCAGCTGCCTTGGATTTACGGTTTGGCCTGATGTGAGAGTCCATGTCCAGATTCCAAAATCCTCTGCCCAGACTTTAGTGGTGTTTGGATCTGGGATTTTGGTGTGGGGCCATCTCCAATAATTCGTATAATACTTAGACAGATGATAATGATAAACATTTTGGCTTTTATCCTTATGGATCTTAGAATTCTAGCTCTTTAACTGCAGCTTTAAGTAACCATGTTCCTTGATATCTCTCTCTAGCGAGTGTGGATCCCCTATTCCAGCTACCTAAGAATTTATGGTATTTGCAGCCAAATTAACATATGCTTCCTTTGGTGAGAATGAATAAAAACGATGAATTACGAAGCAAGGAAATGTCTGCTGGGTCAGCAGTGCTCCCATCTTCAGAGGTCCTAAAAATGTAAGAGCCAGATGTACAGTGCAAGAACATCAACAGAAGCAGCCTTATTTACTGTGTTTCTCAACATCTGTCCAACAAAGAACAGCTTCACCTCAGGGTGACCATGATATTTTGTAACCAGGCTGTTATGTATATCTGTGATAGGGTCCCCTGTGGCTCAGATGGTCTACTGGTTAGCATCCTTAGTGCCACCTTCATAGAATCATAGAATCATAGAATATCAGGGTTGGAAGGGACCTCAAGAGGTCATCTAGTCCAACTCCCTGCTCAAAGCAGGACCGATCCCCAATTAAATCATCCCAGACAGGGCTTTGTCAAGCCTGACCTTAAAAACTTCCAAGGAAGGAGATTCTACCACCTCCCTAGGTAACACATTCCAGTGTTTCACCACCCTCCTAGTGAAAAAAATTTTCCTAATATCCAACCTAAATCTCCCCCACTGCAACTTGAGACTATTACTCCTTGTTCTGTCATCTGCTACCACTGAGAACAGTCTAGATCCATCCTTTTTGGAACCCCCTTTCAGGTAGTTGAAAGCAGCTATCAAATCCCCCATCATTCTTCTCTTCCATAGACTAAACATCCCCAGTTCCCTCAGCCTCTCCTCATATCCAGCTTCTCGTCCACTGTAACCCCTAGGTCCTTTTCTGTAGAACTGCTGCCGAGCCATTCAGTCCCTAATCTGTAGCGGTGCATGGGATTCTTCCGTCCTAAGTGCAGGACTCTGCACTTGTCCTTGTTGAACCTCATCAGATTTCTTTTGGCCCAATCCTCCAATTTGTCTAGGTCCCTCTGTATCCTATCCCTACCCTACAGCGTATCTACCTCTCCTTCCAGTTTAGTGTCATCTGCAAACTTGCTGAGGGTGCAATCAACACCATCCTCCAGATCATTTATGAAGATATTGAGCAAAACCGGCCCCAGGATCAACCCTTGGGGCACTCCACTTGATACCGGCTGCCAACTAGACATGGAGCCATTGATCACTACCTGTTGAGCCCAACCATCTAGCCAGCTTTCTATCCACCTTATAGTCCATTCATCCAGCCCATACTTCTTTAACGTGCTGGCAAGAATACTGTGGGAGACCATGTCTAAAGCTTTGCTAAATTCAAGGAACAACACGTCCACTGCTTTCCCTTCATCCACAGAGCCAGTTATCTCGTTATAGAAGGCAATTAGATTAGTCAGGCATGACTTGCCCTTGGTGAATCCATGCTGACTGTTCCTGATCACTTTCCTCTCCTCTAAGTGATTTTTCCAGGGACTGAGGTGAGGCTGACTGGCCTGCAGTTCTCAGGATCCTCCTTCTTCCCTTTTTTAAAGATGGGCACTACATTAGTCTTTTTCCAGTCATCCAGGACTTCCCCGGATCGCCATGAGTTTTCAAAGATAATGGCCAATGGCTCTGCAATCACATCCGCCAACTCCTTTAGCACTCTCGGGTGCAACTCATCCGGCCCCATGGACTTGTGCACATCCAGCTTTTCTAAATAGTCCCAAACCACTTCTTTCTTCACAGAGTGCTGCTCACCTCCTCCCCATGCTGTGCTGCCCAGTGCAGTAGTCTGGGAGCTGACCTTGTTCATGAAGACAGAGGCAAAAAAAGCATTGAGTACATTAGCTTTTTCCACATCCTCTGTCACTAGGTTGCCTTCCTCATTCAGTAAGGGGCCCACAATTTCCTTGACTTTCTTCTTGTTGCTAACACACCCGAAGAAACCCTTCTTGTTACTCTTAACATCTTTTGCTAGCTGCAACTCCAGGTGTGATTTGGCCTTCCTGATTTCACTCCTGCATCCCCGAGCAATATTTTTATACTCATCCCTGGTCATTTGTCCAGTCTTCCACTTCTTGTAGGCTTCTTTTTTGTGTTTTGATCAGCAAGGATTTCACTGTTAAGCCAAGCTGGTCGCCTGCCATATTTACTATTCTTTCTACACATCGGGATGGTTTGTCCCTGTAACCTCAATAAGGACTCTTTAAAATACATCCAGCTCTCCTGGACTCCTTTCCCCCTCATGGTATTCTCCCAGGGGATCTTGCCCATCAGTTCCCTGAGGGAGTCAAAGTCTGCTTTTCTGAAGTCCAGGGTCCATATTCTGCTGCTTTCCTTTCTTCCTTGTGTCAGGATCCTGAACTCAACTATCTCATGATCGCTGCCTCCCAGGTTCCCATCCACTTTTGGTTCCCCTACTAATTCTTCCTGGTTTGTGAGCAGCAGGTCAAGAAGAGCTCTGCCCCTAGTTGGTTCCTCCAGCACTTGCAGCAGGAAATTGTCCCCTACACTTTCCAAAAACTTCCTGGATTGTCTGTGCACTGCTGTATTGCTCTCCCAGCAGATATCAGTGTGATTGAAGTCTCCTATGAGAACCAGGGCGTGCGATCTAGTAACCTCTGTGAGTTGCCGGAAGAAAGCCTCATCCACCTCATCCACTTCATGTGCATAGGGTTTCCAGTCCAGTCACTCTCTTAATCAGAGGTGTATTGAGGTGGGCAGAAGATCTATGTCCCTCCTGTAGCAGGGAAGTTGGTAGGGGAGCCTGGGTCTGCCCAGTAACCAGACTCCAACCCAGAGCCCTTGGAGAGTCAACTGTGTCTGGCTCCTGATGGTGCATTGCAAGCTATCCTCCATGGGTCACTTCCTACCATCCACCTTTCTCCTCCAGACTCCAGTCAGAAGAAGGCAAAAAAAAAACCCCCAAAGAAAAGGCAAATAAAATCATCAGCCCCAATCGGGATCAAAATGCAGTCTTCTTCCCTCAAGAAGGCTTCTCCAGTACCTGTACCAGGATCCTTCAGGGTAGGTCTGTCCTCCTCCCCAGCCTTACTCCTTCTGAGCTGGGTTACTCCCTTTTCAACCCTTTCTCCAGTTGGAGCAGGCGCTGCTGGTCTGGAGGGGTGGGCGGGGGGCGGGAAACTACCTGGGTCCAGTACTGTCCTTTAACCCCTTCAGGCCCAGTGTGGGGTCACAATAAATGAGAACAGCTAAAACGACAAAGGTAAGACAAACACAAGGTGGAGACCTCCAGTTGGGGAGAGTGAAGGAAGAGAGGGAAAAAGGAAAAACTCAAAGCAAGCCCGATACTGATAACACACTGGACACTTTTGAACCTGCTTCATTACAGAAGGCTCTAATGAGAAAATAAAGATCATCGGTGCTGAGGATATAAGATCATTTCCCTTGAAAACTCGACTTCAATGCTCAAATCCAGTTACAACTGCTGGCAGCTTTCCCTTGCTTTTCAGCTTGCCCACCTGAACTTAGAGTAGTGGCATGAAATAAAACAGTTTGACAGCTGGAAGGGGGGAAACAATGGAAACAACCCTAACTGCCACTACCACGTCAGGCTTTTGGCTGAAGCGTTTGAAGGTCACGGCATGCAGAGCGGTAAAACACAATAAGGCAGGACAGGTTTTAGATTACGTGCTTGCACACACACAAAATCACATAACAGCAAGTCCCTTGCCAGAGCGACTGCTAATTTACTTCATCATTAAAACACATTTGTCTAATAATGTTTCCAGTAGGTAACACTGAATTTGCCTGAAAATCCTGCATTAAAGTGCTACTCCTGCCATTAGGAGCTTTTAACTAAGGTCAGAAAGCTATAGCCAAAGCTACAGCCTAGCAATACTGCTACCCTCTAACTTAACAATATTTAGCCATTATACAGCATTTTATGGCATAGCTCCAAAGCACTTTACAAGAATTAATCTTCACAACATGCCTATGAGATTGGTATAATTACCCCATTTTATTGATGGGAACACAGACACAGATAAATGAAAACTTTAGCCAAAATCAAACAGTAAACCAGTGTCAAAACCAGGATTATAATGTGTTGCTTGCAGTCCCTACTCAGATTATTACATGATACTGCCAATCTATTTTCATTCTGAAATTGTATCTGTCATTGCCTGGGTCAGTAAAGGCTAGAGTGTCAGGGGGAAGAGAGGACCCAGTGATGCTGTTATACCTTGTGCGGAGCTAAACAGTTATTAACCTTTCCATAACTGTTGTTCTTTGAAATGTGTTGCGCAGGTCCATTCCACTATAGGTGTTTGTGTGCTCCACTTAACAGAGGATCTGATACTCGTGTCTTCAACTCCTCCACGCTCCTGGCTGATGTAATGGATACTAAAAACATTACCTTCAGGGAAAGGGGCAAAAGAGAGAAGATCACAATGAGTTCCCCCTGCCTTTGAGCCAATAAACTTTGTTAAGATGAGATTCAAGCTGTGTGATGGAATAGAGTTCCGAATATGTGGAAACAGCCTGTCCAAACCTTTTAAATATCTTATGGCCATTCAGTTTGAAAACTTCTTCCATTTAGCAAAGTAAGCAGTCCTAGTTGATGGTTTTCTACTATTGATCAGGACCTCCTGGACTTCTCTACAGCAGATCTCCTGTGCTGATTTTAACCATGAAGCCTCAAGGCCATCAGGTGAAGGGCCTGAAGACTGGGATGGAGGAGGTGTCCACAATTCAGTTAAATCAAGTCTGAAACAAGTGGGATTGACAGTGAGGACATGAAACATTGAGACATGAAACAGCTGTGAAAACTAGGGTTGATGGGGCCATGCCAGGGTGATCAGTACAAGATAGGCTGTCATGAGGTTTACTCACCTTTGGGGCATCAACTTGTGGCTGTGTTTGGGATTTAGCTCAGTTCTGACACCTTCATTCTGACAGATGTTCACACCACACACACCCCCCACTTCTCCCAGGACTCACAGAGCTCCTTCTTCATGATTCAGCCCTCCAGACAATCCTCCCTTTGTGACAGTATCAAAGTCTCACTGGATCAGCTGTCCACATGCCGTTCCAGACTGGTTCCAGTCCAAGGCCAGGTCCCATGCCACTTCCTAGAGGCTGGTAGGGGAAAGCCACTACTCCAAGTTCCAGCTAGGAACCCTATGTCCAGCAACTATGGTTTGCTTGCTCCCAGACCTTGTGGCTATTTCCGTGGATTCCTTCCTACTCTCTACCTTCTGCCCCACCTCCTCTGGGTTTACTTGCCCAAATTTCCTTCTTCCAGGGAGTAATTGTAGACTGCTTTCCCTCATTGACTTCTTGCCAAACTCCGTAGCCACAAACAAACCTCCCTTTTTCCAGGGACTGACTGCACACTACTTCCCCTGAAGTCCCCTTCTATTCTCAGCTTCAACCCTTAACACAAGCCCAACCAGCTTCTTCCCAACTAACTTCATCATCAATTAGTCTTTATCAGTGTCTGGCTCTCTGCCAAGTGCAGCATATAAGGTTAATTGATCTAATTTAACGTGTTTTACCTTGTGTGGGGTGGACACCACATCATACAGGCCTTGTCCTGCTTGATCTTGCAAAGAACCTTGGACAGAAAAGGGATTGGCCGGGGGGGAGTAGAGTGTACAGCAGACCCTCTGACCACAGCAGTAGAAAAGTGTCCATTAATTAAATCAGACTGTGTTCCTCCTAGAAGCAAAACTGACATTTTCTGTTGTCTTTTGTCACAAACAGATCCACCTATGGAGTTCACTAGAGCTGGAAAATGGACCTTGCTATGTCTGGGCAAAGGGACCACTCATGGTGATTGATAAACCATCTGCTCAGGCAATTTGCCAGCATATTCTGAGCACCTAGGGGTAGGCTGTTTTCAGAAGTATAGAGTTGCTGACGCAGAAGTCCCAGACTAGGATTGCTTCCCAGCAGAGTAACAAGGCCTGGACCCACCCCCTTCCCTCCATTTGTATGCATAAAACATGGTCTACGTATTGTCACTCAGCACGAACATGCCCCTTCCCCTGATGTGAGGAAGGAATGCCATGCAAGCTAATTGGATGGTTTACAACTTCCTGATGTTTATGTGTAGACTGAGATCTTGAGTAGACCACAGACCTTGCATCTGCAGGGGTCCCAAGTGAGCCCAACAACCCAGGTCCAAGGCATCCATGACTAAGGTAAAAAACAGTTTAGGTGAGACAAAGAGGACTCCCTTGCAGACATTAGTAGCGTCTTTCCACCAGTCAAGGGAGGACAAAATCCATTTTGGTTCATGCACTAACATGTCTATGTGGTGCCTCCTTAGCAAATACACCTCAACCTTGAAGGAGTCTGAAACACTGTCTGGCATATTGCGCTATACAAGTACACACTGCCAAGTGCCCCAGCAGGTACTTAATCTCTCAGCATGGTGTTGGGATAAGCCTTTAAATCTAGAATGAGGTTTTGCATTGCATGAAACCTTGCCTGCAGTAAGAAGGCCCTGGCCATTGTCAAATCCAGGACTGTTCAAATAAACTCTATTTTCTGAACTGAAGACAGGACTGACTTGTCTGTGTTAATTAACAGGCTGAGCGCATTGAAGGGGAATTGGATTATACTTACGCTGGACAACACAGTCAACTTGGATCAACCTCTTACCAGCCAGTAATCCAGGTAAGGGAAGACACAGACCTCTGACCTCTAGAGGAAGGCTGCTACCTTGTAAAAACCACTGGGGCAGCCAAGAGATCAAAGGGGAACACTGTGAACTGATAATGGTGACCGCTGACAGTAAATCTCAGAAGTTGTCTGTGGCCCTGAGGAATTGCATGTGAAAGTAGGCATCCTTTAAGTCAAGAGCAGCATACCGGTTCCCTGGTTCCAGGCAAGGAGTAATAGAAGCTAGAATGACCATCTGGGACAGTGGTTCTCAACTCTGGTCCACAGCTTGTTCAGGGAAAGTCCCTGGCGCACCAGGCCAGTTTGTTTACTTGCCGCGTCCGCAGGTTTGGCCAATCGCGGCTCCCACTAGCTGCAGTTCGCCGCTCCAGGCCAATGGGGGCTGTGGGAAGGGCGGCCAGCACGTCCCTCAGCCCACGCCGCTTTCTGCAGCCCCCATTGGCCTGGAGCAGCGAACCACGGCCAGTGGGGGCCATGATCGGCCGAACCTGTTGACGCGGCAGGTAAAAAACCGGCCCGGCGTGCCAGGGGCTTTCCCTGAACAAGCGGTTGAACCAGAGTTGAGAACCACTGATCTGGGATTTTGATATTTTTTTTAGGAACTTGTTTAACTGCCTTAGATCTAAAATAGCCCTGAACACACTTTTGCCTTCAGGATCAGGAAGTATCAGAAGTAAAACCCCTTTCCCCTGAATGAAGGAGGGACCTCTTCTATAGCTCTTACAGGGAGAAGCAATTGTATCTCTTGCTGCCTCATGAGAGAAGTCCCTGAAGAGGGACAAGGAATGGGGATAGGAGGGGAATAGAATGAACTGAGTGTGTATCCCACTTCCACTGTGCTTAAAACTCACAGGTCTGTTGTGATATGGGCCCGAGCATGACAGAAGTGAGACAGGTAGTCTTCAAAAACTGGAAAAGACAAATATGGCATTCCTAGAACTGCTGCACTGCTCTCGAGCTGCCCATCAAAATGAGCTCTTGGAAAATGCCACCTGCATGAACTGGCACCTGCTGAAGCAGAGAGGCATGGTGGACTTCTTTTGTAAATTCTGCTTCTTCTTGGCAAGGCTTGGACTCCAGAGGCAAACCCCTGAAACTGCTATGACTGATGAGGATGGAACACCTTTGGCTTCACTGCTGGGGTAAAAATGCCCAGGGATTTCAGGGTTGCTTTAGAGTCTTTGAGATTATGCAGCATCTCATCCATCTTTTCTGAGAAGAGTGATGGCCCTTCGAAAGGTAGGTCCTGGATTGTTTGTTGCATCTCTGGCGGGAGGCCAGAAGAGTGTAACCAGGACAAGCACTTCATTATCATAGCACAGGCCATGTTGTGAGCTGCAGAATCTGCAGCCCCCAGAACACCTGAAGAGCTGTTTTAGTGACCAACTTTCCCTCCTCTATTAGAGTCTGGAACTCCCGTTTCACCTCCTCTGGAAGCTTGTCCTTGAACTTTGAAACTGTATCCCCAAGGGTGAAATCATAGCTCTCCAGCAAAAGTTGCTGGTTTGAATACAAGCTGTAATACACCTGTGGAATAAAGCTTCTTCTCAAATAAATCCAGGTTTCAGAGTAACAGCTGTGTTAGTCTGTATTCGCAAAAAGAAAAGGAGTACTTGTGGCACCTTAGAAACTAACCAATTTATTTGAGCATGAGCTTTCGTGAAAGCTCATGCTCAAATAAATTGGTTAGTCTCTAAGGTGCCACAAGTACTCCTTTTCTTTTTGCAAATAAATCCAGCTTTTTCTCCTCTTTATTTTTGGTGGTTGGCACTTGGTGACCCGTCGTTCTCTCTCATTGGCTGCCACCAGTACAAGGGAGCCCAGAGCAGGATGATTATATATGTGCTCAACCCCCTGAGAGGGGACATAGTACCTCCTCTCCACCCTTTTTGCAGTCGGAGGCAGGAAAGCTGGGGTCTGCCACAGGAATTTATTAAGCTTTAAGATAGCCTCATTTATAGGGAGAGCTATTCTAGCAAGTGCCACAGATGTCAAAAATGTCCACCAGCTTGTGGGATTTTTCCCAGATCTCCTCCAGGTAGATGTCCAGGGCCATGGCCATCCTCCTCAGTAACTGCTGATGAGTCTTAAAATCATCAAGAGATGGAAAAATAGGCTCCACCACAATTTCTTGAAGAGGAAGAGGATTACTACAACAGTGGTCCAATTCCTGCTCCTCTTGTGTGCACTCATGAGAGGGATCCCGGTGCTGGGCTCAGTACTGATGCTATGGTATCTGTGGCGGCAATGTTCCTGATGACCTTTAGATGGAGCTTGCTGACGTGGCTGCAGGGATGCTCTCAGTTGAGGGGGGAAACTCTGGGCTTCAAAAGGACCACTGGTATATCCCTAGTCCCAAACTGGGCATAGCCCTAGCATCCCTTCTATAAGTCCCTTGCTGGTGCTTAGGCTGAATCCAGAGTGAGCAGGTGACATACTCCTGATAATGGGACCAGAAACACTGGATCATATAGGATACCACTTCAGAGTCTGATGAAGAAAAAGCCAACTCTTATGGTCATGGTGGTAGTGTACCCATTGGTACTGACGAAGGTTAAAACTCTGAAGAAAGAGGAGCTGACGACATCATCCGTGACTTTTCCCTAATCAGTACCCTGATGCCTGAATCAAAAGGAACTGCCCAATGTGGACGTGAAAGCACTGATGTTGGTACCTTGAGTGTCGGTGCCAGGTGAGTCTGTTGAGCTGCTGGTGACAGCAACACCAAGATGTTTACTACTCTCTCAGCCTCAAATGCCTCAGGAGTAAATGGTACTGGGAAGACATTCTGCAATACTGGGGCATGAGGTGATGTCAATGAAGGCGCTTCAGAAGCCGGTCTCGACAGGCCCATACTGGGCGCTGTAGCCAACAAACTCCCCTGTGTAGATGTGTGCTCTGAGAAGTGCCTCTTCTTTGACACCCTCCCGAATCTTTAGAAGAACTCAACCTCTTTGCATCTTTCGATGATCCCGGTACCAAGTCCGAGTTCTGAAGCCTCTTCTTTGGTACCAGCAATGCCGATCTGCCTCTCAGTACTGGTAGCACCGACCATGCGCTACTGACCAACATCAAGGTGCTCAGAATCCAGACTGAAATAGATGGCTCAGATGGAGGATTTCAGCAGCAGATATTTCAATCTAGGTGCCCTATCTTTTTTAGAGCAAGGTTTAAAGCCCTTACAAATATTACGCTTGTCACCCACATTAGCCTCCCCCAAGTAAATAAGGCAGTTGGGGTAAAGGTCACTATTAGGCGTTGTCTTACCAGAAGAGCAGCAGGGCTTGAAACCTGCTGAGCATAACATATGTCTGATACCCGGGCCTGTACCCAGAGCCACACAAAGCAACTTTTTGTTTACTAACCAACAAACTAACTATAAAACTACACTGACTATACACTGGGTACTATTTACAGGCAAGGAAGGGAGCTTCAGCAACTGTCAGGGGTGGTAGGAAGGAACTGAGAGGGATCTATGGCAGCTCAGCCATTTATGCCTGTGTATGGTATATGAGGCAGTAGAAGGCGCTTGTGCTACCCTGACGGGTACAAACAGCTACAGTGGAATGGGCATTCAATCGCTTGAAGAACAACTGGGAAATATTTGTATTTTTTGTGGATGTTATACAGATCATTGAATAGTTATTTAAAATGGGTTACGTGCCATGGAGTTAGAAATGGGGCTGTCAGAGGAATCAAGCAGGAAAGGCAAAACAATGGCCTAGATAAGGAGCATCCCAGCAAACACGTAGTCACAATAGCCAGGTTAATAGCCAGTGCAAAGGTGACTCCTGGACCCCAACCTTGGTAACACAGCTGTTTTGCCAAGGCTGAGAACCTAGAGATCAAAAGATACTGAGAAGTTAAAAGATCCACTCTGCAGAAAGGGAGGAGGGAAGCTGTCATCTGCTGCAAGTTGACACAGGATGATGGAGAGTCAGAGTCTGCAACCAGTACACTGTAACTTGGTCTCCAAGGGAATGGGGGCACCCAAGCTAAGTCATGTCTACCTAGGAGCTAGAAGGAAATGCTGCCAAGCCTAGGTGTTCTTTTAAATATATTTTTCTGAGTACTGTGCATCCTTTAAAAAATAAAACTATACTTTGTTTTGAAGAAGCTGCTTCTGTGTCACTGAATATTATTATTGTCTACAGGCTCCCAAAAGGTGTGGGGGTGTGCGAGGTATCAGGGATGGCAATCAGGGAAGTGTAACCTGGAGACCCAATTGGAGAGTAGCTGGATTGTGGGGTACCACCCCAGAAAGAAGTGGAGCGTTGGGCCTGTCAAGTAACAGGAGTTCACCTTGGAAACTGGAAAAGGATCTCAGAAGGAGTAGCGTACCCAAGGATCATGACATTCTCTACTAGTTCAATGGAAGGAGGACACCTTATCTTAAACTTCATAGATAAAAGAGGGAAGGTCAAGAATATTCCTACTGAATGGCTAATGTGTGCTCTTAGGCAAAAGTAATCTTTGATAGGTGGGGAAAAACTGGGAGGAATTGCCGTCCAAGTATGCATAGTGTATCATTAAAAAACAAGGAATTCTATCAAGGCTACAGGCTTCTCTACCCAAGCACTATCTTTGGTGATAGATGCACCTGCAAACAGATGATGAAGTTAGCAGTGAAGGTTGGGATTAGGGAAAGGAACCACACTGAGATACTTTGGGTTTAAATTGTTATATATTGATTAAATGTGAGATATTTTAGTTTAATTACAAAATGAGGTCATGTAACTCTTGTGTTCATTATCCATTTAGCACAATAACAAATGGCAGTTCTTCATCTATAGCCCAGTTTGAAAAGGAAATTGTTCACAAATTGAGGAATGAACCTGAAATATTTTTATTATACTAATTATTTGTACTACAGTGACACCCAATTTTTTTTATTTCTGCTAGGTCTTAATTTAGGAGTAAACTCTAGAATGAGGATTGGTGAAGTGGAGATAAGGAGCCAGCACTCATAATCACTTTCTAGTTGCTGTGTTCTTCTGGTGATGTGCAAAGAGACAGTAAAGAAAATACAGTTGAAATGGCTGGTTAAATCAGATTTAGTGCAGCTTTTTGCCACTAGAGCACAACAAACCAATCCAGATATACTGGTGAATCTGCCCCAAAGTGATATGAGTCTATGATTAGTCTGGAATACATATTGTGGAGCTTGTTGCTTATATTGTGGCCTATTCTTCTAGGTCAGTGGTTCCCAAACTTGTTCCGCCACTTGTGTGGGGAAAGCCCCTGGCGGGCCAGGCCAGTTTGTTTACCTGCCGCGTCCGCAGGTTCGGTCAATTACAGATCCCAGTGGCTGCGGTTCACTGCTCCAGGCCAATGGGAGCTGCTGGAAGTGGCGCGGGCCGAGGGACATACTGGCCACCACTTCCAGCATCTCCCATTGGTCTGGAGCAGCGAACCACGGCCACTGGGAGCTGCGACTGGCTGAACCTGCAGATGCGGCAGGTAAACAAACTGACCTGGCCCGCCAGGGGCTTTCCCTGCACAAGCGGCGGAACAAGTTGGGGAACCACTGTTCTAGATTGTTATTCATGCTGGCTTCCTAGGATGCAACTCATAAGTAGTCCTGATTGAAAGACAATGCATTTACTACCAGTCTAGTTAGGAGGAAATCCTCATCTCAGGTCCACCTGACCTATTTCAGTTCGGTATGGGAGTCAGAATGCATTAGATGAGGCTGAAAGAAGGATTTTGCCATAATAAACTGAATCCCAGGCTTAGGGTCATATTATTGAAGCCCATTTTAAATGATGGAGGCCATAAAGAAAATACGAGATCATTTTACAACTCCTTTGCACATCTTTGAACAATCTAAATCTATTATATATTTAATTACAAAGGTCACCATTAAAAAGTTAGCACTTGCCAACAATTAGCATAAAATGGTGTCTGGGACACAACATATTTTTAGTGATATGTAAGCATTTTTCTCCTTAATTTCATATATTTCATGACCTAGTAAAGTAAATAGTCACCTACCAGATATCCCCATGCTCTTTCATATCCAAACTTTTCTACCCCAACTCTTATAGTTTACATTCCCAGCAATTTCTAGACTGGGCAATTTCTAATAAAGTGAGTGTGGTGAAACAGGGGACCCACCTACCACACAGAAGGGGTTAAGGAGAGGCTTTGGACCCAGCTAGTCCGTTCCGTTATACCTGCAGCCAATGCCAGGCCTGATGGAGGCGGGGAGAAAGAAAAAGGTCTGTCTCAATTCAGGGCTGACTGGTGAAGAGGCAGGAAGTAGCTCTCCCTGCCTAAAGGGACAGAGCACTGGCCTGCCACCCAGGGGAGCCACCTGGAACTAAGCACTGGTTCCCCAGCCAAAGAATACTGCTGAGGAACCGCCAGCACTAGAGCTAACTGACTGAGCAAACCCCAGAGACATTGTGGGGCTGACCCTCACCAGTTTGTGGCTGCCCCTCCCGTAGAAGCCTGGGACCACAGTAAGGCACCATTTGGATCCAAGAAGAAATGAAGCCCGCCGCCCAGTAGATTGGACTAGAGAGGCCACGTCCCAAACTGAACAGACTAACAGACTGATAGGCAGTAGCCCAGAGCAGCGGATTCTGACTCCCTGCTGGGGAGGAGGTTAACATAAACAGGGCCCTAGGCTGGGACCCTGTGGAGAGGGAGGCCCCAGGTCTCTCTAACCCCCTCAACCTTAAAGACTGAGGCCACTCAGCCAGCAAGGAGCTGAGAGCTAGGCGATCTAACCACTAGTCCACCCAGCCACCCAAGCCCTGTCACAGTGAGATTAGCGGCAAAGAGTCCTGTGGCACCTTATAGACTAACAGACGTATTGGAGCATAAGCTTTGGTGGGTGAATATCTGATGAAGTGGGTATTCACCCATGAAAGCTTATGCTCCAATACGTCTGTTAGTCTATAAGGTGCCACAGGACTCTTTGCCGCTTTTACAGATCCAGACTAACATGGCTACCCCTCTGATACAGTGAGATTAGATGGTCTTTGTACTTCTCTCACCCAGGATGTAAAGACTGATTTTACCAGCTTAAAAAACAAATATACTATCAGAGCAGCAGTACCCCACCACGTTTTTCATAAAAATGAGCCTCTTCCATCAATCAAATATTTAGTCACCTCCTACTACATTGAATATAACAGTAGTTACCCTGTTCCAGCTACCGCTAAATCTTTTTGCATTCACAATGTTACACTCAGTTCACCTAATAAGAACAAATCCAAGGATGAACATGCATTTGACTTTTAATTCATAGAACAATACCAGTGGTTAACACTGCGTTTCAGGTTCTAACAGAGATTAAAGTGATCCTACTTGCATACTAGTGAGTGAATGTATTAAATGAATTTCTTAGCTCCTGTGTAATGCATGAGTTGCTCATTCAGTGAAATGCAGAGGCCCCGCCCTCACAGATCTAGATGTCAGATAGTCCTGTATCTCTTCTTCATAATTTCTTGTAGCCAGAGAGGGCACTCACTGAAATACCTTGTTTTTAGGAGCACACCAAGCTATGGAAAGGGCACAAATTGATGCCATTGTCATTCCAATTGAAGTTAAAAGCTTTTTGAATGAATGTTCATATCAGCCTGATACTAAATGTCACTTCTCTTGCACACTTCACAGCTCTAAGTGAAGAGTAGTTAGGTCATGCAGTCCAAGCACATTTAATGGGAGGCTGAGGTTGCATATTGTTTTGAGGAACCACCTAAGCTTAGATAATGTGAATTGAAAAGGTGGATCAGCAGAAGAGGAACTAATCAATCAATCTTATTTCAGTTTGCACAAACAGAGCTGTCAGATACTAAAGTCTTGGATTCACAATGCTTGAAGATAAGGAATTAACTACTTACTGGAAATATTACCTGCACTAACCTGTTCTAAAGAGTAACATCCTACAACAAAGATTGTTCTGTTCTATGTGCATTGGAAATCTTACCCGTAAGGCGGGGAGAAAAGCGATGCTTTGAACATTAGTGTACTTGGCACCAGAAGCTTCCACAAAGAAACAAAATTGCTTCATCACACCATTGTTCTAGATCATTTTTCATTTTCCTGACTTGGTTACCCATCCATGAAGCTCAATACAGGGATTAACTAAATTTAACCAACATTTTCAACCGTTAGGGTGAAAGGCCTAGATCTTCAGACAGTGTAAATTAGCATACCTCCACTGAAGTCACCAGGCTACTCTGATTTACACTAGCTGAGGATGTGGCCCAGTTTTTGCTGTCTAAAAAGGTGCATTCCATTGGTAACATAGAAGAAATATGAACTGACATATTGCACTGATTAACTTTTCACCAATATTGCACCAACACATTGCACACGTTGATAATGCACTTACATTAAATAATTAATTGTTCCGGATAAAATACTCCAATGACATCTACCGGAAGGTGCTGAGCTCCAGGGCTCACATGATGACTATTCTCATTTTCACTACAGAAATGACGCTTCTGCAGATACCTCCACATTCTAAATAAGGATTTGAACTAGCTATATGCCACATTTGCCTTGGGTACAAAGTTTCTGTAAAAGAGGGTGGCCAAAGAATATTTTCTCTCAACTCACCCTTCCTCCCAGCCCATCTGTCTCAAATCTGCCTGCAGAGACAACCAAATCAGAGCAAAAGACAGAATGTTCTTGTGATTAAGGCACTCAGATCTGAGTCATGTGAGGAAGCACATTTTGAGGCTAAACTCTATAAACTGAGCAAATATTTTTTTAAAAAATGTTTAAATAATAATTTATTTAGAAAATGTCATTAAATTTAACCAGATAACTACTTTAGTCTAGTATTAAATCAGCTCAAATTGTTAATCAGGCCCCAAATTGAGGAGGAATGAAATTCCATGTTTAAAAAACTTGCATTAAAGGAGCTATCTTGAGAGAGAGAACAGAAGGCAAAGGAAGTTTCTGTTAAATGTTTACCATCTAGGATCTCTTGAGAACATTTCAGATTTTAAAGCAAGACAAGAAAAAACATCTGAACACAGAGAAATAAAACTCTCTGATTAATGTTTAATGCTAGAAAGCTATTCATACAGTATACTGTACAGGCCTTTAGGGGAAACCATCACAGTTTCTTCCTCCAGGCAGGAAGATGTTGAGCCCCCCGCCCCGAAGAAAAAGCTGTATTGTGCAGAGACAGTGTCAAGCAATTTGAAGTTATAAAATCATCATTAGCCTGAGGAGGAAGGAAGTCAAGTCCCATAGAAACTCCTCAAATGTAAACATGAAAACTGAATTTTAACAAGCACAAACAGCTTCTCTGTTCCATGGCTGACTTTTTTTTATTTAAAAAAAATTAAACACATGACGGCTGAGAACAGCTTGAAGGATATTGAAAATCATTTTTATTTAAAATGTCTTCTCTTTGAATTCAGTCAGAGATAAAGGGAGATTTTTAAGAACACAAAACTATGAAGTTTTAAATCCGCTAAGTAAGAGACACAGGGATTCCTCCAACCCCCCCCCCCCCAGATGTTCTGGTTTAACTTGGATTTAAACTTGGAGAGTGGTCAGTTTAGATGAGCTATTACCAGCAGGAGAGTGAGTTTGTGTGTGTATGGGGGTGGGGGGGATGTGAGAAAACCTGGATTTGTGCAGGAAATAGCCCGACTTGATTATGTAAAGAGTTGTCACTTTGGATGGGCTAGCACCAGCAGGAGAGTGAATTTGTGGGGGGGGGTGGAGGGTGAGAAAACCTGGATTTGTGCTGGAAATGGCCCACCTGATGATCACTTTAGATAAGCTATTACCAGCAGGACAGTGGGGTGGGAGGAGGTATTGTTTCATATTCTCTGTGTATATATAAAGTCTGCTGCAGTTTCCACGGTATGCATCCGATGAAGTGAGCTGTAGCTCACGAAAGCTCATGCTCAAATAAATTGGTTAGTCTCTAAGGTGCCACAAGTACTCCTTTTCTTTTTACAGGGATTCCTGTAATCAATACAGTCCTGGGAGTAAACCATCTTCGCTCAGTACAAAGAATCTGAGTCATTGCCTCTAGTGAGAGTTCCCTCACAAACAACACTTGAATCAATATGCCTTACTATACTTATGTTATCAAAAGAGCTGGAAATACTTAAGCCATTAAATAGCAGTAGACACGAGTCGGAAGGACGTTTCCCACTTGAATATTCCCCACAATGTTTTTCAATTTTATTTTGCATGTAACATTATACCAAAGCATATAGTAAGAAACTGCTTTAGGAGAGGTGTAAACATGAATGAAAACACTGTAGATGCAACAACTGGGCTATAAAAAACTAGACGGATCCATGCAAAAGCAGAAATACTGAAATGTATGACATTCTATCTAATTCAACTTATTACAGCTACCATGTATCTGCCAGAATTCAGTGATAACAGAAATAAATAGGTAGACTTATAAGGCTGAGCAAAATCAGGAATTCTCAAACTTTTTTTCACATGCAGAGTACCTTTTAATCCAAATATTGTCTTGTGGCACACCTGCCCTCTCATTTGCAAGTGTGCGGAAATCTCCCTTCCCATTAACAACCATTAGCATCGCTGTGGGAACCACAGCAGTTGCTAACCTAGGCTATGTCTGTGTAATGCCGACAAACCCTAGTCATTGGCAGACAGGATTGAACCTGGGACCTCTAGAGCTTAGTGCATGAGTCTCTACCACATGAGCTAAAAGCCAACTGGCTCATAGCTAAAGCTGTAGAGCAGACTCATTTTATTTCTCTCTCTAAGTGGTCTTGGTGCCACTAGATGGGACAGAACACCACACCCAGGAGGTGTGTGGGTTACATACTTCCCCTAGCAGAGAAAGCGTGTCCCAAGCTTCAGATACTTCCCAGTTGAAATCCAGGACAAGCCCCCACTTGTAACGCCTACAAACCCCAGTGGTCAGCGGGCAGGATTGAACCTGGGATCTTTGGAGCTTAGTGCATGAGCCTCTACCACATGAGCTAAAAGCTAACTAGTTTTTCGCTAAGGCTGTAGAGCAGACTCATTTTATATCTCTCTGTAAGTGCTCTCGGAGCCACTAGACAGGAAAGAACACCACACCCAGAAGGTGTGTAGGTTATATCTGCACTCGCACTTTTGTCGGTAAAACTTTTGTCAGTCACAGGTGTGAAAAAACACACCCCTGACAGACATGTTTCAGTGACAAAAGTGCCAGTCAGTGGGAGATACTTTCCTGCCAACATAGCTTGTTGGGGGTGGTTTAATTATGCTGACGGGAGAGATCTCTCCTGTTGGCACAGAGTGGCTACAGCAGAGACCTTACAGAGGTGCAGCTGCAGCAGTACAGCTGTGCCACTGTAAGTTCTGTAGTGTAAACGTAGCCCTAGTAAAGTGATCCTGGAGAAGTATTTAAGGTTTGGGGGGTTTTAACTTCTTTTAATGCAGCTGTACGTAAGAAGGAGAGGCAGCTGCATGTCACCAGCAAGCTCAGTGCAGACCAGCAATGATCCATGGACTACAGTTTGAGAACCTCTGAGTTGGTCTTCGTCTCAAAAAAACAATCCACCAGAGAATATCACAGCTCTCACTGCAGGAAAAAAATCTATAGCTCTTCCAGTGTATGGTACAGAGGCTACATCAAATTATTCCACCACTTGAATTTTTAAATGCTTCTTCAAGCAGCTCCACTTTTCTGTGTTAGGAGCACACAATACTAATTACACCAGAGATATTAGATACCCAGGACTTATAGGGAACACACTGACACTCTTTCTCATAAAGCATAGCCTCATCAAAATAGCACCAATGCAGAAGAAAAGCAAGCCACTGTATCAATAGTAATTCATGCCGGCATAACATATGGAGATGTTTACACACGACTCTGCTCTGTAACTGTTATGCAACACACAAGTCAATTAGGAGAGTAAGATTGAATTTCTGTTGTAATGCTTGTTGTGGCGGGTTTAGTGTATTGAAATTTCCATTTGGAACAACATATTCATGTTTTGGTCATACTCACACCACAATCAAATTCACTATGGAAGAATCCCTGCTATCCAATTCATATTGTAGACGACACCTGACAGTGTTGCCAGTTCTCATGATTTTATTGTGACTCTTGGGGTATGTTTTCTTAAAGCCCCAGCTCTTGGAGTACTGTGATGAAGTCAGAGACTCAGCTTTCATTTGAAAAAGAAAGTTTCTAGCCATCGTGGTTGCAGAGAAAAGTTTGAAAATGTGATCCATAAAGGCTAAATCCAGAAGGCTAATAGCTAGAATGCAGTTGTTTTAATCTCATATTTTTAAGCCAGTCTCTTGATTTGGGGCGCCCTGACTTGATTCCTGAATACTTGGAGCTGGCAATGCTGGTGCTTTGACATGTTTCTCTGACAAAAAGCTCTGCCTGCGCTGGACAGGGAAATCCTGCCAGACCTGTGCTAGCATGTCCATACAGTGAATACTGCAGTGCTGCCACCTCCAGAGTGAATCACTACGTCTCCCAGAGCAAAATGACCTGAGCAGCAAGTCTCTTTTCAGAATGATGGAAACTTCAGAAAGCCCAAAGAGAGTAAATTATTACAGATAAAAGGGAAGTAATTTCCTGTTACCAAAGAATTAACAAACCAGAACAAAAACACACGTATAATAGCTACTGCCTAGGTGAGTCCAACAATATATGGGGCTATATTCCAAACAGGGTGGGGGGCCCTTGGCAGCAGAAAATGCACCTGATGTGTGGTTTGCATTGACACAAGGCACCAACAGTGCCCCTCCACTAGGGGCTTGCAGCTATTCAGTGCTGCCCAAAAAGTGAGAAGTATTGACTGGGGAAGGAGCATGGTTCAGACAACAAAAGGAGGCACTGAATTAACGTATCCCCAATACAATTTCTATCAGCACACTCCAACTACTGTTTACTGCCACTCTTCTCTGTTAGAAACCTGGGGGAGATGGGGGGGCAGCAATGCAACCACCACCTTTCCTACCACATGGTTTGTCCTCACCTCTACCCTATGGTGGAGTAGACCCCATTGGCTCAGGGAGATGCACAGTCACACCAGCAACTCCAGATTGAGTGCATTGTATTTTGTACAAGGAGATCATGCACAAAAATAACTGACAAACATTATTTCGCCTGCTGTGCCAGGCCTAGACTAGCTGTCTGGGAAAATGGATATTTGCCTAGTGAGCCAGCCGGTTCCCTAGGCTACAAAGCTGAGGTCTGCATGAATGCTGTCTCACTACACTCCAGTACTTCCCTTCCTCTGTAGGCTTCTGAGAATATAGCAATGAGCTGTGCTTACATCTTCAGGGCACAAAAAATGAGGAGTTAATGTGGCTTTGTCTGTTTTGGTTCATACTACAGAAAATGTACAAGGAGGAAGATCCTGTGCTTGCCAAGTGTAAAAAGGGGAAAACAGGGAGAGAAAATTTATATTTTAGTTATTATAAACAATAGAGATTAAATGACAAAAATCAATATTTTAAAGAAACCTGCCTTTCAGAATGCTCTTATAAGTCATAGACAATACCAGAAATAATGGCTTCAATAAAATTGTGCAGAATGTGTCCTGTTTCATTTAAACAGGATGTTGCTCATCACTTGTATATTTTAATCATGATTCAGTTCCTCATGATATTATTGACATCTCCTTATCAGAGCTCACACCTGGAAACAACATTAATGAATTAAAGATTTGAGTACAGTATTAAGGAAGCAATAGTTGTTTCTTGTCACTAAGACTGTGTGGTTCTTTAGAGATAAACATCACCACCAGAATAATGAAAGGAAGAGTACGTAAAATCTGAAAGCACATTTTCTGGCTTGAGATATTGGAGCTGCTTCTTTCATTCAAACAATCAAGCCCTGTAGCCATATACCCAGGAAGCACAGAGATCTGAATTCTTGTTTCACCACGTACCTCTCTCTGTAAATGACTGTGTTGAGTGGGATGAATATCTGCTTACTTTGGAGATATGAGCTGAACATGTTTCTAAAGAGAACATCAGAATCAGGGAAGGTATCATTAGCATAGACACTACAGCAGAAACGGATGAATACTAAATGGTACTTAAAATAGAATAGTGTTAGAAAGGTTCCTTTTATCCACAATTTCACAAGGTTTTCCTCTACTATTATTTCTGAGAACTATTATCCAAATATCCTGTCATTGCTTCTTATATGGGCTTATCATTCCGTGAATCCAAACAAGCCCCTAAAAATGCACCCCTTCCAAGCTGCAGCAGCAGGATACCTTTCAAATGAACCCAACAGCGTAGTAAAGATGTAATGCTCATGTTCAAGGCAGATACCAAGTGTAAAAGCGATTTCACAGATGAAAGGCAAGTTATCAACAGGGTAACTGTTGTACTGGCATATTTTCTTTGGAAATTATCTACCGTATTCCACAGAATCAGGATAAAAGGGTAATCTAAGGGTGACACTGACTTTCAATCTCCAGAGTTCACTTCGTGTGTGGCTGACTCAAGTAGTTAAATTATGCCCCAGAGATGTGGCAAGAAACTGAACTGACAATGACCACATCACTTTGCTTTGTTGTGCTGAACTGAATGGCAATAGCGACTGACTCCTGTTTCAAATGATTCTGTAGATAAGTGCTACCCTCTGGAACCTCTTTGAAAGTGTGACAGTTCTTAAGTGCACCCTCAAAATATCTGACCTGCCTACCAAATTTGTTGTGTTCATCCAGCAAATTTTTCCTTTTCTCTTCAACTCCTCTCCAAATCCCTACAGTTTACATGTGACTAAATGTCATATACTAGCAATAATGAGAGACACAATAATAGCACTGTAAATGGACCCAAGAGGTTAGCATTGTAAAGGCAGCCTCACATGGCTGGATTTCTTTTACTTCTAATCAAGCTAAAATGCACATATAAAGGGAACTGAAGATAAGGCAACAATTTCTTTGTTGATTTTATCTTAATAAACTGGAAGCTATGTGTGAATAAGTGCTATTAAATGTGAGGGGGGCTGTGGAAGAGATTTTTGCTATTGCCGTTTGTTTGTGCAGAGTGGAATTTGTATCCTAAAAGCATGTTTAAAATAGTGTTAAATTGAGTGTTTGGTTGAAAGGAAAATTTAAAATTAATTAAATTATTCCAAACTGGACCACTAGGAGAGCTGCTCATTGTGGCTCTGATTTGGGAAACCTTCAGTGCCACACTGGCAGATATAAGGATATGTGGGAGTAGGAAAAGCTGACTGAAGAAGCTCTACCTGTATGGAACTTGGAGGGAGAAGCACAGGTTGCAGGAGGGAAGAGCTGGGTGCTTCAGAATGACTGGGAGACCTTTCCCACTTATTGGGCAAACAAAGAAATCCAAAGATAGCAAGCCAAGGTATTAAAGACCTCTGTGCCAGAGTCCTGCCCAGGGAGGATGAGGAGCCACCAACAGGAGAAGATACTGTGACTATATTCTTCTTCTAGCAATAAAATTCTATTCATCTTATTGGGCAAGTGTTTCTGTGCTTTTTATTCCTTCCAGCTCTCCTTCATATTCAGAGTATAACAAATCTATTACCAAACCCATTTAATTAAATAACACTCAATATTCTGATACGAAAGTGTTTTGAGATCACTGAATGAAAGGCATGATATAAGTGCAAACAATTAACACGATTGTTTCATTCCAATATTCCTTCTAGTTCTTTTGGTATTTTCCTATTACATATTGCTGACATCTTTTAAATAGCTCAAATTTCTTATTATAGTCTCCTGGACTTTCCCCTTGGAATACCAGGTGATATAACTGTCCAGAATTCCCTGTGAACTGAATATCAAGATACATTTCCTCTAATCCATCATTCTGAGGCTAATTTCAGGGTGTCTTTTGCAAGAAGGCAAAGGGTACACACTTTCTCTGATGTTGCCTGTAGATTCCACTCCAATGGGCCCATACACACAGAATAGGTTTTGCTTCCCCAGCCTTTGATTTTACCCCTAAAACACAATTAATTGTCTTTGGAGCAATGCAATAATTTCTAATCTTTTTTTATATTGTAACGTTATAACCCTGGTGTGTTCACTGCCTTCACAAGAAGCCCATAACCCCTCATAAAACCAGGCCCACAGCTGCTAATATTTGTGTCCATAAAAATGGGGGCTAGACTGAGAGCCAGCTGAACACACACATCCCATAATTTTCCAGTGTATATCAACATTGATATGGGAAAATGTGCACCAGATATCCAAAAAACAGAAAGTTGTTTTTAAAGGGATACTCTCAAGGTTGATAGATCTCACATATGACCCCTTCTCCTGCAAATGGCAGCCTTTAAAATACGCTATGGAAAAGACTATCAAACAATCAAAATAAGAGATTCCACAATTTTATTTTTAGGATTGCAAGTCAGGGCATAATTTGGTCCTGGATATAGAAGGCATAACTTACAATATACATCTTGGTATCTTGGCAAGAAGACAGCGTTCTTTCTGAAGTCAGACTGTGACCATCAAAAAGCAAAGTAAAGCAACAACCGGCTGACTGGACAGCAGGTCTACATTAAAAGCAAGCAGGCTTCAGGTAATGCAAATATAGCAGTGGAAAAAAATCAGTATGTTTGTTAAGGAGGCAGCAGACTTTTCTCTGTGTCTCCATCCTTCCATCTTATTTTGCAATGTGTAAAACCATCTTTTCCCGAAAAGGTTAACAAGTCTCTTTGAAAGCTCAGTCGATCACTGGACCTACAGATATGAGAAAGCATTCATACCTATAAAGAAAGTGTCATAATATATATCATTGGACCTGCAATACTTAGACATAGAGGCTCAATAGAGAAAATGGAGTTGGAGAAGTGATCCTGTGAGCTGCAGAATTTGCACAGGTGCTGGACACCCCCAAAGAGCAATGCCCAAAGCAGATACTTGCCTAAGGCCAGGGATTGATATTCCCACCACAAAAGACATAGGGGAGCTACTGAATAGCATAGTGACAGGTTTCAGAGTAGCAGCCGTGTTAGTCTGTATCCACAAAAAGAAAAGGAGGACTTGTGGCTCCTTAGAGACTAACAAATTTATTTGAGCATAAGCTTTCATGAGCTACAGCTCACTTTATCGGATGCATGCAGTAGCTGAAGTGAGCTGTAGCTCACAAAAGCTTATGCTCAAATAAATTTGTTAGTCTCTAAGGTGCCACAAGTCCTCCTTTTGTTTTTTGTGAATAGCATAGGTGCTCTCTGAGGTGCCCCACTGCCTGCAAGATTCTTTGACTTTTGCTTTCTATGTTACGTCTATTTGGATTAAATGATTCTCGGTATCTTTCCACCATCTCCTTTCCTCTGCCTTCATTTAATTATTTTGCCACTGACCTCCTTTTCTTTGTCATCTTTGGATATTTTTACCAGCAGGCTCAGTCAAAGTAATCCAGTCATCTCCCTTCTGAAGACATTTAATACAGCTGCATTTACCATTGACTTGGTATTAACTCATGTCACCCAGAATCAAAATCAAGCAATATCTGGGAATAAAAAAAAAAATGCAGTCCAGAGAGGGTTTTATTTTATTTTTAAATCTGTAATGTTTGTAATGACAAAAAAATGCACACTTACAGTGACCAAAATGAGAATAAAATGAAGCTACAAGTTACTAAAAGCTATAAGCTCTATAAATTAATAACTACCTAACCTCTAGCCTTGGATTGTCCGCATTAAGAGTAAAAGACTATTTTCTCTACCTTTTCTTGAAGTGCACAAACTATTTCATAAAAATAGGCTATTTAAGTGGTATGTTATAGATGCTCATAGTTTAGTGTCAAATACTGAAGCTAAGAGTTAGAACTTCCAGCATACGGTACAACATTTAGTGCTCCATTTTGGCTTTTACAGCCTAAGCCAAAATCACGATGTAGACTCATTCTGTCCCAGCAGGAATCCTTGGAAACTTTCCAGCTGAGTGAGCCTGAATTCCACCTGGACCACACCACAGTTTGAAAAGATGCAACAGGTACTCTGTCAACAGGGGGTTAAGTTTCTGCACCCGCTATGAATAGGGAATAACCTATGGGGTGTCTACTACTCTTTTGTTACTGTATGTAGTGTGAGGACATAAACACAAAGAGTCATGCTGTAAACAGCAACTAGAGAACTCCCCTAACAAAGGACTTTCTATGCTGCAACATGCATCCTGGTCCTCTCTGGTAACCGGGGAGGACCAGTCTTCCAGACTGTTCTCAATTCTGTTGAGTTTGTGCATGGGGATCCCTGCAGAAGGAACTCCCTGAAAGAGTAACTGCAGGTTCCAGATCTTCTCTTCATTGTGGAAATATTGAAGATGAACCTGATTCATCCAGAATAGTCCTTTGGGAGTCTTCTCTAGGAGGATCTGGAAGTTCCTGACAAATTCTGAACAGTTCCAAATATCTGAGAGCTTTGGAACCAAACTTTGTTCCCATCAAAAGTTCTGCTGAAGACTGTCCACGTGCAAGCAGCGTTGATCGACATGCCAGGAGTACTTTATATGGGTCCACTGATATTTGCAGAAGTCTTTTAAGGCCTTCACTGCTCTCTCCACCTCCTCGTTGCTTTGGGGGTAATGTGGACAACCTGTTTGATGTTCAAAAATCAAAGTCCTGTGCAAATGCTAAGAATGTATCAGAGCTAAACTGAGGACTTCAGGAGGTCCATGTCTTGCAAATATTGACTTTAGTATCCGGATGACCTGTGCCAATGAAGTCACTGTAAGTATAGCCAAGTCAATAAGTAATTGACTACAATGACGTATGTGTCCTTTCCAGAAAAACAAATCTGTGCCTGCGCACTGCCAAGGTCAATCAGGTAGCTTTGTAGAGAGTAATGGTTCTGGGAATTGTTTTTTAAAAATTTGTTACACATCTTGCGGCCCTCTACTAAAGTCTGAATTTGCCTACTCAGACCGGGCCACCAGATTGTTGTGCTCATGCCTTGCACTTGTTTGTACCTGGGTGTCCCTCAGAGATTTCAGAAAGCATCTCTTTCTGGAGTCCCAGAGGGATAAAAATGTTCCATCCTTTCAGAAGCAGGCCATCAGCCATGTGAAGGTCATTTTGGTCCTGGCAATATGGTAGTAGGTTTGTTGGAAGTTGACTTCTTTGATCCCACTATCTTTGCCACAGTTAAGTCAGTTTCTGGCAATCTCATCCTTTCATTGTTCATCTCTAATCTGCTGAAGTTGGCTGGCAGATGATGGAACTGCTGCCAGAAGAAGGTCAATGTAGACTTTTACATCTTTCTCTAAAGCCTTTTCTTCTTCCATTGGGGGGGCTACTCAATTGTGGCTCTCGATAGAGTATCTGCTGCTCTGAGTGCTTTCCCTTGTATGTGTTCAAAGTTAAAAGAAAATCACATCAGCCATAGACAAAATCTTTGAATCTTAGG
Organism: Caretta caretta; assembly: GCF_965140235.1. Classification (NCBI taxonomy): domain Eukaryota; kingdom Metazoa; phylum Chordata; order Testudines; family Cheloniidae; genus Caretta; species Caretta caretta. The sequence goes on along the minus strand of NC_134206.1, from coordinate 69,767,440 downwards.
TGAAAGGCCATTCCATGGTTTTGAACCCAATGCCACTAAGAGCTTGTGGTATGCTTCTGTGTTAAAATTCAAACCAAACAGATGTGCACAGAGCCATTCACACGTCCAAGTGAATACTAGAGCTTCCTCTTCCACTTGAACATATCGCTGCTCGGTTTTTGTGAGGATTCTGGATATGACTCTCACAGGTCTCTGGTCTCCTTCTGGCTGATCTTTGCCCAAGCCTCTTTCCTGCTTTTCCATTTTCCCCACTCATTCACTACTTTGGCAGTATGGGTGGGGAAAATGGGTGGATGTCTCTTTCCTTTCTTTCTTTTTTTAGAGAGAAGCATATATCCTACTGCTAACACCATGTAGTGTGAGAACGTAAACACAAAGAGCCTTGCTTTAAGTAGCAACTAGAGAACTCTCCTAACCAGGAACTTCCTTTGTTTATTATTAAGTTCCCTGCTACAACATATCCTGGTCCTTTCTAATAACAGTGAAAACCCAGGAACTCTATAATCACTTCACACTGAACATCCTTGGGTCTTTAGATGCTACAAGCACAAGAATCAATATTGTGGCTGTCTGTTGTGTGGAAATGAAAAGGGAGGAGAGTTCCTCACAACCTCTCCCTCTGCACAGGGATAGCCACAATCTAGTCCTTATAGTGTAATTTATTATGTTTAGTATTTTTCAAATGAATTGTGTAAACCCTAGTTATAAGCACAGAAAATAGACACAATTGGAGCCATTTTTCTAGCCTACCTCATCATACTTCTTTCAGCATTTGGGGGTTCAGATACAAGAGTTTTGGCTCCATACCCCTTGGGTTTTGATTTTGGTGGTGTTTTCAAATTCAATTATTTCACTTTTCAATTTTTCACCAGAAGGTCCCATTTTATTTTTCATTTTTGTCAAAATTCTCCACAAGGGAAAAACATCATTTTTTCACTCAGCTCGAATACAGAACCTATGACAAACTCTAAAACAAAAAATAGCACTTTGTACTTTTCATCCCAAGATCTCAAAGCATTTTCCAAAGTTCACCACAGATCACTAACCCCCATCCATTTACCCCCCATATAGAGCCAAACAACCTGGATTAGACTAAAGAACTACAGTCCTCAATATAATAAACTATTGTATGCCACAGGCAAAAAATAGGAAGGACCAAGGTACATTAATGTCCAAGGCCCCTGAAATGGCAGGAAAATCATTGGGTGGGATATTTTAACTGTTAGCCCTTGTAGTCAGAGAGACAGCCACTTCTGTCAGCATTGTGTGACGGTTTTATGATGTATATAAATACACATGTATTTTTCAGAGTACTGCAAAAGTAGGCCCATTAATAGCCATAACCCCATGCTCTGGGTGTCCCTAAATCTCCAGCTTCCAGAAGCTGGGATTGGATGAGGGAATAGAGCACTTGAAATTGCCCTGTTCCGTTCATTCCCCCAAAGTATCTGACACTGGCCACTGACAGAAGACAAAAACAAGGAGGAGTCCTTGTGGCACTTTAGAAACTATCAAAATTATTTGAGCTTAAGCTTTCATTATACCCAACTAAATTTGTTAGTCTCTAAAGTGCCACAAGGACTCCTCCTTGTTTTTGCTGATACAGACTAACATGACTACCACTCTGAAACCTGTCAGAAGACAGGATTCTGGGCTAGCTGGGCCATCGTTCTGACCCAATATGGCTGTTCTTAAGTTCAATTTTTACATACAGGTAAACCACAACTAAAAATTGAGTTTGGGAGCCTCAGCCTACTCCCTACAAGACATTGTTATGTACATTTCTAGCTTCTTTTTTTATTTAGTCTTCTAAATTTGTATCTTATTTCCTGAATCTCTTGTTCTTTTTTCTGTTTCCTTTACTAAATCCGTTCTTATTATTTTAGTGTCTGATTCATCCTCTCTCAGAGGACTGTCACTGTATCTTGCACTGGCAAGGGTACTGGATGATCAAATGGACTGGATGATCTGATCGGTCTTTACCATCTCTGACTTCTATGATCTATTATGTACAAGTCATACCTTTTCCCCCTTCCCCACCTTTATTCACTGAATCTGTCAAAACATTATAGAAATAGGGCAGAAGTTCACAGGGTTACTTTTGTAATCCCTGCAGTACACATACACACCCCAGCTCTTTGCTTAAAAGCTTTTATAGTGCCATAGGAAATTTACTTAGAAAAGAACAATAACCCACATTCTTGTTTATTCAGGAAGAGCACAATTAAATAGCACAGATTCTACAAAAAGAAAAGGAGTACTTGTGGCACCTTAGAGACTAACCAATTTATTTGAGCATGAGCTTTCGTGAGCTACAGCTCACTTCATCGGATGTAGCTCACGAAAGCTCATGCTCAAATAAATTGGTTAGTCTCTAAGGTGCCACAAGTACTCCTTTTCTTTTTGCAAATACAGACTAACACGGCTGTTACTCTGAAACAGATTCTACAATCATTCAGCACATGGTAATGACAATATGCTGCTCAAGAAGACAAACTGCATGCAAGACATGGAACTACATCATTAAGTAATACCAAAAATGTTACACATTTCAGTTGAGCCCCTCCCTCCCCCCGTTTTCCCCGAGAGAACTATATAATTGGGGTCACAAGGAATAAGCTCAAGGCTGGGAGTCAGGAGATCTTGGTTCTATTCCTGATTTTTCCCTGACTTTCTGTGTGGCTGAATAAGTCACTTACAATTGCTTTCACTCGGTTTCCCCATCTGTAAAATGACAACAATAAAGTTTTCCCACCTTTTGATTCACTTGGGGATAATGGAAGGAAAAGTATGGTGTAGGTGAAAAAATACTATATTTACATGCATATCAGATTTTCTTGGTAACACCCTTATGATGCCAAATTGCTGCTTTTGCATGAGAGAATGAGGAAAGAGGTAAGAGGAGGAAGGGGGAAATCACTGGGTTTCAGGCTTCCCTTTTTTTTGGCCAACTTTGAAGCCAAAGATGGTAATTTTCTCCCCACAGATAGTGTGTTAAAATTGTGGCACAGAATGGTTTGTTTGAAATGTTTTCATCAGTGAAGGCTGGTGACATCTGAAAGTAGGTAGATGAAATAGACATGTAAAAATTGCATCCATGGCCAATTTACAGCAGCAGGAAATGCTCATAATGCACCTGGTTCAGAACAAAAATAGACAATGCCTGGTTCTCATCTGAGAACTTCCTCTGTTTTTGAATGCAAAAATGTTTTGAAACCACCAAGACATTTTCTTTTGAAAAATAACTACTGGGTGTGTGAGCTTACTTATTTCTATACCATTTTAATACCCATGTTCTCTATCCTGCTGGGATGACCCTTTAAGGGAGCTGGGCTTAGTCTTCACCTGTGACTATTCAGCTGCCTCCCACCTGGGGATATAAAGGCCAACAAGTAGTTCACCCAAGGGTGAGAACTGTAGGCAACACTGGGTTAGGGAAAGGACCTGAAACGGGACTTTCCACTACAGCTAGGTGAAAGACCTGGCTGAGGATCCCTGCTGTTTAGAAAAGGTATATCTTCACTTCAAGATGGGGGTATAATTCCCAGCTCAAGGAGACCTATCCATGCTAGTTCTGATAGAACTAGCGCACTAAAAATAGAGTGTAGCTGTACCAGTGAAAATGGTGGGAGAGGCTAGCTGCCTTGAATATCTATCTATCCATGTTCTCAGGGTGGCTAGCACAGTTGCCAACTTTCATGCGGTAAATAAGCACCCCAACTTTCACAATAAGCCAAAAATCAAGCTAATCCCATTTCAAAACAAAGCCAAAAAAAAGGCCAATCCCTAAGAACCCCGACACTCTATGTGACTGGATCCTCCCTGCGTGTAGTCTGGGACTGTGATGGGCCCTCTGTGCGTCTCTGACTCTCTCCCCCACTTGCCCATGTTTGCCAGGAGCCAATCAAAAAAAAGAAGCAACAAGCTACAAGCCAAAAACTAGCCAACAAGCAACTCACAAGCCAATTAAGCCAAAAACAAGCCCAATTTCTGCTTTTTTTTCCTCATAAGTTTGGCATGTCTGATGGCTATCCCCTCCTGGCACTAACACCACCATGGCTACACTCCATTTTAAGTGTGCTCGCTCAATCAGATGTTGCATAGATATGTCTCCTTGATCTAGGAATCACCCCCTCAGATTGAAGGGTAAAATTCCCTTAGGCAGAGTGTTTGAACAGTAAATGCATCCATTGGTAAACTGAGTTGGGAAACTGAGGCAGACATGGGGTCTGATGCTGGGTCCTGTTACATATTGTGACAAAGTTCCTCCTCTACCTTGGTGGGTCTTGCGCTTATTGGTGGATTTGCTCGCCTTGGATCTTCACGGTAGCCCTCAGTTTGGCCATTTTCGTGGACCCACAGTCCAGGTCAACTCCTCCTGTGTCTGACCAGGAGTTGGGAGGAACCCGGGCCCGCCCTCTACTCCCAGTTCCAGCCCAGGGCCCTGTGGAATGCAGCTGTCTAGAGTGCCTCCTGGAACAGCTGTGCGACAGCTACAACTCCCTGGGCTACTTCCCCATGGCCTCCTCCCAACACCTTCTTTATCCTCACCATAGGACCTTCCTCCTGGTGTCTGATAATGCTTGTACTCCTCAGTCCTCCAACAGTCCACATTCTCACTCTCAGCTCCTAGTGCCTCTTGCTCCCAGCTCCTTAAATGTGCACCACAAACTGAAGTGAGCTCCTTTTTAAACCCAGGTGCCCCAATTAGCCTGCCTTAATTGATTCTAGCAGCTTCTTGATTGGCTGCAGGTGTTCTAATCAGCCTGTCTGTCTTAATTGTCTCCAGAAGGTTCCTGATTGTTCTGGAACCTTCCGTTACCTTACCCAGGGAAAAGGGACCTACTTAACCTGGGGCTAATATATCTGCCTTCTGTTACTCTCCTGTAGCCATCTGGCCTGACCATGTCACAATATATATGAGGAAATATATAATGTTGCATACCATAGTAAATATTATGGCATGCTAGGCTTAATATTGCAATAGTTTCAAATTGATCCTGAAACTTTGTCAGTGTTGGAGACATTTTTAGAACAGAAGGAAGTACATTTTCCATAGGTCACCCCTCTTTTGAGATAAAATATTTTTTACAACGAACTTACATTTAAAAATCTTTAGCAGTTGCCTTCTTCTCTTGCAACTGTAGGCTGGCAATGCTTCAACAAATAATCCTCCAACAAAGAATCCTCCTGCAAAAAGAAGAAAGTTAGAAAATCAAGATGCAGTATTCCTCATATTTCTAATGAAAAAAAATAAGCAGGAAAACCTTCTGAGTCTGTCTTCATACATCACAAATGGGCAGTAAAGAGGTTTATTCCTCTGCAGTTCACCTTTAAATTCAAATGTGTTCATTCCCATTCATCCCTTTTGTTCATGTGTTTGCCATTACTGTTAGTCCAAACAGACTCTCAGCATTCATCTCTCTGTTACCTTGAGAACTGAATACCTCAGCTGGTTTCATTTATGAAGCAATAGTGATACAGATGCTCTGGCCCAATCATACAGGATGCTTGAACATCTCCTTTTACGTAGTAGTACGATCAACTGATTTATTGCAATGGCTGCTCTGTATGCTCAGACTCAGGCCCTCAGTTTCTCAAGTCCCTGTAACATTCTGATTGTCATGTGTTGAATCTGCTCCAATTCTACAGTCTATTTCTTCTTCTTTGTGTATGCGCAACGTGCCTCTGGTGGCACCTGACCAGGATTCATCACCCAATTTGGTCCGCTGGTTGGATCGTTAGTTTCCCCAGCCAGGGCTGGGTACTGATGGGGAACACGACATAACCACTGATCCATATTTCTTAAAATAAGATGACCAAAATAGTCAATGCTATTCAATATTTGTATCCATGATCTGGAAGAAAATATAAAATCATTGCTGTAAAATTGGTAGATGACACAGTGATAAATAATGATGGGGGCAGGTCAGTTATACAGATTGATCTGGATCACTAGTTAAGGGGAGCTCATTAGAACAACATGCATTTTAGTACAATCAAATACAAAGTCTACATCTAGGAATAAAAAAACATAGGTCACATTTTTCAGATGGAGATGCTGGAAGACAGTGACACTGAAAAGGGTAATAATAGATACCCAACTGAACATGAGCTCCGCATGTGATGTTGAATCTAAGAGGGTGAACGCAATCTTTGGATACATAAGCAGGGCAATAATAAGTAGTTCTGGCGATGTGATACTACCTCTGAATACAACATTGGTGAGTCTATTATTGGAATACGGAGTCCATTTCTGGTGTCCACACTTCTAAAAGCAGAAAGAGTTCAGACAAGAGCTACAAGAATGATTTGTATTCCAACAAACCTGCCTTACAGTGAGAGACTTAGAAAGCTCAATCTAAAAAAATAAAAATATAAAAAGTCACGGTTTCATCCAGACCATCTTTGCAGCTTTGAACAAATTTTCTAGATTCCTGTCGCTGGAGCCATCTCCCTTAATTACTTTAATTACAAATCAGGAATTTACCCCTAGGAAATATCAAAGTGACTATTTTTGTGGGTAAAGAGCTGAGATTACTGAATTCAGGCAGCTGTTCCTGGCTACTGATTTGAAATCATACCAAGAGGTATGAAATAATGTAAATAATATGAAGATCCTATAGTTTCAATATTTACAAGTCAAACATGTTATTGTGAAATCTGGATACTAGAAGGCTTTATCTGGACCTTCCTTTAACCACATTTGAGGAGTTGACCCAGGTGCAAGCTGGAACAAAAGATTTAATTCTTTATACAATTTTGACTGAAAAAGATGTTGATAAGTAAACAACCCAGATGAAAAGATAGGAGAGTGAGTTGACAAAGAAACTGATCCAGATGAATGGGTCTTTATATGGGAAAGGGGATACACATCTTCAATTTGTGTAGCTCATGAAGAAATTTTTTATAAATTACTGTATAGATGGCATTCGACTCCAGTTAAGATCCACCATATTTTTGCTACTAGGGAGGTGCTCTGTTGGAGGAGTTGCAAGAAAAGAAGAATATATCTGCACATGTGGATGTTGTGTCCAGGGCTGGCAATGCTTCAACAAAGAATTCTCCTGCAAAAAGAAGAAACTCTAGACAGTTTTGGGATGAAATTTTAGAGATTCATCTTTTTACAAAATGAAAGCTTCCTAGAGAGCCCTTTACCTATTTACTTAATGCTCCATAAAAGAATCTACATTTTAAACTGATTGACAAATTAATGTATTTTTTATTGTTAGCAGCCAGATTTTGTATTGCACATTATTGGAAAAATGTGACTCTGCCTATGGAATTGTGATATAGTAAAATATGGACTATCTTCGTTATGGAAAAGCTTTCACACCAATCACATGCACAAAAGAAGTACCAAAAAGAGGATTATATATTTAGAAATGTGGTCACCCTTTTATCATATTCAGAGGTGGAGGGCTCCCCAGCCAGCAAGTCAGAATCTTTCACCAGATTCTTTGAATATTTACCTGATCCTGAATAAGTAATAAGTGATGTACGATGCAGTATATTAACATTCTGTTGTAACTTGGCTTAATAAAAAAGTTTCAAAATAACAACAAAAATAATAATAATTAATAGCTTTCCCCCCACGCACATAATAGGAAACAAAATGAGGTTGTGAGAGACCTAATACAGGTTGTCCCAATTGAAGACAAGTTGAAGGAGGCTAGGCTACATTGATATTGACATGTACAGCAGAGACCCAACAGTTATATCAGTAGGATGACCCTTGCAATGATGGACAGAAGATGACCTAGGGGGAGGCCAAAGACTGGGTATGTGGGCCAGATATCAACAGACCTCTTTGTTATTGACACCTCCTCATCAATTATTGGGAGTGGACCACATCCACCCTGATTGAATTGGCCCTGTCAGCACTGATTCTCCACTTGTAAAGTAACTCCTTTCTCTTCATGTGTCAGTATATTTATGCCTGCATCTGTAATTTTCACTCCATATATCTGAAGAAGTGGGTTTTTTACCCATGAAAGCTTATGCCCAAATAAATCTGCTAGTGTTTAAGGTGCCACTGGACGCCTCATTGTTTTTGTGGACACAGATTAACAGGGATCCCCCTCTGATACTTGAGAATTAAGTTCAAATATTGTAGGGGCTCCTCGTATTAAAATACAAATGTTTCTGTGGGTTTAAGTATTTACGGATTATTTGGGGATTGTATGTAACTTGTCTAGGAGACCTGACTAATGTAAACTTGGGAAATGATGTGAGCTTCAAAGAAATCTTTTAAATAATAGGCTAAGATAATAATGAACTTTAATAGTTAAGCAGGCTTCCCATGAAATCTCTAGGGAGAGATATGCAAATGAACCTCCTCCGTTTATGCAAGGATTTAGCCTTTTGAAGCTTTGTCTGGCTGATTACCTATTCACAGTGTCTTCAAAGACCTAAATGGGATAAAAGAGTGACCCTTTTAGGGTGCTGGTTCTGAGCTAAAACTGTGATGAACTTGAGACCACCAGAAGAATCCCTGTGTGGGGGTTGAAGTACAAATCACAGAGACCAGGTTGGAGTAGGGGTGATCTCTGGTCAGCTTATTAGAATGTGTGTAGATTATTTTATTGTTTTTAATATATTTTTTCCGTAATGCTTTCACCCTAAGAATAAATGTGCTTGCTTAGAAAAGTCTATGTGATAACTTAACTGTGGCAATTACGCTGTGGACTCTTTCTGAGGAGAGAAGTGAAGCAGGCCTGTTCTGGAAGTCTGTCTTTTGCTGGGTTTATCCCAGTATACTCAGGGAACTGTGCAGCCTGGAAATATTCCAGTCAGCAAGGAGAGAGCCATATGTCTCTACCCAAGAGAGCAACATCTAAGGAGCCAGAAGCCTAAAGTGGGTTTCCTTGCTGGACCACAGAGGGCAATACAGATGCAGTTGTCCTGAACTGAACCGTGACAGGCTATAAAAGTCACCAACCCTGAACAGGGAAGTGGCAAGAAAGAAAAAGAGACTCCCCACCACCACAAATAAAATCAAATAAAATCTCAGTCTACTTAATTTAGCCAAAATTAAAAAAAAGGTGAAGAGGTGACATGTTCATGGTCTACAAGTAATTACACAGGGAAGCCATTTCTGATAGTGGGTGGCTTTTTAGAAGAAAAAGACATAATGAGATTCAATGATTGGAAGCAGAAAGTAGACAAATTCAGACTAAAAATAAGATACACATTTTAGACAATGAGGGCAATTAAACTTTGGAACAACTTACCTAGGGATATGGTGGAGTACATTACTTGAAGTCTTGAAATGAAGACTGGACATCTTTCTAAAAGATAGACTATAGCTCAAAACAGAAGCTATCAGCAGAAATTCCTGGATAAGGTTTTATGCCCTGTGTTATACAGGAGGTCAGACATTGTCCTGAAATTCTCAATAATTTTTCCCTATCAGAAGTAGATCCAGCATGTCGTCTCCTCCAGCTCGTGATGAAAAATGAAGTTGTCTTCTACACTGTAAGAGGAACTTTTTGTGATGGCCCTTTCTGGCCTCAAAATCTATGAATATACAAAAACAACTATAACATTCTAAATGTGGCTTTGCTGTACTATCTGATATGGTGATAGAATTATTTTCTCAGGCTTATATTAAAGGGGCTAGATTTTCAGAGGTGTAAATTGTTGCAGCTCCAATGAAGTCAGTGGAGTGGTGTCATTTTACTCCACATGAGGATCTGGACCAATCTTTTTTTGTTTCTCTGCATACCACTTCCTCTTACTAAATCCACTCCTTTTCACAATCTTGGCAATAAAGATCCAACATTCCCATGTAGATCTAATGAAACCTAAATCAGGCATTTATTTTTGAAAGGATCTAATGTCTTTTTGAACCTAGAGCCAAATCCTGCTTCCATGGAAAACAATGAGACTTCAAGGAGAGTAAGACCAGTATCCTTGCTTGTAAGTTCCTTGATACATGGACCATGTTATGCATGACACAAATGATGGCATATAAAAATATTAATAATAAATGAGTGTTGCATTTATTTATTGCTTTGTTATTTACTATTTCAGACTTTTATCCTTTGCTACACTCAGATATTCCCCCAAAGAATTATGTAATCTGACTATTTTCCTTTGAATATTTTTAATATCATATTGCCCGAATCTACAGTACCTTACATTTCTCAGTGCTGACGTGCATAAGCCATTTATCTGCCCAGGCTTCTAGTCTATTCAAGTAATTTTGAATTATATTGCCCTCTTTTGTCAGAGACTACTAGACCTGTTTCAGGACATTTTATCTCTTTATTGCACATTTCTACCTCCAGGTTATTGCTATGCAAAGTGAACAGAACTGTTTCTAATACTGATCGTGGAGCACTCCCTTCCTCTCTCTAAATATTTAGCAATTACCCTCTGTCTTTGAGTTCCAAGCCAGTGCAAGCAAGTAGATCACCTCTACAGTGTATCTGCTGTCCTTGCAGACCCTACATTTTCAGAGCACGGTTTCATCTACACAATTTACTTCTCTAATAGGAACTGTGTAGCTAACAGCCTGTGTACTGAATAGAAAATGCATAAGAAAGTTAATGTACAGGCAAATTATATCCCTATCTTTCCTTCTTCAGCTTTCTGTTACTTCTTTAAAATAAATCAAATGGTGGCTACAACCTCCTTTTTGTGAAATAGTACTGACTATCTTTAATTAAATTACAGCTTCTTGGGTGTTTCCCTAGAAACTAGCCCTGATTAGTGTTTCTAGTATACTCTACTTCATAAGTCAAATATATAAGTCTCTCATTTCTTGAAATTTCCTTAACTTCTTGTTTCAATGCAGATGTTACATGAATTTCTCAAGTCCATTAGTTCCAGCACCAGTTTTCAAATACATCTCTACAAGGATCCACATTTGCCACCACCGCTACCCACTCCCTCACCTTGAACCCATCAACTTCTTGGTCAGATTAGAGAAGAAGGACCATAATTTATGCCCCAATAACCAAACAAATTAAGGATCCAATGCTTTCCTCCAACAGCAAAAAGAAACATATGCAAGAGAGGAGTCTCTGCCAGCCCCTGAGGACCTCTGAGATAAGCAGAGTGAAACCATGCTGCTCCTAGGCCATACCTTGTGATGATCTGCTCCCCCACACTTACAGCAGGAAATCCTCCCACATTGCAGCAAGGCTCCCTTAGGAGCTATATGGCCATTGATGCAGTCTTCCAAGGCTGCTCTCTACTACCCTATTCAATAAATGTGGCGGGCATAGAAAGGAGTAGCTGCACATGATATGGGACTTTCTCAGATGAAATTTTCTGGGTACCTTTGGAAACATGACACAGAGAGTTGCAACAATTTGATTCCTTCCCATTTTACCCTGAAATCCCTCCCCATGTTCACTGTGGAGTGCCTCCACCACATGGAATTGCTGTGGAGGTTCAAAACATGACAACCTGTAGCAATACCAACCTCCTCTATGCCCCAGTCCCACCTGCTCTGTTTCACTCAAGGTACCTACTGAGGAGAGCATCAAGTCCCACATTAATAGGTAGTATAATAGACAATGGAAGTGCCTGGGGGAGGGAGAATATAAAAGGGAACAAAGGGTAATATAATCAAGAAACTCATTTAAAATATTTCATGTTGATGCCCATATAGAAGCCTGGAATAGGTGTTGTCTGTGAACTTGAGTTTTAATGGTATTTCAGTGCAACAGAACATTTCAGCATTCACTGAAAATTACTGATCAATTGGGATAAGAAGGAAACAACAAAGTATCTTTTGGGAAAAGATGGGAACAAAATGTCACCTCCATACTGTTGTCTCCCTTGGGGAACATACATCTGAGGAAATAACACTTTTTTCAGCAGTGAGAAATGCTTGCTAATTGCTTGTATTATCTGGTTACCTGTATTTCATAACAGGTAGTGGATAAATTGTAACTGGCAGACAGAGGCATAAATACACAGGGGGGAAAAATATAATTTCACTGATTACCTTCAAGCCCTTAATAAAAGTAGTTAAGGTCTGATTTAAAAGCTTTCCCTCCGACAGTAATGGCTTATTTGTCAGATTTTATTATACAGTGTTGATAGTCATTGTGCGGTAAAGTGCTTAGTGTTTAGTGCTAAATGTTGAATTTTTTCCAGATGTTTATATTTTGGAGAAATTGTCCTTAAGACTGGCAATACAAGAGGGAATATCAAATGTCTAAAACAAAGTCAAGCTTTCAAATACAGTTCCCAAATTGGCACTTATTTACTCCTAAAGGAAAAGCTATGGCATTTTATAAACAATAAATATCAATGACTACCTTATTCAACATTAAACCCCCCATGATAAAAATTGGTTACATTATGTTAATTCTAAATGAATATTTTATGAATAATCAGGATATGTTTTCCTCAGTATATAGTTACCTAAGGAGTTAAGGCCTTATCCTGTAAATTCTCAAGGAACTTCATGGGGAACTTAATGGAAATTCCATGCATGGATGTCTTTGCAGGTAAAATCTAGCCCTTATGTTTGTTACATTTTAATCCCAATAAACTATTTAAAGGTCTATTTAGTGAAATTCAATAACGGTTCAATAAACACATGTGTATCTGGTGCCCTTTAAGGTTTCAATCTAGCTCCTATTAAAGTCAATGGAAAGACACTCATTGACCTCAATGAGAATTGGGTCAGGTTCTCTGTGAGTTTCTTTTTAAAGAGTTAGTATCCAAATCTCTTTCATGGAGTTTCATTGCATCATTTGGTTAATGAGTTGGGATGTTTTTGTTTGTCTGGTAAATTTTCTCTAGATTAATTTGGACAGAATAGGAGAGGGGAAATAAATTGAGCAGTCTGTCCCCGCATATATAGCATATTTCAGAGTAAAACTGGTTGAAAAATACAGACAAAAAGGGTTTTGTTTTTATTTTGTCAGAATTAACCAATTCACTGAAATGGAAACAGTCTGTAAAGACATTTTGATTTCAGTGAAGTTCCTCCAGAACTGTCTGGTGTTGTACCAGCTCACTTGCCTGGTTCCTCAAAAGTCCATTTGCTGGGCTTCTGGAGAGTCCAGACTTCCAGGGACTGCAGTTCCAGGACAACCAGCCAGAGAGGCTGCCCGGATATCACAGACCCCAGGTCTTCCAGAGTCTGTGACTCTAGAACAGTGAACCAGGTGGACTGGCCCTGAGTCAAGGACCCTTGGTCTTCCAGAAGGTGTGGCTCCAAAGAAGTCAACATTAACCAGGTGGACTGTCCCAGAGCTACTGACCCCAGGGTTTTCCCTTTCATCATGAATTTTGTAATTTGGGGGTTTGTTCCTAATAGAAACAAAACCAATTTTTTATATATTGAAAACTTCTGAAATGGAATTACCTTTCTCCATACAAGTTTACTTTGGAGTACAGATTGTTAGCAAACATATGCCATATGAAAATCATTTCAATCTACCTATGAGCTAGCTAAAATTCAGCAAGTATTTCATTTGTTTATAATAATGTTCAGTGTATTTACATTAGTGTGAACTCATATAGAATCTAATAAGGATGAAGCCAGTAGGATTCTATAAAAAATACCCTAAAAACTATAAAAACTTTAATAGATAATTATATTATTTCTTTAACACATTTTTATTTACAAAATTTCCCTAAAATAGCTCAATGTACACAACAGCAAAATACCTCATATTTAAAATGGAATAATAATATTCAACTTTAAAGGTGTTACAGTTTGTACTTTCAGGTGTACCAATTAGTTGTTACTGTGCAACTAATTTAACTACTGGGCATTCACTGCATGTACAGCAATAGTGTATTTACACAGCATTTACTTTAATATATAGTGTATAAACCAACTACCGAGTATTTTCAAAAAGCCAGGTGTACACAAAAATAAATGTGCAATAAATGTCCCATTTTTCATATAGTTACTGCAATTGTGTGTGCAAATGCTCAGCTGTGCGTCTAACTGGCCATTTACACATGCAAAAAATGTAACAATTTGTACATGGAATTGTGATAATTGCATCCAAAGATGTAATTGCACACTACGCTTTTTTTAATAAAGTGTTATTAAAACTAGGGCTGTCGATTAATCTCAGTTAACTCAGCAATTAACTCAAAAAATTAATTGTGATTAAAAAAATTAATTGTGATTAATCGCACTGTTAAACAATAGAATAGCAATTGAAATTCATTAAATATTTGTGGATGTTTTTCTACATTTTCAAATATATTGATTTCTATTACAACACAGAATAAAGTAGTTTCTAAACTAAGGGCTGGGGAGGAAGCCAACCGGTATGGAGGAGCATGTGGTTCAAATAGAGACATCACTTAGGGAAGGATCTATTAATGGAGATTCTATATGTCCTAGTAAAGAGTAAAGGATGTGAGATAATAAAATACAGGAAGTATCTGATGAGAAACAGTCAAATGGAAAAAAGTCCCATTCAATTACATCATGTAATGGCAGACAGCTAAAACGTGACAAGTTTTTAAGGTGCTTGTATACCAATGCTAGAAGTCAAAATAATAAGATGTGTGAACTAGAGTGCCTCGTATTAAATGAGGATATTGATAAAATAGGCATCACAGAAACTTGGTGGAATGAGGATAATCAATGGGACACAGTAATACCAGGGTACAAAATATATCGGAAGGATAGAACAGGTTGTGCTGGTGGGGCAGTGGCATTATATGTGAAAGAAAGAGTAGAATCAAATGAAGTAAAAACCTTAAATGAACCACACTGTACCCTAGAATCTCTATGGATAGTAATTCCATGCTCTAATAATAAGAATATAGCAGGAGGGGTATATTACCGACCACCTGACCAGGATGGTGAGAGTGACTGTAAAATGCTCAGGGAGATTAGAGAGGCTATTAAAAATAAAAAACCTCAGTAATAATGAGGGATTTCAACTATCCCCATATAGACTAGGTATATATCACCTCACGACAGGATGCAGAGATAAAGTTTCTTGAGACCTTAAATGACTGCTTCTTGGAGCAGCTAGTCCTGGAACCCACAAGAAGAGAGGCAATTCTTGATTTAGTCCTAAGTGGAGCACAGGATCAGGTCCAAGAGATTAATATAGTTGGACCACTTAGTAATAGTGACCATAATATAATTAAATTTAACATCACTGTGGCAGGGAAAACACAGCAGCCCAACACTGTAGCATTTAATTTCAGAAAGGAGAACTACACAAAAATGAGGAAGTTAGTTAAACAGCAATTAAAAGGTACAGCACCAAAAGTGAAATCCCTGCAAGCTGCATGGAAACTTTTTAATGACACCAGAATAGAGGCTCAACTTAAATGTATATCCAAAATTAAAAAGCATAGTAAAATATCCAAAAAAGTGCCACAGTGACTAAACAACAAAGTAAAAGAAGCAGTGAAGGGCAAAAAGGCATCCTTTAAAAAGTGGAAGTTATATCCTAGTGAGGGAAATAGAAAGGCGCATAAACTCTGGCAAATGAAGTGTAAACATATAATTAGGAAGGCCAAAAAAGAGTTTGAAGACAAGCTAGCCAAAGACTCAAAAAGTAATAGCAATTTTTTCAAGTACATCAGAAGCAGGAAGCCTGCTAAACAACCAGTGGGGCCACTGGACGATCAAGATGCTAAGGAGAACTCAAAGATGATAAAGCCACTGCGGAGAAACTAAATTAGTTCTTTGCATTGGTCTTCATGGCTGAGGATGTGAGGTAGCTTCCCAAACCTGAGCCATTCTTTTGAGGTGACAAATCTGAGGAACTGTCCCAGATTGAGGATATTTGGAACAAACTGATAAACTAAAAAGTAATAAGTCACCAGGACCAGATGGTATTCACCATCTGAAGGAACTCAAATGTGAAATTGCAGAACAACTAACTTTAGTCTGTAACCTATCATTTAAATCAGTTTCTGTACCAAATGACTGGAGGATAGCTAATGTGATGCCAATTTTTAAAAAGGACTTCAGAAGTGATCCCAGCAATTACAGGCCAGTAAACCTGATTTCACTACCGGTCAAACTGGTTGAAACTATAGTAAAGAACAAAATTGTCAGACTCATAGATGAACATAATTTGTTTGGGAAGAGTCAACATGTTTTTTTGTAAAGGGAAATCATGCCTCACCAATCTACTAGAATTCTTTGATGGGGTCGACAAGGGGGATCCAGTGGACATAGTGTACTTAGATTTTCAGAAAACCTTTGACAAGGTCCCTCACCAAAGGCTCTTAAGCAAAGTAAGCTGACATGAGATAACAGGAAAGGTCCTCTTATAGACTGGTAACCAGTTAAAAGATAGGAAACAAACTGTATGACTAAATGTTCAGTTTTCAAAATGAGAGAGATAAATAGTGGTGTTCCCCAAGGGTCTGTACTGGGACCATTCCTATTCAACATATTCAATAATAATCTGGGAAAAGGGGTAAACAGTGAAGTAGCAAAATTTGCAGATGATACAAAATTACTCAAGATAGTTAAGTCCAAAGCTGTCTGTGAAGGGTTACAAAGGGATCTCACTAAACTGGGTAACTGGGCAACAAAATGGCAGATGAAATTCAATGTTGATAAAGGCATATTAATGCACATTGGAAAACATAATCCCAACTATACATAAAAAGTGATGGGGTCTAAATCAGCTTAAGAAAGAGATCTTCAAGTCATTGTGGATAGTTCTCTGAAAACATCTGCTCAATGTGCAGTGGCAGTCATAAAATCAATCAGAATGTTAGGAACCACCAGGAAAGAGATAAATGATAAAATAGAAAATATCATAATGCCACTATATAAATACATGGTACACCCATATCTTGAATATTGCATGCAGTTCTGGTCGCCCCATCTCAAAAAAGATATATTAGAATTAGAAAAGATGAGACAAAGGCAACAAAAATTATTAGGGGTATGGAACAGCTTCTATATGAGGATTGAAAAGACTGGGACTGTTCATCTTAGAAAAGAGATGATTAAGAGACAAGATGATAGAGGTCTATAAAATCATGAATGGTATGGAGAAGGTGAATATGAGGGAATATTTATCCCACATATAAGACAAGAACTAGGGGTCACCAGAGGAAATTAATAGACAGCAGGTTTACAACAAACAAAAGGAAGTATTTTTTCACACAATGCACAGTCAACATGTGGAACTCTTTGCCAGAAGATGTTGGGAAGGCCAAGATTATAACAGGCTTCAAAAAAGAACTAGATAAGTTCATGGAGGATAGGTCCATCAATGGCTATTAGCCAGGATGAACAGGAATGGTATCTCTAGCCTCTGTTTTCCAGAAGCTGGGAATGGGTGACAGGGGATGGATCACTTGATGATTACGTGTTCTGTTCATTCCTTCTGGGGAACCTGGCATTGGCCACTGTTGGAAGACATGATACTGGGCTAGATGGACCTTTGGTCTGAACCAGTATGGCCATTCTTATGTTAATAAGAAGTGTACAGTGTTCACTTTATATTATTATTTTTATTACAAATATTTGCACTGTAAAAATGATAAACAAAAGAAATAGTATTTTTCAGTTCTCCTCATACAAATACTATAGTGCAATCTCTTTATCATGAAAACAACGAGGAGTCTGGTGGCACCTTAAAGACTAACAGATTTATTTGGGCATAAGCTTTCATGTGTAAAAACCCCACTTCTTCAGATGCAAGCTTATGCCCAAATAAATTTGTTAGTCTTGTGACAAAGTTCTTCCTCTACCTTGGAGGGTCTTGCGCTTATTGGCGGATTTGCTCACCTTGGAGCTTCACGGCAGCCCTCAGTTTGGCCATTTTCGTGAACCCACAGTCCAGGCCAACTCCTCCTGTGTCTGACCAGGAGTTGGGAGGTTTGGGGGGAACCCGGGCCCGCCCTCTACTCCCAGTTGCAGCCCAGGGCCCTGTGGAATGCAGCTGTCTAGAGTGCCTGCTGGAACAGCTGTGTGACAGCTACAACTCCCCGGGCTACTTCCCCATGGCCTCCTCCCAACACCTTCTTTATCCTCACCATAGGACCTTCCTCCTGGTGTCTGATAATGCTTGTACACCTCAGTCCTCCAACAGTCCACATTCTCACTCTCAGCTCCTAGTGCCTCTTGCTCCCAGCTCCTTACACGTGCACCACAAACTGAAGTGAGCTCCTTTTTAAACCCAGGTACCCTGATTAGCCTGCCTTAATTGATTCTAGCAGCTTCTTGATTGGCTACAGGTGTTCTAATCAGCCTGTCTGTCTTGTCTCCAGAAGGTTCCTGATTGTTCTAGAATCTTCCCTGTCGGGAAATGGAACGTCTTTTGCTTGCTCCTCAGCTATCTGCTTTCTATTCTTTCCTAAAGCCCCCTGGCCCGGATTTTTCTTACTTTTTGCACCTGCCTTAGTCCCCCACGACCGGGCCAGACGCTTTTTTGTTTTTTCTTTTCATTTTTTGAGTTTTTTTTCCGTCTACGTCCTTCGCCAGCATCCGCCCCCCCCCCACGCCTGCTTTCGGGCGCAGCTACTTGTCTCAGCTGAGCCCCCGGAGGAGGGGGGGGAAGATTGCCGATTTGCTGTCCGGGGGGGGGAAGTGGAAACCCCCAGACCCAGCCGTCTTGCCAGCAGCTCGGACTTTACAACATTCTTAATATGCCGAAGGCCTTGGAACACAGCCAACACAGCCGGAGAAGGAGATTTCAGCAGACAGAAGAAATAATTCAAGGGAGCTATAAATCATCGTGAAGAGGGCCGTAAGATTGAGTAACTTTCTAAATTATACTCTCGTGGGGGGGAGTTTGACTGTGATTACTTGCGTTTGTGGCGGCACAGGGGGTGTGGCGTGGAGACCCCCACCCCCGATCCATCGGTGCCCCTACCCCCCCATCGTTATTACAACTGTCACGGCCCCCCCGCCGTCTGTCCCTGCTGGCAATCTGCCATCTCCTTTCGGATCCAGCTGTTCGCTTTGAACTTTGCCTTCCGGACCGGACACAACAGCCGACCAACCGAGACTCTTTGGACAAACGTGTGTGGGTCTGCACCCCGCCCCCGGATTGCTTATCCCACAGCTTGCCCCTATTACTGGACCCCGATTTTGTTCCCCCCCCTCCTCCCAGTCCCCCCCCCTCGGCATTCCTTCTCTTCCTGTCCGCAGCCTAGCAGAAGGAGGGGCTATTCCGTTTTCTCCCCTCCCCCCCTCCTCCTTCCGGTGTCTCCCTGTCTTTCCCTGCTCACAATGGCGGGGAACGAGAGGGGTGAGATTGCTTCCATAAAATTAGTTGTCCCTTCCCCACCACCACCCCTGCCCGACCCCCAAGGTCCCCCCCCTGCCACTATTGCTAAGATACTTGCCACCCCCCCTGCTGGGGCACCGGTAGCAGGAGGCACCAGGGTGATTGCTGCTGCTGCTGCACCCACCGCCCACCCAGATTCTAGGAAACCCCCCCCGGTTCGCCGGAAGGGCCAGGGCGGGTGGAAAGGAAAGGGCCCCGCTAAAACCACTGAGCCCTCCATGGCAGGGGCTGCCCCCACTGTTGCGGCCTCGTCATCAACCGTGGCGCCCCTCCCTGTGTTTCCCTCCACCAGCTCTGCGATTGCCCCTCCCCCGGCCCCCAGGACATATGCCCGGGCGGTGGCGGGCTCTCCCCTACCTGCCGCCTCATCATCTCTCCCTCCCCCCCGCCTCCGCCACCATCACCAGCGGCCGAGGCCCTTTCCCCGCCTTGACTAGGAAGCACGGCGTCCGTTGCCTCCTGGTGCCCGCCTCGCCTCACGTGGAGACATACGTGCAGGCGTTGGCGAAGGTGGTAGGACCCACGGCTATTGTGGCGGCCTCCAAGATGTATGGGAAGGTTGTTTTCTTCTTAGCCTCGGAGGATGCCGCCCAGGAGGCGGTAGAGAGGGGCCTGATGGTGGGGGGGGTGTTTGTCCCCCTAGAACCGTTAGAAGACCTGGGCGTCCGCCTCGTCCTTACCTCCGTTCCTCCCTTCTTACCCAATGCTGCCCTGTTACCCGCTCTTTCCACCCTGGGGAAACTTGTCTCTGTCATCAGCCCTCTCCCGTTGGGCTGCAAGGACCCCACCCTCCGTCACATTTTTTCGTTCCGCCGGCAAGTGCAGCTTCTACCACCGGCAGGGGCGCGTGACGAAGAGGCGCTTGAGGGGTCCTTTCTAGTCCCCTACCAGGGAGCCCGCTATTGGGTCTTTTATTCTACCGGAGAGGCCCGGTGCTACCTCTGCCGTTCAGCGGGGCATGTCCGCAGAGACTGCCCTTTGGCCCGGGGGGGAGGGGCCCCCGAAACCCCCGAGACCCGGCAGGACATCGGCCCCATTGCTGCCGATGCCCCTGGCTGCCCAGCACCTGAAACCAACCCTCCTCCTACTCGATCCATTGCTGCTCCCGTCCGGGCCCAGGAGATACCTTCCCTACAACGCCCGGGCGAGCAAGGGAGTTCCACCCTTGCTAGTACCAACCCAACAGAGCCCATGGAGGAGGGTGTGGCAAGGATATTACCAGGTATAGGAGAGGGACCTCCCCAAGGAGAAGCCCCCGCCCCTCATGTTGCCCCACCGCTACCTCCCCGAACCCCTAAACCATTGCCTCCGCCCCCCGACACGACCCCTGCTAACCAGCCCCCAGATGACGCAATGGAGGGCTGGACCCTAGTCCAGGGGAAGCGAGGCAAGCGGAAGGCTCGAGCTCCGCTGCATCCACCCGACGCAGAAGCTCCCCGGAAGACCAGGAAAGGAGGCACTGCTATCGAGCCTCCCGCCACGGCCGTGAGCGAGATCCATCCGCTGGTGTCGGGAGGGGAAGACGGACTGGCATTTGAGGGCAGAATCCCCCCTCCACGGGAGACCCTCCCCTCCGAGACTTCTGAGGACGCCCCTTCTGCCTGGACGCTACCCGAACCCCCCGCGGACCCCGAGGCGGCCGTTGAGGCGGACCCTAGAGGAGAGGCCCCCGGGGTGGCAGGAGTTGGCCTCTCCCCCGTGTATGCGGAGATTGAGGCCCTAGATTTGACCCCGGTCACCCAGGGAGGGGATGATTTGCTGCCGGCTGGCCTTGAGCTGGGTAGCCTTACCCCAGCCTCCCTTTCCCCATGCTCCCTCCCCCTAATTGTCTTCCCGGGTGAGCACTCTGCAGAAAGTGGTCCACCACCTGATGCCATGGCCGCCAAGACCACCATGGAGCCAGCATCTAGCATTATTGGGAGCCCCCTCCCTTACCCCTTAACCCTTGACTCTGCTCAGGAGGCACTTTCCTTTAGCTGCTTGCCTCCTGCACCCCAGAGCCTTACCCCTGCCCCTGCCCCCACCCCTGCCCCTGCCCAAGGTCCCTCCTCCTGTAATGTTAATGCCGCCCCTGGGGTTATTTCCTTTCCGCCTTTTGCAGATTCCCCCCAGGGAGCAGTCTTTGCACTTTCTAGCTGCGACCCATTAGGAGTGGCAATTTTTCCCCTGCCATCCCCCTCCACCCCAAGGCATGAAATGAATTTAATAACCCCAGCCTGTCAGACGCCCCGTCGGTGGTCCGCACCCTGTCTACCTGCCTTAGCGGACCACGAGGCTGTATTAAGAGGCCCATCAGGGAATACCCCGGGAATTGTAACCCCACCCCCCCATGAGCTGCGGCATGCGCTACGGAAGTTCCTAGAGCACACCCGTGGCGCCCGCGACAGGGCACAGCTGGCTCTTCGGCCATGGGGGGACTTTGATCAAATCCTCCAGGCCACAAGGGCCCTTATAAAGGAAGGCAGGGGGCAAGGAAAGCGCGGTGCTGCGGCCTACGAGCGAGCCCGCAACTTCCGACGCGATCTACTCACCCACGGGATGGGTCATGGGTTGCTGCGCAACCCGCCGGGGGCCCTGAATTCCCCCGCCAATATGAGGCCCCCACCCCCCCAGCCCTCCGCATGACGCCTCTTATTATTGCGACCCTGAATACCAGGGGCTGTAGGATGGCTCTCCGCAGGTCCCAGGTGCTCTCTTACCTTCGGGAAGGGAGGTACTCTATAGTTTTCCTGCAGGAGACTCATACGGACCCGGCCGCCGAGGACAGGTGGCGGCTGGAGTGGGGGGACGGGGTATACTTTAGCCACTTCGCGACCTGGCAGGCTGGAGTGGCAACCCTGTTCTCCCCCAACCTACGGCCTGAGGTACTAGGGGTTAATGAGGCCGTGCCGGGCCACGTGCTGCACCTTCGAGTCCGTATGGAGGGGCTCGTGGTTAATCTTGTTAATATTTATGCCCCGCAAATGAGCTCCAGGCGGCCACAATTTTATCAGCAGGTGTCCAACTTTCTCGGCACCCTGGATTCGCACGAGTGCCTGGTCCTGGGAGGGGACTTTAACACCACCCTCGAGGAACGGGATCGCTCAGGGGCCGAACCGAGTCCAGCCGCTGCAAATATTCTCCAAGGGATAGTTGACCATCACTCCCTAGTGGACGTCTGGCGTGACCATCACCCAGATGACACCTCCAAGTTCACCTTTGTTTGGGTGGAGGCCCATCGGTCACACCACTCTCGGTTGGACCGTATTTATTTATCCCGTTTCCACCTTTCACAAGCCCACTCCTCCGCCGTTCGGCCGGCCCCATTCTCCGATCATCATTTAGTCACTGTAACGGTCTCCCTCCGTGCAGAGAGACCGGGGCCGGCCTATTGGCACTTTAATAACAGCCTGTTGGAGGACGAGAGCTTTGTGATGTCCTTCCGGGAATTTTGGCTGGCCTGGCGGGAGCAGTGGCGTGCCTTTCCCTCGGTGCAGCGATGGTGGGATCTCGGGAAGGTGCGCGCCAAGCTCTTCTGCCGTGACTACACTCGGGGCACCAGCCGATGGCAAAATGCGGCGATAGAGCAGTTGGAACGGGAGGTCTTAGAGATGGAGAGGCGGCTGGCCGCCGATCCCGAGGACCCGTCCCTCTGCGGAGCGTGCCGGGAGAAGCGGGAGGAGCTTCGGGCCCTTGAGGACCACCGGGCCCGAGGTGCCTTTGTTCGGTCCCGCATCCACCTCCTTCGGGAGATGGACCGCGGCTCCCGCTTCTTCTATGCCCTGGAGAAAACGAGGGGGGCCAAGAAACACGTCACCTGCCTTCTTGCAGAAGACGGTACCCCCCTCACGGATCCGGAGGAGATGTGTGGGAGGGCCCGTGACTTCTACACAAGCCTTTTCTCCCCGGACCCGACCGATCCTGACGCTTGTGAGGTGCTCTGGGAGGAACTCCCCACGGTCAGCGTGGGCGACCGAGACCGACTAGAGTTGCCTCTCACCCTGGCCGAGTTCTCGGAAGCCCTCCGTCGCATGCCCACCAATAAATCTCCGGGCATGGACGGGCTGACCGTGGAGTTTTACCGCGCGTTCTGGGACATTCTCGGCCCAGACCTAGTCACCGTCTGGGCTGAGTCCTTGCAGAGCGGGGTCCTCCCTCTGTCATGCAGGCGAGCGGTGCTCGCTTTGCTGCCGAAGAAGGGGGACCTCCGCGATCTACGAAACTGGCGTCCCGTCTCACTCCTTAGCACGGATTACAAAATTGTAGCGAAAGCAATTTCGCTGCGGCTAGGGTCCGTGATGGCGGACGTGGTCCACCCAGACCAGACCTATACTGTCCCAGGTCGCAGCATTTTCGACAACCTCTTTCTAGTCCGAGACCTTTTGGAACTCGGGCGGAGAGATGGTCTATCGTTCGCCCTCCTGTCTCTTGATCAGGAGAAGGCGTTCGATAGAGTAGACCATGGGTACCTCCTGAGCACTCTGCAGGCGTTTGGATTTGGACCTCAGTTTGTGAGTTTTCTCCGGGTGCTGTATGCCTCCGCGGAGTGTTTGGTTAGGCTCAACTGGACCCTGACTGAACCGGTCAGCTTCGGGCGAGGAGTGCGGCAGGGGTGCCCCCTCTCGGGCCAGTTGTACGCTCTGGCGATCGAGCCTTTCCTCTGTCTCCTCCGCAGGAGGATGACAGGGTTGGTGCTGCGGGAGCCGGAGCTGCGGCTGGTCCTGTCGGCGTACGCCGATGACGTACTCCTCGTGGTCCAGGACCCGGGAGACTTGGCGCGAGTGGAGGCATGCCAAGCCATCTATTCGGCAGCCTCCTCCGCCCGAGTCAACTGGGTCAAGAGCTCTGGCTTGGCGGTGGGGGACTGGCGGCAGGTAAGCTCCCTCCCACCCGCACTTCAGACCATCCGGTGGAGTGCGGGTCCACTGCTCTATCTCGGCGTTTACCTTTCCGCCACGCATCCTTCCCCGCCGGAGAACTGGCAAAATTTAGAGGGCGGGGTGATAGAGCGGATCCGGAGATGGACGAGGATACTCCGATGTCTCTCCCTCCGAGGGAGAGCACTGGTGCTTAACCAACTAGTCCTGTCCACGCTCTGGTACCGGCTCAACACCCTGGCCCCGGCCCCGGGTTTCCTGACCCACCTCCGGAGATTGATTCTAGAGTTCTTCTGGTCAGAATGCACTGGGCCCCTGTTGGAGTTCTTCATCTACCCCTGAAGGAAGGAGGGCAGGGCCTGAAGTGTCTGTACACTCAGGTCCGCGTTTTCCGCCTCCAGGCCCTGCAGAGGCTCTTTTATAGTGCACGTAGTTCGGCGTGGAGCATACTGGCGCACGCCTTCCTGCGCCGTTTCCAAGGGTTTCGATATGACCGGCAGCTCTTTTATCTTTCACCGAGGGGTTTTCCGCGAGACCTCTCTGGGCTGCCGGTCTTCTACCAGGACCTCCTCCGGGCCTGGAAACTGTTTCTAACAACCAGGTCTGTGGCGGCCACCGTGGGAGCAGATCTCCTCACGGAGCCCCTGCTACACAACCCCCAGCTCCGTGTGCAGGTGGCGGAGTCCCGCTCGGTGCGCCAGAGGTTGGTCCTGGCGGAAGTCACGAGGGTCGGAGACCTCCTGGACTACGACCGGAGAGACTGGCTGGATCCCCTGACGCTTGCTCGGCGCATGGGGCTCTCCAGCCTCCGAACCCCCCGGCGTGTACTTCAGGAGGTGAAGGCCGCTTTGACCCCCGCTGCTCGGGCTTACGTTAGCCGAGCCTTGTGCGAGGGCGCACCCCGCCCATCCCTTACCCCAGGCCCGCCGGACCTTTCCATCGGGCCCCCACCCCGTAGATCCCAACAAACCCCTCACCCTTTCACTGCAAGCCGGCTGCACGAACTGCAGCCGGTTAGCTTTCAAATTGCTTCACGGAAATACTTATATACACTTACGCTTCACACCCTTCACGCCCACACCCTGGTGTCCCGCCCCGATACAAAGTGGCGGGATCTCCTGCCACCTTTGGAGGGTGAGCAACCTCGGTGGGCCAGCCTGTATTCCACCTTGGTCCCAAGGCCCGTCGGGGACATCAGTTGGCGGCTCCTTCACGGAGCTGTGAGCATGGGCGTGTTTTTGACACGGTTTACCCCCATTCCGGACACTTGTCCTTTCTGTAATGTGAGGGAAACCCTGGCGCACGTGTATTTAGAGTGTGCCAGATTGCAGCCCCTTTTCCGGCTCCTCACAAATATTTTATTACGCTTCTGGCTTCATTTTTCCCCCCACCTTTTTATCTATACACTTCCCATCCGTGGCCCCACAAAGTCGCGGGATCTTCTGGTCAATCTCCTCCTAGCTTTGGCTAAAACAGCCATTTATAAAACCAGAGAGAGGAGGTTGGCCCATGAAACGTCCTGCGATTGTGGGGCCGTTTTCCGATCCTCAGTACATTCACGTATCCGGGCGGAGTTCCTCTGGGCGGCGTCCACCGACTCCCTTGAAGCATTCGAGGAGCGGTGGGCGCTGTCTGGGGTTCTCTGCTCGGTGACCCCGTCCGGTTCCCTCCGTCTGACCCTTTGATTGAGGGTAAGAGCGAGAGACGCCAGCCCCAGCCGTTGCCGCTGGGGATACCATCATTCCTGTCATCTAGGAGGGGTCCTATAATACATGGGTGTCTACCCCCCCCCAAACCGCCCACCCCACAGCCGTGCCCATCTTACCGGGCACTCTCAGGAGAGGGAGGATCGGTGACACTGGGCGCGGCACTAGGTAACTCGAGGGGGTGGAAGACCACGAGTGTCGAGGAAGCCCCCCCGCTCTAGGCCACCAGGTAACTCAGGAGGGTGGAAGACCACGAGTGTCGAGGAAGCCCCCCCGCTCTGGGCCCAGGCTAGCCTGAACACTTCTCCCTCCTGAAAGCTGCTGTGTTATACCTTCTGATTGCGTTGTTTTGTTGCATAGTTGTTTTGTTTCCTTTGGTAATTCTGTAAGCGTTACCAATAAACTTTCTTTCTGTTTAAAAAAAAAAAAAAAAAACCTTCCCTGTTACCTTACCCAGGGAAAAGGGACCTACTTAACCTGGGGCTAATAATCTGCCTTCTATTACTCTCCTGTAGCCATCTGGTCCGACCCTGTCACAGTCTTTAAGTTGCCACCAGATTCCTCATTGTTTTTACGCGTCTACCCCTCTGATACTTTTTTGTGAAAGTGTAATTTACAAATTGGCCCTAACAGTCCTCCAGCAGCTTTCCCAAAATGCCCACTTTCCCGCAACAGTGACTGCTCTGGTCACAGTTATGAACTCCACTGCTCAGGAGTCAGAGAAACCTTTTTCTGATTGCCCAGCTTGGCGAGCACATCTAGCAGCTCTCTTATGTTGCATGCAACTCCACAGCCGATCATACCGACTCCACGCTGTAGATGCACTCCTGTCTGGAGTAAGTAGGAGGTATGGATCTCCTACGCCTGTGGGGAAAAGAGGCTGTGAAGGCACAGCTATGGGCTAGCCAGAGAAACAAAAAGATTTGACAGGAGATGCAGCCAAAGGAGTACCACAGGGCTCAGCAGCAGTGCGTCATGAAAATGAAGGAACTGAGCTGAAGACCTGCCATTTTTACAATGAGCCGCATGATATACTTGGTAGAGACCCCTCATTGTGCCCCCAGACCGCCATGAATCCTTCAGATGAGCCTGAGACAGAGACTGCTGCTATGAACAGCAAGGAGTGGGCCGATGAGGCCATGGTGGACACAGCCATGCCACAAGCCAGGACTAGTTCAAGAGTCCATCACAATCTAGCTAGTCCCACCAGCAGAGAATGGAGAAGCATGATGAGGGGAAGGGATATCAGGTGGGGCGAGGGGTTCAGAATGTGGGAGGGGACTCTGGGCTGAGTCTGGGGCAGGGGTTTGGGGTGAGGGAGGGGGTTTGGTCACTGGGAGGGAGTTTGGGTGCAGAATGGGGCAGGGGGTTGAGGTGTGGGAGGGAGTTTCGGTGCAGGAGGGGGCTCTGGGCTGAGCCTGGGGCAGGGGATTGGGGTGTGGGCAGAGGTGAGGGCTCTCTGAAGGAGTTCCGGTGCAGGAGGGGCTGGGGCAGGGAGTTGGAGTGCGAGAGGGGGTTCAGGGTGCAGCTGGGCAACGCTTACCTTGGGTGTGTAAGGGGACTGTTGCTCCCTTACTAACATTCAGTGGGGGTGTTTTGGTTGGCTAGCTCCCAGTACTAAAAGGGGAAGGTCTATGGGAAACCAGGACCCTGCGACTGACAGCCCCCAGGTACAATGGGGAGAGCCCAATGCTCCAGGTTAGCCTGAATGACAGGGCAGGCAGGCTAATCAGGGAGTCAGGAGGCCAGGGAGGTCCCGTCCTCTATGTGAGCTGAATTTGCCTGGGTCAGACAGTGTGGTGCCGAGCTAAGGAGAAAGCAGGAGCCCAAGCTAAGCTGGGGAGCAGAGCTGGGCCAGATCCAGAGGGATCAGAAAAGCAGCCCAGAGAGAGCAGACCCTGTCCTGGGAGCAGAGCTGCAGCCCCAAAGCCAGAGGCACAGCCCAGAGAGAGCAGACTTGCCCTGGGAGCAGAGCTGCAGCAACCAGAGGCAGAGGGGCCAGAAAAGCGGCTCACGAAGCAGATCAATGCTGGGAGCAGTCTGCAGAGCAGACCTGTCCTGGGAGCAGAGCTGCAGCAACCAGAGCCAGAGGGGCCAAAGAAGCAGCCCAGGGAGCTGGAGGCAGAGCAGCAGCCGCAGCAGTGCAGAGACAGAGTGGTGCAGCTGGGGCTGGAGCAGTCTGGAGCTGGATGTGTTGAGCAGCTGGGAAGACCGAGGGGGACCCTGGGCAGCAGGCCCAGCACAGGGAGACGCCTCAGCCAAGGGGCTCTGCAGGCCAGGCTTGGATCGTAACCCCGACAGGGCGGGGGCGACACTGGGCAGAAGGGTCCTACCACTTAGAGCAAGTGTCCAACCCACAGCATCCCTGCAGCACAGCCAGGGCCTGAGAAGAAGGCCTGGGACTTACAAGGAACAGACTGTGAACTGCCCTGACGTTCCAGAGACACTGTTTATGATGTTCCCTGCCACAGAGCAGGTTGATGTGTTTCCTTTAACCTTTCCCATTTTCCCTTATTCTTTTTAAAATTAATGTTGATTAAATAGCTTGCATTTGCTTTAAATTGTATGTAATGGTCAGTGGGTCAGAGAAGGGCCCAATGCAGAGAGAGTATCCCAGAGTGGGGACACCCTAGCCCCTGTCCTAGGTGACCACAGTAGGGTTGGGGGTCGAGTCCCCAGGAATCCTGGGCCCAGCCTTGTTGGGGTTACAAGGACTCTGCCAGACAGGAGAGTGGAAGGGGAGTCCTCAAGGGCACGGAGGCCACTGGGTAAAGGAAATGGGAGCGAAGACTCAGATCCTTTCGTTAGCCCACTTCACTGGCGTAGTGCAGAAGCCAGGAAAGTTCCCCACAATAGTGGGACTATTCCCCCACTTACAGGTGGCTCCCAGAAGCAGCAGCACATCCAACAGCTGCTCCTAGGCTCAGGGGTGGCCGGGCAGCTCTGCATGCTGCCCCTGCGTGCAGGCACCACCCCCACAGCTCCCATTGGCCACAGTTCCACGCTCCCTAGCCCCACCAGAGGCACCACCCCCCATGAGTCCTGATTGGAGGAGCACCCTGCCCCATTGATTGGGCCAGCTAAACCAGAAAGAGGCACAGGAAGTTGTCTGGGCAACTGGGCTCATGCATTGGACCCTGCTGTCTTGTCTGACTCCTGAGCCCTGCTTCCCTGCCTTTTTTCCTGATATCTGCTTTCTGGGCCTGTTCTCTGATTCCAACTCTGGCTCTGACTCTTGACTCAACTCTCTGAATCTGATTCTAGCTCTGACCCTTGGCCCTGGCATTCAGTCTCTGACTATGGTTCGGACCCTTGACTCCATTTCCCAGCACAGACTCCTGCTCTGACCACTAGGTCAGACTACCCAAGTCCTGGTCCCTTACACACTGCCCTATACTCATACCCATGGAAAAGGAAATCAAAATTGTATTGTTTCATGCAATCAAAATTCCTTTGTCTCCCTCCCACCCAGGCCCTGGGCAGACCATACTCACTGTGGCTGGGGCTGAGAAGCAATGCTGTGCAGAGGTGCTCCAAAACTGACATGTCAGTAAGCATGTCTTATTAAAAGTTTATATGGGAATAAAGGAAGGGGGTTCTGAAACTATTTTTCCTTTTCTGTTGTGACTGAAAATAGAGAGATGTGTCTGTCTGTTTTTTTTTCAGCCACTGTTGGCGTTGCAGCCTTGAGGTTTGCCCCCTCGACATCTGCAGAACACCTGATACTGATGAGGAGGAGAAAGAAGAGGACTAGGGAAGATATGTTCAGTGAGATCTTGCAAACCAGTGTTGCCTCGGACTGCGAACAAAGAGCAAGGAGAACCAACATGGCAGACAGCATGGAGAAGAACAGAGCAGACAGGAGAGAGGCCCAGGAAAAGGACAGTGAGATGCATCAGTACGTAAGGGGTCTTCTCAAGCAGAAAACCCAAATGCTGCAGACCCTTGTTGGCCTACAGGCCCAAAATTCCCAGACCCCCCCATCCTTTGCAGTCCTTAGAGATCTCCATGTTAGCAGCTCCTTGCACCCCCCACCCCAGAATA
Organism: Caretta caretta; assembly: GCF_965140235.1. Lineage (NCBI taxonomy): Eukaryota > Metazoa > Chordata > Testudines > Cheloniidae > Caretta > Caretta caretta. The sequence goes on along the minus strand of NC_134206.1, from coordinate 69,737,617 downwards.
ACACGTGACATCACAGGCCATATCCTTACCCCTACTGCTCCACTCCAGGGGACATCAAGGAAAACCACAGCTTCACTGACCTGTAAGAACCACAGTTGGTTTATGAGTAGCCAAAATGGACTACATTTGTGCACTGAAAGCAACAGAAATGTTTGCTGCCTTTCCAATTTTAAAGTTTTGTTCTGTTGATTTATGTTAAAACTTTGTATTGCATTGCTTCTTTTTTGCACATTGTATTTCTGCATTGTTGTTCACACTCACTAAATTTCTATTTTCTGAAAATGAAATTATCTTTATTAGTTCACAACACACATTGCAGAATGCACAGTGCAACTCACAGCACCCAGTACTTGTAAATGTGTAAAGCATCATAGAACCCTTAGGTTCAAGAAAACACACACTATATGTGTAACCCACACACCTTCTGGGTGTGGTGTTCTGTCCCATCGAGTGGCACCAAGATGACTTAGAGCCAGCTGGCTCCACTTGTAATGCCGACAGACCGCGGTCATTGGCGGGTGGAATTGAACCTGGGACCTCTGGAGCGCAGTGCATAAGCCTCTACCGCATGAGCTAAAAGCCAACTCCTTTTTAACTAAGGCTGTAGAGCAGACTTATTTAGCTCTCTCTCAGCGGTCTTGGTGTCACTAGATGGGACAGAACACCACACCCCGAAGGTGTGTGGGTTACATATGTAGAATACAAAGAAAGCACGGCATAATTCATAGCATCGGTAAAACACAGTTTAATATTTATAAATTGCAAGCACTGTTCAATTCCAAGCAGTGCCCAAAGCTCCACAACCAGAGAACAGTTCAGCACAGCACAATACTGCTCTTCCAAAATCCTTCTCAACCACATAGCTCCAAATGGGACTCTTGTACTGGCCCTTGTATCTGGCTGTTCAAAGTCAGCACACAGCTGCTCCACCTCACCTTCTCACTGAAATCCAATCTTGTGAATAAACACTGCCAGTGCCCTTTTTATCTACCAAAAGAATATTCAACTGTCATCCTGCACTTGTAGTTGAATCTTTCCTTGGTGCTGTCAAGGTGGCTAGTGTACAGCTTCATGAGCCAGGGGAGCAAGAGGTAGTCTGTGTTGCCCAGAATCCCTATGGGCATTTCCATATTGCCTATGGTAATCCACTGCTAGTGAAAGAATGTCCCTGCTAGAAGTTTTCTGAACAGTCCTGTGTTCTTAAAGATGCACGAGTCATGCACCTTCCCTGACCAGCCAAATTGATGTTGGTGAAGCATCCCAGTGATCCACCAACACTTGTATAACCATAGAAAAGTAGCCCTTTCTACTGATGTATTCTCTGGCAAGGTGGACTGGTGCCAAAATAGGGATACACGTGCTGTCTGTTGCTCCACCACTGTTTGGGAACCCCATTGCTGCAAAGCCATCCACTACGTCCTGCACGTTGCCAGCAGTCATTGTCCTGCATCGCAGAAGACTATTAATGGCACTGTATATCTGGATAATTATGGCCCCCCACTGGCCCGATTTTCCAGCTCCAGAATGGTTTACCACTGACCAGTAGCAATCCAGTATTACAAGCCTCCAGAGCAGGATTGCCACTCACTTCTCTACTGTCGATGCAGCTCTCATTTTGGTGTCTCTGCTCTAGATGGGTGGGACAAGCTTTGCACACAGATCCAGGAATGTGGCCTTTCACATCCACAAATTCTGAAGACACTGTTCATTGTCCCAATACTGCATTATTATGAGTCAGGGCTCATTTCTCGGGCCCAGAGCTCCACCAGCTGCAACAGCTCCATCAATACCACCAATACTTTGAATTGTTTTTCACGTCATCCTCTAGCAAACTGTCCTCAAAAGAACTGTCATGTCCCCCAGTGTTGCAGTATGTCCTTCAGGTCTGCAAATACAGAATGATCATGCCTCCTGTATTTGCAACATTGCATCTGCAACTTTCACAAGAACCCTGCAGAGTTCTGTAGGCTCCATGCTTCACTCAGAAATAGCGGATATCGAAAAATGCCATGCGGATTTGTGGGATTAAAAAAAGGTGCAAAAATTATGGGATATGGATGGCATTATGGGATGGAGAAAATTGCATGTTGGGAACTTGACCCCTAGTGACCTAATCACCCCTGGGTGACTTATTTCTATCCCATAACACATTGCAAAAATTTCCCAACTGGCATTGTGCCAGAGTGGTGCATGGCACACCCATCTATGTTGCACTGCACTTTGCATTTACACAAGCACACTTGGTAAGTATATGTAGTGTCAATGCAAGCAGCCAAATATGCACCTGCACAAACAATATACTAACTTTGGTGGCTGCATGCTGATTGTGTCAACCAATATTTGTAGTGTAGACATGTCCTAAGTGACATTCTAGAAGGACACACAGAGCTTAGAATTGAACACAGGTCTCCTGAGCTCCAGTCCACTGCCTTAACCACAACCTCATTGTTCCTCTTTACATACAAAAATAGAAGTTGTTCACCACAGTATTTTTGAGCAAGAGAATAAGAAATGTTGGAAATCCCATGGGAAAGCAACTCTTTTTCCGAATTTTAATTTAAAATATCAAAATGACACAGTTTAGGTGCAGATTAGAGGCATTGTTATAAAAATGCAAAACATCTAGAAATTTGAGGGTTTTCAAATTTCATTACGAACTTGACAAATTATTCCCATTTGTGCAGGGAAATTTTAAAGGCAAGTTTAGGAGTATACTATTATTAGGAATATCTTTTTTCTATGTGGAGTGACACAGGAAGAATACACTGTAATTTTAAGAAAGCCGCTGCAGATATAAAACATCATGGTCTCTGAAAAAAAGCATCTGATTCAGTGTACAATCCATCACATACTTCTTGTAGGGCCATACTATCACTTCAGGGTGAATCACACTGAAACCTGATTTACTGAAAGCTATTGTGAAAGCACCTGTACCAGATGATAATTTAAACTACCCTCATTCTCAGGTTTATGGGAGCACTTTGCCACCAAGTTAGCAGCCCTACAAACATTTAATATACAAAAGGGATGATGTTTTCCAAAAAAGTTTCCAGCTTATCAAGCAAGCTATCCCACTAAATCCATTCCTAAGTGAATTCGATATTCCCTACAGATATATTTGAATATAGAGTTGTTGCTGAAATTAAGGCGATAGATAATAACAGCAGTAACAAAGAAACTACAGGTGTATTTCTCTCATACACTTTAAATGATACAGAAATAAGATATTCAGTACTCAGAAAGCAAAATTAAGCATGCTACTGGGCACTGCAATATTTCTGTACCTACAGCATTTGTACAGCCAACTACTAATTACTATGTATTAACTACATTTTCACTACCAAAGGCTCAACAGAAGCACATTTATTCTTAAGGTGAAAGCACTACAGAGAAAACATATTAAAAACAATAAAAGAACCTACACACATGTTAATAAGCTGACCAGAGATCACCTCAACTCCAACATGGGCTCTGGTTAGTGATTAGTTCATCAAACCCCACACAGGGATTTTCCTGTGGTCACAAGTTTATCACAGCTTCAGTTCAGAGCCAGCTCTCAGTCTTGTGGTACCTCAGTAGACCAAAGCCCTGTCAACCATTCCCTAAGAATTGGGGACCCCTTCCACTGGAGGTCGTGTCCATTTGTTGGATCAGTAAGAAGGCCCTGAGCGAATTTTAACTCTGGCTATTTAAGCACAAATCCTTTCTTTGTCTGTTTGTCCCTGGAGAATCTAGTTTGAACTAGTATATATGAACCTCTTTTCAGGGGGTGATAGCTGTCTGGAGGTGTTACAATGTAAGTGAATTTACATAACCACTGTTCTTAGTTCCTGGATGGTTCTGGCCTCCCTACCCCCAGGAAATTACATAGAACCCCTCAATAATACATAAACATTTTCATTTTTAATACCATGAACTCCTAAAATACATAAAATTAGGGCTTGTTTTTACTACAGGCTAAATTGATGCAGCAATCAATTTAGCAGGAGCGTCAATTTAGCAACTCTGGTTAAGACATGCTAAATTGACGGGAGAGCGCTCTCCCATCCACTTCTGTAATTCACCTCAATGAGAGGCGGAAGCTATGTTGATGGAGGTATGGCATATGGATGGTCCCATAGTACAGTGTAGACACCGCAGTAAGTCGGTGTAGGTTACAGCAGCGTGACTTACATTGACTGTAGTGAAGACAAGCCCTTATTCTGTAAGACTTAATTTAATTCAATAAGGTTGTCCAGGATGTTTCAGGAAACTTCCATAACTGTCCCACTTAATAGTTTTGAAAATCAAGCTATTTATATTTAAGTGTTTAAATACATTGATTTATGGGTCTAACTTAAAGCAACTACGTTGCTAGAGTTTTACAACAGCTTAGTACCCAGAGTTTTCACAACCTGCATAAATGTTAGCAGTTTTGAAAATCTGCCCATTTCATTTACGGGCTGGAGTAAGAGAGGAGTAATTTTGTAAATCTGGCCCCAATTGTGGGGAGCTGAGCTCTTTTAAAATCTGGTCCCTATCCTTTTGGTGTCAGTTTTCATACCTATAAAATGGTGCTAACATTACTTACTTACCTACCTCATCCAAATATTGGGAGATTTAACTGGTTAATATCTATAAAGCACTTTGGCCTCAATTCAGGAATGCATCCCTATTTGGGAAAGCACTTAAGCATGGACTCAAATGCTCTACAAAATGAGAGTCTTTGAAGGTTTATGTTTGAAAGATTCATCACAAGATAAACTCTGAGGTTTCCATATATTTTAGGATAACAGATAGCATCTGAATAGTTACACCTGTGGCTAGATCCACAAAGAGGATTTAGGCTAAGCATTGCAATGCCTAATTTTAGGGTGCCTGCCACAAAATAGAACCTACAGCTCTAAATTAGGACTTAGGCACCATATACAATCCATGGGCACAGTTAGGCCCCTAAGAATGAGGTTAACAAAACCCAACATGCTGAACAGGAGCTACTACAACTAGCCAATAGGAAATGCCAAGGAAAGGCGTGTGTAGCCTAAGCCCCACCCTTCAAAGGGATTCAGGCACCTAGCTCCAGGTCAGAGGGTGGCACCTATCCCAGTTTGGGATTCTCAGCAATTCTCAGCAATGAATTCACTCCTAGAGTTAGACACCTAAGGCAGGTCTGCCCTTCTTGCAAAAACTAAAAAGGAAGACATGTTAATGATGGTGCATTTTTACCCAAAGCACTCATCCAGAATGTGGGTGATCAGAGTTTGAGTTGGAGCAGGGACTTGAAGCTAGCTCTCCTTTCTCCTAGATTAGTGCCTTAACCACTGGGCTATCCTGAGGCAAAGCTCTCACAAGCCCCTTCTGTTGAAGGCCTCTTTGCATATTAAATATTCATTGGACCAGAGAGCAAGTGAGATTGACTCTACAGTTCACTGGTTAGGACACTCCCCTGAAGTGTCAGGTTCCAGTCCCTCCTCCCATGAATTTTTAAGTATGTTATGCAAAGTGGAACAATTTCAAGATTGACAGAAATCTGCCCCTAACTATCCTAGAGAACATCTTGGTTCAAATTTCTGCTTCTCTCAGCCTCAGTGAGGATTTGAATCCAGGTCTCCCAAAAGTGCTCTAAGCACTAGGCTATTGAGTAAAAGAAGGAGGGAACTGATCTGGTACACATGTCCTAAGAGAGCCTGGCAGCATGTCTACCAGATTGTGTCCCATTGGCAAGATAGGCAGGGAATTCTTAGTTTGAGGATCCCAGAGGAGCTTCAGCATGAGCTGAGTGCTGGGTATTAGGCTGTGCACATGCCCACTGGCAGATGTGTAGGTGTCTAGAGCATTTTAATCAGTCAAAACTTAGGCGCCTATGGGGTTAGGTGGCAGCTGAACGGGTGTTTTGAGGATCAACATTTTTGAGTGAGGTACCTGAACTGGAAGTTAGAGGCCTTAATCACTTTGTAGATATAGCAGTTATACTTAAGCTAGCTTTTCAGATACATTTTTCAACACAGAGTTCAGTTCTTTTCTACTACATGCCTGAACTAATATCAATAGGTAACCCTATTAACCAATGGAGTGTTGTTACTCTGAAAGTGAAGGTATATCTCTCACATTCCCAAGGCCCAAAAATGGGATACAATTTGCATCAGAAACATAAGCTAAACAAGAAAAATAGTAGAACTGGACACCTAAAATGGCATATTGTTCATTTCTTTAGATGAAATGGTATATTTAAGGGACTTATTTTCCCGCCAGATGTGTGCACTATATATTATTGTGTTGGCACAATAAAAGGTATCATACTATAAATCTTGTCTACTTTTTCTTCAAGACTGAAACAGTTACATACACTATATGTTCAGCAGAAAAATAACTGGTATTACTTTAAGATGGTTATTGTCATAAATATAAAGGGAAGGGTAACCACCTTTCTGTATACAGTGCTATAAAATCCCTCCTGGCCAGAGGCAACATCCTGTTACCTGCAAAGGGTTAAGAAGCTCAGCTAACCTGGCTGTGACCTGACCCAAAGGATCAATAAGGGGACAAGATACTTTCAAATCTTGGGGGGGGGGGGCTTTTGTTTGTGTGCTTTGTTTACAAGTTTGTTCTCTCTTGGGACTGAGAGAGGCCAGACAGAAATCCATCTTCTCCAACCCATCCTAATCCAAGTCTCCAATATTGCAACCAGTATAGGTAAGCCAGGCAAGGTGGATTAGTTTATCTTTTGTTTTATGTGAATCTTCCCTGTGTTAAGAGGGAGGTTTATTCATGTTTTCTGTAACTTTAAGGTTTTGCCCAGAGGGGGATCCTCTGTGTTTGAATCTGAATACCCTGTACAGTATTTTCCATCCTGATTTTACAGAGGTGATTCTTTTATCTTTCCTTTAATTAAAATTCTTCTTTTAAGAACCTGATTGATTTTTCATTGTTCTTAAGATCCAAGGGTTTGGGTCTGTGTTCACCTGTACAAATTGGTGAGGACTATTATCAAGACTTCCCCAGGAAAGGGGGTGTAAGGTTTGGGGGGATATTTTGGGGGAAGATGTCTCCAAGTAGTCTCTTTCCCTGTTCTTTGTTTAAAACGCTTGGTGGTGGCAGCATACTGCTCAAGGACAAAGCAAAATTTGTACCTTGGGGAAGTTTTTAACCTAAGCTGGTAAGAATAAGCTTAGGGGGTCTTTCATGCAGGTCCCCAAATCTGTACCCTAGAGTTCAGAGTGGGGAAGGAACCCTGACAGTTATGTTTTGGGCTGAATTAATATGTCTCAAGATATCTTATTCCAAACTAAATGCATCACTACTTGAACTTTTGTACAAGGACAGGTATTGTAAGAGTAATCAATGTAAAAAACAAACAAACTGTATTTAGTTCAGATGGTAAGTTTATTCAATTGTATATATTGCAGTTAGGTACTGTTAACACTCCTGCTATCTTTCAGTGCTTCATAATTATTGGTATTCAATTTACTGTCAATATACAGTGTACTTCAATATCTTTTTAGCTTCACCTATATTTAGACAGCATTTAACAGAGCCGAAGCTATGTTGCAGATGTTGACAAATGTTTACATAACAACTGAGATAACCACCATTTTACAGAAATTAGTTATCTTTTCTGAGAAATATAAGTCAAAGTCTTGCCTTACACTGACAGCTAATACTGAATTCTCCATGTTAGAGTCTTAAATTATGATCACCCACTCCCATGATTCTTAAGCTGCAATAGAAGATTTATCTCCTACTTCTCAACCTTTCATGATCTTTTTTACAACATTTAAGTACTTTTGTATAAGAGCGGCAACTACCAAAAAGCACTTGAAAGACTCAAATACCTTGTAACTACTGACCCACTCTTATCTTCTCTAGATCATAGCAGGCCATTTGCAATATATTCCCATGCCTCATACACAGGTCTCTAAAGCAAGTCCTCATGCAGAAAACTGTAAAAGCTACTGACAAAGTAATAGCTTTCTGCCAGCAGTACACTACATAAATGTGAGCACTTTCCCTAAACCACTAAAAACATCACTCACTAGAGTTTCAGTTTTCCAAAATTGCCTTCCCTATACTCAGAGGGCTGCCGCTCTTAAGACTTCAGATAATTTCACAAATTGCTTATGATTTATTACATAAGTTAGCCTGATGGAGCATTAGATTCAAAGTATTAGATCCTTAAACTCTTACACAAGGAAAACAAAATTTGATGCTTAAGATACTGACTGAGAATTCAGTTGAAAAGACTGAAACTGCAATATCTGCTTTATGGCATTATACAATTCCTTTCTTTTAACATCCATGAAAGCTACATTTAGCATCTATGAAGAGCTCTGGACTAACTACCTTAGAGACTAAAGTAATTTTCCTACCTACAGAACATGTTCAGCACCGTACAGCACCAGTGCAAGATTCCACTCACACACATTGCTCCACGAATGTGACTCAAAACTGGACGATCATTTCTTGGGATGAGAGTGAGACATTTTCCAAGTCCATTCAGATCATTGATCTCTCAGCTGAAACTTCCAGCCAGGGTATGAATTAGTGCCAATTGTGATATGAGAGACAGAGAGAGAGTCTGTGTGTGTCTGTGTTGTGAACAGCTTTCTCTTTAGGTACAGGATTGACAAACAAATAAAATTTTACAACCACCACCAAACAGCCTTCAGAGGAATAGACCTGGAGGAATTTAAGTGATAACCTAGAAGTGTATCCTTTCCTTGTCCCATCCCCATTCCACAATTGTGGAATATCAACAAGATCAGTACTTTAGAAGCATTAATGAATTTATCAGAGCACCCTTATAAGGGAGTATTGCACGCTTGGAGTGGAGTATTGCACATCTGGAGTGGAGTGGAGTGGAGTATTGCACGTCTGGAGTGGTTCACGACCATGATTACCAACCTCAGGACAGACCCTAAACTGGTGATATGTTCTATAATTATATTTCACCAACCCTGTAACAAATGTGAACTCCGGGGTCACTGTAGCAGTCTTACCATGGAGTCAAAGACAGTCCCCTGGGGCCCTCCAGTCTATCTTGCCACCCAGGCAAGCTGGACTTAGTGACAAATGGTCACTTACACTAAAAATCACAAAATATTCAGGTTGATCCCAGTCCCAAGAGACCAGTCACTTACCCAAGGTCGATTGTACCTTAGATCTCACAGCAAAGACAACACTGGTAGGTACAATCCTATAGTAAACTAAAGATTTATTAACTAGGAAAATGAAATGAGAGAGTTATTTACAGGTTAAAGCAGGCAACACACAAGCACAAATGAGTCACAGTCTATGGTTGCAAAAGGTGACAGAGATGTAATAATCTGTCCACTGCATGTCTTTTAAGGTTAAACCAGGTTGACCCTGGGGACTCTCTGCTTTTTTGTTTCTTAGCTCGAGGGGTCCAAACAGCAAAGAGAAATTCAGCTTCTCCTGGTCATGGATTTTTATCCCCTCCACTCCAGAGTCCAAACTGATGGAATGAGTTAATGTGTAGGTCTCTCCTTCATGGCAGGAGTTAGAAATGCAGTCAACAGGGCCATTCTCCTTTGATGCTACACAACACCCCATTTGCCTTCAATGGACCATCTTGTATGCAGGACTAGCCCTTTACCTTAATACCTTCTGTCTGGTGAGTTATACAATTACATACATTTACAATGCAAATACTCAGTATTACTTTGGCAATAGAAACCTTGCAATACCTCTCTGGTTGACCAGGGAAGGGAGGTAACTCCCTCCTGCATGAACAGGTTGTCACCAAGTAATATTTCTCCCTGTTGATGCATTTTAACCTTAAGACTATAAAGGCATAAACTTCAATATAGTTATATTATTCCTTACACATTACCCATACACACATCACACCATGATTATGAAAATTGATCATTTGCGAGCTTACATGTTACCTTTTATGGACCAATACCCTGTAAGCAATGAATTTGGCGTAGTGAGTTTGTCAGATCTGGGCCGACAGTTGTTTGCAAAAAACAGGGCATCCTTTGCTAAAGGGCCTCTGTGTCACAAGTGTTAAACCATATCTAGACTAGGTGAAAAAGCATATTTTAAAATGTTCTAGCTAGTACATTTTTAAGCATGACCCATTTTCCTAGTTTAGATGGGACCTTACTTGTGTCGTGGGTTTCAGTTACTTATAAGCATTCAGAGAATGTGAACATTATAGAAAACTAAATAATTTTTTACTCTGATCAACGGTTGTGGGGGGAGAATGGTGTGTGTATAATGCAGCAAGTTCTGCGTTATGTGGTAAGAGTACTGCCCTACTGGTAAAGTGCTAAGAGATCTACTGATGAAAAGTTGTATACAAGAGCTATTATTATTCTTATTGTTAGGATACCGCCAAAAGCTTTGCTGGGCATTGTTGGTTCTGAAAATTATAGCTTGTGATTGTCAGGAACTGGTAGGATGTACACGGATGTACACTGAAGGCTTGATCTGGAGCCCACTGAAGTCAATACAGTCATTCCATTGATATCTGTAGGCTTTTGATAATTTCTTAGAACCTAATCCAAAGCCCATTTGTAATCAGTGGAAAGGCTCCTACTGCATCATAGAATATCAGGCTTGGAAGGGACCTCTGGAGGTCATCTATTCCAACCCCCTGCTCAAAGCAGGACCAATTCCCAATTTTTTCCTCACATCCCTAAATGGCCCCCTCAAGGATTGAACTCACAGTCCTGGGTTTAGCAGGCCAATGCTCAAACCACTGAGCTATCCTTCCCCCCTAAACTATTGACTTCAATTGGCTTTGGAATGAGCTGAGCTAGAGTTTTTCCAGTTCATCTTGCAGGACCAAAGCTGCAAAAGTCTTTGTGTTTTAAGTTAGGGGAAAGGTTAATTATAGGGGACTAGGACTAATATGGCTCCATTTTATAGTGCTTCTAGCCATCATTTGATATCTGACTTATAGCATCTGTCTTTATAAATCTTAATTAAATGCCTCTTCAGATTCGAAATTTAAACAGTCACTTATCATATGTCAGCAGTAGAGTCTATGTCCACTAAAACCACATGAAAATGCAGCATCTTCTGCCAATGCAGCTCATGCTGTACTCATCTCTACAAGCATCATTAATGTTGAAAAGGTAGATATATGCTAGCCGCAGCATAGTGTTTTTTGACAGGTGGTATTACAGCCAAGAGGACTGAATTTTTTTCCCCCATCTCACCTCTGTGTATAGTTTAGAATATTCTGTGTTGCTGATTGGTAGGTTCTATATTCATCATGCTTTGAATAGTGAATACACTGTATAGACTGTGATAAGAGAATCTCTGGCTGAGACTATAGAAACTTGTTAATACCAGGTAGGGCCTATAACTGTCACATTGTACCAGTATGAAAGGCAAGTAAAATATAAAGTGTAAAATGCACTCACTGTTAAAAAGAAAACTCTCCATAAACTAGGTGTCTCTGCTGTTCCTATAATGAAGATGAAGCTGTCTGTTACAAATTAAAGCTAGAGGTACTCAGAAATGAATTTGAAATGGTTAGGATTTGAAATAAGGATCTAAAAAAGACTACTAGCAGGATGTTTGGGCATGAAAAGTGGTATATTTGGCAAAGTGAACTGTCGGAATGGTGATATTTTTCTAATGTATCACTGAAGTGACACAAATAAAAACGTACAAAGGTTTTTTTTAATAGAAAAAGAAATCAAATATAACACTCTGGTATACATTCTTAACATGTTGCAGCACTAGCCCATTTGATAAATGTAAAGGCTGCAAAGCTACTGTCACCAAGTTAATATTAAGGTTAAAGAGCCTACCCATTTTAGTGCTGTGATACATGGCCTCGTCCTTTAAGACAGTAAATGATAGAGCTAGAAAGGACTGTAATACCAGCAGAGCTCAGTGTTAGTTACAATGATTAGGAATGAGATTTAAAGTTTAAGTCCCTTTTTCGTCTATTCAAGGAGCTGTTTTAACTCAAGCCTATAGGTCAACCAATGGCTCAAACAACTTTCTGGTATATTATCAAGATTATTTTCCCAAAAAACATTCAGGGATACTGAATTACTCATTTTTAGGTGGGGAATTACTCAAAACTACAGTTGTCTGCATTTCATGTCACTTAGTCATTTGTTCAGATTGGGGATGATAAGCAGCTGCAGGTGCTTCTAAAGGTGGTTTAGTTCCGCAGCTTTGCAATTTTCTGAGTCAAATGAAGAAAATTTCTAACAATATTTTCACTTATTTATGGACCTTTATTCCAGGATCTCAAAATCCTTTACAAAAATTAATATATTTGTCCTCGCAACATTCCCTCATGGTGGGAAAGTATTATTCCCACTTTACAGATTGGGAAACTGGGGCAGGAATAAAATGTAGGGTTTTTTATTTTCATTTTTGTACTTTAATCCCTAGATCACACTTACTCTTGCTCCTGCAACATCTGGAAATTTACATCTGAACAAATTCACATACATGATGAAGATGCACTAAACATGTAAAGTCAGCAGAAACATCAGCTAACACTTGAAATTTTAGGGATTGGGCTATACTAAAAATATTACAAACAAAAGGGTCTCGTTCATCAAGTTCATAAATTTGTTCTGTAGAACTATTAAATAGAGGTGGACTGGCAATTAAAATATTGATTCAATTTTATGTCTGTGGATAGTCCTTAAATACTCTACTCCCATGTTGGTTTGCCTTTGTAATAGGGAGCCTAATATTATTATGTATCAACAATTACAGAAAGTATTGCTTCTAGCCAGGGCTGTCCCTAGGGGATGCGGGGCCCAGGACAAATTAGCCTGTATGGGACCTTCATGAGGCAGGGGGCGCGCTGGGTCTCCGCCGGGGGTGCAGGTGGGGGGGATGGGGCCCCAGCTGTTTCGCAGGGCATCGGACGAGGAGGCTTACCTGGAGCAAGGTGCACCCATTGGTGGTTGCAGGTGCCTGTCTGCTGAGTGCCGGTGCTGGCTCCTGCCCAGCCTGGGCTGGATCCCCCACACTCCCCAGCCTCTGCCTTCAAATAATGGTGGGGCCGGGGTGGGCGCACGGGGTGGGGGAGCTGCATTTGCAGCACCCTTCTGATAGTGCTGTCTCAGGCCCGGCAGGGGTCCAAGGGCTCAGGGAGGATGTGCGGTTTGTTCACAGGTGCCATTGGGGACCCCGGCTGCACGCACAGCAGCCAGAAACCCCTGACCCAGGCCTGCCGAGCCCACTCACCCCCCCAGCTACGCCAAATGGTATGAGCCGCTGGGAGGAGGCGGGGCCAGACACACCACACTGCCTCCTGCTCATTGGCTGCCTCTGCCTGCTCTGCTCAAGGCAGACAGCAGCTGTCCTCACCCCATCTAACACGGTGATGTCGAAGCGCGGGGCCCCCCAAAACGCAGGGCCTGGAGCAGTCACCCCGATTAGCCCTACCCGAGGGACGGCTCTGCCTCTAGCAGATGGTACTTCTGGGAATGAGGTTACAGTGTTAACCAAACATTCAAGTCTGTTGTTGGTAGAGAAAAGATGGTCTTATGGTCAAGGCACTGGACTGGGACTTGGAAGATCTGGGTTATATTTCTGGTTCTGACACAGACTTCCTGTGTGACCTTGTAGAAGCCATTTATTCTTTCTGTAACTCAGTCCTTTATCTGTAAAATGAGGATAATAAACTTGTGACACTGGCAGACCAGGTGCCAGCTCATGCCAAGGCCACAGGCCACACTGAACACTTACAAATGCTGAAAACCAAACTTGCTTATCTGTATGTTAGTATTATCAAAATTGATATTAGATGTTACATTGATAAGAATGTGTTTAGTGTTTAGACTTCATAAAATGCTTGTAGGATGCTGCATATATTGATCTCACTTTTAGCCCAAGGTGTAAAGCAGTTTTTCAACCATTTTTCATTTGCAGACCCCTAAAATACTTCGGATGGAGGTGTGGACCCCTTTAATTTTAGACACGTTCTGTGCACCCCCCAGGGGTACACAGACCACAGGTTTAAAACTACTGCTACCAGAGAAAGGAAATAAGCTATACCAGTAAAATGCATTTTATACAAGTATCAGTGCATTGTACAAGTAGAAATTTAAAAAGTCACAACATATCTGAAATAGGTACACTTATACAAAAGCTGAGTGTAGGCCATACCGTAGTATCTCTGGCACAAGACACACATCAAGGTTGGAGTTTCCAAAACACACACAGTTGGTCTAAGTCTGCTCTCATTGAAGTCAATGGCATTTTCCCATAGACTTCAATGGGAAGCAGAGTTAGATCACTATGGAGTACTCAGGAAAATCTCACCCTGAGTCATGTCATGTTGTTTGTAATAATATAGACTAGGTAACATATTCACGAGAGACCATGTTGTTGATAAGTGGGGTTAAGCATCGTTGCCCGCCAACATTGTGTAATGAGCTGTGTCATATTCACTCCTTTTTGCCTGAGTTTGCAGAAATGAGAAGCAGAAGTGTCCTGGTTTTGCTGTCATTGTCACTGTCTTTCATGTGACTGCCAGGGCACAAAATGCCTGCGGGCTCAACTTTCTTGTTACATACTTTTTGACACTGCATTTTAACTTAACACTGTCAAGAATGTTGTTTTAATTCTGGAGTGCCCAAAACTTTTCAGCATTGAGAGCTGCATTAGCAACTTGCTAGAAGACCGAGGACTGCCCTTAATTTGCATGTACATTTAGATCATTTTAAAAATAAAATATAATGAACACAACAATAACATTTGCTTCTCCTCAAATTTTCTTTGGTAGATGAATAGAAAAGGAATATTTTCCTTTATCTAATTTGTCCTTTTCAGTTTTATTACATACAACATTTTCTCTTCTCCTGACCTCTGTTTTTTCAATAATTATTTATATCAGGGATTCCCAAACTTGGTTCACGGCTTGTTCACGGTAAGCCCCTGGCGGGCCGTGTGACGCTTTGTTTACCTGAGCATCCGCAGGTACGGCCACTCGCAGCTCCCAGTGGCCACCATTCGTGGTTCCCAGCCAATGGGAGCTGAAGGAAACCCTGATTTATATCAATAAAGCTCTGAAATAGGGTTCATTTGTTAGCTGCTCTTGTCAGTAAAAGATCAAGAGCACACACATTGTTATTGTGCATGTCCTACAAAAACAGTGAAAATTAATTCTCTTCTCAATACTTTTACTAATGAAAGTGGTGGACTTAAATAGGTATTTGAATTTAACAGTAGGTCAAACAATGGGGCCCTGATCTTGGTTGGTTCTTAGTCACTTCTGTAAACAGGATTAATAAATAAAATAAATAATAAATTACTTCAAAATGCCCTATCTGTGGCTTTCTCTAGCACTTACACTTACACAGCTTGTGTTATTGGAAGCCATAGTACAATCTCTATCCTTTTTTTTTCCTTTTTTAAGAATTCTATTATTGCGTGGGTAATTTTGTTTCTGTGTGTTGGATGACTTGGCCCTTAAGTATCAACAAATGCAATCAAGAGTAAAATGGCATATTGTGACATTGAAACAGACAACAGTAACCTAACCCCCAAATCCACCTTTTGAATATGGGTATATTTCATTGTGGCATACATGCCTAACTCTAAGCACCTAAGTTTGAAAATTTTGGGTGAAAGCTCTTCTGAAGTTGAAGAAACAATGCTGCAGGATGCCAAGTGCTTTGAAAAGCTGACATTAAATTTCATGCCACTGGCATCAAAAATACTCACTTTGCAGCAAAATGGCTGAAATGATTCAGATTCAGAAATGACAAGATGGGTCAGGCAATATCCTTTATTGGACCAACTTCAGTTGGTGAGAGAAAGACGTGCTTTCGAGCTTACACAGATCTCTTCTTCAGGTCTGGGAAGAAGAGCTCTGTGTAAGCGCAAAAGCTTGTCTCTCTCACCAACAGAAATTGGTCCAGTACAAGATATTACCTCACCCACCTTGCCTCTCTCATATCCTGGGACAGACGTGGCTCCAGCAACACTGCATAAATTCAGAAATGCCAATTCTAATGTTAAAAAGTCCCTTTGGACTCAATTCTCCACTGCATTCAAGATTGTTTAGTGTGGGCATCGGCGAGTTAATTATGGCTGTCCAATTCTGTGCTGGCCCAGCATGAGTTACAGCAGCTTCTAATGCTAACGGCGGATCAGCACAGCATAACACTGCCACCTTCCTGTACCAATCCTGACAGACCTTACTCCCCATTTAGCCTCTGCTGGAGTGAGGCATGGCTGATGCAGGAGCCTGATTCACTGTCTTTATAAAAACTGGAAAATCTTTGCTGGTCTCTCATAGCACTAATCCAACCTCCTTTACACCATTTAAGCCATGCCAAGGGACTGCAGCACAACAAATCTTGTCCTTTATTTGCAAATGTATTTCATGATCTACAACCTGAGAAGCATTTATCACCTTGTGAACTTGCAGCTTGCTGTGGTGCGCAAAACCGGTATGATTTCTTCTAAGAACAGGCACCCCTGTATCCAGATTATTAGGTTTTCTATTGCTACATAATTTTTGTTGGATATTATACTGCCTGTTAATTTTCAAAGCACACTTACGCTGAAAAGTTAGTAATAATAACCACAAATTCATGAACTGTGAAATTGGTGCACTGAAATAAATTGCATTAATTTGGCACTAGAGCTGAATGCTGTCAAGTAAATACTTGTAACATGATAATAAAAACACAGCAAAAACATAATGACTCACACTGTGAACGGATCTTTTAAACAGAAACACTCAGTTGTGTCAATCAAAAAGAGTCAACATTTTGCTGTTGCTATGGCGTCTGAGCTCTCAGAAAATATTGAACTCCAATTGTGGGTTATTCCTTTGCTTAGGAAAAATAATGTGATAACACAAGCCTTGTATATACACAGAAATTGTGCCAATTTAGCTTAATCTTTTTAAAAATGTTTTAGTTAAACCAATCAAACTCCCGTGTAGACACTTGTAGTTGGGATTAAGTGTATTTTATCAATGTAAGGGTATCTACTCAGCCTTTTGCACCTATTTCGAATCACATCTTACTTAAACTACAACTTTTCATATCAGCAAGTCCATAGACACAGGATCTTGAGCTCCTAGTGTAATCTATTTACAATATAGATATTCTCTGGCAGAACAAAGTTCAGCTTGTAACTGACAGATGTAGGTAGCATCCCTTTCAGAAACCAAGCAACGCTTTGGGTTCAAGTTCTTCAGTCAGACTGTGTACCAGCAGCTGCTGTTTCCCCCAAAGACTTTGTAAAACCTCCCAGTTCTAAGGGCTTCTGTACATTAGCAAAATTGCACCAATCTAATGAAAGGCTCGTCTATAACGAAAACTTACATTGCAATAGTTATGTCTCTCAGGAGTGTGAAAAATCCACACCCCTAAGTCTCCTAGCTATGTCAAACTAATCCCCAGCATAGACAGCACTAAGTCATCAGAAGAATTCTTCCATCAGCCTACCTATTGCCTCTCTGGGAGGTGGCTTAACTGCAGCAATGGTCATGGGTGTAGTTTGGGAGGGGTAGGGGGTCATTGCAAGGCATCAGGGGCACACAGGGCCACATGCCACTGCCTCGGTCTCCTCTCCTCCCCCCACTCACTGGGAGGGGAGGGGGACTCTGTCTTTCCCAGTGGAGCCCACCCCCGGCTGGTTTCTAGCTCACTCAGCCCATCTCAGCAGAAGCCAGGCCTAGTCAGGCAGCAGTGGGGCCAGAACGGAGCTGCTTCTGCTGCCGGGTGAGGTTGGCCGCGCTGGCTCACTGCCTCGGCAGCTGGGTTCTAGTGGGTCCTGGGTCCCCTAGTGCCCATCATTGTTGCCTTCTGCATGTGCTGGGTACCCTGCATGGCCACCATCCTGTCTCCTGTACAACAGTGAGTGCCTGCAGAGGACAGTGGGGAAGTAAGGGGGATGGAATGGAAAAGAGGGTGAGGGGAATGGGACAGGGGTAAGGGGAAAAGAAATGACTTAGGCCTGGTCTACATTACAAAGTTATGTCAATGTAAGCTGCCTTGCATTGACCTAGTTGTGCAGGTGTCTACACTTAATTTTGTCTCCCATTGATGTAAGTTGACCTTTACACCAAGATAGTAACACCACCTCCCTGAGCGGCATTGAGCCAAAGTCGATGTATGGAGATCGACACTGCATTGCCTATGTCAACCCTACCAGTCCTCCAGCAGCTCTCCCACAATTTTTCTGCTCTGGTCACATTGTGAACTCCATTGCCCAGCGGTCATGGAGACCAGAAGACCCCCTTCCCTTTAAAGCCCCATGAATATTTAAAATTCCCTTTCCTGACTGCCCGGATTGGCAATCACCTGTAGCAGGCTCTCCATTGTTGAGTGCAACTGCCCAGGTGACCATGTCAGCTACAGATGTGCTCCTGCCTGGAGTAGACAAGAGATATTAGATCTCCTGGGCCAATAGGGAGAAGAGACTGTGCAGGCACAGATCCCAACCAACCACAGAAACATCAACATCTTGCACAGATTGCATGGGGGATGCAGGAGAAGGGGTATGACAAGGACCAGGAGCAGTGCCACATGAAAACCAAAGAGCTGCAGCAGGAATACCAGAAGGCCAGAGAAGCCAACAATTGATCTGGTGTCAAGCCACAGACCTATCGCTTTTACAATGACGTCATACTCAGTGGAGACCCGCTACCACCCCACACAACACCATTGATACCTCTGAGGAGCCCAAGTTACAGGTCCCAGCCATGAACAGCAAGGAGGAAGAGGAGGAGTATGCAGGACAGGCAACCAGGGGATCCTGGCGTGCAGCATGCCACGACCTGTTTTTGACTCCATCACAATCTAGCCAGGCCTGGCAGTCAATCACGGGCAAGCCTCATGCAAGGGAAGGAATCATGGGTAATTGTGTCATACATTTTCCATTACAGGGATGGAAATAGGAGGACACAGCTTTTGACTTTTCATTAATTTGCTTGTCCTAGAAGAGGTTGTGATAAAAGGAAGAAAGTTAGAGTTGCTCTGTGCTTTTCATTCCCCTAGAGTTGGGGGGGGGGCATGCTGAGCAGTTTGTTTATTCATATAGAAGGATGTCCCTTGAATCATTCTGAGAGATCTAGTTGAAACTTTCATGGAGGTACGCTGCAATATTCTGCTGATATGCACTGTACAAACTGTAGAAAGACAGTCCCTGCTCCACCAAATAAGAAAAAAGTGTTCATCATAAAATTTATTTGACAAGTTTCATCATACTGCTGGATGAAGAGTGAAAACATATATAGATTCAATAATTTATTAGAAAAAATATTATGAAATGTATCATCTAAATTATTTGGCAAATATCAGTTGAACGGTACTAATCTACAGTGACTGTCAGCCCCTTCTGAGAGTTTCCATATCAGATACTTCAAGGAAGTTATTAATTTCATATCTTTACCTCTTACAGAGTGATTGGATGGGCCAAGGGATTACTGTGATGATCAGAGGAGGGTTGAGTTTAACACATAACCACTCCTCTGCTCATCTCTCCAACCTGGTTGTGTGCCAGACAGACAGGGAGTTCTTATTAGATTGACTGAGGGAGAAGAGAGTAATAGCAGTAAGCACTCATGTCATTGGCAAGGTCAAAACTAGAGAAATGGGCAGGAATGGAGGAGGAAGCAAAGCAAAATCCAAATGTCCATCTAGTTCTGTGCAGTCTCTCTCCAGTCTGTGACTGAAATGTGGCAGCTCTTTGATATCCATCTTTATTCTTGCAACACAACTTGCTCTACAAAAGGGCCAAACAGTATGGTTTTTTTACCCTGTGCTCTTGTTATCATAGACTCTCACAGGCATCCATTAACATGCAAGGATTAGAACCTAATGGTACATACAACCAATACTTAGGTAATGGACTTAGGAGGTAATAGAGCTGAATTATTCTACCGTTACCCAATTAAGGATGGAATAAGCAAATTAGGCTATGAAAAAACACAGGCATCTACAGTCCTTTATAGGTATTATGAGTTTTTTTCTATAGATCAGGAGGTAGGCAAATTGAACCTGCTATTAAAACCTTTGGGTCAGGTTCTGACATGGTTACTCATGTACCTGTAGAAATCAGTAAAACTATAATGTACTACATTAAAATGTACTACCCAATGCGAGTCAGGCTAAATCTGGACCTTTACCGCTAAATGCATATGCTGATGCTCTGTGGTGCTGAACACTAGAAGATAGTTGATGTTAAAATTAGGGAACTTTCTGGGCCTTCCAAATGCCAGAACTGATATAATTATGAGAACAGAAGTAGGGATTTCTTCCTATCTATGTTATCTGTGGGGGAAAGCTGTGTGATCATGGGGAATCTCAATTTGAGTGACATGGTGGAGGTCTGATGCTGACAGTACTAAAACATCCTTGGAATTTTTAATTATACTAGATGATGATTTCCTATCTCAAAAAGCGTTGCATCTAAACACAGGGGAATGCTATGTTAGACCTCGTCTCGACAGATAAAGAGGAACTAATCACAGAACTAAAAATTCATGGCCACTTAGGTACAAGTGATCATTACTTGATCACATTTATAATGTTCAAACAGAATATAGTATAGACAAGTAATATAAATACGTAATGATTTAAAAGGCCAATTTCACAAGCTGAAAACAATTATGATCCAAATCAGCTGGAAGGTAGAATTTAACGGATTAGAAAACATGTCTTATAGTAACAGACTGTAGAAACTCATTCTATTTCACTTAAGTAAGATAAGGTTAAGAGGTGACTTGATCTCACAGTCAATAAGTTTCTACATGCAGAGCAAATATTTGATAAGGGCTCTTCAGTCTAGCAGAGAAAGGTATAATGCAATCCAGTGGCTGAAAGTTGAAGCTCGACAATTTCAGATTGGAAATAAGGCATAATTTTTTAACAATGAGGTTAATTAACCATGGCGGCATCAATTTACCAAGGATGAGTGGTAGAGTCTCCATAACTGTCATTTTTTAAATCAAGATTGGATGTTTGTCTAAAAGCTATGCTCTGTGAATTATTATGGAGAAGTTATATGGCCTGAGTTATACAGAAGGTCAGACTACATGATCACAGTGGTCCCTTCTGACCTTGGAATCTACATTGCAGAGTAACAAAAATAAAATGAAATACTGGGTTAAAGAGACAAATCCTCTGCTGGTGTAAATTGGTTTAGCTCCATTGACTTCAGTCGGTGAGGCTCTCCATTGACTCTGAAGGAGCTGCAGCCAAATTATACTAACTGAGGCTCTAGCCTAAAAGACCATTTCTTTTACATTTCTTAAGCTGCAATATGTTTACTAGAAACTGGGGGAAATGTAGTTCCCTATTTAATATAGGCCACTTAGATAGTGATTTGAAGAATATGGGATTGGGAAAATAATGGAACTGAGCACAAAAAAAGAGGATGACAGGAAAGAGGAAACAATTAGAAAAGGAGCTTGATATATGTTGCTGCACAGATAGAGAGGGAGACAACAAAGTGTCTGAACTAAGTCTTTGGAATTATGATTTTTTAAAAGAAGATAATATATGAGTCCTTTAAAACCAATGAAGTATCGCAAATTCAGAATTTCACCTACAAAAACCATTGTGAGGGGACAATATGTGGGGATGCCAATAATAAAAAGTGTGTAACACTAGTTGCTAAGGCTTATAGGAGATTGTTATCTTTATTTAATGGAATGCAGTTTTTACAATGATATGAGGAAAATCAGGTGATGACCCGTAATAAAGGAAAGAAAATTCCTTTTCCATGAAAGAATGATCAGTTCTATCTCCTCTCACAGAGGACAGATAATTCCATGCTTGTAATTGCAACCTTTGTACATGTGGCTGTCAAGATTAGATAGGAAATAGAACTGCTGTATCATTTATATAACATATGTTGTTTGCGTCTGTCATTTTCTTCCAATGTTTTCTTTCATTATTTTATTGTATTACTGTAAAAGCAGGGCTAATCACAAGCCCTTGTTTGGTTTTAACTAAGACCTTTCATATGTAATTGCTCTTCAAATGCATGGACAGGAAAGGCAGAATTCTCGGGGAGTTCAGAAATGGGCTATTTCTGTAATTGGGCCACCTTGGATCATCCATCATCACACTACACTAATATTAATATTTCTTCCATGGGTGAATCTATCTTGACCTTCACAGGTTCTACCTTCTTCATTAAAATTGATAGTAAAAGGTGATACTTAGTGAGTATAAGAACTCAGCTGTCTGCTTAACTAAACCCATATGTCCAGAAATGATAAGCTAAATAGTTTATCAGGTTATGAAGGTACTCTGATTTATGGAGAAAACAAATGAATCACTGTAATTGTATTTATTTCCTTTCTTTTTGAGCTGCCTTGGTTCTCTTACTGAATACAGTGACAACTTCGGCTATGTTTACACTTGGAGCTAGGGGTGTGATTCCCAGCTTGCGTAGATATACTCACAACACCTCGATGAGAACTAGCATGATAAAAATATTAGTGTAGCCACCGGAGCACAGGCAGCAGTGAGCAGGGCATGGACTAGCTGCCCTGAGTACAAAGCTGCCTGGAGACCCATGGGTATGTGCTTGGAGTGGCCAGCTTATCACTGCCCATGCTACCACAACTATGCTGCTATTTTTAGTATGCTAGCTCAATTAGAGCTAGCGCAGGTATGTCTACATGAGTGGGGAATCACATCACCAGCTCCAACTGCAGACATAGTGTGTGATCTTCAAAGTACCAACAAAATTTGGCTTCTTACCAAAGGTAGTCTGCTAATACAGATGGAGCAGAATTGTACTCAGTACATTTGAGACAAGAGGTTTCTTAGTAAGAATAGGTTTTTATACAGTTTTCTCTGGACTTGTAGCTTTTGTGTTTGCTACAGCTCAAAGTAATTTCCTCTACTGTCCTATAAAACGCAGAAAGTAGCCAAGCAAGAAAGTTTCCAAAGTGGTAATTCACAGGGTTCTATGGAAGAAGCAATATGAATACTCAAATACAGGTAATGTTCACATTCCTTTACATCTAAACTAAATGGCAGTGTTAGCAGAGGGCTAAATAAAATCTGAATCCAGGAAAGAATATTGAAGAAGAAGTGGTACATAATAAAGGATATCACATTAGTCATTTCCCCCTCTAAATCCTACTTACAATTCTAAGTTGGGGTAGTAATTGTAGTTGCAGCAGCAAGGACATTGTCATTTTAGCAGCTGATTGACAAGAGCTAACTGTATCATTAGTTGAAACGCTGATAAAAGTGAGTGGCAGTGTGAGGCCCAGAACCATGGTGGCAGTCTTCAGGCAAAGTAATTTGGTTCCTGTCTTGTAATCAAGTAATTATATACTTTATGAAGTATGCATTTTGTTACTAAAAAGAGGTCTTGGAGGGAAGGTGGACGTATGACACAATGAAAGGCCCAAGCAAGGTTGGAAGCATAAAGTTTGAAGTAGTTGTGTTTAGCAGTTTCCTACTTCTTTGTCAAATGCTATCATACAAAGCTGTAATAGCACACTGTAGGTGATCCCATCACAAAACCTAACGAAATAGTGGCGTGATGTTTGTGAGGTGTTTTTAACTGTTGGTGCAGAATAACTAGACTTAGTACACGTGTATCCATGGCTGGCACATGATCTCCTCTTAGTGAACTTGGTGTAAAGCCAGAGTAATTCAACTAAAGTCAGATATACACCAGATATCCAGATGTACACCAGATATACACCAGCATAAAGGGAAACAGAATCTGACTCATTGTCTCAAGCTTTATATACTTCTTGTATGATATAATAGGAGGCCTTTTTGACAGATTGCAAGGGGCCAAAAAGCACAATCTTGAGCATTTGTCTCTCCATTTCAGACAACCAAGGGTGGGTAAAGCTGGATTTGTAGCTGTTGTACATCACTGGAGTAGCACAAAGTAGCTGGAAAGTGCTAATGAATCTAGTGATGCAAATAATAATGTCCTAAGTGTGGCTAGCAACAGCACCCCGTTTACTGATGTTGCTGCTGCACAGAAAAGGCTGCAGGCTTAGCTGAAAGTTAACCACTTTTCTACTGGGGGTTGTGGTGGGGCTGTGCTCCACCCCCAGGCAAGATTGGGCCACAACAGGCCTGTGGGAGAGCCAATCAGTGCCGAGCAGAGGGCAGCCAATCAGGATCAGGCTCAGCCCTATATGAAGGCTGTCCAGGAAAGGAGCAGGCAGTCTCTCCCAGACCTTCAAGGGGAAGGTCTGTCTCCTAAGCTAAGGAGACCAGCACCTTGGACTGTTCAGTGCTGGGCAGGCTCAGCAGAGCAGAGCAGAGCAGAGCACAGCACAGCACAGCACAGCACAGCTGCAGGCCCTGAGGAAAGGGTCTAGAGGATGCAAGGGGTCAGAGGGGAAGTGACCCAGGGAGGATGGACAGATGAGGGGAGTGAAGGAGGGCATAGAGGCCATCCTAGAGGGTCCCTGGGTCAGGACCCAGAGTAGTGAGTGGGCCTGGCTCCCCCCCTTCTCCCTTGTACTACACCTGGTTGAAGAGGAGCGTGGCCTGATCCAGGCTGTGGCTGGTCCCTGCAACAAGGGGGCTAGACTCTGTGGCTGCAGCTGGCCACTACAGCAGGTGCAGATCATGGACTGCTGATAACACGAAACCCCCGGAAGGAGGCTAATCTGGAGCAGTGGGCATGGCCAGAGGGCAGTGTCCTGAAGACGCCGAGCGAGGAGCAACCTGGATCCAGACACCAGCAGGGCGAGAGATGGATGGGCCACCACCAGCAGAAGGCACTCTGCACCGGACAGAGCTAATTCCCAGACTTGTCAGTGGGAGGCGCAATCGGTGGTGAGTCCAAAACCCATCACAGGGGATGATGAGCACCCGGTGGTATTTACTAGACTAGTCATGCAATTAGCAGTGATTGGGGGGATATAAGTGGGAGGAACAGGAAGTGTGGGGGAGGAGCTCAGGGGGTGGGCTGTGTGAAGGATAGAAGGTATGTGGAAAGCTCCTGTTGCAATATGTCTGTATACTCTTCTGTTTGTAAAAGAACTATGGAATAAAAGGTACATGTTACCAAAGGAAACCTGCCTGGGTGTGTTTATGACCATGAGGCACAGATCAGGCAAAGCAGCACATCGTACAGAGTAGCTGAGGGAGCGCCCTGGGACAGTGACTTACTTAGAATTGTATACATATAACTCTGACAATGGGAAAGGGAAAGTGGAAAAACAGTAGCACTGAACTATCTATATTCTATTATGTAAAACAGAAAAAAATCATTCATAGCCAGTATTCTTTAAATCTCTCTCAGCGTACGCGCAATGTACCCAACCATTTGATGGTGTCATCGTCAGCCAGATAGAGAGCCGAAAGTCTGCAATCAAAATAAGTCAAAATAAAGGGGGCTGTGTTGGTGAGTATCTGTTGCGGGGACAGTTTGTCAGTTTGACCACGTGCCTGATTGTTTGAAAAGTGTGAATTGGGAGTGCTTTGTTCCAGGTGAGCCTTGAGTTGGCCTGACTGTTATAAAAAGCCAGTCAGCTGCAAACAGCGGAGAGGCTAACCGAGGGAGTTTGCCTGGGAGCTCGCCTGGGGAGAGCCCACTGCAGCTTTCATCTTGAAGGCTTCTCTGAGTAGTTACTACAACACCTAAGGAAACTCTTAGAATTAAGGTAATATGGATAGTGAGCGTTCAGCTGTTGTGACCTGGACAGGATGTGCCATGTTTGTCTTTCTTCCACAGGACAGAAGCGACTTTGTCTGCACAAAGTGCAAACTGGTCTCCATATTGGAAGAGAAGGTTCAAGGTCTGGAGAGACAAGTATCTACCCTGCGTTGCATAAGAGAAACTGAAGATTTCCTGAACAGACGTCAGGATATGCTTCTACAGACACAACATCTGAAGATTCAGAGCAGGCTGCGCAGCGGGGACAGGAGGACGGTGAAGAAATTTGGCAGCTTGTGACCTCCAGAAGAAGAAAGGAGAGCGTCCATACACTAGCAATGCAGATACAGGTAAGCAACCGTTTTCATGTTCTCTCCACAGGTACTAATGCAGAGAGTGAACTAGATGATACATCTGAGGGAAGGGAGCAAAAGGAAACTCCGCCGATTGGAAGGCATGAGATACACTGTCCTAGGGATGGGGATTCCACGACCACCGCTCCCAAGAGAAGGAGGCGGGTGGTGGTGGTTGGGGACTCCCTCCTCACGGGGACTGAGTCATCTCTCTGCCGCCCCGGCCAGGAAAACCAAGAAGTCTGCTGCTTGCCAGGAGCTAGGATTCACGATGTGATGAAGAGACTGCCAAGACTCATCAAGCCCTCGGATCGCTACCCCTTCCTGCTTCTCTATGTGGGCACCAATGATACTGCCAAGAATGACCTTGAGCAGGTCACTGCAGACTACGTGGCTCTGGAAAGAAAGATAAAGGAGTTTGAGGTGCAAGCAGTGGTCTCGTCCATCCTCCCTGTAGAAGAAAAAGGCCCAGGTAGAGACCGTCTAATCGTGGAAGTCAATGAATGGCTACATAAGTGGTGTTGGAGAGAAGGCTTTGGATTCTTTGACCATGGGATGGTGTTCCAAGAAGAACGAGTGCTAGGCAGAGATGGGATACACCTAACTAAGAGAGGGAAGAGCATCTTCGCAAACAGGCTGGCTAACCTAGTGAGGATGGCTTTAAACAAGGGGAAAGGAGGCTAACCCCCTGAGGTAAATGGGGAAGTGGGATACTGGAAGAAAGCAGGAGCGCGTGAGAGGGAAGGGCTCCTGCCTCATATTGAGAAAGAAGGATGATCAGCGAGTTACCTCAAGTGCCTATACACAAATGCAAGAAGCCTGGGAAACAAGCAGGGAGAACTGAAAGTCCTGGCACAGTCAAGGAATTATGTTGTGATTGGAATAACAGAGACTTGGTGGGATAACTCACATGACTGGAGTACTGTCATGGATGGATATAAACTGTTCAGGAAGGACAGGCAGGGCAGAAAAGGTGGGGGAGTTGCATTGTATGTAGGGGAGTAGTATGACTGCTCAAAGCTCAAGTATGAAACTGCAGAAAAATCTGAGTGTCTCTGGATTAAGTTTAGAAGTGTGAGCAACAAGGGTGATGTTGTGGTGGGAGTCTGCTATAGATCACCAGACCAGGAGGATGAGATGGATGAAGCTTTCTTCCGGCAACTAACGGAAGTTACTAGATTGCAGGCCCAGGTTCTCATGGGAGTCTTCAATCACCCTGATATCTGCTGGGAGAGAGTAATACAGCGGTGCACAGACAACCCAAGAAGTTTTTGGAAAGTGTAGGGGACAATTTCCTGGTGCAAGTGCTGGAGGAACCAACTAGTGGCAGAGTTCTTCTTGACCTGCTGCTCACAAACCAGGTAGAATTAGTAGGGGAACCAAAAGTGGATGGGAACCTGGGAGGCAGCGATCATGAGATGATCAAGTTCAGGATCCTGACACAAGGAAGAAAGAGCAGCAGAATACAGACCCTGAACTTCAGAAAAGCAGACTTTGACTCCCTCAGGGAACTGAGGGACAGGATCCCCTGGGAGAATAACATGAGGGGGAAAGGAGTCCAGGAGAGCTGGCTGTATTTTAAAGAATCCTTATTGAGGTTACAGGAACAAATGATGCCGATGGGCAGAAAGAATAGTAAATATGGCAGGTGACCAGCTTGGCTTAACAGTGAAATTCCTGCTGATCTTAAACACAAGAAAGAAGCTTCCAAGAAGTGGAAGATTGGACAAATGACCAGGGAAGAGTATAAAAATATTGCTCGGGCATGCAGGAATGAAATCAGGAAGGCCAAATCACACCTGGAGTTGCAGCTAGCAAGAGATGTTAAGAGTAACAAGAAGGGTTTCTTCAGGTATGTTAGCAACAAGAAGAAAGTCAAGGAAAGTGTGGGCCCCTTACTGAATGAGGGAGGCAACCTAGTGACAGAGGATGTGGAAAAAGCTAATGTACTCAATGCTTTTTTTGCCTCTGTCTTCATGAACAAGGTCAGCTCCCAGACTACTGCACTGGGCAGCACAGTAGAGGGAGGAGGTGAGCAGCCCTCTGTGGAGAAAAAAGTAGTTCGGGACTAAGAAAAACTGGACGAGCACAAGTCCATGGGGCCAGGTGCGCTGCATCTGAGAGTGCTAAAGGAGTTAGCGGATGTGATTGCAGAGCCATTAGCCATTATTTTTGAAAACTCATGCCGATCGGGGGAGGTCCCAGACGACTGGAAAAAGGCTAATGTAGTGCCCATCTTTAAAAAAGTGAAGGAGGAGGATCCTGGGACTACAGGCCAGTCAGCCTCACCTCAGTCCCTGGAAAAATCATGGAGCAGATCCTCAAGGAATCAATTCTGAAGCACTTAGAGGAGAGGAAAGTGATCAGGAACAGTCAGCATGGATTCACCAAGGGCAAGTCATGCCTGACTAATCTAATTGCCTTCTATGACGAGACAACTGGCTCTGTGGATGAGGGGACAGCTGTGGATGTGTTATTCCTTGACTTTAGCAAAGCTTTTGACACAGTCTCCCACAGTATTCTTGCCAGCAAGTTAAAGAAGCATGGCCTGGATTAATGAACTATAAGGTGGATAGAAAGCTGGCTAGATCATCGGGCTCAATGGGTAGTGATAAATGGTTCCATGTCTAGTTGGCAGCCGGTATCAAGCAGAGTACTCCAAGGGTTGGTCCTGGGGCCAGTTTTGTTCGATACCTTCATTAATGATCTGGAGGATGGCGTGGACTACACTCTCAGCAAGTTTGCAGATGACACTAAACTAGGAGGAGTGCTAGATATGCTGGAGGGTAGGAATAGGATACAGAGGGACCTAGAAAAATTGAAGTATTGGGCCAATAGAAATCTGATGAGGTTCAACACAGACAAGTGCAGAGTCCTGCACTTAGGACGGAAGAATCCCATGCACCGATACAGACTAGGGACCGAATGGCTTGGCAGCAGGGGTTACAGTGGACAAGAAGCTGGATATGAGTCAACAGTGTGCCCTTGTTGACAAGAAGGCCAATGGCATTTTGGGATGTATAAGTAGGGGTATTGCCAGCAGATCGAGGGACGTGATCATTCCCCTCTATTCGACATTGGTGAGGCCTCATCTGAAGTATTGTGTCCCGTTTGGGGCCCCACACCACAAGAAGGATGTAGAAAAATTGTAAAGCATCCAACAGAGGGCAACAAAAATGATTAGGGGACTGGAGCACATGACTTATGAGGAGAGGCTGAGGGAACTGGGATTGTTTAATCTGCAGAAGAGAAGAAGGAGGGGGGATTTGATCGCTGCTTTCAACTACCTGAAAAGAGGTTCCAAAGAGGATGGCACTAGACTGTTCTCAGTGGTAACAGATGACAGAACAAGGAGTAATGGTCTCAAGTTGCAGTGGGGGAGGTTTAGGTTGGATATTAGGGAAAACTTTTTCACTAGGAGGGTGGTGAAGCACTGGAATGCATTACCTAAGGAGGTGGTGGAATCTCCTTCCTTTGAGGTTTTTAAGGTCAGGCTTGACAAAGCCCTGGCTGGGATGATTTAGTTGGGGATTGGTCCTGCTTTGAGCAGGTGGGTGGACTAGATGATCTCCTGAGGGTCCTTCCAACCCTGATATTCTATGATTCAATGATAAGTCAGTGGATCATTAGAAAAACCTGATTGGTTGTATAGTTGCCCTGTCCTGCTTGATACCAGTTCAGAGAAGACCACAGGTGCTTTGACAGATCAAAACCTGGTGGACAAATGGCTGGATCAGTAACAAGAGAGTGATTAACAACTGTGGTCACTGACCACTTGCTGCGCTAAGCAGCTTCCACCATCTCGTGGTAGCATAAATGACCACAAAGGGTGTCTAGAAGACTGATGAGATGACAGGTGGTTGAAGATGTCTGTGTACAAAGCCAAGTCACTGGTCACATGGGTCTTGGCCAGCAGCATGACAGGGGCCTTCTCACAGCAAATATGGGGCAATGCTATGTTACTATATATTGGCAGCTCTGGAAACAGAGTTGCACATAAAGTCCCAGTAACAATACGCATAGCTTTGTTAAGTTCTACAGTGACCGGCATGTGAAACAAGTGACACCAGAAAGGAGCACAATACTCTGCTGTTGAATATTTATTCTTTAAATAAAAAAATATAAAGTCACTGATACTAAACCATCAAGTTAGGGTGTGACTATTATACATACATGAAATGTCAAATCCATGCATAATAAACATGTCAATCAAAAATATTTTTATGCATGTCTTACTTCAGATCTATGCATAATAAGGTGCATATTTTAATAGACATTTAAAGGTAGCAGATGACATTTTAATTGATCATTTTTAGCTAAAACAAAACATAGTAAAAGCTCCCAATTTAGCTTTTTAAACATATATTTTAAAAAAAACACAACTTTCAACATTAGTGCCTAAAGCTAGACATTTACATCTAGATGTAAGTGCTTAAACACAGATTTAGACACCCTAGTTTGAAAGCTATGAGATAGGTTAAGAGCAAGCATAGTCAGTGAATACCACTGAAATCAGAAGCACCATGGGGTACTTTTTGTTTAGAAGTGTAGGATGAAGTACAGTTGAAGAACATAAGGGAAAGTAATGCAGCATGTAGGCTTTTAAAATTAGTATTTTGTATGTCAGAATATGATGATAATACATAATACTGTCAAGTTATTCTTATAGAATTACATTTTTCCATTTGTCTGTTGTGATTTCAGAATGCTCTTATATAAATTTGTGTGTTTGCCTGGTAGGAAATTTTCTAGGAAGAGGATTAAATTGTGTTCAACAATTGTTTTTCTTTGAAATCATCTGACAAAGATGGAATAGAATTCAACTTAACGTGATCAAATGTTTTAGAAATATTTGCAGCATAGCCACCTTTTACCTTATATCAGTTGGGGACCTACATGAGAAAACACAAAAGGAGGGTTTTTTTTCTTCAAAATAAAGAGGGAATAAGAGTCCAAAAGAGTCATTTAAAAAAGGGGGAGAGAAATAGACACACAAATACACACAATTTATTGAGAGATAAAATAAGGTCACTCTGTTTATATTCCTTCATAAATGGGTACAAGAATGTCAGACACGTATAAAAAGATAAAGGAATGCTGTCCAAATGTTCTCATTAAAATATACAATATTATTCTTCTTGGAGGGAATTTCAGAGGAAAGTCATCTTGTATTTCTTTAAAACTCCAAATATTCAATATGAGATAAAAATATCTAGTTCTCTGAATTGCTGGAAAGGGAGTTGTGATAAGGAAACATTCACATGCTTTCTGGCTCTGTCTTGTAACAACATTTTGAACACTATTTCATTAGAGTGCACAAGTAAAAAAAAATTTAACCAAAAATTACCTTTCACTTTCTGAGTCACTGGAAAAAGAACCATGAGAAAACTGGACAGTGAAAGAATGCTCACTCCTGAAATTATTATGGATAGCAGCCTAGAAATATAGAACATCTTTCTAGCTAAAATAAGACAAGCCTACAAATAAACAGGTCACAGTGCATCAGATCAGAGAAATGGAAAAACTCACTGTAACTCTCCACCTTCATGATAATGTTTTATTTCTAGAAGGAGATTTTAAGACATTGCTATGTCCCTGCCAAAATGTTAATGTCTTGATTGCTTTAAATTTCAACTTTTTGACATCTTGCTAAATCCGCTCCTCCTCCTCCTCTTAAGAAAGTTTGCTCTTTAATTCATATGCAGGCTGCAGTGATGGAAGGTGATCCTGGAATGGTGGCACAGAGTTGCAAACCACCTTCAATCCCTGCTCCTTTAGAGGAACAAACTGCCCAAGTGAGGAGGTCTGTCCCAGAAAGGGATGGAGCCGGGCTGGTGAGAAAAAGCACTGGTTCAATCTCTCTCCCTCTTCTGACAGGGATTCTCCAATTTGAGAGATATCATCTCACTATTTTTTAACTCCCTTACCATGTGTTGAGATGGAATGTATGAAGGACACTCTGTAGAAATAATAAATTAAATTGCACTAGGTAGATGAATATTCAGGTGAATCTAACTGTATCCATGATAATAAGATAGCTAATATAGGCACTCTGGTAGAGATACAGAGTGTACTATATTAGTACACTGTTAAAACATGTAGTTACAATAGTTTTATTTCAACAACTGTAGTTCAGCTAGGACTTTTTAAAAATATTATTGTATATCAATATTCATTTACTGTTTTACTTATTTGCATAATTCTCAGTCAAAGGTAGCGGGAGGTCTGATTCTCCCTCGGACTACCTTTCTGCCTCAGTTTCCCATCTGCAAAATGAGGGTAACACTCAATTAACTCCCAGGCAGAAATGTGATGATTACAAACATTGATTGAAATGTTATATAACAATTCACCAGACTTCACACAGCACATAGAGTTTAAGCCTCAACGAACCAGGTTCCCTTGAGTTTTTCAAACTATTGGCAACAGTGGACTGAGCTCAACACAAATATGTGGGCTCCACTTCTCCCACAGCCAGTGGTGAGGGCTGGGCTAAGGAATCCCACCCCTCTTTGATACAAAAGTAGCACGGAAGTATGAGGCTGTCCAAGAGAATTGTATGAATGCAAATATATTTCATTAAACCATTAACATGTACTTAAAATAAAAATCACTCATATCTTTCTGGTGGGTTCAGTATATTCCCTCAGCAAAAGTGGAGCAGTCTTCCCAGTAAAGGGAAAGTACTGGCAAAGACAATTGCTAAGGTTTGGTACTGACAGCTGTATTTTAATTGTACAGTAATAAGAACAATAAGGGTGATCAGATCATTAGTGCAACGTTACTCTTACTGTACATCTACTGTATGGTATTCTTAGTGCTCTAGATGTACAGTGAAATATTCCAGACAATTATATAATAACTATTAAAAAGATATATTGAGACAGTGCCATTAGTGCAGTCCCATCCAGTCATCTTGCAGAATCAGCTGTGTTCTTCTCTGATAAAATAGCATTTGATATTAATGTGTGATGGGGTATGTACCCCACAGAGGCCCTGAAGGGGTTAATATGGGCCTGAGAGCCCAGTTATGGTACTTGGACTGCACTTGAAGGGAGGGCCAGGCTTAGTTGATCATGAGTCCCAGTGGGGCAGGAGCAGGCTGGTTAGTATAAAACCAGGAAGTTGACAGCAGAAGAGAGTGAAGGGAGGGACTCACAGAAAGGTGATGAGGAGGACACTGAAGAAACAGAATAAGTGCTAGCCCTAGCCCTGAAAGAAGAGTGAACCTATGGAAGTTACAGGGAAGAAAGGCTGAGAATAGCTGGGTAGGAAGATGACCAGGGAAACAGCAGCAAGGAATGGGACTGTGCAGACCTTGGCTGCTGGTTATAGGGCCCCTGGGCTGGAACCCAGTATAGAGGCAGGGCCTGTGTTCCCCCACCAGCCACTGGGAAAGTGGGACAAGACCAAGATACTTGGAATGGAAGACCATCTGAGACAGCATCTGAGTCTTACTAATCTATTAGAGTTCTTTGATGGGATCAACAAACATGTGGACAAGGGGGATCCAGTGGACATAGTGTACTTAGATTTCCAGAAAGCCTTTGGCAGGGTCCCTCACCAAAGGCTCTTATGTGAATTAAGTTGTCATGGGGTAAGAGGGAAGATCCTTTCATGGATTGAGAACTGGTTAAAAGACAGTGAACAAAGGGTTGGTAAATGGTAAATTTTCAGAATGGAGAGGGGTAACTGAGTGGTGTTCCCCAAGGGTCAGTCCTAGGCCCAATCCTATTCAACTTATTCATAAATGATTTGGAGAAAGGGGTAAATAGTGAGGTGGCAAAGTTTGCAGATGATACTAAACTGCTCAAGATAGTCAAGACCAAAGCAGACTGTGAAAAACTAAAAAAGATCTCACAAAACTAAGTGATTGGGCAACAAAATGGCAAATGAAATTTAATGTGGATAAATGTAAAGTAATGCACATTGGAAAAAATAAACCGAACTATACATACAATATGATGGGGGCTAATTTAGCTACAACTAATCGGGAAAGATATCTTGGAGTTATCGTGGATAATTCTCTGAAAACATCCACGCAGTGCGCAATGGCAGTCAAAAAAGCTAACAGGATGTTAGGAATCATTAAAAAAGGGATAGAGAATAAGACGGAGAATATATTATTGCCCTTATATAAATCCATGGTTTATATCACATCTTGATTACTGCATACAGATGTGGTCTCCTCATCTCAAAAAAGATATACTGGCATTAGAAAAGGTTCAGAGAAGGGCAACTAAAATGATTAGGGGTTTGGAATGGGTCCCATATGAGGAGAGATTAAAGAGGCTAGGACTTTTCATATTGGAAAAAAGGAGACTAAGGGGGGATATGATAGAGGTATATAAAATCATGAGTGGTGTGGAGAAAATGAATAAGGAAAAGTTATTTACTTGTTCCCATAATATAAGAACTAGGTTCCACCAAATGAAATTAATGGGCAGCAGGTTTAAAACAAATAAAAGGAAGTTCTTCTTCAGACAGTGCACAGTCACTCTGTGGAACTCCTTGCCTGAGGAGGTTGTGAAGGCTAAGACTATATATAACAGGGTTTAAAAGAGAACTGGATAAATTCATGGAGGTTAAGTCCATTAATGGCTATTAGCCAGGATGGGTAAGGAATGGTGTCCCTAGCCTCTGTTTGTCAGAGAGTGGAGATGGATGGCAGGAGATCACTTGATCATTCCCTGTTAGGTTCACTCCCTCTGGGGTACCTGACATTGGCCACTGTCGGTAGACAGGATACTGGGCTGGATGGACCTTTGGTCTGACCCAATATGGTCATTCTTATGTAGCATCTGGACATCTTGTCCAGTGGGACTTTGTTATCCAGGAAGGGGGGTGTGAGCAGATGTGCTAACGTGACAATTTCCCTTCTGGTTAGGCACAGCATTGCACAGAGTCTACTTGGTCTGGCGGGGCAGTCAGTCAGCTCCTCCTGCCTGAGCCCCTATGATAGTCCCATTCTGGGCTATGAAAGGTGCTAGCCACAGTCTCATTGAGATATATGGTTTCCCCTTATACTTGGTGAGGTTATCTTAGTCCTGATCCTCACGGGTCTAGAAACCCCTTTGGTTCTTAAGAATCTGAGGGGTCGGTAAGGGACCCCAGGCCGAAGCAGTCCACTGGTTTCCAGCTTGGGGCCCTTAAACCAGACAGGAAGAATCAAGCTTCAACACCTCCTCCTTCTGTGCTCTAAGCTCCTTCCTACCTCCCTTAGTTGTGTAGGTCCAGTCATCCCCTCTCTAGCATGTTGTCTCTGGGTGGGTTTTTATCAGCTAGCTGGCAGGACTGTCCTTCTCCAGCCTTCTTGTTCCTCTGGCAGCCACCCTGTCCCTCTGCTTCTCAGCTCTTTTATTCTCCCAACTGCTGTGAGCCTGCCAATCAGCACTGGCTGATGGTTGCTGCAGTAATTCATTAGTCACCATGCCAGATGGGGTCCATACACCCCATGACGGGGGGGACTATATTGTGACCTTGCCCAAGGTCTGAGTCACAAAGAGGAAGCTTCTCTGAGTCACGGGGAGGAGGCACAGTGCGAGCAGCCAATGGAAGGGGGCATCAGACTAGGTGAGAGCTAATTCCCAGATCCAGCCACAAGGAGGCACACCTACAGTGAGTGGACCCTTTAACAGAATGAAATCATAATCCAATTTAAATGATGACATATTACACATCCAATAAACCTTGAAAACCCCTGAGCAATCAGCCCCACATTCTTCACAGTTATCTATACCTATAACTATTTAGACCTGCTCCTTTCTTATGATTCCCTCCCTCCCACCGTCAGGTGAGCTAAATGTTTTCCAAACTTTGCAGTGAGAACCAGGCCTACAGTGTGTTGCCTCACTCTTAAAATAAAGATGTAAAACTCATTATGTATGCAGAAAACAATTTTAAAAACCATGTCTTAAATGTCTGCAATCTCACAGTTAAATAACCTAATTTACTTGGAAACAATGAATACAACTGAAATAAAAACCTATGAAAAAATAATTTATACTTATTTGAGCAAATACTTTGGGCCTTTCAGTCAAAGGAAATTATATTAGAGCTGCTCTTACCCTTCTTCATACCAGCATGACCTCACATTTATGATACCCTGCGTATCATGCCTAAGTGCATTTATTATGATGATAAAGTTGTCATGGAAGGAGAGTGGTTACTAGAAGACTTCAGATTTGCTCCCCGTCCCACTCTCAGTCCACCACCTATCTTCCTACAAAATACATACTTCAAAATCTACCACCCTGATTACTTCACTCCAAGCCTACACCTACAAAGGAAAATGCCTCCTACTCTGCTCTATGACTCACACCCAACTTTCCTCATGAAAGGCCCTGTCCAACTAAAACTGAAGTCAGTGGAAGCCTCCTTCTTAATTCTTATGGGAGTTGGATCAGGTTCACAAGGATATGGCCTGCAGGCCTGTTTTCTCCCTTGCATCTATTTTCTCTGTCTGTTCCCACTGCCTCAATTGTTACCTGACCCAACTCTTTCCCAGAAGCTATGCTTTCATTCCTCCCCTCCCTCCTGCAGTACTTAACCCATGGTCTCTC
This sequence comes from Caretta caretta, assembly GCF_965140235.1. Lineage (NCBI taxonomy): Eukaryota > Metazoa > Chordata > Testudines > Cheloniidae > Caretta > Caretta caretta. Next base: position 69,701,148 of record NC_134206.1, on the reverse strand, counting down.
CTATCATGCCGCTGCCTGATCTCCCATTTGAGATACCATACTTGGAGATTTCTTTTGATGATGATGCCATTATTATTTTCCTCAACTCTGAATTCTGGCTGTCCTCCTTATACTTACTGCAATGCCACAAACAGCAGATGTAGCATCCAAAAAGGCTGCAGACATAACAGCTACGTGAAAGAAACAAGAGCTGACAGCAGTTGAGTGCTTTGACAGAACTACAGAGCCAATTGGTCCCAAACTTAAAGTGTTTCTCTTCACTCAGCCAAGGAATTAATGACCTATGATTGGGCTTGGCAGAATTCAAGTTTTGTTATGTAATTTCAACAGATATTATCAACGTTAATTTTTAAGCACTTTTTTTTCAATTTTTAACTTTTTAAAATTTCAGTTGTGATAAATTATGCATTTTAGGCATTTTTTCTATATATCAATTTACATTTTCACAGCTTCCACAGGATTTTCACAGGAAATTATGAGGGTTGGGGGGTGTCAGACAGTAACTGTTTAATGACAGGAGACATTATAGTTTTATAACCTTTGAAACACAAATTGTCAACATATATAAAGTAAATATCCTTAAACTCTAGTAAGATCTCAAGCAGCCTGTTACATTACATTACCTATATGTACATTTTTTTTAATCATCGATGGAAATATTTTTCCATCAGTTTGTGTATACAGTGAAATTGACATCTACCACTATTCCTTCCAAACCTACCTATGATACAGCATTGTACATACACATCCTGAACTATACTAGTGATGACTCCAAGGACTGGGGGGAGGGCATGAGCATAGAGTATATCGGGATGGCCAACCTGAGTGTGAGAAGGAGCCATAATTGACCAATGTACATTGCCAAAGACCCAAAGTAATACGTCAGCAGCCCCCACATCAGCTCCCCCCACACCCCACTCCCATCAGCTCCCCGCCACCCCGCTCCCTTCCGCCTAATGGCAGCCCCACCAATCAGTGCCTCCCGCTCCCTCCCTGTACCTCCCAATCAGCTGTTTCATGGCATGCAGGAGGCTCAGGTCAGGGGAGAAACGAGGGCATGGCAGGCTCAAAGGAGGGGGTGGGAAGAGGTGGAGTGGGGGCAGGGCCTGTGGCAGACCTAGCGGTTCAGCAGTGAGTACTCCCCAGCACATTGGAAAGTTGGCACCTGTAGCTCCAGCTCTGGAGTTGGTGCCTACACTAGGAGCCACATATTGACTTCTGAAGAGCCGCATGTGGCTCCGGAGCCACAGCTTGGCCACCCCGGAGTATATGGTCAGAAGATCACAATACACAGGCTAAGAATGACTAGAGATCTTTACAATAACAAAACTGACAGCAACTATACTGAATCCAAATGATATAAGATCTGATCTGTATAGTACAAATAAAAAAAAATCTGACACAATTTGGGGAATAGATTGCATTGTCTTTTATGAAAACCTGAAATTATATTATTTCTATTATAGGTATGTTTGTCTTTTTTCTTTTCTTTTTTTTTTTCATTTTTTAAAGTAAAACATAGTAGATAAAATACAGACTAAATGAATGTATCTGTTTGTCACTAAATTCAATCAATGCTTGAATAAGATTTCACAATAATTTTATACATTTCAACTACCCACTAGACACACAATCCCCATTGTAAAAATAAAAAGTTAAACACATTGTGTAAGGGCTGACACTGCAAATTTAAGTAATAAAATAAAGATAGAACCATAATAAAGTACAGTGTCTTTGTTTGGCTGCAGATGAATAAAGGCTGGTTTATGATTGGATTTGTCCCTTTTTATTTGTGATCTAAAAAGCTTTTTATTTTCTGTTCAGCTTCTTGTTCAACTATTGAGCATCTTGGCAGGGGATTAGACTAGATGACACTTGCTGTGATTCTATGATTTCAACATTAGTGAAGGGGAAAGAATCTGGTGGCTTGATCACATGATGAAAAAATAGCTAGAAACCATGCCATAATATTCGTATACATTATGGGCCTAATCCTATGCATTCAGTGTCAACTGAAGTCAATAGAAAGACTTCTGTTATCCAAGTCAATGCTCACTGAAGTCCCCAGGCATTATGGTCAGGGCTTTGGCTTGCCACTTTGCACTCCACGGCTGGTGGATTCTGGACCTAAAGTTCATGTAGCCTGCCACAGGAGGATCACCCCAATGTCGAGAAACCCTCTGGTTGTGTAGAGCTGGCAAAAAGACCTGGCTACTGCTCCCAGCTGCTGTGCTGACCCATTGGGGTGTCAACGTAGCCATGAGTGTGCTGCAAGAAGGATAGCGTAAACCCGGAGGACCTGGCCCAGAAACTGCAAGACTTTTGCTTTACACTGAGGTCACTGCTAACATCACACAAGATAAACTCACTCCCTCATACCTTCAAATAAAAATATTTCAAGTAATTCCATGCACCTCTTTGGTGTATTCCACTTCCAGTTCCAGTGGAAATCTCTTAGATGGTAGCCATTTTCTTCACACACAAGAACAAACCTTTCCCTATAAGTCCAATGTAGCTATAACCAGAATTTAAATTTGCACACTGCATGCGCCAAAACCATTTTGGTCTTTTGGGTCTTTCATTCTGCTGTAACAATCTCTCATAGTTTCCTTTATTTTTCACTTATGGTTGTGGCCCAATAATGTTGTTGATGGTTGTTAAGTGCTTACAGTGTATTTGATGCTGCACACAAACAGATACCAAAATAAAGCCCTCCCAGGAGACATTACAATCTAGACAGAGACACAGGAAGACAAGATACTCCAGAGAGATTTCCTTAAAGTTTTTCATTAAAGTTTTTCATTCCCCATTTTCCCCTCATGTTAATTTAAATATGAGATGATAATATATTAAAATCTGTTCAATATATCTAAATATACTGCTCACACACAGGCTCTAGCATTCAAAATTACTTCCAGCTGAGTTACATGAATGCTGTGGCCAGCCACTCATGCATTACATACAGAGTAACACCAGCAAAACTCCCAGTTTCAGCCCTTGACCCCCAGAAATGTGTGTCTTTTACTGCCAAGATCTGTTGGACAATGCAAGCTTATAGAAAGTCCATCATTTCATCAATGGAAAATGATATGCACAGACCCTCTCATCTCAAGTGGAGGTTCCCAAACACTTCAACCCAAACACACACTGGTTTGGATAAAACAATAAAACAAGTTTATTAACTACAGAAAGATAGATTTTAAGTGATTACAAATAATGAGGCATAAAGTCAGAATTGGTTACAAAGAAAATAGAAGATAATACGCAAACTAATACCTAACACAGCAAACTAAATGGATTCAAAGCAAAGGTTTTATCCCACCATATGCTTACAGCAATCTGTACTGACTGAAAAGCCTCCCAACCAGACCCCTCCCCCAGTTCAAAGGTGCTTCCTTTTTCTTTCAAGCATTGTAGCTGCCATGAGTAAAGATCAGGGGAGGGAGGAGAGAGGTGATATAGAGGCCTCTGTTTCTCATTTTTATACCCTTCTCTGCTCTTTGAGGATTATGTCCAGATGGGGTTCAGAAAACAGCCAGTCTGTTTACATGGAAACTCCCAGCTGTGTCTTTGCCAATATGTAACGTTCTAACTCACACCCTTCTTCCTGCCAAAGAATGGCCGCTTATTCAGGTGATAGTCCATGATAGTCCATTTGATTCTGCTGATACCTGGCCAGGATATTAGTGTTTCTTTTGTCTTGGACAACTAGTTTGGGCCTGCTTTTTTGACTTTGGAACATGTTACCACAGTGTTATATAATAGAATCTTATAACTGCATACAATGTTGATACACGTGGTTTATTGGGACAATAATGTTCAGCAGATCGTGAATTTTCAAACATTACCTCACAAGGCATATTGTGTATGAAATTTATAATAGTCTTGTAAAAATGGTGAACATGGGGTACAGACTTGTCAAATATATGTATTATACTTATCAACCCCTCCTGATCCCTCCTATCACACCCCCTCTAGTGCTCAGGTCTCTGGCTGTCCATGTTGGGGTGGAATTATGTGATTCTACCACTCTCAGTGCAGGCTCTAAATTGCAGTCCCATGGTTATCAATCATGATTTACTTCAGCAGATCTGACGCATGTCCAGACACTGCAATTCTGTTCCCTCTGGGACAATGGCTAGTAATTATGGACCAATCAGCCGCCTTAAAGCAAAGCATTATATATTCGGAACTAAAGCATTTAAGAGAAAACACATTTTAAAAACAATAAAACAGACTACACACATGTCTAGCCTACCAGGTGTTTAAACATATACCACCTGGGGAACCTGGTAAAACTAGCTCCTTAGAGACATTTTCACAGATTTCCTCTTTGTCAGCTTGTTTCACTGTCAGAGCTCACTAACAACTTCCTGAGCAGCCCATGACAATCCTCTTCGCAGGCATCAGGACACTTTTTAACTGGTTTACATTGCATTGATCTGGTAACTCCAAGCTTTGCAAAATAAGGTTTGGAACATGTTGGAGACAGGATCCTTGAAGCTAATAGCTTGCCCCTTTGTCTTTCAAAAGCGTTTGGGTGTTCTTTTTTGAGAAGCCATTACATCACCTTCATGCACAGACCCCACTGAATTCAAGCAGCATAGGCACAGAGTGAACATTCTACTACCCCCAATATAAGTTAGATCAATAGTCACATAGGAAATTTTAATAGCCCAATATGCAATAATTTGCCATCACTGACACTGTCACACACATTGTTCATAAAATGATAACATGTCAGTAATCATAATATTACATATCAGCTCCACATCTGTCACAACTTTAATATACACCTATTGTAGTACTAGCTCATGCTATTTTTTTCTGAACTTCTTCTCTTGTTTTATCAGCCATGAACTGTACATTGTAGTTACAGTAATATTGCTCAGAGGTAATGAGTAGATTTTATGTTTGTACTACATGTCATCTTTATAACTGAAAATCTTTCAAATGTTGTAATACTTTTAAAAGCATAAACAAGGACTAAAAAGGTCAGGTTAAACACCATCAAGAAAGGGTCTTCCTCAATAGCCCAAATAAATTACACTGTAGTGGACACATGACAAGAGAAAGGATTGGAACACTTCAAGAGGTTTGAAATCTCTGTTCAGTTTCTATAAGGAGTTGCATAAGAGTTTATCTGATCTTTTTGGCACCTCATATTCGTAGATAGGTAACTAAGTAACAGACATCAAAGAGATGTCCTCCCCACAGAGGGGCCTAGGCCTTCCCTGCTTAGATATCATCTCCAAAGTGGAAGACCCAGCAGCAACTCTTGGGCAGATTTAGGATTCAGAGCTCCCTCTGGCATATTTAGGGGACAGAGCTTGCTAAGCTTGCAGGGTTGGCCAACCGGTGGCTCCAGAGCCATATGCAGCTCTTCAGAAGTCAATATGTGGCTCCTTGTATAGGCACCAACTCTGGGGCTGGAGCTATAGGCGCCAACTTTCCAATGTGCCGGGGGGTACTCACAGCTCAACCTCTAGCTCTGTCACAGGCCCTGCCCCTACTCCACTCCTTCCCATCCCCTCCTCTGAGCCTCCCATGCCCTCACTCCTCCCCACCCAAGCCTCCTGCACGCCACAAAACAGCTGATCGGGAGGTGCGGGGAGGGAGAGGAAGGCGCTGATTGGCGGGGCTGCCAGTGGGTGGGAGGCGCTGGGAGTGGGGTGGGGGGGAGCTGATTTGGGGGCTGCTGACATATTACTGTGGCTCTTTAGCAATGTGTTTTGGTAAATTCTGGCTCCTTCTCAGGCTCAGGGTTGGCCACCCTGCTCTATTGCCTTTTCAGAGAAAGACTGGCCGGCCCATTCTTCCATCAAATCTCATCACATATCTTCCATGTTTGAGTAGCTTTCGAGCCCCGTTAAGGGCAATAAGAGTTTGTGAATGCAGCAGTGTTTTGTGTGACATCTTTCTCAACCACAGCATGTTTCAACATTATTAACAAGCTAGCCACTGCAGGACTCAGCAGAGCGTTTGTGGGTCCCACTCCTGAACTGAAAAATGCCTGCCCAAAAAGATGACCACCAGACTTTGGATTAAATGAATGGTTCAGCTGTCTGCTCTCTGAAAAGGCAGGAGTCTACTACTTGGTCTCTACCTCCAAAGGCAGTGTGAGGTAGGCAAGTGGGTGTAGGGAAGAATGGGGTGGTTGGACGTCTCCCATCTCCACATCTGAGGGAAAGAGATTGTGGGTTCCTTAACTGGATACGTCAGAATTTCCTAAAAGTTTAGTTCTAAAAATGAACAAAAGTTCAAGGAGAAAATGGTAGAATCGATTTTATCCAAACCAGTTTGCTCATCCCTCAGCAGGAGATTATAGATGTGGTTTTATTTTCATTATGAACTCTTGTCAATTAAAAAAAACAGCTTAGCTGGTGCTGGCCTGCCGAAGCTCCCAAAAGCTTGTTGGTTCCGCACTTGCAAAGCTTTAACTAATCTGGGCCCCAAAAGAGAAATGCAATTAACGTGGAAAACAACATTAAGTCTTTCTACCAGCTGCCTGCAAAATAAACATATGAGGTACAGCAGATGAGTTACTTAAAAGCTCCAACAAAACATAAATACAAATCTTCATGAATCATGCTCAGAATTCTTCAGAATTCATTATCTGTATGTATTAATCTTTAGTATGCATCCTCTTTCTCTGTACAAGACATCATGGCAAAAACCAGAACTTTTTCATATATAAACATATACAGTCTAATTCAGGACATTATTGCTTTGGATCTCTCTGAAATTAGAAGCAGATATGATGAGAATTTTATCACATCCTTCATTCATTTCTACAGTACATGTATATATATATTCAAAGCACTAATCTGCTCTCACCTACATGATGCAAAGGCAAAGGGATGTTTTTTCCTATAAAGTAAGTAGGTCTAATCCTGCTCCCATTAAAATTAATGGGAATGTAGCCATTCACTTCAATAGGAGTAAAATCAGTTCCTAACAGACCTATGCAAATTAGCTATCTATGCTGTCAGGAAAATACAGGTATAAATAGCTGAAAGAGCAGTATGTAGTAGAGTAAAAATATAGGACTAAATTTTGACCCGGCTAACATGACGGAGCAAGGGACATAATGGGGAGCATGGTGGGGAACAAAGCAGGAGAGGAAGCAGACTCCAGTGAGTTACTACTTCCCATCCCATCCCATCCCACTCCTCCCCTAGGTACAGGTGGACAGGAGAATGAAAAATAGGGTAGAAAATGGGCAGATCCTTGTCTCCACCCATGCCCACTTCACTAGGCAGAGTAGCTGTGCCGGTGCACTGGGCTGCACCAAAGATACACCCATTGCAGTTTACTCCCTCCCCAGCTGTAAAAGAACCAGGAGGGAGATTATGGCTCTGAACCACAATCTCCATCATGCATTGCCTGAGAGGCAGTGTTAAAAATTGCTACATCCTACCCAGGGTAGATCATCATTTCATCTAGCCAACAGAGATCAAGCTATTTCCTCATCTGTCTCCTTTGTCAAGCAAATTACCCCTGATGATAGGTCAGCATAAGTTCGCAAATTCAATTTGCCAACGTCTACAATAAAGACAAGTTGGGCCAGGCTCTTACCAGACAAAACACAGGCCTCTTAGCATGCAACAATACTTTCTATGCGTGCTCATTAAATATGTCTTTCCAACAATTCTGCCTCCTTGCTGCATCATTTATTTCTAATGAAATCATGAACACCCGCAACTCCCAGTGCAGATAATAGCAGTAAAAGTCAATCCACTCTTTGTGGGCCTCATAGAAGACAGACATCATTGTCATTTTAACACATTCAGAGTTGTGGTTTCTTGCATTAATGTATGTTGTAAAATAAGATTTTTATACTGCATAAAATATCAGATTTGTCATACAGAGTACTGAAAATTTACCATATACACTATTTTAATACTTTAAATGTACAAAGGCAAACTGTCATTTCAGGCCAGATGACTCCTTTGAAAAGCATTCTCTCTAGAGATTTTCTGGTTACACAGCACAGGTTGTTGTATTTTTCTCTCTGGTTCTTTTTATTATTAGAAACATTTGCATGAAAACAGGATCTTTGTTTTCGATAGTTCATCTGCTCATTCCTCCCTTGAGGTCATACTCTTCTGTTTACAAAATTATGCAAAAACCAACTGTGATGTCATAAAACAGAATATTTTAATTTCAAGTAAGAATAAGCCTCTTAAAAACAGAGATCCTCTTTCCATGCTGATGTCAATAAAAATGACTTAAAATACATGTTTATATAAACAAAATTCTACCTTAAAATGCACTTCAGACTTTTTCAGTCTTAAAAAGAAATATGAAATCTCTAAACAAGAAGCACTTTTACCTTGTAGTGCTTCATTTTTCACCCACTCTTTAACAGAGTAATGACTTTCTTCATTTGGGATGGTTCCCAAATATGCCAACCTCTCCCTGGCCCACCTTGAGGAAGAATTTTTTGAAAAATACACAACAAAACCAATGATATACCTCAGATATATCAATGATATTTTCATGCTCTGACATAAACTCCCTCAGAGATTTCCAACACAACTTCAACAATTGCCACCCATCCATCAAATACTCTCTGGAACAGTGGTTCTCAAAGCCGGTCGGCCGCTTGTTCAGGGAAAGCCCCTGGCAGGCCAGACCGGTTTGTTTACCTGCCGCGTCCGCAGGTTCGGCTGATCGCGGCTCCCACTGGCCGTGGTTCACCACTCCAGGCCAATGGGGTCTGCGGGAAGCGGCGCGGGCCAAGGGACGTGCTGGCCGCCCTTCCTGCAGCCCCCATTGGCCTGGAGCAGTGAACCATAGCCAGTGGGAGCCGCGATCGGCCGAACCTGCGGACACAGCACGTAAACAAACCGGTCCGGCACGCCAGGGGCTTTCCCTGAACAAGCGGCAGACCGGCTTTGAGAACCACTGCTCTAGAATGCTGCCACACCAGTATCAACTTCCTGAACACCACAATCAGCCTCAACAATGGAACCCTACAGGCAACCATATACAAGAAACCTACTGATCACCACACTTACCTTCACAGATACAGTAACCACCCCAAACACACCAAGAAATCTGTTATCGACAGCCTGGCACTTAGATACCACAGAATATGCTCCAAGGAGAAAGTCCAGGATACATACCTTAAAATACCACCTTTACCACAAGAGGACACTCCACCAGAGAAATAGATCACATCATGGAATGGGCCACCCAAATACTCTGAGAGAACCTGCTTCAATACAGAAATGAAACCCCCACCCACACATCCCTAATTTAAATCTACCACTCACACTGGAACCCATACAGGGTATCATCAAACAATTACAACAATTACATACTTGATGAGGACCACATCTTGAAAGAAATATTTCCTGAACCCCCTTTTCTGGTCTTCAAACAATACCCACAACCTCACCAAGGGTTTTTTCGCTTTCCTCTGCAGCATGGGGTATGGGTCACTTTTGGTTTAAACTAGTGTAAATGGTGGAATCTCTGTAATTTGAAGTCTTAAACCTGATTTGAGGACTTCAGTAACTCAGCCAGAGGTCAGGGGTCTATTACAGGAGTGAGTGGGAAAGGTTCTGTGACCTGCAATGTGCAGGAGGTCAGACTAGATGACCATGATGGTTCCTTCTGACTTTAAAGTCTATGAGTGAAGCTCCTCATCCAAAGTAATAGACCACATAGACCAAGACACACCAATTCAAATCAGCAGTAGGTCTTGCCAGAACAACAGTTGTAATACCTGCAGACATATTTGTACTGCTGTGATGATCAATACCTCCCACAATACCCCTTTCAGGATCTTACATATGCCTACCACAATCGTGGTGTACCTCATCCAGTGCATCAAATGCCCCAACAATTATGTGGGTGAAACCAGACAATCACTGCACTCTCAAATGAACACACATAGAAAAATGATAAAAGACACACAGAAAACTCTAGCACCTGTGGGCAAACATTTTTCACAAAACAGTTACTCCATATCTGACCTCTGAGCCCTTGTCCTCAAAGGAAACCTGCGCAACACCTTCAAAAGATGAGTCCAGGAGCTTAAATTCATAACTTTGCTAGACAAAAAAAAAATCATTGACTTAATAAGGATACTGGTTTGATGTCTCATTACAACAATCTTTAATGTACTAACTCTCTTTTGACCTATGACCGCAGGTGTTAATGGCCCACTTCACTTTGAACTGTTCCTTGTAACAGGTGGTAACTCCTATGCTTAACAATCTGTTCCACCTAAAATTTAGCTCAGGCACTCTAATTACCTTTCCCAGACTTGAAGAGCTCTGTGTAGCTCAAAAGATTGTCTCTGTTCCATCAACAGAAGTTGGTCCAATAAAAGATCCCATAATATTATCTGTATCCCATAATTTGCAGACCTTTTTTTCAAATACCCACAAACCCGAATCACCCACCTCGCTATCCGCCATCTCTGACAGAAGCGTGGAACCTGCACAGCTCTGCACTATTGTCATAAGCCCTGCAAGCACAGGGTGCACAATCCTGACATATTTTCAGAGCCACAGGAAGGAACAAATCAGTGAGGAACATGACAATTCCTTGGAGGACAGATTGCTGTGGGACATACGACCCAGTTCAAGGTTGTGAGGGGCATTAATGGAGCAACTGCAGATGGTGTGGTGCTGCTTATGGGCCTGAGAAATGAGCACTGACTAGTGGTATTGCACCTTAGGAAGGTTTGGGATGATGAGCAATGGCTGCAGAACTTTCAGCTGCTCAAGGCAACATTACTGGGTCTGTGCACTGAGCTCACCCCAGCCCTCCATCACAAGGACACCAAAATGAGAGCTGTCCTGACAGTTGAGAAGTGAGTGGCAATCGCACTGTAGAAACCTGTAACACCAGATTGCTAATCGTCAGTCAAAAGTCAATTTGGAGTTCAGAAATCCACCATGGTGGCCACTGGCATGAAAATGACCAGAGCAATTAATTTCCTTCTGCTACTCAGGAGTGTGACTCTCGGCAATGTGCAGGACATGATGGATGGAGTTAGAATCATAGAATATCAGGGTTGGAAGGGACCTCAGGAGGTCATCTAGTCCAACCCCCTGCTCAAGGCAGGACCAATCCCCAATTGGATTCCCAAACTGCAATGGAGCGACAGATGGCACGCATATTCCTATTTGGGCATTAGACCACCTTGTCACTATGTCAAAAGAAATGGCTAATTTTCCATCCAAGCATTGGTCAATCACTGGGGATGCTTCACTGATGTCAATGTGAGCTGGTCAGGGAAGGTGTGTGACACTTGTCTCTTTAAGAACACTGGACTGTTCAGAAAGCTGCAAGCAGGGCCTCTCTTACCCAAAAAGTGGATTACCATTCAAAATGTTGAAATGCCAATTGCAATTCGGGGACCCAGCCTAACCATTGCTTCCTTGGCTCATGAAGCCATCCACCAGCCATCTCGACAGCATCAAGGAATGATTCAGCTACCAGCTCAGCAGGTGCAGAATGACAGTTAAATGTGCTTTTGGTTGATTGAGGTAGGCTGGTGTTTGTACTCACATGATTGGATCTCAGTGAGAAAAAATACCCCGATGGTTATAGCTGCCTGCTGTGTCCTGCATAGTATCTGTGAAGTAAAGGGGGAAAAGTTTCTGCCAGGGTGGCGGTGGAGTGGCTGTCTGCTGAATTTGAACAGCCACATACATGGGCTATTATAAAAGCTCAGCATGGGAGCTATATGGCTCTGGGAGGCTTTGAAAGACCATTTTAACAGTGAGACACAGTAATGCATTTGTTTTACTGTGCTCTACCTGGCCCTGCTCTTTTGTGGACTGGTAGGAATCATCTGCTGTACGTGTAGGAATAAAACATAGACAATGCACTTATTAATTTTGTTTGTGAATGATCCGATGAGTTGTGCGACACCGTGCAGTTAAAGGAAATTGGTTGCTTTCAGAACTGCTGAGCACTTGGCAGCATCCTATGTGAATTGATAACAATGAATTATGTTCCAAACAACGAAACTTTATTGTGTAACAAAATCAGTGCAAAAAAAGTGCAATTTTAAAACAAATACATTCAAAACATAATAAAACTTGAATTAATTCACAGAACAAAACTTATAAAGGGGAAAGAGCATTCATATCAATTTAAGCTACAGCTACACCAACTGTGGCTTTCACAGTCCGTGTAGGTGAAGCTGTGATTGTCTTTAATGTCCCCTTGCGGAGCAGGTAGGGGTGCAGTGGCATTCCCAATATTGAGTACTCAAAGGGCTGCAGAGGGAGGCAAGCCCAGAATTGTTGAACCTGCAGGTCCATTAGAGTCTACAGCAGTGGGGGGCAACCTGCAGCCCATCAAGGTAATCTAATTGTGGGTCACAAGACATTTTGCTGACATTGACCGTCCTCAGGCATGGCCCCCCGCAGCTCCCAATGGCTGCGGTTCACCGTTCCCAGCCAATGAGAGCTGCGGGAAGCGGTGGGCCACAGAGACATGCTGGCTGCAGCTTCCCGCAGCTCCCATTGGCTAGGAACGGCAAACCGTGGCCACTGGGAGCTGCAGGGGGCCATGCCTGAAGATGGTCAACATCAGCAAAATGTCTTGCAGCCCGCAATCAGATTACCCTGATGGGCCACAGGCTGCCCACTACTGGTCGACAGCATCTGTATTTGCCGCCTGAGAATCCCCATTATATCCTTGTGCAACTCCCTCTCCTTTTCCTGTTGGGACTCCTGAACCTTTCTTCTCTCCAGGCTGCCTACAGTGTTCATCCTCCTGTGCTCATTGTCTGATGCAGCACTGACTTGCAGGATCTCACTGAACATGTCATCCCAAGACCTCTTCTTTCCCCTCCTTATTTGGCTCAGGCATTCCACAGGTGTGCAGGGAGAGACCCTGAAGACCTCAATGTCATCAGCTGCAGATATAATGCACAGAGGTACCATTGTCAGCATATTCACTATGGAAAACAAAACTTAAGATGCTGAACTTGCTCCCCTTCTCGCTTGTGCTTGGGTTTGATTATGCACACTGTCAGTCACAGCTGTGGTGAGTATGGCCCGCTGAGGGTGAGGGAAATGAGGAAGGAGTTGCTCTGTTGCATGATTCTAGTAGTATAGGGCAATGGCACTGAATACTGACACCATTTTCTACAGGGATTGTTAATTTTAGCTGATATATCACTCTTGAGGGTAACAAAGGCACAGAGAGGACAGCTGCTGCTGGCGTCCTGAAACCGCCTGAGCCTGTATGCTGTTAGCCTGTGTACTGCAATGAGGCTTGCCGAAGTTATCACTGATTGGCATAGAAAAGTGTTCTGCTGTGGAGGAAGAAATAAGGCTGCCATCTCTAGAAACCTGCAGCAGAATATTGCAGAGTGCCTCCATGAAAATTTCATCGAGATCTCTGAGGAGGATTCAATGACATCCCTGTGTACATAAACAAACTGCTCTGCGTGCCCACCCCCCACCTATTTCTAGAGGGGAAAGAAAAGCACAGAGGAACTCTACCTCTCCTGGTTGCACCACTACCTATTCTAGCAGGAGTAAATTAATGAAAAGTCAAAAGCCGTATCCTACTATTTGGGGCGGGGGGGGTGCATCTTTGAAATGAAAAATGTATGTACATACTGTGACAAAGTTCCTTCTCTGCCTTGGTGGGTCCTGTGCTTATTGGCGGATTTGCTCACCTCAGAGATTCACAGCAGCCCTCAGTTTCGCCAGTTTTGCTAGTGGCTCAAACCTGCCGTTGACTCAGCTAACCTCATCACTGGCCAGCATGGGGAAATGGAAAGAGAACAATCCCCTCAGTCTCTGCTGGTCCACCTAGTAGGTCGGGACAGGCCAGGGACCTTCCCCTCTGGTGGGACCCCCTGTATCCAATAGGGAGTTGGGAGGATGGGGGAAACCAGGGCCCACCCTCTACTCCGGGTTCCAGCCCGGACCTGTGGATCACAGCTGTCTACAGTGTTTCTTGTAACACCTGTGTGACAGCTACAACTCCCTGGTCTACTTTCACATGGCCTCCTCCAAACACCTTCTGTATCCTCACCACAGGACCTTCCTCCTGATGCCAGATAGCATTTGTACTCCCCAGTCCTCCAGCAGCATGCCCTCTCACTCTCAGCTCCTTGCGCACTCCTCCCTGACTGAAGTGAGGTCCTTTTTAAACCAGGTGCCCTAATTAGCCTGCCGGTCTTAATTGATTCTAGCAGCTTCTTAATTGGCTCCAGGTGTCCTAATTAGCCCGTCTGCCTTAATTGGTTCTAGCAAGTTCCTGATTGTTCTGAAACCGCCCCTTTTACCTTACCCAGGGAAAAGGGACCTGCTTAACCTGGGGCTAATGTATCTGCCTTCTATCACTCTCCTGTAGCCATCTGGCCAGACCCTTTCACAATACTTACCCATGGTTCCTTCCTCTGCATTGGGCTTGCCTGTGCTTCACTGGCAGGAATGCGGTGGAGTCAAAAACCAGTTCTGGCTCGCTGCACAGCTAGATCCCTGTTACCTATCCCACAGATTCCTCTTCCTCATCCACCACCTCCTCCTCCTCTTCCTCACTGTTCGTGGCAGGGGCCTGTGACTCAAGCTTCTCTGAGGTATCCACAGTGCTTTGGGGCGTGGCTGTGCGGTCTCCATCAAATAGGACATGCAGCTCATTGTAAAGGTGACATGTCTGCAGCCACAGCTCTTTGGCTTTCATGTGGCACTGCTGCTGGTCCCTATCATGCCCCTTCTCTGGTATCCCCTGAGCAATCTGCTTCTAGATGTTGACATTTCTGTGGCTGTTTCAGAGCTATGCCTGCACAGCCTCTTCTCCCTACAGGCCCAGGCGATCCAATATATCCCATCTACTACAGGCAGGAATGCATCTGGAGTGTGTAGCTAGCATGGTCAGCTGGGCAGTTTCACTTAACAATGGAGAGCTGCTAGAGGTGCTCGCCAAATCAGGCAATCAGGAAAAGAAATTCCAAAAATTCATGGGGCTTTAAAGGGGAGTTGGGGCTTCCACTCTCCTTGATCCCTGGGCAGTGAAGTTCACAATGGTGACCAGAGCAGTCAGTATGGGGCATTGTGGGACAGCTGCATTGACCTAAGTGCATTGACCATAGTTCTATTCCACTCAGGGAATAGCATTACTATGTTGGCATAACGAGGCACTTACATCGGTGTGCATAACCAGGTCGACGCAAGCTGCCTTGCATCAACCTAACTTTGAAGTATAGACCAGGCCTGAATACAATTCCCAGACCTGAAAAGGAGCTCTGTTTAAGATCGAAAGCTCATCCCTTTCCCCAACAGAAGTTGATCCAATAGAAGATATTATCTCACCCACCTTGTGCTTAAAGTTAGGCAGGTGCTTAAGATCCTGGTTGAACTGGGGTAAATTCTATTCCCTGAGTACAGAGATGCTAACATCTCATCAGCTGTGTAAACAAGTGCCAGTGTTCAAAATAGAGACCAGATTGAGGCCCTTCGAAAACATGACCTATTATTTTTATAATAGGAGTTACTTAACTTTTTGAGAGACACTACTATCAGTATTACTTGTGGTCATTGTTCAACCATGAAAGACTCAGGGAAGTTTACGGAATAGGATTAACCTAACATTATTAAATCAACCTGCTAACCTGCCTAAGTCCACTTTTCCATTCAGCATCTTTATAACCCTCTTGCTTTTTGTGGCTGGGTGTATTTTCCATTTTGTACTCTGACAGCCCTTAGCCATTGTGTCTATTTATTTGGGAGCTATTTTATAGCATAATATTTTGATTTTAGAATTATGATTTTTATTATCAGATAGACTTTGTATGACCAGTTGTCAGAAGAATTAAAATATAATGGGGATAGTTATAGGTACTGATCTTCTCAGTCACCCCCTGTGACACCCACAACACTCCTATAACTTAACTCAATACTTTCAAAGACTTTGAAAGCTAATAAACATTTCCTCATCCTCATGATTTATTTGTTTGCACTATTTAAAATTACTAGCGACCATAAAGGATAACCCTTCATCCTCCATACTGCCATGACCTTTCTGAATGAGGACTGCCATAAAAAAACCCAACACTGCAGCATTTCAAATCTTTATGACACTGTCTGACTGACTGTTCTTTCAACAGCTTGCTGGTTTTCTAATGATCCCTCTTTCTGCTTTATTTCTCCAAACCCATTTATTTTCAGGTCTATACTATCTTCCAAGGGCATATACTTTCTCTCTGTACAATTTTCCTCTTTCCAATGATTGAATAAAATTCTAATAATAGGCTTTAAATAAAGTGATTTTTTTAAATAATATTGGTACATATACAAATATTTTCACTATCAGGAAGACAACAAGTACAGTACTGCCAACATTACTGCCCCACTTAATGTTCAGACATTGAATCACTGAATAATAATGTACGTGATATTTCAGTTATGATATAGAAATTCATGATTGTTCATCAGCAGTGTTATTATATAATATTTATAATTAACTAAGGGGAGAATCTGGTATCATGTATGTTAAACAACTTGCTAAAGATATTTAGATATAACACTGAAAGTCAATGCAGCACACAGGCAGGCAAACAAACCACCAAAATAACTTCCTTCGAATGACAAGAAAAAATGTAGGTGAGGCCAAAGTTTGATAGTATTTCAAAACATAGTGCTGCCTACTTATGGAAGCATTGGCTACATTTATTACTAGTTGTACACACATATATCAACCAACTTCTTGTGCCTAATCCTGCAAACACTTATGCATATGCTTAACTTTACATATGTGAATAGTCCCAATGAAGGCAAGTATTAAGGCAAATAAATATTGGTGAGATTATTTACATCAGAAATGCTCCCACTACCACACTGAAAGGCTCTTTGATCCCAATCCTATATCATTAAAGCCAATGGGAGTTTTGCCATTGACTTCACTGAGTGCAGGATCAAGGTGTTTGTAAATTAGTAGGTGAAAGGGGAAGGAAGAAGTAAGGATGTTGCAGGAAAACACTCTTGTCTTGTCTATCGAGACCGTAAGCTCTTTAGGAAAGGGAAGTCTGTTACTACATGATTGTAGCATCTAGCACAATGGGGCCCTGACTTCTGCTGAGGCATTTAAGCATTACTGTAATGCAAACAAACAAAATAATAAGTCAATAGCAAAATGTGCTTTAAAATTAAAATAGCAAATGAGCATCAGAAACAAGTGACTGGGGTACAAGACACAAGTAATGTTGGGCAAAAAGTTGTGTGGGCAATGTTGCATGTACGTAACTGGAGGCCAAATTGAGTCCCTTTACATATTCAATCCCTAGTTTCACACACAATCTGAGTAACTCAAGGATGTTCTTACTATATCCCTCATTAGTTCTTCACCCCATTCCCCCACACCAATCATTTGTGTGTATGTTAAACAACTTGCTAAATTTACAATTTTTATTTTAAGCTCTTTAGGACAGGGACTGTGTCTTATATGTTCTGCAAATCATCTAGCACACCTCTACATGCTGTAATAAAGAACAGGAGATTTCCAGAGGCACACAGGGCAGTTAGTCACCTAAATCCCATTGATTTTTCCCTTTGTGCCTATGAATGTCTCCCACAATAATAAGAACAATATTTTCTGAAATATTAAATAAAATGCCTGTTTTAGAATGTAAAATGATTATAGGTCCAAGTATAGCTTAAAATATCATCAGTTATGAATACAGTATGCAAGCAGATTAAGGGTGTATATATGGTTATGTGTATGACTTGAGCCTTGTTTTCGAAAAGAGTTCCCCTCCATCTCTGTTCTCCATTCTGCATGTAAACATCATGACTAGAGCAGAGTGAAAACTCACAAGTTCCATCCTGTGCACAATTCCAACATGTGTTTTCATCCCAAATAGGATGAAAAGTTGAAATATCAACTTTTGGCTGAATGAAAGATTCCAGCAAATTTAGTGCAAAAATGTTGCACCGTTTCATTTTGACACTTCAGATCAAAACATTTCAACATTCACAAAATCAGCGTGTTTCAATTTAATTTGTTGAACTGATCCAAAACGCTTCATTTTGAGTCAGTTCAACATTAAACTGCCTTTACCCATCATGGCACATTTCCCTATGGGAGTTGTCACTTGTGAGCCTGATATGTCCTGTGAACAAGTAGCCTCCTCTTGGATGCCTCCTTAATGCCCTAGGACAGCTCTGCAAGCAGCCCCTCGCCTTAGTTTCTCCTTGTGGTTCCTCAATAAATTCAAAAAGAGGCTTTTACATGTCCAATAACAACAGCCCTCCTGGGTTAAAGTCCAAAATTAAACACAAAAAAATCTTCCTTCTAGATTTACACTGGGCATAGCCCTAAACTCCCCTGGTGTCTCAGGGCTTTCCTGCTTTAGCAATCTACTCTCAGCTCTTCTCAGCTGGGGAAACTACCCCAATCTCAGGATCTTCCCTGCAGAAGCTTTTCACACTCTCTGCAGCCTCCTGGGCAGCAGCTCCTGCTGCTGCCCTCCCTGCAGCTTCCTAATACTCTTTATAGGGAATCACCTAGACCCTAACCCAACCCAACCCACCCCATTCTACCCTATGGTCCAAGCTCCCTGGCCAGACTACTTCACCTATAATGCACCCAAGGTCATGTGGCTCCCATGAGCACCATGCAGCATCTCAGGCTGGTGTCTATGTTGCATTATGGGAGATGTAGTCATCCTGGAAGCCTACTGCAGGAGAGAATTGGTACCAGACCTACAACTCCTGTGAGGCAATGCACTGTTAGGGAAATGCAGTTTAATGTTTTGTTGAACTGATTCAAGACTAAATGTTGTGAGGCCATTCACAAAATAAAATATTCCATTTTGGGGTCCAATCAATCCAATTCAGTTAGATTTTCCTCATGGAAAATTGAAAAAGTTTAGCAAAATTAAAAGTTCCTACTTAAAATTTTGATTTTTCAAAAACTGCTTTTCTGCCAAAAAAAAATCATTCAGATGGAAAATTCCCAACCAGCTCTAATCATCACATTATAATATAAACAACATGATATTGTGATGCTAGTGCCATAATGGTATGACATCACAATAGAAAGTTACCACTGTCACTGATCCAGGACCTTTAGATGCATAATGTGTCCAAGACACCTTACTTCCCATAAGTTCATCATTAAAACGTGAGAGAGTGCATATGCAGAGTAGCCCATTACAGCTATCAGATTTAATGGGTCCCACTAAAAGCCTTGCAGAGTGGGGACCGGAGGAACTGATCCTAACATTGTAAAGTATTAATAATGAATATGTTTCATTTCATCTAAGTTACTTATGATGTGACAAGCAATGGGTGCCTGAGGTAAGGAGTTAAGAGACTTTCTTATGACTTCGGTGTGATGTTCAAAATAATGCTAAACAAACCTGTAGCATTTTCTATTTAATGAATGAACAAACAAGAAAAGCCATCTGGGACTTCCAAGTGCCATATGAAATATCACTGTGAAGAGTACCATTAGTGTAATTATTTTGTTACTTGTCAGAGTAAAGTTGCTCTACTTAGTGCTTTCTTTCCTCATGATCAGGGGGTTTTGCCACGTTTACTCTTATAAACTATGTGGTTTCATTCATTATTTTTATATGTCGCTGTGATATGGATTGATGCGCTCACAGTCAAGTACTGCCAAAGGCATAGAGCCTGACTTTCAGTCAGTAAGTATACACCTACACACAGGTATACCTGTAAATGCACTTCTAGATATGTGTCCATATGAGAGGTGTCTTGTCTTGCTCTATGTGCACTGGGCTTTTGGCCTGTTTATCCAGTGGTGCACTGTCACAGGGTGGCTGGCCCCTATAAAAGAAGCAGTTCCAGCTCCCTTGTGCCAGAATATATGCTCTTGCTTCAGCCAATTAACAGGGCAGGGGCAGCACCTGGGGGGCTATAAAAGACCAGGAAAGAGAGACCTGGTGAGTTAAGGAGCCAGAGTCAGGAGACTGGAGTAAGTCTCCAAGAAAAAATGGAGAGAAGAAATCTCTCTGCAGGCCTTCCCTGGAAAAAGGATGGAATTATCAGGAAGCCAGCAGTGGTCTAGCCTGTTTACTTTCAGGAGCCAGAGACAGTGCTGGGAGGCTGAAAGGGGCTGAGGCCTGGGAGAAGCAGAGGAAGATGCCTGATGACTCTTGACACTGGACAGCTGAAGCCAATGGGCCAGCCAGAGTGTGAGGAGGGATGCCGGGGCAGGGATGGAGAGCCAGAGTGTGGTGAGTGAAGCTGGAGCTCTATTTGATATATGGCTTGGATTACAGTGATTGGACTTGTAATGTGCCTGGGGTTTTCCCTTGTAATAAATAAATCCCACAAGAACTATGTTTATACTTGGACTATCTCTGTGACTCTGAAAGAGGGCAAGGGACATGTCATGTCTATCATGAGGCAGCTGAACACTCCGGGGGAAGAGAGGGCTGCTCTATGACACGCACCTGCAAATAAGGAACACAGAGGCACAATATGGTTCAAGTGTCCACCTCCACATCTACTGAAAATCAAACACTGGGGGAATATTTTAGTCATTCTTAAATATGCTACACAGTAGCGCTAAGTCACATGAACTAAACTTGCCAGGCAAAATTCTGTTCTTAGATGCACCCATGACCAATGAGGTCAACAGGGCTAGATGGATATAACATAGAAGAATCTGGACCATTGTTTGTAAAAAAAAAAAAAAAAAAAAAAAAAAGAGTCCACATTCTCTCACAATCCACTAACACTTAGGATATTTCAATACTCCAAAGAAAAATATGTCACTATGTGTTTTGCATTCACACTGCAATTACATTTGCACTGCAATGGCATCCACACAGCATTCCTAAAGCCCTGTCACACCAAGGACTGGGCTCCGCATAAAATTTGAGAAGGAGTCTCTGGGAGCTGTCTTTTCTATGATTACCTCAAAGTCCTGGTCATGAGTCTGGTTGTGATATTCCTATGACATTATAGGACTTGTATGTACAAGTCAATCCACACTTGTAAAGTGTATCTGTGTGTGCACTTTAACCATCACAAGAATTTTACCAGAAATGCTTGAGATTAAAAAGAAATATTAAATTAGCTGTCTGAGGACTAATTTCTGTTCTCTAATAAGTAGATTATCATGTATCTTATAAACCAGGTACTGCTCAGGCTGAGCAATTGAATTCTTTCCATTTTTCCTTTTCCTCTATGACTTCATGTAGATACTAGTGTCCTTGCAAAATTCAGGAGTCACCGCATGTACAGAGAGAGCTGGTCCTGGGCCACAGCACCAGGAGAACCACAGCAGTTTATTTAATATTCTGGATGCATCATTCTAAAAATTGAGGGCATGTTTTAAAAATTCCACCTTGCAATCATTTGTCATGCATGTGATCTAGCCCCTCAAAGCCTCCCCCATAGCAAGTCTTACTAATGGTGGTGCTCAAGATGAACATACACTAATGTTTTAAATTATTTTTTTCATATACAAGGTCTAGCTACAGACTACAGCCAAGGTAAATCTCTGTTCA
The DNA here is from genome assembly GCF_965140235.1 of Caretta caretta. NCBI lineage: Eukaryota > Metazoa > Chordata > Testudines > Cheloniidae > Caretta > Caretta caretta. The sequence goes on along the minus strand of NC_134206.1, from coordinate 69,679,676 downwards.
GCTCTGCTGAAATGGGAGTCAATATGCCCCCTTTGAAACCATGGATGACTCATCTTGTTTTTGATGAGAGGTTATAAGACTGTGTGGCATGCCAGTGTGAACCAAAATTAAAATATATACTAATGTATGGCTTAGATACTAATGTGGTATGACTTATTGCAGAACATCTCAAGAACAAGAGGATCTCCATTCATATTCTGCTCTTAAAGGATCAGGAAACTAGCTTTCCTTAAGCAAAGTCCAAAGGGGTGTTTTTCTTAATCCAAATCCCAAAAGTAAGTCCACATTGTCACTCAGCTCACCAGTATTTCCTCAGCTCCACTCTTCTCCTATACTCCTGTGGCCCATGATGGCAGGCTCCTTGCTCCTCACAGAAACACTCTTTTCTAGGGTGACTCATTAATTGCCTCCACCTGGTCGGTCCTGTTATTATTTCATCACCACACTCACCGCAGGTAGCTGCACTCTTTCTCCTAATCATATGAAGAGAGTGAAGGCTCTCCTTCTCATTTTCTAGATGATGTCTATGAAGCCCAGCACAGACTCATACTAAAACATGACTTGTCTCTTTCAGAGGACAGACAAAGTTAAATATGTTTCTGCATGAATGTGAGAAATTCATATAAAGGATGATGAGCGTCTTTTTCCATTTTAGTAGTCATTCCTCCATTTCAATAGCATTTGGTGCCCAGCCTTGCTCCTGTTGAAGTCCTTGAAAAAAACTCCTAGGGATAAATGATTTTAAAGAAGCCTCTAGTATTGGTGCCTCAAATTCTGGGTGCCCAACTTGAAACATATTCAAGGGTCCTGAGCACCCACAACGACAGCTAAACTAAGATTCTGCACAGTGTTTTCACACTTTCCTTTTTGTCAGCCTGAGGAAAGTACCATTTCCTATTAAACATGCAGGTGAGAGCTTATTGGGAAGTCATCATGGGCTAGACCTTAGGGCATGGAATTTGCCAATTCGACAGCACTTGTTTCTGAGTTTGTGGTGCCATAAGGAACCAAGGATCAAAAGTCTGATGTACCACAACACTCTTAGCATGCCCACCAGGGCTTCATGCACGCTTGATAACTTCCCATGTATCAAGATGAGACTATAGCCATGAATGTGGCTGTGTAACAACTCTGGAGACCACAGCACCTGCAGAGGTCTGAGAGACTAGAACTTGCTGTGATGTAAACACATTGAAGCATATTGTATATCTGACTGATTTTGAAATGTTGGTAACTTGCAGATGAGTTTCTGTTGCATTTACTTCTGCTCAAGACTTGTGTGCTTATTTGCATTTTGATATGCTTTGAGTCAGGGATGAGGCCACAGTAAGCAAATCTGGAATTACAGTCTCTTTAAAACGAGAAGATGAAATGCATTGAACACCTACACGTGTAATCTGGAAAAATAATGCTGCAGAGTGTGTTCAGACTACTACCGATTGTGTTTACATATTAAGTAGCCTTTCAACATGACACTACAATGATGTGAAGGGCAATTCAAGCCCTTTCTAAACTCCTTCCGTGCTCAGTAGGAATCGTGAGATACAGAAATGGCCCTTCAGAGGGTTATGTATACGATGTATGAATATTCAAAATATTCGGCTGAAACTAGATTTAAGAGGCAGGGTGGCACTTCAAGAAAAATAAAGCAAAACTTAGTTGAGCAAGAAAGGTCTTAACAAGGATATTTGTCTTCTGGGAGAATATTAGATCTATTGTAAGGACAAGAAAATGGGAAGTTAGAAGAGCTATTTTTGATCACATTTGTTAAAGATTATTAAGCCTTTTGTGGTACCCCAAGAGTCCTTGGTGTCTTTGCTTTTGAAAATCAAGATGAATGAGAAAAAACGGTCTTGGCTGGCTCAAAACTGTCATCCAAAACAGAATTTTTGGTTTATTTGCTGATATGAAACACACTCAAAAGTACTTATTAAGCTTTCCAACACTAATTTATCCTTGCCTATATGAATTTTACATCTTATAATCTTTCCATACTTGATCACATGTAAGCTACCTGGCAAATGCATGTGATCAGTTGAGACTGTTGAACTAGCCTGGCAAACCAGTAGCTGTGTTGCACATGGCCATGCAGGAAGCTAGAGTTTAATTCTTTATCCCAGATTCTTACTCTCTAGACTGTCACAGACTGCATTGTTAAGGCATAGTTAGGTCCTGGGGAAGAGGAAGTTGACAGTGACCACTGCAGAACAACACATCCCAAACTTTAGGAACTGGTGTCCCCCCACCCACTGCACCCAACTAAGAAATGTTTCATTATACCCTCTCCCTACACGTTTTAAAATGTATTTATTTTTAAAATTAAGATCGAATTTTTTTCTAAAATATATGCCTTAGGTCAAACGGACATTAATTTAGGGAAGTCCTGTGGCCTGTGTTATGCAGGAAGTGTCAGACTAGATCTGAATGGTCCCTTCTGGCCATGAATCTATAAACATTTAATCCTAGCCTCAAGTCATTATGGCTATAACCATACCAGGAATAACAGCAAATAGTGAAGTTTTGAAAAACAAATTTTATAGAGGGTGTGACCATGCCTGGTGTGGGTCACAGCTGAGAATGCCAAATTCAGGACAGACTAATAAAAAACAGAGTAGTTACCCCCCAAACTAGTAGTGTTTCTAACATTAGAGTTCACCAAATCAATAGCAAAAGTGAGCTCCTGTATCAACTTACTGGTTATCAGAAAGACAAAATACAGTCCCCATTGGCCCACAGCCCCCATTGGCCAGGCACAGAGAACCGCAGCCAGTGGGAGCCGTGATTGGCCGAACCTGCAGATGCAGCGGGTAAATAAATCGGCCAGGGTCTTTCCCTGAACAAGCGGCATCCCAAGTTTGGGAAACACTGTCATATAGAGTTCTTCTAATCCCAAAGGATCAGTCACTTCCCCAGGTCAATATATAGTTCAGATCTTACCCAACAATCCTGCTTGTAGCCAATCCTTTAGTAGCTAAAAACTAAAGGTTTTATTTATATAAAAAGAAAATAAAAGCATTATTAATTGGTTAAAGGACTCATACATTACAACTGATTTCAGAATTTGCAGGTCAGGAAAATAGCAGTGATGTTAAATCGGCTATTTTGTAATAAGTGTCTGTGGTTCAAAAATTACATTGGGGGTCATCACTTCATTGTTCAAAGCTCTTCTTTGTTAAAAAATCATGTCCAGAAATCTGGAGCTGGAATGAAGACAAAGAGGTGATGTCACAGTTTCCTTTTATACTTTCAGCCCAAGTGCATGGAAAGATAGATCACATGTTCTTATCACATGTCCTTACATGCCTTGCTGAATCAGTGCTCTCTGAAATGTCTCCAGGAGGGGCTCATTGGGCAAGCCAATTGTCCTTAATGGGCCATCAACTGGCTTGCTAGCCTTGATGCAAATCCGACTTGGGGTGTCACCCAAGAAAACAATATGTTTGAGATACAAAATCATAGCCAACATTCATAACTTCATATACAAAGATGATACATGGATTTAAACAGGATAATACTTAGCAGTTTGTAACTTTTCCATTGATACCTTACATTGTTACCAGGGGGTTTTAGAACCCCCAACAGGGGCAACTTAACTATTTCACTCCAGGCAGTGTAAGGAATAAATCAACAGGAACACAGCACTTCCGTCTGATAAGATTCATGCAAGTAAGCATGCTCTTGTTTAGTAGATTTAAGTTTATTAGATTTAAGCACACACAAACATAAGCAATAGGATTAGAACTCCCAGATATTTACCTAACATCTGGAATGGTACTAAGTAATTAACAGCAGGTTTGCAGCGGCCAGTTGCTCACCCACCGTGGAAAAAGGATGTCAGGAAAAACGTCTTTCAAGATGGCTTCAGAGGACTGCTCCAAAGTACACGCTATTAGCTAACCTTTTATAACTAACTTCTACAAAAGATATAGGTCATAATGACTCCTATTATATCATCACTTTTCTAACTTTCAATAAACTTTGAATATCAGAGGCCTCTAGACTCAAGGTTTCTCAACCACCAAGGTTTTCAGACTCAGATGTTTACATGTTTATCCCCTCCTCCCATTCTGATTAGCAGAAACTGCCAGCTAGATTTGACCTTGCTTCTGAAAGCCTGTCTCCAAATTAACGCTTAACTATGTGATATTCTATTTCATTACTTCAGGGTGGCCGAATGCACATAATATGGTTGCAATTAGCTTGATCACATACTGGGATACACGCTTCAAAAATCCAGGGCAACAACATAACATATTTTAAACAAGGTTTATTGTAATTTTGTAACAGTGATGATTGTATTAGTTTAACTAGTTCTCTTCCTTTTTATATAGCATCTCAGAAGGACAACACTTTAGCATGTACTAACAATTCAATGTAATGAATGAGTCTATCCTACTGCTAAGAGATATTCCACATAAAGGTGAATTTGGGGAAATACACAGTAATCTTATGTCATTTTCAATCAAGAGATGATGGAGATGTTTTAGTTGTATCGCCACTGGGATAAAAGAGAGTCTCACAGAAATACAAAGATGAAAATACGATGAGAACTTCTTGGGAACTCCTTCAGAGACAGTCAAAATCTGCTGAGCTCCTGTCTAAGAGAAAGTCAGCCCTGGATATTGACACAGGAAAGGTCTATTAATTTGTCTTATAATGACTCATTCAGTGCTGCAGAGTCAACTGCAGCTTGGATGAATGGATGTGCGATTCATCTATTTTCTCTCTGTGGGTTGTCAGAAAAATTGTCCTGCAACCGAGTCTGAAGGTGCATCAGTTGCTGACTTATGAGTTTGTGATGGTTCCCAACCAACTCCTGCTTTTGGCAGCTTACACAGCCTTGAGAGAAACTGAGGAATTAACTCAGGGTAAGGACATCACAATTCACACTCCTCTTCCAATCATTAAACCTATATTGGCAGGGAAAGAGTTACCACCTGTTGTAGCACAAAAATTGACTATCCAAAGATGGGCACTTTACATACACCACAGGGTAGGTAGTGCAGACACTGCACAGAACCCCACTATGATTCAGGAATCCCTATGGAAAGTAGGAATGCCTGATGAATACCACCTACCTCCGATGGCCAAGGATGTTTGGTGAGGTGCCAGCTATGCCCGTTTTATACCATCCGTGACTTTAACCGCTAGGACACACTGTCCCTTCGTGGCGGGCAGCCCAGGCTAGGCTGACGGATGCCCCAAGGTCCTAAACACCCGTGACTTTAACTGCTAGAGCTCAGAGCTCCTTCGCAGTGGGCAGTCAACACTGACTGACAGGTGCCCCAATGGCAGCACTAAGAGCCTCTCCACACCCGTGACTTTAACTGCTAGAGCTCAGAGCTCCTTCGCAGCGGGCAGCCAGGATTGACTGACAGGCGCCCCAAGAGTTTGCCCCCGTGGAGGCGGCACAACTCAACGCTAGGCTCTTAGTACTCTCACCTAATGGCCAGGCTTTATAGCCAAAACGGCTGAGGTACTTTAATTGTGTTGGCTGCTTTACAATAAACCAGAGAAACAAGTCAGGCTTATGCACAAATGGTTACCAAAATTTATTAAACTAGATTCTAGTCATGTGGTTACAAAATTGCTAGTGCCTACTTATTTAAATGTAGAGATGTTACACACACAAACAAGTTACAAAACTGAAGCCACAATCCCAAAGAAAGAAAACAAAGTATAGAGCTCTATTTCAAAATATGTGTACACTAAAGATAGGAGATCAGGTGTGGGTGCTTCTTACCCTCCTTGCATCTCTCGATTCCAGCGGTGCCAAGCCAGGATCGGTCACTCAATTCCGCGGAAAGACGAATAAAGGACAAGGCTTAGGGACCCTCTTAGCTGCAGAAGCCTTGGGAGGCTGTCACTTATCTGACCAGCAAATAGATAGTGAAAAGCACTCAAAAATCATGGTGCTGTAGGTCCCATACTTATACCTCTGTACTCCTTTATTCTCTTTCTCCTTTCTTATGCCAAATTGGGGCTGGTCTGTCGGGGTGACGCCAGCTCTCGCAAGAGTAGTTTACACTTGCAAGGGAGAGAAACAATAAGTGTCGACTACTGGACATTCCTTTTATCAGGGTAAATATTTTCCCACCTAGGATGTTGGTGTGTGTGCATCACGCTATTTAGTAGGGGCTAAGAGCCATGTCTGTCACAGCTTCTCTGTCTGCTGGGAGCCTAATTGTTGTATATGTTCCCAGAGGCACATTGGAGCAGCACACCTGGGCTTCTCACAGCTTCAAAGGCTGTGCTGGAATTGATGTTAAGTGCCCTGTTGTTTTGGCTCCCTTGTGTTCCCAGCAATGCTGGTCTGAGAGGGGGGGCTGGCTGTCTAGTTACAGTGCTGCAGAGTCAACTGCAGCTTGGATGAATGGATGTGCGATTCATCTATTTTCTCTCTGTGGGTTGTCAGAAAAATTGTCCTGCAACCGAGTCTGAAGGTGCATCAGTTGCTGACTTATGAGTTTGTGATGGTTCCCAACCAACTCCTCAGTTTCCCTCAAAATCTTAAAGAGGAGGAAATTCCTCTTTGTGCCTGAGAAAGATCAATTTCACAGTTTTCTGATTAACGTTTCTACCCAGTCATGTGTGGCCAGAACATTCATATTTTGCCTCTGGAGAGAAAAGTTCAGCTCATTGAGATGTCAGAAAGATAGACTAGGCACACCACACAAAATGAAGTACTGAAGCCATCATCAGCAAGGGGCGATTGCTGATCATTCAGGAAAACATACACTCCTCCTGTCTCAGAGAGTCAAGTTAACACTTTACTTGATGACAGACACCTCACCTCATTGTGAAAGATAAGTTACTGGTGAAAGGAACCCATAGCATAATCACAAGCAATGTAAAAAGTCATGAACTCATTGGGCAGCCTTCAATGAAGTTCACAGCGTTAGCAGTTTCTGGATGCAGGTTTTCAGTTATTATCTCAGTAGCAGATATCTGGTGAACTGCATGAGAATGTGAAGCCAAGTCATTAGGTGCGGCTTTCCTGATCTCAGTGACCAGAATGGTAACCTTATTTGACCTTGGCACTATCAATCCAGCCTGCATCATCCTACGCCCACTAAATGTGGAAATGGTTGATTGCTTCTCAAAAAGTTTTGAATAAGCATTTTCCTGTTGTGCATCCTCACCCATCTTTACAAAAGAGCAAATCTTCAACAGAACCATTAAATCATAGAATCATAGAATATCAGGGTTGGAAGGGATCTCAGGAGGTCATCTAGTCCAACCCCCTGCTCAAAGCAGGACCAATCCCCAACTAAATCATCCCAACCAGGGCTCTGTCAAGCCTGACCTTGAAAATCTCCAAGAAAGGAGATTCCACCACCTCCCTAGGTAACACATTCCAGTGCTTCACCACCCTCCTAGTGAAAAAGTTTTTCCTAATATCCAACCTAAACCTCCCCCACTGCAACTGGAGACCATTACTCCTTGTTCTGTCATCTGCTACCACTAAGAACAGTCTAGATCCATCCTCTTTTAAACTCGTATCCCAAACACTGGAAGCGGCACAGCTCCAGTGACATCTGCTGACTCATCAAACTGAATTACTCCAGTGAGCAGTCACTTTTCCTGTCTTGAAACAGCTGCTCTCAGACATCCTTCACCACAAAGCATTGTTAGATTTGACAAAGGTCTTCTTCCAGCTGAAGAAGATTAGTCATAGCTACCACTGAAGCAAATCAAAGCTACTTTAATCGTCTATAATAGGGTTTTCCAAACTGTGGATTGAAACTTCTGCATGCATATATAGGTAGTCATGCAAAAAAAAATGATAATTCTGCAAAATTATAAATTAAAACAAAATAAACATCAGATATACAACACAAGCTCCATAATGCAGTGTCTCTTCAAGACCACAATAATGTTGTAAACTGACACTACCTCTGGATCACTGTAGATTAATTCAGGCATCAGGCTGCTAGAGTGTCTCTGCTGGGCTAATAAAACTGCATTAAGGCTGTATCCAGTGATGAGCTGCCAAAATCTGAAGAACCGGTTCCTTCACTCGCTCTGGGTCTTCAGCAGCACTGAAATACCTGCCGCCAAAGTGCCGCCAAAGACCCGAAGCGCCGCCAGGTGAGTGATTCTCAGCCAGGGGAGCCTCCCCAGCTGGGAGCTCAGGCAGGCCGGACAGGACAGTCCCGTGAGCCAAATGTGGCCCCCGGGCCAGAGTTTGCCCACCCCTTTAACAACCGGTTCTAGACCGGCTTCAAAATTTAACAACCAGTTTGCATGAACCAGCTCCAGCTCACCACTGGCTGTACCTCTGTATGTGCCTGGATTTACCTTATACAAAACAATACATGCTCCATTTACCTTATTTACTATGTTTAACATGAATTACAAGCATGCATGCATACAAACCGTGACATAATGTGTTACTGAACTGGACCACTGGATATGTGGGGATTGGTCCTGATTTGAGCAGGGGGTTGGACTAGATGACCTCCTGAGGTCCCTTCCAACCCTGATATTCTATGGTTCTATGATATGTACACAGCTCACTGCTGAGCCTCACCCAGACCACTCTGCACATGCTGTTTGCACTTTGGAGCTCAGTTCTGGCCAAGGGGTGATTCAGAAAGATTGATTATTCCAGAATAAGGACAGTAGCAAATTGTTCCAATGGTGGCTCAGAAACAAAGAAAAAAGTGAAGAAATACAATAACATAGATAAAATGTAAGATTTTACAACCATTGATTCAAAATGAAAGTATGTAGTTTGTTCTCAAGTGCAGGCTGCTCAGAGTGCGGCACCTTTGTTGTTGTTGCAACATTTAGAAACCAAACATCCATCACTGAAAGATAAACGTGAGGATTTTTTTCAGATGAAACTTGTCGCTGTGGGAAGAAAAAAAAAAACTAGGTTCAATTACTCAAGTTGGCAATATCAACACCAATGTCTTTTAGGCATCTGATTTGGTGTATCTATAAATCACACAACAGAGCAAAGGTGAATACTGTAGCAGAAAAACTTATTCTACCATGCACAATAGCAATTGTTTTGAAAGTTATACAGCCTGCACCAGCTTCCCAATTGGAAAAAAGAATGGATGCTCCAACACAGGATCTTGAGTGAAAGGGATAAAGCAGGAGAAAAATGGAGGAATTTCCATTGCTGAAGCCTCACTGACAGGTAAATAAAACAAACATTCTTCGTTGATGCCTCAGAACCGGAAGCAGGCTTCATGAAAATTTTCGATCTCCTACAGACAAAGCTGTAAGCTCCCCCTACAAAATATTTTTCCTAGATTTATGCAGAAATCTGGATGAATCTTTTACTACCTCAGGTACTACAGCTAAGTGATCATGATCAACAATCTTATAATGGATCTTAAACTGTAAAGTTCTGGTCAATGGATATTTTGTGGCCTACCACTAACCCGAAAGTGACTACCACATCCAATTCTTCTGCCGCATGTAGCTAATGTGTCTCACCGGTTACAAAAGCATGATAAGGTCACTAAGGATAAGAGAAGAATTACAAATACTCACATTTCTTGAAAACAAACAGGCTTGGAATTGTTCCAGTACTAGTCTCAGTTGAGGCTGATGGTAATAGGTAATTTCCAATTCAAAGAGTAATGTTAGCACTTTGTCAGCCTTTGGCTCCGTTGATTATTCTAAATTTAGATATGCTTGTTTACAGGAACAATAAAGGCAGGGAATTACTGGTCAGTACTAGAGCTTTATTTTTAATTTTCATATGCATGTATTTGAATTATGCTTCATAGTTTCTAAGCAGCTGCAGGACTAATTCCTGCCCCAGATACATATAAAACATAAACACCACATGTAATCATAAAGTAGACATATAGTTCTGTGTAAGATACTATTGATTTGTGGGGGAGGGAGAGCTCAGTGGTTTGAGCATTGGCCTGCTAAAACCCAGGGTTGTGAGCTCAATCCTTGAGGGGGCCATTTAGGGATCTGGGGCAGAAATTGGGGATTGCTCCTGCTTTAAGCAGGGGGTTGGACTACATGACGTCCTGAGGTCCCTTCCAACCCTGATATTCTATGATTTTAAAGCCCAGGTCCTTGGTAAGCAAGAAAACAATCAAAATCTGGCTGATAAAAAAGAAACAGCAAGTACCTCAGTGAGGTTAGATAAGCTCAAGTACCATCTGGTTCTAAATGCAGTGAGACTATAAAATATATGCCACTCATCTTTTTGTTGAAAGAAAAGGGGTTCATTCAGTTGCAACAACAAGTGGAATCTGTGAAGGAGAGGCATGTAGCAGTACAGTGCTGGGGAGTTGGAGTGACCCTTCTGAGGATAAAATCAGCATTCATGCAGAATCAATTTCTGACTCTGTCACTCAGTTTCATCCTGGATAAAGCCTAGCAGGATTCATGATACCTGCTGTTGCTTATGACAAAAAAAAGCTGAGTCTCTGGATAGTTGCTTGAACTTAATATGCTGCAGCATTTCTATTCCTAGCAGAAGTCCTTGCAGTAGGTATTTGAGATTTTCCTGGTCCAAAGACATTTTCCACCATGTTCATTTTAATAGATTTAGATCACAGCAAGAATAATGCAAGAGTCCTTGTCACACTGACAATTTCTGCTACAGCTGTTATGCTGATTGTGCCTGATAAGGGTCATATTATTGTCCAATCAATACCTACTCCCAACAGAAGAAACAGCGGATCATGATGCTTTGCCCCAGTCACTAAAGCAAATCCTTGCTGCCACATTTATAGCATATGTCACAAGTTAAAGTAGGGAGGAAGGGCTGCTTAGGCTTCTTTTGGTTCCTCAGCATGCAAATTACACTTATTTAAACTGCCTTACACACCACCACAGTGTGTGTAATTAAGCCTGACTATAAGGGACTGTAAAGAACTTACACCACCACCTTACAAATCATTTCTGTACAAATCAATTTGACCTGCTGTATCCAGGCCTGAAGAAGTTACAGTTTAAACATCCAATATCACCCAAGCAAATCTGTCCATGACATTTACTCTATGCTATTAATATGGGTATTGGTATAAAGCACCTGATTCTAGATCTAGCGGATTTTACATCCTAAAATAAAAACATAAGAATGGCCATACAGGTTCAGACCAGAGGTCCATGTAGCCCAGTATGCTGTCTTCTGACAATGGCCAATGCCAGGTGCCCCAGAGGGAATGAATAGAACAGGTACTCATCAAGTGATCCATCCCCTGTCGCCCTGTGATGGGTTCCCCCCGGGATGCCACCTGGAACTGGGGTACGACTGAGCCCCCCAGACCCACCAGCCTGGGCTACCTTTACACTGTACTGCTGTGACCAGCCTGCACTTTCACCAGCACACCCAGCTGCAGTTACATGCAGATGCTGTGACCAGCCCTGCACGGGAAGGCTTCAGCAAGGGAACTTCCCAGCTGCTCAGGCATGCCACCCACTGGAGTGTAAACCCAAAATTATACCATCTTGCACTGCACAGGGAAATGTATAGCATAAGCTCATGAAATTCGCCTCCTCCCTCAATGTGGAGAGGAATACACAACACCTTTCTTCCCCGAGTTCTGGCTCCCACATAGTGGTTTTAAATAAAGCAAAAATAAGTTTATTAACTACAAAAGATAGATTTTAAGTGATTATAAGGGATAGCAAACAGATCAAAGCAGACTACCCAGGAAATGAACAAAAATGCAATCAAAGCATAATATTCTAAAGAGATTGGACACGAATAGCAGATCCTCACCCGAAGTGATGATACAAGCAGGCTGCAGATCTTTAAGGGTCAAGCTGCACTTGCTTATAGCTAGAATCCCTAGTTGTTCCATTCACAGGCTAAAAATCCCTTTAGCCTGGGTCCAGCACTTCCCCCAGTTCAGTCTTTGTCCCTTAGGTGTTTCAAGGAGTCTCTTTGGGCGGAGAGTCAGTGAAGAACCAAGATGATGTCACTCTACTGCCTTATATAGCTTTTGCATATGGCGGAAACCCTTTGTTTCAAAGCTTGGTTTCCACGCCAGCCAGTGGAAAAATACTGCCATCCTAAGATGGAGGCCAGCACCAGGTGACCTGGTCACATGTCCCTGTAGTGTCACAGCAGCCATGATTTGGAGGCTGTCTGCAACATCCTCAGGAAAGCCCCCAAGTGAAAGATAAGCTTCTTCTAAGGCCTATTGTTTTCTCTAATGGCCCTTCCCCATCCAGCTTTTCAGAATGAAAGCATCTTGTCTAGTGGGCATTCTCCAGGTGTAAACACATTTGTAATATAGATAAATAGTCAATATTCCTAACTTCAGATACAAAAATGATACATGCATACAAATAGGATAATCATATTCAGTAAATTATAACTTTTCCATGATATCTCACATGACCTATCTTGCATAAAATACATCATAATTATATCATAATCATATCATAATATCACTATTAAGAATATGGGGTGCAGTGTCACATGCCCATTCCCAGCTTCTGGAAAACAGAGGCTAGGGACACCATCCTGGCTAATCATAACACTATGCTTTATAGACTGCTTTAGAAAATGTTTAGATTTTCTCTGAAAAGAGATGAGTAGTAATTTTTCTTTCATTCTACCTGTACATGGGACCTTTGAGGTAGAAGAACAGAAACATAACAAATATTATTTTTTTAAATTATAGCAATTTTCTAAAATATGTGACATCTAGCTTATGGTCTGATGTGATGTAAGGCTTTTTCCTGGCATGAAACTTGGGTGACCATATTACTAATAAGCATCAAATCTATGTATGCCATCACGTTTTGTATACAAATACACACCCCATATACATTTGTTCTGATTCCAGACAAGGGATCTATAGAGAGAGGTATAAAGGACAAAAGTTTCAAAAGTGATCACTGATTGTGTGCCTCAGCTTGGTTGAGGCAACTAAAATTTGTGACCACTTTTGAAAATTTGGCTGCATAATACTAGTATGAGAGTGACTATGTAACTCATTTTATTTAATATTAATGTGAACATGATTATGTTAATATCTGTGTCAGGGCCGGCTCTAGGTTTTTTGCCATCCCAAGAAAAAAATTTGCCACCCCAAGCTCCAAAAGCACAACTGCCCAATCAAAAAAAAAGGGGCAGCTGGAATGCTGCCCCTGGAATTGTGCCGCCCCAAGCACGTTATTGCTTTGCTGGTGCCTAGCATGGGCCCTGATCTGTGTTAATGCCTATGAACATGCACTGTGAAAACTAGATGTTTCCAGAAGCCTGAGCAAATTAAGTCTGAGCTGAATGTGTGTGCAGTTATTAAAATGCCGCTTCTTTTCTCCTGCCAAGGCTGACTGACACCTGAGTGCTTACTAAACATTACAGGAAGGGCTATCAGGAAATTTATTACTTCCCTCATCCCACTCCTCATTCAAATCCCTCCTGAAGACCCACTTGTACTGTGATTCCTATAAAAAAAAATAGCCAGCCAATGATGGAGTTCGGAGTTACTGAGCGTAGTCTTTATACCCTTTTGATGATACCACCACCACCACAAAAAAGCCACAATGAGTTTCAAATATTTTGCTCTACAAAAACACGGCCACTACTTATTTGTATGTTGCATTCTCTGCCTCTGCTCAACTCGCTTCCCCACACACACTTTTGTTGCTGTGTTTTAGTCATTTGGGCCCAGATCCAGCAAAATCGTTGCAAGTACATGAACCCCACTGCCAATGTGGAGCCCTACTAATTGAAACAGATGACTGACCACACACAATTTGTAGGATAGGGACTTCAGACAGTAAGTAGAGCTGGGTGAATAATGCATTTGTCAGTTCACTGTCAATTCAGAAAAAAATCAAAACAAAATTTAGTTTTGGATCAAACTCATAATGTTTTTTTTTTATTTTTAGCTAATTAAAAAAAATTTTCAGGTCAAATTAAACATTGTTTAACCCCAAATGAAATGTTTAATTTTAATTTCAAATATTAAATTAGTAATGTTTTTAAAAGGAAATTTCATCAAAACAAAAGTCACTTAAAATCAAAAAATTTAAACATGTCATTTTGAAAAGGTTGAAATGTTTAATTTTTTCAGAATTTTGAAAGGGAGGGTTGAAAGGAACTATTCAGTGAAATTGACATATTTGCAAAACCAGTGTTGGCAAATCTGCATTTTCGCCCCCAAAAAACAGTTTTGGTTGAAAAAAACCTCACACAGCTCGAATTGTAAGGTCTTTAGAACACAGCCCATGCCCCTTTTTTTTAATGTTGGATAGCATCAGGCACATTAAATGTGTTACCAGAAATAAACAACAATATACAAGTTTCACTCAGTGTGCAGAGAAAACAGCAACCAACTCATTTTAACAACACAGAAGACTAGACACAAACTGTGTTTGAATTTCTTGAAATATTTGAGTTGTAAATTCTGAAAGACCAAATTGAAAATGTTGATCAATACAATTAAATAGACTTCATAGCTCTTTCCAGTATTTCAACCACAATTTTATCGTTAGCAAAGTTTCTTATTTAATATTTACAAATGCTACTGAAGTGCTGAACAAGTATGACTAATTCCAAGCTATATGCATCAGGTAGTTACCTACCCTATGATAGGTTTATCAAGCACAGATAATCACTGTTCCCAATACAAACAGTGGGGGGATTACTTTTTGTTTGTACATGCAGTGATTATAATACATGTAAGAAAGAAGATACGAGGAAATCATTGGCTTCTAGCCTTTGTGAGCATTTATAACACACATTAGGATAAATGGGAGTTATGTATGTGCATCAAGGGAAAAATACACCACTTTGTATGCAAATTAAATTTGCCTAGCTTTAGCCTGTTTTCTTGTTAAAAAGTACTTCGGCTCAGATTTTAAAGAATCTTATTAGATGTTTCACTCAGCACAACATTCACTAACTGACTTAGGTGCCTACGTCTCATTTTAAAAAGTGTTTTAGGTGCCCTAAGGGCCTAAGTCCTATTAACTTTTCAAAAGTGATTCAGGGGCTCTGTGTGTGTGTGTGAAGAATTTTTTGTTTATATGTATATATACTTTGGACACACAGAGGAGAGAGAACTGTTTATATCTGGGGTTCCAGGCAAGTTTGTACTTAGGTGGCTAGCCCAAGCTACTGCTCATGCTACCCCCAGCTACACTACTATTTTTAGCACTGGAGCTGGAGCAGAGCTAGCACCTGTCTGTCTACTCACACAGAGCAGCACCCTCCCAGCTGCAGTGTAGACATACTTTTTCAAAAGTGACTTAGGCAATTAGGAGCCCAAGTCTCACTGAAAGGAAGGCTTCTATGTCTAAGTCACTTCTGAAAAAGAAACTTAGGTTCTAAAGCCCGTTAGGCATTGCAACGTTGAACCTAGTGACAGAGGATGTGGAAAAAGCTAATGTACTCAATGCTTTTTTTGCCTCTGTCTTCACGAACAAGGTCAGCTCCCAGACTACTGCACTAGGCAGCACAGCATGGGGAGGAGGTGACCAGCCCACTATGGAGGAAGAAGTGGTTCGGGACTATTTAGAAAAGCTGGACGAGCACAAGTCCATGGGGCCAGATGCACTGCATCCGAGAGTGCTAAAGGAGTTGGCGGATGTGATTGCAGAGCCATTGGCCATTATCTTTCAAAACTCATGCTAATTGGGGGACGACTGGAAAAAGGCCAACGTAGTGCCCATCTTTAAAAAAGGGAAGAAGGAGGATTCTGGGAACTACAGGCCAGTCAGCCTCACTTCAGTCCCTGGAAAAATCATGGAGCAGGTCCTCAAGGAATCAATTCTGAAGCACTTAGAGGAGAGGAAAGTGATCAGGAACAGTCAGCATGGATTCACCAAGGATAAGTCATGCCTGACTAATCTAATTGCCTTCCATGACGAGACAACTGGCTCTGTGGATGAGGGGAAAGCAGTGAACGTGTTATTCTTTGACTTTAGCAAAACTTTTGACATGGTCTCCCACAGTATTCTTGCCAGCAAGTTAAAGAAGTATGGGCTGGATGAACAGACTATAAGGTGGATAGAAAGCTGGCTAGATTGTCGGGCTCAATGGGTAGTGATCAATGGCTCCATGTCTAGTTGGCAGCCGGTATCAAGTGGAGTGCCCCAAGGGTCGGTCCTGGGGCGGGTTTTGTTCAATATCTTCATTAATGATCTGGAGGATGGCGTGGGCTACACCCTCAGCAAGTTTGCAGATTGCACTAAACTGGGAGGAGTGGTAGATATGGTGGCAGGTAGGGATAGGATACAGAGGGACCTAGATAAATTAGAGGATTGGGCCAAAAGAAATCTGATGAGGTTCAACAAGGATGGAAGAATCCAATGCACCGCTACAGACTAGGGACCAAACAGCTAGGCAGCAGTTCTGCAGAAAAGGACCTAGGAGTTATAGTGGATGAGAAGCTGGATATGAGTCAACAGTGTGCCCTTGTTGCCGAGAAGGCTAACGGTATTTTGGGCTGTATAAGTAGGGGCATTGCCAGCAGATTGAGGGACGTAATTGTTCCCCTCTATTCGACATTGGTGAGGTCTCATATGGAGTACTGTGTCCAGTTTTGGGCCCCACACTGCAAGAAGGATGTGGAAAAATTGGAAAGCATCCAGCAGAGGGCAACAAAAATGATTAGGGGACTGGAACACATGACTTATGAGGAGAGGCTGAGGGAACTGGGATTGTTTAGTTTGCAGGAGAGAAGAATGAGGGGGGATTTAAGAGCTGCTTTCAACTACCTGAAAAGAGGTTCCAAAGAGGATGGATCTAGACTGTTCTCAGTGGTAGCAGATGACAGAACAAGGAGTAATGGTCTTCAGTTGCAGTGGGGGAGGTTTAGGTTGGATATTAGGAAAAACTTTTTCACTAGGAGAGTGGTGAAGCACTGGAATGCATTACCTAGGGAGGTGGTGGAATCTCCTTCCTTTGAGGTTTTTAAGGTCAGGCTTGACAAAGCCCCGGCTGGGATGATTTAGTTGGGGATTGGTCCTGCTTTGAGCGGGGGGGGGACTAGATGAGCTCCTGAGGCCCGCCCCCCGATATTCTATGATTCTATGATTGCAATGCCTAAATACCTTTTAAAATCTAAGCCTGTAGCAAAACCACCCCAGGTGGTAATAGTCACTGAGGAGCTGTATATGTATGATTTTTCCCATCACCCATATCAAGATAAGTAACTAATTGAAATGGAAGAAGTTAGGAACAAGAAAAATCAAATCCATAAACAAATTCTCAATAACATACACAGGATCTTAATTTAGCCACTACTTCTGTGGCAAGAACCCCTGATTTTGCAGCAAATTAACATTTCTATTTCAAATCAAAATAAACTAAGCACAGCAAATATCAAAGAAATATTGCCACCTTTCTGGTGAACTTTCTTGGTTCTCAAGTCACAGTGAACAGTTCTCTCCCTTCTGTTTGACCAAAATTGGAAACAAAAAAAAAAAACCATTTTCTTAACAGGCGCAAAACAAAATATGAGAAATAAGCTCCTGAGTGCCAGATTCACTTCTGAAACTTAATAGGTCTTAAGTCCTTAGGAGCCTAAATCCCGTTGAAAATAAGTCTTAGGCTGCTGGCGCTTTTGAAAATGTTATCTACAGACTCTAGACTTAGCAGTCCCATCTCTGGTATTTTTAATGTGTATTTTTAATGTTCCATTCTGCAATGAAAAGTGATTGAGCTGTGGAAGTAGGCAGTAATTGCTTCCCTCCATAAATGAGTAATTCTAAATAGATTAATAATTACTGACCCATTTCAAATTTTATCTACAGTAGGTAAATTACTAGAAAGGTAAATTACCAGAATGACTCCTCTATAATCAAGGGTATTATTTGCTGAAAATGTTTATTACCAGCAGCACAATATTCATTGAGCAGCTACAGCAATGGTGACAAATTGATAACTATACTCCTATGGATTCTATTTATTATTAACAATCATAATAATATTATGATTGTTAATTACTTTTATACTGCCATACATTTACACAGTGCTTTACAAAAACACAATTGAATACCTTGGGCCAAGGTATTCTTTGGATAACTCCCGTAATATTCAACAGGTTGAATCAGGCCCACTCTTTACTCCAAATACTTCACAATCCACAAAGACTAGGGCGTACGACAGCTCAGTAAGAGATGATTTGGGGAATGAATAGTGAGGATTGAAAAGTAGGAAGGATTCCTGAACTAAATATTTATTTAAGGAGGGATAGGAAAGGAGAAGAGGCTGACAGGCAAAGGGCATAAGTGAGGTAACACAATAGAAGGAGTGACATGGAAATGGAGAGTAAAAGATAAAGGAAACGGTAAAAGGTAAAGAACTGAGAGTAGGAAATGAGAGACTGTGCGGGGACATGAAAGCAGAGATAGAGGCAGAGACAAAGCTAAACTGGAGCAGCAGTAACAGTGTGGACACACAAAACTGATGATTGAACAATTGGGTTTAAGCAATTGGCTGATATATCACCAGTTGATTTCTCTAATGTGGACAGGCCTATATTGCCATGAAATGTACTAGACTGATAGTTCTGAAGTCCTCACTTAGTTTCACTATGCCCCAGCATAGTTCCACCCCCATGCTGAGCCCCTCCCCACTGCATGCATCCACCCCCACACAGGCCCCTCTACAGGCCACAAAACCCATGCAGCAGCGAGAAGTGCATGCAAAATGCACAAGAAAGGAGAACATACCAGGGGACATGCAAAATTAGGGGATTATTCTGATGGCACCGTTTGCACTGTTCAATGTTTGGTTTATACACTTTGTTTTGTTCGTGTTATTTCAGTGTTCTAGTAGCAGATGGCCTGCCTGGCAGCACTTTAATATTGTCATTTTTGTAATTCAAATAAAGTCTTTTATTTTATTAAGAAAATGTACTGCCATCACTACATCACATCTTATCATGTGTACTTGGAATAATAAAGATAAACTCAGAGTGAGGCACGAAAGATGTATCCCAACATAATTCCTAAATACATCATTGGACAGCTATCAATAATGTAAATGCAGTTTTCTCCCATTATATTAATAGTCATAGCATCCAAAACAAAAATTCATGACAATCAATACCTTTCTCCGTTTACTGTGACAGAAACACCCCCCCTCATTTCACTGAGTGATGTGACAGTACCTCGTTTACTGCAAATGTTGATGTACAAAAAACATTCATAAACATACTATTCTCCCTCTTCCTTTGGCCCATGCAAGTCCATAATATGAGAGCACAGAGCCGCCTTGATTTTGGTTGCTTGGGTGCATCCTGCTCCAGCTGTGAGGAGTGCACTTTCTGGTTGAGTGTAACATTTGAGCAATCCATTACTGACATCAGCCCACTCTGAGGCAAATGGCTCACCTTTGGTTTCACCCAAAGATTGCAAGCCACAATAACACAGACTGCATTTATAACACTGGAACCTTTAGACAACCAATGTATTTCACAGAAGATACCACAACCACCTCACATGTGGTAATAACTTTCAGTCACTAGCATTGCTGCTTAGGGTGAATTTGAACTTGGCCCCAGAGATGAAAGTCTCAATGCTGTTCACCAACAACAGTGCACAATTTTAAAGTCAGACAATTTTAAAGTTTGTTCCTGCTTTCACTAGTTTAATGCCACTGACTTCATGGGAGTTACTCCTAAATTACACCAGAGCAACTGTGAGGAGACTCAAAGCCATATGGGAATTCAGGAGTAACTTCACTGAAAGTTAATGGAACTATGCTGATGTAAAATAACTGTGAAAGAAGAATCAGACTCTTGGACTTAATTTCACTATTGCAAGCTGCCTTTTATCATATCCAGAAAGGTAATGGAAATCAATGTAAATAAAAATAGGAATGATTATCTGTTGCCAGCAGCTTAATTACTGTCATGCAAAACCAGAGTAATGCATGAAATGTAATGGATGATTTACAGTTCCTAGAAATTAAGAGTATATTTTATAAGATAATAAAGGTAAACTATCTAATTTACAGCGCTTCTGTACAACATTTGGGGAAATTACTATCTCAGACAATAAGTGAATGACTTAGGGCAGGAGGAATCAGAAGCCAGGTGACATTTCAATCTCAGCACAAAATGAAATGGAATTTTAGACAACCACATGTTATTCTGTTTTGAAATGATCTGCCATAAGGAGGTTTTGTGAACAGGAAGCTGCTTTCCAAAGTGTGAAAATGTTGTCATGTAACACTGAGTTCCTAAAATTCTTTTATTCATGCAATGAAATATGGGTACTTCGAGGTAATTTTCTTTATCCGTCAACACTACAGTTAATATTGACAGATCCAAAATAATCAGTATAGTAAAGAAGACCTTTGTGCACTGCCAGAGAGGAGGAACCATTCTCACAAGCTATCAGATGAATATTGAAGTCAACCAAGACAATAACCTTGAGTATCTCCAACACAAGGCCTCAACCCTCAGGACTCAGTTGGGTCAGAGAGGAAACCAACAATGAAGCACATCAGCCTGAACACCATCATGATTCCTAATTTAATTCCACCTTGTGACTCTCACATTTGGCTTACACACCTAAATCAATTTTTGGGTGGGACACCTCTTGCTTTGGAAGTGATGGCATAGCTACATCTTCTTTGTGTTCAATCTGTAGAAAGGAGAGCTACTAAAGGCCCAGTCATCCAGTATCAGTAATGTCAAACAAAAGCCATGTCCGTAAAAGCAAGTGTCTCATCCATGATTAATCACAGACATTGGTGACCATTAAACCTTGTATTGAACAGCATGAACTGCAGATTATGGACCAGAAATGGTTATAACCCAGATGATGAGATCAGTGGAACTGACAATAAACGTACCAGGCCCAAGTCTTTTTCTATGTCATCTCCTTACGCCCATCACGCAACAGATTAAAGGTGTCAAATCTCAGAGTCACTATGCTCCCACCTCATTGCTCCAAATCCCCAGCCTATACCAGTGCTGCCCAATTCTCTCAGCTTCCATACTGTGGCTATATCTCAATTGTCACACTGACACAGCAGACCATTTAAATAAGGACCATCTAGTGTCACAGACAGCTAGAGCCCAAACGTAGTATATTTTACAATGTGGTAGGGAAATAGTGTATAGTCCTAGCTCTCTCCAAATATTCAGCCCCCAAACTAGACTGGTTGTCCACACCAAACATCTTCCCACCCAGCTCCAGTTGATCTCACACCACCATGGTAATAAAGAAACATCACACACCCGCATTTTCCCTGCCATTGAACTTGAGCAAAATCTGAATGAGAAACAAGATAACGGACACAGGAATGCATCAGACCAGTAAAACATCACAATAGGCACAACTGCTGAAAATGAGGAGGGCATATCTCCCTTCGTACAGCCACAGGATTAATATATTTTCACTGCTACCAGTTTTGCTCAAGCCACATGTCACCTGACCTAAATTCCAAAACAAACAAACACACACACACACACACACAGAGCAAGATGTAAGTACCGCTTTGTACATAGATGGCTGCAAAGGGGAAGCAGACCAGCAGAGTCTCTGAATCGCACAGATGAGGTAGAGAGCTTCCTCTCCAGGAAGTAGTGAAACACTGAGTACCAGGCCACAATAAACGTGTGTGCGCCTCTTTTGTTTTTCAGACACACACGAGTTAAATCCAGGTTCATTGTCTGCCTCATATGGAAATTAGCTAAAACTGCCATGGGTAATCTGCAGCCATTTGAGGAGTTAACTCCAGAGATAAACTGGGATCAAGTCTGCATTTGTATTCTACCAGCACTTAAACAGAGAACAAGGGGAACAGAACCATGAAACAAACAAACTAAAACAAAAAAAGATGAGCTCTATGATTCTGCCATGCTGAATAAAACATGGCTATACATGCTTTGTGTCCTGGGTCTGTGCTTTAAGCTGTACCCTGTTGGTTCTATAGCCAACTGCTCTGAAGCTAAAGCCTCCACTTTTAAGACTTGCAGAAAAAAATCTAGCTAAAGCGTGGCAATATTACGCTAGATAAGATAAAAAACAGAAGTAAAGAAAAATATAGCAAACTGCCAATCAACAATTCTTACCTGAGTCATCCAACATGCTGGAGTCTCTGGGATGAGACTGTTATGGGAACTCAATAGGTGGGGGAATTTGATGGGTCAAAAATGAAAGGAAACAGTCCCAGAAGCAAGCAGGGGGTGGGGGTGGGAGACATTGACAGAGGGACACCAAGTAGCTCCTCCTCACCCTTGGAGTCTCTGGCACCCACTGGCCAGCTGGGGGGGAAAGAGGCTGATTGGCCAGCATTCCTCAGCTCCCAGGATTTAACCAAGAACCGTAACGCTATGGCAGTTCTTTTGGCTCTGATACAGCAGAGAAAGGGTTAGTCACCATTCCGGCAGCAACAGAATGCAAAGGAATACAGATAAAGGCTCTGGGGCCCTTCTCCCACGGGTGGAGAGTCTGCCCTGGCAGTGGTGACTCTGTCCAGCTGTGAGGGTCATACCCCTTCCCCCCCAGCATGGAGGATCCCTCTGCTATCAGAGCTGGAGGAATTTCACAAGGGCTCCCTCCCCCCACCCTCTCTGTTTGGGGGAGGGAGGCCAGGGCTACATGGGGAAGCTGACGAGGCTTCTGGGTCCTGAGATGGTGCAGCCCATGTTAAGCCTGAAATTGTGGCTTTCTCCCATTCCTGCCCCACCCCCACAGCTCATGGGAGGAGAGGACAGAAGATACGTGGGATCACTATTGTGGTGGTAAGGACAGGACGGCACAGCCAGTACCAGGTCCATTGGCACAGTCTCCCACCCCCACTCCTGTGTTCGTGGGAGGGGAGACCATGGACATATCTCAGCTACCACAGAAGCACACTGCTCCTTATGTCCTACTATACCCTCTCTTCCCATATGGGGCTTCGGCCAAGGGTGTGGCCAGAAGGCTTGTGAATTCCTGCTTCAGGAGCCACTCTGAGGGAGCCAGGCAGAATAACCACTCCCTTCCCCTGCTCTCTTGGGGTGGGGCACAAGTAGTAGGGTTGTCCTCCAGTTGGCACTGCCTTACTAGAGGCACTGAAAATGTTGGCCTTAGAGGTGGGTGAGGATTCATTTGGGCAGCTTTGCCAAGGAATTGTGGGCCTGGGATTGCTGCCTCATGGGGGAGGATGTGTTCAGTCTTCACAGGAATAGAGATCAAGCAAGGATCAGTGGTCCTCAACCAATGCGGATGAAGAGTTGCAGGATGAGGGGAACAGTGGGCAGGAGCCAGGACACTGGCTGGAACAATTCGCTTTGTGGATAGTGGTGAGCCGCAGAAGTGCATTCCGCTGGGATGGAGACCTGAACTTTCATACAAGAGGTTCATGTGATGGCTTCAGGGTCTGACTTTGAGGCTAGCGAGGGTCTGAGCCTCATTGAGGTGGATAAGGATGAAAAGGAATGAGTGTCCCTCACTCCCAGAACCCACCAAGAGTCCAGCAGGTCTCCTCAGGATACAGCAGTGGGAGTCTCCAGCGGCCTGCAAATGAGGAAGGAAGGAATTGTGAGCCTTGGCACTTGGGGAAATGGTGGCTTCCCAGGTCACTCTTCCCTGTGACAACCCCCCAGCCCCCAGCAAGGGATTTGGGGTGACCTGGCCAAATTGTTGGCATTGGTGGCCCAAAGCTGGGCAGCCTGCCAGAGAAAAGTGAGCCACTCTCAGGCAATGGGGTAACACTGTCAGAGATTTGGGGAGGGAGTAATATCCAAGGGATATGGAGCAATCGGGGAGGGACTTTCCTATCACCAGGTGGCAGCATTCCTAATAAGATACAGGCAGGAGACAGAGTGGCTAGAGCCCCTAGAACTTATGCGGGATCCAATCAGCCCCTCAGGAATCATCTGTTTAAAGGGGCAAGGAATCGATTTTAAAGGGGGATTTGTGAATTTATTTACCTTGCTGTTTCGAGAAGAGCACACAGGGGAAGGGGATAAAAAGGACAGGGAAGAGAAGGATTAATCCCACAGACCTAAGGTGCCTCAAACGTGTGAGAACTGGTCCACAGCCTTTCACATTTATGCAAGTATAAATTTGTGTGAGGAGCCCTGAAAGATGTATTTCCTTATTCAAGTTTGAGGACTTAATATCGAAGGCTTTGTGACGTTGCACTCCATAATGTTTTATGGAAATATGCTTGAGTGTGAATATGATGTAACTGGAATATGCTTTATGCCAAAGGTGTCTTGTAAGGTATCATTACAAAGCTTATGATCAACTGAGTGTGTTCATCCCATTTGTTTGTAAGTATTATTTCTATGTCTGGAGTGAGGAAAAATAAGATATAAACTCGTATTACTGATATAAACATATTAAGTGGAAGCCATTGAGGGTGCTTCAGAACCAATGACCTGTGAATGGCTCTGTTTTCTTGCAAACCTTCTTGGGTACATGCGGGACAGCCCTGAAAGAATGGAGGTTGGGGTCTCCCGGCACATGTGAACATGTCACCTGATACTGAAATCCATCTTAAACCTGGTGCTTTTCCATTTAGAAGGAGGGGTGGGGACCCAGAGAGACAAAAGATTCCTGCCTTGTGCCAAAGGCCACTACTACTTTGATAAAGCCATGCCCATGGGATACTCGGTGTCAAGTGCTACTTTTGAATGAATCAGTTCCATGCTAGAGTGGGAGATTGTGCATGAGACTGGCCTGCATCACACAGTGCACAATCTCCACTACTCCTTATTTGCAGGAAGGTTAGGAGCAGGCATCTGCAAGTGCTTGCATCAGGCGCTCCAGAACCTAAGCAAGCACGCTGGGGTCCCCATCTCCACAGAGAAGACAAAGGGTTCTGCCCAAAGTTTCACATATCTGGGCATTGAACTGAACAGTTATGTGCAGAGAAGTTAAAATCGGTCAGGGCATTGATGCGGACTCTCAAACGGACAAAGAAAATTACGCTGAGGGAACTACAGGTGGTCATGAGGCACCCAAACTTTCAGTGCCAGGCGGTGGCTCCTGGTTGGGCATTCTGTGCCCATCTGGCATTAACCTCCTGAGGAGTACTAAAACTCTACCACTTTGTCAGAAAACAAAGGAAGTTTAAGAAGCCTGGGAAAGATTCCTGAAACAGCTTAATGGGGTTTCAATATGATGTTTCGCATCGTTGCTCAAGACTGAGCTGCAGGTACAATCTGATGTCTCAGGAGGCATAGATTTGGGGTTTACTTTCAAGAATAGTAATGGGGGCACAGGTGGCCAGAAAGCTGGGTGGTTCAGGATGTCACAAGAAACATCGCCTTCCTTGAGTTTTTTTCTTCACTGATGGCAGTCACTATTTGGGGAGAAAAATTGCAGAACCAAAACTTCCATTTCTGGTGTGACAACCAATCCATGGTCCATATCATAAATAGACAGCTGGCTAAGACTATTTGGTTAATGAAGCTGGTGATGGCCTTCATTTTACATTGCCTGTAGTTTAACATCCTTTTTCATGCAGTGCATGTCTCAGGAGTGGATAATGATGTAGCCGATTTTCTATCTTGATTTCAGGATGACATATGCTAGGTCCTCACCCAACCTTCCAGCAGCGATTTGTGGGTGATTTCCCCAACAATCTGAAACCTGGTTCATGACATCTGTAGGGCTAGTTGAGGACTTGGTGGCCCTGCAAACGTTGAGGACCTATAAGGCAAAGGGCTTCATCAGAGTGGCCCATATCTACACAACAGATGGCACGATATGTGGTGTCTTCAGCCCACCGCAGGTTGGCTCCCTCCACTATATCTGGCCAGCTAGTAGGCCTGTCCTATAGAAGTAGGCTGGTGGATTTCCCCAACTGATGCAGGGATTTTGTAGTACAGAAGCTCTTAGAAGGATGGTCAAGGAGGGTTGGGTGCTGGAGTGATGACAGGCTACCCATAACAGTAGAAACTCTGACCAGGTTATTAAAGGCTGTACCACTGCTCTACCAAGGGTCTGGAAGGGATTCCATTTTATTTAGGATGACATTCGGTTTTGCCCTTTTTTGAACACTTTTAGTGACTGAGCTGGTGCCTTTGGAAGTTGCACTCAGGTTCCAGCATTTGGGGACTCTCCGACTGGTTCATGAACTTAAAGGATGTATCACTTAAAGGATGACTGGTTCATCTTAAAGGATGTATCACTTAAAGGATGTATCACTTAAAGGATGTTCACTTAAACATGTTCACTGTTCACTTAAAGGATGTATCACTTAAAGGATGTATCACTTAAAGGATGACTGGTTCATGGAACTTAAAGGATGTATCACTACACACAGGAGCAGTGTCCCTGCACTTAAGGTACTCAAAAACAGATCAGAAGGAAATGGGGGGCTTATGTGGTGGTGAAGGAATGTGCAGATGAGTGTTTGTGTCCCATAAAAGCTGTAAAAGACTCTACTAAAAAGCCAGAGTCAGCAGCCAGGCCTGTGGTTGCTACACAGTGATGACAGCTTCCGGACAAGGTACCAACTGGCAGTAGTTCTGAGGAAAGCCTGGCGCTACTGTGGTCTTGACCCAGGTAAATTTGGGACCTTTAAGAATCGGGGTAATGATGTTAGCAGCTGCAGTGAGTTTTGGCCCACAGACAGTGCAAGTAATAGGGGCTGGAAATAAAGGTGTTACAAGACTTAGGTCTGCACCAAGTTAAAAATGGCAGGGAACAGTAAAAAAGATGTAACTCACCCCATGCACTTTTTTTTTCCAGAAGATATCCAGAGCTTACTCAATATTTGGACTTGCTGGCACTCTACACTACACTGGCCACACAAGAGGGCAGCCAGGACACTGGTAGATCTCAGCTCAGGGCCAAAGATATTTGCTTCTAGTGGTTTGGCAAAAGAGGCATTCAGTGGGAATCAGCTCATGCCAGTTCTTCACTCACTGATGAACAATGCAGCCTCACCTCATGTCCCGGTTATTCACCTTCAGGAGAACAATTTTGGGGGGTGCACTGGAGTCAACTTCAGGGACAGAATCCAAGAGGGATATTAGCTTGGTTAGGCAATCATGGCTGGAGGTTAGGTTAGTATTGTGGGGCGCCCCGATGTGTTAGCACCACCACTGTGTGTGTGTGGGGGGGTAACTTTAATAAAAGTAAAGGAGTACTTGTGGCACCTTAGAGACTAACCAATTTATTTGAGCATAAGCTTTCGTGAGCTACAGCTCACTTCATCGGATGCATAAAGTGGAAAATACATTGAGGAGATTTATATACACACAGACCATGAAAAAATACACATTGTAAGGAGAGTGATCACTTAAGATGAGCTATTACCAGCAGGAGAGTGGGGTGGGGGGAGAGAAAACCTTTTGAAGTGATAATCAAGGTGGGCCATTTCCAGGAGTTAACAAGGACGTCTGAGGAATAGTGGGGGGGGAAAGGAATAAACAAGGGGAAACAGTTTTACTTTGTATAATGACTCAACCACTCCCAGGCTCTATTCAAGCCTAAGTTAATTGTATCCAATTTGCAAATTAATTCCAATTCAGCAGTCTCTCGTTGGAGTCTGTTTTCGAAGTTTTTTTGTTGAAGAATAGTCACTTTTAGATCAGAAATCGAGTGACCAGAGAGATTGAAGTGTTCTCCGACTGGTTCATGAATGTTATAATTCTTGACATCTGATTTGTGTCCATTTATTCTTTTACGTAGAGACTGTCCAGTTTGACCAATGTGTCAAAAAGTTTTAATAAAAGTTACATCCTGCTGTTTAAAATCTATCTGTGTGTCTGTTCTCATTTCACTGCTGTGTCTGCATCGGCTGTCACTTTATCTGTCACAGTCTGGAATAGCTGAGCATGCTGATCCTGAGGAAAAGTGCAAGCAGAAAGCAATGTAGCTTCCATGTCTCCCAGCTGGTACACGGCAGCTACTGCAGAGAAGAACCAGGGAAATGTGTAGAATAGACAGAGAGATAGGCATCAGACAAGAACACTTCCATCAGAGACAGTGCTATCTTACATAGATGATGCCTTCACAGACATCCGCGGTGATATTTACCAGGAATTGCAGAAAGCCTGTTAGCAAGAATCTCTGCTCTATCATCAAATCTGAATAACTTGCATCTCAGAGTTTTTGAAGAGCATGGTGAGGAGTTCTCTGGACAATTAATGTTGATTTTCAATAAGTCTTGGAAAACTGAGGAAGTTCCAGAGGACTGGAAGAAAGCTAATGTCGTACTATTATTTTAAAACAATAAACAAAACAACGCAGGTAATTATAGGCCTGTCAGCCTGACATCAATCCCCGACAAAATAATGCTAATAGTGACACAGGACTCGACTAATAAAAAATTTAAAGGAAGGAAATATTAATCAGCATTGGTTTATGAAAATAGAATTTGTCCAACTAACTCAATATTCCTTTTTGATGAAATTACACGTTTGGTTGTTAATAGTGTTGATGCAATATACTTATGTTTATGCAAGGCATTAGACTTGGTACCACACAATATTTTGATTAAGAAACTAGAACAATACAAAATCAAAATGTCACACATTAAATGGGTTAGAAACTGGCTAACTAATGAGCCTCAAAATGTAATTGTCAAAGAGAAATCATCAGAGTGGGGGTGTTTCTACTGGGGTCCCACAGGGATCAGTTCTTGCCCCTCCCTATTTAATATTTTTTTATAAATGACTGCAAAGAAAATATAAACCCACTACTGTTCAAGTTTGCAGCTGACACAAAAACTGGGGGAGTGATAAATAATGAAAAGAACAAGGCACTGATACAGAGTGCTCTAGATTGCTTGGTAAGCTAGGTGCAATCAAACAATATGCATTTCAATACAGCCAAATATAAAGTCATACATCTAGGAATGAAGAAGATGCCTTTGTGACCCTAAGTACCTCTGTATTCACACCCTACACACAATTATCATAAATGTGGTAAAAAAAATACACCTTGTAAGGTATCATTGGAAAACTAATAACTCACTGGTCAATAATATCATGGCAAAATGTATGTAGAAACATTCTATGTAAAGTTATGAATGTCTCCTGTATGATGAAGTGAGCTGTAGCTCACGAAAGCTTATGCTCAAATAAATTGGTTAGTCTCTAAGGTGCCACTAGTACTCCTTTTCTTTTTGCGAATACAGACTAACATGGCTGCTACTCTGAATCCTGTATGATGTTACGAGCACATGTTCAAGACCAGAGAGCCTTTCCTACATAAAGATATTAAACAGGTCTGTCCTAAGGAAAGGCTTACCTCAATTTACATATAAGCAGTAAACAGGGCCATCAAGTTAACAAAGGGAGGAGACTGCAGGAAACAACGCAGTTTGCATGTTAGCAAACACTGCCAAGAAAGAAAACAGTATGGTGATTCCTTCGCCACCAGACTCCATCTCGCCTTCTTCACAGCTTGAATACACTTTACTTTGAGAAGAAACTTTCAGGAGAATCCATTTTCACAGCTCCACTGGACTATAACAGAAAGGGGTAATGAACACTATATTACCTCTTTCAGCTAAGACGACAAAGGAACCAGCACTTTGGGTTTCTGGAGGAGATCCTGACTGGGGAGGCGGGGGATGTCAGCCATCTTGCAGAAAGATTCTGGGTGAAAAAGTCATATTAGACAAAGACTTGATCTCACTTATTTTACTTTTAATTTAAACCAGCAGTGTTGTGTTTGAATTAGTTATCTCCAGTTAAAGTGATCATCTGTGTATTTTGACCTACAGGTGCAAACAGAACTTATTATTCTGCTGAATGTTGCAGGAGAGGGCTGGACATTGCAGAGCACACGGGTTTGGGAAAGCTTGGTGGGGTGTTTAGGGGTCACTTGCTAACTTTAACCAAGTCTGGTAAAGATAAGAGTGAGTCTGTGATAACTGCTTGTAGGCTGTTGGGTTCAAAGTGGTTGAATCAGAGCTGTACAGTACACAGAACACAGAGTGCATGCTGGCTGCATGTGTGTTCCAGGCAGGTACCAATAGTAGCAGAAGCATTTGGGGCACTCATAAACAAGTGGTGACACTACATTTCAGTGGTCTGAATTGCACCCCTGAATGTGACAGCCAGACTTATAGGATGAGGGACTCTATCCTAGGAAGCAGACACTCTAGAAAAGATTTGGGCATCATGGTGGATAATCAGCTAAATATGAGATCCCAGTGTTGCTGTGATTAAAAGGCTGATGTGATTCTTGGGTGTTTAAACAGGAGAATATTGATCAGGAGTAAGGATGTTATATTACTTTTGGATTCAGTGCTGGTGGAATTCTGTATCCAGTTCTGGTGTCCACAATTCAAGAAAGATGTTGAAAAATTGGAGGGAGTGCAGAGAAGAGCCACAAGAATGTTTAAAAAATTGGAAAACATACCTTGTAG
Organism: Caretta caretta; assembly: GCF_965140235.1. Taxonomy (NCBI): domain Eukaryota; kingdom Metazoa; phylum Chordata; order Testudines; family Cheloniidae; genus Caretta; species Caretta caretta. The sequence goes on along the minus strand of NC_134206.1, from coordinate 69,649,441 downwards.
TGATAGACTCAAGGAGCTCAATCTATTCATTTATCAAAAGAGAGGTTAACGGGTGACTTTATCACAGTCAATAAGTACTTATATGGGAACATAAATTTGATAATAGAGTGCCCTTAAATCTAGCAGACAGAGGTATAACAAGATCCAGTGCCTGGAAGTTGAAGCTAAACAAATTTAAATTAGAAATAAGGCACAATTTCTTAACAGTGACATAGCGGTTGGAACAATTTACGGTTGTGATGAAGTCTTCATCACTGGAATTATTTTAATCGAGATTGTAAATTTTACTAAAATATATGCTCTGATTCAAACAGGAATTAATACAGGGTAGTCTTACGGTCTGTGTTACAGAGGATATGGTCTCCCACAGCAAGTTAAAAAAGTATAAAGAAAAGGAGTACTTGTAGCACCTTAGAGACTAACCAATTTATTTGAGCATGAGCTTTCGTGAGCTACAGCTCACTTCATCAGCTGTAGCTCACGAAAGCTCATGCTCAAATAAATTGGTTAGTCTCTAAGGTGCTACAAGTACTCCTTTTCTTTTTGCGAATACAGACTAACACGGCTGTTACTCTGAAACCTTAAAAAAGTATGGATTGGATGAAAGGACTATAAGGTGGATAGAAAGCTGGCTAGACTGTCAGGCTCAACAGGTAGTGATCAATGGCTCGATGTCTAGTTGGCAGCCGGTATCAAGCGGAGTGCCCCAGGGGTCGGTCCTGGGGCCGCTTTTGATCAACATCTTTATCAATGATCTGGATGATGGAATTAATTGCACCCGCAGCAAATTCACAGACGACACTAAGCTGGGAGGAGAGGTAGATACGCTGGAGGGTAGGGATAGGGTCCAGAGTGACCTAGACAAATTGGAGGATTGGGCCAAAAGAAATCTGATGAGGTTCAACAAGGACAAGTGCAGAGTCCTGCACTTAGGAAGGAAGAATCCCATGCACTGCTACAGGCTGGGGACTGACTGGCTGAGCAGCAGTTCTGCAGAAAAGGACCTGGGGATTACAGTGGATGAGAAGCTGGATATGAGTCAGCAGGGTTCCCTCATTGCCCAGAAGGCCAACAGCATATTGGTCTGTATTAGTAGGAACATTGCCAGCAGATCAAGGGACGTGATCATTCCCCTCTATTCGGCATTGGTGAGGCCACACCTGGAGTATTGCGTCCAGTTTTGGTCCCCCCACTACAGAAGGGATGTGGACATATTGGAGAGAGTCCAGCGGAGGGCAACAAAAATGATTAGGGGCTGGGGCACATAACCTACGAGGAGAGCCTGAGGGTCCTGGGGTTATTTAGTCTGCAGAAGAGAAGAGTGAGGGGGGATTTGATAGCAGTCTTCAACTACCTGAAGGGGGGTTCCAAAGAGGATGGAGCTAGGCTGTTCTCAATGGTGGCAGATGTCAGAACAAGGAGCAACGGTCTCAAGTTGCTGTGGGGGAGGTCTAGGTTGGATATTAGGAAACACTGTTTCACTAGAAGGGTGGTGAAGCACTGGAATGGGTTACCTAGGGCGGTGGTGGAATCTCCATAGAATCATAGACTATCAGGGTTGGAAAAGACCTCAGGAGGTTATCAAGCCCAACCCCCTGCTGAAAGCAGGACCAATCCCCAACTAAATCATCCCAGCCAGGGCTTTGTCAAGCTTGACCTTGAAAACCTCTAAGGAAGCCTTGGTTGGGATGATTTAGTTGGTGTTGGTCCTGCATTGGGCCAGGAGCTTAAGTGCCATATTCACAAGTGACTTAAGGCCTGAAAATTGGACTTAAGCTTCTAAGTCATTTAGGCCCTTTTGAAAATCTGACCCAATACCTAGTGAAATACTAAAGAAAGAAAAACTAACAACAACATTTTCACTTGAATAATATGTTGGTTTTTTTCCTATTGATTTTTCTTGATTGATCTTTGGTCTTGCTCAACATGCATGCATGCCCAATCAGGTTAAAGAATAATGGCCTCATTTGTGCATTTTCTTACACCTGGTGTATTGATTTACAGCTGTCCAAAAAGAAAGTGAAAGGCTATTGTATTCTGATTTGTAAGATTTTTTACACTCACTTTGTACCAACTTAATGACTACAAAAGGTGCTAGGCAGTACAGAATCAGATACCAAGAGTTGATATTCTATTTATTAGAGAGGTAAATATAATGACTCATGAATTTTCTCTTGAACTCAGGAAATCTGATCGTTCTTATTACTGTAAATCTCCCTAGAGCTAAGCCTAGAGAGTTCCACAGTGATTCATTGTTTTACATAACTCTAATATTATTGACTGTTTTTCCCTCAAGGATGTGCTTATAACCTCCCATTTTATTTCTATTTGTTCCCAGTTATTTAATTGAACTCATTTGTGTTACACATACAGAAACAGAGCTTGAATTGGATGCCTGTTTTATTGATTTCACAAAACAAAAACTGGAAAATACCTGGCTCAGCACACAGGTCTGACACAGAATATAAATACTATTATAAATACAACATAAATGCACACCAAACTAATACTTCCTGTTCCTCCTTAAAACTCTATAAGGATGCAGCTGGATCTATACATTATTATGTATAGATCCTGCACCCATACCACATTGTGCTGTGATCAAACCAAATGTTACATGCTAAGCAGAGTCAAGCCCATTTTGTACTTGGCCGGAAAACCTCCAAGGCACATGTTGTTGCTACAGGAAGTTGTGTTAGCAATTCAGGAGATGGCATTTCTCTCTCTAAGTCAGTACTGAACAAACAATCCAGAATAGCATAAAGGGACATTTTGCTGCTGGAGCTTCCATCTTTTGGACTTGGGTCCTGACCACTGCTACCAAACAGGTGCCTTAGCTTAACCAGAACTTTGATAATTACAGTATGCCTGTGTAAATTCCCCTCCAATTCTCAATTGGATATGGTGTTTTTTATCACTTCCTTTCAAACTGTTGCATGAGATTGCTATGCATGATGCGGGGGAGGGTATGCGAGTGAACCACTTTTAAATTTTCCAAATAGCATGAATATTAATGCTCTTCAGTAAGCCAAATTTGGGAAATAGTTAGCTCATGAATAGTGGGGGGGGGGGAGGGTCCAATTCCTACCTACCACTAAATCTACCACATATGAAGATGTCATCAGCGGATCTGTACACCTGCAGTGGAACTCCTAGACACTTGAGAAAAGGTGGAGGAAAGTCACGCAAAAGGAATGGTGATCATTTCCACCCTATTGAACAGGAGGGTCACGTTCATAGAATCACAGAATCATAGAATATCAGGGTTAGAAGGGACCTCAGGAGGTCATCTAGTCCAACCCCCTGCTCAAAGCAGGACCAATCCCCAATTAAATTATCCCAGCCAGGGCTTTGTCAAGCCTGACCTTAAAAACTTCTAAGGAAGGAGATTCCACCACCTCCCTAGGTAACGCATTCCAGTGTTTCACCACCCTCCTAGTGAAAAAGTTTTTCCTAATATCCAACCTAAACCTCCCCCACTGCAACTTGAGACCATTACTCCTTGTTTTATCATCTGCTACCACTGAGAATAGTCTAGATCCATCCTCTTTGGAACCCCCTTTCAGGTAGTTGAAAGCAGCTATCAAATCTTCCCTCATTCTTCTCTTCCGCAGACTAAACAATCCCAGTTCCCTCAGCCTCTCCTCATAAGTCATGTGTTCCAGTCCCCTAATCATTTTTGTTGCCCTTCGCTGGACTCTCTCCAATTTATCCACATCCCTTCTGTAGTGTGGCGCCCAAAACTGGACACAGTACTCCAGATGAGGCCTCACCAATGTCGAATAGAGGGCAATGATCACGTCCCTCGATCTGCTGGCAATGCCCCTACTTATACATCCCAAAATGCCATTGGCCTTTTTGGCAACAAGGGCACACTGTTGACTCATATCCAGCTTCTCATCCACTGTAACCCCTAGGTCCTTTTCTGCAGAACTGCTGCCTAGCCATTCAGTCCCTATCCTGTAGCGGTGCATGGGATTCTTCTGTCCTAAGTGCAGGACTCTGCACTTGTCCTTGTTGAACCTCATCAGATTTCTTTTGGCCCAATCCTCTAACTTGTCTCGGTCCCTCTGTATCCTATCCCTACCTTCCAGCATATCTACCTCTCCTCCCAGTTTAGTGTCATCTGCAAACTTGCTGAGGGTGCAATCCACACCATCCTCCAGATCATTAATGAAGATATTGAACAAAACCCGCCCCAGGACCGACCCTTGGGGCACTCCACTTGATATCAGCTGCCAACTAGACATGGATCACTACCCGTTGAGCCCGACAATCTAGCCAACTTTCTCTCCACATTATAGTCCGTTCATCCAGCCCATACTTCTTTCACTTGCTGACAAGAATACTGTGGGAGACCATGTCAAAAGCTTTGCTAAAGTCAAGGAACAACATGTCCACTGCTTTCCCCTCCTGCACAGACCCAGTTATCTCGTCAGAGAAGGCAATTAGATTAGGCAGGCATGACTTGCCCTTGGTGAATCCATGCTGACTGTTCCTGATCACTTTCCTCTCCTCTAAGTGCTTCAGAATTGATTCCTTGAGGACCTGCTCCATGATTTTTCTAGGGACTGAAGTGAGACTGACTGGCCTGTAGTTCCCAGAATCCTCCTCCTTCCCTTTTTTAAAGATGGGCACTACATTAGCCTTTTTCCAGTCATCCGGGACTTCCCCCGATCGCCATGAGTTTTCACAGATAATGGCCAATGGCTCTGCAATCACATCTGCCAACTCCTTTAGCACTCTCGGATGCAACGCATCCCGCCCCATGGACTTGTGCTCATCCAGCTTTTCTAAATAGTCTCGAACCACTTCTTTCTCCATAGAGGGCTGCTCACCTCCTCCCCATGCTGTTCTGCCCAGTGTAGCAGTCTGGGAGCTGACCTTGTTCGTGAAGACAGAGGCAAAAAAAGCATTGAGTACATTAGCTTTTTCCACATTCTCTGTCACTAGGTTGCCTCTCTCATTCAGTAAGGGGTCCACACTTTCCTTGGCTTTCTTCTTGTTGCCAACATACCTGAAGAAACCCTTCTTGTTACTCTTAACATCTCTTGCTAGCTGCAACTCCAGGTGTGATTTGGCCTTCCTGATTTCTCTCTGGCATGTCCGAGCAATATTTTTATACTCTTCCCTGGTCATTTGTCCAATCTTCCACTTCTTGGAAGCTTCTTTTTTGTGTTTAAGATCCGCAAGGATTTCACTGTTAAGCCAAGCTGGTCGCCTGCCCTATTTACTATTCTTTCGACACATCGGGTGGTTTGTCCCTGTAACCTCAATAAGAATTCTTTAAAATACAGCCAGCTCTCCTGGACTCCTTTCCCCCTCATGGTATTCTCCCAGGGGATCCTGCCCATCAGTTCCCTGAGTGAGTCAAAGTCTGCTTTCCTGAAGTCCAGGGTCCGTATTCTGCTGCTTCCCTTTCTTCCCTGTGTCAGGATCCTGAACTCGACCAACTCATGGTCACTTCCTCCCAGATTCCCATCCACTTTTGCTTCCCCTACTAATTCTTCCTGGTTTGTGAGCAGCAGGTCAAGAAGAGCTCTGCCCCGAGTTGGTTCCTCCAGCACTTGCACCAGGAAATTGTCCCCTACACTTTCCAAAAACTTCCTGGATTGTCTGTGCACCGCTGTATTGCTCTCCCAGCAGATATCAGGGTGATTGAAATCTCCCATGACAACCAGGGCCTGTGATCTAGTAACTTCTGTGAGTTGCCGGAAGAAAGCCTCGTCCATCTCATCCCCCTGGTCCGGTGGTCTATAACAGACTCCCACCACGACATCACCTTTGTTGCTCACACTTCTAAACTTAATCCAGAGACACTCAGGTTTTTCTGCAGTTTCATACTTGAGCTCTGAGCAGTTATACTGCTCCCCTACATACAATGCAACTCCCCCACCTTTCCTGCCCTGCCTGTCCTTCCTGAAAAGTTTATATCCATCCATGTGAGTTATTCCACCAGGTCTCTGTTATTCCAATCACATCATAATTCTTTGACTGTGCCAGGACTTCCAGTTCTCCCTGCTTGTTTCCCAGGCTTCTTGCATTTGTGTATAGGCACTTGAGATAACTCGCTGATCGTCCCTTTCTCAGTATGAGGCAGGAGCTCTCCCCTCTCGCGCGCTCCTGCTTGTGCTTCCTCCCAGTAGCCCACTTCCCCCCTTACCTCAGGGCTTTGGTCTCCTTCCCCCGCTGAATCTAGTTTAAAGCCCTCCTCACTAGGTTAGCCAGCCTGCTTGCGAAGATGCTCTTCCCTCTCTTCGTTAGGTGGAGCCCGTCTCTGCCTAGCACTCCTCCTTCTTGGAACACAATCCCATGGTCAAAGAATCCAAAGCCTTCTCTCCGACACCACCTGCGTAGCCATTCATTGACTTCCACGATTCGACGGTCTCTACCCAGGCCTTTTCCTTCCACGGGGAGGATGGACGAGAACACCACTTGCACCTCAAACTCCTTTATCCTTCTTCCCAGAGCCACATGGTCTGCAGTGATCCGCTCAAGGTCATTCTTGGCAGTATCATTGGTGCCCACGTGGAGAAGCAGGAAGGGGTAGCAATCCGAGGGCTTGATGAGTCTTGGCAGTCTCTCCGTCACATCGTGAATCCTAGCTCCTGGCAAGCAGCAGACTTCTTGGTTTTCCCGGTCGGGGCAGCAGATAGATGATTCAGTCCCCCTGAGGAGAGAGTCCCCGACCACCACCACCCACCTCTTTCTCTTGGGAGCGGACCCCCAACCCTAGGACAGTGCATCTCATGCCTTCCAATCGGTGGAGTCTCCTTCTGTTCCCTTCCCTCAGATGTATCATCTAGTCCACTCTCCGCATTAGTACCTGTGGAGAGAACATGAAAACAGCTACTTACCTGTATCTACGCTGCTGGTACATGGACGCTCCCCTTTCTTCTTCTGGAGGTCACATGCTGCCAAATTTCTTCATCATCCTCCTGTCCCCTCTGCGCAGCCTGCTCTGAATCTTCAGAACGTTGTGTCCGTAAAAGCATATCCTGACGTCTGTCCAGGAAATCCTCAGTTTCTCTTATGCAATGCAGAGTCGATACCTGTTGCTCCAGGCCTTGAACCTTCTCTTCCAATATGGAGACCATGATGTCATGATTTGGAGTTGTGCTGCTTCCTGACCCATGAATTTGAATATTATGTAAATATAAGACTATGCACCTATCTCATACCATACACTGTAGCTGCACCATTTCACCCCAAAACCTCAGTTGATATATGGAGAGATCCCTGTCTATAAGTGTGCATCCATTTGTGAAGCACTTTGGGATGAAATACTAGATATTTTTAATGATATATTAATTATTGTGATTCCTTTTCAGAAATGAGACCAAAAGAACACTGATGAATGTAGTCCCAAATTATTATCAGTTTATTTAGATCTAAGGTTTCTTCCACAGATTGCAAGCAATGTGACTAACTTGATATAGTCAGTGCACATAACCACTCAAAATAGGAGCTTGCCGAGGCACTTTTTGATGGTAGTGGAGTGCTGAATCCTGATGATTTCTACATTAGTTTGTTCACTTTAAATTTATTCACCAGAAAAATCCGAGAGATTAAAGGCTATGGTTGAAGTCCATGTTATCTGTCCACTATGCTCTGTTTAAATCACAATGTTTTCATTATCTGCTGTATCTCTTTGATGATAAAATGAAATATGACTGCAGTCTGATTGTCAATCACAAGAACAACTTCACCAAACTAAGCTCTCATGTGGAGCAATGTGAGACTTATCATGACACATTGCTCCTTGACCTCATGTTAGATCCAGTTGTGTTAAAGCCACTGACAGCTGGGAGTTCAGCAGTATATTTTAATTCTGGTGCTATCACAAAGAATCCTTTAACACTTTTTGATTATAATGTAACTTAGCTAGCAGACTAAAGGTACTGTGTTTACTGGTGCCTTTTGACAGTTTTATATAAGCAACTTATTTATTACAAGACACATTTCCAGACTCAAGCAACTTATACTTAGGCCTTCCCCACCACCCCCCGTTTCTGCTCATTTACTTTAATTTGATCACAGTTTCTTTCTCCTTAAGTTGTATTTCTGCTGCCTTTAAGATGTCTGTTGTTTTTATTAATACTCAGCAAACCGCCTCAGTCTCGTCACTCAATTTCTAGTTTCAAAACTTTACTCTCAGAGGCATATCATTGAGTGTACTGAATGGTATGTTTTCTATATACCATTACATGCTTATTCTAGCACTAATGCTCTTGTTACAGGTAGCCCACAAAGCTTTGTACTTTCTTTGACCCAAGGACCTCTTGGTGCCTACTGGCAGAGGGCACAAGGGGGGCACAGGGTTTTATAGGGATACCCTGGGTAATATATATGCATAATAATTCATCAAAGGGTGCCATGTGAGGTCTCTACCAAGAGCCTACTGGTCTATCATAATCATTGCATAATGTATGGATGAATAATATTTAAGAAGTTAGGTATCTATACTAAAAATTATGTTCTTAAGGTCTTGGAGTTAAGGCAAATCACCAGGAGGCAACATACCTCAGACATGTTCCTTTCAGGCAGGAGGTACCAGACACTTATCTACTTGTCTGGGCATGCATGTTTTGTGCATTGTGTATCTCACAATGGATGCCTAGTTACTACTAAGCGAGAAGCTGGTTGAAAGATTACAAAATCTACAAGAGAAAAAATCTGCAGGAAGAAACAAAACAGTAGGGGGAGAGGTTCTGTTTGTGACTAAAAACAAAGGCTTATTAAGGTATATCTGGGCATACAAGGAAACATACAGGGTTTTTCACCTAGGAAACAAGCTGACAACATATCTGTCTTATGAATAAAGGATTACAGCCACACCTGGCTGTAAACACTTCAAGGATTTTGGGTCAGCAATATTCTACAAGAGATTAGGTTATCTAGTTAGTAAAGTGTTGGCTCCAGAATACATATTATACTTTTATTGCATCTGTAACGATTTGTTTCCAAGATTTTTACTTGAATCTCTATTGATGAGGGGGATGAGGGGGATGAGGTGGATGAGGCTTTCTTCCGGCAACTCACAGAAGCTACTAGATCGCACGCCCTGGTTCTCATGGGTGACTTTAATCATCCTGATATCTGCTGGGAGAGCACTACAGCGGTGCACAGACAATCCAGGAAGTTTTTGGAAAATGTAGGGGAGAATTTCCTGACGCAAGTGCTGGAGGAGCCAACTAGGGGGAGAGCTTTTCTTGACCTGCTGCTCACAAACCAGGAAGAATTAGTAGGGGAAGCAAAAGTGGATGGGAATCTGGGAGGCAGTGACCATGAGTTGGTCGAGTTCAGGATCCTGACACAGGGAAGAAAGTGAAGCAACAGAATACAGACCCTGGACTTCAGGAAAGCAGAATTCGACTCCCACAGGGAACTGATGGGTAGGATCCCCTGGGGGAATAACATGAGGGGGAAAGGAGTCCAGGAGAGCTGGCTGTATTTCAAAGAATCCCTATTGAGGTTACAGGGACAAACCATCCCGATGTGTCGAAAGAATAGTAAATATGGCAGGCGACCAGCTTGGCTTAACAGTGAAATCCTTGCGGATCTTAAACATAAAAAAGAAGTTTCCAAGAAGTGGAAGATTGGACAAATGACCAGGGAAGAGTATAAAAATATTGCTTGGACATGCCAGAGAGAAATCAGGAAGGCCAAATCACACCTGGAGCTGCAGCTAGCAAGAAATGTTTAGAGTAACAAGAAGGGTTTCTTCAGGTATGTTGGCAACAAGAAGAAAGCCAAGGAAAGTGTGGGCCCCTTACTGAATGAGGGAGGCAACCTAGTGACAGAGGATGTGGAAAAAGCTAATGTTCTCAATGCTTTTTTTGCCTCTGTCTTCACGAACAAGGTCAGCTCCCAGACTGCTGTGCTGGGCAACACAGCATGGGGAGTAGGTGGCCAGCCCTCTGTGGAGAAAGAAGTGGTTAGGGACTATTTAGAAAAGCTGGACGTGCACAAGTCCATGGGGCCGGATGCATTGCATCCGAGAGTGCTGAAGGAGTTGGCGGATGTGATTGCAGAGCCATTGGCCATTGTCTTGGAAAACTCATGGCGATCGGGGGAAGTCCCGGACGACTGGAAAAAGGCTATTGTAGTGCCCATCTTTAAAAAAGGGAAGAAGGAGGATCCTGGGAACTACGGGCCAGTCAGCCTCACCTCAGTCCCCGGAAAAATCATGGAGCAGGTCCTCAAGGAATCAATCCTGAAGCACTTACACGAGAGGAAAGTGATCAGGAACAGTCAGCATGGATTCACCAAGGGAAGGTCATGCCTGACTAATCTAATCACCTTCTATGATGAGATTACTGGTTCTGTGGATGAAGGGAAAGCAGTGGATGTATTGTATCTTGACTTTAGCAAAGCTTTTGACACTGTATCCCACAGTATTCTTGTCAGCAAGTGAAAGAAGTATTAGCTGGATGAATGCACTGTAAGGTAGGTAGAAAGTTGGCTAGATTGTCGGGCTCAACGGGTAGTGATCAATGGCTCCATGTCTAGTTGGCAGCCGGTATCAAGTGGAGTGCCCCAAGGGTCTGTCCTGGGTCCGGTGTTGTTCAATATCTTCATAAATGATCTGGAGGATGGTGTGGATTGCACTCTCAGCAAATTTGCGGATGACACTAAACTGGGAGGAGTGGTAGATATGGTGGCAGGTAGGAATAGGATACAGAGGGACCTATACAAATTGGAGGATTGGGCCAAAAGAAATCTGATGAGGTTCAAGAAGGATAAGTGCAGAGTCCTGCACTTAGGACAGAAGAATCCAATGCACCGCTACAGACTAGGGACCGAATGGCTAGGCAGCAGTTCTGTGGAAAAGGACCTAGGCTGACAGTGGACGAGAAGCTGGATATGAGTCAGCAGTGTGCCCTTGTTGCCAAGAAGGCCAATGGCATCTTGGGATGTATAAGTAGGGGCATAGCCAGCAGATCGAGGGACGTGATCGTTCCCCTCTATTCGACATTGGTGAGGCCTCATCTGGAGTACTGTGTCCAGTTTTGGGCCCCACACTACAAGAAGGATGTGGAAAAATTGGAGAGAGTCCAGCGAAGGGCAACAAAAATGATTAGGGGTCTGGAACACATGACTTATGAGGAGAGGCTGAGGGAACTGGGATTGTTAAGTCTGCGGAAGAGAAGAATGAGGGGGGATTTGATATCTGCTTTCAACTCCCTGAGAGGTGGTTCCAAAGAGGATGGTTCTAGACTATTCTCCGTGGTAGCAGATGACAAAACAAGGAGTAATGGTCTCAAGTTGCAGTGGGGGAGGTTTAGGTTGGATATTAGGAAAAACTTTTTCACTAGGAGGGTGGTGAAACACTGGAACGCGTTACCTAGGGAGGTGATAGAATTTCCTTCCTTAGAAGTTTTTAAGGTCAGGCTTGACAAAGCCCTGGCTGGGATGATTTAATTGGGGATTGGTCTTGCTTTGAGCAGGGGGTTGGACTAGATGACCTCCTGAGGTCCCTTCCAACCCTGATATTCTATGATTCTATGCTTTGCTAAATAAAGTTATACCTGATTTCACAATAAACATACCTAAATGCTGTATGTTAAGCAGAGTGGTCATCTCAGGTGGAATTGGTAAGCTGAGGTATACTGTTTCCTTAGAAGCAGCAAATCTGTGAACATTGTGAGCATCCAGTAGACCTGGACATCCCAGGGAGATGCTCAGAGGGCTCCATGGTTGAAGTGTGTCTATCGCTAACCTGTAAAGAGACAGCAAGGCCTGTGGGATGTAGAGGAGAGTGCTTGTATTGCCTGTGGCTAGTGCAGTCAGGGAGTTGACTCCCAACAGTCCAGGCATTCTCATGCTAACTGCAGGTCGTAGTGAAGTGCCTCGTTACCTTGGGTACCCTGAGGAAGCATCACATTCTCTCTTATAGAGTTTTCCATTTTTATTAACTCAATATCAGTTAAAAGAAAAGGAGTACTTGTGGCACCTTAGAGACTAACCAATTTATTTGAGCATGAGCTTTCGTGAGCTCACGATAGCTCATGCTCAAATAAATTGGTTAGTCTCTAAGGTGCCACAAGTACTCATTTTCTTTTTGCGAATACAGACTAACACGGCTGTTCCTCTGAAACCTGTCAATATCAGTTGTTATTACATAGTATAGCATTATGTAGCATTTCCATGCAGAGGACACACCAATTTCATGAGCAATTGACAAACTCTATTTCCAGTTTAAAATATATTAATGCAAATAAGTTGGTCTGAATGCTTTGAAAACAAATTTGAAACCAAAACTATTGGTTTGAAGTCCATTTGCCATGAAAAATGTATGTTTCCTTTTTTTAGGAATGCTCTGTGCAGATGTAATTTACCTTGGAAGCAGGTAGATACTGTGGTGACAGATGCTATAAAATAAAAGAAAAGACCTTTAGATTAGGTGAGAGAGAGAAAGATAGTAGTTGACCCCTAGTGCAAAGGTAACCACAACTGAGACTTCTGTTCTTTTCCCTTCTGTAATTATAAGCGATTTTGTGTGGGGTTGCTTGGCTGTTTGGTTTTTAAATCTAGTCTTTCTTTCATCTTGCTATGAATCTATAAATTTACATAATCTTCTAATAAAAAACAAGACTATGGGTAAAATTTTCAAAAGCATCAAAGTGACTTCAGAGCTTAAGACTCATTTTCAAAACTGACTTAGGCAGTTAGGAGTTTCACTGACTTTTACTGAGAATTAGATTCCTAAGTACTTAAGTCACTTTAGAAAATTGATTGTAGGCTGCTAAGTCACTTAGGTGCTTTGGAAAATGTACCATAAGCCTTTTACTGCTTTTTAGCCTGTAATTTACTTCTGATATTTTCATGTTGGGATATAACCAAGCTAGGTGGAGGATGAGATGAAATTCATTGTTGACAAATGCAGGGAGATGCATGCAAGAAGAAATAAGTTCTGTCTGTTTTTTTTAAGTTGATACATGTTTTATCACTAGGAATAGAAACGGGGATGTGTGACAATGAAGCTGCTTGGACCCACCTTAAATAAGCCACCTTTGCAAAGCTTAGCAGGAGATAAAACTTTCATTTATTTACCTCAACCTTATGTCTGGTTGTCCACAAAAGAGCTGCCAATTTGTACTTCCCATTTCAGACACATTGTTTTGTTCTTGTGTGTGAGTGGAAATGAAATTGAAACATCTGCTTTCATTTAACAACTTACATAACAACTTTTTATGCCGAAACATCCTTATTTACCATCAGCTATATCAGTGATGTCAGCCCAGGTCTGGGAAAATGTCTTTGGATGCTTCTGTAAAGCAGAAGGAAGCAAAAAATATGTGCAGATCCTCTAAAAATAATCTTATCTACCTTAGAGTAGGCATCTATCACAGTGATATGTAAACACTTTATAGCAGCTGTCTTTTTTACAACATTACGTACCGATGTCATAATAAACTGGAAAAATATTGTGATTACTTTTTACTCACTAATTTTTTAACCTACAAGATTAGACATGATCTGTTTAATTTTACAGTCACTAGAACACTATACAAGTGCTTGCCAAGCACTTATTTTATTTTTTCTGGTCACTGGGGTGATAGAGGCTTTTTATTCCCCACCTGATTGCCAAATTATTGCACCAGCAAATTGTCGAAGTCAATGTGCACAATCAGTTGAAAATGAGGAAGAATCAGAAATATCTTGTTTTTTTGTATTCTTTAGTACTGAGACACACTGGACCCTAAGGACTGGTCTACACTAATGAGGTAAGTTACGCTAGTAACTGAAGTCAAGATATCTTAGGTCGATTTACAGTGGCATCTACACTGCACTCTGTCAATGGGAGACGCTGTCCCATCGACATAGCTTCTGCGACTGGGGGAGATGGAATACAGAGGTCGATGGGAGAGCATTCTCCCATTGACTTGTTGTGTCTTCACCAGACCCTCTAAAATGACACTGCTGCATCGATCACAGCTTGTCAATTGAGCCCATAGTGTAGACATGGCCTTAGATTAATTTAGTGTATGAGAATGAGGTGACTGACATAATTATTATTGTTCATACTGCAGTAGTGCTGAGAAATGCCAATCAGGATTGGGGCCCCATTATGATAGGCACTGTATACACATAACAAAAGGATGGTCCCTGCCCCAAAAGCTTACAATCTAAAGGTATGTCTACACTGGAACTGGAGGTGTAATCTCCATCTGAGGTGGACATACCTGCACTAGCTCTGTTTGACCTAGCATGTTAAAATAGAAGTGTAACCATGGTGGCACAAGCAGTGGGACAGGCTAGCCGCCCTGAGTATGTACCTAGCGTTTCAGGCAGGACTGTAGTCAGGGAAGTTAGCCTGTCCTGCTGCTCATGCCACCACAGCTACATTGCTATTTTAAGTGCACTAGCCACCCAATCTGGAAATAGCACCTCCAGCTCCAGTGTAGACCCTGAGTATATGATGAGAGACAATAGGTGAATACAACAAATGGAGGGGAACAAAAGGTAACAGTGAGATGATTATACTAGTGTACCAGCTGCTAGACTTACTATATCTCAGTATAAAAGCAGGTTAGACCTATCTCAACAACAAAAGTTTTCTAGTCAAGCATCCACACTCACATGGCATCCGTGCTATAAGTGTCTGTAGAGAGGTCAGGTATTTAAGAGGTATGGTCTTCTCCAGCTCCTGGGTAAGACACATAGCTGAGAAACGGTGAGGGAAGCCACTTCCCATGCTGGCTATGCTGTAACACATCTGAGGATAAAGCGAATAATTCTGTCCCCAACACTCTTATTCTGGCATTTTTCAGAAGTATCACATTCATTTCAAATTTAAAAGAAACAAAGAAAATCCAGTACAACTCTGTGCTGGCCATTTGTCAGACTTTTTATTAATTTTTTTTACGTTTGTTTCTGTTCTGTATAATGGACTAAGAAATACAGCCATAAGTATCTCTGCCTGCCCTCCAGGTCTCATTAATCTGAAGGAGATAACCTCATTTAGGATTCACTTTTAAGCAGTTTTTTCAAAATATCTCCCCTCTCATGATGAGAGATTTTTCAGTGAAAACACATTTCAGGACAAATATAAAAAAATGACTGCCTATATGTATATATAGAAACATTTGTGTGAATCTATGACATGAAAAACTTTCATTTACCCATGCAAAATGATTAACTGCATTCATACATAGAATCATAGAATATCAGGGTTGGAAGGGACCTCAGGAGATCATCAAGTCCAACCCCCTGCTCAAAAGCAGGACCCATCCCCAATTAAATCATCCCAGCCAGGGCTTTGTCAAGCCTGACCTTAAAAACTTCTAAGGAAGGAGATTCCACCACCTCCCTAGGCAACGCATTCCAGTGTTTCACCACCCTCCTAGTGAAAAAGTTTTTCCTAATATCCAACCTAAACCTCCCCCACTGCAACTTGAGACCATTACTCCTTGTCCTGTCCTCTTCCACCACCGAGAATAGTCTAGAACCATCCTCTCTGGAACCACCTCTCAGGTAGTTGAAAGCAGCTATCAAATCCCCCCTCATTCTTCTCTTCCGCAGACTAAACAATCCCAGTTCCCTCAGCCTCTCCTCATAAGTCATGTGTTCCAGTCCCCTAATCATTTTTGTTGCCCTTCGCTGGACTCTCTCCAATTTATCCACATCCTTCTTGTAGTGTGGGGCCCAAAACTGGACACGGTACTCCAGATGAGGCCTCACCAATGTCGAATAGAGGGGAACGATCACGTCCCTCGATCTGCTGGCTATGCCCCTACTTATACATCCCAAAATGCCATTGGCCTTCTTGGCAACAAGGGCACACTGCTGACTCATATCCAGCTTCTCGTCCACTGTCACCCCTAGGTCCTTTTCCGCAGAACTGCTGCCTAGCCATTCGGTCCCTAGTCTGTAGCTGTGCATTGGGTTCTTCCGTCCTAAGTGCAGGACCCTGCACTTATCCTTATTGAACCTCATCAGATTTCTTTTGGCCCAATCCTCCAATTTGTCTAGGTCCCTCTGTATCCTATCCCTGCCCTCCAGCGTATCTACCACTCCTCCCAGTTTAGTATCATCCACAAATTTGCTGAGAGTGCAATCCACACCATCCTCCAGATCATTTATGAAGATATTGAACAACACCGGACCCAGGACTGACCCTTGGGGCACTCCACTTGACACCGGCTGCCAACTAGACATGGAGCCATTGATCACTACCCGTTGAGCCCGACAATCTAGCCAACTTTCTACCCACTTATAGTGCATTCATCCAGCCCGTACTTCTTTAACTTGCTGACAAGAATACTGTGGGAGACAGTGTCAAAAGCTTTGCTAAAGTCAAGATACAATACATCCATGGCTTTCCCTTCATCCACAGAACCAGTAATCTCATCATAGAAGGTGATTAGATTAGTCAGGCATGACCTTCCCTTGGTGAATCCATGCTGACTGTTCCTGATCACTTTCCTCTCATGTAAGTGCTTCAGGATTGATTCTTTGAGGACCTGCTCCATGTCTATTTCTGCATGCAACAGAGGATTTTATGCATATAATGGATGCTTGTCTAGGCTTTGCATTCACGATGTAGGTGCCTGCTTTTGAAATATTGGTTCCTAAAATCACCTTCACTTTTAAATCACCCTTGTTCAAATTGACAAAGCCCTCCTGCTAGGGCCCCAGTTTCACCTCCTCCACACATCCCTCTGGTTTATCACCCTAATGTGAGTTATAGGAATATACTGTCAGTTCTGTGGTTGCTTTTATTTTGGGACAACAGCATAAAACCTGATAAATATACTCCTGGGTGAATTCTGCACTACTGCACAATGCAGAATTTGTGCAGAATTAATGGTCTGTGCAGAATTTCATCCCCCCCCCACAAAAAAAATAGGCTGCCGAGTTGCTGGCTGCCATTAGGGGCCACTGGACCTAGCAGAGTCCAGCTCCCCAGATCACAAATAGAAGACCGTGCCGGGGGAGGGGAAGGAAGCTGGAGGATTCCAAGCAGCTACATTTCCTGGCATGCCCTGAAGGAAGGAGGTGACATGCAGGAAACTCCATACAGGTCCAGGATTCAGCATCAGGCTGTTTCTCCCTCTGGATCCCTGGGCTCTGGGGGGAGAGGCTGTGAATGTGTGGGCTGGGAGATGCCCAGCTGTGCTCTAAGAGTAGGGGATGCTGATGTCTGGGCTGGGGTTAGGGTTGCCAACTTTCTAATTGCACAAAACTGAACACCCTTGTCCCACTCCCGTCCCATCCCTTCCCTGAGGCCCTTCCCCACCCCTTGCTCTCCCTTACCCTCACTTTCACCAAGTTGGTGAGGGGGTGAGGGCTCTGGCTGGGGGTGTGGGCTCTGGGGATGGGCTGGGGATGAAGGGTTTGGAGTGCAGGAGGGGGGTCCAGGCTGGGGCTGAGGGGTTTGGAGTGCGGAAAGGGGGGTCTTGGCTGGGGCAGGGGGTTGGGGTGTAGAAGGGGGTGAGGGCTCTGGGGTGGGGCCAGGGATGAGGGGTTTGGGAGTGCAGGAGGGTGCTTTGGGCTGGGGCAGGGGGTTGGAGTGTGGGAGAGAGTGAGGGCTCCAGCTGGGGGTTTGAACTCTGGGGTTGGGCCAGGAATGAGGTGTTTGGGGTGTAGGAGGGGGCTCCCGGTGGAGGCAGGGGTTGGGGTGCAGGAAGGGGTCAGGGTGCAGTCTCCATCCGGGAGGAGCTTACCTCAGGCAGCTCCCAGTCAGCAGCACAGAGGAGCTAAGGCAGGCTCCCTGCCTGCCCTGGCTCCTCATGGCTCCTGGAAGCACTGACATGTCCAGCTCCTAGGCAGAGGGGTCAGGAGGCTCTGCACACTGCCCATGCCCACAGGCACCACCCCAGCAGCTCCCGTTGACCATGGTTTCCAGCCAATGGGAGCTGTGGAGCTGGTGTTCGGGCAGGGACAGCACATGGAGCCCCCATGGCCACCCATGCGCCTAAGAGCCAGATGTCGGCACTTCTGGGAGTCACACAGAGCCAGGGCTTAGCCTGCCTTAGCCCCACCATGCCGCTGACCGGAACCGTCAGGGTCCCTTTCTGATTGGGCATTCCGGTAAAAAAAAGGAAACCTGGCAACCCTAACTGGGGGGGGAGGTGCCCTGCCACTGGGATCTGAGGGAGTAGGGTGCAAGTGTCTGGGCCAGGGGGCACCCCACAGCTAGTTCCTGGGGGGTATGGAGTGCAGGCGTCTGGCCCCCCAGCTGGGCTCTGGCAGGGAGGGGACAGAGAAACTGGAACTGGGTTGTCATAGGGGTTTCTTTAACTTTCTACTCCTGGGGGAATTTTTTTTGTCTGTACTGTTACAGACATAGCTGCTGACAAGTATTATGAAATAAATTACCAAAATAATTGAAACTGGCATGATTATACAGCGTTATTTTGACAAATAAAATATGCAGAATTTTCCGGAGTTTTAAAATATTGTGACAGAATTTTAATTTTTGGTGCCAATTTTTTAATTTTTTGGCACAGAATTCCACCAAGAGTATAAATAACACCATGTTAGTGTTAAATGCCAAAGAGAGATCAGGAATAATAGAAGAGTTCTTGAGCCAGATCTTCCACTTTAGTAAATAGGAATAGGTCTGTTTCTAGCCAATCTGTTATTTAGACCCCACCCCCCAAAAAAAATCCTTAGCCTTTTTCCCACTTAGCAACGTTCTTTTTTCTCTCCCCCACATTATCTCATGACCTGTCCGCCGTGAGACTTTTTAGTTACAGAAGACATATCGTCTAGTAGTTGCAAAAGTTACTGTAAGTGATGGATTAAACTAAAGTCAAGAAACTTACATGCATTTAAAAAAAAAAGATAGTCACTGATCTTTCTCTTTTTTCCATGCACTCAAGAGACACAGCTATCTTCCATTTTTGATCTTGAAGTTTACAGGATTAAAAATAACTGAAGAAAAATTCCTTTATCTTACTGCCTCTGTACTTCATTATTTAAGATAATGGAACTTCTATCAATTTTACCATTTCATTCAACTATTCTTGTTAATTTTCCTAGTACATTATACTGAAAGGCTCTTCTAAGGAAATACTTATGCCTCTTCTAATATATGCCAGTGTGATCACCGAGAATATATAAGATAAATAGTGGCACCCCAAAAAGATAACAGTGAAGTTCAAGAAATGGTTGTATATATAAGCTAATTACCTGGGCCTTTACAACCTTAACATATTTATATTATGGGCATTTCTTGCTTACCAAAACTTCCATTCAGTCACTGAGAGTTTTGGTCTTATGCTGATTTTGTTCTGCATGTAAAAATAAGGAGTAGGTGCAATGAATAATTGGAACCACAGTGAAAAGTTTACCCATTTAAATCCTACAATTTTTCTGTCGTGTATGGAACTTTAAGAACTGTGGTGTCTGTGTTTTATTATTGAACATTTAAGATCCAGAACATGCTTCACAGAACAATTCAAAAGGTTGGAAACAGTTGCAACTGTAGTTAAAGACGATACCTAAAAATAAAGTGGGACTGGATATAGCTTTTCAAAAAATGGTCTCTGTCATTGGCTAATTTGCTCATTTTGCTGTTGTTATTTTAACCCAATTAAAACAATCAGTAAATTAAAGGACATGACTGGCTGACTGGATTTTGGGGGACAATAAAATCACCATCACATTTTTCAATTAACCAAACATTCTTTTGGTACAGTACCTCCCAACTCCTCAGACAGATAATCTCTTTAGACAAAAGAATGTTAATAGTTAAGTCAGTGGTATGACTCTGATAGGAAATTTTACATTGCTTATCACTGCAAAATACAAAGGATGTGAGAAAATTCAGTGGAGAAGGGATCTGGAAATAAGGTGTAAGAAAAATACTTTTCAAAAAGGATGTGGATGCTGAATAGCGCATTTGTAGTGCTAATCAACACATATTATGCTTAGGTATTTAAACAATACGTTGGTTAGAAACTATTGTGATTACTTACTGAGTCAGAGCCCTTCCCTTATACAATGCTGGAAAGATGTTTCTATACACTGATTATCCTTGAAAAGGAGCCATATTTTACATTTCTTTTTTATTTAAAAAAAAACACACTGTGTAACAATAATATAGCAGCAACTTTAGGCAAAGTTTTAAAAACTGGGGATGGGGTGGGGGGAAACACATATGATAAAAAGTGAACAAAATATTTCCCTATGTCAGACCATAATTACTACCAATTAGAGATGTCTACTTAAACTGAATATATCAAGAGCCTATTTATATTCTTACGTCATTATCAGCTGGGTCCATGGAAATCTTGACTGTACGATACAAACTTAGCAACCCATCACTCTTTCCTTGACACAGGCTCAGCCTTGCCTGTGGCCTACCCCAAATGTTGGTAATATGGCAACTTAATTATATTAGTGACCCTAGCTGCAGGGAATTAGGAAGGATTACACATATAGAGCTGAGAATTCAGCCTAGCAGGAGACACTCCAGAGAAAGCAGATCTCTACTGCAGATAGAAGAACCTGAAGGCTCAAGTACCTGTGGGTGGGAACCCTGAGATAGGGCTTAAATAGGCAGGAAGTCAGGTAGTAGAACCCACAGGAAACAGCTTAGGCTCCTGTGGAGGAAGCACTGAACTAGGGCAGACAGGGAGCAGGGAGATCTCTAGAGAAGCTGCCAGAGACCATGGGGAAGGGTGGCAGTGAGGAAAAACCTGCTAAGACAACGAAGAACAAAGGAAGAACTCTGCAGGAGCAGGTTAGGTTCCTGTGGGAAAGCCCAGAGTTAGGGTCAGTAAAAGCACTTCAGTGGAGTTCAGGGGTGGAATGCTGATTAGTTCACCAAACAATGGAGAAGCCAGAGACCTGAGAACCAAAGGGAGGCTGTGTTAAGCACAGGCTACAAGGAAGAAGCATTAGAGGGCTTAGTTGTAGAAAGGAGCAAACAGCAGCATATCTGAAGAACCAAATCTATCTGTTTAATACAGTGTCCATGGACCAGAACTGAGAGTAGAGGGTTGGCCTGGGTTCCTTTACTAGCCCCTGAGGAAGAGGCATGCAAGCCCAACTGCTGGAGCAGATCAGTGTCCTGGGAGGGAGTCCCTGAGGAAAGGCCAGTAAGAACACTTCAGTGGAGCCCAAGAGGGGTGGAAGAATTATTACTTGAATGTTCACTTGGACTTTCAGTTGGACATTTTAGATATGTCTATACTACATGCTGCGCAAAGGCTACGGGCCAGGTTTGATCCCAGCTCACCCCCACAACACACACACACACACACGTGTTCCATCCACAAACAAATCAGTCTGACCTGGATCCTAAGACGCTGCGTGGGGGAGATAAGATCCTGAGTCCCATCATACCTTGTCATTTTTCAGTGTGGATGCATCTCAAGCCACAGGATGAGTCAGAAGGTCTGTGTAGTGCAGCATGGACAAGTTAGCATGGCTGTGAGACCCAGGTCCAGCAGTTATAAACCCAGGTTTATAATGCAGTGTGGCTGTTCAAACACAGGCTTGGAAACACAGCCCAAAAGCCCGGGTCCCACAGACCTCGGTTTACAATGCAGCCTAGACATACCCTTTGTTACTCCAGAACAGAACTGAACTTTGTTACTTGTCCGGAAGGCCGAAACATGGAAGATCCAGGGAAAGGCAGATGACCAACAGGAGGCACTGAAGAGAAGGACTCCTTGCAGCAATGTGCCCTGACAGAAGGGGGTGCTACAGATGATGAGTACACTACCTTACATTTCTCTTACAGGAAGAATGAGGAAAATGCATGGAAACAGATCGAACTTCATATCACTCTACTTTTCTCCTTTCTCCCCAACTCTTTCTCATTCTCTCCATTCTTTCTTAGTTATACTCCCTCTAAACGTCTGCATCTGATTCAAGAAATATAACAATATTCGCTTTAGTTAATATAGGTGTCATAAATATAAAGGGAAGGGTAAACACCTTTAAAATCCCTCATGGCCAGAGGAAAAATCCTTTCACCTGTAAAGGGTTAAGAAGCTAGGATAACCTCGCTGGCACCTGACCAAAATGACCAATGAGGAGACAAGATACTTTCAAAAGCTGGGAGGAGGGAGAAAAACAAAGGGTCTGTGTCTGTCTGTGTGATGCTTTTGCCAGGGACAGAACAGGAATGGAGTCTTAGAACTTTGTAAGTAATCTAGATAGGTATGCATTAGATTATGATTTCTTTAAATGGCTGAGAAATTAAGTTGTGCTGAATAGAATGAATATTCCTGTCTGTGTGTCTTTTTGTAACTTAAGGTTTTGCCTAGAGGGATTCTCTATGTTTTGAATCTGATTACCCTGTAAGGTATTTACCATCCTGATTTTACAGAGGTGATTCTTTTTACTGTTTCTTCTATTAAAATGTTTCTTTTCAAGAACTGAATGCTTTTTTCATTGTTCTAAGATCCAAGGGTTTGGGTTTGTGGTCACCTATGCAAGGGTTGGGAGGATTTTGGGGGGAAAGACGTTTCCAAACAACGTTTTCCCAATAAACCCAGATAAACGTTTGATGGTGGCAGTGGAAGTCCAAGGGCAAAGGGTAAAATAGTTTGTACCTTGGGGAAGCTTTAACCTAAGCTGGTAAAAGTAAGCTTAGGAGGTTTTCATGCAGGTCCCCACATCTGTACCCTAGAGTTCAGAGTGGGGAAGGAACCTTGACAATAGGCAAAAAATTTTTTTTTAAATGGAAGTGTATTTAGGTACCAAAAGGAATGGCTCAGTTCTCAAAAGCAGTTCCTGTTGACAACACACACATGTGGAAATTATTTTCTGGTTCTTTTCAAGATTTCAGTTCAGCAGAAATTGTTGATCAGTTCTGATCAAAATCTGGGGAGACTGAGTCACAGGACCCAATTCTCACCCAGAGATGTATACAAAACAGCCATTGATTTCACTGAGAGTTGTATGGATGTATGTGAATGATGGATAAGATATGGTTTTGTGGAAGGCTTCTAGAACCCTCTAATAACCGTGACTTCCATCTGACTAGAGACAAAAGCATTCAGAAGTGAGAAGTTCAAGGAATTACCTAATACCAGAGACAGGCAAAGGAGGTGGTGACTGGATCAGAATTGGGTTTAGGATAGAGTTTGGTGTTCAGAGTCAAGGTCAAATTAGGGCTAGATATCACAGATTTTCAGGGCAGGGATTGTCTCTCTCTTCTCAGAGGGGTAGCCGTGTTAGTCTGTCCAGCAAAAACAACACATGCATCTGATGAAGTGGGTGTTACCCCACGAAAGCTTATGCTTAGAAATAAATTTGTTAGTCTCTAAGGTGCCACAAGGACTCCTCATTGTTCTCCCTGTTCTGTGTTTGCACCAAGCACAGTGGGGTCCTGGTCCATGGCTGAGGCTTCTAGGTGCTCCCATGATACAAATAATATCATCATCTTGGCTTTTACAGCACGAAATCTCAAGCACAGCTCTCAGACACTTAGGTCCAACCTGAAAAATCTCACTAGCTTGGCTAATTCATGAGATTTCTACCCATAGGTGGGGGATAATATGGAAACTGCACAATTACATGCTCTGACTGTATTTTTATCTAGATGTTACGACCCTTATTTCCCACCAAAAGTGGAACATTGAATGTCCTCTTTGTGATTCTAGCCCTTAGTGACTATAAGCAGAGGTGATTAAGGTTTTGTGGGGCACTGGGCCGCAAGTGGGGGAACCCCTCCCCACACCTTCCACCTGTGGTCCTGCCCCCATTCCACCCCTTTCACCTGTGGCCCCACCCACAGCCTCACACCATTCTGCCCCTTCCCCCCACAGCCCCGCCCCTATTCTACCCACAGTCCTGCCCCCCCATTACACCTGCCCCCCATTTGCTCTTTTATACCCCCCCCCCACTGCAGCCCCAAGTCTGGAGAAGCTCTGTCCTCTCGCCAGGGCCCAGGGCTGCCGCGGAGAGTGAGAGCTCCCCCAGCCCTGAGGCCATGGAAGGGAGCCAGAGCTCCTCCAGGTCCAGGCCACAGCTGGGGTCAGGGTGCTGGGGCTTCCCTGCTCCTCCAGCCTAGTGCTGCTGCCAGGGAGCAGGGTCGGGACGCAGTGGCTTCCCCCGCCCCACCCTGGCACTTTTCTGCTGGGGACAGGATGCCCATTTTTCCAGGGCCCCCCAGTTGGCCGGGGCCCGTGGGCCCATTGGCTAATCCACCACTGATTAGGACTATAAGGACTATATAGGATTATAAGTAGGACAATACTTGTGGATAGGGTATGGGATTGGCAGTCAGGAAAACTAGGTATTATTCTCAGGTATGGCACTGAGTTGTTCCATAGGTCACTTAGGGCCAGAGTCTGAAACTCTTATCCCTGCTGAATAGCATCTCATTCCACAAGCAGTTCCACTGATTTCAATGTAATTATTTGCAGGGTAAAGTACTCAGCATAAGCAAGAACTTCAGAATATAGCCCTTAATCTCTCTGTCTCTCATTTTACCAACCCATAAAGCAGGGTTGGTATTATTATTTACCCACCTTAGTCGAGCAGTTTGAGATCTAAGCAAGAAAAATGCGAAGTATTATTAATCCAAAAAATGACTCCATCCACTACACCTCTAGCATTACTGTGCCCTCTAACACCATGATGTGGTTGGTATCTGCTCACACCAACGGAGAGAAAACAGTGCCACCACTAACAGCACTTCCCACAGAACCCAAGTTTTGCTTTTGATCACCCATCCAAATATAGACTTGATTTAAGTTTACTGAGCTTATGACGTAGGATAGGGTAGCAGTGCAGGGTGGTTATGGGCTTAGGATAATTATTCCCTCCTGACAACACCTGCAGTCCCGCAGTTACCCTATTAGAGTGACACCTGAAACAGCACATACATATGCTAAACTAATCACAAGGCATTGCGTTACTTTTCATCTCTTGGAGATCTAAAATTTCAAACACACTTTTAATGAATCATTAAGTCTAAGTACCTTCATCCATACCATTTACGTGTTATAAAAGCTAGCGTTTAAAAAAATTAAATTTAAAATAAGCCTTTTACATTTATTCTCTTTAATTGTTAGAGTGGTTCAAACATAAAAAGACAATTTGCTACTCAAAAAAGTATTTTGTTGCATTTTGTCACAGCTGTGGGTGTTTAGAAAAGTGTGCTTTGTGGAAAAGCACATGTCTTTTAGGGAAGAAAATGGCAATAGGTTCACCAGCCTAGTGAGAGCTTAATTATAGTTCCTTGCTGGTACTTTAAAATATACCCACTTCCACTTCTACTTCACTGCTGCAGAGCAGCAGCAGGAATGGGCATATTTTAAAGTGACAGGTATAAAAAATAATGTTCTCCCACATCTATTTGACTTCACCTTACCAGCAGCCGAATATCACTGCTGGCCACGTGAAAGCAGGTGAGGAGGTAGCAGCTTGTTTGCCAGAGTTTGAACCTTTCACAAAACAGCTTGCTGGGATTCTGATTTTTAATACATTTAACCTGCAGTCAGTGTGTTTTAATATCCAATCTTTTTTAAGTTCGCAAATTAAATCCCAATGCACTTACCCACAGTTTTATAAATGGGACCAAGGGGTGACATTTACCATTAACAGAGATTGAATCCTCCTACCCCCCATAAGGTTAAAGCAAAATTCTTTCCACTAAAACAAGGACCATGTATATTTTATGCACCAATATCTCCCATTCCTGAACAACAAATAACTTGTTCTTGAATCCCATTCCCTGAGGCAAGGACAAAAAAGCTAGTTACTGCTAGGCTATGGGATTCAGGTATCATTGTGCCAGCAGAACTCAACAGAGCAAACGGTAGCTGATGAAGTGCTGCTTTATGCAAGAGGGACTTCAAGCTGCATGAAACATTTCTTCTTCTGTTACAAAAGCTTATCAGGTTCCAGAGGCTTTAAAAACTCCACATGGGAAACTCAATTTATACAGAAGGTGCTTTAATCAATTATGCTAAAAAAAAAGTCTGAAAGAATGAAAACATATCCAACTCAACAATGTACTGTACAGAACAATGGAGGAAAGTAAGTACACACGGAGTTAGTGGGCCAGATCTGAAGGTCAGGCCTCCTTTGCTCTTGTGGGTGATTACGCTGCCTACATAATGCAATTATAAATGCAGTCATCCAGACACGATTCCTGAATTAATAGCAAATATAATTTTGAAGTAATCAAATGTTAGGCTGTGGAAACAGAATGATAGAGTCTAGTTAATGAACAGCTGACAACTGGTGCATTAAGTTTCAGTAAAACTATTCTAAATTCCAAGTAAAGGATACTTTTGTCCCCAGATACTTTGGGGAGGTTACACAACCTGTGAGTCACACTGGTACTATAGTAAGCCTCAATATCTCACCATCCCATACTAACTCTAGACTATAATTAATTCTATATGCCAGTCACAGAAAAGTGAAGCTTACCAGTAATTAATTTTGACCACTTTGTAGGACTGACTCTTGCTAAATAGACACCTTGTTTTCTGATTTTCCACAGTCAGAATCAATCTATATTGAGTTTACAGACAACAAATCAGATAAGATATGAAGACATAAGAATGACATTAACACCAGAAAAGCAACCTAAATTTGATGCATCAATTTTCTATAATTAACAGTAAAAAGAAATAGATATTTCTGAATTAACACTAAAGGAAATTAACGTAATTGTGAGATTTTCATGGCACAAGTAAGAATTGCAAATAGAGAGGAGATACTGTGTTTCATATTATAGGGAGGCTGCAAGAAGGTATCAACAGATGTTTAAATCATCCCTAAGAAGATCAATACATTTTATGAAAGGTGAATAGTTCATCATTTCTCCTGACTTATAGAAGTAATAAAAAACAGAGTGGCTTGGTGTAACCCCTGAAGTACTCTTCTTTAGGGTATACAGAGTATGTCCTGAAAAAGAAAAGGTTTCCATTATGCCAAGTGTGAGGTCATTGCAGTAAGATCACTTTAAGATACATGATGTATGTTGGCTAAGGATATAGCACTCACAGAGCCGAGTCTTTTAAATAAGTAACTGCACTTCTAAAGTGGGAACTATTAAAAAATCCATATTTGCCAACAGATACTTCAAATCAGCTACAGTTGCTTCCTTCTGGGTATAAACAGAGAAACTACACTCAGATATGACCATGTGGTATCTGTCGTCAAATGCTGACAAGTACAAATGGCTCTTCATATTCATAAAAATGGGGTTTGTGTACACAAATTAAATTGAAATTAGCACACACAGTTGAGATGGTGCCAACTATTTTGGTCACAGCTTTTGAGACTCAGACTCCCAATGGCTAGTTAATGTAAGGTTTCAAATTTAGAAAAATATCCTAAAACATTAGCTTGTTTAAATGCATGCGCAACAACGAGCAATATACCATCTGAAATGCCACATCTTTTTCAGATCATATGAAGATTCAGTGGCCCATGAAGTTATGTGGCCAAGTTGGTGCTGCTTCTGGTAAAGTTAGTTAGGAAATGGTATTTCAATGACTTATGTCATTTCCATCATGACTGGGCAGACTGACAAAAAATTAAAAGCTATCAATACCTATCTTCCTAGACTTCGCCACAAAACAGACAATTAATCCCTTTCACACCACCACCAATCCTGCCCACTGATAAACTACCACTCAACTAGTGACCCAAATCAGCAAAACAGTACAGATGTTTCAGTCCAGGGACCAATATGAGCCAATTCCACAACAGGGCCACAGGGAAAGAGGCACCCTCAAAAACTATTTAGTATAGGGCTGATTTTAGCTGGGCTGTTGGCTGAAATCATGATACCAGTAGCTTACATTTTTAATGGTGGCTGCCAGTCAGCATGGCAAAAAAATTGCCTTCAACTGGCAATTGAGCAGCCACCACTATCACAACCATATACGAAATACTTGAGCACCTGCCTTCAAACCCTCCTGCCACATCCTTGTCATCAGCAGTTTAAAAAATAGTTTTAGTTTAGCCCTTAAAGAAAGCAACACAAGGGGGCAAAAACACTGGTAACACCAACACATTTGAGTCATAAATAGATTTTAATGTTTTCAACTCCTCAGAGAAATCATCAATTTATATGTAAATCTTGCAACTTTTACATAAGGCTTTCCCCCAAAAAACAACCTTAAAATAACTTTTTCAGCTGAAAGATCCCCAATGAGCTTTTTCACCTGATGTTTTTTAACTTTAATTTGACAAATAAATACAAGCCCCGCAGTAAGATGGCCTACAAAGTAGCTAAATAATAATGCGTAACACTTCCTCAATGAGCCATCCGAACATACAGGATACAGGTGGTGGTTTGAGGACATCCTGAGGAAGGAAGACAGCCCTGGCGAAGTGAGGATGGTCTGTGGTCAGTTTATGCTTGGAGAAGAAATTACTTGACAGCTGAAAGAGAACCCTGGCAGCACTGCCTTTCATCACAGATCAACTACAAGTCTGCCTACTCCCATCCTCCTGCTTCATCCTTTGTTTGTATTCCATTGAATTAGGTCTATCTTATGCATCATGGTATCTAAACACTTCAGGGCAGTGACTAGGTCTCACAATGCATTTTTATAGCACACCTATACTGCTACATAAATAATAAATAATCATAGTTAGGAAAAGGATGTCAGCTAAAACCAGGCAATTGTCAGAAAGGGAATGGGAGATAGGTGAAATGTTCTCCAGACATGGGGAGCTGATTTGAGAGAGATAAGCAGAGAGAGAAATCGCCCGCCTAGAAAGAGACAAACATCAGGCCTTGAAAGCAGAGATATTGCACCCTGAGGTCAGAAAGCAACAGTCAAAGACCATTTCAGAGAGATGCAACCTTAGGAGACCTGTGTAAGTCAGGTGTTGAATCTGTCCAGATATGTCCTTGGTAAATGAAGGTTTTTTAAGCTTTTACTATTTTCTTCATTGATGTGCTGCCAATATTTCAACAAGGAGCTTCCACAAAAGTTTCCCTCAATCTGTGTTAAACCCTGTGTACCAGAACTGCATGTCAGACAGGAGGGGCAAAGGACAGGGTGGTCTAGTCATTTATTTTTTCATAAGTGGAATTAAGGATGAAACATTGTTTGGCAAACAAACTTATATTAAATGTATTTGATGAATTTTTTCTATGTTTTACTCTATTGAGTACATAGATAGTACATCACAGAGTTCAGCATATATCAATTGAAATGGATGTGGGGACAAAGATTTTGCAGGAAGAGATTGAAGGAAAGTCTATCACAGAATAAGATTTTTTAAAATACCTGATATGTGGTATAACCTGGTGAAACTACAATTCCAAAATATTTGCTCTTTAAAATTATTTGTATGACCTAGGGATATGTCAACCCTGACAGAAACGATATAGCAATAGCCAGAGAACCAAGCAAATTAAACTTTCACGGGGTTACAATGTATAATGACCCCTCTGGAAAAAAGAACCTTCCAATACAAGGAATGGGTCAACATTCTCCTATGAGATGTTCAAACACCATACACCATAAAGGCTGAATCTATGATAAGGCTAGATTCATTGCAATTACTATCACAGGGCTGTCTGTTATATGCCAGATTAAACGTGACTTCTACATAATAGTAAATACATAATCTACTCATTCCTTGATCCTGCATATCTAAACACGAAGGAATGCTTCCCTGGTGAGAAAGCAATTAGCACATTGATCAGATACAACTTCAGGGAGTAATCTAAATCTGTTCCTCAACCACCAGGGTGACAGGTAATAGCATTACATACCACATATTGTTCTTGAAGAAGTAGTGGCTAACATCCACTCTGTGACCCAGGGACCTTTGGGGCCACCTGAAGGAGAACACAGGGGTGCACAGCTTTTACAGGGATCCCCTGGGTCAGATATAGGCATTATAGTTCACCATGTGGGGTCTCTACCAAAAGCCAGTAGCCTTCTAGTCATCAGAGTCACTGCGAAAAGTATTTACAGATATTATTTACGTATCTACACTGAAACTATGTTCTTAAAGATTTGGGATTAATGGAAGTCACCAGGAGGTGACAATCCTCCGAAATATTTGTTTCAGGCAAGTGGTAACAGATGCTTATCTTTCTGTCTGGTCAAATATGTATTGTCTGCCTCACAATGCATGTCTATTTGCATATTAAGCCTGATGCAATCAAGCTATTGCAAAATCAACAAAAGAGGAAAGCCACAGGAAGAAACAATCAGCAGGGGGTATCCTGTTTATGAATAAGCACAAAGGATTGTTCTAATAGATCATGAGACACCAAAAGACACCCTGGATCCTTCCCCAGGGAGACAAGCTATAAGCATGTTTGCCTGCTGAAATCACTGCAGTCGGCATGGCTGTAAAATGCTGAAAGGACTTCAAGTGAGCGTTACTTTACAAGACATTAGAGTACCATGTTAATAAGTCTGGGGTCTAGAATGCCTAGACTTTTTATTTTATATGTAACCATTTGTTTCCAATGCTTCTGCTTGCTATTACTTTCAATGTCTATGGTTTGGTAAATAAACTTAATCTTGATTTCACTATAAGCACATCTAAGTGCTGTGTGTTAAGCAGAGAAGTGATCTGAGGTGACGCGGGTAAGCTGGGCTGTACTGTTTCTTTGTAAGCAGCAAATCTGTGAATACAGTGAGTGTCCAGTGGAACAGGGGCTGGACTCTCCAGGGAGACACTCAGAGGGCTCAGGGCCCTGTCGCTAACCTTTAGAGTGGCAGCGGGGCTTGCATAAGCCTAGAGGGGAGTGCCCGTAGCCAGTGGAGTTAGGGAGCTGACCACCGGCAAGCACAGACACAACTTTCTCATGCTAAAGGTAATGAGGTTCCTCCCAATGCTGGGTATCCGCCAGGAAGCATCTCACACTTCCAGCCAAAATTTCATGAAAATTATTGGAGACATTCCTGGTTAACAGCAAAAAAGTCATAGAACAATATGGCTTATGCAACACAATGACTGACTACAAATAATGACATCTGAATGTAGAAAATATGTTTTTAAAAACAAAATTGTGGAAGAAAACGCAGTCTTCACTCTTAGGTTGTTTCCAGCAAGTCAGAGACAGTTTATTCTCAAGCAATTGCAAGGGGGAGAGTGCACACGGACAGGGATTCCCCCTTCCTAGGCAGGTCTCCGCCAGATAAACAATTAGGGCAAGCATTTATACCTTTTGTTGCATACAATAATGATCAACAGCCGTGTCTTGTTTATACATATTCTTTCCTGAAATCTTACTTTTCTCAGCAGTTCCTGCTACAGTCTGCGTTCCGTTCTTATCTAACACAAGGTCAAAACAGCATCTCTTACAGTTTTCCCACTTGCTTCCCACTCGCCCAGGCCCTGCCTTAATGTCTCGCATTATTAGAGTTTGAACGCAGGCATCTTAGTTTTCTTAGGAATAGAGCAAGAGTCAGGCTAACTCTAATTCCCTTTATCCCTTTTTCCACTTCCACACAATAGAAACAATAAAAGCCAACCCACAAGAGCTGATCCAGTGTATTGAATTGCTTATTACAATCAAAACCAATTATCCAGATATCATCCTTATTTTAAATGTGCTACAAGTGTCCCAGGCTCAACTCTATATATAGATCTTAAAAAATAAAAATTATCAGTGGGATATCATCATCCAAAATGTGCTGCTATTGAGCCCTCTCGGGATCTGTTCTTGGCTCAGTGCTATTCAATATCTTTCTCAATGATCAGGAAGAAAATATAAAATCATTGCTGGTAAAATTTGTAAATGTCACAAAAGTTGGAGTGATAAATAATGAAAAAACAGGTCAATTATACAGACTAATCTGAACTGTTTGGTAAACTAGTCTAATTCCAACAAGATTATTTTAAGACACCCAAAGGCAAGGTGATGCATTTAGGAACAAAAAATGTAGGTAGCATTTACAGGATGGGAAACTATATTTTGGAAAGTGGTGACTCTGTAAACATAGCTAAAGTTGGTTTGGCTACTACAAACATTGCAAATAAAGCTAAAATGGAACTGGAAAAAATGGCTATATCTTTGTCACATGTTAATTGTTTTATTTCAATTATTTGCTTTGATTAAAGTATCAAAAGGAATCGGTGTCAGGTTAACCAGCAACAACTACTGAGAATAGAGCTTCATCCATGGCACCCAATCCACCTGGTTTTAAGTCTAGTTATGGTGTGGTTACTGCAGTGGGTTTAGTCTCTTCATTTCAAGAAGTTACATCTATACAGGTATGGATTTTCCCATTTGGTTTTAGCCTAACCAGCACCTTTGTGCACTGGTGAGGTTGAACAGGAGTTTGAACATGAGAGAAGACTTTCAGCTATTTTGTAAACAGTGTAAGACTTCACAAACTGAAAAGGAGTACTTGTGGCACCTTAGAGACAAACTCTTTATTATTACAAAAATGAGAAGTGTGTGAGGTGAGGTGAGAGAATATGGAAATGCATTTTCTCATATCTGAATCCTATAATCTCCTTGAAGTCTGCTCAGGTCCTCTAATACCCCTGGAAATTTTGCCTGAAAGTTTTAAGAGTCTTCTACCAAGTCAACGCTTCTAGCAGGGAGTAATAACAGTATTGCACACAGGCCCAACAATGTGCTTTGTGAGCCCATTCACCACAAATACTAGAGGAGAATCTCTAGCCTATTTTAACTGCTCTTGCAAGCATCCATTAAATGTCTCGAGGGAACTACTGCTTTGTCCAGTCAGTCTCTTTATTATCTTCTTAAAGCATTATGTTGTCTATGATATCAAGCATTAGAAATAGCTTTTCTCAACTGATACTATTAAGAGCAGAACATACACGTCTTTTGACTGTGGTGAGCTACCTAGACTGTATCACCACAACTAGTTATTAGTATAGCACGTTTGAAGTATTGTAACACAGCAAGCAAAAAAAAAAATGTTTTTGTCATGTCTCACTTTACAAAAAAACATTTTCCAGAAAATACTGCAAGTTCATTTCATGTTTTGCTCAAGCTATTTCTGTTCTGAAGGGTTCATTCAAATAGGGCATTGTAAAACAATAAAAAGACAACACTACCTATTTTGCTCATCTCAGATGTATTCAGCTAAATAAGAAAATGACAAGTTAATTATGATACAAATTTACAACATATTCTTTACTTCAAAAATGTAGTATTATTGGTCTAAGGAAAGTAAGAACAAATTTACATAAAATGAACAGTACTGAAGCAAGGTTGTATCTATCCCAGACGAAAATAGTATATTTTATCTCATTATCATGCATGTGTTGGTTTATGGACCCAGTGTTCTCCAGGGAGTGTGACAAATTCACATAGTATTCGTCAGTTTTATATTTTTGTTTCTGATGTAGCTGGTTGATATGGAAGTCATAAGAAGCCAAAAATCTTCCTAGTGCCCCTATTGCTATGGATACAGAAGTGTGTAATTTATTCCACGTAAGGTTGACACTTACATGCTAAAATGTCCCCTTCCTAGCCACATTTTCCCCGATGACAGACGGTGGGTTAGTATTTTGTGCAGCTTCCATCCCATTTTAGTCAAATTATGTCCCCTTTTATGGTATGATGGATGATCTGGAGTTGGGTCTTGTAGCGCTGCATCTTAGCAGTAGGAGCCTAATCAGATGTAACATCAGCCCCTTAAATACAGAGCGGGTGCCACAGTTTATTGCTCCACAATGCGGGTCTAACACAACAACTGTCTGTTTAGGTTCTTATATCATGTCCAAAACAATAGTATTCAAGTTCCTTACAAGTTTATTAAAACCAGCACAGTATATGAGGATATCTGATCACTCATGAAACTATTGCATACTTTTGCAGTTTAGAATACATTAGTCCCCAAAACTCATAGGTAATGTTCTCATTTATTTATCTATTTAGTCACTTTAATAATTGTAATTTATTTAATTTATTTATTAAAATAATTTAATAATTGGTCATGCCCTGCATGACCTCTACAGGTTCAGGGTATTTTTGTTTTGGGTTTGGGTTTTTTTCAGGTTTTGTAAATAATGAAAGTTGAATTTTGTTGTTTATATGCTATTTCCATCTTGTACGTATCTTTCTATGTTTTGATTCATTATGTGTTTATATTTTATATAAAAACAATAAAAATAAAGTTAAAAAGAGAATACAGTGAGAAGAGCATCCACATTTTTATTGAGTTCTGATTTATTTTAAGAACTTTCTTGTCTGCTTTTCTTTGCCAGGAGAACATTCGAAACATCTTTACAATGCTCTGGTGTGAAAAAAATCCTACATAAAGAAAATCTCTTTAGTGAGGGATAGGCTAACTAGCTTGCTTGCTTGTAATTGCCTATTAGACTGATATACAATGTACAGGTTTCCATGCAAGTGGATCCTCAGCCATTGGTCCATAGGTACTCCTCTCTTCTGCCTTGACTACATTTATTGTTTTCACAAGTTTTAAGGCCAAGAGTACAAACCTCTCCCCCCAAGCACAGGGCAGGGATAGTTCCT
Organism: Caretta caretta; assembly: GCF_965140235.1. NCBI lineage: Eukaryota > Metazoa > Chordata > Testudines > Cheloniidae > Caretta > Caretta caretta. The sequence continues at coordinate 69,615,069 of NC_134206.1, read as the reverse complement.
ACCTTGCTCTTACCACAGTAGCTAATGAAAGTAGCCTAGAATCACCCCCTCTCTCTTCCTGGAGTTTCCCTTTATGGAAAACTTAAATAACTGCAATATAAATCTCAGCCTAAGTTTTCTCCTGAGCGTAACTGTTCCTTGTGTTTTCATGACAGGAGCCCCCTAGTTCTCTCTGCCTCAGAGAAGTACTCCATCTCACCTTATAGTCTTCTATAGCTAATAGAACTTAGCTGACTTAACATCAGATTGAATCAGTAAAAATAGTTCTGCGTGTCTAACACCTGACATCTGAGTGAGTCAGCAAAAACTAGGTCTGCATCCCACCACCCTGTTATAATAGTTCACTAGTCTAAATTTCTCATTTCCAAGCTCACCAGTGTATGTTGGGAACCAATAAAACCCAATTTTTGCCACTCCCCAAAGACTAATTCCACAGTATCTCTTTTTCCAGTTACTGCAGACACCTGGCCTAGAAAATGTGGAGATTTTAATTGCATCCATTCATTGTATCCTTAACTTATCGACTTTCTGTGAAGAATCTTGAGTTTTCAGGAGATCAGTTTTTAGTACTAAGACTCTAAATAACGGATATAAAAAGGGGGAGGGGGGTTTGACAATGTTGTTAGATCTAATTTTCTCTGAAGAAGTGCAGAGTACCATGCTGCAAGGTTCATAAGTACTGACATAGAAGTTTGCTGACTACATGCATGCGAAGAACTGATCTGAAGAAAACAGACCCCCAATTCTCTTATGCAACATGTGTGAAAGTAAACTGATTACTGATTTTTCCCTAAATATGTTTTATTTGGGTTTGGGATTCCTTGAGTGGTGGGGGTTACCATTTAAAACTCAGACAGGGAAAATCACAATGTACACAGGTCACTGACCAGGTTTGCAAAATTTCTAAGACTGCTCAAAGTTAAATAGTACACATAGGTATCATTATATACTAAGGTAAACTTTTGATTGATCTCTTTAATTACCATTGTTAGGCTAGTTTGATGGCTGAACAGATTAGCATCTACCAATAGTACAGTACCCACAGCTTCTGTCTAAATGGCGTTGATGTGGGATAAGAGATTGGTTGACAGACATGTGACATTACTAGAAATGATGCTGTACTGAACGTAATCTTATGACCAAGCCCCCGGCCCAACTTACAGTAAGATTTGATATTTGGCTCAGAACCCCTAAACCACTGGGTTCAGCAACCACATTGTAGACTGTATACAAAAGAGGCAGCCCATTTTTAAAAGGACTGTTGATCTAGAATTACACACCTAAAAAATCCTTGAATATGATCTCACCACCATCCATAACCAAGAGTTTATGAAGAGACATTACATGGGAAAAGTTGTGAAAACTGAATGAACAAATACAGTACAAGCAGTGTTTGAGGCAACAGAACCACACCATAAAGGGGTATGCAACTGTGTTAGCTGATGATTATCACAAGGAAAATCAAGAGATGGAAGAGGAAACACATATGACCCAGTCAGTCATGCAGCTTGAACAGTCTGGAGCTGGAGTCAATGTGAAACAATGAGACACTTGCTTTAGAGACAGCATATGGTGACACAAACCAGGTAAGATAAATGTGCTATCTTAAAATGGTAATGGTGCAGTCCAGTCGGGACTTCTGAACTCTTACTTTGGAGACTCATTACAAACAGCTGATTGGTAGTATAGCAAATAGTATAGGAGCAGTCATGGCAGATGGTTACCCACAGCAAATAATCATAGAAAAGAGTAGCAAGGAAGCCGTAAAATTAGGTGACGATACAAGCACAGGGAGGGGAATTGCAGGAGGTGTGTGAAACGTACTGATGTAGTGAAGCCATAAACAGTTCCATTAATATTTTGACTAACCTGATATAAGGACTTGCAGTCCTGTACATGTGTGCTTCATCTATGCCTTACTAAAATTTAAATAGCTTCTGTACCTACATAAAGCTGTCCAATAAAAAAACGTATTACTGCTAACTTCCTTTAACATATTGTTCTTTTCAAGGTTGCACAACCATGCTTATGTAGCCTTGTTACCATTTTTCATGTGAATTGCAGCATTCTTTTCATCCTCCCACTATTCCATACCATTTGCAGCAGTGACTACAGTTCAAGATTTTTCATATGAGGAGGTCATTTTAGAGCTTATGGGGAATAGAAATCCATGTGCTCAAATGGACAATCTCCCTGCCTAGTTAGGTATGGATAAATCAACAGCACTCAAGGCCATTATCAATAAACTTTTATGTAAGCCCAGAAAGCATGGGAATTTGATAAGTAAGGTAACGGGCAAGTTAGCTACAGATTCATTTTCATCACAAGATGTAAAAACACCCTCAGTAGAAATTTACTAACCACAACATGAGAGATTATAGCTATTCATAATGGGAAACAATAAACCAAGTAGAAAAGAATCACATCTCTAGTTCCATTAGCCAATTCATGCAAAAGATTTTTAAAGTAGAACCCGTGTACCTATCCCAATATATAAAATACTTCTGATGAGTGACACTTACTAGCCATGTTTCCTTCAAATCTCTCTAGAATTTATTCCTCGTCAGACTAAGATGGCACTATCTCTCCTGTCTGTTGCCTTGGTCAAGTCAGTTGATTTATTTTTCCAAAGTCAGATACCTGAAGTTAGGTACCTAAATCCATAGTTCAGCAGCTAAATAAAGCGGCATGATTTCCAGAAGTGCTGAGCTCCTACAGATTCCATTGTGATACTCAGACTGTGTGTGTTTTGATTGTTTTTGTTTTCTCCCTTTTTAATGGAAAGATTTTTATTAGCACAGTACAGGGCCCCTGTTTGTGAGAAGTAATGAATACTTTATGGATAAGCCACTTTACCAAGGGTCTAGTCTAGAACAGAGTTCTGGTATAATTTTGCATAGTAATAAGGTTAAGTATTTCTTTAATTACTCCGCTCAATTGCTCAATGGGACTATCAGAAGTGAGGACTATCACATCATACCCCTCCAGTTCTTGCATTTCAGCGTACTAAGTTGGAAAGAGGACAATATATTTCTCTCCTTGTTTCCTGGACTGGCAAAACTGGCCAATCTGACTATTTCTAAAGATGAAGGTTGGTATTCCCACAAAGCTTTGAACACGTCCTAATATGGGACTGATGGCTGCCCCAGAGGTAAGGGGATTGTTTTTCTATATGAGCCATTGCGGGGAGTCAAAATAAGGTAGTATGCCTATTGTGCTAATAACATTCCATAAAGCTTAGTAACATACTTGCAAATATGTAGCATAAAAATGTTAACTCACTGCAATTTTAAACTATCAGTCAAGTATTTATCATCATCCATTTACATTATGGTAATACCCAAAGACCTCATTGTGCTGGTCATTGTACAAAAAATGAAGGGGAAAGAATACAAGCCAAAACGGAAAACAGATTAGATAAATATTTACATAAATTAGATGTATTAAAGTCAGCAGGACCTGATGAAATTGACCCTACAGTATGTGAGGAACTAGCTAAAGCAATCTCATAACTATTAGGGATTATCTCTAAAATCTCTTGGAGGATGAGTGAAGTCCAGTGGACTGGAGAAGCAAAAACATAGTACCCATCTTTTAAAAGGCAGCAAAGGGGACAAGTCAGCCTAACTTCAATACCCAGAAAGATATTGGAACAAATTATTGGTTACTTAATTTGCTCAATCCTAGAGTATAATAGAGTGATAAATAATAGCCAGCAGGAACAAATCATGCCAAACACACCTAATCTTTTTTTACTGGGTTACTGGCATAATGGATGTGGGAAGCAATAGATGTGATATATCTTGGTTTTAGTAAGGTTTCTGACACAAATCCACATGGCATTCTCATAAGCAAACTAGAGAAATGTGGTCTAGATAAAATAACTATAAGATGGGTGTACAATTGGTTGAAAGATGTACTCAAAGAGTAGTGATCAATGGCTTGCTGTCAAACTGGGTGGATGTACTTAGTGAAGTCCAGCAGGGGTCTGTTCGGGGTCTGGTCTATTCATTGTTTTCATTAATGATTTGGATAATGGAGAGAAGAGTGTGCTCATAAAATTTGCCCATTACACCAAGCTGGGAGGGGTTGCAAGCAATTTGAAGGACAGGATTACAATTCAAAATGACTTTGAGACTTTGGAGAATGGGTCTGAAATCAACAAGATGGAATTCAACACAGAAAAATGTAAAGTACTACACTTAGGAAAGAAAAATCAAATGCACAAATACACAACGGGTAATAACTGGCTAGGCAATAACACTGCAGAAAAGGAGCTGAGGGTTACAGTGGATCACAAATAGAATATGAATCAAAAATGTAATGCAGTTGCAAAAAAACACAAATATCATTGTGGGATGCATTAACAAGAGTGTTATATGTAATACAAAGAGTGTCTATATTTTTCCACTCTGCTCCGCACTGGTGAGTCCTCAGCTGGAGTACTGTGTCCAGTTCTGAACACCACACTCTAGGAAATATTTGGACAAACTGAAGAGAGTCCAGAGGAGAGCGACAACAATGATAAAGCATTTAGAAAACACAACCTATGAGAAAGGTTAATTAAAAACTGGGCATCTTTAGTCTGCTGGAGAAAAGAGGATTAAAGGGGGACATGATAACAGTTTCAAATATGTTAAAGGTTGTTATAAAGAGGATTGATCAATTTTTCTCGATGCCCGCTAAGGGTAAGAAAAGAAGTAATCAGCTTAGATTGCAGCGAGAGAGATTTAGGAATGGTCCTTCCAGATTGGCACTGAGGCATTGTCTCCGAGCACTCTCAGTCTCCAGTGAACCATTACCAAGCTCTCAGCTTCACGTTTAAAAAATTAAATCAAAAATTGTTTGGCCTGATATCTTAATAGAAAATGTGAATTTAAAAATGGATTTAAATCAATAAAACATAGAGAAGAAAACTGATGCTGTGCTCCTGTGTTAATGATGGCACCAGAATTCTTTACTACAATTTATTTATAACCTTGTAATTCAGTGACCATTTACTTTACAATAAATCTGATGTCAATCAAATATGGTCCCATGTGTTAGATGAATCAGCATGGAACACTGCTGAGGTGTGATTTTTAAAAGCATCTCAGTGATGTAGGAGCACAAGTGCCAGTGACTTTCAACTGTTTAAAATCCCACCCTGAATAATTTCACTGGAAATGCATTTTCCATCAGTTGGATGTGTCTTCCAATATGAAAGCAGCATATAATCTGAAGTTCTAACATAAACTCAGTTTTCCCAATGCAATATTCAAGCAGTGTTATCTGACTTCTTCATATTCCGGTTTCCATCAGTTATTTTTCCATCAGTCAATTATTTTCCTTCAATTATCACACCAGAGATATGCTATCTATCTGTATATATGCCCTTATGACGTTTTTAACTGAAAAGGAAAAAAAAAAAACAGAACACACCTCTACATGAAACCAGCCCAATTAGTTTATCCTCTTGCTCTCAAGAAATTCCACTGAACAGATTCAGAGAACTCAATAAGCATTAGGAAATAAATAAGTGAACTCCGCTAACAAGAAATCCCTGTGAGAACTCAATCTCTTGAACTGTGAAATATTCCCACCAGGCAGTGTGAACATACTAATTACCATATATCATCATCATCATCATTCCAATAAAGGATTTAGTCAGTGGACTAGTAGATGCAGCAAACAAGCAATTTCTGCTTGTCTGAAATGGAGACTTTAAAATAGAAATAATCTGTGTTCCAGTTATGTCTTTTCTCCAAGTTGAATAACAATCTCTGCAGTTGCCATATTAATCAGCAGCATGAGCAGGGTCTGATATAGAGAATAATACTGACTTTCATTATTATTTGATAGTATTGTAATAAATGAGATGTGCATAGAAAATCCAATTAAAGACACGGGGGGGGGGCTCACAGTGGCCATGATCTCCATAAAGCTGATTTCATTGAATTAAATGAGTTAAAACTATACAGAAATAATACAGAGTTTGACCTAAACTCCTCAAAGAGGGAAAATCTGCACTCAGATTTAATTCTGCCTTTAACCCTCTGCCTGTTCCTAGGTACTGCAGGAATCACATCATATGCTGTATATATGACCAAATAGGCTGATTCTTCCTAGTATGCTAGTAACAGTAGCATGAGAAGACCAGACATTTTAGGTAATAGAGTGCTTTTTAATAAATCTCTCTCCATGGCACAGCTGCTTGTTCTGGGCTCCCAGGTCACAAGTGAAAAAATCTCACATGCTATGCTGGTCTCATAATAACCAGACAGCGAGATGCTCCCCTAACAATAACCAACGCCATCTAGTGGCAACTAATCATTATGTGAATGTAATGAAAAATCCTAGCCTGTTTGACAAAAGAGAATGGAGCCAAAAACAATAAAAAGCACTTCAGGTGAGGGAAGGGTGACTGAGGCCAACAGATTGTATGAGACAAATAAGGACAGGAGACAGGGACAAAGTTGCAAGGTGCAGGGTCAAAACAAGGAATTCAGAGGTTGGCATGATCAAGCAGAGAACCCCAGACAATGCCCACTGCTCTGAGGAGTCGCCCAAGGAGTCAATGGACACCACTCAGAGGAACTCTGCACAGATGCATGAATGGACAAAGGACTGTAGATAGGCTGTAGATTCACAGAGAAATGCCCAGTCCAGCCTCCTTCTCTAGGACTGACAGATGGTCATCTAGGCCAGTGCCAGGAGGAAGTTGATGAAGAGGTATTAGGGCATTGCAGAGCCACAGATAGGGAGCACATAGAGGAACAGGTGCAGGAAAAAAAGCAACCAGAAACTCAATAAGAGGTTCTGGAGAAGATGAAAGATAAGGCTGCAACCTGGCACATTGCAGTAAGCCATGTGCCAGGGTCCTCCAGAAGAGGCAGGCGCGGAGGGTATCAGTGAACAGTACCAACAGTGCTCCTGTGCTCATAGCCCCATGGATAAGGCCCTTTTTTTCACTATTTACAGATTTTATACTGGCAAAAACTGATTTTCCTGATTTTCACCCACACTTTGGAACATTCATGAAAATACTGATAATGTTAAGAAAATCCAATCCCCCTACATTGGGTAGATATGTTTATCTTAATAATAGATTAGTCTACGTGTAAATACGAGGCTGTCAGATAAAATAAGGCAATGTAATAGAAGATACACACCAATGCATGTGTGCACGTGTGTACAAACTGTTAATTTACAGTTCATGAAATAAATAAAAGTAAGGGTATTTAAATTGTTTTTACTTTAAATACCCCTACTTTGCCTCTACTTGTTGCTTTTTTCTATCTTCCTATTCCCCAATACTAACCCAGACAAATTAATTTTTGCACTGATTTTTGCTCATTTATTAATTTATATAAAATACACGGATACATTTCTGGGAAATTTTAAACAACATAAAAACTGAAAACAAAGGACTCCCTGGAAGAGCTGTGAAGCAATGTACCTGCAGAATGTGAAACTAGGGTGGAGTCACAACTTGTCCAGCATGGATCTACACCTTCACAAAGTGGCAGCAGGTCCTGCCACCTGGCATCAGGGTGAAGCCAAAGAAGTGCACAGATGGACAGCTTTGGAGAATGAACCATGTGTATACTCCCCGAAGCAGGCAAAGCATGTATAGTGAGAGTGCACGCTTCCCATACTGCACCATCGATGTGCCTCAACCCTGTTCTGACAGGACCACTACTAGTGGGATAATGGAGTATTTCACTTTCCAGGCTTCCAGAATCTTTGACCTCTCTTTGGAGACTCCAACAAGAGCTCCCAGTAGTAACAAATGTGGAGGGAGTTGTATGATGTGGATACATGCCCACTGTGAACTGGACTGAGCCTATCAACTCATTTCACAATGACCACCATGCAGCCTGAAGATGATGATAACTTAAGGCCACTATTGCCAGTGATTTGAATTAAAGGCTCACTTTTCTTATTACAAATACCCTGAGAAATACAGTCATGCTTTTGTGAGTTTCAGTCAGACCTGTAACATTTTGTAAACAGAGGCCATGGCAGTTTTATACAATTTGTTTTGATGGTAGGAGAAATTATGGCAGTACTTAAAAAAAGGTGGTGGAGACATGTCAATCAGTATGTTTAAAATTTAGCTGAGCACAATACGTTATTCTTAATATGCATTCACGGTGCACACTGCAATGACTGAGAATGTTACAAATATAGAATGCAAATGGTTGTTAATGTGTCTTATAGAACCACAATACCAAATATATTCAGTCATGTTTTGAGTCTTAATTGACAGGTTGACAGATACACATTGACAGATTACACTGTAATGGGTGCTTTGACATCATTATTATGTACAATACAGTGCAAATGCATATTCACAATATAATACATTTGCATATGAAAGATCAATCATATGCACTGGTTCACTCTTATGTTTCCATAATGCTGACTATATAGTAAAAAACAAGGGTGGTGCAGGAACAGTGACTCTTTTCTCTACCTTTATATAATTAGTTGCTTTAAGTGTTTTTGGTGTTTTTAAGTCGTAGGTCCTTAGTCTTCATTATGAACGAATAATCTGAAATACAGATTTTAAATAATCAGTCTGTTTCTGGAAAATTAGGAAGATGAAACCAGTAAAGTCATAGGTGTGTACACATCCCAGCACTTGGGGGAAAAAAGTGACCATTTTATATTGGAGGAAAGTCACTCCTGAAACCTAGTGCTGCTTCTCCTGAAATTAATGACAAAGTGTGTGCCATACCATTGACTCCAATAAGAACAGGCCCCTACAATGGCTTTGACCTTGTTAGCTTAGTTTTAAAGCAAAATGAATGGTTATAGCTAAAATATTATTCCCTGAAAACAAGGATTTACCACACAAACATAACCATGGCATAAGCTATTGGTGTCACTGAAATATTAGACAACAATCTTAAATCTTTTTAACAGCTAATATTTGATAGCCAGCAAGGTATTTTAAGATCCCCAGAACAAAGCCAGTCAAAAAGGTGTAAACCTCTAATAAACATTTTTTATTTTCCAGCTTATTCACAAATTTACTTGTTGTTCACAACATTTACAAACAAATGCGCTGAGATTGAAACAAATGTTTCATGAGAAGGAGATTGATAATAAGGATATCCTCTATTAAGCACTAGACATACAATGAAACCTATAATTCTCATGACCATTCCACTATGAAATAGGTACTGACAACTAAAGTCAAATTGAAGTATTTTTTCATTTGTAGAAGATCTCACACCTAATATAGGTAAATGTTCCACATACTAAAGAAATACATAGTACAGACTAAATACCTAGTGTATTTCAGTGAAGTGTCATAGCTGATTCTCAGTCTGTTTACAAAACAATAATTTGTGTTTGGACTTCGAATGTAAGTGCTATTATATTTATATTTTTCACTAAAACGATATTAACTTGGACATAAACGAATCACAGCAAACTACAGATTCCTTATTTGCTACATTTAATTAGAAATTATTCCAAGATCTATAGATTGTATAATCTCCTATCCCTCCTATGATTGCCATTGGCAATCTGCAGCTACAATAGGGAATCAGATCATACAAGAATGCATACTAATGAAGTGTCTGATGCAGCATTCTCTGCCAACACAGGAGACAATCAAAATGTTTCATTCCTTAATTGTACAGGTCATTGGAAACTGTGTAGGATTTTTTTCTGTACTATTAATATGTGCTCTAACGTTCAGTAGCATAGTGTGGCATGTCAATGCTTTAATCTCTTGAGGTTACGCCTCGTGCAAGTTTAATCAGTTTGCATTGACAGAAAGCCAATGACTTCTAAGATGTTTACATTACTGTGTGATTGATTTATTTTACTTCCCTTTTCCTCCTGTCTTCTCTTTTCAGAGCAAAGCTTAGCATATACTCTAAGCCCCTGCCAGAGAGCAGGAATTAAAGATACTGCTTTGAAGAGTAAGAGTCATCTTGAACCATCACAGAAAAAATAGAGAAACATAGCTAGACATGAAGAACTTCCTCTAAAGAGGTCTGGAAAAGAATTTACTGGCTGACAAAGAGATGATTCATTTACTGTACCTCTCACTATTTCTTACTACCCTATGTGCACTCTTCTGACAGTTTTATATTAAGAGGTGGCATCTTGTTATATATTATGTATAAGTACCACAAAAATCCCCCAAAGCCTATCAACGATGCTTCAGCTGAATGACCTTCTTCAGATTTCCAGCTGTGGTATATTCTCAGATACTGGATATAAAATAATTTGAGAAAATGGAATTTAAATTCACCAAAAACAAAGTTCTGAAAAAAAGGATACCGTTGCACTCAATTTTTTCACTGACTTCTTGGCAACATATTTCAAGTTCTATGTTGCTATTCAAAGTCTAAAGACATGATTCTGATCTCTGTTTAAATCTGATGAAATTCGTTTGACTTTCTCCTGCTTTAAACTGGAGTACCTGAGAGCAGAACTGCTTCTATAATAATAGTTTGATTTTCAAGGTGCTGAGCACCCACAGTTCCGAATGAAGTCAATACGTTGATAACTACAGTCCCCATTTACTTTTAGCCAAGGCATTAAGTATGTAACTGTTTCCACTGTGTGGGGAATCAAGCTATAGAAGCCTTTCAGGGAGAATCAATGCACACCAAATATAGCACTGCTCATAAAAGTGAATTTTGCATAATTGGATTCACAAGGGTTCTAACAGAGGTCAGAATACCAGGTTCAATGCAACTGGAGCTGAGAAACAGGCAACTTGTATACATGTGGGGTGATGGTGTTGGGACATTTAGGAGTACCTTTGTAGTATTTGATTAATCTGGTGGAGCAGTCTGGAAATGGCCATAGTACTGGTGTATTATTATGCTGAAGCAGATTGAAGTGCTTATTAGCACTGTTGACTGATGCTGGAGCACTCTGATATGTTTGCAAAATCTGGTGTAGAAATTCTGCAGTAGTATGGAATGCTTGATGGCACTAGCATATTTATGACTGAAAAGTGAAGAGTGCCAGATAGCACTATTGCAGTGATGGCAAGGCAGTCCAGAATACTTGGTAGCACAGGTCTGACAATGTGACATGGTCCGGGTTGCTTGGTAACAGAGAAATAGTAATTCTAAAACAGTTTGGGTTGCGGCTCACCATAGCTTTTTAACCATATCTTTGATCCAGTAAGTTTTGTATAAACAAGAAATGGTGTTCATATATTCTAAGGCCAGAAGGGACCATTGTGATAATCTAGAGTCTGATCTCCTGCATAACAGAACATAGAACTTTCCTGAAATAATTCCTTTTTGAACTACAGAATATCTTTTAGTATCCAATCTCAATTCAGAAGTTACCAGTGATGGAAAACCCACCATAACCCTTGGTAAATTGTTCCAACAATTAATTACCCTCACTGTTAAAAATTTGCACCTTATTTCTAGTCTGAATTTGTCTAGCTTCAACTTCCAATCAACTTTAATCTGGTAGATTGAAGAACGCTTCATCATCAAATACTTGTTCTCTAGGTAAGTACCTGTAAACTGTGATCAATTCATCTCTTAACCTTCTGCTTGAACCACTAAATAGACTGAGCTCCTCGAGTCTCTCTTTAGAAGTCATGTTTTCCAATCCTTTAATCAACCTCATTGCTCTCCTGTAAACCATCTCCTATTTATCAACATCCTTCTTGAACTGTGAACACCATATCTGGATGCAGTATTCCAGCAGCAGTTGAATTAATGCTAAAGGCAGATGTAATATAACCTTTCTACTCCTACTTGAGATTTCCTGTTTATGCATCCCAGCATCTCATTAGCCCATGTTGGGAACTAATGTATAGCTGATTATCCACCATGACCCCAAAGTCTTTTTCAGAGTCACTGCATCCCAGAATACAATCTATGGTCCTCAGTATATAACTTTACATAGGAATGGTAATAAAGGTCTACCGCTACTCTTCCTGGTTCCAACTCTACTATCTTGAGATGTAAGGTTCAACAGGACGTGCATAGAATCAAAGAATTGTAGAACTGGAAGGGACCTCAAGAGGCCATCTAGTCCAGTCCCCTGCACTCATGGCAGAACTAAGTATTGTCTAAACCATTTCTGACAGGTGTTTGTCTAACCTTCTCTTAAAAATTTCCAATGATGGAGATTCCACAACCTCCCGAGACAATTTATTCCAGTGCTTAACCACCCTGACAGTTAGAAAGTTTTTCCCAATGTCTAACCTAAACCATCCTTGCTGGAATTTAAGCCCATTGCTTCTTGTCCTAGCCTCAGTGGTTAAGAAAATCAATTTTTCTCCTCCTTGTAACAACCTTTTATGTACTTGAAAACTGTTATGTCCCCTATCAATCTTCTCTTCTCCAGACTAAACAAATCCAGTTTTTTCCATCTTCCCTCATTGGACATGTTTTCTAGACCTTTAATAATTTTTGTTGCTCTTCTCTGGACTTTTTCCAAATTGTCTACTTCTTTCCTGAAATGTGGCACCCAGCACTGGACACAGTACTCCAGTTGAGGCCTAATCAGCACAGAGTAGAGTGGGAGAATTACTTCTTTTGTCTTGCTTACAACATTCCTGCTAATACATCCCAGAATTATGTTTGCTTTTTTTTTTTTTTTTTTGCAACAGTGTTACACTTTTGACTCATATTTAGCTTGTAATCCACTATGACCACCAGATACCTTTCTGCAGTAACTCCTTCCTAGGCAGCCATTTCCCATTTTGTATGTGTGCAACTGATTGTTCCTTTCTAAGTGGAGTAATTTGCATTTGTCCTTATTCCATTTCATCCTCCAGTTTGTCCAGATCATTTTGAATTTTAATCCTATCTTCCAAAGCACTTGCAATCCCTCCCAATTTGGTATCATCCACAAACATTATAAGTGTAATCTCTGTGACATTACCTAAATCATTGATTAAGATACTGAACAGAACCAAATCCCAATCTTTGTGGGACCCCCCCTTGATATGCCCTTCCAGCTTGACTGTGAACCACTGATAACTACTCTCTGGGAATGATTTTCCAACCAGTTTTGCACCCACCTTATAGTAGCTCCATCTAGATTGTATTTGCCTAGTTTGTTTATGAGAAGGTCATGCAAGACAGTATCAAAAGCTTTACTAAAGTCAAGATGTACCACATCTAATGCTTCCCCCATCCACAAGGCTTGTTACCCTGTCAAAGAAAGCTATTAGGTTGGTTTGACATGATTTGTTCTTAACAAATCCATGCTGCCTGTTACTTATAACCTTATTATCTTCCAGATGTTTGCACATTGATTGCTTAATTATTTGCTTCATTATCTTTCCAGGTACTGAAGTCAAGCTAACTGGTCTGTAATTTCCCGGGGTTTTCCTTATTTTATGGACATATACACACTACATGACTTCTATATATTTACAATAAATCACTCTTGAAGGAGTAATATATCGGGAGGAGGATATATCTCCTCACTCTCACTGTACCAGATCACAGAAGAATTACCTACCATCTGCCCCTTTGGAATGTGAAAGCCCCATTCTAAAGATTTAAGTCTCTGGCTCTGCTTAGCCTACCCTAATTTTTAACAAAACAGTGAGATTTTTCTGCCATCCACTCTATCTTTGATTTTTGAAAAAACACCTAAAAAGAGAATGCTCTGCTAGGGCAGATTTAAGCAAGATGCTTGGCTCCATCCTGGAGGTCTGAGAGGACCTGGCTTGCAGTAAGAAACCAAGATTTATGGGTGGACTAGATCAAGAAGCCTACTGGAGAGTTAAGGGAGGATTACAAGTGTGATGGGGCAAGGCCAGCTGGCTATGGAAAAGTAGTGGGAGATAGATATATTAGCTCCAGGCTAAACAAATCCCTGGTACCAGATTGAGTGAAATGGAAGCTGCTCCAGGTCAATTAAGACACCTGGGGCCAATAAAGAACTTTCCAGAAGGCAGGGAGAATGCTAGGTTGATTGGGACACCTGAAGCCAATCAGGGGCTGGCTGAAACTAGTTAAAAGCCTCCCAGTCAGACAGGGGTTGTGCATGTCAGGAGCTGTGGAAGCAAGTTGCACTGTTGGAGAGGCTGAGTAGTACACACCATATCAGGCACAAGGAAGGAGGCCTGAGGTAAGGATGAAGTGGAGCTTGAGGAAGTGAGGGCTGCTGTGGGGGAAGTAGCCCAGGGAATTGTACATGTTATGTTCCTAAAAGGTCAGCTACCATAGCTGATACTATTAGGGTCCCTGGGCTGGAGCCCAGAATAGAGGGTGGGCCCGGCTTCCTGCCCCACCTTTGCCCCCTGATTAATCACTGAGACTGGGAGACAACAGAGACTGTGCAAGGAAGGATAACTTCTCCTCACCTCCCTTGCCGGCTTATGATGAAAATGGCTCAGTAGACTGTGACCCTTGTCTCTAGAGAAAGAAGGGTTCCGTACAGGGTCACAGTGAACCTCTGAGGCTAGCGAAATCTGCCAGGAAATGCGGGACCCACGGAGGCAAGGACAGAGCTTTGTCACACAAGAAATAATCTTTCCGGGGGATGATGAAGTTTGACTATCAGAGTTCAAAAGAGACCCTTTGCTGTTCAAGGAGCCCTAAAGTTTTTGGTGGATCTGGGCCCATTTAGTGTTAATCCAGCCCTGGCTGAACAATTTGACCCCAGTGTTGATTGCCACCATCTAACTGATGATCTCAACATAAAAGCCAGTGGTCGTCTTCCCTCTATTTTGCATAAAATGAAATAAAAGAACCAAATAGTAAAAATGTGGCAACAAGAATAGCATTTCTGCAAGCTGCAGCATTGCACAGCAAAACTAGTTTATGGCATGGTGCTGAAAGTCAGGGAAGGGTTCAACTACACGTGCCTAAACTTTTTCTGCTGTGTGGATTAATGGTGAACAATAAATCCACTGTGTTACTCTTTCATTAGCCTTAATATACACTCACTGGATAATAATCAAACTTTAAATTTCTAAGGCTGTAATTGTGATATGACATCACTCATTTTTCCTAGTACCATCTATAAATTATGACCAACTATATTATTAAAAAGCATAATAGAGGGAATGGTAAAATCAGAATATCAAAGTAAGGTAGTAGAAAGTAGGGTTCTGATTTTAAAGAAAGTATTTTACTTGTGCAGCAGAAAGAGGCATGTGACATTTTGTTGGAAGGGGAAGGAGACTGAACATGACACAAGTGTTCAGCTAGTAAGTGTTCAATGTAAGATAGTGTGACAGCTTCCATCTCGACCAACATACCAGGGATTGAACCAAGAACCTTCAGAAGTAAAAGCATGAGTCACTACAGTTTGAGCTAAAAAGCCAACCTCTGTAGTTGAGACTGCAACAGACTCTCATCCCCTGGGCATCAAAGAGGGAAACCTGTAACATAAACTGACCAGTGAGTTACACTAGCATCTCTTTTTCCATCATTGTTGGTGCTCCCATCACCATCCTCTGTCAGCCAGGCTCATAAATTTAAACTCCACCCCTTCATTCTCCCTTCTCATCCAGGCCATGTCCAAATATTGACATTTCTTCCTGCACAACATGTCAAAGATCTGATCCTTTTTCTCCACCCTAGTACCCAGCCAGAACTCTCAACCATTCCCCACCTCCCTCCCTGCTCAGCTTGAATTCTAAATAGCCTCCCTTCCTGTCCATCCAAATTGCAGACACTCAGTTTATCTTCCTGGCCTGTCAATCTGACCATCTCATCCCCTTCTTTGATTCCCCCACTATAAACGTTTAAATGTGATGTCCCTGCCATTGAAAACCAACACAATCCTTTCCACTTGGTCTTTGCACCTTATCTCATACCACTCGTACGTAGGAAGTACTCTGTCTGCCAAGCCACCTTCCTTCCCTCATTTAAATCCCTCCTGTAAACAGACTTCTTCAGCAATGCCCACAGCAAATGAGCCAATAATATTCATTCCCTTATCATATAATCAGAGAATCATAGAAGATTAGGGTTGGAAGAGATCTCAGGAGGTCATCTAGTCCAACTTCCCCCAGCCTCCCTCAAAGCAGGACCAACCCCAACTAAAATCATCCCAGCCAGGGTTTTGTCAAGCCTGACCTTAAAAACCTCTAAGGAAGGAGATTCCACCACCTCCTAGGTAACCCACTCCAGTGCTTCACCACCCTCCTAGTAAAATAGTTTTTCCTAATATCCAGCCTAGACCTCCCCCACTGCAACTTGAGACCACTGCTCCTTGTTCTGCCATCTGCCACCACTGAGAACAGCTGAGCTCCATCCCCTTTGGACCCCCCCTTCAGGAGTTGAAGGCTACTATCAAATCCCCCCTCGCTCTTCTCTTCTGCAGACTAAATAATCTCAATTCCCTCAGCATCTCCTCATAAATCATGTCCCCAGTCCCCTAATCATTTTGCCTTCCGCTGGACTCTCTCCAATTTTTCCACATTCTTTCGGGGAGGATTGGGGGGGCAAAACTGGATGCAGTATCACTTTCTTGTTCGTTTTTATTTATAATCATCTTAACAGAAACAAGATGTGGACAGGCCTAAACTAACTTACTGCATGATCATATTGTTGTGACCCCCATTCTATTTCTGTAACTCTTGTCCTGCCTCACTTCATCACTTCCCCCACTATTTGTTATCCTCATTAGTTTTGTCTTGTCTAAAATTCAGTCCCTGATCCTACCATGAGTCACGTTTGGGAAGCTCCCCTGCACCAACGTGGACCCACTTTGACTTCTGTAGGGCTCTCTGGAGGCACAGCAATCAGACCACCTGCAGCCAATTGCAGGAACAAGACCTTAGATTCTTAGCCCAACTGGGCAGAGACCAGATCTTTCTATGTTTTCTTGAAATACTTAGCACAGTTTGGAGCATTATAAAATTAATATGGGAGAAAATCATACTTTGTCCATAAGCTTGTGGGTGAATTTATTGGAGAAAGAAGTTAATCCACCACTATGGGCCAGCCATACAGCAATAATGTGTAACACAAACTTCCCCAAACAATGCATCTCTTTCATTATCCCCAACTTATCCATTATCCCTACTTATTCCAACAGCCAGGCATGCCAGTACTGCATGCAGGATTTCTAATGTGACCAGATGGTGACTAGGCTGTATCAGACCTCTATTTTTAACCCAATTTATTCACCATTGGAGCTGAGCAGGAAATGGTTTTGTCCTTTTTTATGTGAAAAAATAACTAAACGGAGACCAACCCCAGAATACTCCACCTGTGAGGGTACTCACCTGCGATGTGGGAAATCTAGGTTTAAATCCCTACTCGGCCCTATTTAAACCATTAGGCCAGAGAGATTGACTCTATAGCCTGGGTTCAAGTCCCTGTGTTTCCTATATCCCAGGTGATCCCTAACAACCAGGCTAGAGTCAGCATTTCCCTCTGGAACAATGAATATTTGGACCAGCTCTATTCACCTCTACATGTTCCTGCTGGTAACCTATTTTTTGTAAATCAAATAGAACCTGTTTTCAGAGACTCTAACCATGGTCAATACCCCATCCTTGCACTGGAAAGAAACTAATGCACTTTAAAATAACAGCAAAATAAAAGAACACACTGGAATCTCACAGTGCTGGGCCAGCAGCTGGCTGTTTTCTCCTTCAACTTCTCAAGAGCATTGATCAGGCAGTTGAGAGACTGTCTGCCAAACTGGCAGGATCGGACTTGAGAAGAACCATATCTAAATGAAATCACCAAATTGTCATATTTTCTGAGAGAATGGACTATTTTTGTGTGTGAATGTCTGGAGGCAGATTCCAGTGAAGGAGCAAACAGTCAATATTGATCCAAAAGCTGCCTCAAGGTGATCCCAGAATATTTGGTAGCAAAGTGGAGGACTTGTTTATACAGGAGTCATAATGATGAACCACCTTACTGAACCTTTTAGTATGCCCCAATGCACTATGCATCAAAGCAGGGGGCATTTATCCCCTGGCTACAGGAGCAGGTCCTGCCATGTTTCCATAGGGTGGTAATTACCAGGAGAAACCTCTGGCACTAAGGTAATCTTCCCCATGCACTGCACTTCACTCACTCAATGGGAAAGCAAGTGACCTTTAATTGTTAATGCTAGGGCTGCTCAACTACTGCAATCACTCACACTAAGCTAGGAGAGTCCCCAGCCTTCCCAAATGAAGTTCCATGTCAACCCTCTCCCTCCCAACAAAGGCCAAGCTGGGGGGAAAGGAAGAAAACTCCCAGGAAAAAAAATCCTTAAAGTCTCTCTCAGAAAGTAGAAGAAAAAATATCAGTTCTCCTCCAGAAATGCAGAGAAACTGGGGGAATTGTGGTCAATTCAGCAAACAAGCGAGCAGGAAGAGCTTTCAATTTAAAATAAAAAACAAAACACACACAAATTCTACCTCCAAAGGAACACTAATAGACTTGTCACTGAAGGTAGTGCTCCTGTGACTATGGGCCTTTGATTGTTCATGTGATTACCTTTCTGGAAACTACAGGAAATTCTGTGAACGTTTCATCTGGTGGTTTGTTCAACACTGATGCTCCAGTTCAGGAAAGAATTTGTCTAGCCTAACTTTCAGCAATTCCTCAGTTTGATACTTAATACTTAGTCTTGCCATGAGTGCAGGGGACTGGACAAGATGATCTCAAGGTTCCTTCCAACCCTATGATTCCATGATTTGTGCAGGTTATCGTAGTTCTTGGACTTTTTTCTTAAGTCCATAGTAAATGCATTTGGGAACAGAAGGTAGCATTAAGGTAGCAAGAGCTGGATATGCTATTAAATACATTACAATAATTCAGTGGTTTTCAACCTGTGGTCTGCAGACCCCTAGGGATCCACAGACTATGTCTAAGGGGTCCATGAATTGTTGTCATTACCATAGAACAGTGGTTTTCAACCTGTGGTCCGTGGACACCTAGGGGTCTGCAAACTATGTCTAAGATTTCCAAAGGGGTCTGCACCTCCATTCAACATTTTTAGGGGTCTGCAAATGAAGAAAGGTTGAAAATCGCTGCAATAGTTGAAAGGATATTGGGTCTGTCTACACTAGAGCACTGAGTTATGCACCAGTTAAAGCACTGATGATTGAATGCATTCACACTACCCACCCTCAGTTAGTTTAAGTTTGCCCTTGCATCCACACTAAGGCAGCCCTAAATCAATTAAGTGTATGTATATATTTGTGTGTGCACGCATACACACAAATCCTACCTTCCTTATTTCCCAGTACTGCAAAACATTTAAGCACATCTTTAAATCCATTCCTATTCAGCAAGCACTTAACCACTTTAATAACTTTAAGCACATACTGAAGTGCTTTGCTAAATAGGGATAGAGTGCTGAATCAAGGTCTTAGGCACAAGTCCAAATCAATGGAGGTTTTACATAGACTCATAGAAGTAGGAGTAGAAGGGATCTCAATAGGTCATCTAGTTCAGTTCCCTGCACAGAAGCAGGACTAAGTATGATGTAGACCATCCCTGACAGGTATTTGTCTAACCCAGGAACCGGCAACCTTTGGCACGCGGACCATCAAGGAAATCCGCTGGTGGGCCGGGAAGGTTTGTTTACCTGCAGCATCCGCAGGTTCGGCCAGTCGCAGCTCCCACTGGCCGCGGTTTGCCGTTCCAGGCCAATGGGGACCGTGGGAAGCGGCGGCCAGCACATCCCTCGGCCCGTGACACTTCCCACAGTCCCCATTGGCCTGGAACTGCAAACTGCAGCTAGTGGGACCTGCAATCGGCAGGTAAACAAACTATCTTGCCCCGCCAGCAGATTTTCCTGATGGGGTGCATGCCAAAGGTTGCTGATCCCTGGTCTAACCTGTTCTTAAAAACTGCCAGTGATGGAGATTCCTCAACCTCCCTAGGTAATTTGTTCCAGTACTTAACCACCTTGACAGTTAGGAAGTTTTTCCTAATGTCTAGTCTAAATCTCCTTTGCTGCAATTTAAGCCCATTGCTTCTTATCCTGTCCTCAGTCTTTATAATGAGTATGAACTGCAGCCTTTGGCCCTAATTAGTCAGAAAATAAGCTAAAAGGCAATGAGACCAAGAGTGTACAACTCTTCAAAGCTGTTTGGAGAAAATACTTCCCAGAGACATAGAAAACATTAACATTTTCCAACCACAGGAGAGTCTGGAAGACTTTAGAAACCAAAACTAACTAACTATGGAGACAATTCACTCTTATGTCTTCAATGAGCTAGAAAGTATTGAAGTATGCTAACTATGCTAGACCTAGATATTTCAGTTTAAATTATGACACTACATCAGAAATGCTAGATTCCTTCCAAAGGCAACCAAAATCCCCAAAGCAGATGGCTATTTTGAATAATGCATAGAGAACCAGGTTATTTAAACTCTTTAAAAATCAAGTAAAAATATGTCTGTTAAAATTCTAAACTTTACAGAATTAATCCATAGAAGTACAAGTGCCTTAAAAGGCATAGAATATTCTTAGACTAAAGTAATGTAGGTTTATTTAAAATAATGCATTATAGAGTTTTATTCACTGCTCATTGGTGCACCATTAGGGCATCAAATAAAAGTGAAAGGTGTTGTAAACCTAGTGTGTGTAGTGAGGACAAAGAAATAATCCAAAGGGCCTCAGATATTTGAAATAAAATGAAATTCAACTTGGACAAATATAATCCTTGCCTGACCACTCCCAGTCATCTCCATCTCCCCATCACTGTTCCCCCTTCCAGTCCCAGAATCACCAGTCTACTCCTTTCCCTCCCCATCAGTCCAGCTTTACTCCTCCAGCTGCATAAAGTAGCATTACACACTCCATGCCATTTCTTTATTGAGCTATCTGCCTGAGATATCTTGGACCTGTGCAGTTTTCTGTCTGCAGAAAAGACTCCAAACATGTCTCATGACTTCACTGACTAATGCCATAATTAAATAATTAATTGTAATTGCTTAGATTAAACATAACTTAATTAATTAAAAGCTCTGAGTTTAAGTGTTTCAAATTAGCAACTTTTAAAAATTCATAAATTGATTTTCGGTGTTTTTTTGCTTTTGTTTCAAGTCTCTCCCTCTACCTAGCAAGCCAGTTTGCCAGGAGCTAATAGCCAATGCCTGCATGTTGTTCTCTCTCTTCAAGGGCTATGAGCAGTGTATTGCCAGCAGTTACCACACAGCTCTTTCTAAGCAAGCACATTTATTCTTAAGAGAAAAGCACGCCTTAAAGAGAAAACATAATAAAAACAATAAACAGATTTAAATACACACTAACAATACAGGGAGTCACTCATCAGTCTTATGGAGCACTAGTAAGACAAATCTTTCCAACCCTTCTGCAAGGATTGGGACCCCGTTGGACAGAAGGTCCTGTCCGTTTTTCATGGATCAGAAAGAAGGTTCTGTGTCAGTTCAAGCTCATCCCTTTTACACAAAGCTCTTTCTTTGTCTCCCAGTCTCTGGAAAACGCAGTTTGAACTGGTATATGCAAACAACCCCAATGGTTGGAACTTCTCTGGAGCTGTTTTACAATCCCAGAGGTAACCATCCCCGACTGTTATAGTTCCTATAGGAGCTTTATTAACCTTAACACACACACCCACCCCGGAGTAGAACACAGTGACACAAATCATTCATACATGTAATACAACAGTTGCAAAGCTACTGCCTGGGGATACAATAGCACTTCACAGAAGTTAGTTCATTAGATGGAAGAAATAGTATTTACCTTAGTCATAAACAGACTTGAATTTACATGTCCATGACATATTATAGGTGAGGCTGCCCAGCATGTCCCATTATAAAACCCTGTTTCAGTAGCTCGTAACTTTGCCAAACACAACCATTTGGGCTGAAATTTTCCATCCTGGGTGTCTGCCTCAGACCCTGTCTTGTCAATGCTCTAGTGACCCTTTGCTTTGGAAAGGGTGTCTTGAAATTTGGCAGGGGGTGGCCTTTTGTCATCCTTGTGAAAATCTGCCCAAATTATGAGCCTCTGGAAAAAAAAATCATAGTTTGCACATACTCAGTAGACACTTGAGCTTAACAATTAAAATCTCAGAAGGTTTCATACTCACTAACAGGGTCATCCTAACCCATATGCAAAGTGTGCAGCTGCGTAAGGCACCAGGAAATTTGGGGCATCAAATTTCCTGGTGCTCTATACAGCTGCATGCTGCTACAGCCCCTGCTCCGCCTCTTCCCCATGGCCTCTGCCCCGTCCCGCCTCTTCCTGCCCCTGCATTCTGACCCATCCCCACTCCACCCCTTCGGGCGCCCTGTACTCACTGGGCAGAGGGAAGTGAAGCAGCCCAGCCCCAGCCTGCTCCACGCCACCAGTGAGTGCTGGGGGGTGGGTTCTCCCCTGCCCCCCAAGGCTGGGAGCCAGTGGGGCAGAGCAGAGCAGGCTGGGGCTGGGTTGCTCCACTTCCCGCCACCCCGTGAGTGCAGGGTCAGGCCCACCCTATAATCACTGGGTGGTGGAAAGTGGAGCAACCTGGCCCAAAGCCGTTCCACTCCGCCGGTGGGTGCTGGGGGGTCATTTCCCTCCTGTCCCCCAAGCCTGGTTCTGCTCCCTGTGGAGACCTGGGCCACACACATGCCACGGTGGGGGGAGGGGTGCTGCATAGGGACAGCCCTGCTCACTAAACACGTTTGAGCCTCCAATGCTCCTAGTGCTGACCAAACTGCGTGCATCATCCCCAGAAAGCAACTGAGCATATACCATCTCGTCACATATTCTCCCTGCGACCATGCTGCATGTGTGCTCTCCCCACAGAGTGACTGAGCATGTTCTTTCCAGCCCAGGGCTATGGCAATACAGAAGGACTTTCCTTGTAATGGTTACCCACAGCTGCTCTGAGTCAGGGTGGGGCTGGGCACTGGAACTGAGAGTATGGAGCCTCTCTCTCTCTCTCTTTTGCTCTGAATGACTTCCTTACTGTCAGAGGGAGAAAAGCTGGATGGCGAGTGGGGTTGGGGAAGGAGTAGACTGGTGTCACTGGGAATGGAGAAGTAGAGAGAAACTGCAAATGGGAGTTGGAGACTGTGGCTGGTTGGGCAAGGAGACCAGAACTGGGAGCCAGTGAGGGAAATGGATGGGGATTGGAAGCCAGTTGGGAGATGGGGACACTATCACTTTATAACTATTTTGTCTTTTGCCCTGAGAAACAAATGTATTAAATAAATAATCCAGTCCCTATGACTAAGTACTGGAAAACATATACAAAAAAAAGTGATTTTTCCAACTACAGTACTAACTTGAAATAGTAAAGCACTCATTGTTATAACACCACATTTCAAAGAATGAGACTTGGGTTTTCTCTGTTGTTCAAACAAGACACAGTTTAAAAAAGAAATGAACGTTCCTAGTCTCTACAATTTACTACTCATGATTCTTCTGCTTGCTATTTCATCTTGGAGCCTTTTACTCTACGGAAATATTTTGTGACACAAGGTTAAGAAACTGCAAGCTCGAAAGATTACATAAAAACATCAATCGATTTATGAATGAACCACCCTCTTTATAGCAGGAGGTTTAAAACCGCTTGGAGTCAATGGCTGTGTGTCTCCAGAAACATACTGGTTTCTTTATTAAAAAAAACAAAACAAAATAGTTCTCCTTGTTCAAATTGGAGTTGTCCTGGGTGGATTATGGGAAGGAAATACTTATTTTGTCAGCAGACGTTATGAAATCTTGCTAAAAAATCTCTGAGGCTGACAGTTCTTTCTTTTCTTTAACATGCATAGTTTTTTATATGTAATAAGTTTTGAGCAATAGTTGCTGCACAATAGCTAAGAGGTGGTCAAATAAATTTAAGGAAAAAAGTCTTATTTCCCCTCAAAGGCTGACATACAATAAAAAAATCAAAAATAAATCTGCAGCCTACTACTAACAATGCCAAACACTGCAGACAAATCTGATATCGATTTCATTGTACCGAAATATTAATTGTACTAGAATCAGTAATTCCCTATTACACTATATTATTAGGCCAAGGGTAGCAATGAAAAGCATGCTGTGAAATACTAATATAAGTATCTGATACAAAACGGTGATAGAAAGGTTAAATATTGGGAGCATCACTCAGGACCACGCTATGCAGCAACCTCACCAAAATGATCAGTAGGGATTAAGCTCTCATTTTATATGCCTGGAGATTAGCAGAGACCTGTCCACACTGGACACTGCTTATAGTCAGACCTGTCTGGGAACAGCTGGAGAAACATCTGGCACACACCATTGAAGGAGGGTGTCCACCGTTAATCAGACAAGTGCATAATTTAGGGGTGCTGATAGATCTTGGGCTGCTCCTGATATCCAAGGTAGCTGAGGACAAGAGCAATTTTTTCTCCTGGCAAGAACAGTACAATATTTTCTCTCTGATCTGGGCCCTCCCACAATACATTGTACACAAGGCTACACCTGGGGACTATCTGGAAGCTGAAGCTAGTGCAGAATGCTGAGGTCTACATGTTAAGCAGGGTCGCTGGCTGGGAACTCTGTGGTGTCCACTGGTTCCCAATTAGCTCATGGCTGAAATTCGAGGTGCTGGTTTCAACATATAAATCCCTAAGTGGTTTGGAACCTGGTTTCCTGAAAGATTGCCTCTCTCTCCTTTCAACATATGGCCACAGCTAAGATCAGCAGAGGAACTTGAGCTGGCACCCCTCACCGCTGATGGAGCATTCTCTGGGAGGGGACCTTAGTTTTCAAACCAGTCCCCCCCACTTTGTCAGCCAGAGCACAGATTTGTTACCCTTTCACACATGCTACATAACCCATCTTTTCTGAGACTACTGAGGAGGAGGAATGGACTGAGTTGTGATATTGCTAGACCACTCTCTTGTATTATTTTGTTTGTTTTAACCTATAAGATGGACGTCTATAACTCCAAAGAAATACCTGTAAAACAAATTTGAAGTTCCTCTGAGTTTCAGAGCAGCTGGACAAGGGGAGAGTTGGTAGCCATGCTCCCTTGAAACATCCAGTCTCAGTATTTAGGCAAATGAAGGCCATTTGACTTTGCGTTGATGGATTTCTACAGAATAGATCTCGAGATGCTATCAAAACACAAAATTTCGGAGAATAACTTAGCTGGAATTTTCAAAACCGTATATTAAAGCATAATGTCATAATACTTTACATATAGTTTTTAAGCACAAGCCTATCAAATAAGTTATTCTATATTTAAAGCAAAACTTAAGTATATGCATACTGCATGTGTTCAATTGATTAATTTCATGTCTCATAACCTGAAGTTTGTTACAAGCAACATTTTTATTAAACTTTTCATAGATTTAATTTCAAAATATTTAATTTTATCTTATTCAAAGATTTATATATTAAAACATTCAAAACAATAGTATATAGGATGTGAAAAAGTGTCTTCCAAATATTTATGCAGTGAATTCTATAAATCATAACATTTATAATGTCATTGTCCTCTGAGGAAAAAAAATCCATCATGGGTTTCATGAATAATATCTGAATCATGAGTCATTTAATGCAAACACACTGTACACTATTTATACAGCCATTATCAACAATTACATCAAACATTTTCTTCCAAGTAGTGTGTCTGACAAAGCTTTGTTTGCTTTAATTGTTTTATTAAGGGCATTTCTTAAAATCCACACTGTGCAAAAGAAAGAAAAGAGTGTGAATCTTTGGAAAATTAATGTTCACCCTTACATGAATAATTGTTAGGTCACATGGTGATTAGCTTCTAGTAATGTATATCCTGCATCTTTAATATCCGTAAGTAATGCATAAGGGAAGATAGAACTCATACTTTGGCCCAGTGATTCTCTAAACTATTCATTTTGCAGACCACTTTCTAAGATAAATAGTCTATCATGGACTTCTCTCCTAGGCCTCTCAATCACCTACCTAATACAGTTTTGTTCCTAAGATACTGTACTCTTGGAACAACAAAAAGGGCTCCATGGATCATAATTTAAGAATCACGGCTTTTAGCTACATTTCTTCCCTTGTTATCTGTGGAAGGCCTTATTGTCTAATGGTAAGAGGACAACCCTGCAGACAGGTGTTGTGACCTTGAAGAGAAGAGATGAACAATGAGGTGGAAGTGTGGAGTAAGAGGTGAAGGAAGAAACAGAACGATTAGGGGATATAAAGGAGAATGGATTAGAAGGTTGGTAGAGAAGGAAAATGGAGGCGAGAATGAGAGGGAAAGAAACAGGGTGAGTAGAGAAAGGAAGAACAAAAATATGGACAAATGTCTGTTTTTTAAAATTGTTTTGTAGATAATACATTGTTAAAAATACAATAATAAATTACATATTCTCTGATTTAGTTGGCAGAGGACATTATTGTGTAAGGATGAAGGAGCTTAAAAGGTCTGGTTGTGGATGGGAAAGAGACAGTATTTTTCCCCAGAGACAAATTTTGCTGTCCTTACCCAGTCAAAACTCACATCAGCTGCTTTTTATTATGATTCTCAAGACAAAGAAAAGTCAAAACAAGAGCAAAACAAGAGAATACAAAATACACAGAATACACTAGAATACAAAAACAATCTAAGACTATCAAAAAGTTAGACCTCCCTGAACCCTGCAAATGTTTATGCACTTTGGACTAGGTTTACAAAGGAAAGGGCAGGGGTTAGGCCCAGATCCTCAAAAGCACTTAGGTGCCTAGCTCCTATTGTACTGATCCTCTAGGCATCTGACTGACAGGCCAGAAGGAGGCACCTCCCTCCTCCCAGGATTCTCATTTGTGAATCCTCTCCTGGAGGGTTGCAAAAAAACAAGAGTGACACACACACACACACACTAATAGCCCAGTGGTTTGAGCACTCACCTGAGATGTGGGAGACACACACACACACCCCTCCTTGCCCCAGCTATCTTTTGTGTGAGTTAGAGAAGCTTTCAGCACGCCTACCAGATCATGTCTCACAGGCAAGATAGACAGGGGAATGCCTGGTTTGAGTATCCCGCTGGGGCTTAGGCGTAAGCAAGGGCTCCAAGCAACTCATGAGCTTTGAGGCAGTATCAGGACTTAAGTGGTGTTGCACATGCCCACCAGTGGGAATTTAGGCACCTACAGAATTAGGCAGCAGCCGAACAGTAGTTTTGTGAATGTGAGTGGTACCTAGAGAGACAAAGTGGGTGGTGAGAGACAAGCTTTCGAGCTACACAGAGCTCTTCTTCAGGATGCTCTATGTGAGTTTGAAAGCTTGTCGCTCTCACCAGCAGGGTCCAATAAAAGATATTACCTCGCCCACTTTGTCTCTCTAATATCGTGGGACCAACATGGCTACAACAACACTGCATACCACCATGGTACCGAAAAAGGCAGTTAGGCCCTAAGTCCCTTTGTGAATCTAGCCCTGTGTCACTTTCCCGTGTGAATAGTCCCACTGAGTTCCCTGGCACTGTACACATGCACACACTTGCAGGATTAGGACTGTAGTATAGAGAAAAGCTGACCATATTCTTGTAATTGCTAGTGGCACCTCCATAGTTAATTAAAGATGTCAGGAGATTATATACGGTCTCCATAAATTATAAGTATGCACAGTACAAGATTGTAAATATGAACAATACAGGAAAGCACTTTACTGTATTTATCATATTCTTATATTTATGTACACTGATCCTTTCATATGATTTCAATTATACCTGTCTGCATTAAATAAAGTTTCTCTGTGTGTCTCAGCATATTTCATTTTCTCAATTAACCTTAAGTAGCCGCCCAGGAAAAGAACTCATTATCCTTGACAAGTATAAGTTGCAGCCCAATACATAATCCTATAAATGAAATAATTGTTCCGGTTACACAGTGTTTTTTCCTCAAGCTTGATTATCCTTAAGGACCCTCTTTTGTCCCCAACCCTAGCTCTAGATCACTCAGAGAGATATTTCCAAGCCTCATGGTTGGAGCTAACAAGATCCATCTGCCAGCAGGAGTGGATTCGGATTTTGTGGGGCCCCGGGTCCAAAGCAAATGGGGGCCCCTCTGCATCCCCTCCGCCTGCAGTTGCACCTGCCCCGCCCCCAGCGCTCCTGCCAGGAAAATGGGGTTAGGGCACAGCGGGCTTGTCCTGCCAGCCCAGCACTCCTGCAGGGGAGCAGGGTCAGGGGCTTGCCCCACTCCACCCGCCCAGCGCTCCTGCAGGGGAGCCCCTGAGCCCCAACCCCGTTCCCCGGCTGGAGCGCCGGGCGGGCAGAGCGAGGCAAGCCCCCGCCTCCTGACACCACTCCCCAGCAGGATCACTGGGCAGGCAGATCGTGTTGGGGCACGGGGTCACCCATTTTTCTGGGGACTCCCAATTGTCTGGGGCCCCTGGGCATGGCTCTGTTGGCCCAGTGGTTAATCTGCCACTGCCTGCCAGCATGAGTCATCAGTAATTACTCTGGAGATTTATGCAGGGTACTAGCAATGAGTTTAGGGTGGGTCAAAAAAGGAGTTCTGCTGTCCTATGCACGAGGATCTGCCACCCCACTACACAGCACCATTGATTTTAGTAGGATTACACATCTGAGTAAAGCGAGCAGGATCAGAATTTGGTATGGAGGTGAGGAGTTACAGTTATTTTCCTATATGCAAACTATACAATAAATTTTTCTTGCTTAGTTTGAGGACAAGCTCCTTTCAGATTATTTCTCTGTGCGTCTCTCTTCATCTGCTTCATACTGCGTTCCATCAATACACAGTGCCACATCTCCACATGATGACAAGGCCCAATATCACAGCATCCACCACCACTGGAGAACTTCCGTACCTATTTAGATTTAATTTTACCACAATCTGTCCCACTGCCACATCCTGTAACCAGCTCGCTTTCACTACCTTCTGTGTAGTAATTACAGAGATCTGTAAAGAGTGGGGAGTCTTATGAATCATGCTAATACCTAGGCACAGCAGCAGAAGACTATGGGTACGTCTACACTGCAAAATAAATCTGCAGCAGAGAGTCTCAGAGCTAGGGTCAACTGACTCAGGCTCTGAAGGCTCCGGCTAGGGGGCTAAAAATAGCAGCATACACATTCTGGGTTCTGAGACCCACCCTTTTGGCGAGGTTTCAGAGCCTGGACTCCAGCCTGAGCTGGACCATCTATACACTGCTATTTTTAGCCCAAGCAGTTGACCTGGGCTCTGAGACTCTTTGTCATAAGTCTTTTTTTGCAGTATAAATATACCCAGCATTTCAACCTCAGCTATTACTTGCTGGCTTTTATGTGTACCACTGGGGTCCCTGCAATTACTTTTAAATGTTTACTGGTGGATCTTTTAAAATACATTTATAGAATCAACAGTTCTCACAGCAGAAGAATCATCAACTGCACTGTATGCTCATTATTGTTTAGTTCCTTATACTTCACTGACACTAGGGATCCTGATACCTTTTTTACCTCGTGAATTTTTTGTGAAGGCTTTCAGCCCACACAGGTGCTATTCATCAACTCTACAAAGGGACAAGATGCGCTGAGGCATTTCTAGAAGGCTGTCAAGAAGAAAGAAATAATTAAGTGCACGTGGGTATATAAATCAAAACAAAAACCCGAACAACTCAATATCATACCTAAGGCACTGCAGCCTGTGTCAGACAAGTCACCATATTAGATTTCTTTCAATTTAATAGGCAATACTAATATCCCCATTCTCGGAGTAATCAGGAAATGTAATCACTGATTCATTGTAAAAGTATCCCTTTCTAAGCAAAGAACACTGAACATTTTAACAGCTCTACTACCCCTGAACTCATTGTGAACAAATGGGGTCATTAGGGACAAAAGGAAAAGAGATGAAAAATAGAATAAGTAGAGCATTTAGACCTCCTCGGAGGGTGATCACAATGAAATCCCAGAATAGCCAGAGGCTGCAGGCTTGGCTACATGGAAAAGTTTTACCAGTTATACCAATACAGGTATGATGGTATAACTCCAGTGTAGGCACTCTTACTCTGGAATAAGAGTGGCTTTTTTGGTATAGCTTAAATCCCTTCCCAAGTGACAAACAAATCTGGAAAAGACACTCTTATACCAGAATAGCGTACCTTCAGGGCATCATGCCAGGATAATTTTATCAGTTTAAATTCTCACCTTATTTATACCCCCCAGAAACTGTTCACTTGTAAACCTCTGTAGATGGGGCCTCAGTAGAATGGTCATAAAGCAGCAGTGAAACCTGATTGGCCAATCTGCCAAGCATTCACTGGAGTAACCACACACAGAGATGGGGAGAAGGGGGTGAAAATATGATAGGAGGAGTGAGACTTGCTTAGTTCTGCAACTGCATGGAGGAAGTCATCAAAAAAATAGTAAAAGTGTCTGGGCTCTAAGGGATTAATAGAGCCCTAGGGAGGCTGCACAGGAGGCAGCCAATCAGAGAAGGGCTGAAGGGAGCAGCCGATCAGGGCCAAGCAGCCCCATATAAAAAGGGAGCTGCAGTGCAAAGGAGGGCAATTCTCTGCTGGGAGCCCAGGGAGGAAGGACTGTGTCTCGGGAGGGCTGAGAGAACTGCCAGCACTCTGGACAGAACAGTGCTGCTAGCAGAGACCAGGGGAGTGGGAGACAGCTTCTGACTGACTGCTGGGGTTTGCAGGCTGAGTCCCTGAAGCAAGGGCAAAGGGGGTGCTGGAGCCGCATAGGAAGCAGCAATGGACAATGGACTGCAGTTGCCACTGAAATAAGTGGCTAGACAGAAATTGCAGGTCCCCCGGAAGTGGGGAACACAGAGTGTGGCACAGCCAGAGAGCTGTGTCACTGAAGAGGACGCTGCGGTCCTTGGAGAGACATGGGTCCTGGAGCAGGAGTGATGGCTGTGAGGCATCACCAGAGGAGGGCACACTGGTGAACCTAGCTAATTCCCAAGACAGCCAGCAGGAGGTGCCACAGTGGTGAGTGAACCCCATTACAGTCCCCTTTATTTCTCCTCAGGGCATATTCCATTTCCTTGTAATGCCTGGAACAGTCAAATCATGTGCATGTGTAACCCATGCCTGCTTGGTGTGGCACTCTGTCCTGCTCCAGTGGCAGCTAGACCAGCAATAGATAGATGAGTCTGCCACACACTTGGCTAAAAGACATGTATCCGTTAGCTCATGCAGTAGAGGCTCACGTGTTAAGTTCCAGAGGTCTCAGATTTGATCCTGGTTGACAATGACCAGGGTCCATTGGCTTTACAAGAGGGGGCACATCCAGGATATCAACTGGAAAGTCTCTGAAGCTCAAGATGTACTTCCTCAGCTAAGGGAAGTATGTAACCCATGCCTTCTTGGTGTGGCAGTCTGTCCCCGTCTAGGGGCAGCTAGAGCTTGATGAGCCTGCTACAGCATTGGCTAAAAGACACGTGTCTTTTAGCTCATGCATTAAGTGCCCAAGGTGCCAGGTTTGATCCCAGACACCAACAACCAGGGTCCATCGGTGTTACACATGCAACAAAAGAATCAGAAAAAAGGCATCCCCCTTTCCCACCAGAACTTCCCAAAGGGATTGGGTAAAGGTGTGATCCACCAACATCAAGCCTCATTTTCTTTTTCCCTACCTCACTTTTCTAGTGCCTTGCATCGGGGCAATCTTTCTCCCAGTCAAGACCATTCAGATGCAACTTCCTCTCGAGATTATCCAAATCAGCCCAACTGTCAGCCCTTCCCCTCCTAGGGAGGTGTGCTGATTCAAGAATACACCCAGCCCTTGAACTGTGAAGAATGCAAATATGTAGCACAGCAGCCCAATATTGCCACTAAACTAGCATCTAGCACACTAGAGCCGTGGTTGTCAACCTGGGGTCCACAGACTATGTCTAAGGGCTCTACCAAAGACTGTCGTCACCATAGAATAGTGGTTTTTAACCTGTGGTCTGCAGACCCCTGAGGGTCTGCAGATTATGTCTAAGATTTCCAAAGGGGTCTGCACCTCCATTCAACATTTTTTAGGGGTCTGCAAATGAAAAAAGGTTAAAACCACTGTACTAGAGGCTTGAAACCTTATCCATTCAATTTAATGGAAACACTTGCCCTAAGTTCAAGGGTACAGGACCAAGCCCTATGCAAATACCTAGTGCAATATCGGTGCTATGAAAATAATTAATTAGTAATACAAATAACTTAAAAAGAGGCTGTTGGTATGGTTCAAGATGATGTTTTAAAGGTTTATTTCTGGAGATCATTATGTAGCTCAGAATAGTAACTGCATTTCTGCAGGAAATAAAGACCACTGGGGGTTAATGAATCCAGGAGAACGTCCCTTTCAGCTGGCCAATAATCAGTGAGAAATACGTTGGTCTGAAATAATTGCAGCAGTTTAAAATAAAAGACCAAAGCCAAGTTAACAATAGTAGCTAAGAGCCTCTTCTGGAAAAGGTTGGTATTTACAGCCAAGTTTACATGCTGGACTCTTGAATTTTGTACAAATGAGACAGAATAGATATACCAAAAGGTTAAAGAAATAAAAATACATATTAAAGAATTTTGTGGTAAAGTAAATATTGGAAGGTAAAAATTGTATCAACATAGAAAATGGTAAAAATAACCAAGATTTAACCTTTCTGACAGCCGCTCAAAAGTTACAACATTCACAAAAGTTCAGTTACAATCACTAGAGCTTTACAATATGTCATGCAACATCTAACACATTTCAAATGGAATGGAGCAATAGGGGAAACTATTCCTCTGCCACACACAACACAGATCACTAACTTGCCTTCACACAATTTTCTGCATAATCACTTTAACTCTCAACTCAGTGTGTCCTTCTAAAATACTTGACTCTCCAAATTTCAACAACTAGCTGAAGTCTAAACAGGAATTCGAACTTTTTATTAACCACATTTAACAACTATTCTGTTTGAATACTGGATACGATTCAAGTCGACAAGACAGAAAGAAAGATATTAGCAGAGTTTGGGCTGTAATACATCTAAGTCAATTTAACTTTAGGGAAGTACTTGGAAGCAGTTTGGCTATACCGAGTGCATCCACTAATAACTGAAGTACAATAAAGGAAACAATTTCAGAATAATTATGATTACATTTTAAAGTTGTGACCAGCTAAGAAATAATAAAGGTGTTTGGTCAGAATCACGTAAAGACTAGCACAAAATTCAAAATACAACAAGTAAGGCACTGGCTATGCACTGTATTTTGCATACAACTCACTCAACAACAATAATTGGGCAGAGATTATCCTTTCTAGAGATTCAACTACTATGTACAGATGTACAGACCAGTCCTGAATTTATACATCCAGGCCTATATTTTATGCTGGAGTGTAGCTACACTGTGCTACACAGGTAGATTACCTCATTGCAGGGTAGCCTTCCAGTGACATAGCACTGATGCAGCAATTTCTACACTATCTCTGACTCTCACTGACAGCCCTGAAAATTGATGCTTGCCATATGGACTCCTAAAGGAGCTGGTATCATTTGGAGCAGTAGTCAGGATGCTCTAAGTCACAGTGAGACACTGGTCCAGTACACAGATGTTCCAAGATCAGGTGACTACTAAGGCACCAGTTTATATTTATGTTGTGAGGTTGCCCACATGTTTCTGATTTACACAAGGAAGGATAGTCCAGTGTTTAGGATACTAGTCTTGGAGAGACAAGCTCAATTCCCTGCTCCACCATAGACTTCCTATGTGACTTGGATAACTCTCTTAGCTCTCTATGCCTCAGTTCCCCATCTGTAGAATGGGGATAATCCCTATTTCACGGGGATGTTCTGAAGACAAATACTTTCAAGATTGTGAAATGCTCAGATACTATGGTAAGATAAGCGGGGTCATATAAGTACCATAACCTGGATAGAGAGACTGCCCCAATCTGTTCCCCAGCCACCTCTCTCTCACTGGGACCCACCAACTAATCTCTCAGCTACTCCAGCTGCATTTCTCAGAATGGCACATCACTGAATCAACAGAGATCCATCTCTATGATGTAACAATATCCCAGAAGATTTTACAGATTTAAAATTGAGCGCTGTGAAATAGTGTCAGCATTAGAAGTATAAATATTTATCTGTGGCTCATCTCTGTGGCATCTAGGTGCCTCACAAGGCTTATGTTGGGATACCCAAGATCTCAATGACAGAGGACAAGTATCACATTTCCCTGCTGCCAGAAGCTTTACCAGTCAGCTAGAACGATCAGATACACATCCTGTTTTCATAACCCACAAGAAGACAAGGCATAGTTTCTCCTGCACAATCCAAATTTCATAATGGTGGCCATTCAATCTAAAAGGCTTGGATTTGCTCTCAAATTATGTTCAGATTACATGTATGCCTCATATAATACCACTAGCATTAGTCTGACCCTCTAAGTTTATCCAGTCACTTCAGAATATGAAGGCTGGTTCCATCACATAGGTCTGATCTTTCAGTAAAACACGAAACTCCCGGAAAGTATATGTCTATGCAATTACAACAGGAATGAACCTATGTAGATATATTGAAATTGTAGAGCTTACAAAATAGAGAAACATTTAATATTATTCTTCAATGCCTGTAAAATACAAAAATAATGAAGATTTCTGCCACTGATACAGTCAATTGCAAATTTGTTGAAATATTTGTACAGCATTTCAGGAAAATATTTTCAAATTCTAAGTGTGATTAATGGTTCTTTTAAAAATCAGATTTTTAAATTTAAATTAAATATAGGTTTATTTTTAAAGTATAAACCTGAAGTTAAATTTGAAACTGACAGCCTCTGTTAAGATCTAAATTTATTATAATCAATTATAATCATTTACATTAAAACCAATAAATAATATTAAGCAGAACACATTTGCTGCCAAGTTTTAAAGAAAGTCAATCCACTTAGGTAAGCACCTGGAACCAGAGTCTGTTGAAGCACTAAACTGACTTTTGACAACAGTAGCCACTTCTGCTTGTGCAGAGAGAATATTTTATTCATTTCAGTTTATTCAGCTAACTCAGTTCAATAACTGGCTCATTTACAGTTGAGAAACTGATTGGGAGTTGAAAAAACAGGAAAGCTTGTTTGCCTCTTCCAATCTATAAATACTAACTAAGCATAAGAAAATGAGATCTACTAGTTCTAAAATCTTAAAGGACATGGTGACCAGAAATAATCAGCTCAATTCACTATGTACAAAGAATACTTCCTTTGTGTAATAAATCAGTTAGTTTTAAATACAAATATGTTGATAAACTTTTTTCTTATTTATCCAGCATAAAGTACTTTTATGTAATAACAAAAATTAAATGCTGTTTTTGTACATTGTAATTGAATTTGAATTTCATTCAACAGTGCTTGTCACAAATCACAAGTAAAAGAGAAATCATCTCATAAATAAGAAACACAGCATTCACCATTTTCTGATATAATAAAATATGTAACAATTAAGAATCTGAAAATATATAAGTTAAGCTATACAGTTGCTTAAATAAAAGTGAACCAACATAGCGTATCCTCCTGGTTAGCCCAAAAAAGCACCAAATATAGTGCAAATGCTATATTTAATTGCAAATCAAAGAGTTTTAGTGGTTACGAATCAACATGAAATCAACCTTTCTTTAGGAAAATAACTGAAAAGTACAAACGCAAAACACAATTAAAATTGATTATTTAAATCAAGGTTTCCTGTGTGCTGATTTAAATCAGGATTAAAATTAGTTATTTAAATTGCTTTGATTTAAATCAATCCACCCTGCTGCCGTGGCATAGA
This sequence comes from Caretta caretta, assembly GCF_965140235.1. Taxonomy (NCBI): domain Eukaryota; kingdom Metazoa; phylum Chordata; order Testudines; family Cheloniidae; genus Caretta; species Caretta caretta. Next base: position 69,579,514 of record NC_134206.1, on the reverse strand, counting down.
CCTCATTAAACAGAGATGACTGAAACCAACTACTTAGAAATTTCAAAAGAAAAATGCAATTTTATTCTACACCTTCATTTTCTTCCATTGAATTAGAACTAGAGCTGAATATATCAAAATATTTCATTAGGCTGTGGGGTTGTTTTTTAAAAAAAAAAAAGTCAAAACAAGCAATTCGCTGTTTACTCGTTCACTATAGAGACAATATAAACCTTAACTACAATTATACTAATTACAGAACAGAAAAATAGGCTTTTGTTTGGTAAATGGCTAGTAAAACCTAGCTCTTATGCATTCTGACTGGCTGCATCATCTCTTGCTTTAGCACTGTGTGTCAATTTATTAATATTGGATTAGAATAGACCAGAGGTTCTCAAACTGTGGGGCATGGAATGTATTCTAGGGGGCGTGAGAAAATTTAGCTGGGGGGGGCGGGGAACTTACTACACACAGTGAGATCTGGGCAGCCAGAGAGCAGAAGGTGGCTGAAGGCAGAGCAGCCACCAGCAGCAGCGCAGAAGTAAAGGTGTCAATACCATACCATACCATACCATGCCACTTTTACTTCCCCTGCTGCTGGTAGCAGTGCTGCCTTCAGAGTCAGATGACCGGCCAGCAGCCACAGCTCTCTGCTCTGCCTTCAGAGCTGGGCAGCCAGAAAGCAGCTGCTGGCCAAGCGACCAGGGTTAGGGTGGGACGTAAATGACTACAAATACAAAGAAGGGGGCCTAATCAAGTAAGCTTGAGAGCCAATGGAATAGACAAACGTTCCCATTTAGATGATTTTATCCTTACCAAATCTAAATAAATTCCCAAAATTACAAACTTCATTTACAGGAAAAAATTAGAGAGTCACCGTTCACTGTAATATATTACCTTGACAGTTCAGAGCATATTCTCACTGCATATTTCAAGAGCAACCTGCCTGTGGTTTCAGTTTCCAGGACAATTAATAGTCATTAACTGATTGGTATGCTATATAGTTTCCCATTATTACTGTAACAAGAGAGAGATTATGCACAGTGGAAATAGGTACATGCACAATGGACTCATTTGTTCAATCCACATAGCTTGGAAACTAACTAAAATAATATCACAATGGAGAAGGGCCTGGTCACTATCCTTCTGGCTGCAAGCAGAGAGTACTCTCCATGCACTAGCGAACCTTAGGTGCAGTGTAATTCTAGAGTAGGCTCATTTGGAGAGAGAATACAGACTGCAAAGAAGAAAGTTGTGGGCCTACATGATGCCATGCTTAGGATATAACTCATAAGGAAATACCTTGATATCAGTTGATCTCTAATCTTGTTTTATCCAGGACGTGCTCTGACCCCCGGTTTCATCCGTAATGTGCTCTGACCCCCAACAGAACAATTTAGTCAAAAAGTTCATTCACAAGCCTCTCAATATAAAAAAACAACAGCAAAATGAAGAAAAAATACATAAACCTTAGGGACAGATTGTCAGCTCACCCCATTCACTTCTACAGAGCTATGCTGATTTACACCAGCTGAGGATCTACCCCTCCTAATTTGTTTCATTTACTCTTGCCACCCTTTAAATATCTCATCAAGTTTGTCTGTTAATATTCCCATAATTTTCAAGTCAAGCAATCTAGCTATTTCTGGGCCAAATGGTATATCTAGAATCAGAAAAGGGACCTTGCAACTTCCCTACTTGAAAGCAGCCCAGTGTAACTGTAACATAGCAAAATTATTCCAAAACATCAAACTGTTCCAATCTCCTTCTTAGATATTTTATATGAAGATATCAAAACAAAGTAACAAATTCTCAGTACGTCTAATAGAATATGGAAGAAGCCTGCACAACAAGCCTTCAGATCAAAATAAAGGTCACAAAACTCCACCATGTCTCAGAAGTCTTAAAGATCTTACTCAACAGTTAAAAAGACAGTGGACAACACACAAACCCCTGTTATTCAAACATTTATATGATCTATGGAAAACTGGCTTAAAATCAATAATAAGTATTTCTATTGGTATCTCCTCAGAAAGGATATTTTCTCAATGAAGGGCAAAAATGTAATAAGAATAAAAGATAATAATAAAAATAGCTACAAGATTAAAAAGCTGTATAAGCCCAGATTCAACGAGCTGACAAATAGCTCACCTCGACTCTCATTAACAGCTGAAATCTATTTGTGAGTCACTTAAGATTTGTATACAAAAATGGGAAATTACCTTAGGCCTGCAAGGGGGAGATAATAACTGATTCAGGTATAGGAACAAATTAAAGCACTCTCTGCTAAAGTTAAATACAAACTAATATTTTACATTATCAGCCATGAAAAAAATCACCTCCTATAAAAAAAATCTATTGTCATTAGATCAAAGTTGGATCCCACTTTGAGGAAATGTTCTGGAAATGTTGTAAAATGAAAAATATTCTGGACAAAGGCAATTAAATGCTAAGTGCCTGAGACTCCACTCCATGTACTGATGTAACACCACCAAAATAAATGGACTGGAATGGAGAATCAGGAGTTTATGTGATATAATTAACATTTGGCTCTGGATTTCAAAACATGCACAAGTCTGAGCATGTTCAGCTCCATAGTTATGGTTCATCTCATTATAAAGATAAGGCCCATTTTAAACAAATGTGGTGACATCCCGAGCCCATTGAAGACAATGGCAGAACTCCCACTGATTTCATTGAGACCAGGATTTCACCCTTTGGCCTTTTATACAAATATGGGATGATCAGAAGTGGCTTCAACTTTGAGCTGTGGAAGGCCACCTTCCTGGAGTTGTGTACCAAGCTCACCCCAACCCTTCAGTGCCAACACACCAAAATGAGAGCTGCTTTGACAGTGAGGAAATGGATGGCTGTCATGAGTGGAAGCGTGCAACCGGATTGCTATCAATCAGTGGACAACCAGTTTGGGATTGGAAAAAAAATCTGTGGTAGGGACCTGTCATCATCCAGGTGTGCAAGGCCAGTAAGTGTGTCCTGCTGCACAGGATGGTGATGCTGGGCAATGCACAGGAAATAACAGATTCAGTGTAATGGGTTTCCCTAACTGTAGTGGTGCAATAGATGGGGACATATCCCAATTCTACCCTCTCAGCTTGTTTTGCTGACAAGACATGCAATGCTTCAAGTTGCCTAGGCAACATGACTGCAGGCAGCTGACATCCTGACCAGCTGTGTATTGGAAAATGTAACGAAGGCAAGCAAATGTAGAACTGAATCGTCTGCTGGGTTATGGAGTAGTGCTCAGAGCCTGATGGCTGGATAGGGAGCAGCAGAGCTGGCTGAGTACCCACGGGCAGTTGCAGCTCAGCCTCTGTTCCCAGCTGGCAGAAGCCAGGAGCCCAGGTAGAAGGTGCCACAGCAGGAGGGGACTTGTCCATGGGACCTGAAGCCCAGCAGTGACAGGTGGAGTGGAGAGCAGGAGCCACTTCCCGCAGGTTCTGAAGAAGGCCTAAACGGAGCGAGGCATCGCGGCCACCTACTGAGTCTCCAGGGGTGGTGCAAAGGTTGGGGTGCCCTCTGCAGGGCCAGAGAGACACAGCAATAGCTGCCATCTCCTCTTAAGTTACGTGTACTGTGTGGAGACTGACCAGCTTGGGGCCATGCCTGAACTCCTGCCCACAGCATGCCGGCCCAAGCCAAAGACCCCTTGTCCTCAGCAAGCAACATTGAGGTTGACTTCTATCTGCTGTCCGTGCCTTCTCTGGCCTGATAACAGGAGACTTCAGGCCCCTCCTGGTACTGAGCTGCCAGCTGTATCTGGAGGAAAAGACCATCAAGCCCCTCTCCTACTGAAAGAAGACAGTATGAAGTTAGCACCTGAAGCAGCACCTGAGCTCCCAGGTACATGTCCCTGCACCTGCCCTGTTCCATGATATTAAAAATGTCATGACACTCCATTAGTTAAATCATAGCCGTTCACGTTTTATACTGGGATTGAGTGGAAGGGGTACTGTGGCTGGCTATGCTGTTGTCTTGCTGTACGTGGTGTGTATGGCATATGGCCCAAGAACATAGAATTGTTCAAACCTTGCTACTGGGGTAGAAGTCTGTGTGTGTTTTGCTTCATTATGTTTTGAAGCATCTGAATTTGCTGTCTGAGGAGTGGCATGGCTCCTTAATGCACTTCTTGATACATTGTTTGATTCTTCTATCTTTCCTCTTGGTCCTTCTGCTTTTCTTTTACCATGTGCTTCCTCCAATCCGTGACTTCTTGTGAACCAGCCCCAGAGCACAGCCCATGAATGATTCATTTGGGACATAGGTTCTTGGACTGGAGAACCAAAGCACTGCCCCGTGCATGTTTACATTACATGTTCAGTTTTCAAGTTTATTCATAAAAATCAGCTAGTCTGAATGACCACTTACTGGATTGCTTACAGAGGCTATTTGAAATTTTCTATGGATTTTATTTGAATCCTCAGGAATCAGTTTCAGTACATTTCTTTTCATGTTTGTAATCAATGAACTGATTTATATTAGTAGAAATTTGACCTGGCTGCCCTAACAAAATCTTGAAATGGTCACAATCTTTAAATTCTTACAGTTTTCTCTAATTTTATTGCCAAGGCATGTTTTTGAAATAAAAATTGGCTACTTTACAAGGCAATTCCTATATTCTCTGTCCGTGCACTTTCTGTTTTGGAAGCTGAGGAGTGAGAAGCCGGGGGGTGGGTAGGGAGGTGTTTCAGGGAACATGAAGAGAGAGAAAACAAAAAGGAAATGTGTATTAATACACCTACCTGAACTCCCTTCCCCTCTGGATTCTGTCTCTGGACTCATCTGGTTCAGCTCTGGCTGCATCTCAAAAAAAGCTCCTGGCTTTTATCCCCCTCCTCTATGAGCTCATCATCATTAGGCACTACTGAGGTTCCTTCCTCCAGATCTCATGAGGTGCCCACTGCCACTCATGGGTAATGGCAGAGTCCCTCCATTTATGGCATCCGGCTCCAGATAGAAGCAGCAGGCATGGGGGAAAGCAGATTTTCTATTGCCCTCCCTCACTTTCTGGTAGGACTGTCACAGTTCATTCCCCTTTGCCTTGCATTGCTGCTCATTCCCGTGGCACCCCAGCTGCTGCATGCCCTCTGCAATGTCCAAATAGACATCTTTATTTCTATGGCTATTCTGCAGCTGGGCTTGTGCTGCTCAATCTTCCCACAGGCTGAGAAAAATCCAAGACTGCTTTCCTGGACCACGCAGCAGTGTAAAGTAACGTTAAGTGGAGCCATACCTAGGTGCTCACTAAGCAGGAAGAGAGTCATTTCAAAACCATCCTGGGGATTTTAAAGAGGAAGAGAGGCTTCCAGTCTGGGCAGCAGTCTTCAAAATGGTGACATACCTAAGATAGCTTTCAGCTATCTTTAATCTAACTAGTGTGAATACCGCTCATAATGAATTTACAGCAGCATGGAATTGAGCATGGGCTAGGCACCCAACAAAGTACCAGGCATCCTTGGTGGGCCTGTACAGCTTAAGTCCATACTCCTGTGGCTTCCCTGCTATTTGTACTCACATTAGCTAGCTCAAAGCTAGTATGTCTACACAGGCTACCATCACATATCTAATGCAATGTAGGCATACCCCAAGTCTCTGTCTCTGAGATTTTACACAGATCGGCCCACATCTTTTGTGAAGCCCCTCCCGTCTTCCGATCCTGAAGCCCAGCTAACCATGTGTATGAGAGTTTTAACAGTACTTTTTGATAGACTGGTGTCTGTATATTTTACACCTACATCTTTTGCTGTAAACATGTATGCAGTGTTCAAAGTGAGCAGAAGTTCACAAGGACTCGAGCCTCTGCAGTTTTCCTCCAGCAGGAGCTCCATAGCAGCACTTGTCCTGAAAAAAATCAAAAATTTTCTTGAACAAAAAGGAAATGCTAATGATGAAGAGTTTGAGAGAAAGAAATAGTACAGAAGGTTAAAAACCCATCTTGATTTTGGAAGGAGAGCAAACAGCTCAGTTAAGGGGTGGACTAGAACTGTTCTGCAGTACGTAACTTACCCTCCACCTGTACTTTGTTCCCTTTGAGCTGAAGCACCCACACAAGTCCACCTACACTTTTTCTTCTCACACTGAGCAGTGTATATGGAATGGGAACATTCGTACACAGATACAGATGTTACTTACTGATTTCATTTGATTCATATGTGGTTTACACTTTGCCTTTTCTAAATCAATATACAATCACTGTTCCCTCTGAAAATGATGGGGAGTTAATTACTTTAAAAGCCTTTAGGGAAGCAGATAAGCTTTTTGTCAATAATCTGAGTGTCAAAGTTGTACATTCTCCAATCCTTACATGATGTAAATACTGCTTTGTAGCTTACAAATGCAAAGCAAAATGACAGTATTAAAAAGAACAACTTTTTTTTCCATTTCACATGGTTTCTGTTTCTTAAAAATTATTTTTGTCACCCTGTGGAGACTTAAGATTATAGGTACAAACATACCAGTTACAAACTCAAACTCTTCTTTATGGATTGGACATGTTTGTGTTACTCTTTGTAGATCTGAGCTGTTGAGACTCACAAAGCCTGGGTTCCGGTCCAGGTTGAGAGGGGAATTTTAAGTATTTTTTTGTTATGCTTATTGCCACTTGGTGGCCAATGTAAGAATAACTATTTATTGGTAAAAGCCCCAAGACTGTACTGAGCATGTACCAGGGGGCTGGGGCAGGAGGTGAGGAAGTTTTTCCAAGATAGAGGCAGTACTAGGATAAAAGATCTTCTTTTTCAATTCTAATCTGTTCTAGGTCTCCATATACTACACTGGTGACAAGGAGAAACGGAAAACAACCACCAGCAAGTTCTACACACTGTGTGAGTAAGTGACAACCTTTTTTTATTGCAGAGAAAAATGGCTGAATATGGAAATATCGAAGAGTATGATGCAGGGAGAGCCAGTACCCGGAGAGATTCTCGCAGAACTTCATTGCAAGTGATATGGAGGATGATAATAAGAAACACACCATTTTACTGAGCATTTGTGGAGGAAAAACTTAGAGTTTAATCTGCAGTTTAGTGGCACAAGAAAAGCCCAGTGCCAAATCCTTTGATAAACTGGTTAAAGTTGTAATGCACTATCATAACCCCATGCATTCAGAGATGGTGCAGCATTTAAAATTTAACAGTTGGGAAGATGACTGCTTAGTCTTGGACCTCCTCACTCCCCACTTATCAGTTTGTCTCTAGCAATTATTTTCCTAGCAAATTGGCAATAAGTTTGTGACATAAATGCTTAAATTCATCCCCTCGATAAACTTCAACACAGGATAACCTGGCACAGAATATCACAACACTGAAAGAATGCCTCACAGACTGACTGGATTCAATCTCAAGTTATCTCTGGCATTTCCAAAGATATATATGACATAAAATCCTAAGTGGCTCACTTGGAACATGAGCTACAAAAGATTGTCATTGAAACCAGTGAAATTAAAGAAGAAACTGCCTCCTTAAAGTTTAGACTAGACAAATTGGAAGGAAAACAGGATAATTTAGAAAACAAATCTCAAAGGAACAACCTTCACCTCTTGGGAATTGCTGAGGGTCTAGAGGAGAAAGATATTATTAGCTTTCTTCACAGAAGCTGCTTCCTGACATACTTAAATTGGACACCCAGTTGCCCCCATTAGATATTGAAAGGACTCATCAAATGCCTCATACTAGAAGGCAGGAATCTTTTAAGACCAGACCCATCATCTTCAAACTCCTGAAGTTCAATGATAAAGTAATGGCAACAAATGCTGCCAGAAAAGGTGAAACCCTTATGTACAAAGGCCACAAAATTTCTGTTTTTCCAGACTTCTCAACTGATCTTAACAAAAAGAGGGCTGCATTCAATGGCATGAAGCAAATCCTGAGGGGGACCAAACTCAGATACAGCATCAAGTACACATCCACTTACATTATGGATTTATTAGACTCCCCTCCAGTAGCTCTGCATACGCACTACCCTGGTTTGAGATAGAAAAAAGCTTAGCTATTTTGGGTTCCCTCTCCTTTTTTTAATATACCTTAAGAAAAAAAATCTGATCTTTGCATCTATATAGGCCATCCTGCAATACGTTAAGCGGATTACAGCATCCAGTTTTACTCATTCTCTTCTTGTACCACTATGGCATATCCCATGCCTCAGGATCAAAGCCAATTCCATGCTTAAGACTTTTGGATAGAACAAGGATTAACAAAAATTAAAGATCTAAAACAACCTGATAAACTGGCCTACTTTGATGACAAGTGTAAAAAATATCAACTACTGCTGTCTCCCAGTTCCTTCTTTCAGCAGCTATGCTCAAGGATTCATGAAAGGACAGAGACAATTGGTCTGTTTTGACTCTCTGATCTCTAGAACAACATGTTAAGAAATACGGAAACAAAAGTCATAGGATATCAGGGTTGGAAGGGACCTCAGGAGGTCATCTAGTCCAACCCCCTGCTCAAAGCAGGACCGATCCCCAATTAAATTGCCTACTTTTACAGTCACTTTGTAGGAATTACTTCTAGGTGGCTTAATGCTCCACATTACCCTCTCAGTCTCAAAGAAAAATGGGGAAAAGAACTTCGCCTTACTATCACCACAGAAACCAAGGAGGCTGTCTGAATTAATGTGAAAGATATGTCAAGTTCCTTATTCTTGCAATTCTTCTAGAACAAGCTATTAAAGGGATCCTGTGGGACTCCAGAACATCTCCACACAGCAAATGTTAGAGATGTAAACAGCTACATGCCAACCTTTCCCTCATTCTCTAAACCTGGCAAAAAAAAATGCATGTGTTCTGGAACACCACATTCAGCGATCTCTCAAAAATGTTGTGTCGCCATCTTTCCTTCTCCAAGATTGTGTGTTTCAGGGGCGCTGGATGAGTTGGTGTTACCAGATAACATTAAGACGTGGATTGCAGGAACTATTTTAGTGGCCAAAAGAGTTACTTTGAGAAAACAGAAATCTGCCCTTCCTCCCTCAGCCCTGGTCTACACTAGGACTTTAGGTCGAATTTAGCAGCGTTAAATCGATGTAAACCTGCACCCGTCCACACGATGAAGCCCTTTATTTTGACTTAAAGGGCTCTTAAAATCAATTTCCTTACTCCACCCCTGACAAGTCGATTAGCGCTTAAATCGGCCTTGCCAGGTCGAATTTGGGATACTGTGGACACAATTCGATGGTATTGGCCTCTGGGAGCTATCCCAGAGTGCTCCATTGTGACTGCTCTGGACAGCACTCTCAACTCAGATGCACGATTGTTTGCTGTTGCTCTGACGCAGGGAGGGGCGACTGACGACACGGCTTACAGGGTTGGCTTACAGGGAGTTAAAATCAGCAAAGGGGGTGGCTTTACATCAAGGAGTTTTTCAGGCAGGACTTCACAGAGGGTTCCAATAAGAAATGGTGCACCTAAGTTATTGTTCTTATTGGAACAAAGAGGTTAGTCTGGCCTCTGATTGATACATGGCTAGATTTACCTTGCTGCACCTTCTCTGTGAGTGACTGCAGTGTCACCTAGAGGAATGAGTCCCCTAGACAGGGGGCGGGGGTTTGCAAATGAGTACAAAACAAATCTGGTCTATTTCTTGTTTTGATACACTCCATCTATCTTTTACATCTTTGGCTGGCAGCAGACAGTGCAGAAGGACTGCATGCCATCCACATCTCATGGCTGCTCGACAGAAGATGGTACAATAGGACTGCTAGCCATCCTCATCTCTTGCCTGCCCAGCAGAAGATGATGCAATAGGACTGCTAGCAATCCGTATCACCTGTCTGCTCACCATAAGATGGTTCAAAAGTACTGACTGCAGGACTAAAGAGAATGACCTGATCAAGTCACTCCAAATTTAGTCCCTGCGCCCATGTCTGCCCAGGCGCTCCTGATCGACCTCACAGAGGTGACCAGGAGCACCTCGGACATGACGATGACGGCTACCAGTCCTATTGCACCGTCTGCTGCCACAAGGCAATGGGTTGCTGCTGCTGTGTAGCAATGCAGTACCGTATCTGCCAGCACCCAGGTGACACACCGTGACAGTGAGCTGAGCGGGCCCCATGCTTGCCGTGATATGGCGTCTGCACAGGTAACTCAGGAAAAAAGGCGTGAAACGATTGTCTGCCCTTGCTTTCACGGAGGGAGGGAGGGAACGGGGGCCTGACGATATGTACCCAGAACCACCCACGACAATGTTTTAGCCCCATTTGTTCTGTCCTTTCTGTAGTGGACGGCCCAAAACTGGACACAATACTCCAGGTGTGGCCTCACCAGTGCCAAATAGAGGGAAATAATCACTTCCTCGATCTGCTGGCAATGCTCCTACTAAAGCAACCCAATATGCCATTAGCCTTCTTGACAACAAGGGCACACTGCTGACTCATATTCAGCTTCTCATCCACTGTAATCCCCAGGTCCTTTTCTGCAGAACTGCTGCTTAGCCAGTCGGTCCCCAGGTAATGCATGGGATTCTTCCTTCCTAAGTGCAGAACTCTGCACTTGTCCTTGTTGAACCACATCAGATTTCTTTTGGCCCAATCCTCCAATTTGTCTAGGTAACTCTGGACCCTATCCCTACCCTCCAGCATATCTACCTCTCCCCGCAGCTTAGTGTCATCTGCAAACTTGCTGAGGGTGCAATCTATCCCATTGTCCAGATCATTAATAAAGATGTTGAACAAAACTGGCCCCAGGAATGAGCCTTGGGGCACTCTGCTTGATACCGGCTGCCAACTAAACATCAAGCTGTTGATCACTTATCCCTTGAGCCCGACAATCTAGCCAGCTTTCTATTCATCTTATAGTCCTTTCATCCAATCCATACTTTTTTAACTTGCAAGAATACTGTGGGAGACCATATCAAAAGCTTTGCTAAAGTCAAGATATATCATGTCCACTGCTTTCCCCATATCTGCAGAGTCAGCTATCTCATCATAGAAGGCAATCAGGTTGGTCAGGCATGACTTACCCTTGGTGAATCCATGTTGACTGTTCCTTATCACCTTCCTCTCCTCCAAGTGCTTCAAAATGGTTTCCATGCTGCATTGTGGAGCTGTTTGGTGGGTTCTGGCAGCTGCATGTGATCAAGAAGCTGCAGCTGCAAGGGAAGGAACTCTGGGCCCAGGCAGCTCAGACAAAGTACTTTCTGAGCTGCCTCTGCTTTTAACATAAGAATATAAGAATGGCCATACTGGGTCAGACCAAAGGTCCATCCAGCCCAGTATCCTGTCTACCAACAGTGGCCAATGCCAGGTGCCCCAGAGGGAGTGAACCTAACAAGCAATGATCTAGTGATCTCTCTCCTGCCATCCATCTCCACCCTCTGACAAACAGAGGCTAGGGACACCATTCCTTACCCATCTTGACTAATACCCATTAATGGACTCAACTTCCATGAATTTATCCAGTTCTCTTTTAAACCCTGTTATAGTCCTAGCCTTCACAACCTCCTCAGGCAAGGAGTTCCACAGGTTGACTGTGCTCTGAGTGAAGAAAAACTTCCTTTTATTTTTTTTAAACCTGCTGCCCATTAATTTCATTTGGTGGTCCCTAGTTCTTATATTATGGGAACAAGTAAATAACTTTTCCTTATTCACTTTCTCCACACCACTCATGATTTTATATACCTCTATCATATTCCCCCCCCCACTTAGTCTCCTCTTTTCCAAGCTAAAAAGTCCTAGCCTCTTTAATCTCTCCTCATATGGGACCCGTTCCAAACCCCTAATAATTTAGTTGCCCTTTTCTGAACCTTTTCTAATGCCAGTATATCTTTTTTGAGATGAGGGGACCACATCTATACACAGTATTCAAGATATGGACGTACCATGGATTTATACAAGGGCAATAAGATATTTTCCGTCTTATTCTCTTCAAAAATCCAGGCATAGCTTCCGATTTGAAAAACCCTCTGGGACAGATGGTGGAGGATCAAAAGAGAGGCAATGTCTGGGAAAACACGGACATATAGTAACCCGAGGGCTCAGGGCTCCAGGCTTCTTCCCTGCAGGGTACCGAGGCTCAGGGCTTTGGTCCTGCAGGGCTCTGGGCTCCTGGCTTTAGTTCTGTGGGGTAGGGGGGCTCAGGACTCGCAGACCCACTGAAACCAGCTCACAGACCTCCAGCTGAGAATCTCTGCTCTAGAAAATAGATCTAAACCCTATGTACTCCCTAAGAGTTGTTTCATTACATTCGCCTCCCATTTGAACTGTCAGCAGCTCCAGGTATTTGTCAAAGCATGCACCATGTCTGTTTATACCTCGATGATATCCTGGTTACAGGAGATGATGTGTCAGAACACTTGCAAAACTTGGACCATGTGCTATAAAACTTGGCGGACACAAGTATGACTCTTAAGGGGGAGAAGTGTATTTTTCAGATTGCTGAAGACATTTACCTTGGGCAGAAAATTGATGCAACTGATTTACATCCAGTTAGAGGAGAAAGTATGGGCCATTACCAAGGCACCACTACCAAAGTCAGCATCCAAACTGAAATCCTTTCTAGATCTACTAAATTATTATGGTAATTTTTTACCCAACTTGATATCCATATTCACTCAATTACACAAACGGTTACAGAAAGGGATAACATTCCAGTGGATTCAAAAACAAAAACTAGCTTTTGCAGAAGCAAAGAAATTGCTAAAGTCATCAAACCTTTTAGTTCATTAAGATAGCTGGAAAGAACTAGTATTGTCTTGTGATGCCTCACCATGTGGGGTGGGAGCAGTACTAGCTCATCGAACATCAGATGGATCTGAGCATCCTATCAGTTATGCATCAAGGTCACTAGTTCCAGCAGAAAAAAAATTATTCCCAACTGGAATCAGAAGGGCTAGCAATAGTGTTTGGGGTAAAGAAATTCTACTCTTCGCAATATGGCAGGTATTTTATTATACATTCAGACCACAAATCTCTGAAAGGCCTGGTTGGTGAAAGCAAACCTGTACCCTATATGGTATCTGCCAGAATTCAGAGATGGACTCTGACCATATCAGCTTATGACTTCTGGTTTGATTATAAACCTGGAAAAGCTGGGTAATGCAGATTCTTTGAGTCACCTTCCTTTATCAGCTAGCTTACCAAATGTATCTCAGCCTACAGAAATTATCTTCCTTACTGAACTACCATCCGCGTCTCTGATCAACGCAGCACAGATGAAAAGAGACAGAGAGAAACCCACTATTGTCTTGAGTGCAGGGAATGGTTACAAATGAGTAAGAGAGGGTAAGCACAGAACTCCAACCTTATTACTATCAAAAGGAGCCTTTAAGGGTCCAGAATGGGTCTGAATGATCATACCCAGTAAGTAGAGCAATGGTGAAGGTGTTACATGAAGCACATCCTGGCATTTATGGATGAAGGGGCTCTCCTGTAATTTTGTGTGGTGGCTGGGAATGGATCAGGAAAGTCAGACTGTTGTGCAACAATGTGTGATTTGCCATACTCCTGTGGAGGTTCCTTTGCACCCATGGGAGTGCCCTCAGCGAGCCTGGATGAGGTTCATGTAGACTATGCTGGTCCATTTATGGGTAAAGCGTTTTTAATAATAATTGATCCTTGGCACATGTGATGCCCTCCTCTGCAGCCAAGGCTACAACTGATAACTTGTGACTTACATTTTCCATTTTTGGACTGCCTGACACAGTGGTGAGTGACAATGGTACTCAGGTCACTGATGTTGTAGTTCAGGAATTTATAGAGAAAAATCTCTGCATCAAACACATTAGAACTTCGCCGTACCACCCTTCTCCAAATGGCCTAGCAGAGCAGGCTGTGCAAATCATAAACGAGGGAATGAAGATGTCATGTGGTAATGTAGAAGCCAAGATGGCCGGTCTCCTTTTCCAGTATCATGTGATATTATAAACCCGAATAGGAAATTCACATGCAGAACTCTAAATCAAAAGGAAATAAAGAACTCATCTGGACTCTCTACACCCTGATGAAACTGCAGGCAGCACAAGTTTGTTATGAAGTACAAGCATCACCAAGAACATTAAGTGTAGGTAATACAGTATATACTCTTAATTTTCACCATGTCCCTCGCTGTTATCAGGTTGCATCATGGCACAGGTGGGACCACTTTCTTGGGTGATTGAGTTACCAGATGGGAGGCACATTCATAGACATCATAAATGGATTCATCTGCAGTACCTCGAGGAGTTACCTGTATAACATTCTCATTCTGATGGTGAAGTACTACATTTTACAGAGTCATTAGACTACCTAATTGCTAATCCAGAAATAGCAAAATTGCTGGGGACCCCATACCAACCACTACAGCAGACTTGGAAGTTGAACCTGCAGATAGACCTGTATCATCAGAAAGCCCTTCTGCATCTGCTAATAGTCCAGGTGTTTCCACTATGCCATTCAAGAAGTTCTCCCAAACCTAGAGACAGTCTGGACTTGTAGTAGTAAGACAGTGATGCTGGAGATTGCAAAATAATCCCTTGTAATTGCTTGGGGATTAGGTTAATCTGCCCCAACCTCTTAATTAGGATGTTCTGTTTGTTGTTATAATGTTAATGTTTTAAGTTTATTATTACTAATAATGTAAAGGGGGAGGAGTTTAACATTGCAGGTATTTTGATGTTTATTTCCACCTGGTGGCCAATGAGAGAACAGCTATTTACTGTTAGAAGATCTACTGAGCATCCTCCAGAAAGTTGGGGTGCGGGGGAGGAAGATTTTCCAAAATGGAAGCTGATTAGTTTTGTATGTAAACCTGTACTGGACTAAAAGATCTCATTTTCCAGTTCTGATCTGTTTTGGGTCTCTATATACAACAGGAATGTACTCTAGCAGTTACAGATACTTATGCCCTGTCCTCTCCGAGTCTAATCCCATTTTACCTGGCCCGAATCCTCCCTCAATTTGTCATCTCAGTTTCAGTCTTCCTCTCCCTCCACAGTTCTTCATCACAGTCTCCAGCCACACCCTGGCTCCTTGTCCCAGTCTCCACACACCCCAGCTACATATCCTAGTCCCTCCATGATACCCTCATGTCCCAGGCTCCCTACTTCCCCAACCCTCTGTGTTCTGTCATCTTTAAGTATAAGGCAGGGTCTGAATGAGCTTTCCCCTGCCGTCTGTTGAGGAACCGGGAGAAAAGACTCACCGACTTTGCCTTTGGTGATCAGCAGACAGACCTGCTTTGCTAAAGTGATCAATTTTGGGTTAAAATTCACTTTAGTGTTGAATATAGGAGGAATTAAATGTTATCCTTATTGTCTGACTAAATGGCAGCAGAACTGTATTTAACATGCCTTCTTGAGGATGGTCACCATTTATCCTCACTTGCTAAGCAGGGGGTAGTGATGCCAAATCCAAGTGAAAGTCAGGGGTGAGGAGGAGACAGGTGTTCTTACCTGGGGGTGTGGACTCTGTTTAAAGAGTCAGAGCTACCATTTGGCCTTCCCCCTCCAGTGTTCAAGACTGGCTGATCAGACTCAATTTAGAGTCCTTGTTTTCTGGTCAGTGATCACTGCCACTGAAATCACTTATGAGTAGGGCTAGGGGACTGAACCTTAGACCTGGTTTGGGGATGGTGTTGCAATGAAAGACAACACAGAGGCTACAGCAGCAGTGAGGTTCCCCTCTACCTGGTGAAATCACTAAGTGCTGAAATCACTAAGAACTCAGTTAAGTTGTGAAACCTCAGAATATGGCATCGCAGCTAGAGGCAAAGATGGCAGCATGTGGCAAGTAACAGCAGAGACAGCAGCAGAGCCATTGATTGACCCCTCCCCTTCAGGGGTGGGAAGTGAAACCACGTGAACACTCCCCCCAAGTTCTGGGACTTAGCTGGTTTCACACAACCAACTGTGAGCGGAGTGCAGCAGAGGGAAAGGGGAGTGGTATGTGAAAGGGACATTCATCCTTTGGACTTTCATACTGCAAGGTGAAAAACTGAGGCAAAGGAATACAGCCCAAGATACTGTGGGGCAGGCTTTTACTTATAGTTGGCATCATTTTGAATCATTGTTGTCCTGTTTTTCCAAATTAATGCTGGATTCCCTTTCCTTTTTAATAAAAGTTTTCTTCTGTTATATGCAGACTCAGTGCTTACGAGTGGAGAAGTGTTACCTCTTAGAGGCACCCAGGGGTGGAGTTCAGGTTTCCCAGATTTCTGGGTGGGAGCTTGCACCGGTTCTGTTTTGTAATATACAAAGGAACCCCTCAATATTGAATCCAACCTTGTTGCTGCCAACACCACTGGTAGCCGTGTTACATAAAGTCTCGTGGTGTTTGGAGTCCATGCACATTTATTCGTTACTGTCTAGACCCCGTTGTACTACATAATCAAAATCACCTCCCCACACAAAGAATCCTGGCCGATTCTTGGGACCCCATAAAGGGCTGCTGTGCAGGCTGGGAAAACTTGGAATGCTACTTCAGGCTGCGCCTCGTTGAAACACAGTGAAGTGAATGAAAGAAGGGCTGCTGAGCCTTCTCCCAACCCTATAGCAAGGAGCATCTCCAGCTTCACCCAGCCAGTCCAGAAGCCCCCTCAGTTCTTTCTGAGTCCAACACAAGTAAGGGAAATCGGGGTGGGGGGAGAATCACGAGGTGAGAAAAAATGATGCTGGGGCTGATGGAGGGTGGGAAAGAGATACAATATGTGGGGAGGGCAGAGAACATATGAACCTGGGGGTAGCTGGAATTGAAGTGACTGGCGAACTGAATGGGCAGGAGCCCGGATAGCTGAACTTGTTGGTGGCAGTACTGGATGATTGGTGGGGTGCGTTCTGACACATAGAACTGAATATGGGGATGCAGTAAAATTGGAGAACACCCAAAGGGAAAAAATGGACGTGGGGAGGGAGCTCTCGAGGCAGATACAGTTGCAAAGAGTGAGAGCCCAGAAGCCCCCTCCCAAATGTAATAAACAGCAGCTATGAGGATTGGAGGGCGAAGGGAGCAGGTGAACTGCTGAGCCCTGCCCCCACTGAATGAGCAGCAACCATGGCAGTGGGGAAGTTAGGAAGCAAATAATCCATTCAAGAGATCCAAGCTCCCACAGCAGAAGGAGAAGATGGATGAAGGGGGGAACAGCAGGTGAACCCTAGTTCTAGTCCCAGTGGTAGGATCAATAACCATGAGGAATGGGGGAACCTTTGAGATGAGCCCATCCCACAAAAGGGCCAGCAGCTGTAGGGGGACATGGAGGTGGTACCACGTAATTAGTCCACTCAAAGAGCTCTCACTGGAAAAGCAACCAAAGTGAGGGAGAGAATCTGCTTGCTCTAGGGAGATTTTTGTGTGGGCATATTCTGAGTTGAGCTAAAGAAAATACCCTCCCATTCATATTAACATTCCATATCCTCTGGGTCTTTTAAATGTGTCCATTGAAGAAGTACCACAAACAGCTTAGTTTATTTAAAGAAGAAAACATTTGTTTTCCTCTTGGTTGGGTTGTTTAATCCATTAACAGTTAGTGCAACTAGATTCAGCTTTCCCTTTTTCTCCCCACTTAAACTCTTTCTTCAACTTCAAACCAAATTCTTGGACCTGAAAGATTACAGCTAGAAGAGATCCCTAAACTGTGTCACATATCCAAAGTTAAAACCACCTCATATTGAGGCCACAACCATTGTAACGGCCAGCATGATTTTTACACTTAAAACTAGTACACTTGTGAAATTGGAATCTGTATTAATACAGGTTTCAGAGTAGCAGCCGTGTTAGTCTGTATTCGCAAAAAAGAAAAGAAGTACTTGTGGCACCTTAGAGACTAACAAATTTATTTGAGCATAAGCTTTTGTGAGCTACAAAAAATACTAAGCTGTTTGTGGTACTTCTTCAATGGACACATTTAAAAGACCCAGAGAATATGGAATGTTAATATGAATGGGAGGGTATTTTCTTTAGCTCACGAAAGCTTATGCTCAAATAAATTTGTTGGTCTCTAAGGTGCCACAAGTACTCCTTTTCTTTTTGTTTTAATACAATTGACTTTAATTCCAGTTTTAGAATTCCTCAAAAAACGTTAATAGACCTGTAATCTCTACAGCTCCACCCCCTCCAAACTGAGTACAGATAATAACAAAACAAAGAAATAGTGTGTGTTTTTCCCCTAATAGGAAAACAGTTGGAACAGAGAAACAAATCTAAACTGAAAATAACAAGGATGATAGCAAAAAAGCCAATCATCCTCTATTGAATGCCACTGTATCTTGTAATTTTAAAAAACAATAAAACCTACAGATTAAGAGGTTCCCATGTGCAATAAAAATGGAAAGAAGACAGATATGCTTCCTCCTGGTGACCCCTTTGACCAGAAACTTCTGTAAACTAACAAACCTTCCCTCTGAGGACAGGAAGGAAAGGAACTCTGAAGGAACATTTTCTTTAATAGCAAATTTGGAGAATATCCAAACAACACATGGTATCATGGAACTAATAATACACAAAGATATAAGTGTCCTTTATCCAAAAACTGAATGCTTCAATTAGATTGAAAGACAGTGAATTTGAATATTTGAATTTGATATAATGTCTTCTGCAGTTTCCACAGTATGCATCCGATGAAGTGAGCTGTAGCTCACGAAAGCTTATGCTCAAATAAATTGGTTAGTCTCTAAGGTGCCACAAGTACTCCTTTTCTTTTTGAATTTGAATACAGGATTAATAAGGCAACCAGCAGGTATATTGGATTGTGTTTTATTTACAACACTGCATAAACAGAATCACTCCTTAAAAACAGATGGATCACTCCTTAAAAACAGATGGGAAGTAGAATGCCCTATGGAAAGCCTGGGCCCAGAGACACCAATCTAATCCATACGGAAGCTAAAGAGTAGCAGGACCCCACATGCAAGCTGTTTATTTAGGATTCTCTCCCAAGGCATCCATTACTACAATCTTGCCTTATATAATAAGTCATATCTCTTAAACAGCACTTAACATCACTAAAAAGACTATTAACATTCAGTACTTTCCTCTCACTTCCAGAATGACATTGACCCAGCTCACACACTCCTCAATGTAAGAGAGATGAAAGGAAGGAACAAGGCTATGTCTACACTACCGCAGTAAGTCGACCTACACTATGCAACTCCAACTACTCCAGTTGACATACTTTAGGCCATCAACTCCAGTCAACATACCTTAGGTCGAGTTACCATGGGGTCTACACCGCAGGGAGTCGATGGGAGAAAATCTCAGGTCAATTTACCTTACTCTTCTCGTTGGGGGTAGAATACAGGGGTCGACTGGAGAGTGATCTGCTGTCAATTTGGCAGGTCTTTACTAGACCCACTAAATTGACCGCCAGTGGATCTATCTCAGAGCATTTATCCTGGCTGTAGTGTAGACCTGCCCTGAAACTCTTCAAGGTTTCCCCCAGGGAGTTTGTCAGATTCTTCCATTAGTATCCAATGGTTTACCCCACAACAGAAGAAGCAGGAGGAAATCTGAAGTCATAGGTCTATCCACATAGACCTCCTGTGCTTTGGCACTGACTCCAGGGCCACTGGCAGTGTAGCTCCATTTGTGCTTCCTCCAACTCTGGCAATTCGCAGGACCCTGTTTTAAGAGGGATCCCTTGAAAGGAAGCAGCTCTCTAGAATGGATGACACAGTGTGAGTCTGCATCAACGTGTCTTGTGCAATTCCTGCAAGTTGTCTGTGTCTACTCCACACCCTCTAATGCTCACAACTAACCCCTTTCCTAGAACTGTTGAAGATGGTGACATGGTTGCAGCTCAATTCTCTTCCCTGCAACCAAGGACAGATCTACACACTTTATTACAAGACACTGCTGCCTTGGCTTCCTCATCCCTTGTGGCAGCATGTCATTCGGGGGAGCCATGTTGTTGATGTCTTTCAACCCAGCTAGCTCCAGCTTACCCAATCTAAAGGGACTGGAAAGTACACTTGGGCCACCCACAGGAATTAATGCTAAACTTATTTATTAAATGCAGGTTAGCTAACCAGCGACAAGCTGCTAATTAATGACAACAGACGATACAGAAGGAAAAACTCAAAATTAAAACCTAATGGAAATGAAAGGTACTATATTTTAACTGATGTGGTCTAACTGCAATGGGTGGAATAAAAATATTGAAATAAATATTTGCACGAGAAAATATAGGTAGAAGGAGAGGGGGGAACTTTGCAAGACACAGTAACAAACACGAATGTATCAACCCTCCTCACCCAGGCCTGACACATTTTTATATATTGGCAAGCAAAGTGACCTTTGTCAGCCTGAGAAGAGAGATTATATCACAGCTACTAAAGAAGACAGAGATGACTTAAAACACATAAAGAGCAATACACCTGACTTCTTCCAAGTTACTGAAAGCAACTTCCAATTCAACTTCAAAGAAAGTTTGCATGTTAGGGAGATTCTACTGAGAAAGCCATTATAGAAAGGTAGGATCCAAGACCAAATGGAAATATCAGTTACCAGATTATTTCATCTCAATAGCAGTAAGTGGCATCTGCTTGAAAATTAGTCCTAATACACAAACTAGATTCCTAAGCTACTTCGCAATTTGGCAAACTTTTCTTTAGACATTTTCATTCAGAATTGGAGGGACGCAGCAAGTAAAATGGGTGAAAGTTTGTCAAAGTAATTACCAGAGAATCACAAAATTTTGTCAAGAGACGCTAAAAATCCAAGTAATCAACATGAGCACTTCAAAGAAAACAGTCAGAAAGACCCTTATCACGCTTATGCATTTGCTATACACATATCACTAAAGTATCTAGCACCCACTCATGACCAACTGAAAATAGTCCATTAGCTCTGTTTTTTCTCAGTGTTGGGTGAGGAAAGCATGTGCTGTGGTGAGCAGTATTTAGATTTTAGAATGGATCTGTTTGTTGTGTGGATGTAGACTCCTCTATTGGGAGGAAAGTTTTTCACAAATAAATGCAACTCGCATTTTGTTACAAAACTCATGGATTACTCCTAATCTCCAGCATTAGGATGTTCCACCTGTCAGACCCAAAAATAATTTTCCTTGGCACATGAGAGATACACCTTAAGTTTCATCAGTGTCTCTGTGAATCATGGTGTGTTGTGTGGAGGAAGTCCCTGAAGTAGCTAGGTCCTACCCTATGTAATGCTTTTAGATCAGGACTAGGACCTTACAGTGAATCCAGAATTCTATTTAACAGTGAAGTCTTCTCATGTAATATGTAATGATCTCACATTTAAAAAACACTCTTCTCCAGAATGTTCCAAAGCATGATACTCCAACCCAATGATGAAAAATACAATACTAGGGCCTTGTGGCACCAGGAAAAAACTTTGTAGGTCTCACTGAGCCATTTAGCTCAAACATTTAAATGGGCCTTTACAGGAATTGGCAAGATACCTTACAAGTCCCACATGTAGAGTGACCAGATGTCCCAATTTTATAGGGACAGTCCCAATATTTGAGGCTCTGTCTTATTTAGGATCCTATTACCTCCTATTACCCCCCATCACAATTTTTCACACTTGCTGTCTGGTCACCTTACCCACATGTATGATGTCCCTGATTCTTTCTGGCAATAAACACTGTGTGTACAAATGTATCTGCTTGCACTGTTCAGTAAAATACTGTTAAGAATAGTACTTTATAATGGTTCTGTTCTCCGTAGGTGTTGACAGATTAAGGTTATTACAAATAAGATGATCAGATAAGAATTTAGCAAGAGCTGAATTTTTCTCAGTTTTACAGAAAGCATGCATCTTACAGAAATAAGGAATTCTGTACATCTAGATGAAGCCTTTCCTAATTAAAACTATTTTAAAAGTTTAAGGAGACAACTACTAGCAAAGTAATGCCTAAAATTACTGTAACTAAAATATTAGCAAAAACAATGTCTGTATTTCATTATTTTGTTTACTTGCTTCATTAAATTGGTCAGCATTTTGTGTACAGTCAATTTTACTGTTTCCCCTGAATAGTCGGTGTCCTCTGTTTGTGAGGATCTTTCATACAGCAACAAAGCGAATTTTTTTTTTTAAATAGAAACATATAACTGTAAAGCTACAAAGATTGGCAGGAAAATTCAGACAGGTGCAGTACAGGAAATCTCTCTGAACTCAGTTAAAAAAAAAAAACTATCTAGCTATCGACTTAATGGTGTCCCTTGGGATTCTGAAGTTTTACCCAATTCAAAACAACAAAAATTCATCCAGGCTCCTGATCATATGAGCTGATCTCATTTTGGCTATGATACAATAGATTTCTTCTATAGAATGGGGCCATTACTTTCTTGACCATATGAAAAGAAAATGTTTTCTGTCCTGCACAGTCACAGAATCCTGCTACATTCAACAGACTTACAAGAAGAATTGTGAAAGCCTGAAACATATTGTTACCAACGTACAATGAAATCACATTCCCTAGAAGAGAGGAGTCTCATCAAAACGCAATGAATGTTTGAATTACTATAGCAGAAATGAAGAAGCCAATTTAATTCTAAAACAGTGTCAAATCAGAGCAAAACATATCCGACACACAATTAAATCGATCGTGTTAAAAAATACTGACCCCAAAAAGAGAAAATTGACATTTAGTCCTGAAACAAAGCAAAAGTTGTAACCTTTTGATGTGTGAACAGCAATTCAAACCATAATGTTCTAGTTTTCTTTTTTTAAAAACTGCAGTTTTTGAAGGCGCTGCTTATGTAAAAATGCAACATTCCTTTTTCTAATTTTCTGTATCATTCAATAAAAATCCACTGTGTCCCCTTGCAAGTCACCTACAGCAATGGCTAGGCTACAGAAAAAGATTTCTTTGATGCCTTGACACGATGGGCTGGGTATTAAAAATTCTTCCAGCTCCCATGAAAAGGACTACAGTCCCATATAACATTCAAAGAAGGCGCATATACATTCATACAGATTTAGCAAAAATGACCAAAAAAGTGGGCAAAACTACTACAGAAAGGCCAGTGATCAAATCAAAATATTCAGAGAAAATACAAAGGTAAGTACAATTCTGATCTGGCAAGTCTAAACAACCGAAAGCTACCACAGCATGACAAAGAAGAAGAAGAAGAGGAAGAAGAAAATATAGCTAGAATGATATGATTCATCCACATTACTTCCCTGGATAATAAATACTTAGCAGTTACATTAGAGCTTTACAGTTTCAAAGTGCTGTGTAAGCATTACTAATTAATCTGCCTTTACAGGTTTGGATTAGCAGAAGAGACACCCTTAAAAAAATTCAAGCAGCAAGAGCCCATAGAGCCAGATTAATTCGGAGCAATACAGCTCTTTTACAAGTTTTTAGGCCTTGCAGAGGAATAAGTGTACAGACACATATTTCACAAGGAACATCTTACGTCTTGGTAATGAGTTTGGCAGATTATACACACAGTACCCATGTTTTATATGTAATGGAAAAAATAGATATGAACTACTAGGTATAAGGTTTATAGAACACAGTGGGCTCAACTGGGAGTTAGACTGTGTGCCTACGTAGAGTAATAGAATTGTATAAGGGGCCCCCTTGCATCCTATGTGGGCTACTCACATTCAGGCTGAGGGGGGAGGGGTAAAGGGAACTCAGCTGCCACCAGGATACAACTCCCCTTCCCACTCAGGTGGGTGGGGATTAGGTGGTGTCAAGATTCTTTCCTCACTCTGAACTCTAGGGTACAGATGTGGGGACCTGCATGAAAGACCCCCTAAGCTTTTTCTTACCATCTTAGTTAAAAACTTCCCCAAGGTGCAAACTTTGCTTTGTCCTTGGACCCTATGCTGCCACCACCAAGCGTGTTAAACAAAGAACAGGGAAACAGACCACTTGGAGACGTCTTCCCCCCAAAATATCCCCCAAGCCCTACACCCCTTTTCCTGGGAAAGGGTTGATAAAAATTCTCACCAATTTGTACAGGTGAACACAGACCCAAAGCCTTGGATCTTAAGAACAATGAAAAAACAATCAGGTTCTTAAAAGAAGAATTTTAATTAAAGAAAAGGTAAAAGAATCACCTCTGTAAAATCAGGATGATAAATACCTTACCGGGTAATCAGATTCAAAACATAGAGAATCCCTGTAGGCAAAACCTTAAGTTACAAAAAGACCCAAAACCAGGAATATACATTCCATTCAGTGCAGCCTATTTTACCAGCCATTTAACAAAAGGAAATCTAATGCATTTCTAGCTAGATTACTTACTAACAAGTTCTGAGCTGCATTCCTGATCTGTTCCTGGCAAAAGCATCACACAGACAGAGAGACCTTTTGTTCCCCACCCTCCAGCTTTGAAAGTATCTCGTCTCCTCATTGGTCATTTTGGTCAGGTGCCAGCAAGGTTACCTTAGCTTCTTAACCCTTTACAGGTGAAAGGGTTTTGTCTCTGGCCAGGGGGGATTTAAAGGTGGTTACCCTTCCCTTTATATTTATGACAGGTGGACAGGGGTGAGGAATGGGCAGAACTTTGGCAGGAATCAGTATGGAGGGGGAAGTAAGCTATACCAGGAAAGGGGCTGGTAAAGCTTACTTCCCTCATAGAAAGGGTAAGCAGGGGCCAAATTATGATTCTTCATCACAGTCCCTGCCTTGTAAGAGCTGACCATTACCCATTGCAAAATGCCCATCCAATATGAGTTTACAAGAACAGTTCCAAAGAGCACATGTTAACAGATGTAAGCAGTCAGGATGAGCTCCACCCTGACTTCTGGTGGTGAGTTGTGGCAAGTTGTGGAAAAGAACTTCAGGAGCTGATCTCATTTGCATAGGCACATCCACCCCACCTAGCATGAGCCCATAGCTGGCCAAATGGTCACTTTGGCTGCTGTGGGATCCCCAGTTTCTCTGTTATTAGGGCAGGAAGAATAAATTGTTATCATGATTATGTGAATCAGGGACAGTGGAACTGTACTTGGCCTTTTGTTTGATGGAGGGACTTGCCATCAACTAAGTAGCACTCGCTAGGCAAGGGTCATGGGTTCCAAAACTCAGTAAATTGAGATAGATTGGGGACAAATATTAATACTTGGTGGTATGGGCCCCTGGTGAGGGCCCTACATGCCAATTGCACCTCCTCCTCTCTCCACTGTGGAATATCAGAGCTAATTTTGATTCCATTAGGAGTCTAGTTACAGGCTGCTGAGCTGAATTCACTTTGGGCCAATGATGCACCAGCACTGAAGCTGAAACTACTACAGGCTGAAATCATGAAAGAGCTAAAATCACTAAGAGCTGAAATCACTGAGTGTTGTATTAAGTAGTGGAGGGGAGGGCTGAAGATATATTGTGGAGCAGTTCACAGGACGGCTGGAGCAGCTCATGGTGGGGGGGGGCTGGCAGAGCAGAGCAATTTGTGGGACAGCTGGTAGAGTGGAGCGGAGCCCCATGGAGAGGTGGGGCAATCAGCTTCAGACCACATAAGGTGCCCCTTAACCCCCCCCCCCCCACACACACACACACACACACCCTCCCTTTCTACCCAGGTTGGGAGGTAAAACTCTGCAGATAAACTTTCGCACTCTGGGGCTGCACTGACCACGGACAGAGACTTTTGGGTTGCTGGACTCAAGAACCAAAGGGAAAGGACATGGCCCAATTTGCTTGGGATGGGTTTTGCTCATGGGTTGTGTTATGAATCCTGTTGCTAGTGTTTCCCTAACATAATGCCACAATGTTTCTCTCTGTTATTAAAAGGCTTTTGCTACACTCAGTCTCTGTGCTTGCTAGAAGGGAAGTATTGCCTCTTAGAGGTGCCCAGTGGGGGTGGTATATATTTGTCCCAGGTCACTGAGTGGGGGCTTGAGCTAGTTTTGCATTGTGTTATTGGAATGGAACCCCTAGATACTGAACCTGGCCCTTGTTGCTGCCAACTCTGACGGGCAGAAGGGTTACACGTACAAGATTCTCCTGTTCCTTTACAGCTGCACTAGGGAGTCCTACAGTACCTTTATGTTAACTACTTATGCTAAAAACTCTGTTCTGCCTTTAGCTGTGACATAGTGAGTAACTTTCACAGATATGAGGAAGAGCTCTGTGTAGCTTGAAAGCTTGTCTTTTTCACCGACAGAAGTTGATCCAATAAAAAATATTACTTGACCCACCTTGTCTCGCTAATATACTGGGACCAACTTGGCTAAACACTGCAAGCAAGAATGGAAGATATTGAATTTTGCCATCTGAAAAGGAAACTCCACAATATAAAGAAAAAGAAGCAGAAGCTAACAGCGATATCTACTTCCTGAGCAAATGCAAGAAATAAAACATCCTCCCCGGAGGATTCACCATCTGTAACCCTCTGACCACTGCATACAATTCCAAATATGTTGAATAGCTCTGCAGAAGGACTTCAGAAAAACTGAGGAATCATCTCCTGCACCTCACATACTCCAGAAGTGACCATCCCAGACAAGAAATCTTCACATACTCACACACACTGGAAAGAAAAAATCAGGAAACGTACCTGGAGATCATGCAAGAACCCCAAAACAACTATAAAAACTCAGCAAAGAGCTGACAACAGCCATCCAACACAAAAACAAAAAGTGGAACCAACTACAACAACTGCACAAACCACAGTCCACCACCTCTGGGAGAAACCATGATACCAAGACCCACCATATGGACACTACATGACTCCCCAACATCATTCATTTATCATCACCCCAACATCATCCATTTATCAATCAGAGCTGAATTATCTGTACTTTCCAAGGGACTGAACTTCTGGCCCAACATTAACAACCTCCCTCAGAACACCATCCTTGGCACCATAATGTCACCTCCCTACACATCAACATTCCTCACAATGATGCCATCTCTGCCTGCCTCAAATATCTACAAGACAATGAACAACACTCAGATATCCACCCCCAAACTCATCCTATTTCATCATTACCCATAACAATTTTACATTCAACAACAAACACGTTGTACAAACTATGGAAACAACCATAGGTACTAGGATAGCTCCCCAATATGCCAACCTCTTCAAGGGCCATCTTGAGGAAGCCTGGACAAGTGCATAAAGAAACCAATGATGTGCCTGAGATACATCAATGATATTTTCATCCTCTGGACCGACAACCTAAGTTACCTCATAGATTTCCACCACAACTTCAGCAACAACCATCCATCCATCAAACCCTCTCTAGAATATTCCCTTACCAGCATCATTTTCCTGGGCACCATGATCAGCTTCAACAATGGAACACTACAGACAATTATACACAATAAACTCAAGGATCACCCCACTTATCTTCACAGATCCAGTAACCACCCCAAACACACCAAGAAATCTGTGACCTAAAGCCAGGCACTCAGATAACCACAGAACATGCACCAAGGAGAAAGTCTGAGATACACATTTTAATGCACTTAAAATGATCTTCACCAAACAAGGACACCCCAGCAGAGGAATAGATTGCATCATGGAATGGGCCACCCAGATACCCTGCGAGAACCTGCATCAATACAGGTGGGAAAAAAAACCCTCCGACTGCACAGCCTTAGTTGTCACCTACCATCTTACACTGGTAAGATGGGGTATATGGGGTATCTTTAAACAACTATAATCCATACTCAATAAGGACCACCTCTTAAAATAAATCTTTCCCAAACTCCCGCTTCTGGCCTTCAAACAACCCTCCACCTTGTCTAAGCTCATCATCAGAGGCAAGGTTCCCACAGACGAGGACTCACCAACTCAAAGCAGCACCAGACTCTGTCATAACAACAGATGCAAACCCTGCAGACATATCTCCACTGCTACAATGATCAACACCCCCCACAACACACCTTTCAATATCATTTGGTCCTACATATGCCTCTTACAACATTTGGTTTACCTCATCCAGTGCACTAACTGCCCCAATAAACAACTGGGTAAAACCAGGCAATCACTACGCTGTCAAATGAACTCTCACAGAAAAATTATGGAAAACAAAACCACCACATCACCCATGGGCAAACACTTTTCACAAAGCCATTGCTCCATATCTGTCCTCTCAGTCCTCATCCACAAAGCAAACCTACACACTTTCAAAAGATGAGCCTGGGAGGGTAAATTCATCACTCTGTGTAACCGGGCGCAGATTCATCAGGGGCGCCTCCTGCTGGTCGTCTCAGGGAATTAGCATTCCAGCCTCCGGAGCACCCTCTTCAGGCCAGTGTCTCACCTTGCTGCTGCTGGCCCCTGTATCCCTCCCAGGACCCCAGTGCCCCTTTCATTGGGTGCTGCCCCCTGGCAGTACCCCACAGTTCTGAGTCTCCCCCTCCCAGGGGAAACCCCCACCCACTATCCCTACCCTGCCTCAGTCGTAGGCTCCTGCCAGTCACCAGCTAGCCCCCGCACCCTGGAGCAGACTGCAATATGAGCCACGCATCACAGCAAGTTTGGGTTTGGACCTGCTGCCTCTGCCTACCCGTGGCTGCCCCTGCAACCCCCATACCTAATAGGCCTTACCGAGCCCATAGCCTGGGGCTTTCCTAGGCCAAAGCTCCCTGGCTCCCTTGGCCTATCCCCAGTCCTGCTCCCCTCCAGATACTTGGTTAAGCTCCTGCAGCCAGGCCTCTCTCTCTCTCTCTCAAGGCAGAGAGAGACACTCTCTGGGCTTCTGGCTCACAGCCTCTATAGAGCCAGCTGGGCCCTGATTGGGCATGGCCCCCAGCTGAGGCTGCTTCCCCAATCAGCCTCGCTGCCTTTCTTCTGCAACAGCCCTCTCTCAGGGATGTTTTAAATCCTTCTGGGCCCGAGCAGGTGTCCACCCTGCTACACTCTGCTAGACATTAAAAATCAGGGACAGAACAGACGCACAGGATTTATTGCTTATTACGCCAATCTGTAATCCACTAACCTCCCTTTTTTGTCCTAGGACGGCAGAGGTGTTAACTGGCCACTTCACCTTGAATGGTCTCTTACAATATGTGTTAATTACTTATGCTAAACCATCTGTCCCCGCCTTGTATTTCGCTGTGACCCTCTGAATACCTTCCCAAGAAGAACTTTGGGTTGTTTGAAAGCTTGTCTTTTTCACCAACCGAAATTAATGCAATACAAGAGTGATGTAGTGGTGGGAGTCTGCTATAGACCACCGGACCAGGGGGATGAGGTGGATGAGGCTTTCTTCTGGCAACTCGCAGAAGCTACTAGATCGCACGCCCTGGTTCTCATGGGCGACTTTAATCATCCTGATATCTGCTGGGAGAGCACTACAGTGGTGCACAGACAATCCAGGAAGTTTTTGGAAAATGTAGGGGACAATTTCCAGGTGCAAATGCTGGAGGAGCCAACTAGGGGGAGAGCTTTTCTTGACCTGCTGCTCACAAACCAGGAAGAATTAGTAGGGGAACCAAAAGTGGATAGGAATCTGGGAGGCAGTGACCATGAGTTGGTCGAGTTCAGGATCCTGACACAGGGAAGAAAGGGAAGCAGAAGAATACGGACCCTGGACTTCAGGAAAGCAGACTTCGACTCCCTCAGGGAACTGATGGGTAGGATCCCCTGGGGGAATAACATGAGGGGGAAAGGAGTCCAGGAGAGCTGGCTGTATTTCAAAGAATCCCTATTGAGGTTACAGGGACAAACCATCCCGATGTGTCGAAAGAATAGTAAATATGGCAGGCGACCAGCTTGGCTTAACAGTGAAATCCTTGCAGATCTTAAACATAAAAAAGAAGCTTACAAGATGTGGAAGATTGGACAAATGACCAGGGAAGAGTATAAAAATGTTGCTCGGGCATGTAGGAATGAAATCAGGAGGGCCAAATCGCACCTGGAGCTGCAGCTAGCAAGAGATGTTAAGAGTAACAAGAAGGGTTTCTTCAGGTACGTTGGCAACAAGAAGAAAGCCAAGGAAAGTGTGGGCCCCTTACTGAATGAGGGAGGCAACCTAGTGACAGAGGATGTGGAAAAAGCTAATGTACTCAATGCTTTTTTTGCCTCTGTCTTCATGAACAAGGTCAGCTCCCAGACTGCTGCGCTGGGCAACACAGCATGGGGAGTGGGTGGCCAGCCCTCTGTGGAGAACGAAGTGGTTAGGGACTATTTAGAAAAGCTGGACGTGCACAAGTCCATGGGGCCGGATGCGTTACATCCGAGAGTGCTAAAGGAGTTGGCGGCTGTGATTGCAGAGCCATTGGCCATTATCTTTGAAAACTCATGGCGATTGGGGGAAGTCCCGGATGACTGGAAAAAGGCTAATGTAGTGCCCATCTTTAAAAAAGGGAAGAAGGAGGATCCGGGGAACTACAGGCCAGTCAGCCTCACCTCATTCCCCGGAAAAATCATGGAGCAGGTCCTCAAGGAATCAATCCTGAAGCACTTACACGAGAGGAAAGTGATCAGGAATAGTCAGCATGGATTCACCAAGGGAAGGTCATGCCTAACTAACCTAATCGCCTTCTATGATGAGATTACTGGTTCTGTGGATGAAGGGAAAGCAATGGATGTATTGTTTCTTGACTTTTGCAAAGCTTTTGACACGGTCTCCCACAGTATTCTTGTCAGCAAATTAAAGAAGTATGGGCTGGATGAATGCACTATAAGGTGGATAGAAAGTTGGCTAGATTGTCGGGCTCAACAGGTAGTGATCAATGGCTCCATGTCTAGATGGCAGCTGGTATCAAGTGGAGTGCCCCAAGGGTTGGTCCTGGGGCCGGTTTTGTTCAAAATCTTCATAAATGATCTGGAGGATGGTGTGGATTGCACTCTCAGCAAATTTGCGGATGATACTAAACTAGGAGGAGTGGTAGATATGGTGGCAGGTAGGGATAGGATACAGAGGGACCCAGACAAATTGGAGGATTGGGCCAAAAGAAATCTGATGAGGTTCAACAAGGATAAGTGCAGGTCTCCTTCCTTAGAAGTTTTTAAGGTCAGGCTTGACAAAGCCCCTGGCTGGGACGATTTAATTGGGGATTGGTCCTGCTTTGAGCAGGGGGTTGGACTGGATGACCTCCTGAGGTCCCTTCCAACCCTGATATTCTATGATTCTATGATTCTAAGATATTACCTGACCCTCTCTAATATCCTAGGACCAACCCAGTTCCAACAATACTGCAAACAGTACCTTCATGTGATATAATAAGTCTATCTATACTAGTAGCTTTAAAGTGAATCATATACCGTAGACAATTGGCTATTTTTCATAAAGATAAACATTATCAGGCTATGACAATCATGTTTTTCACTAACAATGAAATTATGTTATGATTTTAAATTATCTGTCTTGAGATTATGAACACTAATGTCATTATCAATCACTCTCAGTGAACCATAATTTGATCCTACATACTATATAGGAGCTATTTAGAACTAGACAAACTGGAAGCACTGTTCAAATGTGCCAAAGCAGCCTCTCCTCCATAATTCTCTCAGTCATGCATATATGTTGACTTTAATCCATATTTTGGGTTACTTATTTTACAATGTACCACTGCTCAGAACAATGACCACACTCTAAAACAGGATACATAGGAAGATGCTAATGACTTCCATGTGTGGTACACACAACTAAAAGCTAAAGGAAAAGGGACAGAAATGGCTCACTATAATATCTGACAGGTTTCAGAGTAACAGCCGTGTTAGTCTGTATTCGCAAAAAGAAAAGGAGTACTTGTGGCACCTTAGAGACTAACCAATTTATTTGAGCATGAGCTTTCGTGAGCTACAGCTCACTTCATCGGATGCCCGATGAAGTGAGCTGTAGCTCACGAAAGCTCATGCTCAAATAAATTGGTTAGTCTCTAAGGTGCCACAAGTACTCCTTTTCTTTTTATAATATCTGAAGACTCTCTTCAAAATAGCTATGCATAAAATGCTTGAGCAATGCTCTGTCTATACAGAGTTCCACAGGCAGATACAGAAGCTGGAGCTGGATTTCCAATGTGCCATGGGATTTTTATGAAAAGAAAATAGGATCTTATCACAAGATGTGAGCATATCCTGCAATATCTGGAGAAACCTATGGAATGAAGTTTAAACCTTGTTGATATGAGGTTAGGTGCTTAAGAACTTGTATTAAAAATACAGATGTTTGTGTGTAATTGCAGGATTGTATGTGTGAGGTGGATTTCCAAAGAAACACTTGGGGTTAGAGAAATGCAAATGACCCACCTCAAGGTCCATCCTTTTGAAGCTGTACCTTGAGCAGGAAACCATTGTCTGGCCAATAACCCTACACTGGACTTGGAGATGGGTTCGGGGGGGGGGGGGAGGAATATGGATGATAGGAAGTGACCCAGGGAGGCTACTCTAAGGGTGATGGACACTGTTGGCTCTCATAGGTCCCTGGGTCAGAGCATGGTGGAATGGGAGGGCCCAGGCTCCACAACCACCTGCCTCATTTCCATTCCACTCCCACTCTAGTAAGGAAAGAGCAAGGATGTTGTAAATCCTGAGGTGAAGCTCAGCCACACACAGGAGTTAGGAACTGGACTGAAAGCCCTCCCCACTGGGAGTTGAGACTGGGAACTGGGTGCAGTACCCACCAGGCAACCTGGCCCTCCAAGGACTCATTACACTTCCCTTTACATACCTTTGACCTTTCTGGTTTCAGCCAAAATGCCAGAAAATGATCTAGCTTTTCTAACCTAGCTAGAAATGGAAAGTGCTGGAACTCTCAAGGAAGAGTATCTCCTCCATGATTTCCAGCCTGATTTCTTCCTGCATTTGTCCAGCAGCAGCAGCAGGCTGCAAAGTCAGATTACTCACCATTTCAACATTTCTTTGCAGCATGTAAGTTTTCATGAAAAATAAAAAAGGGGGAAAATGAGCGAGAGTAAGTGTGCAGCCAGTTTGGTTACAAAGAGAACCTTTCTAATATGAACTAACACACTTACATACTGCGCTTACTGAGAGCGCAGACAAGTTTGAAACAACACATTCCAACAGAGGTGTGCATTGCTGCAAAATCTGGTTAAAAGCTATTATCCAATTTGGTTTGATATCATAGAGATGTAAAAGACCAATTGACGTTCTCTTATCCAGCAAGAGGGCCAAATGATGGCTAGCCAGGGTTTTGTCCTGATCAGTTTACACTTTGGCCAGCTGGGAAGTATCCCTTTACTTTTCTATGACATATATAAAACCTCACTATTTTATCTCCAGTGGGGGTTGGACATGGTTCCCTCAGGAAATTTTTTTCTAGTTGTTGTTCCAAGTGCCTGTCCCAGAAGAAGGTTTCTTGGCAGTCTCATCATCCTCTCTTTATTACGGAGGTGCCCGAGGCAAGTCTTATTTAGGGAGATTTCATGCTCAAACCACTTATGGACAAATAATTCAAACTGATGGGTGAAAGGTGTAACTGCAGCGCCTGTCCAGCAGAATGTATTTTCTGCAAAGAAAAAAAATCTGCGGGGGACATGAATTCTGTGCATGCACAGTGGTGCAGAATTCCGCTGGGAGTACCCTTTTGAAAGCTGTGTCTCAAAACAAAAATTCACAAACCTTTTCCATATTGAACTTGAAAGAGTTCACCACAGCTTCAGTGGTGACAATACCGTGTTCTCCTCTGAAATCTGAACAGAAGAAGACACCAAGGCTGGGCATCTTTCTAAAATATATGGTCTAAGCTCAGCCAGAACTTATGGGTTTGATGGAAAATTACTGAGTGAAATTCTATGGCCTGTGCAGGAGGTCAGATTAGGTGTTCTTAATCGCCTTAATATCTGTGAATAAACATCAACAAGTAAAACTAGGGAAAAATGGTCTGTAATGAAAGTAACTGGCACAAAAGTATATGCTCTAACCAGCACCAAATAATAGCCCAAGTTTTGCCATCTGCTATAGCAATGAAAAAAATCCAGAAAAAATGGCTGTGTTGTGAATCACAATGCAAATTATATTGGCTATGAATGTGATCCTGTGCATGCTGAGACATAAAAAGGAGCATTAGTATTACTAATTGTCAAGTTGGTGGCACATGTTATTCCAGGTATTTGCAACATAAACATAAGCACCACTGTCTAATGGAAAGGAGACACTAACACGGTCATCATTTCTGACCTCAAATCAAAAGGAAAGACAGCCTTGCGTTAGTAACGGGTCATTTTTCTTAGTCCCACAGGAACAGAAGCTGCACATCATCTTCCCTCACGTACACACTATTCATTTAAGGAGAGCTCAGTAATAAGGAGTCATGCAGCATAGAGTGTCTTTGATGTGATGAACCTGGTAAAGATGTTTATATTCATTGCAAGACAAAGAGAAAATAAAAGGGAAACATTTGTAATCTGGGTGGCCCATATAGGAGGAGATATCTTAAACATCATCATCCCTCTGAATCATAAAATACTTGGCACTTTGGATCTGTAGGTACTGCATTTCAGGATCCCATATACTGTGCAGAAACAACCCCTAAATTCTGTAGCAAAATTAATTTATTCTGTTGCCACAAAATACCTTCTCTCTCCTGCACAACAAAGTTTAATAGTCAAACATACTTGCCAACATAACATTTATCAGAGCTTATTTTCGACAATTATTTTTTGTCCAGTGATTATTTCTGAGGATGAGAGCGTATGCTCTCCAGGTGGTCCCAGGCTTCAGCTCCTGCTATGTTTTCCAAACACCCTGGACAACAACAGGCTTCTTGCCATGTGAGTTAGGATAGAAAAAGTTTGTAAACTGATTTTGCCATCTAATATGCCTGGCTACTGCATTGTTCTTCAGTTAGCGCTGTGTACCAGCCTATATTTCTGGCTCCTCCACCCCCTGGTTGCAAACTGGACCCAAGCTCTGATTCCTAACCCTCTGCTCCCTGGCAGACTGAAGACACAGGTTCGCACCACAGCATCAGTTCACATGTAGTACAGTCAGCTGCACAGGTATAAGAATTTGATTTTTTTTAAAATGAAAGCTAACATTCTGGAGCACAATTCTGTGTCAAGGGTTGTATTCTGCAGTTGTGGAATACATGGACCCCAGCTATATGTCTTACTTCTACTGTTAATGTCAGTATGACACGAACAGCCAAATCCTGAGGTCCTTAATTCAGTTTTTTATGCAGTTTCATTCTGTGGGACTTTGAGAAATGAGCAAGTGAACCCTGAGTAAGGAACACAGTATTTAAGATCAATCAACACTATTACCACTACTTTAACCATCAAAATGAACCCAAACAAACAAAAAAATTAAAAAAAACACCACATCATCATCAACATCCCATAACAGTCAAGCTTGGATATAATTACCTGAGCAAGAGATTGAATAAAATATTTTTTAAGAAAGAAAGAAAATCTATTTTATTTTGGAAGAAGATTATTTTACTGCTTTGGCTGGTATTCAGAAAATCGCTACAGTAATCTTGCTCTTTTATTCTCTCAGTTAGAGAGCTAACTGCTATTTCATTTGTGCCAGGTCAATACTATCACAGTGTATCATATTGGTTATGCTTTTTCTGTTATCTAAAGACCCAGATTCCTTTTCATTAAGAGGTTATGATTTGTTTCTTATTATCATGCTCAGCCACAGTAATGCAACTCTTAAATCATTCCCTTGCTGACTAGCACAAAGAGAAGAATCAACATGAGACAGATAATTAATGTGGATTTTAAATTGGAGCACAATGACATACGATTAAAGCAGCCTTAGCAAAACATTAGTTATCCCCTCTAATAGTTGGAGTGCTAAGTTTGGGGGTTAAGAATAATATTTTTATTGTAAAGCAGTTTTAAATTGTTACCTACCTATTTCATACTGAGTTGTTTTTTCTCTTTGTAACAGTTACGTAGAATATTGTCAGAAATATTTTCCTCAGTGAAAATTTTTACAAATGTCTTATTGTTATTATCTACAATGCTTGACTGGTGTTCTGTGTCTGATTATCTTCCTTTCTAGGGTTTTTTAGCTATTTGAATGTAAGGATTAATGTCCCCTTTTTTATGGATAGCATTTTCAGGCTTCCTTTTCTGGAATATTCTGTACTTTCAAAAGGCTTGATTCTGAATGCAGTCATGGTTACATCCAAAATGTAACTATATCTCTTCACAGAGCATGTGGATCAGTGAGCATTCCTGATTATCCAAATGCATGCTTCATTCTGTGGTCCATAAAACTTCTGAGATAAATGAAGTTATGCTGCGGCAGTAACTTAATGTCTAAGGTATTCCGAATCAAAGGACTCTCATGGTGCCTAAGAAAATGTAACTGAAAGCAAAATTTATAATCAAAGCCAGAATGGTCCAGTAAACAAATATCAGATCAGGAGTAAAACAATGAATCCATATAATCCAATAAGAAATGAGCACTGGAAAAACTCAGCAAACTGAAAAAGGACACCATTGCCTTTCAAGGAGAGAGAGCAAGAGAGAGAGGGAGCATATGCCCATTCTGTAAAGTCCCAACATGGTTATCTACTCTGCTGGGAAAAGATGCTTCTGGAAATTTGTCAAAGTGAAAGGGTGTCTATATAGAATTTTGTGCCATGCCTATCACTGTGGTCAACTGTATAGTCCCATACTGTGGTGTGAGCCTCAGAGCCCCCCAATGCCAACTGGCAAAGGTGTCCTATCAGGCCTGACAAACTCACTACATCAAACACATTGCTGTCATATTTATCTATAAAGAATGTCACAAAAGGTATCTAATAAAAGCTTCTATCATACTGGTCATCATAAGCATGGTGAGATGTATGTACAGGTGTCATGCAAGAAGTTGTTTGTAGGTACAAAAATATCTTTAAACTAAGTAACCAGGAAGGGTTGAGAAACAAGTTTTCCATAGACAAAGGAACACTGATTTACCTGTCTGCCTAGGTCTCTGATGTAAAGGAATCAGGGTAAGCCAAACACAAAGTATGCTCCATTTGCATCTAGGCAATCAGAACAAACAAGTTAACAGGAGTATGAGAAAGCAGCATGGTGTGAGCACACCAGAGAATCTCATCTACTGGGCACAGTTCCAAAGGGTACATTTCAGAGGATTACTGGACTATGAAGAGGGGGAAAGAACCACTTTTGTGGTTCATCACTGACAGAGCAAAAAGGACAGCACTTTTTGTATCTATGAAAGCCGGATCCTGGCTTTAAGGCCTGGTAACATTGAGAGGTTGCTGTAGGCAAGATGCTTATGTTTATTGCAGTATTGTTGTAGCTGTGTTTGTCCCAGGATATTAGAGAAACAAGGGGGTGAGGTAATATCTTATATTGGACCAACTTCTGTTGATGAGAGAGACAAGCTTTCAAGCTACACAGTGCTCTTCTTCTTCAGGTCAAAGTCATGTTTAGCTCTTAGAAGTATGTTATTTGTAACCATTTCTGTTTCCATTATTCTCACTTTGTATCACTTAAATCTCTCTCTTTGGTAATAAACTTCCCTATGTTCTCATAAGTAGATCTCAGTGACCAGTGGAGTAAGCAAAGTGTGAATTCTTAGTTGAATCAAACAAGCTGGTGAGAACACTCTCTTTTTGGAGATAGCAAATTTGGTAATTTCTGAGGATTTAGTGGCAGGGGCTGGATACTCCAGGGAAACACAGGGGGCTCGGGAACTGGGGTGCACAAAGTGTTATCTGCAAAGCGAAGTGAGGGCTGACAGAGTCATGAGAAGTTTGTCAACATGGCTAACACAGAGGGGTGACAGCTGTCATGCAGTTTAGCACCGGCAAATCTCTCTCTTGATAAGTAATGGGGGGGGGGGGGAGTTTACACGATGACCTGCAGATTTGGGTGCATTGAAAAAGCATCACACCTGGATTTGCTGAATCCTTGAATCTTTGGATCTTATCCAGCTCTCACTGAGTCAATAACAGTATTTTATGGGAGTTGGATCAGGCCCTTTGACATGGAGTTAGTTGAACTGGGATTCTATATGGAAGGAGGGAGAAAGGTAGGAGTTGAGTTAAAGAGTAGGAGAAAGCCAACAATAAACCTGGCATAACAAATATTGCACTGAACCACATGGATTCCCCTTATCTAAAAGCACACCCCAATCCAATAGGTCAGACTCCATTCTGCATTAAAAGACCTAGCTAAGGAATGAAATGGTATAAAACAAGAACTTTCCAGAATTGGAACTAATACTGTCTGGTTGAGTGGGTTAACACTCTAGAGGGCTGTGTAGATACTGGTGAATATGGGCTCAGCTAGCTGACTGAAAACATTGCGGGCTTGTGAGCTGAAACATTCCTTAGCTCTTTGCTGAAAAAATGATTTAAAAATATAAAAACCTGTCTTACCACCTACCTTGTGAAAAAGCTGGTGCAGAGCTCACCATTCGTGCAAGTGTGGCTTGTTCGAGTGAGTGAGCGTCCTTGCCTTTTGTAGGGCGAGATCCTGGCTATATTATAATTTAGATAAGGCATTACATTCCTGACGAATGTTTAAAGAATACAAAGCATGATCTCTGTTTAAGACCAGCTTCCATCTTGAGCCATCCTTTTCCAATTTATCCATCTACGAGACAAGGATTCTAAGAATACAGGCAAACTATTGTATCACAGAGAAAAGAACTTGTTTCACACAGCTGGTGGACTGGGGAAACAACCAAAGAAGGGGAGGAGATATCATCTCCTTTGACTGGAGTAATAATTACCTTTTCTTGGTATCAGTAGTATATATTTACAGTATGGTAGCACCTAAAAGTCTCAGTTGTGATTGAGGCCCCATTGTGCGAGGCTTTGTATAAACAGAGACAATCCCTGGCCTGGAGGACTTACTTTTGTGACTAAATATGCAGTCTAAGGGTCCAACTGTAACTTTGGCTGCTTCTGTATGTCCAGAAAACAGGTTTGGCTAAATGTTTTTCTGTGCATGTGAGGTTACAAATTATTACAGTGGATGCAGACTGTGTCATAATATTCATGCCTTTTATCCTTAAAGATCATTCTAACTTCAGATAGTGCAGACTATAGCTGCTTGTTTACTTGGAGCAATTTCATGCATGGGGGTTATTTAATCAGCATTCCATAGACTCCATTGGCTTCCAGATTGTTTCAGTAAATGCCAGGTGTCTGCATAATCTATCCAGTCTTACATGATTTAGGGGCTGTCTCTCTCAGGAACCAACCCTCTGATAATGCTCTAATCTGACAGTTAAGATCAGTGGAAGAATTTGATGGGCCCTAAAATTAGAGCAGGTTAAAAATTTTCCAATGGATGATTCCTCCACTAGAAAATGCCAGTTTTTCCTAATAGACACATTCCATGGGAAAATTTCAATTTCAGCAAAATTTCATTTAGAAAAAAATAATCAAAACAAAGCATTTTGATAAGATCAAAACTGCATGTTTCATTTTGAAATATTAGCGCTGTCAAGCGATTAAAAAATTAATTGTGATTAATCACACTGTTAAACAAGAATAGAATACCATTTATTTAAATATTTTTGGATATTTTGTACATTTTCAAACAATTGATTTCAATTACAACACAGAATACAAAGTGTATAGTGCTCACTTTATGTTATTTTTATTACAAATATTTGCACTGTAAAAAACAAAATTTATTTTTCAGTTCACCTAATACAAGTACTGTAGTGCAACATCTTTATCATGAAAGTTGAACTTACAAATGTACAAAAAAACCTGCACTCAAAAATAAAACTATGTAAAACTTTAGAGCCTACAAGTCCACTCAGCCCTACTTCTTGTTCAGCCAATCGGTAAGGCAGACAAGTTGGTTTACATTTGCAGAAGATAATGCTACTCGCTTAAAGGGCCGAAATCTATATGCTATTTATGTAACAACCTGATATATAGACTGTGTCAGCTCTTTTTACAGGCCCAAAGTCCAGAGTTTGGTCAAGAGGCCAGAGCCTAAGGCAAATAGTAAACAATATTAGCTAAGAAGCAGAACAAACAAAAGACAACCTTGCTTATTGCTGAGATAAGCTTGGTCAGCATGATGCCAGATCGAGAAATATAACTGGTGGCTATATCTAAAAGTTGCAAACAGACCTAAGGAATGAAAGGGGCCCTGTTTCTTCCGTAGAAGAGGTGCCTTCCTACACACCAACCTTGAGTTTATGGAAGAGGTTCAAACTTGTCAGTATGAGATATGACATCCTCCCTCTCACAGATGTACACCCCTCCTCCAAGCCATTACCAGTGCCTGTCTTAGAAACACAAATGAGCAACTAAAAAGCAATCTTCATTGCCATGTACTTTTCATTTGTCTCTTTGCTTTAACCCCTAGGTATGTACCTGTGGACAATCAGAGGAGCTACTTCGTTCCTATGGATCCCGAATCAGAATTCAACATATATATTTTATAACAACACAGTTTATACATTGTTTAAAGGAAAACACCTGAGTACTAATTGTATGTTACTTCTTAACCTGAAACCATGGGCAGAGACATTATGTAATCGTTGACAATTGGTTACTGTGCTTATTTTGTCTTGCTGCTAGACCTATCCAGGGGTTTGGGACTGCCTACCCTGTCATTTCCCTCCGCCCATGGAAAATCCATATAATCCATTGTAATCAATTGTTTGGCAGTGTCTCTGAGCCTAATAAGCAAGGTGACACTCCGCCAGCGCTGTGCATAATAAACCCACGTGGTTGATTCTACACGGTGTCCATACTTTGTTCCTTCACTGCGTGTTTACAATGTCACCTGAAAGTAAGAACAGGCATTAACAGGTTACTGTTGTAGCTAGCATCACAAGATATTTACGTGCCATTTGCACTAAAGATTCATATGTCCCTTCATTCTTCAACCACGACTCCAGAGGCCATACGTTCATGCTGATGATGGATTCTACTGGATAACAATCCAAAGCACACAATGAAGACCAATGCACATTCATTTCCATTATCTAAGTCAGATGTCACCAGAAGGTTGATTTTCTTTTTTGGTGGTTTGGGTTCTGTAGTTTCCGCAGCAGCATATTGCTTTTTTAACTCTTCTGAAAGCATGTTCCACACCTCCTCCCTCTCAGATTTGGGAAGGCACTTCAGATTCTTAAAACTTGAGTCAAGTGCTGTAGCTATCTTTAGAAATCTAACATCTTTGTGTTTTGTCAAATCTGCAGTGAAAGTGTTCTTAAAATGAACATGTGCTAGGTCATCATAGGAGACTGCTATGACATGAAATATATGGCAGAATGAAGGTAAAAGAGCACAGGAGACATGCAATTCTTCCCCAAGGAGTTCAGTCACAAATTTAATTAATGCTTTTTTTTAATGAGTATCATCAGCATGGAAGCATGTCCTCTGGAATGGTGACCAAATCATGAAGGGGATACGAATGTTTAGCATATCTGGCACGTAAATATCTCGCAACACCAGCTACAAAAGTGCCATGAGAATACCTGTTCTCACTTTCAGGTGACATTGTAAATAAGAAGTGGGCAGCATTATCTTCCATAAATGTAAACAAACTTGTTTGTCTGAGCGATTGGCTGAACAATAAGTAGGACTGAGTGGACTTGTAGGCTCTAAAGTTTTACATTGTTTTTTTTTTGAGTGCAGTTAAGTAACAAAAGAATTTATATTTGTAAGTTGTACTTTCACAATAAAGAGATTGTATGATGTGTATTGAAAAATACTATTTCTTTTATGATTTTTACAGTGCAAATATTTGTAATAAAAATAATACAATGTGAGCACTGTACATTTCTGTGTTGTAATTGAAATAAATATATTTGAAAATGTAGAAAAATATTCAAAATATTTAATACATTTCAATTGATATTCTATTGTTTAACAGTGTGATTAAAAGTGTGATTAATAGCAATTAATATTTTAATCACAATTTTTGAAATAATCGCATGAGTTAACAGATTAATTGACAGCTCTACAAAATAGATTTCATTTCATTTTTGTTTCAAGCACTATATATGCATTTTTGATATAAAGTCAAAATTAAAACAAAACATTTTGATTTTATCAATACAAATTGACCGGACACCGGGGGGGGGGGGTATTGGTTCTTGGGAATTGATTTTTTGTTCCAATTCAGTGTCTGAATGTCACTCAAAGCAGAGAATCCAAGTTTCAACCAGCTCTACCTAAAAGTACGTCAGAAGACCAATAGCAGAATGCTCAGTGGAGAACCTTGGAATCAGGAATTTACTACCCTTGTTAGCCCAACCAAACTAAGGTTTGTTAACTCTTGGGGCATACCTGAAAGCCTGCCTCACTAAAGGCTTTTTCTGAAAGAGAAGGCTTACTGAAGAGTTTTTGTTTCGTTTTTCTCTTGCACGAGTGATCTATTATATTTTTATAGACAAATTATTTAGACTGATATTAATATGCTTGAGTTTATGTTGTTTGTGTGCTTAGAGGTGTTTTGTGTTTGATAGATCAGTTTGGAAATCAAGAAAATAAGACATAAGGAGACCCATATTATCATCTTCTTTTTTCCATATGTTGGATCAATGATCAAGGTTAAATGCCGTGACAATATTTCATTTAAAAAATAAAAAGCCTTTCCCCTGAGAAACAGGTTGATGCAAACATTCTCTATCCAATCAAATCAATCATACTCAAGCGCCTAAAGAATCAGAGCAATGCAGCAACTTTTAAACAGAGTTAACTCAAACACAGGAAGGATA
Organism: Caretta caretta; assembly: GCF_965140235.1. NCBI lineage: Eukaryota > Metazoa > Chordata > Testudines > Cheloniidae > Caretta > Caretta caretta. The sequence goes on along the minus strand of NC_134206.1, from coordinate 69,537,098 downwards.
ACTACTCCAGTATAGGACAGGGACTATAAAGATATGGAAAATAAGTTCCCTTCTTACATTATGAGAATCCCATGGTGGCCAGTTACACAAGCTTTCTAGTTACTGTGTACCACCAAGCAATGTACGTAGCTAGAGGGAGAAATGGGACATGGATGTTGACCTCAGTGTTTCATAAATAAAAATAGTTATGTACACATTTCATTTGTATCTGGACCAATCCATTTACATTTGATAATTTCAGAATCACATGAGTGTGCCATAGAGGAAAGGCACATCATATTTTGTACAGATTCTTTGAATTTTCATGGATAAATTAAATTGACTTTGTATTGTTTTGCGTTTCACTAAATCAGACTGCTCTTTTCCTGGTTTTTATGGATTTAGTTCAAGAAAGCAAGAGATTTCAGATAATATAAAAAATGATTTCAATTTCACTGACTGCTTTGGTACATCGATTGTAGGGCTCTGTCCTTAATAATACTTGTCCAAGCACACAGTCTACTAGCACTGAAAAGACAAAACTACTTTTTAAGTAGTACTATAACCTGTATAGCTTTGTGAAGTTGAATAGCTGCTGTAAGGGTCTCATTGATAATGCTGGAAGGGAAACGTCAAACAGCAATCAGCAAACAGAGTGAAGCATGTGCATAAGTGTTTGCAGATTTGAGACCACAGTATGTGCCTTATATATTATATAAATTTATTTAATTACATCAGTATAAACCCTCTTTTTGTTGTAGTCGTTCTGGTATTCTTGGTGTATTTTGTATTAGCACTTAGTAGAGAGAAATTCAACTTCCACTCAGGAATGGATACTTTCAAACATGTTATTAACACTTCCTGTGATGGGGTTTACAAACCCCATACAAAGGCTGAGGCAGGGGAAGGGCTAGGTCCAGAAGGCCCTGTCCCTCAGAATCTGTTGAGCATGCTCCTGGGAAGAAGACCAATATAAAGGGAGCTCCTGCAGCCCCAGTTAAGGGAAGAAAGAGAGGGCATTTCAAGGAGTACCACTTTGCAGCAGCAGAAGCTGCTGCTACTGATGGGATGTGGCTGTGAGTTTCTTCCCTCCCCACCCCAGCCAAGAACCATGGGCAAGGGGGACAAGAGGGCCACAGGCATTGGCCCTAGACTGCAGGGATTTTGAAGTAAAGACTAAATAAACTACAGCCACATGCCAAACTGAGACACAAGGTCTGGTAGGAAGTGGCCCGGGGGGAAGGTGAGCAAAGGGCTGGCCAAACCTAGGCCATCTCACACCACTGAACTTTCAGAGCCCTGGGTGGGGGCCAGGTGGAAAGGGAGGGTCCGAGTCCCCCTACCCACTGCAGACATACAACTCCTGGCCCCAAGGAGGGCAGACCTAGGGGTTACCAGCCAAGAAGCAAATCCAGCTGGGCCAGTCCATCCAGAGGACCAGAACACCCCAAACTGATAAAAAGACTGGAATCATAGGCCCAGACCACAAGGCCTACTGACTGACGAAATCACCCTGCTAAACTTACCTGGGTGAAACTCACCTTTGTGCAGAGGACCATCACAATCATAGGACTGGAAGGGACCGCGAGAGGAAACAGAGCAGGAACACCTCATATATGACCTAGAAACCAGGGGGACTCCCTACAGGTTTCAGAAGTGCTACTGGTCTGGTGGTGGGCCCCAAAGACTCCCTAGTCACATAGAATCATAGGCCTGGAAGGGACCTTGAGAGTTTTATAGTCCAGTCCCCTGCACTCAAGGCAGGATTAAATATTATCTAGAGTATCCCTAACAGGTGTTTATCTAACCTGGTCTTAAAAATCTCCAATGATGGAGTTTCCAGAACCTCCCTAGGTAATTTATTCCAGTGCTTAACCACCCTGACAGTTAGGAAGTTTTACCTAATAACAAATTGAATCCGCCTTTGCTGCAATTTAAGACCACTGCTTCTTGTCCTATCCTCAGAGGTTAACAACAACACTTTTTCTCCCTCCTCCTTGTAATAACATTTTGTGTACTTGAAAACTGTTATCAGGTCCCCTCTCAGTCTTCTCTTCTCCAGACTAAAGAAATCTTCCCTCATAGGTCATGTTTTCTAGACCTTTAATCATTTTTGTTGCTCTTCTCTGGATTTTCTCCAATTTGTCCACATCTTTCCTGAAATGTGGCACCCAGAACTGGACACAATCAGTTGAGGCCTAATCAGCATGGAATAGAGTGAAATTTTTACTTATTGTGTCTTGCTTACAACACTCCTGCTAATACATCCCAGAATGATGTTTGCTTTTTTTTGCAACGATGTTACACTGTTGACTTATATTTAGCTCATGATCCACTATGACCCCCAGATCCCTTTCCGCGGTACTCCTTCCTAGGCAGTCATTTCCCATTTTCTATCTGTGCAACTGATTGTTCCTTCCTAAATGGAGTACTTTGCTTTTTGTCCTTATTGAATGGCATCCTATTTACTTCAGACTGTTTCTCCAGTTTGTCCAGATCATTTTGAATTTTAATCTTATCCTCCAAAGCACTTGCAACCTTTCCCAGCTTCATATCATCTGCAAACTTTATAAGTGTACTCTGTATGCCATTATCTAAATCACTGATGAAGATATAGAACAGTCTCGGACCCAGAACTGATCTCTGTGGGACCCCAGTTGACATGCCCTTCCAGCTTGACTGTGAACCACTGATGATTATGCTCTGGGAACAGTTTTCCAACCAGTTATACACCCACCCTGTAGTAACTCCATCTAGGTTGTTTTTCCCTAGTTTGTTTATGAGAAGGTCATGCGAGACAGTATCAAAAGCCTCACTAAAGTCAGGATATACCACATTTACTGCTTCCCACTTATCCACAAGGCTTGTTACCCTGTCAAAGAAAGCTATCAGGTTGGCTTGACGCAATTTGTTCTTGATAAATCCATGCTGTTACTTATCACCTTAATATCTTCTAGGTGTTTTCAAATTGATGGCTTAATGATTTGTTCCATTATCTTTCCGGATACAGAAGTTAAGCTGACTGGTTTGGAATTCCCCGGGTTGTCCTTATTTCCCTTTTTACAGATTGGCAATATATTTCCCCTTCTCCAGGCCTCTGGAATCTCTCCCATCTCCTATGACTTTTAGAAGATAATCGCTAATGGCTCATATATCTCCTCAATCAGCTCCTTCAGTATCCTAGGATGTATTTCATCAGGCCCTGGTGACTTGAACACATCTACCTTGTCTAAATAATTTTTAACTTATTTTTTCCCTTATACACCATTTCAGTCCCATTTCAGCCATCAATATAAGGCTTACATGGGACGTGGGTGGTGCACAGGTCTTGTAGTGCCTCTCCGCACAGGGATAAAATTTTACCCATTCTGCAATAAGGATTAAAATGAAATGTAGCCTTCCCCACCTGGGGCCCCTTTTTCAAGCTTCAAAGAAGATTAATTAAAACATTTCCAACAGTAACGGAAGCAATAAAAGCAAAATGTGAAACTATAAGAAAAAGTGAGAATTTAATATTCAACAGTTCAAGTGTAATCTATGTTCTCCTGTGCCTTTGAGTCTGTCTTTGGTGCTGTAAGCCCAGTTAAAAGTACCTTGATGCAAAACCATACTTTACTGTGCCATGTTCAGACAATATCTGTTTCCACAGCAAAGTACAATCAATTTTTTAAAAGGAAATATTTAGCTAAAATTATTTAGGATATTACTGTTGAAATACTGACCAATTATCCTTCATTAGCCTTTTAAGCACATTTTGTGAATAGCATAACATGCAGAGTCATAACTTTGGCCTCAGGTAATTTTGGAAAAGAACCATATGAAGTTGTGTGGGAGTCAGTCCATGATTCCACTCTACAGTAATTACTGGAGATGTTCTAACAAGTTTTAGAATGGTTATTCTAGAAAAATAAAATAATATTAAGGGCCCAATTTTGCTTCCATTTAATATAGTAGGAGATTTGCTATTTTCTTTAATGGAAGCAGGAATGGATGCGTAGTCCACTCCAAATGAATAAAAAGCATAATACTGAAGTTTAAGTAATACCAAAGGATGAGTAAAATATAAGGCAAAGAACAGAATAGTGCACCGTGGGTTTATTGATGGCAGCAGTAACAATTTGCTTTTTTCATATGTAAAAAGTATTTTGCTTCATACAACTAAGAACGTTAAAAAAAGTCTTGTGTGCTGATCAGCTCTGGATTCCTCCTGATCACACCAGCCGTCTTTCTTGTATTCTGTTCCTCAGGAAAAACCAGAAGTTCTTCGAGAAGTCTCGATCACTGGGGGGTTGTCGATGACTTTTTCCCCCCCAAGAACTTTGCTAAATGAAAAAAATAAGATACATAAGCTACAAAGCTCTCTATTTTCTGTACAATTTCTATTTTTCATCCAAAAGAGTACGTATCTATTCTATTGTACTTAAGAGAAATAAGCCTTTAGAAGAGTAAACTGGAAGGTTATACTTCAATGCAATAGACATGACTAATACTATATTACCAAAAAAACAAAACAACCCTCCCCTGCCCCACACATACACTTCTAAGCAATGACAGTCTATGAAAATGACATTTTTTTTCTTTGGTGAGAACTTCAAGGGACTTTGACAAAGAGGTTTAGAGTAATTGTGACGGAGCAAAGGGAAGTCTAAAAAATAAATAAATGACCAAGGCTTTTAGGATCTCCTCAGCCCCTCTCCAAGACCCACAATCCACAAAAGCAGAGATTTTTTCTCTTTTAGTTATCCTCCTCCCCCTACATTACAGCGATATTATCTCTAGCAAAGGTGGGCGAGACAGTATTTTAATTTAAGTTAGGAGCCAGATTCTGATACCTTTACTTGCTTGGAGTAGTACATTACTCAACAAGTAGCACTGTTGAAATTATATCTTATGTGATCTAATTACTACTGGCGTTGAAGGGACAGTTCCAGTGGGTCTTTTATTGATTCTTCAATAAATGTTTGAACTAGAATCTCCCTTGCCCTTTTCCTAGATAGCAGTAAAGTATCCTTTCTAGTTTGGGTGTGCCCAGTCTGAGTTAGGTTGCCAACTTTCTAACTGCACAAAACCAAACACCCTTGCCCCGCCCCCATCCCTGAGGCCCAGCCCCCACTCACTCCATTCCCCCTCCTTCCGTCACTCACTCTCCTCCACCCTCACTCACTTTCATCAGGTTGGGGCAGGGATTTGGGGTGCGGTGCAGGGTGAGGGCTCTGGCTGGGGGTGTGGACTCTGGGGTGGGGCCGGGGATAAGGGCTTTAGGGTGCAGCTCCTGTCGGGTGGTGCTTACTTCAGGTGGCTCCCGAAAGGGACTGGAATGTCCAGATCCTAGGTGGAGGGGCTGGGGGCTCTGCGCACTGCCCATGCTCACAGGTGCCGCTCCCACAGCTCCCATTGGCTGCAGTTCCTGGCCAATGGGAGCTGCAGAGCTGGCACTTGGGGTGGGGCAGTGTGCAGAGGCCCCGTGGCTGCCCCTGTGCCTAGGAGCCGGACATACTGGCCACTTCCAGGAGCCGTGCAGAGCCAGGGCAGGCAGGGAGCTTGCCTTTGTCCCACTGCGCTGCTCACCGGACTTTTAATGCCCCTTCAGCAGTGCTGACTGGAGCTGCCAGGTTCCCTTTTCGACCTGGTGTTCCGGTTGAAAACCGGATGCCTGGCAACCCAAAGCCTGAGCTTCCTGCCTCCCCTACTTGTAATATTTCTTCTTGAAAGAATCATTCTGTTACTGTGTCTTCTCAGTGAAAGCTGAATGAAAATTTTTCAAATTTTTGTGGGGCCATAACAATTGCTTGGAATAATCAAGATCATAAAATAATTTGTGGGTAAATTTTTCCAAACCACCTAAGGGATTTACAAATCTAGGTAACTAAGGGACTAAGGGACTAAGGCACTTATGAAGTTATGAGGCTAAGTCAGTGGAAGGCTCGTTCACCTGTGCATCTACCAATGTGATATATGCCATCATGTGCCAGCAATGCCCCTCTGCCATGTACATTGGCCAAACTGGACAGTCTCTACGTAAAAGAATAAATGGACACAAATCAGACGACAAGAATTATAACATTCAAAAACCAGTCGGAGAAGATTTCAATCTCTTTGGTCACTCGATTACAGACCTAAAAGTGGCAATTCTTCAACAAAAAAACTTCAAAAACAGACTCCAACGAGAGACTGCTGAATTGGAATTAATTTGCAAACTGGATACAATTAACTTAGGCTTGAATAAAGACTGGGAGTGGACGGGTCATTACACAAAGTAAAACTATTTCCCCTTGTTTATTCTCCCTCCCTCCCTCCCCCCCTCCCCCCGTTCTTGTCAACTGCTGGAAATGGCCCACCTCGATTATCACAACAAAAGGTCCCCCCACCTCCACCCCGCTCTCCTGCTGGTAATAGCTCACCTTTCCTGATCACTCTTGTTACAGTCTGTATGGTAACACCCACTATTTCATGTTCTCTGTGTGTATAAAATCTCCCCACTGTATTTTCCACTGTATGCATCTGATAAAGTGAGCTGTAGCTCATGAAAGCTTATGGTCAAATACATTTGTTAGTCTCTCAGGTGCCACAATTACTTCTTTTCTTTTTGCGGACACAGACTAACACGGCTGCTACTCTGAAACCTGTCAGTGGAACCTAAGTCTCTTTTGAAAATGGGACTCAGGCAGTTTTGAAAAATGTACCCACCATCTGTTCAAACTGCATAGATTTCAGCAATTTTTAATGCCATTCATGCTTATGTCTCTGTGCAGGGAAGATTATCAGTTGCATTAGATAGGACAAAAATGAATAAGAGATATAAAACCTTCAGGATATAATGCAACTATGAACCAAGCTGGCAAGTTATACCTTGACTGCCCATCACCAAGTTTCTTGCATCTTCTAGGTCTTTAACTAATGGCATAGGAATGACTTCACTTCCTGCCTGAACAGTACCAAATTACTCTTTAAAGAGGAAATGACACCCTCTCAAAAGTTCTCAGAAATAGATATGAGGAAGGGGTCAGCATTTGGAGCCTTTCCCCAATTACCTAAGATCTCGTTCCTACAGCCCTGAAAGCTCTTGTGAGCTAAAGAAGATAAAGGGGAAGGGTCCATTTTGACTTTATTACCCTATATTTAAAATTGGGAAGGAATAGATTATAATGCTACTCCTTCCTCCCAAAGTTGGTTTAAAACAAAAAATACAAACAAATTCTGACATGGGGAAGTGCAAAGGAAAACATTTAGGATGAATTTTCAGCATTGGTCTAGCTCTGTTCCACTGATTTCAATGTCAAGACAGTGAGATTAATTCTAAATCCTGCAAATCTCACCCAAAATGTAATGAACAGAGAGCAGCACAGTGATCTACCTGAAAAAGATACTAAGAGGGCCTGTCTGATGGATGTCTTAGCTATATTTGAAAACCCATCCACTGCAATGTAAAGCTGACCTTTTCTTCACCTGCCTACACCTCAGACAGACCAATTTCCTCTATAGATTCTGTTGGACTCATCACAAACTCCACAAAGCAAACCTAGTAAGCTCAGTAAAATAAAGAGAACTTTGAGATATACTTCAGTATCCAAACGGATTAGTGAAACACACAGTTTTAAAATTAAGCACAAATGCTTACTACTGAGATGGTTAAAAGTCTAACCCATTTCTGGAAAAGTAAACAGTCATGCCTCTTTTCTAAAGATTCAACAGCAAACACTGACGCGGTGTGGGAGGGAAATAACTTGTATTACAAATTCCAGAAGGAATAAAGTCAAAAGACTGTTTTACTTGGAACCGTTACATTATCTAGCCTAAATGGGAACCTTCATTAAGCTCAGATACACATATAATCCTAGGTTTCAGAGAAACAGCCGTGTTAGTCTGTACTTGCAAAAAGAAAAGGAGTACTTGTGGCACCTTAGAGACTAACCAATTTATCTGAGCATAAGCTTTCGTGAGCTACAGCTCACTTCATCGGATGCATGTGAGCTGTAGCTCACGAAAGCTTATGCTCAAATTGGTTAGTCTCTAAGGTGCCACAAGTACTCCTTTTCTTTTTACATATAATCCTGTTGCTTCTCCTGTTACCTTGCTATCACTTCACTTCTTTTCCTAATTACAGAATTTACTTAGAGAACAAAAAGCTGTAAATATAATTTTGCCTTAAAATATTAATGCTTTCTTTTGGTGTAAAAATGGAATAAACTTTTAACATGAAGTATAATAAAGATTTTCTCTTTGTAATTATTTCCTATGTTTGGTATTGGAAGTTTTCCAAATACAATCTTAAAGTTAATAATAAAAATAAAAGTTGATCATCATCAGAATTAAACATTTTTATTAATATAAAATATGCACACAAATCCACAAACACAAATGTGTAATTTTCACATTTTTAAATAGTTTATATTTAGTCATAGTTACTGAGATTTTACATTATAATAGGCAAGGAAAGCAACTCATTTAATTTTTTGATCTAGTCCAACTGAAGATTCATATTAGTCAATGTGCAAATGATATAGTTTCATAGTGAGTTGTAATGACAATGAATATTGGATATGCATAACCCCACTACATTTTATATTTGAACTGCATAAATACAAGTACGTTAAGACTGAACTGCACTGGGACTGATAACATCAGCCAAGGTGTAACAGTCTAAGCTGCCATTGGCCATTTATTACATTTGGCCAATAACCCCAAGTTTTGGGTAAGAAATAGCTATTGGATGTATCTTTTTGAGCAAGTTTTGAAATAAGCAGCTTCTGTGCAGAATTGGAGGACAGGGAATATCTAATTTCTTCAGCTAAGGAATAATGTTTTAAATTGTGAGGAAGAAGTATAGTGATATTTTAAAACATATTATTTGGACTGTCTCTTAAAAGATCATAAAACATGCTAAGGAACTGTATTCAACTTCATGAGACACCTGTTTTTTTTTTTTTAAATCCTCTATTTTCTTTTAAAATAAATTATACATCAATTTTCTCTGCAGAATTTAATTACTAACTACAGATAGAGCGTGTTTAAGTTTGTTTTGTTGTGCAGATATTTTTCCACCTAAATATAGCCACTTAATTTAGAGAGGTTTCAGAGTAGCAGCCGTGTTAGTCTGTATTCACAAAAAGAAAAGGAGTACTTGTGGCACCTTAGAGACTAACAAAGTTATTTGAGCATAAGCTTTCGTGATGCTCAAATAAATTTATTAGTCTCTAAGGTGCCACAAGTACTCCTTTTCTTAATTTAGAGAGTTAGTCTGTATTCACAAAAAGAAAAGGAGTACTTGTGGCACCTTAGAGACTAATAAATTTATTTGAGCATCACGAAAGCTTATGCTCAAATAACTTTGTTAGTCTCTAACTGTTAGAAAAATTGTATTTGCCACCCAGGATCAGACCAGCAGGTCCAGCTAATCCTGTATCCTGTCTCTGTCGTTGGTCTGTACTTGATGCTTCAAAGGAAGGTGTGAGGAGCCCTGTAGTAAACAATTACAGAATAATCTACTCATTGAGAAAGTTTCTTCCGAACTCCCATCAGTTAGTGGTTTGCTTATGTTGTGAAATATGAGGGTTACTACCGCCTCCCATCCTATATTTTCACCTATTATGCAACTGAGGATGTTCCCATTATCCATAAACACGCCTAATCCTTTTTTGAATCCTATTTAACTATAGGGATTAGATCTTAACCCCACTGAAGTCAACGGGAAACTCCAGGATTTCACTCTTGGCCTCAATTTATCTCACAGTAAAGAGTTCTTTTTAGTAGATCAAAATTTGTTGACTTTCCTTTTAATTAAATATCCTTTTGTTCTTGCAATATGAGGAAGGGTAAGAAGGAGCAACCAAATATAACTCTCTCTTAAATCCCTTCTTTTCCATCTCACTAAATTAAACAATCCCAAAACGTTTCAATCATTCTCTTATGGAAGAGGCATGGAAAGTCTAACCATTATCATCATCCATCTGTGGACTTCTATTACTCTTTCTATATCTCTTATGCAATAAGAGTGACCACAGCTGAACATGGTATTCCAAGACAGCTTGTACCATCAATTCATATAATGAAAATACAATATTTTCATTATAATTTGCTATTTTGTGAGCTTTATTGACAGCCACTGAACTTTGAAAGGGCTGTTTATTAAGTTCACCATGACACGCAAGTCTTTTTTTTTCCTCAGCAGATACAGTTACTTTAGAATCCACATTTGTATATACCCCACAAGATTTGGAAATACATAAAGGTTTGTTTGTATTTTTAATTATCTGTGAAATTTCTGGTGTCGGTGACTCACTCACCTTCTCTCGGCAAATTTCTCAGTAAATGTATTGGGTTTTAAAAATTGAATCTCTACAGAAAACTAAACAGGGTGTCCATAATTAGCTCAATTATTACTTTGATACAAGTCAGGAATAAATTTTGTATGCCCAATTGCCAAAACTAAATGAATAATCCCCAAGAAAGCAGGATATTTTAGCATATGATCAGAAAAGGAAAGTATTTGTCCTTTTGCCTCAGAAACACTAGTTGTGTTCATTGCAGAGTATGGGTGGAACATCCCCACTGCAAAACCCTACCCATGCCAGACCCACATGGCTGTGTCCACAATGGTGCTGTATCAGCCTGTGCCCTGGGCTGGATTTCTAGCAGGATATCCCATGCAGCGCATTCAATTGTGCCACTCTATAAACTCATGCACAATTTGATATGGGAGACCTAGTCCCTGCACTGAGATTCCACCTGCTCAATTACCTCTGCTGCCAGCTTCTCAGAGTTATCATCGCAGAACTCTTGATTATGGGTACATTGCCTGAATTATGGGTCCTACTGATATCACACACACAGCTTTACCAGAAGCCTGGTGTCAGCTTCTGACCAATTGGCAGCATGGAGGAAAGATTTCTTGGATGGCATATCTGTTCAAATGGTGTGGAAATGCAGCAGAAATGGAGCAGGCAAACATGGGGTTAAAATGCAGTGCAGAAGAAGGGAGTGGTTAGACAAGAAGAGCCCAGATGGAATTGTGGGATTTGATTGGAGGACTAACCGCGCTCAGGTTTGATTATCCTGCATTCTCACTGTAAAGTAGGCAGATTGCCAGGCTGAAGTGAAGCCCAAGCTAAAGCCATGCCAGCTAATCTGTCTTAAAGCACTGTCAAAACTGGGTTAGAGGTTTTTCTGTGTGGACAGAAGAGGACTTGGGTCAACACCCAAGTTATAGGTAGGGCCCTACCAAATTCACAGTTCAATTTCACAGTCATAGGATTTTAAAAATCATAAATTTCATGATTTCAGCTATTTAAATCTGAAATTTCACAGTGTTGTAATTGTAGGGGTCCTGACCCAAAAAGGAGTTGTGTGGGGGTGGGGGAGCAAGATTATTATAGGAGGGGTTGTGTTACTGCTACCCTTACTTCTGCAAATGCTTCTGCAGCAGTGCTGCCTTCAGAGCTGGGCAGCTGGAAAGCCGTGGACGCTGTCCAGGAACCCAGCTCTGAAGGCAGAGCCACAGCCACCAACAGTGCAGAAGTAAGGATGGCATAATATAGTATGGCCACCCTTACTTCTGCACTGCTGCCTGCAGAGCTGGGCCCTCAGTCAGCAGCCACTGCTCTCTGGCTGCCCAGCTCTGCAGGCAGTGCAGAAGTAAAGGGGGCAATACTGCAACCCCCCTAAAATAGCCTTGTGACCCCCCTGCAACTCCTTTTTGGGTCAGGACCCACAACTTGAGAAACGCTGGTCTCCCCTATGAAATCTGTATCGTATAGGGTAAAAACACACAAAAGACCAGATTTGACAGGGGGAGACCAGATTTCATGGTCCGTGATGTGTTTTTCTTGGCTATGAATTTGGTAGGGCCCTCGTTATAGTCTAGACTAACTCCGCAAAACTAACTCCGTGAAAACATACTCTAGCAGATAGACCTTGCAAAGGAATTTAGAGAAATATACTCCGAGCCATGTGAAGGAGGAAGAGGACAGCAGAAGCCAACCACAAATGTAAGTACTGCTTAATAAAAACAAACATATAAGAAAACAAGAGGCAACTGAAAAAGATTCACTGGTTTATGCTCACCAAATATGATGCGACTTAAGACATCACTTCACTCATTACCGACCTTTGATCAACAGTTAAAGATTGAAGGATTCATTAGATTCACACGAAAGAAAAAGGCTAACAAGCGGGGCATGCTTGATAACTCAGCTGTTAATAGCCACTGCATTTTTGTTTTAATTTAGTAACATCATGCTTTTTGGGGGTCTAGAGATTATATGGTTTGCCTTTTACATTTGTTAGCATAGATGCCAGTTACATTTTCTGAGGATGAATCATCTCAATTTTAAAATAATAAATTATTAATAAATTAATAACTATAGCTGCAAAGATAATCTTCACTACAGATTCAGACCACAGTGAAGATTTTTATGTGCTATTTTTTGTGCTGAAGTCAGGTATCTTTTCACCTGACCATTTCATGATAGGCTCACTGGGGCCTAGACTCTAATGCAAGATCTGTAGACTCTTTTTGCTGGGCTCAGTGAGTCAATAAAAAAGGGAAATTACTTGGCTGTGTACATTGCTCATAAAAGGGCTGAAGTGCGGGAGTCTTGGACAAAGGAAGACAACACTGATTTCAGTAGGAATTTCACCTATGTATCTGAGAGGAGACTTTGGGTAACTGGACATGGAACAGAAGGAATAGGCATCTGAATAGGAAAAAACAGGAGCAGTCCCCTGGCAACGAATTCCACAGATTGACTGTATCTTGTGTAAAGAAGTATTTCCTTATGTTAGTTTTAAACTGGCTGCCTACTAATTTCACTGGGTGACCTCTAGGTCATGTGTTACGTGAGGGGGTAAATAACACTTCCTTATTCACTTTCTCTATACCATTCATGTCATATGCCCCCTCAGTTGTTGCTTTTCTCAGATGAACAGTCCCAGTCTTTTTAATTTCTCCTCATAGGGAAGCTGTTCCATACCCCTAATTATTTTTGTAGCCTTTCTCAGTACTTTTTCAAATTCTAATACATCTTTTCTGAGATGGGACGACCAAACTGGACACAGTATACAAGGTGGGGACGTACGATGTACTTAGATAGTGACATTATGGTATTTTCTGTCTTATTATCTATCCTTTCCTAATGGTTCCTAACATACTGTTAGCTTTTTTGGCTGCTGCTACACATTGAGTGGATGTTTTCAGAGAACTATCTACAAGGACTCCAAGGTCTCTTTCTTGAGTAGTAACAGCTAAGTTGGATCATATGGCGTCACTTCCCCTCCAGCGTGATCTACGCTGGTATTCCTATATATTTTGTACTCTGGTATTACTGTGTCCAATTTATTACCATGATTCCGCCAAGTTTCTGAGATGCCCATTATATCAATGCCCTAATTCAATACCAGGCACTCAAGTTCACCCATCTTAGACTTCTTGCATTTGTATTCAAGCACTTGTGAAATTTGTCAATATTTAGCTGTCTGCCTTCATGTGATGTAATTGAATGGGACTCTCTTTTGTTTATCTGTTTCTCTTCAATTCCTACATGTACTTTATCAACTTCTATCCTCTCCTCTTTAATAAGATATAGAGTATCCCCATTAATAAATCCTCCCCTAAGGGACGTGTCTGTTTGAACTATGTGGTCCTCCACACCTGTCAGCTTTCTCCCTGCCCTTAGTATACAAACTCCTCTATGGCCTTTTTAATTTTGCATGCCAGTGGTCAAGCTCCATTTTGATTTAGGTGGAGCCCATACTTCCTGTATAGATTCCTCCTTTCCCAAATTGTTCCCTGGCTCGTAATAAACCTAAATCCCTTCTCCGAACACCATTATCTCATCCACTCATGGAGACTCTGAAGTTCTGCCTGTCTAATTGGCCACGTGTGTGGAGCTGGAAGCATTTCAGAGAATACTACCTTGGAGGTCCTGGATTTTAATCTTTCTTAGAAGCCTAAATTTGGCCTCCAGGACCTCTCTTCTACCTCTCTCTAAGTCACTGGTACTTAGATGTGCCACAACCATAAGCTCCTCCTCAATACTGTGCATAAGTCTATCTAGATATTTTGAGAGGTCAGCAATGTTTGCACTCATCAGGCAATTCACCATGCAATTCTCCCAGTCATCACAAACACAATTATCTGTATTTCTAATCACTGAATCCCCATTACTATTATCTGCCTTTTCCTAATAACTGAGATTCCCTCCTAGGGGGGCACTGTCAGTGTAAGAGAATACCATGACATCATCTGGAAGTACAGACTAACACGGCTACCACTCTGAAACCTGCAACTATGAGATTGTTTCCCTCTGCTCCAGCTTGATGTTCTCCTTCCCCAAGATTTTCACCTTCTCAACAGCACAGAGGCTGGCAAACTGGGCGTGGGACTGCTCTACTGTGTCCCAGAACATTGTCTCTATGTACCTCTGTCTCTCTTATCTCCTCCAGTTCAGTCACTCTAGTCTCAAGAGTCTGCACTCAGTTTCTGACGGCCATGAGCTCCTTGCACCAAATGCACATACAGTGGTGGATCAGCCACTGGGCCAATGGGATCCGCGCCAGGAGCCTGGGCCAATTAGGGTACCTCTGTGCCCCAAACCCACTCTTCCCACCGGGCGCTCCTGCTGGGGAGCAGGATCGGGGTGCAGTGACTTGCCCCGCTCTGCCAGCCTGGGGCTCCTGCTGGGGAGCAGGGGAAGGCCCCGCGTCGCACCAGTGCTCCAGGGCAGAACTGGCAGGAGCGGGGACAGGGTGGGACAAGTCCCCGTGCCCCAACCCCATTTCCCTGGCAGGAGAGCCGGGGAGAGAGGAGGACTTCAGGTTGGAAGGGTTGGGGAGGGCCCCCCACTTGCTCTGGCCCAGGGTTCCACAAACCCCTAATCTGCCTCTGTGCACACATATGCCATCTGCCCACAAGGCAGGCAAACATACATGCTGCATTCAGTGCAATAAACTGGACAGCCCCCACTCTGCTGTCAGTATTCAGGTATACCTCATCAAAACATTCAGGGACAAAAACGCCAAATATATTTTTCATCTGTCTATGTTATGTCTACAGAATTGTACCCTATGTATGCACAATTTACTACCAAAAAGATATTAAGTCTTTATAGTTAAGGGGGAAAAGAACTAAATCAAAGCAAAACAGTATAAAATTAGTTGTGTAAAAGCTTTTACTTCTGACTGCAAAGGGTTGATTCTGAAAAAAAATATATTAATAGTAAATTAGTAATAGTAAAATAGTAAATAGTACAATTTGTAATTAATAGTAAATCTTTATTTTAAAGATTACATATTAGGTTGTTTTATTATCAACTTGATATAATATTTTGAAAGGAAAACATGAAACTTTTAAATTTAGTGTAATTGTTAAAACAAGTATTTTATAAAGACACAAACACTCTAGTACATACATAAAGCTGTAATAACAGTCATTTCTAGGTGTGGATTTTTGGCTTATGCCGCATTATACTTCTGAAAAATGCCATTATTACAATATAAAGCAGGCCATGTCATGTGTTACTGCTTACTTATTTTAATAAGACTTTTTATAAGAAACACTCATTTTCCCCCCTAGGAACTTTACACTGTAAATTTGGTCCTAGTATTTTATAATAGAAATTACTATAATTTATGGTACTTTTTCAACCTGCTCACCATTGGCAACTCAACACCGGAGACCTCAAGGCAACCTTGTCATTAACAAAGCTTCAAAGTTCTTTTTCTTTTTAATTATGGTAACTTTGAACAGGTTATATTATAACACTGAGGTACATACCCTTTGCCACAATGGATGCACTTTGTTGAAACTGAAATCCACAAATAAAATGTCACTAGTACATATTTACCTTTTATTTTTCCTATCAGTTTCTAGCCCTTGGGGGTTGATAAAACTGTTGAGTTGGTCGTGTGGACCGCCTTGGCTGACCATCACCTCCTCTGCGGAACTCTAGAGTTTGTTCATAACCATCTTCCTCCTCCTCCTGCAGGTAAACAGCATTGTTTTAAACGTAGAAAGTAAATGAATGCATTATATATGAATAGAAACTGCTGCTTCTATGCAGATAATCACTCAGGAAACTACCATGACATGGAAACTGCCATAATGGATGACTATTTCAATTCTTTCAATTTTTTTCAAAACTGGGAAATCAAATAGTAAAATATTGAAAAGTTTCAAAACTAGATCTCAGAAACAGCAGGAAAAGGTTAAAGGGACTTGCAGCAGAGACATACATGTATAAAAGTACAATTATTTACCAAAAGTCATACAAGCAACATAATCAAAGAAGCAAGGTATTTTTGCCAAAACCAGTGAAAGCTGGAGAAACTGGCCCTGGAGAGATTAGAAACATGGGGGGAATGCAACAAAGAGAAATTCAACATGGAAAAATGCAAACGAAGAAATCTGGGGAGAAATGTTCAGAAATACAGATCTGAAACAAGAGGTATATATCCATAAAGGAGTAATGCTGAAAAGGCCAACAAGCAACAGTGAACAGCAAATTAGATATGAATTTTCAATGTGCAGTGGTAATAAAAATAGCCTCTGTATATTTAGAGGCACCAGGTAATGGTGTAGAGAAGCAATTACACATCTAGTATATTGCATTCTGTCCTGGGCACCTCAAAACAAGAGAGATATTGACAAATTACAGCGAGTTCACAAAAGAGCAACAAAAATAATTAGGGGGCTGGAAAGATTGATTTATGAAAGAAGATGAAATGAGCTAAATATATAGCTTCTCTAAAATGTTTTGAGGTGCAAAATATTAGCTGTCTACAAAACTTAAAGGGTGTATACATTAAGAATGGGGAAGAATTATTTTGAGTGGCACAAGAGGATATAAAAACAGTTACCTACATTTTCATGACTGTTGTTTTTCAAGATGTGTTGCTCATGTCCATTCCATTCTAGGTGCGTGTGCCCCCATGTACACAGTTGTCGGAGATTTTTGCCTTAGCGGTATCCATAGGGTGAGCTGTTTTGCTCTATTGAGTGCCACACTCATGTATTGGTATATTAGGCACTGCTGACCCTACGACCTCTCAGTTCCTTCTTGCTGGCAACTCCGACAGAGGGGTAGGAGGGCGGGTAATGGTCGAAGAACAACAGTTAAACGAAAAGGCAGGTAATCATTTTATCTTCTTCGTGTGCTTGCTCATGTCGATTCCATTCTAGGTGACTCACAAGCAGTATCCTCACAGGGGGGCTCAGAGTTCACAGTCTAGCGGCTTGCAGTACTGCTCTACCGAAGCCAGCATCATCCTTGGCCTGCTGGGTAAGTGCATAATGGGAGGTGAATATGTGGACGGACATGGTAGGTGGCTCTGGTAGAGGGTTTTCTGAGTAGAGTCGAGGACCGGTCCAACGAAATCTATGTGTTGTAGAGGCATTATGGTGTATTTTTTCTCGTTTATCAATAGCCCCAGATCACGACAGGTGGAGCAAACGAGATCGAGATGCCGCTGCACCTGATCCCGGGACCAGCCCTTTATTAGCCAATCATCAAGGTATGGATACATTTGCACCACTTGGTGCCTCAGGTAAGTGGCCACTGGTGCTATGCACTTTGTAAACACTTTTGGGGCTGACGAGAGACCAAAGTGCAGCGCCTTATTTGAAAATGGCAGTGGCCCAACACAAAATGGAGGAAACGCATGTGCCCCTGGAAAACAGAAATAGGTGTCATTCAAGTCAAGGGCAGCATACCAGTATCCTGGATCCAGGGAGCGAATAATGGAGGCCAGCGAGACCACGCAAAACCTGAGAGACTTGTTGAGGTGGCCCAGGTCAAGAATGGGTCTGAGGCTCCCTTTTGCTTTTGGGATTAGGAAATAACGGAGCATAATCCTTTTCCCCTCAAGTGTGGAAAGACCTCCCTCTACCGCCCCTAGGCATAGGAGGCTCTCCACTTCCTGAACAGGAGTTGCTCGTGAGAAGGGTCCCTGAAGAGGGACGGGGAAGGGAGGTGGGAGGGAGGGTTGGTCACAAATTGCAGGGTGTAGCCTGAAAATATTATGTTGAGCGTCCAACTGTTCAAGGTCAACCGTGACCAGGCTGACCGGAAGGGCAGCAGTGGTTGAGGAAAGAACAGGGAGGTGGATCCTGGGAAGTGACTGGGGCACCGTCCGAGTGCACATCCTCAAAACACCTGCTTTTGGCTTCCTTGGCCTGTGGAAGAACAAGGTTGGAAGGAGGAACAGGAAGACAAACGGTCACGCCATTTAAATCCTTTGTCTCTGACCTTCTTTCTGTAGGATTTGGACCGGGGGACACCCCGGGGCCTCAATGGAGGTGAAGGCGGCAGTGGTTAGAACGGCTGGGGGGTTTCAAGGCCCAAGGAATGAAGGGTTGCACAGGAGTCTTTAAGGCCATGGAGCCATGCATCAGTCAGCTCCCAAAAGAGCCCTGCTCCCTCAAGCGGAAAAATCGTCTGCATCTCCTGGGAGCCCAGAGGATTGTACCCAGGAGCTGCACCTCATGATCACCATGAAGGGGACTATTCTGGCAACTGAGTCCGTAACATCCCAGACCATCTGGAGGACATGTCTTGCCACCAACGTGGCGAACTCCTGGGCACGGTCTTCTGGGAAAGTCCTCCTTGAACTTGCTGATGGAGTCCTACAGGTTGAAGTTGTACCTGCCTAGCAGGGCCTGATGGTTAGACACCCCAAATTGCAGGCTGGCTGTCGAATAAATTTTCCTGCCAAACAAGTCCAGCCTGTTGGCGTCTATTTTTTGGTATGCCACTCGCCTGGGCCTTTCATTGATGGTGGAAATGACCAGGGATCCCGCTGGATGGTGGGTGACAGGTACTCAAATCCCTTTGTGGGGACAAAGTACTTCTTTTCCACCTTCTTGGAGGTAGGCGGAATGGAAGAGGGGGACTTGGAAATTTTAAGGACCCCTGGGTGAATGGGCAACATGACTTCTCCGCTAGCTCCTCTGCCTCTAAGTTAAGGTTGGCAGCCACCCTTTTGAGCAAGGTGCTCCTTGAAGTCATTGGGGGGAGGGGACTGCTTGTTTGCAAGGGGCTCACCACTGCTTTGTCCGGAGACGACAAAGATGAATGCACAGCAGGGGGAGGGGCTGCTCCTTGGGTGTTGGGGCCTGCTATGTCGCCCTGGTGTCGGATTCAGTACCATGCTCTGACTTAGGTGCTCGCTGTGCCAGACGCAACTTGTCTGATGCGGCCTGGGAGAAACCATGGGAGTACGGGACCGACATAATAGGTACACACCATGGGTGCCAGGACTGCCACTGAGCAGGCCATTGCCCTACCTCCACCACCGCAGGAGTCATGCCAGTCTCGCAGGCTGGTGACGACTCACCTTTTACAGGCGAGGGGTCGGACGCAGGTCTCTAGCTGGACTAGGGATCCCACTGCAGCAGTACCCACACAGGTCCTTTGCCTGAAGCTCCGTTTTTCTGTCATGGCAGAGGGCCCAGGAACTCCAACTGCTTCTTGGGCACCGGGAAGGGGGAATGATGCCGGGTGGGTTCTGGTGCTGGTGAGGCAGTGCATGCTGATGCCGAGGTGCCGGGCATGGAGTCCGATCGAGAGGGCGCCAAGGTACGACGAAGCACAGCCTCCATGAGAAGGACCCTCAAGCAAATATCCCGCTCCTTCTGAGTTTGAGGGCGAAAGTTTTTGCAGATCCTGCACTTATCCTTTCTGTGGGACTCCCCCAAACACTTTAAACAGCTCTCGTGGGGGTTACTAATGGGCATCAGCTTAAATGAACATGGCTTAAACCCTGGGGAATGGAGCATGCCCTGCTCTGAGGTGAAGTCCCAGCTGACACTCTAACTCCTAAGCTACTACTTTAACACTTAATTTAATGATCTAATTAAGTACCTATCAACTAATAACAAAGGAGACAGAACAATGGACTGTAAGAACTGTTAACACTCTTGCGATGCATGACAAGGTGCTCTGACCAACCATCATGAGCGGTAAGAAGGAACTGAGAGGGCATAGGGTCAGCAACGCCTATTATACCAACGCTTTAGTGTGGAACTCAAGAGGGCATAACAGCCAACCCTACAGATACTGCTAAGATAAAAAAAAACTGACAACTTTTCACGTGGGCATGCACACACCTAGAATGGAATTGACATGAGCAACAACAAAGGGAAAATTAAGGTTTATCAGGGGAAAAAATCCTGACCACGGTGAATAATGAAGAAGACCGGTCACTGATTCAGAATGATCTGAATTGCTTGGTAAACTGGGTGCAAGCAAACAATATGTGCTTTAATACAGCTAAATGTATACATTTAGGAAGAAAGAATGTAAAGCCACACTTGCAGGATGGGGAACTCTCTATCCTGGGAAGCAGTGACTCTGAAAAAGATTTGGGGGTCATCATGGATAATCAGCTGAACATGAGCTCTCAGTGTGATGCTGTGGCCAAAAGAGCTAATGTGATCATGGGATGCATAAATAAGGGAATCTTGAGTAGGAGTTGAGAGATTATTTTACCTCTGAATTTGGCACTAGTGTGACCCCTGCAGGAATAGTGTGTCCAGTTCTGGTATCCACAATAAAATTGGAAAGGATTTAGAGAACAGCCATGCGCATCATTAAAGGATTAGAAAACAAGTTTTACAGTGATGGACTCAAAGAGCTTAATCTATTTAGTTTAACAAAGAGAAGTTTAAGAGGTGACTTGATTACAATCTGTAGGTAACTACACGGGGAACAAATATTTAACAACGGTCTCTTTAATCTAGCAGAGGAAGGTATAACGTGATCCAATGTCTGGAAGTTGAAGCTAGACAAATTAAGACTAAAAATTAGTATATTTTAACTATCAAGGTAATATAATCATTGGAATAATTTATCAAGGGTTGTGGTGGATTCTCCATCACTGACAATTTTTAAATCAGGACTTGGATGTTCTTCTAAAAGATTTGCTCCAGGCATTATTTGGGGGAAGTTCTAAGGCCTATCTTATACAGGAGGTCACATACTAGATTATCACAATGATCCCTTTCAGGCCTTGAAATCTATGAATCTATGACTGTTAAATAATCTCTCATAGGAGATGGTGGAAGCTCAATTTCTTGAGGTATTAAAACTAGCCTGGATGAAGCACTAGTAAGTGTACTGTAGAAAACAATCTTGCTCTGGGGATTGGCAAAATGACCAACCCAGGTTGCTTTCATTTCTGATTTGATTCCTCAAAGAGGAATCCCCTGCCCAAGCACAGCACATTCAGTTCAAGAAAACAGTTATTTTTGTACTGAGGAGTTTTTCAGACAAAGAGGATAGTGGGATTGTGAAAAGTTGAAAAAGGGGACATTATTGGTTGATCCCAACCCTTAATCCTATGTTACACATCACTGAACACAAACTAGAGAATAGTTCATAACTTTATAGGGCAAAAATCTAATAAAGGGGTACAGGGAAATGTTAGCTCAAGAGGCGGAATGGGTGTATTAAGAAAGCCACATGGGAAACAGAGTCCTGCATGGCGAGTAAATTACTTTTGGTTCCCTCTTGCTAGTTGTTTTCCTCATAATGAATAGGAATATAAATCAATACTAAAAAGAGGACAAGGGAGAACTAGGATAAAAAAGACTAAGAGGAAGAAAAAGCATCTTTAATTCCGTCAAATACTATAACTAAGGAGGCAGACTTATTGGTTTCTTAAAAGTTCAGTAAGAAGCCACAAGTCTTTAGAACTGACATATCTTGCTATTCCTCTCCTATAATGCAGTGTGAAGTTAATAAAGAGTTAAGTGAAACACAGCAAAGTCTTCTATTACAAATGTGATTGAACGAGAGACATTTCTTATTTTCTAAAAGGGCAAATCTATTCTATTTATCCAGGGAATTAATCTGCAATCTGTTTCCTAAACAGACTGAATGATTTGGAGGTTATTTTAGAAATGCATATTATTTTCAAAGATTTTTCCTTTTTTAGTTGTCCAGCTGTTCAAATGAAGGTCCCCTTTATATAAACTAGGTTCTTGGACACAGCTAAGTTTCCTAGGGCACAAATGGATCTGATTGCCCTATGAAGGGAGAGGCAATCTATACAAGAGAAGAAAACAGAATTTCCTGTATGGACATAGAAGGGATATATAGGTGGTTTTTTTTGTTTGTTTGTTTTTTACATTTTATGGATTCACTATATCCAAAAGCAAAGAACAAATGGGTTCTGGTATAAAAGCTCATTCAAATCAGTATTCAGCATATTGCACCTAATACTAAAACATTCTTCATAAAATGAAATAACATTACCAACATCAATTTCTCACAAACTAATAATGAGAAAAGTAGTAAAAAGAATGTAAAGAAGAAGGGGAAAGAAGGGTGATTATTTTAATCTGTCTTGCATACAAAGTATCTCAAAATGTTTTGCAATGACGTATTAGTAATGTACAACTTTTCACATTAACTGTAGTCAGAGCTGAAGGACAAATGTAAGAACATGGAGTCGCAGGCAAAAGGGTGGTTATTTTTATCATTTGAATGCCTGCTCCTATTTAATCTCAAGGATAAACAAATTACTTGAGTTAACAAAAACACTGTCTTGACTAAAAGCTTAAACACAAAAGGAGTGAAAGCTAGCATTATAGCACAACCTTTTTTGTGCCTTAGTCAAAAATTTTCAGAGACTGTAGGTTGGAAACTGTGGATTTGGATATCTCGCCTTCTGTTATCTGTAAAGGTTTTACTTTCTTTGAAGTTGTATCTATTTTTCCATAGTTCATCTCTGAAAGGGTATGGCAATTGTTTAGTACCTCAAATAATCCCCTGCAATAGAACAAATATGGTTGATAGCTCTCAGTACATGAGGCAGAGCTGAAATATTAGTTTCACTTGCACAGAAGTTGATCATGTGAAGGTACAGCTATAGCTTTATATTCCCAATTCTGTGAAGGTAATCATGTTTTGAAATTTTTTAGTTCGTTAACAGATACTTTATATTGGTCTTGTGGTTAAGTCTGAGGATCAGGAGTCAGAAGATTGGGGTTCTATTCCTGGTTCTGACACCAACCTCCTTTTTGACTTCTGACCAGTCACTTAAATCTCTTTGTGCCTCAATTTCCCTATTAGCAAAATGGGATAAAATACTTGCCTACTTCCAAGGGGTGTTGCAATGCTCAGTTAACTTTAATTAGTAAAAAAAACTTTGAATATGGATGGAAGATGCTATAGAAAAGCAAAGTATTGTCTCTGAAGTACCTCCCTTTAGGTCGCGCTCATTCATGCTAAGGCAAGTGAAACAAAGAAAGGGCTAGATCATGGCTTTTCAGACACTCTAGAATTGGGGTCGGAGAAGAGGAAGCTCTTAGTATCATCCTGGAGCAGAATACCTCCTGAAGCATAAGGTCAGCATGTACTGAGGCATCAGATTGTAGAAGGCATTTGACTCACCTGGGGCCAACTCTGAAGTAGTTTAAGGACTATTGCCCTGAACCTGCCCGAGAACTACTGGCAGCATTATACCCTCTTGTTCCTTGCAGTTCCTGAGTTTAAAGAATGTGACTGTGCCTATTCCCAAGCCCCTGTACAATCCATGTTGCATCTCCTTCCTCTACCCTCTAAAAAACTTTCTATGTTAAAACAGTTCAAATAAATATGACCTCTGAACAATACACAACTCTAAATCCTCGTCACAGACTAATATAATTAATACCAAGAGTTTCTTTTCATGTCAAGATTCTCCGACTGATTGCACCCTTTCTTTCTTTATTTTTTGTTAGTGACAAATTAAAACTTCCATAGTAGATATTAACTGGACAGCAGTTGAGTGGGACCAGGGAAAACAACATAATGGATGAAGAGAATCTTCCAAGAATACAGTTTGCTCAACAACTGTTACCAAATATGTTTGACAAAACAAATGTGTTTAATGGCCTATGTAATGAAATCCTTTTCAGCTATCCACCTACAAAGTTGCCCCCTGGCAATCATTCTGTGTAATTGTATTGTATTATGAAAAGCTTACCAAAAAAACTGAGTGTTCTAGAAAGGGAGAAACACCTTTCACAAATCACAGAACTCTCCATTATTTACCAAAGTATGTATTATTGTCATTAGATTCATGTTCTTGAAAACAAACTTAATATGTATCAACGTTGGTTATTCTAAAATTGCAGATAAAGCAAACACAGTTAACAATGACATTTCAGCACCTAATTAACCCACTTTCATTTCTGCAACACTGAGCTGTATGAAATACAGAAGGTTTTTCACCTGCCACAGAAAAGAAAATAAGATCTACAATATAACAAACTAAAGTAAAGTAAGTCTTAGGACCTAAATCATGAAACCCTATTTTATACCATAATCAGACTTTTAGTACGGTCAGTGTAAAATTATTTAAACTTTGAGATGCTGAAAACTTTAATAGGAAAGTTTCCTGATTTTTTCATCACCATCAGTATGTCTTTCTTTCTAAATTAGGGAATCAGCAGAACTGAAAGCAAAAAGTTTTTTATACATTTATTTACTTGCCAAGAGAATGAAGACAGATGCAATCTGAGATTTCCTACAATTCCCTGCCAAAGTCTTCAACCCTAAAATAAAAAGATTATCCTTCTTAAGAGTGAAGAATTAACCTGGTCTGTCTGTTAAATGTAGGTTTCTCTGGAACAGACAGACTATACTGCACAGAATTGTGGCTGAAGGTTTAGCAATGTATTCTAGTATTTTCAAACGAGTGTACTCAATCAGCCATTTCATTTTCTTTTTAACAGCCTAAGCCAGGCTTGAAGCTATTCAGTAGTTGCGTATACCATGAAAAACTCTACACATTATTTCACAGGAGTCCTCAAGAGAGACCAGAAACTAAATTAAAGAATGAATTACCTTTCACCTGTAATGAATGGTGTCTCGTTGTAAGGATGACAAGCACTTCAGAGTAAAGGTCACTGATAAGGTACAACAAGAGAGTTTCCACAATATCTGGCTTATACAAAACCTCTGGTCCTAATGCTGTTGGTCCTGGGAACCCCAGAAACACAACTGATCAGTCGAAATTAAAACTAAAAATTGAGTAAGACAAATTTTACTGTACTGTCATTCCATTATAAATATAGTGAAGAGCTGAAGGTGCACACATTTCAATTCAGTTAGCTTTCCTACAATAGTCTGTAGTGAAACCTAAAAAAACCAACCGACAAAAAACATTTTCCCCTCTTCTTTGAAGCCTTGGGTGAAACAAAAGGAGGCTTTGTAACAAGTGAGAATGACAGAGAGATAGTTTACTAAACAACACTCCATCTGACTCTTCCCTCTTCTTTCCTTGCATCCGCTCCCGAACTCTTTGCTCTCTCCAATACTTGGCTCTCCCTCCTCTGCTCACAATCTCCCACCCTCATCTGTTGATGTCTTGTCCCTTGTTAGCTTCCTGCCTTCTGACCTTCACCTTGTTTGATCTCAAATGCTAAATCAACTGTCTCACTCACCAAAATGGCCACTTGCTTGACCTTACCTTCACTATGTATACCTCCTTCTCTGATTTCTACATTCCCTCTCTGCCACCAGCACTTCACCTCCTTGACCACCGCCCACCCATTTATTCTTCAATCGCTAGCTACCTATCCATTTATGTCCAGGACTTCTCTGCCTCTCTAACTCATCTCCCTCTGTGGAACCTGCTGTCTAATCCTTCCACTCCTCTTTGTCCTCCCTCTTGCAGCACAAAGTCCATCCTTTGGGTCATGAATGCTAGCTCATTTCCAAGATCCACTTCCTTGTTGCTGCTCCTGAACACCTCTAGAGAAGGTCCCATGACCAAATAAATTACTTATGTTACAAATTTGCTGTCCTCCTTCAGTTATGCCACATGCCTTGACTAACAACACTGTTTCTCCAGCCTCACTGAGTCATGTTCACAACTGATTATGTACTGGCTTTTGTAACTGTTGTTCTTCGAGATGTGTTGCACACGTCCATTCCAATGTACGTGAGTGCGTGCCCTGAGCACAGTTGCTGGAATTTTTTCCCTTAGTAGTATCCATCTACAGGTTAGGCACCCCCTGGTGCCACACACTCATAGCGCCGGAATAAAATGCCCTGCCAAGCCCGCACCCTGCAGTTTCTTCTTACCAAACACTCCGAGAGAGGGGCTGGTGGGTGGGTCTTGGACAGGTATGTAAATATCATTGTAAAAGATAACCATTTAAATGATTAAAATTATATCATTTAGCCAGTTAACCGATTAAAGGGAGAGGGGCTGTGGCTGCTTCGGCCAGCCAGGCTGGGGCTATGGCTGCTCCAGCTGGCCAGCACGTCTGGGACAGCACCGGCCAGTGCGCAGGGGGTTAACGGTTAGAGTGGGTTAATGGTCAGACTTATACTTACCAGTTAACTGTTTAATATTTTACATCCCTGGCCTCGAAATGGACATGTACAACACATCTCAAACAACAAGTTACAAAAGGTCAGTAATCGGTTTTCTTCTTCAAGTGCTTGCACATAACCATTCCAGTGTAGGTGACTCACAGGCAGCTGCACCAGGGGTGGCCTCAGAGTTCAAGGAGAAGCTGCAACATAGCATGGCCAAAGTGGGCATCATCTCTAGATGCTGAGTGATGGCACAGTGCGCTGAAAACATGTGCACCCAGGAACAGGTTGCAGCCCTGCAGAGATCTTGGATAGGGATTTGAGCTAGAAAAGCTGCCAAAGAAGCCTGAGTCCTTATGGAAGGAGCACTCAGGTAGTGGTGGAGGTGGTGATGGTTTGCGTGTGTGTGTGGGTGGGTGGGGGCTGAGAGGTCATACCATGCCTGGATACATGATGTGATCCAAAACTAAATTATCTAAGCGGAGATGGGGAGCCCCTTCATTCTTTCAGCTATTGCTATGAAAAGCTGTGGTGATTTACAGAATGCTTTGGTCCTCTAATAACAGAATGCCAGGGCCCGTCTGACATCCAGGGAGTACAAATATTGTTCTTCCCTATCTGTGTGTGGCTTAGGATAGAAAACTGGCAGAAAAATTGATTGGTTGCAGTGGAATTGAGAAACCACTTTTGGGAGGAACTTTGGACATGGGCTGCACTTTATTTTTGAAGAAGTTTGGATATGGGGGCTGTGAGGTGAGGACTCAGATCTCTGACACTCTCCTGGCTGACATAATGACCATCAAAAAGGCCACCTTCCAACAGCGAGCATGTCATTAGTGGATCAAAGGGCAGGTCTGTTAGTTTTGACAGAACAAGGGTTAGGTCCCAGGGGGGAATTGTTTCCTTTATCTGAGGAAATACCCTCTCCAGGTCTTTGAGAAAATGAATTACCATTTTGTGTGAGAAAACTGACCTACTGTGATGAAAGGCTGAAATGGCTGCCAGCTGAACCTTGACTGAAGAAAAAGCCAGTCCTTACTGCTTCAAAACCAGAAGATATTCCAGAACAAGCTGCAATAAGAACTGCATGGGCAGAACTCCATGATGGAAAAACCAGATGAAGAATCCTTTCCACTTTGCCAGGTACGTTGCCCTAGTAGAGGGTTTTCTACTGCCCAGAAGGATGCTACGAACCTGCTATGAGTAAGCCTGCTCTTCAAGGTTCACCGATGAAAGTTCCAGACCATCAGATGAAGCGAGCTGAGGTTTAGGTGGAGGAGCTGGAGATGGTCCTGTGTGATCAAGTCTGGGTGCAGCGGAAGCTGGATTGGGGCCTCCACTGAAAGGGTACAAGGATGGTGAATGAGTACTGCCTGGGCCACGCCGGAACTATCAGGAAGACCCGTACTCGGTCCTGCTTGATCCTCATCAGAACCTTGTGAATCAACAGAATGGGGGGAAGGCGTAGAACAGGAAAGGTGTCCATAAGAGACCTGGGGCTGTGACCCCTAGGGAGCAGAACTGCTGGCATTTCCTGTTGTAATGGGTGGCAAATAGGTCTACATGGGGAGTCCCCCACTTTTGAAAGATGTCTCTTGCAATATCTGGGTGAAGGGACCACTCGTGGTGACTGGAAAAGGACCTGCTGAGGCAGTCTGCAAGCTGGTTCTGTGCACCCGGTAGGTAAGATGCTTCTAGGCTGACAATGTGAAATGCAGAATTTCCAGATAGACTGCCTCCTGACATGGTGGGTGGGGTGAAGAGAGTGAGCTGCGCCCTGCCTGTTGATGTAATACATGGCTGTTGCATTGTGAGAACTAAGACTGTCTTGTTTGTGATGTGGGCCAAAAACGCCTGACAGGCCAAGCAGTCTGCCCTGAGTTCTCTGATATTGATGTGGAGTGAAAGTTCCTCTCGACACCACAGGGCTTGGGTCTTGAGATATCCCAGGTGGGCTCCCCAACCAGCACCAAGGCATCAGAGACCAGATATGGGGATGGCCAGCACCTAACAAAGGGTACTCCCACATAGACTGTGTGGCAATCCAACCACCATGTCACTGAGTCGAGGACTCAAGATAGAACGGTGAGCATCATGTCCAGATGATGTCTGGAAGGAAAGTAAACCGTGGCCAACCACGCATGGTGAGGTGTGAGCTGCAGCCCCGCATATGATACCACATATGTGCATGATACCATGTGACTGAGGAGGCTCATGCAAACCTGCAACTGTCATGATTAGATGTGTCGGAAGGGAGCTTAACAAAGATGAAATTGCATGGAAGTGGTCCTCCAGAAGCAGGACCATTGACTGCACAGATTCGAGCACTGCCCCGATGAATTCTATTCTCTGCACAGAAATAAGAGTAGACTTCTGGTCATTTATAATAGCCCCAAAGCTTGGAAGTTTGATTGCGTGAGATTGATGTTGGACTCCACCTGCGCTCTGAACGAACCTTTGATCAGCCAATTGTTGAGATATAGGAAAACATAAACTCCCCTTTTTAGAAAGACCAGTACCACTGCCAAACACTTGGTGAAGACCTGCGTGGCAGCTGATAGACCAGAGGTGGGCAAACATTTTCACTAGGAGGGTGGTGAAACACTGGAATGCGTTACCTAGGGAGGTGGTGGAATCTCCTTCCTTACAAGTTTTTAAGATCAGGCTTGACAAAGCCCTGGGTGGGATGATTTAGTTGGGGATTGGTCCTGCTTTGAGCAGGGGGTTGGACTAGATGACCTCCTGACGTCCCTTCCAACCCTGATATTCTACGATTCTATGAAACAATGCCCCGTGGGCCCATCCTGCCCAGCGCCTGAGCTCCTGGCCCAGGAGGCTGTCCCTCCTCCCCCGCAGCCACGCCACTGCACGGCACTATGCTCTGAGCGGCAGGGCTGCAGAGCCCGGCCTGACCCAGGGCTCTGTGCTGCACGGCGTGGCTGCTTGTCCTGGTGCAGCCGTGCTGTCAGTCACCGGTGTGCCAGGCAGTGTGGTAAGGGGGCAGGGAGCAGGGGGTGGGGGTTGGATAGACGGCAGGGGAGTTTGGGGGGTGGTCAGGGGCGTGGATAGGGGTCGCGGTGGTCACAAGGTGGGGAACGGGGGTTGAAGGGGAGCAGGGGTCCCGGGGAAGGCAGTCAGGAAGGAGAGGAGGGGTTGGATGGGGCAGTCAAGGGACGGGGGGGGCAGTCAGGAAGGAGAGGGGGAGTTGAATGGGGTGGTGGTGGGCAGTAAGGGGCGAGGGGTCCAGGGGCAGTCAGGGACAAGGGGTGGTTGGATGGGGCAGGGGTCCCAGGGGGGCAGTCAGGAAGGAGGGGGGGTTGGATGGGATGGCGGGGGGCAATTAGGGGTGGGGAGTCTGGGGGAGGTCAGGGGACCGAGAACGGGGGGGGGGGGGGGATATGGCAGGTGGAGTCCAACATCGGGGGGGCTGTCAGGGGGTGAGAAGCAGGGGGGGGTCGGGGTTGGATAGGGGGCACAGCCTCCCCTAACCGGCCTGTCACACAATTTCAGGAACCTGATGCGGCCCTCAGGCCAAAAAGTTTGCCCGCCCCTGTGATAGACCAAATGGTCATTGGTAATGGGTCTGGTTTACCAAAAATCTTAGAAACCATTTGTGGCCTTGGAAAATTGATATGTGGAAGTTTGTGTCTTCCAGGACGAGGGCAACATACCAATCCCCTGGATCCAGTGACAGGATGATGGAGGCCAAGGAGACCATGTGAAACTTCAACTTCTTGATAAAGCGGTTGAGCCAATGCAGGTCTAGGATTGGTCTGAAACGCCTCTTGGCTTTTGGGACCAGGAAGTAGCGGTAATAGACGCCCTTTCCTCTTAGTTGGTGCAGAACCTCTTCCACAGCCCCCCTCCAAAGGAGGGATTAGACTTCTTGCTCCAATAGTTGCTTGTGAGAAGGATCTCTGAAGAGGGATGGGGAAAGTTGGTGGGAAGGTGGAGCTGACGAAAATTGGAGGGTATGCCCATATTCTACTGTGTTTAGTGGTCTGAGGTAATGTGGTTCCAGGCACTAAGGAAATGGGACAGACGGTTGGAACATACAGGGGTAACTGGATCCTGAAGTGAAGGGATTGGTAAATCGACCTCGAACACCTCATCAAAACGAGTGCTTTGAGGTGCCTGAATGATGAGGGGTAGACTGTGATGGTCCTGTGGAGGAAGATGGCAGAGGGACCTATGCTCAAACCCCTTGTTCTTTCTCCTCTGCTGGTTGTGGTTGGGTGATTGAGAATAATAGCACCCAGACTGTTGGGGGCTATCATGCCTTCTAAACTCTGCAGGCGAATATAGGCCCAGGGATTTCAGAGTTGCCTTAGTCTTTAAGGCCATACAGCTTTGGATTTATTTACTCCGAAAAGAGCAAGGACCTTTAGAATGGAAGTTCCTGGATCATCTGCTGCACCTCCTGAAGAAACCCCGAGGCTTGTAATCACGAGTTTCTGTGCATGATGACAGCCATGACCATTGATCTGGCCATGGAATTGGAGATGTCCAAGGCTGCCTGCAGGATGGCCTGGGCCACTGTCTTCTCCTCCTCCACCAGGGAAAAGAACTGTTGCCTGGCATCCTGGGGAAGGCTGTCTTTAAATTTTCTGCCTTGCTTCTCACACGTTAAAGTCATAGTGACTTAGCAAGGCTTGCTGGTTCGTTATGCGGAACTCCAATCCCCCTGTGGAGTAGGCTTTCCTGACAAACAAGCCCAGCTTTTTGGGGTCCTTCACCTTAGATCATCAAGAAGCTTACAAGAAGTGGAAGATAGGACAAATGACCAGGGAGGAGTATAAAAATATTGCTCAGGCACGCAAGAGTGAAATCAGGAAGGCCAAATCACACCTGGAGTTGCAGCTAGCAAGAGATGTTAAGAGTAACAAGAAGGGTTTCTTCAGGTATGTTAGCAACAAGAAGAGAGTCAAGGAAAGTGTGGGTCCCTTACTCAATGAGGGAGGCAACCTAGTGACAGAGGATGTGGAAAAAGCTAATGTACTCAATGATTTTTTTGCCTCTGTCTTCACGAACAAGGTTAGCTCCCAGACTGCTGCACTGGGCAGCACAGCATGGGGAGGAGGTGAGCAGCCCTCTGTGGAGAAAGAAGTGGTTCGGGACTATTTAGAAAAGCTGGATGTGCACAAGTCCATGGGGCTGGATGCGTTACATATGAGGGTGCTAAAGGAGTTGGTGGATGTGATTGCAGAGCCATTGGCCATTATCTTTGAAAACTCATGGTGATCGGGGAAGGTCCTGGATGACTGGAAAAAGGCTAATGTAGTGCCCATCTTTAAAAAAGGGAAGGAGGAGGATCCGGGGAACTACAGGCCAGTCAGCCTCACCTCAGTCCCTGGAAAAATCATGGAGCACTACCTCAAGGAATTAATTCTGAAGCACTTAGAGGAGAGGAAAGTGATCAGGAACAGTCAGCATGAATTCACCAAGGGAAAGTCATGCCTGACTAATCTAATTGCCTTCTATGACGAGATAACTGGGTCTGTGGATGAGGGGAAAGCAGTGGACATGTTACTCCTTGACTTTAGCAAAGCTTTTGAAACGGTCTCCCACAGTATTCTTGCCAGCAAGTTAAAGAAGTATGGGCTGGATGAATGGACTATAAGGTGGATAGAAAGCTGGCTAGATTGTCGGGTAGTGATCAATGGCTCCACGTCTAGTTGGCAGCTGGTATCAAGCGGAGTGCCCCAAGGGTCGGTCCTTGGGGCCGGTTTTCTTCAATAACTTCATCAATGATTTGGAGGATGGCGTGGATTGCACCCTCAGCA
This sequence comes from Caretta caretta, assembly GCF_965140235.1. Taxonomy (NCBI): domain Eukaryota; kingdom Metazoa; phylum Chordata; order Testudines; family Cheloniidae; genus Caretta; species Caretta caretta. The sequence goes on along the minus strand of NC_134206.1, from coordinate 69,505,033 downwards.
AGTTTGCAGATGACACAAAACTGGGAGGACAGATAGATACACTGGAGGGTAGAGATAGGATACAGCGGGACCTAGACAAATTGGAGGATTGGGCCAAAAGAAATCTGATGAGGTTCAAGAAGGACAAGTGCAGAGTCCTGCACTTAGGACAGAAGAATCCCATGCACCGCTACAGGATAGGGACTGAATGGCTAGGCAGCAGTTCTGCAGAAAAGGACCGAGGAGTTACAGTGGATGAGAAGCTGGATATGAGTCAACAGTGTGCCCTTGTTGCCAAGAAGGTCAATGGCATTTTGGGATGTAAAAGTAGGGGCATTGCCAGCAGATCGAGGGACATGATCGTTCCCCTCTATTCGTCATTGGTGAGGCTTCATCTGGAGTACTGTGTCCAGTTTTGGGCCCCACACTACAAGAAGGATGTGGATAAATTGGAAAATGTCCAGCGGAAGGCAACAAAATTGATTAGGGGACTGGAACACATGACTTATGAGGAGAGGCTGAGGGAACTGGGATTGTTTTGTCTGCGGAAGAGAATGAGGGGGGACTTGATAGCTGCTTTCAGCTATCTGAAAGGGGGTTCCAAAGAGGATGGATCTGACTGTTCTTAGTGGTAGCAGATGACAGAATGAGGAGTAATAGTCTCAAGTTGCAGTTGGGAAGGTTTAGGTTGGATATTAGGAAAAAAATTTTCACTAGGAGGGTGGTGAAGCACTGGAATGGCTTACCTACGGAGGTGGTGGAATCTCCTTCCTTAGAAGTTTTTAAGGTCAGGCTTGACAAATCTCTTGCTGGGATGATTTAGTTGGGGATTGGTCCAGCTTTGAGCAGGGGGCTGGACTAGATGACCTCCTGAGGTCCCTTCCAACCCTGATATTCTATGATTCTAGATGTGTGTCCTGCTTGACCTTGGCAGTCCCTATCCTTGGTGGCTTCCACCACCAGGGATCCTGGGGGAGGGTGCGAGAATAGGAATTCACAGCCCTCAGCAGGCACAAAATATTTTTGCTCCGTCCATTTAGCTGTCAATGGGAAGGAAGGAGGGTTCTGCCAAAGAGCCTTAACAGGCTCCATAATAACCTCATTCAGGGGGAGATCCACTCAAGGCCTACCACTGCCAAGGTGTCCAGGAGGCCATGAGTTCTCTTTCACCACCTCTGCCTGGATGCCCAAATTTGAGACCAAGTCCTGACAAGAGGGGGTAGTGGGTGAGACTGGTAAGACCTCTAATCTCTCCTCTGTGTCAGCCAAGACTTGAGGGATGTGCTCCTGTGGCTCAGTACTGGAGCCCAGGTCTGGTGTCTTGTGGCACAGAACCGGAGGTGCCCTACTCTCCGAGGCCTTGAGTCAGTGCCTTGGCCTGGGAGAAATTCCCAGAGATTCCAAAAACGCCACTGCATGGGTGCCGACCCTCCTTATCGCACTGGCCAAGTGTTCAGAGGTACCACTAAACTAGATGCCCCTGTAGTGTAGGACGGGCATGGTGAGTGGCGTGGATGGCCCTGATGGTGGGAAGAGTAGGACTCCACCTCTGTCCCTGATGAGGAAGACGAGCTGCAAGGAGACCATGGTGGTGCCGACCCTCCCGGTGCTGGTGAGTGGTGTCGTGGGGACACCCGGGATGAGGTGATCAAAGTGGGTTTACTGAGGAAGAGTGGTCTCGGTGCCATTCGGAGGCCGGTGGAGGGCTCTTTGCCCCATGGCAGCGCTGGCATTGTCAAGACCTGGATGTTAGGGGACCCTGGTACTGGCAGTGTGAGCAAGTCCCTAGCTACTGCACATGCCTCTGGGGTAGATGGTACCACGAACTGCCCAGTACACTGTCTGCTGGAGGATGGTGCGTTCCTTGCTGAGGGAAGCAGGATCGGCATGTGTGCCAGGGCCACTGGTGGGGTCTGTAGTGGTACTGGGGAGGGAGAGCAGCCCGACATGGGTCTCACACTGTCCCGATCCCCTTGCTTGCTCCCTTTTGGTACCAGGGAGTGATTTTTGTTTCGGTGCTTGCAATGCCTCCCTAGGCACTGGCAAGAAGGAATAGTGCTGAGAGTCCCTACTGGCGGGCTGCATGCTCTGTACCGAAGTGGAGATGCTCTGTGCCAAGTCTGATTGTGACTCTGATGCTGGTCTCAGTGATGCCTCCATCAGGGCCTTCAGCTTCACTGCCTGGTCTTTCTGGGTGCAGAGCTTGAACTCACTGCAGATCTGACAGCGAGCCTTCCTGTGAGCTTCCTGTAAGAAGTTGAGGCAACTAGCATGCTGGTCGCTCAATGGCATCGACTTGCCACAGGAAAAGGAGGGCTTAAAGTCTGGTGACCGAGGCATACCCCAGTAGTGGGGAATAGATAAGCCTCTCCAACAAGTGTAGAGGTGTCCAAGAACTCTACCTACTTAACTTACTAAAACTACTTTCAAACTAACTACTAAAAACTACATACAGAACAAATGAGAGGAAACCACCGGAAAAGATTGCTGAAACAATGAGGGATGGTCCAGCAACTGTCATGGGTGGTAAGAAGGAACTGAAGGGTGCAGGCTCAGCAGGACACTTTATTCCAGTGCTATGAGTGTGCGGCACCAGGAAGCACTAGAACCGACCCAACAGATACCACTAAAGGAAAAAATTCTGCCAATTGTGCATGAGGCGTGCACATACTTACATTGGAATGAACATGTGGAAGCACTCCAAGAACAACTACTATAATAACTATTTGGGATCAGTGTAGGAGAGGGAGGGTGGAGCATATTAGCCTTCTTTAGCTATTTGCAATAGTTCATTTCTTTGAAAAAATGTCAAAATTAATCATACAGTATTTGCACTAGCATTACGTGAATTTCCTACACTACATCAATACTTAGCTCCTTAGCAAAGTGCTCTCCATCTCTAAATGCCTATCTTAAGGGCTTGAAGTGTTGCATGGAGTATCATGCGTGAAGTACTACCATCTAATCATACCCTGAAAGGAGGCAGTTTTTTGCCAAGGAGAAAGAATGCCACAAACTCATAGGGTAGAGGAAGGGAAGAAACTAAATTAAACCTCAATCCTTGAAAGGTCTTGAATAAAAGGCAAAAGGCTTATAAAAATTAAACAAGGTAGTGTTTAACAGCCTTAAGTGGTATTGCAATTTCAAGTAGCCTTAAACCATAAGGGAAATCGAAATTTCACATGAAGGAATATATTAACAAAACACTCACTTGTATCCATTAATCTAAGAGGAGAGGTTAAACCTATCTGTCCACCTCAGCACTGTAATAGTCTTCAAAATACAAATAATATTATAAAGGAAAAGATAGCACAGGAGTGTATGTCTATGCTACATAGTTGCTAATCTGGATCATTACGATTAAGTTGTAGATGTATGGAAATATATTTGATTTTTAAAAATAACTAAAAAGACACCTATCCAAGGCTATAGGCACCGTAACACACAATTAAAAACACAATTTAAATTTCAACAGGATTAAAATCATCAGTTCTGCAGATCAACTAGACTGTCACCTACCATACATTTTTTCTCTCTCTATAATCTAAGAGACATACCTTCAGTCTTCTTCTAAAGCCCTATCAATCAGATGTTTTTTGCAGAGCACTGAAAGATGATGATATATCATTTCATTTTACTCAAAAGCTAAGTTTAGAAGATCATTTAATTAAGAATTATGGGATTGTACAATAGTCACTTTGGGAAAAACATTATATTACACAGTGATGAGAATGTAATTTGAGTTTGGGATTAGAAAGAATATAAAACCATAACCAAAATAACTGTATTCCTATATGTTTGTTTTTCTTGCAAGACAAATTAAAAGGATAGGACGGGGAAAGGGAGGGCAATAGTGAAAACTAACACTATTATAACTGTACATTGCAAAACATTTGTAATTCATTTCAAATTAGAAGATTAATTTGCATAAAAGACAAATTATGCAGAAAGTAAAATATCTGTAATTATACTAAAAAATTCAGCCTGATTTGTATGATTAACCCGAGTTTGAATACCCTCCCATAAATCACATAAATTACCTTTCAAAATTTAACAAACTTCACACAAAGAAATCCATGAGAGACCACATGAAAAGTCAAGTGTAACAGCATGTTAATGAAATAACTTCATGGTAGTCTTAATTCCTGACTAGCACATGACTTCCATAAAAAGGAAGATGTTCACGTCTCTGCCCTGGCACACATCTATACCTCTGATTGACAGATTGACAGAGCCAGAAGAGTACCCAGAAGTCACCTACTACAGGACAGGCCCAACAAAGAAAATAACAGAATGCCACTAGCCATCACCTTCAGCCCCCAACTAAACCTCTCCAACGCATCATCAAGGATCTACAACCTATCCTAAAGGATGACCCATCACTCTCACAGATCTTGGGAGACAGGCCACTCCTTGCTTACAGACAGCCCCCCAACCTGAAGCAAATACTCACCAGCAACCACACACCGCACAACAGAACCACTAACCTAGGAACCTATCCTTGCAACAAAGCCCATTGCCAACTGTGTCCACATATCTATTCAGGGGACACCATCATAGGGCCTAATCACATCAGCCACACTATCAGAGGCTCGTTCACCTACATATCTACCAATGTGATATATGCCATCATGTGCCAGCAATGCCCCTCTGCCATGTACATTGGTCAAACTGGACAGTCTCTACGTAAAAGAATAAATGGACACAAATCAGACATCAAGAATTATAACATTCAAAAACCAGTTGGAGAACACTTCAATCTCTCTGATCACTCGATTACAGACCTAAAAGTCGCAATATTACAACAAAAAAACTTCAAAAACAGACTCCAATGAGAGACTGCTGAATTGGAATTAATTTGCAAACTGGATACAATTAACTTAGGCTTGAATATGGACTGGGAGTGGATGAGTCATTACACAAAGTAAAACTATTTCTCCATGTTTATCTCCCCGTCCCTCCCGTTCCTCAGACGTTCTTGTCAACTGCTGGAAATGGCCCACCTCGATTATCACTACAAATGTCCCGTCCCCGCCCACCTCCGCTCTCCTGCTGGTAATAGCTCACCTTAAGTGATCACTCTGGTTACGGTGTGTATGGTAACACCCATTGTTTCATGTTCTCTATGTATATAAATCTCCCCACTGTATTTTCCACTGAATGCATCGGATGAAGTGAGCTGTAGCTCACAAAAGCTTATGCTCAAATAAATTTGTTACTCTCTAAGGTGCCACAAGTCCTCCTTTTCTTTTTATCTATACTTCTGTGTTACCTTATATTACCCTGCCTGTTTCACATAGCCCATTACATTTGCAATGTATCCAGTGTAACAGTAAGAATTTCTTTATTGTGCAGAACATTGTAAACCTTCTCCTGTAATTATTTCAGTATAGTGGCTTCAGTCATTAAACTCTGGATTCTTGTTCTCATAAACAAAACCAGTATACACTTATATAATTAGACACTTCAGTTCCCTAATGACAATGTTTAGTTAGAAAGTCAAAGAGGATCCTAAAAGGTTTTACCTACCTGTTTACCTTGGGTACAATATCTGTAGCACATTTATTTCTGCCTTTGTATTTAGAGTACTGAAGTTTGACTTGGAAATCCTAGACAAATTAAGGGCTTGACTACACTTATGAGTTACAGTGCAATAAAGGAGCCCCGGGCGCATTAGCTCACTACCAGTCCACACTGGCAAGGCACGTAGAGCGCTCTGACTCTGCAGCTACAGTGCTGCTGGTACTCCACCTCGGTGAATGGAATAATGTTTGCGGCGCCAGTGTGAACGAGGTGTTGCTTTACTGCACTCTGATCAGCCTCCGGAAATGTCCCTAAATTCCCTTAAGTCAAGTGGCCACTCTTGTCATTGTTTGGAATCGGCTGAAGGAATGCAGAAATGCCCTTTGAAAGCTCTGTTTCTGACAGCCGGCTGCTTATCTGCTCCGAGACAAGGCAACCATTAGTGTGGAATGCTGTGTGTGTGAGGTCTGCTGCTGTCTGAACTTACAAGACAGCATGCTGACATGCTCTCAGCCCCCCAAAACCCCACTCTCTCCCCCCACACATACACACAACACACTCCCTGTCACACTCCACCCCACCCCTCCATTTGGGAAGCATGTTGCAGCCACTTGCATGCTGGGATAGCTGCCCATAATGCACCACTCCCAATGCCGCTGCAAGTGCCACAAATGTCAACACAAATGTGTGGACAGACTGGAGCACTTTCCCTACTGTGCTCTCCGAAGGCTGGTTTAACTCAAAGCGCTCTACATCTGCCAGTGTAGCCATGCCCTGAGATTGATCAGGTGAATCCCCCCTCTACCCTTCCTGGCCAAATACATTATGAAAACAAGGAATTGGGAAACCTTCTCTTTGGGGAGACCACACAGGTTCCTTCCAACTCCATTTTAAAGGACTCTGAGCTGCTTAAAATTCCTTCCAGGCCAAGACCAAGTGTTTCTAACAGGTCCAGGCTTTCCTTTTCTTCCTGACATCTTTTGTACAAAATGGCAGCTTCCATGCATTAATAGGATAGATTCTAATCAGCTCACTGGATACAAATCCCATAATCCACCCATCATCACCAGGCAATTATCTAAGAGGTCAGTATTGAAAGACTAGGAAAGGTTTAGCTGTGAAAGAAAGAAAGAAAGAAAGACAGAAAGACAAAATTTTAAGATCCTTTGTAAGGTTTTACATTATGCTTTAGGGTTTGTTATGTTTTAAGAAGTTTAAAGAAATTTTCTGGGTATTCTACAGACATGTTTTCCTGCCACTCTTTATGTGAGTTCTTCCCATGATGTACTGAAGCTTAGCTTGAGCTCTTTGAGATACTTTTTTCCAAAGCTAAGTGATGAAATGAGGACTTGATTTCACCCCTTTGAGCTGTCTTAGGAAGGAACAGGAGTTCTTCAGATTCTGCCTGAAATTCTCAAGGGTCCTTTTCCTGCCCGCTTAAAACATAACATTTTGCATAGCCAGCCACTAGTATTCCTTCTATGATCTATTTGGTTATATAGTTAGGTAATCTTCATATTTTATATGGAGAGATAGATTGAAAATCTAGTTTGCCTAAAGTGGACATATTAATAAATATAAATAATATACAGGAACTTGATTTATTTAGGTGCACAGAATGGCATCAAGATGGTTGGCTTTATGCATATACATTTCTTTGCATCCCAGAAAGGTTGCAATTTATTTTTCCAGTTATAATTTTAAAAACATAGTAGTCTTGCACCTGGCCTGGGAGATGTGATTGCTTTTATACATGGAAGCAGACTTGATTAAAGAGCCTTTTCATGGGAAGGTCCTATATTAAGGTCGCTAGGTATACAGGCATGGGGAAACTGCAGTAAGGAGTTTTAAGGTGACTATACTCAACTGGAGTGAAATACTGGCCCCAGTGGCAAAACAACCATTGAATCAAGGCTGTCGATTAATTGCAGTTAACTCAAGTGATTAACGAAAAAAAATGAATTGCGATTACTCACAGTTTTAATCACACTGTTAAACAATAGAATACCAATAAAAATTTATTAAATATTTTGGTTGTTTTTCTACATTTTCAAATATATCCATTTAAATTACAACACAGAATATGAAGTGTACAGTGCTCACTTTATATTATTTTTATTACAAATATTTGTACTGTAAAAATGATAAACAAAAGAAATCATATTTTTCAATTCACCTCATACAAGGAACTGAAATGCAATTTCTTTATTGTGAAAGTGCAACTTACAAATATAGATTTTTTTTTTGTTACATAACTGCCCTCAAAAACAAAACCATGTAAAACTTTGGAGCCTACAAGTCCACTCAGTCCTACTTCTTATTCAACCAATCGCTAAGGCAAACACGTTTGTTTACATTTACGGGACATAATGCCGTCCGCTTCTTATTTACAATGTCACCTGAAAGCGAGAACAGGCATTCGCATGGCACTTTTATAGCCGGCATTACAAGGTATTTACGTGTCAGACATGCTAAACATTCATATGCCCCTTCATGCTTTGGCTACCATTCCAGAAGACATGCTTTCACGCTGATGACGCTCGTTAAAAAAATAATGCATGAATTACATTTTGACTGAACTCCTTGGGGAGAGAATAGTATGTCTCCTGCTCTGTTTCACCTGCATTCTGCCATGTATTTCATATTATAGCAGTCTCATATGTTGACCCAGCACATGTTGTTCATTTAAGAACACTTTCACTGCAGATTTGACAAAACGCAAAGATGTTAGATTTCTAAAGACAGCTATAGCACTTGACTCAAGGTTTAAGAATCTGAAGTGCCTTCCAAAATCTGAGAGGGATGAGGTGTGGAGCATGCTTTCAGAAGTCTTAAAAGAGCAACACTCTGATGTGCAAACTATAGAACCTGAACTACCACAAAAGAAAATCAACCTTCTGCTAGTGGTATCTGACTCCGATGGTGAAAGCGAACATGCGTCAGTCTGCACTGTTTTGAATAGTTATCGAGCAGAACCAGTCATCAGCATGGATGCATGTCCTCTGGAATGGTGGTTGAAAATGAAGGGAGATATGAATCTTTATTGCATCTGGAACATAAATATCTTGCGACGCCAGCTAAAACAGTGCCATGAGAACATCTACTCTCACGTTCTGGTGACATTGAAACAAGAAGTGGGCAGCATTATTTCCTGCAAATGTAAACAAACTTGTTCAAGTGATTGGCTGCACAAGAAGTAGGACTGAGTGGACTTGTAGGCTCAGGTTTTAGATTGTTTTATGTTTGAATGCAGGTTTTTTTTGGTACAGAATTCTACATTTTTAAGTTCAACTTTCATGATAGAGAGATTGTATTAAAATACTTATACAGGGTGAACTGAAAAATATGATTTCTTTTGTTTTTTTACCACACAAATATTTGTAACAAACAATAAATATAAAGTGAGCACTGTACACTTTGCGTTCTGTGTTGTAATTGAAATCAATATATTTTAAAATGTAGAAAACATCCAAAAAATTTTAAATGGTATTCTACTATTTTTTAATTGCACAATCAATCACAAATAATTTTTTAATTGCTTGACAGCCCTAATTATTACATATCAGTATTCACAGATTCTGACACATTATCATCATCTGCAAGTATCTAAAAAGTGTGAACCCCAAAGAAGGTGATAACTTGTTTTGGCTGATTTATAGGAGAATATCATGGTAGTAGTGGCCTAAAGTGATCAAAGGAAAATATAGGCTGGATATAATGAAATACTTCCTAATAGTGACATCTATCCAAGCCTGTAAAATGGCCTGCCAGTGATAGCACTGGGAAAACTGTAGCACTCAAGATTTAGCACTTAACATCATAATGTAGGAAAAATTCTGCTTTGATAAGGACATGGATTACTAGACTCCCTCTAAATTCCAGTCTCTCATTCTAAAAAACAACAACAAAAACAATAAATAAGACATTTTCCTTTTCCATGGATTTAAACTTGTACTTCTATTAGTGATTTAGGGATTTTTACAAAAATATATATTGCAACAGAAGAGTATTCCACCTCAATGAATAATAAGCCATTTTCCTCTTTTTTCTGGTGGTCCAAATCTGTCATCTTTAAACTTGCTGAGTAACATTTGAATGTGTGAACACTCCCACTGTTTTCTACGTGATTACTCATGGAGTAAGCTACTACTACTCAGCATAAGTAAATGTGAGAATTAGATTTTAAACAAGTAAGTACCTTAAACAGATTATTTCATTTATGGACCTCGTTACTATCAGATGTACTCATAATTATTTTTTCTAAGATATATAATACATACACACACAGAATATATCTGTAGCTAGACTTACACAGTGTATAAATCTATCTATAGCTAGACAGCAAAATTGGCAAATCTGATTAATCTCACTCCAATTTTGAATCTTGAATCGTATGCTGAACCTTTTCAGCTTTAGCATCATCCTAACTGTAATAAAATCATTTGATTTACACAGTATTCTAAATGTAGTCTTACTAATATGGGATAATGGTGACAAACGGCACAGTTACAGGTATTATGAGAATTACAGTGAGATTTACTGCAAAATATTTTATTTAATGGGATAAAATAGAATTAGCATATGATATTATAAGATTTACTGAGAAATCTCTTGAGACGTTGAATAGTAACTATGTAATTATTGTGTCAGCACAGTATATACAGCCAGAATAATTCCTGTCCATTTATGCTCCATATCTACACATGATCCTGAAACAATCTTTATCTCTTATGCTGCTGCTCAACATTATGTAAATATTTTAATGTACTATCTAGCTATCACCCTATCTCCAATATCCATTCTCTGCAGTGTACCATGTCTTTTACGTAGGCTAGGAGTTTGGTTCCCTGCTTCGCTGCTGTTTGAACATGGAAATTCATGAGCTACTGCAAGTCCATAAAACCACACTCCAAATTCATTTAATCCTTTACAAATCTTTATTCCTTTTTTAATCCACTGCTTTTGTGTTGCGTTTCAGCAACAAATGTTTACATTTTCATAAAGAATGCCTTAACAGAATTTCTGTCTGAAAGTAAATAAGTGATTCTAATACAGAAACTTCAGTAGGGCACTGCAATGTACCTTAAGCAGTTTTATTTTCCCCTGAAACTTTCCTATTTCCTTCCCTAAGCAAATTTCAACTTTTTGATTTCAACATTCCATTTTTTTGACCAAACTGTATCTCATTCATTACAAAGTATTAAATGCTTAGAAGAAATCGACATATATTATGCCTCCTATTTCTCCTTTTAGTAATGATTTCACAGACACTTTTTTACAAATGAAATTATAAGTCTACACTTCCTTGAACAATCCTTTGTTCCTTCCTTAAATATAGCAACTAAATTATTCGTACAAGACCTTTTCTACTACTTGCATCCCTAGTAAGCTGTCAGAAGTTGTCAAATTATTTTACATTTTCCTTGCTGGATCCTATGAAAGTCTATGATGTATTTCCATTGGGCATGGCATGCTGTCAAGTTTTTAACAGTCCTCATTGCTTTATTAGTCCCAGTATTTCCCAATAACCAAAATAAATGCTCTTTACATACTAAATTGGGATTCTAAATTGACAATGATTTATTTAGTAAGACTGAAAATATTGGAAACACAGACGTCTACAGATTTGAAAGCATTTACAGAGCAAGTAGAGCACCAATGGGAAAATGATTACACTGTGTCACAGATATCAAAAGTCTTAAAGACAGCTGCCCTTTTAAAAACATTCTGTTAGATTAGTATTAGTATTTGTCCTAGCCCTTTTCTGGGAAAAATAGCTATCTAATATCCAAATGACAGGAAACGAATAATTCCTTATGAAAATCAAGGAAAGATCAGGGCACGGACGAGAGGACAGATGACCCGTAGTAGACTTGAATTTAATAGAAGGTACACAACAACAACAGATGTAGCATCGAGTATCAGCATTTCTTGACATTTCACTGGTTTGCTCCAGTTTTGAAGACAGGTCATTCATTTATTTCCTGAATACCAGACATCCCAGCAGATCTTACAATTACGTTCCTTTAAAATTAGGATCACATAAACCTGGGGTCCAATTCTCCCAGAGTAACTCCACTAGAATTGCTATTCTCCTGCGGCGGGAGATAGGTCCACAGGATGACAACACAGGCCTTTCACATTTGAAACTATAATTATTGCCAGTGGCACATAAAAGACAGTAAAAATCTTATTGTGATCTATGCAAACATTTCCAGATGCAAGGTGTCATAATATTCTCAAAGACAGAAAATCATTATTTTTGAGAGTCCTTCTGAGATAGTATTTTAGCTCCCTCATAACACATTATGAAACCACTGGGTTACCTTGACATCTTGGTTAGCAGAACTGCTAATCAAGCATCTTGGTTTTGCTATCACAAAAATGAAGAGGTTCTTTATACTAAGCATTAAGAACGTGATCCAGTGGTAAATACCAGGCTGTAAATATTAGTTAGCAGTTAAAGACAAACTGATGCACTAAGGTATCTTACAGAAAAACCTTTCATTAATTAAGGCAGGACAGTAGAAATTTTAACAAACCACCAGGAAAAGAATCACTGATTAGAAACTGAGAATGCATATTGTAGGTGTGTCAAAATATATACAACCCTTTACTTCCTGTGGAAAAATCCCAGAGAATTCTGTTTGGGTTCTTAAATCACATGTGAAAAGACAAGCAATCCAGCAAGTGGAAATAAAGATGAGTTACAGAAGACTATCCCAATAATTGGCTCAGTATTAGAAAAAATAAGTCTAAATTTTTAAATGATTGAGGTAAAAAAAAGATTTAAAAAAATTAAAATCTCTACAAAGATAATAAAGAATGATGATGTGTTAATTTGGTGCCATGTGGAATATATGCTTTAGGCAATTTCAGGGCTCTGCTTTTTTGAATTGAGTACACACTTAACAGAGATAATATGCTTTGCTTTTAGAGTAAGAAAAAAATTTGCTATACTGCTGGACAACTGAGAAAACAATCTAGTGAGAATGACATCATGCATCCCGGCTTTTGGCAGTGGACAGAAAATTCGAAGGATTACAAGGAAGCCTCCAAAAGATAAAGCGAGAAAAACCACTTGGCTGCCAGGGTAAAAAACCACCATAAAAAATGATCATATATTTTTGAAAGTTACAATTTTTAAGTTAGAAAGAATTATATATGCACACGCATGATCCCAAATTTGGTAAGGAAATCCCTCAATCTGAGTTGCAGGCTGGAGTTTGGGCACATAGTATATGGCTAGTGAATAAACAAGCTCCAACTCTCATATGACTTGGGGTATTTGCATAATTTCAAATATGTGCACGATACTGAAGATTTAAGACAGAGTGAAGGAAAGAATGTGACAAAGCTAGTTAACATCTAGCTCTTAAAATGATAAATGAGGGAATTATTGCAAAAACAATTAAATGTTACAAATGCATACCACTATTTGTATGGGAGTCCAAGAAATTTAAAAACTGAGAAAAAAGTTCAACTGTCCATACAATAACTGAAAATTGAAGATTTTGTGAATAATTGTACGTGTTGGCTTGCAAGGCAGTATCTCAACATTATGTGCAGACTTCAAAATTATAAATACATTTACATTTTAAAAGAAAATACATGCAAAAATTCCACCTTTACTTATGTGCTAAAATCAGAGTTCAGGATTCTGGGTCCACCTGCAAGAGCTGATGGTATCACGTGCACCTAAGGAGTGCAAGGATGTTCTCCTTTCAGGTGTTAGCAATGTCATCAGCTGCTGCAGGAAGAACAGAACAATGAGTCCGATTGTGGCAATTTTTAAGTCAACACGTAATCTGACATACATCTAACTAAAAGCTTTTCAGTTCACATAAGAAGCAAAACACTGCACAATAAAACCCAAATAAACAAGATTTACTCACGTTTGCAGTACTTCCTTTCCCTCCTTGATGAAGCTCGCCCAATGACATGGCATTAGATAGTCCTTTTCGGGTCAAGACATCAAGCTTTGGTCCGCAGTTCCCTCCTTTAATTGGGCTGAAACTTATGCTATAAGGCCAGAGTGATTCTCTCACTGAGGGCTCAACTTCACTCATCTCCTAGAACAGTGATGATGAACCTCTATGGCATTTGATGCCATTTCTGTTGGCTGTGCCACAAATGGAGTTCTGAGCCTTGGTAGAAGTGATGATCAGCAGTGGAGATCGCTGACGTAATCCAGTTGATGTCAGATGTCAAGAGAGGCAGGGCCAGAATGAGACAGATAACAGTAGACTGAAAGGAAAGGAAGGGAAAGACCAGGAAGAAATAACTGAAAGGGGAAAAATTTCAAGGAGAGGAATAGATTAGGTGAGAAAGGTAGAATAGGGAAGAAGAGTGAAAGCTAGAAAGGGGAAAGATTTAACACAACTGAAGCCCTTCTAAAGTCTGCATCCAATAACTAGAAAAATTTCACTTGTGGCCCTCTGATTCAAGAAGGTTCACCATCACTGTCATAGAGAGAAAAAGGAAAGGAGGTGTGCACTGAGGGAGCTCCATCAACAAAGGAACAGACACTGCTGCAACAGCTACACACTCATGTTTTTGTTTCCTCCTCAGTTCCATTTTGCCCACAATGGAAGATCTTTAAGAACAGAAATAAGGTGAAAAAGGGTAGGATAAGTAAAGAACAGAACTACCAGGACATCAGAGAAAAAAAAGATGAGCTCAGGTAAACTATGTTGTAAGTACAGCAGGATGCCCATGAAATAACTTCACAAACTTTTTTGATTAACCTGTTCCAGTACAAGAATTATTAATTATTATTATTATTACTATCTCTAGCGAAATGAGTTAATAGTATATGATATCAAAGGCTTACAATAAGTTGACAGGAAAATTACTTCCAATAATTAACAGGCCAGATTCTAGAATATGATTCAACCCTGTTGTTCTGCTCAGAACCACTTGGAATTCCATGGTAGATGGTATCTTACTGCTGGCATAAAGCCTGCTCCAGTCACTCCTATCCCAGTATAAAGGACATAATAGAACAAAAGTCTGTGATTGCTAGATCTAGCTTTATGGGTGTAAGGTTCAGTAGGGCTAGCATAGACTGGCCCACAGGGTCAGGGAGCTGTAACTGGCTCCATGATGCTCCTATGCAGGGGAGAATCTGTTAGAATATTTCTGGCTACTGTACTGTCAAAGCAATGCCTGGCATTTTGCTGAATGCTAATATGCCTCAGTTTACAAGAATTTACCCACAGTGTTATTTAGAAAATAATCTATATCACTTCTTAAAACATTTTACAACTAACAGAGAAATGTATTGCTCTCTTGATAACCAGTTGCTATTGTTTAACTGGATTCTTATTTATGGTACTTGAGTAGAGCTCATAAACACATTTTGAAAATGACACTCAAATCCATAGTTTTAGAAGTGAAGGAGCTGTTAGTCTTAAAAGTCCTTTGACATCCCCCCCACAAAAAGATTGAAGTATTCACTCTAACTCAATTCTGGCAGATTCAGCAGTTATAAATACTGTAATTATATGCATGAGTTTTCAGAGCCCAAGAGTTTAATTTGAATACTGAATTAAGATTTCAGAAAGATGCAAGTTTAGTTTTTCTGCATATGTGTTTAAAAAATAGTGTAGCTGTGTGACTAATATCTTTGTTTTTTCAATGGCTGTGCATTTAAATTATGTTAAAGCCCTGATTTCTTGGTTAAGAGTTTTTTTTATATAAACCAAAAGAAATAAAATGAACACTAATTCTGAAAACCCTAATGGAGTTGCAGTCAGGTGTACCTTTGACAGGATGTAATTTCTGTGAAAAGAGATATGCCAGATAATCTACAGTTGTGGATTATGTGCAGCTATACTGGTTAAAACACTTTTCTAACCTACGAGGTAAATCATCTCTATGAAACTTTTATCTCCTTTCTTACAGACTATGCAATTCGAAAAAAGAAGAGATGTAGGATTTTTTTCCACATTATTTCTTTCATACACTGGTGGCTATGATCCTGAAATTTGGAGAAAGGGGAAATGTATTCATATTTTTCATCTATCCATATTCTGAGAGCACGGGGTTGTCATTTTTACTAGCATGTACCAAGCATACTTTCACAGGGCCCAAAACAAGATGCTGATTTCCATGAGAGTTAAGATAGCTCAGTACACCTCACAAGAGAGATTTAGTACTTTACAGGATTGGACCCCTAGTCAGAAGGAGACCAATAAATTACTTCCAGTTAGACTTCAATTAGTCTGTGCCTAAATCTGGTTTTCAAGATTGTAGGTCACATTACTTCAAAGATAGCCAATATGTTGTCATGGCATACATGTCATGGTTTCCAAGAAGCTGATTCTTGAGACAAGGTGTTTGCAGCAAGTTGTAAATGGATCCAATACCACTGAGTACTTCACATCCAGAAGACATTTCTTGCAGTTTGTATTCTGTAACTTCGACTTAGAAATTAAAATACCCATACTCTGAATGTGTTTGAAACTACTCTTGAAGTATGGCACTGGGACTGCTGGCAGCTACATATGTAAATAATCACTATATCCAGAATTGAGGAACACAAGAATTAAGTTTCCCACTGTCTGTTCATATGGTAAGCTGCTGGTATGCTGTTCACTCCTATTTTGACTGTGTGCTATTCTGAATATTAAAAATAGCATTTTAGTATACTTTGCTATTACTTTTAGTGCATATACATGAGAAAGATGGAGATACTAGAACCAGATGTTGTCATCAGTCTTTAAAGTAGATATCAGAGGCCATTAATGACATAATGGCACAGGGAAATGTAGTATGAACTGTGAACTAACAACTTGGATAAAATAATACCTAGCTCTTCTATAGCACTTTTCTCATCAATAGATCTCAAGGGCTTTACAAAGAGATGGCGAAACTGAAACACAGGGACAAGTGATTTGTCCAAGGCTACCCAGCAAACCAGTGGCTTAGCCAGGAATAGAACCCTGATCTCTTGAGTCCCAGTGCATGGCTCTATCCACTATACTACATTGCCAAGTTTTACTTACTTTCCATATCTCCCAGGTGGAGTGTAAGTATCCAATATCCCACTGAGTAAGATATGGATTCTCAAAGAGGACTCAAAGATATGGTTCCAGGGTAAGTATTATATCCTGTTACTCATTAAAGTTGGGATATGTGTAAAATTAAAAAAACCTTCAGTTTCTCCAAAGGTTTACATGTTATAGTAGTTGGTTATATTGAGAAGACATTTGTATGAAGTACTCCAATCACCAAATTACTCAGGTCCTCTATGACAAAAACGGTTGTATATCTAGGGCCTTGTCTACACAACTGCTTAAGTCGACGTCAGTTACGTCGCTCAGGGGTGTAAAACAATCAATTAGCTGAGCAACGAAACTTCATTGATTTAATGCGGCGTCTACACCATGCTACGTTGGTGGGAGATGCTCTCCCGTTTACATAGCTTCTGCCTCTCGTTGAGGTGGATTAATTATGTCAATGGGAAAGTGCTCTTTCAATAGATTTATCACGTCTTCACCAAACCCGCTAAATCGATGTCGCTGCATCAATTGCAGTGGTGCCGATTTAGCACAGTAGTGAAGACAAGCCCTTAGATGTGCCATAACAGTAGTGAGGTATTTTAACCAGAAGGGTAATATTTTGACTTTTACAGTCTGATCGGGATTGCATTTAACTCAGTGGTTCTTCTTAAAATTTATTTTGTCTGAATTACCTATGCAAATTCCCCAAAGAGATAAGGAAATAAATATCTGTCAAATTGCAAATTGGCTTAAATCAACTTCTTCAACAATGAACAGAGTTATTTTTTCTATTTCATTTCTTAGTTGTCTTAGATCTAGCCGTATTTGTACACCAACTAGCACAATGGTGTACTGGTTCATGACCAGGGAAACAGGCTCTCTGGTAATACATAATAATAATAGTACACATAATATAAAATGCATCAATGGAGATTATCTAAGAATTGAAGTACAAGACTTCAGTCTACAGAAGTGTCAATATGGCTCTTTTTAAGACCTACCGTTTCACTTATAGAGTTTGCCATTAAAAAAGCCAACATTTGCCAACAGTAACTCCACAAGTGTATCTAAGATACCAAAAGCTAAATCTTATTTCTTAATATTAGGAAATACTGTGATATCTCCAATGCCAAAATATGATAACTACTGTCAATGGTTAACATTTTGGTAAAAAAAAAAGAAAATTAAATTATAACACTATTCAAATAAAACCCAGTATAAAGATAAAGGAAGATTTTCCCCCTAATTCCACTTATTGAAATGCTTCAGAACTTCTCATATTAAACTATGTTTTGATTAACTTTATTAACTTTAGTGCTGGCTACAAGGGAAAAGACACTAAGTTAGTTTGTGTAAGACCTAATTGGGTCTCAAAACTATGACACAAAAATATAGTTGTGCTAAATATTTTGGCAACTGAAATGCCAAAAACATTTTTTGGTTGTTTGTTCCACAGAGGATAACTAATGACATAATCTGACCTGAATTTTACAATTCTGTCCGCATTGGCTCACTGGTGCCTCGAAGCTTGAGGCTAAAAACGAAAACTGGCCTCTCCCACCTCAGCTCCCTTGTAAATGTCACTTGTCTCTCATCAACAGAAATCAGTCCAATAAAAGATATTACCTCACCCACCGTGTCTCTCTAATATCCTGGGACTGACATAACACTGCATACGTGGGAAGAACACACATGCAAAATTAGCCATATGTATTCATCTCATTATGCAACACAACAGATCAAAGCTAGAAGAGGAATTTAATGAAGTTGTTAGCTGTTCCCTAAATTTGCCTAACAGCCAAGCTTAAATATGGCAATTTTTATAGTGTAGATATTATTTTTATATAAGCCTCATACAGATAAATACCTCTCCAATTCAAGTTTTACATCTTCACAAGACATAAAAGCAGATTAATTTGTAGGAAATGTTATAGATCTCATGAGTTTCCTGAGCAGCACTGATTGTCAAACTATCACTATTCTCCTATAGTTGTAAACAGAAATGTCCAAACTCAGAAGCCTACCACCAGTTAACTCTCTAAACTGTAAAAGCCTTTCTTGGGACATGAAATAAACTATCAATTGAATTGGCATTGTGAACATAGAGGGAGACCCTCAGTACCATTCTTGCCAGTATTAGAACAACTGTCTGATAACTCAACCTGAGAACAAAAAATGGTTTGCTTGAACAACAGAAGCAGGAAACACAGTACTCTTAGCAAGTTTTTACTAATTGTCTTCGTATTTCTGCTATATTTTGCAGGTCTCAATGGGGAAAAAAAATATTCCCTATGATTTACCACTACCAAGGCAGGGAGCCATTTCACAGTCAATTGAAGTTAATTTTTTAAGAAGTATTTCCTCAAGTGGAGAACATTTCTTGGCAGAGGGAATCTGATAATGCCTACAGAATGCCTACTAATGAAGAAAACCCAAATTATCAGGGCATTCGGTGTGACCATCCAAGGATGAGACACTAAACCTTCACCATGAGTTCTGTATCAACTGAATATGTACTGTGTGTTGTAGAAAAGAATAGAAAATGGCATACAATTATTTACTAATTATTTACTAAGAATACGGTTTGTCATAATTTCTTCTCTACCACTCAACATGTACATCTCCTCTTACCAGAGAGCAAAAAACAGTCAATCAAGGCAGGGATGATTCTTCGAGTCCTCTCACTTCCTTCTTTGTTCATAAAATTCCTGAGCTAATCCTTTAAGGGCAGCCAGTCAGACTCCCAAAATTAATGGGGGAAAAGAGGTTGGGAAGCAAAACAGAGAAAAGAGATTGGCAGCCAGACTCCCAAAATTAATGGGGGAAAAGAGGTTGTGAAGCAAAATAGAGAAAAGAGATTGCTTCAACAATTACCAGTCAGTAATTTTTTGTCAACCATTGTCTCTTCCCCCATCATACACTTCCAGATAGAGAGCAGATGTAGTGAAACAGTACCTACCCAAGAGGTGTGTCTATCTCTTTTCGTAATCGGCACATGTACTGACCAAATTAACTTCTGCACAGAGAATGCTTTCTCTATAAGAAATTAGATATTTCAACATCTTATTGGACTAAGGGAGCTAAACACGAGAGTTTATAAAGTCCCATAAAAAGAGAAACTAAAGGTGTCCTTTCAGATGATAAAAGGATTGTAAGATAGAAGTCAGAACAGCGTAGTCACATTATGCTCTGAGAGGCCTGGAAGCCACATTTTTTGAGGAAATGGGAGGGGGGAAAACAGTCCCTTTTAAAATTAAAGAACTTAAGGACTGTACCAAGAAAAATTACTCTGTCCCCAACATGAGAAAATCATCATACTTGATTCCTAAACCGTTGACTTTGATTAGGTTCAGTTAAAGACTTTCTGAAAGGTTAAAAGAGTGGGATGGTAAGTTTATCTTTTAGATGGTAAAGGTGTTTAACACTTCTGAGCAACCACAAAATGGGGAAAGGGATGTAATCTGTAATAACAAGTAGTGATATTACACAGGCTGGATGAATGAGAAATGCCTGAATGTAAGATGGGAAAATGGCCTACAATGGTCTGCTTGACGAGCATTTGCCAACCTAGAGTCAGAGAGAAACATGTGGAATTGTACAGCCTACACGTACCAAGATGAGAAATCTTCACAGACTCCTAATCCAAGTGAACCTCAAGAGCTGCTTTCCATACGCTTGCATCTGTACAGGTATGTCTACACTGCAGCTGAGAGTGTGCTTCCCAGCATGAGTAGACAAACACACACTAGTTCTTTTTAAGCTAGCACACTAAAAATAGCAGTGTAGCCAGGGGTAGCCACCTGGATACAAACCTAGTCCAAGCCATCTCTTGGCTACATTGCTATTTTTAAAGCATGCTAATGAAAGCAGAGCTAGCACATATGTCTACCTGAGCTGGAAAGCATGCTCCCAGCTTTCGTGTAGATGTACCCTAGGTTATGTCTGTTAGAAGATAATGGAGGAAAGGAAAACACACTCTCAGAAGTATAGGAAACTACTCAAAGGAGAGTACTGTGTCCAGTTTGGGCCCCCACACTACAAGAAGGATGTGGAAAAAGTGGAAAGAGTCCAGTGGAGGGCAACAAAAATGATTAGGGGACTGGAGCACATGACTTATGAGGAGAGGCTGGGGGAACTGGGATTGTTTTGTCGCAGAAGAGAAGAATGAGGGGGGATTTGATAGCTGCTTTCAACTACCTGAAAAGAGGTTCCAAAGAGTATGGATCTATACTGTTCTCAGTGGTAGCAGATGACAGAACAAGGAGTAATGGTCTCAAGTTACATTGGGGGAGGTTTAGGTTGGATGTTAGGAAAAACTTTTTCACTAGGAGGGTGGTGAAGCACTGGAATGGGTTACCTAGGGAGGTGGTAGAATCTCCTCCCTTAGAGGTTTTCAAGGTCAGGCTTGACAGAGCCCTGGCTGGGATGATTTAGTTGGGGATTGGTCCTGCTTTGAGCAGGGGGGTTGGACTAGATGACCTCCAGAGGTCCCTTCCAACCCTGATATTCTATGAGTCTATGACTTCCTATGTAAAAGGAAAAGATGACCAAACATGAATGATACCCTTTGGAAGAAGTAACAGGAATCTAAGACTCCTTGCTGTTTCCTTTCTGTCAAAGTGTTCCCTCACAAGAATGGGGAAAGACTCAAGAAACTCAGAGACCCACAGCAAAGTCTTGTTTTAGTTTAACTGAGAAGAGATAGTATCAGAAGGGTAGCCGTGTTAGTCTGGATCTGTAAAAGCAGCGAAGAGTCCTGTGACACATTATAGACTAACAGACGTATTGGAGCATAAGCTTTTGTGGGTGAATACTCACAGCAAAGAGTCCTGTGGCACCTTATAGACTAACAGACGTATTGGAGCATAAGCTTTCGTGGGTGAATACTTCGTGGGTGGAGAGGAGGTAGTAGGAAATCCTGCATAAGGGAATCCTCAATCATTCATTCAACACATTGTGAATCCAACTATCAACCTGGAGGTTTTCCTAATGGTGAAAGAGCCAAAGAGCCAAAGTTCTTGAAGCTTATCTGAAGCAGATATAAAAAGAAGAATGTTGTGTTTCTAATGGATGCAGCTAGACATGGGTAGTTCTCCTAAGGCAATCTTTGAATTATTATATTAGATTGTTAGGGGTCCTCAAATTTTTTTTGCTGGGACCCTCTTTGAAAATATTTCAGACCGTGAAGACCCACCTCCATACCATACCTTACTTCTGTGCTGCTGCTGGCGGCAGCACTGCCTTCAGAGCTAGGCGCCTGGCCAGCAGCCACTGCACTCATGACCCCCCTATAATAGTCTTCCGACTCCCTTTTGGGTTGGGGCCCTCAGTTTGAGAAACAGTATGTTA
This sequence comes from Caretta caretta, assembly GCF_965140235.1. Classification (NCBI taxonomy): domain Eukaryota; kingdom Metazoa; phylum Chordata; order Testudines; family Cheloniidae; genus Caretta; species Caretta caretta. Next base: position 69,483,176 of record NC_134206.1, on the reverse strand, counting down.
GAAGAACCTTACTTGGCTGCCTCATTTTTAGGAGGCTAGACAAACAAGGTGATAAGCAAGAAGCCATCAGTAGTTAGATTAGAGAATAACAATAAAGTTGTCTCAGTCATATTCATTCTGTCTGCCTAAATATTAACAACAGGGAGGCTTGCTGCCTAAATGTAAGCTGTGAAAGCAGTGTGGTGTGATGCTAGGGCAGGGGCGGGCAAACTTTTTGGCCTGAGGGCCACACTGGGTTTCTGAAATTGTATGGAGGGCTGGTTAAGGGAGGTTGTGCCTCCCCAAACATCCAGGCGTGGCCCGGCCCCCGCCCCCTATCAGACCCCCGCTGCTTCTCACCTCCTAACAGCCCCCCTGGGACTCCTGCCTGTTCCCTGTCCCCTGACAGTCCCCCCAACCCCTGACTGTCCCCTGACAGCCCCGGACCCCCAACCCCTGACTGTCCCCCAGCGCCCCATCCAACCCCTCCTCTCATTCCCGACTGCCCCCTCAGGACCCCTGCCCCATCCAACCACCCCTTCTCCCTGACTGCCCCCATTCGACGCCCCCTGTTCCCTGCCCTCTGACCGCCTATCCACACCCTTGCCCCCTGACCACCACCCCAAACTCCACTGCCCTCTATCCAACCGCCCTGCTCCCTGCCCTCTTACCGCGCCGCCCAGAGCACCAGGACAGGCAGCCGTGCCGCCTGGCTGGAGCCAGCCACACCACCACACAGCACAGAGCCAGGGGCGCAGTGAGCTGAGGCTGCAGGGGAAGGGGGACAGCAGGGGCGGGACCGGGGGCTAGCCTCCCAGACCGGGGGCTCAGTGGACGGGCAGGATGGTCCCGCAGGCTATATGTGGCCTGCCGGCTGTAGTTTGCCACCTCTGTGCTAGGGCATTAAATACGTTAGTGCACAAAGAGAAAATCAGATCTTTCAAGTAATCTATAGTCGCTATAAATCAAGAGTCGCGGGGGGGGGGGGGGGGGTTTGGAAGAGTTGCCCTGCGCCCTAGAATGACTGATTTTCAGACCCTGCAGCAAAAGTTTTCTCCAGCCAAGACACAACTGCATGACTGAGTGTAGGTAGAAGAGGTAGCTGAAAGCCCTGTCCGTTGCATTACTCCAACGAAGGAACGTTGCTGGAGAAGGGCCCTAAATTTCTTTTACTTACCCGGCACTAGAAACTGTTGTGGGAGAGGGCCAAAGATACAGTCTGCTTTAAGAAAGGGTCAGAACTTTTAAAGTGCCTACAAGTCTGTGAGGAAGGAGACAGAAAGCTGGAAGCAAGACCACCTAGAATTAAGATTGCTACCCTGCTCCAAAAGAAGTACTTATGCTAGCAAGAATAATGCAGCTGGAGCCTTAGACTCCTCTTTTTTCCTTTCCCTTCTGCAACCTCCCCATACTGGATAGTCCAAAACAAGAAATTACCTGATGAATGGATTCCATGCCTCACAAAGCCACAGAGTGTGGAGAAAGCATCATTATACTTATCTTGATTGACAGTTCTTTACACCTCCTTGCCTCATGGTTAGGAGACACTGCTCTCTATGCAGAATTGTACGGTGGGATTCAGGAAGAAGAGACTAACAACAAACAAACTATAGACTTTATTTTATAATCACTATTATTTAAGTAAAGAGGCACTGAGACAAGCTCCTATGAACCTAATCCTAGTTGGACTCTAGAAACACCAGAATGAGATTACCATGTGTGGAGGTGGGGGAAGACATAGTGTTGCCTTTCTTTACATTACAGGAAAAAAGCAGTTATAACCACAACCTAAAACTCTATCTGTAGATCCAGGAGCAAACCCTATCAGATTATTACCCAAGGATGACAGGAAGGAAAAGGAGAAAATAAATAAATGATCTTCATAGTGAAGTGACCGAGTAAACACTTATGCTAGAAAGAAAACCAGTAGTAATTAATAAGAAAAAATAAACCTAGAACTTTGAGGAAAAAATTAACACTTTAGGTTTAAAGTATTATCTTCACTTTATTTTATTTTTCCACACAACAGACTATTAATTTAGTCATGAAGCCCCTTAACATTTCATGCTTTTCAGTTTGCTAGTATAACTTTACATCTTATAATAGAAAAACAAGCAATTGTTATTTCTACAAAGGCTTTTTTGGTGTGTTTTTTGTCAGGAATATAACATTTTCATTAAGTGATCACTGCTACCTTTAGGGAAACAAGGGGGTACATTTTCAAAACCTTGTGTAGGAGATGACCACTAAAAGAATTCTTAAATAATGTAAAGTAAAAAAAAAAAAATTTAATTAAAAACAGTCAGATTGCAGGGCTTTTATACATATATTACAAGAACTAAGCAAAACTATAAAGATTTATTATTTTTGCATGACAAGTACAATGATAGTTGTTAATGGGGTCTTTAAAAAAACCAATACTCAGTAGCCTTTTTATTTACCTTGTGTAACCTATCAGAGCTAGATTTGTAACATTTGGTATACTAATGCCAATGGTCTGGTTTTCTATATTTCTAGCAATCAGTATGTTTGCTGTCAGAGAGGTTTTTTTAAAAGAAACATACCAGGATCCAAAGAAAATGAGATAATGGAAGAACGCTACAGCAGGACTATCACTCTGCAGCAACAGATTTCCACATGTAATGTATAGCTCTAGGAACCTTCAGATCATCTTGCATTAACTTCTTCAGATGAGGCGGAAATTAAAAGGGGATCCCAGAAATATCAGGCAGATGGGATCTACATCCCAGCAAAGAGAGAAGATTCTTTCACTAAAGCAGTCCAGTCCTATATCTATATTGACAATGAAAAATCTTTTTCTTATTGATAACACCAAGAATCACTACACTTCTACAGTAAGCAGTTTGATAGTTATGCTAATGGGGAAAGCAGTATCTCAGCATCATTTGGGTGTGGTCATAGAGGATGTCAGCCAAAAGAAACAGAACAACACAGTGGTTAAACTGGATTTTCATATGCCTTCAGTTCAGTGTTTCTTACTTTGCTGCTGACATACATAATATTTTTGCATCCTCCTCCTGCAGAGAAGTACTTTCTCTATTTTGATGTATGTTGAGAAATTTTAGGTGTGATTCAGTTTCTAAGCACCAAAAAAGTGTTTTGGAGAAAACAGTCACAAGGAATCTGAAAAATAGATTGAATATGCTTTGTGGTTTTATTGCAGCATAGACTATAGAGTTAAATCATTAAAGCTCCTCCTATCAGCACCGACACTTGCTTCAAAGGATGCTTTTAAATACAATGTGGGGAACCAAGCAGTATTACAGAACCAGAGCTGAAGTATGGGACAAAGAAGATGCCTGTGTGTAGGTAACAGCACATCTTCAATATAGATTATCAAGGACCAGTATTATGTGGAAAGACTAGGGTCAAACATAGAGAATCCCTCTAAAGGATGGAGCATAGCCACTCTTGTTGACAATAGAAAATGACTGAATGAAAGGAATCCCTGCAGTCAATTTGGAGACAGCTATAAACTGGATCATACTGATCAAGCCCCAGAAAGTCTCAAATCTTATGGTGAACCACAAGACTTTAGAACTTCACTTTGAATTGCTGTATATGTTGCCTAAGTCACTCTTACATTGGTTAATGTATGAATACTGAGAGAGAGAAACCACAAAATAACTTAAAATATATCTACTAGCATTAGAACAAGATTCCAATAAGTGTTGAGAAGTTGAAGAGGAATGTATTTAAAATGAGAATTAGATCTAGCATCAGGACACAAAAGTAAAGCGCAAAGTGCAAATAGCTTTCTCGTGCAAGAAACTCAGAGCTGCAAGGATATCCAAGCAGCAAAATAGCGAAATCTCAGGGTTTCTCCATAAGCACTTTGAGACCAACTATCAGCCTGTGGTGAAACTCAAAGAGAGAAGATGGGAGAAAGCAATGAGGTGCCTTACAAGCGGAAGATTTTGAAATATCAAGAGTTGCGAAACAACTGTGTCCCAAAAGGTGGTAAGTAGCAGTTCGACCAGTGGAAATAAGATATTGAGACTTCATAGGAAAATTAATGCAGAAACTAGAAAACGTTTCAGATTCCTGTAGAGTTGCCAAACAAAACAAAAACAAAAAATCCACAAGGGAGGTCCACAGAATGAGAGGTAACAACTCAAGATGAAAGACAGTTGGCAGTGAACACTGGGTGACTGCATATTTCCAAAGCCTTTTAAAAAATAGATGCTATAAGGCCAATATGTTCTAAGCGAATCTCTGTAATCACACAATTTTGGCATGATATTTGGCAAAGAAGAAAAAAGTGAAACAAAAAAGAAAAATCATGATACAAACAAATCTGTATTTTTTTACCTATACATATACACATAATAAAAATGTTTGTAATATATTTGTATATCTGAAAGGCTCTTTTCCTAATCTTTACATGTTAAAAAAAAAAACAATAGCCATGTCTGTGAATCAGAAATCTTATTTTGACAATCACTTGGTATTCCATATATAGAGTAAACACAAACTTGAGAGAGAATAAAATATGCATAAAATGCCCATTTTGCATATACAAATCACTGTTTCTCTAACAAGTAAATAATGGTATTCATTTTCAAAACAATACAATTTAATTTTATTATACATGAAAAATAATACCACAGGATTCTTTTCTATTATCTAAGGGTGTTTATTTAAATAACTAAGGCAGATCTATTCAGTTTTAAAGTATTTTTCCACACAGTGCTTTTACATTTACACCCTCTGCAGGACTCATCTGTTTAAAGCTACATATTTTATACAAATAATGTAGTTTATATCTTTGTATACAATTTGTTATCACATACCCATGCCTCTGCGTGAATGGGCTTGATGTTGCTTAGTAGCACCTCTTCATAGTTTCCATAATCACAGAATTTAACAACTGCAGTTGTTCCAGAAGAATGAAGAGCTTCAATTTCTGCTCTATAAAACTTAAAGAGAAATTTCAAAAGGTCATAAAACATTGGATTAAATATTACAAGAAAATCAGTAACATTTTAAAATATTATATTTTAAACAATTTATTATAAAATTTATTAAATTTTCAAAAAATGTTTGTATCAAATATGCATATTCTAGAAACTCATGTCAGTTTCAAACCAAATGCAAATTTACATGTCCCTCATTACCTGGACATTTTTACACAATGGAAAAAAGATAGACAGTGGACAGAGCTAAAAATTAACAATTCATTTGGACTTTTTATTCAGAACACATTCAGATTATTACAAAAAATGTGTGAGCATTCCTAGACCAACAGAATGCCTAAGTGATTTAGGGTTTAAAATGCAGGGAAGTCCTGGTGGCATTATCAGAGACAGAAAAGTGGTATCAAGATGACAACTATTTTATCTTTCTAGAAGGATTTATAGAAGGAGAGTAGGGATTCACTTTTCTAATTCTAACAAAACAAGAAGTTTGAACAAGTACACTTCTAATTAATTTCTGCAAGGATCTTAAAGGGGATTTAGAGCAGCCGTGAGCCAAACTAACCTCAGCCTTTTCCCAAACAGAACTAAGCTGAAATATGTTCAAATCAGCTCACATAAATTAATCCTCCCTATCAAGCATCTATGTTCAGATAATCTCCAGACTGAAACAAATCTTTGGAGGCTATCCTATCACTCTTTATAGAGTTCAATAGGAAGAAATCATTATTTCCTATAGTAATTACAACCACCACTGCACTTGACTACCTGGCTACAGGATCTTTCCAAACAAGCACAGGCACACACCAGTCCACGACTATCTGCTGCATCAATACATTTCTTGTCGCTAATTTTCACCAAGATACACTACATCAGTAACAAGCAATGAATTCGCAAAAAGAAAAGGAGTACTTGTGGCACCTTAGAGACTAACCAATTTATTTGAGCATGAGCTTTCGTGCTGTACAGACTAACACGGCTGTTCCTCTGAAGCAATGAATTACGTTCTTGCTTAGCACATTTTGTGAGTTCCTGACTATCCACAACCCAGCAATTCAAGCATCACACAATGATTAAATTATTTTTCTCAAAAAATTCCATCCATAATTCGTGTACACGATGCAAATGAACCAGTTCCAAATATGCACACATATTTGAAACATGCAACCCCCTATATTAACCTGTCCTCATGACGGCAAACATTTGTGTGTGAACATCTGACCATTTGTTTGAGTCATATAAGCCAAAGAGGCAGATTAAAAATAAAAAACCTTAATTGCTTCTTTATTTAAAAGAAAAAAATTCATGATTGTAAAAGTTTCCAAAACTGCCCTGGCCAGTTCCCACTCTGAACATTTATACAGCGGAATGACTGCTTAAAATATTAAAATAATACAAATCACACCTGATAAAAAAACAGACATATGACATCATTAGAAATATTAGCTGTTAGACCAACAATGAAAAAATCCACATAAAAACCCACAAAAAATTAATGTAATTTTTCTTTTCAGATTATCAAAAAACTCAGGGTTGGGGGGCAGAGATTAAGAAACCAAAAAAGATGGATGGCAATAGCAATTGAGATTAACAATTGGGAAAAAATAATGTAAACTGGCCATAACAATGAGAAAAAAAAAGAAAATTTCTTCTCAATCAGAAGTAGCAGGAATTGGAAACATTAAAAAGTTCAAATGAAACAAGGGAATATTTATACTTTTAAAGTCAAGACAACAAAATTGTTGGTTTTTTAATATAGACACAAATAATTAACCCATTCTAGAAATATTTCAGCTAATAAACAATGTCCTGATGACGTATAAAAATCAAACAGCAGGGAGGTGCCCATTTCCCCTGATCAATGTGATCTTCACCTATATTAAGAAGGGCTGTAGGCTGCTGCTGCTGCTAGCACCAAAAATGTCATCTGTTCACCATAAAGATCACTCTGGACAGCAAGGAATTCCGTTTCCCTTCCCCAAGACTTAGTACGCCATGTACCTCACGTATGCGGCCCTAGGTAACAAGTTACTAGCTCAAATAAGAAATTACACACACGCTCTCTCTCTCTCTCTCCCCTCCCCCTTTGTGGCAGCACATTGAAGCCACCATCCCTTTTGTTTTTAAAGATACAATTTACAGTATTTCCTACTTGACTGGGGCATACCTTGTTGTCTTCCCAATAAAGAGCAAAACATTCATCCCTGGGCCTCCAGCTTTTACCATACTCCACAGGAATAGACGGTTCCAATATTTTTTCTGGTTTGATGGGCCCAGATCTCCTTTTCGGACCAGCGTTATAATATAACATTTTGTCTTCAAAAGGTGGAGCAACATTGGGTCCTGGTGATTTAATAGGTCCTACTCGTCTTCCTTTCTGTGGATATTCAGTGTCTCCATTAGGTAAAGCATTAAAACTATCAGTTCTAATAGGATTCTTGTAGTCACTATTCATACCAAAATGTTGCTCATTTTTTAAACTGAAAGTTTCATTACTTATTGTTCGTGTTTTCCTGTCATAAAAATTGTCAGGATTATGTATTTGGTTTTCCTTTTTTCCTCGTTTCTGATCATCATCATCACCAATGGTATCTTGAACACTGGAATTCTCTCTCAATTCCATGAATGCAGCCCCTTTTCCTAGTCTGTTTTGCATAGTATTATCCCTCTTTCTAAAAGAAACATCACTCTGGTGAATGGCTGAGGGATGACCAATATCCTTTAGCCTATCATTCCTTGGATAAAGTCTATCACACTTATTTTTATCCTCAGTCCACTGCTCTAGTCCTAAAGAGCTGTGTTTTTCAGGACCTCTGTTTCTTGGTAAGCCACTACTTTCCAAAACCTGTCTTGAATTCTGAATGTCCCTTTGAAAACGAGGGGGTTTCTCATTTCTTGGCTGTCTAGTATCATTTCGAGGAAGATGTCTTGGATGGGTGTAGTCTTTTATGCCATTCTGCTCTATATTGAGCACTCTGTGTTGCACTTGATGTGGTGGATGAGACTGTGATTTTGGTTCTACAAAGAAAAAGGACACAGTGTTTCAATTACTGGCACCATTAATTTGTGGCATGAACAATTTACTTCACATACAAAGAATCAGTTTTAAGAAATAACACGTCAGACACTGGAAGATACAGAGGTTCTATGATTAGTTTAGAAAAACAAGTGGCGTTCACGCACGTGGTGTGGCAATGGAATAGTACACCATGTTTAACAGGGACAGAACTAGGTTTGAACTTGAGATTATCATTCCCAAATCCAGTGGGAAATATGTACCATACTCTGTGGTACTTCCATCAAAACACGTACTCACCTGAAAGTGTGGGTGAGAGATCTGCAGGAAGCCACTCATTTTTCCCCAAAGGCAACTTGCTTGAACAGCTGCCATTTTAAGGAGGGGAGAGAAAACAAAGATTCCAATGTGGAGAAAAGGAAGGGGAGAACACAAAGGAAAAAAAAAGGAGTACTTGTGGCACCTTAGAGACTAACCAATTTATTTGAGCATGAGCTTTCGTGAGCTACAGCTCACTTCATCGGATGAAAGGAAAAAAAGAAGATTTCTAATTTAAATTACGGCTTCCAAATTCAGAGCAAGATGTAGATGAACTCAGACATACTCAAGATACAACAAGGTGTGTTTAAGAACATAAGAATGGCATTAATGGGTCAGACCAAAGGTCCATCTAGCCCCGTAGCCTGTCTTCCGACAGTGGCCAATGCCAGGTGCCCCAGAGGGAATGAACAGAACAGGTAATCATCAAGTGATCCATTCCCTGTCACTCATTCCCAGCTTCTGGTAAACAGAGACTAGGGACAACATCTTCTCTTAATCTCTTCTCTCTGACAGCAAACGGGGACAGGTACAGTATCTGAAAAATGGATAGTAGCTAAACCTTTAAATGGAATGTAACAGGGAGACCTTCTTATGAAAAAGTCAGTGAGCTAACCAGAAAATTTACAAGCCTCAGAGACTACAAAGTAATACTAAAGCTTTTATCTGCTTATGCCATCTTTTCAATCTTTAATCTTGTCTGTTCCCAAACCCCCATTCACAAACATGGCAGGAAGAATCCAACAAGACAGCAATACCATTCCTGGATCGCTTTTGCTGGAAAACACTTGAAAATAAGGTGCATTTCGTTCTTTCAGTATGTTTTTAATAGAGATCTTTCACGTTGGTTTTACATTTGCAAAAATATTCTTAAATGTTATTCCAAAGTTACATAGAACAGAAAAAATTGGGAAATAGCAACGAAATTACGTGAGAAAACAGAAAAAATATTTATAAACAGACATGTACAAATCTAGGAAAGAGCCATACTGTTAAGAACAAAAAAAAACCAACAAAAAACCCGACATTACCAGAGAAGTGCCAAAATAGACCTTGAGTCAGCAAGGAAAGTAAGCATATCAATGGCCCCACTGACTTCAGTGGGATTACTCATGTGTTTAAAGTTAATACATGCTTATTACCTTGCTGAATCAAATCCATACCAAGTACTAGCAACTAATAGTTGAGAATTATAATTGTATAATTGTAAGTCAAATTACACAGGACATTACAAAAACACATTGTGTAAGTAAACGTATTATCCTTCAGGGTAACCTGGTTTTTTTCTGGCCAATTATTTAGTGAAATTAATCACAATTCATTGCACATGCCCCTACGGAAAATGATCAAAAGGAACAAACTGAATATAAAAATTTGGAACCACTGCTTATGTTACTTTATAGTCACATGTACGTCACTTAGTCCAATAAAACTATTTACCAAAAAAAAAAAGGACTTTCACTGGGAATTGGGTCCTTGAAACTCTGTCAATTTTTGTATTTAGTCTTATGAAAAGGGTACAAAGCATTTTTATTAGCAGCACCTTTTAGCAAATTTTAAGACCATTCTTCCTTCTCAAGTAGTCTTTTCAAGTTCAATAGAGCTATTCACACTATTTAGTTTGAGATACAGCAGTACAGAATAATTGTAAAAAGTAAAGCCAAATTCTGTCCTCAATATACTCATTTGCAACCCTCCCAAAGTTAATGGGAGTTGCAGCTGTGTAGCTCAAGTCAGAATTCGGTCTCAAGTTAACACACTGCACCATGTAGCCATAGGTGTCAGTGGAACCTGATGCCTATGCCGAGCTCTGAGACCCTCCCACCTTGCAAGGTCCTGGAGCCGAGGCTGCCCCCAAGCCTGGATGTCTACAGTGGAGTTTAACAGCCCTGCAGTCTAACCCCTGTGAGCCTGAGTCAGCAGACACACGCCAGCCGTGAGTGTCTAACTGCAGTGTAGACATACCCAAGGGGTCCAGAATACCTGCAATTCCTTTAGGGGCTATCAAGGGATTAATGTAGGGTACATTGATTTAAATCAAGGCTATTTAAATCAGTGATTTAATTAATTATTTAAATCACCAAGTGGAAAGTCTCAATTTAAATAATTAATCGTAATCAACTTTTCCATTTGTACTTTAGTTATTCTCTAAAGAAAGGTGCATTCTCACTGGCTGATATAATCATTAAACATGTTGAGTTGTAACTAAATAGAGCATTTACACTAGATTTAGTGCATCTTTTTGCTATCTAAGAGGGTACACTAGAAAGATGTACATTTATTTAAGCAATCATATAGTTTAATATTTTCAGATTCTTATTAACTGTTTATTTTTAGTATGAACTTCTGTTGGTGAAAGAGACAAGCTTTTGAACTACACAGAGTTCTTCTTCAGCTCCGTGTAGCTCGAAAGCTTGTCTCTTTTGCCAAAAGATGTTGGTCCAATAAAATATATCATCTCACCCACCTTGTCTCTCTTATTTCCTTGGACTAATACAGCTACAGTAACACTGCAAACATTTTTAGTATGTTAGAAAATGCTGAATGATATATTGCTTATTTACTAGATAATTAAGTTTTTGCACATGATTTGTATTAAGCTTCATTAGAATGGTAACTGGAATTTAATTAAACACACAAAGCAGCGTATAAGATTTATTTGTATTAAACAAAAAACCTTAAAAGGTTTTGGATACAAAAACTTCTCTTATCAAAACATGTTTCACAATTACAACTAAATGATTTATTAAATGAGGGATTAACTATAGTCAGCTAATTAAACTGATTATTTCAGGTCAGCCTGGGAAAATTTTCAAATATGCTGAACTGAAAGTGACTGGAGCTTAAATTTCTAGTCACACTTCAGTCTCTTGAAAATAAGACGGCCTCCTAAATTACTTAGGCTGACCTACTGTGCCATATTTATAAAACTTGACCTCAAAAGTCAGATGTTTCCCCCTGATTATTTATATAGAAAAGCAGCCTTTAACTCAAAGTTTTTGATAGAGGCTTACGGAGTCAGCATATTTTTTTTATTTACGTATTTTAAGAGATAATAAGTAGTTTAGGCCTTAACATATTGTGACGTGGTCTAATTAAAAAATAACCATGCAAATCAATGTTGCTACCACTGTTATGTAATTGCAAAGAATCTTATACAAAGCGTGACACATGGCCAGAAAGGGTTAAGCATCCTGCAGGCTAAATGACCCAAAGCCGACCATGAAAGACATATTAGAACGTATGTGAATGGTAATTAGGGCCTGATCCAACCACCAGGAGAGGAAAGTAATCAGGAACAGTCAGCATGGATTCACCAAGGGCAAGTCATGCCTGACTAATCTAATTGCCTTCTATGACGAGATAAGTGGCTCTGTGGATGAGGGGAAAGCAGTAGACGTGTTGTTCCTTGACTTTAGCAAAGCTTTTGACACGGTCTCCCACAGTATTCTCGCCAGTAAGTGAAAGAAGTATGGGCTGGATGAATGGAATATAAGGTGGATAGAAAGCTGGCTAGATTGTCGGGCTCAACAGGTAGTGGTCAATGGCTCCATGTCTAGCTGGCAGCCGGTATCAAGTGGAGTGCCCCAAATGTCGGTCCTGGGGCCGGTTTCGTTCAATATCTTCATTAATGATCTGGAGGATGGTGTGGACTGCACCCTCAGCAAGTTTGCAGATGACACTAAACTGGGAGGAGAGGTAGATACGCTGGAGGGTAGGGACAGCATACAGTGGTAACTAGACAAATTAGAGGATTGGGCCAAAAGAAATCTGATGAGGTTCAACAAGGACAAGTGCAGAGTCCTACACTTAGGACGGAAGAATCCCATGCACTGCTACAGACTAGGGACCGAATGGCTAGGCAGCAGTTCTCCAGAAAAAGAACTAGGGGTTATAGTGGACGAGAAGCTGGATATGAGTCAACAGTGTGCCCTTGCTCCCAAGAAGGCCAATGGCATTTTGGGATGTATAAGTAGAGGAATTGCCAGCAGATCAAGGGACGTGATTGTTCCTTTCTATTCGACATTGGTGAGGCCTCATCTGGAGTACTGTGTCCAGTTTTGGGCCCCACACTACAAGGAGGATATGGAAAAATTGGAAAATGTCCAGCGGAGGGCAACAAAAATGATTAGGGGACTGGAACACATGACTTATGAGGAGAGGCTGAGGGAACTGGGATTGTTTAGTCTGCAGAAGAGAAGAATGAGGGGGGATTTAATAGCTGCTTTCAACTAACTGAAAGGGGTCCAAAGAAGATGGATCTAGACTGTTCTCAGTGGCAGTAGATGACAGAACGAGGAGTAATGGTCTCAAGTTGCAGTGGGGGAGGTTTAGGTTGGATATTAGGAAAAACTTTTTCACTAGGAGGCTGGTGAAACACTGGAATGCGTTACCTAGGGAGGTGGTGGTATCTCCTTCCTTAGAAGTTTTTAAAGTCAGGCTTGACAAAGCCGTGGCTGGGATGATTTAGTTGGGGATTGGTCCTGCTTTGAGCAGGGGGGTTGGACTAGATGACCTCCTGAGGTCCCTTCCAACCCTGAGATTCTATGATCTCAGATCTGCTTGATGCTTCAATGCAGGGGAAGCTTATGCCACAAGATTGAGATCCCAGCTCTGACTGGACCACCCTGAATATAATTTGGACTATAACCTATGGACCAATTCTGAAAGAACTCTTTGCAACCACAAAGCTCACCATCTCTGACTGTACTCAAGACTACCTCAAGACTGTACTCATGTCTGTATGTATACTGATCTTTTAATCAACACTCTCTTTTCTTTTTTTAATACATTTTAGTTTAGTTAATGAGAACTGGCTGTAAGCATGTATTTGGGTAAAATCTGGAATATTCATTAACCTGGGAGGTAATGTGTCAGATCCTTTGGGATGAGTAGAACTTTCTTATATGATGAATAAGATTTTCAGTAATCCTCATCATATTTGACGTGGGTATCTGGGTGGAGGCCTGAGGCTGGGTTACTCTAAGGGAACTGTGCTGTTGGCTTCTGGGTAACCAGCGAGGTATTACAGAAGCTGTTTTGTGCTGGTTTGGTAAATCTACGTATTGGAATAGCCACCAGCTTGGGGACTGTCTGCCCCATTCTTTGCATTTCACCCTAATTGAGTGACCTCGGTTGGCTCCTCTGCGACTCTGGTCACACATATTTTATATCAAATTGAGATTTCATTTTAAAAAGTTTTATCTTTAAAAATAAAAACTCCTATTATAATTTAAACAATAAAATAAAAAATCCAATTAAAATGAAAAAATCTTTTTTTTTTTTTTTGGTTTTTAAAAACAATCATTGATTTTTCTCCACCCTGGTATAATGACAGTCATTTTTCATATTCCATAAATGAAAACATATTTACAATTTATTTTGATGTGAAAAGTAATATTACTTAGTGTATAAACTGTCACTCAAAGTATGTGATAGATTAAACTAAATCTGGATATAAGTAGTTTTTCAAGAGCTTTTGGAGTGCATATTGGTAACACACAATTTCCCATGGTCTGAGGACAGTTTCTAGTTAAACTGATGACAGTCAGCTATTAAACAGACCGGTTTGCCTTGAGGGACATCAGAGGCATATGTTTATGTCTGCAGAAAAACTTGGAAGAGATTTTTATATTCAACTCCTGTGTCTGTTTTAGGGATGGGCAGAAATTCTATAATGGTGAATTTTCAAACTAATTTTTATGATAGTCATTCTGAAAAAGAAGATGGTTAATTTATTGTATAGTCTGTTCATATCTTACATAACAGTATCTGATGTAATTACTATGAATTTAATGTTTTAACAGGTGAGTTTTTTTTAGTTTTCTTGCTGTGGGTTTAAATTTTTAAGTATCTGGAAACACTGTTTTGCCATTTTCTGAAATCTTTCTATGAATTATGTAATTATTTTGGTGGGGGTTGCAGTTTAAGGCCACAAGCAAGCAAGGCACTTAAGTATATACTTACAAATATAGAAGGTTTATTACTCAAAGTAAGAAATGTACAGTAAAGAATCAGTAGCATGCCATATGCTAGATTCAAATAATGCAATTCACTACGAAGCCACAATATAATTTCATATAATTAACAATCCCTGAACAGCAAGGTAACCAGCAACAAAACAGCTGGGATGTTGCAGGGCATGGTGTAAGTATCTCACACACTGATCCGCCCTGTAATTTCCTACACTACATTTGGATCTTGGTAGCCCCTTGCATCCATTTGAAGGGATTCATATTTTTAAGAGAGCCAAAAAATTTGAGCGCAAGCCAAAAAACCCCCAAACAAGTCCATTTAATAGATGACTGAGATGTATAATAATGCATCAGGTATAACAGATACGCGTGGACATAATCACACAAATGTAATCACAAAAACTATTTCAGGATAATATTATAAAACTCCAAAAATATTAAGCACACAGGTCTGGATGTCATGTAATAAAAAAAAATTACACTTTGGGCCTATATTTAAAAGGAGTGTAATCTATGTCTTTTTCCAGCCATCTGAGTATGTCCTGCATCTAAACATATTGTGTAATGAACTCCAAACTGTTTAAAGTTTAGAGAATGTTCATGGCTACAAAATGAAAGGGCTCAATCTTGAACCACCTCTAACACCCATGGAGAGGAGTAACGGGGCATCAGGCACCCCATTATTTCCTTCAGATGGCAACCCATACAACTAATCTGTGCAAGTTGGGAAGAGCAGCTGCTGTGGGGCTCACCGTGCTCTCTACCACACAACTGAGCGGGGAATGGGAAGGCGGGGAGAAAGAGAAGGCAGTCTTGACTCTGCCCTCTCAACATGGATGAGTTGGTGTGCAGGTATGATGTGTTACCATTACAGGGCTGATAAAGCTTACTTCCAGTAGGGGAATAGGAGAGAGCAGGGACTGTGACACTGCGGACCTTCATTTAATCCTGGGGAACACTATTATATATAATTCCACAAACTAGCTTCAAATGTTTTTTTCCCACTTATTGATTTCAATTTCAAGGAATAGTTACAGAACATTACTAATTCAGATAATGCTTCTGTTCACTTTTTTAAAATCAAGATTGATTTTAAAGTCAAGAGAAGGAATTTTTAATGATTCAGAATTCAAATTATTTGTAGACTATTGTCTGTCTGGAAGATAATGTTCATTTAAGAGACAGACAGTTCATTTCTGAGGTGTGCAATTACCCTCCATCACACAGAGGAGGAGAAAGATTCAGAATAGCATAACAGTGATGTAGAAAACAGAAGCTTTTAGCAGAATGGTTTTGGCAGAGGGCTTAGAACTTGACACAGCTAAATATGTCCAAAATTAAGTTCTTGGAGGAACTCATGTAACCACCTTTTTTCCACACGTCAAAAATTTTAGCAGCAAGGTAACAAAGTTGGCAGAACATTGGCCTAACATACTGGAAAACAATGTGTTTCTAACGTATGTGCTATTGAGTAGCAGCACAGGGGGTGGTGACAACGGATAAAAACTTTATTGTTTTTATCACAGTATCCAAGAAATAAGCATCATTTAAAAAGATTCCACTTTGCCTAGGGAATAATTAGCTCCTTTAACAGTACCTGAAGATTCCCATGCTACTAAAAGAGGAGGTTACTCACCTGGGCAGTAACTGATGTTCGTCGAGATGAGCGTCCCTGCGGGTGCTCCACTGACGGTGTAGGTGCGCCCCTGCGCTGCTGTTCGGAGATGTTTACAGCAGTTCCCGTATCAGTCACACATGCACGAGCCTGCCTCACATACTAGTCTTGTCTTAATAGTGCGCATGTGTGGTCGAACTCCTCAGTCCCTTCTCTACAACGGAGGCTGCCCTAGCTCCGAAGTAGAGGGGAGGAGGATGGGGAGTGGGGCACCCACAGGGACACTTATCTCGAAGAACGTCCATTACTGCACAGGTGAGTAACCTCCTCCTCTTCTTCGAGAGGTGTCCCTGTGAGTGCTCCCCTGAAGGTGACTGAAAAGCAGTATCTCTCAAGGAGGTAGGGACTTCGGCTCTGGAAGGAAAGCAGTAGAAAGAACAGCTCTGCCCATACGTGTATCGGTGATGGGTCCCTGTGAAAGAGCATAATGTTTTGCAAACGTATTTTCAGAAGCCCAAATGGCAGCTCTGAAAATGTCCTTAAGGGGGACATTACGCAGAAAGGCCATTGATGCTGCTATGGATCTGGTGGAGTGAGTCCTGATAAAAGTAGGGGGAGTCACATTCTGTAATTGATAGCAGAGACAAATGCAACTCGAGATCCAGTTAGAAAGTCTGTGGTTAGGCACAGATGAGCCCTTAGAGCGTTCTGCAGTGGGGACGAATAGCTTGTCAGAACGCCTAAAGGTTTTAGTCCTGTCCAAGTAGAAGGACAAAGCTCTGCACATGTCTAAAGCGTGCATTGTAGATTCAAAGGAATTTGCATGTGGTTATGGAAAAAGGTAGGGAGAGGGATAGGCTCACTGACGTGGAAAGATGAGTGCACCTTCGGTAGAATTCTGGGGAGTAAGCGTAGGGTGACTTTGTGCTTAAAAAATATGGTGTATGGTGGATCTGTCATGAGTGCTTCAATTTCTCCTGCACGTCTCGCAGAAGTAATTGTTACTAGAAATGCAGTTTTCATAGAGAGATGTAGGAGGGAACATGTGGCTAATGGTTCAAATGGTTTTTGGGTTAGACAAATTAAGACTAGGAGAAGGTTCCAAGGTGGATTAGGCAGTTTGATGTCTTGGTATAGGGTTTGGGGTCCCTTAAAGAATTGCTTAGTAATGGGGTGAGCAAAGATAGGCCTATCGTCGGTGGCATCATGGAACATTGTAATTGTGGCCAAGTGGACTTTGATGGAACTCAGGGAGAGTCCAGAGAGTTTAATCTCTAACAGATAGCCAAGGATTAGCAGGAGAGGCACGGAAAAAAGGAGCAGTTTCTGTGGCAGCCTACCAGTGTGTAAATCTTGTCCAGTTATGAAGGTACATGGTGCATGTAGAATTCGTTGTGCTATGAAGGAGTACATTTCGAACCTGCTCCGAGCAAGTTCGCTTGGCATGAGAGAACCATGAAGGAGCCGAACCTTGAGGTGTAACATGGTTAAATTGGCGTGGAATAGTAGACCGCGTTGTTGGGACAAGAGATTCGGGTGGAGGGGTAGTGGGATGGGTGCGGAAGCGCCATCTTGGCAAGGAAAGGGTACCATGCCTGTCTGGGTGATCATTATGACCTTGGCTTGGTCTGTTCATATTTTTATCAGTACTTTGTGTATGAGTGGTATTGGGGAAATGCATACATTAGGTTGGTGTTCCATGGAAACATGAACGCATCCCCCGAGGAGTGTTTGCCTAGTTCTGCTCTGGAACAAAATCTTGGGCATTTCTTGTTTGCTGCATTTCCAAAAGGTCTGTAGTTGGGTATTCCCATGTGTGAAATATGTCTAGTACTATATCCTCGTTTAGTTCCCATTCATGGTCTATGGGAAATCTTCTGCTGAGGTAGTCTGTGGTGGTACTGAGAGAGACAGGTAAGTATGCAGCTGATATTCAGACATTGTGTCTGAGACACCAGTTCCATCATTTCATCACTTCTGTAGAAAGGGAGTGGGATTCCCTCCCCCTTGCCTGTTTACATAGAACATGCAGACAATGTTGTCAGTCATTATCCCAACATGTTGGTTTTGTATGAAGGGGAGAAAATGGAGGCAGGCATTGCGTATCGTTCAGAGTTCTAGACAGGAAGGGACGTCTCGGCAGGAGATGAAAGCTCCTGGGCAGTGTATTGGGGCATGTGTGCTCCCTATCCCATAAGGGATGCATCCATAGTTATGATAACCAGCAGGACATCCTGTAGAAAGGGGACCCCGGAGCAAACGTTGTGAGGCAATGTCCACCAGTGGAGAGAGTCCATGACTCTGGGAAGTATGTATAAAAGGTTGTTCAGACCATAGACATTCAGTCTGTAGGCAGTGGTCATCCAACTTTGGAAACACCTCATGAATAGGCGAGCGTTCCTGACTACAAAAGTGCAAGAGGCCATGTGGCCTAGGAGTTGTAGGCAATCTCGTGCCATCACCTGTGGACTGTTGTACAGCTTGGCAACCAAAAGGCTGATGGTGTTGAAAAGGTGGAGTGGGAGAGATGCTATTCTTTTGTATGAGTCGAAATGTGTTCCTATGAACTCCAGTTGTGGGGTGGGAGTGAGTGTAGAATTTCTTTGTTCATTCACAGGCCAAGAGCATGGAAACATTGGACTGTCCGGTGTGTGGACTGAATGGCTTCTTGGAGGGTCCAGTCTTTGAAAAGGCAGTTGTCAAGGTAAGTAAAAATTATGATTCCCTGCCTTCTGAGATGAACTGTTACAACTGCGAGGAGTTTGGAAAAAGACACGAGGCGCAGTCGAGAGGCTGAAAGGTAGGACCCTGTACTGGTAGTGTTGTGAGCCCAGAACGAAGTGAATAAAACATCTATGGGCAGGATGTATGGTCACATGAACATAAGCGTCCTGCAGGTGGAGGGCTGAAAACCAATCTCCCTGCTTCAGTGCTGGGATTATGAGATTATGGGGTTACAAGAGTCACCATTTTGAATTTTTTTTTAATAATGAATTTGTTGAGGTATCTGAGGTCAAGAATGGGTCACCACCGCCCAGTTTTCTTTTCTGTTAAAAGTAATGGGAGCAGAACCCGTTTCCTCTGTGTTGGTTGGGCACTGGTTCTACTGCTCCTAATTGGAGGAGGTGATGCACCTCTTAGTGGAGCAGTTGTTCGTGAGAGGGGTCCCGGAAAAGGGACAGGGTGGTGAGCAAAGATAGGAAGGGAACGGGCACTTAAGTAGGGGTGATGTTTTCTATACCCTCGACCACATCTTCAGAGTTGCTTATTAGTGGCAGGGGGTTGACATGGAGTCGATGAATTGGTACAGCAATGTTGGTATCTTGGTTGCTGATGATGTTGTTCATATGGTCTATGACTTTGCTGTAGCGTGGATGTTGATAAGGTTGGTATCTATATTGTCTCCTCCTATTTGCAGGGGTTTGGATACAGAGACCGTAATATCGCTTTCAAGTCCTTCATGGAGTGAAACACATTGTTGCTGTTACTGGCAAATAGTTTTTCACCATCAAAAGGGAGATCTTCGTTGGTATTCTGAACCGTGCGAAGAAAAGACAACGATGAAAGCCATGAAGCTGAATGCATCACAATTGTTGTAGCAGTGGACCTTGCAGCTGTATTAGCAACATCACGCGCAGCTTGTAGTGCGGTACTGGAGATGATTTGTCCCTCAGAGACCATGGCTTTGAACTGATGGTTTTATTGCTCTCTGGAATGTCATCAATAAAGTCCATGAGTTTCTCATAGTTTTTGTGGTCCTATTTTGTCAGAATGGCCGAATAAATATCCAGAATTATAATGTGGACGAAGCATACACTTTACGATGAAGCAGGTCGGGCCTTTTACTGTCTTTAACAGTTGGGGTAGATCTTGGAAACTGGTGTTTGTTCTTTTGGTTAGCTGCCTCTACTACCAGTGAGTCTGGCGCTGGGTGAGTAAAAAGGAATTCAGACCCTTTGGAAGGAATAAAATATTTCCGGTCAGCTCGCTTACAGGTAAGTGCGCTAGTAGCCAGTGTCTGCCATGTGGTTTTGGCAGGATACATAATGGCTGAATTTATAGGTAAGGCAATCTTGGATATGGAGGGAGGTTGCAGGATGTCAGTCAACTCATGTTGGTTTTCAGAAACTTCCTCTAGATTGATCCTCAATTCTTTGGCGACTCTTTTGATAAGGTCTTGAAATTTTAAGAAATCATCAGACAGCGTTGGTGGGGCAGTACAGCCTCATCCTGTGTGGATACGGGCTCCAGAAGGGTTGGGGAAGCAGGTGTAGCATATTTATCGAAGTGTGAAGTAACAACTTGTTGTTGTGTCTCATTCATAGCTGTATGCACTGGTGGTGGCGAGGTGGCATTGCTCCTATTTCTGGCACCTTGGCTATCATAGTGGAATCGCTTATATGGTGCCCATTGACCTCAGTATTGCCACTGACCGGGGAAGGGCATAGGTGGTGCCATCCACGGGTGTGTATACCAGGGAGGGAGGTCTTTGATGAACGAAGACCTAGATTTTGTGTGACCAGTGCAGATTTGGGTCTGTGACTGGGAGAACTGGTATGATGAAAAGTCTCCCTGCACTATGGCTTCCTCATCACTAGAAAAGTGAGGTATAGCAGGAGACAGCTGTCTGGACCGCATGTGAATGTCCGGGAAAAAAAAAATAGGTGTCAAGTAGATGTGACTGTAGGTTAGGTGACACCTGTAGGTTTGGTGAATGAATGAACTGCGGTGCCAGAGAGCCTGTGTGAGAGAAACCCTCTGCTGGAGCGCCTGTGGCACTGAAGGGTCGTTTGGCACCAACTTTCTCTACACCGTAGCGATCAATGCATGCACTGAAGTCACTGGTGCCAGGGAGATAAGCGCAGCCCACGTCTGTTCCAGCAAGGTCCTCTGTGCTGGCACCATGTCCATTGCGGTGCCAAACGGTACCATGAGAAAGGCAGGCAACTGGAAGCCTGAACTCTCAGCACCGGGAGCTTGCGCTGTCGCCGCAGCCAGAGGCGGGATTAGCGTGATGCTGGAGGAACCCGGTGCATCAAAGGTGCGGAGCCGAGAGAAGGTCTGCATAGAAGAAATAGACCTGCTCAGTGACCTTTTTGCTTGCCATGTTTCCCTTCTGGGTGAGGGAGGCTGGCGTTTTCTCTTTTGTCCTTTCAGGAGGCAGGAGGGCTGCGGTTCACTGAGGAGCCCGTACCTGGGTCAGAAGCAGGTCCGAGTGACTCCTGCCCAAGAATCATTTTCAGGCAGAGTTCTCTGTCTTTACATGCCCTGGATTTTAATTTGGAACAATGGGCACATTGTTGAAGAATGAGGGACTCCCCCAGGCATTTTATACACTGGGAGTGATCATCCGAGATAGGGATGATGTCCCTGCATGTAGTGCACTGCTTAAATCCTGGGGAGTCAGGCATATTAGCGTCGGCTGGAGGCTGAGGGGAAGAAGCAAGAACAATTTTTTTTTTTTTTTTTAAGGAATGAACTTATCTTGTAACTAGAGTGCTAAACTAAGGGAAAAAAGGATGTAAAATGGGTAACAGAAAACGTTTTAACAAGTCTGCTGTAGGTCTGACTCCAGCCAGGGATGGTAGAGAAGGAACTGAGGAGTTCGGCTGCCCATGCGCACTATTAAGACAAGACTGGTATGTGAGGCAGCCTCTGCGCATGCGAGGCCAATACGGGTACTGCTGTAAAAATCTCCGCACAACGGTGCAGGGGCACACCGACACCTACTGTGGAGCACCCACAGGTACATCTTTCAAAGAAGAACTTGACAGTCTGGATCTGTTAGAATTAGGGTTCAGTTCAATACAGAAAATTCAAACTGGCTCTTCTTTTCTATGCATATTTACTGTGACACGCAAGGGGCCCTTATAAAAATGCCTTATACCTTTACATTGAGAGAATCAAAATCTAACAAACTGTAAGTCTTACAACCACATTTAATTACAGGAGACAAACATATATTAGCCAAGTAATACCTATTGGACTAGATCTACTTCATAGCCTGGACCTAGCCGGAGGGTACTACATGAGTTTATTGTGCAATGTTTGACATCATCAGTTGTATACGGAAAAAATACAGAATGATAAGTGAAGCCTACCTGCCTTGTCATTCAGTGTTGAAAAATTTAGAGATAGGGTTAAATTTGCATGAAGGTTATGGTGTCTCAATAAACTTGGGCTATGTAAATTGGTCACTAAATAGGTGCAAGTATTCTATGCATCCCTTAACAGAAAAAGTTAACACTAATGGATGCTGGTCAAAGGTTTTCTTTTTATGCAGAGGTGGCAGACAGGGATGTCCCTTGTTTCCACTACTTTTTGCCCTCTCCAGTGAACCACTAACTAAAGCTCTCAGGAAAGCAACAGATTTCCATAGGGTAGCAAATAAACAAAACTAAATTTGACACTTTATAGAGATGACATGCTGTTTTGTCACACAAACAGACACATCAGCCCTGTTATTATTATAACTGGAAGTTTGGGAAAATGGTTTGGAAAAATTTCCATTTCTAAATTAATTACATGCCAGAAGGCTTTTGTCTTCTGCCAAGTAGTTTTAAGGAAGCCAACTGGCATTTCCCTTTTAAACGGTCAGTCAATTATTTTACTTCTTTAGGCCTCCTTACATCTGTGACCTTAAGAAGATAACATGGAAAAAACCTTACTCCCTTTTTTAAAGGAATCAGCAGGAACTTGCTGAGTAGGAAATACCAGCCAGTGCTGTTTAATAAAATCAATTTTATTAAGGGATTGGTATTTTGCAATATATAAAGATGTTATTTCTAAGTTTCTGAATATAAGTTAAGCAATTGGAAAGTTGTTTCTGTATTTCATTTGGCACGAAAAAGTAAAGGGAAGTTGCTATTTTGTAATTGGAGACTAAGATTTACAAAAGATTAATTGACCTTGCAGAACCTTGAAGTAACATGCAACTAGAGGAACTAGAGGAAAAATATATATCTTTTTATTCGACGTTTTAGTTAAGTCTAACAGATGAAAGTAAGTATAGTAAAATAAATAATTAGAGACACATTAACAAAACACCAAAAAAATCAAATTTCCTTGCCGATCCTACCAATGTCAAACTACACTGTTAAAGATTTGAATATATCTAGTTTAATTTTCACCAATAATGTTGAATTACCTTTACCATCAATTTCACTTTTGTTTGTAGGCAGTTTCACTTTTTGGTTCTCATGTATTAGCACCATGCTGCAGTGCTTTTGATGCAAATACTGCACTGGAGTATTTAAGTCCAAATAAGAAAAGAATATTTTTTGATTCATAGAAATGATGCAATGAGGAAGTTTGGTTGTTGTTATGGGGGGAAGGGTGGTATTCTTTGTACCTCTCCCCACTCCAAATCATAAATTTTGTCAGATAATACAAAAACCTACATTTAGGTGTTAATTGGATTGAATTGACGCAGGGAGACAATTTTTTTAAATTACATTTTTCTGTCCCGCCCTGACAAACGAAATGCACAATTTCATTTATAAAATTTTACCTTATTTTGAAAATGTATTAGGAACAACAACAATGACACATTTTACCTTTGTCTAGAATAGGAAATGAGGATGTTGAGGATGTGAAACATTAACTAACCCTAACCTTTTCTCAAGTGTAAAAATGAAGGTCAGTACCTTCTACCTGAAATCTGACTTCAGCCAAGTACATTGAAAGTGAAAGGTATGTAGACTTGTGTCTATGCTGTGGAAAAGGATGTGATTAGGCTGGGGTTAGCAAACTCATATTAGTTAACCCTGGCCTAACCTCAAATTATTTTCCTAACCTAGACAAAACCTTTGAGAAACACTATAATGACAAAGTTACTTTACATAGAAATTAGATGCAGAGTAGCAAATAATGTAAGATATATAAAATGCAGCTAGTAGCTCTTCTATAATGTGGGTCTATTAAAAATTCTAAGAACATAGATACACATTTTATTTAATTATAGAAATAGAATGTTAGCATATTTAATCATATTTAAATTATCATAGAAAAATGGAAAATTTTGTTCTTACCAGGTGATTTTATGGTGAGCTGACAGTTCCACAGTAAGATTAATATTAAATATTTTGATTTCCATCTGGGATTTCTTTAAGAATTACTGTATAGTTTAGCTACCTACCTTCATCCCCTCTTTTGATTGCAAAAATCCTTAAATCACACTAAATTACTAGTCCAAAAATGTCTCCAGAAGTAATCATCTTGATGAGTCTTATGAATTTGGTATCTTTCCCTTGCACAGTATTGAAACTGCCTTTTTGTATGTCCATCTCTTCTGGCTCTGCCCTCTCTCGCATCATCTTCTTTTCATCAATGCTACACTCGATACTGCACTTAATACTAAAAACCATAACAGCCTGTTCGATCACCTCACAGTTCACTGAAGCTTTGGGCACCTTGTGATATTTGTTTTATTCCGACTTAGTTATCACAGTTTAGGGTACTGTGCCACTATTTCCCCCTCATGGTCCTGCAAGGGTAATCACTTTAGGCTTATGGTTCCACAGTTATCACCTCCCTCTGGTGGAGACCCATGTCTCTTTCCTTTCTGACTGGGGCTTTCCAGGCTGTACATCTCCTTGCCTACACTGAGTTCCTCAGCATGCCAGACTGCCAAAATGGTCAATCTGCATGTTGCTTTCTCTCCAGTGGATATAAACAGTCTAATTTTCCACACTTGTAAGTTACCACACGGTCCTTTCTATGCAAGTACATTTGTTCCTGAGGTAAAAGCACTATAGAGAAAACATTAATAACAACAGAACCTACATACTTGCTAATAAACTTACCAGAGATCACCCCAACTCCAACAATGGCTCTGGCAGATGTCAATCCCACCCTTCCACTTGGACAGAAGAGGCTGTCTTTTGCAGGATCAGAAGGAAGGCCTGGAGTCAGTTTAAACTCAGACTATTAATCCAGAAGTCCTTCCTTTGTCTGTTGGCCTCTGGAGAATCCAGTCTGAACCATTACATGCAAATGTCTTCAGGTGGTGGTACCTCTCTGAGGTGTTACAACCGGAGTGAATTTGCCTAATCATCCCCCACTGTTCTTAACTCCTGGAGGAGCTGTGATTACCCTCGCCCATGGAATTTCCAGACAATCCCTGGCACACAATGATACATAAACTTAACACAGTTAAGATCTCCCACACACACATTACAGGAAATTGCCATATCAGTCACATTAGTCATCAAATATTTTTATGACTGTTAATGGACACTAATTTCTGCTTAGGAAGATAGGGTAGGAAAGCCCTCTTGTACCAATTTTTCTGTCCACAGGCATATCAAGTCACTATGTAAGGAAAAGGAAAGTGAAGATCTGCCCAGAAAGAAAATGTACTCCTAGATAATAATTTAGTGGACTGACAATCCCTTAAAAAAAAAAAAAAAAAAAAAAGATTGCTGGTAAGAGAATTAAGGACACACTATAATTTACCATTATCACTATGTTTTTTTATTGGTGGTCTGTATTTTCATATCAATAATTATCCCTTTTAGACCCAATTACAAGTACTCCTGTTTCAGTTCATAATTACAGGTAATGCTTTCTGTTACATCTCACTGCTATCATAATCCATTCCCCAGTCCATAGAATCCAATGCTTATAGCCCTTGAGCTCCTGCCAAAATATGGGATACATAATGCTTCTAAATTTCCATTTACTAAAGGAAAGATGTAGTTACAAGATACTTAAGATAAAAGACGAAGACAAAGGACTCAGCCCAATGTTATTCAATATCTTTATCAATTACTTGAAGAAAATATAAAATACATAGTTAAAATTTGCAGATGACTCAAAAATTGGTAGAGTATTAAATACTGATGTTGATATATCAGTAATACAGACCAACCTGAATCACTGTTATGATGGGCTTATTTGATCAACATGCACTTTTATCACAGCCAAATGCGAAGTCATATATATTCAGGAGCAAAGAATGCAGGCCACATTTATAAGATAGGAAACTGCATCCAGGAAAGCAATGATTCTGAAAAGGACTTAGGAGCCGTGCTAGATAACCAATTGAATATGAGCTCCCCCTGCAATGCTGTAGTTAAGAGGGTTAACACAATTCTTGGATGTATAAAAAGTAGAATATCAAGTAGAAGTAAGGAGGTGGTATTGCCTCTGTGTATAGTAGAGGTCAGACCATAAATTGGAATACCATAAATTGGCACCCACACTTCAAAAAGGAGGATGACAAATTGGAAAAGATTCCAAAAAGACCAAAAAGAATAATCTGAGGTCTGGAAAACATATCTTATGGTGGGAGAGTAAAGAGCTCAATCTATTTAGCTTGTCTAAGAGAATGCTAAAAGGAGACTTGATCATAGTTGACAGGTACCTAACAAGGGAAATTGATTTGTGACAAGAGATAGCTCTTCATTCTTGCAGAAAAAGACGTAACAAGATCCAATGCTTGGAAGCTTAAGCTAGACAAATTTAGACTAGAAATACAGGTCCAAATTTTACTGTAATTAACTACTGGAACAATTTTTCTTGGGACATGGAGGATTTTCCATTACTTCAAGTCTTTAGCTCAACACTGGTTATGTTTCTAAATGTTACACTACGGCTCAAATTTAAATTATGAGATTGATACAGAAGTACTGGGTGAGGTTCTTTGGTCCGTATTATGTAGGAAGTCATACTGGATCACCACAATTGTTTTAGGTAAGAGACCTCAATACTGATACAGAAATTATATTAATAATTTTTTTATAACATAATTGCCACCATACTTGCCTGGGTCTTGACTGAAGAATAGGGCACATTTATCATTACTTTTAAACATATGGTGCTTTGGAAAAGATACCTCAGATATATTTGTTTTTGTTTACTTAGTTATGTGAACTAGGGGCTGTCAATTAATCACAGTTAACTCAAACAATTACAACAAAACAAATTAACTAGATAAAAAATAGTTGTGATTAATTGCAGTTTTAATCACACTTAAAACTTAATCAAATACCAATTTAAATTTATTGTAAATATTTATGGATTTTTTCTATATTTTCAAATATACTGATTTCAATTACAATACAGAATACAAAGTGTATAGTGCTTACATTATATTATTTTTTATTACAAAACTACCACACCCAATTCCAGAAGTTTCTGGAATTGGGTGTGGCAGTTTTGGGTATGCTCAATAGGTTCCTGGTAGCTGGACTCAGACTCCACTAAGGGCAAGTAGTCGGGGCAACTGCTTTGCAAAAGGCCATGTCATCTGTGTGTGCTGGGAGTAGCTGGGCCACAGGAGCAGAGAGAAGGCTGTTTTCCCCTAACTCTGAAAAATTTTGCAGCAGGTTAGTGATACTGTTAACACTCCTGAGTGACGTAGTTATATTGATATAGGTCTACAGTGTAGATCACACCTAAGTATTTCTCAGAAAGTCACAATTTATTAAAGAGTGAGACAACACGTCATTAATTCTCTCCATAGGCAATACAGCAATGTCCAGACTTTGTGTAAAATCAAAGCCTGAGAGAAAAGACAATTACCTGTTCTGTAACTGGTGTTTTTCGAGATGTGTTCCTCATGTCCATTCCATATTAGGTGTATGTGCTCGCCACATGCACCAGTGCTGGAAGTTTTTCCCTCAGTGGTATCTAGAGGGGACTGGCTCTGATGCCCTCTGGACTGGGATGCACATGCTACGGTATAAGTGGCACCACCGGCTACCCAACCCTCAGTTCCTTCTTGCTGGAAACTCTGACAGTGCAGAAGGAGAGCGGGTCATGGAATGGACATGAGCAACACATCTCAAAGAACACCAGTTACGGAACAGGTAACCGTCTTTTCTTCTTCGAGTGCTTGCTCATGTCCATTCCATTATAGGTGACTCCCAAGTAGTACCAATGGAGGTGGGTAAGAGTTCATGGATGTGTAGATTGCAACACAGCTCTGCCAAACCTAGCGTCATCTCTGGCCTGCTGTGATGGCGTAATGCACCGTGAATGAGTGAACCGAAGACCATGTTGCAGCTCTGCAAATGTCGTGGATGGGAATGTGCGCCAGGAAGGCCGCTGAGGACACCTTGGCTCTGGTCGAACGGGCCCCCATGATCAGCGGTGATGGGATCTGTGCCAGCTTGAAACAGGTCCAGATGCCAGAGGTGATCCAGTTGGAAATCCTCTACGAGGACACCGGAGGCCCTTCATCTTGTCTGTTGTCATGATGAAGAGCTGGGTTGACCTGCACAAGGGCTTGGTATGCTCCAGGTAAAATACCAGGGCACATCTGATGTCCAGGACGTGCAGCTGCCTTTCCTCACTAATGGTGTGAGGCTTGTAACAAAACACTGGGAGGAAGATGTCCTGGTTGACATGGAAGGAAGACATAATTTTTGGCAGAAAGGCCGGATCGGGTCGCGGTTGAACTTTGTCCTTCTAGAACACCATGTGTGGCAGCTCTGATGTCAAGGCTTTAATCTCCGACACTCATCTCACCGATGTTATTGCCACAAGAAAAGCGACCTTCCATGAGAGGTGGGAAAGTGAGCAGGAAACCATAAGCTGAAAGGGCAGGTCCATGAGCCTAAAAAGAACCAAGTTAAGGTCTCACAGGAGGACAGGGGCCCGAACCAGTGGGAAGAGCCTCTTGAGGCCTCTCAGGAATCCGATCGACATGTTGTGCGAGAACACCATCTGACCTTGGATCGGTAGGTGGAAAGCAGAGATGGCTGCAAGGTGCAGCCTGATGGAAGAGAAGGCCAGCCCCTGGCTCTTAAGATGAAGCACGTAATCTAAAATAGATTGTAAAGGGAGTTCGATGGAGAGATGCTACATTCAGACGCCCAGTGGGAAAACCTCATCCACTTTGCCAGGTAGGTTGCTCTAGTAGAAGGCTTCCTGCTTTCCAGGAGGACTTGCTGGACTTGTTAGAGCAGGCCCGCTCCTCCGGGTTCAACCACGCAGCATCCAAACTGTGAGGTGGAGGGAGGTGAGGCTGGAGTGTAGGAGGCGCCCATGATTTTGCGAAATCAGATCTGGTTGGTCGGAAAGGGGCCATGGAGGGTCGCTGCCATGTCCATGAGCATGCCGAACCAATGTTGGTGCAGCCACATCAGGGCGATCATGATGACTTTGGCCTTTTCTCCATCTTTGACAGGACTCTGCTGATGAGTGGGATCAGCAGGAACGCATACATCAGACCCCCGGACCATGACAGGAGGAAGGCGTCAGAGAGAGAGAGTCCTTGCTCAGACCCTACAGGGAACAGAACCGATGACATTTCCTGTTCTGTCTGGTGGTGAACAGGTCCACCTGGGGAGTTCAACACCTCTGGAAAAGCGATCAGGCTACCTCTGGATGAAGTGACCACTTGCGGTGAGAAAAAAAAGGACCTACTGAGGCAATCTGCCAGCGTGTTCCTGAACCCAGGGAGGTGACAGGCCTCCAGGTGGATCGTGTGCTTGATGCAGAAATCCCACAAATGGAAAGCCTCTTGACAGAGAGTCGACGAGCGTGCTCCCCCTTGCCTGTTGATGTAGAACATCAAGGCTGTATTATCCGTCAGCACTCTCACCACCTTGCATCCGAACAAATCCAGCCTCTTTGAGTCCTTATTTTTAGGTATAGCTCCTGGTTGGCCTTGCCTCTCCCGCTCATTAACGGCTGCTACTACCAGGGAGTTTGGGGACAGGTGGGTATAGAGGTACTCATGACCCTTAGCCGGAACAAAGTATTTTCTTTCTGCCCTCTTGGAGAGGGGGAGCATAAATGAGGGGGTCTGCCACAGGGCATTTGTGATCTTTGACAACCTCTCATGCAGGGGCAGTGCCACCCTGGCCGGTGCTGTAGAGCAGAGAACATTGAATAGGGAGTCCAATGGTTCCTCTAGCTCCTCCGCATGGAGCCCCAAATTAGAGGCAACTCTTTTCAACAGCTCCTGATGGGACTTAGCATCATCCTGAGGAACTGAGTGAGGGGGACCCGCAATCGCTACACAAGGTTTCAAGAAGAACACCTCTTTCTTCTGTGGTAAGTTGGAAGCCCAAAAGCATCCATTAAGCACAGTTTCAACACGAGAAACAGAGGAGAAACTGTATGAATAAATCACTCTTAGTGAGAACGTTGCATGGAAAGTGAAGTGGGCGCCCTGACCCAAAAGACATACCACACTGCATATCACATTGAGTGTTATACCAAGAATGTATGTAATGTGTTGTGTCAAAAGGTAAAAGCAACAAACAAATACTGATTTTATTCCTACAAGCTGCAATACTTAGCTGGAGTAGAGAAATTGAATCACAGTGGCTCTAATGGATACGAAAGTAATGGTGATGGCCAGTGCAGAGGCTAAATACGGAGAAATATATGCTTTGAATGGGATTGAAGAGGAGCAAATGCTTAGCACAAGGCTCTTATTGAAGATGAACTGTGGGATATGATCATAGTTCTTAGCAATCCCATCCACAGAAATTAATCACAGTGCATATTCTTAAAGGCTACAAAAGATGTGATACCATCAAAAGCGGAAGAAAGCACTGATGTCAACACTAATATGAAGAGACTGTTTGCAGCTGCTACAGGGATCCATAGCAGATGCCAAACCTGAAAAAATATTACTGCCTAACCTGTACTACTACTTTAAGTGATGTATCAGTGGTTGAAGTGACTTTAGCACCAGCATGACAACAAGCAAATGGAGCAGAAGGCTGCCATTTATCACAAAGCCTCATGTACAAGTGCTTAAGTAAAAGGCAGGTTTTCAAAACATACACAACAACTGTGCGGCATACAGATAACCTACCATAACAAGCAGCTGTTGGTTTACCAATTGATTCCAAAACTTGTGGCAAATTTCTCATGTATCTTGCACAGCATTGGCTCCTCCACTGATTACAACAAAGTACTCCATTTGGAAAATGCAATTGCAAACAAGATTCTTTGCCACATGGAACTGAATGAAGAATTGTATGTTCTCCCAGACCTCATCAAGGGCAGGTTTAGATTTTGTGCTCCTGATAAGATATTCCTGGAAGATCCAGCAGGTGGCAACGGTACTATTGTGGTCTGCTATCAAGAGTGTATTAACGGGGCAAGTCCCAGCCTCAAGTGTTGTCTAGACAGTAAAGAACCGCTCCTTTAAGGAGCTTCCTGACTTCATGACTCACTCATTTTCCTACCAAGGTACAAAAATTCCAAAGCCAAGAAGTCCAGTTTTCAATGAAGCAGCTGTTGAATCGACTACAGGAGAACCTTTTACATTCACTAATCCTGACATCATTTGGTTATTGAGAAAGAGTGGAATGCATTCCAGAGGTGAAAAATCACTGAATACAACTTCAACTGAAGAGATGAAAGAGGTAGCCTCAAATGATCTGTACACCCAAGACACACCATACCATAGCATTTCAGGAGACAGATACTTTCCAACATGGCCTGCCTTTAATTTGGCACTACAGACAGCGCTAGAGTGAATGACCCATGTATGCTTCCTGCCAGTCAGACTTGCCTATCCCCACTGATAGTTCAGTTAACATTCCTTACCCAGCTGGAACTGTCTAGGGGACTTCCTGATTGTTTTTGTTCTCTGAAGGTAAAAGGCTAACGCTCATTGGACATTGAGGGAGATTCTTCTGCAGATGCATGCTGTTTCGGGAAGAAAATCAGTCCGTGAATGGATTGGTTAATATGAAACTGGGAGATTACCTTTGGTAAAAATTTCAGGTGTTGATGTAAGAAGACCTTATCCGAGTGGAATACTGTAAATGATGGGTCCGCCATCATAGCTCCAAGTTTCCCAACCCTTCTCACCGAAGTGATAGCAATAAGGAGGGTGACCTTCATGGAGAGAAGAGACATGGAGCAAGATGCCATTGGCTCAAAGGATGTTAATACTGAGAGTACCAGACTCAGACACCATTGAGGCGCTATCACTTAGAGAAGTGGGAAGGTTCTTAGGAGGCCTTTCCAAAAACTAGCAGTTAGCAGGTTTGTAAAACCAAAGTAACACTCCATAGAAGGATGGAGTGTGCTGATCGCTGCTAGGTGGACTCTCAAAGAGCTGAGGGCAAGATCCAACATTTTTAATGATAGAACATAGTCCAGGATTAGCAGAATCTCTTCTGCTTTTGGTAAAATCTATGTTGTGGCCAAGACGAAAAGCATCTCCAACTGGCCTGATAACATTATCTAATGGAATTTTTCCAACTATTAAAGAGAATGTCTTATACAGCAGAGGAACATGCCCATTTGATAGTTGATGACAATCTAAATACCACACTCTGAGATGGAGCAGACATGGATCGACTGGGATGCTTGATCTTGCCCTTGTACTGGGTCAGAAGATCGGGACGGTCGAGATGGTAATCAGTGGGCAGGATGATATGTGCAGGAGATTGGGGAAGTGGTGTTACTAAATAGGTGTAGAGAGGCACTTACATCAGTGGGAGCCAAATTTAAGTGAAGACACTTCCACAGCTAGGTGGACAGAAGCATCTTATATCATCTAAATGTGGCTGAAGAGGAAGGAACTGAAACCCTATGAACCCAGAAGAAAAGGAAACTAGCCCTCTCATGAGAAAATAGTACTGTTTTCTTTGGGATAGTCAGGTCCCCTTTCTTGTAAGCATCTTTATTTCCTTTTACCTTCTGTCCCCCGCACTCTTAAGTGGTTTGGATATGCAGACCCACCTTGAGATAACCCAAGGCCTCGTTACTTCCAATCTGCTTCATGTCCACTCACCCATACTTCAGCAAAACCACACACTATTACCTCCACATCAGCCTTTTATCTAAGCAGTGTATTAAAAGAACTCACAGAAAATGATAATTTAACATTTTCATGGCTGTAGTGAGACAGAGTGGCCTCCCCCTGAGCCAGAGGGGGAGGGACGACCATGAACACACTACAATGGCAAACAGATAATGTAATATTTTACATTAGATCCATGATGACGATGAAGTAATTAAGTCTTTTCCTATTAATAAACTTGTAACATCTCTTTATAACCAAGTGATAGTGAGAAAAGATGAATATACATTTTAATTGAACACCATACATACATGAAACATGAACAACCTGGATTTTCAGATGTTCTGACCTGACACAAATCTCAGTAACATCTATATAGAAGAAGGTGCTTAGTAACTTAGAAAAATTAGACCAGCGTTGTCTGATCTTGCTTCCATAGATCATTTTAATTTCAAAAACATACCTTCTACTGTCAGAGTACCCATTTTGGACTCTAAGAAGTCAAACAGTGTGCTGGGTGCAGAAGGTCTGGCATTTCCTAGTTCCTCTTCATCTTCAGGTCTTAGTCGGCCTCTGCCCTTTCCTTTCCCTGTGGATATTACAAACAAATGACTTAGATTCAGACAAATCTACAGAAACTCTACATTTCTTTTTATTGTAATTGTTTTTATAAAACAGCTGAAGCCATTAAACAGGAAAATATAATCAGATCCACAAATTACATAGATTATTTTCAATTAAGAACACTTAAGTGTGCGATTTTTAACTAGGAAACAATTATAGATATAATATACAGAGGTACTTTTCCAATATTCACTGTCAGGTCTTGAATTCATTACGACTCAGAGGAAAACATACATGCAATTATGCCCCTGCATAACTCCAAATACACTAACAAAGGCCACTATTATCTTTTTGTGCTTGTGGCACAAGATCCCCTATTATATAGACACTTTAGTCTAAAACACAGCTTTACAAGTTATACCTCTAGGTGGCGGTCCCTGGATAGGTTTCTGTTTACTGCTGTTCAGAAGAAAATTTAATGCTGCTTCTAGGCTGTTGCTATTATCCATAAGCGCCTGCCTTGCGGCTTCTTTACTGAAACCCATTTCTGTTATGTGCTTTAGAGCCTTTTCATCAACCTGTAATAAAAGATATACACAAAAGTAATCACAGGCTACAACACAGATTCCATAAAATACTAGGTTTGCTTGTAAATTGCATATTAATATTTAATTAAAACATTAATTTATTTTTCATGTATGATGATAAATACTTAGACAGGGCTATTTATAAAAATACTAACAAATAAGCTTTCATGGCTTCATGTAACTGACTAGAGTACACTGAGGAGACAGGAACAGATGGTAATTTTAGGAGATGGATTTTATGTGCTTTGGGAGGTTTCCTTTGATTTTTGGGTTTCGTTTTTTGGAGGGATTTTTGTTTTGTTTTTCTTTTTTGCTTTGATTTAATTTCAAATAGAAAACCAAAGAAATAATATTACATGATGTCAAACTCTGATTCCCATAGTTTAACTCTCACTCTATCAAACAAAGGAGTATCCTGATAGACAGCAGTATCTCTCCCCTTAGCAGGAAGAAAGAAGGCAAAAATATATCAAGCATAGTAATGGGCCAGCCTTTTGTGCTTGGTACAAACATTTCCAAAGCTATGACTGACAATGGCTGTGCAAAATCAGATTATACATTCTTCAAAATAGGGAGGTTAGATATATAACGAATAAAGGTCCTGCAGAATAAAACGGAAAGAAATACAAGTAATTTTCCTTCTTCAGAAATACATGACTTCTCATTCCCAATGATATGAAACATTCTGACAGAGAGCAAATATAGCTATCAGTGTACACATAGTAAAGGCGAAGGCCTTACATAATACTGCTGTTTGAAGTACCAAGCTGAAAAGTGAATCTTCCAATCCTCCATTTTGTTACATCTAATAAATGTGTAGTGTGAGGAAAAGGTTCTAGCCTCACACACCTCCCTGTAAAAATGTCACACTTCTCTGCCTAAAAAAGGGGAAAGGGACAACCCTGTATTGGAACAAACATACCAGATAAACTGGACCATATCACTCAGTAGGTTGACAGTGCAGTGGATGTTTTAGAAATATTTTGGTATATGTGTCAAACATGAATATTCAGTAATTCCTTAATGCAAAACTAAATAAAACCCAATTAAAAGAACACAATTAGTTTTGCTGAGAGATTAGTACAAGTTGTGCAACAACAAATGTAACCATGTGATCTTTTCATTGTTACCCATTTTCTCCTATAGTCTGTTACTTTCACTAGTCTTGCTTCCAATTAGATGCATCCCAATTACGGCATATGGGTGCTACTACAACACAAGTAGTAAATAACAGTATTTAAACATCAGTCATCTAGTTTGCAGATACAAATATCCAAATTCATTTCCAAAACCAAACTGGAGCATGCAAGAATAACTTCTAAAAAAGAATAAAGTATAGTTGACTGGGGATAAACTAAAACTCCTACACTTCTGGCTAAACTGATTCCACTTCCTTCATAATTCCTTCCGCATCCCCAAATAAACAAGTCCACCCAACAATATTCTTAGACTGAATGTCCACAAACTGAAGCACAGGACGATCACTAAATAAAAACACTTATAATTACTCATGTCCTCTGCAATGTCGTAGGAAGGATGGTCTATGTTAGTAACACTAAAGTGACATACGTACAATGCCCAGCTCAGCAACAGATTTCCCATGTGAGGCTGAACAAGTTAATCTAACTTGGGACTCAGTCTCTCATCTGTAAAATAGGCATAGTGCCTCCCTATCTTACAGGGGTGTGATGAGGATAAAATCCATTAACGACTAAAAGGCACACAGATAGTACAGTGACATGGTCCATGTAGGTGAGCATATCAGTAAAAAAACAGGCAGATTAGAATGCAGCTCTCCTGGAAAAAAAACAACAGTGCTGGTTTAGAATCCACTCCTTTAGTGCCAGCTGGAGCCTGCCCAGTATATCTGTTCTACTGTTCTGTCTCCCTTGCAGACAGACAAGGTGGATGAGGTAATATCTTTTACATAGTTGTCATAGAGAAGATAGGATATTCTACCATGTACCAGTGGTGCAGCACCTCCTTTCGGAGTTGGAAATACTCCGTGTTCGTGTCTGCTGATGTATATGACAGCTACTGTTTTCACTAGGGACCTAAGCAGCAGCCACAGGCTGAACTGTTGAGAGCTAATCTTGGACAAGACCATAATCTGAGACATGAGGGAAAGGCAATTTCCCAGAGACCCTCTTTGTCACATAGTCCTTATAACATTCAAGGTATCTCTTTCTTCTCTTATAT
Organism: Caretta caretta; assembly: GCF_965140235.1. Taxonomy (NCBI): domain Eukaryota; kingdom Metazoa; phylum Chordata; order Testudines; family Cheloniidae; genus Caretta; species Caretta caretta. The sequence goes on along the minus strand of NC_134206.1, from coordinate 69,447,260 downwards.
ATATATTGTACCAAAAGCTTTTCTCTCTTCCTCATTCTTATATATAAAGACCGGAATGAAAAATAAAAAAGTAAGATTAGAACAGGAGGGTCTGTGTTTTAAAGCTGAAGGAGGCAGAATGATTGACCTGAAAGTAAGTCATCTGGTACCGGTATAACAGCTATGACAGAAACTAGTTCATTGCTTCATAGTACACGAGGCAAAGATGTTGTGGTATCAGATTCCTTTATAGGATGTGGGAGAAGGTAACATAATGAAAGAAACCATCTTTGTTAAAGATTTCATTTCAAATAAACAACCATGCCTAATATCAGGGCTACAAAGGATAAAAGGAGCTGATTCTTCACTGTCTTGGGACCTTGAATAAACATTTACATTATCACACCACCACCAAATCAGAACACTGTTATATGCAGTGTTGTTGTAGCTGTGTTGGTCCCAGGATATTAGAGACAAAAGGCAGATGACATAATACCTTTTATTGGACCAACGTCTGTTGATGAGAGACAAGCTTTCGAGGTTACACAGATCTCTTCTTCAGGTCTGGTCCACACTACAGTTGATCTAAGTTACATAGACGTACCGCAGTCACAGCAATTAAATCACTTTTACATGTCCACACTACGTTCCTTGTGTCAGTGGTGCATGTCCTCACTAGCGGCGTTTGCATAGATGCAGAGAGCAGTGCACCCTGGGTAAGCAGCCCACTGTGCAACTCGCCACCATCAAGCGCAGGGTGTTTTGTAAAGGGTTTGCAATGCCTCCTGGGGGCAAATGAGACATGCAGGGGTGACTGGGAACATGATTTCAAGGTCCCATGATGGTGTGTTCTCCATCCCATAATTTTATCTACATCCGATAACGTTTCGCACCTCTTTTCAAAAGCCCCACAAATCTGCGCATTCACCATCTCTGTGAGAAGCCTGGTTCCTGCGTAGCTCTGCACTATTGTGATGAGCATTGCAAACACACCGTGCCTGATCCTGCAGTATTTCCAGAGTCAGGAGAGGAGCCACATGGAAAATTGAGCCATGGAAAGAAACAATTCCAGGCTGTTGTTGGAAGTCGCAAAGCAGCTGCAGAAAGTGGAGTGTTGGTTCTGGGCCTGAGAAACAAGTACTGACTGGTGGGATCATACTGTTATGCAGGTATGGGATGACAAGCAGTGGCTGCAGAACTTTCGGATGCACAAGGCCACTTTCCTGGAACTGTGTGCAGAGCTCACCCCAGCCCTCCGCTGAAGTAACACCAAAATGAGAGTTGCACTGACGCTAAGGAAGCAAATGGCAATCACGGCATCGAAGCTTGAAGCAATGCCAGATTGCTACTGATCAGTCGGGAATCAATCTGGAGTTCGGAAAGTGTTCAGGGCCATTAATCACATCCTGCTACGAAGGATTGTGACTCTGGGGTATGTGCAGGACATACTGGATGGTTTGCTGCACTGGGGTTCTCAAACTGCACTGGGGCGATAAATGGCATGCATATCACTATTCTGGCATCAGACCACCTTGCTACAGAGTATATCAACAGAAATACTTTTCTATAGTATTGCAAGCACTGGAGGATCACCGAGGACATTTTACTGACATCAGTGCAGGATAGTCAGGGAAAGTGCATGACGCATGCATCTTTAAGAACAAAGGCCAGTACAGAAAGCTGCAAGCAGGGACTATTTTTCCAGACCAGAGGGTTACTATTGGGGATGTTGAAATGCCAATAGTGAATGTGGGAAACCCAGCCTACCCCCTTACTCCTGTGGCTCATGAAGCTGTTCACTGGCCACCTCGACAGCAGCAAGGAACGCTTCAACCATAGACTCAGCAGGTGCACAATGACAGCTGAAAGTGCCTTTGGCTGCTTGAAAGGCCGCTGTCACTGTCTACTCACAATATTAGACCTCAGTGAAAAAAATCCCCATGGTTATAACTGCCAGCTGTGCATTTCAGAATCTCTCTAAAGCAAGGGGGGAGAAGTTTCCAAGAGGGTGAAGGTGGAATGGCTGTCTGCTGATTTTGAGCTATATGATTTTGAGACACCAGAGCTATAAAAAGAGCTATTTGGATCAGGGAGTAAAGACCATTTTAATAAGGAGCCACAGTAATGTGTGTTACTGTTGTGTAGTGTGCCTGTTTTTTTGTTTTTTGTTTTGTTTTTTTTTGCACCCCAGTATGAATCTTGTAAGGAGTGCTGTGCAAGTGGTAATATAACACTGCAAATGCCCCTATCACTATTAACTGTGAATGATGTCAGCCCCGGCCACCATATGTTGTGAACTAATAAATATGAATTAAGTTTCCATAAATAGAGTTTTATTCCAAACACATGCAAACAGACATTTATAACTGAATGAAACTTTATGAATACAGGGAAAAGAACTTTTGAAGGGGAAAGAACATTTCCATTTTGCAAACACATACACCAATTGTCTCTCTCAAAGGTTGGTGTATATGCGGCTGTGATGGTCCGTACTCTCTGTGGGGGTGGAGTGGTAGGGATAGTGCAACGGCCGCAGATGTCACGTGGAATGTGGGCGGAGGAAGTGTAGGGAAGTCCCAGAGTGCAGTTCTCTATGGGCTGCAGAGGGAGGCAATCATGGATTTTTTTGAGCCTGAAGGTCAACAAGCCTCTCCGGCATGTCTGACTGATGCTTCAGAAGTGCTATCATCTCCTGTGTCACATCATTCTCCTTTTTCCATGCTTTTCTCCTGTCCGCACTATCCCTGTCCATTCTGCCCACGAGCTTGATCCTCCAAGCCCTGTGCTCAGTACCCGCAGCACTAAAGGCTTGCAGCATCTCTTCAAACACATCATCCTGCGCCCTCTTCCTTATCTGGCTGAGTTACTCCACTGCTGTGGTTGGAAAGACCCTCAAGGCCACATTTCCAGCTGCAAAAAAATACAATGCACAGAGGTACTATTGTGAGTGTATTCACAAGATAAATGGAAACTTGGTATACTGAACTCACTCCCCTTGATCCACACAAGTTATAAGCACAACATTCTCACTTCTGCTTGGAATTCATAGAGTCCCAGACACGGCAAATATAGTGTGGAGAGGGAGGGGGCGAGCTGGCACAGTAAGAGGGAGGGGAGCTCACAGGCATGAGTATATGCAGCTAGGGTAACTAAACTGAATACTGGCACCATTTTCCACAGGCAGTGGTGACTTCAGCTGATATCTCATTCCTGAGAGTAACGGAGGCTGAAAGGGAGCTGCTCCTGCACATGTCCAGCTGCAGACCGGGTCCATAGGGTGCTAGCCTGTGTGCTGCAATGATGCCTGCTGAGTGGTGTGGAAAAGTGTGGAAGAAATAAGGCAGCCATTCCCGGTAGTCTTCAATAGAGGATTGCAGGGTACCTCCAGGAAAGTTTCCTCGAGATCTCTATGGAGGATTCACAGGACATCTTGGTACACATAACAAACTGTTCTGCAGGGTCCCCTCTGCCTAACTGTACAGGGGAATGAGAAGCAGATAGCAACTCTACCTCTACTGGTTATTTCACTATGTCTTGTAGCATGGTAACAATGAGTAAATGAACAGATCATAAAGAGGTCCTGGCTCACTGAGTCATTGGATCCCGGGTTGCCTGTCCCCCATTCTCCTCCTCCTCTTCCTTGTCCAACACCTCGTCCTCAGGGTTCACTCCAGTAGCCTGTGACTGTGACTCCTCCCAAGTACACATGGGGCCCTTGTAGATGGTGATGGGTCACTGCCAAGGATGGCATGAAACTCTTTGTCAAAGTGGCATGTCTATAGTTCCACATCAGAGCAACTTGACTTCTGGTACACCTGCCACAGGGTCCTTGACTTTCACATGGCACTGCTGCATGTCCCTGTTGTAGATCTTCGCTCCCATGCCCCAAGTGATTTGCTCATAGATATTGACATTTCTGTGGTTGGATCAGAGCTATGTCTGCACAGCCTCTTTTCCCTATAGACCCAGGAGATCCATCACCTCTGGTGTACTCCAGGCAGGAACATGTCTGCAGTGTAGAGCCAGCACGGTCAGCCATGCAGTTGCTATGTGAGCTCTCCATGCTGAGCAAACAGGAAATGGAATTTCAAAAATTCATGGGGCTTTAAAAGGAGAAGGGCATGTACCTGTATATCTGGCAGCGGAGCTCAAAATGGTGACCAGACCGGTCATGGAGTAGGGGGGCATTGTGGGACACTTCCTGGAGATCACTGAAGTTGATGTAATTGCGTGTCTAGACTGACACTGCATCACCCTATGTCAACCTAAGCACTACACCCCTCATGCAGTTGGAGTTGGTCATGTGAGGAAGGCAGAATATTATAACTTAACTTATGAAAAATTCCATTTTTTCAACTCCATATAAACTGTACTGTATCTGTGACATGTATCTCACATTAGGATATAAATGTAAGAAACACTTACCACATTAATGATCTCTGACTTTTTTTTTTTTTAAGTCTTTAATTACATTTAGCATTTTTAAATCCAGTGCTGGAGGCAGCCATCTTGCTGAAAACAGATGGCATTTATGACACACACGGTCTAAAAATCCTATTAAACAGTTACTTTAAACCAGTCTCTAACCTGCTTTATCAATGGTTTTAACAGTTGGAAGAAAAACTAGACATACACAATATTTTTATATTTTTATATTATTAAGCAATTATTAAAGCAGGTCAAACTAGTTTACTGTCTCTTCTATGGTGTTACCCCATTGTCACAAATGACACCGCTTTCCAGCAAGATGTCTGCCTCCAGCACTAAAACACAAAATGTCAATTGCAATTACATACTTAAAAATATCTTTCATGGTTTGTTCATAGCGAAAAACATTTCTAACCTTATGAACTTATAGACCATCGGACCGAGCAAAATAGATGCAAGGTTTTTTTAAGGACTGTTTGTATATACTATCAATTTTGCTCAGTGGAGTGTTCTGAAAGTTCACATAACTAATTACACTTCTGTCATAAATATAAAGGGAAGGGTAAACACCTTTAAAATCCCTCCTGGCCAGAGGAAAAACCCTTTCACCTGTAAAGGGTTAAGAAGCTAGGATAACCTCACTGGAACCTGACCAAAATGACCAATGAGGAGACAAGATACTTTCAAAGCTGGAGGGGGGGAGAAACAAAGGTTCTCTCTGTCTGTGTGATGTTTTTGCCAGGAACAGAAAAGGAATGGAGCCTTAGAACTTAGTAAGTAATCTAGCTAGATATGTGTTAGATTCTGTTTTGTTTAAATGGCTGATAAAATAAACCTTACTGAATGGAATGTATATTCCTGTTTTTGGGTCTTTTTGTAACTTAAGTTTTTGCCTAAAGGGATTCTCTATGTTTTGAGTCTGATTACCTCGTAAGGTATTTACCATCCTGATTTTACAGAGGTGATTCTTTTACTTTTTCCTCAATTAAAATTCTTCTTTTAAGAACCTGATTGCTTTTTCATTGTTCTTGAGATCCAATGGTTTGGGTTTGTGTTCCCCTATGCAAATTGGTGAGGATTTTTATCAAGCCTTCCCCAGGAAAGGGGGTGTAGGGTTAGGGGAGGGCAAAAGGTAAAATAGTTTGTACCTTGGGGAAGTTTTAACCTAAGCTGGTAAAAATAAGCTTAGGGGGTTTTCATGCAGGTTCCCACATCTGTACCCCAGAGTTCAGAGTGGGGAAGGAACCTTGACAACTTCTCACCAAGTAACTGTGATATAGATTTGAAAATATTGTTTTGAATTAAAATGGATAGTTCTGAGCCTCCTGCCAGCGGCCCCCATCTTACAAAACGAGAGACATTATTTGTGACCCAGACAGCATGGGGTTCCAGGATGAGAATTAACAGGAGTTTCCCTCTTTTATTACCAGCTAAAATAGCAGAAGCAGTACTTCACTGCATGGTTTAAACACGAAACAGTAAGCATATTCTTTTGATGATAAACTAATACGAATCCAGAAGGAAAATAGTCTTAAAATGTGGTATAAAATTGCCATTGATTATAACAGTTAAGTTACTTCAACTTGCAAACTGCTGCATTTATTTTAAAATTCAAGAGAGAAAAATATTACTGTAATGAGCCTATCACACAAATGTTACAATTTTTTGTTTTGTGAGAGTTTCTACTCAGTTGCAATATACAGCCTGATTAATTGTATCCTCCATGAGTTAGGTATTCCATGAAAATAAACCAATCTCAACAGAGAGTAAAATACAGAAATCTATACAACCTTTTACAGAAACTAAAGGAAAATTTACTATCTCATAGTTTTTAGTCTACATGTCAAATACTGATATTTAAGGTTCCATTTAGATCCTCAGCCTTACCAGTTCACGATAGACACCTTCATTTTTCCCCTCAGGTTTTGTTATCTTTTCTTTCTGGAACACTTCCCTGTTTCGATTCCCTCCAGCACTCACATTAAGATTGCTTCTAGTACTGCCACCGCCTCCTCCAAATGTCTTGGTCTTTAGATAAGAAGGGAAAAAACCTTCAGTAAACAACACAATTAGGAAAATAACCTTTAAGATGCTACAGAAAAATGCAGTAAATCTCAGGTACCTAAATGTTTATCGTTATCCTTTATATAGACAAATAAAATGTTAATTTCCATAAAATAACAGAGTAATTTACTAGCTAGAATTTCCCTTCTCCCCTATGTCCAGGCGAGGCTGTAAAAACAGTGATATAATTTTAAGTTTTATGAGTTACTGTAAGGCAAATCATAAAAATAAAATTAAATGGAAAAGTGTAAGGAAGGATATAAAATAACCCAAGGATTAAACATGTTAAGTTCCACACAATTCAACATTACTGAACATAATGAATCAAAGTTTTTTGGGAGTTGGAAATAGTGGTTGAATTTAATACCATTACCTTAATCTCAGCATCAAAATAGCTTCAATACAGGCCACCTAGTAAGCAAGTTTTGCTTACTCAAATTGTACTGTCTGCATAAAGCAAAACTGAATTATAAAATTCATCATATTTTAGCAGACTTGGTTAGGTCAAAATTAGATCCACAAGAAAATATTCTGTGGTCAGTCTACATCATATTACCTCTTTAGAAAAATAAAAAATCTAAGGCAATGAGTCTTTGAAAATATGATGTGTGTTCTCCCTTTTCTAAATATTTGGTAGACAAAGGAACTTACGAAAACAGACACCATAATGTGACTCACATTAAGGAAATAAATACTTGAAAAAACTAAAATAATGAAGTACAGTAAGTAAAATACTGTAGCAAATGTATATTCTAACCTCCTTGCTCTTTGCTACTTCTGCAATAGCAGCTGTTCTCTGTTTTTCAAATTCATCATTGTCTCCAACAGGCTTAGCAGTGCTCATCATTTGCAGAGTCTTTCTCTGATCAAGTTCCCTGCTGTCCACTTGCACAGAAGACACACATTTCTGTAACACAAAAGCAGTATTACAGAAATTTACTCTCTCCTTTCTATTTTCAGTTACAGAACAAAATATTCATATTTCATTAGAGTATTAACTTTTGAAAAGAGTTAATCACAAAAAATATACAGTTGGGACAACTAAACATCTTGGTTTACAACATATGTCTGGTCCATGGGAGAAAGTGGCCTTCAAACTTTCACCTCTAGTAAAGGAGGAGGGGATCAAAATTTTGGCACACAGTCTAACCCTCCAAGGATGGAAGATCCAGTTGCCAGGGAAATGTGGCAAGAAAAATTATAAGGGGAAGTTTTCAAAAGCCAAAGTTAAAATTTTTGAACTTGGCTCACAGGCGCTAGCTATAAATTCATTAGGTAAACCCCTAAATAAAAATGATCATCAGAGGTATTAAAGCAAATCCCATTGTCTTCTGTGTGAGTTGGGGATGCACAACACCTCTAAAATCTATTAAGTGTTTAACTTTAGGCACCCCTAAAGTTGTATATTTTGGCTCACATACACACCAGATATCTGATAGTGGAGCAGCATTTTGTATTTGCCAACCACTTAGAGTTATCGGGTCTCAAAGATAACTAGTGTTGAACAATTCTCTGGATGATGGGTTGACCAAGTTCAGTACTTTGGCAGGTATCCAAGGATCCACCAGTATCATCACACGATTGATTGCAAGAGTTACTAGGGATCTTAATAAATAACCTGAAGTCCAAGCCTGCTCCTGTGAAATATCTGGAATTCACAGAGACACAACTAGATACTATTTATTTTATTTTTAGGGGTCCAAGATATTGTGGTCTGAACAGAAATAATTAAGCAGTCAGCCAGAGACATGGCTACAGGGCAAACTGTGCCTCAGACCTCTTTTTAGTCCCCCTCAAATGCATCTCTTAGGTGACAGACCGGGCCTTCTGCACCTAATTCTGGGTGGAACCTCACGTTTGACCACTTACAGACTAGATCTCTAGGCTGCAGTCCCACTGGCTCATAACTACGTTAACAATCCAATTTTGGCTCCTGTAAGAGTTTCCATTTGGGAGCCAGTGAAAGCGTATATTAACAGTGACACAAAGCAGTGTCTTCAAAACAAAGCATTATATGTTCATTCCTCAAAGGCATAAAGCATTTTCCTAAATGAGTTAATAGAATGAAAGATCTGATGTGCTCTTCCTTCTAAAAATTTAGCCTATCAGTAGCTCTGGGAGGTGCAGATTACTCACATCAGTGAACCTGTCCCGCTCACAGCATACTCCCCCTATCTCTGCCAATCTGGGTGTCAGCTTCCATGTGCTCACAACCCATTCTCACACTCCTCTTTCCCAAGGACAGCATTTTTTCTTAAATTTAGGATTCCCTTTGATCTTAGGCTCAGCCTAAGAGTAGACCATCCAAGCCTGGATGAGTCATTTGGGGTATTCCCCAATAAAAAGCTTTTCCTTGGTTTCCTCCAGGACTCTCATGTGTGTCATTGTTTCATTTTCCATTGGTTTCTCCCTTAACAGTCTCTTTTAATTTAACTCTTGGCAGTTAGGCAGGCTAATATCAGAGATAACTGCAGGGCATAAGATAGTCATAAAAATAATACACAATTCCCTCATTGTCCACAGCCAGTATTATCTTGGACAATGTATTGAATGTTAGCCTTGATATCTGCCATGGTGTCTATGGCAAAATGTTTCAGTTACTTATAAAGGATCAGAGCCTGACACCCCTGACTTCAATCTACCAAGGTCAAATATACTGAAAAGTAATCTCTCTTTCCCACACACACTTTCAATAGCCATTAGATTGCATTTTAAGTTATTTTCAGGGTGTTTTGGGATTTTATTTTTTTTTAATTGTAAAGGGACAATTTTGATCATGACTTGAAATCTATGAGGTGTTGGAATCAGCAATATTCCGAATTATCTAAAGAAACAATTTGCCACAGTGGTAAGCATTTAACTAACATTTTGAAAACACGTAAAAAAGTGTGTTATCTTGAAAAATCAAAAAGAATGTATTAAAATAAAGATTTCACATTTCCTATTAGTTAGGAAAATAGTCACTCTATCCATTCTAACAATAGAACTTCAAGTCATTATGATTTTAAAATTATTTTACAAAATATTAATCCTGATTACATCTATACCAAGGTCAAAAGTGTAAAAAAAAAAAAAAAAAAAAAAAGACGACTATACCTGCCCAAATGGCACAAAAGGGGGTGGTCCACCTTCTGTTCCAATGTTACTTCTATTGTGTTTTGATAAACTCTGTAAAATTTAAAAAAACATCTTTTGATTAACAAGTTGCAAATGAAAACATGGCAAGGTTATCTGACAAACGTCTCAGTATTTTAGGAAGTCAATGGAAGTAGCAAGATGAAAAATTCCTGAACATTATAAAAATGTTTCCTTTATGTCTTTTATCAACCTCAAACAGGAAAGGCCCTTTAATATCAATATCACTTAGATAAGGTAATTTTTTTCAAAAGCAAAGTCCTTTACAACATAAGAATTAGCTAGTCATTCAGTAGCAACCTATGCACTGTATCCTAAAACAGAGAGATGAAGCTAGAATATGAAAAGAGTGGCAGCTGATATACCTCACTGCTAACCCTCTGATGTAGATTTCTGAAACCACAATCATACCAGATGTGTAACTTACCACCTCTTCACCCCCAAGTTCAACACCAACCCACACCTAATTTCAGGAAAAGGAAAGACTCTAGTGAGAAATACAAATTGACACTAACGCAGCTTCCAAGCTGTGCATACATTATCTGATCTTCAGCATACCATATAAAAAGAAAAAGCTGTCTAACTTAATAGGGAACACTTGCTGGAAAGGGTATTTATTTTACTGCACCACGAAGCAATACAGGGTGTTTAGTAACTGAAAAATTAAATTCTTGATAACTATTTTCTGTACATTAGCTATAAAAATAAATTAATATAAACTGAGCAGTCTGTAGATTTTTTTAGGGTAAACACCAAATGTTAATGAAATAATATGAAATGATGTAATCTGAAGTGAACAGTCAATTATTTCACTTTCATTAATTCAAAAAAAATATTTAGAAATCAGTACTATAATCACTACTATACTACTTTGATCTAATTTAGGTTGCTGAGTTTTGTGTGGGGTTCTAGGTGGTTTTGGTGTCCTGTCATATGCAGGAGGTCAGACTACATGATCTGGTGGTCCCCTCCGGCATCAATCTCTATGACTCTATATTTCTAACACTTACATTAAGAATTTACTACTATAATTATTCATTTAGTTCTGACAAAAATGTACAATGTACAAAAGGGGCTTGTCTGTGCAGAGCTCATTGAAGGATCAGGGCCTATTCTGTTCTGCATCTCTCCGGTTGAAGCTATTCCATTTTGTATAAATATTTAAATATTCACTCTGCCAAAGATAGAGAGTGCGAACAACTCTATAGCCTGATGATTAAGACACTCAGCTAGGCGGAAGAAGGTGTGGATTCAAATCCCTTCTCTGAATCAGACAGAGAGAAGATTAGCTTTGGGTCAACCAAAACTGCATTTTTCAGAGAATTGACTACTTGTTTGAAAAATTTCACCTAGCTCTAATAGCTATGCCAGCAGAAAGTCATAGTGTAGACCTAGCCTCATCATATAAACTAAGAGAAGTCATAACTTCTCTGTATTTCAGTTTGCCCATCATTAAAATGCAAATACTATCTGCCTTGTTGAGTTTGTGAATTAATATGTATAAAGTGCTTTGAGATCCTTGAGTGGAAGACATTACTGTGCGCAAAGTAATAAGGCTAGTCTACACTGAAAACTTACATCAGCACAGCTGTATCTCTCAAGGGTTTGAAAAATCCACGGTTTTGAGAGACACAGCTATGTTGACCTAACCCTTGTTGTAGACAGCATTAAGTTGATGGAAGAATTCTTCCACTGACCTAGCTACCCCCGCCTTTCAGGGAGGTGGATTACCTACAGCGATCGGGAAATCCTACAGTCACTGTAGTGAGTGTCTACGCTGAAGCGCTGTAGCATTTTAAGTGTCGACACAGCCTTATACAGCCCCACCTTCTCCCTACTTCCAAATAAATTACAGCAGAGGCTTGACTATACTCAGCTGCAAACTTAGCAGAAACAAGAAAGCTCTAGAAAAGGGGCAAATGTATATTTCAGGAAAAGAACTGTTTTCATAAAATGAGAGATTTAAAAGACTACTTAGTTTAAAAAGGACACACATGAGAAGAAATAATAGACATATACCAATAAACAGTAGCTATATAGATGTTTACACTATGCTCTCATCAACATAATATCGAACATAAATGGACATTCCTATATGCCCTTTCCAAGAACACAAAAATAACAAGGCTTTGAAAGCCATAAGACTAGTATAATTTAAAACAGTAAAAAGAAAATTACACAGTATCTTGCATAAAAAATGATTTATATGGGGCCTTTCATGAGCGTTTAAAAATTACTATCTATATAAAATATTTAATTTCATCCTCAGAGCAATTCAGCCACTTCTGGGGTGAATTGCGACAGTGGTTTTAATAGTGCTAACAATACTACAAAATATCAAGGAATAGGAATTAGCCACTTCCCCCTTCTTCTTATGGGCCTGCTTCAGGAAAGCATTCCTGTTCATGAAAGCACTAAAGAACATGCTAAATGTTAAGCACTTATTTCAGTGCTTTAATAAATCAGGGCCATAAGGAGTGTCTGTGAAAAAAACTGATCCAAGATATATCACTGAAGTAAATAAGTTTAGTGAGATTCACAAAAGGATTATTCATTTATAGGAATAAAAATAGTTCATGTGGTTACATTGGCTAAGATACAATTACAAGGACTATAAATACTATAATTACTTCTGATTAAGATGATCTTCTGGGAACAAAAGAAATACCACCCCAATGGTAAATAACTTCACAATTAAGTGAAATATAGGACTTTGACTCTCTCATCTGAGGCATGTGATATTGGCTATTGCAATAGGCAGAATATTAGAAGAAATAGATCTGCTCCATTATGGAACTTACTTTGGAAATTGATGAAACTCCCTCCTGCATATATGGAATATCAAACTGACAACACACACAATTATTTTAAAAACAAAATTGCTGACCTATAACTGGAGATTCTTTGGGATGTGTGGTTCCCATCTGTATTCCACTGAGGGGTTTTGCACATGCGCCATGCATCAGGAGCCAGAGCTTTTGAAAGTAGTACTGTTCGGAGGTAGGTAAATGTATGGCTTGATTGAGGTGGAACTGGAAAATCACCTTGGGTAGAAACTTGGGGTGAAGGCATAGAGAGACCTGGTCATTACGGAAAGTCATGAAGAGCGGGTTAGCCACCATGGCTCCCAGTTTGCCAATCCTCCTAGACAATGTAATGGTGATGAGGAAAGCAACATTCATAAAAAAGAGAGATAGAGAGAAGGAGACCATAGGTTCGAAGGTGGTGGTCATCAATGAGGTGAAGACGAGGTTAAGGTCCCATTAGGGGACAATAGGCTGAAGGGGGGGAGGGGTATTTTCAAAAAAGGCCCTTCCAGGATCATACAGGTAGGGGGTGGGCAAAAATGGATTGACCATCCACCAGTGGGTGAAAAGAGCTAAATGGCAGCTGAATACACCTTGATGGAATTGAGGGCCAGCCTTGAGTCCCTCAGAAAGAGTAAATAATCCAAGAGTATTGGGATGCCACTCTGGAGACAAGGCCCTGTCATGCAGCCCAGGAAATGAAATGCGTCCATTTGACTCAATACAGGCATCTTGTGGAATCTTGTGGAAGTGCAAGCTGGTCTCCATATTGGAAGAGAAGATTGAAGGTCTGGAGCAACAGATAACGACCCTGCGTTGCATACGAGAAACTGAGGATTTTCTAGACAAAACTCAGGATAGGCTTCTAGGGGCACAAAGCTCTAAAGATATAGAGCAGGTTGCACAGAGGAGCCAAGAGGCCAGTGAAGAAGCTTGGCAACCTGTGACCTCCAGAAAAGGTAAGCGGAATGTCCGGGTTCCAGTAACACAGACACAGGTAACTAACCGCTTTCATGTTCTCTCCATAGGTACCGTTGCGGAGAGTGGACCAGATGATATGTCTGGGGCGAGAAAGCAGAAGGAGACTCCGCTGGTTGGAAGGCATGAGATGCGATGTCCTGAGGTTGGGGGTTCCACGACCACCACTCCCAAGAGGAGAAGGCGGGTGGTGGTGGTCGGGGACTCTCTCCTCCGGGGGACTGAGTCATCTATCTGCCGCCCTGACCGGGAAAACCAAGAAGTCTGCTGCTTGCCAGGGGCTAAGATTCGCGATGTGACGGAGAGACTGCCGAGACTCATCAAGCCCTCGGATCGCTACCCCTTCCTGCTTCTCCACGTGGGCACCAATGATACTGCCAAGAATGACCTTGAGCGGATCACTGCGGACTACGTGGCTCTGGGAAGAAGGATAAAGGAGTTGGAGGCGCAAGTGGTGTTCTCGTCCATCCTCCCCGTGGAAGGAAAAGGCCTGGGTAGGGACCGTCGAATCGTGGAAGTCAACGAATGGCTACGCAGGTGGTGTCGGAGAGAAGGCTTTGGATTCTTTGACCATGGGATGGTGTTCCATGAAGGAGGAGTGCTGGGCAGAGACGGGCTCCATCTTACGAAGAGAGGGAAGAGCATCTTTGCCAGCAGGCTGGCTAACCTAGTGAGGAGGGCTTTAAACTAGGTTCACCGGGGGAAGGAGACCAAAGCCCTGAGGTAAGTGGGAAAGCGGGATACCGGGAGGAAGCACAGGCAGGAATGTCTGTGAGGGGAGGGCTCCTGCCTCATACTGGGAATGAGGGGCGATCAACAGGTTATCTCTTATAACAGCTTATATACAAATGCACAAAGCCTTGGAAACAAGCAGGGAGAACTGGAGGTCCTGGTGATATCAAGGAACTATGACGTGATTGGAATAACAGAGACTTGGTGGGATAACTCACATGACTGGAGTACTGTCATGGATGGTTATAAACTGTTCAGGAAGGACAGGCAGGGCAAAAAAGGTGGGGGAGTAGCACTGTATGTAAGGGATCAGTATGACTGCTCAGAGCTCCGGTACGAAACTGTAGAAAAACCTGAGTGTCTTTGGATTAAGTTTAGAAGTGTGTGCAACAAGAGTGATGTAGTGGTGGGAGTCTGCTATAGACCACTGGACCAGGGGGATGAGGTAGATGAGGCTTTCTTCCGGCAACTCACGGAACCTACTAGATCGCATGCCCTGATTCTCATGGGTGACTTTAATTTTCCTGATATCTGCTGGGAGAGCAATACAGCGGTGCATAGACAATCCAGGAAGTTTTTGGAAAGCGTAGGGGACAATTTCCTGGCGCAAGTGCTAGAGGAGCCAACTGGGGGGGGAGCTTTTCTTGACCTGCTGCTCACAAACCAGGTAGAATTAGTGGGGGAAGCAGAAGTGGATGGGAATCTGGGAGGCAGTGACCATGAGTTGGTTGAGTTCAGGATCCTGACGCAGGGAAGAAAGGTAAGCAGCAGGATACGGACCCTGGACTTCAGGAAAGCAGACTTCGACTCCCTCAGGGAACGGATGGCCAGGATCCCCTAGGGGACTAACTTGAAGGGGAAAGGAGTCCAGGAGAGCTGGCTGTATTTCAAGGAATCCCTGTTGAGGTTACAGGGACAAACCATCCCGATGAGTCGAAAGAATAGTAAATATGGCAGGCGACCAGCTTGGCTTAATAGTGAAATCCTAGCGGATCTTAAACATAAAAAAGAAGCTTACAAGAAGTGTAAGGTTGGACATATGCCCAGGGGAAGAGTATAAAAATATTGCTCGGGCATGTAGGAATGATATCAGGAGGGCCAAATCGCACCTGGAGCTGCAGCTAGCAAGAGATGTCAAGAGTAACAAGAAGAGTTTCTTCAGGTATGTTGGCAACAAGAAGAAAGCCAAGGAAAGTGTGGGCCCCTTACTGAATGAGGGAGGTAACCTAGTGACAGAGGATGTGGAAAAAGCTAATGTACTCAATGCTTTTTTTGCCTCTGTCTTCACTAACAAGGTCAGCTCCCAGACTGCTGCGCTGGGCATCACAAAATGGGGAAGAGATGGCCATCCCTCTGTGGAGATAGAGGTGGTTAGGGACTATTTAGAAAAGCTGGATGTGCACAAGTCCATGGGGCCGGACGAGTTGCATCCGAGAGTGCTGAAGGAATTGGCGGCTGTGATTGCAGAGCCATTGGCCATTATCTTTGAAAACTCGTGGCGACCCGGGGAAGTCCCGTATGACTGGAAAAAGGCTAATGTAGTGCCAATCTTTAAAAAAGGGAAGAAGGAGGATCCTGGGAACTACAGGCCAGTCAGCCTCACCTCAGTCCCTGGAAAAATCATGGAGCAGGTCCTCAAAGAATCAATCCTGAAGCACTTGCATGAGAGGAAGGTGATCAGGAACAGCCAGCATGGATTCACCAAGGGAAGGTCATGCCTGACTAATCTAATCGCCTTTTATGATGAGATTACTGGTTCTGTGGATGAAGGGAAAGCAGTGGATGTATTGTTTCTTGACTTTAGCAAAGCTTTTGACACGGTCTCCCACAGTATTCTTGTCAGCAAGTTAAGGAAGTATGGGCTAGATGAATGCACTATAAGGTGGGTAGAAAGCTGGCTAGATTGTCGGGCTCAACGGGTAGTGATCAATGGCTCCATGTCTAGTTGGCAGCCGGTATCAAGTGGAGTGCCCCAAGGGTCGGTCCTGGGGCCGGTTTTGTTCAATATCTTCATAAATGATCTGGAGGATGGTGTGGATTGCACTCTCAGCAAATTTGCGGATGATACTAAACTGGGAGGAGTGGTAGATATGCTGGAGGGGAGGGATAGGATACAGAAGGACCTAGACAAATTGGAGGATTGGGCCAAAAGAAATCTGATGAGGTTCAATAAGGATAAGTGCAGAGTCCTGCACTTAGGATGGAAGAATCCAATGCACCGCTACAGACTAGGGACCGAATGGCTAGGCAGCAGTTCTGCGGAAAAGGACCTAGGGGTGACAGTGGACGAGAAGCTGGATATGAGTCAGCAGTGTGCCCTTGTTGCCAAGAAGGCCAATGGCATTTTGGGATGTATAAGTTGGGGCATAGCCAGCAGATCGAGGGACGTGATCGTTCCCCTCTATTCGACATTGGTGAGGCCTCATCTGGAGTACTGTGTCCAGTTTTGGGCCCCACACTACAAGAAGGATGTGGATAAATTGGAGAGAGTCCAACAAAAATGATTAGGGGTCTAGAACACATGACTTATGAGGAGAGGCTGAGGGAGCTGGGATTGTTTAGCCTGCAGAAGAGAAGAATGAGGAGGGATTTGATAGCTGCTTTCAACTACCTGAAAGGGGGTTCCAAAGAGGATGGCTCTAGACTGTTCTCAATGGTAGCAGATGACAGAACGAGGAGTAATGGTCTCAATGGTTGCAGTGGGGGAGGTTTAGATTGGATATTAGCAAAAACTTTTTCACTAAGAGGGTGGTGAAACACTGGAATGCGTTACCTAGGGAGGTGGTAGAATCTCCTTCCTTAGAGGTTTTTAAGGTCAGGCTTGACAAAGCCCTGGCTGGGATGATTTAACTGGGAATTGGTCCTGCTTCGAGCAGGGGGTTGGACTAGATGACCTTCAGGGGTCCCTTCCAACCCTGATATTCTATGATCTTTCCTGCTACTTGAAAGGACATCTTGCACTGCCAGAGAGCACTCCTGAACTAGTGGTGGTGTCCACCCAAAAACCAAGCCATCAGTTGAACAGTGTGCAGGTTGGAAGTCTGAATATGCTATTGTGTTGAGTCAGTAGCGCCGGGAATGCCTGAAGTGCGAGTGAAGGGTGCTTTGAAATGCAGAGGAGAAGCAGGAGGCAGAATTGGTGAGGCCAGAAAAGGGAGATCAGAATGGTTGTTGCTTTCTCTCATTTGATTTTATGGATTATTCATGCTATGAGGGTAAGGCGAGGAAGGCAGAGTTCATGCTGCCTGACCAATCAATGACTAGGGCATCCCCCTGTGATTGGGCTCCAATTCCTCCCTTTGAACAATCCTGGTTATATTTGGTGTTGTTGTGGGATTTGAAAAGATCACTTGCTGGGGTTCCCATCAGCCAAAGATGTCTGCGATTACAGAGTCATGCAATTCCCATTTGTGGTTGGTTGCAAAGTTTCTGTGAGAGCATCAGCAATCACATTCTGGGTGCCAGTCAGTTAGGTTGCTGTCAAAACAATTTTGTGCATGATGCACCATTCACACAGGCATATAGCTTCCGTATACAGAGCTCAGGATTTCGTTTCCCCCTTGCTTGTTTATATAGAAGACTGCAGTAGTGTTGTCTGATATGGCAAGTACATATCAGTCCTGGATGTTTGGCAAAAATGCCTGGCAAACTTTGCATACTGCCCGGAGTTCCAATATGTTTATGTGCATCCGGAACTCCCATGTTGTTCAGGTGCCTTGTGTCATGCAGTCACCCATGAGGTACGCATCCATTATGATGGTCATGGTGGTTGCGGATGGGAGGAAGGTCATTCCCGAATAGACTTATACTGGGTTCATCCACCATTGTAATGAGGAGAGAATTCTGGTGGCATGCATACCAGAGTGTGAATAGGTTGATGCATGGATGAGTAGATCCTTTGTAGCCAGAGTTGAAGGTGGTGCAGATAAAGGTGAGCGAAGGGCGTGACGTATGTGCAGGTCATCATATGTCCCAAGAGAGCGAGGCATATTTTGGCCATAGAAAGGATTGGAAGTCACCAACGTATTTAGTTCCCTTATTGTATGGAATCTTTCCCATGGTAGATAAGTTTGTGTGGAAGTCTCATCTATGCAAGCTCCTATGAACTCCAGGGATTGTGTTATGGCATAAAGTTGATTATTCGATGTTGACACTGGGCCCCAGAGAGAAGAGGGGTAGAAGCAGTTGGGACATCAATTCCTGTGTCTTTTCTTTGACTGTGGTGCTATGAGCCAGTCATCCAGATAGCGAAAAATGAGGATCCTCTCACGTCTGAGATAAGCTGCCACCACTGAGAAAACTTGTGAACACTCGTGGGGCAGTGGTAAGTCAAACAGTAGAACCCTGTACTGAAAAAGCTGAGGTCCCACCTTGAACCTCAGGAACCTTCTGTTTGTCAGGTGTATATCAATATGGAAGTAGGCATCCTGCATATCGAAAGCTGTAAACCATATGCCTTTTTCTAGGGAGGGAATGATTGTTGCAAGTGTGACCATGCAGAATCTTGGTTTGGAAATCGAACAGATGAGGCATCAAAGATCCAATATCAGTGCCCATCCCCCATTTGGGGGGTGGGAGGGGAGAGAGACTAGGAAGTAGCTCAAGTAGAACCCTGTTCTCTGAAAGGGAACTGGGATTAGTTCCAGAGTTCCCCTCCGCAACAGGGAGTCATCTTCTAGTTGGAGGAAGTCATTGCGTGCGTGTTGCCCGCATGTGGACCGAGGAAGAGGGCAATATGGGGGCATCGCTGTAAACTCTATGACGTAGCCACCCTAGATAATATCTAGGACCCACTTGTCCATTGTTATGGCTTTCCATGCTGGCAGAAAGAGTTTGAGGCAGCCTCTAAAAGAGGGTCGGAAGGATGGGCATTGGTGTATGGACAGTACTAAGGATACTTTTGTAAAATTTTGGAAAGTGGGTCACAAGGCTGATAGGAGAGTAGAAGCTCCAACTTGGACCATGTGTCAGTGAAAAGGAAGTGGAGAAACCTGTGGCTCGCTGCATTCTCTATCGCCTCGGGCAAAACCACAAGGTGGTACATGTGTGGACTGCTGAACAGTACTATTTCCAAAAGCTCCGGCTCCAGGCACATGGTGCACGTGCATAACCCCTCCGTTGAATACAATATGGACATCACTCAAAAAAACCCAGCATCTGCATTTGTTCCTAAAAAAACAAACTACAACTTCTCGTTTTTCAAAAAAATTTCAAAATGTTTAATTGGAGCTCCTTCACCCTACCAGATGTGCTTGGATTATTCCACTGAGATTAGTAATTATAAAGGAACACTCCAATACATTCATACAACAAAAGGAGAGGCTCATATCTGCTCAGCAGTTTGCATGCCACCTACCCATCATACAGTCCGTCCCTCCCACTTCTTTGTTATTATGAATTTCTCTATGTGTGTCTATATTATGTAATATATACAGACCCATCAAATGTTGTCACTCATCACCTAAAGCAGAATTTACTAGCATCCATATGGACCATCCTCCAGCTGCAGCAGCACAGGAGCCAGCAAACAGAGCTGTAAACAGGGGAGTTCTGTTGGAGGAGAAGGTATTTGTATTTGGTTTTGTATTGGTAGTATTTGTACATGCAGAGGCTTGTGATGGGAGAGAAGCTGAGCCCTGATTAGGGGGCAGGGCTTCTCTGACTAGGGGTCCTATAAAGGTAGCCAGCCAGTCAGGCAGTGGCACAGGAGCCAGGAAACAGAGCTGTAAACAGGGGAGCTTGAATTGTGGTACTTGTTTGGGATTTGGTTTTGCTGTGGGTGCTGGTGTTTTGGTGTGGTTTGTGTTTCCCAGATTAACAGGATTTAGGTGGGAAGGCTATGACAGATACAGAGGCAGAAGTGGGAGTGACCCATGTAGTGGAAGACACAATGAAGATGACTGGATGTGGAAGCTGCAGTATGTACATGATCCTGGAGGGGGTACTCGGTAAGAGTTTTGTCTGCATTAAATGCTGTCTGATAGAGCTGATGGAGGAAAAGATCTGAGGTTTGGAGATGCAGGTGGAAAGTCTGGTTGAGTTTAGGAAGGAGTCTGAGCAGATTATGGAGCAAAGACATGAGGTATCTGAAGGGAAAAGCTCAGACTTGCAGATGGAAGCAGGGCTAAGGAATTCTGAGGGGAGACTGGGTGAGGAAAGTGGTCAGTAGAAGCATGTGACTAAAAGAACCAGGCAGAGGAAAAGACGTGCTAGTAAAGGAGAAATAGAGCTCAAGAACAGGTTTGTAGAGTTGGAAAATGAAGAAGGGGCTCAGCAGGTAGTCGCTGAAGGTAGAAGGTCAAGGAAGAAGAGAAGAGCGGCTAGTCCTATAGGAAAAGGGAAGAGTCAATGGAGACTACACCAAATATGAGCCCTAGGAGGATACAGGATGGGTTGAAGAGGATTACAAGGGAGAATAGGAATGGAAAGAACTTGCAGCCAGAGGGAACAGGGGATAGAGTGGAGAATAGCACCACCACCAGGAAAAGGCAGGTCTATGTGATCAGGGACTCTTTACTGAGAAGAATAGACAGGCCTGTAATCAGAGTTGATCCAGAGAATAGAAGGGTGTGCTGTCTTCCAGGTGCTAAGATATGGAATGTAGACCTGAGGTTGAAAAGGATCCTAAAGGGAGCAGGAAAGAATCCCCTAATTATCCTTCACGTGGGAACAAATGATACGGCTAGATTCTCGCTGGAAAGTATTAAGGGAGACTATGCTAGGCTGGGGAAGACGCTTAAGGAAATTGAGGCTTAGGTGATCTTTAGTGGGATTCTGCCTGTTCCTAGAGAAGGGCAACAAAGATGTGATAAGATTATGACTATTAACAGATGGCTTAGGCAGTGGTGCGATAAGGAGGGCTTTGGGATGTATGGCCACTGGCAGGCATTCATGGACCGAGGACAGTTCTCTCGGGATGGACTTCATCTGAGTAGGAAAGGAAACAGACTTCTAGGATGGAGGCTGGCTCAACTGATTAAGAGAGCTTTAAACTAGGAATCTGGGGGAGATGTCCAGGTAATCTCCACGCCAGATTTTAGCATTGAGAGGGAAGAAAACAAAGAAAGAAAGGATACAGCCATGGGTAGGAGAATGTATATAAAGAGGAAGGGCAGTGTGGTTTACAGTCTAATAGGTTATACTGGCTGTAGAATGACCGTGCCTAATAGGGTACAGAATGTGAGCGAGGCCAAACAGCAAAAATTAAGATGTTTGTACACCAATGCAAGGAGCCTAGGTAACAAAATGGAGGAACTAGAGCTACTGATGCAGGAAGTGAAACCAGATATGATAGGGATAACAGAGACATGGTGGAATAGCAGTTATGACTGGACTACAGGTATTGAAGGGTATGTTCTGTTTAGGAAAGACCGAAATAAAGGTAAAGGTGGTGGAGTAGCATTGTATATCAAGGATGAGGTAGAATGTAAAGAAATAAGAAGCGATGGAATGGATAAGACAGAGTCCGTCTGGGCAAAAATTACATTGGGGAAGAAAACTATTAGAACTGCCCCTGCGATAGCGCTTGGGGTTTGCTATAGACAGCCGGGATCTAATTTGGATATGGATGGAGCCCTTTTTAATGTTTTTAATAAAGTAAATACTAATGGAAACTGCGTGATCATGGGAGACTTTAACTTCCCAGATATAGACTGGAGGACGAGTGCTAGTAATAATAATAGGGCTCCGATTTTCCTAGATGTGATAGCTGAGGGATTCCTTCATCAAGTAGTTGCTGAACCGACTAGAGGGAATGCCATTTTAGATTTGGTTTTGGTGAGTAGTGAGGAACTCATAGAAGAAATGGTTGTAGGGGATAATCTTGGTTCAAGTGATCATGAGCTAATTCAGTTCAAACTGAATGGAAGGATTGACAAAAATAAATCTGCAACTAGGGTTTTTGATTTCAAAAGGGCTGACTTTCAAAAATTAAGGAAATTAGTTAGGGAAGTGGATTGGACTGAAGAACTTATGGATCTAAAGGTAGAGGAGGCCTGGGATTACTTTAAATCAAAGCTGCAGAAGCTATCGGAAGCCTGCATCCCAAGAAAGGGGAAAAAATTCATAGGCAGGAGTTGTAGACCAAGCTGGATGAACAAGCATCTCAGAGAGGTGATTAAGAAAAAGCAGAAAGCATACAGGGAGTGGAAGATGGGAGGAAAGCAAGGAAAGCTACCTTACTGAGGTCAGAACGTGTAGGGATAAAGTGAGACAGGCTAAAAGTCAAGTAGAATTGGACCTTCCAAAGGGAATTAAAACCAATAGTAAAAGGTTCTATAGCCATATAAATAAGAAGAAAACAAAGAAAGAAGAAGTGGGACCGCTAAACACCGAGGATGGAGTGGAGATTAAGGATAATCTAGGCATGGCCCAATATCTAAACAAATACTTTGCCTCAGTCTTTAATAAGGCTAAAGAGGATCTTAGGGATAATGGTAGCATGACAAATGGGAATGAGGATATGGGGGTAGATATTACCATATCTGAGGTAGAAGCGAAACTCAAACAGCTTAATGGGACTAAACTGGGGGGCGCAGATAATCTTCATCCAAGAATATTAAAGGAATTGGCACCCGAAATTGCAAGCCCACTAGCAAGAATTTTTAATGAATCTGTAAACTCAGGAGTTGTACCGTATGATTGGAGAACTGCTAACACAGTTCCTATTTTTAAGAAAGGGGAAAAAAGTGATCCGGGTAACTACAGGCCTGTTAGTTTGACATCTGTAGTATGCACGGTCTTGGAAAAAATTTTGAAGGAGAAAGTAGTTAAGGACATTGAAGTCAATGGTAAATGGGACAAAATACAACATGGTTTTACAAAAGGTAGATCGTGCCAAACCAACCTGATCTTCTTTGAGAAAGTAACAGATTTTTTAGACAAAGGAAATGCAGTGGATCTAATTTACCTAGATTTCAGTAAGGCATTTGATACCGGGCCACATGGGGAATTATTAGTTAAATTGGAAAAGATGGGGATCAATATGAACACTGAAAGGTGGATAAGGAACTGGTTAAAGGGGAGACTACAACGGGTCCTACTGAAAGGTGAACTGTCAGGCTGGAGGGAGGTTACCAGTGGAGTTCCTCAAGGATCAGTTTTGGGACCAATCTTATTTAATCTTTTTATTCCTGACCTTGGCACAAAAGGTGGGAGTGTGCTAATAAAGTCTGCAGATGATACAAAGCTGGGAGGTATTGCCAATTTAGAGAAGGACCGGGAAATCATACAGGAGAATCTGGATGACCTCATAAACTGGAGTAATAGTAATAGGATGAAATTTAATAGTGAGAAGTGTAAGGTTATGCATTTAGGGATTAATAACAAGAATTTTTGTTATAAACTGGGGACGCATCAATTAGAAGTAACGGAGGAGGAGAAGGACCTTGGAGTATTGGTTGATCATAGGATGACTATGAGCCGCCAATGTGATATGGCTGTGAAAAAAGCTAATGTGATCTTGGGATCCATCAGGAGAGGTATTTCCAGTAGGGATAAGGAGGTTTTAGTACAGTTTTACAAGGCACTGGTGAGACCTCATCTGGAATACTGTGCGCAATTCTGATCTCCCTTGTTTAAGAAGGATTAATTCAAACTGGAACAGGTACAGAGAAGGGCTACTAGGATGATCCGAGGAATGGAAAACTTGTCTTATGAAAGGAGACTCAAGGAGCTTGGCTTGTTTAGCCTAACTAAAAGAAAGTTGAGGGGAGATATGATTGCTCTCTATAAATATATCAGAGGGATAAATACCGGAGAGGGAGGGGAATTATTTAAGCTCAGTACCAATGTGGACTCAAGAACAAACATATATAAACTGGCCACCAGGAAGTTTAGACTTGAAATTAGACGAAGGTTTCTAACCATCAGAGGAGTGAAGTTTTGGAACAGCCTTCCAAGGGAAGCAGTGGGTGCAAAAGATCTATCTGGCTTTAAGATTAAACTCGATAAATTTATGGAGGAGATGGTATGATGGGATAACATGATTTTGGTAATTAATTGATCTTTAAATACTCATGGTAAATAGGCCCAATGGCCTGTGATGAGATTTAGATGGGGTGGGATCTGAGTTACCCAGGAAAGAATTTTCTGTAGTATCTGGCTGGTGAATCTTGCCCATATGCTCAGGGTTTAGCTGATCGCCGTATTTGGGGTCGGGAAGGAATTTTCCTCCAGGGCAGGTTGGAAGAGGCCCTGGAGGTTTTTCGCCTTCTTCTGTAGCATGGGACACGGGTCACTTACTGGAGGATTGTCTGCTCCTTCAAGTCTTTAAACCATGATTTGAGGACTTCAACAGCTCAGACAGAGGTGTGTTTTTTTGCAGGAGTGGATGGGTGAGATTCTGTGGCCTGCGTTGTGCAGGAGGTCAGACTAGATGATCATAATGGTCCCTTCTGACCTTAGTATCTATATCTGATTATTAATGAAGCCAGGAACTCGCAAGTCACATGGGTGGAACAGGAAGAAAATCAACGGTAGCTGAAAAAGACAACTCTACTGCTGAAAAAATAAAATGACTTCTCTCTTCAACACTAGAATGCTGACAGCATCCTGAATATAGCATAGGTGTAGATTTTTGGACCATAATTATAAAGACTTTTAAAAGTACCCTTAAGATTAAATCTGACTTTTTTAGAACACTGTCAAGTAATAACAGCATTTCTGGATTACATGAGATACCAAATAACTCAGTATATGCAACTGCCAAATCATTGCCTTCTATAGGAGCCCCACTTGCAATGGAAAACACAATTACTGATTTGTTTGATGAAAATAAAAGCTTACAGCACTCCTCAAGACTGATTCATTGAGAAGCACTTGAAAGTAGCAAATCACTCAGACAGAGAAGTAAACACTTAAGGACAGAACCCATGATACTGTTGCTCAGCCGACTTTCACGCTAGGGTCTTACATTTACTGGATTTAACCCGCAGACATCACCACTGAATAGTATGTATTATAATATGTAATATAAAACAAGAACTTTTTGAAAATATTTCTAGCATCTTTCCAACATCTTTGAACCTGGAAGTTTATTTTCTCTTGTCAGAGATTAGATTAAGATTTGTATCCTCCCACTAAACAGAGCATTAAATTCAATTTCACATTCCTACCAACAGAAAAAAAGTGGATCACCAGAGGCTGGAAATCAATGTGCATACATACAACCTCCTATAGTCTACTATAAACAACTAGGAAAGGAAATTATTTTGACAGAAACAGGAGAGATCATTTTAATTAAAAATTGATGTGTACTTATATACGTAATACCGTATAACTTATAAAATCCACTAAGTTATCAATGATAGAATGAAACAGAATGTTCCTTGTTGTTTATCTGTGTGCAATTTCATGTGCTAGGAAAAAAATATTCATTCCTTTACGTATTTGAAACTTGTGCTTCTTTATATTAGAACATACTGCCCTTTGTTGCAAGTTACTTAGGTAATATCTACACTTACCTCCAGAGCGATTGATCCAGCGGGGGTTGATTTATCGCATCTAGTGAAGATGTGATAAATTGACCACCGAACGCTCTCCCGTCGACTCAGGTACTCCACCAGAGCGAGAAGCATAGGCAGAGTTGACGGGGAGCATCAGCAGTCAACCTACCATAGTGAATACACCGCAATAAGTAGATCTAAGTACATCGACTTCAGCTATGTTATTCATGTAGCTGAAGTTGCGTAACTTAGGCCTGGTCTACAGTACGTGGTTATTTCGGAATTAGCCAAGTTACCTCGAAATAAAACTGGTTCCGTACACACGACCAAACCAGTTTTTTCGATTTAAAGGGCTCTTTACTCCAATTTCTGTACTCCACCTTGGCAAGTGGAGTAGTGCAAAAATCGAGATCGCAGTTCCAGGTTACAGGTACTGTGGACGCAATTTGACTATATTGGCCTCCGGGAGCTATCCCAGAATGCTCCCTTGTGACAGCTCTGGACAACACTCTGAACTCCGATGCACTAGCCAGGTAGGCAGTAAAAGCACTGGGAACTTTCGAATTTCCTGTTTGGTCACCATCAGCACAGGCGACCATGCAGAGTCCACCATCTCAAGAGAC
Source organism: Caretta caretta (assembly GCF_965140235.1). Taxonomy (NCBI): domain Eukaryota; kingdom Metazoa; phylum Chordata; order Testudines; family Cheloniidae; genus Caretta; species Caretta caretta. The sequence goes on along the minus strand of NC_134206.1, from coordinate 69,421,070 downwards.
CATGCAGTCCCGGATTCGCAGACGAGCTCCAGCATGGTCCAAACGGGAGGTACTGGATCTCACTGCATGTTGGGGAGACGAATCTGTTATGGCAGAACTACGTTCCAAAAAAAGGAATGGAAATACGTACATTAAAGTCTCTAGGGCCATGACGGAAAGAGGCTACTCCAGGGACACAGAACAGTGTCGTACAAAAATCAAGGAGCTCAGGCAAGCGTACTAAAAAGCCAGGGAGGCGAACGGGCGCTCTGGGTCACAGCCCCATACATGCTGCTTCTACTGTGAGCTGCATGCAATTATGGGGGGTGATGACACCACTACCCCAACACTGTCCGTGGATACCTGCAAGGGGGGAGTAGCACGGAGCGAGGAGGAGGAGGAGGACAGTGCACACGCAGCAAGTGGGGAATCTGTTTTCCCCCTTAGCCAGGAACTATTCTTAATGCTGGAGCCAATAGCCTCCTCCTACTCCCAAAGCATGCTCCCCGACCATGACCCCGAAGAAGGCACTTCTGGTGAGTGAGAGCTTGATCGGAGCCACGCGGTGGGGGGAGACCCAGCCACGCTAGGCTGTTTGCGTTTAGTTTAAAGGGCTCATCCCTGCTCAGATCCTCATCGGAGCCCCACGGTGGGTGGGTGTGTGGAGGGGGTGGAAGGGAAGGGTGTTGTGTGAAGCGATCATCTCAGAGAGCCCGCAGGCTGCCTGCAAGCTGAATTCTGCTGCCTGGCTGCTGCCTGCATGCTGAATTCTATTGCCTGGCAGCATGTGATGGCTTACTCACACCAAAGTGGCAGGCACTTCAGCATAAGAGGCAAAATGAAACCTTGTACAGAAAGAACATGTGCTGTGTACTATAAAGTTCCTGTTTCACTGAGAAACAGTGTCCCCTTTGTTCTCTAAAATGTATCTTTTAAAATACTACCCTCCCTTTTTCTCCTCATGCAGCAGGTGCAAATGTTTCAATGTGTTCCCTATCTACTCCATCCCAGAGGCTGGTCCAGATTAGAAGGTGGAAAAAATGAACTCGGGACGACATGTTTGCCAAGCTCATGCAGTCCTCCCGCACTGATAGGGCCCAGTTGAATGCATGGAGGCCAACAACTGCGGAGTCACGTAAAGCGTTACATGAATACGAAGAGAGGAGGGACGTGTGCGATGAGAGCAGGCAGGATGCTATGGTCAAGCTCATGGGGGAGCAAACTGACAAGCTCCGCTGTATGGTGGATCTAATGCAGGAAAGACAGCAAGATCACAGACTGCCGCTGCAGCCCCTGAATAACCGCCCTCTCTCCTCCCCAAGTTCCATAGCCTCCTCACCCAGACACCCCAAAACACTAGGGGCGGAGGGGGTATGGAGACCCACACAGTCAACCCCAGAGGATTGCACAAGCAGCAGAAAGCTGGTATATTCTAAATTTTTATTTGGTTTCTGGACTTGTCCTTCCCTCCTCCTCCAACCCCATAACCCAATACCCCCCATCCAGCTTCCGATTTCTCTCAATGTTTTGTGCAACAAATAATAAAGAACGGTTTTTAAACAATTGCAACTTTATTTCCTTTCATATATTTATAGGGGGTGGGTAACTTTAAGAGAAACAAACAACACTCACACCGTACCCTGGCCAGTCATGAAACTGGCTTTCAAAGCTTCTCTGATGTGCAGCACACCCTGCTGTGCTCTTCTAATTGCTCTCTTGTCTGGCTGTGCGAAACTGGCGACGAGGCGAGTTGCTTCAACCTCCCACCCTGCCATAAATGTCTCCCCCTTACTCTCACACATATTGTGGAGCACACAACAAGCAACAATTACAATTGGAATATTGGTTGTGCTGAGGTCTAATCGAGTCAGTAAACTGTGCCAGCGCGCTTGCAAACTTCCAAATGCACATTCTACCACCATTCGGCACTTGCTCAGCCTGTAGTTGAACAGCTCCTTACTACTGTCCAGGGTACCTGTGTACGGCTTCAGGAGCCAGGGCATTAAAGTTTAGGCTGGGTCCTCGAGGATAACTATAGGCATTTCAACATCCCCAACAGTAATTTTCTGGTCTGGGAAGTAAGTTCCTTCCTGCAGCTGTTCAAACAGACCAGAGTTCCTGAAGATGCGAGCGACATGCACCTTTCCCGGCCATCCCACGTTGATGTTGGTGAAACGTCCCTTGTGATCCACCAGTGCTCGAAGCACCATGGAAAAGTACCCCTTGCGGTTTATGTACTGGCAGCTCCGGTGTTCTGGGGCCAAGATAGGGATATGCATTCCGTCTGTTGCCCGCTGCAGTTAGGGAACCCCAGCGCATTAAAACCATCCACAATGGTCTGCACAGTTCCCAAAGTCACTACCCTTGATAGCAGCTGGTCAATGATTGTGTTGGATACTTACAGTACAGCAACCCCCACAGTAGATTTCCCCACTCCAAACTGATTCCCAACTGACGGGTAGCCATCAGGCGTTGCAAGATTCCACAGGGCTATGGCGACTCGTTTCTCAACTGTGAGGGCTGCTCTCATTTTGGTGTCTTTGTGCTTCAGGGCAGGAGACACAAAGTCACAAAGTTCCATGAAAGTGGCCCTATGCATACGAAAGTTTCTCAGCCACTGGGAATCGTCCCAGACCTGCAACACTATGCGGTCTCACAAGTCTGTGCTTGTTTCCCGGGCCCAGAATCGGCATTCCACAGCATGAACCTGGCCCAACAGCACCATGATCTCCCAATCACCACATGCCGTGCCGTCTGTGTCCATGACCTCATCACTATAGTAATCGCGCTGTTGTCGCTTCCGCGCCCAGTTCTGCAGGTACTGCACATACTGCTGGATAATGCGTGAGGTATTTACAATGGTCAAAACTGCAGTGGAGATCTGATCAGGCTCCATGGCTATGGCGCCTGCATGGGTAATCCTGGAAAAAGAGCACGAAACGTAGGAGAGCAGAGTGGCAGCGGAATCTGTGCTGTTTGATTCACGGTAGCCGAACAAAGGCTGAAAATGGTTGTCTTCTGTGGCTTTCACGGAGGTGGTAGCCCAGGACAGACAACATGGAGAAGCTCGGAAGCGTGGCAATAGCGGGAGAGCAGAGTTGGTAGTGGAAGCTGTGCTGCTCGCTTCACGATGACTGAGCAGAGTTGAGTTGGAGAGGTGGATTCATAGTAGCAGGAGAGCAGCGGTGCACCATCTGCTGAAAGCAGGATGGCATCTGCATGCTAAAAAAAGCGCGAAACGATTGTCTGCCGTAGCTTTCTGACGACACCAGAAACACCCGCGAGAATGTTTTTGCCCCATCATGCACTGGGAGCTTAACCCAGAATTCCAATGGGCGGCAGAGACTGCAGGAACTGTGGGATAGCTACCCACAGTGCACCGCTCCAACATTCGATGTTAGCCTTGGTACTGTGGATGCAATCTGCCAAATTCACGCGCTTTAGTGGGGACACAGAAGACCAAATGTATAAAATAGCTCCCGAAAATTCTAACAGAATAATTTCGTACTGTAGACGTACCCTTAGATAGATATCCCCCCACCCCGTGTAGACAAGGCCTAAGATGGCCATCAGAAATAAGCCTCGTATTCCATGTATCATATACCTCACTGATGTCCAATTATTATACATTCAACTTTTAAAGGAGAAGATTTACCTTATCATAACATTTACTTTATCATCCTGAAATGGTAACAATTTTCTAGAACATAAGAAGAGAGGTATTTATAGCACAGCAAGCTAAATGTTTCCTTTGTAACACAGTCTACTATATGCTATTGCATGTCTAATTATTTCTGCCCTGAGGTAGGCACTGACAGTTGTGGGCCACTCCAGATAGGAGGTGCAGATTGCCACGCTATCACAAGGAGTAAAAAATGTAACAGAAAATTTCATTACAAAATTATAAAAAAACACACACCCATCAAAACACACGCCAAACTTATCTTGCTTGGATCCCTTCGCTCATTTCTCACTGTTTTGTTTACTTAGATTGTAATTTCTTCAGAACAGGGACTTGTTTTCCTATTGTGTGTTTGTGAGCTGTTCAACACATCACCCCAAAGAAGGAGATGATTTTTTTTTCCTCCTTCACTCCCCCAACCACACTTATTTTTTTAACTTGGAAGTATACATAATAGATAGAAGGCATGCACCCTTCAGCCATCTTTTATTCCTCTGCATTTTCCTGTTACCTTAATAAATATAATAATACTTATTTCTTGTACACAGTAGGTTTCCGTTTATCTGAATGTCCTGGGGGACATCCAAAACTCTCTGATAACTATGTGTCCAGATAAACAGAAGTTCTATTTTGCACTTCAGTTTCACTGACGTAACCTAGCAAGCTCCTGTAAGAGCATTATGTCTCAGTAACTGCAGGTAACCCTATACAAATGCAAAGCCATAAATTAGTGAGCTACAGCCCGCATCTGTCCACCAGCCATTTTAATCCGGCCCTTGAGCTCCCGCTGCGGAGCGGGATCTGGGGCTTACCCTGCTCCAGCGCTCCAGCCGGGGAGCAGAGTTGGGAGGTGCTCTGCGCGGCTCCTAGAACCAGTGATGTGACCCCTCTCCAGCTCTTATGCGTAGGGGCAGCCAGGGGGCTCCACTCTGCATGCTGCCCCTGCCCCAAGTGCTGCCCCCGCAGCTCCCATTAGCCGGGAACCACAGCAGGGGCAGAGCCTACGGATGGGGCAGTGAGGAGCAGAGCCTCTTGGCCGCACCTCTGCGTAGGGTCAACATGCTCCTTCTTCCGGGAGCCACTTGAGGTAAGTGCCGCCTGGAGCCCTAAGCCACCCCCCAGTGCCCCAACCCCTTGCCTCAGCCCTGATTCCCCTCCTACACTCCAAACCCCTCATCCCCGGCCCAACCCCACACCTCCTGCCCCAGCCCACAGCCCCCTCCTGCACCCTGAACTCATTTCTGGCCCCACCCTGGAGCCCACACCTCCTCACGCATGCCAACTCCAATTTCATGAGCATTCATAGTCCGCCACATAATTTCCATACCCAGATGTGGCCCTCGAGCCAAAAAGTTTACCCACCCCTGCCCTAAGGGCACGTGTACACTTCATCTGGGAATGAGCCAACAGGCCTGGATCCACAGACGTGAGCACAGCTTGTGCTTGCACTCTAAAAACTGCTGTTTAAACACTGCAGCTCAGGCTGAAGCTCACGGTCAGAGGCCTGGAAAGGGGTAGGCTTGAGAGCCTGTTCTCCAGCCCAAGCTGCAATGTCAAAGTACTGTGTACACAACTGTTCTTAGAGTGCTAGCTGGAACCTTGCTAGCACAAGTCTGTGGGCCAAGGGTGGGAAGCTTGCTGCCAAATACAGTGCACAGGCCCTAATAGGCTAATTGAGATGTTATTACCAAGTGATTAATTAGCACAGAGGTACATGAGGGACACACTGTGGATTTAGATACCTAGGATTTTTGGATAAAGGGAATTCTGATAATTAATTATACTACAGTGCTTTTCACTGGTAGATCTCAAAGTGCTTCATAATCTTTCAAATACGTATTCCCAACATCTCTGTAGGTGAAACATTATAATCTCCATTTTACAGATGGGGAACTGAGGCACAGAGGCTAAGTGACTTGCCCAAGGTCACACAGAAAGTCCATGACAGAGCTGGGAACTGAACCCATGTCTCCCACTTCCTAAACATGTGTTCTAACCACTGGACCTTTCTCCTGCCGACAAGGGGATTAACAAAATAATCTCTCTCCCCACTCCCTCGCCTTTGCAGGCATATGAGATGTAGATACAAGTAGTTCTTGCTCTCACTAGAAAATAAACACATTGGACAAGCTTCTAGCAGCTTCTGTTTCTGGAGCTGTGTTCATTTGGAGGAAAAAATCCAAAATTCAGGCTGGGTTATTATAGAGTACACTCTTCGTATAGAAAGAGTTATTTACAGAATTTTCATCGATATTAAAGCCAGAAGAGACCTTATAATCTTCTAGTTTGACCTCATCAGAGTATTATTATATCAATAAAGGACAGTTGGAGCCCTATGTGCCTGTCTGCTTATATTCTGGCCATGATGACAAGCAGCACAGATTGGGTGTGGAAGAGCAAGGAGCTGGAAAGACCCAGGCCACTTTCTTTCGACAGATGCAACCATTTTCCTTTTGAAAATTAATAAAGTAGCACCTAAAGGCCCTAATCAGGGACAGAAGACCCATTGTGCTGCACATCATACACACGTAGATCAAAAATGGTCCCTACCCACAGCTCTTACAATCTAAGTATATGAAAAATGTTTTCTTATCTTACCTGCATATGGATTTTACTTTTTTGAGCTCAGTGTCTATGACTAATAATAAAACCATGCAATGGGGTGCTGTACAACAAATATACTGATGAAAGAGTTGAAAGAGAGAAGAGGTTTTGATCAAGCTGAATGTGTAGAAAATTCAGTTTATTGCATTTTGACAAATGTTTCTCCTATTTTCTCTCCTCAGCAAAACCCACTCCCTATTTATTTCAAAAGGCTGACCAAGAGCTCCTGCATTTCCAAGACACTTCACCACTGCTGAGATTTCCATTTATTGTGTACAGATTAAGCCCTTTCAAAGGTTCTCTTGTAGTGCAGCTCTTTCATCATTGTAGTAACAATATCACAGAGATCAGAAAATCTGCAGATGGCCAATGATTACACAATGTATTTATTTACACTTGTGGACTATCTCCTCCTCAGTAAGGAATCTAACAGGGCCACTGGGATAGCTGTGGAAGAACTGGGGAACTTTTGTACAGGAAAATATGCTCCTGTGGTGGGTTTTTACACACTGTAAAAAAGCAAAGCAGAAGGGCATACATTAACTTCGCTACAATATAGCTCTTGAGTGACATCAAAATAGTGACATACAGAAGACACCAGACAGCCATCAAATTTTCATTAGTCCTCATGTTAAAATTTTTTTCCTATAAATGGTGGCATGCCAAAAGTTGTTGATCCCTGGCATAGAACATGGACACCAAGAGAAAATTATGTCAACCAGGATAAAACCGTTAAGGATCACAGTTCACGTAAGCTGGGAATGGGTGACAGGGGATGGATCACTTGATCTGTTCTGTTCGTTCCCTCTGAAGCACCTGGCATTGGCCACTGTCAGAAGCCAGAATACTGGGCTATATGGACCTTTGGTCTGACCCAGTATGGCCATTCTTATGTTATGTTCTTATGTTCACACAACACACTTTGATTTTAGCAGCTAAATTTTCAGAAAATCTCATCCTCATTGAGCATACTCCAGCCTCTCTCAGCTCCCAGTGCTGACAACACTGCATAGACACCATCCCCACAAAGCAACTGAGCAGACTCTATCCTCTCTCAGCTGCTACTTGTGACAGAACTGCATGTGGGCCATCCCCATAGAAACAGAATTTCTGAGCAAGCTCCATCCCAGGGCTACTAGAGCAAAGCTGGACTTTCCCTCTACTGGCTGTTCCCACCTGCCCCAGGATAGACCAGGGTGTGGCTGAGCACAGGAACAGAGAGCCTCTATCCTCAATTCATAGATCCCAAGGTCAGAGGGGACCATTGTGCCCATCTAGTCTGATGTCCTGTATAATGGCCATAGAACTTCCCCAAAATGATTTCTAAAGCATAGCTTTTAGATAAACATCCAATCCTGATTTTAAAATGGCCAGAAATGGAGATTCTACCACAACCCTTGGTAAATTGTTCCAATGGTTAACTACCCTTGCTGTTAAAAATTTACACTTTGTTTCCAGTCTGAATTTGTCTAGCCTCAACTTCCAGCCACTGGATCATGTTATACCTTTCTCTGCTAGACTGAAGAGCTCATTATTAAATATTTGTTCTCCATATAGGAACTTACAGCCTGTAGTCAACTCACCCCTTAACCTTCTCTTTGTTAAACTAAATAGATTGAGCTACTTGAGTCTTTCACTATAAGGCATGTGTTCTAGTTCTTTAATCATTTTCTTGGCTCTTCTCTGAACCCTCTCCAGTTTATAAACATCATTCTTGAATTGTAGGCTCCAGAACAGGACACAGTATTCCAGCAGTGGTCACACCAGTGCCAAACACAGAGGTAAAATAACCTCTCTGTTGCTACTCCAGATTCCCCTGTTCATGCATCCCAGGATCACATTAGCGCTTTTGAACACAGCATCATACTGGGAGGTCATGTTAACCTGATTATCCAACACGATCTCCAAATCTTTTTCAGAGTCATTCCTTTGAAGAATAGAGTCTTCCATCCTGTAAGTATGGCCTACATTCTCGCATGCACTTACAGTTAGCTGTATTAAAATGCATATTGTTTGTTTGTGCACAGTTTGCCAAGAGATCCAGATCACTCTAAATCAGTGACCTGCCCTCTTCGTTATTTACCACTCCCCACATTTGTGTCATCTGCAAACTTTCATGGAGTCATAGAAGATTAGGGTTGGAAGAGACCTCAGGAGGTCATCTAGTCCAACCCCCTGCTCAAAGCAGGATCAACCCCAACTAAATCATCCCAGCCAGGCCTTTGTCAAGCTGGGCCTGTTGATTTTATGAATGAAATTATTTTGCTGTCGGCCCCAGAGCTGAATTTTCAAGGATATTAGCGGAGCTCTATACCTGACAACCCTTACCTTTGGAATTCTCTTCCCTTTATGACACCAGATTTGGAGATGCACAGGACATGAGATCACACAATTTGATTTAGCATTTCGGACATTATTTGTATGAAGGCAGCATAGCTTAAGGATACCTACACAGTTTACAGATTATATTGATTTTTTTACAACTATTTTTCAATTACCGGAGCACAAAAAGACATGTTAACACACATTTTCTTTATTTGTGTGTTTTTATAAGTCAAAATCATTCAAATCAATTATAATTGAGTTTGTCCAAAATACTTTAAAAAAAAAAAAAACACTTCCCATACTAAGACCAAAGATAGTTTCAACAACAACAAAGAATACGTTTGCCAAAATTAATGTCAGTTGAAAATAATGCTCATGGGTAAGATGCTCTTTGATTGGTTGACATATGCAATAGGTCTACATTCTGAACCATTAAATATTTAAGATAATTCAGTGAACAAATATCACTCAATGGTCCCTAAATCCATCTGGCAAAGTGACTAAATCTACATCAGTCATTTAGTATAACAGAAATCAATCAACAGGCTAGAACATTGTCACAAGTCCAAGGTTTCCTACTCTGGGAATAATCATCATTGCTTTGTCTTATCATTAATATTGGAGAAGAAAATAGCCAGCCTATAACATTTTCTCCACTGATATGCTCTCCTAATTTGGCCATATTAGAGTGGAGTGAATGAAATTAAAAATCTTTGTGATTTCTTTAAAAGCTCTCAACACATTCAGTTCATCTTACGTGACTGCAGCCTTATTTATACTACTGTTGACACATAAGCAAAAATTATGTTTAAGCACAGCTGACATAAAAGTATGCTTACAGACTACAACTTAAAATCTTTTATTTTAAAATTCTGTTGCAAGAAAAAAAAATCTATATGCACTGGTCAGGGAAACCACAACCACCATCCTGCCAATCACCACCACGCTTAAATACATTGCAACAGACAGATGGCCGCATACCTGCTTCAGGTGAAGAGAATGATTAGCTAAAAACAGTTTGCTGGCCAATATAATTTTTAACCCACATTTTAAATTTAAAATTCTGCACAATAAAAAATGAATCATTTGTTGCTCAAAAGTTTTCACTTATTTCTGCATGGGCAGCATCTGAACTGCAGCATAAAATATTACATTTAATTACAGTGATTTGGCTTTACCCATAACAATAACTTGGGCAGCGAAGTTCTAAATATTTGCATTTAAAATACTATTATTGCATAAAAACTTCTAAACATTTTATTAGTCACAATTATCTTGCAGAAGTTATATATAATTAACCTCCTGTAAGACAAGCATTCACAGTGATGCTACCTCACCCTTTGTAACTCCCACTTTTCTATAAGATGATCCACTTCACCGCCGAGAACGACAGTGTTACTGTCATCCAAAAGCAGGAATCCATTTTTCACTTCAACAATTCCTGACAGCTTAATTTTTGTTCCAGGTGGTGTGTTCAAGCTAAAAACAGAAACAAACAAAGAAAATCTCAAACATTACATATAGAGATTCTACCAGACAAAACCCAACCACAGGTTACTAAATAGCAGTACATTTAAATCGAGTGAAACAATGTTGACAGAAAACTACCTATAAATATGTTTTCTTATATAAACACAAATGATATTCAGTTACTTTTTAAATAATAATATGTCTGAACAAACCTATTTATGGAACCAAAGTCAATACTTCGCAGCTATAAAACACTTGAACCATTCTTGGAGTGGGTTGTTGGGATTAATTGGTGTTTTTTGCGAAATTTTTGATTTGACTGAAACAAACAATGCATAGGAAAAACTATCAAATTACTAAGATAAACAGCTACAAAATCACCCTTGCAAAGTATTAAATAATAAGAAATACAATAAATAAAACACAGTATTAGGATTGCATGTTTTAAAATAAATTTGATGTTCAGGAAAGACTCCAGATTAACCACGCGGAAAAGTGAATTGATCTCTTTAACTACACAACAGTTACAGCACAAGGAATGGTAATACAAACTTTCCCGCACTCCCCTGACATGTATGTCCCTGAACTCTGTTCTGCAGATAACAATTCTTTCAGGGAACAGTCTCCATGCCTGTTCAGTCTTTGACTTCTCTGCTTAAGTGCCAAGAAAGGTACTAATAAATGCCAATTTTGATGGCAGTTTTTTGTTATGTGGAACTCTTTCATTAGTGATTTTTGGATTGAAACACCTACTCATTTCACATAAGCCACTCATCAGCTGTCAGATGATAATGACTTCTCAGCAATTACCAAGCATGCCAAATTCAAGCCAGTTACATAGAGGCAACCCCGCATCCCCAGCCACCAATACTCATTTCCCCAAGCCAACCACAGGATATTTTGTTACTAATTCATTATTTTATTTCAGACCTATTGCCCTACGGCTTTATACTTGCAATTTTTATTAGCACTGGGCTACTATGGCAAAAAAACCTGCCTTGTGACCAAAATCTAAAAAATAAAATCATCAGGTTCCACTATAATTAAAACAGAGTATACCAGGCTGCAAAGAATTCTGTTGTGAAATAATATCCAATAACTACAAGTCACAACTACTTTAAGTAATGCAAACAAAAACCAAGTTCTATGGGGTGGACTGCACATGTACAACAGTATAACCAGTGCACAGGTGGAATACTTTGGACTAGATTGCGAGCCTGAAATTTGTTTTTCAAAGGAACTGGACAATCAGCTACAATTATTAGCCAACTATAAATTCACATGTTCCCTGGCACTAGCTTTAATGATCAACTTGCATAATAAGATCAGTGCTTGGGTCAGAGCTACTTTTCTTGTCTCTCCTTTTCCTGAGTCACTACCAGTTTCCCTAAACTTTACCACACAGAGGAACTCTGGAGAGAAGTTTAGGGTGGCTTTATGAAGACACAAGAGGAGTATGACAAAGTAAATATTGTTTAAATAACAATGGCTCTTAAGCAGCACAGGTTACATTAACAGTTACTTCAGTAGAGGAAGAAGAAAGCCCAGAGTGGTTTCTGGTACTATTAAGTGTAGCTACTGATGCTTTGCTTATATTGTATGCTAACAGAATACTGCAGTAGATCCACTGGCATACAGAATGGATAACAGATTTGAGATTTCAAGCTTTTATTGCAAATAAATACAGAGCATTTACCAGATCTACTAGACTGAAATTGGAAAAAGTACGTAACTTCATATACTGTTTTATTAAGGTATTTGCCACATGCAAGTGCAAATGACAACAAATGTCAGACTTATTTTTTTCCTTTTTTTTTTTAAAGTAGTACAACACCAATCAACTTCTGTTGTTGGCATCCTTTCATCTGTGAGACACAGTGGGAATTGCAGCCTATGATGTAGATGATTTGCAATGTCTCATGTGACTGAATAGGCCAATCCGAGATTTGCATGATCTTTGGCAGTTACTGTAAATGTATATATCTTAGTTGGGAGCTGCTTGCTTCCTACTGGCTCTTTTTTCCTCAAGCTGTAGGAGCCAGCTCCCAGCATGGACTTTGATACCCTGATGGAGACGATGGCACCACTTGTTACAATCACTTGCCAAGATTTCCCATTGGTCAGGATCAATTTCAAATTCCTTCATATCTCACTTGCATATGTCTTTATAGCAAAGCTTGGGATGTCCTGTTGTTCTTGTTCCCTCTGATAGCTCCTCGTAGAGCTCATCCTTGGGTATGCATCTACCTTCCAACCTACTCAGATGGCTCAGCCAGCGCAGTCGTCTTCACTTGAGCAGGGCTGTCACAGTTGGTAAATTTGCCCTTTGAAGATCCTCTGCATTGGTGACTTTATCTTGACAGGTTTCAGAGGAACAGCCGTGTTAGTCTGTATTCGCAAAAAGAAAAGGAGTACTTGTGGCACCTTAGAGACTAACCAATTTATTTGAGCATGAGCTTTCGTGAGCTACAGCTCACTTCATCAGATGCATACCGTGGAAACTGCAGCAGACTTTATATATACACAGAGAATATGAAACAATACCTCCTCCTACCCCACTGTCCTGCTGGTAATAGCTTATCTAAAGTGATCAACAGGTGGGCCATTTCCAGCACAAATCCAGGTTTTCTCACCCTCCACCCCCCCACACAAATTCACTCTCCTGCTGGTGCTAGCCCTTCCAAAGTGACAACTCTTTACATAATCAAGTCGGGCTATTTCCTGCATAAATCCAGGTTTTCTCACATCCCCCCCCCCACCCCCATACACACACAAACTCACTCTCTTGCTGGTAATAGCTCATCTAAACTGACCACTCTCCAAGTTTAAATCCAAGTTAAACCAGAACATCTGGGGGGGGGGGGGGAACAAGAGGAAACAGGCTACCTTGCATAATGACTTAGCCACTCCCAGTCTCTATTTAAGCCTAAATTAATAGTATCCAATTAGCAAATGAATTCCAATTCAGCAGTTTCTCGCTGGAGTCTGGATTTGAAGTTTTTTTGTTTTAAGATAGCGACCTTCATGTCTGTGATTGCGTGACCAGAGAGATTGAAGTGTTCTCCGACTGGTTTATGAATGTTATAATTCTTGACATCTGATTTGTGTCCATTTATTCTTTTACGTAGAGACTGTCCAGTTTGACCAATGTACATGGCAGAGGGGCATTGCTGGCACATGATGGCATATATCACATTGGTGGATGTGCAGGTGAACGAGCCTCTGATAGTGTGGCTGATGTTATTAGGCCCTGTGATGGTGTCCCCTGAATAGATATGTGGGCACAATTGGCAACGGGCTTTGTTGCAAGGATAAGTTCCTGGGTTAGTGGTTCTGTTGTGTGGTATGTGGTTGTTGGTGAGTATTTGCTTCAGATTGCGGGGCTGTCTGTAGGCAAGGACTGGCCTGTCTCCCAAGACTTGAGAGAGTGTTGGGTCATCCTTTAGGATAGGTTGTAGATCCTTAATAATGCGTTGGAGGGGTTTTAGTTGGGGGCTGAAGGTGACCGCTAGTGGCGTTCTGTTATTTTCTTTGTTAGGCCTGTCCTGTAGTAGGTAACTTCTGGGAACTCTTCTGGCTCTATCAATCTGTTTCTTTACTTCTGCAGGTGGGTATTGTAGTTGTAAGAAAGCTTGACAGAGATCTTGTAGGTGTTTGTCTCTGTCTGAGGGGTTGGAGCAAATGTGGTTGTATCGCAGAGCTTGGCTGTAGACGATGGATCGTGTGGTGTGGTCAGGGTGAAAGCTGGAGGCATGCAGGTAGGAATAGCGGTCAGTAGGTTTCCGGTATAGGGTGGTGTTAAAACAAAAAAACTATCTTAAAACAAAAAAACTTCAAATCCAGACTCCAGCGAGAAACTGCTGAATTGGAATTCATTTGCAAATTGGATACTATTAATTTAGGCTTAAATAGAGACTGGGAGTGGCTAAGTCATTATGCAAGGTAGCCTGTTTCCTCTTGTTTTTTCCTCCCCCCCCCCCCCAGATGTTCTGGTTTAACTTGGATTTAAACTTGGAGAGTGGTCAGTTTAGATGAGCTATTACCAGCAAGAGAGTGAGTTTGTGTGTGTATGGGGGTGGGGGGGGGATGTGAGAAAACCTGGATTTATGCAGGAAATAGCCCGACTTGATTATGTAAAGAGTTGTCACTTTGGATGGGCTAGCACCAGCAGGAGAGTGAATTTGTGTGGGGGGGTGGAGGGTGAGAAAACCTGGATTTGTGCTGGAAATGGCCCACCTGTTGATCACTTTAGATAAGCTATTACCAGCAGGACAGTGGGGTAGGAGGAGGTATTGTTTCATATTCTCTGTGTATATATAAAGTCTGCTGCAGTTTCCACGGTATGCATCTGATGAAGTGAGCTGTAGCTCACGAAAGCTCATGCTCAAATAAATTGGTTAGTCTCTAAGGTGCCACAAGTACTCCTTTTCCTTGCCATTTGATGTTGAGTATGCAGTATAAACAGCATAAGTGTTCAACCTTTTCTCCTGATGAGCATAAATTGTCCATGTTTCCTGATCATACATGAGAGTGCTGATGACGCAAGCTTGGTACACTAGCATTTGGGTCTTGATGGTAAGGTTTGAGTTGTTCCATGCTCTTTTAGTTAGTCTGCTAAAGATGATGGCAGCCTTTCCAATGAGAACATTTAGTTCTTTATCCAATGAGAGGTTGGTAGTCACTGTACAACCTAAATAGTTGAACTTTTGGACTACTTCTAGCTGGTTTGCACTTAAGGTAATTGAAGGATCTTGTGGAACCCCCTGTCCTACTACAACTGTTTTCTTGATGCTGATGGCAAGAGCAAATGTCTGACAGGTACTTGAAAGGCGGTCCATGAGTTCTCGTAATAGATCTTCATTGTGGGCTATGAGGGCAGCATCATCAGCTAATAGAAGTTCCCTGATTAGCACCTTTTTGACTTTGGTCTTTGACTTAAGTTGGGACAGGTTGAATAGTTTCTCATCTGATCTTGTGTGAAGATACACTCCATCTTCAAAAAGAAAAGGAGTACTTGTGGCACCTTAGAGACTAACAAATTTATTTGAGCATAAGCTTTCGTGAGCTACAGCTCCGATGAAGTGAGCTGTAGCTCACGAAAGCTTATGCTCAAATAAATTTGTTAGTCTCTAAGGTGCCACAAGCACTTTTTTTTTTTTTTTTGCGACTACAGACTAACACGGCTGCTACTCTTAGTGCCGAATACTTTAGTTAGGTCCACAAAGGCTATGTACAATGGTTGGTTTTGCTCTCCGCACCTTTCTTGGAGTTGACGCAGAGAAAATATCATGTCTATAGTTGATCTTCCAGCCCTGAATCAGCACTGTGATTTAGGGTAGACAATTCACCAGCTGTTGTAGGCGCACTAAGATGACTTTTGCGAAAGCTTTTCCTGCTAAGCTTAGTAGCAGGATACCCCTGTAGTTGTTGCAGTCACTCCTTTCACCTTTATTTTTATACAAAGTGATGATGTTTGCATTGCGCATCTCTTGTGGTCCCCTCTCCCTCTTTCCAGCACTTAAGTAGCAGCTGATAAAGTTATGGTAATAGGGTGTCTTTCCTGCACTTGAGGATTTCCGCTGGGATGCCATCTTTTTCAGGAGCCTTGCCAATTGATAGCAAATCAACGGCCTTGCTTAGCTCTTCCACAGTGGGCTCCACATCTAGCTCTAGCATGACCTGAGAGCTGGTATTTGATCCAGTGATTTGCAGGTGATGTTTCTTTCCTGTGCATATAGCTCTAAATAGCATTCAACCCAATGAGACAACAGCTTGTTTTTATCTGTAATGATTTCACCACTGTGCAATTTGAGAAGGGCAACCTTGTTGACAGCGGGATCTAGAGCTTCCTCAGGCCATCATACATGACTTTGAGGTTTCCTATGTCTGAGACTATCTGTATCTCTGCACAGAACTTGATCCAGTTAGGATTTGCACAGCATCTGCTTGCTTGGTGTATCTCGGTTTTTGCATGTGGAAGTCTCACTTTGGTACACTCTGTTGGCTTCCTGTTGTGATCCAGATAGGCTGTGTTCTTAATGTTGATGAGAGGTAATAGTTCTGCTTCATTTTCTTCAAACTGGTCATTTTTGATGGTCTCTTGCCCCTAAATGTAGCTAAAGCTGTTTCATGGATTGTTATTCTTAAATCTTCCCAAAAATTCCTCTGCCTTCTCTGGTAATGACTTCCCATGCATGCTGAGTTCACAAACTCCTGGCATTTCCTCTGGTTTTCAGAGTTAACAGCATTGATTTTGGGCTGGCTCCTAGGTTTTTCTCTATGTAGTTTCCTGGCTGTAATCTTCACTGCTAATAATCAAGGAGTGTTCAGTGTCACAATCAGTGCTGCGGAACATGCGAGTGTTCTGCACTAAGGGTAGGTCTTTTCTCCTGATGATAACAAGGTCTAATTGGTGCCACTGGCCTGACCGTGGAAGTCGCCATGACAATTTGTGGCAATCTTTTCCTGTAAATTATGAATTAGTAATACACATTTGGGTTTGGGCGCAGAATTCAAGAAGTCGTTGGCTGTTCTCATTCATCTTGCCAATGCCAAAATGTCCTAGGCAATCTGGCCATGAGTTGTTGTCTGCACTGACTCTTAGCCCGGTCTACACTACGAGGTTAGGTTGAATTTAGCCGTGTTCGGTCTATTTAAAAATGACTGCGTCCAACAACCAACCCCATTCTGTTGACCTAAGGGGCTCTTAAAATCGACTTCTGTACTCTCCCCGATGAGGGGAGTAGAGCTAAAATCGACCTTGCTGGATCGAATTTGGGATACTGCAGACGCAAATCAACAGTATTGGTCTCTGGGAGCTATTCCAGGTGCTCCATTGTGACTGCTCTAGACAACAGTTTGAACTCCGATGCACTAGCCAGGTACACAGGAAAAGCCCTGGGATCTTTTGAGTTTCATTTCCTGTTTGGTCAGTGTGGCGAACTCAGCAGCACAGGTGACCATGCAGTCGCACCAGAATCGTAGCATGTAGAATGTTTCTACGCTCCCCCTATCATCTCCATTCCTGAGGTTATCGCAGATTAGAAGGTAAAAAAAAAACGCACTCGCAATGATATGTTTTCCGAGCTCATGCAGTCCTCCTGCACTGATAGGGCACAGCTTAATGCATGGAAGCATTCAGTGGCAGAGGCCAGGAAAGAATTAAGTGACCGCGAAGAGCGGAGGCAGGACGCAATACTCAGGCTAATGGGGGAGCAAACGGACATGATGAAGCGTCTGTTGGAGCTGCAGGAAAGCCAACAAGAGCACAGAACCCCACTGCTTCCACTGTATAACCGCCTACCCTCCTCCCCATGTTGCATAGCCTCCTGACCCAGATGCCCAAGATCGCGCCGGCGGGGGGGGGGGGGGGGGGGGGGGGGAGGCTCCGGGCACCCAGCCACTCCACTCCAGAGGATGGCCCAAGCAACAGAAGGCTGTCATTCAAACAGTTTGATTTTTAGTGTGGCTACAATAAGCAATGTGGCCTTGTCCTTCCCTCCTCCCCCACCACACCCCGGCTACCTTGTCTGTTATCTGATTCTTTTTAATTACTAAAGAAAGAATGCATAGTTTCAAAACAATAGTTACTTTATTTCGAAGGGTGGAGGGTGGTTGGCTTACAGAGAATTAAAATCAACAAAGGGAGCGGATTTGCATCAAGGAGAAACACACACAACTGTCACACCGAAGCCTGGCCAGTCATGAAACTGGTTTTCAAAGCCACTCTGATCCGCAGCGCGCCTTGCTGTGCTCTTCTAATTGCCCTGGTGTCTGGCTGCTCAAAATCGGACGCCAGACAATTTGCCTCAACCGCCCACCCCGCCATAAACGTCTCCCCCTTACTCTCACAGATTTTATGAAGCACATAGAAAGCAGCAATAACAATGGGCATGTTGGTTATGCTGACATCTGACCAACAGAGCCAGCAAGCTTTTAAAGGTCCAAAGGCATATTCTATCACCTTTCTGCACTTGCTCAACCTATAGTTTGAACTGCTCCTTACTACTGTCCAGGCTTCGTGAGCCATGGGAGCTAGAGGTAGGCTGCGGCAGGTGTGACTGCGCGGTGCTACCGGCTGGGAGAGCAGCCTGAGGCAGAAGCCTCCAGCTCACAGGAGAGCAGAGTTGCAGCAGAAGCGGTGGAGCTGCACACCATGCCCTGGAGGTTGCTAGGAGCCGGGCAGGGAAGACGTTCCCGGAACCCCCGGCCAAGCTACATGTCCTACGATGACGGCTACCAATCCTACTACACCGTCTGCTGCAGAGTTGCAGTGGAAGTGGTGGAGCCATACACCATGGACTAGGACAGCTAGCAGCCCTATTGCACCGTCTGCTGTGAAGGCACCCAGGAGCTGCTGCTCAGTAGGAATGCCAGCTGCTGCAGGTGCTTCTGTGTCGAATGCTTGGAGGTCCTGATAGGGCAAGGCACCTCGGCCAAAGCAAAAGAGCAAGAGCCCTGTAGCTGTTACATGTGTCAACCACAGAAATGCTACGGGGTGTTACAGCGCCCACTGGACTGGAATGTACGGCTGCAAGACCTCACCAGTGACAAAGGACAGGAATATGGTGCACCTAAAATCTAAAAAGGCCCACACATTTTCCAGAGTACGACCCTTGATAACAGAACGTCAATGATTGCATTGGCTACTTGGATCACAGCAGCCCCAACAGTAGATTTGCCACAAAAGCAGCAGTGATGGTGAGCTGAGCGGGCTCCATGCTTCCAGTGGTATGGCATCTGCCTGGGTAACCCAGGAAAAAAGGGACGAAACGATTGTCTGCCGTTGCTTTCACGGAGGGAGGGGCGACTGACTACATGTACCCAAAACCACCCGTGACAAAGTTTTTGCCCCATCAGGCATTGGGAGCTTAACCCAGAATTCCAATGGGTGGCGGAGACTGCGGGAACTGGGATAGCTACCGACAGTGCACCGCTCTGTAAGTCAATGCTAGCCACGGTCGTGAGGACGCACTCTGATGACTTAATGCGCTTAGTGTGGACATACAGAATCAACTTCTAAAAATCGACTTCTATAAAATCAACCTAATTTTGTAGTGTAGATATACCCTTGCATTAAAGTTACCAAGGAGGAAAAGTTAGTTGCTCAGCTAATGGTATTCTTTTGACAACTTGATGCAAAGAGTTGTAAAATGTATCCTTCTCCTCCAGGCTAGATTTGAGTATTGGTGCACAGGCACTAATGATGTTCACAGAGCCGACGGTCATCCGAAGTTTAAGTGAGATGATACGCTCTGACTTCCCAATGGGAGTTTCTAGAAGCTTTACCCATTTGTTTCCCACAGCAAAACAAAAACCGTGCAGACAATTTTCTTTGCTGCTGTTACCTTGCCAACAGAAGTGTAATTGGCTTCTTAGGATCTGCAAGTCAGAACGAGGAGTAATGGTCTCAAGTTGCAGTGCGGGAGGCTTAGGTTGAATATTAGGGAAAACTTTTTCACTAGGAGGGTGGTGAAGCACTGGAATGGGTTATCGAGGGAGGTGGTGGAATTTCCTTTCTTAGAGGTTTTTAAGGTCACAATTGACAAAGCCCTGGCTGGGATGATTGAGTTGGGGATTGGTCCTGCTTTGAGCAGGGGTTTGGACTAGATGACCTCCTAAGGTCCCTTCCAACCCTGATATTCTATGATTCTAAGCCTTGTTTCCTGAAGTGCTGCAATGTCAACAATGAGTTTGTACAGCTCACAATGTATCAAAGATGACTTCCATATGCTGCTTGTATATTGTAGGTCATCATCGTGAATCCCAGACACATGGTTCTGACATTCCAGCTACCAAGCCGGAAAGTTCTTGGTTTCTTATTTTTGTCAGGTACAAGGTTTCCGTCTGCTGGAACTTTTGGGCCTAGGCCCACACACCCCATGAGGCGGGCAGACTGTGGCAGATCAGCACCAAACTGTCTGGGGGCTGCCTGGCTTTGTGGCGGGCGGTGGCCGACCAATAGAACACAGTTATCCCTCCCATGGTCGAAGGTGACCCATGTACACCAATCAAGCCAGAGCTTATAACCCGTAACTGACACCTTCCATGTTGTGTCCACGTTACCAGCAAGGATCAAAGAAGCATAGATTTTAAGGTCAGAAGGGACCATTATGATCATCTAGTCTTACCTCCTGCATAACGCAGGCCACAGAATCTCACCCACCAACTCCTGTAACAAACCCCAGGGAGAGATAGCTCAGGGATAGTGGTTTGAGCATTGTGCTGCTAAATCCAGGATTGTGAGTTCAATATTTGAGGGGGCCATTTAGGGATCTGGGGCAAAAATTGGGGATTAGTCCTGCTTTGAGCATGGGGTTGGACTAGATGACCTTCTGAGGTCCCTTCCAACCCTGATATTCTATGATTCTATGAACTTATGTCTGAGCTATTGAAGTCCTGAACTTGTGGTTTAAAAACTTCAAGGTGCAGAGAATCCTCCAGCAAGTGACCTGTGTCCCAAGCTGCAGAGGAAGGCGAAAAAACCTCTGGGCCTCTGCCAATCCACCCTGGAGGAAAATTCCTTCCCTACCCCAAATATAGCGATCAGCTAAACCCTGACCAAGTGGGCAAGACTCACCAGCCAGACACCCAGGAAAGAATTCTGTGCAGTAACTCAGATCCTACCCCATCTAACATCCCATTACAGGCCATTGGGCAGATCTACCGCTACTAGTAGAAAATCAAATAATTGCCAAAATTAGGCTATCCCATCATATCATCTCCTCCATAAATGTATCAAGTTTAATCTTAAAGCCAGATGTGTCTTTTGCCCCCACTGCTTCCCTGGGAAGACTGTTCCAGAACTTCACTCCTCTGATGGTTAGAAACCTTCATCTAACTTCAAGTCTAAATTTCCTGATGGCCAGTTTATATCCATTTGTTCTTGTGTCCACATTGGTGCTGAGCTTAAATAATTCTTCTCCTTCCATGGTATTTATGCCTCTGATATATTTATAGAAAGCAATCATATCTCCACTCAACCTTCTTTTGGTTAGGCTAAACAAGCCAAGCTCCTTGAGTCTCCCTTCATAAGACAGGTTTTCCATTTCTCGGATCATCCTAGTAGCCCTTCTCTGTACCTGTTCCAGTTTGAATTCATCCTTCTTAAACATGGGAGACCAGAACTGCACACAATATTCCAGATGAGGTCTCACCAGTGCCTTGTATAACGTTACTAAAACCTCCTTACCTCTACTGGAAATACTTTGCCTGATGCATTCCAAGACCGCATTAGCGTTTTTCACGGCCATATCACATTAGCAGCTCATAGTCATCCTGTGATCAACCAATACTCCAAGGTCCTTCTCCTCCTCTGTTACTTCCAAGTGATGCGTCCCCAGTTTACAACAAAAATTCTTGTTATTAATCCCTAAATGCATAACCTTACACTTCTCACTATTAAAGTTCATCCTATTACTATTACTCCAGTTTACGAGGTCATCCAGATCCTCCTGTATGATATCCCGGTCCTTCTCTAAATTGGCAATACCTCCCAGCTTTGTATCATCCTCAAACTTTATTAGCACTCTCTCACTTTTTGTGCCGAGGTCAGGAATAAAAAGATTAAATAAGATTGGTCCCAAAACTGATCCCTGAGGAACTCCACTAGTAACCTCCTTCCAGCCTGACAGTTCACCTTTCAATGTGACCTGCTGTAGTCTCCCCTTTAACCAGTTCCTTATCCACCTTTCAATTTCCATATTGATCCCCATCTTTTCCAATTTAGCTAATAATTCTCCATATGGAACCGTATCAAATACCTTACTGAAATCTAGGTAAATTAGATCCACTGCGTTCCCTTTGTCTAAAAAATCTGTTACCTTCTGAAAGAAGGAGATCAGGTTGGTTTGACACTATCTACCTTTTGTAAAGTCATGTTGTATTTTGTCCCAATTACCATTTACCTCAATGTCCTGAACTACTTTCTCCTTCAAAATTTTTTCCAAGACCTTGCATACTACAGATGTCAAACTAGCAGGCCTGTATTTACCTGGATCACGTTTTTTACCTTTCTTAAAAATTGGAACTATGTTAGCAATTCTCCAATCATACGGTACAACTCCTGAGTTTACAGATTCATTAAAAAATCTTGCTAATGGGCTTGCAATTTCGGGTGCCAATTCCTTTAATATTCTTGGATGAAGATTATCTGCGCCCCCCAGTTTAGTCCCATTAAGCTGTTTGAGTTTGGCTTCTACCTCAGATATGGTAATATCTACCCCCATATCCTCCTTCCCATTTGTTGTCCTACCATTATCCCTAAGCTCCTCATTAAAGACTGAGGCAAAGTATTTGTTTAGATATTGGGCCATGCCTAGATTATCCTTAACCTCCACTCCATCCTCAGTATTAAGTGGTCCCACTTCTTCTTTCTTTGTTTTCTTCTTATTTATATGGCTATAGAATCTTTTACTATTGCTTTTAATTCCCTTTGCAAGGTCCAACTCCACATGGCTTTTGGCCTTTCTAACTTTATCCCTACATGTTCTGACCTCAGTAAGGTAGCTTTCCTTGCTAATCCCTCACATCTTTCACTCCTTGTAGGCTTTCTGCTTTTTCTTAATCACCTCTCTGAGATGCTTGCTCATCCAGCTTGGTCTACAACTCCTGCCTAAGAATTTTTTCCCCTCTCCATGTGATGTGGCTGCAATAGCCTGGGCAGTTGATATGGAGGTGCTGCTTTGCCCATGTGTCAGCATCCCTCTCTTAACTTCGCTGGTTTGGACCAAAGGAAGGACGGGAGTCTATACATTTGGAACCAGCTACGCTGCAGGAGTTGCCAGAGCAGACGAAATCTTCCACTGCCTGCCTTTCAGGGCTCCTCTCCTAGACTGGTTATCAGCCTCAGCTGAAGGACCCAAATTGGCAAAAACACTGAGTGAATTTGCTTGTCCGCCTCTTGATGGCATTTCCTCCATCAAGGGTTCCACTACTCTCCTCAGGAGCCCATCAGTCCAAAGCCATTGGCGCTTCCTGAGGTTTCTGGGTTAATTAACCACCGCCCAGCACTCGGCATTGACCAATACAGATTGTACCGCTTATGGTCATGGCGGAAGCATGTTTTCAATCCTGACTTGGCCTATCAAGTACTCAGTTCAAATTCAAGCTCTAGAATTCCTAGAGTTAAGACTTGTGGATTATAAGGCGTTCCTTAGATTACATTTATAATCCATAACAGCATTCCTATTCCAAACACAGTTATGTGTAGCAAATCTAGCCTAAATCTAACCTCTACTATATGAGCAACTCTGCCATGCTCCCCATCAAAAGTCTGCCTCTCACCCACAAGGCACCTTTCCAGCAGGTTTCCCCAGGACAGCCAGTGCTACTTACACACAGATGTACTGCAGTGCACAAGCTAAACTATCTTTCCTTGGAAAGCCAGCAGCACAATTAAATTGATTAGAATCATGCAATCTTGACTACTACAGCTGTTTCCACGAGTAGTAAGGCAAACCATGCGTAATCTAAGTTGTTTTGTGTACAAAAGGACAAGACAAAAATAGGAGAAAGTGGAACAGGCAGAGAAAGCAACAAAGAGAAAAAGATGCTAACAAATGAGCACTGAGCAGAGAGAATGGCAGTTCCACATTCTATCCATTAAGAACT
Source organism: Caretta caretta (assembly GCF_965140235.1). NCBI lineage: Eukaryota > Metazoa > Chordata > Testudines > Cheloniidae > Caretta > Caretta caretta. The sequence continues at coordinate 69,397,399 of NC_134206.1, read as the reverse complement.
ACATGGGTCACTAAAGTTTAGAAGTTTGAGCTACCAATATTGTCTACTGGTAGATGAGCAAGTGAAATAGTGAAATAATGATTTAACCTATATTAAACCACAAATGTCAATCTTGAAATACCTAGACTTCTAGAAGCCAAGGTTTAAATCTCAACAGGGCTGACTTAGGGTATGTCTATACAGAAAAGAAAACCCCACAGTTGGCCTGTGTCAGCCAACTCAGGGGTACAGGTTTTATAGATTTCTGGGCTTGGGCTGAAGCCCAGACTCTGGGACCCTCCCACCACACAGGATCCTAGAGCCCAGGCTCCAGCCCGAACCCGTAAGTCTACACAGGCAGTGAAATAGCCCCATAGCCCAAGCCCCGCAAACCAGAGTCGGCTGGCATGGGCCAGCCGCAGGGTTTTTTTTTTGCTGTGCAAACAAAATCTCGGTCACTCATCAACTAAGGGAAATTAATTGAAGTATACCTAGTTTACTAGATATAGAGTGGCAGGAAGCTTTCAAGAGACCTTAAAAATAAAGGTCTTTTCTGTTACTTGCCTCCTTGTGTCCTTAGTAAAAAGTTACCCTAACATAGGCACCCAGTTGGGTAGCGTACTGGCTGTTTGTTGACCCCTCCCATCCCAATTGTTGCTGCACAATTACTCATCTCATACATAGTTTTCAAAGTTCTTTGGGATCCTTCATTATGAAAGGTGCTGTTATATATACATACGTGTGTGTGTGAGTGTATTTATTTTACAAAGATATATATATAGTTACTTACCTCTTCTGTAACTGTTGAACTTTGAGATATGTTGCACATATCCATTCCACTTCAGCTGTGTGCATGCCCGAAGCTGGAAATTTTTCCCAGAATGGTACCCTGCATCTGCTTATGCTCCCAGCTGAGAGTATAAAGGGCAGACCCCACCCCAGCCACCCTTTAGCTCCTTAACATTGGAATCCAAAATGAACTGGACTCTGAAGTATTGTGGAAGGAGGACATATCATGAAAGGGACACATGCACCACATCTCAAAGAATAATAGTTACAAAACACACAAGTAGACTTTTCTTCTTCTGCAAGTGATTGCACATGTCCATTCCATGTTAGGTGACATCAAAGTAGTTCATGACAGAGGTGGGACTTGGAGTCTCTCTGAAAAGGTATTGCAGAACCACCTTTCCCAAGCTGACTCCATCCTTGGAAGCTACCGAGATATGTAATGCTTGGTGAACACTGGAACAGATGGGCAAGTAACTGCTCTGCAAATGTCAGAAATAGGGATGTTTCCTCAACAGGACATTGAAGCTGCTAGAACTATCGTGGAGTCTGCTGAGAGTATTTTTGCATGAGGTGTTATTTTTATAATCTCATAACACATTGTTATTAATTGTTGTAATTAAATAGAAATCCTTTGTGTGGAAACCACCTTCCCCTTCAACCTATCCGCACACAAGACTAACAACTGAGAAGATACAATTTCCCTATCCTTCTGGTCGATGGTAAGGAAAGCCACTTTAGCTGAAAGATATAAAAAAAGAATGTGAAGCCAGAGCTCAAAAGGTGAACCCATCAGAACGGATAATACCAGCTTCAAGTCTCAGGGTGGTGTTAGATAAACAGAATCTATTTCTTTATGTGGAGAAAACATTTCAGGACGTCCCAGACTTTAGTCTGCAAAGAAGGAACGCTTTATTCCTGAGACCAGACAGAAAAACTCTTCCTTTCGTAGTGTCAGTGTATCTAGTGGATGGTTTTATACTGTTAAATAAAATGGTCTGGACAGCCAGAGAAAAGACAGTTACCTTTTTCCATAACTGGTGTTCTTCAAGATGTGTTGGTCATGTCCTTTCAACTTAGGTGTGTGTGCTCGCTGCATGTACTGGTGCCGGAAGTTTTTCCCTCAGCAGTATCCGTAGGGGACCAGCTCTGGCGCCCCCTGGAGTGGTGCACATCTGCCATGGCATATAGGGCGCTGCCGGCCCCCTCCATCCTCAGTTCCTTCTTGCCGGAAACTCCAACAGTGGGGGAGGGAGGGTGGGTTGTGGAATGGACATGAGCAACATCTCAAAGAACACTAGTTATGGAAAAAGGTAACTGTCTTTTCTTTTTCGAGCGATTGCTCATGTTCATTCAACTTAGGTGACTCCCAGCAGTACCCCTGGAAGCAGGTAAGGAGTTCAAGAATATGTAGATTGCAGTACAGCTCTGCCAAACCCAGCATCATACCTAGCCTGTTGTGTGATGGCATAGTGGGCCATGAACATGTGTACCGAGGACCACGCCACAGATGTCCTGGATCAGAACGTATGCCAGAAATGCCGCCAAAGATGCTTGAGCTCTAGTCGAGTAGGCTCTGACTATTAGCGGTGAAGAGACTCCCACTAACTTGTAGCAGGTCTGAATGCAAGAGCTGGTGCAGTTAGAAATCCATTGCGTGGACCCTGGGAGGCCCTTTATCCTATCAGCTGTAGAGATGAAAAGCTAAGTCGACGTAAGGAAAGGTTTTGTCTGATCTAGGTAAAAAGCCAGAGCCTTTATTACGTCCAAAACATGAAGCACCTCTCTTCACTAGCCTCCTGGGGCTTAGGGCAGAAGACCTGAAGAAAGATGTCCTGTCCTGGAAAGCGGACACCACCTTGAGAAGGAAAGCTGGGTGGGGCCAGAGCTGGACCTTGTCCTTATGTAAGACCATGTATGGCAGTTCGGAGGTCAGGGCTCGCAGCTTGGAGACTCGCCGTGCCAACGTCACCACCACCAGGAAACCTACCTTCCATGATAGGTGAGAGAGGGACCATGAGGCCAAAAGCTCAAAGGGCAGAGCTGTGAGCCTGGACAGAACCAAGCTGAGATCCCACTGAGGGGACGGAGATGGGACTTGAGGTAAGAGCCTCTTGAGGCCTCTAAGGAATCTGACCATCATGTCATGGGAGAACACAGTCTGACCCTGAATTGGCAGATGAAAGCCGAAATGGCCGCCAGGTGCAACCTGATAGAGGAGTGCGCCAGACACGGTTCCTTAAATGGAGCAGGTAGTCTAAGATCGACTGCACCGAAGAACGTGAAGGGCAGATGCCCTGTTCGGCCGCCCAACGGGAGAACCTCGTCCACTTTGCCAGATATGTCTGCCTAGTGGAGGGCTTTCTACTCTCAAGGAGAACCTTCTGGACCCCGTCCAAACAGGCCCATTCATCCGGGTTCAGCCACGCGACATCCATGCCGTGAGGTGGAGGGACGTGGGGAGCAAGAGTCGGCCATGATCCTGTGACAGCAGGTCCAATCGGTTCAGCAGGGGCCACAGAAGGATCACTGACAAGCTTGACTGCATCCCGAACCAGTGATGGTGAGGCCACACCAGAGCCATCATGATAACCTGCGCCTTGTCCCTCTTGATTTTCGCTAGGACCTTGCTGATGAGTGGAATTGGAGGGAATGCATACATCAGGCTTCCTGCCCACAGGAGGAGGACGGCATTGGAGAGGGAGCCCTTGCCCAGACTCTGTTTAGAACAAAATCTGTGGCACCTCCTGTTCTGCCTGGTGGTGAACAAATCCACTTGAAGAGTTCCCTACCTCGGCAAGATCATGCCAGCTACCTCTGGGTGGCGCACCCTCTCATAGTGACAGGAGAAGTACCTGCTTAGGAGATCTGCTTCCATGTTCCTGGCCCCTGGAAGGTGACATGCTTCTAGATAGTTTCCATGGTCAATGCAGACCTCCCAGAGACGGAGTACCTCTTGGCAAAGTGCAAAGATGTAGAACATCAAGTCTGTGCTTTCCGTGAGGATTCTGACCACTGCCCAACAGGTGAGGTAGGAAGACCACTCATGCTCTGTACACCGCCCTGAGCTCTTTGACATTTATGCGTTGTATCGACTCCTCTGGGGACCACATACTTTGGGTCTGGAGGGTGCCAAGATGCGCCCCTCATCCGAGGCGTCCAAAACCAACTCGACTGAGTGAGGAGTGCTGACGAAGGGAACTCCTCCCGGGACTTTCCCGGGGTCGATCCACCATCGCAGCGTGGTAAGTACCATCGCAGAGATGGTGACGACCTTCTTCAGGTAGTCCCTGGACTGGGAGTAGACCTTCGCTAGCCATTTCTGCAGGGGTCACATCCAGAGCCTGGCATGGTGCACCATATCTGCACACGCCACCATGTGACCTAGTATGCGTAGGCAAACCCTGACTGTGGTCGGGGAAAAGCAGAAACTTCCATGAAGAAGTCCATCAGTGCCCTGAATCTCTCCAGTGGCAGGAACGCCCTGGCACATGTCGAGTCGAGCACCGCTCCGATGAACTCTATCCTCTGTATCGGAACTAATGTGGATTTTTTGTTGTTCACCAACAGGCCAAGGCGACAGCACGTGACTAGCAGCACCGCAACATCCCCTTGGTCCTGGAGGTGCCCTTGATGAGCCAGTCGTTGAGGTGTGAGTAGATCTGGATATCCTGACGTCTGAGGTAAGCAGCCACCACCGACATGCACTTGGTAAATACCCGTGGTGCTGTCGGTAGGCCAAACGGGAAGACCATGAACTGATAGTGGTCAGGACCTACCGTGAACCAAAGGAAGCATCTGTGTCCCTCAAAGATGGCGATGTGGAAGTACGCATCTTTGAGATCGAAGGCAGCATACCAGTCTCCCGGATCCAGGGAGGGGATGATGGAAGCCAGGGAGACCATGTGGAACTTCAGTTTAGCTAAGTAGCAGTTCAAGCCCTGCAGACCTAGTATGGGCCGCAGACCGCCCTTGGCTTTGAGTATTAAAAAGTATCAGGAATAGAACCCCTTGTTCCTGTACTCCACAGGAACTACCTCCACTGCAACCAGCTGTAGTAGACCCTCTACCTCCTGTATGAGAAGATTCTCATGAGAGGGGTTGCTGAAGAGGGATGGGAAGGAGAGGTGAGAAGGGGGGTAGAAAGTAACTGAAGGGTGTAACCCTGCACCACCTTATTGAGGACCCGTTGGTCCGATGTTATAGACATAAATACAGGGAGGAAGGAAGAAAGACTGGCGGCAAACAGAGGGCAGGAAGGATCCGGTGAACAGTCCGGTAGGTCACCTTCGGGCATACCCTCAAAATGGATGCTTGCCAGTCTGCTTACTGCGGGTCAAGCCCGCCTGGGATGTAGACAGGGGTTGGTGGCCAGGCCAGGATAACCCCTGGATCTTTTGTGGGGAGGTTCCCGGCTCTAAGGGTGGCTCCCCTAGCTCTAAGGCTGCTGCAGCTTAAACCGCTTGCAGGCAGAGCCAGGGACGTACAGGTTCAGTATTTTTAGGGTCATATGGGAATCTTTCAGGCCATGGAGCTTAATGTCCATCTGTTCCATGAACAGGGTGTGCCCATTGAAAGGGAGGTCTTGCATTGACTGCTAGCCTCCAAGGAAAGACCAGAAAGGAGCAGCCACAAAGCCCTGTGGAATTAATTGGACGATGCCATGGTACAGGTGGCGGTATTCACAGCATCCTATGCCACCTGGAGAGCTGCTCTGGCTCCAATCAAGCCCTCATCCAGGATCGCCTGGAACTTCTTCCTCGAAGCCTCAGGAAGGGTGCTCTTGAACTTGGTCAGGGCCTGACACACATTAAAATGAGAGCCCCCGAACCTGAAGCAAATACTCACCAGCAACCACACACCACACAACAAAAACACTAACCCAGGAACCTATCCTTGCAACAAAGCCCGTTGCCAACTGTGTCCACATATCTATTCAGGGGACACCATCATAGGACCTAATCACATCAACCACACTATCAGGGGCTTGTTCACCTGCACATCTACCAATGTGATATATGCCATCATGTGCCAGTAATGCCCCTCTGCCATGTACATTGGCCAAACCGGACAGTTTCTACATAAAAGAATAAATGGACACAAATCAGACGTCAAGAATTATAACGTTCAAAAACCAGTCGGAGAACACTTCAATCTCCCTGGTCGCTCAATTACAGACCTAAAAGTCGCAATATTACAACAAAAAAACTTCAAAAACAGACTAACAAGAGACTGCTGAATTGGAATTAATTTGCAAACTGGACACCATTAAATTAGGTTTGAATAAAGACTGGGAGTGGATGGGTCATTATACAAAGTAAAACTATTTTCCCATGCTTATTGCCACCCCGCCCCCTGCCACTGTTACTCTCACCTTCTTGTCAACTGTTGGAAATGGGCCATCCTAATTATCACTACAAAAGGTTTTTTTCTCTAGCTGATAATAGCTCACCTTAATTGATCACTCTCATTATAGTGTGTATGTCTATTTTTTCATGTTCTCTGTGTGTGTGTGTGTGTATATCATCTTACTGTATTTTCCACTGCATGTATCCGATGAAGTGGGTTTTAGCCCACGAAAGCTTATGCTCAAATAAATATGTCAGTCTCTAAGATGCCACAAGTACTCCTTGTTCTTTTTATTAAAATCATAGTGCCTAGTAAGGCCTGATGGTTGGCCACCCACAACTGTAGACTGTAGGACGAATAAACTTTATGCCCAAACAAGTCCAGTCTCCTTGAGTCTTTATTCTTAGGGGTAGCCCCCTGTCTCTCCCTGTGGTTGACCGCCTCTACCACTAGGGAATTGGGAGCAGGGTGGGTATAAAGATACTTGTGGCCCTTGGATGGCACAAAGTACTTGCGCTCCGCTCTTTTGGAGATTGGAGGCTGGGAGGAGGGGGTTTGCCAGAGGACATTTGTAATTTTAGCCTCATCTAGAGGCAAAGCTACCTTGGCCGGGGCCACAGGGTAGAGCACATTAAAGAGGGAGTCTGCAGGTTCCTCTAACTCCTCCACCTGGTGGCCCAGGTTCGCGGCAACCCTCTTCAGCAGCTCCTAATGCGCCTCAGCATCATCCTGGGGCACCAGTGGAGGGGGTCCCACTATGGCCTCGTCTGGTGACGACTAGGAGGAAGCAGTACCAACGGGTCCTCCGAAACCATAGGTGGTCTGGTGGCTTGCTTGCCCACTTCCTCCTGTGCCTGCAGAGTGCCTGCAGCCTCAGCCTGTTCGGCTGAGGGGGAAGGGAAAGGGCGGTAGCCAGTCTCTCCGAAGCTCCAAATACCAAGCAGGCAGCCTGAGAGGGCTGAGTGAATCCCCATGGGTACCACTGTGTCAGCCATGGAGTCTGAGGCCACGGGCCCGTCTGCGGTGCCGCTGACATAGGCTGAACCGTAGGTGCCGGAGCCTGTCCCGCCACTAGGGAACCTTGCTCCGAACCTGAGCCAGAGCCCGAGCGGTCACTCCCCTGCAAATAAAGACGGGGCTGATTTGTGGCTCCGTCTCAATCGCCGCTCCTGGAGTTGGATCTGGCTGACCTTGACAAGCATCTGGATTGGGGCCTCAGCAACAGGCGGCGCTCAGTGGATCTGCAACGGCCCTGGGCCGGCAATCTATGCCTCACACTTAACAAGTGGTACCGGGATGTGGAGCGGGAGCAGGAACTAGTGCAGGCTTGGCATTGTGAAGATGTAGCCGCACACGGTCACGCCGCCCTGGGGGATCAGCGATGGTCTGGGGAACAGTACTGTCAGTCCCTCGACCTGTCCCTGGAGTGGTACCGGTGTCATGAAGATTCCAGGCACTGACCCTGAAACTCCGGGGGGGGGGGGGGGGGGTGCCTTGAGCTTCTCTGCTCTTGTCCTAGTTCCGGAGACCGGATGGGGCTATGAAACTTCTGCCTGTCACAGTAAGAAGCATGTCAGCTGCAAGAGGGCGATGATTGGCAGGACATCACCCACGATGGGGAGCGCTGCCAGAAAGGTGGAGACTGTGGTGGTGCCAACCAATGTTCCCTCTAATTTTTAAACAGGCCGTGTGAGCAAAAAACTTCTTCTGTGCAAATTTTTTGACAGGCCATGTGCGCAAAATTTTCTTTTATGTAAATTGTTGTGCTTCTGTGTAAATTTTTGTGCACACAGTGTTTCGCTGTGTGTGTGTGCAGGGTTTAGGATCCGTGTGCACGCACACACGTGCACAGCTTAGAGGGAACAGTGGTCCCAAAGCAGGTTTACCCCGGCACCCCACAGGGGATGGAGTGGGCGGCACCGAGAGGGACATAATGTCTTGCACCACTTGAAGGGCCTCTGGCGGAGATGGCACCTGGAGCTGATGAGGACCTCCACCACTATCCGGGGTAGCCAGCAGGGAACGGGCTGAGTTATACCGCTCGACCTGAGCTGGGGCCCAGGATCCCAAAGGGGGTGAAGAGGCGCCCCAGACAGGGCCTTGGTCCACCTCGGACTTGTCCTTTCCCTTGCAAGAAGCTGGAGACCTTCCTTACCCCATCTTCCTGGGCTTCTTGGCTGAAGCCATGGAAGGAGACCAGTGCTGGCTCATAGATGGTACTGATGGGGCACTACGCACTGAGGTCACAGTGCTCAGCACCAAATCAGAGCACTGCTCTGGCATCGGGGTAAGGGCAGACTTCATCAGGAGTGCCTTCAAGCGAATGTCACGCTCCTTCTTCATCCTGGACTTGAAGGACTTGCAGATTTTGCACTTATCCCTAATGTGACCTTCGCTCAAACACTGTAAACAATTATGTGGATCGCCAATGGGCAGAGGCCTTTTACAGCGATCGCAGGATTTAAAGCCTGGGGACCGGGGCATGCCCCATCCCAAGCAAAGTCCCTTTAGGGACCTACTAAGTCTCTAATTTAACAAACAGGTTGAAATAATTAGAGGGAAACTATGTACAGTAATATTTACAAGAGGCAAAAGAGTTAGAACAAATGAAAAAAAACAGCTCTAGCTGAAGCAGCAGCAGTTCCATGCACCACCACTGGTGGCAAGAAGGAACTGAGGGTGGACGAGGCCAGCGGCACCGTATATGCCGTGGTATACACACGTCACTCCAGGGAGTGCCAGAGCCAGTCCCCTACAGATACTGCCGAGGGAACAACTTCCAGCACCAGTGCATGTGGCAAGCACTCACACTGAAGTTGAATGGACATGGGCAATCACTCCAAGAAGAGCAACTTAATTCCCTTGCCAACCACCAATCAGCATCCAAGCAGTCAGGTGCAGGTTGTGAGGGTTCAAAATAAGTAAATGTCTGTGATTAAACACTGGAATAGGTTTCTAAGGGAGGCTGTGGAGCCCCCATCATTGGAGATGTTTAAGAACAGTTAGACAAATGCTTGTCAGGGTCGTCTAGGTTTAGCTGGTTCAGCCTAAGTGCAGGGGGCTGGGCTATATCACCTCTGAAAGAGTCTTCTAGCCCTACATTTCTATGCTTCTGTGATTCAGAAAAAATACATTTCTGACCTGAGGCAGAGTTATGGGTCACCAAAGAAATAACCTCTGAAGGTCCAAAAAACAGTGCTGCCTTGGCAAGCATGGGCTATTAAGATCAACTGGTATATCCCTGCTTCAATTTGAAAATCATCTTCAGAATTAAAGGTACAGGTGGGAACACAAAGTAGATTGTTCTTCCACAGGAATAGGAATGCATCCATGATGAAGCCTGGACTGTGGCCCACTCTGGATCAGAACTGATAGCATTTCCTTCTGTTCTGTTTCATGGCGAATAGGTCTACTACTGGGATTTCCCAAGTTTGAAATGCTAAGCAGTTCTGAATTGCAGGCAGGTAGAACACTGAGCATTACTGAAGCAGAAAGTCCTGGCAAAGCTGATTGGATCTGGCACCTCTTCCTCCCTACCCGTTCAAATAAAGCCTGGCCATCATATTTTACTTGAAGACTTGCATCGAACTCTCATTGATGCAGGAAGACCTGACAAACCCAGTATACTGTGAAAAACTACCACTTTTAAGTGTAGGGATAAGTCCTTATCAAATCAAAAGTCCTTGGACTCAGAGATCTAAGTGCACTCCGCAGCCTAATGACAATGCATCCGCGACTAGGTGATGGGAGGTGAGAAGGCAACTCCCTTGCAGATACTGTATGGATCCATCCACCAGTTCAAGGACAGAACTCTTACTGGTAACATGAATAAGCACGTAGGTGCCTTTATTGACAGTGGGTGCCTTGATTGACAATAGACAGACTTCAGTCACCCCTGTTTTCACCTCAGGTGAAGTCTAGCATGTGAATCATGTACATGTGAGCAACCATATGCCCCTAGTGTGTCAGGCAATCTCTTGCAGTAGTCGGAAAGTGAGCCTGAAGAGTGATGTGCAAGTCCAATCACCAATCTTTGAGGGGGTCAACAAGCATGCAGAAAAAGGAGATCCAGTGGATATAGTGTATTTAGATTTTCAGAAAGCCTCTGACAAGGTCCCTCACCAAAGGCTCTTAAGCAACATAAGCAGTCATGTGAGAAGAGGGAAAGTTCTCTCATGGATTGGTAACTGGTTAAAAGATAGGAAACAAAGGGTAGGAATAATGGTCAGTTTTCAGAATGGAGAAAGGTAAATAGTGTTGTCCCCCAGGGAGCTGTACTGGGCCCAGTTCTATTTAACATATTCACATACGATCTGGAAAAAGGGGTATACAGTGAAGTGGCAAAATTTGCAGATGACGCAAAACTACTCAAGATAGTTAAGTCCCAGGCAGACTGCAAAGAGCTATAAAAAGATCTCACAAAACTGGGTGACTGGGCAACAAACTGGCAGATGAAATTTAATGTTGATAAATGCAAATTGGAAAATATAATCCTCACTATCCATATACAATGATGGGGTCTAAATTAGCTGTTACCACTCAAGAAAGAGATCTTGGAATCATTGTGCATAGTTCTCTGAAATCATCCACTCAATGTGCAGAGGCAGTCAAAAAAGCAAACAAAATGTTGGGAATCATCAAGAAAGGGATCGATAAGACAGAAAATATCACATTGCCTCTATATAAATCCATGGTACACCCACACCTTGAATACTGCATGCAGATGTGGTCGCCCCATCTCAAAAAAGATGCATTGGAATTGGAAAAGGTTCAGAAAAGGGCAACAAAAATTATTTGGGGTATGGAGGAGAGATTAATAAGACTGGGACTTTTCAGCTTGGAAAAGAGGCGACTAAGGGGGGATATGATAGAGGTCTATAAAATCATGAGTGGTGTAGAAAAAGTAAATAAGGAAGGGTTATTTACTCCTTCTCATAATGCAAGAACAAGGGGCCACCAAATGAAATTAATAGGTAGCAGGTTTAAAACAAACACAAGAAAGTATTTTTTTTTAATGCAACGCACTGTCAACCTCTGGAACTCCTTGCCAAAGGGTGTTGTGAAGGCCAATATTATAACGGGGTTCAAAAGGGAGCTAGATAGATTCATGGACGATAGGTCCACCAACGGCTATTAGCCAGGATGGATAGGAATGGTGTCCCTAGCCTCTGTTTGCCAGAAGCTGGGATTGGGTGACAGGGCATGGATCACTTGATGATAACCGATCTGTTCGTTCCCTTTGGGGCACCTGCCATTGGCCACTGTCAGAGGACAGGATACTGGGCTTGATGGACCTTTGGTCTGACCCAGTATGGCCATTCTTATGCTCTTATGTTCCAGAATCACTTAGAACCTGGTCTGAGAAAAGTAAGCTGTTGCTGTAGTGGAACCGAGAACCCACCAATAAATTCTCTCTCCTACATGGTGTACAGGACTGACTTGTTTTTGTTGATTAGCAGGCCAAAGATATCAAAAACGGACTGGATTTATCTGATGTTGTCCTCCACATGCTGACTGGAGCAGTCTCAGATCAGCCAGTCATCCAGACACAGAAATACCTGAATACTGATTTTTCTGAGGTAAGTATCACTACTGCCATACTTTTTGTGAAAACCCTTGGGGCTGATGACAGGCCAAAGCGGAGGACTGCAAACTAGCAGTGAGCATTTGTGAACCTGAGGAATTATCTGTCACCCAAGAGGACAGCCACATTGCTCAAGTCAACAGGAGCATACTAATCATCAGGATCTAGGGAAGAGATAACGGATGCCAGAGAAACCATGCAAAAAAACCTATCTAGGATAGCCCTCAAGCCACCTCTGGACTTGGGTATGAGGAAACACTAAGAATAAAAACCCCTTTTCCTGATGAAGTGGACGCACCCACTATATGGCTCCTGACTCAAACGGTCTGTTGTGATAATTGGGACTATAAATTTACCTTAATTCTAAAGCTAACTGGACGAAAGTAGGTAAAGGTTCATGAATTTGTTTCAATAACCTGTTACATAAAATTGTTTAAGAAAAGATTTGAGAAGGAGACAAACACTGAATTAATTTAAACAGAAAAGGTTGACTGACACTACTCAAGGACTGTGTTAAGATTACGACAGGTACATAAGAATAGTAGGATACTGGAAATCAATGGATGAACAGGGATGCTTCAAAAATTCAGCCTAATTGCTGGGCAAAATAATGAGAGGATGGACCATTCCACTCACCCTTTCTGTAGCCCTTCAAGAGAGGCTTGATGGAGAAAAAAGAAACTTTTTACCATCATGGAAGCTGCAGCAGCAGAACTGTTGGCATAGCAACGGACCTTGATACTCCAGTGGGGATGCATCATTGCTGCACTAGTGAGGACACCAAGCTGATACATGTGAGAGCCTGCTCTGTCTTTCCCTCCTTCTTGTGTTACCCCCTTCTATCCTCCACTACTTTCCTCCTGTCCCCTCTCTCAGATTTTGATCTGATCCTGCACTAAACTCTACTGCTCAGCACCAGCATGGGGAGATGAGACATCCCATCCAGCTTTGCTCAGCCTGAAATGGACCACTGAAGGAGAGAGATAGGACCGATCTAATCAGATGATGTCCCTGTCCAAGGAAGAGAGCCTGGGGCCAGAGCAACAGCTGTTGTGTCCAACCTACAGTATCCATCCATGACTGACCGGCCACACTGTTATCCTGAGATCAACAACAAAAGCCATATTTCTCCCATCTTCACCATCTCTTCTCCCTGGTGTGTGTGTCTGTTCTGTCTAAAGCAGAAAAGCAACTATCATTCTTGACTCAGAATTGAACAGAACTAACCCTTTTTTCCCCCCACTAAGGAGGATTGTTTGGCAGATTAAGAAACAGGCCAATATTCATCTTCTTTACAAAGAAAGTTTGATAGGTTTTAATTAAGTTAGTTCTGCAATACTCAATTTCAGTTTCATTGAATTTTACCTTTTCTTGATTCCTTTCCTTTTGTGCGTTTTAATCAATAAACTTCTAACCTTTAGCATAAACTTTCTAGTGTGTTGCCGTGGTATTAAGCAGGCTGAGGTCTCCATACACCAAACCTCATATCTTGTTTAACACTGATTAATGTTGGATAGTGATACGGTCATGTAAACACCTTTAACCCTTTGAATCCATATAGTTAATCTAAATTAAACAAGTCTGTATTGTTTGCTTGAGAATAGCCTCAAGAGATTGGTTTCCAAAAAGGGACAGGAAAGTGGTGTGGATAAAAGGGATAAAGAGAAACTGCAGATTGTAACCCAGTCCCACAGTGCTCAGAATTTATCGGTCTATTATGATGATGATCCAAGCACTGAGGAAGTAAGACAGCCTGTTTCCAAGCAGGAGTAGGACAGGGAAGATTCTGATGGGTTTCATATACTGACCTCAACCAAAGAGTCAAACAGATGTCTTTGATGTACATGGCTGTTTAGATGAAACTAAGGTGGAAGGAGGAGGAGATCTCCTTCAGAGACTTATGTCTTCTTCTAGCCTGGCCAGGTTGTCTCAGGGGATATGATAACTGCCTCTGCTGATTCTAAGGGTGGTATTATTTCCTGTTTGGAGATGGCAGGTTGATGCCCAAGGACCCGAGAGTATCTCTAGAATCCTTAAGAAAATGTAGAGTCTCACTCATTTTTTCAGAGAAGCATTTGCTGGACTTCCATAGGTATGCCAGAGGATTGCAAACCATGGGGAACAGTGCATAGTTATCACCGTTGCTACTACCTTTGCTGCTGTGTCAGCCACATGGAGGTCTGCTTGGAAAGCTGTTCGTGCCACCACAGAACACAACTGCCTGGAACTCCTCCTTGACCACCTCCAGCAGTTCATCATGTCCCAGCTGGAGAAATCATACCTAACCAAAAGTGCTTGATGATTGGCTATACCAACTTGTAACGCTGATACTGAAAAATTTTTAATGTCCAAATAAGTCAAACTTAGAGTATTTGTGCTTAGGGGTAGATTTGGAGCAGCCCTGATGAGTTTTTTCATCAACTGCAACAACCACTGAAGATCCTGGGAGGTCAGGTGGAACAATGGAAGGTAAAGGTGAGGGTGTCCACCAAAGAGTCTTTGTTGGTTCCAGTGTATCTTCATTAATTGGCAATGCCACCCTGCCTGGAGTGGAAGTGTGACAGATGTCCACCAATCTGTATGGATTTTCCTGTATTAACTCAAACTGTATGCCCAAGGAATTAGCCACCCTCTTTAGTAGTTCTTGATACATTTTAGAGTCACCAGGAATTGGAGATGAAGATTTGAAAACCAGAGGCACATCCCGGGATGATGAAGATGTATTTAATGTGAGGGAGAGCAGCTTCAGTATGAGTTGGTTGTTCCTGAGGGTCTAGTTGTATAGATCTAGCTGCTAAAGAATATATTGCCTCAGCAGCAGTGGTGCTGAGGCTGGTACTGGGATAGATACTGGGCATAGCTGACTCCCTTCTATGCAACACAGACTTTGATAAAACAGGGGAGCCGAATCTCAAACTAGAGGGCATACTCCATGGATAACAGTAGGGCCAAAGTGGAACACAGGTGGGCATAGGTGGTCAGTTGTACCGACTCCAAGAAGCCCTGTTTCTGGGTCTACTTCTCTGTGAACATATACAACATACACATAAGCAAGTCTCAAAGGAAGGAGGGGAAGAACCCCAGGAGTTTCTGTAATACAAATGGCAGACATATGAACCAACCTTCAACTCTGATGAAGAGTATCAATACTCCCATGGCATCTGAGGCACAGTACCGGGCTAACTTGTTGGGGATTAAGATCAGGACTAATGAGTAGACACTGGTACCAGACATAACATCAGTACTTACAAGTTCTTGGTACCCTGTCATCCTTGAATTTGCATCAGAGACTTCTTCACAGTTGGGACTGAAGAAAGGGTTGGTTGCTAACAGTATGCATCAACTCTGCTGGCAAGATCATAAGAAAGGCCATACTGCGTCAGACCAAAGGTCCATCTAGCCCAGTATCCCATCTTCCAACAGTAGCAAATGCCAGGTGCTTCAGAGGAAATGAACAGAACAGGTAATCATCAAGTGATCCATCCCGTCACCCATTTCCAGCTTCTGACAAACAAAGGCTGTCACAAGCATTTGCACCATGGAAATGAGTGGTGCTGAAATGTCCCCATCAATTTAAAGTAGTGGGGAGTCCAGCACCATGAGGTACAAAAGGTCCTTAGCAGTTTCATCTGCCCTTAGTGTGGTCAACATCAAGAGGACTGGTTGCACCAAAGTATGTGGTAGTGTTGAGGTTGGCTATGCAATAGACATCATCCCCAGAGGCCTCACTATCTAGAACCCTCTGACCACAACATAAAACTTCAAATATGCTGAAAAACTAAGGAATCATCTCCTAAACCTCACATACTACAGATGGGAACCACCTCAAACACAAAATCATCACATACTCCCACACACCGGAAGGAAAAAAAAAATCAAGAAAGCTTATCTGGAGATCATGCAAGAAACCCAAAATAATTATAAAAAATACTTGATGATAGTCATCCAACACAAAAATAAAAAGTGGAACCAACTACAACAACTCCATAATCCACAGAACACTACATTTGGGAAAAAACGTAACAGGACCCACCACATGGACACTACATGACACCCCAAAAATCAATTATGAAGACTACCCCTAACTAGAGTTGAATTATCTGCACTCTACGATAGACTGAACTTCTGTCCCAACACTGATACCCCCTAATAGGGCTCCAGCCTGCCATCCTTTGATCCCTAATCCCTTTAGGATCCCTTAAGAAGGAGCAGGGCTACTCAGGTAGAACAGGGGTTTAAAAAGACACATCCTAAGCAACCAGAGGAACTAGCGAACAGCATCAGCAAACGGGAGTTTTGCAAGGGAGTTCTCCAGGTAAATGAGAAGATCCTAGGGGTGAGTTTGTTGTCCATTTGTTTGTTGTTGTGTGCTTTCTGCTTGCCATGTGCCTACTCGATTGAAGGTTTAAGTGTGGTCTATTTGGGGGACTGTGTGATGAGCTTAGCAGCCAGCTAGATAAGGCTGAGAGCCTCTGAATGGGGGTCTAGCCTGCCATCCTTTGATCCCTAATCTGTTTAGGATCCCTTAACAAGGAGGAACGGGGGTTTAAAAAATCAGCTCTGAAGCAACCAGAGGAGCTAGCAAACAGGAGCAGCAAACATGCGAGTTTTGCAAAGGAGTTTAGAGAGGGACCATGAGAGCCAGATACACTTCACATTCTCTAAACTTAGCCAACAAACACCCCCCACTCCACCTAAAAAACTCCAAAACCCTGTAAGGGTAAAAATAATGCAGCTAGAAGTCCAGTAGTAGAATGGGGGCTATCCAGTTTATTGCACTGAATAGCATATGCGTGCATTCGGTGCAAGCAGCTCATGGCCCTCAGAGACCGAGTACGGGCTCTTGAGACAGAGTGGCTGAACTGGAGGAGCAAAGAGAGGCAGACAGGTACACAGAGGAGAATTTCCGGTATTTAGTAGAGCAGCCCCCCAGACTGCCACCTCCAGCCTGACAGCCTCTGTGTTGTTGAGGAAGATAAAAGTTTCGGGGAAGGAGAATATCAAACTGGAGCGGAGGGAAATGACCCCATAGTTTGGTCCCTCCTTCCAGATGATGCCATGGTATCCTCTTGCACTGACGATACCCTCCAGGGGAGGGGTCCCCAGTTATTAGCAAAAGATAGGTAACAGCAATGGGGGATTTGATAACTAGAAATATTGATAGTGGATTTGTGATGACCGGGAGAACCACACGGTGAACTGCCTGCAGGGTGTGAAGATTGCAGATCTCTCGAGTCATCTACAAAGACTTATGTGCAGTGCTGGGGAGAAGCTGGTGGCCATGGTATAGGTAGGTACCAATGACATAGGGAAAGGTAGGAGAGAGATCCTGGAGGCCAAATTTAGGCTGCTAGGAAAGAGACTAAAGTCCAACACCTCCACGGTAGCATTCTCTGATATGCTTCCAGTTCCACACACAGGGCCACTTAGACAGGCAGAACTGCCGGGTCTCAATGGGTGGATAAACTAATGGTGTAGGGCGGAGGGATTTAGTTTGCTAGGAACTGAGAAATCTTTTGGGAAAGCAGGAGCCTGAGGAAAGATGGGCTCCACCTACCCAAAATGGAACCAGACTGCTGGCATATAAAATTCAAAAGGTCATAGAGGAGTTTTTAAACTAAGGACTAGGGGAAACCAACCAGTGAGGAGGAGCACATGGATCGAACAGACTCATCTCTTATGGGAGGATCTATTAAAGGGATTCTCTATATCCTAGTAAACAGGGGAGAACAAAAGTTGATAAAGTACAGATATGAGCTGAAGAGAAACGGTCAAATGAAAGAAAGTCCCATTCAATTATATCACAAGAAGGCAGACAACTAAATGTTGACAAATTGTATATGTGCTTATATACAAATGAAAGAAGTCTAAATACTAAGCCGTGTGAACTTGAGTGCCTCGTATTAAATAAGGATATTGATATAATAGGCATCACAGAAATTTGGTGCAATGATGATAATCAATATGACATGGTAATACCATGGAATAAAATATATAGGAATGACAGAGTAGGTCATATTGTTGGGGGAGTGACACTATATTTGTAAGGAAGTATAGAATCAAATATAGTAGAAACCTTAAATGACTCAAACTGTACCACAGAATCTCTATAGACAGAAATCCCATGCTTGAATAATAAGAGTATAGCAGCAGGAATATACTACTAACTACCTGACCAGCATTGAGATGGTGACTGTGAAATGCTCATAGAGATTAGAGAGGGTACACAAATAGAAAACTCAATAATAATAGGGGATTTCAGCCATCCCCATATTGACTGGGTACAGGTAACCTCAGGACAGGATGCAGAGATAAAATTTCTAGACACCATTAATGACTTGGAGCAGCTAGTCCTAGTACCCATAAAGGGAGAGGCAATTCTTCATTTAATCTTAAATGCTGAATATAGCAAAACCAGTCAGTAATAGCGACCATAATGTAATGAAATTTAACATCCTTGGGGAAGGGGGAATGAAACGTACCAAAGAAGCTCACCACCATAGCATTTAAAAAAATTTAAAAAAGGGAACACAAAAATGAGGAAGATAGTTAAATGTAAATGAAAAGGATGAGCGTAATACTTGCAAGCTGCATGGAAACTTTTCAAAATCATCATAATAGAGGCACATATTAAATGTATGCCCCTAATAAGAAAATAGTAAGAGAGGACCAAAAAAAGCCACCATGGCTGAACAACAGAGTAAAAGAGATGGTTAGTGACAAAAAGACATCCTTTAAAAATTGGAAGTCAAATCCCACTGAGGAAAATGGAAAGGAACATAAACTCTGGCAAGTCAAGTGTGGAAAATATAATTAGGCAGGCCAAAAAACAACCTGAAGAGTAACTAGCAAAAGACACACAAAAAACCAGCAAAAAATATTTAAATACATCAGCATCAGGGAGTCTGCCAAACAATCAGCTGGACGATTGAGATGCTATAGGAGCACTCAAGGAAGACAAGCCCATTGAGAAGCTAAGTTAATTACTCTCATCAGTCTTCACTGCAGAGGACGTGAGGGAGATTCTCACACCTGAGTCATACTTTTTAGGTGACAGATCTGAGGAACTAGCCCAGATAAAGAGAGTCAACAGAGGACGTTTTAGAAAAAATTGATGAATCGAACAGTATTAAGTAGGGCCCTACAAAATTCACTGCCAGCATCAGCACAGAAGGATGGTATGGCATGGTATTTGCCACCCTTACTTCTGCGCTGCTGCCTGCGGAGCTGGGCCCTCATTTAGCAGCCGCCACTCTCTGGCCACCCAGCTCTGAAGGTAGCATTGCAGAAGTAAGGGTGGCAAGGTAAGGTATTGCCACCTTTACTTCTTTACTACTGCTGGCAGGGCACTACCTTCAGAGCTGGGCGCCTGTCCAAGAGCCACCGCTCTCCAGATGCCCAGCTATGAAGGCAGCACAGAAGTAAGGGTGGCAATATCGTGACTCCCCCACACCCCCAAAAAAATAACCTTGCGCCACCCCCCTGCCACACAACTCCCTTTTGGGTCAGGGACCCTCAATTAGAGAAATGCTGGTCTCCTCCATGAAATCTGCATAGTATAGGGTAAAAGCACACAGGAGATCAGATTTCATGGGGGGAGACCAGATTTCACAGTCTGTGATGCGTTTTTCATGGCCATGAATTTGGTAGGGCCCTAGTAGTAAGTCACCAGGACCAGAAGGTATTCATCCGAGTTCTACAGTAAATCGAACACGAAATTGCAGAACTATAAACTGCAGTATGTAACCTATTACTTAAACCAGCCTCTATACTAGATGACTGGAGATAGCTAGTGTCACGCTGAGCCTTTAAAAAAAAGCTGCAGAGGTGATCCTGACAATTACAGGCTGATAAGCCAACCTTGATACCGAGAAGGGTGTGGAATAGCTTCCATATGAGGAGAGATTAAAAAGACTGGGATTGTTCAGCTTGAAAAGAAATGGGGAAATGAGGGGGACATGACAGAAGTGTATAAAATCATGAATGGTGTAAGCAAAGTAAATAAGGAAGAGTTATTTACTCCTTCACATAACACAAGACCAGGGTCAGCTGATGAAATTAATAAACAGCAGGTTTAAAACAAACAAAAGGAAGTACTTCTTCACACAACACACAGTCAACCTGTGGAACTCATTGCTAGGGTCAAAACTGTAACTGAGTTAAAAAGAAAATTAGATATATTCATGGAAGATAGGTCCATTAATGGCTATTAACAAATGGTATGGGACGCAACCCTATGCTGTGGAGCCTTTGACTGCCTTCAGAGCTGGGCGCTTGGCTGGGAGTGGATGACAGGTGATGGATCACTCAGTAATTGCCCTGTTTTGTTCATTCCCTTTGAAGCATCTGGCAGGAAGCACTGTCAGAAGACAAGATACAAGGCTAGATGGATCGCTGGTATAAACAAATGCTCAAATGGCCATATTGACTGTTCTTCTAACAAAGGGAGAACTAGAAGAATTCTTTTCCCAACACCGCCTCAAAGAATTCTTCCATGACAAAGATGACACCACCCATGTCCCAACCAACAGTCAGAGAAAAAAGAATCATTTGATTGGATACACCACAGAGGATGAAAACACAGCTTATCATTACATTGATTGCTTCAGGGAGGAAAAAAATTAACTGTGAAATCCTAAGGAAACACCATATCCACCACAATCATTCCACTGCCAAGAGGAATCATAGAATTCATAGAATATCAGGGTTGGAAGGGACCTCAGGAGATCATCTAGTCCAACCCCCTGCTCAAAGCAGGACCAATCCCCAGTTTTTGCCCAAGATCCCTAAATGGCCCCCTCAAGGATTGAACTCACAACCCTGCATTTGGCAGGCCAATGTTTAAACTACTGAGCTATCCCTCCCCCCATAGGACACCTATACAATCCCTGAAATCCAACAACCACTTAAAGATCAAACCAAGGGGACACCATTAGTTCTCAGCCATGATGACTATATCAACAAGGCCAACTGACAATTCTCTTACACCACTTACTATAAAAAAAACTCAAAGACCACGCCACATCACAATTCACCCAAAAATTTCATGATATTGACAAATCCTTTACCATACAACTCTCCAAGAGAAACTCTACAGCCTCATTGCCCATGAGCCCACCCCAGGGACCTTGTCCGTGCTTCCCAAGATACACAAAATAAGGGAAACCATCATAATGCCAAACTCATCCATTTCATCCTTACCCATTACAATTTTACATTCAACAACAAACACTTTGTCCAAACCATGGGAACAGACATGGGTATCAGCAGGGCTTCCCAATATGCTAAACTCTGCCTGGCCACTTTGAGGAAGAATTTCTGGACAAATGCACCACAAAACCCATGATTTACCTGAGATACACTGATGGTATTTCATCCTCTGGACCGATAACCTAACCTCCCTCATAGATTTCCATCACAACTTCAACAACCACCATGCATCCACCAAACTCTCTCTAGAACACTCTGTTACCAGTATTGACTTCCTCAACACCACAATCTGCTTCTGAAGTGGACCCTACAGACAATTAAATACAAGAAACCCACTGATCATCACACTTACCTGCACAGATCCAGTAACTACCCAACATACCAAGAAATTGTTATCCACAGCCAGGCACTCAGATACGACAGTATATGCTCCAAGGAGAAAGTCTGAGACATATGCTTTAATATACTTAAAAGCACCTTTCACCAAACAAGGACATTTCACCAGAGTAGTAGTTCGTACCATGGAATGGGCAGCCCAAATATTCTAAAACTGTCTGGTTCAATACAGGAAAAAATACCCTCCCATCTCACACCCCTAGTTGTCACTTACCACCCCCCATTGGAACTCTTATGGGGTATCATTAAACAACTACAATCCATACTCAATGGGGATCACATCCTGAAAGGAATCTTTTCCAAACCCCATCTTTTGGCCTGCAAACAACCCCCCCAACCTCACTGTCAGAAGGAAGCTCCCCACAGACCAAGATTCACCAACTCCAAACAGCTCCAGCCCCTGCCATAACATCAGACGCAAAACCTGCAGATGTATCTCCACTGCTACAATGATTAACATGCCCCTGCAACATACTTTCAAGATCCCTGGGTCCTACGCATGCCCATCACAATATGCAGTGTACCTCATCCAGTACATTAAAAACCCCAATAACAACTATGTGGGTGAAGCCAAACAATCACTATACCCTTGAATTAACCCTCACAGAAAAATGATAAAATACAAAAAAACCCAATATCACTGTGGGCGAACACTTTTCACAGAACCATCATTCCATATCTGACCTCTTGGTCCTCATCCTCAAAGGAAACCTGCACATTATCTTAAGATGAGGAGCCTGGGTGCTTAAATTAATATCTGTGCTAGACACAAAACACTGCAGATTCAATGAATATATTGGATTGGCTCATTACAACACTCTGTAACCAACTAACCTTCCTTTGTCCTATGACCAAAGAAATATTAACTGCCCACTTCACCTTGAATGGTCTCTTTGCAACAGTATTAACTCCTTATGCTTAAAGAAAAGGAGTACTAGTGGCACCTTAGAGACTAACCAATTTATTTGAGCATAAGCTTTCGTGAGCTACAGCTCACTTCATCGGATGCATTCAGTGGAAAATACAGTGAGGAGATTTATATACACACAGAACACGAAAAAATGGATGTTATCATACACACTGTAAGGAGAGTGATCACTTAAGATGAGCTATTACCAGCAGGAGAGTGCGGGGGGGGGGGAGCGGGGAGAAAACCTTTTGTAGTGATAATCAAGGTGGGCCATTTCAGGAACGTCTGAGGAACGGTGGGGGGTGGGGGAGGGGGAATAAACATGGGGAAATAGTTTTACTTTGTGTAATGACACATCCGCTCCCAGTCTCTATTCAAGCCTAAGTTAATTGTATCCAGTTTGCAAATTAATTCCAATTCAGCAGTCTCTCGTTGGAGTCTGTTTTTGAAGTCTTTTTGTTGTAATATTGCGACCTTTAGGTCTGTAATCGAGTGACTAGAGAGACTGAAGTGTTCTCCGACTGATTTATGAATGTTATATTTCTTGACATCTGATTTGTGTCCATTTATTCTTTTACGTAGAGACTGTCCAGTTTGACCAATATACATGGCAGAGGGGCATTGCTGGCACATGATGGCATATATCACATTGGTGGATGTGCAGGTGAACGAGCCTCTGATAGTGTGGCTGATGTTATTAGGCCCTGTCCCCTGCATAGATATGTGGACACAGTTAGCAGCGGGCTTTGTTGCAAGGATAGGTTCCTGGGTTAGTGGTTCTGTTGTGTGGTTGCTGGTGAGTATTTGCTTCAGGTTGGGGGGCTGTCTGTAAGCAAGAACTGGCCTGTCTCCCAAGATTTGTGAGAGTGATGGGTCGTCCTTCAGGATCGGTTGTAGATCCTTGATGATGCATTGCAGAGGTTTCAGTTGGGGGCTGAAGGTGACAGCTAGTGGCGTTCTGTTATTTTCTTTGTTGGGCCTGTCCTGAAGTAGGTGACTTCTGGGTACTCTTCTGGCTCTGTCAATTTGTTTCTTCACTTCAGCAGGTGGGTATTGTACTTGTAAGAATGTTTGATAGAGATCTTGTAGGTGTTTGTCTCTGTCTGAGGGGTTGGAACAAATGCGGTTGTATCGTAGTGCTTGGCTGTAGACAATGGATCGTGTGGCGTGGTCTGGGTGAAAGCTGGAGGCATATAGGTAGGAATAGCGGTCAGTAGGTTTCCGGTATAGGGTGGTGTTTATGTGACCATCGCTTATTAGCACCGTAGTGTCTAGGAAGTGGATCTCTTGTGTGGACTGGACCAGGCTGAGGTTGATGGTGGGATGGAAATTGTTGAAATCATGGTGGAATTCTTCAAGGGTTTCTTTTCCATGGGTCCAGATGACGAAGATGTCATCAATGTAGCGCAAGTAGAGTAGGGGCATTAGGGGACGAGAGCTGAAGAAGCGTTGTTCTAAGTCAGCCATAAAAATGTTGGTATACTGTGGGGCCATGCGGGTACGCATAGCAGTGCTGCTGATTTCAAGGTATACATTGTCCCCAAATGTGAAATAGTTATGGGTGAGGACAAAGTCACAAAGTTCAGCCACCAGGTTTGCCGTGATATTATCAGGGATATTGTTCCTGACGGCTTGTAGTCCATCTTTGTGTGGAATGTTGGTGTCGAGGGCTTCTACATCCATAGTGGCCAGGATGGTGTTTTCAGGAAGATCACCAATGGACTGTAGTTTCCTCAGGAAGTCAGTGGTGTCTCGAAGATAGCTGGGAGTGCTGAGAGTGTAGGGCCTGAGGAGGGAGTCTACATAGCCAGAAATCCTGCTGTGAGGGTGCCAATGCCTTAGATGATGGGGAGCCCAGGATTTCCAGGTTTATGGATCTTGGGTAGCAGATAGAATACCCCAGGTCGGGGTTCCAGGGGTGCGTCTGTGCGGATTTGTTCTTGTGCTTTTTCAGGGAGTTTCTTGAGCAAATGCTGTAGTTTCTTTTGGTAACCCTCGGTGGGATCAGAGGGTAATGGCTTGTAGAAAGTGGTATTGGAGAGCTGCCGAGCAGCCTCTTGTTCATATTCTGACCTATTCATGATGACGACAGCACCTCCTTTGTCAGCCTTTTTGATTATGATGTCAGAGTTGTTTCTGAGGCTGTGGATGGCATTGTGTTCTGCACGGCTGAGGTTGTGGGGCAAGTGATGCTGCTTTTCCACAATTTCAGCCCGTGCACGTCGGCATGTGTATAACAACACCCATTTTTTCATGTTCTGTGTGTATATACTGTGTGTATATAAATCTCCTCACTGTATTTTCCACTGAATGCAACCGATGAAGTGAGCTGTAGCTCACGAAAGCTTATGCTCAAATAAATTGGTTAGTCTCTAAGGTGTCACTAGTACTCCTTTTCTTTTTGCCAATACAGACTAACACGGCTGCTACTCTGAAACCTGTCCTTATGCTTAATCTGTTCCACCTTTTATTTAGCTGCAACACTCTGGAGTGCTTTTCCCAGACTGGAAAAAGAGCTCTGTGTAAGCTCGAAGGCTTGTCTCTTTCACCAACAGAAACTGGTCCAATAAAAGATATTACCCTCACTCACCTTGTCTCTCTAATATCCTGGGACCAACACAGTCACAGCAACAATGCAAAGTGTAGTTGGTGTCAATCTCAATAGTACAAAGAATAGCACCAGGAGCAGAAAACTCCAATATGAGCAGATAAGTGAAAGAGAAGAAAGTAAAAAATAAATAAATAAATATCCCAAATGAGACCAAAAAAACTACTCCATAAACTATTTATCTATGAGCTATTAAACAACTATTTACAACAGGAAATACTTCTCTTCAGGGAAAAAAGGTTACATACAAACACCCACAAGATGTTCCAACTACTGACCACAGTCAATAAGAAAGAACCGAAGGGCGGGCAGGGAAGTTCTGGCCTTTATACCCTTCGCTGTGAGCACAAGCAGATGCAGGGGACATGTGCTGGCCCAAAAGATACCGCTATGGGAAAAATCTCTGGCTTGCCTTCCTCGAATAAAGAAAAATGTAGAGTTAGGTATGGTTTTGTCAAGGTTGCTAGTGGTACGGCAATTTCCTAATATATCCAACGTTTTCACAGCATGCCCTGAGACCTATTTATTAGCACTAACCAGAAAAATGCAATTTATAGTTCAAGTCACTATCCACGACATATGATCTTTTGGAGGGGTGAGGCAGGACTGCATTTCCATCATTCTTGCCCTTTCAATATGAACACCCTATTACTTTTCCTGAAAAATACCATGATCAAAAAGCAGTCACTAGCTAGGCAGCTGATGAACCAGGAACATATCAATATTGTAAGAACGCAATGCAAAAGTGCATGTCCCAAAAACTTTACCCATTTTCCTTTCTCCTACCCCACGGATATTAGTGTCTTGGTCCCTAAGCTTTTCCCCAGAGTCAATCCAAAGCCCTGTTACCCACAGCAGATAAATAAAACTAAATACATATAAAAAAATTGTAAAAAGAGACCCTTATGAAAGTGGGGTCATTTTCATGGGCTATAAAATTAAATCTTTCTGAGCTTCTCTCCATGTCTAGTTAAGATTCCACAATTAAAAAGCCTCAAAAAATACTTCTGATATTCTGGGGAGCAACTTCATCTACTCATCTCTCTCTCTCTCTGCTTTTGATACATTATCAGTATTGCCTCACAGAAACAAACAAAAAGATACATTCTGACCAAGGATCGTGACCATGTACTCAATCTTTCATTGCTTGGTTTTCTCAAATCTTTTGGCTCTTGTATGCCAACAGCTAATTTTACCTGGGTTGCTTGGTATTTCACTATTTTTCAGGTTTCCTCTTCATCTCAAATTTACCAGACAACTGTCTCTGACTTTTCTATTTATTCTCTATGGAACTTAAACCTAACAATGACAAGGAAAAATGCAAGCTCTCTGGCATAGAAGGAGTAAAGAGCAAAAGCTATGTTATTTTTTGGATAAAAACCAAGAACAGCAAGGGAAGAAAAGGGAAAAAGGCAATGCAGTCAGGAACAAAAAGGACTATTGCATTGTAAGAATTAATTCTGCTTATTTTTTGAGTTATTTTGACAAAATATTTTGCATATTACTGATTTTTCCATTAATCCTATATAATGTTTAAATGTTGCAACAAAGAATTGGTGAAGAAAATTGTTGTTCACCTTATTTTTGACATGTAATTATATTCTATTGCTGTGCAGCTTGTGTGTCCATCAGTCATCTGCAAACGCAGCATTCTGGGAGCAGCTTGAGATTCTTCATTATCCTTTGGTGCAGCAACATTGCGTATTTTTTGTATCTGCAGGACACATGGGCCTTCTAGCTATAAATACAAAATGAAAAAATGCAAAGTGAAAACATGAAAAACTCAATCAAGCTTTTTTTTAAAAAAAACATTGGGATTTTGCTACATGGTGTTGTCTAGCCATACAAACCAAAGCCTATAGGCAAAACACAGCCTAATGATCTGTAATTTCTGAAACTTCATGTTTTAGACTATATTGTACATAAAATGGATTTGCCGAGAAAAGGCATCCTTCTACGTATGTACTAGCTACAATGCCAATTATCTGAAGGGGATGAAGGGTATTCAAAAAAAAAACAAAAAACGCTATGGAAATATTGTCACTTTCAGATTCTCATGAAGGCCAAACACTAGGATTTGAAAATGCTACACCACAGGTTCCCAAAGCCAGAGTGCAGAAAAGAGAACATCAGCTGGCTTTACAGACCAGCTGGCTTTAAAAGAGCTGTATTCCAGCTAGCTTTGGCAGCTAAACTAGCAACATCGGGTCTTCAAATAGGGGGTTAACATAATGTATGGCCCCCAGAAGACATTAGTGAAATTCACTTAACTAAATTCAGTAAATCCACGTTGTACTAGATATCCCACAGAAATCACCACATTTTGTTTGAATGAGAGTCAGGACAGATTGATACAAATCCAAGTAATTTTAATCGCCAATTTTGATTACGATTTCAATGAGCAAGCAAAAACCTTGCTTTAAATAATTTTTATCTTGTTTTACATTTGTACTTTTTAGTTATTTTCCTAAAAAAAGGTTGGTATAACCACTAAAACATGTTGATTCACAACCAAATATAGCTGTTAGCAACAAAAAAAACCCACTAAATTTATTGTAACCCAGAGTATACGTTATAGCTATATACATTTTATTTAAGCAACTATATAACTTAACATACATCTATTCAGATCCTTAATTTTTACATTTTTAGTATGTTAAAAAATTGTAAACAATGTATTTACTGGATGATTTTTTTTTTATTCAAGATTTGTGCCAAGCTGTATTAGAATGGACATTGGAATTCAATTAAAAATGCACAAAAACAGCATTTTAAATTTGTTTTTATTAATTAAATAAAATTACCTTGAATGCGCTGGATACATAAGAAAAAAAACTTTTAACAAAATATACCTTGCATTTAAAACTAGGTGATTTATTAAACAAAGAAAGTATTAATTGTAGTTAGTGACTTGAAGGATTGTTTCTGGTCATCATGGCCCAAATTTTCAAAGCTATTTAGGTGCCTAAGGATGCAGATAGATGAGTTAGGCACATAACTTGCTTAGATACTTTAAAAAAAAATCTCCCTAGTCACCTATCTGCATCTTTGGATGCCTAAATACCTTTGATAATCTGCCCCCTGTCTTTCAAGTTCTTAGAATTAGTAGATGTCATCTTCTCCCACTCATTTTTTATTTATAGATTGGAAAAGAAAAACAAACTCTCCTGCTTTTACAACTTGCAGTTAGATTCCAAACTTTAATGAATTACTCCAAATGAAGAAAATATTGTCTCTGTGCTTGCTAGCTAAACTGAAACCAAAAATAATTAAGGCAAAAGCTTTCCTGCAGAACAGAAACTGAAAGTATTACATTTAGAAAAAAAATCTGAATACCAGCATTCACTCCATTGTAAAAGCTGAAAATAATATAGATACCGAATGCAACATGTGACATTGTAACTTATTTATAAAGCTTGAGTTGACCTGGCAAACAGAGGCTCGGGACCTATCCTCCATGATCATATCCTATGCTCAAGTTATTGGGCTCAATACAGCAATAACTGGACAAAAACTTAATTTAAAGGGGAACTGGGGCAATGGTGACGGTAGACAACTCTGACAAGGGACTGGAGTAAGCAGGGAGAAGTGGGACCAACTAGGTGAAGAGACTGGAACTAAAAGCTAGAGCGGGAAGAAACAAGGAGCCTGAGATGGGCATGCAGGAGAGGGACACCTATCTGCATCCTTAGGCACCTAAATAATTTTGAAAATTTGGGCCATGATGACCAGAAACAATCCATCAAGCCACTAACTACAATTACTTTCTTTGTTTAATAAATCACTTAGTTTTAAATGCAAAGGGACAACTGAAATGTGATGGGTTACCCTGGGTGGGAGATTAGGACTGGGTCCCAGGGGAAGGAAGGGGGGAAAAGAGAGCCAGACTGGAAAAGGAGCTGCGAGATAGGGGAACTGAGACTGATTGGAAAAGAACAGTGGGATGAAAAGGCTGAAGAGTGGAGTGTGTGCAGGCAAAGAGAATGGTACTAGGATAGCCAGGGAAGAGGAAGAGACAGGACTGGAACAGGGACAGGACAGAGATGATGAACCTGATGGGGTCAAGTTTGGGAGAATGGGCAGAAGAGCTTGAGCCCACGAGAGCACACTCCCCTCCACAGCCTGGAATGGAACTCAAGATTCTTGAGTCTCGCACCATTCCTCTGCTGTCAACAAAATTTCTGTGAAACCCACTGGCAAACTGTGTGTCTTGTTCCCCTATACTTTTGGTCCACATAGCAGGAGAACAACCTACTTTTGCTACCAGTTATTCCATCAGTAAAGTGGCAGAGGTCTTTGTGATAGAGCTCCAGGTTCCAAGCCATCTGATGAACCAGGATGCTACATCATGAAATTTCTATTTTTATCAGTTTGCTTTCTATAAAAAAAAAAACTAACTTTTTAGGGCAATTTCCTAGGTTAAAATAGTATCATTAAGGTTGCTAAATGATGTACTCTAAAGTTAGGAAACGCCAGAATTAAGGTCGACTGTGCAACCTTAATTTCACCCCCTTGTATCTATGATTATGATACAGTCTTTAAGTACATGATCACATTCTATACATACACAGACATCCACATATATACGTGTACACACACACACACACACAGGACCCATGCCTCATTCAGTGCACAGGATGAACCTGATCTCGGGATGAATATGGGTTGGGTAGTGAAGGAGGCTGTTGGATCTACGACTCAGTCTCATTTGTTGAGTAAGTTGTGATGTGTACTGAAGGAGGCAGGGGACTGCAGGAAAAGAAAGGACAATCTCATGGTTAAGGCTATTGAATACTGCCCTGAAGAAACAGGTGCTATCCTTTCCTCTGCCACAGCATTCCTACATGATGCTGGGCAAGTCACTTAAACCAAAGTTTTCACAGTTGGTCACTAAGTGCATGTTTCTCATTTTCTGGGTGCCTACTTTGAGACCTCTGAGTCTGATTTACAGAAGGGCTAAGCATTTATAGCTTCAGCTGAAGTCAGTGGGAGCTTTATTTGAATATACAAAGTGCTTTACAATGCTAAAAATCAGGTCCTCGGTGTTTCAAATTGACCACAAAAAATTAGTGTACACTTTCGACCTGAAGTTCTCTGTGCCTCTGCTCTCCATTTGTAATACCACCCGCTCAACTCACAGGCCAGACATCAAAATTTAATTAATTAATTGTCTGTAAAGCATTCTGATACTGTATAGAAATTGGATCACAGACTGTAGGATAGGTACCCGCAGGGCATTGCTCACATTGCCAATGATGGTGCTCCCACTGTGGATATAATCTGTCGACAGAGGAAGCTAGTATGAACATGAGATTCTGATTTTTACTATGTCGACTTTTGGGTGTCAACATCACTTTTGTCGACAAAAATTGGTAGCGTAGACATGGCCTTAGACTTGGAAACCCATCAAAGCAGAAAGAGGGCTGAAGATAGTGCATTTCTGGTAAATGAAAAATTGAAAAAAAAAAACCCACAATTTCTTCTCTTTTTAAGAAGGCAACAGAGAGCTCTGAGACCCATCATTGAGCTAGAATAGAACTCGTGGATGCATTTGCAAGTGCTAATACACCGTTAAAAAAACCTGATCACCCAAAGCTGCGTGAGTTCATTCAATGGAATGTACAAAATGCCGGTTGCTTACCAAGTGAGAAGCAGCTATGACAGGACTACCTTCCGAAGGTTTTTGCTACACATTTTGAGAAGGAGGAGTCTCAAATTAACCTATTTAAGTCTTTTACAATGATTTCAGATGAGTCCACAGATGAGCAAGACAACTAAGCACTGCACGTTCTGTTTGATTTTGTTTCTGAAAAGGCTGAAGATGTACGGACAGAAAAGCTAACAGTGCTTGCAGACTGCATTTGCTGTTAAGTACACTACAGTTCCTCAAGCAATAATTAAAACCGTTTCAAAATATAGTGCAAACTTTGACAAAGTATCTGTTTTCATAAGTGACAATGCAACTTATATGACAATCTTTCAAATCAGGGAAGGTCATGCCTGACTAATCTAATCGCCTTTTATGATGAGATTACTGGTTCTGTGGAGGAAGGGAAAGCAGTGGATGTATTGTTTCTTGACTTTAGCAAAGCTTTTGACACGGTCTCCCACAGTATTCTTGTCAGCAAGTTAAGGAAGTATGGGCTGGATGAATGCACTATAAGGTGGGTAGAAAGCTGGCTAGATTGTCGGGCTCAACGGGTAGTGATCAATGGCTCCATGTCTAGTTGGCAGCCGGTATCAAGTGGAGTGCCCCAAGGGTCGGTCCTGGGGCCGGTTTTGTTCAATATCTTCATAAATGATCTGGAGGATGGTGTGGATTGCACTCTCAGCAAATTTGCGGATGATACTAAACTGGGAGGAGTGGTAGACACACTGGAGGGGAGGGATAGGATACAGAAGGACCTAGACAAATTGGAGGATTGGGCCAAAAGAAATCTGATGAGGTTCAATAAGGATAAGTGCAGGGTCCTGCACTTAGGACGGAAGAACCCAATGCACAGCTACAGACTAGGGACCGAATGGCTAGGCAGCAGTTCTGCGGAAAAGGACCTAGGGGTGACAGTGGACGAGAAGCTGGATATGAGTCAGCAGTGTGCCCTTGTTGCCAAGAAGGCCAATGGCATTTTGGGATGTATAAGTAGGGGCATAGCGAGCAGATCGAGGGACGTGATCGTTCCCCTCTATTCGACATTGGTGAGGCCTCATCTGGAGTACTGTGTCCAGTTTTGGGCCCCACACTACAAGAAGGATGTGGATAAATTGGAGAGAGTCCAGCGAAGGGCAACAAAAATGATTAGGGGTCCGGAACACATGTCTTATGAGGAGAGGCTGAGGGAGCTGGGATTGTTTAGCCTGCAGAAGAGAAGAATGAGGGGGGATTTGATAGCTGCTTTCAACTACCTGAAAGGGGGTTCCAAAGAGGATGGCTCTAGACTGTTCTCAATGGTAGCAGATGACAGAACGAGGAGTAATGGTCTCAAGTTGCAGTGGGGGAGGTTTAGATTGGATATTAGCAAAAACTTTTTCACTAAGAGGGTGGTGAAACACTGGAATGCGTTACCTAGGGAGGTGGTAGAATCTCCTTCCTTAGAGGTTTTTAAGGTCATGCTTGACAAAGCCCTGGCTGGGATGATTGAACTGGGAATTGGTCCTGCTTCGAGCAGGGGGTTGGACTAGATGACCTTCAGGGGTCCCTTCCAACCCTGATATTCTATGATTCTATGATTCTAGTTCTCCAAGCTCTAATGCCAAATGAGGTCCATCTTACATGTAATGCACATCTAATTTCTCGTCAGGGAGCCGTGGAGGTGCGAGTTTGGTAAAGTTGATAAACTGGTCTGCTACATTAAATAGATCTTTTAACACTGCCCTAGCCACATACTTTGATACAGGCAGCACACTGCAAACGTGACTGAAATTGGGGAACAAAAAACTGCACTTCCCCAAGAGCCAGTAATTACTCGTTGGGATTCCTAGTTTGGGGCTGTACAATACTCTGCAGCTCATCTGAAGCACTACGCTGACTTCGTCTCAGAAGAGCTGACACTGACACCAAAAATGCAGGTTTTAACAGAACTGTCAACCCTTCTAAACGATGCTCAGCTGAACGAGGAAGTTCAATTCGTTGCCATGGACTTAATCGCTTGGTTTGAATCTCAACATGCCACCGTCCACCAAGCGTACAACAAAGCAATGGATGTATTGTTCTGGGCTGAAGCACAGACAAATGAAAATCACTCTGACAATGCTGAGTTAAATGCCAGCGCTCACCAGGTGAGTTCGTGAATGGCAAAGAAGCTCAGACAACACTCTACTGCTATGGAAAAGAGTCAATCGACGTAGCAAAAACAGCTCAAAAGTTTCAGCAACCTGAAACTTTAGGGTTCCTAAAAGCAGTGTGTATTTCTCACCCTGCACAAATGCACCTGTTGATGTCGGATTTAACCTTGCTTAATGCAAATCCTGGCTCTGATAAGAATTGTAGGTTGGAAATGCTTGCTTACAAAAACATTATGAAAGAAGAGGACTGTAGTTTGTCTGTGCTACAGTTTTGGAACTCAGTGGAAGGCAGAATCCCCCATCTTGCAAGTTTAGCTCAGTGCTATCTGACAATTCCAACAAAGTCCATGGATGCAGAGATAGCAGTGTCTAAACACAGACAGCTGTTTTCAGCACAGAGACAGGGAATGAAGACAGACACAGTTGCTGCATGCTCCATGCTGACATTCAATTAATGACATTTGAAACCAGAACTTTTTTCCCCCCACTTGTTTCTCATAGAATCATAGAAGATTAGGGTTGGAAGACTCAGGAGGTCATCTAATCCAATTAGGGTGACCAGACAGCAAGTGTAAAAAATCAGGATGGGGGGGAGGGGTAATAAGTGCCTATATAAGAAAAAGCCCCAAAAATAGGGACTATCACTATAAAATCAGGACATCTGATCACCCTAACTCCAACCCCCTCCTCAAAGTTTTTGTTAACTTAAGGCTGTGGTTCTCAAGTTTGAGGCTATCAATTGAAATCACTACATTACAAAACTCAGATGCTCCTACTTACCAATCAGGGAGTTGAGCCCTGAGTGTTATTTGCTGCTAAGTGTCAATCAATAAACCCTGTCAAGTTCACATAAACTTTATTTATTTTATTGAAACAAGCTAATAATTGCATCTGGAAGGGGGGTGCACCCTGTAGAGTCACCCCTCCCCCTGCAGAGCGACGGGGGCAAGAAGTGGGAAGGAAGGGTGCAGAGCTTTCTGCAACCGGGATAGATACCCAAAGAGCAGCCGTGCAGATGAAGAGCAAGTCTTGCCCTACATTCCCCCTAAGGTGTGCGGCTGCGCAGCAGGCCACCAAGGGCCGCGCACTTAATTAGCAGAGCTGCGCAGGCATGCACTTTGTACTCAGGGGTTTGGCCAAGGTGGGCCTGGAAGATGGCAGTGGGGTGAGGTGAGGGTGGCGATGGGGGAGCTTGGGGCATGTAGGGCTGCAGCAACTCCCCCAGCCCAGGGCTGCAATGCAGCAAGGAGAGACACCTCTTTCCCAACTCTTGGGCTGCGGCAGGGCCAAACGCCCCCCACTCCTGACTCCGGGGCTGCGGTGGGGCCAAACGCTTGCTGCCCACCCCCCTCCCCCCAGGGCTGAGGTGGGGCCAAACGCCGCTCCCCCGCCCCAATCCCGGGGCTGCAGCAGGGCCATACACCCCCGCCCACAATGCTGCTGCACCAGGAAGAGAGGACTCCCCCAGCCCAGTGCTTGTGGGGACCAAAGGCTGGAGGGGAGTCCTCTCTCCCTACCACAGCCCCAGGGCAGCCTGCTCCCCAAACCCCTCATCCCTGGCCCCACCCCAGAGCCCGCACTCCCCAACACCCCAACCCTCTGCCCCAGCAAATCACCAATACATTGGTGCACATAAAATTCAATTGCACATGGATGGGAAAAATTAGAAGGAACATTGGTTGTCCCTTCCAAGACGGCCAGGATTAGCAGCTAGGAGCCCCTGGCTGGGGCGCTCCCAGCAGCATGGGTGAGATCCGACCCACCTCCACCCCCGAGAACCTCCTGCGGCTGCAGGAAGCTCTACTGTTGCTGCCTTTGGAGTCCAGCTCTGAAAGCAGCACAGAAGTGAGGGTGGCAATCCCATGATCCTCCTACAGCAGGTTTGCGAACTCCCAGCCCCCCGATCCTTTTTTGGGTCAAGACCCCCACAGTTACACCACCATGAAATTTCAGATTTAAACATCTGAAAACGTGAAATTTACCAATTTTCAAATCCTATGGCCATAAAACCGACCATAATGGACAGTAAATTTGGTAGGGCCCTAGCGATGGTGTAAAGACTGTATTATAATGCACATGAACGAGGAGGGATGAATTAAGATTGTACAGTCAACCCTAATTCTAGCTTAATAATAATTCAATAAAAATAATAATTCAAGCTTAATAATATTCTTGTAACATAGTTTTTGTGCTTTATTACACACAAACTTGCCACCCAAATACTGAAAACTTAAAGTCCAATGCTCCATTAAGAAACTAAACCCCTAATGAAATATATGCTTGCAATATCTGTTTACTTAACTAATTAAATTAGTTTATATGCCTTTTGTAAATTAAATATTTGAAAACAGTTCCTTCTTCACTTTGGAGCTCAAAATTCTGTATTTCCCTTTCAAAAACCGGTGATATCACAACTACCTAAAACAATATGGGTATTGGACAGGAAAGATGGCTTTGAAGCACAGGACTGAAAGTAAGGACTTCCAGGCCCTGTCCCAGGTAATGTCATGTACTCATTTTGTGACACTGAGCAAATTACTTGTGGGTTTATTTTCAGAGGTCCTAGGGAGCTACAACTCCTATTAAGTTAGCCTCAGGCGCTCAGCCTTTTTAAAAGTCAGCCCACTAATTTCGGGGCTCAGTTTCTCCACTAGTACAATAGGGATAATAATACTACTTTACCTCACAGAGTATAAGCCTTAACTCAGTTTTAGTAATGCTTTGAAATCTTTGGGTTTAAAGCACTGCAACTGAAAAGTACTTTTAACTCTATGTTGAGAGTTCCACAGGCAAGGACTATGTTACTTGCCTTTATCACAAACATAATAGAAAAAAATACCACCTGCTGTCACAGAGCAAGACACTGACTCTTGAACACTGGCTTCTGCAAATTATATCAGGGGCACGTATTTTTTAAATGGTCTGATTTTAAAACATACACTTGAAATTGTTAATGATTTTACATTTTAAAGGTAATTGCCAAGTTTAAAAAATCAATTGAAAAGACAATCATTAAAGAAACCATTAGAAAAACTAACATACAAAAACAAACTAGATAAGAAAAGCTTATATTACAAATAGCATCCTTCAACTATAAAGCCTCAGGCTAGGCTTTCCTTTCCTTTCCTGTGTTTAAAAAAGAAATTAAAAGGCAAAACCTACATAGATCAGGTCACTTTAGTACATGAAGCAATATTACAGAAAAAAATTAAGAGCAAAATGTATCAACTAGCTTTCTTCCAGCAAAGCATCCACTAAAATATGATCTCCTACCTTTTTCTTAACAATCTTAATCTAATCCATTTAAAAAAAATTCTGCTTGATCTTGTAACTGAAGTTCTCTCTCAATTTTTAAGTTCTTTTTATAATGTATTCCTAGCTTGAAGCACATAGGACTCTCAGAGACACCACGTCATCACAGCAAACTATGCCCACACCTTTTCTGCATGTCAAAATACACCTATAATTTAAGTTTTTGGTGGGGAGGAAGACCTCCCCATTGATGCAAAAATGATCTTAATGAAATTATTCAACATTTTTAATATTAGGTCATTACAAACTTATTTGTGCCTTTACAAGTGTGGCGTTGCATTCCATATGCTTTATGGAAATATGCTTATGAGTATGACATAACTGGAATATGCTTCACGCTAAATACCCCTTCTATGGTGTCATTAGAAAGCTTGTAATCTACTAAGTGACGGTCCCAAGGGGATCTCTGTGACCAAACCCCTCACAGTAGCATAGTCGGCAGGATATGTGCACAGCTGATTGCTTTGAGACACTGGTAATGACTTTAAGTGAGTTTTGAGTGTGGTGGCTGGAGAACAGACAAAGGAGTTTCTATTTGCTTATTTTGGGTAAGGGAATTAGGGACAGAAAAATAAGCAAAATGAGCAAGAGCGAAGCTCAAAAGAAGTTCTCAAAACTTGGAACTGCACAAGTTGCAGATTGCTGAGAAGGAAAATGAATACAAAAGGCAGATGGAATTAAGACAAATGCAAACTGATGCACAAATTGCCAGGGAGAAAGCTGCGCACCAGCAAGCCCTGGAACTCAGGCAGCTAGAGGCTAATGAAAAAAGGCAGGAGAAAGAGAGACAGAGGAGCAAGACCTGCAGTTAAAAGACAAAGAAACTGAGGCCCAGAAACAGGCTCAGACAGAAGCACAAAAACCTGCACTGGAATTAAAAGACAAAGAAATACAGGCCCAAATGCATGAAGCATGGACTGGGTGTAATGGAGTGCAAGATACAGAACTCTTCAGCAGCTGGCTTCACTTCCCCAAAAATCCACAAATGGGAACGGTTATGCCCACCATATGATGAATCCAGTGATACTGACGAATATTTCATCACCTTTGAGAGACTGTGCACTTTCCATGCGATTCCTGAGGATCAAAAGATGACTACTTTGGTTGCAAAATTGACTGGAAGAGCTCTGGACATATTCAATAAAATGGCTATTGCTGATGTTTCAGACTATGGTGTATTTAAAGAATCGGTTTTGAAACAGTTTCAGATTATACCTGAAACCTACAGGGTTAAATTCAGGAGCCTTAAGAGGGAAACTGGATAAAGTAATGTGGCTCATGTAAATGAAATGAGGGATTTGTTAGGCAAATGGGTAAGGGGAAAAAGGCATTACAAGCTTTTAAGAAATATGTGATTTGGTTGCTCAGGAGCAGTTCCTGAATATGTGCAGTGACGATGTAAAACAGTATTTGTGGTACAAAAAGGTGGATGCAGTAGTATCCCAGGCTACTGCCTCTTACCACACAGGATTTGTAAAGGTTGCTTCTACACAACCAAGCAGTGAGCATATACATGCTGTTAAGCTTAATGGCAAAGTGCTCCAAGCACCTTTAGCTAAGGTACACATGGAAACTGGTGATTTGCTGAACTGACTGTCACAGTAGTGACACACAATTTTGCACCGTTTCTACTGCGGCATGACTTTTTTAATGTGACAGATTCTGTCCCAGCGTTTGTTAGCAACAAGAAGGAATCTTGTGCTGAAAGCCCCAGAGCGGAGGATGAAGTCACATGTGCTGCTAGGAAAATAGAAGAGTGTCTCTTGAATTCCTCTGTAGCAGTGGAAAATGGGCTTTTGGGGGCAGGGATGGTCAAGACCAGTTCCTCTAGCCCCAGAGCTGAAGGCAGGTCCTTGAGGGAAGGTGTGGATAGAGCCAGCTCCTGTCCTGTGATCATCTCCCTGGGGAAGAGGATGATCCACCTGGTAACAGAGGGGCCTTCCCAGCTGCTGATTGCCAGGAAGTTGCAGGTCAGCAGGGGACAGGCCCTGCCCTAGGGTGCACAGGGACATGTATCCTGGAGGGGAGAGTCCACCCAGCTGACCTTTTGGAAACAGAGAGTGAGGTGACCGAGGGGATCTTAACAATCCAAAGCGCTCCACTGAAGGATGTTGTTCCTGCTACGCTTGTAAGAGATAAAACTGTTCCTTCAAGGCAAGAGGAAGAAACACTTTGCACTTGGGAAGCTTCACAAGCAGGTGGGGCCTGACACAAAGAGATTCCAGAGGGAGGGGCCGAGGGCAGGCATGGCTGCAGTGTACTCTTTCCTTGCCAAAACCCAAAACACATACCTGAATTAAGAGCCTTCACCAAAAAGACAGAAGACTCTGTGTCTAAACCCCTACCATGGTACACAAAGAAATTAGGAAATGCAACTGACACTGCACAAGCTAAACGGTGCGCACCTGTCTGCCGTGGATTTGCTAGATATCTTGTGTCTTTGGCTACTTCACCTACAGGTCAAGACAAAGGAGTTAATATTAATGGTAAATGCTTTGAAGATGTGTAACATACCTGATTTTTGGAAAAAAACTTTTATACATGCTAGGGATGGTGACAAGACAGTCCAACAAGCATGTTGCTTTTCAGCTTATACCTATAAACAGGCTGGAAGCTTGGCATAGCAGCAAAAGCATAACAGGCCTATGCTGCTGTGTGGAAAGAGAAACTGAGACACACCACCTCATGGCATTGGTGGCTAAATGCCAAGACACTTACAGTTTAATAGATATAGCTGTCTGCATTCTGTTAGCAATTCTACACCCTAACACATTTTCAGGCACCTGGGAACCAGGAACCCAGAACTTTGCAAGAACCCCTATGAATAGCATTATAGTGTTTGATAATGCTGGATGGGGGTATGACCAGAGCTGAACCAGAATTTTAAATGTGCTGCCTCTGCCATGGACAGTGTCCAAGTCTCTGGCAATAAGTTCAGGAGGAGGGTGTGATGTTGCACTCCATATGCTTTATGGAAATATGCTTATGAATATGACATAACTGGAATATGGTTCATGCTAAATGACACCTTCTTTGGTGTCATTAGAAAGCTTGTAATCTACTAAGTGTGTTCATCCTATTTGTTTAAATGTATTATTTCTATATCTGGAGTTCGGAGAATAAGATATAAACTTGTATCACTGATGCAAACATATTAAGTGGAGGCCGTTAAGGGTGCTCCAGAAACAATCAGTTGTAAATGGCCTTAGTTACTTAAAAGCCTTCCTGTGTAAGCATGGACCAGCCTATAGGGAATGGAGACTTCAGTGACATGTGACCATGTCACCTGATAATGAAATCCATCTGATATCTGGTACCTTTCCATTTAGAAGGAGGGGTGGGGACCCAGAGAGACAAAGGTTTCCCACCTTGTGCCAAAGCTATAAAAGGGGATGGAGCAGGACAAAGGAGGCCAATCATGAGAAAACCCCAGCTTATCACCTGAGATGTCTGCTGGAACTAACAAGGACTGTACCAGGGGAAAGGATTGGGCCCAGAATAGGATGGAGTCTAGTCTGTGAAAGAAGCTTACTGGAACATCTCTGAGGGTGAGATATTACCTGTAATCAGTTTCTTAATGTATTAGGCTTAGACTTGCATGTTTTTGCTTTATTTTGCTTAGTGACTTACTTTGTTCGGTCCATTATTACTTGAAACCACTTAAATCCTACGTTTTATACTTAATAAAATCACTTCTGTTTATTAATGAACCCAGGGTAAGTGATTAATACTTGGGGGAGCAAACAGCTGTGCGTATATCTCTATCAATGATATAGAGGGCAAACAATTTATTAATTTACCCTATATAAGCTTTATACAGAGTAAAACAGATTTATTTGGGGTTTGGATCCCATTGGGAGCTGGGTGTCTGGGTGCTGCAGATAGGTAACCTTCTGAGCAGTTTTACTAAAGTCTGCAGCAGGCTAGTATGTCTGGCTCAACAAGGCAGGGTTCTAGAGTCCCAAGCTGGCAGGGAAAACGTACTCAGAGGTAATTTCAGTACTTCAGGTGACAGTCCCAAGAGGATCTCTGTGACCAAACCCATCACAACAAGTATGTCGTAGCCGAGATATTTGAAAACATAACAATACTGCATATTTTAATTAGCTTTGTTATAAAAAATTCTAATTAACCAAAGGAATTTCCAGGAGGCTTCTGCTTTCTGGTGTGCCAGAGACAAGTAAGTCTCATGGATGTAACTCCTCCTTGGCTATAAAACCACATTTATTACTCCTAAGGGTGTTTATATAAAATCAGAAAAGCTGCATTTTTAACTTTTTCTTGCTTTACATTTTCTTTGCCAATTGCTTTTATACTATGTTTTGAAAAATGGATATATGCTTGGTTGTTATGATGGGTATGTCAAACAGAATGTAGGATAGGAGTTTTAAATGTAAAGGCTTCAACTAGTAAACACAATTTGGTCAAAAGGACTTCACAGAGAATTAACACTGAAGATCCTTATCAAACCATAACACCTAGAGGTAAAGTAAGCCCAGCCTTCCCCTCTTTGCAAAGAAAAGCCTCTAGGAAAAACGTATGTAGTTGGAAATGTTTTAAACCTTTTGTTAATTTCTTAAATGCTGAAATGGAAAACATCTTTGTGAAATGTATACTTGCAAATATGGTAGCTAAATGCAAAGCTCCTCATAATTCCTAATATCATTAACTGTGTAAATAGTAAAATGCTTTATGCAACAACATGAAATCTAATGATCTTGCTAAACTAATTACTAGAATAAAAAGCCATTTAAGTACAGAATATTTATATTAATGGAGAATTAATTACTGGCTTTGCTCAAGAAATTCCCTCACCTACCTCAGGAAGACAAGAAGAATCATTTCTCCAAAAACTGTTATAAAGAATCAGCAATTTCTTTAATAACTATTTATGCTAAAGATTCTTTTTAAGAATTACTGAATTGTTTAGAACAGTGTTTAAAAGGAAGTAAAAAGCTTTCAATAAAGAACTGGAGTGTTCGGAATTTTTGAAAACGGAAATTAATTTCCAGCTGGTCTCTCATAAAATTAAAGAAACATTTCAGAAATGGAGTAAAGAAAGTTAAAATTAACTTTAAAGAAGTCCTGAGAATTTCCCGTCATAAAGAAAAAGGAAATATGACTGTCAAGAAAGAATGACAACCCTAATTCATATATGAATTAACAAACTACATGTTCATAAGATGAAGGGGCTACAAAGGACAACCGAATAGAAGTTAATGAGCCAAAGACAGCAACCATCTTTAAATCTAGAAAACCCTGGAAGAGGTCTGTTTTCCTCTAACTTCATGGGCAAACGAAGAAGAAGAGTATTTAAAAAACCTCTGAAGTGAGCAGTCCTCAAACAAACACGCTCCCTGATAACCATGCTCAAACACACGCACACACCCCGCTAACCTATTTAACCAGCAAGCATGCATCAACTTATCCTATTAATCTCTAAAAGCAAGCTACCACAGACAGCTAAGAAAACCAGAGCAGATTCAAGAAGAAATCAAACCAAGAACCCTTCCCAAGACTTCAGCAAGGATTGGTAAGAGGAAGTTAACTAAGACACTTTCAAAGGATCTGATTTACAAATGTGTGTGATTTTTTTATTGGGATATGGAAATGCTGTTGTAACTTAATATCTTAACAGTTTCTCCTTTTAATCACCAAATGGTTACACCATGTATTCCTGGAGAGGAGACAGGGGATAAACACTGTTGAACAGAGAAATAGTGGGGTTTAATCATCTTTAAGAATCTTCATATTTGTAATTAGCTGTTTCAAGACATCTCTTTAAATGGCTTTGCGATACAGCATGGCCAGAGGGCAGCAGGAGAGTGTTAGAAAGGGAGCCTTATTCCCTGTAGAGGGAAAAAAGTTTGCTATAAATTAATTAAAGCACCTGAAGCCAGTCAGAGCACCTGAAGCCAGTCACATGATAAAAAAACCCTGCTTCAATCAGACAAGAGGAGGACTTGAAGCAGAGTGGATTGGTGTTGGAGCAGAGAGCAGTTTGGAGGAGTTGAAGCAGAGTGGATTGATGTGGGAGTAGAGAGCAGTTTGGAGGAGTTGAAGCAGAGTGGATTGGCACTGGAGCAAAGATCAGTTTGGAGGGAAGCAGAGGAGAGTTTGGAGAAGTGCTGTGGTGGGCTAAGAAGACCTAGACCCTCGATAAAGGGACACCTGGTTTGTGCAGAGGGAGGGCAGGAAGCCCCACAAGCTGAAGAGCAGGAGATGGAAGTAGCCCAGGAGAAGGAACCGCTAGTTCTAGTGGTTTACTGCTATCCCTAGGGCCCCTGGGTTGGGACCCGGAGTAGAGGGCGGGCCCAGGTCCCTCCCTCTCCACTCCCCTCCTCTAGGACACTAGTGGGGCAGGTAATACCCCAGTTCAGGGGCAAGAAACGGTGCCCTGAACCCCCTCTCCCCCCCACCAGAAGAGGAAGCGCGAGACCCATCACAGTAGTGCCGGCAATTTGCCACAGGCTTCTTCTAAGTAACTGATTTAAATATCTTCTTTGATTTCATAAAATTACTTATTTTGCCCTGTTCTAAACTGTCTGGTTATTATTAATAACTAACAGGATCCTCCTGCCCTTAAACAAATTCTTTTCCCAATTATAAAAACTTAATAATTTTATTAATAATAATAATAATAGTAACCTATGAGATACTAAGCTGGCCTTAGTAAATTTGGGACAACATATACTTAGGTTTTAACTTATCAAATGAAGAACATCCCCAGAGCGGTTTACTTTCCAAGATGTAATCTCTGTTAAATGCTCTCAGAGGCATAAAGAAGAGATTTTAACACATGTAACCAATTTATTATTTGGGTTCTATCATTTTGTTTCATGTTTTCTTCTCCTCACTTTAATAATAAAATAGCCCTAGTTAATAATTTAATATTTTGTTTGGCTTTAATTGTGGCATCTTCAAAGATATGGAAAAGAATACCTGGGATTAAAGCAGTGGGAATCACACCCCTGAACTGGCAGCAAGAGAAACAATTCGTAAGAGTTGACCTACCACTTCTTTTTAGTCATTTTTAAAATAAAATGACTTGGTATCCAACAACTTAAAATTATCCCTTTTGACCCCACACGTACTAATTAAATAAATCAAAATATCATACAATAGCTCAGAGTTGTAAAGTTAAGCTAAGTATTGCTCAATTTACTTTTGTTTTGATTTATACATTCGTTCAATATTAAGGAGTGCTTATACTTTACTAAGAGTATTGC
Organism: Caretta caretta; assembly: GCF_965140235.1. Classification (NCBI taxonomy): domain Eukaryota; kingdom Metazoa; phylum Chordata; order Testudines; family Cheloniidae; genus Caretta; species Caretta caretta. The sequence goes on along the minus strand of NC_134206.1, from coordinate 69,354,251 downwards.
TTAAGTTTAAAAATTCAATTATATAAATAGACAAATGCACTGACCTCCTTCACAGAATTAGAATATATAAGCAAATGAAAACATACTGTAAATATTTATGATTTTCCAGCAGAATCTCCCTCACACCTACAGCAAACGGGCCTACCAGCATGTCCAGAAGGTTAATAAACTATAACTATTTTGGACCATGGCTCTAGATAAAACACTGGTATTCCCATTACATCAGTCAAGAACTGATTTTGGAGGCAGGTGCTTGACATCTTTCTCTCAAACACAAGGCTGGCCATAGTACAATGTATATTGAGTATCAGCAAACAGAATGCCATTAGTGCCTCTCCTTCTGAACACAAGTAATAGAAGGTAGAATTCTAGCCAGGTAGGGAAGATACAAAGTGTACAAAAAATGTAAAAAATGAGTAATCTAGACAGAAGAGTATATTTTCACTATTTTATTTCACAAGTTGATGCCTGTGGGCCCTATGTCATGAAAATATTTTTTTATAAACTGTAAGCAATACCTATCTTTTATAATTCAGGTTATGTTATAGGATGTATAACTGGCAAATGGAATATGCGCAACTGTTTCCAAAACTGCTGTTATACTTCATTCCCAAATGCCTGAAATGCATTATTTCATCTGTTCCCAAACTGCTCTGCAGAGTACTTTCTGGGAGACCACAGAGTTGACATGTCAAATTGGTTTGGCTTCTTCTTGTATCCAGTGTCATGTCAGGGTCTTCTTAAAGACTTCCAAGCAAAAACAGCTTCATTAGAGGCTAACGATGCATAAAAGAGGACGTGGAAGCAGGAGCTGTTCAAGAGAATGGAGGCAGCAGCAGGACTGAAACTATAGGCAACTATTGAACTACCCGCCACCCTGCTGTTGGGTGTGGAGTTACAAGTAATTGGCAAGTGATAAATGTGCAGGGGAGCCAAGGAGTAGGCAACACAGGCTGAGGAGAGAAGAACAGAATAAATCAGATTAGAGATTAAATGAGATGCAAAAGGAGACTGATTTTTTCCCTAAAATGAACACCACACTTAAGATATTAATTCGTATGATAGCACCTAGAAGTCCTAGACATGGACCACTGAGCTAGGCGCTGTACAATTGTCAATTTTTTTGGTAGGTATCATGGCAAAGGACAGATTTTTAAGGAGGAATTTGAAGAGTAATCAAGTGGCTTTGTGGAAGTTTAGAGGGAGCATCTCCCAATCATGAAGGGCAACATAGAGAAGCATGAAAAGGTTTGTTTGAATATAGAACAGTGAGTGCTCAAAGCTGATGTCATGGGCAGATCAGAGACAAAAGCCAACGTTTTGATGCTGAATGAAAGGTGATAGGTAGAATGAGGACAGGCCATGAAGGGCCTTGAAAGCGAAGACAAGAAGCGTACGTTCAACACAATAGAAAAGAGGGAGCTAATGGAGGGAAGCAAAGAGAGAGGTGACAGGGTCTGTAATAAATATAAAGGGAAGGGTAAACACCTTTAAAATCCCTCCTGGCCAGAGGAAAACCCCTTTCACCTGAAATGGGTTAAGAAGCTAGGATAACCTCACTGGCACCTGACCAAAATGACCAATGAGGAGACAAGATACTTTCAAAAGCTGGGGGAGGGGGAACGAAGCCTCTCTCTCTGTCTGTGTGATGCTTTTGCCGGGGACAGAACAGGAATGGAGTCTTAGAACTTAGTAAGTAATCTAGCTAGATATGCGTTAGATTCTGATTTCTTTAAATGGCTGAGAAAATAAGCTGTGCCGAGTGGAATGGATATTCCTGTTTTTGGGTCTTTTTGTAACTTAAGGTTTTGCCTAGAAGGATTCTCTATGTTTTGAATCTAATTACCCTGTAAGGTATTTACCATCCTAATTTTACAGAGGTGATTCTTTTTACTTTTTCTTCTATTAAAATTCTTCTTTTAAGAAACTGAATGCTTTTTCATTGTTCTTACGATCCAAGGGTTTGGGTCTGTGGTCACCTATGCAAATTGGTGAGGATTTTTATCAAACCTTCCCCAGGAAAGGGGGGGTAAGATTTGGGAGGATTTTGGGGGGGAGAGACATTTCCAGACTAAGTCTTTCCTAGTAACAGGTGTTAGACGTTTGGTGGTGGCAGCGAAAGTCCAAGGGCAAAAGGTAAAATAGTTTGTACCTTGGGGAAGTTTTAACCTAAGCTGGTAAAAGTAAGCTTAGGAGGTTTTTATGCAGGTCCCCACATCTGTACCCTAGAGTTCAGAGTGGGGAAGGAACCTTGACAGGGTCAAAACCACAGACTAGGAAAATCACCTTTGCAGCAACATTCTGAATAGATATAAATAAGGCAAGACTGCTTTTGTCAAGGCCAGAGAAAAGGATGTTGCAGTAATCAACACATGAGATGATGAGATCTTGGACAAGAGTTTTAGCTGTGTGAGTGGATCTATAGGAAAAGACATATCTTAGAGACATTATATAAAAAGAATCGGCAAGATTTAAACACATCCTGGACGTGAAGACCCAGAAAGAAGTCCAAGTTGAAGGTAACACCGAGGTTACAGGCCTGAATGAAAGGGATAATGATTGTCTTGTCCACAGAGACCGAGAAAGAAGATAGCACGGATGGGCTGTAGGGGTGGGGAAGGTGCATTAAGAGTTCTCTTTTAGGCATGCTGAGCTCGAGCTGTCAGCTAGACTTCCATGAGATATCAGAGAGACAGGCAGAGATTTTAGTTTGGACAGAAAGAGTTCCATCTGGAACAGAGAGGTACATTCATGAGTCGTCAGTATACAGTTGGTAGTTGAATCTGTTTGCAATGAGCTTACTCAGAGATAAGGTGTAGAAGAAGACAAGAAGGCAGCCAAGGGCAGAGTCCTGTGGAACAGCCACAGAAAGCTGGAGGGTGGATGAGGAGGATCCTCCAAAGGCATCACTGGAGAGGTGACCAGAGAGGTAGGAGGAGAACCAAGGAAAGACTCAGGGAAGTCAAGGGAGGATAAAATTTCAAGAGGAGGAGCATGGACCACTGTGGCTACCAGATAAAAGAGAATGAGGATGGAGTACTGGTTCTGATATTTGGCTATACACGTTGATGAGAGCTATGTTAGTTGAGTGCAAGTGCATTCAAGATTAAAATAACTACTTACCTAACAACACATTCTTATGTAAGCAATTACTGTAGTTGTCACAGTCACAAGTGGGATAACAAATGAGAAAGGAATAGTTCCACAATGTGATCTTTCTAAAATGTGGCTCACATTATGAAAAAATTAGACCATCCTGTATTACTTGATTGATTTTACAACTAATGTATACGACAATCAATAAAAAAAATGGCCAGTGAAAGCTGAGGAAGGAACAAAAGTACAGAATCATGTATGCTGCTGACATGACTTAAATTACTACAGAAATAATAGAAAACCTACTATCTAACTTTAAAGAGAATGCATAGTAATTACAAGGTAACTCATAACTCCAGTTAGGTTTGATTACTCCAAAAGCACTGTGATTAATGCAAACAAAAGTATTGTTCAACTAAAAATGAACAAAGGTATTGTCAATGTTAGGCCTCAAACTTCCAGAAGCTTCAGAAAGCAAGCTCCGCAAAGTTAAACTGAAACTTGAGGTCAGAATGCGCTGCAACCAGGTAACACTTTAGGCTGGCTCATATGTATGAAGATAAACTATGCACCTGAGCATAGCTTATAATATTAAAGCAACCATGTCATAACCATACAGCTAAAGGTAGCCTAGAATTCCTCCTTACCTGTAAGGGGTTAAGAAGCTCAAATAACCTGGCACCTGACCAAAAGGACCAATGGGGAAAGAAGATACTTTCAAATCGGGGGGGGGGGGGGGGGGCGCGAGGCTTTGTTTGTGTTCTTTGTTTTGTGTGTTCTCTGGGGAAGCAGAGACGCATCAGGTCAGAAAACTCCTTCTCCTAAAATCATCCTAAAATAAGTCTCAATATTGCAAAAAGAGTAAGTAAATAAGGCAAGGCACATTAGATTATCTTTTGCTTTTAGCTTGTGAATTTTCCCTATGCTTAGAGGGAGGTTTATTCCTGTTTTTGTAACTTTAAAGTTTTGCCTAGAGGGGAATCCTCTGTGTTTTGAATCTGATTACCCTGTAAAGTTACCTTCCATCCTGACTTTACAGAGGTGCTTCTTTTAATTTTTTTTCTTTATAATAAAGTTCAGTTTTTTAAGAATCTGGTTTAACTATTTGGTTGGTTTATTATTCTCAAGCCTCCCCAGGAAAGGGGGTGAAGGGGCTTAGGGGGATATTTTAGGGAACAGGAACTCAAAGTGGTCCTTTCCCTGAATCTTTGTCTAACTCACTTGGTGGTGGCAGCAGTACCGATCCAAGGATAAGGAAGGATTTGTGCCTTGGGGAAGTTTTTAACCTAAGCTGGTAAAAATAAGCTTAGGGGGTCTTTCATGCGGGTCCCACATCTGTACCCTAGAGTTCAGAGTGGGGAGAGAACCCTGACAAAGCACATTTGAGATAATTGGCTACATGAAGATAAACTATGCAGCCGCTCATAGTTTATAATATCAAGGTAACCACACTAACCACACTAAGAATTTTGCCCACCCTGATTGATTGGTCTGTTTTAAAACACGGCCAACACATAAGATAAAAAGTACCTGAAGGCGCAGAACTAAGGTGTATGTGTCTTGATCATAAGGGGACCCCTCTTTGATCAGGAAACCTGACCCACACCCCCTGAACTGAAGGGACGTGCACTTCTCGACTGTCTGTACCTGGCCAGTGCGGAAAATGGCCGACTGAAGGGTAACGTATTTTCGGACGAATGCAGGGTAAAATTATGAAGTAAAGATATCTGGTTGCTCGAGCTGAATTGATCTCAAGTTTGTATTGATACCATAGTGTTAAGAATAATAGTAGGTAGTTGGTGAATAACTTTACATGTACTTGTGCTTGTCTTCAGTATAACTTGCCATTTATATTAATCCTTATTCAGTGCTGGACTTTAATCTTTCTTTTCTTGTTTTGTCTGTGTTGCTTTTATAGCCGTAAATCATTAAAAACCTTTTTTGAAGAATAATTAGTAGTTTTAAATTCTCTTATACGGGCACTACTCAACCCCATTACATCTGTGTTGGGTGGTGGGAAGTAGCAATTAGGGCAATTAGGGCCCTGATGCGTGTCCCTTTCTTCCTTAATCTCCGCAAGCACCTCTCAAATCAATCATCAGAAATGAAGTTCCTTTTTAGCACTTTTTCTGAGGTGAAAGTTTAACTTGTAAAATGCATCTGATGAACTGGGTATTCACCCACGAAAACTTATGCTCCAATACGTCTGTTAGTCTATAAGGTGCCACAAGACTATTTGCCGCTTTAACTTGTAACAGAAAACTAAAACATTTTAAACATGCTAACAATAAGCAGCATTTTACAAGTCTTATTTGTATTTAATTCAAAATGCTTGTTGGTTATTCATTGCATTTATGCATTTGGGGGAGAGAGGAAAGGATTTTTAATTTTAAGCTAATGTAGCCATCTGGTGGTTAATATTGGTAATACAGATTTTAAGAACCATGCAAAACATACAGAGAATAAAATGTGTGTGTTAATACACACACAAATGCAATGACACGGTGTGCCAATGATCATATTTGAATACCTGTGTCACACTTCACATCTCTTGTCTGTCACAAAATATTTTATATGGACTCTGTGCTGTCTTTCAAGGTATTTTAACTGTGAGTAATTCTTAAGACTTAAATCTGCAAATCTCTGTGTCTGGGCACTCACATTAGTTATTTTACAAAAAAAGTCATTTCCCAAGGAAGATTAGATTTATTAGAAAAAAACAGTTACTCACCCTTTGTAACTGTTTTTCTTCGAGATGTGTTGCTCATATCCATTCCAGTTAGGTGTGCATGCGCCTCGTGCATGGCCATTAGAGAATTTTTATCCTAGCAACACCCGGGGGGTCAGCTGTGGAGCCCCCTGGAGTGGCGCCTTTATGTCACTCGATATATACCCCAGCTGACCCAGTGGCCCCTCAGTTCCTTAGAATCATAGAATATCAGGGTTGGAAGGGACCTCAGGAGGTCATCTAGTCCAACCCCCTGCTCAAAACAGGACCAACCCCAACTTAATCATCCTAGCCAGGACTTTATCAAGCCTGACCTTAAAAACTTCAAAGGAAGGAGGTTCTACCACCTCCCTAGGTAACGCATTCCAGTTCTTCACCACCCTCCTAGTGAAAAAGGTTTTCCTAATATCCAACCTAAACCTCCACCACTGCAACTTGAGACCATTACTCCTCGTTCTGTCATCTGCTACCACTGAGAACAGTCTAGATCCAGCTACTCCGACAGAGGAGAAGGGGGGCGGGTTTGGAATGGATATGAGCAACACATCTCGAAGAATAACAGTTACAAAGGTGAGTAACTGATTTTTCCTCTTAGAGTGCTTCCTCATATCGATTCCAATTAGGTGACTCCCAAGTCTTACCTAGGTGGTGGGGTCGGAGTGAAGGAACGTAATTGTAGGACAGCTCTACCAAATGCCACATTGTCTCTGGCCTGCGGACAATGGCATAGTGCAAAGCAATAGTGTCTACTGAGGACCAAGTTGCAAATCTGCAGATCTCCTGGATCGGCACCTAGGCCAGAAAAGTCGCCAAGGAGGCCTGAGCTCTTGTGGAGTGAGCAGTGAGGGACGGGGTTGGAACACTGGCCAGGTCATAGCAAGCGTGGATGCAGGATGTGATCCATGAAGAGATCCGCTGAGAGGAGACCGGTAGGCCCTTCGTCTGGTCCACCACTGCAACGAAGAGCTGGGTCATTTTCCTGAACGGCTTCGTACACCCAATGTAGAAGGCAAGGGTACCAATCAACATTGAGGGAATGCAGACGCTGTTCTTGGCAACTGGCATGCAGTTTTGGATAAAAAAAACAGAAGAAAAATGTCCTGGCTGATATGCAAGGTCGATACCCCCTTTGGAAGAAAGGCTGGGTGAGGCCGTAGCTGCACCTTATCTTTATGGAAGATCATGGAGGGTGGTTCTGAGGTAAGGGCTCTGAGCTAGGAGAAATGCCTCGCCGACGTGATGGCAACAAGGAAAGCCGTTTTCCAGGAGAGGTATAAAAGAAAGCAGGTGGCCAGCGGTTTGAACAGGGGCCCCATGAGTCTGGAGAGAACCGGGTTAAGGTCCCATGTGGGGACTGGCTGCCGAACCTCTGGGTAAAGACGGTCCGGGCCCTTGAGGAGCCTACCGACCATGGGATTGGCGAAGACAGATCAGCCATTCGCGCCTGGGTGAAAAGCCGAGATGGCCGCCAGGTAAACTCTGACAGATGATGTCGCCAGGCCCTGCTGTTTCAGACTCAGGAGATAGTCCAAAATGACAGGCACGGACGCTTGGAGGGGGCGGGGGTGTGCTGCAGTGAGTGCACCAGCATGAGAATCACTTCCACTGAGCCATATACATGGCCTGAGTGGAGGGCTGCCTGCTGCCCATCAGTACTTGCGTACTGAATCCAAACAGAGAAGTTCTGAATGGTTCAGCCATGCAGCATCCACGCCGTGAGGTGGAGAGATCGTAGGTCGGGGTGATAGAGGCGGCCATGATCCTGAGTGATCAGGTCTGGAAGAAGGGGCAGCGGGACTGGAGTGTCCACAGAGCTCTCCAACAGTGTAGTGTATCAATGTTGTCTGGGCCACGCCAGAGCTACCAGAATCACTCACGCCCTGTCCCTGCACACCTTGAGCAAGACCCTGTGCACAAGGGGAAATGGGGGGAAGGCGTAAAACAGTTGACTCATCCATGGGAGCAGGAAGGCATCTGTGAGAGAGCCTGGAGAGCGACCTTGGAGGGAGCAGAAAGCCGGGCATTTCCGATTGCTGCAGGAGGCAAACAGGTCGACCTGGGGAAACCCCCACCTTCGGAAGATGGGGTGGATGACAACCAGTCTAAGTGACCACTCGTGGGAATGGAAGGATCTGCTTAGGTTGTCCGCAAGTGTGTTCTGGACCCCGGGGAGAAAAGATGCCACTAGGTGAATGGAGTGGGCTGTGCAGAACTCCCACAGTCGAATGGCCTCCTGACAGAGGGGAGAGGAATGGGCCCCCCCTTGCTTGTTGATGTAGAACATGGTTGTGGTATTGTCTGTGAGGACTGCCACACAACAACTGTGCAACCACTCCTGAAAGGCTTGACAAGCAAGACATACCGCCATCAGCTCCCGCATGTTGATATGGAGGGAAAGTGCCGACGGTGACCATAGGCCCTGCGACTGAACATCCCCAAGGTGGACACCCCATCCCAGGGCTGACGCGTCTGTGATGAGGGACAAGGAGGGCTGAGGGTTGTGGAAGGGGACTCCTTTGCATACCACCCAGGGATCTAGTGGAGGGAGGCCAGGATCCGCTCCGGGACGGTGACCACCAAAGTTCAGGCTGTCTCGATCTGGGCGATCAACTGATGCCAGCCAGGCTTATAACGGCCGGACCCGAAGTCTGGCATGCCTGGTCACGTACGTGCAGGAAGCCATGTGTCCTAGAAGACTCAAGCAAGTTCTTGCAGATGAGGTTGGGAAGCTCTGAAGGCTCCGGATGAGGCTCGGTATAGCTTGGAAATGAGCATCCAGCAGGAGGACTCGAGCCTGCAGGGAGTCCAGGACTGCCCCGATGAATTCTAGTCTCTGGGTCAATTCTAGTGTTGACTTTGCCACGCTGAGGAGGAGGTCTAACCAACGAAACGTGTCCGTGACCAAACTAAGGTGGGACTGCACCTGTTCTCTGGTGCACCCCCAGATAAGCCAGTTGTCGAGGTAAAGGTATACCTGCACCTGTCATCGATGGAAGAAGGCAGCCATAACTGCCATACATTTGGTAAACACCCGGGGCATACAGAGACCAAAGGGAAGGGCTCAATGGATAGTGTTCGCGGTTGACCAGAAAGTGGAGGAAGCGTCTGTGAGCCGGATGGATCGCTATATAGAAATACGTATCCTTCACGTCGAGGGCGGCGTGCCAGACTCCAGGGAAGGTATAATGGTGCCCAAGGAGACCATGCAGAACTTCAACTTTACCATGAACTTGTTGAGTCCACGCAGGTCCAGAATGGGCCGAAGCCCACCCTTTGTCTTGGGAATAAGGAAGTATCACGAGTAAAACCCTCTGCCCCTTAGCTCTCTCGGAACCTCCTCGATCACCCCCATGGCGAGGAGCATCTGAACCTCCTGAATAAGGAGTTGCTTGTGAGAGGGGTCCCTGAAGAGTGACAGGGAAGGAGGGTGGTGGGGAGGAAGAAAATTGGAGAGCGCATCCCCTTTCCACCATGCAGAGGACCCAGCAGTCATTGTTTATGTGAGACCAAGCATAGTGGAAACGGGATAAATGATTCAAGAAAGGTGGGATAGGATCCTGAATGAGGTCTGGTACATCATCCTTGGGCGTCCCTTCAAAAGGTTTGTTTTGAATCTGTTGAGGGCTTGGACGGGCCCTGGCCCTATCCAGACTGGTGGTTGGAGGGTTTCCTCCTACCATTACTCCCCCGTCTCCTATAAAATTCCTGCCTCGGCCGAGGAATGGGATAGGAGCACTGTGCAGGCTGCTGGGGGGGCTTCCGCGGCATAGCCGGTGTGTGCATGCCCAGGGACCTCATTATCACCCTTGAATTCTGAAGGTTTTGTAGCCTTGAATTGGTCTTCTCTGAAAACAAGCCCTCTCCATCAAAGGGGAGGTCCTGAAATGTTTGCTGAAGTTCCGGTGGCAAGCCAGAAGCTTGCAGCCAAAAGATGCGCCTCATCGCAATCTTTGAGGATAAAGTACGTGCGGCAGAGTCCACAGCATCCAGTGAGGCCTGCAATGAGGTCCGTGTCACCGTTTTGCCCTCTTCCACTAATGCCTCAAACTCCTCTCTGGACTCCAGAGGTACTAACTCCTTGAACTTCAGCAGGGAGTTCCAAGAGTTAAAACTGTAGCGGCTCAGGAGCACCCACTGGTTAGCAATCCTGAGCTGCAGTCCCCCCAAGGAATAAACCTTGCACCCAAATAAATCAAGGCGCTTGGCCTCCTTTGACTTGGGTGCCAGGGCTTGAAGGCCATGCCATTCTTTTTCATTCACTGAGACCACCACAAGTGAACAGGGCTGTGGGTGAGTAAATAGATAGTCATACCCATTAGTGGGGACAAAGTATTTCTGCTCCACTCCCTTAGCAATCGGGGGAATGGATGCAGGTGTTTGCCAGATTGTTCTGGCAGTGGTTTGGATGGTTTGAATAAGGGGTAGTGCCACCCTTGATGGAGCTTCGGCAGACAAAAGATCAACCACAGGGTCCTCCACCTCTATCACCTCTTCTGCCTGTAGGTTCATATTCCATGCCACCCTGCGCACGAGGTCCTGGTGGGTGCGGAAGTCTATCGGAGGGGGACCCAATACTGCAGTACCCACCACCGCCTCATTGGGAGGGGAGGAGGAGGAGGCCACAGGAGGAAGAGGGTCCTCTGGGGCCTCTTGCAGAGCCCAGTTGCCCTGTGCCAGTGACCTCGGTGCGCGGACCAGGAACCGGAGTTGGAGGGGGACCTGAAGCAGGGAGAGAAGCCATCACTGTCTCCATGCCTACAGGGGCGGGTCAGCTGGCAGTAGTCTCCGGCACTCGCGGCTCAGACAGGGCTGATTGAGAAGCCCCAGACGGAGCACCCTGGGCCTGGTGGTACACCCAGGGCATCCAGAACGGCCACTGAGTAGACTCTTGAGCGGGACCTTGTTCCTGTGCCTGCCAATGTCCAGCCCCTGAGTCCAGGTGGCTGTGGTCCAAATGGCGGTGTTCCAAAAAAAGCAACCCCACCTCCAATCCTGAAGAACGAGAGGCGGAACGTGATGGCCACAGTGGTGCTGAGCGGATCTGCCCCGAGTCACTTCGACGAGGCGATGGAGAGCTGTGCCACAATGTTGGGGAACGGTGCCTGGACCGGTCCCGGGATCTGGACCTGGGCCAAGATGATGACTGGCGTCGAGAGTGGCGTTGTGACAGATTTCTGTTAACAATCTACCTGAGGCGTCAGGTGATCAGGCTGAGGCCGCAGGATTGTTAGGGGAGGAGATGACAGAGCACACCAAGTAACTGAGTTTCAAAGCTTTATTGGAAAATAATAGAACAACAGCAGAGAGTGCTGGGGGTTCCCCACATCACCCAGAGGAAGGAAGAAAGCATTAGTGCCCTAAGCCCTAAATCACTTTCATACTCACACCCACACTACCCGAGGTTGGCCAAGCCTGGGTGTAACGTAAGAAGAAGAGGGGGAAGGGTGGACAGGAGTTCTTGTCCCATGCACGGGTCGTCCAGGGTCCGCTGTTGATCTCCAGCTTGCTTCAGCTCTCGGGAAGGTTTTAAGTCCTGGGTTCTTCTGGGGGGCGTTTCATCCAGGGACCTTTGTCCCCCGTGCTCTCTGTACCAGTCCCAACAGGCCTTCCGAGGCTTCCTTGGCTTCCCCGAAACACATCGGCTTCAGGATCGCAAGACTGTTATGTTCCCATTCGCTGACCTTTGCATTCTCACTAGTTCTGCACCCCCCTTTCAGGTCTGTATGGTTCAGTTCTCCTTTCCCACAGGCTTTTGGCTGTTTAGCAGCAGGGAGCTTGTTTGTGTGTCTGTTGGCCTTGAGAGGCAGTTTCGCCTCTTATCTTTGAGGCTAGCTGAATCTTCGAATTAACTCATTCCTTTTTCCCTTCCTCCTGCTTCGGCCTCTCGCCACCTGCAAAGCAATCTTTTGTTCCACATTCACACCTTTAACCCTTCCCAAGATCCTTTCCAATACATACAAAAGCATTAGCAATATATGATGCTGCTGTTTACTCAGGGGACCCCGGGGGGCGGGGAGGGGTGGGCAGCTATATTGTGATACCATTGGGTCCGGGATCTGCTCCTCAACGGCAACCGGAGCAGTGCCGAGCCCGGTGCCAGGTGTGGGAGTGGTACCGCGAGTACGACCGGCGTCACGACAGACAGCAGTGCCGGGACTGCGAACGGCACTGAGAATGGGATTGATGCCGCGGCTCGACCGACTGTGCCAGCAGCTGGATGAGTGCCGGCTTGCCCCAGGATGGTGCAACACATGCCAGTTCCTTGGTCTGAGGCTGAGGGGACGCCAATACTGCCAAGGCAATAAGATCCCTTGCAGCCGCGAAGGTATCTGGGGTAGACAGCAACTGGACCTCAACCACGCTGCAAGTTGGGGAGTCCAGAGTCACCGGACTCAAGGGCTCCGCCCTCAGGGCCAGAGTCAACGGTGCTGAAGCCACAAGTTGTGCCCTTAGGCGCTCTGCTGCAGGATGTCTCCCCGCTGGTGGTTCCAGGGAGGCTGGTCTTTGCTGAGGTGGGCCAGCTGTTTCCGGTGCCTCTTCTGGCCAGGAAAGTGGAAGCGATGCTGGGCAACGTCGGTGCCGCAGGTCTCTGTCAGAGTCCAACCGTGGTTCCGTTCCTACCGCTGCTGCCAGGGCGCTGCGCGCCAAAGCGCTCGGTGCCGGATCTTGGCTTGCCGCAGAAGGCCGAGGGCTACGAACCGCCTCAATGATGAGCTGTCTTAAACCAAAGTCACACTCCTTCTTAGTCCAGGGACGAAAGCCTTTACAGATCCTGCACTTCTCAGCTTGATAAGACTCCCCCAGACACTTCAGGCAAGAGTCATGGGGGTCGCCCGTTGGCTTAGAGCAGAAACCGCAGGGCTTAAAACCCGGAGCCTTGGGCATGAGCCCAACAGAAAGATGGGAAGGAACGAAACCCCTCCAAACCCACTAACAACTATAACTATTAAACACTATAACTACAACTATTAACTATGAACTATTAACAAGAGTATGAGGAATATGCTAGGGAGAGTGGAGAGCAGCAAAGCCGAACTCCACAGTTCCAACGACCGTCACAGGCGGTAAGAAGGAACTGAGGGGGCACTGGGTCGGCTGGGACCTATATCGAGCCCCATGAAGGCGCCACTCCAGGGGGCTCCACAGCCGACCCACCGGGCGTTGCTAGGGTAAAAATTCTCTGACAGCCATGCACGCACATCTAATTGGAATCTATATGAGCAAGCACTCGAAGAATGACGCATTTATTCAATATGCAGACAGTTACAGCTCACCTGAAAATACTTTCCAAAATAATCTAGAAACTTTTAATCATGTGTTAAATTCAAAGAGGAAAGTAAAAGTGACACTCCACCCATAAAAAACTTGAAATGTACTTTCTAATTTTTTTTTCTCAAGTTCCTCTCAGTGACAAATGACTGGTTATGGCTTGGAGAGAATCCCAAGCAGCAAGTATTGTTGAATCACAACAACCAGGCTTATTTATATAATGTCCCATTTTCACAAGATCTCATGTGCTTTTGTGGTGTTGGAATAATTTATGGTACATCCCATAAAAGTAATAAATACTAAAAAGTTTGAAGAGGTTGTCAGATTTGCTGCATATCAGGTGATTTTAATTACTCAAATATTGCTCAGTTTAGAAAATAAACTTACTGATATGGTACCTGTTGATCTGGACCTGTGACTGAGAACCAAAGAGATATCCAGATAAAAAGTTCTCCTCGCCATTCATTATCTCATTATCTCAGAGGCTGAAGGATAATTTACCTCTCTTTGGAATAGACTATAGGGAACTACATCTCAGCTTGAACATGATTTAAATAAAATAAAGTTTGCTACAAAAACTGAAAGGAGTTGTTCATAATCAAAACTGAACAAAAAAAACTCCACAGATTTCAGACTTCCTAGCCTCCTTGCACCTAAGGAAGTGCAACTCTCTCAAGTTAAAAAAATTCTAATGGTCACATCTTCAACAATGTGTGTCCATTTTTCAGACCTTTCTCCTCTTATCCAATATATCAGAGCTCGAGTCCCAGGTGTTAGCGATGTTCTGTCTGTGCAAGGAACACCTCCCTCCCTCTCTCTGACATCTTCCCTCTTCTTTCTCTCTTATGTTATACCCTTGAGCAGGAAGGAGACCAATCAGCAGTAGAGGTTTTGGTCCCAGCTGACTAAGAACTAATCTGGAAAACAAGTCCTCTGGATCAAAGCTTCTTATCATAAAGGCTGCACAGGCAGAGTACGGTTTCAGGGGAAAGCTTTTTTCCTAGGAATTATATACAAGCATGCTAGGCTGTACATATTACCACATGAAATGCAGTAGTTACTACCTGATTACTTCTCTTTATTTCCCATGAATCCAGCTACTCTAAAACCTAAGCTAAAACTGCCTTTCTACTTTTAAAAACTATATTAAACACTAAAGCTAAATATTTAAAATGACCAAAACAAAGATGATGGCTCAAATACCATTCACACTCATGGAAAGAACTGATGTTAGGTGGACGGGACCTTTAATAAATATGGTTTGGAACATCTGGTTCTACAGTCAATGTGCATGTGTTCCCCAATTATTAAATTGTTTTAAATGATTAAGAACATAAGAACAGCCATACTTGGTCAGACCAAAGGTCCCTCTAGCCCAGTAACCTGTCTTCCAACAGTGGCCAATGCCAGGTGCCCCAGAGGGAATGAACAGAACATGTAATCATCAAGTGATCCATTCCCTGTTTCCCATTCCAGGATTGCAAACCACAGCGTACAACTCCTACACTGCTCATCTGCAGAAGCAATTTCAGAAGGGAGAGTAATATTTTTTTGGTCTCCCTTAGTGGTCATATAACTGGGCCACAATGTTCTTTCCACAAAAAGAAATGGATTTGCTTTTATTAACTGATTCTGCTGATGAGGCAGTCAAAATTCTAGAAATAAGTTTTGTTCAAGATCATATAGTTTATCTATAACCTTCTGTGTACTTTGACTCTGTCTTTTTAGGAGAGAAGTTATAGAGTGGTTAGAGTTCCTGGTCCTCCACTGTTACCAGACAGGATCAGGGTGTGTTGTAGGGGGAGCTTAATAATGAGAGGGCCTTCTCTAGTTACTGCTTAGGCCAGGGCATGGCTCTTTCCATTTATGCCAACGGTCCTATATTATAAGGGACATACCTTATTTAAATAAAAAGTGGCCTCTCTCATACTAAATCAGTATAGGACACCTTTTATCCTGTATTTCAAGTAGGGTGTCATGCTGCCAGAGCGGCACAAGCATTGCTCCTGCACCTGTATTCCAGGACAGAACAGCACTCCAGCACTTCACTTTGCAAAGTGCTGCTGGTTGGCAACTTGACCAGGTGCACATTTTTGCACTGTCACTCAAATTTGGCCCTGCCACCCATCTGACATGGTGAAGGGGTTGTTGGACCAAATTCCTGGACCCCTGCTGAAAGTTGCCCTCCCACTGAAATTTGAAATGGTGTCCCCTGCTAGTTGCACCCAAGCCTCCCAGAGGCGCACAGCACTGCAGCAGGCAAACACTACAACTTCAGCCTCTGACAACTCCAGGCACCTGTGCAGAACCTGAACAGAAGTCTCAGCAGCTGCCCAGCACCTGAGGACCTTGGTTCTGTGCAACACCCAGAGTGAAAGACAGAGAACTCCTAGAAAGAGCAAGGGAGAAGGGACTCAACCTCAGAGGCTCAAGCCAAGACGAGGAACATCTGAGGTCTGTCCCATATTTCTGAAATACAGTGTTGGCAGCTGTAGCTCACAGTGAGATAATTCTCAGAACCCAATTATGTTGAAGTGCCTTCCACTTTGTGGTTTTTAAAAAGGTATAAGGTCAGCGGGTCTCAAATTTCATTGCACTGCAACCCCCTTCTGAAAACAAAAATTATGACATGACCCCAGGAGGGGGGACCAAAGCCTGAGCCTGCCAGAGCCCTGCCACCCTGGGGGGAAGGGACAAAGCCCAAGCCCCGTCGCCCATGGCAGGGGGGCCCAAAGTCAAAGCCAGAGCCCACTGCCCCAGGTGAGGGGGCCAGAGCTGAACCCCAAGAGCTTCAGGCCCAGGCCGGGGGCCTGTTACCTTGGGCTTCAGCTTTGGCCCTGGGCGGTGGGGCTCAGGCTTCAGCTTCAGCCCCAGGCCCCAGCACATCTAACACCGGCTTTGATGACCACATTAAAACTGTGTCACAACCCACAGTTTGAGAACTACTGGGTTAGCTGATTTATGCTCCCTCTACTGGGGGTCTTCAGCAATAGAACAAAAACACAGTACATTTCCAGGCATTATGGTTATTTTTTTTTTTTAATTCTTACAACAGAGGTAGGTAAGAAAAATCTAGAATAGTCAAGCTGATATTTAGAATCCAAAAGATAATTCTCACTAGATAAGTCTTGAATTGGATATTAAAATTAACTAACAAAGATATACCTATTGCAATTGACACGCCTGAGTCTCCTGATGCTCAGGCTATGTCTACCCTAGACAGCTTATGGCGGCACAGCTGAACTGATACAGCTGCCCTGCTTTAAGATCTCTTGTGTAGCCGTTCTATGCTGACAGGAGAGAGTTCTTCCATTGACATAATTAAGCCACCTCCAACAAGCAGCAGTAGCTATATCAGCAGGAGAAGCTCTCCCACCAACATAGAGCTGCGCACACTACCACTTATGCCAGCTAAACTTATGTCGCTCAGGGGTTTTTCACACCCCTAAGCAACATGTTTTGCTGACAAAAGTGTTAGTGTACACATGGCCTCAGTGACAACTAGGAATACATCAGTTCTGGACTCAAAGGTCACACATTACCCCAACATGATCTGATTTTTAGATTAACCTCTTATATTGCCCCCAGATTTCTATGCTCAGTTTGCAAGGAGTGAAGTGAGATTTACTAGATTCTTCCTCTTTGAAAACCTACGTGCTCCTCTCCGAGCAGATCAACTCAGCATAGCATGACAGAGGAACGTATTAATAGGAAAAGATGAATAAATAAACCAAAAAAAGCAAAAAGAACAGGAGAGAAAAAATGAAAGCAAAACAATAGGTTGATAAAAATAATTAAGAGAGTTTATTAACCTCTTAAATGCTCTGTGAATGTTCGACGTGCATTAGACAAATTATCTGCCATACAAACCCTATTGGATATATATCAATATCATTATGTACTACGTTTTGCACACAGGGCAATAAATGCCTCAAAGTGTGAATCACATCCCTCAAATACACATAACGTAGCAATATACATTAGATTATGCCTGAGAGATAACAACAGATTTATAAAAGAGCTTTGAAATTTAAACTAAAGGTGATGAACTATTTTTTCATCTCCCCAAGCAGAAGCTTTAAAGCACAGTTCAATGGTTTTCTGCATGCAATACCTGCTATGTACAGCTGTATTTCTTGTCAATTTCTTCCTGTAACAGCCAGCCATTACTATCTCTGTTGCTTCTAATGCACCTATCACCATGACATCCAAAGGCAGAGCCCTTTTTGAAACAGAGTCTTGGGAAAACGCATGACAGAGTTGCATTCTCTAATCTGTACTAAGAGGGCATTAAAAACAGAATTGAGTGGTGACCAGAACAACTAGATTAATAACTAAGTTTTCAGTATGCAAATATATTTCTGAGAGAGAATGGCCTTCACATTTTGAACTAATGAGGTCATGGTAACAAATATTTCAGCAAGCATTTTCTTTGAGGGTAAAGCCCTGAAGTAGATGACAAGTACAATTATCTGGTCTACTCTAGTGATCAGTGAAAACTAATGAACAGCTACCCTTCAAGTAATCCATAAGAGTGTAATAAGAGGTCAGAAAACTATAACACTTAAATCATTTTAGAAATTAAATCAGTTCTCAAAGCTGTGTGTTTGCAAGGGTCTGGTGGATATCACATGAGAAAAAAACCAAAAACCCAGTGATACTTCAACACTGATCTGAGGTGCAACCATTGTGACAAAGTTCCTGCTTTACCTTGGTGGGTCTTGCACTTATTGGCTGATTTGCTTGCCTTGGAGCTTCACAGAAGCCCTCAGCTCGGCCGTCTTTCTGAACCCACAGTCCAGGTCAACTCCTCCTGTGTCTGACCAGGAGTTGGGAGGTTTGGGGGGAACCCGGGCCCACCCTCTATTCCCGGTTCCAGCCCAGGGCCCTGTGGAATGCAGCTGTCTAGAGTGCCTGCTGGAACAGCTGTGCGACAGCTACAACTCTCTGGGCTACTTCCTCATGACCTCCTCCCAACACCTTCTTTATTCTCACCATAGGACCTTCCTCCTGGTGTCTGATAATGCTTGTACTCCTCAGTCCTCCAACAGTCCACATTCTCACTCTCAGCTCCTAGTGCCTCTTGCTCCCAGCTCCTTACACGTGCACCACAAACTCAAGTGAGCTCCTTTTTAAAGGTGCCCTGATTAGCCTGCCTTAATTGATTCTAGCAGCTTCTTGATTGGCTGCAGGTGTTTTAATCAGCCTGTCTTAATTGTTTCCAGAAGGTTCCTGATTGTTCTGGAACCTTCCCTGTTACCTTACCCAGGGAAAAGGGACCTACTTAGCCTGAGGCTAATATATCTGCCTTCTATTACTCTCCTATAGCCACCTGGCCCGACCCTGTCACACTAGGTTGAGGTAGAAGAAGCCTGAAGTATTTTTTATTCCTTTTCACGCTAATTTCTCAATGTGACAAAAGCTTCAACTCATCAACTGGATATAATTTTTTTTTTCTTTTTGAAAAAACTCGGAAAGCAGATATGGAAATAGATAAACAAAAAAAATCTAATGAAAAACAAAATGAGAAGAGATCACTCGTGTGATGTGAAATGGAAGCCTCAAACTTAGACAGAATATTATTTAGAAGCTTCAATGGCTAAAATAATCCATCTACCAGCTACACATGATAAAACACCAACTTGAAAGTTGCTAGAAATATTTACAAAAACATAGTTTTGATGGATTAAATAAGAACTGAAACCCTTTTTCAGAGAAAGCTTGTTTATTTAAATAGTTAAGAGCTACATGCACACAAAGCAAAGTTTGGTTAAAAACTCAAATCTACTCTGCAATACAAAATGTCTCAAATCAGCTTTTTATGGTTTATTATCAGTTTCTTCTTCACTAACGCTTGCACTACATTTGTCATGGTTTCAGACAGATAACACAGCACCAGTGGATGATCAACTCCATACAACAGGTTTCAGAGGAACAGCCGTGTTAGTCTGTATTCGCAAAAAGAAAAGGAGTACTTGTGGCACCTTAGAGACTAACCAATTTATTTAAGCATAAGCTTTCGTGAGCTACAGCTCACTTCATCGGATGCATAAAGTGGAAAGTACAGTGAGGAGATTTTATATACACACAGACCATGAGAAAAATATACATTGTAAGGAGAGTGATCACTTAAGATGAGCCATTACCAGCAGGAGAGTGGGGTGGGGGGAGAGAAAACCTTTCGAAGTGATAATCAAGGTGGGCCATTTCCAGCACATTTCCAGGAGTTAACAAGAACATCTGAGGAACAGTGTGTGTGTGTGGGGGGGAGCAATAAACAAGGGGAAATAGTTTCACTTAGTATAAAGAAAAGGAGTACTTGTGGCACCTTAGAGACTAACCAATTTATTTAAGCATGAGCTTTCGTGAGCTACAGCTCACTTCATCAGATGTATACCGTGGAAACTGCAGCAGACTTTATATACACACACAGAATATGAAACAATACCTCCTCCCACCCCACTGTCCTGCTGGTAATAGCTTATCTAAAGTGATCAGCAGGTGGGCCATTTCCAGCACAAATCCAGGTTTTCTCACCCTCCACCCCCCCACACAAATTCACTCTCCTGCTGGTGCTAGCCCATCCAAAGTGACAACTCTTTACATAATCAAGTCGGGCTATTTCCTGCATAGATCCAGGTTTTCTCACATCCCCCCCACCCCCATACACACACAAACTCACTCTCCTGCTGGTAATAGCTCATCTAAACCGACCACTCTCCAAGTTTAAATCCAAGTTAAACCAGAACATCTGGGGGGGGGGGGGTAGGAAAAAACAAGAGGAAACAGGCTACCTTGCATAATGACTTAGCCACTCCCAGTCTCTATTTAAGCCTAAATTAATAGTATCCAATTTGCAAATGAATTCCAATTCAGCAGTTTCTCGCTGGAGTTTGGATTTGAAGTTTTTTTGTTGTAAGATAGCGACCTTCATGTCTGTGATTGCGTGACCAGAGAGATTGAAGTGTTCTCCGACTGGTTTATGAATGTTATAATTCTTGACATCTGATTTGTGTCCATTTATTCTTTTACGTAGAGACTGTCCAGTTTGACCAATGTACATGGCAGAGGGGCATTGCTGGCACATGATGGCATATATCACATTGGTGGATGTGCAGGTGAACGAGCCTCTGATAGTGTGGCTGATGTTATTAGGCCCTGCGATGGTGTCCCCTGAATAGATATGTGGGCACAATTGGCAACGGGCTTTGTTGCAAGGATAAGTTCCTGGGTTAGTGGTTCTGTTGTGTGGTATGTGGTTGTTGGTGAGTATTTGCTTCAGGTTGCGGGGCTGTCTGTAGGCAAGGACTGGCCTGTCTCCCAAGACTTGTGAGAGTGTTGGGTCATCCTTTAGGATAGGTTGTAGATCCTTAATAATGCGTTGGAGGGGTTTTAGTTGGGGGCTGAAGGTGACCGCTAGTGGTGTTCTGTTATTTTCTTTGTTAGGCCTCTCCTGTAGTAGGTGACTTCTGGGAACTCTTCTGGCTCTATCAATCTGTTTCTTTACTTCTGCAGGTGGGTATTGTAGTTGTAAGAAAGCTTGACAGAGATCTTGTGGGTGTTTGTCTCTGTCTGAGGGGTTGGAGCAAATGCGGTTGTATCGCAGAGCTTGGCTGTAGACGATGGATCGTGTGGTGTGGTCAGGGTGAAAGCTGGAGGCATGCAGGTAGGAATAGCGGTCAGTAGGTTTCCGGTATAGGGTGGTGTTTATGTGGCCATTGTTTATTAGCACTGTAGTGTCCAGGAAGTGGATCTCTTGTGTGGACTGGACCAGGCTGAGGTTGGTGGTGGGATGGAAATTGTTGAAATCATGGTGGAATTCCTCAAGGGCTTCTTTTCCATGGGTCCAGATGATGAAGATGTCATCAATATAGCGCTAGTAGAGTAGGGGCTTTAGGGAACGAGAGCTGAGGAAGCGTTGTTCTAAATCAGCCATAAAAATGTTGGCATACTGTGGGGCCATGCGGGTACCCATAGCAGTGCCGCTGATCTGAAGGTATACATTGTCCCCAAATGTGAAATAGTTATGGGTAAGGACAAAGTCACAAAGTTCAGCCACCAGGTTAGCCGTGACATTATCGGGGATAGTGTTCTTGACAGCTTGTAGTCCATCTTTGTGTGGAATGTTGGTGTAGAGGGCTTCTACATCCATAGTAGCCAGGATGGTGTTATCAGGAAGATCACCGAAGGATTGAAGTTTCCTCAGGAAGTCAGTGGTGTCTCGAAGGTAGCTGGGAGTGCTGGTAGCGTAGGGCCTGAGGAGGGAGTCTACATAGCCAGACAATCCTGCTGTCAGGGTGCCAATGCCTGAGATGATGGGGCGCCCAGGATTTCCAGGTTTATGGATCTTGGGTAGTAGATAGAATATCCCAGGTCGGGGTTCCAGGGGTGTGTCTGTGCGGATTTGATCTTGTGCTTTTTCAGGGAGTTTCTTGAGCAAATGCTGTAGTTGCTTTTGGTAACTCTCAGTGGGATCATAGGGTAATGGCTTGTAGAAACTCGTGTTGGAGAGCTGCCGAGCAGCCTCTTGTTCATATTCCGACCTATTCATGATGACAACAGCACCTCCTTTGTCAGCCTTTTTGATTATGATGTCAGAGTTGTTTCTGAGGCTGTGGATGGCATTGCGTTCCGCATGGCTGAGGTTATGGGGCAAGTGATGCTGCTTTTCCACAATTTCAGCCCGTGCACGTCGGCGGAAGCACTCTATGTAGAAGTCCAGTCTGCTGTTTCGACCTTCAGGAGGAGTCCATCTAGAATCCCTCTTTCTGTAGTGTTGGCAGGGAGACCTCTGTGGATTAGGATGTTGTTCAGAGGTATTTTGGAAATATTCCTTGAGATGGAGACGTCGAAAATAGGATTCTAGGTCACCACAGAACTGTATCATGTTCGTGGGGGTGGAGGGGCAGAAGGAGAGGCCCCGAGATAGAACAGCTGCTTCTGCTGGGCTGAGAGTATAGTTGGATAGGTTAACAATATTGCTAGGTGGGGTGAGGGAACCATTGCTGTGGCCCCTTGTAGCATGTAGTAGTTTAGAAAGTTTAGTGTCCTTTTTCTTTTGTAGAGAAGCAAAGTGTGAGTTGTAAATGGCTTGTCTAGTTTCAGTAAAATCCAGCCACGAGGAAGTTTGTGTGGAAGGTTGGTTCTTTATGAGAGTATCCATTTTTGAGAGCTCATTCTTAATCTTTCCCTGTTTGCTGTAGAGGATCTTGATCAGGTGATTCCGCAGTTTCTTTGAGAGCGTGAGGCACAAGCTGTCAGCATAGTCTGTGTGGTATGTAGATTGTAATGGATTTTTTACCTTCAGTCCTTTTGGTACGATGTCCATCTGTTTGCATTTGGAAAGGAAGATGATGTCTGTCTGTATCTGTACAAGTTTTTTCATGCAGCCATACAAGCCATTTCATACAAGCCATTACCCTATGATCCCACTGAGAGTTACCAAAAGCAACTACAGCATTTGCTCAAGAAACTTCCTGAAAAAGCACAAGATCAAATCCGCACAGACACACCCCTGGAACCCCGACCTGGGATATTCTATCTACTACCCAAGATCCATAAACCTGGAAATCCTGGGCGCCCCATCATCTCAGGCATTGGCACCCTGACAGCAGGATTGTCTGGCTATGTAGACTCCCTCCTCAGGCCCTACGCTACCAGCACTCCCAGCTACCTTCGAGACACCACTGACTTCCTGAGGAAACTTCAATCCTTCGGTGATCTTCCTGATAACACCATCCTGGCTACTATGGATGTAGAAGCCCTCTACACCAACATTCCACACAAAGATGGACTACAAGCTGTCAAGAACACTATCCCCGATAATGTCACGGCTAACCTGGTGGCTGGACTTTGTCCTTACCCATAACTATTTCACATTTGGGGACAATGTATACCTTCAGATCAGCGGCACTGCTATGGGTACCCGCATGGCCCCACAGTATGCCAACATTTTTATGGCTGATTTAGAACAACGCTTCCTCAGCTCTCGTCCCCTAAAGCCCCTACTCTACTTGCGCTATATTGATGACATCTTCATCATCTGGACCCATGGAAAAGAAGCCCTTGAGGAATTCCACCATGATTTCAACAATTTCCATCCCACCACCAACCTCAGCCTGGTCCAGTCCACACAAGAGATCCACTTCCTGGACACTACAGTGCTAATAAACAATGGCCACATAAACACCACCCTATACCGGAAACCTACTGACCGCTATTCCTACCTGCATGCCTCCAGCTTTCACCCTGACCACACCACACGATCCATCGTCTACAGCCAAGCTCTGCGATACAACTGCATTTGCTCCAACCCCTCAGACAGAGACAAACACCCACAAGATCTCTGTCAAGCTTTCTTACAACTACAATACCCACCTGCAGAAGTAAAGAAACAGATTGATAGAGCCAGAAGAGTTCCCAGAAGTTACCTACTACAGGACAGGCCTAACAAAGAAAATAACAGAACACCACTAGCGGTCACCTTCAGCCCCCAACTAAAACCCCTCCAACGCATTATTAAGGATCTACAACCTATCCTAAAGGATGACCCAACACTCTCACAAGTCTTGGGAGACAGGCCAGTCCTTGCCTACAGACAGCCCCGCAACCTGAAGCAAATACTCACCAACAACCACATACCACACAACAGAACCACTAACCCAGGAACTTATCCTTGCAACAAAGCCCGTTGCCAATTGTGCCCACATATCTATTCAGGGGACACCATCGCAGGGCCTAATAACATCAGCCACACTATCAGAGGCTCGTTCACCTGCACATCCACCAATGTGATATATGCCATCATGTGCCAGCAATGCCCCTCTGCCATGTACATTGGTCAAACTGGACAGTCTCTACGTAAAAGAATAAATGGACACAAATCAGATGTCAAGAATTATAACATTCATAAACCAGTCGGAGAACACTTCAATCTCTCTGGTCACGCAATCACAGACATGAAGGTCGCTATCTTACAACAAAAAAACTTCAAATCCAGACTCCAGCGAGAAACTGCTGAATTGGAATTCATTTGCAAATTGGATACTATTAATTTAGGCTTAAATAGAGACTGGGAGTGGCTAAGTCATTATGCAAGGTAGCCTGTTTCCTCTTGTTTTTTCCTACCCCCCCCCCCAGATGTTCTGGTTTAACTTGGATTTAAACTTGGAGAGTGGTCGGTTTAGATGAGCTATTACCAGCAGGAGAGTGAGTTTGTGTGTGTATGGGGGTGGGGGGGATGTGAGAAAACCTGGATCTATGCAGGAAATAGCCCGACTTGATTATGTAAAGAGTTGTCACTTTGGATGGGCTAGCACCAGCAGGAGAGTGAATTTGTGTGGGGGGGTGGAGGGTGAGAAAACCTGGATTTGTGCTGGAAATGGCCCACCTGTTGATCACTTTAGATAAGCTATTACCAGCAGGACAGTGGGGTGGGAGGAGGTATTGTTTCATATTCTGTGTGTGTATATAAAGTCTGCTGCAGTTT
The DNA here is from genome assembly GCF_965140235.1 of Caretta caretta. Taxonomy (NCBI): domain Eukaryota; kingdom Metazoa; phylum Chordata; order Testudines; family Cheloniidae; genus Caretta; species Caretta caretta. The sequence goes on along the minus strand of NC_134206.1, from coordinate 69,329,670 downwards.
CCACGGTATACATCTGATGAAGTGAGCTGTAGCTCACGAAAGCTCATGCTTAAATAAATTGGTTAGTCTCTAAGGTGCCACAAGTACTCCTTTTCTTTATACTAAGTGAAACTATTTCCCCTTGTTTATTGCTCCCCCACACACACACACACTGTTCCTCAGATGTTCTTGTTAACTCCTGGAAATGTGCTGGAAATGGCCCACCTTGATTATCACTTCAAAAGGTTTTCTCTCCCCCCACCCCACTCTCCTGCTGGTAATGGTTCATCTTAAGTGATCACTCTCCTTACAATGACAGGTTTCAGAGGAACAGCCGTGTTAGTCTGTATTCGCAAAAAGAAAAGGAGTACTTGTGGCACCTTAGAGACTAACCAATTTATTTGAGCATGAGCTTTCGTGAGCTACAGCTCACTTCATCAGATGTATACCGTCCTTACAATGTATATTTTTCTCATGGTCTGTGTGTATATAAAATCTCCTCACTGTACTTTCCACTTTATGCATCCGATGAAGTGAGCTGTAGCTCACGAAAGCTTATGCTTAAATAAATTGGTTAGTCTCTAAGGTGCCACAAGTACTCCTTTTCTTTTTGTCCATACAACAGGTAGCCACTTCTCCACTCTGCAACCTTACTGAAAACAAACCTGTTTTTACTTAGCTCAGCAACTAAGTGCTAATGAAAAATGTTTCCACAAACCTTCCCATCAGCAACAGACAGTCAAAATGTAGAAATCAAAAATAACTATTTGCACTGAAAACTACCACCACTTATAAACAAAAACAGGGGAGTTAAATTAAGTATGAAGACTAAGCACACAGAAATCCAAGTTGTATAAATGAATCAGATTTCCATTTATTTAATTGACTGAAGAGCCTGTGCTAAAACACAGACAGAAGTGGCTTACACTTTTCAAAATTTCCAAAACTTGTGAACGAAATATATGTATGCACTGAAAAAAAACAAACATACATACCATGCAGATATTTAGATATTTATGAAGTAACGTGAGCCAGAATATGCAAATTGGATGAAACATATAGCCATTATCAAGAAGTCAAAATGAACAGAGGAAGATAAATTAGTAACTCATATTCTTGGGTACCTTTTCCACCTTTCCACCATTGATGTCACTGGAGAGGAATTTCTTGCCAATAGTTCTTAAATCTGTCTGAAATCAAAATAGAGGATAACAAAATTTCAGTTTAAATATATTATCCCAAATATGCTTTGCTAAATACAGTAGCAGAAACAGCCTACATTTTCCAGTATTACACACAATACTTTTAGCTTGCACATTATGTGTTACATATACCAGTAAGTATACATTTGAATAAGAAAAGAAGTTCTTTTTCTTAGAACAGGGTGGGAAAACCTTTTGGGTTGAGGGCCACGTGGGAGTTCCAAAACTGTATGGCAGGACGGGTAGCAAACAGCCTGGCCCCCACCCCCTATCCGCCCCCTCCCACTTTCCACGCCCTGACTGACCCCCTCAGAACCTATGACCCATCCAACCCCCCCGCTCCTTGTCCCGACTTCTCCCCCCCAGTACTCCCCGCCCAACCCCTATCCAACCCCTCCAGCTCCCTGTCCCCTGACTGGCCCGACCCCATCCAAACTCCTGCCCCCTGACAGGCCCCCCGGGACTCCCACACCTATCCAACCGCCCCCTGCTCCCTGTCCTGACTGCCCCCTGGGACCTCCTGCCCCTTATCCAACCCCTCGCTGCTCCCAGCCCCCTTACTATGCCACTCAGAGCACCAGGACTGGTAGCCACGCAACCTGGCCAGAGCCAGCCATGCCGCCGCACAGTCTAGAGCATCGGGGCAGGCCAGCAGCCACTCTGCCCAGCAGGAGCTCGCAGCCCCGTCACCCAGAGCGCTGGCGGCATGGCGTGCTGAGGCTGGGGGGAGAGGGCACAGCAGGGGAGGGGCCGGGGGCTAGCCTCCCCAGCCAGGAGCTGAAGGGCTGGGAAGAATGGTCCCACGGGCCAGATGTGGCCCGTGGGCTGTAGTTTGCCCACCTCTGTTTAGAAGAATAATTACTACACACAGAGAGTTATGAAGATGGTTATTTTAAATGCATACTCATTCTTATGAACTCATTATTCTAGACTGCTTTTCAAAAATTGTTAAAGTGTTTAAGTTGCATATTTTTTCTCAAGTATTAAGCAACACTAATCATTAAAACATTAATAGAAGTCATTTAGATATTTAACATATGTTTCTTTCTTCCTCTCTTCACACTTTAAAAAAAACAAAATGATTTCCAGCTAGATGTCTTTCAGATCACTCAAAGTTTGTGAAAAGAAAAGGAGTACTTGTGGCACCTTAGAGACTAACCAATTTATTTGAGCATAAGCTTTCGTGAGTTACAGCTCACTTCATGGGATGCATGCAGTGGAAAATACAGTAGGACGATGTTATACACACAGAGAACATGAAACAATGGGCGTTGCTGTGCACACTATAACGAGAGTGATCAGGTAAGGTGAGCTATTAACAGCAGGAGAGAAAAAAAACAACCTTTTGTAGTGATAATCAAGATGGGCCATTTCCAGCAGTTGACAAGAACGTGTGAGGAACAGTAGCGGGGAAAAATAAACGTGGGGAAAGAGTTTTACTTTGTGTAATGACACATCCACTCCCAGTCTTTATTTAAGCCAAATTTAATGGTGTCCAGTTTGCAAACTAATTCCAATTCAGCAGTCTCTCGTTGGAGACTGTTTTTGAAGTTTTTTTTGTTGTAATATTGCGACTTTGAACTCTGTAATCGAGTGACCAGAGAGATTGAGGTGTTCTCCGACTGGTTTTTGAAGGTTATAATTCTTGACGTCTGATTTGTGTCCATTTATTCTTTTACACGGAGACTGTCCGGTTTGGCCAATGTACATAGCAGAGGGGCATTGCTTGCACATGATGACATATATCACACTGCTGAAGTGAAGAAACAGACTGAAAGAGCCAGAAGAGTACCCAGTCACCTACGACAGGACAGGCCCAACAAAGAAAGTAACAGAACGCCACTAGCCATCACCTTCAGTCTCCAACTAAAACCTCTCCAGCGCATCATCAAGGATCTACAACCTATCCTGAAGGACAACCCATCACTCTCACAGATCTTGGGAGACAGTCCAGTCCTTGCTTACAGACAGCCCCACAACCTGAACCAAATACTCACCAGCAACCACACACCACAAAACAAAAGTAATAACCCAGGAAAAGACAGTTACTCACCTTTGTAACTGTTTTTCTTCGAGATGTGTTGCTCATATCCATTCCAATTAGGCGTATGCGCGCCGTGTGCATGATCGTCGTAAGATTTTTACCCCAACAAGACTTGGTGGGTCAGCTGAGGCGCCCCATGGAGTGGCGTCTTCATGGCGCCGGATATACGCCCCAGCCGACCCAGCGCCCCCTCAGTTCCTTCTTGCCGGCTACTCCGACAGAGGGGAAGGAGGACGAGTTTGGAATGGATATGAGCTACACATCTCAAAGAACAATAGTTACAAAGGTGAGTAACCGTCTTTTGTTCTTAGAGTGCTTGCTCATATCTATTCCAATTAGGTGACTCCCAAGCCTTACCTAGGAGGTGGGGTCGGAGAGAGATGTCGCGGAGTGAAGGACCACTGAACCAAATGCAGCATCACCCCTGGACTGCTGAATTATCACATAACGGGCAGTGAAGGTATGCACCGATGACCAAGTCGCTCCCCTACATATCTCCTCTTTGGGTACGTGTGCCAGGAAAGCAGAAAACGAAGCCTGAGCCCACGTGGAGTGGGCGGTAAGGTGCGTAGTTGGGACACCAGCCAAGTCATAGCACGCACGGATGCATGATGTGATCCAGGAGGGGACCAGAAGGCCCCTCATCTGGTCTGCCACAGCAACAAACAGCTGTGTTTTCCTGAAAGGTTTTGTTCGCTTGATGTAGAAGGCAAGGGCCCTGCAAACGTCCAGGGAGTGCAGCTTCGTTCCCGTCGAGAGGCGTGCTGCTTCGGGTAGAAGACGGGGAGGAAGATGTCCTGGTTGAGATGGAAGGCAGACACCACCTTAGGGAGGAAGGCCGGGTGGGGTCGCAGCTGTACCTTGTCCTTATGGAACACCGTATACAGTGGCCCTGAGCTCGGAGACATGCCTCGCCGAAGCGATAGCTACGAGGAAGGCTGTCTTCCACGAAAGGTACAGGAGCAAGCAGGTGGCCATCAGCTCAAACGGGGCAGCCATGAGTTTGGGGAGGACCAGGTTAAGATCCCACATAGGGACCGGTTGTCCAAGTCATGGGAACAGGCGCTCCAACCTGAGAAATCTGCTGACTATGGGATTGGAGAAGACCGAACGCCCTTTTTCGCCTGGGTGGAAAGCCGAAATAGCTGCCAGGTGCAGTCTGACAGATGATATTGCCAAGCCCTGCTATTTTAAGGACAGGAGGTCTTCCAAGATGATAGGTACTGATGCCTGTAGGGGGTCCATATGACTCTGAGCGCACCAGCAGGAAAAACGCTTCCATTGGCTATGTACGTGGACCTGGTGGAGGGCTTCCTGCTACCCAAAAGGACCTGCTGTACCAAGCAAGAGCAGCACAGCTCAGATTGAATTAGCCATGCAGCATCCACGCTGTGAGGAGGAGAGATTGCAGGTCGGGATGACAGTCTTCCATGGTCCTGAGTGATCAGGTCTGGTTACAGCAGGAGTGGAACTGGAGTGTCCACCGACAGCTCTAGGAGAGTGGTATACCAGTGCTGCCTGGGCCATGCCGGGGCGACTAAAATCAGATGGGCTCTGTCCCTGCGCAGCTTGAACAGGACCCTGTGGACTTGCAGGAATGGAGGGAAGGCATAGCACAGGTGATCCTTCCACTGTATGAGGAAGGTGTCGGACAGGGAACCCAGAGAGCGTCCTTGTAGAGAGCAGAACACTTGCATTTCTGATTCTCGTGAGAGGCAAATAGGTATATCAGGGGAAAGCCCCACTTCAGGAAGACAGAGTGGATGACGTCCGGGCAAACCGACCACTCGTGAGTCTGAAATGATCTGCTGAGACGGCCCGCTAAGGTGTTCTGGACTCCGGGGAGAAAGGACACCACCGGATGGATCGAGTGGACCATACAGAATTCCCACAGATGAGTGGCCTCCTGACAGAGGGGGGGTGACCGAGCTCCCCCTTGCTTGTTGATGTAAAACATGGCCGTTGTATTGTCTGTGAGGACTACAACACAACGGCCTTGAATGAGCTCTCGGAATGCCTGACACGCCAGGCACACAGCTCCAAGTTCCCGTACGTTGATGTGCAGGGATAACTCTCCTGCCACCCATAGCTCCTGTGTACGGAGGACCCCGAGATGGGCTCCCCATCCCAGGGATGATGCATCCTTGACTAGGGACACGGAGAGCTGCAGGGTGTGAAATGGCACCCCTTCGCACACTGATTTGGGGTCCAGCCACCAGTCTAGAGAGGCCAATATCCATGGCAGTACAGTAACCACGGTGCTCAAGCTGTGCCGACCTGTGCGGGATACTGTTGATAGCCAGGCTTGGAGTGGACGTAGCCGCAGCCTGGCATGCATGGTCACATATGTGCAAGAGGCCATATGTCCCAGGAGGCATAGGCATGTTTTCACAGTCAAGGTTGGGAAGTTTTGCAGGCTGTGGATGAAGCGTATTTCCGGCAGAAGTGCTCAGGCTAGGCCTGAGTCTAAGACTGCTCCGATGAATTCTATCCTCTGGGTTGGTACCAGAGTAGATTTTGCGACATTGAGCAGGAGGCCCAATCGATGGAACATGTTCATGGTGAGCTAGACATGAGACTGCATCTGATCCCTGGAGCAGCCCCGAATAAGCCAGTTGTCGAGGTATGGGAACAGTTGGATCCGTTGTCAACGAACAGAGGCAGCCTCAACAGCCATGCACTTAGTAAACACCCTGGAGGTCACAGATAGGCCAAAAGGAAGGACGGTGAATTGAAAGTGCTGTTGATTGACCACAAAGCTAAGGAAGCGTCTGTGCGCTGAGTAGATTGCAATGTGGAAGTACGCGTCCTTCATGTCAAGTCTCCAGGATCAAAGGAAGGAACAATGATCCCTAGAGAGACCATGTGGAACTTGAACTTAACCATGTATTTGTTGAGTCCCCGTAGGTCCAGGATGGGCTGAAGCCCACCCTTGGCCTTGGGGATTAGGAAGTAGCAGGAGTAAAAACCCCTGCCCCTTGACTCTCTTGGAACCTCCTCTATCGCCTCCACAGCTAGGAGTGATTGGACCTCCTGTAGAAGGAGGTGCTCGTGAGAAGGGTCCCTGAAGAGGGATGGGGTGGGGGGGGGGGGAAGCAAATTGAAGGGAGTAACCCCTTTCCACCACGTGAAGGACCCAACCATCTGATGTTATGTGAGACCACGCACGGAGGAAATGGGAGAGACAATCCTGGAAAGGCGGGGAAGGATCCTGAATGGAGACTGGTGCTCCATCCTCGGGCGCACCTTCAAAAGTTCTGCTTAGGCCCAGGTGATGGCTTGGGAGGGCCCTGGCCTTGGCTGGCTTGGTGGCCAGTCTGTCTTCTTCTACCACCTCGGCCGCGTCTTCTAAAGAAGTCCTGTCTTGGCCGAGGGGGAGGGTAGGCTGCAGTCTGAAGGGCCTTCTCTGTGTTACTGGGATATGCATCCCAGAGACGGCATAATAGTTCTCGAGTCCTTCAGACCCTGCAGCCTTGAGTCTGTTTTGTCTGAGAATAGGCCCTGGCCATCAAAAGGTAGGTCCTGGAGGGTCTGCTGCAACTCTGGTGGTAAGCCAGAGACCTGCAGCCACAAGATGCGGCGGATGGCTTTGCCTGAGGTCAGGGTCCTAGCCGCCGAGTCTGCTGCATCAAGAGAGGCTTGCAGGGAGGTTCTGGCCACCTTCTTACCCTCCTCCACTAGAGCCCCAAATTCCTCTCTGGACTCCTGTGGAACCAACTCTTTGAATTTCTCCATAGAGTGCCACAAATTGTAAGCGTATCTGCTCAGGAGTGCATGCTGGTTGGCCACCCTGAGCTGCAAGCCTCCAGCCGAGTTCACCTTGCGCTCAAACAACTCTAGGCGTCTAGCATCCTTTGATTTGGGCACCGGGGCCTGCTGACCGTGCCATTGCTTCTTGTTGACAGAAGCCACGACAAGGGAACAAGGTTGGGGGTGCGTGTAGAGGGGACAAAGTACTTCCTTTCCACTCCCTTGGCCGTAGGTGAAATAGAGGCTGGCAATTGCCAGATTGTCTTGGCATTGGCCTTTTTGTTCATATGACTAGGAGGGTCACCCTGGACGGTGCCTCCATGGACAGAATGTCGACCACCGGGTCCTCTACCTCCACCACCTCCTCTACCTGGAGGTTCATATTGCGTGCCACCCTGCAGAGCAGCTCCTGGTGGGCGCGGAGGTCCATAGGAGGAGGGCTCGAAACCGTAGTCCCTGCCACTGCCTCATCTGGCGAGGACGGGGAAGATACCCCCGGGACTAAGGGATCCTGTGTGGGGTCCTCATGTGGAAGAACTTGTTGCCCAAGGTCCACCAAGCGAGGGGTGTGGGCCTGTGTTGGTGCTGGAGCAGGCCCCTCAGAACCCCCTGGGGGGGGCGAGACACAGTGACCTCTGGTACTCGGGGCTCCAAAGGGGCAGAACGGGAAGCCCCCGAAGGAACCCCTTGGTCCTGATGGTATGCCCAGGGGGCCCAAAAAGACCACTGTGGAGTTCCTTGGCCCGGATCCTGGCCTTCATCCAGCCACTGTCCTGCACCATCCTCACCCTGGTCCTGGGCATGGTGGCCACCTTGTGAGCGTGACGATGTGGAGGCGGAGCGAGACGGCAAAGGCGGTGACACACGTGTCGGCGCAGAGTCCCCTGCTGCTGTACGGTGCCGTGGTGCCGGGGACCGGTGGCGAGATGTAGAACAGTACCGAGATGTTGATCGGTGCCTGCGGTCGTATCGGTACCAGGAGCCTGATCTGGATCTCGACAGTGACCTTCGATGAGACCAGCACCGGGATCAGCTCCAGGTCGAGCGCTGCTCTGACCAGTACCGGGAGCGGTGCTCACAGTCCAGTCGGTACCAGCTGTACCCGTGATTCGGATCTTCGCGAGCTGGAGCAGCGTTGCAAGTACGACCAGCGCCGAAAATGGGATCGGTGCCAGGACTGCGAGCGATGCAGTGAAAGGTGCTGGGACCAAGATCGGGACTGGGACCAGTGCTGCCCTGCTTCACTCGGCGACAGCGGTCATATCAGGGACGGTTTTCCCTTCGACCACAACACCCGCACCGGAGGTGCCATTGGCTGCAGGGGAGTCGGCTCTGTGAGCGTGATCGAATCCCGCGCTGTAGAGAAGGTCTCCAGCATGGAGTGAAGCCTTAGCTCGATGGCTGTGTGCACCGGGGAGCTAACATGCACCAGACTCGACGGCCCTTGCAGCACCAGAGTCGACGGTGCAGGAGCTGTTACTTGTCCTGTGCGCTCCAGCAATGGACGCAGCTCCGGCTGCAGGAAGTGTCAGTGGCTGTCGAACCAACAAAGAAGAAGCAGTCGGCACCTGCTTGGGCTGCTTATTCTTCTGGCCCGGAGACAGGGACCGGTGACGTGGTGGTGGAGGTGCCGGGGGGGGCCTGACGCCACAAGTCGTTAGCAGAGTCTGAATGCGGTGCCGGACCAGTTGGTGCCATAGGGGCACACCAAACTGAAGACGACGCCGAGTCCCAGTGCATGGAGGAAGGGACCGGGCTAAGTGCCACCTCCATAAGGAGCTGCTTGAGTCTAAAGTCCCACTCCTTTTTGGTCCTCGGCTTGAAGGCTTTGCAAATGCGGCACTTGTCCGCTTGGTGGGATTCCCCCAGACACCTTAGGCAAGAGTCGTGGGGGTCTCCCATTGGCATCGGCTTCAGGCAAGCCGAGCAGGGTTTGAAGCCTGGAGACCCCAGCAGGGGCCCAGGTACCGGGACGAGGGAGAGGGGAGAAGACCCTGCTCCACCTTACTAAGTACACTAATCTAACTACACTAACTATTAACAAACTACTAACAACTATAAACAACTATTAACAATGAATTACAACTATTAACAGGTAATTAGAGAGAAACCTAGGGAGAGTGGAGATCAGCTACGCTGCGCTCCACAGTTCCAACGACCATCACGGGCGGTAAGAAGGAACTGAGGGGGCGATGGGTCAGCTTGGGCATATATCCAGCGCCATGAAGGCGCCACTCCAGGGGGCGCCTCACCCAACCCACCGAGTGTTGCTGGGGTAAAAATCTTCCGATGATCATGCACGCAGCGCGCACACACCTAATTGGAATCTATATGGATTCCAGCACTTGAAGAAAAACCTATCCTTGCAACAAAACCCGTTGCCAACCGTGTCCACATATCTATTCAGGGGACACCATCACAGGGCATAATCACATCAGCCACACCATCAGAGGCTCGTTCACCTGCACATCTACCAATGTGATATATGCCATCATGTGCCAGCAATGCCCCTCTGCCATGTACATTGGCCAAACCAGACAGTCTCCATGTAAAAGAATAAATGGACACAAATCAGACATCAAGAATTATAACATTCAAAAACCAGTCGGAGAACACCTCAATCTCTCTGCTCACTCGATTACAGACCTAAAAGTCGCAATATTACAACAAAAAAAACTTCAAAAACAGTCTCCAACGAGAGACTGCTGAATTGGAATTAATTTGCAAACTGGACACCATTAAATTTGGCTTGAATAAAGACTGGGAGCGGATGTGTCATTACACAAAGTAAAACTATTTCCCCATGTTTATTTTTCCCCGCTACTGTTCCTCACACGTTCTCGTCAACTGCTGGAAATGGCCCATCTTGATTATCACTACAAAAGGTTGTTTTTTTTCTCTCCTGCTGGTAATAGCTCATCTTAATTGATCACTCTCGTTATAGTGTGCACAGCAACTCCCATTGTTTCATGTTCTCTGTGTGTATAACATCGTCCTACTGTATTTTCCACTGCATGCATCCCATGAAGTGGGCTGTAGCCCACGAAAGCTTATGCTCAAATAAATTTGTTAGTGTCTAAGGTGCCACAAGTACTCCTGTTCTTTTTGCGGATACACACTAACACGGCTGCTACTCTGAAACGTCACATTCCAAGTAAGGCCCTAAGTTTCTTGACCAATGCTAACTTAGACACATTGACAGGCCTCTTTTCCTAGCTAGAAGATCTCTATTCTTTGAAGAGTTATTTATAACCTGGGGGGAAACCAGATTATCATCTCCATCATGATTATTGAGGAGGCAATTAATTTGACTTCTGAACAACTTTTCTAAACATTTCATATCTACTTTTCTCATCTTCTAAAAAGATAAATGAGTAAGATGTGGCTGAGGTATTTATACAGCATTTATATTTGTTTATCCACATGCTGACAGAAATAGATAGACTATTGATCCAGATTTGTTCAGTAAATGCACATTTATTTAGTGCCATAATTATGTTGTATTTATACTGTTTTCTATAAAGCATCTTCAGGTATGCCTTTCTTTCTTTATACAGTCCATGGATGGAATGCAATACAAGAACAATATGCATAAAAGTTACAAGCACAGAGTTACAAAAGTTGAAATACAAGAACAGTATGTGTAAAAGAGTTACAAGCACCGCAAGGTTTTTTGAATATATTTATATCATAAAGCAGTATCCTTAACAAAGGATGCTATTAACTATTCCCCCAAAATTTAAAGCATTCAATTCAATTGTGGCCTTTTTCATTTAACTAACTTGGAATGATTAGGGCTGTCAAAACAGACATGGGCATAATATTGGCTAACTAGTTTTTATTGCAGGGCCAACACACAAAGCACCTGCAACAGTACACTTTTTGTTTCCAAGTTGTATCTTTATAAATACATAAATAGATAAGAGTCTAATTTCTACATCATATCACTTTTAAGGCATGTTGGATCTCAAGCCTGAGCTACCGTAAGTGCCCAAGGAAATACCTTAATTACCACAACAGTTAATATTTGTATTTATATTTACATGACTGTATGCATTCATAAAATGTAATGTATTTTGGGTGTTGATGTTTGTTTTTTAATAAATGAACATCCGGCTGAAAAAGAAACACTACATATTTTTCTATGACGAAATATGCTTTAAAAAATTTCCTTTAGCTTGAAGTTTTTAAGAAAATCACTGCCTGGCAAAGATGGTACTTCTGAGATCTAATTCAGATATACCAAATTTAACAACACATGGAAATAAAAACATTGTGTATTATGTGCAACATGTAGAGACTGAACAATCTGATATAAGATTTTTCCAAAAATTTCACAACTGTAACCTACATTAAGGGCAATCAGGATAACATCACTTATATTGACTTTGTCAGAAGAATTTGTGCAAGCTTCAATTCCTTCATCTGAAAGATACCTGTTAAAACAAAATGAAGTTATTTTAGGAAGGTATTTGAAACACATTTTAGACTAAGCTATTAGTTAATCCTCCTTTTAGATTCCTTAAGTAACCACAATGGCAGGACTTCAGGCTTATTCAGTAGGAATATATGTAATACTCTGTATTTTCTGTATTCTTACAATGCAGTTTAGAAAACAACTGACAGAGATGAAAGGATTCCTTCAGTTGAGGAGTTCCTTCACACTGCCTCTATGTGGGCGGTTCCCTTATTGATCATTTCTGCCATTCCTACTTCCTTTTTCTCCTTCTCTTCAAGATTTATATATAAAACTACTAATTATCTTTATGTGAACTCCTAGATGCATACACTGATTTCCCAATTTATCGTATAAATTACTGCACCATGGCCCTCATCTACCTATCCACTGTCTTATCTCCTTCCCTCATCATAACTTAGGCATTCAGACCCAGGCAGAAAAATAAGCTGATCCTTGCACCTGTAGCATCCCACTGAAATCTACAGCAACACTATCTGTATAGATCCAATTGAATGATCGAGACACTAGTTAATAAGTTCTTACAGGCATGCAAAGATATATTTATGAAAGATTGTGATTTGGAGACACTCCCTCATTGGGACAGTGTTGTGGGTGTGGACATATGCCCTGGAAGCAGTTGTTGGAAACACCACATGGCTGTGTGTGGAGCAGCTCACTACAGAAGCTCTCCAGTTTGTTGTATTAAAGTTTTATTGCTTTGTCATTCACTGGTTCGTTATTTAATGAACCCCAAGATTGTTACAAGGCAGAGACTATTTTTTTCTGTAAATGTTAAACAAAGATGACACGATACACACAAACAAGTGACAGCCTACGCCCAGGTTTAGTAGAACACAGTGGTCAGCTAAGTTCAGTTACTGGAGAAGATAATGTGCTTTTCCCAAAGATGTTAACTGACAACTATTCAAGTTGGACAAAATTTTTCTAATGAAAAATATGACAACTTTTTAGCTTTCCTAAAAGAGATTTTATAAAAAAAATGTTTTATTCGAATTAACAGAAATTTTAAATTAAAAATGGCAGCTGTTCTGAAATATTCTCATTTTTGTGCTACACACACACACAATTAATTTTGTATTGCCAATTTTGATTGATCAGTTTTATCACGATTCAGTTTTGGAATTTCCAATTTCAACAAAAAATTGTACAAAAACTCCTTAGAAAGTTGCACCCAAAAAAAAAAAAAAAAAACCTTATGACAACAGAATGAAAAATACTTTCATATCTGCAAAAAACTTCTACGAAGTTCACCCCCTGGCTGTTTTTTGATCAGCTTTCATTACTAAAAGAAGAATTAGAACAAACTCAAGATTTGTGAAAACTATCTTCTTAATGAGGCAAAATGAAAGAAAATAGGAGAGGGAAGCTAACAGAAACATACAGCAGTCAACAGGGTAAAAATATTATGTGTCTAATTTTTGGTAGATCATCTTAGACTACGAATGCAGTTATCCAAAAGAAAAATCTTTTTGCAACATTAAGGATCATTGTCATGTTTCCTCAAACGTCAGGACAGTGAATACTAAATTCAGTTTTAACTCTACCAGTTATAATTATGTCAGTCGTTTTATACCATATAATTTACACACACACACACAAATTTTGGGAACCAATGCAGAAGTATATAGTCTACCAGTTGCTACCAGATGAAAACAGAAAAAGTTGCTTGCTTAGAAGCAGTGCTTTCTAGATAGTGGCTCAACTGTTTCCTAGTAAGAGAAACCCTCTCTCTATTGAATGACTAAAAAAATTCCGCACTAGAACCTGAAATTTTCCTAAGCAGCATACATTATTCCCCTGCATCAAGTAGTACACTGCTGATAACTGTTACTGAAAAGAGATTCTTTGCTCTACCACTGAATGTCTCACCCTAAAATGAGGATTACAAAGTGGATCATAAGACTTGAGGTACTGATCACTTTACCCAGGTGTCAACTGAACTCACTCACTAAACCAGAATATTTCCCCTCCCCTCCCCCAGAAAGACACCGGGTATGTCTACACTACGGAATAAGGTCGAATTTATAGAAGTCGTTTTTTTAGAAATCGGTTTTATATATTCGAGTGCGTGTGTCCCCACAGAAAATGTTCTAAGTGCATTAACTCGGCGGAGTGCTTCCACAGTACCGAGGCTAGAGTCGACTTCCGAAGCGTTGCACTGTGGATAGCTATCCCACAGTTCCCGCAGTCTCCGCTGCCCATTGGAATTCTGGGTTGAGATCCCAATGCCTGATGGGGCTAAAACATTGTCGCGGGTGGTTCTGGGTACATATCGTCAGGCCCCCCTTCCCTCCCTCCCACCGTGAAAGCAAGGGCAGACAATCGTTTCGCGCCTTTTTTACTGAGTTACCTGTGCAGACGCCATACCACAACAAGCATGGAGCCCGCTCAGGTAACCGTCACCCTATGTCTCCTGGGTGCTAGCAGACGCGGTACGGCATTGCTACACAATAGCAGCAACTCATTGCCTTCTGGCAGCAGACGGTGCAATACAACTGGTAGCCGTCCTTGTCGTGTCCGAGGTGCTCCTGGCCAGGTCGGCTGGGAGCGCCTGGGCAGACATGGGCGCAGGGACTAAATTTGGAGTGACTTGACCAGGTCATTCTCTTTAGTCCTGCAGTCAGTCCTATTGAACCGTCTTATGGTGAGCAGGCAGGTGATACGGATTGCTAGCAGTCGTACTGTACCATCTTCTGCCGGGCAGGCAAGAGATGAGGATGGCTAGCATTAGTACTGTACCATCTTCTGCCGAGCAGCCATGAGATGTGGATGGCATGCAGTCCTTCTGCACCGTCTGCTGCCAGCCAAAGATGTAAAAGATAGATGGAGTGGATCAAAACAAGAAATAGACCAGATTTGTTTTGTACTCATTTGCTTCCCCCCCTCCCCTGTCTAGGGGACTCATTTCTCTAGGTCACACTGCAGTCACTCACAGAGAAGGTGCAGCGAGGTAAATCTAGCCATGCATCAATCAGAGGCCAGGCTAATCTCCTTGTTCCAATAAGAATAATAACTTAGGTGCACCATTTCTTATTGGAACCCTCCGTGAAGTCCTGCCTGAAATACTCCTTGATGTAAAGACACCCCCTTTGTTGATTTTAGCTCCCTGAAGCCAACCCTGTAAGCCGTGTCGTCAGTCGCCCCTCCCTCCGTCAGAGCAACGGCAGACAATCGTTCCGCGCCTTTTTTCTGTGCGGACGCCATACCAAGGCAAGCATGGAGGCCGCTCAGCTCACTTTGGCAATTAGGAGCACATTAAACACCACACGCATTATCCAGCAGTATATGAAGCACCAGAACCTGGCAAAGCGATACCAGGCGAGGAGGTGACGTCAGCGCGGTCACGTGAGTGATCAGGACATGGACACAGATTTCTCTGAAAGCATGGGCCCTGCCAATGCATGCATCATGGTGCTAATGGGGCAGGCTCATGCTGTGGAACGCCGATTCTGGGCTCGGAAAACAAGCACAGACTGGTGGGACCGCATAGTGTTGCGGGTCTGGGACAATTCCCAGTGGCTGCGAAACTTTCACATGCGTAAGGGCACTTTCATGGAACTTTGTGACTTGCTTTCCCCTGCCCTGAGGCGCATGAATACCAAGATGAAAGCAGCCCTCACAGTTGAGAAGCGAGTGGCGATAGCCCTGTGGAAGCTTGCAACGCCAGACAGCTACCGGTCAGTTGGGAATCAATTTGGAGTGGGCAAATCTACTGTGGGGGCTGCTGTGATGCAAGTAGCCCGCGCAATCAAAGATCTGCTGATATCAAGGGTAGTGACCCTGGGAAATGTGCAGGTCATAGTGGATGGCTTTGCTGCAATGGGATTCCCTAACTGTGGTGGGGCCATAGACGGAACCCATATCCCTATCTTGGCACCGGAGCACCAAGCCGCCGAGTACATAAACTGCAAGGGGTACTTTTCGATAGTGCTGCAAGCTCTGGTGGATCACAAGGGACGTTTCACCAACATCAATGTGGGATGGCCGGGAAAGGTAAATGACGCTCGCATCTTCAGGAACTCAGGTCTGTTTCAAAAGCTGCAGGAAGGGACTTTATTCCCAGACCAGAAAATAACTGTTGGGGATGTTGAAATGCCTATATGTATCCTTGGGGACCCAGCCTACCCCTTAACGCCATGGCTCATGAAGCCGTATACAGGCAGCCTGGACAGTAGTCAGGAGCTGTTCAACTACAGGCTGAGCAAGTGCAGAATGGTGGTAGAATGTGCATTTGGACGGTTAAAGGCGTGCTGGCGCAGTTTACTGACTCGCTTAGACCCCAGCGAAACCAATATTCCCACTGTTATTACTGCTTGCTGTGTGCTCCACAATATCTGTGAGAGTAAGGGGGAGACGTTTATGGCGGGGTGGGAGGCAAATCGCCTGGCTGCTGGTTACGCGCAGCCAGACACCAGGGCTGTTAGAAGAGCACAGGAGGGTGCGGTACGCATCAGAGAAGCTTTGAAAACCAGTTTCATGACTGGCCAAGCTACGGTGTGAAAGTTCTGTTTGTTTCTCCTTGATGAAACCCCCCGCCCCTTGGTTCACTCTACTTCCCTGTAAGCTAACCACCCTCCTCCCTTCGATCACCTCTTGCACAGGCAATAGTCATTCTTGCTTCACATTCATGCATTCTTTATTCATTCATCACACAAATAGGGGGATGACTACCAAGGTAGCCCAGGAGGGGTGGTAGAGGAGGGAAGGAAAATGCCACACAGCACTTTAAAAGTTTACAACTTTAAAATTTATTGAATGCCAGCCTTCTTTTTTTTGGGCAATCCTCTGTGGCGGAGTGGCTGGTTGGCCGGTGGCCCCCCCACCGCATTCTTGGGTGTCTGAGTGAGGAGGCTATGGAACTTGGGGAGGAGGGCGGTTGGTTACACAGGGGCTGTAGTGGCAGTCTGTGCTCCAGCTGCCTTTGCTGCAGCTCAACCATACACTGGAGCATACTGGTTTGCTCCTCCAGCAGCCTCAGCATTGAATCCTGCCTCCTCTCATCACGCTGCCGCCACATTTGAGCTTCAGCCCTGTCTTCAGCCCGCCATTTACTCTCTTCAGCCCACCACCTCTCCTCCTGGTCATTTTGTGCTTTCCTGCACTCTGACATTATTTGCCTCCACGCATTCGTCTGTGCTCTGTCAGTGTGGGAGGACAGCATGTGCTCGGAGAACGTTTCATCTCAAGTGCGTTTTTTTTTCTTTCTAAGCTTCACTAGCCTCTGGGAAGGAGAAGATCCTGTTATCATTGAAACACACGCAGCTGGTGGAGAAAAAAAAAGGGACAGCGGTATTTAAAAAGACACATTTTATAAAACAGTGGCTACACTCTTTCAGGGTAAACCTTGCTGTTAACATTACATACATAGCACATGTGCTTTCGTTACAAGGTCGCATTTTGTCTCCCCCCACCACGTGGCTACCCCCTCAACTATCCCCCCTCCCTGTGGCTAACAGCGGGGAACATTTCTGTTTAGCCACAGGCAAACAGCCCAGTAGGAATGGGCTCCTCTGAGTGTCCCCTGAAGAAAAGCACTCTATTTCAACCAGGTGACCATGAATTATATCTCACTCTCCTGAGGATAACACAGAGAGATAAAGAACAGATGTTGTTTGAACGCCAGCAAACATACACTGCAATGCTTTGTTGTACAATGATTCCCGAGAACGTGTTACTGGCCTGGAGTGGTAAAGTGTCCTACCATGAAGGACGCAATGAGGCTGCCCTCCCCAGAAACCTTTTGCAAAGGCTTTGGGAGTACATCCAGGAGAGCCGCGAATGCCAGGGCAAAGTAATCCTTTCACATGCTTGCTTTTAAACCATATATAGTATTTTAAAAGTACACTCACCGGAGGTCCCTTCTCCGCCTGCTGGGTCCAGGAGGCAGCCTTGGATGGGTTCGGGGGGTACTGGCTCCAGGTCCAGGGTGAGAAACAGTTCCTGGCTGTCGGGAAAACCGGTTTCTCCGCTTGCTTGCTGTGAGCTATCTACAACCTCATCATCATCATCATCATCATCTTCTTCGTCCCCAAAACCTGCTTCTGTATTGCCTCCATCTCCATTGAAGGAGTCAAACAACACGGCTGGGGTAGTGGTGGCTGAACCCCCTAAAATGGCATGCAGCTCATCATAGAAGCGGCATGTTTGGGGCTCTGATCCAGAGCGGCCGTTCGCCTCTCTGGTTTTCTGGTAGGCTTGCCTCAGCTCCTTCAGTTTCACGCGGCACTGCTTCGGGTCCCTGTTATGGCCTCTGTCCTTCATGCCCTGGGAGATTTTGACAAAGGTTTTGGCATTTCGAAAACTGGAACCGAGTTCTGATAACACGGATTCCTCTCCCCATACAGCGATCAGATCCCGTACCTCCCGTCGGTCCATGCTGGAGCTCTTTTGCGATTCTGGGACTGCATCATGGTCACCTTTGCTGATGAGCTCTGCATGGTCACCTGCAGCTTGCCACGCTGGTCAAACAGGAAATGAGATTCAAAAGTTCGCGGTTCTTTTCCTGTCTACCTGGCCAGTGCATCTGAGTTGAGAGTGCTGTCCAGAGCAGTCACAATGGAGCACTCTGGGATAGCTCCCAGAGGCCAATACCGTCGAATTGTGTCCACAGTACCCCAAATTCGAGCCGGCAAGGCCGATTTAAGCGCTAATCCACTTGTCAGGGGTGGAGTAAGGAAATCGATTTTAAGAGCCCTTTAAGTCGAAATAAAGTGCTTCATCGTGTGGACGGGTGCAGGTTTACATCGATTTAATGCTGTTAAATTCGACCTAAAGTCCTAGTGTAGACCAGGGCACAGAGAACAAACTTGAGTCACTTTTTGGCTAAATAACATCTCTTTAGCCAGCACTATTACAGTCATTGTCAACACAACAGTCTCACCAACAACAAATGTCCAATTAGGGACATCAGCTAAGGAGTTTTCAGCAGCTACTTCATCACTTTAACATAATTAACAGCTAACAAAAAAACTACACTAAACTAAAACTTCATCCAATATTTTAAAATATTTTCTAAAACACAATGTATGTACCATTAAAAAACACTGTCACGAGTAAATTAAAGAGAAAATGCAAGATCCCAGTTACATTTTAAGAGAAAGTTTGAAGGTGTGTATTAGAAAACTGTTTTCATTTTTAAGTAACAGAACTTTTAACAGCAACACTACTTCGATCAAGAGGAAAAAGAAAAGACAAGTATAGAGTGAGTCTCAAAAGATCCCTCTGCACACCTGCACTGACAGACCTCAGGAGAAGGATCAAAATGTCTAGAGCTTTCTAATCAGTTCCCAGGTGCTGCCTGTAAGCAAATAGGACCCAAGAGTGAAGATACTACTGTAAGTACCAAAAAAACCTCTTACCCTAGAGAATTCCTGTTTACTAAAACAACTGGTAAGAGCACGTTTTTTTCCCTCCCTAATGGGAGCTCTGGATGTGCTGTATTCCAAACCCAATCATTTCTATTCTAACTAAACATATATATGTACACATTCAGGTTTATTAAGCACAACCTGAGCTCTAACTAGACCAGATAGGTTTCCTGTAGAGTGGCTAAAAAGAGAAAAACCTTTCAACTAGTTTCTACTTCAGCGGTGTTTTTTTCATAATCTCATTGTCCATACATTGTTCCATCACAGCTAATGAAAAATCTCAATCTCTGTTAATTATTTGGTTGATATATTTAAAGGCAGCCCACAAATTATTTTTGTGAAAAATTATTATTCACAAGACACCAAAATTTTGTCAATTGAAGCATTACAAATAAAATATGCTTTACGTTTAAAAAAAAATCTATTACAGAGACTCAGTACACTTAACATGAAAAACACACACCCACCTCAGAAATTTGAAGCTATGCCCAAGCGGGGATAGAGCTTGCAAAAGATAACTCTTGAGATGGGACCTGGGGGAATCCATTCTCCTCAATGTGAGGGACTACTCGGTCCCTTCTGGGCACAATAGAATAAGGTACTGTAGTGCCCATCATGCCCAAATGCACAGAATTTGTGTGTATGCAATCCCCACTCTCATACTGGGAGTGTGAACTTCCAAATACAGCTGTCTGCCCTTCAGTCCCTCATGCCCAGCTCTTTCAGAACCTACAGACCTT
Organism: Caretta caretta; assembly: GCF_965140235.1. Classification (NCBI taxonomy): domain Eukaryota; kingdom Metazoa; phylum Chordata; order Testudines; family Cheloniidae; genus Caretta; species Caretta caretta. The sequence goes on along the minus strand of NC_134206.1, from coordinate 69,310,108 downwards.
CTCCCACTTCCTTCCAAATGTACCAGACCTGTTTTCTCTTTGGAGGCTCTCTTCCAAGTACTGACCACATTTAAATCTGTTTAGTGACTGAAATTATGTACCTTGGAGGTAGAGCTACATTTAAAAACATGTAATACAGTGGTGTGTATATACTATGGGGACAAGGGAGAGGGGAAAGATTGAAGTACCCACTTTCATGTTTGTCTTTTAAGTCAAATTTAATGATAAAAGGACAGACTGCTTTCCCCGGACATACCACTCCATAAGTTTGTGCGGGAACAAAATGTCTCCCTTTACATCTGCTTTCCACTAGAGGTTGCGGCACTATTGTTGCAGTTGACAAACAGGGAGAGTGCTCTTCTCAGCAGGCACCTGAGAGCACAGTACTCTGTGCCTCGGCTAGTTCTTGATTCCCTTCGCCTACCACTATCCATTCCTTCCTTCTCAATAAGGAAATGAAAGGAGCGATTAGCTGGGATAGCAACAGAAACATTTCCTTAATACAGCCTCCCACACACATATATACTCTTAAAAAGCATATATTTGCTGAACGAGGAAAAAGAGTGCAAGAGTAATGGAGGAAGAAGAACACAAGGGAAGAGAGGAGAAAGAGGAGAAACAGAAGAGACTGCCCCACAAAAACACTTACAGAGAAGTAAGTCTGCTGTCCAACCCACTACATAGATGCCAAGGAGGGTAGGAAGGCATGAATTATTTCCATAATGTAAACAGGAAAGCAGATGAGGTTGCAAGGCCTGGTGGAAGAAAACTGAAGTCCACACAAACATCTGATTTTTTGGATATTACTCCAAAATGTTCCTGAGTTCTGAACATCCAATAATTATTCCTTTGTTTACCCATATTATACATACCTTGCAACATTGGTATTTTGAATTATGTAGATAATTACAATATTGCATTACGGTGATGAGCACTGGTCAGCACTGCCAACTGGGACGTTAAAAGTCCCATGGGCGGTGCTGCCCACCTAAGGCAGGCTAGTGCCTACCTTTTCTGACACTGCGCTGCAGCCTAGGAGCCGCCAGCAGCAGGTCCAGCTTCTAGGCAGGGGGCCACAGGGCTCCACATGCTGCCCCCTCGCCCAAAGCCCTGACCCCCTCCTGCACTCAACCCCCTGCCCAACCCTGAGCCCCCCCAAACCCGGAACCCCTTCCTGCACCCCAAACCCCTCATGCCCAGCCCCACTTCAGAGCCTGCACCCCCAGACATATACTTAGTTTTATTTTCCAATTGTCCCCTCATATTAAATGAAGTAAATACTTAACATCCAAAGTTTCTATATTGCAAGAATATACCCTATTCTGTTGGAGGCATAATAACCAAAATTTACAGCATCTCTGATTGCCAAAAAATCCATTCGCACTGTCCACCTATGTGTCCATCTGTCTTATTTTATACCTTTTAAAGAAAGCAGGTGACAACTCACATATCTAAATATATAAAGCTTATCTTTTTTATAACAGTAATAACACAAATGCCTGAAATGCACAACCAAAACAACGTTAGCTGAAATAAGATCTGCTTTTATTTGCCCTCTAGTCTCTATAAAGATGGATCAAGCCAATAAAAATATATATCTATTATTTAGAAGCACCTTAAGTATGAGTACTTAACGTTGAACTGAATCAATCAGGTAACCTATTTTCAAAATAAGATTTACTGTATAAAATAGTAAATTCTCTTTTAAAACGTATTAAATTATCACTTTTGGGCTTTTATGGTTCATATGCACATATAAATATTCAACTACTTGTACTATCGCCATCCCATGATATTATATTCCTGTCACATAAATCTATTTTAGTTTTCTTCTACTCTCATCTTTCTAGTTACACATTATGCAAGAAGCAGCTCTGGCTAAGAAGAAAATAAAACAAAAGTACGTGAAAGATGCATAATTTTCAATAAATGTTCACTAAAATTAGCACTCAATACAGAGTCACATTTCACCACAAACCCGCTATTAGTGGAGGCAGAAGACACAAATCAATTTTACATTATTTCCTGTAACAGCTTGTTTTGAACTCAACTTCAGTCACATAAAGCAGTTTTGAATCTCATGGCCAAACTTTATGTATTCACTGAACCTTGAATATGCAGATATCAAAAATTAAAATCCTTTTTCAGGTTGTCAAACTGAGAACCCAGTCAGAATTTTTTTAACTCTCCTGCAAAATATAAACCTCAAAACCAGAAGAGAATTCTTTAAATTCAGTATCTGAATTTACAACATGCAATTTATTTTGGTCACTGGACAAAGATAAAATAATTTTATAACTTTGTATTTAATCTAAAATAAAGTGTACGTAGAAGGTGAAATTACAGAAAGAATGCACAACATTGAGACATCCACTAGGTGGCACCATTGCTACATAATAAAAGAACAATATTGCTTTTCTATATCACTGAGTCACTTCAAACTTGGGGAATATTTTGCACAATATAGTTTCAAAGGTTTCTGCTGAAGTTACATCAGTTTTCTAAAGGAAGAAAATTTTGCTGCAGTGTCATAAATTTTACTGAGTGACTATATCATTAAACCTTCTAGAAATGTGTTTTACAAATATTTCTATATTAAAGTAGGAAAATCATAGATTTAAAGAGAAGAGTTTTTATGCACTTCCCTACTACCTATATAACAGTAGGAACATATTCTGCTACTGCAGCAACCAAGATATTGTAGTTCTTAAAAGAACTGTGTTTTTTTCCCCCAAGAATCTGGGGGGGTGGGAGGAGGTATTTATTTATTTAAAGAATAACTTAACATTTTACCAGCTGAGAGAAAAAGAACAAATCATAGAATCATAGAATATCAGGGTTGGAAGGGACCCCAGAAGGTCATCTAGTCCAACCCCCTGCTCGAAGCAGGACCAATTCCCAGTTCAATCATCCCAGCCAGGGCTTTGTCAAGCCTGACCTTAAAAACCTCTAAGGAAGGAGATTCTACCACCTCCCTAGGTAACGCATTCCAGTGTTTCACCACCCTCTTAGTGAAAAAGTTTTTGCTAATATCCAATCTAAACCTCCCCCACTGCAACTTGAGACCATTACTCCTCGTTCTGTCATCTGCTACCATCGGGAACAGTCTAGAGCCATCCTCTTTGGAACCCCCTTTCAGGTAGTTGAAAGCAGCTATCAAATCCCCCCTCATTCTTTTCTTCTGCAGGCTAAACAATCCCAGCTCCCTCAGCCTCTCCTCATAACTCATGTGTTCCAGTCCCCTAATCATTTTTGTTGCCCTTCGCTGGACTCTCTCCAATTTATCCACATCCTTCTTGTAGTGTGGGGCCCAAAACTGGACACAGTACTCCACATGAGGCCTCACCAATGTCGAATAGAGGGGAACGATCACGTCCCTCGATCTGCTCGCTATGCCCCTACTTATACATCCCAAAATGCCATTGGCCTTCTTGGCAACAAGGGCACACTGCTGACTCATATCCAGCTTCTCGTCCACTGTCACCCCTAGGTCCTTTTCCGCAGAACTGCTGCCTAGCCATTCGGTCCCTAGTCTGTAGCTGTGCATTGGGTTCTTCCATCCTAAGTGCAGGACCCTGCACTTATCCTTATTGAACCTCATCAGATTTCTTTTGGCCCAATCCTCCAATTTGTCTAGGTCCTTCTGTATCCTATCCCTCCCCTCCAGTGTGTCTACCACTCCTCCCAGTTTAGTATCATCCGCAAATTTGCTGAGAGTGCAATCCACACCATCCTCCAGATCATTTATGAAGATATTGAACAAAACCGGCCCCAGGACCGACCCTTGGGGCACTCCACTTGATACCGGCTGCCAACTAGACATGGAGCCATTGATCACTACCCGTTGAGCCCGACAATCTAGCCAGCTTTCTACCTACCTTATAGTGCATTCATCCAGCCCATACTTCCTTAACTTGCTGACAAGAATACTGTGGGAGACCGTGTCAAAAGCTTTGCTAAAGTCAAGAAACAATACATCCACTGCTTTCCCTTCATCCACAGAACCAGTAATCTCATCATAAAATACAAAGATCCATCAGAATTACAATGTATATAGCAAAAAGTATCTTCTGTCACACTATACCACCATTAAAAGTTCCAATGATATGTGAGGTTTCAGAGGAACAGCCGTGTTAGTCTGTATTCGCAAAAAGAAAAGGAGTACTTGTGGCACCTTAGAGACTAACCAATTTATTTGAGCATGAGTTTTTGTGAGCTACAGCTCACTTTTTTCCTAATACAGTAGAACTTTGCTAATTCACACTGGCTGAAAAATCCACCAACGATTATAAAAATCTGTGTATTAGTGAACTAGTATTTTGCAGAAATAGATTCCAAGTGCCTTTAGCTCTCATTTGAGTTAGCAGGGATTGAAAAATGCTCAGCACCATCCTCACCAGCTCACAGGATTAAGACCTAAGTAAACAATTTAATATATTTAAGAAACTGCAACAGACATTCTTTGTTCATCAGACATTTTAAAAGTGTAGTTTATCTTTCATCGTTTGATAACAGTACAACATATTAGTAAATATACTGTAATAGGTTTCATAAAAGTAAGGAAATCTTAGTAATATTATTTGTATTCCAGTGGTACCCACATGGTGCTAGGCACTGTCCAAACACACAGGAAAATTTATGTGCCTCAAACAGTTATGGTAATGTAATAGTAAACTTTTGTGATGAGATACAATATAAAGTCTTTCAAGCCAATCTGAACCCGGCAAAGGTTGGTACTGGGGGAAAAAAAAAAAAAAAAGGTTTTCAACACTGGATGGCTTTTCAGTATCATATGTGAAATGAATGTGTTGGTCTCAGCACATTAAACTATGTTCAAGCACCTTCATCACAAGAACCACCATCACAAGTGACACTAGCTTGCACGTTTGTTGACCGTCTCGGAGGGGGAGGGAGGGTTGGAGGGGGGGGAAAATGTCAAGAACTGAATGAACACAAAAGAAAGTACTCTTTTGTCTGTAGAGGTGGTCCTTTCTGCAGGCTGAGGTAATTTGACAAAAACAGGGGTGAAATGTTTGTATTTTTGCCACCTCTACTGTTCCTGTTCTATAAAAAGAGAGCAAAGGCTTCATTCTCCACAGAAGTGTCAATCTGCACATTTCAGATTACTAGAGTCGTACATAAAAACCCAAAACAAACAAAATACTGATGAAAGTTAGGGAGTGATTGGCAGGCTTTTTTTTCTTTCTGGGAAGGGGGGTGAAACAAACACCATAGATATGTGGATTAGTGAGGTTCAGCTATAATATTTTATAATTAAGATATATTTCAAATTTAGATATTTTCACTTGGAACACAGACGTAAACTAAATTAGATATGCATATTTAGAACTAATTAGAAATTGCAAAATATCAATTCCATACTTAGTAACATCAATGAAGCCCAGTATCTCTTTAGTCAATATTAATCTATTAAGCAAATTAAATTACAAATATTAAAAACTGTATTTAATAATGGGTCCTTTAAATATTTTTCAATTGTTTTATTTTTGAATACAGTTTTTTTTTTTTTTGGCACATAATTCTACATTTGTAAGTTCAACTTTCATGATAAATAGATTGCACTAAAGTACTTGTATTAGGTGAATTGAAAAATACTATTTCTTCTGTTTTTACAGTGCAAATATTTGTAATAAAAAACAAAGTGAGCACAGTATACTTTGTACTGTGTACTGTAATTGAAACCAATATATTTTAAAAAGTAGAAAACAGCCAAAAATAAATAAAAGGTATTCTGTCATTGTTTAACAGCACAATTAATTGTGCAATTAATTTTTTTTATCACTTTACAACCCTAATAATTTTTAAAAACAGTAAAACACAGATTTACATTTCTTACAAGAGACTGAGCAGCACTCTCTGAAATGCGGCTCTCACAGCTGTGTGTAAGTCCAGCTGTCATTATGAAATATGTCCCTAGTGGTGGAGTGCAAGGGGTACTGCAATGGGCTAGAACCATGCCAGGAACGTGGGGGGGGGGGAATTTCTGGAGGACATGGAACGCAGTTCTGTGTGGGCTGCAGAGTGAGTAGAGCACGGATATGTGCCGACTGCAGCACAATCAGAAACCTCAGCATCCCTCTTTGGTCCTCCATCAGCTTTATCATCCACTCCTGCCCCTCTGTCATCCACTCCTGCCCTTGTCTCCTCTCCTGGCTATCCATTCTGAGTTTTTCATGGACTCGTTCTCTCTCCAGGCTCAGTGCTCATTATCTGCAGCATCAGATCATTGCAGCACTTCTCTTAGCAGTCAGCCTTACACCTTATTCACCTCCATATCTGACAGAGGTCCTCTACCAGTGTGTAGGAGATGGCCCTCAAGGGCACATCCTCAGAAACAAAAGAAACAATACATGGAGGCAGTATTTTGAATCACAAAAGTTACATACACCTCTTTACATACACCTTGGCAAGCACACAGCACAGCAAGAGCCCTCCACATGGTGAGTTTGTTCTAGGAGGGAAAGGGACAAGATGGAGCAAAGGGCCTGGGTGGTTTCAGAAGTACAAGCACCTAGGGACACTATTCTGAATGCTGCCACCATTTTCCACAGGCAAGAGTGATTGAAGCAGATATCTCACTCCTGAGGGTAACCAAGGATGCATCTCCTGCACGCATACAGCTTCAGACCGGGTCTGTATGCTGCTCGCCTGTGTGCTGCTTTAGTTCCTGCAGAAGTAATTGCCGACTGGCACACAGTTTCCTACAGCGGGGGATGAAACAAAGCAGCTCTGCCAAGGAACCTTTGGCAGAGGATTGCAGTGTACTTCCAGAAAAGTTTGCAAGAGATCTCTAAGGATGATTCCCAGGGCATCCTGATGTGCATTGCAAACTTTTCTGGAAGGCTCCCACTGCATAGCTACACAGGGGAATGAGAAGCAGATGCAAACAGTATCTAGTGTTGTTAATTTCTCTCCTTTACCCCACTTCTACCACGTAACAAAATAAAGGACACCTCTACCTCATGTCACCATGCAGTATCAAAGCAATATAAGTACTTACCTGTGTTCCCCTCTCCTGCTTCAGGAGAGCCAGAGCTAGACAGCTGGCTCCAGATTAAAAAAGAGGTCCTGGCTCACCACACCACCAGATGACTCTGTCGCATATCCCACATCTTCCTCCAACTCTACTTCCTCAACCACCACTTCATCCTCGGGGTTGACTCCGCTGGCCCCTGCCTCTGTTCCCCCCCGAAGTATCCACAGTGTGCTTGGCGGTAGAGGTGGGGTCACCGGAGAGGATGGCATACAGCTCCTTGAAGAAGCAGCATGTTTTCGGCACCACACCACAGTGACCATTGCCTCCCTTGCCTGCTAGTATACCTGCCTCAGCTCCTTGATCTTAGCACAGCACTGCTGCGTGTCCCTTTAGTGCCCCTTCTCCTCCAAGCCATGAGCAGTCTGCACATACATATCAAAGTTCCTACATCTGGAGCGGAGCTGTGACTGCACAGCCTCCTCTCCCCACAGACCCAGCAGATCCAACAACTCCAGGCAGGAGCATGTTTGCTGTAGAAAGCCAGCATGGTCAGCTGTGAAGATGCTATGTGAACTCCCACTGCAGAGCAAACAGGAAATGGAATTTCAAAAATTTCGAGGGCTTTAAAAGAGGTCTGTGTACCTGGCACCAGAGCTGAAACTGCTGAACAGTGCAGTCAGGATAGCATTGTGGGACATCTCCTTGAGGCCACTTATGGCGACATATGCAAGCACAGCGTCTACAGTGACAGAGCCATTCTAACTTCGTCGAAAAAAGCTCTATGCCTCTCGTCAATGGGGTTTATTATGTCGACGTAGCTGAAGAGTTAAATTGGCAGGAGGAGCATTGCAATGTATACACCTCCGTGTTTTGTCAACAAAAGCAGACTTTTATTGACAAAATTGTGTAGTGTAGACAAGGCCTAAATGTCTTGGTTTGTTTCCTTTTTCCCCAATCTCTCTCTCACACACATACACACAGAAGAAAGTTGCTAAAAAGCACATTATTAATCAGAGAGATCATTCTCCCATGTAATTAATCAGTTTTTTTTTTCCCTAAATGCACCATTTTCAGCCACTAGAATGAAATGATTCCTAATGGCTGTTTATAGGATTACAAACAGCAGGTATTTACAATTTTTCAAGTATTACATTTTAAGACATATTCGATATTCAGGATTTTGTTTTATCATGGAATTATGTATTCACATAACTGTTGTTCAATCAGAATATCTGAGATGCTGTGGTCGACAGATTTTTGTACAATTCAACAGTTGTTTTTCATTTAAAAAAACAAAATTCTATTATTATTATTAACCCACAAAATGGACTGACAACCACCACCACCACTCCAGGCTTTATACAGTGAGCAGAAGTTGTATGAAGCCAGATGAAATACTCTATTTTTCATGTTTAATTTAAGAATAGCTGAAAGCATTGCCTTTTCAAGGTTTGGGCTGTATTTTTGCCTTATTTTGTTTTTCAGGTGGGAGGGTGTATTTATATTTTAAACTGGCATATAACATAGTATAAAAATTTGCCAGGCCAACTTCTTTCATTAAAAAAAGGATACATTCAATTGTAGGAATGTGGGGAATGGCATCCCTATAATGATGCAAAGTAAAAAGTAAAAACTGCTGAACACATATGTCCGAAGAAATGTTAAAAAGGCACTCACTGAATCTTTAAAGAAAATAAAGATATTTTATCATAATTAAAAAAGTAAAATACCACAACATTTTTAAAACAAATATATCTGCTTACCAAGATATTTTCCTTGCATACACATGCTGGATAAGATTTTGTGCTGTCTCACACTGTGTTTTCACTGACACAAAGGGTATTTTGTTTTCTTTTTTTTTTTTTTTATCAGTGAGATAAACTTGCAATAGTACTTCTCTGTAAAATCCTAAATGGAGACAAGGCACATGTAGGGTTTACCAAGAGTAGGTAGGACAGGTCAGCACTATACCCCTTTTCCCCACACACACCTGCTGACCTCAGCTAGCCTTGTAGTAAAACTCAAGTGCCTTGTCTCCAGGATGTTTTTACACACAATAGTTATCCTGTCGTACAAAACATGCTTTCTGTCAGGGAAGATACAGGCTAAGAGGCACAGCACACAACTCACAGGCCAGGGAGCACAGGGGACAAAAATGACTGAGACAGCTTTCCACATGCCTAATCTTGGGATGCTCATGGTGGCTGGAAAAACTCACAGAATAAAAGACAGCCTTGGGGACCCAGATAAATTATGGAAGGCTCCCAGAGCTGCTCTATGGGCCATAACACTGTCTTCAATCTCCACAGTGCTGCACACCCCCACACTTGTGGCCCCACACTTCCTGCCCTCAGCCCAACCCCCAGCTCTGCTCCCAACACACCCATCATGCCCAACTCTACGCCTTATACCACAGCTTTCAAAGAGATGCTCTGAACACAGCCTTATGGTTCTCTTTCACAGTTCCTGTGCTGGCAAAATTCTCCTCCAACTGGAATCAGGCTTTTTAGGCCTGCGTTACACCACTCCTGACTTTTTAACCCAATATGAAGAGTTAAGTGGAGAAGAGACTAACTCACTGTTTCTTCCTAAGGTACTCACATGGCCCTCAATACTATACTAGCTAAGCAACTTCCCAAACTGTAAAAGAAAAATTGTTTGATTGGCTGAGAGGAAGAGAAAGTGAGAACATATATAACTGAAAAAATGAGTTCTACATTATATTCAAAACACAATGAAGTCTGTGTTTTTAGTATCTTCTCGATCAAGTTCCATAGACTAGGTCCAACTCTTGTGAAAGTTCCATCTCCCACACTCATGAGTCCATCCAGAATAGTTTAGCAATCCATGATTCCAATAGAACACAGTTGTTGTAAGAACTATCGTCTCTGAGAGAGAGAGGCCAGTCCCGGTGAGAATTTGAGTATCAAGACAGACTTTGAATTGGACCCTTTATTCAATAGTGAGCCAGTGCAAAGACTGCAACACTGGAAGAGATATTTATGGTGGCCCATGTTTCTGAACAGAATTGCTACATTAAATAAAAAACATTATACAGAATCAATCAGAAAGTCATGCAGTACTCCTACCTTGCAGAAGTCTAAGTAAATTATGTCTTTATCAACCAAACCTATCTCATCAAAACATAATACCAAGTTTGACAAGACGAATTTTAAATAAAATCATATTGATTGGCATTAATTTTCAGACTGTTCTTTAATTCTAAACATTTGCATCCCATATCAGCCTTTCCATGATTTTGTCTGGGACAGATGTCAATGTCACCTAGATTGTCCCTTTTTAAATACTGGAACATTAGGTTTGGGGTATTTTTCTCTTTCCGTCCCCCGGAAATTCCTGTGTTCCAAAATTTGTTAAAATATCAAAACCAAGGGCTCCGATTGCTCCTCAGCCAGTTCTCTGAAAATACCTGAGTACAAGTTTCCTAGTCTTGCAGTTTTAAAACACGTTTAATTTTAACAGTTGCTGTTTGCAAAGCCTCTAACTCCAAATAATACTAACACTAGTAGGGCTACTGTATGCTTTTTATAGTCCATTTTCTCATATGAAAACTGGGCTGCTAGCAAGCATGCATTTTTATTTTTTAAGCCATTCATAAAGATGAAAAATAACCTAACTCTTTGAGACAGGCACTACGTCGTCTTTTGTGTTTGTACAGCATCTTGTTCACTATGAGACCAGAAATAATTATAATGCTTGTAATTATATCAATTGTTGCCCTCAATACCTCTCCACTGCACATACTACACACTCTAGATATATCCTTCATTACTACAAGTGAACAAACACAATACACACAAATACCTTATAGAAAAAAGAGACACCAAAAGTAAGAAGAAAGGGGGGGAGGGAGTTGACTTGAAAGTTAATGTCTTTCCAAAAGAAAATAGGACATTAACAACACTTCACCCACCTATAAATAACTAAAGGGAGTGGGACAGTTATACATACACACCAATTACATTATACAGTATTGAAATTTTCATAAATTCAGTCCATAAAAACAATTCCAAATATACATTTTTAATTCACTGAACAAAGAACATGTTAGGTGCTTTCTAATCTTTCCTAATCTTTAATTATTTGGGTTGAAATTTTCTATGCCAGGTGTTTGCTCGTGGCAAATTTCAGCCAAAATGGTTAAGCTACTTGAAAAAACTTATCAGCTTCACTCTCAATGTTAAAAAAATTCTAACTGTCTGAAATTTGGCCAGAGGTGATCCTTTTTCAGGCATGTACCTTTTGCTATTCCTGTGAAAATGTGCTCAAATTTTGCCAAGTTAGAAACCTTTGAAAAAAATTCCAGTTCACACATGCACAAATTACAGAATTAAGGTTGGCTGGGGTCTGATTTGCAGAAGGACTGAGCACTCGGGGCTGCAACTGAAGTCACAAACGGAGCTTTGCTTTAATGTATTAAGTGCTATATAATTCTGAAACTGAACAATCTGGTCCTAAGCATGTCAGATATTTAAATTAGCAGATACTTCTTTAAAAAAAAACCTTAATCTCTCTGTGCCTCAGTTCACCATCTGTAAATTGGGGATACTGTAGAGCCTCAGAGTTACGAACACCTTGGGAATGGAGGTTGTTTGTATCTCTGAAATGTTTTTAACTGAACAAAACATTATGGTTGTGCTTTCAAAAGTTTACCAATGAACACTGACTTAATATATCTTTGAAAATTTACTATGCAGAAGAAAAATGCTGCTTTCTCTTTATTTTTTTAGTAGTTTACACAGTAGTATACTGTATTGGCTTCTTTTTTTTTTTGGTCTCTGCAGCTGCCTGATTGTGTATTTCTGCTTCCAAATTAGATGTGTAGTTCACCGGTCAGTTCGTAACTCTGGTAGTTCTACTGTAATATCCATGCATCTCACCAGGACGGTGTAAAATTAAATGCATGAAAATTAGTGAAGCACTCACATCGTAGCGATGAGCACCACAGAAAACTCTACAAAGAAATTAACAGCTCTGTCTTCAGAGTAGGATTTGAGTAGTATGTTGTAAACAAGGGGTTATGGGGCCACAAATTGAATAATGAGAACAAAACATTGAGTAGTTACTCACTAAGCGAGCACTGTCCATTCTGTGCACTGACTTAAAGACTACATCATAATCCATATGCTCAAGGGGAGCAAATTAAGACTGTGGAGGCAAGCTTCATTCTGACATTTTCTATCTTTTGAGTGCTTGACTTTGTAACCTTAATATTTTTAATATAGTTTTTGCATATCATAGCGATCTAAAATACACAGTAATAGCAAAAGTATTCCTTATTTTAATAAAATGTATAAAATAGAATTGAAGAATTTCTTTAAAAAATTAATTTATGAATTAATAAAAAGTATTTTTATACAAGTCTGATTTGATCTCTTTCTGTCACAGATGATAAATAAGGTTGAATTTCAAGAGACATGTAATGTAATGTAAGCTTTAACTTATTGTCCTTGTAATCAAACTATTAACATCCTATTTCTATTATGATTTTAAAAGTTAAAATAGATTTTTCACAATCCCTGCAGCATAAATATGAACATATCATAAAAAGATGAAAGTGAAATCTAACTAGATTTATTAAACTATTGATAAACGCTATTAAATGCATGCTATTTATATATTTTTAAAATACGCTGTCTTGCCTATTTAACACACAACTATGTGCCCAGTGTTAAAGCTGAATATAATAGGGTGCACACCTTTGATTATGCTTTTTTTGTCTAAAGTCAAAATTCACAATTTAGTGGTCAAAATTCTGCACTATATTCTTATCTTCAGTAATATTTCTTCCTTGCATCATAACTAATCATAAATGTGATCACTCATATCTATTTTTAGCTTTTGCAGCTGACAAACTTTGTCTTCCTTCTGTTTAGCAGTTTGTTTTCTTTAATTATCAGTAGCTTTAAAATGTAAAACAATGCATAAAGAGATTAATTGAAGATGGTTGATCATGCATGACAAATGCAGTAAGTTAGATATTCAAGTTTTAATTTTTTATAAGTGCTTTCTCACTTTAATGGTAGAAGAAATTATACCATTATAGTAAACAAAAAGCAAACAACTCACAGTTAGCTCATTTGTAAACCTACTGGAACGCCCACACTCCAAGCGTAGATAGATGCAACAGTCAAATGCCTTACACGTTTACTACATTAAGGCCAAGTCTGCACTACAAAAGTAAGTTGACCTAACTTATGTTGGCATACAGCTGCCACAATAATTACATTGCTTCCGCTGACACAAGAGGGGTTTTTAAGTTCCTCTGATCCTGTGTAAGAAAAGCAGCACCAGGCAGCTGCAGAGGGAGAAAAAACATCGCAAAAAGCCCAGTAAGTATTACAAAGGTGGTAACAGTATTATGATGCTTTAACTTGCATAGAATTGTAGTTTGTTTTAGAATTAAGACTTGAGATAAGTGGTAAATAGTGACAATTTATAGCGAAAAACCCAAAATGGCAGCCGCAATGATTCTCTATTATAGATCTTAAAATGGAGGATGCAGAGCAGACAAGGGATAAAGGTTAGATAGAGTTTAATGGGGAATGACTCAGCATACGTCAGAACACCTAAAAGGGAGGGCTCCGGAGAAAGGAGGATCTATGCTAGTAAGTCAGGCGAGCAGAGGATCTACGCGACTGAGTTAGGAGGAGGAGCAGCTTGAATAATAGGTAAAGCTGATTGGCTAAGCAAATGTCGCTCCATTGGGGAGGATCTATGCTAATGAGCTGGACTTGAGAAAGCAACCAATGAGAGGAGGGCTGGTAATCCTATATAAAGGCTGACAGCCAGCAGGCTTGTGTGTGGGTGTTTGAGCTGCGGTGAAGAGATCAGGAGCTGAAGAGAGTGGTGGGAGCTGAAGAAGCCACAGCAGCAGAAGAAACAGCAGCAACTGAAGAAGCCGCAGTAGCAAAAGCGGCAGGAGAAGCAGAAGCACAGGCAATATGAAGCCCAATAAGACAGATCAAAAGGACCCCGAAAGATGAATTGGAGGAATTTTTGAGAAGGAAGAGTGTAAGTCTGATTTTCTATCTGTTTTAAAAGCGTGTCTGGGTGTGCCTTTAAATACAGTCAGATGTCTGCGTCTGAGTGACATCCACCGCACCCATTCTGTGACAGCTTGGCCGCGGCTCACAGAATGTTAATGTTAAATAGTAACGTCTCTTTAAATAACATCATAATCCCTTCCTGTATGTATGTATAGAAGCTCTGCTTGTCTCCTTGTGATAATTGTAGCACTGTGTGACAACATTGCATTGGGGGCTCTATGCATGTGTATGAGAGGTCTTTATGTACCTTAAGTGCTACACTGTAACTGCTATATACTCTGTGTATTCTGTGCATTTTATTCTATTGCACTGCTTTAGTGTATAACTTCTAAATGTAAAGCAATTGTGTTTCACTATATCTTATGTATTGTAGTGTATTCTTCTTTCTTGCTTTAAGTGTATTGTAATTGATTATTTCTTTTAAATGAAATTACTGCTTGAATATCAATCCTTCGAGCGGAAGGCTGTATCCGTGTCCTCTCATAGATTAGGAGAAATAGTCTGCTCTGGGGAGTCCTCCACAGTCAGAGACAAACACCAAGGTAAAACCCCAGCAATTCCTCTAGGACAAGCCACCCCTCATTAACCATTTGGGTGAGACAAACTGACAATTGGTTTATGGTCATAGACAAACCAGTACTGAGGTGCCTTCGGTCCAAATTTTGGGGTAACAGTGCACGTCTACACTCCTTGTGTTGGCGGTGTGCATCCTTACCAAGAACGCTTGCACCATTGAACTATCGAAGAGGGTAACTGGTGAATGGCTTCTGAAAGCCAGCAACAGTTAATGTGAGCAACACAGTGTTTACACTGACTCTGCATTGACCTAACTACTTAGACATGGACCAATTAAAAATGTGGGATTAACTGCATTAAACCTAATTAGGTGGTCCACGGCCCACCTGTGGCCATGCTCCTGCCTAAAATCAAGGTCAGTTTTTAGCAATAATAAAGCAACATGAGTCTGGCAGTCAAAAATGGGGGAGGGGAAATGAAGGCGAGGCAAGAAGACAAAGCTAAGCAAAAAGACAGTTTGTCATCTTATTTTAAAAAGCTTGAAGTATTGAATAGTGAACATTCATCAAAAAGTATGGGCGAGGAAACATCTGAATTATCTGATCACTTGCCGAGTTGTGGGGATACCACAACAACTGCAGAAGTTGAACAAGTGGACTCTGAAGTGACAATGGAACTACAAAATATTGGTGATTTTGTCAAAGGAAGGGAAGAAACCTAGCCTGAAGACATTGCATTATGGCCAAAATCTGTTTCATTGGCTATGATAGAATATTTCTTAGTAAATAAACTGAAAAAAGTAAGTAATATGGAAAATTTGAGAAAAAGAGTATGAGGTTGCAGGACAAAAGCAATTAAGAGGTCTTCATGAGTCTTCATTTTCTGAGGATGAAAAAAATGGAATTACAGAAATGACAATTTGGTTAATTTTTTCAGAAACCACTAAGGCAGTCTACTGTTATGTTTGCAAATTATTCCCTGATCATAGTAAAAGAAAACAAACATTTGTCAACGGGCATTCTAACTGGAGAAACGTTGCAAGACATATTGCTGATCATGAAACTTCCAAAGCTCACGTTAATGCTATGTGTAAGCTCGCTCAAAGGTGTAAATTATCTGGAAGAATTGATTCTGTATTACAGGCTCAGTTTGAAAAGGTATGTCCTTATTGGAGGAAAGTGCTGAGACGTGTTGTTGCCACAGTCAAACTGCTGTCTTCTTTGGGACTACCTCTAAGAGAACATGATGAGTCATGTTTGTCACATCAAAAAGGTAATTTTTTTTAACCATCTTGACGATTTTCTCAAAGAACATTTGAAAAATCATTACTATTGTGGCTCAGAAATGACCAACTTTTTAATGCACCAAACCTATGATGAATACATCACTATAATAGCACAGCAGCTCAGAAACCAAATCACTGATGAAGTAAAGGATGCCAAGTACTATTCCATAATAGTCAATTCAACACCAGATATGATTTTGAGGTATGTGACTGGCAATGGTGAAGTTGTAGAGCGATTTCTTTGTTTTGCCCCGCTAAAATCCCACACTTCTGAGACAACTGTTTTTGGGGGGAGGGGGCATGCCTGCGGACAGTCAATGTAAACAAAATGTCTCACGCCCCACCACCAGATTCCCCTGATGGGCCATCTGACAAGGGTTGCCAATCCCTGGTCTAATTATTGTGATGTTTCTTGTATGAATATCTTGGTTAAGCTCAGCAGGGGCCTATCTGGAAGAAACAGGCAGGAAGGAAAAGAACGGCTCAAGATAGTCACCTCTGAGCAAACCTTTAAGTGGTGGTAACTGGCAATGGCAGAACTATTCCTTTGATGATTTTACTTATATCTTCAGCTATTCTGCAAAAAACTCATTTGGACCAGGAAAGGTTAAAGCCCAGGGAACAAATGAACTCTGGCAAGATTAAAAGGGACCATCTCAAGAGAGAGTGGTTGTTCAGGGGAACCTGACTGAAACACAGGCATCAGCTGTGGTGTCTGGAGAATCTAGGTTTGTGTAGGTCAACCAACAATGGTGGGGCTCAGTAAATCAGGCATGCATGTAGACCGTTGTTTAAAAATCCTTTTTTCTCTGTTTTATTTTAGCAGTAGGAACAAAATATCTACTTGTATTTTAAGAAGGCTGTCTGATCACTGTATATCACTGGATACAGAGAACAGCAGTTAAGTACCAGAGCTCAGTTGGACATTCAGGGTAAGAATGGTACCATAGCCCAGGTCCCAGTCTAAGAATGGGAGAATTATGAAATTCCACCCCAAGATAAGCAAAGGAATGAGGCATTATACCAGAGTGGTAGTACTTAGAGACCAGAAAGGGAACAGAGTTGCAACCCTAGCTCTGCAACTGTCACAATTCTGAAGCAGTCTTAAACAAAAGAAGCTATTTGTCAAATAAGCACATATGGAACTGAAGTTATATTTCAGAAAATGTACAAACTACAGGTTTCAAAAGTAAAAGTTGGGACTCAGAATCAAAGGGTCAAATAAATTTGTCCAACATTTACACCTCCTCTTTCCGATGCACCACCTCAAGATGCAGCAGAGAAGAGCTCATAAGTAGATGAAATAAAAAAAGTAATCTGAGACAATACACAAATCCAGTTAAACCATTAAACAAAGTGGATAGAAACCACATTGAAACTGATGCAGTTTATTAAAAACAAAAGGGGAGGCCAAAGTAATAAACAGAAGAGGCTCAAATAATGCAACTAAACTCAGAGCAACAGAAGATGATACAGCACAATACAACCATCTGAAATTAGCCCAAGAGCCATCAGAAGTTCTCAAGTTCCAGCATAGTTCTGCATAAAGATGCTATCACCTAACCTCAAGTTTTAGTTGTTGAAAAGAGTCTTGCAAAATCAATCCCATGGGTTAGGGCAAAATAATTTTTAGTTAAAAAAAGTTAATGGCGGATAGTTATTAAATCTTAACTTAAAGTAACATTTCAGTCTTTCCTTTCAAATTCTGCCTCGTCAGACGGTATGTTCCTGAAAAAAAAAAGACACAATGACTAAGAGAGAGATATGTGAGGAACAAACATCTAGTTCTCTGCTGTTAGACTTGGGTTTTCCTATCTGCTGAAGTGTCACAGTTTCACTTTCCAGCCACATAGTAGTAAGTAAGCAAATACTGTGATTGACACGTTTCACCTATATTTTCTAGTATTCTACTAAAACAGAGTTACTAATCATTCTATTCTAGCAGGCAGTAACATATATTTGGGGGAGTAGCAGCAGCAGGAAGCTAAAACAACAAGGCAAAGCACCTACATCTGAGTGAGAGAGAGGAGTAATATTATGTTCAAACTGCATGATTTCTGCCCCAACTACTCCCTTTCTTCTACCTTTATTTACTTACTTTATTTACTGAATTTAGTGCTGGTGAAAATTAATTACCTGGACACTCTGGAGAGCGACAATTTTCTTTCTCTATAGCACGGGTCTAGTCTAGTACGGGAATCACCAGTGCAAGCTCACTTACACTGCTCACTGTCTTGATGCCTTAGTCTTACAGAGAGGATCAACTCTGTGCTTGAGAGATGACTTCCGTTTCTGTGCCTTCCAAAGTTTTTTATCTTTGAATGCCAATTAGTTTAAACTGGGATGATGATTTTTGGAACATGGATGCTCTTCAACTGGGAATTGAACCAAAGCCATGTCATTTAGGCACCTGAACAGCAACTGGATCATCATTTTTGGGCATTGATAATGGGCTAGATTTAAACTGATCCAAACATTTCCAGTTCCCTAACCATACAAAACATTTTTTTAAAAGTTGTTGTACAGCGACAACAAAATTACATTCTGCTCCTGTGAAAAATTCAGATCTTAACTGATGCAAAAGAAAAATATAAAAATTGTTGCCAATGTCAGTAACACCTTAAACAAAGCAGAAAGGTAAACAGCAGGCATTTCAGCCTACTTAATGGTTTCTCACAGAACTATTACTGGACTCCTTTTTCCTCTTCCCAAGTAAGTCATTCATTGCTGAAAGTGTTACTGAGTTCCTGTAAAGTCAATTACCTCTAGATTTGCTGTATTACATAAATTCATACCAGTCTTCTTTAATTCTCTCCTCTAGCCTTTTATAGAACTTCTAAGACCTCTAATCTGTGTCATGTAATCAGCTTGGTTACTAGAGGCCATGTACATACCAGCTGTTTACTGTATGCATTATAAAAATCAGTAGACTACCGTATTTTATTATAGTCCTTTACAACTTCAGAGATATAAACCTTAAAGCTCTGTTAGGACTGCTGTACAAAGCAGAGTATTAGATAGGGAACATGTTTTCAAAATTAAATCGGATTGAAGTACTGCCATATAAGCTCTGCATATGAATATTGATGTATGCTTTGGCTTAAGTTGTAGAAATGTCTTTTTCAAAAGCAGCAAAAACTTCATCTTTTTTGTTTCACCTTGCATCTGTATATAAAATGCATGTTTGATAAGTGACGAATAGAAGAAGTTGTTTCATCACACTGAAGATTTACCAAATGAATAAATGTAAGCAAATACAGTTTACCCCAACGTTCAAGAGGAAAAGCAAACTGATAAATATCACAATTCCCGGACAAAAATTTTATTAAATTTGGAGTTAAGTTTAAATATGCCTGAAGAAGAAAACTTTATAAACAAACAAAAAATATTGGTTGAAAGCCAAACCATTTAAAGTTAATGATATACTTAAACGCTAAATTGGGAAGGTATATGGGAATGCAGTTACGGTACAACAAAACTGTAGATCTTCACTTGTGTCCTTGCCACCCTCGAACTCTCCACGTAAAACAGAAACGTGGAAAATAAAATAAAGTGGGAGTGGTTAAGATTCAGTGCATGCGGATGCTGCCTATATTTACTATGGGAAGTATAGTTGAACTGTTGTCTTACCTACTGATAAAAGGGTAAAGACAGGTTAACTGTACCTATTATATTACAGCCAATTAATATTTTAATTGATATGGTTAATATGCCTGTTTGGCTGGTATCATATTAAACCTCATGAGCATTAAGTATTTTACCTGTAAACCAAATGCCAGGGTATGTAGGATTTAAGAAAAAAAAAGGTTTTAAAATTTCTAAATATTACAAAGAGAAAAAAAAACAATAGAATCACTTTATTTAGATTAAAACATTTCTGACATGTTTGACAGCGCAGAGCTTCCTACATTACCCAGTTTATGAGAGTAAGACCCACTTCCTGTAGAGGACACTGCTCTTCAGGGGTCTGATCCTGCTTCCATTGACTTTTATGGGAGTTCTGACTAACTTCAATGAGAGGACTGGGCCCTAGTTAAGCAGATCAATTAGTTCTTTACTGAGAGAAAAAGCAGATATTTTTAACTTAAAATCAACTATGTTCCCATGGCACACAGAAATGAGAAACTAGATATATCATTAACCATATATCATTAACCATAAAAAGAGCACAGAACACATAAAAGAAATCACAATATGAAAATACAGAAATGTACACAATGTACACAATCTAGTCTCCAAAAATCTATTTTTCTGAAAAATTCCTTGAAACTAATTATTGTAATTAAGTTCATGATTAATTCCCTAAACTTTGTTGTTTTCCAAGTGCCCTAATATTTCTTAATTACAGGATCTTGTGTTTTTGATTGGCATAATGCAGAGTTTGTACTTTACAAACATAAAACCCAATATTAGTATTTGGAAAACAAGTTGACAGAACACCGCCAAACTCATGCAAACATTACACCATTATTTTAGCAAAGCCTTCTTAAACAGTTGTGAAATTCAAGAAATTTAATATCACTGTTGATATTTCCAAAGATCAGTATCTCTATAAATACTCTCTCTCCTTACTAGTCAGCCTTCTCCAGCTTTATTAATTTATCTTTATTTGTGATATTCAAAGAACTGTATGTATTTAATGAGGCTTTAATTTTGATTTTTAATATCTCCATGAGTGTGATATTAGTTTAGGCAACTGCAGACAACTAATTAGCATATTAAGACTAGTATATATGATTTCTCTTTTGTTCATAGGTGTGTATCAGAGCATAATATGGTCCAAGTTGGTTTTGTCGTCGTATTTTAATTTTTAAAGAATAGTATACGATTTCTTGCTCCTTCCTGCTATTCCTACTTAAATCTCCTCCTCGATCTAAACCTGACAGCTCTCACTCCAAGATTAAAAGTGTGTGTGGAATAAATATATTTATCTCAGGTTATCATATAAAATATATGACAGCATGGTATCAGGATTTTGTTGCCATGGAATTGCCACATAACTCACAAGTACAGCCTAAGTTCAATGCAGGTTTTTTGTTTTCTTCTATTTTGGGGGGAGGAGGGGCGGGGAGAAGGGAAACATCTCTGGTAGCTGGAACATGATTCTTTATTACATTATCCCTACCTCATATATGGTATATATGCACATATCTATGTACACTGGCCTCTTTTTGCATAAACACAAGTTTATACACTCAGACACTTGCATGTGTTTTTTAAGGATTATTTTTTGCATGCACCAATTATATTTACACGGAAAAAAAAATATTTGTCCAAATATGCTCTGATGGTAAATCACTTGCATGTGCAAGCTACAGTGCTCAAAAATTCACATGGAAGTGTCTGGGCCAGCATGAACCTCCTTTAACCTGTATTGCTCCCAAGTACATTTTGAACCAAAAAAGCATACAACTTGAAAATATTACTCACACTCTAACCTAGAGAGGTATGTTTCTTTGTTTCAATATCTCTTTCTCCATATTTTCTGCCTAACATACGAATTCACCCTTTACAGTCTAAGATGGATACAAAATGCCATAGAGTTTTCCATTTACTGGTTTCTCCCAAGTATTTTTTTATTCTTATTCACTGTTTGGAGGTTTTTGGTGGGTTGGTTGGTGCAAAATGAAGTACATGATGTCTGAAAAGTACCAGCTAATATAAACAAATGCAATATTTTCTGGAAAAAGAGATATAGAACTGTACCACTCCAAGTCAATGGCAAAACTCAAAAATGACATCAGTGGGAATAGGAACAGGCTTTACATTAAGTGTCATAAGTGAAGAATTCAGCTCCTGCACCCAACTTAACAGTCCAGCCCTCCTCCACACAGATTCACAAAGCAGTCAGTGGCCAACTGAGCTGGGTATGCTGAGTATTGTGTGCACCTGGATGGTAACCAATCCTACTCTGTCCTTCATAACCCATCATAATCCAGTTTTGTGTTAACCTGTGCCAAAAGTCCTTTGGCTCAAAAGGAGCTCTCCTATTAGGCAGAAGGGAGCCCTTCCGTCAAATACACACACACACACACACACACACACACAGCCTTAAGAAGAGCTGGGGGTGAAGCAAAGGGAAACTACAAAAAAGCAAATATCTAGAAGAAAACTCAATTAAGCCAAAAGCCTAGATGAACTCCAGGAAAAGCATCGCCCCAAATTAGCACTCTCTAAAAGTTAAGGAGTCAAATCCTCATTTTTCTTCTTCAGTTAGTACTCCCAAAGGACAGGTCAGATGTGAGGGTCAGCAGAATATTAGGAAATTGATTTTCAAAAGGTTTTAGAATTATCTACATAGACTTGAGGTTACATGTGTATAGAAACTTCTGGTTGGTAGCTTTGCTGGCAGACACAGTAAGAAAAATAATATGAGGGGAAACTGAGATCATCAAAAAGAAAAGGAGTACCTGTGGCACCTTAGAGACTAACAAATTTATTTGAGCATAAGCTTTCGTGAGCTACAGCTCACTTCATCAGATGCATCGGATCATCAAAATAGCCATCATATTTAAAGAGCTACCCTTTGAATTTTTAAGAGATTTCATCATTAGATAGGTTTCAGAGTAGCAGCTGTGTTAGTCTGTATCCGCAAAAAGAACAGGAGTACTTGTGGCACCTTAGAAACTAACAAATTTATTAGAGCATAAGCTTTCGTGGGCATAAGCATCCGATGAAGTGGGCTGTAGCACATGAAAGCTTATGCTCTAATAAATTTGTTAGTCTCTAAGGTGCCACAAGTACTCCTGTTGTTTTTGCATCATTAGATACAGTGCCAAAAAAAACAAAAACACATGCATATGGCAATGGGATGGCATTTTATTTGTTAACCATTAATCTCAATGATTTTGATCAGCTGGCTTTTAGTTCTGAAGGCTCATCTTACATTGACGGGGCCAGGTCCCTGGTGTTCTCAGATTCCTGTGCTGCTTCTGAGTTCAGGCTTCTCTTTAGAGTGGACAGTCAAATGGGTTTCAAAAGTAGCCATCACAGGGGCATGACATTGACAAGGATTTTCTTTATTGGTTCCAAGAAGTCATGACAATGTCACATTTTTAGAACAGTCTTTGGGCAGGCACCGGGCAACACGATATATTTTTGATAAAAGAAAACAGAACACCTCTTGTGCATACCTTATAATTTAAGCACAGAAATTAATGCTGAAACTGAAAGAGTCAGATAGTCCTTGAGAAAACATTAAGATTAAGGGAACAGATCAGAAGTCAAGAATGCAGTAAAGGTTACCTTGAAGTATTTACGGTCCATAAAAGATTTATTAGTGGTGCTATGGCTGATGGACTCATAAGTCATCATCAAATGTGATCACCACATGGACCTGGTATTGCACATGGATGTCTCTAGGAGGTCTTTGGTTTGGAATCTATTTTTCACGAGCTGGAAAGCTGCTCAGTACTGGGTTTAAACCAAGCTGAAAAGGAGTATATATTTTAGAAATTTTCTTGATAATAATGGTAATTAACCAAGACAATGCTCTCACCTGAAAAAAGAATGCACTTCAGTCAGACAGCTAAATGGCTGTAAACACTGCCAACTGCCAGATCACCAGAGGTTATGGGCATAGTGAAATAATTAGTGTTATGATGTCTCTAAAGAAATATTTACTGACACCTTCTCTTGATTACAGAAATAGGGTTTCATATTTAATCTACACATATAATTTGGCTCATAGAATAGCATGCAGGCAGTTTGTGTGGCAGGATGCCAGCCAAGCAGCTGCTGGCAGCATTTTGTGACAGACAGCCTTTGCAAGAGGTATTCAAGCTAGGACAGACCCACTCAATGGCAGAGACTACCTGGACTCTGTCTCAGTAACAGCTCTACAAGGATGCACTGTGGCTTACAGTCCAAGTCATGTGTCTAGGGGCTGGGCAGGCAAACAGTGTATCTGGCAGGGCAGCCAATCTGACCTTAAGGTTGGCCAGTGATAAACAGCAGCTAATGGCTAGTCTGAACAGCTACAGCCACTCTTTGCTGCAAAAGTTACATTCATTTCCCAATTCTGTTTAAATTTGTATTGTTTGTTTATTTAATAAAGTTTGGCTTGGTACTAAACTACCCTGGCTTGTAAACTCATCCTTTGGGCGAACCTTTGGCCATCTGAGCTCAGTTCCTTTAGCCCTCCTAACCACACATGGCAGTGTCTGGGTTTTTTGCTAGAGGATTGTTGGCCCTCCTAAGCAATCACAGCCCACACCAAAGGTCACACCTCTAAGAACCCCTCTTCTTTGCCCTAAAAAAGGAAAGTGCCCCCCTTCCAGCTGTGTTGGAACAAAGGGCTATTCATACTCTCCTGCTGCAAAGAGGAGGACAGGACATAGAGGAAACACTCAAATCCTTATCATCAGTGTATTTACTGGTGTTTCATTTGGATGCACATTGTTCTAATACTGACTAAACATTGCTTTCTCTTCTCTGTTTGGGTCAAGCGAGAATTGCATTTGGGCATGTTTCAGTATATTATGTTACAGCTTTGGGTGAGGTCAAAATTTATTTGGCTGTTTGAGTCAGGAACATAGGTAGGCAGAGGTATAGATTCCATGTGGAGTTAGGACTGAGGGCATGTCTACACTACTACGCTACATTGGTGCAGCTGGTGAAGACACGATGGGAGAATGCTCTCCCATTGGCATAATTATTCCACATCCGCAAGAGACTGGAGAGAGAGTGTTCAACGCTTTAAGCCAATGTAACTTACATCGCTCAGGGGCTGTTGTTTTCACATGCCTGAGCGACGCAAATTATATCAACTTAAACAGCAGTGTAGACCAGCCCTTAAGACTCACTTTTTGTGAATCATCTGGTAATAAAATTCTAACATGGTGCTCTGTACCTTGATACAAGCCAAGTATGTGTAGCTGTCCTTCTAACATTTAAGGCATGCAGGAACCGATTTTGAGCTTTACATTTCCTTCACTATTTTCCATCTACTACCAGTGATAATGGTAAATACTGTAGTTCTTGGTGGATCTTTATGAAAAAGTTAGAACAGATCTATACATAAAAATAGTCAGTACTGTACATTCAGTGAGGTATGTATACTGTAGAAAAATTATGTGATTATATCATCCAAGATTCTACCATAACACATATCTACAAGGAGGCCAATTTAAGGTTGCACAGGTAGCCCCAATACTGGTGTTTCCAAACTTGGAAATGTTTGACTTTTTAGCCTTAACATTCTCTTCAACAAAGTTTTTTGTAAGTGATATTCATACAAACACGTCTATATGATATTTTTAAATTTCTGGCTTGTTATTCTGTGGGACTTGTTAGCACACACACAAAAAATGCATAAATGCTAATTATTTTTCCTTAGCTCTAAGCAATACTCTCTCCTCCCATGTAATTAATACATTGTGGGAATTTTTTTTTTTAATTCATCACTTCTTTCCATAAGGAAAATTTGTGGTACTTCAGAAGTTACTTTCCTCTACCTCACACGATCTACAGAGGACTGACCAATTTCAATAATCCATACCACGTTTTACATTTGGTTTCCTTCCATTTCACCCTTCTTTTTAACCCATGAATATATATATATGAATACTCCTACTGCAGCAATGTAAGGTATAGATGAACTGAGTCCACGTGTATTGTCACAGAATACAAACATTAAAAAAATAGAAGTGAACCTGAATTATTGCAGGTTAAGGAGAACACAGAGCCACTTTTCCCTTGAAAATTACAGTGGAATAGTTCCAATAAAGGAGAAAATGATTAAGTAATAAAAAAAATATTCATGGTTATTGACAATTGGAAAAAATTTCAGCGCCAACCCACAGAAACAAATTAAATGGCAATAAACTTTGTTAATGCAGAGTTAAGGTTGCCTGGTGACAGCTCATGGCCTCCCAGAATGCCCAGTTCAGCAAAACTCAAGCTTATGAAAACCAGGAAATGCAGAATTAAGGTAAATGCCCCAGCAGACTTAACTCCTGGAGCTGGCACTAGCCACAGGGAATTATGTGCATGCACGCCAGCTGCATTCAGTGTGTTAGATACAGCTGTAATGAATGGTGGAGGATTAAATTGGAGCAGCACAGAAGAGCTGTGATTGCGATATTCAGTCATCTTCAGGGCTTTGACCCTCTGTGTGTATGTGTGAGCCTCTCTACCTGACCCGTGTGTGTATGATCAAAGGAAAGAGGTACATAGGTACCTTGGGAAATCCAGTATGCCTCATGTTAGTACTACATTGTGTAGAGGCTGCATCACTAGTAGGGCACAGGGGTCTTCTTGCCATGGGTATTGTCAGCAGTTAGGAGGGAAACAAGTGTTCTCTATGAGTTCAATGAAGGGTAAGTGGAAAGTATAGGGTTTGATGGTATCATATGCATAAGGGTAAAGGGACTGTAAAAGAGGCTGAAGAAGTTGTAAAAATATAGTGCATGTGGTGTTCTTTCTGTGAGGTAGGCTAAGCATATGAGTGTACACAGTGCCTATGCAGTACAGAAAGAGAAATGTGTTGGTAGGGGTGGTGGTCAATTGTAGTTTTCACGTAGATGTGCAGTTCAGACACTCCTGGGGACAGGTAATGATAATACCTAGTTCTTACATAGTCCTTTCATCAATTGATCTCAAGGAAGTTAATTACTCCCCTTGCACAGACGGAGAAATTGAGGAGAGTCCAGGTTTCTTGAGACCCAGTCCACTGTTCTCTCCACTAGGCAACATCATTGCTATGCACTTTTTAAGTCACACACACAGGTAGCGAAATGGTGATAATGGCTGTGCTCTGAAATGGTTGGTGTGTAATTGTTAACAGCCAGTGAGAGAAATCTCAGACCGTTCTTCGTCCCAAAAATGTGACAGTTTTATTACAAGGTACTCACAGTACCTTTAAACATGCAAGAGAAGACTGGTATATATCTTTTCTCCCTCCCCGCTTCTCCACTGTTTCCCACCATATATAGCTCTCCCTACCACCATTTCCACCTCACCCTCTCCCACTCCTGTCACATTAAGCCATTGGTATTTTAGAAGCCAGGTGATCACAAAATCCATTGATAAAACCTGAGGGTTTTTTCCTCAGACACACTTACTCAAATGACCCAAAATTTAGATCACTAACCCTACAGTACAACACCCTCCCCTGCGTGCACCGCACCCCCCAACATTCTGGAGATGAATGGAGATTTTGGAACACTTAGAAAAATTGTCCTTTAAACATTGGTTTAATCTTAACTGTAGCAAAGACTTTGCAATACTATTTAAGATTTTATCAGCGACTACTTTGCTATATGCAAATTCCCAGCACAGAATGTTCCTGGAAGTGGCAAGATCTGAGAGGTGTGAAGTGGCTCATTCATCTTAACAGGATGCTCTCAACTGAATGACCACACCCCACGGAGATTGATACGGCCTGAAACAACTGTTCGGAGACATGTGAACTGCTCCATTCATGTTGGCTGGTGTTCCCATCCTCCCTCCCCAGCGTTGCAGAGCCTAACGCTGTGTCTACTACACCGCCTTTAGCAACCCGGCTGTGCTAGTACAGCCGTGCCACGAACAGATGCGCAGTGCAGCCACTGCTGGTCAGCAGCAGAGAGCTCTCCTGCTGGCAAAACACTTCCACCCACAACGAGCGGCATTAGTGTGGTCGGCAAGAGAGTGCTCCTGCCGACCAAGCCCTATTCACACCAGCGCTTGTCGTCAGCAAAACTTTTGTCTTTCAGGGAGAAGGGGGGTTAACACCTCTGAAAGACAAAAGTTTTGTCTTTCACTTGCCAGTGTAGACAAAGTCTATGATAAGCATCAATTATCATAAGCATCTCCTTAGCCCAGTCACGGCAGTATGTGCATGACTCCAGTATGTCAGTAGTGGGCTCTCCACCAAAGGAGCAGGCTTCCCAAGATCCTGACTCACATGGGGGAGGGGAGGGGGAAGAAGCCCAGACACCCCCAAAGGGGCAGGCATCCCCAGAACCCGGCTCACGAGGAGGGTGTCAAACCCCCATAAATGGTTTCCCCCCCCTCTCCTGAGTGTGGCACAGACTCCCCCTAGAGGGACAGGGGCAGGGAGGGGGGCTCAGATACCCCCTAAAAGGGCAGGAGCTGCCCAGATCCCAGAACACAAATGAAGACAGGGAGAGGGGCTCAGAATCCCCCAGATTCTGGCACACAAACAGAAGGAGAGAGTGTATGGGTCTGACAAGTGCCCTGGCCTCTACTCTCCCTCAGTCCTCCTGCCACTATCCCCTCTCCCTTCCCAGTATCCCCCTATCCTCATTTGAGACTCCCAACTCCTCTCCAGCGATCCCCATTTATGCCCCCTCACTGTAGTCTGGCAATCCTCTCCCCCTACTCCACAACCCACTCAACTCTCCCCTCCCAAAAAGAATTCACTTGTCCATCGACTTGACACTGGCTGCTAGATTCAGGATCAAGGGCTTACTGTTCATGCCCTTGAGCTAACCAACTGCAGTGAAAGCTATCCACTTAAATACTCTTTGGCTCTCTCTTTGCACTTGCTCAATGTAATCTGTTTGCTCTTGCATTTTAGGCATAAACCTAACCGGAGAAGCAAACTCTTTTGCTAACAATGTTCTCATTTTGCTCCCCACCCTCCAAAGAGCTAAATGGGTGCCATGAAATTTCTGGGGATAACCTCAAGTGAGTGCAACTCTTGAGCCAGGATTAGAACCATGCTTTGATTCCCTGGTATGGGCAGACACACATTGGCAATACAAGTCAACTTGAAGAAAAGCTGTTTTATTTTCAGAGCATTTTACACCTCAGGAACCCCTTACTCAACTGATTCCAAATTTGGACCACTGACTGAACCCTCGCATCACTATGAGGTAAACCAAATATCAAGATAATCCAATTAACTGTGTGGATTTTATAGCATTTAAGATTAAAGCTTCAACAGAAAACTGGTCTTAACCCAACTGTAGCACAGCTAGCATTCCACTACAATCTAGTGTTTAAAAGGAGACAACTCTACATCCTTTATCCTAGTACCCTGAATAAAGCGAGATTCAAAAAAGTGAGAAGTTCCTCAGTGTAAATAGTAACTTTTTGAATTTGAATAAAATAATTATTTTACACCAGTTTGGATGCCCATGAAAACTTTTGAGAAAAAACTGTCCCATCACTAGAAAGCTGTAAAGCTCCAGGCAATGAAGCTTTTCAAACTTCACAAGACTCTTCTCAGACTTTGATGCCACATATTACATTTTCAATTTCACACCCTGCATTCACTTTGAAGTCTTATTCATTTTTATGGCACTACTGCCTTGGGCATCCTTCAGATCCTTAAACAACAAGGGGAACTACACTATCAATATCTGTGCCACAGTATATCACACATCCTGATTTACACATAGTTTTTGTTTCAGTGTTACTATTTTGGGGGCAAAGAGAGTTATACCAGGACAGCCTCTAACACAGATGCAGTTATATCAATAGAAAAGGTGCCTTATACCAGTACATCTTATTCCCCTTCCTATACAGATATAAGCATACTGGTATGCTTCCATCCATACGTGCATCCACATTAGGAGAGCTGTACCACTTTAATTATACCATAATAGTTAAATCAATATGTGGGTGTATAGACCAGCTCTAAGTCACCTTAAGGCTTACTCTGCTATAGAAGAGAAGGAAACTAAAATCAAAAGCTTAGTAGTAAAAACCTATCACAGTATAACCACCCATTATTTTGCTTAATGTTCAGTATTTTCTACAGATACGTAACACTGCATTAACAGTGTAATATCATGCACAGCAATTCACTGTATATAGTGTCAGATTAGATTTAGGACACTCAGTTGTCATTGTCACAGACCCACAGGATGGGTGCTACACCACCAGCTTTGGAACAGTCTCCTGGAGGAACTCACTCAGTGTGCCAGAGCCCCAAGGGGATTCACTCTTCCTTCAGGATAGGCCACGAGGCCTCATCATTTCCTAAGACTGAACTTCTGTGGCTTCAGCACTCCGGCTTCACATCACAAGCTCTATTCAGTGAGTCCAACTGAGACAGACTCCTGATAGAGAATTTGTATGTTCTTCAGGAATTAAATGCATCTCACCAAGCATTTGCAGAGACACTTAAGCTACGTTGTCAAAACCGAAGGGTTTATTCGTCAGCTGGCACACAACATAGGAAGTCCTCAGGTTAGCATAGAGAAATAAAGGTTAAGGCATAGATCATTCTGGTTAGCCCACAGTGCCCAGCCAAGCTGTAGGAAACCCCAGGTTCAGGTTCTGTCTCTCTTCATCTCACCTCCTTGTCAGTTCCCCTGTGAGGACCCTAACTCTCTCCAGCAGCCAACATTTAGCCCCCTGCTTCCCCCTCAGACCTTCCCAAACTTTTGTTCTGGAGCTAAGAGATCTTGCTCAGCTTCCTTGCTGAGAGGCCGGGAAATCCATCTCTGTCTTGGTCTATGGTTGATAGGTGTCAATGTCCTGGTGATTGGATTTGCCATTGTCTTCTCAGACTCTCCACTGATATGGGATCAGCCTTGACCAGTCCTTTTTAATGGCCATTCACATTCAGCTAGGCAACATTCATACCCATCTCTCTTAGCCTACCCTGAGAGCAAACAGAAATTTTTCTCTCTCACTGAGTAACCATGTGTATTATAGGGAAAACTGAGGCACACAGAAGATTCATAGTCTTATTACAGAAAATTCCTGCTTCATCACAGTCATATTAGGCTTTTAATCAAACACTGCAATTATCACAAAAATAAAAAAAGTATGTTATCTACATACTAGAAATGGTTAGTTTCTTCATTAACCAATGAAGAAAAAGCAGCCAAAGCCTAAATCAGTCATTAAAATTATGAAGTTTTATCTACAGAACAAAGGGTGTTTGAAGGCTACAACAACAGATCAGAAATACTTCAGAGAAAAAGGAGGATGGTCCAGTCATTAGGAGACTAACCTATGAAGACCGGAGACCAATTCCCTGCTCCTCTACAGACTTCCTGAATCACCCTTGGCAAATCACAGCTTGTCTACATCTCAGTTCCTCATCTGTAAAAACAATAATAGCACCTCTCTACCTCATAAGACTGTTGTGAGGAAAAATGCTTTGAAGATTGGGAGGCACTCATTTGTAGTTACACCCAAGATGCATCTACACTAGAAACACTACAGCAACAGCTCTGTAGTGTAAACATTTACTACAATGACGGAAGGGGTTCTTCTGTCACTGACATAAATCCACACCTCCAAGAGGTGATAGCGCAACAGAAGAAACCACAGCTTAGGTAAGCTTAATTACATCACACAGAATGTGAAATTTTTCACAATTCTGAACGAGCTAGTTAAGCCCCGCTAATTTTTTAGGGTAGATCAGCCCATAATAATTACTTATGTTTTAAGAGATCAGCTACCACTTCAAGGGTCAGGAAAAAATTCTGCCCATATCATGCCCTCCCCTCTCCACAAAAAAAAGGGTAAAATAGGAGAAGAGGGGAGGGGTGGGTTCCTGTCCAGTTTTAGTGCTGAAGTTGTTCATAAGTCTGTCTCACTGTAGTGATATAGAGTTATCTGGATGACCTTTTTAAGTTACCTAGTTTTACCTACTTCCTTCCCTCCTCTCCTCCCCACCCTATCCCGCTCCAGTTATGGAAACCCAAGGTTAACTTTCTGGTTGGTTATCTTCTTTAGGTTTTGGTATGGACTTGAAATGAACACCTGTGGTATTGATGTCCTTAACAGATTCCTAAAAGGCTTATGTATGTATTGGTCAGGACAGCTGTGCAACACTGATGTTTTGTCATTCCAATGAGAGAGTGTTAATTAACAGAGTACAATGGAGTAAAACATCATTGCGTGCAGAAACTCAACATCCCAAAATGTACATAGCATAGCACTTCTCATGTGACCAAGAGGAAATCCGCAGGCATAAAGTAATTCACACAGTGGCTCTAATATAGGGCCTTTGGCTACTACCTTTCCAGCTTTTCTGAAGCCAATGCAGTCATTGTAGTGTCATGTAGTAATTGTTATGTGACTATGTACGCTTCTTGAAGTTTGCATGCTTATTAACTATTAACTCCAAAAGTATAGTTTACTAATTTTCTGAAAGCAGTTAAATGGCAAAGTGGGTAAAAGGGTTAACCCTAAGTTTAAAAAAATATATATATTTTTTTGTTTATGAAGAGCTGAAATCTGAAGATAGGTTCAAAAGGGGTCTGCTTATATGCACGACACCCCTACTTTTAATTCACCAAAACCCCAAGAATATGATTAAATTAAAAAGCCTATGCAAAGATTTCATGAGGAAAAAAGGCCTCAAAAACAAATTGTCTAAATAAAAGGCATGGTAAAACAAGATACCTTTAATAGGTTTGATGTTAATATTAAATATTGGGATAAATTTAATGTTAATAAAGTACCCCTGTAACAATGTATAGGGTGTATGATTTTTCAAAAAAAAATTAAGGTCATATGGTAATGATGCTTCTCAGCTGTTACTTGGGAACAAACTTAAAGCTTAGCACTGCAGAAAAAACCATTACAACTTGGTCTGCTGTATAAGAAAAACTGAGGTACACCACCTCATAAATTTAATAACTGAACAGCGGGATAATTCACCCTAAACCCTTAAAAGGTAGAAGCCATTGAAACCTGGCCTGCCTATAGAACAAAAACACAGGAAACTCTGGGGGTAATTCCTCTGTTTTGCCTGCAATCAGCAAGGGTATTTGTAAAAGAAAGGGATATTTTAAGCGATAATCTTCCACCCCAAAAGGAGTAGAAACATGTTCTTTTTGTCTTTCAGAAAATCAGAAAAAGCTGGTACCAGCTAAAGAGCAACCCAGAATAACATGAACCTACTGTCACGACAAAAATTGTGTTTTGTGTTTTATGTTTTGTCTTGTGTTGTTTGTCTTGTTGCTAGCATTGTTGTGTATTGTGTTACAAAAAAAACCTACTGCATTAGGCAAAAAAGAATTAATAAGCATTTTAACTGTATGTACAGAAACCAATGTTGCAGAAGGGCAGAGGTCAAGGAATGCCAGTCTGTTAACAGGAAAAACATCCTCAGGTAGCAGACACCATATTAGGAGGGATTGTTTTTTGGAGCAGGGATTATAAATACTGTAACCCTGGATATAATTAAGAATAAATTAAGTTCCTTGTCACAACTGCAAGATAGTCTCATTCACAAACAGGCAGATACTACTGTGGACTTGGTAAAAATAGGTCTGGGAAACCTGAAAGCAACATGGAATATGTGGTGGTGGTTAAACACCACCACCTGGCTGCTGTATAAACAACAAAGAAAATTAGGGAATAAAACTACCTTGGCCATAGGATGTACTGAAATGCAAATTCTTAGTTTAGCATTACTTGAACACAAAATGTTTTGGGTAATACCTGGAAATGTTAGGGTATTAACGCATCTTTTAAAACAATGGAAGAGGTCCTTGTTTGACAGCTACAAATATGAATGGATGCAATATGTTTCCAGCATAGTTAAGCCTAATTTGTTATTCGGTGAA
Source organism: Caretta caretta (assembly GCF_965140235.1). Classification (NCBI taxonomy): domain Eukaryota; kingdom Metazoa; phylum Chordata; order Testudines; family Cheloniidae; genus Caretta; species Caretta caretta. The sequence goes on along the minus strand of NC_134206.1, from coordinate 69,276,754 downwards.
ATTATTGTTAAAATTGCTCACCGACAGTCTGTGGAGACAGAAATATGGAAAGTGAGCCAGCTCCCAAAATTGACCATGGGATCCCCCGGATTATGGGTCAGTGGGCTAGGAAAAAGGAGAAATTATTGAATACCCAAGCATGCATGGAGTGGAGCTGGCCACTAGATTGATCTGGAATCTGAACTGGTAACTATAACATCAACTGGTGGGACAGTGTGTGCATGTGTGTGTGATTGAATGCATATGCTAATTGTTGTATCTCCAATAAATGCAGTATATTGCCTTTTCCCCTGAAAAAGATTCCATGTGCTTCTTATAAGCCTAACAATGTGACTAGTTTTGTTTCTTTTTTGTGGATAACAAAGACTTGAAAGGTCACCCCCACCCAACCTGAAAAACATGAGTAGTCAGAAGGCAACAAATCTGGAGTTTCTAGTCCTCACCTACGTTAAAAACAAACCCTAAATTTCTAGACAAAGACAGCTTAATTTATTTACAAACATTACAAAAGTAAAAACCGTCATTTAAAAAAAAAACCTACTTACTGAGCTGACACCTAGTCAGATTTGCCTCTGTATCTGCACAAAAATTCTACCTTGGCATAGGATTAGAAATGTGAAATTTCAGACAGATTCAAATTTTGATCATGCGATGGGGCTAGTAAGCACTAGGCTTATAATGGAAAGCTAGCTTCAACCTAAAGTATGTAGAGTCTAATATCTTTAAAAACCCCACAAGCTTTCCACAAAATGAGGTAACAAGTTTAAAATCTAATACATTAATCTGCTGTATCTAAGCCAACTGCTAGCAAGATTTTTTTGTCAAGGGTTTTATTGGTTAGAGCAAAAAAATGCAGAAGCATTATTCTGGGCAATAAAAATCAATGTATCAGCATATCACTCTTTGTGCCTTATTAAACATGTGGCAACTTAAGTTATCATTACATTTTATTATTATAAAAGTTACATTTTAAATTACTCTGTAAAATATTTAATGGGGCTTCTGGGTTATGGGACAAGAGATAGATGTGCAATTATTTATTAGACACAGCAATATCTTAAGTTTGTGTTTTTCTATCTATTATCAAGATCCATCCAATGATCAGACTGCAAATTCCCTCATCAGTTTTCCCAATCACTTTATCTACTTGCATTCAAAAAACATCAGAGTTTTTACCCACTTCATTACTCTCAAATACACGTTTGCCTTTCCAAATTCCTCCCATGTCATTCTGTCAATGTTGTTTATATCTAACCATCACTATATTGCCATATTTGCATGACACTCCACATTTCTGCAGCCTTCCTCTCCTCTTTACTCGTATCATGAGCACTTCCAACAGATAATAAAGGCAACACTTTAATTTGACAAAATACTATTTTTTAATAGCATATGTGCAAAGATATACATATTGTCTCAAGATCCTGGATACCACTGACCAAAGGACATTTTCTTAAGACTAATGCTTTCGGTGAAAAATAACAGTTTACTGATATAGTAAACAAACTGTTGCTACTATGTTGATGCTTCTGGGAATGATATCACAGGCGAAGGAATCAACTCATACCTTTAGGTGGTAAGTAATTAAGTTGTTAGTGGTAAATAAAGTACCTAATTTTCATATTTCTCTTTTAAACAAAGACATAGTTTTGTTTTCTCATAGGCCTTTTAATGATCTATCTGTTACTAAGAAGGCCTCAAAACCTGCTTGTGGCCACAACACACAAAAACAATGCAAAAAATTAAATTCTATTAAATTGAAGGGTACAATTTTAATCCTTAAAACAACATACCCATTTGGAAAATTAACAAGGAAATACAGAAAGATACCAAAGCATGTTCAATATTATGCTAGTTTTATCAGTAAGATTTTTTTTAAAATAAGTTTCATTCTGGGACACTTAAAAAAATCTAAATTATCTCAAATAATCTGTCATCTTTTTAACACTTTCTCAAGCAGAATTAATGTGAATTTTCCTCTTTTTAGTTGTATTATGCATAATATAGCTTAGCACATAGTTCTGTCATTTGGCTAAAAAGTTACATTAATTATCTAATAAAAAGTAAAGTTTCACAATTTTCAGCCTCAACACATTCCTACTGATAACAGTGTAAAAATATGTGTAATTTAAGTTTTAAAGTAACAGGCTGAGGTACAGTCTTAGGCCTACATTACAAACTTATGTTGACTCAAGTTACACCAGCATACAGCCACTGCAGTTAATACATGTTTTATGTGCGTGCATACTTGGCTCCTTGTATCAGCAGTGCAGGTACTCACCAGGAGTGCTCGTATCAATGCATAGTGAAGTGTACCTTGGATAGGTATCCCACAATGTAACCTGCCACCATTCAGTGCACTTGTTGGAAAGATTTGGCAATGCATGATGGGGCCGAAACAAGTCATGCAGGGATGACTTGGACTGCAGGGTAAGTTTTCCAGTTTACAATGGTCTCCACCCCATAATGTTACTTGTATTCCATAGTTTTCATGATTTTTTTCAAATGCCCACAAACCTCCGTGGCACTCCTTGCTGTCCACCATTTCTGACAGAAGCACTGACCTTGCACACTCTGCACTACTGTCATGAGCGTTGCAAGCACAGGACACACAATCCTGGAATATTTGCAGAGTCGCAAGAAGAATCAAATCAGTGGGGAACATGATGATTCCTTGGAAGACAGATCGCTGTGGGACACAGCGAGAACCAATTCACGGTTGTTGGTGGCGTTCATGGAGGAGCTGCAGCTGGTTGAGTGCCACTTCTGAGTTCAAGAAAAAAAGCACTGATTGGTGGGGTTACACCATAATGTAAAAAGAAAAGGAGTACTTGTGGCACCTTAGAGACTAACCAATTTATTTGAGCATGAGCTTTCGTGAGCTACAGCTCACTTCATCGGATGCATACCGAGAATATGAAACAATACCTCCTCCCACCCCACTGTCCTGCTGGTAATAGCTTATCTAAAGTGATCATCCCATGGGCCATTTCCAGCACAAATCCAGGTTTTCTCACCCTCCACCCCCCTACACAAATTCACTCTCCTGCTGGTGTTAGCCCATCCAAAGTGACAACTCTTTACATAATCAAGTCGGGCTATTTCCTGCACAAATCCAGGTTTTCTCACATCCCCCCCACCCCCATACACACACAAACTCACTCTCCTGCTGGTAATAGCTCATCCAAACTGACCACTCTCCAAGTTTAAATCCAAGTTAAACCAGAACATCTGGGGAAAAAACAAGAGGAAACAGGCTACCTTGCATAATGACTTAGCCACTCCCAGTCTCTATTTAAGCCTAAATTAATAGTATCCAATTTGCAAATGAATTCCAATTCAGCAGTTTCTCGCTGGAGTCTGGATTTGAAGTTTTTTTGTTTTAAGATAGCGACCTTCATGTCTGTGATTGCGTGACCAGAGAGATTGAAGTGTTCTCCGACTGGTTTATGAATGTTATAATTCTTGACATCTGATTTGTGTCCATTTATTCTTTTACGTAGAGACTGTCCAGTTTGACCAATGTACATGGCATCAGTTTGGATGAGCTATTACCAGCAGGAGAGTGAGTTTGTGTGTGTATGGGGGTGGGGGGGATGTGAGAAAACCTGAATTTGTGCAGGAAATAGCCCGACTTGATTATGTAAAGAGTTGTCACTTTGGATGGGCTAGCACCAGCAGGAGAGTGAAATTGTGTAGGGGGGTGGAGGGTGAGAAAACCTGGATTTGTGCTGGAAATGGCACACCTGATGATCACTTTAGATAAGCTATTACCAGCAGGACAGTGGGGTGGGAGGAGGTATTGTTTCATATTCTCTGTGTATATATAAAGTCTGCTGCAGTTTCCACGGTATGCATCCGATGAAGTGAGCTGTAGCTCACGAAAGCTCATGCTCAAATAAATTGGTTAGTCTCTAAGGTGCCACAAGTACTCCTTTTCTTTTTGCGAATACAGACTAACACGGCTGTTACTCTGAAACCATAATGTAAGTTTGGGATTATAAGCAGTGGCTACGACCTTTCAGATGTACAAGACCACATTACTGGATCCGTGTCCAGCACAGGGACACCCAAATGAGAGCTGCATTGATAGTGGAGGAGTGAGTAGCAATCGCATTGTGGAAACTTGCAATGCCAGATTGCTATTGGTCAGTCACAACTCAATTTGGAATCAGGAAATCCACCAGGGGGACTGTGGAGGTGAAGGAAGCAATTAATGGCCCTGCATACTTGCTACACCGGACTGTGACTCTTGGCAACGTGCAGGACATACTGGATGGATATGCAGCAGTAGGATTCCCAAAGTGCAGCAGAGCAACAGACAGTACGCATATCCCTATTTTGCCACCAAACCACCTTGCTACAGAATACATCAACAGAAAGAGCTACTTTTCTGTGGTTATGCAAGCACTGGCAGATCACCAGGAATGTTTCACTGATATCAGTGTGGGCTGGTCAGGGAAAGTGCAATACATTTGCATCTTCAAGAACACAGATCAGTTCAGAAAGCTGCAAACAGAAACTCTCTTTCCTGAATAATGAATTACCATTGGGAATGTTGTGATTCTGGGAGATCAGCAGTGATCCTGAGGGATCCAGCCTATGCCTTACTCGTGAAGCCGTACACCAGCCACCTCAATAGCACCAAGCAACGATTCAACTACCAGCTCAGCAGGTGCAGGGTGACAGTTGAATGTCCTTTTGGTTGTTTCAAAGAAGGACATTGGTGTTGTTTACTCACCAGACAGGACCTCAGTGAGAATAATATCCCAATCGTTATAGCGGTCAGCTGTGTCCCGCATAATAATAATAATAATAATAATAATAATAATGTAAAGAAAAGGAGGAAAAGTTCCCACGAATGGGAGGGCAGAGGTGGAGTGGCTGTTAGTTGACTTTGAACAGACTGATACAAAGGATATTAGAAGAGCCCAGCATGGAGCGATATAGCTCAAGAAAGCTTTGAAAGACTATTTTAAACAGTGAGCTAGAGTACTTTGTGTTGTAGTACGCTCTACCTGGCCCTGTTCTTTTGTGGCCTGCTGTGGTTATTGCTGTACATGTACGAATATAACTTTGTCAATGCACCTATTAATTGTTAGAGCATGCTCTTAGGAGCTGTGCAACACCATGCAGTAACAGGTGTTGCTTTCAGAACTGCTGTGCACTTGGCACCATATGTTGTGAACTAATAAAGATAAATAATGTTCCAAATAGAATTTTATTCTGTAACAAAACCCGTGCAAAAAACCCTATACAATTTTAAAACAAATGCATTAAAAACTTGATAAAACTTAATAAATTAAGAGAACAGAATGTATGAAGGTGAAAGAGCATTCCCATCCATTTAAGCTACACCTACCATGACTGTAACAATTCAGTGTATGGGAAGCTGTGATTGTTTTTAATGTCCCTGGGGTGCAGTGGTAGGGGTAGCGACCCCGATACCACATGGAATGTTGCGGCAGGAAGTGTTAAGGAGGTCCTAATATTGAGTTCTTAATGGGTTGCAGAGCGAGGAAAGCCCGGGATTGTTCTACTTGCAGGTCCACCAGACCTGTGTTTGCTGCCAGAAAAAAACCATTAAGTCCTGCTGCATACTCCCTCTTCTTTTCCTGCTGGGACTCCTGGGCCTCTCCCCTCCCTTCTCTTTCCTTCTTCAGGCTGTCTGCAACGTTCGTTCAGGCCTTGTGCTCACTCTCCGATGCAGTACTGGCTTGCAAGATCTAATTGAACATGTCATCCCAAGTCCTCTTCTTCCTCCTCCTCATCTAGCTCAGGTGTTCCACGGGTGTAAAGGGGGAGACTCTGAAGGCTGGAATGGCAGCAGCTACTGATACAACACAGAGGTACTACAGTCAGTGTATTGACTACAGAAAGCAAAACTTAAGATGCTGAACTCACTGCCCTTGCTCCCCAAAAGTTTGAAGTACTACCTTCTCACTTCTGCTTGCAATTGCTTGTGCCCAGCGCCAGTCACAGCGTCAGCCATGGTGAGTATGGCCTGACTGGGGTCAGGAAAATGGGGAGGGGCAGGGGGGGAGTACTCAGTTGCATGATTCTAGTAGTATAGGGCAATCGCACCGAATACTGGCACCGTTTTCCACAGGCAGTAGTAATTTTAGCTGACCTCTGATTCCTGATGGTACAAAAGACAGAGAGACCACAGCTACTGTTGGCATCCTGTACTGCAGCGATGCCTGCTGAAGTTATTGCTGAGTGGTGTGGAAAAGTGTCTTACCACAGAGAAAGAAATAAGGCAGCCCTCCCTAGAAACCTTCAGATGATGATTGCAGGGTACCTCCATGAAAGTTCCGAGACTTCTCAGGCTGTGTAGAGCCATGGTCAATATACTTAGATCGACACAGGGCAAGTATAGACTATAGATTCAAGGGACACCCCTGTGTACATAAACTGCCCTGCATGCCACCACTTCCCACCCCCCCCTGGCCTAACTCCAAAGGGGACACTAAAGCTGATAGCAACTCTACCTCTCTTGGCTGTACCATTACCTTTTTTAGCATGAGTAAATTAATGAAAAGTCAAAAGATGTGTCCTGCTACTTTGGGAGTGCCATCCCCAGAATTGAAAATTTATCTACACTTACCAGAGGTTCCTTCTCCTGCATCAGGCTCGCCTATGCTCGACTGCTGGGACTAGCTGGACTGCAGTGGAGTCAAGAACAGGTCCTGGCTTCCCCCACAACTTGATTCCCCAGTCACCTGTCCTCCAACCTCCTCTCCATCCTCACTGTTCCCAGCAGATGCCTGGGACTCAGGCTCCTCAGAGACATCCATGGTGTTGCGATGGTGGGGTCTCTGTCAAGTACGGCATGCTTTGTAAAAGCAGCAGGTCTGGGGCTCAGCACTGGATCAATTATTGGCCTCCCTGGCCTTTTAGTATGCATGCCACAGCTTCTTGACCTTCAAGCAGAAATACTGGTGGTCCCTGTCACACTCCTCCTCCTATATGCCCCTAGCAATCTGCTCATATATGTCAATGTTTCTATGGCTGGTACAGAGCTGTGCCTGTACAGCCTCTTCTTCACACAGGCCCAAGAGATCCAATATTTCATGTCTACTCCAGGCAGGAGCACGTCTGGAGCCTATAGCCGGCACGGCCAGCTGGGCAGTTGCACTGAATAATGGAGAGCGGCTAAGCGTGCTCGCCAAGCCAGGCCATCAGGAAAAGGAATTTCAAAAATCTGGGGGGCTTTAAAGGGTAAGGGAAGAGTCTTCCCGTCTCCATGGCCTCTGGGCAGTGGAGTTCACAATGGTGACCAGAGCTGTCAGTCTGGAGCATTGGGGGCAGCTGCTGGAGAACAGTTAGGGTTGACATAACTAACACAGTGACTACACTCACCCTTTGTCCACCTAAGTACAGCGGCATACAGCATTCTACAAATGTTTCATAACATCTAAATACTAAACATATTTTCATAAAACTTAACATCTATTTATTTTATAATACTAACACAAACGTGAGCCAGACTGTTTTCCAGCTATGTTTGTGTCAATGTTTTGTTGAGAATTTGGGGCCTTGGCATCAGTTGACATCTGGTCTGCCAGCATCACAATGTAAATTTATAGCTACTGGTTAACCACCACCCTGGTACTGAAATATTAAATTCAGAAGGTTTTTAAGATCAGATACCATAAGAAGATGAAGTATGGTACTAGGTGTAGCAAGAGCACACCAAGACCAAAAAACATACAGGGGCATCAAGGACAACAGACTAAACCTAGGCAAGTTATACAGACAAAAAACAGCAGCATTAGAAGGAAAATCAGCATTAGAGAGCAATAGCAATGAAAAAAAAAAGCTCACTAAAAATGAAATTAAGATATTATACAAAAGTTAAGATACAAGGCAAAACATTGAAGAAGACTGATAAAAATCCATCTTTGCTAAATGTCATTGCTTTTCTACCAATCAGTTCACACCAGTAGTAGTAAAATACATGTGCAAGTTATACTAGGTACTGAACAAACCTCAGTATGTGCGAATGTAAGAATACAACTAAAGATAAAAGTGAATCTTTCAGAATATGGTTACATACCAATTTAAGCCTGGGCTTGATCCTGGGTTCAAGCCTAAGCCCCCTTGCATCCACACACCAATTCTGTTAACCTAGGGCTCAAACCCAATACTCTGAATGGCTGGAGGCTCCAAGCCCGGGTTCAGCTGGGATGCAAGATCGAAGTCCTATTGCTTTCTTGTGTGCACACAGCCCCAGCTTGACTTAAGTCCAGAAGTGCTCCAGATGTATACCAGAGGTCCTTGGGGCAATTTCCTTAGTCCTCTCTATGCCAACAATGCGTGGTGCAGTATATTGTAAATGGAAGCCACACCTCCATTTGCAAATGGCGGCAGTTCAGATCAGCATTAACCCATAGTCTGCTGAAACACACTATCAGAGAAAGCCTGTGGGGTTTTCAATGGAGATCGACCAGAAGAATTGTATTTTATTATTTTTTTGCAGAGACTGCTTCCCAGTCACAAGCCAAATTTTAGTGCATATTGCCCAGATGCCCGTGCACACACAGCCCCAATGAAGGCAGGGGTCCCATGAGCAAGGACCAGAAAGCAGAGCGGGGACTAAGTGGGTGCCCTTTAGGGGAGTGGCAGAGCTCCTGGCTCAGTACACCTTGGGGAGGATGACCCACAACACCCCAGCTACTCCCCCTCTCTTCAGGGCAGCTGTTTAGTCCCCACTGCAATCTCTGACCCACCCCCACCCCCGCCACTGCCCTCCCAGGGGCTGCATGTGCAGGGCAGCATGCACTATCAGGATGGCAAGTGGGAGCCAGTCCCAAAACCTCCTCACAGCCTCCTGAGGGAGCAGCTCCAGCCCCTGCGCCCCCTCGCTACTGTGCAGAGCTTGCCTGGAGCAGGAAACAAAGCTGACAGATGGGAGGTAACTTAGAGGGGAAGAAGAAAAAGAGTACTTGTGGCACCTTAGAGACTAACCAATTTATTTGAGCATAAGCTTTCGTGAGCTACAGCTCACTTCATCGGATGCATACTGTGGAAAGACAGGTTTTCTCTCCCCTCCCCACCCCACACCCCGCTGAAAACCTGAATTTGTGCTGGAAATGGCCCAACTTGATCATCATACAGATTGTAAGGAGAGTGATCACTTTAGATAAGCTATTACCAGGAGGAGAGTGGGGTGGGAGGAGGTATTTTTTCATGCTTTGTGTGTATAAAAAGATCTTCCACACTTTCCACAGTATGCATCCGATGAAGTGAGCTGTAGCTCACGAAAGCTTATGCTCAAATAAATTGGTTAGTCTCTAAGGTACCACAAGTACTCCTTTTCTTTTTGCGAATACAGACTAACACGGCTGTTACTCTGAAACCTGTCATTAAAGGGGAAGGAAAATGGTACAGAACATGGACTGTGGGTGGAATCAATTACAATTTGCTACTGAAGAGTGGGAAGTAGATGGGATTAACTGTTAACAGGCTTGGTTTGTCAGAATCTAGAAGCTTGTGGAAAGTAGGCAAAAGGCACATGGTAATGACTGAGTTTTTAAATGCAGCTAAATGGGTCTTCTTACTTTTCAGTTTTCAATCTTCACAACATTAAATTTACTATTTCAGTAGGTGGTTGTTTCTCATCTTAACTGTATGTATTGATGAAAGGTGCAGACCAATACTGCAAACAACTTAGCAGTGTTTGGTAATTACCTAGTCTCAGTGTAAAAATTTATGACTCGGAACACAATAATTTGAAGGAACTGGTAAGAAAATGAAGAACTGAATGAAGTAACAAATGCAAATAATTCTTCTTAAGTGTAAATATCGTCAAGAGTTAAGTCACAAGGTAAAGAAGATTTATTTATGATCTCTTCAGATTCAAAATGAATGAAACCTTGTCTATTCATGTCCAATAGAGAACTTTGAATTTCATGACCCAGCAAGTAACACTTAGTCAATGCCATCAAAATGTAGACTCAAGGGTTATTTTAGTCTTCCTTCCAGAAGCTCTCCAACCTCCACTTCCTGCAGGAGAGTTCTGTTCATCTTTAACACCCACTAATGGCAAAGGCCAACAGGTGATTAGGCCATGTAAAGATTAAATCAATTCCATGACTAGGGTTTCTAGGTGGCTACAGTAGTATAAGTAATCAGGTGCATCAAAAGGTGGAAATGATAGTAAGAAAGAAACAACAGAAGAATTCAGAATTTTGCTAAGTTATAAATTTTGCTAAGTTATAAAAGTCTGTACGCCTTGCCCTCCAGTTAAATTTCAATCACGTATGTCTAGCACATTCTGATAGCTGAGATCAGACTTGTGATGTGCTAGGCACTGAAAAAGTAGTAAGTTGGCAAAAGCTTATGGCTAGCAAAGGGCATTTATGAAAAGAATAGTTACCAGATTAGGTACTTAGTTAATGTGGTTTGAGGTTTCAATTATACACTTGAAAGATTTTTGTTTTCAACACTATGTGCATTTTTATAACTGGGATGCTTCTGAAGTGAATCACATGTTGTATGTTTTATCTGATAGCGCCTCAGGAGACTTTTCAAGTTTTACATTTTAAGAACATAAGAATGGCCATATTGGGTCAGACTAATGGTCCTTCTAGCCTAGCATCTTGTCTTCCAATAGTGCCTGGTGCCAGATGCTTCAGAGGTAATGAATCACTCAATGATTGTCTGGTCTGTTCATTCCCTATGAAGCTGTCATCCACTCCCAGATTCTGGCAGTCTGAAGTTTAGGGTCACTGAGAGCATATGGTTGCCACCCAGACTATGTTGGCTAATAGCCATTAATGGACCTATCCCTCCATGAACTTACCTAATTCTTTAATGAACAAAGTTATATGTTTTGTCTTCACATCATCCCCTGGAAATGAGTTCCACAGGCTGAGTGTGCATTGTGTGAAAAAATACTCTTATATGTTGTAAATTTGCTGCCTATTAATTTCATTGGGTGACCCCTGGTTCTTCCATTATGTGAAGGGGTAAATAACATTGGTTTATTCATTTTCTCCACAACATTCATGGTTTTACAGATCACTATCATATTCCCTCCCTCCCCCCCCGCCCCGCCACCAGCCATCTCTTTTCTAAGCTGAACAGTCCCAGTCTTTTTCATCTCTCCTCATATGGAAGCTGTTCCATACCCCTAATCCTTTTTGTTTTGCCCTTCTCTGTACTTTTTCTAATCCTAATATATCTTTTTTGAGGTGGGGTGACCAGAACAGCATGCATTATTCCAGGTGTGGGCATTCCATGGATTTAAATAGTAGCATTATGATATCTTCCGTCTTATTATCTATCCCTTTCCTAATGGTTCCTAACATTGTTAGATTTTTTGACTACCACTGCACAAAGAGCACATTTTTGAAGAGAACTATTCCCAATGACTCCAAGATCTCTTTCTTGAGTGGTAACAGATCATTTAGACCTCATCGTTTTGTAGGTATAGTATGGATATTTTTCAATGTGCATTCATACGTGGCATTTATCAACATTTATCAACATTTGAATTTCATCTGCCATTTTGTTGCCCAGTCACCCAGCTTTGAGAGATCTGACTCTTCAGAGTCAGTTTGGCCTTAACTTAATCTTGAGTAATAGAGTATAGTCTGCAAGTTTTGCTACCTCACTGTTGACCCCTTTTCCAGATCATTAGTGACTACGTTCAACAGCACGGGGATATGCACTGGGACATTGTGGTACCCTGAATTATTTTGTGAGATTCAATACAGACTGTGGACAAGGGAATTCTCTCATGAACCCTGAGAATTCTTTTCTTTATCTTACTGCCACTTGCATTTTCTTTCTGATATGCGTAGCCAGAAGCAGAGAGAGAGAGAACTAGGTCTGAGAACTAGGAATTCTTCTAGCCATGGTCCTTCTTGCAGTAACTACCCCACCACTGCAGTTCAACTGTTGTACTCATAAGAAACCCCACATAATCATGTAAAATAGAAAAACATGTTTTAAAATAATATGTCGGCCAAGAGACATTGCCATCTGCTGTTGTGCAGGCTCTTGCTAATCTTGAGGCACTATAGCCCAAAAGACAGGGCACAGGAATGAGAGTCAGAAGAGCTGAGCATTCCGAACTATGCTACCGACTCTATGTTCATCACCTCTCACTACCTGGGACAATAAGCTCCTAGACCTATGTCCGATGCATCCATCTGTAGCAGGAACTTCTTGCAAAATCAGGGCTGTACAAAATAGGTTCTCAGCAGAGTTGGGCTGTCAGGGCTTGAAAAGGCTCCTCACAAACTTTGGTCCACTGGATTTTTTTTTGGGGGGGGGGGTGGGAGTGCGCTGGGGCCACCAGCCCTGAAGAGGTCAGTGAAGGGTGCTACGATAGTTGAGGAAACCCAGAATAAAATCGGCCGTAGTACCCAACTAATCCCAAAAACCACCGTAGCGGTTTCCTTGAGGAAGCTATGGGGCACAAGGGCCTGGACCTTGGTGACCAAGGGTCACACTGTGTCTTTTCCTAACGCGTACCCAAGGTAGGTTATTTCATCCTTACTCAGGATTTGCAGTAGGCCAGCTTCCTGGAGAGACTGTAACACAGCCATCATATGTTGTACGTGGTCCTGCCAATTCCGACGGTAGACTATGCTGTCATCTAGGTACATAGCCACATACTGGTTATGGGGTTGGAGCATTGGTCCATCAGCCATTGGAACGTGGCTGGGGCCCCATACAACCCAAAGAGCATTGTCCAGAACTGAAAGAGCCCAAAGGCATGGAAACAGCTGACTTTTCCCTGGACTCTCGTGTGAGGGGGGATCTGCCAATATCCCTTTGTCAGATCCAGGGTAGTGCGTACTCTGCTTCCCTCAGCCAGTCAAGTAGTTCATCAATGCAGATCATCATGTACGCATGAAATTTTTAGATTGCATTGACCTTTCAAAAGTCAATACAAAACCAAATGGTTCCATCAGGCCTAGGGACCAACACTATGGGGCTTTTCCGGTCACTGAAGGATTCCTCAATTACTCCTAGTTCTAGCATTGATTGGAGTTCTTGCTATATGATTTCTCTGAATTTCTGGAAAAAGGGTGGAAGATTTTCTCTGACTTTAAGCACGAGTTCTGTTTGGATATTATGGGTTATTAAATGAGTCTGACCAGGCTGAGTAGAAAATATGGAAGAGAAGGTAGCGATCACCTGTTGAGCTTGGGCTCTCTGGTCCACAGTGAGGTTATTTCCAATTTTGACCAGAGCTGGCTCTGAGGCCTCAGCAACCTGTGGACCTAATTCTGGTTCAAGTGGGTCAGGGGTTATTAGCAGACTTCCTTGTGCTTTCCATGCTTTTAACAGGTCCACATGGTAGATTTGGCGTACCTTTTGTTTAGCCGGTTGTCTGATTTCATAGTTTATTGTCCCCACTCATCGCAACACTTCATGGGGCCCTTGCCAATGGGCTAGAAGTTTTGATTCTGAGCTTGGTCGTAATAGGACAACCCAGTTACCTGGCTGGAACTCCCAGAGATGAGCCCTTTTATTATAGGCTGCCTCCTGTGCATTCTGGGCATGCAGAAGGTTCTTTCTGTCGAAGGAGCTCAGGGCATGAAGCATCTCCTGTACACTACATTACTGGTCTGAGATGGTTGTTCCTCTCACATTTCTCAAACAAGGACTAAAATCCCTCCAGGTTGCCTCCCATATAGCAGCTCAAAAGATGAAAAGCCAGTGGAGGATTGGGAAATTTCTCTCACAGCAAAAAGGAGAGGATGGAATAACTGGAATAACAGACAGCCACGAGGACAAACTTCTGGAGCATCGTCTTCAGTGTTTTGTTAAACCTTTCCATCGGGCCACCTGTTTGCGGATGGTGAACAGACATACCAAGGGCCTTGATTTTCAGCAACTGACATAGTAGTTGGATTGCCTGAGACAAAGTTCATTCCCTGGTCTGTTAAGATCTTCCGAGTACCCCAACCAGAGTAAAGATTTTCAGGAGTTCAGTGGCCACCATTTTGGTGTTCATCAAACGTAATGATGTTATTTCAGAGTACCTGGTTACATAAACCAAGATGACTAAAATGAACTGGTAGCCTGCATCCACATTCCTCTGATGCCTAAGAAACTAAGCATAGGCTGCCTAAAATACTAGAATTAAATCTGGCAAACAGGCAGAACTTGAAGAATATGCAAAAACACATTGGATATAGTTTAAATCATCAGTTGGACGTAGCCAGTCATGCCTGTCAAATTACATAAAAAAAGGGGAAACATTATGAGAAATTATTTGAATATCTTTACTCTTCCTTGATAGTGGGTGCTGCATTAGGCCTTGGGCCATTCAGTACCTATGTCTCTGCTCATCTGTATTGTCATTCTGCTAATGAGTCTCTGCTAACAGCCAACTTCTACTTCAGACAATTTGCTGCTTCAGTGCCATGCTTCACTTGACATTCTGTAGCACGTGTGAAAATGCTTACTATAAAGCATCTCATTGTTCTTGATTTTTCTTCTGAAAGGAGACACTTCAGTTCCTTACCCTGCAAAAATTCTACACTTCTCCTTTCATTTGTTTTCAATCATTTGGGGATTGTTTACTCCAAATCTGGTGTTTTGTTCATAATTCATCTTCTTCTTGACTCAGTTTTGGAATTATATTCTTAGTTTCCGCATTGAAATGTGAAATGTCACTAAGAAGATGGGCCGTGGTGCTAGCCCCATACTAAACTGGAGAAGCGTAAACCATGTATCTTGCTTTAGATCCTAGTCAGGCCCAAAACTATGCTCATGTCAACGCAGCCATTTTCAATGCCTTGGAAATCTGAGAAGAGAGATTCCTGCAGCACTTCCATGTCTTGTTCTGTTTGGTGGTTAAGAGGTCTACTTGAGGAGTACCCCACCTGTGGAAGATCATCCGGGCGACCTCAGGATAGAGCTCCCACTCATGGTGAGAGCAAAAGGCACTGCTGAGGTGGTCCACTGGCATGTTGTGAATGCCAGGGACATGTATTGCCTCCATGTGGATTTGGTGCTGGATACAGAAGTCCCACAGACAGATGGTTTTCTGACAAAGCTGGTGATTGTGCTCCCCCTTGCCTGTTCACACAGAACACACCTTCAGCCCCCAACTAAAACCTCTCCAGCACATCATCAAAGATTTTCAACCCTATCCTGAAAAATGATCCTCGCTCTCACAGATCTTGGGAGACAGTTCAGTCCTCGCTTACAGACAGCCCCCCAACCTGAAGCAAATACTCACCAGCAACCACACAACAAAAACACTAACCCAGGAACCTATCCTTGCAACAAAGCCCGATGCCAACTCTGTTCACATATTTATTCAAGTAATACCATCATAGGAACTAATCACATTAGCCGCACCATCAGGGGCTCGTTCACCTGCACATCTACCAAGGTGATATATGCCATCATGTGCCAGCAATGCAACTCTGCCATGTACATTGGCCAAACCGGACAGTCTTTACACAAAAGAAAAAAACGGACACAAATCTGACATAAGGAATCATAATATTCAAAAACCGGTAGGAGAACACTTCAACCTCTCTGGCCACTCAGTAAAAGATTTAAGGGTGGCAATTTTGCAACAGAAAAGCTTCAAAAACAGACTCCAATGAGAAACAGCTGAGCTTGAATTAATATGCAAACTAGATACCATTTACTTGGGTTTGAATAGAGACTGGGAGTGGCTCAGTCATTACACATATTGAATCTATTTGCCTATGTTAAGTCCCTCACACCTTCTAGTCAACTGTCTAAATGGGCCTTCTTGATTATCACTACAAAAGTTTTTTTCTCCTGCTGATAATAGCTCATTAATTAGCCTCTTACAGTTTGTATGGCAACTTCCACCTTCTCTGTATATATATATATATATATAAAATCTTCTTACTATATGTTCCATTGTATGCATCTGATGAAGTGGGCTGTAGCCCACGAAAGCTTATGTTCTAATAAATTTGTTAGTCTCTAAGGTGCCACAAGTACTCCTGTTCTTTTTATAGAACATGGAGGCCCTGTTGTCTGTCAGGACTAGTACTGCTTGACCCGACAACTGGGGAAGACAGACCCCACAACCTAGATGGATGGCCCTGAGTTCTTTGACGTTTCTGTGCAGCGCATGCTCCTCCAGGGACCAAGTTCCCTGGGTCCTCAATGTTCAGAAATGTGCCCTGAGGCATCCAAAATCAGCAATATTGTGGGTCAAGGGTTCACAAATAGCACTCCTGTCATCACCCGCTTTGAGTCGGACCACCACTTTAGGGAGGTGAGTACGCTGTATGGCATCGCAACAACCTTGTCCACGTGATCTCTGGACAGCGAGTAGGCCACTGCCAGCCACAGCTAGAGAGGCTGCATTTTGAGCCTTGCACAGTGGACCATGCAGCCGTGTGGCCTAGAAGTCTGAGACAGACTCTGACTGTGGTAATTGAGTGCACGAAGAGTTCAGGGATCAGGGATCGAGTTCAACCTGTCCTGTGGTAGGAATGCCCTGACTTCAGTAGAGTCCAGTACTGCAACGATTAACTCTATCCTCTGGACCTGGACTAACGCTGACAGACCCAGAGCTTAGCCCGAATCCTGCAGCACTTTGACACTGTGCTGGACTCAGGACCTGGAGTGTCCCTTGATGAGCCAGTCCTTCAGGTATGGGTAGATCTGGATTCCCCAACGCCTGAGGTAAGTGGCCACTACCAACATGCATTTGGTAAACACCCCTGGTGCCATTGCAAGGCTGAAGGGGAGCACAGTAAACTGGTAGTGAGTGGTCCCCACCAAGAAGCACAGAAAGCATCTGTGTCCTTGGAATATTGATATATAAAAATATGCGTCTTTCAAATCGAGGGCGGCATACCAGTCTCCCGGATCCAGGGAAGGGATGATGGAGGCCAGGAAGACCATGCGAAACTTCAACTTCTTGAGATACCTGTTGACAGTCTGCAGGTCCAGAATGCTGTGGAGACTGCCCTTTGCCTTTAGAATGAGAAAATGCCAGGAATAGAAACCCCTTCCATGCACAGGGACTTCCTCTACAGCACCGACTTGTAGAAGGGCATGTACTTCCTGTCCAAGCAGCTGTTCATGAGAAGGGTCCCTGAAGAGGGATGAGGAAGAGGTGGTAGGAGGGAGGAGTAGAAATAAACTGCAGGGTGTACCCCACTGCCACAGTGCTGAAGACCCAATGATCCATAGATATTGCGAGCCAAGCGGGGAGGAAAAAAGAAAGGCGATTGGTAAAACAAAAAGGGGAAAGATCCAGTTTGCAGTCTGGGAATGTCGCCCTCAGGTGCACCCTCAAAATGCCCATGTGTTCCCTTGAGGGAAGCAGGACAAACCTGACTGGGAGGCTGAGCCTGATTGGTGGCCCTGGCAGCACTTGTAACCCCTGTCCTTCTTATGATAGGGCTCCGATCTCACCTGACTGGTAGGTCTATGAGATTCCTGCGGCTTGAACCTCTTTCTAGCATGGGCTGGTGTGTAGAGGCCGAAAGGTAGCCCTGGAGTCCTGTAGCCCATGTACTTTTGCAACTGTTTGCTCTGCAAACATTGCCAGGGTTATCAAAGGGGAGGTCCTGTAGAGTGAGCTGAGCTTCCGTGGCCAGCCCAGACGACATTAGCCATGAAACCCGTCTCATCACGACTGCTGTGGCCATGGACCTCGCAGCCAAGTCCATTGCGTCTGACACTGCCTGGAGAGAGGATCTTGCCACCGTTTTCCCATCCTCAAGGATTGCCTTAACTCCGTCTTGGACTCTTCAGGCAGCACATTCGCGAACTTAGCAATAGACTGCCAAACATTAAAATCGTATCTGCCAAGCAGGGCCTGGTGCTTAGCCACTGAGCTGGAGACCGGCAGATGAATAAACCTTCCTTCCAAACAAGTCAAGCCTCTTGCCGTCTTTGTTCTTGGGAGTAGGGCCAGGTTGCCCCTATCTCTCTTGTTAACCGCACATACCACGAGAGAGTTTGGGGCAGGGTGGGTATACAAATATTCAGATCCCATCACCAGAACATAGTACTTCCTCTCCACCTGCTCGGAAATGGGCAGGACGGAGGAAGGGATTTGCCAGAGGGCCTTCACCAGTTTTGCCACCCCTTCATGCACAGGTAGTGTGCACAGGGCTACCGCTGCCAGGATGTCAAACAGGCCATCGGAGGGTTCCACTAACTCCTCCGCCTGTAAGCTCAGGCTTCCTGCCACCCTCTAAAGCAGCTCCTGGTGGGTCTCAGTATTGTCCTGAGGAATCGACTGGGATGGTCCCGCGACTGCTTCGTCAAAGATGAAGACGACCATGAGGCAGGGCCTGGTGGAAGGGTGGGTGCGACTTCCACCTCTGGGTTAGCCTCTACCCCCATAGTAGGCTCCAGGGCACCACAGTCTGACGCCGCGTCCGATGCCAGGGGAGGGCGGGATACGTTCGCCGATCTCCTGTCTGATGCGCCCAACACCAAACGCTGTATGAGAGTCCCCAACGGCTACGGAAACCACCATGGAGTCCAGAACTGCCATGGGGAAAGCCACTGGCCTGGGGGCCAGGCACCAGCTGGTAACCCCACAGAGCTCCTCCGTTCTTGGCCAAGAGTGGCTGGCTTGAAGGGTTATGCCTGAATGAAGCCAGTTGGCACAGCGGACCTCACAACATCCCCCTCAATAAAGAGGATCTGCCACGTCGTGGCTCCACTGGGGACCTGCACCCTGGGGAGTGATGTCTCCTGCCCGGAGACTGGTGCCACTCCGGGACCACTGAGCCTCGGTCCTATGCCAGTTCTTGGGTGAGCGGCGCCATCCTGCGGGGGACTGGAACCAGGAATCCTGCCAGCAATGCCGGGAACTCTGGTCAGTCTGGGCAGGTCGGAAGTGCATCCCCGGGGATCAACACTTCAACATCGACCACCTCAGTGCCGGGGAGCAATGCCGCACCGATGAGGACCGCAGAGCAGGTCCCAGCGCTGGCTTCCCTTTAAAGACAACCATGCCGGACCAAGGTGTCAGCGGCACTGGCAAAGATATAATGTCTTTGGCCGCCTGGAAGGCCTCCAGGCTGGATGGGGTTTCCAGTAACTGGGGACCTCTTCCACTAGACAGAGTACGAGTCTTGGGGGGCTGGAGGGCCTGGCCAGGGATGTCCGTACTAGGCTGAGCACCGAAGAGCTGCTATCCCTCGGGGGGCATGTGCGCCTCCACAGCCTTTGCCCTCACCCCATGTGGAACTGGGGAGAGCCCTCTGTCCTGGCACTTTTTAGGCCTCTTCGCCGGTGCTGGCAACTGGGACCAGCGTCAGGAAGTCAGTGCTGAAGACGCACTCTGCACAGATGACGATGCACACAGTGACTTCTGTGGCTCGGAAACCAGTGCGAGGGCTGATTCCACGAGGAGCGCTCTGAACCTTATGTCCCGCTCCTTCTTGATTCTTGGCTTGAAGCTCCTACAGATTTGACACTTGTCACTGATGTGGGCTTCTCCCAGGCACTTTAAGCAGCTTTGATGCAGGTCATTAATTGGCATGGGCTTCCGACAGCACTCACACGGCTTAAAGCCTGGGGAACGGGTGGAGGGGCCAGAGGCGCCCCTTATACAACAGGTATGCATGCCACTCCAGAGGGCGCCAGAGCCAGTCCCCTATGGATACCACCGAGGGCAAAACTTCCAGCACTGGTGAACGTGGCGAGCACACAGACCTAGAATGGAATGGACATGAGCAAGCACTCAAAAAAGAACCTTAGTTTGGTGTCCTGGTGCGGACACCTTATGACAGTTTTAAAACACATTATCAGAATTTTTTTTCACAGGATCCCTGCCTCATTCAGCACCTAGGATGGACTGTGCTCACTGAATGGACAGTAATTCAACACTTCTATTTATCCTTATTCAACGTGCAACCCAAGGCCTTCTTAACCACACAACACCTAAATCCTGTCCTGAACACAAAATTATGAGCTTCCTGTGGGCTTTTCCATGACATTGTCACCACAGAATCTGAGTGTTCCAAAACTGCTAATGAATTTTTATCCTAAAAAAAACCATGTACAGTTATTATCCCCATTTTAGCCAGATAAGGAACAAAAAGTACAGGGGCCAAAACTGTCAAGAGTCCATTAATTTTGGGTGCCCAACTTCAGACAACTAGTCTCATTTTTCAGAGTACTTAGCATTTTTAAAGCACTTTATATGTTCAAAGCACAATTCTGATCAACTTCAGTTCAGTTGTGAGCACTCAGTACTTCTGCAAATCTGGCTGCAGGTGTCTTAAATTAAGCAGCCAGAAAACAAGTTATTGACCTCCTGCGAAAATTTTGGTGTAAGTGGCTTGTTCAGCATAACAGAGGAGAGGCAGAAATTCTCCAATTCACTTATTCATATGCCTTAATAAAACACATCCTTTCTTCCTTCAGTTTCCTATCTGGTTCACTACACACCTTCAAACTTTTGCAACAAATGAGATGGGTCCTACAGACAACTGTCTCCTTCATCACTGCATAACCCTGATTCATTTCCAGAACACCATCTATCCTGTACACTGAATGAGGAAAGTGTCCAGTGGGAAAATAGCATGTGATCATATAATTATGCACTATATCAGAATGCACATGCACAAGATTGTACAGCTAGCCTTAATGCAAACATTTCTTAAATTTTGGTTGCTTCACTTTGCCATCTTAACATTATTTTAACTTTTTTATACATATAACTTCCTATGTATTGTTTGTTTTAAAAGCACACTAGTCCCTCCACCCATTTTCTTCATGTGAAACAATACTGACCCCCACATGGACAGAAAGCAAGAATGGAACCTTTCAATCCACAGCATAGGCTTCTAACATTTGAAGCTAATTAAGTAAACATTAGCAGGAATAAGCTGTTACATTAGGTAAGCCAGCCACTAGAGTGGAACAAGGCAAACATTTTGGCAATAAGTTTCACAGCTGTTTGCTAGACAACAAAAGAATGTTGAGGTTCAGGAATTCTGGTTCAATTCCAAGTTCTGAAACCGGCATGTTCTCTAATAGTTGTAGATCCTTCCACCTCTGTCCTCCATCCATCCCCAATCCACAGTTCCTGCTTCTACCCCCTCCTCCTCTGTTTTGGCTCTTGCTGCTGCTCCTCACCCCCATGCTACTTTTGCCCGTTGGCTCCTGCTCCACACCCAGTTTCTCAACCCTTTGCATTCAAATCAAGCAGTTTCCTCCTCCTGCTGCTGGTGCCAAGACAGCAAGCAAGAGAAGCATTTAAAGCATAGTCTCCTTGCTCCCTGTTTTGGTGCCCAGTGCCATATCAGCTCCTAGAAGCCACAAGGAGCAATTGCGGGAAGAGTCCTGCTCAGCTCCAGCAACTCTGGAGCCTGCTCAGTTACTCTGTGAGGATGTTACATGTGCAGTCCAGGCAGCAACTGGGAGATGTGTGAGGATGAAGCATGCTTGCCATAGATTGACTTTCTGGAGAATGTAGCTGCTAGCACCTAACAAAATTTTGCTAAGCACGTGCCAACTTAAATTTTTCAAAAATTTATCTTTTTGGCAGATTTTCATGAACACAGAAAAAGGCACACTCTCAATGCTATGGCCACCCTTCTCTATATTCCCTCCACCGAAGCATGGAGGACTTGGAGTTTCTAAATGAAGCAGTTCTCAGACTTATTTTAACATGGGCAAAACAACATTTCTGCCCAAGGCACTGTCTCAGGAATGGCTGGGCCTTCGGGTAGCTGAAACATTCAAAAAATATTCAGCCTGAGATAGACATTCAGCATAGAAAATGTCAGCTCTAACACTTAAAGTTTGGCAAAGTTAGAAGCAACTGAAAACAAGGTCTTATAACGGAAAATGTTAGATAACCTTAACTATAGCCACCAGTTCTGCCAATAATATGCAATATTCTATAGATATACATTGTTCTCATAGTAACATTCACTTAGTTCCCCGAGTTAAATGCATTTAAGTGTGCAACAACCATGCTGTATTATTGTTATAATTCAGTAGTGTCCAAAATGTGATGGGCTAGAGATCTGTAGCATCTGAGGTGAATCCTTGGGGAAGGACAGACCCCACTCAGAGCAAATGAAGTTCTGCCCTTCAATCTAACACTGGAGAGCCACAGGATTATTGCCAGACACTTACTCCCCTTGTGTCCTGGTGTTTCTGCTGCCCCTATGTTCTCCCCTGCTAAGACCCCCTCGATGTGACTTACATAGCACCACTCACTGCAATTTCTATAGCAAGAGGCAAGTACTGGGGGAAGTTGAAAGCCAACACTCAAAATGGCAGACACCACACATGAACAATGGTAGGGGGTGGGGGAACTAAGGGAAAACAAGATAGCAAGGAGAAGAGGAAGAATCAGATTAGTACACTAAAAGATGACTACAAAAAGCCATTTATAAAAGACACACAGTCCTCCTGAAAAGTTTACACTCAACGCACACACAAAAAGTGTGATTAATTATATTTTAAGTTCAATTTGTCACCTGTAGCTTTCATACATTTATCTGATTAACATATGGTTGATGTAATAAATTCGGGTTTTTTTTTAATTAAATGCTATGATATACAATGCTAATGTCACTTATATAATGTAAGTGACAATAATATTGTTAGGGTCTTAATGCAGATGAAACTAAACAGCTTTCTGTGTCAGAAGTTACGGCATATTCTTAACTTCCGTTGATTTGATTTTGTCACAAACAAGGAGAGACTGAGATGATACCAACAGGTTGCAGTCTTGCACCAACTGAAAACAAGATGACTGCAATGGTGGGATCATGAAGAAGGTACATTTTTACAGGAGGTTTACCGAGCTGAGGACAGAGGAAATAGAGCACAAAGCTGACCACAAATAAAGCTGGAAGATAAAATGGAGGAATTTAAAGAAGTCTAAATCCTCCTATACTCACTCTTGCCAAAGAAAGAAGACTTAAAAGGGACCATTCAACATGGAAGTCCATTCTACGCACCATCATAGCTATATCACAGCCATGTGAATATGTTGCTACTTAGCATAACAACTTTAGCAGAACATTTCAATTTCTACATTGAGGAGAAGAGGGTGTAAGGCTATTAAAAGCTGACTATTCTTGACAGCCCTCACCAATGAAATAAGTATAAACAAATCAATTTACACAGAGAATACAATGATAAAACTAAAATAGAAAAATTTACTTGACTGCATCTAATTCAATTTCATTTTCAAGCAGATGATTGAAACCATGTCAAGCAACGTTAACCTGACCAATAATGACATAGATGAAGGTCCTCCTGTCACCAATTCTGAAAATCCAGATTAATTCAGAACTGAACAAGTGAGAATGTTATGAGATGCATGGAAAAGACACTGGTTGACATATGATGCTGACAGCTTTGATGTTCTGTGCTTGGTGTCAGCAGTATGATAAAAGCCAGGATATTAGCAGAAATCATTCTGAGAGCGGATGAAGTACATTCAAACTACACATTATTGAAGCTCATGAAGTCTTCGCTGCAAAGAAAAATGCTGAAAGAGCATTCACAGGCAAACGAACAAAAGTATAGGACAGACCAGGAGATAAATATGTACGTGTTATGAAGCAGGAAGTAACTGACCAAATGAGTAAACAGTTCTGTACTTATTTTGATACTGTTATAACAGAGAGGCCATTCACCTATTTTCTTCAGCCTGATGCCATTACAAAAAAAAAAAAAAAAAAAATCAGAGCAGATGTCATCCAAAAAGAAAGCAGTGACAAAGAAGGTCTTTTTAGACACTGTAGTATACAGGTAAAGCAATATTATGGCCAACATGTTATATAAACATTTTTTAATTGATTCTCAAAACAGATAATGATAGAGTATAGGGGCACTAGCACCTATATTTGACAACTCCCCACAAGTAATGGGCTTTTTATCTGAAAATTAGTCAGTGTTCCTGAAGCTAAAAGCAATACCAAAATGACCATTTGATTACTAAAATGTCTGTTGGGCTGATGAAAGTTTAGAGTGGGGAGCTGCTGATAAATGCAGTCTCAGAAGCAGCCAGGAAGACAGTAATACTACAGTAACTGCCACAGGGAGTCCTCTCATTTGACAGGCCTTTCACTGGAGTTATGTTGCAACTGGGGGTAACATGCTGTTTACAGCTGCTCACAAGAGAGGGTTGGCTGTTGCTGACTTCTTAACTTACTACTAATTAAAATTAAGCACAAGATACGAGAGACCGCTTAACACAGTCATCCCTTCCATGACTTCATTGAGGGATTCTGTATCTCTACTATGGTATACTGAAAGAAGGAAAAAGGAAAATATAGCAGTTTACCAGTTCTCAAGGCTCCCTCTAGCAGATCAAGAGAAATGGAGCAATGAGGTTCATGTCTGCTTCTGGATTAGAAGGAGGACGACACCACGGCTCATTTATATTCCCAATTAAAAAGAATCAAGGCATCTCACCAAATATAAAGGAAGGAAACCACTACTAATGTGAAAAATTAGAACAGATTAGGAAGAAGCTTTTTTTTAACAGAAGGTGCGGGGAGGGCAAAATTAGTGAAGTAGAACAGAGGTATCAACCATATTCTTTCTGAGCTCCCCCTCCTACCCCCAACATCCTATAGAAACTCCACAACACACCTTTGCCACAACTGTTTTTCTCTATATCCAGTAGATTAAAAGCCAGGGTCAGTGTAAGGGAGTAGCAAGCAGAGTAATTGCCCAGGGCCCCACACCACAGTGGGCCTGCAGAGTTAAGTTGCTTGGGCTTCGACTTCAGCCCCGGCTGGCGGGGCTCAGGCTTCAGCTTTCCATCCTGGTCCCCAGCGAGTCTAACGCCAGCCGGCTCTCTGGTTTATTTTGGTGGACCACCTGAAATCTGCTTGCAGCCCCCAGGGGGCCCCAGACCTGTGGTTGAGAATCACTATAGTAGACTATAGAGCAGGGATAGGCAAACTCTGGCACACGGCCCATCAGGGAAATCCACTGATGGGCCAGGACAGTTTGTTTACCTGCAGTGTCTGGCCGATGGCAGCTCCCACGGGTCGTGGTTTGCCATTTCCGGCCAATGGGGTTGCAGGAAGCAGCGGCCAGCACATCGCTCGGCCCACACTGCTTCCCACAGGTCCCATTGGCCTGGAACGGCAAACCACAGCGAATGGGAGCTGCAAGCGGCTGAACCTGCGGATGCTGCAGGTAAACAAACCGTCCCGACCCGCCAGCGGATTTCCCTGATGGGCCGCGTGCCAAAGGTTGCCGATCCCGGCTACAGAGAAACAACACAGCGAAACCCTAGCCTCCCTTACTTCAGAGAAACAACTAAAATTGCCTCACAGACATTACTGTGCTGAAGTTGCTGTAGCCAGTTATCTCAGTATCAGAAGAGGGTTTCCAGCAATCTTGATATAATGCCCCCAAGACTAACAACAGCCCAGTAACACTTAGAATACAATAAGAGGAATATTAAGATAAAAAGGATCCCTTTTTCGTCTTAGTTTTGTATTCTTGTGCTTTTGAGTAGGTGGTCAAGTAATGCCTTAAAACAGCTACTGAAGGTAGTTCAAACTGCCTGACTGAATATTCAAGTGGGGGGCCACTCTTGACGTGCTCTGATTGACTCAGACTTTCAGTATGTCTACACATGAACTAGACACCCTGGCCCATGCCAGGAGACTCGGGTTCATGGGGCTCGGAGTGTGGGGCTGTTTCACTGCTGTGTAGACATCCGGGC
Source organism: Caretta caretta (assembly GCF_965140235.1). Taxonomy (NCBI): domain Eukaryota; kingdom Metazoa; phylum Chordata; order Testudines; family Cheloniidae; genus Caretta; species Caretta caretta. The sequence goes on along the minus strand of NC_134206.1, from coordinate 69,251,100 downwards.
TTGGGCTAAAGCATGGGCTCTAGGACCTGTGAGGTGGGAGGGTCCCAGAGATCAGGTTCCAGCAGGAGCCTGGCAGCCTACGCAGCAGTGAAACAGCCCTGTGAGGCCAAGTCAGCTGGCACAGGTCAGCTGCAGATTTTTCTTCCCTATGTAGATATACCCTTTAAGGCCAGAAGGGACCATCATGATCTTCTACCCTGACCTCCTGCACATCACAGGCCACAGAACCTCAAACAACCCCTCTTAAACCAGAAAGTGAGCCAATCCAGGACTGCCAATCTGACCATGGGGAAAATTTCTTCCCAACCCCAAATATGGCAAACAGTTGAATCCTGAGCATGTTGGCAATTACCCACCAGCCAAATATCTGGGAAAGAATTTTCTGTCGTAACTCAGAGCCCTGCCCCATCTCCAGCCACTGGGGATATTTACTACTAGCAGTCACAGATGGGCCACATGCCATTTTAGGCAGTCTCATCATACTCCTCCCACCCACCCCTTCCATAAATTTATCAAGCTCAGTCTTAAAACCAGTTAGGTTTTTTGCCCCCACTGGTAGGCTATTCCAGAACTTGACTTCTCTGATGGTTAAAAACTTGCATCTAATTTCAAGCCTAAACTTGTTGATGGCCAGTTTATATCCATTTGATTCCTCTCCCTGGCATTTATCCCTCTGATGTATTTACAGACACCAATCCCCTCAGCCTTTGCTTGGCTTTTGGCAGTTCTAACTTTTTCCCTATACTTTCTGACCTCCAAGAAGTAGCTTTCCTTGCTGATCCTTCCCATCTTCCATTCCTTGTAGACTTCTGGCCTTCTCTTAATAACCTGTTTAGATGCTCGCTCATCCACTTTAGTCTGCAACCTTTTTACCAATTTTCCCCCCCTTGCATGGGATACAGGCCAGATACTTTAAGTCAAAGTTACAGAAGCTAATTCCAAGCCTCCTCCACATCCAGATTCTGGAGTTCTTCAGTCCAGGCCACTTCCCTAACTAATTCACTTACCTTTTTTTAAGTTTACCCTTTTAAAATCAACTTGAACACCTATTTTTGTTTATCCTTCCATTTAGGGTTTAAAATTTAATTATCTCATAATCACTGCAAACAAGGCTGTCTTCTACAACCAATTCTTCTGAAAGACCCTTGCTACTTACCAATACTAAACTTTAAATGGCATCACCTCCTTGTTGGTTCAGTGACTATTTGGTGAAGAAATCTGTCAGCTATCCCATCCAGGAACATCTGGGTCCTGCCATTATTAATGGCACTTGTCCCTAATCTAGATCTGGGAAACTAAAACCTCTCATAATCACACAATTCCCAGTAGTATTTCTTTCATTAAAAATAAGAAAGAGGTCTCTAGCCATATCCAAATCGAATCCTGAGGGTCCGTAGCAGACCCCAAGCACTATCGCAGTGGGGGCTGTGTTATCTTTGCTCCCCAAAGTTATTTTGACCCAAAGAGGTGGTTTTATCCATTCCATTACTTCTAATTTCTCTACAGTCTACCTCGTAATTCATATACAATGCTACTCCACCACCTTTACCTTTATTTCTGTCTTTCCTGAAAAACAACTTCAATACCTGTGCTACAGTCATGACTACTAATCTACCATATTTGTTATCCCTAGAATATCTGGTTTCACTTCCTAGTTTTTTCCTCCAAGGAGCTGCAAGCAAGAGTAAGACCTGTTGTAATGGATCTGTGGACTTTTCCACCAAAACAGCTGTTTCGCCGCATTCAGGAGGCTTGCGGGTGAGGCGGGAGGAGAAGCGACGCAGCCTCCCCCATCCCTCCCACTCACAGCAATCAGGTGTTTTGCTGCATTCAGGAGGCGCAGATAGGGAGGGGATAAGGCGCTGCTCCGCAGGGCCTGCCAGGAGGTGCTGGGTTCCAAGCCCCGACCCACTAGCTCCTACGGACTGCTCTTCCAGATAATCCCACAAGTAGTGGACAAAATACTCTATTAGCAGGCAGCGAGAAAAAATTCCCTGGAACCTAACCCATTCTCCCCCCTTTCCCCATCTACATTAATTCTTATGGGGAAATTGGATTCGCTTAACATCGTTTCACTTGAAGTCACATTTTTCAAGAACAGAACTACAACATTAAGCAAGGAGTTACTGCAGACACAGAGATCCTCTACCACAGACCGGATTGCAGGATCAGGGCTAAAGTAAGTAAATGCAAAAGTTAAGGTTTACACACTGTAGTAACTAATCCATCTATACTGCACATAAGACGAACAGTATTTGAACAGGCACAAACCTGTCATAAACTGGCAGAAAACAGTTCATTTTATGTTCAGGTATACTTTTAACAGCATAGATAGTGATCCAAAAATATCCATTATAAAAGACACAAGAAGTCTCATGTCTATTAACTATTAACTTTAACACTAAAATTTTAACCACTAAAGTTACAGAAACTTAGATTAATGTTTATAAGCGCTCTCTTTTAAAGGAAAATGTTCTTTACATAGCAACCTGGAGAGGAAAAAGAGGAAGGTCATGCAAAAATGAGTTTCTTTCCAGAGCCTCCTAAAGACACTCCTTAGTAAGTAAGAGAGAATATTAATGGGTGATGTGAAACATTTCTTTCTGCATGGAATGAATATGAAAATTTAGTAGCATTTCCAACCCTTGTTGACGTACAAAGCAGAGACTGGGCAACTGATATTGGTTTCACAGACTTCAATTAAAACCCAAAACAAAACCATCATTATGACTCTTACTCACCACATTAAGCACTACATTCAGTAGCTTTCCCACTGTGCGACTGGCCACAGAATTCTTTGGAAAGGCTTTGCAATGCCTCATGGGGCAGGTACGTCACACAATGCAGGATTCTCAAACCCATCATTTCATGGACATCTAGATTGCCAGTTGCTTTTCCACTGAAATGGGGGGTAAAGAGTAGAGTGTGTGACAGAAAGTGGCCGGGGTGTGGACGGGGGAGACAGAGACAGAGTATGTGTTGGGGGAGAGTGAGTGTCGGCATGCTGTCTTTTTAAGTTCAGACAGCAGCCAGAACCAACCAATCCTGAGGCAAGGAAGGGCAACTCCCCACACACATCAGCCCCCACCACCTTCCCTGGCTCTGCACAGCACAGCAGTCTCTCTCCCATCTCCGGCTGCTGCTGTGTTTCTAGTGCCAGGGAGAGCAGGATTCCACATTAAGGGTTCTGTGATTCCCTCAGAGTTCTTCCACATCCTCTTCAGCTCACAGATACACCCCTCCCCTATACTTCAGGCATGAGAGCATGTTGCTGTTTTCCTGCCAGGCATGCTCAGCATCAGTGGTGAAGGAGATTTTAACTTTTACCTGTACAGTACCGACCCCTGACCCCACTCCCCTACACAAAAAATGTTCCATAACCATCAACACAATAACTTCAGGATCTCAATAGCTAGCTAACTTCAACAATAGTTAGACCAACTGATAGTCACTCAAATAGCTAATTCAATTAGACAATTTAATAAAGTAATTTTCAAATTTATGACAGAAACTTACCAAATCAAAGACACTTCCACAGCGGTGCGTAGTAGGCCTGATCCTGTTGCTTTGCTTGCTCTCGATGTGCCATGCCCTCAGTTGAATGGGCCGCCTGATGTCCCTTGCTCAGCCACGATTTAACATATACAGCAGGATTCCACTCAGTGTAGGAAGGTCCAATCATTGAAATGAAAAGTAGATCCGCCACACGATGAGCAGTCAATGCAGTCCATTTATCCATGATTATGTTGTTCATAACGCTGAAGCCTCGTTCACAATCGCATTACTCGCTGCAAAAGTATCTACAGTGAGGAGTAATTTCTTTAATTTCTCAGGAACAGTCCGTCCTGCACAACACTTGTATTCCACAAATCCCAGGTGTGTTTCATGGTGATTGACTTTCAGAGGTTCACACAAAAAGAACAGGAGTACTGGTGGCACCTTAGAGACTAACAAATTTATTAGAGCATAAGCTTTCATTGGCTACAGCCCACTTCATCGGATGCATACAATGGAACATATAGTAAGAAGATTATATATATACAGAGAAGGTGGAAGTTGCCATACAAACTGTAAGAAGCTAATTAATGAGCTATTATCAGCAGGGGAAAAACACTTTTGTAGTGATAATCAAGATGGCCCATTTAGACAGTTGGCAAGAAGGTGTGAGGATACTTAACATAGGGAAATAGATTCAATATGTGTAATGACCCAGCCACTCCCAGTCTCTATTCAAACCCAAGTAAATGGTATCTAGTTCGCATATTAATTCAAGCTCAGCAGTTTCTCATTGGATGATTTTGGTAATTAATTGATCTTTAAATATTCATGGTAAATAGGCCCAATGGCCTGTGATGGAATGTTAGATGGGGTGGGATCGGAGTTACTTCAGAAAATTCTTTCCTGGGTATCTGGTTGGTGAATCTTGCCCATATGCTCAGGGTTCAGCTGATCGCCATATTTGGGGATGGGAAGGAATTTTCCTCCAGGGCAGAGGTTTTTCGCCTTCCTCTGTAGCATGGGTCACTTGCTGGAGGATTCTCTGCTCCTTGAAGTCTTTGAACCACGATTTGAGGGCTTCAGTACCTCAGACATAGGTGAGAGGTTTATTACAGGAGTGGATGGGTGAGATTCTGTGGCCTGCATTGTGCAGGAGGTCAGACTAGATGATCACAACGGTCCCTTCTGACCTTAAAGTCTATGATTCTATGAGTCTGTTTTTGAAGCTTTTCTGTTGCAAAATTGCCACCCTTAAATCTTTTACTGAGTGGCCAGAGAGGTTGAAGTGTTCTCCTACCGGTTTTTGAATGTTATGATTCCGAATGTCAGATTTGTGTCCATTTATTCTTTTGCGTAGAGACTGTCCGGTCTGGCCAATGTACCATGTTTCAGGTTTGAAAACAGACACATTCTCAATCAGGTTGTGGTAAGCAATTTTAACTGCTTTCTGCTGTGCTCTGATTAGCCTGGTTAGTAGCGGTGGTGAATAATTTGCACCTCATGTTGTCAACAATGGGCTGAATGAATTGTGATGGATTAATTGTGGGACTTTTCCCAGCGCCTGTCAACTTTGTGTTCTTGAACATCATAGCCTCTTCGGCTCGCTGTGCCTGTTCAGTGTGCAATACAGGGTTTCTATGTAGGCTCTCGATTCTCTGCAAACAGATTTTCATCAGGTTGTCTGCTTTTGGGATTGTCAGTTCTCTGTCTTATAAGAGTTCAGACAAATTCTTGAGCTCAGTTAGGACATGCAACATTAATGATAGATTTTTCACAAAGTTAACCAAACACAGCTTTGAGAGACGTTGGAATTTTGCTTATTCCCTTCTATCTCTTGACTGGTCTTGTGAAGCTTCCTCAAAATGTTTAGCTAATACTCAGTAAGTCTGCCAGACTGTATTGACAGCTCTCCACGTTGAAACTACCCATCATAAAAAAAAATTGGTAGAGTTTTCAGTTTAAGTACAACATGCAGTTTGTTTGCATGTGTACTGAGCTCACGGGCATTTTTTGGTGACTGACTAAAGCAAGTATAAGCTGTCTAAAAATGGTCTGATATCGTTTGTACCCCCAGTAATATCCAGTGTTTGATTAATGGCCAGTTCAAGTTTATGGTTAAGGCAATGCCACAAAATGAGATTTGGGAAGTCTTTTTGTTGGAGTTTGCCCACCCCAGCTTTGACTGCTAGCATGACATTTGCACCATTACTACAAACACTGACAGACCTAGGTCAGTAATTCCACAGTGAATCCACAACCTAGTAAACATTTGATTATGTCTTGCTTTATGTTCTTAACCGATGCATTGTCTAACTCAATCAAAACCGAAGGAAATGCTACTGGATTTCTAACACCATCAACACTGGCTTGTAAAAAATTATAAGAGTTGATTTTTGAACAAGAGTAATGGATTGGTCAACTAGTATCGCAATCTTGGATTTGGTCTCGATTATCTGCGAGACAATTTTTTTCTTCATTTCTGTGGAGACATGCCCTATGATATCACTGCAGGCAGGTTGGCTTTGAAGCAATCGCCCGATCTCAACCCCATTCAGTTGCTGCAGGTCAGTCAGGCTCTTGTGGTCAGTATACGGCCGATTCATTTTCGCAATGCAGTAAGCCATCCTGAACACACAAGCAGTTGTTTCAAATTCTGCTTCTTCACTTTTTGCATTGATGTTTATCAGCATGTCTTTCTTAGCTGTTTTTAGAATTTTTGTGCCATCAGTATGAGCAGCTGACTTTTTGTGTTCATTAATTTTTTTGAAGTGAAGCGAGCGTTGTTTCTTTATTCTTCCCAAAAGATGAAATCTGACACTCAGCCCATTGAGAAGCAATATTCATGCCTCGAGCAGAGAAACTTTCAACTGGAAATGTTACCACATGTTCTACACCCTAGCTCTTCACTGGAAGCCAACATCCAATCATTTTTCCTCTGAAATTCCTCAAATTGAACCCTCAACCACACAGCTGGGCATTGCTTTTCATTAGGAGGCTTACCCCACGATTCAGCAGATCTCTCACCCTCCTCAGGCTGTAGATTTGGCCTTTCTGTGGCTTCATGCAGTGTTGGTGACAGATTTGTCAGTTTTTTTAGAGGCCCTACTTTTCTCCACATCCATCCTCTGCTTTACGCTTGAACATTTTTAGTAATGCTTGTTGCATTGACATTGTGATCGATCCTTAGTAACCAGTTTTAAAAAAAAAAAAAAAAAAAACTAGCTAGCTACATTTTGTTTTCCCAATTTGGCTGTCTTCAATTTTACTCACTGCCCAGATTTTTAATTTTCGCGCCATGCAACAGTGGCATAGATGCATAACCATGACAATTAGGATTCTAAATCAAGTGTCAAACACACACACACACGACACAAATAATGCAGACTGTGTCCCGCTTGCTCCTTACAAAAGCACACATGGCACACTTAAATAATGGATTTGATTTGATAAACTCTATATCTGTAAAATATTTGTTGTAAACATAGCAACCAGAGTTGTCTATAAACAAAATAATTATATATAGTCTCTGATAGCAACTAGATTTGCATTTTTAATACACCAGGGGAAGACACTCTTACCATTCGAAAATAGTACGGGCAGCAAAGGATTATTGTCAACTGATGATATCGTCGTCCCCTTCAAGGGTAGTAGACAAGTTAGATTTATTGCCATAACTTATCCAAGACTACGGCAATGCTTCGTATAGCCTATTGGGAGGTTCATGAAAAACAAAATAGCCACCAGGCCATATCAAAATGTTGTTTGCCATGGAGAGCTAAAATAAACTGAAGAAAATAAAAAATTATGCCAATCAGATAAACAGAAACAAGTTATGGCCTAAAAAAGACACAATCACTTTCAAGACCACTATTTTTCCATCATTTTAGTTTTCAACGGAACACGTTTGAAATAATAAAAGGATATTTAAAAAAACAATTCAAGCAAAAACAAAAGAAAACGTAAAGAAATGGTTTTCTGGCCGGGACAAAGACATAGGAACGTGGAAACAGCGGTGCAGAGAATGGGTTTTTACGGTATGATGCACACATTATACAGCCACGTGGTGTGGGGGGGAAGGGCTGCGGCACCAACACATTCTGCCGTCTGCTCTCTCGCTCACCCTCAGTCCCAACTCCAAAACTAAACTTAAACTGTGGCTTAAGCCTCCACCCCACACCTAAATATTCTAACGCCATGTGGTAACCACTGACCCAACCCCCCAGTTAGTTACCACCTAACCCCATAGCAACTCGCTCTGACATCAACACAATCCAATACACAACACATACAAGGGACTTATTTTATCAACGGAACCCTCTCATAATTAGATAAATGTGCCAGCCCACTCTTCCGATATCCTTACGAGGATAACAAGAGGAACTAGTCCACGAACTAGTCTCACGCAGCTGCACTAAAACACTGCACAACATCCATACTGGGACAGCTACGACACCTGGCACATTACACAAAATAGTCCATGACAGCGGTTAATTTACAAAAACAGTATTTATTATTCATTATTCATTCTTGAAAATACCAGCAATAAATGTCTTAACGGTACGGCGTACTTGACAGTACCAGCTTACTTTGCACCATTGCTCAGCATATGAACTCTCCATGCTGAGGAAAGTCAAAGCTTTGAAAGGGGAGTGATGCATGCCTGCAAGGCAGTAGAGTTCAAAACAGTGAGCAAAGCAGTCACTGTGGGAATTGTGGAAGGCTAGTTACATTGACACAACAAACCGCAGAGTCTACACTAACACTTTGTCGCTTTAACTTTGCAACAAAAAGCTCTATGCCTCTTGTCAAGGTGGTTTTATTTTATCAACAAAACAGGAGAGTTTTGCCACAAAAAGTAGCACTGAAGAGTGTACACCTCCACTGTTGTGTTGGCAAAAGCTACCTTTTGCCAACAAAACTGTAGTGTGGACAAGACCTAACTCGATTTCAGGTGCCCCTTAAAACAAATTGCATGCTCATTCACTAATCTTAGCAATCTGTTTTTCTTTCTTTCCCTAATGATGGACACGTGTACCATGGTTGTCACTGAGACTTAAAAACAGGAACTTATAAACTTGCTCGAAATTACTTATGTTCTGGAAATGTTATGACTGGATTTCAAATTTGCAGGAAAATTAAATAATTTGTTGCCATCAGGTTTCAACAGTTAAAAATTTACAGATGCAAAATGTTTTTAACCACTCCTTTTGTTGAAAGAAATATCATCCTAAAATACACATTTGTTTGTCTTCAGTGGATTTTTAAAAAGCTACAAGTCTAGAATGTGGATATGATAGCATTGGCCATGAGATACAAAAATTATACTGGTCTTAGAAATGTGGCAAAGGCAGTGTAGAAATGTTACCACTATGTTAAATGGCTTTCTAGGTGTTTATAAAATGCTGAACCTTTTAGAATAATTTATATGATATGTATTTCATAATTAGGGGACAAAAAAGCAAGTTGACGATAGTACAACAGGCAAGTTCAACAGAAAAATTTTGCACACTCAGTAATATTGCACAGCCACCTAACTATTCATTCACAATAGAAATATCATATTACATTATTCACCATGCCTTAGGGAATGGCTACACTTGCAGATGTAGAGAGCTGGGAGTTAAACCAGCCTTTGGAGACCGCAGCAAGGAAAACGCTACTGTGTGTTTACACGGTCAGATTCAAGTGCACTGGCGTGGCTACATTAGCAGCTCTTGCAATGCCACAGACAGCAGTGCATTGTGGTAGCTATCCTAGAGTACAAGTGGCTGCAACATGCTTTTCAAATGGGGGTGGGGAGTGTGACAGGGAGCGTGTTGTGTGTATGTGGGGGGAGAGAAAGTGAGTTTTTGGGGTGCTGAGAGTGTGTCAGCATGCTGTCTTGTAAATTCAAACAGCAGCAGACTCCTCCCCCGGCTTCTCTCTCTCTTACACACTCACAGCAGCAACATTCCACATTAATGCCAGCTGTCAGAAACGGAGCTTTGAAAGAGGATATCCGCATTTCTACAGCCGAGTTCAAAACATTGACAAGAGTGGCCACTTGACTTCAGGGGATTATGGGACATTTCCGGAGGCCAATCACAGCACAGTAATGCAACACCTCGTTCACACTGACGCTCAGGCGTTTCAGCCGGAGCGCAGCAAGCGTTATGCTTCTTGTGGAGGTGGATTATAGGAGCGCTTCAGCTGCAGAGTCCGGGCGCTCTAAGTGCCTCGCCAGTGTAGACGGGTCAGGAGTTAGGGTGCCTGGGGCTGCTTTAATGCACTCTAACTTGCAAGTGTAGCCAAGCCCTTAGTGTGCATCAGGCTACATAGATCAACAACCTCCGCTTGCTATGGACTACCAAACTGTAGACAAGCCCTTAGCCAGGCACTCAAGAACAGCAGTCTTTACTAGTATGAAAGTGGCTATGATAATAACTGCATTAAGATGCCAAGTATGAACTTGATGCTTCCAAAAACCTGAGCAGACTCAAAGCTGAACACTCATGAAGTTAATAAAATTGCTGTGGCTTCTCTCCAAACACGTACCACGTGTACTTACTAAATATTATTACCAGACAAGAACTACATTAAATTGGGAGTTAGGGTTGAGAGTATTTATCAGTTACTTCAGGATAAAAACAATACTAGGATGTTGTAAGTATCCACCCTTTACCAAACAAATAAAAAAGGTACTACTAAACCAAGAAATTCAGCATTACGGTTAAACTTAAAAGAAATGAAAAACCCTTTAAGATATGGAAATACACAGCCAAGACAAACAACCAACCTTATCTCCACCCCACACTAACATCATGAAGCATACATGTAATTAGAATTATGCATATTATTATTCATAGCTCCAAATCACATGAAATACATTTTAAGGACATTAGTTTTTTCCAGTTTTCTTTATAGTGTCACCACAGGGCAGATTTGTTTGGTTTTAGGAGGTAGAAATGTAACCTAAATAGGAGGAGGACCAAAAAAGAGACAACAGCAGGAGGAGAAGGGGCTAGAAGAGGGAAGCCTCCCAATAAGATGATTAAGGAATACAATAGGCCAGTCACAAAATCTTTTCCAGTATTTATGTGGGGAGCCCAGCCTTCCCTTCCCAGAGCCAGGGCAAGAGAGATGGTTGCTGTTTTGTCTCAGCAGCCCAGAGACAGTAGGAAGCCTCAAAATTTGCCAGGCAGTTGCTACACACAAGATTGACATAAAAGGACAAATCCAAATCTGGAAACAGTGACAGCCAAAAGTTAACACCCCACAAGCACCAGACACAGATTAAAAACACAGTCTTTCCCCCTCCCCCACCATTTGCCACCTGTAGACTCTCTCCAAGTTTTTGGAATATGTCTCTGGATAATCAGCACAGACCTTCAGGTAATGTGTGCACAGCAAATGTTTCAAGTCATGTATGAAATCAGTAACAGCCTTTGCTATCACAGTAAAGCAGAGATTAGTCCACCTGGTATTATTTAATGTTTGCAGAGTGCTTTGAAAATATAAAGTGCTATATAAATGCTAAGTAGTAGTGTCCTCAAGTGATCATCTATGGAAGTATCACTCAGGTCCAAACCTGCTTAGCTATTGAATATCAGTTGAAAAGTAAGGGATTTTCAGGTTGGGTGACCATTCCCTTTTTACTTACTAAGACTTCTGTGGTTCATTAATACCAGAATGAATTTGTAATACTGAATTTGTAATGTTAGATTTAAAATATAATATATACCACTTTACAGACAAAATATTGAGGATAATATTGCCAAGAATAAGCATTGAGTAGTGCTCACCCTAAGCAAGAATTCCAAAGTCTGTAGATATTTCCAAACTTAATGAACAGTAATTAAATGTTCCTCATCCAAGTCATCCATTTTCTTGAGGCTATTAAAATACATACACACAAACAAATATAGACATTTGATGTGTGCCATATCCAAACCTACAAAAATTCAGTAAGATACACCTAGCTGTGTTTCTCTGAAGATAGGGAAAGTAGTACACATATTCATAGTTCCCAGAACTTGTTTTGAAGGAATTTCTCTCTCAAATGAGGCAAAAGAATTCTCATTCATGATATTACAAAACACTGTTTTTTTATCTGAGGCTCTTTTCAATATTCCCAAATTCCATTATCCCTTCAGACTCATATTATTAGACTCACTCAAAAACTGCTGCTGTGAATAAAGTCAGAAACAGATCCCTGAAAATAACCCACTTTCTTCTCCCACTCCTGCACTTGCCCCTAACATCACTGAATAAAAATTCTTAGCACTTATATAGGGTTCTTCAACTGTAAATCTCAAAGTCTTCTAAAAAGCTGGCAAGCATAATCAGATAAGGCAGTTCCATGACTTTCCTTGGGTCATACATAAAGACACAGGAGAGCTGGGTATAGACTCTAGAGTTTAGAATGGCAGTGTGAATGGGGCCCTAAACAGTGATTTAGAATTAAACATTTCAACCTTAAAACTCAACCTCTTTCTATGCTGTGATACTGCAATTTAGCATGGGGAGGGGGGAGGAGATTTTCAAAGGCACAAGAGCAGATAGGCACCCAATTACCCTTTGTACTTTTGAAAACTTCCCCCATAAACTTTATGCATTGACCCTAGCAGTAATGAAGTGTAGGCATTTATATGACAAGAGGGATCTTCTCTATGAGTTTTCTTACGGATAGCTGTATTTCAGACAACAGAACTGAAGCAAAATTGATCATTTCTAATATAAAAGTAGTATTAATGTGATATAACAGTGGTTCTCAAACTTTTTGGGTTCAGGACACATTTGTAAGCCTTGATAGCCTGTTACGACCCAGTAAATAGATATAGTGCAAAAAAGTCTCACTTACTTAAATATTTCATAGAATCATAGAACAGGAAGGGACCTCAAGAGATCATCTAGTCCTGTCCCCTGCACTTATGTCAGGACTAAATATTATTTAGACCAGTAGTTCTCAAAGCCAGTCTGCTGCTTGTTCAGGGAAAGCCCCTGGAATGCCGGACCAGTTTGTTTACGTACCGTGTTCACAGGTTCGGCCGATCGCAGCTCCCACTGGCCGCAGTTTGCCACTCCAGGCCAATGGGGGCTGCGAGAAGGGCAGCCAGCACATCCCTCGGCCTGCACCACTTCCCGCAGCCCCCATTGGCCTAGAGCGGCGAACCGCAGCCAGTGGGAGCCGTGATCAGCCGAGCCTGCGTTTGCAGCAGGTAAACAAACCGGTCCAGTGCACCGGGGCTTTCCCTGAATGAGCGGCGGACCAGCTTTGAGAACCACTGATCTAGACCATTCCTGACAGGTGTTTGTCCAACCTGCTCTTAAAAATCCCCAATGATGGAAATTCCACAACCTCCCTAAGCAATTTATTCCAGTGCCTAACCACTCTGACAGTAAGGAAGCTCTTCCTACTGTTCAACCTAAACCTCCCTTGCTGCAATCTAAGCCCATTGCTTCTTGTCCTATCCTCAGAGGTTAAGAAAAAAAAATTTTCTTCCTCCTTCTTGTAACAACCTTTTATGTACTTGAAAACTGTTATGTCCCCTCTCAATCTTCTCTTCTCCAGACTAAACAAACCTAATTTTTTCCATCTTCCCTATAGGTCCTGTTTTCTAGACCTTTAATCATTTTTGTTGCTTTTCTCTGGACTTTCTCCAATTTGTCCACATCTTTCCTGAAATGTGGCACCCAGAACTGGACGCAATACTCCAGTTGAGGCCTAATCAGCGCAGAGTAGAGTGGAAGAATTACTTCTCGTGTCCTGCTTATAGTACTTCTGCTAATACATCCCAGAATGATGTTTGCTTTTTTTGCAACAGCGTTACACTGTTGACTAATGTTTAGCTTTTGATCCACTATGACCCCCAAATCCCTTTCTGCAGTCATTTCCCATTTTGTATGCGGGCAACTGATTGTTCCTTCCTAAGTGGAGTACTTTGCATTTGTCCTTATTGAATTTCATCCTATTTACGTCAGATCATGTCTCCAGTTTGTCCAGATCATTTTGAATTTTAATCCTATTCTCCAAAGCCCTTGCAACCCCTCCCAGCTTGGTACGGTTCGCAAACTTTGTAAGTGTACTCTCTATGCTATTATCTAAATCACTGATGAAGATATTGAACAGAACTGGACGCGGAACCGATCCCTGCGGGACCCCACTCATTATGCCCTTCCAGCATGACTGTGAACCACTGATAATTACTCTCTGGGAATGATTTTCTAACCAGATATGCACCCAGCTTATAGTAGCTCCATCTAGGATGTATTTCTCTAGTTTGTTTATGAACAGGTCACGAGAGACAGTATCAAAAGCCTTACTAAAGTCAAGATATACCACATCTACTGCTTCCCTCCCATCCACAAGGCTTGTTACCCTGTCAAAGAAAGCTCTCAAGTTGGTTTGACATGATTTGTTTCTTGACAAACCCATGCTGACTGTTATTTATCACCTTATTATCTTCTAAGTATTTGAAAATTGATTGCTTAATTATTTGCTCCATTATCTTTCCAGGTACAGAAGTTAAGCTGACTGGTCTGTAATTCCCCAGGTTGTCCTCATTTCTCCTTTTATAGACGGACACTATATTTGCCCTTTTCCAGTATTCTGGGATGTTTCCCACCTTCCATGACTTTTCAAAGGAATTGCTAATGGCTCAGATATCTCCTCAGTCAGCTCCTTGAGTATTCTAGGATGCATTTCATCAGGCCCTGGTGATTTAAAGACATCTAACTTGTCTAAGTAATTTTTGATTTGTTCTTTCCCTATTTTAGACTCTGATCCTACCTCATTTTCACTGACATTCACTATGGTAGACATTCAATCGCCATCAACCTTCTTGGTGAAAACCAAAACAAAGAAGTCATTAAGCACCTCTGCCATTTCCACATTTTCTGTTATTGTCTTTCCTCTCTCATTGAGTAACGGGCCTATTCTGTCCTTGGTCATCTTCTTGCTTCTAATGTATTTGTAGAATGTTTTATTGCATGGGTCGGCAACCTTTCACAAATGGTGTGCCGAGCCTTCATTTATTCACTTTAATGTAAGGTTTTGCGTGTCAGTAATACATTTTAACGTTTTTTAGAAGGTCTCTCTCTATAAGTCTACATATTATATAACTAAATTATTGTCATATGTAAAGTAAACAAGGTTTTCTAAATGTTTAAGAAGCTTCATTTAAAATTAAATTAAAATGCTGATCTTACACCGCCGGCCCGCTCAGCCCGCTGCCAGCCTGGGGTTCCATTCACCTAGGCCGGCAGCAGGCTGAGCAGGGCCTGCGGCCGGGACCCCGGCTGGCAAGGGCCGGCAGCCAGAACCCCAGACTGGCAGTGGGCTGAGTGGCTCAGCCCACTGCCGGTCTGGGGTTCCATCCGCTGGCTCCTGCCAGCCAGGGTCCCAGCTGCCGGCCCCTCTCAGCCCGCTGCCAGTCTGGGATCCCGGCCCTGCCCACATAGAGTGGGTACCTACCTTCTCCCTAGTTCTAGCCCATTCTCTTCCTCTCTCTCTGCACTGAGTTGAGGGTGGGAGTGCACTGAGCAAAGGGCTGGGGGCGAAGGAGCAGGCTGGGGTTAGGGTGCAGGGTCTGGCCAGGAGCTAGAATGAGGGAGGGGACTCAGGGTTGGGGCAGAAGGTTTGGGTGTGGAGTACTTACCTGGGCTGCTCCCATTTGGTGCGAGGGGTGCAGGTGGGAATGTGGGAGGAAGGGGTGCAGAAGCTCCCATTTGGTGCTCGGGGGGTGCAAGATTCAGGGCATGGGGTCGTAGGGAGGTGCAGAAGTCAGGGCTGGGGTGTGTGGAGGGGGTGTAGGGGTCAGGGAAGAGGGCTGGGGGTGTGGTCTAGGGTCGTGGGGGTGCTCCCAGCCCCCTGCCCAGAGCGGCTCATGATGGGGGCTGGAGGGGATATGCCCTAATTCCACCCCCTTCCCCAAGGCCACCTCTTCTCCGCCTCCTCCCCGGAGCAGCGAGCGCCCTGCTGCTCCGCTTCTCCCCTTCCCGCACAAGGGCCATCAGCTGATCGGCGGCAGGGAGGGAGAGGAGGAGGGGCAGGAACCCAGCATGCTGGGGGAAGAGGCAGGGGAGGGGGGAGCTCACCTGCCCTGCAGCAGCAGCCGGCAGGACCAAGCTTCTTTACCCTGCTCCAGCGGGGTGGGGGGGGAGAGGGGCGGAGAACAGCAGGCCGGGGCGGGCAGGATTTTTAATGGCATGCTCCTGTGTGCCAGAGTCCCTGGCTGAGCAGGGCCGGCAGCTGGGACCCGACAGGCAGCAGCGTGCCATTAAAAATCAGCTCGCGTGCCGTCTTTGGCACGCAAGCCACAGGTTGCCAACCCATTTTATTGTTTCCTTTTATGTCCTAGCTAGTTTGATCTTGTTTTGTGCCTTGGCTTTTCTAATTTTGTCCCTACGTACTTGTGTTATTTGTTTATATTAATCCTTTGTAATCTGACCCGAGTTTCCACTTTTTGTAGGACTCTTTTTTGAGTTTTACATCATTGAAGACCTCCTGGTTAAGCCAGGGTGGTCTCTTGCCATATTTCCTATCTTTCCTATGCAGTGGGATAGTTTGCTCTGGTGCCCTTAATAATGTCTCTTTGAAAAACTGCCAACTGTCTTTTTTACCCACAACATACAATATATACATTAACAGAACAAGCACATTGTACATAACACAGTGGCATTCCCAGCCCCACAGGGCTGGCTGGGCTTGGCTCCCCGCTCCAGGCATCATGACCTTGGGAGTCACAGCATCGCTCAGGTTCGGTCCAGCCATGCCACATTTGTGCCAGGTCGCAACATTACTCACACATGAGATTGCAGAGCCAATCACTCAAATTTGGCCTGGCTGGCTACCCATCATTAGAACAGAGGGGTGGCTGGGCCAAACCTGAACACTTTTGCAATCCCATGCACCACGTAGGAACGCCTGGAGTGGGGAACAGAGTCTAATCAATCCCACAAGACCAGAGCCTCAGGAGACACTGCTGTGGGGCGGGCTCTACAACCCCTCCCCTGAATCCTCCCATCCACACCCGATTCCACTCCCCTCCCTCCCCCAACCTACGCCTCCCATGCAACTCTCTGATACATTCTGGTGACTCAGTTTTGGGTCATGACCTTGCTACAGCACAGAAGCTTTATCTACGATTTTATCAAGCCATTAACATGTAATAAACTGAAAATCTAATGGTTAAAATTAACATTTTTTCTACTCTTTAAAGGAATTAACTCCAAGAGCAGTTTGTTCCACCAAGGAAATAGCCCATACGTAATAAATGTTGAATCAATACTACACAACTAAATTCTTGATTAAAACACTAGTAGAGAGAAGAAAAGCCTTCTACACTTAATTATTCATTTCAACTTTCTTACAATTGGATCTGCAAGCACTTTGCTAAATGGACTGAAAGGTTGTCCAAATTTTCTGTAGCTTCCAGAAGCACTTGCATCCTTCACTGAAATTATATTTTGTAACATGTTACAGCACTATTTCAATGAATCATGACATATCTTCCCATCATCATCTATGGACACCATTGGTCAGTAAGACTACTCACATGTAGTCATTTGCAGGATTGGGGGACACTCTCTAGCTTATGTTGCAGGTATGATTCCCTTTTGTACTTTTCATACAAGTGACCTTCTTTAACTGTTTAGCATACACACATAGTATACACTCCCAGAAGTTGCTACAAACGCATGTAAGGCTATAGGAAAATGACAAATTGGATTATTTGAGAAGCAGTATGGGAACATTATCCATATACATAATTATCCATATACATAACAAATGCATAAGAGGTACATTTTTCCATGACCTTAAAGCTACACATGTGAAGCACTTTGTAACACTGTGTACTGCTGCTCTGTGTATCTCAAACAAAAGAGGCTACAAAACACTCCTATGAAAATTACGGGTCTTAACTATTATAATACATACCACGGAGAAAAATATCTACAAACCAAATTTACATCAGGGAAGATATTGAACCATTATGATAAATCAGTGTAAGTACAGCAAAAGTAGTGCAAATATAAAAAAAATTACCAATATTACACACGTATCTATTATTGTAGAATATTTTTAAATGTTATAGGATAGTATACACTCCTGTAATTAAAGATTATAATGCACACAAATGGGGAGAATTAAGGCAGACCATGCAAGATTGGAATTTCATGATTTTGAGTACCTTACTGGATGAAGTGAGCTGTAGCTCACGAAAGCTTATGCTCAAATAAATCTGTTAGTCTCTAAGGTGCCACAAGTACTCCTTTTCTTTTTGCGAATACAGACTAACACAGCTGCTACTCTGAAACCTTTCAACAATCTGTTCACATACGATTTGGGTGGAAGGAGGTTGTTTTTATTTTCTTTTAATTGAAATAGCTATAATCCAGCATTATTTTATGGTTCTAGCCATGATGTGTGTGCAACAACAACTAACATCAAAACAGAGTTACAAAAGTGATTTTACGATACACCATAATGTGTAAATAGTACATCCTGATTCTTACATTACATATTTTTCAAGTGCTATATTTTAGTGATATATCCTGAACGTGTGTATTATATAACATCAAAATTGGAGCTTCCAGTATTGAAAAAGTATTTCAGTTCTCATACAAGTATTTTACTACAGTAGACTATTTACTACTACATCAGAAGAATATATCTGTTAAACATATGTATTTTAAGTGACTAAGTAATACTTTAGGATTACACTTTAAAGAATGGAATTTCAGCATTGATTCCCATATGTTATAACAGGAGTCAGACCTACAATTACTTTATAAATATAGATTTAGTGATGGACATTTTAATCAGCACCCAAGCACAGTTGTTCCTGTGAGAAAAAAATTAGAACTTGCCAACAGTTAACACATAGTGAGCGGTGTCTCATGTTCCCGGTTTATCCCTATACTTACAAATAGATGGCCTTAGTATTAACTATTGGCAAACAATGCTTTCTATTAAAGGGGATCCTGGTAGCAAGCCCTATATTTAGGTTGCCTAACACTTTTCATTAAAAAAAGATACTTGCAACTTTTTTTTTTTTTTTTTTTTTTAGGTTCAACACATCTACTATCATAGAGAGCCACTGAAATCTGGCAGTGGGGAAGCCCTGGGGTTAGAGAGGTGCATTTCCTTTGTCCCATGAAATTATGTTAAAGTTTTGCTGATACACAACTGTTGAAAATTACCTTATCCCTCCACTTAGTTGCATTCCTCAGGAAAATTCTGGGAGCATGCCAAAACATTAAAGTGAAAACAAACATTCTAAGGCTGGGCCTATGCAAAAGCAGCAGCAGCTGCTACACTAGGAACCATCCTGAAGCTGTCTGAGCAACTGCAGCAGACATCTGTGGGAGAGAGCCAGGCCAGGCTTCCATCAGCAGCAACCATCCAGACTCAGCACATAACCTCAGAGACCCAACTCCACGAGCATCACATGGTACAAAACCTCCCCCAGCTTGGCGGGAGGGCAGGGTTAGTGAAAGAGTCAAGGTGTGCCAGGCTCCGCAACAACCTTCTGGATCCAGCACCTGTCTTCAGTGGTTCAATCACCACCCTAGGATAACAGTCTTCTCCTATTGCCAGCTAATACAGTTAGTTCTGTAACTCGTGTGGCAACAGGATTATGTGCTGCAACACTAAAGGAACAGGGTTCACACACTGCTGACAGAAGTATGATGAAGGAGGTGTCACAGCTACGTAGTATTAAATATTTTTACTTTTTTCCTTTAAAAAACCCTACAAAATTACAAAGGTTAAAAAAAACCTTCTTCCTTTAAATAAAACAAGAAAATGACATACAAAAAGACTTTAATGTAAAGTTATGTAGGTTACAAATGATATAAAGAATCACTGAAGTCCATACTTGAAAGCACATCAATTTGATCCCAGCAACTAGGAAGCAACAGTCCACAGCAAAGCAAGGTGGTGGCAGATATGTCAATAACTGCTTTAAAGTGAGGCACATTAAGACCTTGTCTACGCTGCCACTTTACAGAGCTGCAACTTTCTTGCTCAGGGGTGTAAAAATAACACACCCCTGAGCGCTTCAAGTTTCAGCGCTGTAACATGGCAGTGTAGACAGTGCTACAGTGCTAGTAGCTGCCCTCTCGGCACTGGTAGCTACACCCCTCATAGAGGTGGGTTTTTTATAGCACTGGGAGAGTTCTGTACAAAGCCGCGACTACACAGCCACGTTAAAGCCTGCACCCCACACCCCGCATCCTCGGCCCCACCCCAGAGCCCGCATGCCCCACCGGAGTCCTCAACTGTACCCCCCACACACCCCCTACCCCAGACCTGACCCCCTTCCCACACTCCAAACCCCTCAGCCCCACCCCCACCACATGAATTTTGTTATGTGCACCAATATGGAGGTAATGTGTCAAACAAACACATTTTGTTATGGGCACATAACAAAATTCGTTCCGCCTATGCATGGGAAAAATTAGAGGAAGCCTCTATCTGACCTCACATATATAACCTCTGACCTCACATATATCTGTTCACCTATAGTTTTGGCTGAATCTCATACATCAATGTGAGACGCCATCATCATTTTTTAGCTTAAAAAGCCAACACTCAAAAATTAAGCAATGTCAGATTTAAAGCTTCCCATGCTACTTTTTATCTGCCACTTTGTGTGTATGCATTAGGATAGGAAAAAAAAAAACTGTTGTGTAATTTAGGATCATCACATACACATCTTCCACAAGACCCTAGCTTCATTCAGAGCACAGGTTGGACACACAAGAAGGCTGAATTAAAAATCAATGGCACACCAACTCCCACATTTTTACCAAATGAGAAACAGAAAATGGGACACCTTTGGAAACAGAGAGAAAAGAAGAAGCATCTGGAATTCAGTTCATTTTTTGTGGGCACCATAAAATAAGTAAATCATAAAGAAGTTAAGGCATTCCCAAATCCAAGATTCCAAATGACAAATTTTTTCTGTTGTATTAAATTTTAAGATTCTTTCATATATAACACACACACAAACAAAATATTGTGCAGAATTTGTCAGATTTTATCTACCATCGCTGCCAATACTAGTTATGACACAGCCCTATACTACCTGAAGTTCCTACTGGACTCCCAAAGGGAAAAAATTCCAAACTGACCAAAGCAGCATAAGAAAATACAACTACACTAACATCAACGGGGGCTGAATCTCTAAATTTTCCAAACGAGGTGAAGAAATACATCTGCTGTAATTACTGATCACTATTACCAAAATTACACTTGACAGCAAATAAATATAATGTTCACAGAATTTAATAAAATACATTTTGTAATACCAACACAAATATACAAGATAAATCTCTAACATTTCCAGTTGGATGTACCGTAGATATTTCTTTTCTATCTTAAGTTTTATTTACTCGGAATCAGATAATATATCTGCAATATCCCTTTGTGCTTATAAAAGTATTTAAGTTCTTGCATTAGGTGGTGTGTAAGATGGAGTCAAGTGGAAATTTCAAACTACACTCTTTAATGGACACATTTATCTAGAAAAAAGGTTAAGATATCCCTACATTAAAAAAAATCCAAGTGCAGTTCTACTCTGCAAAATGACTGTGTAATGTTACCACCTCCTTACTCAACAGACCAGCTCCATAAATATATTTAGAGTTATATCTGCTTACGTCAGCACCAACAATTAGTTTTTACTACTCTCAATTCTTGTTACTGTAGCAGAACCAGTAAGGATTTGGGAAAGCAAGCTGGAGTACAGGGTGCCTCATAAATCAACAGATATGTTAATTAAATTGCAGTTGCAAAAGACAATGGTGTTTCACATATGTAAAGAAGAGCACATCTGGTGTAAATGAGTACAGAATTTGGCTTATAGCGTCTTTTAACCTTGTCTCTGAAGTAGGAAAGGTTCCCACTTCTCGCAAGAGGTGCCAGCAACAGTTGCAACTTAGCTGGTGCTGATCATGTTTTAAACTACTAACGTAGACCAGAAACACACCAAGTTAAGTACCAGTTCTGAAGACTTGTTTAAAATCTGCTTGAAGCTCTGCTGCTGCTATCAGAGGGTGGAGGAGTCAAGGAAAAAATCACACCCCACAGTAGAACATCTTGAGTACAGATGCAGAAAAAACAAATTAAGTAGTTGGGTGTTTATTTAATGATATTTCTGTTGTTCATTCTCTTCTTTCCAATCCTTCTCCCCTTCCTCCTCCTCCCCACAATGTACATCCACTTCTTTCCTATATGATGCCCCCCTCCCCCCAATAAGACTAGGCTACAACATGCCACTAGTGACTGAGCAGTGCCTGGCAGTCAGCCCACTACCCACCACTGGCTCACCTCCTGCAACATCATGAGGGCACAAATCAAATGCTTAAGCACATCAGCCACTCCCCAATGCTGTAGCTTGCCAAGGTCCAGGGCACACACTGCAGAAACTGTGTGAACCATTTCAGTTATTTAATATAAGCTAGCCACTAAAATGTTTGGAAAATTTTTTATTTGTAGTACAAATATCAACAAGCCATCTTCTTAACACTACATGCATTTGACTGTCAAAATAGAAAAGTGGCAGCAGCCTAAAAATTTCAATTTGCGTGTTAAGACTAATATTTTAAATTCACAGATTCCAAGCCAAGGAGGAACCATTGTGGTCATCTAGTCTGATCCCCTGTGTAACACAGGCCACAGAAATTCTCCCAAAATAATTCCTAGAGCATATCTTTTAGAAAAAAATCCAATTTTGACTTTAAAAATGGCCAGTGATAGAGAATCAACCACACCATTTTGTAAATTATTCCAATAGTTAATTACTTTCACTGTTAAAAATGTACACCCTATTTCTAGTCTGAATTTGTCTAGCTTCAATGTCCAGCCATTGGATCATGTTATATCTTTCTCTGCTGGATTGTAGAGCCCATTATTAAATATTTGTTCCTCACGTAGGTTCTTACAGACTGTAATCAAGTCATCCCTTAACTTTCTCTTTGTTGAACTAAATAGACAGAGCTCCAATCTTTCACTATAAGGCATGTTTTTTAATCCTCTAATTATTCTCATTGCTCTTTTCTTAACTAACTTCAATTTTTCCATATCCTTCTTGACTTGTGGACCCCAGAACTGGACATTCCAATATCCAAGCAGCAGTTGCACTAGTGCCAAATACAGAAGCAAATAACCTCTCTACTCCGATAAAACTATATCT
The DNA here is from genome assembly GCF_965140235.1 of Caretta caretta. Taxonomy (NCBI): domain Eukaryota; kingdom Metazoa; phylum Chordata; order Testudines; family Cheloniidae; genus Caretta; species Caretta caretta. The sequence continues at coordinate 69,228,421 of NC_134206.1, read as the reverse complement.
ATATACTGCATAATAAGAAACGAGAAACAAACAAAAAACAAAAAAATTATGTAAAGTATAAACTACTTGCCTGAAAAGTTGGTTAATTTCAACTTAAAACTGCTGATACAGTTCCTTCAATATAGTTATTAAAATTAAGTTACCTTTAGTGCCTAACATCTAGTGGCCAAGAATCATTACCCTGTGTACTGAAGTCTGCACATTAGAATAGTGTTAAAAGAATATAATTTCTGAAATTAGCACCTTTACTCCTTTGCCAAGCATCTGCAGAGAAGCAGACCAAGCAAGACACCTCAGCTTCTCAGTTTGATCAATGATTCCATAAAAGAACAGAAGGTTATTTCAAAGACAATACAAGTTTGTAGGAGCAGAAAGTTCACAGATCAGCAGATTTATAGTCTTCCCATAGATTATTTTCTCCAGAAACTGAACTTTGAATTAAAATTTGAAGAACCAGCATAGGTGTTACAGTATATAAGCTCCAGCAATTAAAATGTGACCTTTGTTATGATCCTTTTAAAGTGGCAGCAATAAATTTAGGTACTCTAAGGCCCCAATCCAACAAAACACCGGAAGGAAGGAGGTACATGCTATATTTTAAGCATGTGGGATTTTAAGCAAGTATTCCAAGCAAGTCAATGAGCCTACTCACATGCTTGACGTTTATGCATGTACTACAGTAATTTTCCAAACTAGGCCTAAATTACTAATTTTTACAATGAGCAGATATTTCAAGGTGCGCTCATTTTTACAAAAGTGTTGTAAAATAGTCAAGAAAAAGTCTGAACTAGTAAATAAATAATACTAACCCATACCCTGGTGAGTATGTGTATGCTTTGTATTGAAAAAAGTGGTGAGTCTGGTAAGTGTTGCCTTTTGAGAGAAGTAATATGTCTAACGGTTAGCACAAACTGGAGAGAGTCACAATTCCTGGGTTCTAGTCCTAAGTCTGCCCTCACTATAGCTTTGTCTACACTAGCCCCCCTTTTTAAAGAAAGAGTTTCCTACCCATGCAGCACAACCAGTAGTAGTATTAGTGGTCCAGAAAGGCGTGTGCCTACACTGTTTTAACTACATCTCAACTAAATCTATTTGCAACATATCTACATGACATTTCAGTAAAAACTACCATTGGTGGTTAAGAACCCTGTCTAAATCAGCATTCCCACTGTTGTTACCATGGAGCTGCACCCAAACATCATTGTTAGCAATGAGGGGAAACTGTTCAGAGAAAGATTGGAGTAGACTACACAAGGCCTACGAATTTAGATAAGACAACTTCTTGGTGCATTAAGCTTTACTTTTTGATCATTTCTGTAACATTAGCTCAATAATACCAACTCTGAGGGATGCTGGGAAACTTACTTCATTAACTAGTGTTAACCTTACTTTCTGTTTCATTTATGGGAGATGATGAAGGGAACCCACTGCCCAGGTGCATAAAATAACTAAAAAAGCCACACCATGCCTCTGCAAGTAGAAGCAACTACAGCCCACCTACCCATGTAACAAGTAGGAAACATGCAGGACAAGATCAACCCTTCACTGTATAAACTGGGAAAACTGAGAAAAAGAATACCAGGTCTGGCCCCTGGATCTTCTGCTCAGGGACTGTGCCTAACACATCCCCTCTGAGTGACCCAGAAAAGGTCAAATCAATAGCTACCATTCAAATGCGAAAGCTACCTATCTTCCCCCACCCCGAGCACTTCCTGCTCCTCTCACAAGGCGGGGGGAGGCACCTACTGTCAGGGTGGAAAGGGGCAGGAACCAGAGAGGCCTAGAGCAGCAGCAGCCGTTTCCCAGCCCCGAGCCTCCGGGCAGGCCCCGAGTCCCACCATCGGCCCCACGGAGCCGCACAGCGGACAGGCCCCACTTACCAGCCGGACTCCGAGAGCGCGGAGCTCGTCCCGCCAGCCATGGTAGCTCCGGCCGTCGCCGCCTCCGTGCCCCTCGGCTGCTGCTGCTGCTGCTTCCCACAAACTTGCCGCGGCGCTGGGCGGCCGGCTGGGCCCGTACCCGGCGGGGGGGGGGGCAGCGGCGGGGGAGGAGCCGCGTGGCCTGGCCTGGCCCGCCCCTCCCGGCTGAGGGCCGCGCCCCCGCCCGCTCTCGGCGCAGCTCGCCGGCTGCAGGCGACTGCGGCCCCGGCGCAGACCCCGCCGCTCGCAAGCGAACAAAACCGCCGGGCCGGGGGAGGCTCCGGCCGTCCCGCTACTGAGGAGGCGCGGGCCCGGCGCCCCCTGCCAGCGCCAGGGAGGCCGCCGGCGCCGCCATCACGGGGACGGGCAGAAGAGGCGGCGCCAGCGGCGCGGCCGCCCCAGGGCCTGGGCTACCGGCGGGCTCGGTCCAGACTGGCTGGCGGGGGTGGGGGGTGACTTGACTCTCCGGCTCCCGCCGGTGATTGCGGATGTTGGCAGGGGAGCTCACGGACGGCGTGGCTCGGCCACATGGGCCAAGGGGAGGTTATTGTCACACACCCACCCCGGGCAGGGCGGGAATGAAGTGGATGCCCTTGATGGCACAAGGCCGTTTGTACGAGAGCTCGCCCGCTCAGGCGGCCCTGGTCTGAGCTCTTGCACGGGGAGGAGGGCAGCTCTGCCAGAGTCAGGGGCATGGGGGGCCCCAAACCTCTGTGTGTAAATAAAATAATCGGGGAGGTAGCGTGGCCCCAAAGGTCTCACCAGGCCAGGGCTGTAACGCCAGCTCCTAGCACTTAGATATGGTGCAAACTGCTGCCCGTGGGAGGCTAACTAGAGAAGAAAACCTTTCAGCAATGCAGGGCGAAGGTGACCGTCTTTCCCAAAGGGAAAAACAGGAACCTGGGTGAGGCTAGCCTGAGCTCCACCCCAGCCTCCCACGCAGGGCTGGCCTGATGAGTCCCGAGCCCTCCGTCGCATCCCTGATCCCAGTCTTTTTAATCTCTCCTCCGGAAGCTGCTCTATACCCTTAATCATTTTTGTTGCCCTTCTCTACCAGTTCCAATTCTAATATATCTTTTTTGAAAGGAGTAACTAGAATTGCTGCAGTATTCAAGGTGTGGGGTGTACCATGGATTTATACAGTGCAAGTTTTCTGAAAATGCAGCCTCTAGTCTGATTTCAGAGGAACAGCCGTGTTAGTCTGTATTCGCAAAAAGAAAAGGAGTACTTGTGGCACCTTAGAGACTAACCAATTTATTTGAGCATGAGCTTTCGTGAGCTACAGCTCACTTCATCAGATGTTTACCGTGGAAACTGCAGTAGACTTTATATACACACAGAGAATATGAAACAATACCTCCTCCCACCCCACTGTCCTGCTGGTAATAGCTTATCTAAAGTGATCAACAGGTGGGCCATTTCCAGCACAAATCCAGGTTTTCTCACCCTCCACCCCCCCCACACAAATTTACTCTCCTGCTGGTGCTAGCCCAGCCAAAGTGACAACTCTTTACATAATCAAGTCGGGCTATTTCCTGCATAGATCAAGGTTTTCTCACATCCCCCCCACCCCCATACACACACAAACTCACTCTCCTGCTGGTAATAGCTCATCTAAACTGACCACTCTTCAGGTTTAAATCCAAGTTAAACCAGAACATCTGGGGGGGGGGGGGGGGGGTAGGAAAAAACAAGAGGAAACAGGCTACCTTGCATAATGACTTAGCCACTCCCAGTCTCTATTTAAGCCTAAATTAATAGTATCCAATTTGCAAATGAATTCCAATTCAGCAGTTTCTCGCTGGAGTCTGGATTTGAAGTTTTTTTGTTGTAAGATAGCGACCTTCATGTCTGTGATTGCGTGACCAGAGAGATTGAAGTGTTCTCCGACTGGTTTATGAATGTTATAATTCTTGACATCTGATTTGTGTCCATTTATTCTTTTACGTAGAGACTGTCCAGTTTGACCAATGTACATGGCAGAGGGGCATTGCTGGCACATGATGGCATATATCACATTGGTGGATGTGCAGGTGAACGAGCCTCTGATAGTGTGGCTGATATTAGGCCCTGTGATGGTGTCCCCTGAATAGATATGTGGGCACAATTGGCAACGGGCTTTGTTGCAAGGATAAGTTCCTGGGTTAGTGGTTCTGTTGTGTGGTATGTGGTTGTTGGTGAGTATTTGCTTCAGGTTGTGGGGCTGTCTGTAGGCAAGGACTGGCCTGTCTCCCAAGACTTGTGAGAGTGTTGGGTCATCCTTTAGGATAGGTTGTAGATCCTTAATAATGCGTTGGAGGGGTTTTAGTTGGGGGCTGAAGGTGACCGCTAGTGGCGTTCTGTTATTTTCTTTGTTAGGCCTGTCCTGTAGTAGGTAACTTCTGGGAACTCTTCTGGCTCTATCAATCTGTTTCTTTACTTCTGCAGGTGGGTATTGTAGTTGTAAGAAAGCTTGACAGAGATCTTGTAGGTATTTGTCTCTGTCTGAGGGGTTGGAGCAAATGCGGTTGTATCGCAGAGCTTGGCTGTAGACGATGGATCGTGTGGTGTGGTCAGGGTGAAAGCTGGAGGCATGCAGGTAGGAATAGCGGTCAGTAGGTTTCCGGTATAGGGTGGTGTTTATGTGGCCATTGTTAATTAGCACTGTAGTGTCCAGGAAGTGGATCTCTTGTGTGGACTGGACCAGGCTGAGGTTGGTGGTGGGATGGAAATTGTTGAAATCATGGTGGAATTCCTCAAGGGCTTCTTTTCCATGGGTCCAGATGATGAAGATGTCATCAATATAGCGCAAGTAGAGTAGGGGCTTTAGGGGACGAGAGCTGAGGAAGCGTTGTTCTAAATCAGCCATAAAAATGTTGGCATACTGTGGGGCCATGCGGGTACCCATAGCAGTGCCGCTGATCTGAAGGTATACATTGTCCCCAAATGTGAAATAGTTATGGGTAAGGACAAAGTCACAAAGTTCAGCCACCAGGTTAGCCGTGACATTATCGGGGATAGTGTTCTTGACGGCTTGTAGTCCATCTTTGTGTGGAATGTTGGTGTAGAGGGCTTCTACATCCATAGTAGCCAGGATGGTGTTATCAGGAAGATCACCGATGGATTGAAGTTTCCTCAGGAAGTCAGTGGTGTCTCGAAGGTAGCTGGGAGTGCTGGTAGCGTAGGGCCTGAGGAGGGAGTCTACATAGCCAGACAATCCTGCTGTCAGGGTGCCAATGCCTGAGATGATGGGGCGCCCAGGATTTCCAGGTTTATGGATCTTGGGTAGTAGATAGAATATCCCAGGTCGGGATTCCAGGGGTGTGTCTGTGCGGATTTGATCTTGTGCTTTTTCAGGAAGTTTCTTGAGCAAATGCTGTAGTTGCTTTTGGTAACTCTCAGTGGGATCATAGGGTAATGGCTTGTAGAAACTCGTGTTGGAGAGCTGCCGAGCAGCCTCTTGTTCATATTCCGACCTATTCATGATGACAACAGCACCTCCTTTGTCAGCCTTTTTGATTATGATGTCAGAGTTGTTTCTGAGGCTGTGGATGGCATTGCGTTCCGCATGGCTGAGGTTATGGGGCAAGTGATGCTGCTTTTCCACAATTTCAGCCCGTGCACGTCGGCGGAAGCACTCTATGTAGAAGTCCAGTTGGATTTAAACCTGAAGAGTGGTCAGTTTAGATGAGCTATTACCAGCAGGAGAGTGAGTTTGTGTGTGTATGGGGGTGGGGGGGATGTGAGAAAACCTTGATCTATGCAGGAAATAGCCCGACTTGATTATGTAAAGAGTTGTCACTTTGGCTGGGCTAGCACCAGCAGGAGAGTAAATTTGTGTGGGGGGGTGGAGGGTGAGAAAACCTGGATTTGTGCTGGAAATGGCCCACCTGTTGATCACTTTAGATAAGCTATTACCAGCAGGACAGTGGGGTGGGAGGAGGTATTGTTTCATATTCTCTGTGTGTATATAAAGTCTGCTGCAGTTTCCACGGTAAACATCTGATGAAGTGAGCTGTAGCTCACGAAAGCTCATGCTCAAATAAATTGGTTAGTCTCTAAGGTGCCACAAGTACCTCTAGTCTGAGTGTCCAAGCTGTTGATATTCTGTAGCTAATGATTTTTAACCCCAAGAGCAAAGAAGAAAGCGAGGGAGCCTCTATATCCACTTCTGTACAATCCCAACCTCTCTTTCTGACATCTCATGGATGTCCAGTGGGCATTTTAAGCTCAACTTGGCCAAAACTTAACTATTGATCTGTTATGCACACATGCCTGAAAACCTTATCTCACCAATTTCTCAGTCACTATTCAGAACAATGCTACTGAGGTCATCTTTGTGGTTTGTCATTTCTCTCATAAAACTACCTTCTTTACGTCCTTCCACCATCTTCCTTCCCTCCACTGTATCAAACACTAGCACCTTGTCTTTTTCTTCAGTGCCCATCACCTTTAATCCTACTTTGTCTATCAGATCTACCAATTTATCAAACTGTTGACACCGTCTTTGCTCTACCAATGAAAGCAGCCTCCATACCTTCTTCCATGCAGCCCCTACCCTCATGTCTACAAGTCTGCACATGATGAGCTCTGACTTCTGCTTTTCTGACCCCTGCCATTCAGTTTCTTGCTTCTTCTTATTTGTCTGTTTGTCTGTAATTAAATAACAAGTAATATGGAAACACTGAACAACAACTGACACAGAGCAAGGAACCAATGCCAACACTGCACTGGTAGATCTGGGCCATTCCTCACATTACTCATACTTTCTCATTTTAGCTTCAGGGGAAATGTAGAAAAAAAGCATTATGCACTGGGACAGGGAGAAGGAGAAAGGGCAGACATTCTCTATGAATTGTACAGGTACTGAAGCCATTGTCCTCTTGTTGCAAGTACATGAAAAATAATAATAGTCATCAATACCACCGACAGAGAACTATAGGTTGTATTGATGGTTACCCCTTAGAAAGCTGCTCTACATAACATGCACTGAATCACCAGACAACCTTGTACTCAAGTTGTCTATCCGGATTGTGCCAGCCCATATCCTGGTAGACTTTAAGCAAAGTGTGAGTTTAATTAGTGGTGGGGGCAAGGAGAGTTTTATCTGATGCACAGAGATACGCTAACCATAGCATTATGCCCAGAAATTCTTATATTAGCACTGAGATATGGCCTAAAATCTCAGAGATCAATTTTCTGGGAAACAAATTGCTCCATTCAAGCAGTCTTACATGCCTATGCATAGCAGCTGCTGGCAGGCATCTGTACCAGAGGTGTGGAACTATAGTGCTAATGCATTCATGCTACTTACACTTAGGGTGGGGCAGAGTTAACTGGATAGACAGACAGTAGTATTAGTAGTAAAAGTGGATTTCATTTAGAAACTTCTCTGATTGCATATTAGATGTCAGGAAGAGACACAGTGTGATCAGGGATATTGTACAGGGGCTGGAAAAAGTGTGCCTACATAACAAATTGGTGAGAGAAGGGGAGCCACTATGGAGAAAAAGCATTCTCTCATTGATTACATACAGATCAACCAACATGGAGAACCTGTCACTGTGGGAATTACTGACTTCTATAAAATCATCAAAACATCTCTTGAGTTACATTAAAGCATAGAGGCTCAGGCTCCCCTTTAAATCTCCCCCTAAATTGCTTCCAGTTGCGCAGATATCTCCGTTGCACTGGCACCTACTTTCCACTGCAACCAACTGCCCAGCACAAAAGAGTCATATATTCCCACCAAGCGCTTTCACAGCCCTATTTATCCTCATTTTTCAACGGTTTCCAAACCACAGTCTTTTTGGATATATTTCAGTAGAGTTAGGCAATGTGTTCCTATTTTTCTTTCAAATGTCTGTTTCAAAAGGTTAGATGTTGACAGTATGGGCTTGGAAAGCAAGACCTATGAGAAACAACTCGCAGAACTAAATCCAAATCCTACCACACAGCAATATGTGTGATACAATAATCATGTTTATGTGACATATTTGACTGGTGTCAACATTAGGAGAAAATTTTCAGTGGTTGCAGTGACTCAGTGTATGTGTGTCTTTGGGTTTTGGTTTTGTTTGTTATTGGTTTGTTTTGAAATTAACTTAGTCAGTTTATGCACCAGTCATTTTTAAGTAGGAGAGTCAACCAACCATTCCCAGAAATGGGACAAAATAGCACCAACAAGGAAAGTTCTGTATTAATAAGTGCAATATAAAGTCAGTTTGCATGTTAATTTAGGAATTTGAAGCTTGAAGGAAATAGATGACATAACTAATGCAGTCAATCACTGATCAATGAATCACACTTATTAGGCTTATTCCTATCTTTAAGCCACCTCAAGTATCTCTAAACTAAAAACACTTTTGCTCTACTACTAACATACAAACACCTCTACTAGGCAACCCATTTTTGTTGATCTACAATCTGTCACTTAAGACAGGTTTCTTAGTATCTTAAATAAGAACATTTAATGTCTACACGACAATATTCTGAATCACACAAACAGTTGAGGTGAGATTTAACAGACTGTCCTTGTGTCCCTTCTAAAGGATTCATTTAAAGAAAATTGTTTCCTATCTCAAGGCACTGAGGATTAAAAACAGCAGACTCTCACATCAAAGAAATAACTTTACATATACCTAGTGCCTTATCTCTTCAAAATGCTATATGAGCAATAAAGTATTTACATTTTAATAAAATGTTCTTAATCAATAAAAAAGCCTGTTCAGTTTTTATTTCCATAAAGACTTTACATAAAAATACCTCTTTGTTAAAAGTATTAGCCTAAAAGATAATTTTTCAAAAGGTAATAAAACATCTTGCAATGGAAGTGAAAGGGCAGAGGTTGCTTAACATGTGATCTTAATTAGTGACAACTGTAATGTGTCCCAATATCTGTGTATATATACAAGTAGAGACAGCATCCAATAACAATGGCTGATACTAGCTTCATTGTTCTTCTAAGATAAGCAGCAATTAAATGCCTAATGAAGTGGAATGTAAGGTATTAGAGTTAACAACCCTTTAAGTTGAGTAGAGCAGTTAACAGCTCTCAGGGCTATTATTTCCGTTTCCCTGCACTGGTTTACATTTCCTTCGCATTTTGAAAGATTCCTTTTCAACCTGTCAACCTTACTTCTTGAGCAGATTCACTGATCTTATTGGGTGTATCTACAGAGCAACTAGACACCTGCAGCTGGCCCCTGCGGGGCTGTTTAGTTGTGGTGTACACTTCTGGGCTCGGGGACCTTCCCACCCCAAGGTCCCAGAGCCTGGACTCCAGCCCGAGCCCGGAACTCTACATAGCAATGAAACAGCCCTGCAAGCCAAGCCCAAGTAGGCTGGCATGGCACAGCCATCCGTGTCACAGAATCATAGAATATCAGGGTTGGAAGGAACCTCAGGAGGTCATCTATCCCAACACCCTGCTCAAAGCAGGACCAATCCCCAACTAAATCATCTCAGACAGGGCTTTGTCAAGCCTGACCTTAAAAACTTTTAAGGAAGAAGATTCCACCATCTCCCTAGGTAACGCATTGTTTCAACACCCTCCTAGTGAAAGAGTTTTTCCTAATATCCAACCTAAACCTCCCCCACTGCAACTTGGGACCATTACTCCTCGTTCTGTCATCTGCTACCACTGAGAACAGTCTAGATCCAACCTCTTTGGAACCCCCTTTCAGGTAGTTGAAAGCAGCTATCAAATCCCCCCTCATTCTTCTCTTCTGCAGATTAAACAATCCCAGTTCTCTCAGCCTCTCCTCATAAGTCCCCTAATCAGCCTCTCCTCTTCCAGTCCCCTAATCATTTTTGTTGCCCTCCGCTGGACTCTTTCCAGTTTTTCCACATCCTTCTTGTAGTGTGGGGCCCAAAACTGGACACAGTACTCCACATGAGGCCTCACCAATGTCAAATAAAAGGGAACGATCATGTCTCTCGATCTGCTGGCAATGCCCCTACGTATACATCCCAAAATGCCATTGGCCTTCTTGACAACTAGGGCACACTGTTGGCTCATATCCAGCTTCTCGTCCACTGTAACCCCTAGGTCCTTTTCTGCAGAACTGTTGGCTAGCCATTCGGTCCCTAGTCTGTAACGGTGCATGGGATTCTTCCGTCTTAAGTGCAGGACTCTGCACTTGTCCTTCTTGAACCTCATCAGATTTCTTTTGGCCCAATCCTCTAATTTGTCTAGGGCCCTCTGTATCCTATCCCTACCCTCCAGGGTATCTACCTCTCCTCCCAGTTTAGTGTCATTTGCAAACTTGCTGAGGGTGCAATCCACACCATCCTCCAGATCATTAATGAAGATATTGAACAAACCGGCCCCGGGACCGACCTTTGGGGCACTCCACTTGATACCGGCTGCCAACTAGACATGGAGCCGTTGATCACTACCCGTTGAGCCCGACAATCTAGACAGCTTTCTACCCACCTTATAGTCCATTCATCCAGCCCATACTTCTTTAACTTACTGGCAAGAATACTGTGGGAGACCATGTCAAAAACTTTGCTAAAGACAAGGAACAACACGTCCACTGCTTTCCCCTCATCCACAGGCCAGTTATCTCATCATAGAAGGCAATTAGATTAGTCAGGCATGACTTGCCCTTGGTGAATCCATGCTGACTGTTCCTGATCACTTTCCTCTCCTCTAAGTGCTTCAGAATTGATTCCTTGAGGACCTGCTCCATGATTTTTCTAGGGACTGAGGTGAGGCTGACAGGCCTGTAGTTTCCAGGATCCTCCTTCTTCCCTTTTTTAATAGACATATTCCAGAAAGAGTCACAAATGGGTAAGATATTACTCAATGTAAGTAAGATTAATGGAATCTGGCCCTTTAGTTATTTTCAGAATGAAGGCTTAGATTCTAGAGCACAATTTTCCAGCAAAATAAAAAGGAAAGACAACTATGCAGCAGTGTAAACAACTGTGTAATCAGATATATGGGTCTCTGGTGTTAGTGTCACTACCATGATACCACTAGAGTTTTGGCTTTGTATCCTCAGAGTTCTAATTAAGGCATTAGCTAATTACCAGTAGTTAAGTCCAGAAATGATCTACTAGTCTGGGGCAGCTTTTTGGCTTAATGTCAAGCAGAAATATGAAGCTAAAGCCCTGCATCAACTTTCCCCCTCCCTCCGAGGAAGGTTAGAGGATTTCAGATTTGTAAGCCTTATCACCGATTATGTTTCAAAGCAGCATTTTGAAGCTCAAAGATTTCAAAGTGAAGTCTCTATATTAGGCCCCCTTTGAAAGCTCTTAAGCATAGAAGCAGTTACCAACAGGTGTTTAACCATTACTAAGCAATTCTATATTTTTGCTTTCACCAAGGTTATTTATGGATGCTGGCAAGTTGGAAGAGACTGCACTCTTCTGAACTGAAAGGGAGCAGGGTAGCCTTTACAGACCCCTGTTGATAGAAAACATTTACTTATTTTCATCAGGAAATGAAAAGTATTATTTTCAGTTCACAGAAGGATCCACCCTGTAGTTTTCTAAAAAGCTACAGTATTTCTGTGTCAGAGGTAGGTAAACTAATGGAAATCCAAGCCAGGTTCCAGCTAAGCATTTGGCTCTGGGTCCATGACTGAGAACAAGCTAAGCAGGCAAGAATGTTCCTTTATTATTTCCTGTCAGTGAAAATACAGCTATTTCATGTATTTTCTTAGTTGGATGTGGAAGCTTCAATTCATACTGCTTTTCCATTAGTTTGTGTATTTGATCTGAAGAGTCCCAATGTGGTAGGACTAAATGAACATTAGCACAACCTTCAAGAAGCAGTTAAACTTAAATTACATGGAATTTAAACCAATCCAATGCAAGAGCTGAACAACGGATTCAATGACCTTCACTGATGGAGGTTTAGTTCCTTTCTTTTCCATTTGGCTTTTATTGATATATATATTTGGTTCTTTTAATTTTAGTTACTGTTCTGCCCTCAGTACTCCCTTCATATTAACCTTGAGCAAATCAGACTAGATCATAGAAAATGGAAGAATCATCAGATTTTCATCAAAAAGTCTTATCCTTTTTTAAAAAAAGAGAATAGAGTCTTATGTTGGTGGTAGTCCAAGTGATATGTAATTACATTCAATTGGAGATTAGCTGTGTACACCCATACTTATGCAGAGGGGGCTCTTAAGGGGACAATGACAATTTTTAAAGGTTATTAAAAACAAAATGTCTTTACATACTGTATGTTACTGCTCAAATCCTGCTGTCCTCACTCAGGCATGATTATCACTGAAAAGAACAGGATTATTAAAGCTGAAATTCTAGCTGTCTAATGTACTTCTCATTGTTTATAAGTTTGTTTACTAGCATTTATTCAGCTCATATATGGACCAGTCAATTTCACTTTCGTTTATAGAGTGTAAGATGTTTCACTTTCTCTGTGTATTAGTAGTTTTTCCCTATATGGGGTGAAGAAGTCAGCCCCTCCCCCGGAAGATTTCAGATAACTCCAAGAGCACAAAACAGAGAAGAGGAGCGCTGCAGATAGAGAGCATGACTCCAGATCTACTACATTGCAAAACTACTCCCACAGCCACAAGTGTTTCAAAACCACTCCCCCGCCCCGACCTTTTATGCAAAGCTGCTGGTCAGGTAGCAGTGCATACTGGCCAAGGTTCACTTTTCTTTGCTCCCAAGGAATTCATTTCAGCAGCAAGTACATGTGGGCCCGCCCTAAGCACTCAGCAACAGAAGACAAGTTCCACCCCCCAGCACACATGCACCAGAAAGCAGATAGCCTTCGGGCAAGTGGGTGAACCAACCAGGACTGGAACCCACAGTGAAAGGTGAGCAAAAAGACAAGGAAAGAAAGAAAACAGAAAGAAAAGTTCAGGAGGAAAAGACTCAAAATAGATACAATACAGGAAAAATGGCAGTAACAAAGCCACAGCATCCAGTAATAGTTGGGGCATCCATATTAATTGCAAGTGACACTTCAAAAAAATAAGGTTAGGGACAACTGATTTAAGCCATCACACATCGTGAAGTAATAATTCTTTAAGCAACATTGCCACTAAACAGCCACAGGGGAACACAAGTACAGATTTTAAACATACAGTGGTCCGTTAATTTTATTTCTTACTCTCATATTTATTGCTGTTGGATTTGGACATAACTGTAGAATATACTCATATATTCCAAGCTTCCCCCCACCCTTCTGTTGCACATAAAGTCTGATAACATTAGTACTTTGTCCCTGTTGCTGTGCAACTCATGTGAGGTATGTCTACACTGCAAAAAAGTGTTCTTGACTCAGATTAGCTAACCTATTACTCCTCAGGGAATTTGGCACCACTGTGTAATGCAGAATTTTGCAGAAATTAATGTGCGTGCAGAATTTCCTTTCCCCCACAGAAATGGGCTGCAGTGCTGGTAGCCACCACTAGGGGCTGCTGGACCTGGCAGAGCCCAGCTCACACATGGAAGACACTGCTGGGGGAAGGGGGAGGGAGCTAGAGCAGTGTTTCTCAAACCAGGGTCTGCGAGGGTACTTCAGGGGGTCTGCAAGCCCCTGCCCATCTCTTCCAGCGCCTCCTGCATGCAGGAGGCACTTGGAGGGAGGGGGAGGAGTGGGGATGGAGTATGCTCGGGTGAGGGGTAGAAAGAGGTGGAGAAGAGGAGGAGCAGGGGCAGGGTGAGGGTTTGGGGGAAGCAGTGGAGTGGAGACAGGGAGAATTTACTTAATTAAGTTTCACTTCCATTGTGCTCAAGAGATGTATTAAAACCACCGTGAAAAGCCACCCAGAGTAACTTTTTGGAATTAAAGATGCAATCTACATCTTTAAGTCAAGTACCAAAACAACACAGTCATGGGCTGCGGGTAGCGCAGCTGCTGGACCCCAGTTGTGGGTTTGGTAGGGGAAATTTTTGCTTTTTATTATGCCCCATGCAGGTTCCAGAGCATCTGTGGAGACAGTATGTGCTACTCAGCTTCCTGGGTTCATCAGTAATCTCCCTGGGGCTGAAGGAGTTCCGCTCTCCCCACCGCAGCCCTGGGGAAGGGGAGCTCTCTCTCTGTTCTCATCGCAGCCCGGGAGCAGGAGGAGTTGTGTGGAGGAGTTTGCTCTTCCTCCCACCTCCCCACCAGAGGAGTTCTGTGTCCCCCAAGGGTGCCCCTCCCCGCACGTGGTAACATTTAAATTCCTGCTCACAGCCCTGGCAGTAACTAAATCACATTTGCATGCCCACACTACGCTCCTTGTGTCAGTAGTGCTCATCCGCACCTGGAGTGCTTGCACAGATTTAACTGTCAGTGTGGGACATTGTGGGATAGCTTTTGAAAGGCAGCACAGTCAATGTAAGTATCTACATTGACATAGCATCACATAACTACATTGACCTAAGTGCTACACCTCTCACAGAGGCAGAGGTCTACACTGCCTTACGTCAACCAAACTCTGTAGTGTCGACCAGGGCTAAGTGGGTGAGGTACTATTTTTCTCATCAGCAGAATTTAAAAGACAAGCTTTCAAGCTTACACAGAGCTCTTCTTCAGATCAGGGAAATATACTCAGAGTGTCACAGGTCAATAGAACAGATTGTTAAATATAAGTAGTTAACGCATTTCAAGGGACCATTCAAGGTGAAGGAGCCAGTTGTCACTTCCCCAGTCATGGAGGGGCAGGGGAGAAAGGAGTGAGAGAAAAAAATCGCCTGTAGTGGTGTGTACTTTAGGCCATGTCTACACTATAGAGTTAAGTCTACTTATATCGACAATCAAACTGCTGTTTAAACTACATCGCTTGTGCATGTTCACACAACGCTTCTTGTGTCAGCAGAGTACATCCACAGGTGGTGCTCTCGTACCGACAGAGAGAGCAGTGCAGCATGGGTAGCTATTCCACTGTGCAAACCACCACCTTCTTTCACTAGGAGTTCTGGGAATGGCTTGCAGTGCATCATGGTGATGGGCTCACCGCCCCATGATGCTATTTTCTCCATTCCATGGGCTTCCGACTATGTTTCACACCATTTTTCAGCTGCCCCTGTAAACTTTGTGCCTAATGTCTCTGCCTGAAAGCCTGGATCCTGCACTGCTCACCAGTCTTGTGGTAACTGTTATGAACATAACGCGGCTGATCCTGCAGTATTTCATGAGCTGCACATCGAAACAGAAATACTTGGTGCCTGCACGGCTCTGTGCCATGGAAAGAAAGAATTCAAGACTGATGTTGGTATTCATGGAAACAAGCACTGAGTGGTGGAATCGAATTGTGCTGCAGGTATGGGATGATGAGCAGTGGCTGCAGAACTTTTGAATGCACAAAGCCACCTTCCTGGAATTGTGTGCAGAGCTCACCTCTGCACTGCAGTGCAAGGATACCAAAATGAGAGTAACCTCACAGTGGAAAAGCGAGTGGTGATCGCTGTATGGAAGCTGGCAACTCCAGACTGCTTCCGGTCAATCACGAATCAGTTTGGAATTGGTCTGGGTGGTTTCAGAAGGGGATCTGTACAAGCGCCTAGGGACACTATTCTGAATGCTGACACTGTTTTCCACAGGGAGAAGTGATTGGAGCTGATAGCTCAGTACTAAGGGTTACTGAGAATCAAGGTTATATCTCCTGCATGCGTGTGGCTTCAGATTGGGTCCGTATGATGCTTGCCTGTGTGCTGCTTTGGTTCCTGCATAAGTAATTTCCAATTGGAATGGCAAAGTTTCCTACAATGAGGAAAGAAACAAAGGAGCTCTTCAAAAGAACCTTCAGCAGAGGATTCCATAGTGTCTTCAGGAAAGTTTCCTAGAGATCTCTACTGAGGAGTCCCGGGAGATCCCGGTATCCATGAACAAACTTTTCCACAGGACCCCCATTGCATAGCTGCACAGAGGAATGAGAAACAGATGCACAAACAGTACTATCTCTTCTCCCACATGCACCATGTAACAAAATAAAAGACACCTCTACCTCATGTAACATGTAGTATCAAAGCAAAATGAGTACTTACTGGAGCTCCTCTCTCCTGCTTCAGGCGCTCCAGAGCCAGAATGCTGGGACTGGCTAGACCCTTCTGGAATCAAAAAGAGGTCCTGGCTCGCCATGCCATTGGATGACACTGTTGCCTGTCCCACATCCTCCTTCAACTTGACCTCCTTGTCCACCACTTTGTCTTTGGGATTAACTCCACTGGCTGTTGCCTCCAGCCTTCCCCCATCCCCAAAGTGTCCATGGGGCTCTTGGCAGTGGACATGGGGTTGCCATCGAGGATGGCATGCACCTCCTTGTAGAAGTGGCATGTTTTCAGTGCTACACAAGTGCGACCGTTGGCCTTTCTTGCTTTCTGGTACACCTACCTCAGCTCCTTGATCTTAGCAGGCACTGCTGCATGTCACTTTCATGCCCCTTCTCCTCGATGCCATGAGCAATCTGCTCATAGGTGTCAAAGTTCCTATGACTGGAGTGGAACTGTGACTGCATAGCCTCCTCTCTCAACAGATCCAACAACTCTGTTGTACGCCAGTTGGGTGCACGTTTGCTGCAAAAAGCTGGTATGATCAGCTGGGAACATGCTGTGTGAACAGTCCATGCCAAGCAAAAAGCAAAGTGGAATTTCAAAAATTCCTAGGGCTTTAAAGGGGGAGGTCTGAATGCCTGTGTACCTGGCACCAGGGGAGCCAAGTTGAAACATGATGAGTGGACATGATGAGCATTGAGGGACAACTCCTGGTGGCCACCTAAGGCAGCATAAGCAAGCGCAGTGTCTACACTGACACTGTGTCACTCTAATTTCATCATAAAAAGCTCTATGCTGCTCATCAAGGTGGTTTTATTCTGTCGGTGTAGCAGGAGAGTTAAATCGGCAAGAGGAGCATTGCAGTGTTCACTCCACTCTCGTCAATGAAACCAGATTTTTGTTGACAAAAGTGTGTAGTATAGACAAGGTTTTAGAAACATTTGAGAGAGATAACAGATCCCTAAGCGGTCTCTCTTCCTCCTCTGCTTTGAATGATATAGACCACACTCATGTTATTCTATTAAATTGACAAGTACAAGACATCTACACAACCATCATTTTCCACGAGGAGAGCATCAAATCATTCTTCCAAGGTGTCACAGCCAGGTCATGGACAGCCAGACCCAGTAGTTAGAGCCAGAGTACACAGTCACAAGACGGAAGTCAAGAATCAGCTGGATCAGGATACCAGGAGGACAGAAGCAGAAGACGAATTGGAGATCAGAACCACAAGTCAGGAACCAGAGTCAGACCAGGATGCCAAGAAATCAAGCCAGTGGAGTAAAAGCAGGGAGCACAAGGCACACAGCCCACAATAGGATGAAGTCCAGTTGTTCAGACAGCTTCCTGTTCCTGCTGCTGGCTTAAGTAGGGTCAGCAGGCTATCAACTGTTCTGGGACTCCACCACTAGGACAGCAGGGGTGGAGCCTCAGATTGGGGCTGGACTTAATAGGTTCCAGGTAAGCAAGCATCAGCAGGCAGCCAGATGGAGGGCTGGAGCATAGCTGTTCCTATAAACCCTGCAGAACCAGGTTCAGGCCCTATGGGTCATGACATAAGGCATCAATCTCCTCAATGAACTTTAAAAAAAACAACCCTCATGTTGATTCTCTTTAGGCATAACAGGTAAAAGGCACCAAAAATCATAGCAGCCCTGGACCTTCTCTTTTATCAAATCATTTTATCCACTGTGCTGTGTAAGTGATGCCAGCCTCCACCCCCTTTCATTTCCCTCTTTTTCTCTGATCCCTATACCTTTTTCCATGTTTATGCACGGAATGCTTTCTCAATCCCCATTAACAAAGCCCATGTTCTTTGTTCCAATCCCTTCTAAAAACTTACTTCTTCCATGATGGCCAAATACCACAGTCATGGGCACTCTATTGGAATCTAGAGTGATAGAATTAGATTTATAATAGAAAACACTTAAACTAGCCCTTTCATCTGCCTCTCCCAGTACATCTTGTCTCCTCTGTGCTTGTCTTTGAGATTGTAATCTTCTCCTGTGATGGAGCCAGTACCATCTTTAATTTTGTGTATTGTATAGCCCTGAACACATTGTCACAATAGCCAACATTCAGATTATTAGAAGGTCGCTAAGACTATTCTCAAATATGGAACATATTTGGAATGACATTTGAAATTTGAGTATAATCAGTAATTAGGCCCATTTTTTTGGTACTATGAATGCCTCAGTTTTTGAGTGTCCAGTTTGAGAATCCAGAGACCTGATTTTCAGAGATACTGAATATCCTCCACTCCAACTGAAATCAAAGTAGGAATTGCAACAGCTAAGAGAATCAGCCCTTTATGTTTCAGAGCCAGAATATGGTGATGGACACGATAAAAAAAAACACCCTAAGACATATAGATAGCTAAGATGGATATATTTTAAGGCCTGGGTTCTAACTACTTGTTTAGTCAATGTAGCTTTTTGCAGCTATTTGTTTACATAATAATGAAGCAGTCTGTTGGCAGGAGGCTCAAGAGTGCAACAAAAGTGGCACTGTAATTCAGCCTTGAAATGCATAGGCAAACCTGTATCATTATACTATACATAACACAGTATTATGGCAGGCACAGTCAGTACAATTAGTCTTTTGCTTTCATAACTGCTAAAAACGGATCCAAAAAGTTATGTTCTTGACCTAGTTATAAGATGTATAATGGTTAAATGTACCTGAGCTTAACTAGACTTCCTTATCAGACATAAGTGAGTGAGATGCATGTATATAAGATAATTAACTTAATTTGTACCTATTGTGTTCAAATTTATCACCCTATTATTTTCATTTAACAATTCTCTATACGCAGTTAAAGACAGTCTGTGAAACATATAGCAGGATGAGACCCAAAAGTAAGACTTAGGCCTTAAATCTTATCAGTAAATTAAATTAGCTTGACTAAGGAAAACATCTATCCTTACAACAAAGTTCATGAGCAAAAAATGTGAAATTCTTTTTATATTCCAGAGTGTAAATTTGAAAATTAAATAGTGTAAGGGCCTGATTTTCAGATCTGCTGAGCACCTGCATCTACTACTGACGTCTGCATTTCTGAAAGTCAAACACTGAATATACAGCCAAGAGCATTTTTAGTTGGCTTTCAATTCTGATTTATTTATGCCTATTTATTTATGATTCTTATTTATTCATGCATCTGAAGGACTGTACTAATACTGCAAAGAAAGCAAACTTAAGAACATAACGCAAGAATGGCCATACCAGGACAGACCAATAGTCCATCTAGCCCAGCATCCTGCTTACCAAAGGTGTTTCAGAGGGAATGAACAGAACAGGGCAATTATCAAGTGATCCATCCCCCATCATCCACTCCCAGCTTCTGGCAATCAGATGCTTGGGACACCCAGAGCAGGGTTGTGTCCCTGACCATTTTGGCTAGTATCCATTGATGGATTTATCCTCCGTGTATTTATCTACTTATTTTTTTAACCCAGTTATAGTTTTAGCCTTCACAATATCCCCTGGCAATGATTTCCATAGGTTGACTGTGCATGGTGTGAAGAAGTACTTCTTTTTGTTTGTTTTAAACCTGTTGCCTATTCATTTCATTGGGTGACCCCTAGTTCTTGTATTATGTGAAGGAGTAAACATTTCTTATTCACTTTCTCCACACCACTCGTGATTCTCTAGACTTCTATCATTTCCCCCTCAAGTCGTCTCATTTCCAAGCTGAAAAGTCCCAGTCTTTTTAATTTCTCCTCATAAGAAAGCTGTTCCATAGCCTTAATTTTTGTTGCCCTTCTCTGTATCTTTTCCAATTGTGATATATCTTTTTTGAGATGGGGTGACCAAAACTGCATGCAGCATTCAAGGTGTGGGCATACCATGAATTTATATAGTGGCATTAGGATATTTACTGTCTTATTATCTACATTACTTATAGCAGTATAGTGAAAAGACAGTAATATAGGTATGCCTACAATTACTCAGGACAGAATATTGTAATCACTTTTAATCACCATTTAAGTCTTACACTGAAGTCACGTTCTTATCTTTGCAGGTGAGGAAAAACTAAATAAGGCAACACTCAATAGAAGCCTCAGAAAACAGAGCCTAGAACTAGATAAGACAATCCTATTGATGCTTCTGCTTACTCCACGAAGGCTTTTGAGTGATGGGGAGGTACTTCTACTTTCCACTAGTTGGATGGTTACAGCGTGGGATAGAGTCACACTCCGCAACAAACCTCCCTCTCTAGCAGCAGTTATCCGTCCCTTTCTTACCACTTTTAGTAGTATTAACTAAGTCTCCAATGAGTTCTGCACCCACATGGCACCCCATGGACTTCACTGGGGCTCTGCGTGAGCGCAGGAGTCTGCATGCACAGAGATAATCTCTGAACCAACGCATAAGTCTCTCCACACCTTCTCCCCGAATTGTGAAGGGGAGGTTGCACTGGTGCAGGTTGCCTGCCCTACAACAGCACCACTTCAATAGGGTTCCTTTTCTCATTGATCTGAGGTTTTGCGCGGTTGAAAGGCTGTACCTCTCACCTCCTTGGCAGTCTCTCAGAGCCCTCCCATAAACGGGAAGATTTCAAGGAAATTCTGTTCAATATGGGGAAGTTTCCAAGCTCCTCAGACTTCCTCCCATAAGTATTCCCACAGAGAGTACAAACTCAGTATAAACAGATTAAAAACTTTTAAATAATATAAGGAAAAGAAAATACGGTACTTTAACCACATTCTGTAATAAATACATTAGCAATATGAAATACCTCACTCAGGCAAATTGCCCATTCACTTTAAAAACACGACTAAAGCTTGGGTATTATGTTCCAGCTCTGCATGGAGCCACACTGTAATCACCATTAACAACTTCTGAAGTTAGTAGCCACTGCTTAATAGGGAGGGTCGGGAGGGGAAGCATGTTTTATCGAGTTGCCTCAGTTAAGTAAGCTTAACTTGACTGAACCTCTTCTCCCCACTGTTCCGAACACCCACCTCAACACAGTTTAACACCTTTCAGATTATTTGAGCTAGTTTAGTTGTAGACTTGGCTTCCCACATCCCAAGCTACAAGATGATCAGCTCAAACACCTTTGAAAGTTTAGAAAATAGTGCATTGCAGAACAGCACTGCTTCTACTGACAGTCATGCTCACCAACTGCAACTTGTGTACATCTAATGAAAACAGACCTGCAGTCCACATTTAATAAACAGGCTCCCACAGGGATCTGTCTTGGCACCATGTCTTTAATATTTATATCAGTGACATCCCATCAATCGAGTCATGGAAATTTGGATATGCAGATGATCTCACACTTTCCATGCAAGCGAGGACTTCATCGAAGCAGAATGCAACCTCCTAGAAGATTTGAAAAATTGGAGGAGTACTGTTGGTTATTGCCACTCCAATCAATCCCTTAAAAACACACACACACAGACACACACACCTTCCTGTTTCACCTGAGCAACCAACACACCTGAATAGACCCTTCTGTGACACTAAACTTAGGCTTGATGATTATTCAAAATATTTCATCATGGTTCTGGATTACAGCATCAGGCACCACCACCATCTGATGAAAACAGCCATCAAGATTAAAGTTACCACAAAACTATCTGGGACCAGATGCTCACCTTGGTCCTCATCTTATCAGGAGCTGAATATTACATGTCAAGTATGGGCAGGAAGAGAACATATGAAACTAGTCAACATGCAATTGGACACTGCTATGAAAAATGTCACAGGAGCATTGAAGTCAACACTGACAGTCTGGCTCACCATCCTCACTCATATCTTACCACTATCCCTCTGAAGATAAGTGATATAATACAAGAATATGACTATGCAATAATTAACCCAATCATGTATGAAGATCTCCAACCTCCACTGAGATGTGGCCTTAAACCTAGACACCTCTTCTGGAAAGTGGGCAAAGCTCTTAAAACCTCAGGACTGTCACCAAAACTTAAGTGGTGGAGGCTGTGGAGAACAGCAGGGCCAAAAATCAAGAACTGATCACAGATCCTACAGATCAACCAACCTGACTTCACCATTCCATATAAGATATGGATCACACCGGACCACATCAGAACCTCACTCAGGCATTGCAATTGCCTACTACACAAATGAAAAATGAAGGACAGACCAATATATGAATGAAGAGAAAACATCCAAATCATGAAACATCTGGGAATTCTCTATGATCCTTCTGCGGAGGGACAGCCTTGATTCATTCCATGATACCGGAAACCCATAGAGTGGATGAGAAATTTGGACATTGACTTTTAATGTTGCTTTTCAAGTTGCCATATGAAAGAAGCAGCAGCAGCTCAAACTATCTAAAATGTGCTAAACTGTGTCTGCACAGGTGATAAGGGTGATTTTAGTTGAGTTAACTCAGCTGAGGTAACTTGATTAAAAACATACACCTTTATGCCTATTTAGACAGGGAAAATGGGACTTTGCGTGGGCAGAGGCGCATGTGAATGGATCCAGTTGCAAGATCAGGTCCCAAACATACAGTTGCTTACTCAATAGCATTTTTACAGGAGTCACTCTTTCTTTATATGGTACATTATGTTTACTGATCTGTTATTTGAGTCTGCAAGTTGATACCAAAAAAATTGGAATTACTTGTTTTTACTTTTTTGATTCACTGCAGATGATAAGATGATTGCTCCATCATATTGGACTCTCCTTCTGCCCCTCCATCCCCATGAACATAATACAGTTGTGTGGTGACCTAGAATCCTATTTTTGACATTTCCAACACACCTTTGAACAACATACTAACCCACAGAGACCTTCCTACCAAGACTACAAAAAGAAGGATTCTGGGTGGACTCCTCCTGAAGGTCAAAACAACAGACTGGACTTCTACATAGAGTGCTTCCGCCGACGTGCACGGGCTGAAATTGTGGAAAAGCAGCATCACTTGCCCCATAACCTCAGCCATGCAGAACACAACGCCATCCACAGCCTCATAAACAACTCTGACATCATAATCAAAAAGGCTGACAAAGGAGGTGCTGTCGTCATCATGAATAGGTCGGAATATGAACAAGAAGCTGCTAGGTAGCTCTCCAACACCAATTTCTACAAGCCATTACCCTCTGATCCCACTGAGGGTTACCAAAAGAAACTACAGCATTTGCTCAAGAAACTCCCTGAAAAAGCACAAGAACAAATCTGCACAGACACACCCCTAGAATACCCCAGGTCGGGGTTCCATCTGCTACCCAAGATCCATAAACCTGGAAATCCTGGACGCCCCATCATCTCAGGCATTGGCACCCTGACAGTAGGATTGTCTGGCTATGTAGACTCCCTCCTCAGGCCCTACACTACCAGCACTCCCAGCTATCTTCGAGACACCACTGACTTCCTGAGGAAACTTCAATCCATCGGTGATCTTCCTGAAAACACTATCCTGGCCACTATGGATGTAGAAACCCTCTACACCAACATTCCACACAAAGATGGACTACAAGCCGTCAGGAACAGTATCTCCGATAATGTCACGGCAAACCTGGTGGCTGAACTTTGTGACTTTGTCCTCACCCATAACTATTTCACATTTGGGGACAATGTATATCTTCAAATCAGCGGCACTGTTACAGGTACCCACATGGCCTCACAGCATACCAATATTTTTATGGCTGACTTAGAACAATGCTTCCTCAGCTCTCATCCCCTAATGCCCCTACTCTACTTGCGCTACATTGATGACATATTCGTCATCTGGATCCATGGAAAAGAAGCCCTTAAGGAATTTCACCATGATTTCAACAATTTCCATCCCACCATCAACCTCAGCCTGGACCAGTCCACACAAGAGATCCACTTCCTGGACACTATGGTGCTAATAAGCGATGGTCACATAAATACCACCATATACCGGAAACCTACTGACTGCTATTCCTACCTACATGCCTCCAGCTTTCATCCAGATCACACCACACGATCCATTGTCTACAGCCAAGCTGTGAGATACAACTGCATTTGCTCCAACCCCTCAGACAGAGACAAACACCTACAAGATCTCTATCAAGCATTCTTACAACTACAATACCCACCTGCTGAAGTGAAGAAACAGATTGACAGAGCCAGAAGAGTACCCAGAAGTCACCTACTACAGGACAGGCCCAACAAAGAAAATAACAGAACGCCACTAGCTGTCACCTTCAGCCCCCAACTGAAACCTCTCCAACGCATCATCAAGGATCTACAACCTATCCTGAAGGATGACGCATCACTCTCACAGATCAGGGAGACAGGCCACTCCTTGCTTACAGACAGCCCCCCAGCCTGAAGCAAATACTCACCAGCAACCACACAACAGAACCACTAACCCAGGAACCTATCCTTGCAACAAAGCCCATTGCCAACTGTGTCCACATATCTATTCAGGGGACACCATCGTAGGGCCTAATCACATCAGCCACACTATCAGAGGCTTATTCACCTGCACATCTACCAAAGTGATATATGCCATCATGTACCAGCAATGCCCCTCTGCCATGTACATTGGTCAAACTGGACAGTCCCTATGTAAAAGAATAAATGGACACAAATCAGACGTCAAGAATTATAACATTCAAAAACCAGTCGGAGAACACTTCAATCTCTCTAGTCACTTGATTACAGACCTAAAAGTGGCAATTCTTCAACAAAAAAACTTCAAAAACAGACTCCAACGAGAGACTGCTGAATTGGAATTAATTTGCAAACTGGATACAATTAAGTTAGGCTTGAATAGAGACTGGGAGTGGATGGGTCATTACACAAAGTAAAAGTATTTCCCCATGTTTATTTCCCCACCCCACCCCCCGTTCCTCAGACGTTCTTGTCAACTGCTGGAAATGGCCCACCTTGATTATCACTGCAAAAGGTTTTCCTCCCCCCACCCTCCCGCCCCACTCTCCTGCTGGTAATAGCTCATCTTAAATGATCACTCTCCTTACATGCATCCAATGAAGTGAGCTGTAACTCACGAAAGCTTATGCTCAAATAAATTGGTTAGTCTCTAAGGTGCCACTTGTACTCCTTTTCTTTCTCCATACAGTGTGTATGGTAACACACATTGTTTCATGTTCTCTGTGTCTATAAATCTCCACACTGTATTTTCCACTGAATGCATCCGATGAAGTGAGCTTTAGCTCATGAAAGCTTATGCTCAAATAAATGTTTTAGTCTCTAAGATGCCACAAGTACTCCTTTTCTTTTTGCGAATACAGACTAACATGGCTGCTACTCTGAAAGTTAGTAAAGAGCCCCAACCCAGTTTTTCAGAGACAAAAGACACAATGACACCCTGGCCAGGTATCAGCATAATCACATGGACGATCTTGAACTCTCTCCTGGTTAAGTGGCCATTCTTTGGCAGGAAGAAGGCTGATTGCAAGAACTTTACGTATTGACAATAGAACTGAGGTTTCCTGGGTAAACAGACTGGCTGTCACCTGAACCCCAGCTGGAGATAATCCTCAAAGAGGGGAGAATGGTATAAGTATAGAGAACACACACACACACAACACAGATTACCTCTCCTCTCATCTCTACTCACAATGTTTGAAAGACAAAGGAAGCATCAATGAACTAAGACAGGAGGTCCTGGCTGAAGCAGTCCAGCCAGACTGCTATAAACTTTTGCTTGTTATGTTAAGTATTGGTTTGCGTATTATTTTTTATTTTCTTTGCAACCAATTCTGACTTTTATGCCTCATTACTTGTAATCACTTAAAATCTATCTTTCTGTAGTTAATAAACTACAGTAATTTTATTGTTTTATCTAAACCAGTGTGTTTGGATGGAAGTGTTTGGGAACCTCCACTTGAGATAACAAGGTTTGTGCATATCGTTTTACATTGGTGAAAGGATGGACTTTATATTAGCTTGTAGTGTCCAGCAGAGAGCTGGACAGTACAATATGCACATTTCTGGAGGAAGGTCTGGGACTGGGAAATTGCTGGTGTCGCCCTGTATGTAATTCATGAGTGCTGGCCAGAGCATTCATGGAAGTCAGCTGGGAGTAATTCAGCATGCTAGAAGCTGTGTGTGAGCAGGACCAGAATTGGTTGCTCTCACAGCAAAGTAGTGTAAACGGCATCCCAGATTGGAGAATTGAGGGGACACAACTGTCCAATAGTCCAGATTATGTCCTGGGGAATGTCACAATATCTAATAAATATTTACAAGTAACTATATCATAAATTCTGCAAACTTAACAAGATGCAGTATCACTGAAAGTATATGACACTGAAAGTATATGACATGCACATTGTTTGTCTTGTCAAACCTTCAGTGCAATTATTCTGCCATAAAAAAAGGTGTAAATAATATAAATCTTGCTTTGTTTGGGCTCTACTAAAGTAATTTGCCTGAAACCTGCATCCTGTGTTTGCACATAGTTTATCTGTCTTCACTATATCTAACATATGGAACCCAGGCATTGTGAACATTTGTATTAAATAGCACATGACATTACAACATAAACCCAATATTGATAAATTCTACAACCTTGCAGATAATGTACCAATTTAAAAACATCTTATCTTCAGCTCTGTGCAGATTAGCTCCCCATACAGAGACCCCTCACCCCATGGCCAAGGAATGATGGGGGCTGGAAGCAGGATGGTGGCGCAAAGCTTCCTGCAGCTGGAGAAGGTTTCTGGGGGAGAATCATAGAATATCAGGGTTGGAAGGGACCTCAGGAGGTCATCTAGTCCAACCCCCTGCTCAACGCAGGACCAATCCCCAATTAAATCATCCCAGCCAGGGCTTTGTCAAGCCTGACCTTAAAAACATCTAAGGAAGGAGGGTCTAGCCCAGCCTCAGCCACTCCTTGCAGGGGACGAGAAAGTCCCATCCTCCCCCCAGCCCAGCTCAGACTAGCAACTGAGCCTGGCACAGGGTAAGAGCCACTGGCTGAGGCATTCCCAGCCACACCCACCCCCTCACATAGTGCTTTACCTTTCTTCTGGCTTCTCCGGGGGCTTGAAACAACATGCCCACACTGCTAGGGAGGGGTGCGTGACTGCTCTTGCGGATTCCCTTTGCTTCTCCGTCAGAAGTCATTTTTCTACGGGGAAACTAAAATAATCTGCAATGAACATGAATTCTGTACATGCGCAGTCGAACAGAATTCCCCCAGGAGTAATCCTCGTATGCTTTAGAACATGGGGGAAAGTTACTTAGAATGCTACATAGTTCATTACATAGATTTCATGAGGCACTATCAACTCTGCAAAGACGAATTAATGGCCAAGCAGAGAAGGTAGGAGTGGGGCCTGCAAGCTATATTGATCCTACTTATCTACTGAGAATCCACGTCAGAGGATTCTCATTGCACTTGTGCAGAATAAGAGCCCCCTGCCCCCGCTGTGCTCCAGACTAACTCTCACCTTACCCCTCTACCCCCTATGTCACCCCCAGCAACATGTCTCAGTCATGAACTGTTCTATCATTGGTGACGTGGTTATGCTTCACCCTACTCCTTCCCACCAGGGGGTGGGGAGGGGGGGATGAAAGCTAGAACGATGAAGAGTAACAACTTCCAGTGGATTTTCAGGGTGATTATTGGCTTGTTTGCCACAGTTCTATCCCATCTCTGACTAGCTACATCCCCTATAATCACAGAGACCCCCAACTTTACAATCATTGCAAAGATGGGTTTCAACCATGGGGATATATGATACATATGGTAACAGTTTGTACATAATCTTTAGGCAACAGAAATGAGCCCTTCTGTTCATGGTTCCCCCGTGTCCCAGTTTCTTTAATAAAGGATTGTCTGCCCTGAAGGTCAGAAGTTCGAGGAGGAAAAGGTAAGACGGTTGCAGCCAAAAAGATAAAAGGCTGAAGACCTTTTAAAGGAAAGTTTGATATTGTCACCTCTTTTGACACAAGCATTTAGCCAATATTTGGGGTCTTGCAGATTGGTTCTATTGGGAGAAGAAATCGATGTTTGAGTCAGGTATTTGATACAATCCTGTTTATTTAAAGAATATACATAAAGTTCTGTTTCTCTGAACATGGCAGAAATCAAACAGCAGGATATAGTTTCTTTGCTGATGGTTCCAAGCTTCTTTCCTGCCAGCCTTTACCCAAAAGCTCTCTCCCCCTCAGTTTTTTCTCAGGGTCATGCTACAAATGTTTCTCTGGCTGTGTCTGTGGCTTCTTTGATGCCTTCGGTGTGTGCTTCTGTGGTATTTCTGCTGCTTGTGTCTCACACACACACCTCCTTCAAATGGTGTCCAGCCTCCTGTGCTTAGCCTTCAGTCAAATCCTTCTACCCCCACAGCGCAGATTACTAATCAGCCTTGGTTTGGGCTGTGTTTGGGGCAGTGGCTCCTATTGTTTCAGCTGGAGCTTAATTGCTTTTTACCCTTATCCTGAATGAAGGGCAACTGTTAGGCACACCAGCTTCAGTGAGGTTTCACCCAATCCTCAGCATAATATTATACTGGCTGACTGAAAATCAATCATCAGATCTATTTATAAACAAAGGGGATTTTTTTAAGTGTCCCTTCCTGTCTGGGAGAAGGATTTTTTTTTTTAATTTGGTTCTTCCATGTTTATAATATTTTATATTTCTTTATATTAATCAAAGCTCAAATGGTGGTCTAAAGTTATTTGGGCTCCTTAAGTGCTCTGATTTTCAAAAGTGCTAAGCACCCAGCAGCTTCCAATATCTTCAAATTTCAAGCTTTGGAAGTTTTGTTTTCAAGTGTGATAGCAAATTTCATGACTCTTTAAAAGAAGTCATTGGCACAGATACATTTTATTATTAGTTTGTATTGTACAGTGTCAAATTCCCTTGTCACCCCCATTGTAGTAGGTGATGTACAGACATGGAGACAGAGACTCTGCCCCAAAGAGCTGATGTTTTCATTGTATTTCATTATGCTAGAAGTTGGGTGGCTCCCAACAACCTTGTCTTTGATCTATGGGTAATCAAATCTCCTTGAAGTTGCTGGGCATTCAGGTCATCTTCCATTCAGGCTAAATGAGAGACCAATAAAATACCTCTTTGTTTAGTGATAGCTGAAACAATGGGAAAAATTGCCCCCACATTAGATGGAATGCAAATGTAAGAGGCTGTGGTTATATTTCGTTGCAGAGAAGTGTATGTGTCTGAGTGAGCCAGAAGCAGACAGGAAAGCCTGGAAACAGCAAAAGAATCACTTAAAATAGGACCTTGAGGATATGTCCACACAGTAGTGGGGAGGTGTAATTCCTAGTGCAGGTCAACATGCACATGCTAGCTCTGTGCAAACTAGCACCTATAAATAGCAGCGTGACCATAGTGGCACAGGCAGCAGCTCAGGCTAGCTGCCAAAGTATGTACCCAGGGCACTGAATGGAATTTTAGCTGGGCAGCTAGCTCGAGCCACTCGCAGCCACACTGCTATTTTTAGGCACTAGCTCAAGCAGAGTGAACATATCACAGGTGCTGTGTAGGAATATCCAGAGAGAAAACAGAGCTTTTTCTGCAGGGCTGGATGAAAACGCAGACTTAGAAATTGTGAAGAAGGAAACTGCCTGCCAGTGTTCCCTCTAATTTTTCCCACTCATGTGCGGAATGAATTTTGTTATGTGCACCAATATGGAGGTGATATGTGACAAATCACCTCCATATTGGTGCACATAACAAAAATCTTGTGGTGGGGCTGAAGGGTTTGGAGTGTGAGAGGCGGCTCAGGGCTGGGGCAGAGGGTTGGGGTGTGCGGGGTGAGGGCTCCGGCAGGGGTGCGGGAGGGAGAGACACCTCTCCCCGCTACGGTAGCTCCAGGGCTGGGGCTGCAGGATAAGCGCCTCTTCCACAGCACTTCCATGCTGGGGCTGGGTTGTGGGAGGGGTGAATCTTCCCCAGCTGTGGCAGGTCCGTGCTGGAGATGGGTTGGGGCTGGAGCTGGAGGAGGGGTGCCTCTCCCCCCCAGCTGCAGCAGGTCCAGGGGTTGGGGCACCTCTCCTCTGGTCGCGGCAGGTCCATGCTGCGGGAGAGGAATCTCTCCCCGCTGCAGCCCTGAGCAGCGCTTAATAGGCTGCAGCACAGCTGTGCAACTTAGAGGGAACTTAGCTGCCCTGCTGCTGTTGGATTCTTATGATGTTCAGGGAAACAGGAATTTGTGTACGTTCATTTTAGATAAACAGGATTGCATCAAAGAAATATCTGACTCCAACATCAATTTCTCACCCTAATGGAAACAAACCACAAGGCCTCTAACATTTGACTATGCACTCAGGTGAAAAAGGGATAACAACACGAAACCACAACTTTCCATTTGTTCTCGTCATAGAATTGCAAGAAAAAGGAGTGAGCACTGCAATGCCAAGTCCCTTTGTGGATCCAGGACTCAGGAGCCAAAGTTCCAATGGCTATTGCTGAGACAGACTTTTAAGTCACTTATGCATTTTTGAAAAATTTATCGTACAACTTAAAAACTCCCC
The DNA here is from genome assembly GCF_965140235.1 of Caretta caretta. Lineage (NCBI taxonomy): Eukaryota > Metazoa > Chordata > Testudines > Cheloniidae > Caretta > Caretta caretta. The sequence goes on along the minus strand of NC_134206.1, from coordinate 69,198,128 downwards.
GCACAAAGATTTGATGTTTGCCATATTGTATAGCAATTTTTCTCAAGTTCCAAAATTAAGTAGTGCCAAGCAGGAGTTTGGATTTGTTTTTCCTCTATCAGCTTTCATTGCAAATAAGAATCAGACAGGAAAGTTTTCATAAATCACCTTGAAATCATCCATCAAGAAGGCTAAGTGTAGCACCAACATGAAAGTTCAACTTGTTTTAGATTTTACACCAAACTTTTCAAAAAATTTACTGCATATCTAACATGAATATTTTATTGCATAACTTAGAGCATTGACTATTTAAATCCCTATCCTTCAGTTTCGAAAGGGACTATTTAAAATTAAATGGATCCAAAGAACAAACCACATAAGAATTTCAAAATGCAATTACATGCAGTATTTTAACTTGAAATAAATAAAATTCAGTAAAGTATTAGTTTCATTCTCATGCTCTATCCTGTAGAAAGTTAACTCTTATAATTCTACATTTGTCAACAATAGATGGCACTAAATTCCTATATTCACTACAATTTTAAGTAACATTATAGTATTTTAACATATACAAAATTAATCATAATTTCCCTAAGTAATATATGATGATCAACTTTCCTGTATAGCATTTATATTGATTTTTTCCCTATAGCAAGAAAAACTTGAGATATATTTCTGGGATGATGGAATACTTTTTATTACTAACAATGCTTTAACTGAACTAGAAACAATGGACCACGGTCTGCTCTTAATTATACTGGTGTAAATCTGGATTAGCTCCATTGAAGTGTGAGAATGGAATTTAGCCCACTGATTTAATTTCATAAATTGCTTGGAGCAATGGGCTTCGTAAACTGTAATGCCTGAGCTGTGAGAACACAGAAGTATCAGGGCTAATCTCACCTTTCAATGAAAACATAGCAAACGAGATAATCAGCAATTTTGAGTCTTGTTGCTTTGAACACTGAGGACCAGATTCTCATTTACAACATTCTGGCATTTAGTTCCAATTTCTATAAGGCCCCTTTAACTATCAGAGTGGTGTAAAGTGACCTTAGCATAAATGACAAGTAGTCTTTGAGCCTTCCTAAATTTTCATACCAACCTCGTTATTAATCTCAATTGGTGAGATATGAACTGATTGACAAGCAATTTAACAATACAGTCTTGCCTAGTTTGGAGAGGGAATTGATCCAGGGAATAGAAAACTAATTCAGTAGAGGAAATCAAATTGTCTATTAAGAGTTTGAAGTCCAGCATTACACTAAGACCAGATGGTTTTGTCACACATTTTTTACCATCAACTAATTACAAAAGATGAAATTTCACCCCTTCTAGTTAAAATATTTCATAATTATTTGCAGATGAAAATTAATGTTATTAAGTCATGTAGCTAAATTCCTAATGCATACACTGAAAAATTACCACCTTAGTGTTTAGTCCCAGGCATTCTATCTTTTTGAGAGGAAAATAGTTAGAATGAATTATATCTATGTACAGCTAAACCATTTCAATTTCACATCTCGGAGACTTAAACAATAAAGTGATAAGAAGTGCTGCTAATAACAATGTCCTCCACGTGAAGGTTATTTCAATTGCAAATTCCCACAGCTGGAAAATGTTCTCATAAAATATATTATATGGTAGGTGTGTGTCAGAGAGGAGTGATACTAAAGGTAAATGAGTGGTTCAGTGGATCAGGGTATCTTCATCTGTAGATGAATGCCCAGGTAAGTAGGAATTAAAATTTATACCATTTGATGACTCTTCATTTGCTTTTATTGAATGAGTGACTCACAATTCGTTTCCTGTCAGGCAGCTCTCCACATCACAAAGCCACTCACTAACTGGCAGCCTAGCCGGCCATTCAGACAAGGGACTGACTGCATATGGAGAATGAAGGACCATTTTAATCTGCACTCTCTTTGCACAAGTATAATTGACTATGTACACAAGGCACGAGGCAATGGAGAATCAGGCCCAAACAATTTAATGTCAGGCTGTCTAGAGTGACTCGCGACTGTGAGTGCCAACTTCAGGGCAGGCTGTTAAGAACCAGAGCACAAACCCCAAACTGGATGTGTTCCATACTTAGATTTCACCAACCGAGTATCAAGGGTTAACTCCTCACGTATTATAATAGCCTTAACATGGACATTCACCTTGGACATTCCAGTCTATCTTGCCACCCAGGCAAGCCTGCCTTTATGATAGGTACACCCTTACACTAAAATATATATTATTTATATATATATATATATATATTCAAGTTACTTCCAGTCCCAAAGGACCAGTCACTAACCCAAGATCAACCTTAGATATCTCAACCAAAGACACTTGTACCCAATCCTATAATAAACCACCTAAACATTTAAGAAATGAGAGCTATTTACAAGGTTAAAGTAGGTAAACATACAAACACACAAATTAATTGCAGTCTTAGCTTCCAAAATGTGATAGAAGCTGCAGTAATATGCAAGCTCTATAAGTCCTTTAGGACTAACCCAAGATACATAGCTTGAGGATCCTTTGCTTATGCTTAGAAATGCCCTCTCCAAATTCCAAGCAGCATAGTGATACAGTTCCTTCAGGCATTTTTATTCCCTTCCCCAACAGATCAAACTAATGGAACAAGTGTTGGTGTCTGTCTCTTCTCCTCTTCATGGGTGATGGAAGAAGGAGAGAGCAGGCAATCAAAGTTTTTGTACTTTGATGTTTCACAATGGCTCATTTGGTTTCCATGGGCCTTCATGTGTGCAGGACTAGCACTTTACACTAATTAATGCTTCTTTCCTGTTTGGTGAATTACATAATTACAGAGGTTTGCAATGCAAACACTCAATTTTATACTATGTGCTACAGATGTTATAGGTGAGATCAAAACATTTCATCCAGTCTAAACACATTTTTATCAATTTAGCATCTATTTAAACAATGCTAACACACAGGTGAGCCAGACTGCTATTCAACTACACATTTGTCAGTGTTCAGTGAGGCGTAGGGGCCTTGGCATGAGTTGGTACCTAGTCTGTCAGTATCACAGTTAACATAAGCAAAAAAGACTAGAGAAAAAAAAATCACACCAGTTTGGGCTTCCAACCAGCCCTATGATCCAAGGCATAGAGCCCTGAACTTCCTAAGGGCACTCTCTCACCTCTGTCTCTTAAATAGCCACTTTTATAGCCATTTTCCATAGTACCTGTATAAGGAAGGGAAAAATGGAGTTCATAGATTCATAGATTCCAATGCTGAAGGGACCATTGTGGTCATCTAGTTGACCCTGTGTATAACACAGAACTTCCCCAAAATAATTCCTAGAGCATATCTTTTAGAAAAACATTCCATCTTGATTTAAAAGTTGCCAGTGATGGAGAATCCACCATAAACACTTGATAATTTATACAAATTGTTAATTATACTCAGTGTTAAAAATTTACACCTTCTTTCCAGTCTGAATTTCTCCAGCTTCAACTTCCAGCCATGGCTCATGTTATACCTTTCTCTGCTGGATTGAAGAACCCATTATTAAATATTTGTTCCCAATGTAGATACTAATGGAGTGTAACCAAGTCACCCCTTAGTGTTCTCTCTGTTAAGCTTAATAGATTGAGCTCCTTGAGTCTATCGCTAGTAAAGACCAGAATTATCAGACACATAGATCAACAAATATGTTGAAGAAGAGTCATGCCTCACCAATCTATTAGAATTCTTTGATAGTGTGAACCAACTTGTGGATGAGGGTGATCAATACCAATTTATACTTGGACTTTCAGAAAGCCTTTGACAAGGTGCCATACCAAAGGTTCTTAAGCAAACTAAGCAGTTATGGGAGAAGATCCTCAAATGCATCAGTAACTGGTTAAAAAGATAGGAAACAAAGGGTAGGAATAAATGTTCAGTTTTCACAGTGCAGAAAGGTAAATGGTAAGGTGCCTCAGGGATCTGTACTGGACCAGTGCTGTTCAATATATTCATAAATGGTCTGAAAAAAGGGATAAACAGTGTGGTAACAAAATTTGCAGATGATACAAAATTACTCAAGATAGTTAAGTCCAAAGCTGACTGCAAAGCATTACAAAGCGATCTCACAAAATTTGGTGATTGGGCAAGATTAAATTCAATGTTGATAAATGCAAAGTAATGCACACTGGAAAACATAATCCAATTATATACAAAAAGGATGGGGTCTAAATTAACTGTTACCATTCAAGAAAGATCTCAGAGTCATTGTGGGTACTTCTCTGAAAAAAATCTGCTAAATGTGCAGCAGCAGTAAAAAAAACAACTAACAAAGTTAGGAACCATTAGAAAGGGATAGCTCATAAGACAGAAAATATCAGAATACCACTATATAAGTTCACGGTATACCCACTCCTGAAATAGTGTGCAGTTCTGGTCACTCCATCTCAAAAAAATGTATTTTAAAATTAGAAAAGATACAGAAAAGCCAACAACGATTAGGGCTATGGAACAGCTTCCACATGAGGAGAGATTAAAAGACTGGGACTGTTCAGTGTAGAAAAGAGACAACTAAGGGGGGAATCTGATAGTTTATAAAATCATGAATAGTGTAGAGAAAGTGAATAAGGAGGTGTTATTTACCCCTTCACATAATTTAATTGGGTGACCCTGGTTTTTATGTTAATAGGCAGCAGGTTTGAAACAAACAAAAGGAAGTACTTCTTCACACACAGTCAACCTATGGAACTCATTGCCAGAGGATGTTGTGAAGGCCAAAACTACAACTGGGTTCAAAAATATTATATAAGTTACGTAAAATTATATAAGATGGAGGATAGGTCCATCAATGGTTATTAGCCACAGCAGTCAGGGGCACAGCCCTGCTCTGGGTATCCCTAAGCCTCTTACTGCCCGAAGCTGGGACTGGACAATAGGGGATGGATCACTTAATAATTGCCTTGTTCTGTCATTCCCCCTGAAACGTCTGGCATTGGTTACTACTGAAAGACAGGACACTGGGCTAGATGGATCTTTGATCTGGCCCAGTATGGCCATTCTTTTCACTTTAAGGCATGTTTTCTCATCTTTAATTATTCTCATGGCTCTTCCCTGAACGCTCTTCAATTTATCATCAACATCTTTCTTGAATTGTGAACACCAGAACTGGGACACAGTATTCCAGCAACAGGCACACCAATACCAAATACAGAGATAAAACAACATCTCTACTCTTATTTGAAATCTCCATGTATGCATCCAAGGATCACACTAACGCTTTTGACCACAGCGTCGCACTGGGAGTTCATGTTCAGCTGATCATGCACCATGACCACCAATTCTTTTTCAGCATCAGTGCTTCTAAGGATAGAGTCCCCCCAACCCCTAAGCATGGCCTACATTCTTTGTTCCCACAGGTATACATTTACATTCACATTTAGCCTTATTAAAATGCATATTGTGGATACAATTAACTTACGCATGAATAGAGACTGGGAGTGGTTGAGTCATTATACAAAGTAAAATTATTTCCCCTTGTTTATTCCTCCCTTCCCCCCCCCCCCCCACACTGTTCCTCAGACGTTCTTGTTAACTCCTGGAAATGTGCTGGAAATGGCCCACCTTGATTATCACTTCAAAAGATTCTCTCCCCCCATCCCACTCTCCTGCTGGAAATAGCTCACATCTTAAGTGATCACTCTCCTTACAATGTGTATGGTAAACATCCATTTTTGCATGGTCTGTGTGTATATAAATCTCCTCACTGTATTTTCCACTTTATGCATCCGATGAAGTGAGCTGTAGCTCACGAAAGCTTATGCTCAAATAAATTGGTTAGTCTAAGGTGCCACAAGTACTCCTTTTCTTTTTGCGAATACAGACTAACACGGCTGCTACTCTGAAACCCCATTGTTTCTTGTGCCCAGCTTCCCAAGTGATCCAGTTGACTCTGAATCAGTGACCCATCCTCTTCATTAGTTACCATTCCTCCAGTTTTTATGTCATCTGCAAACTTTATCAGTGATGTTTTTGTGTTTTCTTCTAGGTCAGTGATAAAAATATTAAATAATGTAGGGCCAAGAACTGATCCCTGAGGTACCCCACTAGGAACACACTTGTTCAGTGATGATTTCCTGATTACAGTTACATTGGGATCTGTCAGTTAGCCAGCTTTTAATCCATTTAATGAGTACAATGGTAATTTTATGTTGTTCTAGTTTCTTAATCAAAAAGTCATGTGGTACCAAGTCAAACACCTTACAGAAGTATAAATATATTATAGCAACACTATTACCTTTATCAACCAAATCTGTAATCTCATAAAAAAAAAAAAGATATCAAGTTAGTTTGATGGGATCTATTATCCATAAACCCACACTGATTGGTATTAATTATGTTACCCTCCTTTAATTCTTTATTAACCGAGTCCTGTATCAGTCTCTCCATTATCTTGCCTAGGATCAATGTCAAACCGACAGACCTATAATTAACCAGGTCAACCCATTTACCCTTTTAAAATACTGGCACAACATTAGCTTTCTTCCAGTCTTCTCAACTTCCCTGGTTTTCCAACTCTTATTGAAAAATCAACATTAACGATCCAGTGAGTTCCTCAGTCAGCTTTTTTAAAACTCTTGGGTGCAGGTTACCTGGACCTGCTGATTTTAAAATGTCTAACTTTATTAGCTAACATCCTCCTGAGATCTAGTGGAATAGAAAGAGTATTATCTTACAATAGGACTATATAATCTATTTTCCCAAATAGATAACACAAATATTTATTCAACACTTCTGCCTTTTCTGCATTATTATTGCTAATTCTACCATTTCCACCTGGTAATGGACCAGTTCCATTGTTAGGATTCTTTTTGTTCCTAATGTATTTTAAAAATGCCTTTTTTTTTTTTTTTTTTTTACTGTCCCTAACTCTGCTGGCCATAGATTTCTCCCTTTGCTTCCCTTAATAATTTTCTACAATTCATAGTAATGAATATAAATCAGAAGCTATCAAATTCCCTTTCCTCCATTTGTTTTACACACACCTTCAGTTCCCTGCTAAACCAGGTGTGTGGGGTGGGTCTTGTTTGTTTTATGGCCTTCTTGCTCAATTGTGGGTCTTTTGGACTCCTAGAAAAGCAAAGTTTTTTTAAGCAGTTCACAATTATTCACATTTTTCTCATTAAATTCTTCCTCCCATCTGATTTGGATAATAACTGTTTTCAGTTTTGTGCAATTGGCCCTTTTAAACTGTATATATTACTGGTCTGGATTTTATTGTTTGCACAGTATAAATATGATCAAGTCATGATCACTTGTTCTTAAGTTACCATTAATTTTTAGTTGTGTCATCAGTGTCAGGATGAGGTCTAACACAGAGTTCCCCCATCTCGGATTCAACACTTTTTGGAGTTCAGAAATGGTCATCTCTAATGTTTAGAAACTCCAAGGATATTTTAGTACTGGCAGCATAAGAACTCTAGCATATGTCACTCAAACTGAAGTCCCCCATGATCATGCAGCTTTTTTACCCCCTACACATCATAGACAGGTACATAAAGAGCCAGTCATCTGGTTCCCTAGGATGATTTGGTGGTCTGTAACAGACACCAACTAATACCCAATCTTTTGCTTTATCTGTTAGGACATTGATCCATAAACATTCAAGATCATTTTCTTCTAAGTTATCTGCGACTCAGAAATAGATAATGCCATTTTTGACAGAGTGCCATTTTCCCTCCCCTTTTGCTCACTTGATCCTTCCTAACTATGTTACAACCTTTGATGTTAACATTCCAATCATATGACTCATCCCACCAGATTTCAGTAACACCAACTAGTTCTAATTTATGCTCATAAATGAGCCATTCCAATTCCTCTTGTTTGTTATCTAGGCACCTAGCACTGGTGTACAGGCAATTCAAGAATTTCTTCTCTTCCTGTCCTTTGGTTCCTTGATTAATTTTGTTCTCAACATCTTGATTTTGTGCTAAATTAATGTTTAGATCTTCCATCTTTTTACACCCTCCTGACTACTCTAGCCAGCCTGTGTCTGAAAAGATTGGTTCCCCTTCTACTGAGTTGGAGGCCATCCAAACTATACAGCCCTCTCTCCTCATAGAAAGTGGACCAGTGTTCCACAAAACCAAAACCCTGCACCATTTACCTAGCCAGCAGATCACTTCCAGAATCTTTTGCCTTCTGTCTTCTAGCACTAGTGGGACAACAAGATTTGCATAGATCAATTGGACATTATTATTCTTCAGCATGCTTCCAAGTTCCCTGAAGTCATCTATTATCTGCAAGATAATCCCAGACAGTGTCATTATTGCCAATATGTACCATTGTTATACCACTCTTATAAAAGAAAAAGTACAGTGAACCAGGGCTGCAGAGATGGAAAACACCGGTAAGATGATGGGCGGGGGGGGGGGGCAGAGCTTCACTACCCTGGAGCCGGTGTGTTTTGAAAAAGCAGAAAAGACCACAGAAAGCTGGTTTAGACCAGTACAAAGAGCACCAGGAATAAAGGTTGCAGAATGAAACACCCCCAAAGAAACCTAGGACTTAAAACCCTCCTGAAAGCTGAAGCAATTTGGAGATTAACAGCAGACCCTGGACGACCTGTGTGCACAGGACAGAGCTCCTGTCCACCCCTCCCCCTCTTCTTCCTACCTTACACACAGGCCTGGCCAGCCTCTGGTAGTGAGTGTGAGAGTCTGAAAGTGGGTTAGGGCTTGGGGCACTAACGCTTTCTTCCTTCCTCTAAGTGACATGGGGAGCACCCATCACTGTCTGCTATTATTTTATTATTTTATCAATAAAGCTTTAAAACTCAGACACTTGCTGTGTTCCATCATCTCCTTCCCTAATGATCCTGTAGCCTCAGCCTAATCACCTGATGCCGCAGGCAGATTGGCAACAAAAATCTGTCACACCATCACCAATGGATCCTTGCCTGTCGACTTCAGAAGCCTAACCAATCTTAGTGAGACATCTCATGTCTGGGCTCCGGGAAGGCCCTTGTTCCCTGAAGATCAGGCAGTACCCCTGCATCTTGATATACAGCCATTGACTCAGGAACAGAGGAATATAAAAGCAGAACTGGGCAGCTGGGAAAAGACCAGGAATAATAAACTTTTAGTGAAAATTGACCAGGACAAACTACGTCACTGACTGATATACATTTTGAATGCTCTTATCACACAAAGAAAAAAAGAACTAGAGAAAGTATTTTTAAATTCAAGCTTAGATATCTGCAAAGTTAAATGTATACTCATAAATTAAATGTTCCATAAATTCAGGCAATAAGCAAGGAGGCCTTTCATAAATATATTTTACCCCCCTCAAAACTAGTCTTTTCCCTAGGTTTCATGGTATATTACAAATATGGACTCTGATCTTGGACTGCACACCAGCTCAAGGCTGTCTAGACTCAGCAGATCTGGCCCCAAGGGATGTCTCCTGTGGAAAGGAATCCTCAGATGGCATACCTGTGCCTGGGGAAGAGAGAACATGGCCAGAGCATCCACACACCTCAGCTTTCCCCAGCCCCTTTGGGGCTATTGGCAGCTGGCAGAGAACAGCCTGGGCTGCTCTAACCCATAATAGGGAACTGGATCAGAATACAGCAGCTCCACGACTGAAAGTAAATGACACCTTTGCTTCTACCTCAGCCAAGTGCTCCTTGAGGATGTGGATCATAGAATCACAGAATCATAGAATATTAGGGTTGGAAGATACCTCAGGAGGTCATCTAGTCCAATCCCCTGCTCAAAGCAGGACCAACACCAACTAAATCATCCCAGCCAAAGCTTTGTCAAGCTGAGCCTTAAAAACCTCTAAGGATGGAGATTCCACCACCTCCCTAGGTAACCTATTCCAGTACTTCACCACCCTCCTAGTAAAATAGTGTTTCCTAATATCCAACCTAGACCTCCCCCACTGCAACTTGAGACCATTACTTCTTGTTCTGACATCTGCCACTTCTGAGAACAGCCTAGCTCCATTCTCTTGGGAACCCCCTTTCAGGTAGTTGAAGGCTGCTGTCAAATCCCCCCTCACTCTTCTGACCACTGTATGTAAAGTCTGAGCTTTAAAAACTACGCTGATTTGAGTTAAAGATACCCAAATAATTTAGACTTTGTCGAACAGGGTTACATTTTCCTCTTTCTCAAAAATGGCCTGATCAATTACCTTCAGACGTGACAAAAACCAAAACCAACAAACCATCACCAGCATGAAGCCTGTCTGCCTGCCAACTTTCAGTCTGAATGGAGGTTTCTTGCTAGAATTACAGGGGGTACTAAAAGTAGCTCTTGTACTTGAACCCAGTTTGCAGCTTTAACTATGAAGGGGCTACGAATGAAGGTGCTACTAGTGGCTTCATGAGTGGCAAAATGTATTATTTAAAAAAACCCAAAAAACTATAGTTATGAGGGTAAATATTAGCAAGCAGCTAATACGTATATTTGAAAAGAACAGCATGATACAATATCTTCAGGTGCCATAGTAGAATACAAGTATGCAGAATATTTCTACTTATAAACCTGGTTCCTTTAAACATGAATGCCAGGCACACAGCATCACAATCCAGCAGCACCAGTGGGTGTATCCCTGCTTCAGCTGCTTCTGGAACTGATGGTTCACATTTTGCCTTGAGAGAGACAGGCATATGATACCAGATCTAGCCTCAAGACACCTGGGTTCTATCCACTTCTATCTTTGCCACTGACCTGCTGTCTGACCTTGGGCATGTCACTGTGCCTCAATTTCCATCTTTGTAAGGTGATACCATTCATTATAAACATTCTTATCTGAGGTCATTATTTCTGTAGAAGAATTTAAATTGAAAGATAAAATGTGAATATAGTAGCATTATTATAGATGGTGAAATTTTCCACTAAAATCCTATATTTTGCCCCATAATTGTTCTAATTTTTAAAAGCATATTAAACAAAATTTAAAGATTTGAAAATATTAGTCTGATCACAATATTTTCTGCTCTCTGTCATGCAAAAAGGGCCTGTTATTTCTGTTAATACAATTCAATGGTGCCATTCCCTAGCTTCCAGCTGAAGACTGTCATAAATCTGCTGCCCAGCAGAGGGACCTAGAGTTGCATTTCAAAGTGTGGCCCAGGCAATAAATGCACCATTTCCCACACTTACATCCAACTTTAACATGAGGCTTTTTATAGATAAAGCTATTGATAGTTAAGCCTGAATTAACATCCCAGTCTCCCTAACTGGCACAAATACATTGGAATAGAATCTGAATTAACTGTTTTAGAATTCTGTGCTCTTCACAGATCAAAATCTTACTTGACATCAGAGCAGAGGCAACACGTGGGGGGAAGCCCCCATGGGGTCACATGCCCCCCCAGATTTCTGCCAGGTTTATATGCCCTACCCTGAACCCTGCTGCATACCACCAAAACCTTTAAATTGTGCCCCTCCCCCCATTGTCAACAGTTACGTGTGGTCTCTGCATCAAAGTCCCTTCATTGATTTGTTTCTCCCCAGGTACAATTAGCTGTATCATTTTATCACTGTCACTGCAAACAATTTAAGCACTTTCTTTCAGCAAATTTTTTTCAGTAGGTTTTCTTAAACATAGAAAAAAGTTAAAAAACCCTCAGACTGAGGGTATATTTTCTGCTACGAGCCATCAGGTAGTTACAGCCAGACAACTGTCTGTTTTTAACATATTTTACTAGGGATCTGAGCTAGCAAGGAGATGGCACATTTTTGTAGCACTCCAAACTTTATGGTTGATTTTTAATTCCTGTCTTTAGTTATGATTTTTTGGATGCAATAGTAGCTGACCTTCCCAGAAACTACATATAAAGAAAACTACATACTACTTGCATACTAAGAAACTACTGTCAGACTCATTATTTTAATAGTCTGGATAGTGAGGAAAGGTAAAAGCCGATATTGTTTCAATTGAGATCATTAATGATGGACCTGTAGTCTACAGAAGACAAGACAAAGGCAAACACTCTGATATAGCTAGTACCAAGTAGGTGCACCCCGTGAATAAGCCCACCGGACTTTCCTTGGCTTCAGGACTATAAGGCCTAATGGTCAGAGCCAATGGAGATGCCCCTCCTCTCAGGGCTGTAATGCCTAGCGGTCAGGGTCAATAGATTTGCCCTGGAGTCAATAGAGTTGCCTTGGCTCCCAGGGCAGTAAGACCTGGTGACCAGAATCAATATGGATGACCCCTTTCTGAGAACTGAGTAGCCCAGCGGACAGTCAGGGAAGTAGGCCACCACCAAGGGGTGGGTGACAGCCAGGGCAGGGGGACCAGAGCCCTCCCTGCTCCAGTAAGTCCAGCCCAGGGCCCTAGCAGTGGTGGAGTTTTCTGCCACTGAGACAATGGGGCTCCAACTGAAACACGCCAGCTTCCCTCAGGATTATAGCTAATCTCCCCCGGGACACTTCCTACCATGTCTCTCAGCGCCATAGTCAAGGCATTGTCAGGGTCTCCAAGCTCCTTGGTGGGTGCAGTCCCTGGTGAGTTTGATCCCTCTGGAACATCCTCAGGAACCCGTGCATCTGTGTGGGTCTCGGCACCTCTAACTTCAACATCAAGGATTCCTGCTGCTCCTGAGCTGGAGCCTGCAAAGTACATCTTCCCTCCTTGGCAGCTGCTCCCTTTTATACTAGTGCTGCACCTGCAGCATGCCCAGTAGGGAATTGGGAGTGTGGCTTCCTCAGCCCACAGTGAGGAGTTAACTCTTCCCCGTCCAGTACAGGGTGAGTGCACCCCGCCACAACCCCTTATAGTAATTTAATCTAGCCCACATTTCCCTAGCTGGCTTATGAGAATATCCTATGGAATTGTGTCAGAAGGCTTATTAATATATATCACATCTATTGCTTCCCCCTTGTCCAGTAGGCCAGTAATCCCGTCAAAGAAGAAAATTCAGTTGATTTGGCATAATTTGTGCCTGACAAATCCATGCTGACTATTCCTTATTATCCTCTAAGTGTTAACAAACTGATTGCTTAATAATTTTTTCCAGTATCATTCCAGATGTTGAAGTTAGGCTGATTGATTTATAATTACCCTTTTTAAAAATGGCACTATGTTTGCCCTTCTCTAGTCTTCAGGGACCTCACCAGTCCTCCAGGAGTTCTTGAAGATAATTGGTAATGGTTCTTAAATTACTTCAGCTAGGTCCTTAAATACTCTAGGATGAATTTTGTCAGGCCCTGACAACTTGAATATATCTAACTTATCTAGTTATTCTTTAACATATTCTTCCCCCATTCTAGCTTGCATTCTTTCTCCCTTGTTGTTTATATTAATTCCTTTGAGAATCTGGCCACCATTAACCTTTTTAGTGAAGCAAAATGGCAAACATCTCAGACTTTTTGATGATCAGTTATTAGCTTTGCTTCCCTTCTATATAGAGGACCTACACTTTCCTTCATCTTTCTTTTGCTCCTAATGTATCTAAAGAACCTCTTCTTGTTGCCTTTTATGTCCCTTGCTAGGTGTAACTCATTTTGTGTCTAAGCCTTTCTGATTTTGTCTCCACATGCTTGTGCTTTTCTTTTGTACTCCTCCTTAGCATTTTGTCTATGTTTCTACTTATTGTAGAATTCCTTTTTTTTTTCCTGGTCATTAATCAACTCCTGATGGAGCCATATTGGCCTTCTACTATTCTGGCTAGCTTTCATTTACATTGGAATAGCCTGCAGTTCTGTCTTTAACATTGTCTCCTTGAGAAACAGCCAGCTCTCCTGCACTCCTATTTCCTTTAGAAAATCTTCCCCTGAGACCTCACCTACCACTTCTTAGAGTTTATTAAAGTCTGCATTAAGTCCTTTGTCCTTATTCCACTGCTCTTATTTCTCCTTAGACCAACATAATAATTTAATGATCACTTTCACACAAATCACCTTGCACCTTCAGATTCCATACCAACTCCTTCTTGCTGGTCAGAATCAGAGGTGAAAGTAAGCCGGTACAGTCCGGTACAGTGTACCGGCAAGAGCCAGTACGCCATGCCGGACCGGACTGCCTTTCCCGGTGGTGATTTAAAGGGCCCGGTGCTCCTGCCACTGTGGGGAGCCCCGGGACCTTTAAATCACCTCCGGAGCTCCGGCAGTGGGGCTTGGGCAGCGCTTTAAAGGGCCCGGGGCTCCCCGCACCGCTAAGGGTAGCAGCGGTAGGGCTCCGGCAGGGATTTAAAGGACCTGGGGCTCTGGCCGCTGCGGGGAGCCCAAGGCCCTTTAAAGCACCACCGGAGCTTTGGCAGCGGGGCTCGGGCCGGGGCTCCCAGCAGTGGCCGGAGCACTGGGCCCTTCAAATCCCTGCCTGAGCCCGGCTGCCGGAGGCGGGGCTCTGGCAGCCGGGCTCCAGCAGGGATATTAAATGCCCGGAGCTCTGCGGCGGATGGAGCCCCAGGGCTCCCAGCCAGAGCACCGGTGCCTTTAAATCGCCTCTTCCGGTTGAGGCCACACCCCCACTCAGGACTCCAGCATATCAGCAAGTCCTTTAAGTTACTTTCACCCTGGTCAGAGTCAAGTCTAAAATGGCTGTCCTCCTGCAATGGGGTATATAAACCTCATGCTGGAGAGCAAGGGGTTAAGGGACAGATCTGGGGCTAGGCAGCTCTGCCCAGTCGCACCTGTAAAGTCTGCACAAACAGAAGGCAGGGCTTTAAAAAAGGAAACACAGCAGTTCAAGGGGGCAGCAGCAGAAGAGAGCAAAGGACTGCTCTGAGCTCTAAAGTACTGCCCAGGAGCTCATTGCCTGGGTCCTGGCAAGGTAGGCTTGTGCAAACTCACAGAGGAGAGGCAGGCGACTGAGACTGCAGGCCAGAGACTTGGTTATAGTGAGTGACTCACTAGGACGCAAAAATGAGATTGGGGCAGAAAGCTGTCCAGTTCAACACCCGATGGTATTGAGTGTAACTGCCCACCATTGGTCCGTGGACTGGAGCCGGGTGGAGAGGGTGGGCTTGGGCTCCCCTACGCCCTTGGAGAGAACATTAGCACACCTGGAGTTTTCAGCAAGGTGAGAGACCTGCTGGAAAAGACCTTGACTGTTCAAGGACCCAGCCTCAATGAAGTCTCTGTGCTAAAGGGGAGGAGTGGAAACTCTTGGGGCAGAGGTGCTGAAGGACTGTACTGTGCTTTCAAAGTGTATGTGCCCTGCCAACCACACTCACCAATCACACTGTGGCACTGGGGTGATGGTACACCTTCTACACCCTCTTGTTATAACATTACGAGTTGTTAGTCAAATATATCCTAAATAATGTTAGAGAAATTCATATTATATGTATTATTAGAAGAAAATAAAGGAATTTTTGCTCTTTGAATGTATCTTTGATGTAGCATTTCAGAACTTAGCTGAAACAGCTTCAGGTTTGAGTAAATCATGAAACCTGGTTTGTATGTCTTATTTGTAAAAAACCTTGGTCTGTGTAAATATCAGGGTGAAGCAGAGTGTTTATGAAGGAATTGTTAACTTGAGGTGCCCCCTAGGACACGCTAATGAGCAAAAACCCAAGGCCACAAAAACAGACCAGTCAGGAGAATAACAACTACTGTAAGATAAGCATTGGATAGAGTTAGTGGGGTGTCAGCAGAGAATAGATGACAAAAGTAGACAGATAAAAGTAAGTTTTAGCAAGATAAGCAAAAATTTATTAGTTTAGGTTAGTTATTGTGATTTATGCATTAGAACATTTTAATTATGAAGTTAAAATAGGTAGGTACACAGATGAGGTAACTTGGTAAACTGAGTCTGCACAAAGTTACAGAACAGGAGATACAAGATCCATGTCTGATGACAAAAGAGATGAGAAGATACAGGAGAACACAGGACATACCAGCGATCTATAAAGTGTTTCCTTGTCTCCGGGAGAGGCAACTTTATCAATTATCTTTCTTGCCTTATCTGCTTTTGCATGTATATGTAATTTATAGATAATAGCATTGTGTTAAAAATGTACAAAATAAAGCCTAAAAGAAACTGTTTAAACCTAAATTGAAGTGGAGCTTGTTTTTCATGCAATATCCTGGTTACTTCTTCCACTTCTAGAACAAAAAGTTGTCCCCAGTACATTCCAAGATCTTACTGGACATATGGTGTTTTGCCATATTACTTTTCCAATAGACGTATGGGTAAAGTTCCCATTACTACCAGGTCCTGCATTTTGGATATTTCTGTTATTTGTTCTAGAAAATGCCTCATCCACCTCCTCTTCCTGATTTGGTGGTCTAGTAGACCACTATCATGACATCACACCTATTTTTTTACCCTTTTTATCTTTACCCAGAGAGTTTCAAGTGGTCTACCTCTTGCACTTATTTTGAGGTTCAGAAGGATGTTCTTGATATCTAATACAACACCTTCTTGCTTTTTAACCTGCCTGTCTTACCTGAACAAACTATACCCCTCTGTACCCATATTCCATGAGATGTATCCTACCACTGTGATGCCAGTTAAGTCATAATTTAGCTTATGTACTAATACTTCCAGTTCTTTGTATTTATTCCCCATATCCTTGCATCTGTGTATAGACACCTAAGATGCGAGGAGATTGCTCCACTGGATTTCCCTCTTATTGCTCTTATGACCCTATTGCAATTTTCCAGCTCCCCCCGCCAACATTCAGCCCTCTCTTAAAGTTGCTGTTTGTATGCTTACTTGTGGGCTGTTGTCACCTGCCCGTTTTGAATCTAGTTTAAAGGCCTCCTCACTAGGTTGGTGAGTCAGTGCACTAAGATGTTTTCCCCCTTCTTGGTCAGGCAGACCCCATCGTGTCCCAGCAGACCTTCTTCTTGGAACAGCATCCCATGATTGAGGAATCTGCAGATCTCCTGTCAAAACCATCTGTACAGCCATGTACTCATTTCCAGTATGCATATGTCCTTGCCTGGGCTCTTCTCCTCCAGTCTCCTGGTAGAGGGTAATACAACCTGCACACCTGACTCCTTCATACATTGACCAGAGCCCTGTAGTCACTGCTGATCTCCTTGGGGTCAAACCTGCCAGTATCATTATTTCCCACATGGATGAGCAGCATGGGGTAGTGATTGGAGGATCAGATGACGCCTCAGATACAGGCTCCAGGCAGGCAGCACACCTCCCAGAACATCATGTGAATATGGCAGATAGATGCTCTGTCCCGCTCAGAAGGGAGTCCCCAGCCACCAGCACCCTCAGACTCCTTTCCTTCGGGATGTGTTGGCTTTGAGCCCCACAGGCTAGGTGGCAGGTTGCTCCTCCTGGTCAGCTATTGGGGTCTGCTCCTCGTATCCTGTTGCCAGTACAACATACCAGGTCTCCACTTAGATGGATGGGCACCTGGATTAGGGTGGAGCACTGTCCGCGGTGGCCAGAACCTAGTCTCCATCCCATAGAGCAGCCAGTTCTCCTTCTTCCTTTGGTGCTGCTGTAGTCATCTGTAGTCAGCCAGCATCCTCCATCCTAGAAGTTTCTAACATAAGAATCTAAATCGAACAGAATAGAGCTCAAACCTGAGTGATGACCCATGGAAAAGGAACCTTATGGTTGCATACAATGGAATTTGTTTTTAACTGTAAACACTGTTTTAAAGGATTTTTCTCACTATGTGAATTAAATAAACCAATTTTTAAAAAGAAAACTGGAAACTTAATCTGTCAATTATGGCAGGACAGACAATGTAGATGTTCCACATTTTGGTTATTTGTTACACATTTTGATAGCTTTTGTCATACACTGGCAGGCTTGAAGATTGAAAGGTATACCTTGCCTTGGTATCTGAGTGACAGTTATCATATTATGGATTTCTCTAGGTCCTTCCCGCCACCATCTGGTCAGAGCTTTTGTTGTTTTACTTTATACTGGGACATCAGTGGGGTTCCAATGTGGCAAGAGAGTTTTGCCTCAGTTGTCTGGAATGCCTTATCAAGCTCTGAACGGTAAAATCTGCAGAAAAACCTCAGAAGTGGTTTAGTTTCCTGAAATTACAAAAACTGTTTAAGTGAACGTAAAATAAATGGTGATGGTATCAGGACCCTTTGACATGTTTAGAATAGTGATTATTTTTAGGAACAAAGTTTTAATTAAATAAAAATCAATAATAGTTTAAATTAGAAAAAATTAGTGATGGTGGCCATAGGGTTATGTAATGTAGTGGGAAATCCATAGAAATACATGAGAGCCCATAGAAATGAATAGGGATGATGCAATCAACCTGTGGGGAATGATTCAGCAAAATCCCATAGAGATACATTATAGCCCATACAATGTCTGTTAGTCTGTAAGGTGCCACAGGACTCATTGCTGCTACTGTAGCTCAAAGAAACCAATAGGATTCCGAGACAAGAAGTAGCTGAAGTTCATCTAAAGTTCATCTGGAAAACCCCATAGGAATGCATTGAGCCTATAGAAGTCTATGGGACAGAGGAGGAGCTTATTGTGCATGTGACTAATTAGCATATGCTAATCTCTGGGACCTGATTGTCTGATCTTGAGTGTCAAATGTCAGTACATGTAACAAATTAGCATATGCAAATCTCTGAAAGATGATTGGCTGAATTACAATTATAAATTAATAGTTAATGAGCTAAAATTGTATATAAAGGTGACAGCCAGCAAGCTAAAACTCCGTAGGGATAGGAACCAGCAAAAGAGCAGAACACAGCCGGACAGCTACGAGAAGACACCTGCGTAAGAGAAGCCACCCAAGAAGCTACACTGAAGAAACTGCTTAAAAACCAACAACTGTAACAGCCGCAGCAGCCTACCCATGATTCCAAGGTTGCCCCTGGCAATAACCACTTCTGGCCACCAGCCAGCAGGAGGCCGCCACACCAGCCCAGCAGCAGCAACCAGCAGGCTTCTGTCTCCCCTGCCTGAGGAGCCATTTTACCTCAGCGGGAGTGTCAAGGTTCCTCCCCCACTCTGAACTCTAGGGTACACATGTTGGGGACATGCATGAAAAACCTCCTAAGCTTACTTTTACCATCTTAGGTTAAAACTTCCCCAAGGTACAAATTAATTTTATCCTTTGTCCTTGGAATATCCACTGCCACCACCAAACCCTAACTGGGTTTACTGGGAAACGTAGTTTGGACACCTCTTTCCCCCCAAAATCCTCCCAACCCTTACACCCCACTTCCTGGGAAAGGTTTGGTAAAAATCCTCACCAATTTGCATAGGTGACCACAGACCCAAACCCTTGGATCTGAGAACAATGAAAAAGCATTCAGTTTTCTTACAAGAAGACTTCTAACAGAAATAGAAGTAAATAGGAGTAAAGGAATCACCTCTGTTAAATCAGGATGGTAGATACCTTACAGGGTAATTAGATTCAAAACATAGAGAATCCCTCTAGGCAAAACCTTAAGTTACAAAAAAGACACACAGACAGAAATAGTCACTCTATTCAGCACAGTTCCTTTCTCAGCCATTTAAAGAAATCATAATCTAACACATACCTAGCTAGATTACTTACTAAAGTTCTAAGACTCCATTCCTGTTCTATCCCTGGCAAAAGCAGCATACCAACAAACACAGACCCTTTGTTTCTCTCCCTCCTCCCAGCTTTTGAAAGTATCTTGTCTCCTCATTGGTCATTTGGGTCAGGTGCCAGCGAGGTTACCTTTAGCTTCTTAACCCTTTACAGGTGAGAGGATTTTTCCTCTGGCCAGGAGGGATTTTAAAGGGGTTTACCCTTCCCTTTATATTTATGGCAGGGAGCAAGCAGCCGCCCAGCACAGCAGCATCTAGAGAAGCCACTCTCAAGCAGCACTCTCTATAGCATCGTGCCCGGTATCTGACAGAAGAGAAGGACCATAGACTGTGTCAGAGGGAATTGAAGAAGCTGTTGTAAGTGTAAATCTTCCTTTTTACCCTTTTATTCCTCAAATATATGGGTATTGTCTGTAAATAAAGCTGGATGCCTGTGTCAGTGGTTTGAGCATTGGCCTGCTAAACCAAGGGTTGTGAGTTCAATCCTTGATGGGGCCATTTAGGGATCGGGGCAAAAATTGGGGATTGGTCCTGCTTTGAGCAGGGGGTTGGACTAGATGACCTCTTGAGGTCCCTTCCAACCCTGAGATTCTATGATGTCTACTGATGGTTTGAGTGAGATCTCCCTACCCATTCAGTAACCCTAACTAAGGCCAACACTTATTGGATGTTAGTGTTAAGCAGTTAATATTAGAGTTCATCAATATATTGTTACATGTTTTTTGTTACTTGTTAGAGAGTATTAAGTAAATGATTACATGATTAAATTATTGTATGTTATAGATTTAAGTGGAAGTGTTATTTTGTGTTGTTTTGTTTTTTGCACCACAAAAAAGCTGTGTTGTTTTGTTTTTCGTGCCACTTCCTTTACATTTACTGTTTGTTTTATTTTTATCCCTATCTCTCCTCTTATATTGTAACCTTTTACTTCTAAATAAACATTTTTGTTTTTGAAGAATTTACTGCTTGCTGCCTATTCTTGATCGCAGGGCTGTATCCATGTCCTTCAAGGGGAAAGTTAGCTTGGCTTTGGTTTGCGGCTTTTCTTTGGAAAATCCATAGGGCAGGCCTCAACCTTTAATAGCAGAGTAAGCAAAAGAAAAGAGTTTTAAATCTAAAAAGACAGCAGAATTCAAATCTTCTGGTAACACCAAAGCTATAATGGAGAAAAATATGGCCCTTTGTCTTGTTCCGTTTTGTTTTTGTCCCTTTTTCTTTTGAAAACACCTTGTAAAATGAGCTATCACTTATGGCAATTTACAAACGAATTTAGGTTTGCTTCTCTACAGAGAAAGAGAATTGCTGTATTATTCCATCATAGGTTTGTGTAGTCTAAGGGATGATCAATGTGCTTATGTGTGTGGGTTTTTCATTTTTTTGTTTGTTTTTTTTTTAAATTCGACCACCCAATGTAAATTCTCTTCAAGCCAAAACGCATATTTTAAGTAATTTCCTATGGAGAAAAATATTTTACAATTTTTTTTCTTTGTTTTGCGAAGAATAAGAACTTTTTGCAAAAAAAGTCTTGTATACTGTGTGATGTTATTGACATGAACTGGGACCGTATAGATCATTGTTGCAACCAAGGTCCTGTAGTGGCACCAAATCTTGTATAAACGGGGTCAAATAAGATGTCTAAGGAAAGGTTATGGTTTGATGGTTACGATAATGCTATCTGTATGCATATATCATTTTTGTATTTAAAGTTATAAGTATTGGCTCTATACTGTCTGTAGTTCAAACTTGTGCTCTGCTTCTGGGTGACACCCCAGACAAGTTGGTATCAGCTCTGCCTTGCTTGCTTGATGGCCCATTAAGGACCATCAGCTATACAATTGACCCATTGAGAGAAGGCAGACACACCCTGTGACTCAGCAAGGCATGCAGGGACATACTTATGGACAGAACTCTAAGGTTTTTCCATGCCATGTGATGGACAGCTTGTCTTTGAAACAAAGAAAGAAAGACCACATGGCAAGAGAATATAAAAAGCTGCTGCAGCTCCTCCATCTTGTCGTCAATCCTGCTTCTTACCTCTGGAGGGACTTTGCTACACATGGAAGCTCTACACAAAGGACTGATGACCCATCCCAGCTGTGGATGTACTCCAGAGACTTGATTTGAACCTGCAGTTTATTCTATCACTGCTGCAAGCCTGAACCAAGAACTTTATGTAATTGATTCCATTTAACCAATTCTAGCTCTCATCTATATCTTTTTCCTTTTATGAATAAATCTTTAGATTTTAGATTCTAAAGGATTGGCAACAGCATGATTTGTGGGTAAGATCTGATTTGTATATTGACCTGGGTTTGGGGGATCGAGAGAACCTCTTTTCTTTTACTGGGGTATTGGTTTTCATAACCATTTGTCCGCATAACAAGTGGCACTGGTGGTAATACTGGGAAACTGGAGTGTCTAAGGGAATTGCTTGTGTGACTTATGGTTAGCCAACCAAAGTCTTCTCTATTTGGCTGGTTTGGTTTGCCTTGGTGTGCATGGAAACCACAGCCTTGGGCTGTAGCTGCCTTGCTTTAAGCAATTTGTCCTGAACTGGCACTCTCAGTTGGGTCCCACCAGAACTAGCCTCATTACATACTGTACATTGGAACTCAGACTTCCAATGCATCTTAAGAACTCCATTTTCCTGAATCATCAGTCCAGGGTTAACCCAAAAAGGCTTCAAGATATTAAAAGAAATAGGGGGGGGAAAACAACTTAGGAAACTGACATTTCTTTGACATGACAATTTGGGAAAGAGAAACTAGCAGTAATATGAGCAGTTCTTATTTTGTTCTTATTATATTATCTTACAATAAACCATTGAAACACCATCTGAGAGATGGAATTCAGACAATAATTCCAATGACATTAAATTATCTAATTTAGAAAAATGAGTCAAGTGATTCTTACCTCTTTAAAGACCATGGAAAAGAAACAGTCTTCAAGTCTGCAAGTAGATAAGGGGATAAGAAGGAAAGTGCAATTGATCTCCTCTAAAATCTTACAGTCATGAACATTTATTATGGCATGAAGCAGAAAGTGAGAGACACTTATAAATGAGATCCAACAGTCTACCTAGACACATCTTGCTGAAATAATACTGTTCAGATGACATCTTTAAGACTTAGATTCTGAAAGCATAAACTATTTTAAAATGAATGTAAGTTGATATATTCATTTGTAACAAAAAGAATCTGACATACTGTGGTCACTGTAATATGTAATTTCACCCTGGGGATTCAGTTTCCAGAGGTGATATAATTTTCTTTAAAACAGTACTGAAAACCACAAAGGGCTAGATTAAATAAATATCCTATTTTAGGAAGGATATGAATTTTGATGTTTACTCTACCACTGAGAAACATACAGAAGAAAGAGTTGGTACACAGTTCAAATGCTCATTTAAATTATCTCTTCAATGTATAAGGACTGGGATGGGCTGGTGGAGGGGAGAGGAAGGAAAATTAGATTTACATTTGCTTTATTTAAATCTTTTTTATTCAATTCAGGCATATTAAAATATGTTCTAAGAGAAGGCTACAACATAATGGAGACACAGAACCAAATCCACTGTGGCATGGTTGATTTAAAAAAAAAAAAAAAGGGGGTAGCTTTTGAAATCTATACTGAAAGGCTCTGAATTTAGTTGAAAACTTACGAGAAGACTACTTAGGATCCAGTAAGATTACAGTACAACTGAATGCATATACTCTAGAATGGAATGGTCCGATAAGTGCTGTCATAATACTTCCTCCTAGAAAGCACAATCTAGCATCTACTGAAGTCTATGAGAGTGGATGAAGGGCAGATTCTCTATTTTTGCTTTTTACACCTATTTGATACTCTTGAATGCTGCTTTTTTGTAAGTTTCTACCACCTGAAGTTGTTGTACCTCTTTCACATCACTGGGAAGTACATGTATCCTTAACCAAGCCATATTGGATTTATTTACAACTCAACAGAGAGTCACATGGGCCCTGATTCAGCAAAATACTTAAGCATATGCCTAACTTTAAGCACATAAGTAGTCCCGTTGAATGCAGTGAGACTATTAACAGGATTAAATTTAAGTGTGGCAGAAGTATTTTGTGGGATTGGGGCCAGAATGCTCAGCAGTTTGCAGGACTGAGCTTGTGCTTGCTCAATGGACTCTGTAAAACAGGACACAATTCAGGTCAAAATAACATTCACAGCTAAAAACTTTTGCTTTCAGACAGGTGGGAACTTTGGAGATGCTGGACATTCTTGCAGGAGTTTGAAAGGATCATTATGGCTCAGATTGAGACAGTATGGGAAGCAAAGTGGTAATAGGAATTGGACATAATCCAGAAAGATATGATCAAAAAGAATGAGCAGATGAAGTCAAAACTAATAAGAGGAGATTTCAACTATCCAGACATACAGAAAAAGGGATACAATGAGAGAAATAAATCAAGCAATAGTCTTGTGCTATATCCTCAATATATTAAAAGGTGACAAAAAAGGTAAAGGCTTGACTTTCAGCAGCACAGCTGTTATGATGTAAAGGCAGAGGACTCACTAATGACTATAATCCAGTTGGATTCATTATTCCAGACTGAAACCAAAAGAGAAAAATCCAAGAATTTTGATTTTAGAAGAATGGGGGAAGTACTAGAAAGAATCCATGGAGTAAGCTAGCAATGGGAGGAGGGAAGGACACAGTGTTCAGAAAGCAATTACTGTATGTCCAAGGGTTATGTGTACCATCTAGCAATACGTACACTACAAGAGGAAAAAGACCATTGCAGATGAACAAGAAATTGAAAAAGATAAGGATAAAAAAGGCATCGGAGAGTCACAAAACATCACGCACAGAGGCAGAATGAAAAGTTTACAGATGAACTTAAGATAGCATAAAACAAAGAAGAAAATCTAAAGCAGAGAATTAAATGAAGACTGCACAAGAAATAAGCTAGTATCAGAAAAACATTTCAAGCACATGTAAGAATAGATCTCTGAGGTATGCAGAAAAGTCTCCAAGAGAAAACTGGAGCAGCGCATTCAGTCCACAGCCCTTTCCCCTAGACCTGTGTTTTATTACCACAAAAATTTGCATGTGATACCAAGTTGGGAGGGGTTGCAAGTGGTTTGGAGGATAGGATTAAAATTCAAAAAGAACTGAACAAACTGGATAAATGATCTGAAGTAAACAGGATGAAATTCAATAAAGACAAATGCAAAGTACTCCACTTGGGAAGGAACAACCAGTTGCACACATACAAAATGGAAAATGACTGCCTAGGAAGGAGTACTGTGGAAAGGGATTATGAGGTAATAGTGGATCACAAGTGAAATGTGAGTCAACAGTGTAACACTATTGCAAAAAAAAAAAAAAGAAAAAGCAAACATCATTTTGGGATGTGTTAGCAAGAGTGTTGTAAGCAAGAGAAAAGAAGTAATTCTTCGATTTTACTACGTGCTGGTTAGGCCTCAGCTGGAGTATTGTGTCCAGTTCTGGGTGACACTTTTCAGGAAAGATGTGGACAAATTGGAGAGTCTACAGAAGAGCAACAAAAATTATTAAGGATCTAGAAAACATGACCTATGAGGGAATATAGAAAAAACCAGGTTTGTTTAGTCTCGAGAAGAGAAGATTAAGGAGGGGGGGAACATGATAACAGTTTTCAAGTACACAAAACATTGTTACAAGGAGGAGTGAGGTAAATTGTTCTCCATAACCTCTGAGTATAGGCAAGGGCAGTTTAAGTTGGTCATTAGGAAAAACTTCCTGTCAGGGTGGTTAAGCACTGGAATAAATTGCCAAGGGAGGTTGGGGAAGCTCCATCATTGGAGTTTTAAGGCCAGGTTAGATAAACATCTGTCAGGGATGTTCTAGATCAGGGATCGGCAACCTTTCAGAAGTGGTGTGCCGACTCTTCATTTATTCACTCTAATTTACGGTTTCACATGCCAGTAATACATTTTAACGTTTTTAGAAGGTCTCTTTCTATAACTCTATCATATATAAATGAACTATTGTTGTATGTAAAATAAATAAGGTTTTTAAAAATGTTTAAGAAGCTTCATTTAAAATTAAATTAAAATGCAGACCTTATCAGTGTAGCATGATCCTTACCCTTGCTTTTCCTTGCTGAGTTTTCCAATGTCTGGCACGTCTTTGGATACTTTAAGCTGTACACAGACTTCTGAGTGATTAGTTGTTAGTTGGGGATTCCAGCACAAAGTTTCTTCTCCAACAAAGCAAGTTGCAGTGGGGGAGGTTTAGGTTGGATATTAGGAAAAACTTTTTCACGAGGAGGGTGGTGAAGCACTAGAATGTGTTATCTAAGGAGGTGGTGGAATCTCCTTCCTTTCAGGTTTTTAAAATCAGGCTTGACAAAGCCCTGGCTGGGATGATTTACCTGTGGATTGGTCCTGCTTTGAGAAAGGGGTTGGACTAGATGACCTCCTGAAATCCCTTCCAACCCTGATATTCTATGATTCTAACCGGCTCTGAGAGGACAGAGGACAGATTTCATGTGTGAAGATACCTGTTCACACAGGTATGTGGATACAAATGCTGAAAGGATTGCAAACACAATTTTCTTCAAACAGTTAAATTTCACTGGCAGGGGCATCCAGCAGATCAGAATAGAGGCCCCATGATCTCTCTCTGTAGCTTCAAGTGAACTCTGCAGATCTCCAAACTTTGATGCCCACAATTGTGAGCTTTTTAACTGAATGAGCTGCATTTCGAAATCTTCAACACCCATCCACTGAAATACAGACAAATCCAAGTCGCTTTCTTTGAACTTTTCAGGTTTAATTAGAAAACAAAGCATTGGTCCAAATGGCTGGAAATCTTGAAATCTGTCAGAAAATTCTGATTCCAGTTCTTGCATGTACATTCTGATTTCAACATCAAACGCAGTGTGCTTTTCTACGTGGCATGATAGTGATGTAAGCAGCAAATCAGGACTTAAAAATATCCCAGTACAGTAGCGCTGGAACAAATTTTAAGGTGGGGGTGCTGAGCTGTGCCCCCTCTTGCCCCCGTCTGCACCCCTCACTGCCCCAGACTGCGGCCAGTGGACCACAACTGGGACAGCTGCAGACCCCCAGGCCAGCGACCAGGACCCCAGGCTCGCAGAAGAGCCCCCGGAACCGGTGGCTGGGACCCGGGCCGTGTGCGTGCCACTGAAAATCAGCTCACGTGCCGCCTTTGGCACACATGCCATAGATTGCCTACCCCTGTTCTAGCAGTAAGGTGGGGAAATACTTCCTTGCTGCCAGTAGTCCTGCTGATGAGTGACAGGTCAACTGGCATGGATGAGAAAGTGACAGCAGAGGCAAATGTATGACTGTAACTCCATACAGGTAACACTTGGAATATATGGTATGGGTCTGCCCTTTCCTATCCTATATTACCAAACCAGCTTCTAGTTTAAGACACTTTGTCGTTTCTCTATGTCAGCAGTCTAGTCTAGTTTGGTTGAGGTGGAGCCCATCCCTTCTGCATAGGTAATTCCTTTCCCCAAAATTTCCCATAATAAATTGAAAACCATTCTCTCTACCCTACTATATTATCCATGCATCCGAAATCCCACATGTGCTCTCAGAAATTTTTCACATAATAGCACAATGCACGGGGCCTCTGGGGATTCCAGCCCAAAGTTTCTTCTCCAACAAAACTCATGCCCAGAGCAAGGAAACAAAACGGAGTCAACCACCAAGTTCTATCAGTGGGCCATAGATAAAACCCCCTCATGTCCAACCCCCAGGCCTCCCTGCATCCTGCTCCCAACTCGCTCCCACAAGAGTGCACTCACCACAGTTCCCCATACTTGTAGCAGGTCTTGCGGCTGTCATTGAGTGAGTCCTTTGGGCAAAGCAGAGAGGACACAGGCTTCAGGGAAGTGAAGGGAAGCCAGGCAGCCCACTCTCCCCCCTCCACGGGAGTGAACTCTAGTGCAGAAGGTGGTCCCATGGCAATGTGCCTTTTCTCCTTGTGGAGATACTGGTGAACTTTCCTCACACACAACAGATGATTTATTGATAAGAACAAAAAATATTAAAAGCACAGAGAAAATGGAGTAAAAACAAGAAGAAACTGCTTAATATGCCTAGATTTACACTTTGAGTGAGCTAAATTATGGAAGGCTTTTTGAGCTTATATTACAGAAAAGAAACACTGTTTTGTGAACATGAAAGTAATCTGTGGCTCTGACCCCAGTGTCAAAGTTCCCACCCCATTCTGTCCCAAGCGAGCCTCACTTCTCTGTATTCAGAGACCCCTCTTCCCTTCAGTCTAGGTCCACATGCCTGTCCTGACACACTTCGTCATCTAGGGCAGCCACCTTCCATTCTCCAAGCCAGTTACCTATATTCACACACAGTAGGGTTTTAGACTTGCTTGTTTTCTCTACACACAGTTTTTGCATGGATTCATCTATATTTAGAAATCAAGATAGTAAAATCAGTGTCAAAACTGTGCATAGACAGGGCCTAAGTCTTTTGCAGTGGCACCGACTGCCCACTTAGGTTTGACCCTGCAGACCTCCATCGCAATGTGGGGTGGCAGGGTCAAAACTGAGTGAGCAGCATTGTGGCCTCATGCACGGGGGATGCAGTTCTGCTCAGGTCACGAAGGAGAGGCCATGGGGCCAAACCTGAGATTACTTTCATGTTCCAAAACCACAGTGTTTCTTTTCTGTAACATAAACTTAGAAAACTTTTCCTAGTTTAGCCCACTTGAAGTGTAAATCTTGACATGTTAAGCAAACAGTTTCTTGTCTTTATTTTCTCTGTGCTTTTAACAATTCTTATTCTTGTCAAGAAATCATCTGTTATGTATGGGGAAGGGTCACTAGTATCTCCTCAAGGAGAAAAGGCACAATATATAAGAAAAGTACAAGAGGCAAAAGAGGTTGCAGAATCTAAAACCCCTGCTCTTATCTTGATCAATAAGACATGAACAAAGATATCCAGTCCCAGGAAAGTATGTTTCAAAGTGCTGTGGGCAAACACCTCTGGACACATTAACAGAACCAGGAACAAGACAAGAATTGGCAAGAGGGTAAGGTAACAGGTATACAGTTATTATACAATAAAACAATTTATTTGCAAATTTCCTGACTTTATTAAAAAAATAAAATATTTGTTTTCCTTTGTCACAATATGAATACATTTGGTCTGTAAACATAATTTTAAACTGTCCCTGGGATGTTAACAATTCACAGCCAACACATTGTCTCACTTTCACTACATTTTATTGGACCTACTCAGATTATTTCTTTACGGATGGTTGTAATGTTTACATACTCATAAAAGTCAGTGCTCTGTTACAGAGACGAGGACTGAAAAAACATTTAAACACACCAGAAAAAGTTATAAGGGGTACATTTTCAAAAACATGCAAATGACTTAGTTGCCAAAATCCTATTCACTTTCAGTGGGACTTTGGTTCCTAAATCGTCACATGGGTAACATTTTAAAAATCATCGAAGATCTAGAAGATAAGAAAGATAGCAGGGGCCAAATTCTGTAGTGATGTAAAATGTAGGGTAAGTGCAGTTTAGGTGTTGGGAGTAAAATAAGTTAACTTGCAACAAGATGAGAGTGTATGTAGATGTGTGTGTGTCCAGTGTAATTTATATGTTGGGGAGGTGGAAGGCATTGCAGAAGGAAAGTAAACTCTCAGGACAGTGTAATCTATAGTAGGTAGGCCTCTTTTATTTCACACCATCCTGTTGAATGCTTTTCCTGTTGCACCTTCCCTACTTCCTATACAGACGGTTCTGCCTCCACATTCAGAGGACTCAATTCTGATTTTACATGGAGCCATGAGCACAGGTGTGTACCTGGCATGCTTCACCCCTGTCCCTGATGCCTGTCCCTTTTGTGGCATGAGGAAGACCCTGAGATATGTTTATCTTGAATGCACCAGGTTGCACCCCCTTTTCCAGTTCCTCCTGGATTTCCTATTGTGGTTTTGGCTGCACTTCTTCCCTCACCTTCTTATATATACACACCCTGTCCATGACCCCACAAAGTCACTGGACCTCCTCGTCAGCTTCCTCTTAGCAATGGCCAAAGAGGCCATCTACAACACCAGGGAGAGGAGGTTGGCTGAGGGAGTTCTCTGAGACTGTGGGGTCTATTTCTCTTCCTCTCTCCACACATGTATCTGGGCAGAGTTCCTCTGGGCAGCGTCGGGGGAGCCAGTAGGCTAGGCTGATTGGGGAAGCAGCCACAGCTGGGGCCACGCCCCAATCAGGCCACAGCTGACCCTATAAAAGGGCTGCTAGGCAGGCAGTAGGTTAGTCTCTCTCTAGTTGTAGAGAGAAGGATTTTGCTGCTGGGGAGCTGAGCAAGGTACCTGAGTGGAACAGGGCTGGGGAAAGGTTAGAGGAACTGGGGAAGCCCCAGCCTGGTGAGCCCCGAGGCTGCAGGCCTTGCTAAAGGCTGGGAAAGGTACTGGGGTTGAAGAGGTGCAGCCCAGGATTAGACAAAGGTAGAAGGTCAAAATTCCCCTTGCCAATGATGACTGGTTTCCAGACTGCAGTTGGCCCCAGTGAGCAGGGACTAGATGGTGATTGGCAGTAGTCTCTGAGGCAAGGAGGGGATAGAGGGTTGGGGGTTCCCCAGGGTGAGTAGAACCCAGAGTGTGGGGCACTGCCGGGGGTAGCACCCCAAGATAAAGGGGCACTGGGGTCTGGGAGGGACACAGGGGCCAGCAGCAAGTGAGATGCTGGCCTGCAGAGGGTGCTCTGGGCTGGATGAGCTAATTCCTGAGACTACCAGCAGGAGGTGCTGCACTGCTGAGTCATCGCACTGCTACACTAATCTAAATCCACAGTATTATATTTTTCATTAATCCCTTCAACCCTTATGTTTCTCCCTAGTGGACAGGGCAGACAGGAGAATAGAGCTAAGATGAGGTACCAAGGGGAAAAACTTCCCCTTTGAAATAAAAAATCCACATCACCGATAGGTCATGTGCCCTAATATGGGGTGGAGGGGAAAGTAGCTGCATTAAACTCCATGTTTCTCCCTTCCTGTTCTCAGAACTGCATGAAAGCTGTAGTAAACCCCACTGCAAGTTAATGCTTAAAGCACCATTAACTGCTGCTGCACATTCTGGTATCTTTCACAACCTCAGAGAGGTCACACAGAGGGCTGGCAGCCAATGGTGAATTGACAGATGGACTAAGTTAATACACCTGCTGGTCAAAAATTCCTCTGCCCAAGGAAATTAAGTTAGGGGTTCCAGATACCTGTGGGATCATTGACCTTCATTTATTGGGCCCATTCCCTAGCTGGTCAATGCTCCTACTAGTCCTGTGGAGAAAAGTGGAATCTATAGAGAATGTTAGAGCTTCAGTTTTTCAATGAATTTGTTTCTTCCTATGTGCTTTTGTATAGGAGAGGTGCTTTGGGGACCTAGTAATTTCTATCATGTCCATCAGAATATTTGCTTTCAAGCTCATGCTTTAGAAATTGAAAGACTTCTGTTGCCACATTGCAAAGTGACACACTGTAGTTCTCATACTCTCTAGGGTTGCCTTCTAAGCACATGAAACCAAGGCAATAATGTCCACAGTATTTCTTAGAAGCTGCATTTTGGCCCAAAGGATCAGGATTTTCTTTCTTTTCATCTCCTGCTTGCAAAATATTAAAGGATTATAGGGACCTTCAATTTCTGGGAATGCCAGTGAACTAGAGTAGCTGGTTCCACCGCTGCCCAAAGTCGTGTCCCCAGAGCAGATGCCACCGTATTGTCTCCACAGCAACCTAGTCATACCCCGAAACAACCATTCACTGTAAAAAACAAAATTAGGTTGGGCAAGTATCATGGATTCGTATAAAATGAGAAAAAAGTTAATGATTCAGTTAGCTGAGAGCAACCTTACTGCTGAAGCTTAGTCCTTTATGTCACAGGACATATCTCATGCTGCATGGGTGTAGGACAAATCTATCTGAAGAATCCCCTGGAGCAAACAAACAACATGAACCAGTGTAAATCTACATTATATAATATAGACATAGGCCTGTTCCCAAGCTGTGCCAGATATTAAGGACGAAGGGCAACCCTGTACAGGCCCTGTAACACACTCTGGCAACACTGTGTGTGAAGATGGTATATTGTGTACAACCAAAGCAGGATGCTTAGTGTGGACACCTACTACTAGCTTGTTTCAGTCCTACTAGTCCAAGGTGCTACAGTACAATTCTCCAATGCAGATGCAGCCAAGTTAATCAGTATCCTTACAGAGGAATCACGTTTCTCTCACATACTTTATACTCTCTTACCAAAAGAAGCTCTACAGTTAAGGGTCAGAGCATAGAGCAGGAGGTGCCGCTTGCCGTTCCCAGACTTGGTTCGTGGATTGTTCAGGGTAAGCTACTGGTGAGACACTTTGTTTACCGGAGCGTCCGTAGGGACGGCTTCTCGCAGCTCCCAGCAGCCGCAGTTCACAATTCCCAGCCAATGGGAGCTGCAGGAAGCAGCGCGGGCAGGGCCACTGCTTCCATTGGTAGGAAACAGAGAATTGCAACCACTGGAAGCTGCAAACGGCCGTACCTGTGGACTCTCAGGTAAAGAAAGTGTCTCACGGCCCACCAGTGGCTTACCCTAAACAAGCCACGAGCCAAGTTTGGGAACCTCTGATTTAATCTACTGATCTTACCTAAGCAATATGAAAATAGGAAATAGAATCATAGAATATCAGGGTTGGAAGAGACCTCAGGAGATCATCTAGTCCAACCCCCTGCTCAAATCAGAACCAATCCCCAACTAAATCATCCCAGCCAGAGATTTGTCAATCCTGACCTTAAAAACTTCTAAGGAAGGAGAATCTACCACCTCTCTCGGTAATGCATTCCAGTGTTTCACCACCCTCCTAGTAAAAAAAGTTTTTTCTAATATCCAAACTAAATCTCCCCCACTGCAACTTGAGACCATTACTCCTCGTTCTGTCATCTGCTACCCTCTAGATCCATCCTCTTTGGAACTCCCTTTCAAGTAGTTGAAAGCAGCTATCAAATCCCCCCTCATTCTTCTCTTCCGCAGACTAAACAATCCCAGTTCCCTCAGCCTCTCCTCATAAGTCATGTGTTCCAGTCCCCTAATCATTTTTGTTGCCCTCCGCTGGACATTTTCCAATTTTTCCACATCCTTCTTGTAGTGTGGGGTCCAAAACTGGACACAGTACTCCAGATGAGGCTTCACCAATGTCAAATAGAGGGGAACGATCACGTCCCTCGATCTGCTGGCAATGCCCCTATTTATACAGCCCAAAATGCCATTGGCCTTCTTGGCAACAAGGGCACACTGTTGAGTCATATCCAGCTTCTCATCCACTGTAACCCCTAGGTCCTTTTCTGCAGAAATGCTGCCTAGCCACTCAGTTCCTAGTCTGTAGCAGTGCATGGGTTTCTTCCATCCTAAGTGCAGGACTCTGCACTTGTCCCTGTTAACCTCATCAGATTTCTTTTGGCCCAATCCTCTAATTTGTCTAGGGCCCTCTGTAACCTATCCCTACCCTCCAGCCTATCTACCTCTCCTCCCAGTTTAGTGTCATCTGCAAACTTGCTGATGGTGCAATCCACACCATCCTGCAAATCATTAATGAAGATATTGAACAAAACCAGCCTGAGGACCGACCCTTGGGGCACTCCACTTGATACCGGCTGCCAACTAGACATGGAGCCATTGATCACTACCCATTGAGCCCAACAATCTAGCCAGCTTTCTCTCCACCTTATAGTCCAGCCCATACGACTTGCTGGCAAGAATACTGTGGGATACCGCGTCAAAAGCTTTGCTAAATTCAAGCAACAACATGTCCACTGCTTTCCCCTCATCCACAGAGCCAGTTATCTCATCATAGAAGGCAATTAGATTAGTCAGGCATGACTTGCCCTTGGTGAATCCATACTGAGTGTCCCTGATCATTTTCCTCTCCTCTCCTCAACTGCTTCAGAATTGATTCCTTGAGGACCTGCTCTATGATTTTTCTAGGGACTGAGGTGAGGATGACTGGTCTGTAGTTTGCCAGATTCTCCTTCTTCCCTTTTTTAAAGATGGTACTATATTAGCCTTTTTCCATTCATCCGGGACCTCCCCCGTTAGCCATGAGTTTTCAAAGATAATGGCCAAAGGCTCTGCAATTACATCCGCCAACTCCTTTAGAACTCTTGGATGCAGCGCATCCGGCCCCAGGGATCTGTGCTCGTCCATCTTTTCTAAATAGTCCTGAAACACTTCTTTCTTCACAGAGGGCTGTTCACCTCCTTCCCATGCTGTGCTGCCCGGTGCAGCAGTCTGGGAGCTGACCTTGTTCGTGAAAACAGAGGCAAAAAAAGCATTGAGTACGTTAGCTTTTTCCACATCCTCTGTCACTAGGTTGCCTCCCTCATTCAGTAAGGGGCCCATACTTTCCTTGACTTTCTTTTTGTTGTTAACATACCTGAAGAAACCCTTCTTGTTACTCTTAACATCTCTTGCTAGCTGCAACTCCAGATGTGATTTGGCCTTCCTGATTTCACTCCTGCATGCCCAAGCAATATTTTTATACTCTTCCCTCATCATTTGTCCAACCTTCCTCTTCTTGGAAGCTTCTTTTTTTTGTGTGTTTAAGAGCAGCAAGGATTTCACTGTTAAGCCAAGCTGGTCACCTGCCATATTTACTATTCTTTCTACACATCAGGATGGTTTGACCCTGTAACCTCAATAAGGATTCTTTAAAATACAGCCAACTCTCCTGGACTCCTTTCCCCTCATGTTATTCTCCAAGGGGATCTTGCCCATCAATTCCCTGAGGTTGTCAAAGTCTGAAGTCCTGGGTCCATATTCTGCTGCTCTCCTTTCTTCCCTGTGTCAGGATCCTGAACTCAACCATTTCATGGTCACTGCCTCCCAGGTTCCCATCCACTTTTGCTTCCCCTACTAATTCTTCCTGGTTTGTGAGCAGCAGGTCAAGAAGAGCTCCGCTCCTAGTTGGTTCCTCCAGCACTTGCACCAGGAAATTGTCCCCTACACTTTCCAAAAACTTCCTGGATTGTCTGTGCACTGCTGTATTGCTCTTCCAGCAGATATCAGGGTGATTGAAGTCTCCCATAAGAACTAGGGCCTGCAATCTAGTAACTTTTGTTAGTTGCCGGAAGAAAGCCTCATCCCCCTGATCCGGTGGTCTATAGCAGACTCTCACCACGACATCACCCTTGTTACTCACGCTTCTAAACTTAATCCAGAGACACTCAGGTTTTTCTGCAGTTTCATACCAGAGCTCTGAGCAGTCATACTGCTCTCTTACATACAATGCAACTTCCCCACCTTTTCTGCCCTGCCTGTCCTTCCTGAACAGTTTATATCCATCCATGACAGTACTCCAGTCATGAGTTATCCCACCAAGTCTCTGTTGTTCCAATCACATCATAATTCTTTGATTGTGCCAGGACTTCCAGTTCTCCCTGCTTCTTTCCCAGGCTTCTTGCATTTGTGTATAGATACTTGAGATAACTTGCTGTTTGTCCTGCTTTCTTAGTATGAAGCAGGAGACCTCCCCTTTCGCGCTCTCCTGCTCATGCTTCCTCCCGGTATCCCATGTCCCCACTTACCTCGGGGCTTTGGTCTCCTTCCCCTAGTGAATCTAATTTAAAGCCCTCCTCACTAGGTTAGCCAGTCTGCTTGCGTAGATGCTCTTCCCTCTCTTCGTCAGGTGGACCCCGTCTCGGCCTAACACTCCTCCTTCTTGGAACACTATCCCATGGTTAAAGAATCCAAAGCCTTCTCTCCGACACCACTTGCGTAGCCATTAGTTGACTTCCACGATTTGACGGTCTCTACCCAGGCCGTTTCCTTCCATGGGGAGGATGGATGAGAAGACCACTTGTGCCTCAAACTCATTTATTCTTCTTCCCAGAGCCACGTAGTCTGCAGTGATCCGCTCAAGGTCATTCTCGGCAGTATCATTGGTGCCCACGTGGAGAAGCAGGAAGGGGTAGCGATCCGAGGGCTTGATGAGTCTTGGCAGTCTCTCCGTCACATCGTGAATGCTAGCTCCTGGCAAGCAGCAGACTTCTCGGTTTTCCCGGTCAGGGCGGCAGATAGATGACTCAGTCCCCCAGAGGAGAGAGTCCCCAACCACCACCACCCGCTGCCTCCTTTTGGGAGCGGTGGTCATGGAACCCCCATGCCTAGGACAGTGCGTGTCATGCCTTCCAATCGGCGGAGTCTCCTTTTGTTCCCTTCCCTCAGATGTATCATCTAGTCCACTCTCCGCATTAGTACCTGTGGAGAGAACATGGAAAAAGTTGCTTACCTGTATCTGCGTTACTGGTATATGGACGTTCCCCTTTCTTCTTCTGGAGGTCACATGCTGCCAAATTTCTTCACCGTCGTCCTGTCCCCGCTGCGCAGCCTGCTCTGAATCTTCAGAACATTGTGCCCATAGAAGCATCTCCTGACATCTGTCCAGGAAATCTTCAGTTTCTCTTCTGCAATGCAGGATCGATACTTGTTTCTCCAGACCTTGAACCTTCTCTTCCAATATGGAGACCAGCTTGTGCTTTGTACAGACTAAGTTGCTTCTGTCCTATGGAAGAAAGACAAATAAATTTAATCAAGTTTACCTCTGTCTCTTTTGTGAACTCAGGATACAAATCAGCATATCCAGAGTCCTGTAAATATTCTCAGCAGCAGCATACCAAATCACAGATGTCCCCTAACTTTATTTGCTGCTTTGTTTCAAGTTCTGCAAGTTTTAAGTAATGCACCCAAAACCTTCTCACAAAAAACTCGTTAGCTTTGTGGTCCAGTCTACTCAGCAAAAAACAAAAACAATAAAACAAAACCCAGTCCTGCAGCTGGATCCATGCAGAAAACCCCCCACACCTTATAGGAAACTCCGTGACTTCTATAAAGCTCTTCATGGACCCAGCTGGGATTGGCGCCTAATGAGCAATGACAAGGTGTCCATTTTATTTAAATGGTACACTTTGCACCTTACTCTCACGTCCTCTTCCAAAGCTCCTCTATTTTCAATGAAATTCAGTGTATCCTTTGCCGCATGACCAAAACTTTCTAATATTTAAAAAAAAAAAAAGTGGGAAGGTGAGTGATTTGATCAGAACAAAGATAAAAACATTTTTTAAAAAAAACTCTCACTTTGTTAAAAATGTGATTTAAAAAAAAAAAAAAACTTTCGCAGAAAGCTTTTTCAGAAGAAATAAATTATTCTGGACATATATAAATAAAAAAGAAAAGAGCAAAGAAGAACATGAACATATATTACTCGTGTAATTCATCAAAAAGATTTGACACTTCAATCTAATCCAGCAAATGAAAACACAGAACTTTATAGAGTTATGGGACGTAAGCAATTTAAATGTACTAAGGCACAAGGTCATCTAACAATGAAACCAGGAAGATGTTCCATTTTATTCACTTTCCCCCACTCCTTTAATCCTTCTGAATCTATCAAATACAGATTAATATCAATCTTTCCAACAGGCAGAGGAGATCTTCAGTTTAGATCATTAATAACAGTGGTCCAAATGTTCCAAAACAAGTCCATCTTCCCTTTACAACATAAAATGAAAGGGCACTTTATGTGACTAAGCTATCACTGCAGGCCAGGGTTTCTCTTTGCATAATAGAATAATATATTTCTAACTAATTAGTTCATGAATTTAAAATAAGTCCTGGTAAAACTCACTGAGACAGTTCATCTTGCTTAAAAGAGTGCTGGGGTGGAAAAACCAATTCTCCAAGTACATTCAAAACACTTACTCACAGAATCATTCCCCAAGTATTCAGGGCTAAATGGATGAGGCAAAGGAACATATTCCATTTGCTTTTGAGAAAAGCCTCCAAGGCCATTTCATAAGCAAAAATCAGGTCATGCAGATGCTGCGGTTAAGTTTATGATTCCAATTAGGACAGGACAGCTTCCAATACTCTGGAAAAAAGCACTTCACTGGTATGTAAATAATTCAGTAAAACCAGTGAACAGTGATCAAGTTCAGTCTTAATATCACAAATTAAAGATGACATCTGAAACCTCACTACCCAGAAGAATGATCAGAGTTCATGGCAAGACAATCAGACGTTTAAGCAGCTTACCAGCACCCTGGGAACAATGTGGTGCAGTATTTATGAAATCTCAAAGGCATATAAAACAGTGTGCAATATTAAAATACAGCTGAATGGCCGAGTGGCATCATGGTAGTGCTGTGCATGGTTTTGCAACTCAGCTGGGAATGGCCTGATAAATCTTATGATCGGACTAGTAAGCACTAATTTGTACAATTTCAATGCAATTTAGGACATTAATTGTGCTAGTAACTTCTGTTAACCAATAATATAAACCATATTCCTAATTCCTTGGGCACCTTATTGAAAATGTACTCATAATTGAGTAGTAGCAATATGCCCCAGTGAGTGGTGGGAAGTTCTGGCCAAGTTTATCTTTGTAGGCCTGTCACAGAGGCAGCAATGGCTGTCTTGGGGAAAGACACAACTTTCATATGAGGACAGGCTGCTGTAAGTTAGAGCAGTTTGGAGTCCAGCATGCAACTACAAAAATAGCCACTTTTGCCCCTCCTTTGGCTCCACCTTCGATGTTATACCTTCTGGAGACAAAGCACAGAATTAGAAGTTATTTTTAAAGCCCAGGGGTGGCCAGCCTGAGAAGGAGCCAGAATTTACCGATGTACATTGCCAAACAGCCACAGTAATACGTCAGCAACCCACCCCCAATGTCAACTTGCCTCCCACCCATTAGCAGCTCCACTGATCAGCACCTCTGCCTCCCTCCCTGCACCTCCTGATCAGCTGTTTCATGGCATGCAGGAGGCTCTAGGGGGAAGAAGCGAGGACATGGCAGGCTCAGGGGAAGGGGGAGAGTGGGGGCAGGGCCTGTGGCAGAGCCAGGGGTTGAGCAGTGAGGGGTTGACACATTGGAAAGTTGGCACCTGTAGTTCCAGCCCCGGAGTCAGTGCCTATACAAGGAGCCGCATATTAACTTCTGAAGAGCCGCATGTGGCTTTGGAGCCACAGGTTCGCCACCCCATTAAAGCCAATCACTAATTTAAAATCAGAATCAAATATGCCACATTGTGTTTATATTTTTCAGTCTAAAATTTCAGCTAGTCAGATATCAAGTAAACAGAGGGTTATGAGATGGATGTACTCTGTGTAACAATCACCTTATATCCTGTTCAGTCTGTAAAAGAAACAGACACGTAAACAGGGTTTATACTGTTTTGAATTACCAGACCATTGCAAAGCAGCCCAGAATATATTGCTGAATCTGGCCATTAGTCTGCAGGGATTGGGCAAATCAAATACAACATTTGCCAAACAGCATGAATGTTGGTGCTGTCCAGCCAGATGAGTATTGTAAGTGATGAGAGCCATAAAATGCCTATAATAAACACAGTTGGGGCAATATTCAGTTGGTCTACCTAATCGGCTGTTTTCCGTAATGCAGCTGTGCCTACTTAATGGTAACTGGCTGATATGGGAAAGAGGATCATTATGTATTACTTCTATCATGCTAATGCCCATAAAGTGGTAGGTGTTGTCCACAATCCCTGCCCTAAAGAAACTGATGTTTAAAAAAACAGGCTACAGACAAAGGTGAGGAAGAAATACCACTATTTTTGTTTGTTTAAATAAATAAATCAACACAAACTGTCTCTTGCTGCTCCTGTATTTAGCTAGGAGCGGTTTGCCAGGTTTCCTTTGTGCATCAGGATAGAAATGGGTCTTGAGAAGATATTTGAAGGAGAGGGTAGTATCCTGATGGCCCATTTCAGAGAGGACTTCTATAGGCAGGGAACAATGTAGGAGTTGCTGTGAAAGCAGTTGTAGGAATGGCAGAAAAATGGGTGGTCAAAGGTGGCATCACTGGAGAGTAGAGAGTGTAGGGTGACATAAGAGCAGGTAAATGTAGAGGGGGGAAGAGTAGTGAAAGTCCTTGAAGGTGAGGGAACAAAGCTTGAATTTGGTGCTTTATAAGAGGGGAGCTTGTAGAATGTGTCAAAGGCAGCTCCGTACACGTCCTTCTCCTGGTCAGTGTGGGGAGAATGGAGAAAAGGAAACACGCAAACCTCTCCCTGCATCTTCTCCTGGCCCACATGCATGGGTAGAAGGAGAAACCCATCCACCAGCTATGCCTGGGCTGTAAGAGGAGTGTTCTTCTTTATGTTTGTCATTCCAAGAGAGGAAGGAGCCAAGGAACACTGCAGCAGTATGCCAGAAAAATCTAACACAAAGCACATATTATTCACAGTTGGATTATATTATTTTTCAACCAGCTAAAATCTTCCCTGACTGAAATTCACACAGAAATACAATATAGAGAAATTTATTGTTGTCACCCAGGTTTGGAAATTGTAGGACCTGACTGCCTGCGGATTCCAGAAATGACATGTGTGGTGATTTGTCTCCAGAAATCTATTTGACTTCAATATGCTATGACAGGGTATCACACTGGGTGTTTTCAATACTTTTTACATAACTGCTGTTGATTCCCAGATTTCATTTAGAATTCACTATTTTATAGAAGCACAAAGGATTTTAAGTTGTCAAATAGGTAGTAAAAGTCAAAATGAAATATCTGAAGACAAAATGTCCGGGACAGACTGTTCTGACTTGAACGTCTTTCCCCTCAGAACAATTTGTCTCCTTATTCACAGTGTAGGCTCCATCAGTTGTGATGTCTGTTGTCTTTTCTGGACTTACATCAAGCAGCCTCAGCTCATCTATCAGGACATTTTATATCCTCTCTTTTAATGCCATACCCAACAGATTCCCTATCACATGTGGTCCACAAGTAGATGCTCTGACAAACACTGGTAACTTTGGAAAGTTGACAATGTTAAGGCTTTTCATCTTGAAGGAACCTGACTTAATTAGATGCAATCAGCTTGCCCCTGGAAGCTTTCTTTAGCTCTCTCTCAAAGATATGACATATTTGCTGTTTTTCTTCCAGTTTTCCATTTCCCTTGCTTTGTCAGGGAAAGTGATGCTGTGAAGAGAAGTGTGACAGAAGCCAAGAAAAAATAACTCAGAACTAGAAGGCCTCAGCTGGAATACTGTGCAGTTTTGGGCATCACACTAACAAAGATGTAAACAAACTGGAAGGAGGCCAGAGCACAGCAACAAAAACAAGAGGTTTAGAAAACATGACCTATGAAGAAAGGTTGAAAGAATTGGGTATGTTTTAGTCTAGAGAAAAGAGGGCTGTGGGGAGACTTGATGACAGCCTTCAAATATGTAAATAGTTATTATAAAGAGGACAATGATCAATTGCTCTCCAAGTCTGCCAAAGGCAGGATAAGAAGCAATTGGCTTAGTTTGCAGCAAGGTTCCCAGAGCCCAGGCTGAAGCCTGAGCCTGAATATCTACATCGCAATTAAACAGTCCCTTAGCCTGAATCCCACAAGCCTGAGTCAGCTGGCATGTGCCAGCTGCAGGTTTTTAATTGCAGTGTAGACATACCTTAAGGGTACATTTACACTAGAGTTGGAAGGTGTAAATTCCAGTTCAGGGAGACACACCCGCACTAATTCTGATTGAGCTAACACACTAAAAATAGATATGTAGCCTCAGGACCATTAGAGACTAGCTGCCCTGACTTTGATACCATCTGAGACAATAGGTATGTACTCAGGGCAGCTAACTCCTCCCACCACTTGAATCACCGCAGCTACACTTCTATTTTTAGCATGGGCATGTCTTCTCAAGCTGGAATTTACACCTTCAAGCTCTACTGTTGATATACCCTGTTAGGGTTCCTTTCCCACTCTGAACTCCGCATGCAAGACCCCCTAAGCTTATTTTTACCAGCTTAGGTTAAAAACTTTTCCAAGGCACAAATTCCACCTTGTCCTTGAACAGTATGCTGCCACGACCAATTGATTTAGACAAAGAATTAGGGAAAGGACCACTTGGAGTTCCTGTTCCCCCAAAATATCCCCCCAAGCCCTTACACCCCCTTTCCTGTGGAGGCTTGAGAATAATATCCTAACCAACTGGTTACGAAGTGAACACAGACCCAAATCCCTGGATCTTTGGACACTGGGGAAAAAAAATAATCGGTTCTTAAAAGAAGAATTTTATTTAAAAAAAAAAGAAAAGAAAGAAAAGGTAAAAATCCCCTCTGTAAAATCAGGTTGGAAGATAACTTTACAGAGTAACAAGAGGATGCGCAAGATGCACAAAACACAGAGGAATCCCCTCTAGCCTTAGTTTCAAAGTTACAACAAAACAGGGATAAACCTCCCTCCAGCAAAGGAAAAATTTACAAGTTGAGAAAACAAAGATAAACTAATTCGCCTTGCCTGGCTGTACTTATAATTTCTGTAATATGAGAGATTGGTTCAGAGTGGTTTGGAGGACATGGATTGATGTCCGGTTCCTCTTAGTCCCAAGAGCGAACAATACAGAAACAAAGAACCCAAAACAAAGCCTCTCACGTACTACATTATCTTATAATCTCACTTTTGCCCAACCCTTTACTCATTCCTCTTTGTCTCTTATGGCTGTCTTTTACACCCCAAAATGCCATTGGCCTTCTTGGCAACAAGGGCACACTGTTGAGTCATATCCAATTTCTCGTCCACTGTCACCCCTAGGTCCTTCTCTGCAGAACTGCTGCCGAGCCATTCGGTCTCTAGTCTGTAGCAGTGCATTGGATTCTTCCGTCCTAAGTGCAGGACTCTGCACTTGTCCTTGTTGAACCTCATCAGATTTCTTTTGGCCCAATCCTCCAATTTGTCTAGGTCCCTCTGTATCCTATTCCTACCCTCCAGCGTATCTACCACTCCTCCCAGTTTAGTGTCATCTGCAAACTTGCTGAGGGTGCAATCCACACCATCTTCCAGATCATTGATTCATTAATGAAGATATTGAACAAAACCGGCTGGACCAGGACCGACCCTTGGAGCCATTGATCACTACCCGTTGAGCCCGACAATCTAGCCAACTTTCTACCCACCTTGTAGTGCATCCATCCAGCCCATACTTCTTTAACTTGCTGACAAGAATACTGTAGGAGACAGTGTCAAAAGCTTTGCTAAAGTCGAGGAATAACACGTCCACTGCTTTCCCTTCATCCACAGAACCAGTTATCTCGTCACAGAAGGCAATTAGATTAGTCAGCCATGACTTTCCCTTGGTGAATCCATGCTGACTGTTCCAGATCACTTTCC
The DNA here is from genome assembly GCF_965140235.1 of Caretta caretta. Classification (NCBI taxonomy): domain Eukaryota; kingdom Metazoa; phylum Chordata; order Testudines; family Cheloniidae; genus Caretta; species Caretta caretta. Next base: position 69,155,516 of record NC_134206.1, on the reverse strand, counting down.
TCTCGTCCAAGTGCTTCAGAATTGATTCCTTGAGGACCTGCTCAATGATTTTTCCGGGGACTGAGGTGAGGCTGACTGGCTTGTAGTTCCCAGGATCATCCTTCTTCCCTTTTTTAAAGATGGGCGCTACATTAGCCTTTTTCCAATCTTCCGGGACTTCCCCCAATCGCCATGAGTTTTCAAAGATAATGGTCAATGGCTCTGCAATCACATCTGCCAATTCCTTTAGCACTCTCGGATGCAACGCATCTGGCCCCATGGACTTGTGCTTGTCCAGTTTTTCTAAATAGTCCCAGACCACTTCTTCCTTCACAGAGGGCTGGCCACCTCCTCCCCATGCTGTGCTGCCCAGTGCAGTAGTCTGGGAGCTGACCTTGTTCGTGAAGACAGAGGCAAAAAAAGCATTGAGTACGTTAGCTTTTTCCACATCCTCTGTCACTAGTTTGCCTTCTCATGGCATGCCAGATTTCTAGTCAGATTTTTCCAGTCCTTTGTTCCTGTGGAACCCAATGTGGCCGGAACATTAGACGGGAAGAGTTTGCAACAAAAACAATATGCAGCATTCAGGGTTTTGAGTACATAAGCCATGTCCTCTCCACTTTGTCACCATTGAGGATTTCACCCCCCGTAATGTGTTGGATGGAAACTTCTATTTTCATTGTCTTTGGGGAACATGAAGTTTTTTACTTGCTGAGGCCAATGCAGTACAAGGAAGTCCCTCAGGCTACTGCTCAAGTGGGTCCACAGTCTTGGATCATCTAGACTTAAGGAACTAAATTCAGCAGCAGCTGTTTCTTGCACCTCCACCACACTCTCTCTGATGTACACTTTTCTTCAGGAATGTGCATGGTTACATCCATTTGAGATGGAGATATGGATGCTGCAGTGGCTGACAGGGCTGAAAGACTCACAGTGAACATTTGTGTCTATGTATCTTAGGAGAGCTCCTTCCTGCTTAGATCGAAAAGCTTTCTTTGCTTGCTTGCTTTTTCTGAATGCTGCCCCAGAGGGGCGTTTTCTTCTTTCACTCATGACTGCTGTTCTGTGCCAGGTATAGTGGCTCTCAACAATCAGTTGAAGGGGACAAATAAGCAGGCTGGTAGCAGGGCCTGAGTGAGGGAAGATATTAGTCTTAAGGGCCTAACTGGCTCCTACTACTTCAGTTGACTGCCTGTTCTCCTCAGGCGGGTTCAGGGAAGCAGCAGGAAACAGGAAGCTCCCTGAGAAGCTGGTGTTAATCAGTCCTGGCTCCTGGGGGTGCTAGAGAGGTACATAACAGGCTCTTCCTCCTCCTCCTCCTCCTCCTCTCTCCCCCTGCAGTTCCTGCTGCTTTCTGTTATTCCCTCTCACCTTTTCTCCTGCCTGCCTGTTATGTCTCTTATCCCTCCTTCCTCCAGCACAGCACTCTACCATCTCTGTGCATCTAGAGCAGAGAGAATACATATGCACCAGCAGCAGACACAATTTTCTACACTCCGGGTCCTAGTGGTGTCCCCCCACAGTCTGGCACCTGAGGCGGCCGCCTCGGTTCGCCTCATGGTAAGGCTAGACCTGCCAGTTCATCAGGATGGAACAAACTGCCTCCAGTGTGTCAGCTGAGTTCCATGGGCCAGTGTGGAGGTGAGGAAAGTCATGGTTCCATCTCTTCCCTTTTCCTTTCTGGGCAATTTGTTCATGAGGTGTTACCATGTTCGCACAATTACTAATGCCATGGGTTCCCATGGTGTGATGTTTCCTAAGGCAGCAAGAGGTAATCTTTCAGAGATGTAGGTAGATAATACTATTCTTTGGAATTTTGCTACTTGTACTACAGGTTCTGCAACCTACTGTGGAAAAAAGAAGAGAAGTAAATTGCACTCCTTTCTGTTCAGGTAAATAATAAGAGTACCATCACATTGCATTGATGTGTACCATACATTTTCCTTGAAACCCCACTGTGGGAAAGTACTTTCCCATTGCTTTTTAAGCCAAATAAAATTCATGATTTTTACATTACCACTTTTTGAGATTCCCAAGAAATCTTCTTAGGGCAAAGCATTTATTATTTTAAATAAATCTCTAATTAACAAAAAAAGCAGGATCATTGCACACAATTTCTTTGAAATTCTATATTGTAGGAATTTTTAAATGCATGTTAGCTTATCTGAAAGGAGTGGAAGGATCACGTTTTTGTGCAAGGGTATGTAACAGATTAAAAAATTATTTCTAGTCAAGTGTCTATATTTAAATATAAGAAAAAGGTTTCCTTCTCTGGGTTTTAAATTTTTGCTAGATATCCCAAATCCCCTTTTAAAACCAGCTATTGTTCAATAGGAGGTAATTTATCCCTTTTGTAAGGTTATGCAAATAGTCTATCCAGAACTGAAACTTTACATGTAGCCTATGTCCCCAAGAATGTTTTGTATAAAGTTGTTTCAAAAAGATTCAAATCTTTATAATTAAGAAGGGGAAATATATTAATAAGGATAATGGAATACTTTTCTAATCTCCCAGTTATGCAAATTAGTCCAATTTTTTGTCATTTACTTTAGAATCAGCAGAACAATGGAACGTTTTTTCCCAAGCATGACAATCTCTCATTTGTCTGCTTGACACAGTACAATTGGATATTTCTTTCCACACACAAAACTTTAACAGTTTGCAGACTGCAAACATAGAATCGTAGGACTACAAGAGACCTCAAGAGGTCTAGTCCAATCCCCTACACTCATGGCAGAACTAAATATTATCTAGTTAGTTAAACATATATACACATTTGAAAACCAGGACATTCATAATTAATCATAGAATATCAAGGTTGGAAGGGACCTCAGGAGGTCATCTAGTCCAACCCCCTGCTCAAAGCAGGACCAATCCCCAATTTTTGCCCCAGATCCCTAAATGGCCCCCTCAAGGATTGAACTCGCAACCCTGGGTTTAGCAGGCAAATGCTCAAACCACTGAGCTATCCCTCCCCCCAGTAATATTTTACAAACAGCCATAACACTGACCCACCATGTTGTTATGATTAACTTGCTATGTACATAATTTTATTGGTGAGTAAGGGGACAGAATTTTGGTTCAGATACAATTTCACAACATTTTACCTGTTTTTTGCTTATCTAAATTCTACCTGCCAAAAGGTGGGGATATCCTAATTTCAAATATATTTGAACAATGTTATTAATGAACATACTAAAACAAGTTCTACATCTAGATGAGGTAAAAAATTTCACAAACACTTAGTGTTATGTGTTTTGTTCTTTACACAGCCAGCAGATTATGAAGAAACCTCATGGGCACAGTGGGATCCAAACAGCCATGTTTACTAATTATAAACAACATACAAGGCATAACTACATACATTTGCTGTTGTAGGGTATTGGCGGTTTCTGAAACACAGAGTGAAGGCCACTACAGGCCTCATAAACTAGTTAAAGGCTACTACCCAATTCCCATACACTAATCAAAAAACAAAATTAAATTACACCCAGTTCCATATTTCTTATCCAAAATTCAGCTTAACTCTGCCTAACAGACCTTAATTTTATGCAGATAAACCCATGCACACAAATCAGGGCAACTGACTCATTTGTTATATAGGATTGTAACAGCTGTGCGGGCTCTTTAACAGTGGCTACAAGATCAATTTCATCCTAAGAACAAAGGAATTCTGGGAGATGTAGTTCTCAGGTGAACGCTGAGGATTATAGGTTGAGTAGTAATACACACTAGGAAAGGGGGTAGCAATACAAAAAAAGGTTTCTTTTGATTAACAGAAAAAAGCTAGGGAAGAGTCGAGGCTGGCACTGCTTCGAGGCTGGAATAGAGTAGAGGACGCAAGAGCTGTGGGAAAGAGAGAGACAGGAATAGCAACGAAAGGTTCTGAAGGAAGGGTGATGGTAGGCTATTGAGCCAGAATTGGCAAATTCTCAGGTGGACTAACAGCAGAAAGGATAAAGGAGCAGAGAGGGCTGTGGACATGAACTGAGTGTTAGTTCTAAGTTTTGGGGCCCACAGCAATGTTTCTGAGAGAGGATGGGAGGAAGTCTGCTGCTATTTCCCCGTTTGAATGTGAGGGAATATTGCTCGGGCCCTTGATGGAGTGCTGTGGCAGAATAAGGGAAAAGAACTGCTTCTTGGGGCAATTATTTGCTTTAGACTCTTGTTTACCACACAATAGGGAGGTTTCAGAGTAGCAGCCATGTTAGTCTGTATACCTTTTTAGACAATAGGTAGTTTTTGTTGTTTAGGGAGTTACATGAAACTATGAAATCAGCAGGAAATAAACTATCTACAAGGAGGAGAACCTGGGGCACTCAATGGGAGAGGTAAAACACTGCTACAAGGATGAAGAGTGAAATCGACTAAATACGAACTAAAACAGGAATTTTTTCTTTAATCATTTTCAGTTGTAATCTTAGCTGTTACACTTGTAGATAAAGTCTCAAAATGGTGAACAATGAGGTGATGTTCCTCTAAATAACAATATTCTGAAAATCTTTCTAAGGCAATTGATATGTATGTACAATTTCATTAATTAAGTCTGTCTAGGAATTTCCTACAATTTTTAGAAAAAAAATAAAATTGGTGCAAATATGTGGAATATATAGCTATGTAATAATTCTTTTCTGTGTACTGAATCTTTACCTTTTAGCATTCAGCTGTGGGCAAAGCCAGCTGCCATTTTGTGAGGCAGAATTGAAGCAGCATATTCACTATTAATCCAGGCTGTATAAAGATCAAAACTGTACAGGTAAAGGGAGCCATGTCCACTAACAAGCCCACAAGCTATTCAATGTACCTTCACACCCTTGAATCTTTGCATCAGAATCACTGTGGATCTCATACTGTACTTCAAGAGTCTATGGACCGCTTTCACTCAAAACAAAAACAGCATTGAACTAACAGCAGTTAAAACTTTTGTGTGTATGTGTGTGTGTCAATGCCAAGAAATACTTTGCAAATAATTAACATAATTCTCAGAGTTAAGGACAATTGTGATTGTAGTTACAAGCGGCTAATAATTTTTAAATTAACAAACGAGTCTGGTCAGCACAACTCTTCCAAAGAGAGACATCCCAGCATACTAAATATTTTTTTCTGGGTACTCAACAAAATAAATCAAACACCACTGTCCTGCGTCAGCACGATATTCTTCTTTCTATGGCTAGTTTCATTAATGATAGCAATAATTAGCACTTTACCTAGTTTCTGTAAACTGCTTTTACCTTGTAATTAATTCCCACAAAATGCTTGCAAGATTGGTATTATGTCCATTTCACTGGAGGCGAGAAGACGTAAAATTTGCCCAGGGTCACACATTAGGTCATAGTAGAGCTGGAACTAGAACCCAGAAATGTGATTCTGTGCTCCGTTGCCTCAATGTATATCAAAAGTAACACCACTCATGTCAAAAATGTCAGGTTGCTGGTCTCCTAACCCCCAGTGCTGGATGCTGACTGTGCTGCCTCTTGACAATGTAAATCAAGCAAAACAGAAGAGAAGATGTTAATACAGAAACTAACCCAGCTACAAACAGATCTTCCTCCTCTTCTTCAAATACTTCTCCCAAAGAGTCATCGTACGTTCCTCTCCACCTTCCTCTTACAAAGAGACCAGCCACATATATCTTCGTTGATTGGTTAATAAGGTCCATCCATTCTGGGCTAACACGTCAAGTCAAAACATTTCCTTTCTCTCCATGCAGAGAAAGTGGAATGTAAGGAACTCCTATCCCCTTTTCACGAGTCCCACAAGATCCAGAATCTGGAAAGGAAATACTATCCTAATCAACACACATTTAGGAATAGCAACTGGCTACTTAGAGCGCTGCAGAGTTCAACCCTGTATCATTTAAAGGGCGAAGGAATTTTATCATAGCGGAGAAAATCTGGGCAGAAGGCCTGCAGCTCAGTTGTGTGCTTCTACTGAGTCCATTCCCTCTCTCTGGCCATCACAAACATCTGTCAAATCTGTTGTGCTCAGATCTTTCTTTTTTGATTCATTTCTCCCAAGTAATTCTCGAAATTTAAAATCCCTTTCCCCCCACACCTGAAATATCTCATTGATGTTTAACAATTATCATTCTATCATCATTACAGAACTGGTGTAATTAATTTTACTCCGCTGATACATAAGCATCAGAGAAAACAATTTAGAGAATGAAGACTTGACAACAGATCACTGTTCTTATTACTTATGGAAAGATAAATTCCCACACAATGTAAAATACTCTTCATGCTAGCATGGGATGTGAGAAAACTTCAATTTAAAATTCCAACAGGTATTAACTAAACAATGCAAGTGGGGGAACTGAAATTTATGTGGAACAATTAGAGATACTAAATATACTAACTCTTAAAGTATATTTCATGAGTGTGGTGTTCATACTCTCCTATTTGATAGTGTTATGAAAAATTAACGCCAATATAATCCTATCTGCACAGTGCATATGTCATTTTTGTTACAGCAATATAGCTTTTACAATGATCAATCTCCAATTATTAGCCTGAAAAGTATCTCAATAGACAGAAATAGACATGAATGCCTCATTGCTCTACAGCCCACATCAGACACTTTCATCATATTTTCTCATCTTTCAAAAGAGGAAATTAAACCTTTGCTTATAAGATTTAGTGGTCCTTGGAAAAACAAAGCCATTAGAATGAGTGGCACATGATCAGAAAAAGTGTATTCTGAGTGTCTGAGCAGTTAATAAGCTGTTGGACTTTGAGATATTAAAAACAATAAATTTAAGATACAAATTCAGGAACAAGAATCTTGCATAGTGTGTAGGCAAGTACCCTAGAAGATCTCATTTATTCCCTTCATCACAATGGGTCTCTGTGTATTATAATTCAAATCAAGATCCATAAAGGAGACAGAGAGGGCAGTGGGGGAAGGAGGACACTGTTTTAGAGGAGAATTGCAAAAAAGGAGTTGAAGTGGAGGGGGAGAGAAAAAGTTAAACCAAATCAACCACATGTTAAATTTCACCATGGTCATTTTTCTTGTCTGTCTTCCCCCAACCTGAATTTTGTCTATTTATACTAAGTGTTGTGGAAAATTAACCATGCATTGTGTTTGGATCAGAACAGCCTGAGGCTACCTGTATTCAAGCATGCGCATGAAGGGAGAGTCAGCCAGCCTAGCTGCTCTACCCAAACAGGAACACACAGAAGTTTATATAGGTTACAGGCAATATTCAATCACTCACACTTCCTCATTAGTATTTTTCCAAACCTTAGCAATCTAATACCTTATTAGGAATATAGCAAAAACAAGCTTTTCCTGTTGTTGACAGGTTATTCTTTTGTGGTTAATGGTTTTCCTAATCCTAGCTGTTATGGTTACATTTCTTAAGCTGGGCTGTTGTAATTGGCTTACAATGGAATTTTCCGCACTCTCTTCTCATGCCCTCTGACCACATACACAGTTAGCTTGACCAAAGATTAGGCCTACCCAATTTTTACATAAATTATATGGAGTAAGGACTGGTCTTTGTTCTATATATGAAAGGCACCTAACACCTTCTAAATATCTGAATAAATAATCAAAACAAAAATGTACAGTCGGGAACAGTCAAAGCTGTGCTGCTAAAATATTAACGATGGTATCTCCAGAATTTTCCACTTTCACTAATTAGTATTTATTTGTATTGTGGTAGCATGTAGGAGCCCCAGTCATCGACTAGTATCCCATTGTGCTAGGAGTTGTACAGAACAGAGAACAAAAAGACTATCTCTGCCCCCAAGAGCTTACACTCTAACTATAGGCTGCTGCTGCTTCTTCTCGTGTCCTTGTCACAAATTAGATATTTTTCTAGAACTGTGCAATAACTTAAGTATAGGCTGATAAAGAACAGGTGGAGGCAGACGGAGGAGGACAAGGAAACAGTAGACAATTCTGGTCAACTTGATAGGCAGCAGTCTCAGAAAACAAGCTGCTTAACCACTGTCAATATTTTTGTAGACATCATGGCAAAGGAAAGTTTTAAGGAGAGATATGAAGGAGGACAATGAGGTGACTTTGTAGATGTTTGCTGGCATCCCTGGGAAGATGGTGTCATTAACAGAAGAGCTCTATAATGAAATGGAAAGATGTGTTTGAGTCAATGACAGATACATGGCATGGTTTCCCGTTTCCATGGGAGTTCATCAAGGCTATGTTCTGCCACCATCCCTGTGTAGTATCAGCATTGACTGGTTGAAGGAGAAGCTTGATGAAGCAACTGTCCCTGACATTGAGCTGAGCACCATTCTCTGTTGAGATCTTGAATATGTCAATGGCATTGTCATGTTGGCTCAGTTTGATGAATCACTGCAACTAATGGCTGATCTGGTCAGGCAAGAAGCAGCATGCATTGGTATGGTTATTAATCTGGATAAAATGAATTCCCTGGTTCTTATCATTAAGCAACCTCCAGCTCAGTATTAACCTGTTCAGATGGGCCATTGAACAATGGCAACTATCATATATTTAGGAAGCATCACAGACAGTGCTGGAGGATGCTCGAAAGATGTGGACACTCGGATAGCAGCAGCTGCTGCCATGTTTCAGGCCTTCAGCTGCCTCTGTAGGGATGTTGTGACATCAAGCTTCCTACAAAGCTGAAGATATATAGAACCAGGGACCAACTCTGTTGTACAACAGTGAAACATAGACACTGCGAATAGTAGTGGATTGACATTTTTTTATTCTTGTCTTGTCAGCAGCTCTATATTAAGTGGCAAAACAAGATCAGAAGTGAGGCTATTCATAGTTGAACCCACCATTTGCCTCCATCAGCACTGGTTCAGTTTCAGCTTTTTTGGTACAGACATGTTGCTAGGCTGGAAGATTAACGACTTACAAAGTATGTGTACCAAGGAATGCTGCTACATGGATGGTGATCACATGCTCACCAACAGCTTCAGTGGCACAATAAGATTGCCAGTGATGGACATAAACTGAATATGTAGCCAGACCATCTTAAGGACCTTGCTAGAGACTGATCTGGGTGAGGCTTGATCTGCAAGGAGGATTTACCCCATTTGGATTTTCTATTATGATGATGCTATTCTCCTCCTCCCACACCCACTCCCTCAAGCCCAATAATAAGGGGCATCTTGACAAAGGGTAGAAAGTATATTTTACCTCTGTATTTGACACTGGTCTGACCACTGCTGGAATATGATGTCCAGTTTTGGTATCCACACTTCAAGAAGAATGTTGATAAATTGGAGATTTTCAGGGAAGAGCCACAAGAATGATGAAAGGAGTGGAAAACATGCCTTATATTGACTGACTCAAGGAACTCAATCAATTTCGCTTAACAAAGAGAAGGTTAAAGGGTGACTTGATTACAAGCTATAAGTACCTACATAAGGAACGAATATTTAATAATGGGCTCTTCACTGAAGAGTATTCAGTCTAGCAGAAAAAGGTATAACACGATCCAATGGCTAGAACATAAAGCTAGACAAATTCAGACTGTAAATAAGGTGTAAACTTTTAACAATGAGGGTAATTAGCCATTGGAACAATTTACCAAGAGTCATGGTAGATTCTCCATCACTGGTGATTTTTAAATCAAGATTAGATGCTTTTCTAAAAGATATGTTCTAGAGCATTGGTTTTCCAACTTTTTTCCTTGGGACTCAGTTGAAGAAACTTGTTGATGCCCGTGACCCAATGGAGCTGGGGATGAGGGGCTTGGGGTGTGGGAGGGGCTCAGGGCTGGGGCAGAGGGTTGGCGTATGGGGGTGAGGGCTGCAGGGTGGGGCCAGGAAGGAAGGGTTCAGGGTGTGGGAGGAGGGTCTGGGCTGGGGCAGGGGGTTGGGGTGCAGGAGGGGGTCAGGTCTCTGGGATGGGGGTGCAGGCTCTGGGGTGGGGCCAGGAATGAGGGGTTTAAGTTACAGGAGGGGCTCCAGGTTTGGGGGAGGCTCAGGACTGGGGTAAGGGGTTGGGGTGCAGGAGGGGGTCAGGGCTGGGGGTGTAGGCTCTGTGGTGCAGCCAGGGATGAGGGGTTTGGGGTGCAGGAAGGGATTCTGTGTTGGGGTCTTAGGGTTGGGGCAGGGGATTGGGGCGTGGACTTACCTCCAGTGGCTCCCAGTCAGCGGCGCAGCCAGGGTGCAGAGGCAGGCTTCCCGCCTGTTCTGGCACCGTGAACCGTGCTGTGCCCTGGAAGTGGCCAGCAGCAAGTCTGGCTCCTAGGCAGAGGTGTACAAGTGGCTCCGCGTGGCTCTCGTCCCCAGGCACCGCCCCTCCCACTCCCGTTGGCCAGGAACTGGCCAATGGGAGTTTGGAGCTGGTGCTCGGGGTGGGGGCAGCATGTGGAGCCCCATGGCCCCCCTGCCTAGAAGCTGGACCCACTGCTGGCTGCTTCTGGAGCGCAGTGTGGTGTAGGAACAGGTAGGCACTAGCCTGCCTTAGCTGGGCAGCATCACCGACAGGACTTTTAACGTTCCAGTCAGGCCTATTCTCTATGAACCAATCTTTTTTTTTTTTTATACTCGTCTACATTTTATACTCGTCTAAATTTGCATGAGCAAATTAGAATTTGCCAACCCAACCTTTACAATTGCAAATGAAGGACTAGATTGATAAATCCTTCCACACACTGCCAATTTTTGCACAAATAAGTTATGGATAGGGCAAAATTCATCCCTTTAGATAGAGTGCACAAAGTGAAATGACAAGATGGGGGCCCTGCTCTAGTTCTTCACCAAGACATAAGGACAGAGACATCCCTTTTGTGTTGCAGATGGAAACCCTACATAATCCTTGAATAGGACAAACTGATAGGAGGCCAGAGGACATGCTCCTGGAGTAGGGATTGCAAAGCTTCAGTGCGGCCTCCAAATCCTGCACACAGGGTGTTAGAGAAAAATAGCCACTATCTCATCACCACAGCAGTACAATAGCTGTGGAGGGGATTACAAAATGGAGTTTCTTGAATGATTCACATTTATCTCAAGCAGTGCTTAGTCATCCCCCCACAAACCCCAGTTAAATTAGTTTGTATGTGGGGAAACTTAACATTCCTATCTGCATGCACTGTTTGCAGTTTTAACATATACTTTTGAAATGGGAAGTTTGGGCTCCCGAATCGCTCCAGTCTTTACCAAGATCCACATGTCTGAGTGAAAAAGTGTGAATAACTACAAAATCTTGTTTGCAAGAAGAAAAGCAAAAACTAAATAAGAAGTAAAAGAAGAAAGAAAGATGTTTCTTTTCAGCTAATGCCAAACATCAATTTAGTTTCTTCTCATTTAAGGACCCACTTTGTATTAATTTTTCTTTTGACATTACAGGAAACAGAACATGCCTCAGGCTGCATCTTTTAAACCATATTTCAGAGACACTTTGTCTATAATTGTTAGTTGTCACAGGGTCGGTTGGTTCTTGGCTCACAATTTGCAAAGAGAGAAATCTGAACAAACATTATTTTTAAAACCATGATGAGATACTGTACCAAAATTTCATTCACGCTTGCATTTCTGCCTGATGATACAGCATTCCTTCTCTGCATGCATGAGATATGTACATAATGGCACATTTAAAGGGAAAAATATCTGTTTGAAATAGAAAATTGCCCAATAGTTTTAAAATGCAGTTTGAAAGTTTATATGGCTGAAAAATAAATCCATATGATTCCCTATATTTTCCTCACTCCTACACCATAAGATAAGCAATAACTAATATAAGAATTAAAATGAAAAACAGGAATAATTTAACTTGGGGCTGAAGGAGAAGATTTATTAGAGCAGGGCACTGGCAGTCATGATGGGTAGGTTCTAGTCCTCATTCTGCCATGTCACCCTGGGCAGATCAGTAAAATTCTGTCCATAGTAGAATTCCTATGAATTTGTAACCAGTTAGTGATATTGTTGTGTCCACACATCACACGGCAAAAATGGTTAGTAACCATGTGTAGACCTGGCTTGGTATAAGTAACTTGCCTCTTCTCTTAGTGAGCATAACTGGGAAGATGACTGGAAGGTTAAGTTGTAGGTTAAGGTTTGACAAACATTATGCTGGAGTCAGGATGTCTGTGCTAGCTAAGATAAGCAGCAACACCTTCATGCTATGGACAAAATAAACCTGGAATGAAAAGATCAGGTTCCATGTGAACAGCACATGGACAGAGCTTGCTGTGCAGGGATTGCTTCCTGCAAAATAACCAAGCCAGTCCAAAAATGTGTGGTGTAATGTATAGCAAATGCCATGTAATGTGTAAATGTACGTAAAGGAAGAGGCTGTCTGTGTAACTTTGGAAGTTTGGTATGCCATATAACCACCTCCTATGCCTGAGTCTGATCAACTCAGCATAGCTTTGCTGTATACCAAATAAAGAAACCTGAGTGATGAAATCCAGAGTCAAACTGAGTGTTTTGGATCCCAGAGAACTGAATGAAGTGTTCTCCCAGAACTGGAGAAGGTATTGTGGATAAGCTGAATAGAAAAGGTCTCAGAGGGAATCCCAACACCATGGTAGCTAACAATGTTTCATCTCACCAAAAGCCTACATGCTACATGGTGATTTTCCTGTATCCTGTTCTTGTAACTGGTTTTCTGGTCTTCTTTTCTCCCAGCTCCCTGCAGAAGCACATCTTAGAGTGTATTGACCCACATGCTACTAATGTCATTGTGTGAACATGTCACTCTGTCTCCTGATGAGGCATTCTGATACACAATTCTCATACACAACTGAGTAGTGTGTTAGATACAAACATGCAGCATGTTTGATGGCAAAAAAGCTGTTGTGTGGATACAAGATGAACTATGTTACCTGTATCTGGTTACAGTGACCACACCTCTAGCCAGTTACAGAACCTCAATGCACAGGGTCTAAACTTTGGTACTATGCCAGTTTCCTCTCTCTGTAAAATGGGTATATGTGACACTTTGGAGTGCAACCCAGACCAGTAAGGGGTTGTGTCACCACCTGCCCTGCAACACTGGGTGCCTTAAATCCTATGCTGTTATGGCTCACAGCCCTGATCCTAATAGCCTGCATACAAGCATGCATGCCAGACCCTGGCTTTCACCAGCCTTAGTTACTTTTAACTGGGTGACCCTAAATCCCTACCACCCACAGCCCAAATTTCTCCAAAACTATCTGCTCAGTGTGACAATCTGCTTGGGTTCCCAGGTTTGTGAGTTACTGTGTTACTCCTCTTAGCCTCAGTAAGTGAGAGTTTTGCTTCTGCTCAGTTGTGACAACTCCCTGCCATACCAGCTTGTCTGCCTTGCCAGCAAACTCTTCAAGAGTCTGACAGTCCAAACCTTGCCTTGCAGGTAAAAAACAGCATACCCCAACTCCCAGGTTCCCCAGACCTCTCCTGGAACACTCACATAATTTATTATGTTCATTGCTCCTTTAAAGAGACAATACACTGCAGCTCGTTAAGTGAACTGGGGTTTGTCAAACACTGTTATTCCAATTCACAGCACTGAACTGGTTTACAGTAAAAGTAAAACAAGTTTATTTTACAAGAGAAACAGGTTTAAGTGATACCAAGTATAAGGAGTAAAGACAGAAATGGTTACAAACAAAAGTAAAACAATATGCTTCTAAACTAAAATTTAACTTCAACGACTTACAATCTTTGCCTAAGCAGATTTCTTGCCTGTATTCAGTTCTCAGAGACGTCAACTCCCTTGGTTGAAAGACCCAGTATTCTGTGATTTCAAGAGCTCTGGCCCTTTCATTTTCCCCAAGTGATGGATACAAAAATAGCTTTATGTTTCTGTTTATATCTCCCAACATTCACTGACCCTGTTACAAGAGACAGGGAGACTTCCTGATGTTCTTCCCTTCCTGTTATCTTCCCATTCCCCTGCTGATTTGTGTGCAAATGGAGCCTCTATTGTTTTGATTCCATAATGCTTAGTTTACGTTGGAGACAGGTAGATAGCTGCCCTCCATCCTGTTTGGGAAAAACCTGTTTCTTCCTGTGTTTGATCACAGACTTTAAAGCATAATATCAGTGAGTATCCATAATTCCTCATACAGTGTTACTGCATACATTTAACAATGATATTAATCACCAGTGTGCCACAAGCTTTCATAAAAGACCTTACTCAGTACACTTGTATAATATGGTAATATTGTGTATACAATCAGTTGATTCAATTGCTTATCATCATTTGAGGTTCAGATACCCTTTCTTTATAGCATAGTAAACCTTTGCAATTTATTCTTTGAAAAGTAAACTCAGACCAAGCTTTTCTTCCCTGTTGGGGTATAGATGCCATGCTGTCTTCCCAAAGTTTATTGACCCTGATTCAAGAGGCAGGAAGGCTCCCTGGGAGCACAGTCTCCACCCCTCTGTCACAACTGTTAAATATTCATCTTTCCCCACTTGCTGTCCTGATGGCTTTGTTTACCTTATATGTAAATATCTCTTCACTGTCGTGGCCTGATGACCAGGCTGGTCAGACAAGCAAACACCTGGTCCTTTGGCTAAGGTAGACTGTGCGTATGCATTGCTTGCCAAACACATTTTTAAAACATAATTCTAGTACATATTTATAATCCTTTGTACAGATCCAGAACACACACACAGCATGTTACCAGTTTGTACATGATACCTTCAATGACACCTTTTAAATAGAGATTATAACAACTGTGTGTTAGGTGTAGAAAGCCTGACAAGAATTGCTGACACAGAGTAGCGGACCATCAATGGGCCTTGGTGTCACAATGCCATTCTATGTTTTTTCCTCGTTGCCAATTTTGTATAGGGACTGCCAGAGCACACAATAACACAGTGTCTACTTACAGTTACTGCAGATTAAAGAACATGCTGCTTTCCTGATTCATAGGTCTGGTGTGAGAATTTAACTAATATATTGTTTGTTACACTAGAAATTTGAATCTAAAAGTAGTAGAAATAACTGCAAACCTTAGTAGCACATTGTCCTGAACAGGAAAACATATCTGATATTAGTAGGATATGTGCAATATCAAGTAACATTTTTGAAGTACAAGTTATGAATTTATATGCCACGGCTAAATTTGTTGCAAGTTTTCAATCTGGCAGTACAAAGTGCTAGCTATACATGGACATAATGAAGCCACAAGCAAAATGAAGTACTCATGTAATCACACAAAACTTTGTTTCTGAAGTTTTCCACGTATTATTCTAAGTAAAAGGAAACTCATCCTCAAATGGCATGAAATATCCTCACAGGTGAGTAACTAATACTTTAAAGTACAAATTAATAGTAACATTTATAAGTTATCTTTCAGAGTATCACATTTTTTTTTTTATCAACCATTCCTGCCCTCTACACTAGCATAGTTTTATTTCACCCTGTCAAGTTCTTCCCTGATCATCTATGGTTGTCTGAGCTGGGTTTAATACAAACATAGTTCTGCTTCTGTACTGTGCGATCTTACAAAAAGCCACATAATCCCTGAATAATAGACTTTTTTCCAGGGCTACCATGGTGTAGAATATGGGAGTTTTCATTGACTCTAACCCCTAATTCTTCAGGTTTTGCTTTCTTATGTGACTCTCTTTAGAGGGTAGCTTAATTAGATATTTGTTTATATTTAAGTTCCTGCTAGTACAGAAGGCCTATCAGGTGACTTACTTCTGAATTGTTTCTGTTCAGTGCAACTTGTTTCAAGAAAGAAAACCAAGAAATTGACCTTTGTAATCATTTAGAGTGATCATTTCTTAAATCTGGTTAATTCAGTGTTGAAGCCAGCAGAAATTTCTCCCAGTGATGGTGGATGTGATCCAATAACTTCTTGATGCCCACTAGCAGAGGGTACAGGAGGTGCAGAGGATTTTAAAGGGATCCCCTGCATTGAATAGATGCATATTAATTCAATAAAGAGTGGCATGTAAGGTTTCTACTGAGAGCCAACAGCTCACTGATTGCCATAATCATTGCAAAACGTATGCACAGCTAATATTTAAGGACTATGTATCTATACTGAAAATTATGTTCTTAAGGCAGGTAACATGTCTTGGACAGGTTTCTTTCAGGAAGGTGTAACAGAGGCATATCTCCCTCTCTGGTTTCCCCACACTTCATGCGTATTTGCATCCTGAGCCAGATGCTGATTCAGAGATTGTGAAATGTACGAGGAAGGAGTATACAGGAAAATACAACCAGCAGGGAGCATCATGTTATGAGTAAGGACAATGGATCGTTTGGATATATCTGGGCATGCAAACAGACACTCTGTATCTTTCACCACAGAGGCAAACTGACAGTGTATTCTATGAACAATCACAGTCAAGCCTGAAAGGAGTTTGCTCTAAAACACATTGCTCTAAAACATCAAAGTAACTTGTTGATTCTAGAATGTATGCTATAATTTTATTTTATCCGTAACCATTTGTTTCCAATACTTCTACTTGTCATTACTTTGAATTCTATACTTCACTAAATAAATTTTTACTTGTTTTCACTATAAACAAATTTAAGTGCTGTGTGTCAAGCAAAGTGATGATCTAAGGTGATACTGGTAAGCTGGGCTGTACTGTTTCTTTGGAAGCAGTGATTCTGTGAATACTGGGAGTGTCCAGTGAAACAAGGGCTAGACATTTCAAGGAGACACTTGGAGAGCTTGGGGGGTTGGAGTGTGCCTATCGCTAACCTGTAGCAAAAGAGTGGGGCCTGTGTAGGCCTAGAGGGGAGTGCTTGTGTTGTCCAGGGCCAGCGGAGTTGGGGAGTTGACCCACAGCAGGCATAGACAAGTGCTTCCTTGGCACTCCAGCAAAGCATCACAGTGGATCCTCAGTAACTAAGACGTTACTAAGTGCCGGCATTCTTGCCCCATTACTGAGCAAAAGTGCATGCATGAGACAAGAATTAATAAATGAACCATTTTATGAACTCAGAGTAAGAAAAGAGCAAAGCAGAGATGTTAGAAAAGGAAAATCTGCTTGCAGTGGACGAGATGCTACTAAAATATCTAACACGCTTGAAATTATTGTTCTGATTTCGGTTTTGTTTATTTGCTTTGTGATGAACAAAAATACATGAGCAATTCAGTTCTTTAGAGATCTGGATTTCATCAGCTTTGATCTGAGAATTGAGACAAGTGTTTGGACTGCTGTCACTGATAAGAAATTAAGTGAAGAACACACTTGAACAGGATATGGATATTCACACTTGGAATGATTAAATATAGCTGCATAAAACCAACATAATTTTAAGTCTGAAATCATTACAAAAGGAACAAAATGTATTTTTACAAGGACTTTATCTGTCATGACCACACACTACCAATGCATGTGTGTTTCATAGTCTGTATTTTGATTGTTCCAAGACATTATCTGTGCCAAAGGCCTAATAATTACAAGTACTAAATACCATGCAGTTAAGCAAGGTAGCTTTCATTCTATGAGCCTTTTTACCTTATTTTTAAATAAGGTTCTGTATTCTCAACCTAAACTATGCTGTTCCTAGCTTCCTTACTTCTGCTCCCTAAGAAAATGTCATAGGGATGGAGCAAGACTGGAGGATCGCTGAGAAAGACAAACTGAGTAGATTGTCAGAGAGGTGTGGTGAGAGTACAAAATGCAGCTATCTGAAGAGTCAAGAAATAGAGGAGATCACTACTGGGACATGGGAAAAAAATCCTATATTTGTTTTGGCAGAGAAATGAAAATAGGGGGTTGATTTTATTTTTTCTGAACAAATTTGCCATTCCTAATCTCAGTCATTCATATGCCAGTGATATGCAGATAGGCAGGTGACAACACACTAGCACTTCAGTGCATGGTATTCAGATAGGACCCCACCTCATAGACCAAATGTAAATGGGGATTCTGAGCCATATATTAAAATCATTGTTAAAATATTTAACATCATGCTCAAGAAAGAAGTTAAATTGACAACCATGGGGGATGACATTTATCTGTTTATGCTCCGAGCATTTACAAGTTTCTCCACAGTATTCAGCCAATATGCTTCTGTTACAGTAGCGGGAACATCTCTTGGGAATGGAATCCCTCTTGAGTCTCCCAGGACAGCCAATGCATTCTTCGAACAGAGCCAGCTGCGGACAATTATGGACTCAGGAGATCTGGTGTGCTGAATACTTTGTGTGACCTTAGACAAGTCACTCAGGCTAAAGTTTCAAAAAGCATCAAACAATTGAGTACCTCTGTTTCTGGGACCGCAACTTACAATACATTAAAAGGCCTGATTTGCAGAGAGTTAGTATAGAGCAGTTTCCAAAAAAATCAGGCTCTTTAAACTATTTCAAGTGGGGCACCAAGAATTGGAGATACCTAAAATAACTGGTCACTTAACATCTTTGTCTTAATCTCTGTGCCTCGCTTTCCCATCTTAAAATGCAGATCTCTCTCGGCATATAATGGGTACAGTAAGGAAAAAAAAATCCTGAATGTTGTGAGGTTCTCAGATAGTATGGTGATAAGCACCATCTGCCCCTTTGCACTATGAAAACAAGGCTACTAACATCTTCCTTGACAACAATCGAACCTTGTCACCTCCCGCTCTGAGTCCCTACACTAGCTTGCTGTCCTCCATTACAAGTGCAAGCTTCTTGTGTAACCACAAATATTTTACTTAGGGTTACCAGATAGAAATTATGAAAAATCAGGATGGAGGCAGGGAGAGGGGTAAGAGATGCCTATGTAAGAGAAAGCCCCAAAGATCAGGAATGTCCCTATAAAATTAGGACATCTGGTCACCCTAATTGTATTTTACAAGTGCCAGATACAGTCTGGCACAGATTGCCAATGCAGTTTTTTATTCAGCACAAATTTGTATTGCTTCATGAGTACATAGTTACAAAAGCAAAGTACTAAATACACAAACGTAGGTCACAGGAATTTAATCAGTCTGATTCTTTGTTCTCTCTATCTGAGAATTGTTACGTGCTGAGCAAGAGTAGCCAAGCGATTTTAGCGTTCTATGAGCCATCTAAGAATAGAAAGCATGTGGGTAGGGCACTGGAATGAGACTGGAGACCTGGGTTCAGTTCCTGGCTCAGTAACAGATTCCCTATGTGACCCTGGATGCATCACTTAATCTACCCTGTGCCTCAGTTCCCACCTGTAAAATGATTAGTGTTTTCCTACACTACAAGTGTATTGTAAAGGTAAAGATCCACTAATGATTGTCAGGTGTTTAGATACTATACTAAATAAATAGATAGTGTACTAAATAAAGAGACCATGACATGAACAGAAATATTCTTTCAAGAAAAAGAAAGGGGTGGGGCATGGATTAAAAACTACCTAATTTAATAGGTATGTGGCAGGGGAGCAAGACAATTGCCAAGCTGAGCAACACAGCACTTAGTAATGTGTGGCTAAGCAATATTACTGGTTGATATTTAACTTATCTTTTTAAGAACACATAGTACAAGAGACAGTAACATAAGCATGGAATGTAATCTGAATAATTATGAAATTATTAGCTTGAAAATATACAAAGGTAGCATAAGAATGGAACTTGGGTACTCAGTGACCTCTTCATCTCAACAGGTGAAATTGTCTATATTGCTCTTGCTGTCCATCCTGAATGTTCAACGACCTTTCTCTCAGACTTTTCCATGGCTAGGCAACCTTTCCTCTTAAGCCATCTGTAAAGAAGTCCCCTTCAGGTTTTCACTCAGATAGTGGGAGAACTGACCACACCGAATTACTTAGAGTGGGTGTCTTCAGCACAGGCCCCAGCTCCTTACAACTTGCAAGAGGCCCTGCCCTTTGCAGGCCTTCTTAAATCTCTCTGGATTACCCTGAGCATTTGCTGCACTCTCCACAGGGCAAGAGGGAGAATCATAGAATCATAGAATATCAGGGTTGGAAGGGACCTCAGGAGGTCATCTAGTCCAACCCCCTGCTCAAAGCAGAACCAATCCCCAACTAAATCATCCCAGACAGGGCTTTGTCAAGCCTGACCTTAAAAACTTCTAAGGAAGGAGATTCCACCACCTCCCCAGGTAACGCATTCCAGTGTTTCACCACCCTCATAGTGAAATTTTTTTTCCTAATATCCAGCCTAAATCTCCCCCACTGCAACTTGAGACCATTACTCCTTGTTCTGTCATCTGCTACCACTGAGAACAGTCTAGAGCCATCCTCTTTGGAACCCCTTTTCAGGTAGCTGAAAGCAGCTATCAAATCCCCCCTCATTCTTCTCTTCTGAAGACTAAACATCCCCAGTTCCCTCAGCCGCTCCTCATAAGTCATGTGTTCCAGTCCCCTAATCATTTTTGTTGCCCTCCGCTGGACTCTTTCCAATTTTTCCACATCCTTCTTGTAGTGTGGGGCCCAAAACTGGACACAGTGCTTCAGATGAGGCCTCACCAATGTTGAATAGAGGGGAACGATCACGTCCCTCGATCTGCTGGCAATGCCCCTACTTTTACATCCCAAAATGCCATTGACCTTCTTGGCAACTAGGACACACTGTTGAGTCATATCCAGCTTCTCATCCACTGTAACCCCTAGGTCCTTTTCTGCAGAACTGCTGCCGAGCCATTCGGTCCCTAGTCTGTAGCGGTGCATTGGATTCTTCCGTCCTAAGTGCAGGACTCTGCACTTGTCCTTCTTGAACCTCATCAGATTTCTTTTGGCCCAGTCCTCCAATTTGTCTAGGTCCCTCTGTATCCTATCCCTACCCTCCAGCGCATCTACCACTCTTCCCAGTTTAGTGTCATCTGCAACCTTGTGAGGGTGCAATCCACACCATCCTCCAGATCATTTATGAAGATATTGAACAAAACCGGCCCCAGGACTGACCCCTGGGGCACTCCACTTGATACCGGCTGCCAACTAGACATGGAGCCATTGATCACTACCCGTTGAGCCCAACAATCTAGCCAGCTTTCTATCCACCTTATAGTGCATTCATCCAGCCCATACTTCTTTAACTTGCTGGCAAGAATACTGTGGGAGACCATGTCAAAAGCTTTGCTAAAGTCAAGGAATAACACGTCCACTGCTTTCCCTTCATCCACAGAGCCAGTTATCTCATCATAGAAGGCTATTAGATTAGTCAGGCATGACTTTCCCTTGGTGAATCCATGCTGACTGTTCCTGATCACTTTCCTCTCCTCTAAGTGCTTCAGAATTGATTCCTTGAGGACCTGCTCCATGATTTTTCCAGGGACTGAGATGAGGCTGACTGGCTTGTAGTTCCCAGGATCCTCCTTCTTCCCTTTTTTAAAGATGGGCACTACATTAGCCTTTTTCCAGTCATCTGGGACCTCCCCCGATCGCCATGAGTTTTCAAAGATAATGGCCAATGGCTCTGCAATCACATCCGCCAATTCCTTTAGCACTCTCGGATGCAACGCATCCGGCCCCATGGACTTGTGCTTGTCCAGTTTTTCTAAATAGTCCTGAAACACTTCTTCCTTCACAGAGGGCTGGTCACCTTCTCCCCATGCTGTGCTGCCCAGTGCAGTAGTCTGGGAGCTGACCTTGTTCATGAAGACAGAGGCAAAAAAAGCATTGAGTACATTAGCTTTTTCCACATCCTCTGTCACTAGGTTGCCTCCCTCATTCAGTAAGGGGCCCACACTTTCCTTGACTTTCTTCTTGTTGCTAACGTACCTGAAGAAACCCTTCTTGTTACTCTTAACATCTCTTGCTAGCGGCAACTCCAGGTGTGATTTGGCCTTCCTGATTTCACTCCTGCAAGCCCGAGCAATATCTTTATACTCATCCCTGGTCATTTGTCCAATCTTCCACTTCTTGTAAGCTTCTTTTTTGTGTTTAAGAGCAGCAAGGATTTCACTGTTAAGCCAAGCTGGTCGCCTGCTATATTTACTATTCTTTCTACACATTGGGATGGTTTGTCCCTGTAACCTCAATAAGGATTCTTTAAAATACAGCCAGCATATCTACCTCTCCTCCCAGTTTAGTGTCATCTGCAAACTTGCTGAGGGTACAATCCACGCCATCCTCCAGATCATTAATGAAGGTATTGAACAAAACTGACCCAAGCTGGTCATTTCCTCTGACTCCAAGAGTCTCCCACTTAGAAAAATCCTACTCCTTCCCCGCCAGCTGACCACAGTTTCCTCCCTACCATACCTGATGGACAGGTCCAGAGGGGTGAGGCTAGCCCTGACCCTAGGGCCTTTCTGGCACGTTCCTTGTCAGTGTGAGTGTCTATATGTCTCGAGGCATCAAGATAGACTTATGTGTAGTGCTGGGGAGGAGCCGGTGGTCGTGGTACATGTAGGTTCCAATGACATAGGGAAGGCTAGGAGAGATGTCCTGGAGGCCAAATTTAGGCTGCTAGGAAAGAGACTGAAATCCAGGACCTCTATAATGGCATTCTCAGAAATGCTTCCCGTTCCACGCGCACGGCCAGATAGGCAGGCAGAGCTTCAGAGTCTCAATGTGTGGATGAGATGATCGTGTAGAGAGGAGGGGTTTAGATTTATTAGAAACTGGGAAAACTTTGGGGATGGGGGAGCCTATACAGGAAGGATGGGCTCCACCTCAACCAAAGTGGATTCAGACTGCTGGCACTTAACATTAAAAAGGTTGCAGAGCAGTTTTTAAACTAAGAGATGGGGGAAAACCGATTGCTGCAGAGGCGCACGTGGAGCAGACAGAGACTTCTCTTCGAGGAGAGTCTATTGATAGAGATTCTCTTGGTTTTAGTCTGGAGGAGAGGATGGAAGAGGATAAAGTATGAGCCAGATCAGATGAGAAACATTCACATAAAGAATCTGATACATCAGAAAAGGGCAGACAAATAAACAGTGACAAATTTTTAAAGTGCTTGGACACAAATGCTAGAAGTCTAAATAATAAGATGGGTGAACTATAGTGCCTCGTGTTAAAGGAGGATATTGTGTGGCAGAGCTCCGACCTTGTCCCCGTGGGTCCCACGCTTCCAGGTGGTTTATGCTAGCCTCAGAGGCTCACTGCAACTCTCCACATAGACCTTCCCTCTCAAGGGCTGGGGTTACAGTCTACTGAGCCCTTTTCATCATAAGTCAGCAAGGAGGTTGGTGAGAGAACTCCCACAGTCTCTGTTGTCCCTACAGGCTTATTCCAGTACAGTTTAGTCTCCTGTCCTGACAGGGGCTGTCTTCCCGTCCCAGGAGGTGTTTCATTAAGTGGCGGGCTGGGGGGGAACCCGGGCCCACCCTCTACTCTGGGTTCCGGCCCAGCAACCCTAGTGGCAGCAGCTGTTGGCAGCCAACCTTACACTGCCAGAGTTGCTACATTTCCCTGAGCCACTTCCCCACAGCTCTCCCACTTCTCTTTTCTTCACCCCTACCTTAGGGCTCCCTGTTCAGTGGCTTGAGGGTGTCTTCATTACCCAGCCCTTCAGCCACACTTCCTTTCCTCTGGCTCCCCTCAGCCTGACCGGAGTGAGCCCTTTTATAGAATCAGAGGGGCCTTAGTTAGAGTCAGGTGTTCACATTAGCTTAATGACCTCATCTGACTCTTTGCAGGCTAATTGGAGTCAGGTGTTCTCATTAGCCTGGAGTAGCCCCTGCTCAGGTCGGTCAGGGAACAGAAAACTTCTTATCCAGTGGCCAGTATATCTGCTTTTGACTACTCTGCTGTACCCAACTGGCCTGGGTCTATCATAATTGATATAACAGGCATCACAGAAACCTGGTGGAGTGAGGACAATCAATGGGACACAATCATTCCAGGGTACAAAATATATCGGAAGAACAGAACAGGTCGGGGGGGGGGGGGGAGTGGCACTATATGTGAAAGAAAATGTAGAAACAAATGAAATAAAAATCTTAAATGAATCCACATGCTCCATAGAATCTCTATGGATAGTAATTACATGCTCTAATAAGAATATAACAGTAGGGATCTATTATCGACCACCTGACCAGGACAGTGATAGTGCTGATGAAATGCTAAAGGAGATTAGAGAGGCTATCAAAATAAAGAACTCAATAATAGTGGGGGATTTCAATAATCCCCATACTGACTGGGTACATGTAACCTCAGGATGAAATGCAGAGACAAAATTTCTCAATACTTTAAATGACTGCTTCTTGAAGCAGCTGGTACAGGAACCCACAAGGGGAGAGGCAACTCTCGATCTAGTCCTGAGTGGAGCGCAGGATCTGGTCCAAGAGGTAACTATAACAGGACCGCTTGGAAATAGTGACCATAATATAATAACATTTAACATTCCTGTGGTGGGAAGAACGCCTCAACAGCCCAACACTGTGGCATTTAATTTCAGAAAGAGGAACTATGCAAAAATGAGGAGGTTATTTAAACAAATTAAAAGGTACAGTGACTAGAGTGAAATCCCTGCAAGCTGCATGGACACTTTTCAAAGACTCCATAATGGAGGCTCAACTTAAATGTATACCCCAAATTAAAAAACACAGTAGAAGAACTAAAAAAGAGCCACCATGACTTAACAACCATGTAAAAGAAGCAGTGAGAGATAAAATGGCATCTTCTAAAAAGTGGAAGTCAGATTCTAGTGAGGTAAATAAAAAGGAGCATAAACACTGCCAAATTAAATGTAAAAATGTAATAAGAAAAGCCAAAAAGAAGTTAGAAGAACAGCTAGCCAAAAACTCGAAAGGTAATAACAAAATGTTTTTTAAGTACATCAGAAGCAGGAAGCCTGCTAAACAACCAGTGGAGCCCCGGACGATCAAGATACAAAAGGAGCACTTAAAGACGATAAAGTCATTACAGAGAAACTAAATGAATTCTTTGCTTCAGTCTTCACGGCTGAGAATGCTAGGGAGATTCCCAATATTTTGTCAGAGAGGAATTGTCAGAGATTGAATTGTCACTAGAGGAATTGTCAGAGATTGAAGTGTCACTAGAGGATGTTTTGGAATTAATTGATAAACTTAATAGTAACAAGTCACTGGGACCAGATGGCATTCACCCAAGAGTTCTGAAAGAACTCAAATGTGAAATTGCGGAACTATTAACTATGGTTTGTAACCTGTCCTTTAAATCAGCTTCTGCACCCAATGACTGGAAGATAGCTAATGTAATGCCAATATTTAAGAAGGGCTTTAGAGGTGATCCTGGCAATTCCAGACCAGTAAGTCTCACGTCAGTACCGGGCAAATTAGCTGAAACAATAGTAAAGAATAAAATTGTCAGACACATAGAAGAACATAAATTGTTGCTCAAAAGTCAACATGGTTTCTGTAAAGGCAGATCATGTCTTACTAATCTATTAGAGTTCTTTGAGGGGGTCAACAAACATGTGGACAAGGGGATCCAGTGGACATAGTGTACTTAGATTTCCAGAAAGCCTTTGACAAGGTCTCTCACCAAAGGCTCTTACATAAATTAAGTTGCCATGGGATAAGAAGGAAGATCCTTTCATGGATTGAGAACTGGTTAAAAGACAGGGAACAAAGGGTAGGAATAAGTTGTAAATTTTCAGAATGGAGAGGGATAACTCGTGGCGTTCCCCAAGGGTCAGTCCTAGGACCAATCCTATTCAACTTATTCATAAATTATCTGGAGAACGGGGTAAATAGTGAGGTGGCAAAGTTTGCAGATGATACTAAACTGCTCAAGATAGTTAAGACCAAAGCAGACTGTGAAGAACTTCAAAAAGATCTCACAAAACTAAGTGATTGGGCAACAAAATAGCAAATGAAATTTAATGTGGATAAATGTAAAGTAATGTACAGTGGAAAAAATAACCCTAACTATACATAGAATATGATGGGGGCTAATTTAGCTACAACTAATCAGGAGAAAGATCTTGGAATCATCGTGGATAGTTCTCTGAAGACGTCTATGCAGTGTGCAGTGGCAGTCAAAAAAGTGAACGGGATGTTAGGAAAAAAGGGATAGAGAATAAGACAGAGAAGATCTTATTGCCCTTATATAAATCCATGGTACGCCGACATCTTGAATACTACATACAGATGTGGTCCCCTCATCTCAAAAAAGATATACTGGCATTAAAAAAGGTTCAGAGAAGGGCAACTAAAATTATTAGGGGTTTGGAATGGGTCCCATATGAGGAGAGATTAAAGAGGCTAGGACTTTTCAGCTTGGAAAAGAGGAGACTAAGGGGGGGATATGATAGAGGTATATAAAATCATGAGTGGTGTGGAGAAAGTGAATAAGGAAAAGTTATTTACTTCTTCCCACAATATAAGAACTAGGGGCCACCAAATGAAATTAATGGGTAACAGGTTTAAAACAAATAAAAGTTCTTCTTCACTCAGCGCACAGTCAACCTGTGGAACTCCTTGCCTGAGGAGGTTGTAAAGGCTAGGACTATAACAGGGTTTAAAAGAGAACTGGATAAATTCATGGAGGTTAAGTCCATTAATGGCTTTTAGCCAGGATGGGCAAGGAATGGTGTCCCTACCCTCTGTTTGTCAGAGAGTGGAGATGGATGGCAGGAGAGAGATCACTTGATCTTTTCCTGTTAGGTTCACTCCCTCTGGGGCACCTGGCATTGGCCACTGTCAGTAGACAGGATACTGGGCTGGATGGACCTTTGCTCTGACCCAGTATGGCCATTCTTATGTTCTTATGTTCTATATACCCTGTCACACCATCAGTAGGATGAATAGCTCTCCTGGGTAGACATCCCTGTTGGAAATAGTGGTAACTCTAACTACAACTGAGAAAATTAAGCAGAATATTAAGCAATTGTCAGAATGATTTGCCTTGTTTGGACTGGGATACTGGGATGGCTAGGTTAGAAGCTTCCCAAAACTCCTTGCTCCAAGAACATGTTGCTATGGCTATATGGAATGATTGCTCATATGTCCTAGGATGCACAGATACAGACACTCTTAAAAGCAGCACTTGCACCATTTGGCAGGGGTGGATTAAGGCATAGGAAACCTAAGCATGTGCATGGGGCCCAATTTGTGGGCAGGAGGGGGCAACCTGAACTCTGGCTGGTCTGATTTAAGTAGCTGGTCAGATGGCAGTGACAAGAAGAAGCAGTACTGGCTGCTCCCCTCAGGTTTGGCCCTATGGCTCTTACATCATGACGTGGGGATGGCAGGGCTAAACCTTAGTGGTGCTATTACCCCCTTAACCAGGTTGCAATGGCCACTCACTCAATTTTGACCTCACCACCACCCCCTCTCATCATTACGGAGAGTCACAGGGCCAAACCTGAATGGGCAGTGGGGTGGCCGACAGTGTTTCTCCTCACTGCTGCCGTGGGATTGGCTCCTGTACCAGGGCTCCCCCCAGCTTCCAGCAGCCCAGGTCCCTTCTGCTGCCCCTGCAGGACTAGCTCAGTGATAACCTTAAGAGCTGCTACAAACATGGAGAGCTGCAGTGAGTTGCCACACAGAAAAGCCAGCCATGAGAGGGCAGCAAGGAGCCCTGGTGTGGGGGGAGGTGCTCATGAGGCAGTTTTGTTTAGAGCCCAGAGATGAGTTAATCCAGCCCTGCCTTCAGGACAATGGATTTTGAACCATCTTGGAACAACAGCGTGTGTTAGATTTCCCAAACAGCTGGACTGATTTACACTGCATCAGGCTCATTATGTGTACGCTCACACCTGTGCATACCTAAATTTAAAATTCTGGCCTGCATGTCTATTTACCATGACGAATTACAACAACAACAACAAAAGCCAAAAATATTTTACTTGCCTGTCAAAAAAAGTTACTTGTCCCAGGCAATTGGGCAAGCGTATTTTTGAAAAGCTGCTTTATATTGCCTCTATCTAGATACATGCAATTATGAGTCTTAGAGGCTTCAAAGAGTGATTAACATACTACAGTATGAAAAGTTCTCCTTAGGAAAAAAACCCAGACAGCTTGTTTTTGACTAGAAGTAGAAGAGAGTAAACACACATCTATTTTATTTCATTCAGTAATTCTCTGCTACCAATTGTGATGTGTTCAGGGAGCAAGCTTCTTGTGCAGCCTCCATCATATGAGCAGCTCAGCTTTTCTCAAGTGCATTGACAGCTGGCAGCAATGAAAGTCATCTAACTGCCTACGCCTCATTTCAGAAGAATGACATCCAGCCACAAACGTTCACTATTCCTTACTGGTTAGTACCATATATTTTAATGCAGTACAGGATTCCATTTAGAAAATGTAACTACCTACACCTCCTATTAGTAGTAATAGGATTTTTAAATTAGTTTTGTTCAATAATTTGTTGTTTTAAAAGCAGTTAGTGCCATTCCTCAGGTCAGCACCATGTGGCACAGGTAACTAGAGTAAGTGGAGTAGGTACAGCAGACATGAAATCTAACCCTCAGATCATAGCACAACCACTATTCTTTAAACCAACTTTACTTACTGGGAAGTTATGCTCCTCTAAAACTTTTAACATTTAGTGAAGTTAAAAATAATCAGTTTACACTGTGTGATTTCCAAGCACTAATAATTGAACTTTCCCATCAGTTGGTCTAATCTGTAACATGGTACAGCACGAACCATTTAGTGACACTAATGTCAACAGCTTTTATGAAATATTGAACCAATAAATGGACTTGAATTTAATCTAGATTTACTGCCCATAATAAGGACTTCAGCCATGCTTGACTGCCTTTCAGCAACCCCATAGTGATGCTTAGAGCAGCATGTCCTTATGAAAGCTGAGCTAGTCATTTAACTTTTGCAGTTCTGTTAATAAACTGTATTTCATATACAGCACATTTTCTTCCGCAAGGCAGTTTGTCGTCTTGAATTTGGTCAGATGAGGCTCCTTCGCTTGCTGTCACCCTTGCTCATCAAACCTTTTTTGTCTATTTAAGATACTGTACCAGGGCAGTGCCAGCCTCTTCCCAGTGCAGACGCTAAAGTGGCCTAGACAGAAAACTGGGTGGGAGGGCGCTATACATCTTGTGGGCACATACCACCCTTACTTCTGAAGGCAGCAGTGCACAGCAGTGCCTGGCACCCAGCCAGCAGCCACCACTCTCTGGCCACCCAGCTCTAAAGGCAGCAGTGTCGCCAGCAGCAGTCGAGAAGTAAGGGGGGCAATACCATACCACGCTACCCTTACTCCTGTGTAGTGTTTGATCTTTGCAGTGGGAGGGGTGGCTATGGGAGGGGCTAAGAAATTTTGGGGTGGCTATGGCCCCCGCAAGTCCCCATAGCGCTGTCCCTATACTGAACTTAAAAAGGGAGGGAGGGTGTGAATTGCAATTAGATTCAACTTCAAACAGAATTTAAAAATCTGCAATCACAATAAGTAAATTAAGATGGCCACAAAACTGCTGTAAGTAGTCAAGTAACATAACTTGCACCAATTTGGGTGCTTATTCAGTAGCTGGGCACAATGAGTAACATTCATGCCTGTGCAAAGGGCCAGCAAAAGCCTATGCACTACATAAATTCTACTTAAGCCGTTTTTCAAGTTACACTAATGAAAAACTCAGGTGAAGTTAGAGTCAGAGTTACAGTCTTTACAGATGAGCTAAATGACCCTCTTGTCTTAATCTTCACATTTTGCAGAAAGAGGGATTAGATTCAGAGATCCCAATCTGAACTGTCTCTGTTGTTTTGGGTCTGATGTTGAACAGAATTTCTTGGAGCTTGTTTCCTTGGCTTTCAAACCGTTCTTTCAGAGCATTTTGTGTGAGTAACTGGATTGTAATCCAGATCTGCCCCTTCCCATGACGTATGATAGCAGTCAATAGAAAACCATATGCTCTACTTCCTGTTGCTATGTACAAATACAAGACGCAAGCATCCTTGAAAGCCTGCATGGATTTTTTGTCCCTGAAGTGGTAGAAATAGGCAGTAGATGCATTTTTCCCTATCACAGCCAGAAGACTCTATGAATGGTAGCACTTACCTGACAACTCCCACTCCTACATGTTTGGGAAAGCAGATATCTAGCACTCCCTTAAGTACCTTGGAGATTGGGCCCCCTCACTAATGCCATCCAGGGTGATTAAAGTGGGGCAGGCAAGCCTGTATAGAAGGGAGTGCAGATGTCAAAGATGTGAGGATTGGTTGGAATGGGTGGAAA
Organism: Caretta caretta; assembly: GCF_965140235.1. Lineage (NCBI taxonomy): Eukaryota > Metazoa > Chordata > Testudines > Cheloniidae > Caretta > Caretta caretta. The sequence goes on along the minus strand of NC_134206.1, from coordinate 69,125,643 downwards.
GGAGAGTACCAAGACAGCCTGTGGCCTGGGCAGAAAGGAACAAATTGAGGAAGGGAGGCAGGAAAAATTATACTAGGTTTGGATGGGAGGGAGATTTCTGAAAGGGGTACAGTCTATCATGTGTCCTCAGATGAAGCTCTGGAGGGGGTGTCTTGCCACCAGAGCTCTCCTTAAAAGACTTCACCAGTTAGGAAATGTATCTTCTTCAGATATATGATCTCTTTATTCATTACCAAGTAGTTGCCAGCCTTGAGAGTTACATACCAATTCTTTACAGAGGGTACATACCAATTCCTTTAGTCCCGCCCCCCCCACACACACACATTCTTAAGAAGATCATACAGTTAATGAGCTTGCAACAGCATTTGTTATTTTCAGGTTAGTTGCACTAGTAGCTATCATCCAGGCTTTGGACCTAGGTATATGGGCTATCAAGGTGGCCTTGTCCATCATAATGAGTTGACTCGATATACTTCAAGTGACATGGTCCAAAGGCTTTTCTTGGCATTGGCTTCATCGGTTTATTCATCTATGGCCAGCCAAATAAAACAGGCACATACTTCCAATGCATGAACAACAAAATCAGCCCACCTGGCTTCCTCATTTTTAAGTCTGCTCAAGGCAAGTCAAACATTAAAAGTATATAAAAAGAAAGCCCTATATAAAAGCCCTATAAAAATGAAACCCACACATTTTCCCTTTCCCTGCCTAACCTCTTTCCCTTGGTCTAAGAAAAATCAAACTAGCATAGGTTTGAAAGAAAAGGAAAAGGAAAACATGAAGATGAAAGGCTTACTTGCCCTACCTCCATCCAGATCTTAGCCTGACTGTGGAAAAAGTAGGACTTTTATTGTCCTTTATTGCAACCCACCTTTCCCAAGCTATGACTAGAGATTGGCTGCCCAGCTCTTCTGATTCTGAAATGGGGGCCTGGCTGGCACTGCCAGGGGCCAGTTTAATCCTCCATCACTGAAAGGCGATCCAACCCATCCTACGTGCAGCACTCTCATCTCACGATCAAAACAAAATTAGCATTCTAGAATGTTCCCCCTACTGCCTCCCAGAGACCACTTCCTTCGACTCAGTGATGACATTCCAGGTTCTACAAGTATATCTTAAGAAGAAAATCCTGGAAAGGAGTAGTGCTAGCCCTGTGGTGTTCCCTCAGTAGCCTTAAATAGCCAGTACACTGCAGTAAATATTCTAGATTCAAAATAATTCCAGGGACATTGTGACATTCTGTACCTCGGGGGAACACCCAGCACCCCCATGTTCATCCTTATGTGATTGTGTGGTATCCAATGCAAAGTTTGTCATGTCAGGTGTCTTCAGAAAGCTCATGATGCACTGAGCATTGTTGCTATAGTGATGTTATAGTAATTGTTGTTACAGCATGTTATAGGTTGTAATTTCATGTATATAGTTATGAGGCTAAAAATGTGTCCTCGTGGCTTAAAACAGGCCCAGGCAAAACTCTCCAAGAGCAGAGGGGCAGTTCACACCTCATCAGGGCATGTATGGGACAAACCCAGCCCAGCCTCACAGGAACAAAGGACACTGGCCTAGGCAGCAACAAAGGATCTGTTTGACTCTCAAGTGAGTCACCCCCTCTTCCTTTGGTCAGTTTGGGACTGCAATGAGGTAATGCTCACCTGACTCTAAAGGGGGGGGGCAAAGCCAAGAGGGAAGAAAGAACATGATAAAAGGGAGAGCCTGGCTGAAGAGCAACCAGCCAGCCTGTGGTGAGAAGCATCTAAGTTTGTAAGGGCACTGACAGTGTTAACATCAGCTTAGAATGAGTTTTGCTTTTATTTCATTTGACCAAATCTGACTTGTTGTGCTTTAACTTATAATCACTTAAAATCTATCTTTGTAGTTAATACATCTGTTTGTTTATTCTATCTGAAGAAGTGCGTTTAGTTTGAAGCATGTCAGAGACTCCCCTTGGGATAACACGCCTGTTACATATCAATTTATTTGTTAAATTGACAAACTCATATAAGCTTGCGGCATCCAGCAGGCATAACTGGACACTGCAAGTCAGAGGTTCCTAGGGTTGTGTCTGGGACCGGAGATACTGGCTAGTGTCATGCGGTTGCACAATCGAAGAAGCAGTTCATATACCAGAGGCTGTGCGGGAACAGCCCAGGAGTGGAGGTTCTCACAGCAGAGCAGAGTAAGGCTGGCTCCCAGAGTCAAGGATTGGAGTGACCTAGCAGATCACAGGTCCGGATAGCAAGAGGGGGAACATCACAGACATGCCCTTCTAATTTCTCTTTATTAATTGTTTGTAATTTCTATTTTCTAACAGAAACTTATAAAAACACAACAACAAGCAGAGAGCAAAAAAATCAGCATCTGGTTATCAGAATGTTTTCCAGCAGGTCTTGACAACCCCCTTTTAACAAACTGTTTGAATGTGAGACTTTTAAATTATATCAGTCTGTAACCCTTCTGCCAGGTGGAGTCAGCAGCAACAAGGTCTGGGTTCAATATCTAGGGGTGCCTCTTAACAATACAAAACAGAACTAGCTCAAGACCACAGTAATCTGGGAAAATTAAACACCACACCAGGAGCCTCTAAAAGACAATACTTCCCCACCTGCAAGCACTGAGCCTGTGTATAGCAAACAAAACTGTTAATAAAAGGGAAAAAACAAACCCAACATTAATTTGGGAAAACACTACAACCACAATTTGAAAGCAAAAGCAAACACCGACCCCAGAGTACTTTGAACAGTGTCCTTTGCCTCAATTTCTCACCTTGCAGTGCGAAAGTCCAACAATCCCAGGGAAATGGGGGAAAACATCAAGCAACACCTCAGCTGCTGTGGCTGCTACTGCTGCTGCCACTGCCTCACAGTTGCCACCATTCCCTCTGCCATCAATTCCCACTACTGCCACCATTCACTCTACCATCACCATTGTTCACTCTGTGGCTGCTGGCCACCATCCCCTACTGCTACCACCCTCATGTTCTGAGGTTCCACCACTCAGCCCAGCTCTCAGCAGTTTCAGCAAGTAGTAAGAAACCTCACAACTAGGGCTGACTGTGTAGTCTTTTTCATTGCAATATTATCCCATACCAGATCGAAGACTAAACAGCTAATTACCAGTGATTTTAGCTTCACTGAGCACTAAACAAAATAATAGCTCTCAATTCAATCTAATCAGTTGTATCTTTAAACAGTGGAAAGAAGAGAATCACATAGTGCTTAAAACTACACATACAAAACCCACACCTCCACCTAAAAACACAAACTCCATTTTCTCCCCATTTTCCCAGCATAAGTCATTTGCATCCCTACCCCCTGCCTAACAAGTGAGATTCAGTCAAGGGTGACCCCCCTCAGTCAGGGCAGGCTAAGTGCATTTCTGCTGCCCTTTACTCAGACAAGGATAACAACATTTCATTACCCTGGCACTCAATATGTAAGTGATTTGTAACCCAGCATCAGCCAAAATTGATCACTTTGGCAAAGCAGCTCCATGATGCTGCACATGTAGGCAGAGTAGGTGTGTTTATGCAAATACAATCCATTCCTGAAATCTTTTCTCCCAATTTCATCACTAGATGTTCAGACCCTGCTTACAAGTCTCTCCAAATTGCTTGCTGATACTGTGTACAAGTGTTAATTATCCTTCCAAACAGGAACAGAGCTATCAGTATAGTTCTTTAAATTAACCACTGGGGTTGCTAGAATACAATAAGAATGGCACTCTTTCACATATATTCTGAGCTCACTGCTGCTGTGGGAACAAGAGAGACACCAGTCTTCTGAAGGCTGAAAACTACCACTGCATTGTGCAAGCATGATTCAGATCATTTTAATTCTGTACAAGTGGCTTTGTGTACTAGTTATTTTCTGTCATTTTTATTTCATGATGAGTTTTTTCCTCTCCCTCTCAGCAGGCAAGGCTAGTATCACTAATATAATCCAAAGCAATTGCTCTTTCTTCTGAAAGCATCTGGTTTCAAAGTCACAGTTCAGTTATGAAAGTTGGGGATTTTTGTACTCTTTTCCTTACATCATTGATTAACATATTGGGTCAGATTCACCTGACTACTGGAACCCAAGCTTCAGGCCTTGATAGTGGACTGGCCACACTAAAGGATGTATGCAGCTCCTGTGGAGACCAGCAGACAGGTGTCACCGACCAAATAGTGGGTAAGGTCAGCCATGGTGACAGTGGGGCCAAGGAATCCCCATTCTGTGACCTGAAGGCAAGCTCTGTGTAGCTCAAAAGCTTGTGTCTCTCACCAACAGAAGTTGGTTCAGTAAAATATATTACCTCACCCACCTTGTCTTTCTAATATCCTAAGATAGACACAGCTACAACAACACTGCATAGAACCTTTTAAATAGATACTCAAAAAGTACCATTTCCCAATTATTTTTCTCCACCGTCACCTTCACCCCCTTCATAGATTCTGGACCTTGGGGTCATCGAGTCTGACCTTCTCTACTTTCCAATCCTATTGTAGAACCACAAGCTAAATCCTGCGTACAGGATTAAATAGCCGGCATACAGCAGTTAAATAGCAGTTCTGCATTCTTTCTTATCCAATCTCTGATCCCCTCTTGAGTATTTTTATACCTGGCTTTTGTGAAAGGCCTATGGATTCCTATGATTGTCGTAAATTGGCTATTGTACGAATCAAAGTCAAGAATACAGAGATTTTAAATGTCATTGGTGCAGATGTTTAGTATTATTTTTCCCTTGAGATGACAAACTGATACAGTTTAAAACTGAGTCAAGATAAAATGCAGCAAATTTCCCATCTAGTTGGACTTTAGAATATTAAAAACTCCTGTAAGTTATCAGCACAAGGAACAATCAAGTTCTTAGCAATCACCCAGACATCTTAGTTCACAGTACACAGAGTACACAGAACTCCAATTAGGATGTTCAAAATAGACCTTATTAGCTTCTCATGAATGCTGATAATATTATGCAGACGCAGGGATGCTTCTGCATTTCATTTGTTATTGTCCAGCTAATATGTAGTTATTGAAACAAGGTTTGGTCTGTGCTTCAAAATTACCAGAAGTCAAGAACGACTGTCATTCGAAAACAAACTAAAATCAAGCAACTTTCCAAACTTTGCTGAACAATGACATTTTAGATAACTGTGGCACTTAAAAATCACTAACATTTTCAAAGACATGATTCACATAAATGAGGGAGAAGCTGTTTGAATGTTATTTATATAACCTTCAAGTTTAGAACAAACAGCTGTACAATAGCAGAGTTCATCTTTAGAACTAAATACAGGCCAATTTTTCTCTACTTCAATCACATCTAAAGATAATCTGACAATTATATCCCCACAAGCACTATTGAGTGGAAATTACAATAGGCACAAGGATGACAAGTGAAATATGATTTCTCTTTAAGTCTAAAAATATTAGACATTGCAGCTCAGTTTGTCTGACTCGTCTCATATTTATTATATTGTAAATACGGTGGACATGGGACAAAAGGCCACCTTTATATAGGCAGCTTCCTGTCTTTAGCACTTACTCTGCTATGTGATTATATAGGGTCATTATTCCAGAACAAATTCCAGAATATTTTGTCCTTATGGGGAGCTATTCTAAAACAGTTCCGTTCTGGTCAATTTTCCCATGTAGATAAGGGCAGAGATTCAGAGTGAAAGGTCTAGGGAACAAGCAAGGACAATGCAGTTCTTCTGTTTTATGCATCTAACTCACATATGAGATTCAACTTGCTAGTTCTCCCATAGCTGACATCTGAGCAATTCCATCACGGACTTTGAAAAACAAAAATAACTGTTTAACTTGTAAGTCAGCACACCTACACTGTTTTGAAATTACAAATTACTTTAAATGTCAACATTTGCAGCAGTCTGCAGCAAAGGGGACTGAAGGAACTAAAAGTCCACACTACTAATACTTCTGGAAGAAATCCTGCCTCACATTTTCAGATTAACAAAATCTAGTGTAAAAGGTGGTACCGATTGGCTTGAAAGGATTCTGATTCAGAGTTTCATTGTTTGAGGATGACAAAGTACTTTTCATGTTAATTAATTCAGAGGCATTATTAGAAAGATGCATTCAAACTGGAACAGTGCACAGAAGGAATACTAGGATGATCAGAGGAATGGAAAACTGAAAGAGCTTGGCTTGTTTAGTCTAATCAAACGAAGGCTGAGGGCAGATATGATTGCTCTCTATAAATATATCAGATGGATAAATAGCAGGGAGAGAGAGGAGTTATTTAAGTTAAACACCAATGTTGACACAAGAACAAACTGGCCATCAACAAGTTTAGGCTTGAAATTAGAAGAAGGTTTCTAACCATCAGAGGACTGAAGTTCTGGAACAGCCTTCCAAGGGGAGCAGTGGAGGCAAAAAACCTAAGTAGCTTCAAGACTGAGCTTGATACATTTATGGAGGGGATGCTATAATGAAACTGCCTACAATGGCATGTAGCTGTTCTGCGACTGCTAGTAGCAAATATCCCCAATGGCCAGTGATGGGACACTAGATGGGGAGGGCTCTGAGTTACTACAAAGAATTCTTTCCCAGGTGTCTGGCTGTTGGGTCTTGCCTTGCCAAAATCCGCTGGATCCAACTGATCACCATATTTGAGGTCGGGAAAGAATTTTCCCCTGAGTCAGATTGGTGGAGACTCTGGGGTTTTTTTGCCTTCCTCTGCAGCATGGGGCACCAGTCACTTGCAGGTTTAAACTAGTGTACTTGGTGGCTTTTCTGTAACTTGAAGTCTTTAAATCATGATTTGAGGACTTCAGTAGCAAACAGAAGTTATGGGTCTATTACAGAAGTGGATGGGTGAGATTCTGTGGCTTGCAATATGCAGGAGGTCAGACTAGATGATCATGATGATCCCTTCTGGCCTTAAAGTCTGTGAGTTTAGTGTTACTAGGTAAACATTACAATCGTCTGTAAAGAAATAATCTGAGTAGGTCCAATAAAATGTAGTGAAAGTGAGACAATGTGTTGGCTGTGAATTGTTAACATCCCAGGGATAGTTTAAAATTATGTTTACAGACCAAATGTATTCATATTGTGACAAAGGGAAACAAATATTTTATTTTTTAATGAAGTCAGGAAATTTGCAAATAATTGTTTTATTGTATAATAACTGTATACCTGTTACCTTACCCTCCTGCCAACTCTTGTCTTGTTCCTGGTTCTGTTGATGTGTCCAGAGGTGTTTGCCCACCACAGCACTTTGAAACATACTTTCCTGGGGCTGGATACCTTTGTTCATGTCTTATTGATCAAGATAAGAGCAGTGGTTTTTGGTTCTGCAACCTCCTTTGCCTCCTGTACTTCTCTTATACTGTACTTACTCTTGAGGAGTAATGGTCTCAAGTTGCAGTGGGGGAGGTTTAGATTGGATATTAGGAAAAACTTTTTCACTAAGAGGGTGGTGAAACACTGGAATGCGTTACCTAGGGAGGTGGTAGAATCTCCTTCCTTAGAGGTTTTTAAGGTCAGGCTTGACAAAGCCCTGGCTGGGATGATTTAACTGGGATTTGGTCCTGCTTCGAGCAGGGGGTTGGACTAGATGACCTTCTGGGGTCCCTTCCAACCCTTATATTCTATGATTCTATGATTCTATGATTATACATTGTGCCTTTTCTCGTTGAGGAGATACTAGTGACCCTTCCCCATACATAACAGATGATTTCTTGATAAGAATAAGAATTATTAAAAGCACAGACAAAATAAGGACAAGAAACTGTTTGCTTAACATGTCAAGATTTACACTTCAAGAGGGCTAAACTAAGAAAGGTTTTCTAAGTTTATGTTACAGAAAAGAAACACTGTGGTTTTGGAACATGAAAGTAATCTCAGGTTTGGCCCCATGGCCTCTCCTTCGTGACCTGAGCAGAACTGCATCCCCCGTGCATGAGGCCACAATGCTGCTCACTCAATTTTGACCCTGCCACCCCACATTGTGATGGAGGTCTGCAGGGTCAAACCTAAGTGGGCAGTCGGTGCCACTGCAAAAGACTTAGGCCCTGTCTATGCACAGTTTTGACACTGATTTTACTATCTTGATTTCTAAATATAGATGAATCCATGCAAAAACTGTGTGTAGAGAAAACAAGTAAGCCTAAAACCCTACTGTGTGTGAATATAGGTAACTGGGGGAAAACTGGCTTGGAGAATGGAAGGTGGCTGCCCTAGATGACGAGGTGTGTCAGTACAGGCATGTGGACCCAGAGTGAAGGGAAGAGGGGTCTCTGAATACAGAGAAGTGAGGCTCGCTTGGGACAGAATGGGGTGGGAACTTTGACACTGGGGTCAGAGCCACAGATTACTTTCATGTTCAGAAAACAGTGTTTCTTTTCTGTAATATAAGCTCAAAAAGCCTTCCATAGTTTAGCTCACTCAAAGTGTAAATCTAGGCATATAAGCAGCTTCTTCTTGTTTTTACTCCATTTTCTCTGTGCTTTTAATAATTTTTCTACTTATCAATAAATCATCTGTTGTGTGTGAGGAAAGTTCACCAGTATCTCCACAAGGAGAAAAGGCACATTGCCATGGGAGCACCTTCTGCACTAGAGTTCCCTCCTGGGGAGGGCGGGGGGGGGGGAGAGGGGGCTGCCTGGCTTCCCCACACTTCCTGAAGCCTGTGTCCTCTCTGCTTTGCCCAAAGGACTCACTCAATGACAGCCGCAAGACCTGCTACAAGTATGGGGAGCTGAGGTGAGTGCACTCATGGGGGAGCCAGTTGGGAGCAGGATTCAGGGAGGCCTGGGGGTTAGACATGAGGGGGGGTTGCCAATGGCCCACTGATAGATCTTGGTGGTTGACTCTGTTTTGTTTCCTTGCTCTGGGCATGAGTTTTGTTGGAGAAGAAACTTTGGGCTGGAATCCCCAGAGGCCCCGTGCATTGTGCTATCATGTGAAAAATTTCTGAGAGCACATGTGGGATTTCGGATGCATGGATAATATCAGCCCACTGCTGGCCCTGGGTCCCGGCCACTGGTCCGGGGGGCTCTGCTGCTGGCCTGGGGTCCTGGCCGCCGGCCTGGGGGTCTGCAGCTGCCCCAGCAGTGGCCCACTGGCTGCAGTCTGGGGCAGTGAGGGGTGCAGACAGGGGCAAGAGGGGGCACAGCTCAGCACCCCCACCTTAAAAATTGTTCCAGCGCTACTGTACTGGGATATTTTTAAGTCCTGATTTGCTGCTTACATCACTATCATGCCACGTAGAAAAGCACACTGCGTTTGATGTTGAGATCAGAATGTACATGCAAGAACTGGAATCAGAATTTTCTGACAGATTTCACAATTTCCAGCCATTTGGACCAATGCTTTGTTTTCTAATTAAACCGGAAAAGTTCAAAGAAAGCGACTTGGATTTGTCTGTATTTCAGTGGATGGGCGTTGAAGATTTCGAAATGCAGCTCGTTCAGTTAAAAAGCTCACAATTGTGGGCATCAAAGTTTGGAGATCTCCGGAGTTCACTTGAAGCTATGGAGAGAGATCATGGGGCCTCTATTCTGATCTGCTGGATGTCCCTGCCAGTGAAATTTAACTGTTTGAAGAAAATTGCATTTGCAATGCTTTCAGCACTTGTAGCCACATACCTGAGTGAACAAGTATCTTCACACATGAAATCTGCCCTCTGTCCTCTCAGAGCCAGTTAACAACTAATCACTCAGAAGCCCCCTGTGTGCAGCTTAAAGTATCCAAAGACGTGCCAGACATTGGAAAACTCAGCAAGGAAAAGCAAGGGTAAGGATCACACTACACAATAAGAACTGCATTTTAATTTAATTTTAAATGAAGCTTCTTAAACATTTTAAAAACCGTATTTACTTTACATACAACAATAGTTTAGTTATATATTATAGAGTTATAGAAAAAGACCTTCTAAAAACATTAAAATGTATTACTGGCATGCAAAACCTTAAATTAGAGTGAATAAATGAAAAGTCGGCACACCACTTCTGAAAGGTTGCTGATCCCTGTGCTAGAAGCTATTTCTGAGCAGGCAGACAAGGCTTTCTCCTACACATCCTCTTCTCACCTTTCCCTGCCAGCAGATTGAGGGACGTGATCGTTCCCCTCTATTCGACACTGGTGAGGCCTCATCTGGAGTACTGTGTCCAGTTTTGAGCCCCACACTATAAGAAGGATGTGGAAAAATTGGAAAGAGTCCAGCGGAGGGCAACAAAAATGATTAGGGGACTGGAACGCATGAGTTATGAGGAGAGGCTGAGGGAACTGGGGATGTTTAGTCTTCAGAAGAGAAGAATGAGGGGGGATTTGATAGCTGCTTTCAACTACCTGAAAGGGGGTTCCAAAGAGGATAGTTCTAGACTGTTCTCTGTGGTAGCAGATGACAGAACAAGGAGTAATGATCTCAAGTTGCAGTGGGGGAGATTTAGGTTGGATATTAGGAAAATCTTTTTCACTAGGTGGGTGGTGAGACACTGGAATGCGTTACCTGGGGAGGTGGTGGAATCTCCTTCCTTAGAAGTTTTTAAGGTCAGGCTTGACAAAGCCCTGTCTGGGATGATTTAATTGGGGATCGGTCCTGCTTTGAGCAGGGGGTTGGACTAAATGACCTCCTGAGGTCCCTTCCAACCCTGATATTCTATGATTCTATGATTCTATGGATTGGCTCACTCCTTCCCATTGTACCTCTCAGTAGAGCACAGAGGGGAGGAACTGTTGTTTCCTGAGCTAAGATGGGCAGCACTGCTGCTTCCCGGCTTTGAGATGCAGCACATTCCACTAGCAGAAACTGACCATGGTGTGAGGGTAACAGGATCAGACAGGCTACAAAGAAATTCAGAGATGGAAATGACAGAAGGAAGTGTGACTCTTGGGAAAAGAGGGCCAAAGGAAACAACTGGTGACAGGCAAAGAAAGAGATAATGGTGAAGAAAAAAGATGGATGAGTTTGGACAGATAGGTAAGGGGCGAAACCCACTGCTCGGTACAAATTGGGGAAGAATGGTCATGTGGCTAACATACAGGATTGGGAATCAGGGCTCTTGGCTTCCATTCCCACCTTGGTCTCTGATTCACTGTAGTATCTTGAGAAAGTCTCCTTTTGATGCCTCAATTTACCCATGAGTAAAATGGGGATAACAACACTTACCTTATATAAATAGGTGAAGGTACTTTAAATCCTCAAATAGAACTATCAGCATTATTAGCTGGGGAAAGAGAATGAATCAGAAAAAGCTTGCTAACTTCACAGGCTCACATTCACAAAAATGTCACTCAAGCAGCTACCTGGAACTTGGCAGTTATGTTGCACTGGAGGTGATGACAGAAGTACATTCCAGAAATGTCTCATGACAGAAGATAAAGAAGTTGCATAACACCAGAATGGTAGTGTAACCCACACACCTGGGTGTGGTGCTCTGTCCCATCTAGTGGCACCGAGACCACTAAAATAGAGAGATTAATGAGTCTGCTCTACAGACTTAACTAAAAGCTCTGGCCAGGGTGCTGGGTCGGGGGCTGGACCATGCGGCTTGGCCCCAGTCCAGTGCTCCAGGTGGGGCGCAGGGTCGGGGACCATACCATGCAGCTCCCAGAAGCCGGCATGGCCCCGCTCCAGCTCCTACACACTCCAATGGGAGCTGCAGGGGTGATGCCTGCGGATGGGGCAGCGAGCAGAGCTGTCTGGCCACACCTCCATGTAGGAGCCAGAGAAGGGGCGTGCCACTGTTTCTGGGAGCCTGAGGTAAGTGCTGCTCGGTGCCTGCACCCCCTAGGCTCTTCCCACACCCCAACCGCCTGCCCCAGCCATGATCCCCCTCCCGGTCTCCAAACCCCTCGATCCCAGCCTGGAGCTCCCTCCTGCACCCCAAACCGTTCATCCCCAGCTGGAACCTGCACTCCTTCCCACACCCCTGCCCCAGCCCTGATCCCCCTCCCGCCTTCGGTCCCAGGCCAGAGCACCTGCCTACACCCCAATGTCCTCATCCCCAACCCCATCCCAGAACCTGCAAACCCTCCCGCACCCCAACCCCAATTTTGTGAGCATTCATGGCCCACCATACAATTTCTATTCCCTGATGTGGCGAAAAAGTTTGCCCACCGCTGCAGTAGAGACTCATGCCCCAAGCTCCAGAGGTTCCCAGGTCCATTCCGCCCCCTGATGACTGGGGTCCGCTGGTGTTACAGTAGCATTTTGCATTCACTTCATACAAGTGTAATATGACTATGCAAAGTGTAAGGCAAAGAGTAACAAAATCTAATGAAATAGTCATAATGATGACTTTATCTACCCACTGTATACATTGATCATATTTCACATAGGGGTACACTTTAGTGAAGTAATTTTCCAATGCCTTAAATTAGTTTTTCACTGGAGGAAAGGCTACTTTCCACTTTGTCCTAAATAACACATGAAAGTTGCTTCAAGGTTAATTACTGTTGACCCACTAAGTAATAGTGTCCATGATAGAATTAAGTTAAGTGGAAAGGATCATATAAAAAACTTCAATACTAAGTTTTAGAATAGTGGATTAAAACAAAAACAAGAAAGTTAGTCAAAGAGACCTGACAGTCAAATAAGAAAATTAAAATCTTTAGACTCATTTTGGAGCCTTATTCACTTTATAATAACTCAATCACAGAAGGTAAACATACCTCTAAAAACCAAATAATACGTATAGGTAAGTGTTAAGATTCAAAGGTTGTTCAAGGTAACCAATATCCTTCAAAAAAATGGCAATTCATCCCTAATGTAGGCAATAGATAGGAGTATAAACTATACCAGGTAAAAATGAAAGACAGAAAGTAGGAAGGCTTTGGAAATTTGAAGAGCAAATAGCGAAAAACAAATCACAAGAAATTATTGAATTACACCAGAAGGAAGCAGTCTGTGAAAAAATCTGTCAGTTGTCAAGGAGCAAAGAAAGGTAATATTTTACATCAAGCAACCTTACCTTACCGTACATGCTCTGAGAAGTGCTTGCCTGATCCTCCAACGAAGGGATCTGCTTGTGTGAACATTTACCTCTTTGCAGGGCCTCACTGACATTTTCTTCAGGAAATAAGTTTATTTTCTTTTGGCATTTACAATATTTATTACCATGGACAGTTAATATTATAGGGACAGGGTGCATGGGATATCAGCATTTAAATCCTTTAGGCTCCTTTGAAAATCCCAGCCTAAGTCTAAAATTATGTAACATATGCCTTATTATGGCACATTAGATCCACTTATCAATTTATAATTTACGATACCAGTCAACTTGTCCCAGTGACTTTTAGTGGAATTAGGCCATGGATGAATTTGGCCCATAATTACAGTACAAACCTGAACTTCATATAATAAGTATGTCCTCAATAGTGTCACAAATTATATTTCATATGTCCTCATAAGTGTCCATTTGATTTACAATATAATTTTATTGTTTATCCAGGCAGAGTCTTGAAGAAGGTATATCATGTTTCCACAAAGGCAATGTTAGTTAATTTAAATTGTTGATGTTAAATGATGCAATGATGTTAAATGATGTTTGTGTAAAAAACTCTCTTTGTGCTTAGTTATTTCTAAAAATTTTATTGCAAATGTTTAATGAAGCCAACTTGCCTTCCTATCTGTGTTTTTGCTCATATTCTCAATTTTAGCATGGGGACATAAGTTCTATTTAAAAAGTAGGCAAGTGATACTCAGTCTGCAGCTTCTTCTGCTACTCACTTATGTAAACTCTAGCTAAAAATGTTAGTGAATAGGAAAACTGGTATGGAATTAGTACCAGCTACCTACAGTATGTAAAGTTTTGTTTGAGATGTAAAAATGTGTGGCTGATATAAACTCCATGATATGTGCTACCCACAAGAGTTCCTCCTTCACCTTTATATTCTGGGGGGAAAGGCAGTCATGCTAGGATACTCTGAATGGAGTTTTATGAACTTTTAAAGACCAGTCCCAGTGAGAAACTCATATTGGGACATCTAAAAATCTTTCCTGGGTTGCGGGTATTTGCTATGTTAGAGTATGAATCAAAACTATGGACTTCCACTGCCTTGAGTTTTGCACCTGTGCAAAATAAGTCCTGAATGGGTGTCCCACACAACCATATTAGATTGGTGGCATTATACATTCATTATACACAAGGTCCAGGACAACCCAGAATCAGGTACAAATCCTCCCAGTTGCTGACTTATGACGAATCTACATATCCTCCTTTGCGGCAAAGATGCAGTAGCTAATCCTGATTCTTAGCAGAAAGAGTTGTAATAAGCAACAAGCCCATAACATTCATTATTTATTCAGGGTAGGGTTGCCAACTTTCTAACTGCAGAAAACAGAACACTCTTATCCCGCCCCCTGCCTCAAGGTCCCGCCCCGCCCTGCTCCTTCTCCGAGATCCTGCTCCCCACTCCCTCCATCCCCACTCCATCCATCACTTGCTTTCCCGCACTGTTGCTCACTTCCTCATTTTCACCAGCCTGGGGCAGGGCATTGGGGTGCAGGAGGGGGTGAGGGCTCCGGCTGGGGGTGCGGGCTCTTGGGTGGAGCCAAGGATGAGTGGTTTGGGGTGCAGGAGGGGGCTCCAGAGAGCTGAGGGGTTCAGAGTGTTGGATGGGGCTCAGGGTTGGGGCAGAGGGTTGGGGTGCAGGAGGGGGTGCGGGCTCTCAGAGGGAATTTGTGTGCGGGAGGAGGCTCAGGGCTGGGGCAGGGGGTTGGGGCACGGGATGGAGTTCAGGGTGCGGACTCCGGTCGGCGTTTACCTCCAGCAACTCCCAGGAAGCAGCCAGCATGTCCCACCAGCTCCTAGGTGCAGGCACAGTCAGGGGGCTCTGCATGCTGCCCTCGCCCGCAGGCACCACCCATGCCCAGAGGCGCCACCCTCACAGTTCGCATTGGATGCAGTTCCTGGCCAATGGGAGCTGCAGAGCCAGCTCTCAGGGCTGGGGCAACCCAGGGAGTCCCCGTGGCCACCCCCCTGCTGGAGGGACATGCCAGCTGCTTCCTGGGAGCTGCACAGAGATGGGCACAGAGCTTGCCTGCCCCACTGCA
The DNA here is from genome assembly GCF_965140235.1 of Caretta caretta. Taxonomy (NCBI): domain Eukaryota; kingdom Metazoa; phylum Chordata; order Testudines; family Cheloniidae; genus Caretta; species Caretta caretta. The sequence continues at coordinate 69,110,640 of NC_134206.1, read as the reverse complement.
CAGCCAACTGGACTTTTAATGGCCGAGACAGCAATGCTGACTGGAGCCACCAGTGTCCCCTTTCAACTGGGTGTTCTGGTCGAAAACCGAATACCTGGCAACCCTAATTTAGGAGGCACCATTTAACAGAGGCAACTAGACACACAGGAATGAGAAACCAGCAGCAAGGTGAGACAGAAAAACACGAAGACTCTGAGGGATGCTTAATCAGCAGGCTCATATTTAGCAGTTGCAGTTGGGCCAGCAAGCCTAGGTGGGAAATTGTAAGCAGCACATTGGATAGGCAGAGGGGAAAAAATATGTAGTAATCTGCTCTGTAAAGAGAAAGCATTGCTACAAGGCACGAACACTGAAAACTCATCTCTGTTCTCTTTCATAAAGCACTGTATGTGTAAAATGGTTGATCTGCAATAACTAAAAAAACAAAAACCCAAGGTAAACCAATAAGGAAAAGAAATCTTCTTCAGGATTTACTTTAAATCTAGTCTCAAAATTCCCTCTCTTTGGGATTATGGCAAATAAATTCCTTTGTCTTACTGTTTAAACAAAAAATTACTCCTTTTTAAGGAGAAAAAAATAAACTCCAAAACTTCGTTTCAAAACAATAAACAAAGACATAGTTGTAGCACACGCTCCCTCAGTATGGTTTAGTTTTCTACTAGCCAGTATCTAACTCCCTCTTCATTTTCCTTTTATGAACTTCAGACTGGTTTCCCAATAGGATATTGGGCTCAAGCTGCTTCTAGTTCTTCCCTATTAACCCTTGCCTTCCAGCAGAGTTTGAGCCTGTAACTAGGACCAATGCTGTTCAACGCATTCATAAGTGGTCTGGAAAAAGGGGTAAAACATGAGATGGCAAAGTTTTCAGATGATACAAAATTACTTAAGATAATTAAGTCCAAAGCTGACTGCAAAGACGTACAAAGAGACCTCACAAAACTGGGTGACTGGGCAAGAAAATGGCAGATGAAATTTAATGTTGATAAATGCAAAGTAATGCACACTGGGAAATATAATCACAACCAAACATACAAAATTATGTGATCTAAATTAGCTGTTACCACTCAAGAAAGGGATCTTGGAGTCATGGTGGATAGTGCTCTGAAAACATTTGCTCAGTGTGCAGTGGCAGTCAAAAAAGCCAACAGAATGTTAGGAACTATTAGGAAAGAGAGAGCTAATAGGACAGAAAATATCATAATGCCACTATATCAGGGATTCCCATACTTGGTTTGTGGCTTTTTCAGGTAAGCCCCTGTTGGGCCACGAGATGCTTTGTTTACCTGAGTGTCTGCAGATATGGCCGCTCGCAGCTCCCAGTGGCCGCGGTTCTCCATTCTAGGCCAATGGGGGCTGTGGGAAGTGGCGTGGGTCGGGCCACCGCTTCCCACAGCTCCCTTTGGCTGGGAACAGCGAACCGTGGCCACTGGGAGCTGCAAACAGCTGTACCTGCAGATGCTCAGGTAAACAAAGCATCTCGCAACCCGCTGGGGCTTACCCTGAACAAGCTGTGAACCAAGTTTGGGAACCCTTGCACTATATGAATCCACAGATTTCCATACCTGGAATACTGCATGTAGTTCTGGTGGTTACATCTCAAAAAAGATATAATTGGAGAAGGTACAGAGAAGGGCAAAAAAATGATTAACAGTATGGAACAACTTCCATATGAGGAGAGATTAAAAAGACTAGGACTGTTCATCTTAGAAAAGGGATGACTAAAGGGGGATATGATAGAGGTCTATAAAATCATGAATGGTGTGGAGAAAGTGAATAAGGAAGTGTTATTTACCCCTTCACATCACACAAAACCCAGGGTCACTGAATGAAATTAATAGGCAGCAGGTCTGAAATAAACGTAAGGAAGTACTTCTTCACACAACACACACACAGCTTGTGGAACTCATTGCCGGAAATGTCGTAAAGGCAAAAAATTCAAAAAATAATTAGATAATTTCATGGCGGATAGGTCCATAAATGGCTATTAGCCTGGATGATCAGGGACACAACCCCATGCTCTGAGTGTCTGTAAGCCTCTGACTTCCAGAAGCGGGGTCTGGATGACAGCGGATGGATCACTCGATAAAGTGTCCTGTTCTGTTCGTTCTCTCTGAAGCATCTGGTGCCCACCATGGTCAGAAGACAGAATGCTGGGTTAGCTGGACAATTTGGCCATTCTTATATTTTTAACAAAAGACTTCCTGACCCAAGCTCCAAAGAACTAAGAGAGCTCCCCACCACAAGCACATTATAGCATTGTTGGTTATGACTCTGTAGTTAAAGTTGAGTTTTCCTGTGTACTTAAAGCAGGAATTAAACCTCTTTGTTCTGCAGGAAAAAGTATAGTGTATCCTACTCAAACTTAGGGCATTTACTCTTTGAGTATCAAATTAATTTTCTGAAAATGTACAGGTAAATCCATTAACTAGTTTGTAAGATAAAATTAACAACTAGGTCCTTGGAAATTTAACATTTGAATCAGTTCTTCCTTTGTCAACAATGATCTTAACCCCAGAATAATGCACATACTTTAAACTTTCCATGGAGTTAAAATTAATCAAAGTCTTATGCATAGGCTATATTTGAAGAAATTAGGATTTAATTAAGTTGTTAATTATTGTTATATGTCATTGATATGATTATTTACAAATATGGTCAGGTTAACAGTTCAGGTAACTTTACTTATGACATCAGATCGTAACTCAACGAATCACCATTCTCTCTTGACAGTTAATTTGTATGTTTCAATTCTATTGCCTGTATTGACTCAGTGGCATGAGGGTCATGTGTGTCAAAGATTCTCATTGGTAGATCACTCGGTCCATCCATCATTACTGTTAGAGGTTGAGTGTCGGTGTTTGAAACAATTCTTATGGCACTGCTGCCTCAGATCAACTGCACATGGAGGCAAGACTCACAGGAGAACTGAGGCAGGAGTGCTGGGGAAGACCTTAAAACACAAAGACATTGGGAATCAGTGTCTTATGTCTTCCTGCCATACTTCACATAGCACTGGTCTCTCTAACACTGCACTCCGAACGAATAAGTCATGTGCAAATTAAGAGCTAAATTAACCAGTAAGCTTGGGCTTCTTTATGCTGCTAAGGGTATACTACTGAATCTGCACTGACAAGTTTAAATTTAAAAAATGATTTAAAGTTCATACCATATATCTTCAAATAATTAGAAATATCACTTGGTAGTATTCTCCTTGGGTTTAGTGCTCAAGTATGACATTTTAAATATTTTTTTTTGTTAGTCAATATTTCTAGAACCTCTGTATTCTTTGTACTTATGCTAAGCTGTATAACTCTGAACCACGTTCCCAGTATGCTTTGAATTTATGTTAAGCTTACGGTGAACTAAGTATGACCTCTGTTCTTGGTAAATGTAGAAACATGTAGGGATTATTTAAATTAAATTAAAAATTAGTGGTGCAGATGTATGTTCTGTTAATGCTTGCCAAATTGAGTAGTGTGGTAGGTACAACTGATAGAGAAAATTCGTGCAGGTGCTGGGGGTAATTGGGGCAGATATTTCTATGTCTTGAAACATAAGTACAAAACTAGATAACAAAAGAGAAGAAAGGTTTATAATAATTGGGGTATTTTCTATTTGATGTAAACAAAGAGGGCGGGCTCGTGCTGCAGGCCTGTTTCATTGCTGTGTAAACTTCCGGGCTCAGGTTGGAACCTGGGTTCTAGGACTCCGCAAAGTGGGAGGGTCCCAGAGCTTTGGCTCCAGTCTGAGCCCAGAAATCTACACAGCAATGAAACAGCCTGAGCCCCACGAGCCCAGGTAGGCTGGCATGGGCCAGCCGCAGATATCTAGCTGCTGTTAAGACATACCCTGAATCTCTACAGTGTTATTTTCTCCATGTAGCCCAGCTCTGGGAGCTCAAGTCAGCTGATCCAGGTTCTAAGACTCACTGCTTGGGGTTTTTATTGCTGTGTAGATGTAAATGACCTACAAAAGATCCAGTTTCTCCCTAGCAGGAAGGAAGCAGCAGCAGCAGGATCAGGCTCATTCTAAAATATGAGAGAGACAAGGTAGGTAGGGTAATATCTTTTAATAGATCAACTTGTTTTGGTAAAAGAGACAAGTTTTTGATCCACACAGAGTTCTTCTTGAGGTCTCTGTGGCTTGAAAACTTGTCTCTCTCACCAACAGAATTTGGTCCAATAAAACATATTACCTCACCCATCTTGTCTCTCTAGTATCTTGGGACCAACATGGCTACAACTATGCTGCATATCCCAGAATATGGACAGTCTGTTTCTGGCAGGAAGGGGAATTGAACAATAGTGTGGAAAAGAGATTGTGGTTGGGAGATTCTGGACAGGCAAGTTAAAGCCCCAATCCTGCACACATCCACTTGTTTAAGTGTATGCATATGATTAGTCTATTAAAGTCAGATGAATAAAATTAAATATATGCATAAATGTTTGCAGAATTGGGGAATTTCTTGTTGTGTAACTGTCAGAGCTTGTCTTCGCTGCAACAGTTAGCTCGGAGTTAGTACACTAGAGTTACTACACTTGAGCTAGCCTAGCTGAAATGAGGGCAATCACACTTTAAATCAACACTAGAGTTACATGGTATGATTGGATTAGCTAATAATGAAGAATCAGAGAGGACAGTGCAGAACGGGGAAGAAAATTGGCAGCATGTGACCTCCAGAAGAAGAAAGAGGAGAACCCATGTACCCCCAATGCAGATAGAGGTAAGAAACCATTTTCAGGCTCTCTGCACAGGTACTATGGCAGAGAATGGTTTGGAAAAGTTATCTGAGTGAAGGGATCAAAAGAAGAGCCCATCAACTGGAAGGCATGGGATGCATTGTCCTAGGGATGGGGGTTCCATGACCACCACTCCCAAGAGGAGGAGATGGTTGGTGGTGGTCAGGGACTCCCTCCTAAGGGGGATGGAGTCATCCATCTGCCGTCCAGACTGGGAGACTCGAGAAATGTGCTGCTTGCCTGGAGCTAGAATTCAGGATGTGACGGAGTGTCTGCTGAGACTGATCAAGCTCTCCGACTGCTACCACATGGACACTAATGATATTGCCAAGAATGACCTTGAGCGGGTCACTGCAGACTATCAAGTATCAGGGTATAGCCGTGTTAGTCTGTATCCACAAAAACAACAAGGAGATCGGTGGCTCCTTAGAAGACTAACAGATTTATTTGGGCATAAGCTTTCGTGGGTAAAAAAATCACTTCTTCAGATGCAGACTAAATCTGTTAGTCTTTAAGGTGCCACCGGACTCCTTGTTGTTACTGTAGACTATGTGGCTCTGGGAAGAAGGATAAAGGAGTTTGAAGTGCAAGTCATGTTCTTGTCTATCTTCCCTGTTGAAGGAAAAGGCCCAGGTAGGGACCGTTGAATTGTGGAGGTAAATGTGTGGTTATGCAGGTGGTGTCAGAGAGAGGGATTTGGATTCTTTGACCCTGGGATGTTGCGCCAGGAAGAAGGATTGCTAGGAAAAGATGGGATCCACCTAATGAAGATAGGGAAGAGCATCTTTGCAGGCAGGCTTGCTAACCTAGTGAGGAGGGCTTTAAACTAGGTTTGCTGGGGGACGGTGACCTAAGCCGAGAGGTAAGTGGGGAAGTGGGATAGCGGGAGAAAACACAAGGAGGAGAGTGCCACAGGGGTGTACCTCAGTCCCTGGAAAAATCATGGAGCAGGTCCTCAAGGAATCCATTCTGAAGCAGTTGGAGGAGAGGAAGGTGATCAGGAACAGTCAACATGGATTCTGCCACAAGGAAGAAAGGAGAGCAGCAGAATACGGACCCTGGACTTCAGAAAAGCAAACTTTGACTCCCTCAGGGAACTGATGGGCAGGATCCCCTGGGAGAATTACATGAAGGGGAAAGGAGTCCAGGAGAGCTAGCTGTATTTTAAAGAATCCTTATTGAGGTTGCAGGAACAAACCATCCCAATGTGTAGAAAGAATAGTAAATATGGCAGGCGACCAGCTTGGCTTAACAGTGAAATTCTTGCTGATCTTAAACACAAAAAAGAAGCTTACAAGAAATGGAAGACTAGACAAATGACCGGGAAGAGGATAAAAATATTGCTCAGGCATGCAGGAGTGAAATCAGGAAGGCCAAATCACACTTGGAGTTGCAGCTAGCAAGGGATGTTCAGAGTAACAAGAAGGGTTTCTTCAGGTATGTAAGCAAGAAGAAAAAGAAGGTCAAGGAAAGTGTGGGCCCCTTACTGAATGAGGGACCTAGTGCAACCTAGTGACAGAGGATGTGGAAAAAGCTAATGTACTCAATGCTTTTTTTGCCTCCGTCTTCACGAACAAGGTCAGCTCCCAGACTACTGCACTGGCCAGCACAGTATAGGGAGGAGGTGCCCAGCCCTCTGTGGAGAAAGAAGTGGTTCGGGACTATTTAGAAAAGCTGGACAAGCACAAGTCCATGGGGCTGGATGCATTGCATATGAGGGTGCTAAAGGAATCGGCGGGTGTGATTGCAGAGCCATTGGCCGTTATCTTTGAAAACTCATGGCGATCCGGGAAGGTCCCAGACGACTGGAAAAAGGCTAATGTAGTGCCCATCTTTAAAAAAGGCATGGAGGAGGATCCGGGGAACTACAGACCTGTCAGCCTTACCTCAGTCCCTGGAAAAATCATGGAGCAGGTCCTCAAGGAATCAATTCTGAAGCACTTAGAGGAGAGATAAGTGATCAGGAACAGTCAGCATGGATTCACCAAGGGCAAGTCATGCCTTACTAACCTAATTAATTGCCTGTGATGATAAGATAACTGGTGCTGTGGATGAGGGGAGAGCAGTGGACGTGTTGTTCCTTGAAAACCTGGTCTGTCTCTGTCTCATCCTTTCCCTTTCATGTTGTGTGATTCCTAGGCATTATATCATGTATAAAATTAGATGGATTTGGGGGATAGAGTTAATTTGTTTTTATTTGTTCTGTGAATCACCTAGCAAACACAGGTGGGGGCACTATAAAATAATAATAATTGATAACTCTACTAAAACCCCCTTGTGTTCAGGATTAAAATAATCACCTTTTTTACTTAATGATATTTAACTATATTTTTACAACATATCCAATAAACTACTCTCTCTTTATTTGCTTGCTATTGATTCAATACGGTACTTTGAAACTGATCTACTGGTACAACTATTACATTCTACAACCGTGCAATTAAAAACGTCCCATTTAAACAGCTCTATCATCTGCACTACATAGGCAGATTAATTTTCTAATCAAAACATTCTGAAAAATAATTTAAGCATGACATTAAACAGTGTTGTGCTAATTATACTCCCCATGAAGAATTTCCAATCAGAATTTACAGTAAAAAGTGCTAGAGAAACCTACCAAAGCACAAGTGCTTTACTGTACTTTAAGAAAAATCACAGCTTCATATAATAATTTTGGTTGTAACTCCTGTTCTAAATTAACCTATTCTTCCATAAAACAATATTATGACCCAAATCCTGCAAAAGGCTATATGTGGTGGAACTTTATAAGTATACACACAGAACCCCATTGACTTCAATGGGGTTCACAGGGGTGGAGGGGTCTGCCGGCATAGAACAAACTGAGGGATCAAGGCCTGTACTGTTTCCTTGTCATTGTTTTGTATTTAAGCAAGTCAAGTTATTCCAGAAAAGGTGATTGTAATTGTTCTGGGTTTTTAATTGGATTTCATTTTTATTGCATTCAAGACAAACAAAAAAGAAAAAATTAGAATGGGTAACTGGAGTATTTTATATCACATAATGGAAGCAAAAGCAGACTTGTGCCTTTACTTCTGTTATTTGATATAAAATACTAAGGACATAGACACATATATATAGTTAATTCCTTACAATGTCTACTACCTTGTACTTACCAACAAGGCAATTCATCTGCCATTGAGCTGGTCATTTACTTTATTAGGTCTTTCTTAAGTTTCTTAGGGTTTCTCCACTTTTGATTAGCATACCAATGTTGTCACCTTACAATTTACCCATTTTCCATAAAATTTATAAATATTTTAAATAACTGTAATGTTAGAGAAGGAGTACTTGTGGCTCCTTAGAGATTAACAAATTTATTTGAGCATAAGCTTTCGTGAGCTACAGCTCACTTCATCAGATGCTTTCCGATGAAGTGAGCTGTAGCTCACGAAAGCTTATGCTCAAATGAATTTGTTAATCTCTAAGGTGCCACAAGTACTCCTTTTCTTTTTGTGGATATAGACTAATGCGGCTGCTACTCTGAAACCTGTAATGTTAGAATAGAACCTATGTCATCTCACTGTTAATCTTCATGATGACAGCTCTATAAACAATGTATGAGAGAAGATAATCGAAAATCACATTTAACATCTAAAATATAGATATTTTATAGATCTAGATACTTGTTCAATATTGAAAGAAAATAGTAACATGCACAGTAATAATTATATGCTTCAGAGTGCTTATTGCAATTATTTTTAAGAGGAATGTTAAAATCTTGAGTCCAGGGTATAGAATTTGAGGTATATAGTTATTATTATTATAGAAATAGGAGCTTATTTGGTTAACTTGTCCTACTGTATGTATGTTTTTTCTAATCAGTTCTTCCCCAAGAGCAGAGTTTCTCTTTTAGTAACTGAATGGAGAAAATGTCTAACTGAGCAGGTAGATTAAATTTAATTATGAGTTGTTCAAAGTTCATTAGTATTGTGTCCTGGAATAAGTCTCCGGTGGTCAATAGCCCTTTGGTGTCCCATCTTTGAAAATTAGCCACCTCCTGTCCTAGGATTAATTTTGAACAAAAACATTTTTTTTTGGTTAAATGTTTGAGGGACAATTCCTCAGAAGAGGAACATTCCCCATTTTCAAGTAAAAAACGTGGTCGCTCTACTCAGAGTATCCTAGGCTGAATCTGTCTGGCACACAGCATAGGTGCTGGAACTGGGGGTGCTCCTGCACTCACTGGCTTGAAGTGGATATACAGGCTTTATATACAGGCTTTCCGGTTTGGTTCAATGGCTCTCAGCATCCCTATTATACAAATTCCCTCCAGCACCAGGATAAACTGCTATACCAGAGGCGCATACTATCTGGTCATCTCAGGGAACTGCTCTGGCAACTTGCAAGGACCATTATAATGACGAATGTAGCTGGAGTGAAATGGGGCTGCTAGTTTTTCTCTATCCTGGTTCCTATGTTGACAGTGCGTGGGGACGCATATTTAGCTTCACTTCACACACTCCTCACTTCTCTCTCCTTGTCATAACGTCAGCGTGACTCGCCAGTAAGCTGACGGCCCCCCGAGGAATGAGAGCGCTCAGCCCCGGTTTCCTGCCCCAAATTCTGCTGGGTACACCAATCCCTCCCTGCGTGGCGGGGAGACACTCCACCACACGCGGCACACCGACGGCGACTACAGTTCCCAGCATGCAATGCCAACGATTCCCCGCGTGGCAGTCGCCGCGTTGCTTTGCGGGATATGTAGTCCGGCTGGGGCCGCCCTGTGGTTCGAAGAACGCCGCTGGTTCAGCCTCGCCGGGCAAACAGCTGACTGCAAGGGATTGACAGACGGTCCGACCAATCGTAAAGCAGACCTTCACGCCCTCGGCTCCGGATTGGGTAGTTCGGGAGCGAGGGGGCGGGCCTGCCAGTGGCGGGACTATTCGGACACGGCGGGGAGAGTCGCCCTGGAGAAGCGGGTTGCGGCACAGCCGGATTTTCCTTCTCCGCACGCCGGCGCACAGCGAGCAGCCGGAGGCGGCCGAGATTAGAGGAGCTTCCCGGCGAAATCCGCGGCCGGGCCGAGGCGGCGGCTTTACTCCGAGCCCCCCCGCGCCGCCCCACTAAGCCGCTCTAATTACAGACACACGCCGGGCGCGGCCAGCGGCGCCAGCAGGGGAGAGCCCCGGATCCGCCGGCCTGGGCCAGTCAGTGCCCCAGCCGCGACCTGCCCGGGAAAAAGACCAACGCGGGCTCCGCGCCCCTTGCCATGGAGCCGCCGCAGCGCTACAGCGACTCGTCGCCGCCGCCGCCTGCCCGGGGGGGCCGGGAGAACAAGCTGCTTCGCAGGAAGGTGCCGCCCGGCGCGGGGAGCGGGCCAGGCCCGGAGGACGCGGCTGTGGACGGCAGGAAACCCAAATTTGTAAGTGTGAGGCGGCCAGTAGCGGCCCGCGCCCGGGAGCCGGGGAGTGTAACGGGCTCTCTGGCCGCTGCGCGCACAGGGCTGCGGCTGCTGCCCTAGACAGTGGGGCGGGAAGCAAATCCCGGCCTTGCCCGGTCAGCTCAGCCCCAGGGCACCTGGGTGTGTCCGACGCTGAACACCAAGGGCTGGCGGTGCTGCCCCTCCCTGGCCCCGGCGGCCGGTAGCTGCCTTTCCTCCCGAGCTGGCCCCGGAGCAAAGGTGAGCGCTTGAAACGCCAGCAGCTGGAGTCAGTTTTAAAATCGGAAGAGAGAGAAGTGTCTGAGAACAACGATTGACGTTGCCAGTCTTCCTTTACATTCATATTGTATGTGTCGAAGGATATTTTGTTTACTGGGGACCTCGGGGCTCCTATAAACTGGGTTTACTGTCACAAACTTAAATACCAGTGTTTCTGATCTACTGACGCAGAAGGCATCAGGAGCTGCTGGCTGTTCATGGTCAATTAAAGAAATCAAGTGGTACCTAGAAGGCTGTGTGTAATAGGGTAATTTTAAGAAGGAGTTCAGATAGGGCACTCTTGATAGCCACAATCTGATAGTGAAAGAGAGTTGGGTTAAGGAAGCCTTTTTAGGAACCACAGCATCTAGTGTTTCCCAGCTGTTAGGTGTGGGCAGGATCTCTCAGAAAGGTATTAAAGTTAGGTGTGATCTTCATAGAATAGTGGTTTTTTTTTTTTGTGTATAACCTGAAGTGTGAATTTAAATCAACAAGTTATACCAGTATATCTCACACCCCAGACATTCTTATTTTGAGTTTTTTTTCCTTTTAGTTCATATTGCTTGGAAAGGTGTTTTAGCTAAACTAAATGAAATGAACAAAAGAACTCGAGTAAGAATGTGCAGAGGGAGTGTTACCCATGTCTAACTATATTCACATAACTACTAGTCTATGTAGAAAAGTTAATCTGGTAGATTTTGCTGGTGAGTGAGATTTGTTTTCTGGCTAGTAGATTTCATCCTCTAGTTCAGTGGTCTCCAACCATTTTATGCCCAAGATCACTTTTGGAATCTAAGGGCAACCCAGGATCTACCCCTTCCCTTCCCACTCCATTTCCCTGCCCCCCCCCCCCCCGGCTTGTTCTCCCCCACCCTCACTCACTTGCACTAGACTGGGGCAGTGGGTTGGCGTTCGGGAGGGGGTGTGGGCTCTGGACTGGGGCCGAGGGGTTTGCAGCATGGGAGGAGGCTCTCTGCTGAGCCTGGGACAGGGTGCTGGGGTGCAAGGTCTAGGAGGCAGTTTGAGTGCAGGAGGGAGCTCTGGATTGGGGCAGAGTGTTGGGGTGTATGAGGGGGTACAGAGTGCTGTGTTGGCTGCTTCCGGGGGTGGCATAGAGCCGGGGTGGGCAGGGAGTCTGCCTTATCTGCAGCCACACTATGCTGCAGGAGATCGCGATTGACTGGGAGATCCTCTAGGATTGACCAGTCGATAGCGATTGACAGGTTGGTGACCACTGCTCTAGTTAGTGAGTATCTAACCAATTTTGTTATACTCATTAATTATCTGACTGACTTTACAGTTGGGTCAGGGCTAACTTGTACCTGGTATTCCTGTACATCTGGTAATTTCTTTAATTTCAAACTCTGAATTCCTTATACTATCTAAAAATCCTCTGTAAAAAATTTACTTTCACAGGGTGAGTTATTTTGACATGACTAAAAGTATTATTTTTCTCATCATAGAAGGAAAGGATAATAGACTGTATGTTGGATCATATTAAAGAAGTTCTGTATTAAAATCACAAATGAGTTTGATTCCCCATAGTTTAAATTCAGGGTATTGCTAATTAAGAGGTCTCTTGGTTTTTGGTACTGTTTCTCTCCCTCTATGTGTGAAACTTGCAAGCTGCTAATTGTGTTAGTACATTCTAAGACAGAGTCTGTTCTCAAAGCAATTCACAGAGAGAGAGACTCAAAGCAATACTCTAACAACAGAAACAGCACCCAGAGACTCCCCGCCCTTTTGTTGTATTAACAATTGTGATTAAAATAGAGATAGAGGATGTATGTGGATGGATGCTTGGTGTGGATAATAACTGAATGATCAGGGAGGTTCTAGCCTAAGAATCCAGTGTCCATCGGCTGAAGAAGGCGTCAAGTGGAAATAACCAGAGGACCCCCAGAGGGCAGACTGGAATCCACCCAACAGCCTCAAGAATGGGAGAACCAAAGAACAAGATAACATCTAGCAGCACGGAGCCTTCAGGAATGTGCTATCTGCTGGTTGATTCAGCAATAGCATGATGAAGCAATTCCCATAGATTGGCATAGGAAGAAATTCCTATAAAAATAGACTCTAAAAAGTGAGAACTTTGGGGTCTGATTCTGCAAACCAACTTCCAGGAGCATCAGATGAGCATCTGACAAGGCCCTGCTCCCTCCTCATGTCCAGGCCACCTGGCCAGTGGCTTGGCATGAGCAACTCTAAGGCTGGTAACTATGATAACAACCTTGCAGAACCTGTGTGTGTGTGTTTGTATGAATGAATGTGTGAATAAATATGAGATTGAATGGAATGTTATAGCTATAACTAGCTGCTTACTATGATTCTTTCTGTATTCACAATAAATGCCGTATTTTGCCTTTTTCCCTTTAATAAGATCCTGCTGGTTTTTATTTTATTGGTATAACATGTATCTTGATCACTAAGTTTTTGCACTGGACTTCATATTTTTTAAGACAGCTATTTAACGTCCTTTCTTGAAACAGTAGTCTTCTTTTCTCAACTTGTCTCCCACAGTTTTTAATCTTGTATACCTAATGGTATAGCAAACACAGTTGCAAAAGGTTTCAGAGTGGTAGCCATGTTAGTCTGTATCAGCAAAAAGAACGATGAGTACTTGTGGCACCTTAGAGACTAACAAATTTATTTGAGCATAAGCTTTCGTGGGCTAAAACCCACTTCATTGGATGCATGAGGTGGAAAATACAGTAGGAAGATACATCTATAATATCTATATACAGAGAGAGAGAGCATGAAAAAATGGGTGTTGCCATACACACTATAATGAGAGTGATCAATTAAGGTGAGCTATTATCAGCAGTAGAAAAAAACCTTTTTGTAGTGATCAGGATGCCCCATTTCCAACAGTTGACAAGAAGGTGAGAGTAACAGTGGGGGGAGAGGGGGGATAAGCATGGGGAAATAGTTTTACTTTGTGTAATGACCCATCCACTCCCAGTCTTTATTCGAGCCTAATTTAATGGTGTCCAGTTTGCAAATTAATTCCAATTCAGCAGTCTCTCGCTGGAGTCTGTGATGGCTAGTGGTGTTCTGTTACTTTCTTTGTTGGGTCTGTCCTGTAGTAGGTGACCTCTGGGTACTCTTCTGGCTCTGTCAATCTGTTTCTTCACTTCAGCAGGTGGGTATTGTAGTTGTAAGAGTACCCAGAAGTCACCTACTACAGGACAGGCCCAACAAAGAAAGTAACGGAGCGCCACTAGCCGTCAGCTTCAGCCCCCAACTAAAACCTCTCCCGTGCATCATCAAAGATCTGCAACCTATCCTGAAGGACCATCCCTCATCTCTCTCAGATCTTGGTAGACAGGCCAGTCCTTGCTTACAGACAACCCCCCAACCTGAAGCAAATACTCACCAGCAACCACACAACAAAAACACTAACCCAAAAACCTGTCCTTGCAACAAAGCCTGTTGCCAACTCTGTCCACATATCTATTCAGGGGACACCATCATAGGACCTAATCACATCAGCCACACTATCAGAGGCTCGTTCACCTGCAGATCTACCAAGGTGATATATATACACATCATGTGCCAGCAATGCCCCTCTGCCATGTACATTGGCCAAACTGGACAGTCTCTACGTAAAAGAATAAATGGACACAAATCAGATGTCAAGAATTATAACATTCAAAAACCAGTCAGAGAACACTTCAGTCTCCCTGGTTGCTCGATTACAGACCTAAAAGTTGCAATATTACAACAAAAAAACTTCAAAAACAGACTCCGAGAGACTGCTGAATTGGAATTAATTTGCCAACTGGACACCATTAAATTAGGCTTGAATAAAGACTGGGAGTGGATGGGTCATTACACAAAGTAAAACTATTTCCCCATGCTTATTCCTCTCCCGCCCCCAACTGTTACTCTCACCTTCTTGTCAACTGTTGGAGATGGGACATCCTGATTATCACTACAAAAGCTTTTTTTTTCTCTTTCTGATAATAGCCCACTTTAATCACTCTTTTTATAGTTTGTATGGCAACACCCACTTTTTCCGTGTGTGTGTGTATCTTGCTACTGTATTTTCCCTTGCGTGCATCCGATGAAGTGGGTTTTAGCCCACGAAAGCTCATGCTCAAATAAATTTGTTCGTCTCTAAGGTGCCACAAGTACTCATTCTTTTTACAGTTGTAAAACAGCACTTTAGGATTTACTCTTTCATAAATTGATTTTAACTGTTCATCTGATCTTACTCATGGTCACAACTTGCTCAGAAATCAAAACTTTGTGAACACATAGTGAGTCATTAAGTATGATTTTAAAGAAATGATGGGGGAGTTGCATGATTCAATAGAGAATGGGGCTGTATAATACTGAATACAGTTGATCAGAGCTTTGGATTCAGCTGAGGACTGCAGCAAGAATTCTCCATTTTACTTTATTAGTGCTGCTAGAAATAAAAGCTGCAAGTACCCCAGACAACTACTTCTAACAGTTAAAACTATCAACAAATGATCCCTAATACAGTACCTAGGGGGAGTCCAGTATATTGGCACAGATTCCTCATTGTAACCCTTTAGCACTGATTTGCTGTCCATAAGTACAGTCATCCCATATATGTAGGGCCCTATCAAAATCACGGTCCATTTTGGTCAATTTCATGGTCAGAGGAGGTTTTTAAAAATTGTAAATTTCATGATTTTGGCTATTTAAATATGAAATTTCATGGTGTTGTAATTGTAAGGGTCCTGACCCAAAAAGGAGTTGTGTGGGTTCACAAGGTTATTATAGTGGGGGTTGTGGTACTGCCTTTCCTTACTTCTAAGTGTTTCTTAACTTCTGCAGTGCTGCTGGCTGCGGTGCTGCCTTTAGAGCTAAGCAGCTCTAAAGGCAGAGCCACCGCCAGCAGCAGCTCAGAAGTAGGGATAGCATGGTATGGTATTGCCACCCTTACTTCTGCGCTGCTGCTGGCAGAGGCACCGCCTTTGGAGCTGGGCACCTGGCCAACAGCCGCTGCCCTCTGGCTGCCCAGCTTTGAAGTAATTGCAGAAGTGAGGGTGGCAATACTGCAAGCCCCCTAAAATAACCTTGTGACCCCCTGCAACTCCCTTTTGGGTCAGTATCCACTATTTGAGAAATGTTGGTCTCTTGTATAGGGTAAAAGCACACAAAAGACCAGACTTCACATGGGGAAAACCAGATTTCATGGTCTGTGATGTTCTTTATGGCTGTGAAGTTGGTAGGGCTTCCATGTATTCTATGCCAGAAATAAGGCTACTTCTCCGACTGGCTCTGTTTTCTAGTCCCAGCTCTCAGGCTGCCTGCTACTCATCTTTTGCTCCACAGTCGGTTCCCAGACTTCTACACCAAGCTCCTGATCAGCTACTGCTTCTGGTTCTTTGCCAGGCTGATCCCTTCTGACCTCAGAATGTTACTTCCTTCTCCTCTACTGTAGGGATTATGGAGCTCTTTATTGGGCGGATGGTAAACTAGGTAACCCAGTGCTTTTTTAAGGTGTGCCTATACTGCAGCTAGGACCATGCTTCCGAGCACAGGTAAACAGACCTAAGCTGGTGTGCTGAAAACAGCAGGGTGGTTAGAGGTAGCATGGGTGGTGGCCTGGGATAGCCACCTGAGTATGTACCAAGTGGGTCAAGGCAGGTTTTTTACTCAGGTGCTTAGATTGAGCTGCCACCCATGCTACTTTCAGCTACACTGCTATTTCCAGCATGCTAGCTTGAGCACAACTAATGTGTTTGTCTACACATGCTGGGAAGAATAGTCCCAGCTGGAATGTGGTGTGGAGTGTTTCCTTCCTGATCATATCATTACAGCTTGGAGGTTGGGGAGGGGTGAAAACAAGCCAGCAGGTTCATTACAGTATAGTTGTAATCTGAAAGTGATGCTTTTTAAAAAGACAAGCATTATGAAGTTTCATTTTATGTGTAAGTGACTTTCACATTAAACTTGCTAAGTTTCAGAATGTGGTAAAATTGCTTATCTATAAGGTATCTGAAAATCAAGTGTCAGCCAAATTCTTCTTGCAATCTTACAGGTATTATTGAGGGCAGTATTTGACTCTGATGCACAAGCAGATTAGAATGCTACTCACTGTCTTCGTTGAATTGGTTTCTCAGTGATAAGAGGAACAAATGTTCATTGCTTTTAGCTCTGTCCCTGAAATGAACAGCTATGACAACACCAGGAGGGTCTGGTCTGATGATAGAGCCACTTTTTAGGTTTTGTTTTGTTGGGGCACTGTATTTACTTTGTGGAGCATTAAACTAGTAAGAGGTCCAAATATTTAATTTGCAGCAAGAATTGTCAGTCCTTCAAATAGTATAGCATGATGCCCAGAAACTTTTATTTTTATCAAGGCTCTTTATGATGGGTGCTGAACAAATATGAAGGAAGACAGTTCTGCCCTGAAGAGCTTATAATCTAAATGAAATTTATTAGCTAAATTTGGGTTTTAGGAGTTGTGATAAATATTTTCATATTTGGTTTTTTATGATTGCTTTTTTTATGTACCAAATATCTGATCTGTGGACTGTTTTCTGTAGTATTTCTTGAATCTAACTAGTGAAAGCGTATGGATCTTAGTGTTTACACAGACTTTTTAGTGCTAAAATTAAGTGCAAAATATTCCATATACTTGAATACTAAACTTAAACTGTAACTTGTGCCCAGAGGGAAGTAAGAAAAAGAATCATGTAATTAATATGCTTGGATGTTGCTACTATGTGCACCTGGTTTTGGATTTTGGTTGGAATAGACTTCTTAAAAATTATTCAGATTGGAGTTCTGTGTTCCAAAATCTCCGTACCTTAATATTTATCATAGTGCCAAGGGGCCTTAGTCATGAACCAGGGCCCCATTGCATTAGGCAACGTACAAACATAGAACAAAAAGATGGTCCCTTCCCCCAAAAGCTTACGAGATAAGACCAACAAATGGATACAGACAGAGGAGTACAAGGAAACAGATAATATTGGTCAGTATGATAGGTTGTGGTCTCAGTACACCAGCAGCTTAACGATTATCAAGTTGTTGTGCAGGTATAACCCTTCTGCCAGGTGGTGTCAGCAGCAACAAGGCCATGTTCAATATCTAGGGGTGCCTCTTAACAATGCAAAACAGAACTGGCTCATGCCCCACCCTGTAATTTGGGAAACCTAAACACCATCGTGGTGCCTCTCTAAGAAGCAGTACTTGCCCATTTGCAAGCACTGAGTCTGTGGATAACAAAAGAAAACTTTTATTAAAAAGGAAAAGGAACCCAGGATTAATTTATGAAAACCCCACAATTGACAAGCATGTGACCATAAGCAAACACCCACACCACAGTATGTTGGGCAGCATCCTTCATTGCAGTTTCCCACCTTGCAATGTGAAAGACTTTGGAATGAATGTCCCTTTAACACAGCACTACCTTTAGTCTCCACTGCATCTGACTGACCATTTGTTCTTGGTCAGCAAAGACTCAGAACAGAGTTTTGTTGACAAAAGTTAAGCTGCTTTAATTAAACCGCTGTTGCATGTCCACGCTATGCTCCTTGTGTCGGCAGAGCACATCCATGCTATCAGCTCTTGCAGCGACAGAGCAGTGTGCTGTGGGTAGCTACACCACTGTGCAACTGGCTGCAGAATGCTTTGCAATGCCTCGTGGAGCAGGTACAGCATCACGTGAAGCAGGTTTCTCAATCTCATTGTTCCATGGGCATCCTACTAGATTTCTGGCTGCTTTTCAACTCAAGTGCGAAGTGGGGGGTGTGTGCATGCGCGCGGGGGGAGACACAGCTCACTACCCGTCCACACTCGCAAGGCACGTAGAGTGCTCTGACTCCGCAGCTACAGCACTGCTGGTACTCCACTGTGGTGAGTGGAATAACGTTTGCTGTGCCTCCGCTGGAGCGCTGTGGTGCCAGTAGGGACAAGGTGTTGCATTGCTGCGCTCTGATCAGCCTCCGGAAACATGCCATAATCCGCTTAAGTCAAGTGGTCACTCTTCTCATTGTTTTGAACTTGCTGTAGGAATACGGATATGCTCTTTAAAGGCTCAGTTTCTGACAGCTGGCATGCTTATCTGCTCCGAGACAAAGCAACCATTACTGTGGAATGCTGTGTGAGTGAGAGAGGGTCTGCTGCTGTCTGAACTTACAAGACAGCATGCTGACATGCTTTCAGCCCCCTGAACCCACTCTCTCCCCCCACATACACACAACACACTCCACCCCCACCATTTGAAAAGCACGTTGCAACCACTTGCATGCTGGGATAGCTACCAGAATGCACTGCTCTCTGTGGCTGTTGCAAGAGCTGTTAATGTGGCCACGCCAGTGCACTTGTAGCTGTCAGTGTGGACAGATTGCAGCACTTTCCCTACTGTGCTCTATGAAGGTGGGTTTAACACAAAGCACTCCACATCTGCAAGTGTGGCCATGCCCTTAGAGAAACTGTGTGTGGTGGGGGAGTGTGTTGGCATGCTGTCTCTAAGTTCACAGCGGTGGGAAGTAACCAGTCCTGAGGCAGGGGGAGTGTGACACCTCCCTCCACATCAGCCACTGCCTCCCTCCCTGGCTCTGTACAGTATAGCAGTTCTGCCCCCCCAGCAGCAGCCATCTGATTGTCTCTGTGTTCCTATTGCCTGGGGAGAGCAGGATTCTGAGTTAGTGATTTCCTGTTTGGCATGCTCAGCTGTCAGAACTTCCCAGAGCTTCGAAATGGGAGGAGGGCATGCCTGCGTAGCTGTATACAATGCAGCCGAGTTCAAAACAGTGAGCAGAGTGGGCTACTGGGGGAAGCCAGTTATGGTGACGTAACAAATGGCAGTGTCTACGCTGCTGCTTTGTCGCTTTAAGTTTGTCGTAGGAAGCTCTATGCCACTTGTTGAGGTGGTTTTATTTTGCCAACAAAATAGAGTTTTGATGACGAAAGTTTCAGAGTAACAGCCGTGTTTGTCTGTATTCGCAAAAAGAAAAGGAGTACTTGTGGTACCTTAGAGACTAACCAATTTATTTGAGCATGAGCTTTCGTGAGCTACAGCTCACTTCATCGGATGCATACCGTGGAAACTGCAGCAGACTTTATATACACACAGAGAATATGAAACAATACCTCCTCCCACCCCACTGTCCTGCTGGTAATGGCCCAACCTGATGATCACTTTAGATAAGCTATTACCAGCAGGACAGTGGGGTGGGAGGAGGTATTGTTTCATATTCTCTGTGTGTATATAAAGTCTGCTGCAGTTTCCACGGTATGCATCCGATGAAGTGAGCTGTAGCTCACGAAAGCTCATGCTCAAATAAATTGGTTAGTCTCTAAGGTGCCACAAGTACTCCTTTTCTGATGACGAAAGTAGCATTGTAATGTGTACACCTCCACTACTTTGTTGGCAAAAGTTGCCTTTTACTGACAAAACTAGTGTAGACACGGCCTCAGAGTTGAGAGGTACATTCATGTGGATTCACCTTCCACTCTGAAATTGTGTATGTGGGGAAACTGAGCTTTGCTGCTGCCGTGTGACTCTGCAACTGGCTTATTGCTGCTGATGTTCAAACAGTTTTTAATTGCTGCTTGCTGGCACTGAAGCCTGGCCTACACCTAAGATATAGGCTGACCTGTTGCTCAGGGCTGTGAAAAGTTGTGTACTCTGAGCACTGTAGGTAGGTTGACCTAGCCCCTGGTGTAGATGTAGGTAGGTGAACAGAAGGATTCTTCTGTTGACCTGGTTGCTGTCTCTTGGAGAGGTAGATAATCTAGCTTGACTGGGGGTTGGGGGGGGAATCCTTCTGTGGCTGTAGGAAATGTCCCCACTAGAGTGTGATGGTAGCTTGGCTGTCGTGCTGTAGCTGTGCCACTGTAGCGTAAACATGCCCGGAGTCTTTTCACATATAAACTTTAACCTTCAAAAGGAAATATCTGTTTCTAACTGAAATCAATGGGACCACTTCCACTCACTTCAGTGGAAGTTGGATTGATTTCAGAGTGCACTTTTGACCAGTCTTCAGCAATTGTCAGTCTGCAGTGTTCATGTGAATTATGAATAATTTCTCAATTGTGCCAACTTTTTTGCTGGAAAAAGCAGAATGACACTTTAATGTTCAGAATGTCTGGAAATTTATGAAGCAATCTTACAGATGAGACTAAATGGCCTCTTTATTTGGATCCAAATGATTTTTTTCTTATTTCTTCGCGATGTAAATATCTCTAATTATGAAGCAACTCAATTAGTGTTGGAGATACTGCAGTGTAAAATCTTGAATCTAAATTAATCTATTTTATAGGAATGATTACTGAACAGATGTTACCTAGAACACCTCATTACAGTTTTGTGGAATTCCATAATTCTTCATGTTATCACTGTTGGCTTGAATTAATACTCTGGTTTATGACATGAAATTTTGTCACTGCATTTTAATGTCTTTCTACACATTCTTTATGAATTTAATTCAAAATTGCCTTTTTATATCTAATTCAAATGAACACACTTGTGTAGTCCTGGAGACTGTTACTACATAGTAACAATCATGTCAGTGTAACTCAACCTTTAATCACTTCTTCCAGACTGCCTTCCAAATAAATGCCTTCGGACAGGGTGGTGTATGTTTCCATTTCAAAACCCTACATTAACTACATGTTAAGGCTGCAAATTAGAAATCAAAGGTAGAAAATGTTGTCAAACTAACAATCATGTTTTTAAAGTACTGTTTCATAAAGTGCTGTAAAAAAGAACATATTGTTGCTCATCAGATCTACCCACTTTAATTGTAGATTATTGCTATTTTTTTTTTTTAACGTCAGAAGGGATTGGCTCATAATCTAGTCTGACCCTGCGCATACTACAGACTATAGGACTTCACTGTATTAATTCCTGTTTCAAGTCCTGGTGAGGAACCTTGTCAATGGCTTTCTGAAAATCTAAGTACACTATATCCACTGGATTCCCCCTTGTCCACGTGCTTGTTGATTGCCTCAAAGAATTTTTGTAGATTGATGAGGCATGATTTCCCTTTACAAAACCATGTTGACTCTTCCATGTTCATCTATGTTCTTTACTGTTCTTTACTACAGTTGCAACCAGTTTACGTGGTACTGAAGTCAGGCTTCTCAGCCTGTAATTGTCAAGATACCCTCTGCAGCCTTTTTAAAAATTTGGTGTCATAGTAGCTATCCTCCAGTCATCTGATATAGAAGCTGATTTAAGTGATAGGTTACATACCACAGTTCTTCAATTTCACATTTGAGTTCCTTCAGGATTGTTGGGTGAATACCATCTAGTCCTGGTGACTTATTACTGTTTAGATATCAGTTTGTTCCAAAACCTCCTCTAATGATAGCTCAATCTGGGACAGTTCTTCAGATTTGTTACCTAAAAAGAATGGTTTAGGTTTGGGAATCTCACTCACATCCTCAGCCGTGAAGACGGATGCAAAGAATTGGTTTAGTTTTTCGCATGGCCTTATCTTCCTTGAGTGCTCCTTTAACATCTTGATTGTCCAGTGGCCTCACTGGTTGTTTAGCAGGCTTCCTGCCTCTGATGTATTTGCAAAAGTTTTTTGCTGTTGTTCAAATTCTTTTTTGGCCTTCCTTAATCATATTTTTATATTTCACTTGCCAGAGTTTATGCTCCTTTCTATTTTCCTCTCTAGGATTTAACTTCCACTTTTTAAAGGATGCCTTTTCGCCTCTAACTGCAAAAAGGCCTCTGACTGCTTTTTATTTTGTTGATTAACTACGGTGGCACTTTTTTGGTTCTCTTACTATGTTTTTTAATTTGGGGTGTGCATTTAGATTGAGCCTTTATTCTGGTGTCTTTAAAAAGTTTCCATGCAGCTTGCAGGGATTTCACTTTTGGCACAGTACCTTCTTAATTTCTGTGTTAACCAATTTCCTCATTTTTGTGTAGTTCCCCTTTCTGAAATTAAATGTTACTGTGGTGGGATGCTTTGGTGTTGCCCCTTCCCCCACCAGGGATGTTAAATTTTACTATGTTATGGTCACTATTACCAAGCAGTTCAGCTATATTCACTTCTTAGACCAGATCCTGTGCTACACTTAGGACTAAATCAATAAATGCCTCTCCTCTTATGGGTTCCGGCACTAGGTGCTCCAAGAAGCAATCATTTAATGTGTCAAGAAATTTTGTCTCTGTATCCCATCCTGAGGTGAGATGTACCCAGTCAATATCAGGACAGTTGAAATCCCCCATTATTATTGAGCTTTTTATTTTTATAGCTTCTCTAATCTCCCTGAGCATTTCACAGTCACTCTCACCATCGTGGTCAGTACCACTATATCCCTACCACTATATTCTTATTTTTCAAGCATGGAATTATTATCCATAGAGATTCCATTGCACAGCTGGGTTCATTCAAGATTCTTTTACTACATTTGACTGTATGCTTTCTTTCACATAGAGTGCCACTCACCCACCAGCACAACCTAGTCTTTCCTTCCAATATATTTTGTACCCTGGTATTGCCATATTCCATTGATTATCCTCATTCTACCAAG
Source organism: Caretta caretta (assembly GCF_965140235.1). Lineage (NCBI taxonomy): Eukaryota > Metazoa > Chordata > Testudines > Cheloniidae > Caretta > Caretta caretta. The sequence goes on along the minus strand of NC_134206.1, from coordinate 69,087,759 downwards.
TTTGTGTCATGCCTTTTATATCAATATCTTCATTTAGGATGAGGCACTCTAGTTGACTCATCTTATTTAGACTTTTAGCATTTGTATATAAGCACTTAAAAAAATTCACTTTTTAGCTGTCTGCCATTATGTAATGTAATTGAATGGGAATTTTTTTCTTTGACTGTTTTTCTTCAGATCCTAACCAAATTTTATTGTTTTCCATCCTCTCCTCCTTAATAGGGTATAGAGAATCTCCATTAATAGACCCTCCCCTATGGGATGTCTCTGTTGACCTGAATTTATGGGCTAGTTTATTATGGGTCGCCAATGATCTGACCAGAAGATATTTAGGTTCTTGTCCCAATTCAGGCTACAGGGTTAGAAAACTCAAGAGTTCAACGTTGTGAGATGACCCTTGGGTTGTGTGGTAAGGACAATCCTCAGATGGTAAACCTGAGAAGGAGCCAGAATTTACCAATGTACATTGTAATACATCACAATAGCAAGCTTGCAAACTGGCTTTATGGGCTACATTGTCCGAACCACTTGCTCCTCCGCACCTGTCGGCTTTTCCCCAGCTGTTAGTTTAAAAACTGCTTGATGACCTTTTTAATTTTATGTGCCAGGAATCCAGTTCCATTTTGGTTTAGGTGGAGCCAATCCTTCCTGTATAGGCTTCCCCCTTTTCCCAAAGGTTCCCCAGCTCCTAATAAATCTAAACCCTTCCTCCCTACACCATTGTCTTATCAACATGTTGAGACCCTGCAGTTCTGCCTGTCTAACTGGCCCTGTGTGTGGAACTAGAAGCATTTCAGAGAATGCTACCATGGAGGTTCTGGACTTCGATCTCTTACCTAGCAGTCTAAATTTGGCTTCCAGGGCCTCTCTCCTGGTCTCTCCTTGTGTGCTCTTGTGTATCTCATCAATTTTCTATATGAATTAGGAGCTGTCGGCTTCCTTTGTTAAAAATGAATATGTAACAAGTGGGAAACATTTCTATAGTTTTCAGAGTAGCAGCCGTGTTAGTCTGTATCCGCAAAAAGAAAAGGAGGACTTGTGGCACCTTAGAGACTAACCAATTTATTTGAGCACAAACTTTTGTGAGCTACAGCTCACTTCATCGGATGCATTCTATAGTTACGTTCACTTCACCTCTAAGGTAGTTGTGTTTAATCAGTGTGTCCCTCTTTCTTGATTGGGAGAGTTTGGGCACCTAGTAAAGTATTCTTAAAGAATTCCCAGTGATCAATCACATTTTTCTTAAATTGTTTCTCCCAGCTGAATTGGCTCATAATTGTTTTCAGCTTTATGAAATTGGCCCTTTTAAAGCACCAAATATATACTAATTCCTGGTTTGGACTTTATTTTGTGGGCAGATAACAAATGTAAGCAAGTCATGATCGCTTGCACCTAAAGCAAACACTAATTTTTAGTACTGTGATTAAAGAGGAATTCATTTGTTTAGAGTGAGCTCTACTATAGAAATTCCCAATTTTGGACACAACACTTCTTGACTTAAATGGTCATGTATGATTTTTAGCAGTTCCAAGGATATCATGTGCTACCTGTACACAGTTGCCTAGCAAACTGAAGTTCCTAATGTTCATCCAGCTTTTTTCCTACACCTTAGCTCTGTGCTTTAGGAGCTGGTTGTCTTGTTCTCTCGGGTGATTTAGTGGTCTGTAGAAGACCTAGCTAGTGCCCCATCTTGTGCTTTAGCATGTTTTTTCTGAGTTGTCAGTGACTTGGAATGAGTAATGCTAATTTTGACCGAATGCCACTGTCCTGCTTTTGTCCACTTGGTGTTTCCTAAGTAGGTCATAGCCACATTTTTAAACTTCACTCATGTACATCTTTGTACCAGCTTTCAGAATACCAACTAGGTTGAATTTATGCTCATAAATCAGCAGTTCCAGTTCCTCTTGTTTGTTGCTCCAGCTCCTAGCCTTGGTGTATAGGTAACTAAAGAATTTCTTCTCCTCACATCCCTTGGTGCCTTGACTATTTTATTCTCAACATCTTGATTTTTTGTGTGTTAAATGAGTGCTCATTTGTTTCCACTTTTTACCCTCCCCTTTTGTTGGTAGTTCAATGCCTTCCTGTCTAGTTTAGCTAGCCTGATTGGCTCCCCTTTTGATGAGGTGGAAGTCAGCTAAATTGTACATCTCCCTCTCCCCAAAGAATATGGAATAATCTTTTACAAAAACATAGCCCTCTACTTCACATTTCCTACCTAGCTAGTGATTTACTTACAGAATTTTTCGCTTGTGGGACAAGAAGGATCTCAGAAAAGATAACTTGACTATTCCTCTTCTTCAGCTTCTTCAAAGCTCTTTGAAGCAGTCTATAAATCTGAAGTGTCAATCGGGTTAATATAGCCACTACCAATGGATTCTTGCATGCTAACTTGAGAAGCCTAACCAATCTTAGTCACATCTTGTGTCTTGTATGCAGGAAGACAGCATGTTGTCATGCTATCAATTTGTCCCTTGTGGAAATCACCCCCCTTCCCACTTCTTTCTAGCACAGAATCTCTCACAAAAATAGTTTGTGTTCCTCAAATGGCTCGAAATCTCGGTAGCAATGCTTGATTGACTCGTGGGTTGGGATGAGCAGTCATTCTCCAGCGTGAGCCCTGTACAGCTGTCTTTTCTGTTCATTATCCATAGTTGAGAACCTAATAATGATTGGATAATTCTAGCTGTGTGGAATTGGTCCTGGTCTTCTCTGATAGTCACAACCTACCTATCCTCATCGGCTTCCAACTGTGTAGAATGTTGCCTGGTCCTCTTCTTGCCGGTGGTTACAAGCTACTAAGGCTACTCTCTAGTTTCCACTTTTTTTTTTTTTTAAATTCCTTTGTAATTCGGAGACATGACTTTGCTTGGTTCTGGTGCAGTGATGCTTTGTGAAACTCTCCAAATGCTCTTCGCTCCCTGATGCTCAAGAGCATAAGTATTTGTTCTTCCAAACCACAAGTCTTTTCTTTCATCACAGCCACCAACTTGCACTTCATCCAGAGAAAGTCCTTTTTGGCTTCAGGCAAGGAAGCAAACAGGTCACAAACCGTTATTATATTTGCTTTTCCTTCTTTTGAGAGAAGGAATTGGCAGAATGGTGGTGCAGAATGGTGGCACATATTGTAACCCACCTCCTCAACGGAAATGTGTCATAATTGTTGTGGTCCACCTGTCTTGTAGAAATCTAGCTGCAGACCCTGTATAGCAGGAGCTCAGAAGCAAGTCCTGCATGGGCTCTGAGCAATAGGCTCTACCATACAATAGCGGGATCTGAGTAAGTAGCAGGACTGTCTTACTGGGGTTGCCAGAAATAATGGTGCAAGTATCCTAGGCACAATGAGTTGCAATAGCTAACACAAAGATCAGCACACCATTTTCAAATCCAGTTCCCTACTGCCTGGCTTGCCCTCTAGCCTTCTGCTCACTTTCAGCCTATCTTTCTTCTGAGTCTGGTCTGCAGTCCTACCACAAACTCAAGATATTACTTCCTTTTCCTGTACTTCAGGCGTTATGAATCTTTTTACTGGCTGGTAGTTGAACTGAGTAACACTGCTCTCCACCTTCTGGATCCATTTTCTCTAGCTCAGCTGATGTGGTCTGAGGGAGATGCCCCAAATGCCAATATATTGTGATAAACCTGCTGGCTCTGTAGTGGATATAGCATAATAGCTTCAACTGTTGAAGATGGAATAAAATGCAATCACAAGACTTTAAACTGTCTTAGGATTTAGGGGCAGAGCTAAGGTATCCTTAACAGCCTTAACTTTGTATTTGCAGCTTTAACTTAAATGACCTAGATTATTAATATAAAAGTTATGGCTTTAAACTGTTGCATGTTGAATTTTTCATTTACTGATATATGAACTTAACTCTTTAATCCAGTTTTTGGCCTGGGTACTTCCATTTTTTTTTTGAGGTATGTAAGATTTACTTTTATGTCTATTACTATTTTTCTAACAATGAAATACAGTAATACTTTTGTCCAAATGAGAAATATAAGCCAGTGTGGCCCTGATCCCCAGAGGTATTTAGGTCTGACTCCCTTTGGGAGTTAGCCTAAATAGCTCTAATGCTCTTGGGCTTCTTAACAGCGCTACAGGTTATTTGGGTACTTATCCTCTCAATCTTTTGATAACAATTAAGGTGGAGATTGGGCCTGAAGTGGCCGAAACAGTACCTAAAATATCAGAGGCTTCTGGGTTGCTCAAATGGTTATCAGTAAAGGCACTTCACGTCCTTCAGTGTCAGAGATGACATCTCATTGACTGGTTCATGAGATTGCTTAGGCTTGTGACTAGCCACCTTATTTTTCAGTCAATTCCTATTGTTTGGGCTGACATGAACTCCTTGGACATTGAGAATTTACTGTGGTAATAGCACTCTGCAGGCAAGAGAGCATATATGGGATCCCATGTCTTCTCTTGGCAAACTATCTTCATTAAGAAACCACAATCCTTGCTTATCTCTGGGGTCTTGAGGCTAATGTTGAGTCAAAGACAAACTTTCTGATCTCTTCCTGGAGATTCGCTCATCTCCATGTGACAAGGAAAAGAGAAGCGTTTCTGTTAAGAGAATTGGCAAACTTGGAACTTGACTTTGTCTTCTAAGTCAACATCAATGTTGGGTCTAGAACTGCATGTCTCTGGGTTACCAGGATTTCTGCAAAGATCTGATTTCCAGGGACCAAATCTGTTCCCTGACCCTGAAAATTTCATGTCTTGGGTCTGGCTACCAATGGATAATCTGGAATTGACCCAACCAAGAAGGTTTGTTTTGAGTTAGTCTGAGAACAGGTCAGACAAACAACTCTGGCTCCTGGAAAATGAGTCATCTTAGACTTCTTAATTTTTTAGGCATATTGTTTGCACATTCAGAAAAATGGATGCCCCTCGCAAAAATTTTGACTTGAATGGTCTCCAAATCCTGACTTGCAGACTTGTGTATCTAGCTACAACCACTACATTCCCAGGTCAGCGAAACCGAAACTCAGCTGTAAAACTCAGTGTTCAGGAGAAATTCACAATCTGCGACTATGGTAAGCAGTCTGTCTATGCTTCTCTTCCCCTAATTTGGAAGATTTCAAAGACAGTGAGCAGCTATCCTCTGTTTAATTTATCCAGAAGTAGCTGTGAAGGATCTACTGAAGGTGCGAAAAGGTCAAAGGTGTTCTTCCCCACAAGATGACTCGTACTTGATTCCTTTCTCCCTTCCCCCTTAATGTTGGGGGCTTGCTTGCAAAAAGCTGATGGCTCTTTAAAATGTAGTTTCTGACATCTTGAATACTTTTGTATTTTAAGTAGTATAAGAATTTGGTGTATTTTCACTTTTTTTTGTTTAAGTGCCGAGCCTGAAAATTGTTGGTCTTAGGCCTCTCTAGGCTGGGTGAGCAAAGTGTCTGTTAGCTTCCTTAATATCTAGCTCTCTGAAAAGTTAAGTATCTGCAGTCTTCACTAAAGTCTACAGTTCTGGTGAACTGCTGGTGAACATTCATCTGTTTGTCAAACCCTTTTATTCAAGATATTTTATTTATTCTTTTGTCCAATCCCTTTAAACATTCCCTAATGGGAAGTTGTTTCTGGTAGCCATTATTAAGGTTAAATTTTTGTCATGGATATTTTTAGTAGAAGTCACGGAAAGGTCATGTGCAATAAACACATTCGCAGAAGCCTGTGACCTGTCCCTGACTTTTACTAAAAATATCCGTGAAATCCGCTGGCAGGCAGGGACGGTTTGTTTACCTGCAGCGTGCGCAGGTTCAGTTGATTGCAGCTCCCACTGGCCGCGGTTCACCGCTGTGGGAAGTGGCGGCCAGCACTTCCCTCGGCCCACTCCGCTTCCCGCAGCCACCATTGGCCTGGAACAGCGAACCGTGGCCAGTGGAGCTGCGATTGGTGGAACCTGCGGATGCTGCAGGTAAACAAACCGTCCTGGCCCGCAGCGGATTTCCCTGATGGGCTGTATCCCAAAGGTTGCCAATGCCTGATGTAAGCTGTACTAACACTGAGCATGTGGGAGGCTATACCTTCTTTCAGTATGCATCCTTGTGTGTACACAGTGGCAACTCTCTACATACTAAGCATGTGGCATCAGTTGGTCCTTTGCGTTGCTACTGAGCAGTGTGCATTTTGGAAATTTTTTTTGCTCTGTATTGTGGATGCAAAGCGGACGCCAGGTGGGTTCAACTTTTTAAAAAATCCCGTGTTTGCACTGTTTCCACCACAATGTTTCCTCGTGCCACTTTCAAATAGCAGCTTGCCAACATGGATCCAACAATGCTCCGCACCACCATGTTGGCAACCGTGAATATGCAGAGTCTGCTTGGGCTGTATTTCAGTGCTCAAAATGAGAGAAAATTGGTTTTGGATTTTGTCTGACACACCACCAACCAGATGATATACTATCAGCTGCAGTTTCTCCAACAGCTTCAACAGTGGTGGAGGAAGCAGTAGAAGGACAAGGGAAAAGAGGCAGAGGCATAGCAGCTGATACTAGTGACACAGTTCCTGGAGCAATTCCAGATTATGCAGCACTGTTTCTGGGCTTGGTAAACTAGCATTGATTGGTGGAAAAGGATCATTTAGCAGACTTGACCAGTAGTGGAGAGAGAATTTCAGGATGGGGAAGGCAACCCTTCTTGAGAACTAGCCTGCAGCAGCCTACCAACATGTGGTGCCCCATTTCAATGGATAAGTGAGTTGCCATTGCTGTTTGGAAGCTCGCCACCATCAAATACTACGGGTCTGTAGCCAACCGATTTGGTGAGGTCGACTTTTGGGGCCATGATTGTGCAGGTTTGTGAAGGCATGGTAAAAGTACTCATGCATTGGGATATAAAGGTTGGTAATGTTTAGGATGATATTGGTGACTTCGCAGGCATGGAGTTCCCATACGGCATTGGGACAAATGAAGGGACCCCCTATGTACCTAATCTCCTCCCTTCCCTGCCTCCTGTTCTAGTCTCTCAATTTATAAACAAGGGGTAGTTCTCCATGATGCTCTGAGGGTGGGCTGGCTGACCATGTGGCAGCATAAATGAACATAAATGAAGGATAGTCTGGAAGAATCCATGTTAGGAGTCTGCTAGGATCAGCACTTGGTTCTGTTTACTTTAATGGATAAAGGACGGTTTACCTCCAGGATCATTATGGACACGAATGGTGTGGACATTGCTCTGGTTATTTGGGAGACCAAGCTTAGTCTCTGCTTTCCTGGATAATGAAGCTGTTCACAGGCTGCTTGGACAGAAGAAAGGAACTGTTGACTGTGATTCTGCAACGGCTAAGGCAGTAGTAGTTAGATTGTGTGTGTGTGGCCGCTTTGCAAGGAAGGCGGAACTGTCTGTGGAATAGGTTAGAGTCTACAGGGGAAAAAAATGTGCCCAAGATTAGAGCTGCATGCCGCCTTTTGCACAAGATTTGTAAGAATAAGGGAAAAAGCTTTAATGATGAGAGGTGGAGAAAGTTGGGCAGAGGTGCAGAAACTTGCTCAGCAGTTCAAGCAGTTAGCTAGGCTCCAGTAGAAAATGGAAACTGTCAGGGCAATATTGTCAGGTATGTCTAAAGCTCTTACTTCTGAATATCAGACCTTATTGTACCCAGTTGTCCTCATTTCATCCTCAATATTTGCTATCATCCCACTGTAAGTTTACTTAGAGATTTTCATAAATGTTGATCATTGGCCTAACTTCTCTCCCATTGAAGTCCCGTGATAGAACTTTTGTTGATTTCAGTGAGGGCAGAGTAAGGACAATGCTGAACACTTAATATTTTTCCCATAAATATTCCTTCTCTTACACCCCTGCATTTAGGTCATTGCTTGGTTAGACCCCTTGTGTGTTTGGTGGCAGCCGTATTATGGGGTAACATTTTATTTTCTCAGCTGTTAAATGTTGTCACATCTTTGGGAGGGTGTCTGTACTAGTGTTTTCCCAACTGCCCTAAAGGACAAGAGACCTCAGCAAGTAGACATGATATATTAAGCAGCTAACACCTTTCCTTTCAATTTGAGAATTTCTCAACTATGGTTTAGAATAGGGCTGTCAAAGATGAAAAAAATCACAATTGTGAGATTAAAAAAGTGAGAGTTACAGTTTAGTGGCACTTAAAAGAATGCCAAATTAAATTATAAATATTTTTGGATGCTTTTCTGCATTTTCAAATATACTGATTTCAGTTATAACACAGAATACAAAGTATACAGTGATCGCTTTATTTGACAAATATTTTCACAGTAAAAAGTAAACAAATATTATTTTTCAATTCACCTTATTCAAGTACTGTAGTGCTGTCTCTTTATTGTGTAAAACTTGAGTCTCCAAGTCGAAGCATGAAGAGGCATATGAATATTTAGCACACCTAGCTCGTAAATACCTTGCAACAATGGCTGCAACAACGGCTACAACAGTGTCATGTGAATGCCTGTTCTCACTTTCAGATGACATTATAAATAAGAGCCGAGCAGCCATTATTTCCTATAAATATAAACAAGTTTGTTTGTCTTAGTGATTTGGCTGAAAAAGAAGTAGGACTGAGTGGACTTGTATGAGGTGAACTGAAAAATACTATTTCTTTTGTTTATCTTTCTTACAGTGCAAATATTTGTGTTAAATAATACAAGTGAGCATTGCACACTTCGTATTCTGTTGTAATTTAAATCAATATATTTGAAAATGTAGAATAAGGGCCAAAAATATTTAATTGTTTGACAGTGCAATTTTAAATTGTGATGAATTGTGACTGTTTTTTAAACTAGTTAATTTGTTTTGGGTTAATCGCATGCATTTGCTGCAGTTGACAGCCGTAGTTTAGAACCAAAAGACACTTTTGTATTGGTTACCCCCCTGCCTGATTTAGTGGGAGGTGTTCTAGGGTTCACTTATCACAGGTCAACAGGTAAAATTTGAATTGTTTTAGGCTGTACTTGCATGGTATTGCCTTATTTTCCATTCAGTCAAGTAAGAGTCCAGTAACTATACAATTTTGTTACACATTGGGAAATGTAAATAGTTGTCTCTCAGATTTGCTGTCAATTGTAAGTAAGCAGTAACACCAAGAAACTCCCTCCGCCCCAAACCCATAGAAGTAGTACTAACTTCTAAGGCAATTTCTTGTGAGTTAGTAATTTCAGATTAGTTTATTAGAGTAGCCTTAAGGATTCAATCACATTGAACTTTTGCTGTTTTTGTAGATTTTTAAAATCCTCTTAAAGTAAAATAGCTGTTACAAAGTAAGGTAATGACATGACTGTTTTTTTTCCCCCTTAATTTACAGCATTTAAATATCAAGACACTGACAGATGATATGGTAAGACTAAGAGTTTTTTGCTTCTCCTGTGCTCGGTGACTAACCCAATATCTTCCACATTAGCTTGGCTTCTCTGCTAGACAGTGTCTGCATTAAAAACAGTTTTTTATGCTGCCAGTTCGAATGAAATGCTAAAATATAACTGATAAAATCTGGCTAAATTGGAAAAATAGGTTACTGGTCTATGATATGTCTGGATCAGTGTTGCCCAAACTTGGGACACCGCTTGTTCAGGGAAAGCCCCTGGCGGGCCGGGCCGCTTTGTTTACCTGCTGCGTCCGCAGGTTTGGCTGGTAAGTGGCTTCCACTTACCGCGGTTCGCTGTGCCCGGCCAACGGGGGCTGCGGGAAATGGCCCGGGCCGAGGGATGTGCTGGCCACTGCTTCCTGCCACCGCTTCCCTGTTGGCTGGGCACAGCGAACCGCTGCCAGTGGGAGCCGCGATCGGCCAAACCTGCGGACGCGGCAGGTAAACAAAGCAGTCTGGCTCGCCAGGGGCTTTCCCTGCACAAGCAGCGTCCCAAATTTGGGAAACACTGGTCTACATGCGTCCAGTAAAAATGTCAGTATTGGTCATTCATTTTTGAAATGGTTGTACTTTGTACCAGTTGCTGCTTCATCATAGGGCAACTGGTATAACTGTTTGAGGCAAACCACATGAGTGTTGTAATCACGTTTAAGGCATGCAAAAATTGGGTTAATCTGCTGCGGCTGCATGGCTTGCTAAAATAGTGTTTAATACTAGCTTGTGCTTTTTTTTTTTTTTTATAAAACCCCTGTGATGGCGTGCTCCACTCACCGCTAAGATGGTGTCCCCTCCTACTAGTTCTGGGGAATAGCTTGCAAGGTTGACACCTGTTCCCGTGGTTGCATGTCATCCCTCCACCTCTCTATGTAGGTCTGCAGCACCTCTCGCTCTGCAAGCTGCTGCTGCCTCTTCATGACTCTTCCTCTGGCCAGGTCACCAAATGGTTTCACCTGCTGGGATTGGAAAGTGTTTTCCACAAACAAGCTCAGGCAGCCTCCTATTCACTGTCTCGTAGTCCCTCAGTGGTTGGTTGGGGAACCCAGGCCTGCCCTCTACTCCAGGTTTCGGATCAGGGACCCTCCAGCCTGCAGTCAAGGTCTGTTCCCTCTTAGACCTTAGGGCCTTCCCATGATCCTGTCCTACCTCCCTTCTCCCAGGGAGTGACTACAGACTTGCCCAGCAGCCCCTTTCTGCTGCCAATTTCCTGCCTTTATAGCCCAACCCAGCTCATTCCTTCTCAGCTGGGCTCCCTCCCTCAGTCAGGGGATTACTTAGTCACTGGATACCTCTCACCTATGGCCTGTTGGGTTAATTAGCCCTCTTCTTTGTCTTCAGTAACCCTTTCAGGGCAAATGTGTGGTGAACACCTTTTCCTACCTCCTTCAAAACAGTATACGATATAATTTATGTTCTGAAACTAGCTTAGCCTTTGTCACTTAAACTTGTTGGTTTGTGTGTCTAAATAGAGTCGTAACATGAAATACTTTGTGATGACTTCTCATAGTTATGAGATACTGCAGTTCATTCTCAAACAATGAACATCAGTGTCATCTTTTATGGTTAGAACAGACTTCCTTTTTTAAAAATGAGAACAGTAAGTTTACACATCTTAGACTTCACTTTCTAGTGTAGACATGGTCCATTTTGTGTAAGTTGACATTGAGCCTTGGAATTAAGTAAGTCAATCTTGCATGTGCGCCCTACACTTATTGTCTTGGTGAAGTGTGTCCTCGCTAGCAGCGCTTGCATCGATGCACAGAGCAAATAGTTTAATGGGATTTTGGGTAGGGTTTGCAATGCCTTGTGGGACCAAAACGTTGTCGTGGTTGGTAATGAGTTCTGTCTCCTATGATGCACTTTCCCTCCCTCCCTTCCCATATCTCTGCAGCAAACTAAACAAGGTTTTTTTGCACCTTTTTTTGGAAGCCTGGCTTAGCTGCTCATACATCATAGCCCGAGCAACATGGACCCTGCTCAACTGCGTGCACTTTTGTTAACATTACAAACACCTCATCCCTTAATCTGCAGTATTTCTGAAGCTGAGACAGGAGCTGCCACGTGGAACATTGCAGTGTCATACAAGGAGCCCTGCTGCAAGCCATAGAGCAAAACGGTTTGCAGTTGCTGGTGGCAGTCGCACATCAGGTGAACACGGTTGAGTGCTGTATCTGGTCCAGGGAAACAAGCATTGACTGGGATCCCATGGTTGTGCAGCTATGGGATGACTAACAGTGGCTGCAGAATTTTCAAATGTGGAAGACACTTTCCAGGAACTTTTTGTCGCAGAGCTTTCCCCAACCCTGAAGTGCAGCAGTACTAAAACGAGAGTTGCTTTGACGGTGGAGAAGCGAGTGGCAATTGCTCCATGGAAGTTTGCAATGCCAGACTGTTACTGGTCAGTGGGGAATCAATTCAGAGTTGGTAAATGCACTGTGGAACTTGTGATCCAAGTTTTCAGGGGCATTAATCGACTTCTGCTAAGAAGGGCAGTGACTCTGGGAAATGTGCAGGACAGTGGATGGTTTTGCTGCGATGGGATTCCCTAACTGTACTGGGGCAATAGATGGCATGCATATCCCTATTTTGGCACCAGATCACCTGGCCAAAGAGTACATAAGCTGAAAGAGATACTTTTCAATGGTGTTGCAAGAGCTGGTGGATCACGGGGCGTTTCACCGACATCAGTGTTGGATGGTCAGGAAAGATGTGTGACGTGCGCATCTTCAGGAATGCAGGTCTGTTCAGAAAGCTGAAAGCAGGAACTTTCTTTCCAGACCACAAAAAACTATTGATGTTGAAACCCCAATTGTGATCCTGGAGGACCCAGCCTATCCTTTGCTCCCATGGCTCATGAAGCCATACACCGCAGTAAGGACAGCAGTAAGGAGCGGTTCAACAATAGGAGGAGCAAGTGCAGAATGGTGGTGGAATGTGCCTTTGGATGATTAAAAGGTCGCTCGCGCTGTTGGCTTAGTAGGTTAGACCTCAGAGAAAGCAATATCCACATAGTTATTGCTGCCTTCTGTGTGCTGTACAATACCTGTGAAATAAGAGAGAAGTTTTTTCCCCAGGGTGGGGGATTGCGGCCAGTTGCTTGGCAGCTGATTTTAAGCAGCCAGACACCAGGGTAATAAGAGCCAGCTGTACATCTCTGAGGCTTTGAAAACGCATTTCAGCAATGAGTCACAGTAATGTGTGACGCTTATCTGCGTTGTTCCTTCCCAAACCAACCCCCTCCATTCCTTTTTTCCTTGAAAAATCCCCCCCCGCCCCTAAACAAGCACCATGTGTTGAATAAATAAAGAGCATATTTTTTTTGATCTGTTTGCTTGGCTGCAAGGAGTCTAGCATTGAGTTGCCTTTCTTGAAGCTTAACCAGATGCCCTAACATGTCTGATAGACCCTTCATAATGTGTAGCATCTCATCCTGTGTGGCACACTCCTGCTCCTGGGATGCTCTTCTGCTGTCCACGGAGATTTTCTCTTCCCAAGAAACTAATAATGTTAGGAGTTAATCCTTGGCTGTCCCAGAGGTGTCGATTATCTCAGTGAACATGTCATCCCTAGTCATCTTTTTCTGCTTTCTAATACTCTCAAAGATTCATCTGAACTAAACAAATTTCTTCTCTGTGGAATGAAAAACATCCTTGTAAGGAACTACAGAGAAGCTTCCAGAATTTCTCAGAATATATTTAACAAGCAGTCTTTCCAGCCAGCTTGTCCACCAACTATAATGATGGGGAAATGTTTCTGCAACTTTGCAGAGCAGATGCCAATATAGATATCTGACGCAAGATACCGTAAGCCTGCCAGTTTAGTGGGGAAGCTAAATATGTTCTATCTCAAATTGCTTCCACTCCAACAATGTCATACGAAAAGTGTACCCTTACAGAATTTTAAGAGACTTTCTCTTTTCTAGTGCTGGCAAACTTAAATTTAAAAATAATAAAAGTTCACGTGGTGGGCCTGGGACTAAAACTGCTCAGAACATCATTCAGGAATTTTGTCTAGGTTCTTTGTGGTCCCTGGAAAGATAGCAAATGAGGATTGATAGTTCCTTCTATTAAGAAAACAAGGATCTAAGATACTATATATATATTCTAGAAATGGCTGCATTTGATCTTATGCTCCACAGTTCTTCGAGTGCTTGCTCCTGTCAATTCCATTCTAGGTGTGTGCGAGCCCATGTGCACAGTTATCGGAGATTTTTGCCATAGCGGTATCCGTAGTGTTGGCTGTAGCACCCCCTTGAGTGCCACACTCATGTGTTGGTCGGAGTGCCTGGCTGTGCTTCGCAAGAGTGTTAGTGGTTATGACAGTCCATTGTTCTGTTTTCTTTGTTAGTTGATAGTTACTTAATTAGGGCTAGTCTACATTGGCAAGGCTAAAGCGCTGCTGCGGCAGCGCTTTAATGTGCCTTGTGTGGTCATGGCGCAGCCCTGGGAGAAAGCTCTCCCAGCATTCTAAAAAAATCACCTCCACGAGGGGCGTAGCTACTAGCACTGGGAGCGTGCACTGTCTACACTGGCACTTTACAGCGCTGCAACTTGCTGCGCACAGGGGTGTGTGTTTTCACACCCCTGAGCGAGAAAGTTGCAGCACTGTAAATTGCCATTGTAGACAAGCCCGTAGACATTTAAGTTAACTGTTAAAGTAGTAGTTTACTACCGGCTGGGACTTTGCCTCGGAGTTGGTCATGCCCCGTTCCCCAGGCTTTAAGCCATGTTGATCATGCAGCCAGCTAATGCCTATTAATGAGCCCCATGAGAGCTGTTTAGAGTATCTTGGGGAGTCCCACAGAAATGATATGTGCAGGATCTGCAAAAACATTTTCCCTCCAACTCAGAAGAAGCAGGATATCTGCCTGAGGGCTCTCCTCATGGAGGCTGCGCTTTGTCCTACCTCAGAGCCTTCTCTATTGGACTCCATGCCCGGCACCTTGGAATCCATCTGGCACCATTCCCCCACGCCGGTGTCTACTAAGCTGTTGAAGTTGATGGAGGCCCCCCAGCACTCTGACTCCTGGGACAAGCAGAGGGTCCCAGCTCCTAGTAGGGTCATCTGTGCCCGATGTTCTGGTAGCCAAAGAGCAAGTAGGCCGACAAACACTGCAGATGCCAAGCCAGGTGATGGACCCAGCCTCACAAATGAGCAGCCCTCCGTGCCCCCCTCCCCCCAGATAACTTCAAGGAGAACCAGGTCCTGCTCAAAAGGGTGGCTGCCAACCTGAACTTGGAGGTTAAGGAGCGAGCGGAGGAGTCTGATGACCTCTTGAACGTCATACCTTCTTTCACTCCAGCCTGAGTTGTGTTTCCTGTCCACCCATGGGTCCTTAAAATTGCCAAGTCTGTGTGGAAGACCCCCTCTTCCATTCTGCCTACCTCCAAGAAGGCGGAAGAGAAGTACTATGTCCCCGCGAAGTGATTTGAGTACCTGTCACTCACCCTACAGTGGGACCCCTGGTCATGTCCGCTGACAATGAAAGGGCCAGGCGAGTGGCACACCAAAAAACAGACGCAAAGAGGCTGGACTTTCTGGCAGGAAAAGTTATTCGACAGCCAGCCTGCAATTTCAGGTGTCTAACGATCAGGCCCTGGTAGGCAGGTACAATTTCAACCTGTGGGACTCCATCAGCAAGTTCAAGGAGGGCCTTCCACAGGACTGAGTCTAGGAATTCGCTGCCTTGGTGGAAAAGAGCAAACTAGTGGCAAGAGGCACCCTCCAGTCTTCGACAGAGACTTTAGAAAGCCAGATAGTTGCCGTACTGAGTGTGTTTTGAGAATGTGTATGTTCAATTTAGTTACATCCACACTTCTCAGGGAAGTTTTTACTCATCACTAATCCACAAATTTAAAGGATTTCAAACAATTGCTGAATAACCTAACAAGGCACATCTTTGAACAACTGGAGAAAGTTTCTTTGCAACTTGCCTCATAAAATAGCATTTTTTTGGTGGCTGTTACATGAACAGTTGAGGTTTAGGCCAGGTTAACTTAACCGAGAATTAGGCACATGTTTTTAACAGTGAGGGGATTAACCACTGGAACAAACTACCAAGGGAAGTGATAGATTCTCCATTTCTTCATGGCTTCAAGTCAAGATTGGATACTGTTCTGGAAGATACTAAATCTTTTGGCCCCAGTGGCTAGTTCAAAAATTGGGGTCTAGCACATTGTTCTAGTCAGAATAAATACATGGAGTAAGGTACCTTTATACATTTATACATGCTCTTCACCCACCCTTCCCCCTGCCCTGGGTCCTGGCCCCAGGGAGCACAGGGCTGCTCTGTCCCTTAGGGACCCTCCCGAGCTGAGCCACCTCTCTGGCAGGTTCGCTGAAGCCCTTGTAGTCAGGTTGCCTTGCCCTGGTGCACAATGCATCCTTAGGGCTTAACCCCTTCCTGTTCACGCTGTAGCTGGAGGACAGGAGGCAGCTGGGGTATGTCCGTGGCCAGCAGCAGCCTGGAGGTGTTAGCTGCCTTTCAACATTAGGTGGGTAGGAAGGGACAAGCTGCTTCCAGCCACATGGCGTGAGGGTGGGGTTAGGGGAGAAGAGATGAGCTCTGCAAAGACACGGGCCAGGTCATCCCTTTCCCTCCCCACTCCTCCCCTGTGGCTGGAAGCAGCTCCCATCCCTTCCCTCCCGCACAGTGCTGCTGCTAGCCACACCCTAGTATGAACCCTGGCAGAAATCTGGGCGGGGGCAGGTGCATGTGACCCTGCGTCCTTTCAAACCCCACACCTCTTCCCCCGTTTCACCTCTGGAAGATGCGGTGCCAGCAGAGGCAGGTCCGTGCCAGAGGCCCAGCCAGGCATGGAGAGTCGGTCGGTCACCCACCCTGTGTGAGAGGTGTACGGGAGTGTGTATGTGTGTGTGTCACCTCTCCCTGTGTGAACCATTAAGCCTTAAAGATAAGAAGGTAAATAAAAAGAATCCAACTACGCAATATTTCTTTTTAACAGGGGCTCGGTTTACTTGATGTTAATTTGAATGTTTGTACTGCATAGTTCTGATTGCCATTGAACTCGCTTCAATAAGAGTAATTTTACCAGACAATAGGGTGTTGTGCCGCAACGGTCTGCCTGCTCTCAAGTGGTTCTCTTTAGTCATGTTTGCGTCTGCCATAAAACCAACTGAGTAAATTCTTTACATCTCGGAGCATATACCCATGATCTCTTGAGACTGTACCAGAATACAGAAAAAAACACACTTTACCAAACATTCTGTAACTGGAACAGTGATCTCAGCTTGTCCATGTCCAACTTAAATCTCCAAAACACTTCCTTTTCATAAGGTGTGGGGACAAAGAGATTGTGGGGAAGAGAAACTACTTTCCACAATTGATCTCACTGTGTTCTGTTTATCTCAATTTTCCTAATTTATTATGGAACTTCTTTTATGGTATCTCATTTTACATGTTTGGTAAGCATGGGATTTCTAACTCAGTCGTGAATACTAAGAACATCTGTGGTGGAACTCAGTTCTTAATGAGTTAAAAGCATCTTTCAATGGGTCATTATCTTATAAATCATAGGAAACATAGCAATAACCAATATCCTTTATCAATCACAGAACATACTTGGTTTGTAAATACTCCTCATCTGTCACACCCTCTTGTTCTTTACAACACAACTGTGGTAACAGACATCCTTTGTTAGTCACCAGGAGTCTCTCTCAGGACAGGTGGACACATTTCCCACAGGTCAACAATGTTAGAGTAAAAGTGATACACATTCCTTCATTTGGTCACCCACTATGGTTCAACTAAGGACAAAACTTTTCATTTTGATTAGGTACAGAGCACTACCTTTGTAGATACAAAATATTTGGGTTTTTGACCACATTTTTTGTATAATACTTTTTAAAAAAGGTAGAGATTTTAATATTTACAATTGCTGGCAAAGCCTCTCTGCCCAAATAGTTCAAATTCCCGAGTGGCCTTGATTCTGCCTCTCTTTTCGGTGGAGTCTCCTACTTCATGAAGTAGGAAACTGTTTTTACTATCTTAACAGCCACCCTTCTTTTATGCCCATCAATTTCGGTGAGGTTTTACCCATCCGGTAACAAGATGTGTTAACCAAAAACAAGTTACAAGACTTAGTAGAGGGGTGCCTGGGTAAAATTCTATGATCTGTGATATACAGGAGGTCAATGTAGATGACCTAATGATTCCTTCTGGCCTTTGACTATAAATCTGTATGTAGAAATATTTATCAGCCAAGTGATCCTCTGTCTATACTTTATGACTCTTGAGTTGAAGGATGCATACTTCCATATTTCCATCCTTAAATGCTATGGGAAGCCTCTGATTTTCATAGCAAAAGACTGTCAATACCAGTTGAGTTCTACCCTTTGCATTCCTATCGCGCCAACGGTGTTTATCATGAGTTAATTTCAGTTCAAACTAATTGGAAGGATAAACAAAAATAAATCTGCAGCTAGGAGTCCTTGATTTCAAAAGGGAAACTTAAAAAAATTAGGGGAATTAAGGAAGTAGACTGGACTGAAGAATTCTAAGGTTTGAATGTGGAAAAGGCTTGGAATTATTTAAGTAAAAGCTGCAGAAACTGTTTGAAGTGTACATCCCAAGCAAGAGGAAAAATTTGTAGGGAAGAGTTGCAGATCAAACTGGATGAATAAGCATCTCAAACAGGTTATTAAGAGAAAGCAGAAAGCCTAGGAAAAAAATGGAGGAAGGGATGAATCAGTAAGGAAAGCTGCTACTTAGTGGTCTAGGAGTGTAGAGGAGTAAGTGAGAACTGCCAAAAACCAAGCAGAGCTAGAAATTCCAAAAGAAAATAAAATCAGTATTGATAATTGCTAAGTAATGCACATTGGAAAACATAATCCCAACTTTACTTATAAAATGATGGGAGTCTAAATTAGCTGTGAGTGCTCAAAAAAAGAGATCTTGGAGTCATTGTGGATAGTTCTCTGAAAATGTCCAGTCAATGTGCAGCAGCAGTCAAAAAAGCAAGCAGAATATTGGGAATCATTCAGAAAGGGATAGATAAGACAGAAAATATCATATTGCCTCTCTATAAATCCATGGTACGCCCACATCTCAAATACTGCGTGCAGATGTGGTCACCCCATCTCTAAAAAGATATATTAGACTTGGAAGAGGTTCAGAAAAGGGCAACAAAAATCATTGGGGTATGGAACGGCTTCCATATGAGGAGAGATTAATAAGACTGGGACTTTTCAGCTTGGATAAGAGATGACTAAGGGGGGGTTTACTGGGGGGATATAATAGAGGTCTATAAAATCATGACCGGTGTAGAGAAAGTTAATAAGGAAGTGTTATTTACTCCTTCTCATAACACAAGAAGTAGGGGATCACCAAATTAAATTAATAGGCAGCAGGTTTAAAATAAACAAAAGGAAGTATTTCTTCACACAACGCACAGTCTGTGGAACTCGTTGCCAAAGGAGGTTGTGCAGGCCAAGACTATAACAGGGTTCAAAAGAGAACTGGATAAGTTCATGGAGGATAGGTCCATTAATGGCTCTTAGCCAGGATGTGCAGGGATGGTGTCCTTAGCCTCTGTTTGCCAGAAGCTAGGCATAGGCGACAGGGGATGGATCAGTTGATGATTACCTGTTCTGTTCATTATCTCTCGAGCACCTGGTGCTGGCCACTGTCGGAAGTCAGGATACTGGGCTAGATGAACCTTTGGTCTGATCCAGTATGGCCGCTACTTATGTTCTTATGAATGCAGTAGGAGGAGAAAGGTGGGGTGGGCAAGTTTCAACAAAATAAAGATGTTTCTAGTGGAGATGAAAAGGAAAAAATTGTTTAACTCCAGTGTTCTGCTAGCAATGATATACAGATCGGAATGCTGGTCAGTGACAAAAGCGGAGGAAGAAAAATTCTCTGTCACCCAGAGAGCACTGGAAAGGCGAATGTGTAAAATATCGCTCCATGATCACATACCGAATGAGGAGATCAGAAGGCGTACAGAGGTGACTGATGTAGTGCAGGCTTCTAAATCTAATGCACAATTTGTCAGTGGAGTCTAATGTGGAGTCCTTTTACCATTGTGAAGGAACTGGGAGGCAATTGGGTGACTGCACTCTGTCTTTCCAATGGTTGCTGATGGCTAAAAAGAATCGGATATCACATGCATGAGGTGCGCACACATCTAGTGTGGGATCTGTGCAGACAAAACCTCTCAAACTACAGTTAAGACAAGAAACCATTCTTTTTCTGTAATGCATATGTACACGTACAAAGATTAATCACCTGATGACCTTCAGTGTGTGTGTGTGTACGTACAATACTCAAGGTCATCAAGAGATGATGAATTTGTAATTCATGAGGTGGAACTCGGTGAAGCTGAAAATTACTTTTTTCTAATATGAACTGCAGTTAAATGGAGTTTTTTAGCTTAGTACAAGTTTGTGCTTTTATTTTTTTTTATTGGAGTAATTTTGTATATCATCTCCATGTGTAGTACCTGATTGGATACATATTTTCAATACTTGCTGTAAAATGTGAATTCCTAAAGTCTGATTGTAATAACTGTTACTTTGTTGCAACATACTAATAGCTGGGACCATGGCAATTGTCAGGGTTGTCTTTCCATAATTGTGAAAACACAAAACAGGTACAGACTTCAAGCTTCCATTTGTTATTCTACTTGCTCTTAATAGTACATCTTAATAGCAATACTTTTGTAATCTACATAGAGGCTAAGGGACCTCTCACATAATAGTCTGTTTATATTAGAGCCAATTACTTCTATATTTCTTATCTAATATGTATGAATCAAGCTTTCATGTAGGTATACATGGTACAAAATATTTGGACCAAAGGTTTGGTTTAGTAAGGCTTTAGGAAGTTCAGATACTTTTAAAAACAGCGTTCTTGCAGTAACAAAAACTAAGGGAAGGTGCCTAGCTGATTTGGCTAGGTTAATATCTGTTGCTTACCAGACAGCAAAAGTCTGAATTATGCAGTAGTACTTCCAGTTGCTTGTATTTTTGATCCTCCTTGACAGTGTGTCCAGTCTTGAAGGCTCAGTCAAACCTGTGACTAAGACAAACTTCTGATTTATGGGATTGTTCAAACTGATTCTGCACTTCTACATCTACTCCTCCTATGTGCTGTCCAGTCTGAAGTGTTGGAAATGCCAAGTGTAGGGAAGACCACAAAACTGATAAGTGTTCCTTGCCCTGTCAAGTTGTGGGGTTAGCAGGTGGAAAAAGAAGGGTAAAGTGAAGTAATTGGTATGGTAGTGTGGGAAATTCTGGTGGTATTACTTGATAAGGAAGTAAGGTGTTGTAGTATGTTGTGGAGCTGAGGGAGGAGGAGAAGAAATGGAAAGAAACTCTTGAAACAATTCTTAACAAAACTAAACCATCTAGATGTTACTATTGACTTTCTTGTGTTTTAGTGAATGCTATCTTTTATGCAATAAGTACAAAGAAGAAATTTACCAAGTCGCTTACATAAACAATAGTTTAGTATTTTTAGAATGGCAACATTTCATACTGTGAAGTATCATGACAGGCTTAAATTGTGATTAGTGTAAAAAAAAATCAATGTTACTTTAAGGATTGAATAAAAAAAGTCAGCATCTTATTAGGAAGAGTTCTAGAACACCAAAATCATGCCCGTTATGAATTGTAATTTCCTTCATAAGAAGCAAAGAAGTCTATTTAAAAAAAACCCCCAGCTTTTTCAATAAGTTTTTGCAATGGTTAGTTTAATATTAACCTTTTTAATCCTCTTTTTTAATTTTTGTACATTGAAGTCATTCAGATATTAATTGTTCTTCCAAAGCCTTCATGGTATTAGTAAAGGGTATGTTTGAACTCGAAGACCAGAATGTTGATTTTTAATCTGAGTGACCCGTATTCAGGAATTGCATGTGTCTGAATATTGGGCTTTACTTTATTATGGCTGGTCTGAAGTCTATGGGAAAATAGATATCTAGGGAAAAGACCCCTTATACTGCAAAAGTACGGTATAAACAAAACTGGGTGATTTATAAGCAGTACCTAATATTTTTCATAAGCGATACCTAATATTTATTTATGTTCTTCGATAAGAGGTACTTGTTCAGAACTTTTTGTAATGGGTAAAATAAGAATCCTTTGAAAGATGTTTGCTAACTCAGTAAAAACTGCTGGCTGTCACAATTGTCACTAATGGTAACTGGAGTAGAATTCCCCTTAGTTTATCATTCATGTAACCCTAAGGATGCCATAAAAGAAATTCCAAAACTTACCAATTGCCTGGCTAGTTACTTGCTCCTATTTAGAGCTCTGAGCAGCTGTGAAACTGCCAAGACCTACATACATTTCATTTGACTGGTGCTTGTTCTGCTATAATAGATAAAGGCATTGGATATTCAGGGGAGGGGAACCTTACAGCGACACTTGCCCTCTTGAAGCAACCAGGAGGCTGCTGGAGAAAATGGATAGTAGCAGAGACCTCCCATGTATCCGATGGGTGAAGGGACAAGTACTTTTTTCTGTAGCAGCAGCATCTGAGCAGCCTTAAATTATAATCTGGCAGCCCCTAACCAGAGGCTGATATGGAGGAGTGACCTCCTGTTGGAGTGCAGGGCCAGTGGCCTGGTAAGAATCTTAGCAGTCTCCTTCCCAGTGGGGACTGGTGGTGGTGATGAGCTTTCATCTAGTGCTTTGACTTTGCATGGATACACGCTCATTTTCTATCAGTTACTAGATAGTAGATTTTAAACTCAAGGTTACTCTTGGGAAGAGTGAACTTTATATTTTTTACTGGAATATATTGCTGAGATTTGGTCAAATAATATTTGGGCATCCAAAATTAAAGATCTGTGTTGTAAATAAATCTCTGAATTGATGTGCCTTATTCCCTTTGTCTTGGGTAATAAAAACCAAAAAAGATACCTATCGATGCCAACTTTTAAAGTAGACATTGTATTGGAGCAGCTGACTTTTTTTTAAATGTCTGAAGATGAGTAGAATAGGTCTCTCATCATAAAAATGTTAAAATCAAATTGTAAATGCGAGCTGTTGGTCAAACATGTCAGACAATTAGCTTTTTAAATAAATAATTTTCACTTATACTTTTCTGTGGTTGAATATAATACGAATGACAGCTGGTGATACACGTTCACTGTTTTTTTGTTTGCAGTTGGATAGATTTGCCAGCATAAGGATTCCAGGCAGTAGAAAAGAAAGACCTCCTTTATTGCAGCTGAAACAATCGCATTCCTCTACTGATTGGTCATCGCCTCCTGCAGATGTGGTTGAGTTCATCCCCAAACCCTTGTCAGAGCGAGAAATTCTAGCACTTTTTGAAAAAATGATGGTAAGAATCCCATCTCACTGTTTCATACTTAGTGGTAAATTTTAGATGTTTCTAATTTAGATAATTATGCCATGACTGATGTGTGTTCACTTGAAGCTCATTGTCAATGTGTGAATGAGTCTTTTTTTGTCCCTAATTGAATGAAGAGTATGTATCAAGATGTGAAGGGAAACAGGGAATCATCATCAATTGGTGATGTTTCTTGTGGGATCTTAGCCCCGTGTTCTTTTTTTAATCTGTGACCTGGAAGAAGGCACACAATCATAATTTACCAATTTTCAGATGAGACAGTTTTTGGGAATAGTAAATAATGAAAACTACAGCTCACTTTTGTAATACAATCTGGATTGCTTGTAAACCAGGTACAAGCAAACAGTACCCTTATTTGGCTTTCAGTACTTCTGAATGCATCCTATCCCAGGATCCTTGGTGATAGCTGCTGTTCGAATGATCTAGATAGTAAGGGCTACCAAAATGAACGCCACAAGTTGAAAGGACCATCTATTGGGAGGAAAAAACTTATTCTTTAGCTAGCTTGGAAATGTTTACTGCTAATTGCCAGGTTCTTTTTAATTAAATATAGTTATTTAAAAGGGATTATGTATCAAGTTGTATAGAAAAGCTTTCTCAGGATATCGGGGAGAAACTGAGGTCCATTTATAACAGAAAGGTCAGTTTGTGGCTCATACTTCTTTGAAGGTTGTGTTAGATGCTTTAGACACTGCAAAGACCTCTAGGGTCACAGGTGTTGCCATGAGCAAGGCTTCTTGGTTACAGTCTTCATGGATACTGGAAGAAGAAGAGATCACAACTGTGGGCCTCTTATTTGAAGGCTGTGACTTGTTTAATTCCAATACAGATCAAGACCATCATTCCATAAAATTTGTGAGCCAGTTTTTGATCTGTGGGGTGCTACATGCCACAGGTATCAAGGAGAAAACAAACCAGACCTCAGACTTTATTGAGAGAGATGCTCCCTTCCTATTACTACTCTCAGCACAGGCCTTCTGAACAACAAAGAGAAAAGAGGTTCTAGCAAAGGAGGCCAAAGAATTTTGGTTGGGGGGGACTCTATCCTGGGAAGTAGAGACTCTATAGAAGACTTTGTTGTCATGATGCATGATGAGCTGTGACCAAAGGGGCTAGTGTGGTCCTCTGATGTATAAACAGGGGAAGATTGAATGGAAGTAGAAAGGCTATGTTACCTCTATATTTGACTCGGGTCTAACCACTGCTGGAATACCATGTACAGTTCTGGTGTCCGCAATTCAGGAGCAAGAAGAATGATTAAAGGATTGTAAAACATGCCTTACAGTGATAGATTAAAGGAGTTCAATCTATTAAGTTTTATAAATGGAAGGTTAGTAGACTTGATAGATCTGTAAGTGGCTTTCTGTAAGTTTGCTGTAGGGTAAATAAGCATTCTCTTGAAATTTACCTAGCTTTCTAAAAAAAGGAATAAAAGTAAAGTTCAAGCCAATTCTGTTACGTGTAACACTACTGCTCTCCATCATGTGGTGTTGGGGCCTGAACCTTCAGCATTGCACAGATCCTTCTGCCACTTGAGCTACAGGATTAACATCAGTTTGTAGTAGGTGGATTATAGAAGTGTAGGACTGGAAGGGACCTCAATAGGTCATGTAGTCAAGTCCCCTGCACTCAAGTCAGGATTCAGTAATAACTAGACCATTCCTGACGGGGTGTTTGTCTAACCTGTTCTTAAAAACCTCCAATGATGGAGATTCTACAGCCTTCCTAGGCGATCTGTTCCAGTGCTTAACCAACCTGACAGTTAGGAAGTTTTTCCTAATATTCAACCTAAACCTGCCCTTCTGGAGTATAAGCCCATTGGTTCTTGTCCTATTCTCAGAGGTTAAGGAGAACAATTTATCACCACCCTCATTGTGACATCAACTTTCAAGTACATAAAAGATTATCATGTCCCCCCCCCCCCTTAATCTTTCTCCAGACTAAACAAACTCCATTTTTTCAATTTTCCCTGATAGATCATGTTTTCAAGACCTGTAGTCATTTTTTCTTGCTTCCCTCTAGATTTTTTACAGTTTGTCCACATCTTTCCTGAAATGTGGCACCCAGAACTGGACACAATACTCCAGCGAGGCCTTATCAGCATGGAGTAGAGTGGAAGAATTACTACTTGTGTCTGGCCTACAACATTCCTGCTAATATTTTCAGAATGAAGTTCACTTTTTTGCAACAGTGTTCTACTGTTGACTCTTATTTAGCTTGTGGTCCACTATAACCCTCGGATCTCTTTCTGTAATACTCCCTCACAGGCAGTCATTCCCCATTTTATATGTGTGAAACTGATTGTTCCTTCCTAAGTGGACTATTTTTGCATTTGTCTGTACTGAATTTCATCCTATTTCCTTCAGACCATGTATCCAGTTTGTCCAGATCATTTTGAGTTTTAATCATATCCTCCAAAGCACTTGCAGCCCCTCCTAGGTTGGTATCATTGGCAAACTTTATGCCATTATCTAAATCTAAATCATTACGGTACTGGACCCAGGACCGATCCCTATGGGACCACAATCAATATGTGCTTTCAACTTGATTTTGAACCATTGGAATAGTTTTCCAACCAGGTATGCACCCACCTTATAGAGCCTAGATGGAGCTACTATTTCCCTAATTTGTTTATGAGAAGGACATGTGACACCATATCAAAAGTCTTACTAAAGTAGAGATATATCACATCTACCACTTCCCCCCATCCACAGTGCTGATTATCCCATCAAAGAAAGCTATTTGTTTGGTTTGACATGATTTGTTCTTGAAAAATCCACGATGATTGTTACTTATCGCCTTATTGTTCTAGGTGTTTGCAAATCGATTGCTTGATTATTTGCTCCATTATTTGCTCCATTATTTTTCCGGATACAGAACTTAAGCTGACTGATCTGTAATTCCCCGTATTGTCCTTCTTCCCTTTTTTAATAGATTGGCACTGTATTTGCCTTCTTTCATTTTCTGTGAGTTTTCAAAGATAATCACTAATGGCTCAGATATCTCCTCAGTCATCTCCTTTAGTATGCTAGGATGTACTTCATCAGGCCCTGGTGTCTTGAAGACATCTGTCTAATTTTTAACTTGTTGTTAATGTAGTTTAGAGTCAGATCCTACCTCGTTTTCACTGGCGTTAACAATGTTAGACGTCCAATTGCTACTAACGCTTTTGATGAAAACTGAATCAAAGTCATTCAACACTTGCCATTTCCACATTTTATGTTGTCTTTCCCCCATTAATGACTAAGGGGCCTACGCTATTCTTCATCTTCCTTTTGCTTGCAATGTATTTTGTAGAATGTTTTCTTGTTACTCTTTGTCTCTAGCTAGTTTAATCTCATTTTATGTCTTGGCTTGTGGTGTTTGTTTTCTAATTTGACCTAGTTTCCACATTTTGTAGGACTCTCTTGAGTTTCAGATCATTGAAGATCTCCTGGTTAAGCCAGGGCGGTCTCTTGCCATACTTCGAATGTTTACTATGTGTTGGGATAGTTGGGTCTTTTGCCCTTATTAATAGCTCTTCAGAAAAACTGCTTACTCTCTCGAGCTTTTTTCCCCCTTTGGACTAGGTTCCTATGGGATCTTACCTATCAACTCCCAAAGTTTTCTAAAGTCTGCCTTCTTGAAACCCATTATCTTTATTGTGCTGTTTTCCCTCCTACCATTCCTTAGAATCATGAACTCAATTATTTCATGATCACTTCCACCCAAGCTGTCTTCTACTTTCAAATTCTCAACCAGTTCCTCTGTATTTGTCAAAATTAAATCTAGAACAGTTTTTCTTCACTAATTACTTTCTCCACCTTCTGAAATAAAAAATTGTCTCCAAAGCATTGAATAATCTGTGCCCTGCTGTATTTTTCCCACAGATGTCTGAATAGTTGAAGTCACCCATCACCACTAAATTGTGTGTTTTGGATGATTTTGTTGCTTTTTAAAAAACAAACAAAAACCTCTTATCCACCCCCTCCTTTTTTTCCCCCCCTGTTTAGATAGTCTGTAGTAAACCCATACCATAACATCACCCTTGTTTTTTACCCTTTTATCGTTGCCCAGCTATTTTCAATGAGTCTGTGTCCTATTTCCATCTCAACCTCAGTGTAAGTGTTTACATTTTTGGTATATGAGGGAGTACCTCCTCCCTTTTTTCCCTGCTTGTCCTTCCTGAGCAAGCAGTATGCTTCTGTACCAATATTTCAGTCGTGTTAATCCACCAAGTTTCTGTGGTGACAGCTGTCATTTCTAGTTCTTCCTGTTTATTCCCTATACTTCGTGCATTAGTATATAGACATCTAAGATACTGATTTGATTTCCGCTCTGTTCTCTCATCTCTGCCTTGTCCATACTATGATTGCCAATGCTCCCCCCAGATTCTGACCCTTCTCCCAGGTCTCCATGTTTTTGACTTATATGTGGGCTTTTGTTTCCTGACCTTGTTGAGCCTAGTTTAAAGCCCTCCTCACTAGATTAGCTAGTCCGATCCAGATTTTCTTTCTCAATAGGTGGATCCCATCTCTGCTCAGCTCTTCTGGAACAGCATCCCATGGTCAAAGAAATAGAAGCGCTGTTATCCAGCCCTTAGAGGATGCTTAACACAAGAACAGTAGGTTTTTCCTATGCATTAGTAGCCCCATTTCACAGGCAGCATAGTCAAGGACAAAAAGTTGTCTGATTCTTTGAGAGGCAGTGTCTCAAAGGGGATGTAATTTGGGATTGCCATATTGGAGAGTTGGGTTCTAGTCTCTGTGTGTAACCTCCCAGTGAAATTCTTGCTGATCTTAAACACAAAGAAGCTTACAAGAAGTGGAAGACGGGACAAATGACCAGAGAGGAGTATGAAAATATTGCTCAGGCATGCAGGAGTGAAATAAGGAAGGCCAAATCACACCTGGAGTTGCAGCTAGCAAGAGATGTTAAGAGTAACAAGAAGGGTTTCTTCAGGTCTGTTAGCAACAAGAAGAAAGTCAAGGAAAGCGTGGGCCCCTCACTGAATGAGGGAGGTAACCTAGTGATGGAGGATGTGGAAAAAGCTAATGTACTCAATGCTTTTTTTGCCTCTGTCTTCACGAACAAGGTCAGCTCCCAGACTGCTGCACTGGGCAGCACAGCATGGGAAGGAGGTGCCCAGCCCTCTGTGGCGAAAGAAGTGTTTCAGGACTATTTAGAAAAGCTGGAAGAGCACAAATCCATGGGTCCGGATGCGTTGCATATGAGGGTGCTAAAGGAGTTGGTGGATGGGATTGCAAAGCCATTGACCATTATCTTTGAAAACTCATGGCGATCGGGAGAAGTCCTGGAAGACTGGAAAAAGGCTAATGTGGTGCCCATCTTTAAAAAAGGGAAGGAGGGAGGATCCGGGGAACTACAGGCCAGTCAGCCTTACCTCAGTCCCTGGAAAAATCTTGGAGCAGGTCCTCAAGGAATCAATTCTGAAGCACTTAGAGGAGAGGAAAGTGATCAGGAACAGTCAGCATGGATTCACCAAGGGCAAGTCATGCCTGACTAACCTAATTGCCTTGTATGATGAGATAATTGGCTCTGTGGATGAAGGGAAAGCAGTGGACGTGTTGTTCCTTGTCTTTAGCAAAGCTTTTGACACGGTCTCCCACAGTATTCTTGCCAGCAAGTTAAAGAAGTGTGGGCTGGATGAATGGACTATAAGGTGGAGAGAAAGCTGGCTAGATTGTTGAGCTCAACGGGTAGTGATCAATGGCTCCATGTCTAGTTGGCAGCCAGTATCAAGCGGAATGTCCCGAAGGGTCGGTCCTGGGGCCAGTTTGTTCAATATCTTCATTAATGATCTGAAGGATGGCGTGGACTGCACTCTCAGCAAGTTTGCAGATGACACTAAACTGGGAGGAGTGGTAGATACATTGGAGGGTAGGGATAGGATACAGAGGGCCTGAGACAAATTAGAGGATTGGGCCAAAAGAAATCTGATGAGGTTCAACAAGGACAAGTGCAGAGTCTTGCACTTAGGACAGAAGAATCCCATGCACTGATACAGACTAGGGACCGAATTGCTAGGCAGTAGTTCTGCAGAAAAGGACCTAGGGGTTACAGTGGATGAGAAGCTGGATATGAGTCAACAGTGTGCCCTTGTTGCCAAGAAGGCCAATGGCATTTTGGGTTGTATAAGTAGGGGCATTGCCAGCAGATTGAGGGACGTGATCGTTCCCCTCTCTTCGGCATTAGTGAGGCCTCATCTGGAGTACTTTGTCCAGTTTTGGGCCCCACACTACAAGAAGGATGTGGAAAAATTGGAAAGAGTCCAGCGAAGGGCAACAAAAATGATTAGGGGACTGGAACACATGAGTTATGAGGAGAGGCTGAGGGAACTGGGATTGTTTAGTCTGCGGAAGAGAAGAATGAGGGGGGATTTGATAGCTGCTTTCAACTACCTGAAAGGGGTTCTAAAGAGGATAGATCTAGACTATTCTCAATGGTAGCAGATGAAAGAACGAGGAGTAATGGTCTCAGTTGTAGTGGGGGAGGTTTAGGTTGGATATTAGGAAAAACTTTTTCACTAGAAGTGTGAAACACTGGAATGCGTTACCTAGGGGAGTGTTGGAATCTCCTTCCTTGGACGTTTTCAAGGTCAGGCTTGACAAAGCCCTGTCTGGGATGATTTAGTTGGGGATTGGTCCTGCTTTGAGCAGGGGGTTGGACTAGATGATCTCCTGAGGTCCCTTGCAACCCTGATACTCTATGATTCTATGACAGGGCCGTCCCTACCTGTACGCAAAGTACGCAGCTGTGTAGGGTACCAGGAAACTTGGGGCAGCAAATATCCTGGTTCCCTGCTCAGCTGTGTGCTGCTCCAGCCCCTGCCCTGCCTATTCTCCATTGGCCCTGCCCCAGCCCCGCCCACACTTCCCGGAGGACTGCAGCAGGGCCAGACCTGCACTCTCTGGCAGTGAGAAGTGCAGCAACCTGGCCCCACTGCGCTGCTGAGGGGAAGTTCCCCCTCCCACTGCCCCCAAGCCAGCTCCAGCGCCATGGAGGCCTGGGTCCCACACCCTTCCCCTCATGGGGGGGGCTACTTAGGGCCCCAGAATAGCTAGGAACGGCCCTGCAGTGGGACCTGAGGCTTTGCTTGATAAGAGTTGCAATTGGTACAGAATTACTTAGTCAGCTTAGTTCTCAGTGCCCTGGCTTTGAGAGTAGATAAGTATCAGGTCAGGATAAGATATCGTAGACAAATATGACTGTTTCATGTCTAAGATCTTTTTATGGATCAGCTCTATTTGGGATATCATGATAGTGGCGTTTTGAGCATAATAAAAGGATAGAATTCTCCTTTTCTAAGAACAGCTGGATACTTCTAAAGTATCCTCAAGAGACCATCCTTTTTTTTGTTTTGTTTTGTTTTTGTTTAAATGGGCAAAAGTGGGCCTGCAAAGACTAGGGCAATTCCAGAAGAGCAAATAGGGAACAAATTTTAGAAAGAAGGTTTAGTATGTAGATTACAGTAACTTTCGTTATATAAAACTAAAACCTATTTCAACCACTAAGAGATGGTGGGCTCACTGAATTTTATAAGCAAGAAAGGTAAATCTAATTACATAAATGGGAAAAAGCTCTATATAAGGCCCTTTGAGTACTTGATCCCTGTTTTGGCTTGGAGTAAATTTTCCCTTGTGGGTCTGAGGACAGAATAGGCCCACTGGTCCTGCATGTTGTAAGAGTGTGACTGGAGAAGGATGGGCTCCGCCAGGTTAGAAATTTGCCCAAGAAATACCATATAATGAGCAAGTCAACGATGTCCATAGCGAATTAATCACAGCCCAGGTTAATAATGACCGCACCATCCATCTCCCACCAGGGCAGACGTGACAAGTATTCTACTGGTGTAACCCCAACAAAGAGGATCCGTGGAAGAGATAACATCACCATAGCCACATGGAATGTAAGGGCACTGAGACAAATAAGAAGGTCAAAAGAACTTGCGTACGGAATGGAATGATACACTTGGTATCTCCTAGGAATCTCTGAGATCAGATGGAAGAACTTTGTTGAGATCTTTTGGAAGAAGCCATGTGCTCTATTACAGGGTAGAGGAAAAACATCAACGGCATAGGATTACTTGTGCATAAAGATGTCAAGAATTGAATATTAGGATGCTGCCCAATGTCTAGGAGGCTTATTTCCATCTGTCTAAAGGCAGTACCATTTAATATCACAGGGGTACAAGTCTACATCCCTACAAAAGACTATGACGAGTAAATTGAAGGTTTTTACAATCAGCTCCAAGACATTGATAAGGTACACAAGAAAGATATCCTGATTATACAAGGAGATTGGAATGCTGAAGTGGGTACTGATGCACAGGCAGTTTGGTGAGATTATTGTGGCCCTGTCTGAAATGTGGTAACCAATGAGAGAAGATTGAGACTTGTGGGGTTTGCCAGCTATAACAATCTGGTTCTTGCAAACACATTAGGAGCATATAAAGCATCCAGACGATCAACATGGCATGCACCTAATGGTCTATATAACAGCCAGATCGACTACATCATGGTGCAAAACAGATTTCATTCTGGGATTAGCAGAGCTAAAACAAGGAGATTCCCTGGTGCTGATATTGGATGTGATCATGACCTTTTGATGCTAAATTTTTGGCTGCAGCTAAGGAAAATCATCAGGTCAAAGTTCACCAGAACCGTTTGACTCTGAAAGACTCAGAGACTGAAACATTGAAGAGTCATTCCAAGCAATGATGGGCGGAAAATGTGCTCCGCTGCTTGCTCTAGAGGAAGACCTAGAAACAATGACCAACAATTTTAATGCTTCAATGAATGAGGCAGCAATGGACATCCTTGGGAAACATTGTAAGAAGACAAAACCATGGGTCACAAGTGTGTGATATTAGAAGAGAGCTTAAGAGAGACAAGAACAGCACTGATAGAGCTGATAAATACAGAGCAATTGGCAGAAAGATCAAGAAAGGAATGAAGGTGGCCAAAGAGATATGGATTGAAAAACAATGCTCTAAAATTGAAGAGTGTATTAATAATAAAAATAGCCAACAAGCCTTCCAGGTTCGGAAAAATGGACCAAAGCTAACGCAATTCAAGACAAAGAAAGGAACAGTCTTAAGAAAGGGTCATCATCAATAGGTGGACAAACTACTGGTCTGATCTATACAACCACCAGACACATGGAGATCCGAGTGTCTTAAACAGCCCAGATTCAACAGAGGAGGATGACTTTCCAATACTGCGTGAAGAAGTGGACACAGCTGTGAAATACTCAGAAACAGAAAGGCTACAGGTATTAACATCCCAGCTGAATTGATGAAATTCGGAGAAGAAATAGTAATAGATGTACTCAAAAAGATCTGGCAGATGGGTGAGTAGCCCTCCATGTAAGCACAGTCAGTAATCATCACTCTGCCAAAGAACGGCAACCTGCAATTGTATCAAAAATACCAGACCATAAGCTTAATCAGCCATCCTAGCAAAGTGATGTTGAGTCATATTGAACAGATTGAAGCCACAAACGGAGAATATCATTGCTGAAGAACAAGCTGGTTTTTGTGCTGGAAGAAGTACCGCAGAACAGATTTTCAACCTTCGTGTTCTATGTGAGAAGTACTTACAACACCAGCAGGACATCTACCACGTCTTTGTTGACTTCAGGAAGGCGTTTGACAGAATATGGCACAAAGCTCTCTGGGCAACCTTGAAGAAGTACAGTGTTGGTTGTAAGCTTATTCTTACCATTAAACAACTGTGTGCCAAGGCCAGCAGTGCAGTTCTTGTCAATGGCGCAACAGGAGAATGGTTTCGCACCACTGTTGGAGTCCGACAAGGCTGCCTTCTTTCGCCCACACTGTTGAACATTTACTTGGAGTGCTTAGTGACCGATGCCCTAGAAGATCATGTGCACAGTCAGCATTGTGGGGTGAACAATCTCAAATCTTTGGTTCGCTGACAACATTGATGGCCTGGCAGGCAGCAAAGATGAACTTGCCGACCGTGTGAAATGTTCAGATGAAACCTCCACAAAATATGACATGGAAATCAGTGCAGAGAAAACCAAGCTGATGACAAACAAATGTGATGGGATCAGCTCACATATTACTGTCTGTGGACAAGAGCTGGAGACAGTAGAACAGTTGAAGTATTTGGGGGCAATCATCACTGATGAAGAATCCAAGGCAGAAATTTGGGCAAGAACTGCGCAAGCAACAGTGGCAAAGCTAAAGCCAATTTGGAAGAATAAAAACATCTCTCTGGAATCCAAACCGAAACTCCTGCATGCACTGGGTATCTCCATTTTTCTCTATGCGTGCGAGACAAGGACCCTTATGGCAGAACTTCAACGGAAAATACAGGTAGCACAGATAAGATGCTTCCGTAAAATCCTGGGCATCTCCTACTTCGACCACCTCACTAATGAAGGGGTCCGCAACCTCATCACCCAATGTGCTGGGTCATATGATGACTGTGAAGAAGCACAAGCTGAAGTGGTACGGCCATGTAAGAAGATCATCTGGCCTATCCAAGATCCTCCTCCAAGGGACAGTACAAGAGCAGAAAAGAAGAGGTAGACAGAAGAAGAGATGGATTGACAATGTAAGAGTGGACAGGAATGGACTTCACGGAGACTCAAGCACTGACAGACAATCATCAGGGGTGGAGACAATTGGTTGGTTGCTCATCAATGATGGTGCCCCAATGACCAATGCAGTTATGGAAGTGGTGGTGATGGTGATTGAAGAAATTTTCAACATATGTAACATGAAAAGAAAATGGTGTCTCTCCCCACCCCCAAAATAACAAACCCTGTTTAAATGGCTCCTGATACCATTTCCTTTAAATAATATCTTTTAGAGTCTGGAAAGTGTGTGGAATGAGAAGCAACTTTAACTATGTTATGTTCTGCATGGGAATATGGCTAAATATTTTAAACCTCAGTGGTAGGACAAAAATGAGATTACAAATAGATCCTTTGGTACTGCTTTTGGGTCTCTCAAAAAAGACCCCATTCACTGAACCAGACTGTTAGATCCTTGGGGTGTGATATGGTTATATACTTGGCACAATTCACTGACTAAAAATAATGAAAACCAAATACTTACTTCCTGCCATATCACAAAATAGTAGCTCTCCTTGCACCTCTCCTTCCCTAAAAGCCGAGGAGAACAGAGTTGTTCGCAGCATGTCTTGAAGGACCAACAGAGATGTGTATGTATTATTTCTGACTAGGCTGAGTCAACAGCTGCCCCATCTTCAAAATTTAATGACTAGCAGTCGCTTTGCCTGAACTGACGGAGGTCCATCTCATGAGTTTAATCTGAGAATAGCTGCAGCAGTCTTCAATAGCCTTGGATGACCAGGTAGTGTCAGCATCTAAATATGCCTCTTTTCACATTCAGCTTGTAAGTTATATGTGTAACTTGCTCCCAGCTGAGGACCTGGCCGCAGTCCTACATATATTTGTCAGCTCAAGGCCGGATTATTGTAATTCACTGTATCTGAAGCCAAATGTGAAGATGACAAAGCACAGGCTCCAGCTGGCAAGGAATGTGGCTTCCCACCTTCTGCATGGTTTAGGCAGCTATGACCACATCAGGCCAGTGCTTGAGTCCCTTCACTGCAGTGGTTCTCAACCTGTGGCTCGCGGGACATTTGTGGCCCAATCAGCCCAGGGCTGTGGCCCATGTGACATCCTCAGGGTCATATCGGTAGCATTGGATGTGGTCCACAATGGTAAATAGGGTGAGAGCCACTGCTCTGTCTCCCTAGTCAGCTTCTGATGCTGATTTAAGGCTTTTATTTTAATTTCAAAAGGATCAATAGATTGAGCCTCCATGATGTTGAAGACTAAATTTTGACCTATGAACTACTGCGAGGCTTCACTCTTCTAGGATAGTGCAGATTCCAGATCCCAGGATCTGTATTTTTTGCCCTAATCTTGCATACATTTTTCCAAAATGACTGATACTGCAGTCTTGATTTTTGGTGCATATGGTTACAACTCTGTGGTACTCTTACAAGAGCCTTACTGTTTTGGGTGATGGAAGAGGAGGTAGCGTGACTGTGCTGTTTGCATCTAATCTGAAATACAGGTCTCCCACCCCAACACTGGATCCAATGCAATGTGTCCATTTTGCATATGATTCCTAGGAGGAGATTAAACGGGAACTACTACACTGCTAGTGCTTCTGCACTGCAAAGTCCCTACAGGACTAAGGTTACTGTGGTGTTGCTGAAATTGCCAAATAGGGCGGTTAAAACCATGACACATTTTCCTTGAAAATTAAAGAGAACTTTTTAAATATTTTTTCCTATTTCATGGTTTTAAATTGCTTAAGTGGATATTTTGTATTTGATTCTTCGGTTTCCTCATTGTTAGTATTTGATTTTTCATAGTTTTTTTTCCTTAAATTTCACATTTAACGTGTTCATATATACCTACTCAGCAAAGTGTAGGACCTCATTAAGATCCTTATCGTCAGACACACGGATGGCTAAATCAAGTTTTTTCAATTTTTTCCCATAGGAAGATATGAATTTAAATGAAGACAGAAAAACACCATTGCGAGAAAAGGACTTCAATACCAAAAAAGAAATGGTGATGCAATATATTAGTACTGCTTCAAAGGCTGTAAGTATATGTCACTTCTAAAATACACCAAAAATATGCCTATGAAAAGTTTAGTGTACTTACTACTTTTACATGTATGTTTGGAGGGATGATAATGCATAATTGAGTTATTTAATTTTTTGGACTAATATCAATCCTTAGATGCAAATGTCCTAAAGCACCACATTTTAGTTTTGTTTATATCTTTAGGTAACAGTGGAAGTTGTCTGTATATGTTGGGCAGAGTTTATCCTGTAAGGCAGTGTTGCCCAAACTTGGGACGCCGCTTGTTCAGGGAAAGCCCCTGGCGGGCTGAGCCAGTTTGTTTACCTGCCGCGTCCGCAGGTTCGGCCGATTGCGGCTCCCACTGGTTGTGGTTCGCTGTGCCCGGCCAATGGGGGCTGCGGGAAGCGGCGCAGGCTGAGGGACATATTGGCCGCCACTTCCTGCAGCCCCCATTGGCTGGGCACAGCTAACTGCGGCCACTGGGAGCTGTGATCAGATGAACCTGCGGACGCGGCAGGTAAACAAACCGGCCTGGCCTGCCAGGGGCTTTCCCTGAACAAGCGGCGTCCCAAGTTTGGGAAACACTGCTGTAAGGTAAAGGTATTACTGTCAATTGGGACAAATAAGTTCCCTTGCAAACATCTGACACTTCAGTTACAGTGTTACTTTGCAGTACTATTTTAAAGTAACTTCGTTTTTACTTGGCTGATCGTGCATCCTTTAAACTTGACTCTATTCTCCATTTTATATTGTTTTAGTTAATTTCAATTTGTGCAATGTTATTTAGCAAAATCGAAGGTGCATACTGCAACAGACCAGGGTCCATCTAACTCGGTATTCTGTGTCTCACAGTGGTCATATAGACACACAAATGTCAATTTTTATTTTGAATCCTACTTAGTTCTTGATCTTAGTGATATTGAGGCCATGAGTTCCACAGACTACTTGTGCATTTTGTGAAATTTTTTTTTCCATATTATTTTAAATTTGCCATTCTTCAATTTCATTATATGACCCTTACTTTAGAATTGACAAGGTGACTATACATGTCTGATTGACCTTTTCAGTATTGTTGTTTATTTTGTGTACCTTTATGATGTCACTATTTTATTTATCCTCTCTTCAGTGTAAATCATTTCTTTTCTATTTCTCTTCGTAGCAAATATTTTTCATAGTCCAGTCATTCCTGTTGCTTTTACTCAGTTTCTCTACCCCCCATTATTTCTATTTTATCCTTTTTGTAACCCATATTGAACACAGTATTCTAGGTGAGGTTATATCACTGATTTATCTAAATGACATTTTCACTATTATCCACTCCCTTCTTTATGCATCCTAGTACTTAGTTTGGTTTTTGACCACCGCTACACTGTGAGCAGAGGTTTTCACTGAGCTTTACAGTTTCTCTTCTGAGTTTTTGGAACCAACTGGGAACCTAGTAAGTGTTGTGACTACTTGAAACAATACACACGAGAAGGAATGATTTTATATTTGTCAGTACAGAATTTCATCTGCCACTGCTCCTCTAGTTCACATAGCAAAACCTAATTGATGTATTAGATGAAACATAAGATGTCAAAATAAAGTAAAGGTTTGCAGATTTTAGAAAAGTCTTTCAAATGAATCCAGTGTGGAACAGTTCGACGTTTTGAATTAGTTTTTGTAACACAAGTTGTACTTGTATTGGAAAATTTTTGGGCACTCTAATTTAGTGACCCAAGAGATGAATGAAGTACGAATTCCTTGATACTGCTCGTTACCAATGAGACTCAAATGAAGTAAATATTTTGTTCGTGGAGAATACATTTTGTATGGTCTAACTTGGTCAGTAGTTTAAAATATTGAAATCTTATTTTGGCATCATGACTCTGAAATGTAGGAATTTCTGCATATGTACCCTACTGGCCAGCGTGTTACATGTCTTACCCTCTGTGCTTAATTGATAGATGAGTCTTTTATAGCCCCCGGCTATTGCGCTTAGTTCAAGCTGTAGAGAGTCAGGCATTTAGAATTGGAGGTGCCTACTTCAATCAATGTTGTGTTAGCCAAGATGGCGGTCATCACATATAGGTTACATTTTCTTTCCTTCTTGATGGATAAATTTAGCACAGAAATCACAGGTAATTTTGGTGACCAAATAAGGAGCCACTCCATTCTTCATTGCAATATATAGTGTTAAAGTAGTACTACTTGGATACCTTTATTATACGTTACCTGAACGGGCATGGCTTGGGAAATCCTTCAAGGCTTTCACTTACATTCCTGTCCCATGCAGTGTCAAATCTTGGTTGCGCACCATGGGCATTTGGACCAGTGACTGTCAATGCAATGTTTCCAGAAAGCTCTTCTGTAAATGGATTCCCCACCCTTTTTCTTCTATTGTTAGGAGTAATATGGGCTTGTATATTGATCCAGTCTACTGTACCAACTATGTTTACTGGCTTTTATTATTATGAATACAAACTACATTAACGCCTGGGAGCGCAAATCATGGACCATGGTCCCATTGTGCTAATCACTGTATAATAACAAAAAGATGGTCCCTGTCTCAAAGAGCTATTAAAATTTGTTTTCATGTGGATTTAATGTGACAGCTGGAATAAATATGGCATTACTATACAGGTGTGATGCAAGAACCTCTTAAATGCCATCTGACAAGGGGATGCAGCAAACCATCATGTACTGAGTTCTGGCATTTGCTCCCTTGTGGTGGCATTGACAGATGAATCACTGTGTCATGCTGCAAATAATCATAATTACCTTTGCTTTACTCTGACCACATCAAAATGCCCCGTACAAAATAAACGCACAACCTCTGAGACAGAGATCCCTTCTATGAAGGATTCTCCCCCTCCACCCCTTTTTTTAACAAACATCTTTCATCTGAGAGCTGCACCAAACACATGTCTTACAGGATATTTATCTATAAAGAGTAACATGTAAGAGATTTACAGAGAGCTCCTAATGTGAGAGATTTGTAATCATTGTGAGATGTATGTATGGGTAATATTTAAGGAGTAATGTATTGATATTGAAAGTGTGTTTTACGAACTTGGAATAGAAATTGGTCACCTGGAGATAAGATGTCTCAGGGGCCCATTTGGGTGGGGGATGGGAGAGTTGTCACCCCACCCCTTTTGGCTATTGATGCAATGCGCAACTCAATAGCTTTGAACAATATTAAGATTTTGAATGGGAAACCATCAGAGGGAATGATAAACTATCTAAACCACTTAAAGGTTTAAAAAAAAAAATCTTTACAATAGGATAGGGATAAGCCCTATCTGAGAACACAAATAGTAAGCTGTTTTCAGTATAAAACAGAGGAGAAAGAAACACTCTAAAGAAACCATTCACTGAGGAAAATGCCTCGTGGATTGGGGGGTGTTTTTGTGAATATTTGGATCTTGAGAAACCAGCCAGCTGTGCAACAGACTGAACTTTTTGGAAGAAATCTACTTTATTAGATATGAGAAGTAACTATGCATAAATGTAGACCCAGGTTTGCATTTTATGATTTTGTTGTGTACTGTAACCATTTGTTTCCACAGCTCTTGTTGCTTTCATCTTTCTTAGAACAAAACAAAAGTAAGTTCAAGTGCTCAGAAACGCTGTGTGGTTTAGAGCAGTTGTGGTTTAAGGTAAAACTGGTAAATAGGGGTGTACTGTACCTCTTGGTGCAGATGATCTGGCATTTCTGAGAGTATCCAATGTCAGGGGCTGGATTTCACAGGGGAATGATTCAAAGCAATTTGGGCATTGGGATGCACCTGTTAATGTGCAAGGCAAAGTTAGGGATGGTATAGTCCGGAAGAGTGATGAGTGGCAGAAAGGCAGGTGGCATTGGGGAACTGATACCCAACTACCATAAGAGAGACTACCTTTTGCTGGAGTCAGGATAACAGGATGACTTAGTCCTGGATGCCCCGATGTAAGGATCTGCGGTTAACTCACCCTGTCAGTCTCAGCAGGGGGCCACACCCCCTCACTACTGTTTGGCTGTCCAACCAAGCTTAAGGGGGAATTAGTGCGTCAACCACTCTTATGAGGCTCTGGCCTTCTGTCAGGGCTGAGCAGTAACCAGTCTAGAGAGCTCAGGCCCTCAGCAGGGCAGAGCAACTAACGGTTTTAAGTGGGTCTGACCCTTGGGGTAGGACAGAGCAATAGGCAATCTTTCACCTGGCATCCTGGCTCAGGCAGATGACAGAAAAACACAGGCCTCAGCCTAAGGTGGGAAGGCTGTGGAAGTCTAATATTGCAGGAGCTGCAATATTGTAAATGAAATAGGGCTTTAATCATTATAAAAATTAATCCAGAGTATGCAGATGAGTTGGGTGTATATAAAAGGAAAGGTAAATACATGAGTAGTCCAAGGTATTAACACTTACGTCAACTTCTAATCACTATAAAATTCTGAAACAAAATCAACGATCCTTGGTTAACTGTGGCAAAACTAGTATTACAGAAGGGTAAAATTAAAAAAAAAAAAAATTTGCTGATGTAACTTGCATTGACCAAAGTTGGTAGTGTAGACATGGTCATAGAATTGACACTGTTGTCACAGGACACCTCAACACTTTACGATGCAAAATTAACTTTCTTCCAGGTTTGGCTTAATTTTTTAAAAAAGGGCAGAGCATTAAAGCATATAGATTAATATGGTTAAATAGTTCTGGCTACTTGTAGACATTCCTTGAGTGCCGATATACCAGGTTTGTTGGACAAAACCTACCTTCAGTGTTACACATTATACAGTGTCTGCTTTCCGGACCCTCAGTCTTTCAAAAAAAGTAACTAGTATGGGTAGGCGTCAGTGGATTAGGCATGTAAATAATGATTTCAACACTTGTTTTATTCTAGTCACTTTTCTCACTACCTTAACTTTTTGAGATCTGTAAAGATAACAAATTTACTCAAATGTAGCATACATGAAAAATGAGTATCTTTGCAAAAATTATCTTGGACTTAGTTCATGAAAAATTTACCCTCTTTTCTATCATACTTTAATGTTTTTCAAAGGGTCTGCTGTTTTTCAGGTTAATGAAACAAGTAGCCATAATATGCCAAGTTTCTCACCTCATGTAATACATTTTGTGGTTGAATTATGTATTTTTGGTACATACAGTATATTTTTCTCACCTCCTTTGTTATGCTGTTAACATTCATTTACAGTTGAAATATGCTACACTGAACATACCTGGGCTTTGTCCTACTGACAGATGTTGCTCTCTGACTCTCGCTTGGTTCATTTGCAGTCAAAAATATTTACTGAAAACTCTGAAACAACATATGATTCAAATATTTCCACCAGTTCGTTTTACTCATATTTTCGGATTATGTTATAGTAGTTCCTAAAATGTTTTTTATTAAGCATCAGGAATCAAGGTTTTCTCATAAATAGCAACTGTATTGGGTCATCTGTATAAACTAATTGTGTACCAGAAAGAAAATCAGTGTGACTTTCCTCTTGCAGGGAAGCCTCAAGAGCAGCAGACAGATTACAGCACAGGAATTCATCCTGGAACTAAAATCTGGAGCAACAGATGAAAGACTTGTCACTTGCTTAGAATCTCTACGGGTGTCTTTGACCAGTAACCCTGTCAGGTAATGCCTCCATCTGCTAGGGCATATTGCAAAGTTTAACAATGTTCTGTAGCCTTTTATCATAGAATTTTATAATAAGAAATTCTCTTCTAAATAAAATGAATAGGTGGATTTTAAGTATGCATACTTTGATGGTGTTCGATCAATTTACATATGGTAATACTATTTGTTTCAGTTTTAAAGCTGGCTGTACATATTTTTTTTTTTCAGGTTCTCTAATTTTTTACATAGACTGTTAAGTTTTTTTTTTTTCCAGACAAAAAAAGAATAAGGGACAAAATGTGAAGCAATTTTTATATCCAAAGAATAGCTAGTTCTAGCTACATCTGAATGCTACATAAGGATATGGCAGTGTTTGTTGTAGTTGTGTTGGTTCTAGAACACTAGAGAGACTAAGTGGGTGAGGCAATATCTATTATTGGACCAACTTCTGCTTGTGAAAGACAAGCTTTTGAGCTTACACAGAGTTCTTCAAGTCTGGGAAACGTACACAGTGTGTCTCAGCTAAATACAAGCTGGAACAAGATTGTTTAGAATAAGTAGTAACACATTTCAAATGACAATTCAAGGTGAAATACTACATAGGTAAGACTTTAAAGTTGATCAAGTAATCCTTCAACCTCTATTTCTGGACGATACCTTGGCTTATGCCAAGGGTCATTACTCATATCTATTCTTGGATAGGGAACTTATGGAAGCTTAATGATGGAGAAAATGATGTTCACCAACAACTACAGTTCCAACAGCTCATCCACATAGATGTTCTTCTTAGAGTGCTTGCTCATGTCAATTCCATTGTAGGTGTGTGCGCGCCCATGTGCACGCGCGTGTGCACGGCCGTTGGAGACTTTCGCTTTAGTGGTACTTGTAGGGCTGGGCTGTGGCGCCTTCTGGAGTGCCGCATTCATGGCGCATAAAATAAGGCGCTGCTGGTCCTGCACCCTCTCAGTTCCTTCTTACTGCCCGTGCTGGTCATTCGGAGCACCTCTTTCGCTTGCTTCGCAAGTGGTCTGTGGTTTCTCGTCTAGCTTAGTATTGTGCCTTACCTGTAAATAGTTTAATCATTGTTAGTTAAGTGTTGGTGTCCAAGCAGGGATTTTTTCCCCCCATGCGGCATGCCCCGGTCTCTGAGTTTCAAGCCCTGCTCTTTGTGCAACAGATCTATGTCTGTTAGTGTGCTGCACGAGAGGTGTCTACAGTGCCTTGGGGAAACTCATGTGAAGGAGTCCTGTCGCATCTGTCTGCTGACACAAAGAGAGCGCAACATCCGTCTCAAGGTCCTCCTGCTGCAGGCTGCCCTGCATCCAGCTTCGGAGTTGGCACATCCCGAATTGGCACCCAGTGCTTCAACTTTGGTGCATAGCACACTCACAGCACCAGGGTCCTCCCAGCACTGATCCCTATAGCTGCTGCTGAAAAAAAAGACTAAGAAGGCGGCACCGACCAAGCCCAACCAAAGGGCTCTGGGCAGAGGACTCTGCTCGGGCCTTACGCCCACTCTGGACCCACTGAAGGGCTTGGCGTTCCTCCCCCACTGACTCCCGGGAGCGGTTAAGGGCCTAGGCTGATGGCGCAATTGACTGACCTGGCACTTGAAGAGCTGAGAGCGCCTTCATTGCCGCTGGCACCGCATGTGGCAATGGAACTGGCTAAGGCTCTCTGCGAGGTCAAGCCTGCTGGCAAGGCATTGCACAAAACAGGCGAGCGCCACCGGTCTCCAGAGCCAAAACAGCGCCCTAGGTCTCCATGTTCTTGGTCTCCGCATCAAACCAGGTCTTCGGCTCACCACTATGAGTCATTGGCACCATGCTCCCAATACCTGTCGTCATGCCGAAGCTTACTCAGCCATAGATCTCCCCAGCACACATATTTGTCGTGCTATTGCCGAGGCCTCAAAGGTGCTCCCCGATGCGGCACTGCTCCCCCTACTGCTGGCACCGGTTG
Organism: Caretta caretta; assembly: GCF_965140235.1. Taxonomy (NCBI): domain Eukaryota; kingdom Metazoa; phylum Chordata; order Testudines; family Cheloniidae; genus Caretta; species Caretta caretta. Next base: position 69,044,941 of record NC_134206.1, on the reverse strand, counting down.
GATCATTCCTGGCACCGGTCTCCAGACCCAAGCCTCCTCACCCCCACCCCGGTCATTGGAGGGTAATGAAATCTCAGGCTTGGAGGTGTAACTCAGCCCCTTGCCCAGGCAACATGATTGGGCTCTGGAGGGTGTGTCCACGGCTGACTTGGAAGCAGAGCCAGTGGCCAACCCATTGGCCTTATTGGAATGCATGGGGCATTCCCATCAGGCTGGTACCCCATTCCTGCCAGCCCTCGGTGGCTCTTTCAGACAGGCTGAAGGTGGTTCCCCAGTATCCACAGCTCCAGGCAGGGTTCAGGACGTCCCGGCGGCTGCTGCTGCTGGTGAGGAGCCGGTACCCACTACAAGCTTGTCCTCCCCGATGGGTGAGGACACCGCCAGACCTCCCCAGTTGTCCAATCATCCTCCTCCTCCTCCCCCAACAAGGTGGCGAGGCCTTCCAGTGCTAGCCCACAGGACAATTTCTGTAAGCATCAGGTGTTGCTCCCTAGGGTGGCATCAAACTTGGGCCTCAAGGCAGAGGAGATGGAGAAGCAGATGGACACATTTATTTGATGTGCTCTCCACATCCTCCCCAGCGTGGGTTGCACTTCCGGTACAAAAGGGGGTCCTGAACGTTGTCAAAACCATCTGGCAAACCCTGTCCTCCATCCCACCCACCTCTAAAAGGGCGGAAAAGAAATACTTCGTTCCCACAAAAGATTTCAAGTACTTGTACACTCACCCACCATCGGTGTCAGTCGTCGTGTTGGCAGCCAACTAAAGGGACAAGCAGGGGGCCACCAGTTCCACCAATAAGAATAAAGAGGCGAAGAGACTGGATTTGTTTGGTTGCAAAATTTATTTCACGGCCAGCCTCCGGTTTTGGGTGTTGAGCCACCAGGCCCTTTTGGGCTGCTACAGTTACAACTTGTGGGACTCTCCCATCAAGTTCAAGGACTCCATGTCCTAGGAGGCAGCCCAGGAGTTCGCGACCCTGGTGAAAGAGGGGACCGCAGCGGCCTGGTGCTCTCTCCAGCTGGGTTGGGATGCAGCCGATTCAGCTGCCTGAGTGGTCGCCTCTGTGGTGATTGTGGCAAAGTTCCTGGTTCCAGACCACCAGCCTGTCCCAGCAGATGCAGGCCTCTATCCAGGACCTCCCGTTTGATGGTGTTGGCCTGTTTTCCAACGAAACGGATGTGCATCTGCGTGGCCTGTAGGATATGAGGGTGACCCTCCGTTCCCTGGGGATGCACACTCCTCAGACATCCAGGCAGCTGCTTCGCCACCTAGACAGTGGCAGCCTCGACATGGGCCTGTGAGAAAAAGGGATGCTGGGTTTAAGCGCAGCCACCCTTCATCATCCCAATCTCCTGGATAGCCTGGCCTGGTGAAACACCAGGGTTCATTTTGAGGGTGTGCTCGGGAGCAAACTGCCCGGATCCTTCCCTCCCCTTCCTCAACTGCCTTTTCCCCCTAGCATTCGGCCTGGTCGTGGGTTATGTCAGACTGTTGGGTCCTGGACATAATGGTTGGGGGCTACACCCTGCAATTTTCAGCCACCTCTCCTCCCCCACCCCTGTCCACTTCCCTATCCCTCTTCAGGGGTCCTTCTCATGAGCAACTCTTCATTCAGGAGGTTGAGAATCTTCTAAGCCTGGGGGCTGTGGAGGAGGTTCCTCTGGATATGCAAGGAAGAGTATTCTACTCCTGCTATTTCCTAATCCCGAAGGCAGAAGGGGGCCTCAGACCCATTCTGGACCTGTGCGGCCTCAACAAGTCGCTCATGAAGTTCAATTTCCGCACATATCCCTGGCCTCCGTCATCCCTTCCCTGGATCCAGGGGACTGGTGTGCCACTCTCGATCTGAAGGACGCTTACTTCCCTGTCTCCGTATTTCTGGGACACAGATGTTTCCTGTGCTTCATAGTGGTGGGGTGCCACTTCCAATTTACTCTTTGCCCTGTCCTCAGCCCCCAGAGTGTTCACGAAATGCATGTTTCAGAGTAACAGCCATGTTAGTCTGTATTCGCAAAAAGAAAAGGAGTACTTGGGGCACCTTAGAGACTAACCAATTTATTTGAGCATAAGCTTTCGTGAGCTACAGCTCACTTCATCGGATGCATACTCCAGTGGCTCCTGGAATCAGCGGAACACACCGCTGCTTCCGGGAGCCACTGGAGTATGCATCCGATGAAGTGAGCTGTAGCTCACGAAAGCTTATGCTCAAATAAATTGGTTAGTCTCTAAGGTGCCACAAGTACTCCTTTTCTTCATGAAATGCATGGTGCTGGTGGTGGCTTACCTGAGGCATGGAGGGGTCCAGATCTTCACATATCTTGACGATTGGCTCATCAAGGGCAGTTCTCAGGAGCATGTCCAGAGGAGCCTCGATCTAGTGCGCTCCACTTGCAGTGATCTGGGTCTCCTGATAAACACAGAAAAATCCATGTTAACACCTGTTCAATGTGTAGAGTTAATCAGAGGGGTTATAGACTCCACACAGGCCAGGGCCTTTCTACTGGAAGTGTGCTTTCAAGCTATGTCAGTTTTGATCGGCCATATAAAGAGCCAACCGCTCAGCATGGCCAACATGTGCCTGCGTCTGATGGGCAGCATGCACCTACATGGTAAGCCATGCCCAACTTCACCTGAGGCCCCTGAAACATGGCTGGCCTCGGTCTACATTCCAAGCAGGCACCCCCTGGACCGAGTAGTCACGGTGATGAGACACGTCCTCTCATCTCTGGACTGGTGGTGGGATCCCAAGTCAGTGCTGCAGGGAGTCACCTCCATGACCCTGCTGCCATCACTCACCTTGGTCTTGGACATGTTGGATTTGGGCTGGGGGGCCCATCTTGGTGAGCACAACACTCAGGGCTGTTGGCTGGAACCCAACCTAGCCCTCCATATGAATGTCGGGGAGCTCAAGGTGGTTCACCTGGCGTGCCAGGCTTTCTTGCTTCACCTGGAAGGCAAGGTGGTGGAGGTAGTGATGGACAATACTGTTGCAATGTACCAGTGGGAAGGCATACGTCAGCGCTCAGCCTCTGGGACTTGTGTGTGTGGCACGCTATTCATTTGGTGGTTGCCCACCTGCCCAGAGCAAGAATGTCCTGGAAGATCACCTCAGTGGAATGTTCTAGTCTCGCCATGAATGATCGTTCCATCTGGAGATGGTCAGCCTAGTTTTCCTCATGTGGGGAACTCCAAGTGGACCTGTTTGCATCCAGACAGAACAGGAAGTGCTATGTGTTCTGGTCTTTGCTGGGCAGGGACAAGGGCTGCCTGGTCGGGAGTGCTGATGTAAGCCTTCTCATCGGTGCCGTTAATCCACAGAGTCCTGCTCAAGATGAATCGAGACAGAGTGACAGTCATCCTCATCCCCATCATGGCCTCGGCAGCATTGGTTCGCCATGTTCCTGTGTCTTTTGGCAGCCACCCCATTGCAGCTGCCTTTTTGGCTGGATCTGCTGTCCCAGAACCACGAGAATCTGCTGCATCTGAACCAGACGGCACTGCAGTTGATGACCTTGTTTCTGCGTGGCGGAGTGGGGAAGAACGGCAGTCTTCTTCCAGTGTCCAGCAGGTCCTTCTGGGCAGCAGGAAACCCTCCACCAGGGCTACCTACGTGGCTAAGTGGAAGTGGTTCACGTGTTGGGCCTTGGATTGCCGCATCTGGATGGAAGAGGCCCCCCATACAAGACATCCTGGACTATTTGCTACACCTTAAGCTCCAGAGTCTGTCGCTGTCCTCTGTTAGGGTACACCTTGCGGCCATTTCCGCTTTCCATCCTCCGTTTCATGGCAGGTCGGTCTTCACCCATCCCTTGACGACGCGGTTCCTGAAACATCTGGAGCTCCTTTACCTGCATGTCTGGGACACAGTCCCTCCTTGGAACCTGAAGCTTGTGCTGTCCAGACTCACGGGACCCCCGTTTGAGCCCCGGGCTACCTGCTCCCTTCTGCTTCTTTTCTGGAAGGTCTCCTTTTTGGCTGCTATAACTTCATCCCGTAGGGTGTCTGAGATCAGGGCATGGACGTCGGAGCCGTCTGATATGATCTTCTATAAGGACAAGGTCCAGCTGCGTCTGTACCCAGCTTTTCTGCCCAAGGTAGTCTCCCAGTTCAGTACTGGTCAGGACATGTACCTACCAGTCTTCTGCTCGAAGCCTCATGCTATGGCTGAGGAACACAGGCTACATACTCTAGACGTCCCGCAGGCATCGTCCTTCTATGTAGAGAGGACGAAGCCGTTCTGTATGTCTACGCAACTGTTTGTTGCTGTCATGGCCAGGATGAAGAGTTGCCAAGTGCCTACCCAGAGAATCTCATCCTGGATCATAGCCTGCATCTGCTACTGCTATGAGCTGGCAAAGGTGTCCCCGCTAGCGATCGTGACGGCTCACTTGACTAGGGCGCAGGTGTCGTCATCTGCCTTCGTCGCTCAGGTACTGATCTGGGAAATTTTCTGCTCTGCGACCTGGTTGTCGGTCCACACGTTTGCTTCGCACTGTGCGTTGACCCAGCAAGCTTGGGCTGATGCTAGTTTTGGCAGAGCAGCACTCCAGTCTGCAAGACTGAACTCTGAGCCCACCTCCAGGGATTCCTGCAATGGAATCGACATGAGCAAGCACTCGAAGAAAAAACAAAACAGTTACTTGCCTTTTGTAACTGTTCTTCGAGATATGTTGCTCATGTCCATTCCATTATCCGTCGTCGTCTCCTTCTGTCAGAGTTGTTGGCAAGAGGGAATGGACATGAGGAACACATTTAGAAGAATAGCTACGAAAGGCAAGTAATCGTTTTTTTTCCCCCCTCTCCTTCCACCTGGAATATTTTAGTTTTTGTTCATCTACTGGGAAATGATCATCTCTGAGGTTAACTTCAGCCTGTCTCCATTGTATAGGGTTGTTCCATAAGACTTGTATTGCTGTTTATGCACCAGTTGCTTTGAAAGGATAACTGTTCCTAACTTTGTGTTTTAAAATTAGGCTAAGTTTTAAGACTAAGGGCATGGCTACACTGGAAACTTGAAAGCGCTGTTGTGGGAATGCTCCTGCTGCAGCGCTTTGAAGTGTGAGTGTGGTCGTTCTTGAGGGGATTAACTCCAAGTGCTGGGAGCCTGGCTCCACTAGTGCTTTAAAGCACTCAGACTTGCTGTGCTTTGGGGGGTGGTGGTGGTTGTGGTTTTTCACAGCCCTGAGCCAGCAAGTTAGAGCGCTATAAAATTTAAGTGAAGACAAGCCCTAAGAAGCTCAGTTGGGTTACCAAGGGTTCTAGTGGATTCTCCATCACTAGCCATTTTAAAATCAAAATTGGCTTTTTCTAAAATGTTCTCGTTCAAATAAAAATTAATTCACGGAAATCCCATGGCCTGTGTTTTGCAGGTCAGACTAGGTAGTCACAATGGTCCCTTGTGGCCTTATAGTCCATGGAAAAAACAGACTACGCCCCCACACTGCTGAAATTTGATTTTACAGCTCCTACTTCCACTTCATGGCAAAAGGTATGGACTTAGGGTGCTACTTTGATATTGGTGCATGGTGATGTTCCACTGTGATTTTACTGGGACATAAACAGCAGGAATAGGCATGACTTTCCCCTTTTGAAAAGCTAGCTTTGGAAGAAAAACCACCAACACAATCTATGTACATACGTGCTTGCTTGTTTCAGCATATTATGTAAAATGACCCCACAAGGTAGTCATGATACTGCTGTTTTTCATCTTTGAGGTGTAGTTTTAGGTTATGTGGGGTGATTGGCTCAGTGCTGAATGGGGCACAGAAGGTATTGTCTATCTGCTACAAGCTCACCTGAGCCGGTGGAGCATCTTGCAAAGTCGGTTTGCCATGATATTAAAGTAATAAACAGATATTTATGTCAAGATGGCCACCTGGGCTTTTAAGTTCCATAACATAAAACAGTCTTTTGCTGCTTTAGCCAAAAGCAGGAGATAGTTAAGCCTCTCAGGAAGCTGGGTTTCCTGGTTAAGACAAGGAAAAATCTTTCCTCCCTTGTCCTAGCTTCACCCAGAACTGATGTCTGGAAGAAGCAGCGAGCTGTTTTAATCTGGCCTGCTCTGACCTGATTGTCTTCTTCCTGCTTCCATCCCTTTGGATGGCCTCTCTAGGCAGTTCTTGGAGTTGTAAACTCATTTTTGTCACCTCTAAAACAAACCACCCTCATATGGGATGCGCCAAGTTGGAGGCATGTCCAGCAGGTGGCACTCAACACCTGGTACACCCTGTCACACCCTTCTCCAAGGATACAAAGAGAAGCTCTTTCGATATAAACATTGCTTCACATTGTCTATCTGAAAACAGGAGTTCTTACATGTATTCTGTCTTTTTTTAACAAAAAAGCTTACTTAAAAGCTTTAGAAGTGACAGACACGTGGAACTTGCAGTGTGAACAGACAATATAAAAATGCACTGTGTTCCTCCACACCCTTCACTTTTTAATATCATGGATGGAGGACCTCAGGTTTATTGGTGAGGTTAGCATTTGTTGATTTTGTGGAAGAAGGAAATTTTGAGGAGGAATTTGAGATGAATGAATACTTTGATTAGGAACAACATTTTATGTAAGTAGTTCAATATAAAATGATAGGGAAATGGGTGAAGTAAGGGGGGGATACAATGGCAGGGGAAAGGGTGTGGAGGGCTAGTTGTGGGAAGTGAGAGAAGAGATTAAGCCTATAAAAATGAGGATGTGAAGCTTAAGCTAGACAGAGAATGCAAGAGGAATTTAGTGAAGGTATTTGAAGAAAGGAGTAATGTGAGCTGAGTAAGATTTAAAAGTGATACTATTTAGCTTCATTTGACTGGAGCATGGTAACTGGAGCAGCCTCAGAGGAAGTAAATGTAATACTGAAAGTGGGAGATGACCAAGGCATTAAAGAAGCATTTTAGTTTCTGGGGAAAGAAAGGGTTCAGGTTTTAGAGATATACAGGGAGAAGTAGGAGGAAAGAGTAACTGTTTGCGGTAGAAAGTCTATATTCATAGATATTTAGGCCAGAAGGGACCATTATGATCATCTAGTCTGACCTCCTGCACAATGCAGGCCACAGAATTTCACCCACCACTCCTAAAAAAGACCTCACACCTATATCTGTGCTATTGAAGTCCTCAAATTGTAGTTTGAAGACCTCAAGGAGCAGAGAATCCTCCAGCAAGTGACCCGTGCCCCATGCTACAGAGGAAGGCGAAAAACCTCCAGGGCCTTCCAATCTGCCCTGGAGGAAAATTCCTTCCCGACCCCAAATATGGCGATCAGCTAAACCCTGAGCATATGGGCAAGATTCATCAGCCAGATACTACAGAAAATTCTGTATATAAGACAGTCTGCAGTCTTGTATAAGCCTAATGCATTTTATGTCAAAACTACACGACATCACATTATTACTCTTGTTTTGCAGCTAGCTTTGCATAACGTTCGAGGAAGCTGGCATCAATATAGTGTTGCAACAAATATACAGTAATACGTTTTCAAGACTTATTACTGTACCTACAGATCAAAGCTGTACAGCTTTCAACTTGACATGAACTGTTCTAAAACTGTAAAATTGGTTTCACTTATCTCTGTGAAATCAAATAGTCTACAGTCATTCCCTCTTGAGCTTCATAGGACTGAGGTTGAGTATTTATTAGAAGGCTGGGTTTCAACATGTATGTGGAATAATACTTCCAACTTTGTGGTTGCAAACTACATATTTTGTTTTTGACAAGCTGATGGATAACATCAATTTCACAAAATAGTGATGGAGAGATTATTAAAAATGTCTAATTCTAGAGAAATTTGTATTGTGAATAAAACAAGTACAACACAATAAAATCAAGCTCTTGCCTATCAGTTTTGCCTTAGTTTTTAGCTATTTTAATTTGTGGAGGATCTAAAAATTAGTCCCCAAAACTAACTTTCTTGATAATAACAAACTAATGTCAATACATTTTTGAGTTCAATGTAAAATCAGTTTTCATGGCTCGAGGAATCTCTACAGGTTTCATAAATTCTTGTGCCTCAGATCTTTCCTTTTACTGATGCAAAAATATGTACAATATTACTGCACTTTTTAACAAAATAAGACTCATTAGCTTGTGCTGTTGAGTGGTCACAACCAGACTATCGGAAATTGAGCTTTTGTTTAATTAATAAACCAAAGCATATTTAAAATTGTAGGTGGAACTGACAGCAATACCTATAGTTAAGGCTTGCTAGTGCTTTCCAATTATAAGACCGTTATTCGTTGCTTGTAATGCAGCATGGAAAATTTCAGCCTGAATGGCTGAAGTTTGGTATGGTGTTTGCCTCAAGCAGATTTTTTAATGTTTCAGCAGAAATGGTTTAGCCATTTCAAAGAATGAGTTAAGCAAAATATATATATTGTTTTGCTCCATTTAAAAAAATCATAATTACTTGAGTACGAGGGACTGGGCAGAGACAAGCTATGGAATTTGGAGTTGACAGACAGACTAGAGGGGTCTTTTGGAGGCACAGTCCATGGGCAGCGGAAGACGGGCTAAAACCACTAGAGCAGTAGTTCTCAAACTTTTGTACTGATGACCCCTTTCACTCAGGAAGCATCTGAGCATGACCCCCTCCTTATAAATTAAAACAGTTTTTTATATATTTAACACCATTATAAATGTTGGCGGCAAAGTGGGGCTTGGGGTGGAGACTGACAGCTTGCAACCCCCCATGTAATGCCCTTGCGACACCCTGAGTGGTCCCAACCCCCAGTTCAAGAACCCCTGCTCTAGAGTATGCTCACTTCTAGAACTTGGAATGTAACCCAGCATTCCAGAGTCTTAGCATTCCTTTGTTGTCTAGTAAACAGCTGAAACATTGTCTTATCCTACTTTTGTAGCTGGTTATAAGAGAATAACAGCTTTCTTCTGCTATCTATTATTCTATCACCTCAGGTGGGAAAGGTCTGTGCCATCGATGTAAAAACTGTTGATCTATATGGGTATCAGAGTTCCATGTGATTAAAATGTTTTGTTTTTTTTCTAATTTTTCTCAAGAAAACTAGGAAATTGCATACAAATACATATATTAACTTTAAGATTACAGTCTTCTTTTAAGCACTTGAAAGTTATTTGAAAGTATTCCCAGACTGCTGCGCTGGGCATCACAAAATGGGGAAGAGATGGCCAGCCCTCTGTGGAGATAGAGGTGGTTAGGGACTATTTAGAAAAGCTGGACGTGCACAAGTCCATGGGGCCGGACGAGTTGCATCCGAGAGTGCTGAAGGAATTGGCGGCTGTGATTGCAGAGCCATTGGCCATTATATTTGAAAACTCGTGGCGAACGGGGGACGTCCCGGATGACTGGAAAAAGGCTAATGTAGTGCCAATCTTTAAAAAAGGGAAGGAGGATGATCCAGGGAACTACAGGCCAGTCAGCCTCACCTCAGTCCCTGGAAAAATCATGGAGCAGGTCCTCAAAGAATCAGTCCTGAAGCACTTGCATGAGAGGAAAGTGATCAGGAACAGCCAGCATGGATTCACCAAGGGAAGGTCATGCCTGACTAATCTAATTGCCTTTTATGATGAGATTACTGGTTCTGTGGATGAAGGGAAAGCAGTGGATGTATTGTTTCTTGACTTTAGCAAAGCTTTTGACACGGTCTCCCACAGTATTCTTGTCAGCAAGTTAAGGAAGTATGGGCTGGATGAATGCACTATAAGGTGGGTAGAAAGCTGGCTAGATTGTCGGGCTCAACGGGTAGTGATCAATGGCTCCATGTCTAGTTGGCAGCCGGTATCAAGTGGAGTGCCCCAAGGGTCGGTCCTGGGGCCGGTTTTGTTCAATATCTTCATAAATGATCTGGAGGATGGTGTGGATTGCACTCTCAGCAAATTTGCGGATGATACTAAACTGGGAGGAGTGGTAGATACGCTGGAGGGGAGGGATAGGATACAGAAGGACCTAGACAAATTGGAGGATTGGGCCAAAAGAAATCTGATGAGGTTCAATAAGGATAAGTGCAGGGTCCTGCACTTAGGACGGAAGAACCTAATGCACCTCTACAGACTAGGGACCGAATGGCTAGGCAGCAGTTCTGCGGAAAAGGACCTAGGGGTGACAGTGGACGAGAAGCTGGATATGAGTCAGCAGTGTGCCCTTGTTGCCAAGAAGGCCAATGGCATTTTGGGATGTATAAGTAGGGGCATAGCGAGCAGATCGAGTTCCCCTCTATTCGACATTGGTGAGGCCTCATCTGGAGTACTGTGTCCAGTTTTGGGCCCACACTACAAGAAGGATGTGGATAAATTGGAGAGAGTCCAGCGAAGGGCAACAAAAATGATTAGGGGTCTAGAACACATGACTTATGAGGAGAGGCTGAGGGAGCTGGGATTGTTCAGCCTGCAGAAGAGAAGAATGAGGGGGGATTTGATAGCTGCTTTCAACTACCTGAAAGGGGGTTCCAAAGAGGGTGGCTCTAGACTGTTCTCAATGGTAGCAGATGACAGAATGAGGAGTAATGGTCTCAAGTTGCAGTGGGGGAGGTTTAGATTGGATATTAGCAAAAACTTTTTCACTAAGAGGGTGGTGAAACACTGGAATGCGTTACCTAGGGAGGTGGTAGAATCTCCTTCCTTAGAGGTTTTTAAGGTCCGGCTTGACAAAGCCCTGGCTGGGATGATTGAACTGGGAATTGGTCCTGCTTCGAGCAGGGGGTTGGACTAGATGACCTTCAGGGGTCCCTTCCAACCCTGATATTCTATGATTCTATTCAGTTGCCCATGCAGTTTGGCCCCCTTGTGTGTATGCATTGATGATTTTCAGTTACATGATCACACTTCCCCCTGCACGCGACCCTTGCCTCATTCATTGTATAGGATGGATAGTTCTTTGGGAATGAATCAATATTGTGCCATGAATGGGGATGCTGTCTCTAGGATCTATGCGTTGTTTGTTGCAGAAGCTGTAAGTTGTGTAGTGAATGAGGCAGGATCATGCATGAAAAGAGAATGTTTTGAGGTTTATGTAGCTTAGTGAAAGAGTTCCTATGTGGTGCTGGGCAAGTCACTTAAACAAAAACTTAACACAGGTGGCTGGTATCTGTTTGTTCATTATTTTCCAGGTGCCCTGCTTGACCCACCTGGCATGAGCTCTGCAGAATGCTCACAGTTGCAACTGAAATAAATTGGAGCTGTGCACTAACATATTAAGCGCTATAAAATTACTCAGTAAAATAAACGATCGAGTGCTAGGTGTCTCAAGCCAGGCCTCCAAAATTAGTGAATACTTTGACAATATTGGCTGTAATCTCTCTGCTTCAGTTTCCCAACTGTAAAATGGATATAATACCGCTTTGCCTTCGAGGGATGTCATGAAAATAAGCTCTTCTTTCATTGTCCACACAGATCCTGCTTCTGCCCCTGCTTTGATGTAAGGTCTGATTTATTTTGAATAGTTTTGTCTGTTGGGAGTTGTCTGTGTCCTGAGTGCCCTCTTGCTCCTTGTAGCCAAGGCCATAATGGGCAAAGGTCACCTCAACCCCCACTGAGTTTCTTCTTAATACCTATGGCTGCAAGACAGAATCTTGTAATTGTCTGCATTCCTTGCCCTTGACCCATAGCTAGCTCAGTTCTTCTACAGTTTGTAAAGTTGGTTGTTTTAGCTTTAACCCTGGGTTGACTATGCAGAGGACCGGGAACAAGACTTTACATCATGGGAAGTAGAGGCCAGATTTACAAAGACCAAAACACAACCACAGGAAAAGATGGCATTTGCAACAACTCCCTGTAAAAGAGACCCCGGTTGCCTGGTACTAATTGCCATTTTCAACAAATGCAAACAGTTCCACTGTACTCCCAGCTCCTGGAAGAAGTCTATGATGGTGCTCGTCTGCAAGAAAGGTGAACACGATGACCCCAACAACTGGAGACCCATCTCTCTCTGTTCCACCATGTACAAACTATATGCCAGGTGCCTTGCGGCTAGGATCACAGACTGGTCGGTGAATGGAGGAGCCGTCATCTCCATTCAGAAAGGCTTCATGACATGCGAAGGCTGCTACAAACATAACTGTCCTTCGGACTGCCATCCACACGGCCAGGAGGGCACAGAGGCAATGTGCCATAGCGTGGCTCGACCTGGCTAATGCTTTTGGATTGATGCCCCACCAGCACGTTTTTGCCACACTGCAAGAGTTCGGGATGCCTGAAAACTCTCCAACTGGTCTGGGAAAAGTAGGAAGGCTGCACCTCTACTATCTCTTCCATGGAAGAAGAGACACCTGAAATTCCTATCTGTAGTGGTGTGAAGCAAGGTTGCCTCCTGAGCCCCATTGTTTTCAACTTAGCCATGGAGCCACTCATTTGAGCGATCTCTAGCCATCGAGGAGGTTTCAATCTGTATGACAGAGTGAGTATCCTGGCCTTTGCAGATAATCTGGTCCTGATTGCAGACAACCCTGAGAGTCTCCAACAAATGCTTGACATCACCAGACAGGCTGCCATCTGGATGGGATTCTGCTTCAATGCCAGGAAGTGTGCATCCCTGCATACTGATTAAAGTAGAAGGGATTCGGTCCAGGCAACATCTCTTCAGATCCAGGGCAAACCCATGATCTTCCTCAAGGACGGGCAAGTGTACCAATATCTTGGCATGCCGACGGGTTTGTGTGTCCAGCAGGCACCTCAGGATGCCATCACAGAGATCCTACGAGATGTGGGCAGGATCAACTCCTCCCTACTGGCACCATGGCAGAAGAACAACGCCTTACTGTCTTTCTGATCCAGTATATCTCATTTGTCCTGAGGGGATCTGCCGTGGTGAAGATACATCTGAACAAGGCAGACAATGCCATCCGGCAGCTGGTGAAGTGAACGTTTCTTCCCCAGAGGGCCAGCAATGGTGTACATCTTGCAGAGGCAGAGGGGTGCCAACATCCCTCAAATAGGTGATCTGTGCGATGTTGCCGTGATCATTCATGCTTTCTGATGTGCCTGGACGCCACGGTGAAGAACATCGTGGAGAGTGCTCTGCAGGATGCAGTGAAGAAGCATATCGCCAGGACCCCCTCCAACCAAGACGTTGCCACTTACTTGAGTGGCTCGCTGAAAGGTGAATTTGGAAGAGAGAGGGGAGACTTCGCTTCACTCTGGACTCGTGCCCGCAACGCTATGTGATGACTTGAGAAGCCCATCGGCTGCCACTGGACGTGGTGCGAGGAATGCCAGGAGCTGGGAGTCCTGGTGCCACAGGTGAAGAACACAGATCACACTATCATCGCTCAGAGAGCTAGAATCATGCTGGAGAGGACCCTGAAGGATGCTAATACCTGCCAATATGTGGAAAATCTAAAACAAAAACTGGACCAGGGCAAGGCCTTCGAGATGACATGCAAGTGGGATGCCAGCAACCACTTCCTCCCCGGGGGCAGCTTCACCTGATTTGCTGACTGGAGATTCATCCACAGGGCTTGGCTCATCTGTGTCCCACTGAATGGTGCCTTCTGCCATAGGAATCGGGACAAGCAATGCAGGAAGTGTGGCAACAGCTATGAGATGCTACCCCACATCCTGTGTAGCTGAAAGCCCCATTTGAGAGTTTGGCAGCTGCGACACAACACCATCCAAGATTGCCTGGCCACAACCATCCTGCCATGCGAGGGGAAGGTTGCCGTAAACTCTGCCATCCCCAGAACCGACAGCCAACTGCAACTGGACATCGTCGTCATCAACGAGGACCCGAAGATCATCATGGTCGATGTCACAGTGCCATTTGAGTACAGGACCCCAGGCTTCCTCTGTGCCCAAGCTCAAAAGGTAGAGAAATATCCCTTTCTGGCTGAAACCTTGAGAGCTAAGTGTTACCAGGTCCAGACACATGCACTGATTGTTGGAGCCTTAGGCGCATGGGATCCCAGTTATAAGTGAGTGCTGAGAGAATGCGGAATCAGTCAACACTACGCTTGGCTGATGTGACAACTCATGGTGTCTGATGTCATCAGTTGGTCGGGGGACATCTACATAGAACACATCACTGGGCATCAGCAATATCAGGAGGGATGAGCTGGAGTGAGGATGAGAAGCGCAGTCAGGATAGTAACAAATACTTTCCTCATGGATTGTATTTTCTAAATGGAGAACCAACCTAATTCTCAATTACTGAGGGACAATTTCCACTCATTGATCTACTTTACTTTCCACAACCAAATCTCTGTACAACTTCTCATGAGTGACATACCCAAGGTATTCTGATTCTAAGATCTAAACTGTATTTTTAAATCTATTCACCGAAATTTGGTTTATTGCTGATTACTGTATTCTATTGATCATATTACTTTTGAAAAACTAATTTTGTATTTGTGACTAATCTAAGCACTATACCCAGATGTACACTTTTCCTAACTTACGTATTACATATTTAACATTAATTCTAATAAAATTAATTTTTTCTTTGCCAGATGGCTTAGTTGCTTAGTTTTAGAACAGAGTAGTGATAGGGTTTTTCTGGGATAGACGCAGACCGCTGACCCAGTACAAGGGCCTTACCCCCGTACAACTGCCTTTCAAAATAGCTGATCTTAAGTTACTAGGCTTTAAGATCTGCATGTCCTAAAACATTGCCATGCCTGTCAATGGACCCTTCTGATGTCTTGTGTCTTGATGAGAGCCCTGTCCTGTCACAAGGCTTGACCTGTGAGTCCTTTTCCAAGAGGATCCAGAGGGCAAGGTTGGCAAAGTTGAAGATTTTCCTCTTGGCAAGATCCATGGAAGTCTTATCAAATACAGAAAAACCCTCACAGAAGCTTCAGGTATCTGGTCAGTTTCATGCAGTCAGTGGTCTGATGTCCTGAGATGCTTCTGTGAGTTCTCATGCTGCACTGTATAAGCCTTGCTAATCAGTCCCCCCAAGTGGTGCACTCAGTGACTACAAGGAGTACTGCTCCCAGGATCAGAGCAGATATATCGGTAGATTACTTCCCTGTACTGGAGACACAAACCCTCTAAGACTCTTGCCTCCCAAAGTCTTTTGGTGGAGTCCTGAAATCAAAGTCAGCACCCATTCTGAAATCCATGTCTGCACAATCAGTCTCTTCTAGGCCCAAGGACCGCATTGCTTCCAGCACCAAGAGGATAGATTCATCCTCTGTACCAAACATGTCAGTACTGAGCACCTCAGCACAATCCTTGCCAGCTCCAGGGGTCACTGTGTCAGGTGTGCCTGCACTGAGACCCTCAGCGCTGACCACGCTTCAGACCATTGGTGTCTTTGGTTCTGGTGGTAACCAACTCTATGCCCGCGTTGGGTATCTACAGGTTTTACAGGACTCGTTGAATAGAATGATGGAGATGCTGGTTATTCTTGGGAGGTCATTCAGGAAAAATTACATCAGCTTCTGGATGTCCTGCAACCTTCCTCAATTGAATAACTAAGCCATGCTCAATAATGATAGGACTATTTGGACCAGTCAAATTCACCTGGCATACGCAGGCCTCTGTTGCAGTGCCATGGAAAAGAGCAGACAGGAGATAGTAGGTGCCCGATAAAGGGTTTGAACATTTCTGTCAGCATCCTATTCTGGTGCTGGTGTAATTGAGACAGCTTCTGAGAAGTGAAAGCAGCAAAACCAGTCCAAGTCTTCCCCTTGAGAGTAAAACACACAGAAATGACGTCTCTTCTGGAGGAAGGCATACACTTCTCAAAAACCCTTCAGATGAGAGTGGCTACTCTCCAAGTATGATTTTTGGTTATGGGATAGACTCCCAAAAGACTAACATGAGTTACTGAAATCCCTCTTACCAGAAAGCTAGCTCATGGTCTGAACAGCAGTACAAGCAGTGCTGAATGTTTGACATACAGCAGCCAGTTCAGTTGTCACTGGCTGCAGGCATTGGGAATTCTATGAGAGATGTAGTCTACTATTAAGGACTTGTGTTTTAGGGCAGTGAGCCCTTTAATAGTTGTACAGATGTGGTACTACATACCTTAAGACTCTAAAACCATCTTTAAGATGTTTTGGTTCCTAAAGAGAGAGCATCTGAGCCAACAACTGTACTAGACAGATCACAATCTCAGTACTATCCACAGCAACAGTCCTTAGAGCCCTCAAGTAAGAGGCAGCAATTTCATTAGAGGCAAACCTCTGCCTTTTCTTCGCCTACCCCACAATCTGGAGCCTCAAGTGGAAACCAATATGGAGTCTGGCTGTGGACCAACTCTGGAGCCTCCTTTCTCTAACTCTTCTTTTGGCAACCACTTGTCCTGTTTCCGGGTAACTTTGGGTGGCATAACTTCAGACTGGTGGGTCATGAAGATGGTCAGTCAACAAGGGATATCCCATCCAGTTTCAAGATGTTACTGTCCTTTTCCCCATCTCATGAGACACTGTTAAAGCGAGAGGTAGACTCTCTCATTCACCTGGGATGAGGTGGGGGGGAAGAGAGGTAGTGTTCTACAAAGGCATCTTGCTTGAAAGCAAGAAAGCCTTAACAAAAAACTTGCATTTGGTTTTATATGTCGGGATGATGCAGCATCAGCACTTGCCAGTCGCAACCCCAATTCCAGCGTACTGGACTGTTTAATTTCTCTGAAGCAATCAGGCCTGTCTTAGTTTGATATGAGTGCACCTGGCAGAGATTTTTGGGAATCAACCTTCTGTACAATGCAACAGCATTTTCCACCACTTACGGTGCTGAGAGTGCGTTTCCGGAACAGCTGCGCTCTCAGGTTGTGATCTGAAATGTTCAGCGAGTCTGGCAATTCCCCAAAATTGCATGTAGCAGCTAATGTGCATAAGGCAATAACACAGAAGTCTATCCCCATGCCTCTTCAGATGGGTCTATAGTGGAAAAACCTGTGTTGCTCCACAGTTTCGTTTCTGCTTTGGGGAGCAGCAAATCGACAGAGCTCTGAGGACTGAATTTGGTCCTTTGTGCATATGCATAATACAATCTGTCATGCTGAAAGAATGAAATTTTGTACAGCAGGGATTTTAATCCATTGTGGCCTGATTAAATTCCAGTTTGCATAAATACTTTAAAGCTACCTACAAATATTCTTACAATTGGACATGATAGTCAGTTGGAAAGCTTCTAAGATTGTGTCCTGGATGTTTATACATTATTTTACTTGAGTTAATTGCATTTCAGAGGTGGGTGCTGTGGTGATGCTTTTATCTACAGTGGTCACTCTGGAAAATTTATTCTTTGTCATAAATCATTGTTACCTCTGTAATCTGCAGTATTTTTCTAAGTTGTGTAAATGAAGCATAGGAAATGCTGCAAATACTGAGGTGCTAATATTTCTCTTTTAATCAAAACTGGTAAGTTTCATTGAGCTATTATTCAATAGTTTGTAAAGACTTGAGGGGCACTTGGGCTGAAATGATTTAGGCTAGGACACCTGGAGATAACACTTGATCTGCTAAAAGGCTACTTTTCTTATGGCAATGGCTAGAGGACATATCTCAAGGCTCATACTACGTTCTGTTTTGTGCATGGTTTACTTACAAGGTGTGGTTAATGTGCATACATGACAAAGCTGGTGTAGATGGCACAATGCCACAATGGTTTTAGTCATTCCTCTCCCACTGGACTCAGAGCATGGTGATTGCGAATTACTCTTCCCCCAATGGCCCCCATTGATTCCCTCCTGTCCCCCTTCAAGGGATGGTGGCATAATATGGGCTTCACTGCCATCAGTATGCTGATGACACTTAGTTGTTTATTCTCTACCTGTTGAACAGTGTCTTCCAGAAGGATGTAAAAATTCATTCTGGAAATCAGCATTTATATGAAGATCAGCTGACTCAGACGCAGGCAGGCAAGAATGAGTTTGTTGGTGGAGGGGAAAAATGCTTTGAGGCATTATTTGGGTGGTTGTCCTGTTGAGTTTGCAAGTGTCCAAAGTGGAACAGAGTCTGAAGGTCTTGTTTGTCTTACTGTTAATCCTAAATGACCAGGCACTGTCCAATGGAACAACAGGTTTCTTGTTAGGAAAATTTCTTCCCTTCTTTTCTCATGAGGGTCCTGCCTCAGTGATCCATGTGGGCCCTCTAGATTGGGTTGGTTTAATTCACTGTGTTTCTGGCTGAACACAAAGCAGGTGTAAATGCTTCAACTTGTGCAGAATGTGAGTGCTTACTTTTTCCAACAGGATGCATTTCTATAATCATATCACTTGTCCTTTATTTGCCTCTGCTAGCTTCTTGTCCATGTTCAGTGTCAATTCAAGATCTTGATCCTGATCTTGTCTAGGCCACAAATGAATTAGGACACAGCTGTGTCTGCATGTTTGTCTGTGGCCTGCCAAGGTAGCTATGTTACTCTGGGACAAGATCTTAAAAAATCTGTACACTGTAGGCCAATGGTTCTCAACCTATTTACCATTGTGGGCTGCATATGCATCTCTCTGTGTTACGTGGGCTGCATCCACACAATATATATATGACCTGTGTGGCTCTGAGGTTGTCACATGGTGTCATAAATATAAAGGGAAGGGTAACCACCTTTCTGTATACAGTGCTGTAAAATCCCTCCTGGCCAGAGGCAACATCCTGTTACTTGTAAAGTGTTAAGAAGCTCAGCTAACCTGGCTGGTACCGACCCAAAGGACCAATAAGGGGACAAGAACAGGGAAAGAGACCAGTTGTAGATGTCTTCCCCCAAAATATCCCCCCAAGCCCTACACACCCCCATTCTCACTCTCTGCTGAGCCCTTGCCTTCTCCATCTTCAGTGCATGGTTCCTCTCGTTTTTCTCCTCCATAGCTCTCTTGTGGGCAGCTTCCTTTGCTTCCACCCTGGCTTTTTCTGTCTCCACCTCCAAGTGCCTTAAGGCCATCTGTCTATCATGCTCTTTGTTTCTCTTCAGCTTTGAATCTGGCCAGCTCTAGTTTATTTGCTACTTAATTTTCCTGCTTTCTTGTGCTTAACTCTAGCTATATCTGAGAGTTAGTGAAAAAAAAAAAACTTCTGAATTTCCCTACAGGAGGTTAACTACCCTGCCTTTAGGTAGAGAAAACTCCAGCTCAAAAAAGAAAAATCCCTTTTGTAATAAAACTGACACCTCTGTCTCCAGGCAAATAAACAGAAAACCCTCTAGCTGCTCTCTGCTTAGAAAAAAACCTCTTCAGGTCTGTTCTTTTGGTTCAAAATGATCTCTGGTTCAAAATGATCCCACCGCTCTGCCACCATGTCAGGGTTCCTTCCCCACTCTGAACTCTAGGGTACAGATGTGGGGACCCGCATGAAGACCCCCTCAGCTTCTTCTTACCAGCTAAGGTTAAAAACTTCCCCAAGGTACAAATTTTGCCTTGTCCTTGAACAGTATGCTCCCACCACCAAGCGTTTTAAACAAAGAACAGGGAAAGAGACCACTTGGCGACGTCTTTCCCCAAAATATCTCCCAAAGCCCTACACGCCCCCTTTCCTGGGAAGGTACTTTCTACCAAAAGGTAAAACTGTTCATACCACCACAACAAAATACCTTCAACTTTGTTGAAAGAACAGGCACCAAATTCTGCTGAGTTACCCTAGGTGCAATGCTGATTAACTCAAATAGGAGTTCACACCTATATAACTGAGCAGAATTTAGGTTTATCACTTTGATCAAACTCCTCAGAGTTTAGTACATTCCCCCCAGGAATATAAGAAAACTTCTCAGATTTGTTGCCCAAAATCACCACTGTGAAACAAGTTTATTCCTTTGTGAGCACACCAAATTATATTACTAGTCCCAAATGACTCTAGTAATAGTATTCTTGGGGAGGGACCAAGACATCCATATTTACCTATTCCTATGCTATATATTAATTAGTCTAGATGTTCAACCCAAAGACACATGGAGAGAAACGTGCTTTTTAGAGCAATGTATATTAAAACAGGGAAAATAACCCATCTTCCATTGACTCAAATTGCTAAATCACAGTTTGCTAATAAATACAGAAGGAAGACTTTTTGCTGCAAAAAGAATCAGCGTTGTATCTTATTTTCAACACCATGTAGCCTTTCAGTACCAATAGAATGATGCACATTCAAACACCAGACAAACACAAGCTTTCTGGCGGTCGGAACGATTAATATAATACTGAGATGCACAAGATATTATTGAGTAACTCATGACAGATAGTCCCCTTGCACAGTTGCATACCTGGAAGGTGGTCAGATAAGCCAGTTATCATGGTATAAGATCCTTTATAGAATACAGTATTTTGGCAAGGCAACACCCAGGCAATGCCCTACATAAGGAAATTGGGTTAAGAGAAATACAACTTACTTTGTGTTCTTTAGTAGAATACACTTGCCCAGCTAAATTTTCTGCAGCTAAGTGAGCAGAACTCTGTCTGGTTGAGGTGAGAAAAAAATGGATTAGGGAGCAATGGACTCCCTTCTCAGAAGAAACCAAAGACAATAATGAAAACAAAAAAGAGCATTTTGCTTTTGTAGTTTCGTAAGAGCATCTCGTATTTTTTCCCGAACTACAAGAAAGCTTATTACTGCATTAATTCAAGTTTAAATGTTGAACCATAGCTGTACACAAAAAAAATTAATTGCCATGGACAAGACATGTTAATGTGGTAACATAATTATCTCAACTAATATATGGACAACTTTTTCATGGAGGATTCTGTGCATGGGCAATCTGAAATACTAAAGCCATTTCTGAATTAATTTCAGAAAAATGTACTGCAGTTGGTCTCTCTAGTCAGAAATGGGAGTTTTTTTGATCCGTGGAACTCAATCTGCCCAAACAATTTGCTTAAAAGTTTCTGTAACACTTCACTCCTGATCTCCTGAATCAACCAGGGACCATTCTCCTCTTGACGTGCTGCTTACAAACAGGGAAGAATTGGTAGGGAAGGAGAAGTGGGTGGCAAGCTGGGCAGTAGTGACCACGAGAGAGTTGAGTTTAGGATCCTCACAAAAGGAAGAAAGGAGAGTAGCAAAGTGTGGACCCTGGACTTCAGAAAAGCAGACTTTGACTCCCTTAGGGATCTGATGGGCAGGATCCCTAGGAGGCTAATATGAGGGGGAAATAGGAGTCCAGGAAAGCTTGGCTGTATTTTAAAGAAGCCTTATTGGAGGCGCAGGAACAAATGATCCTGATGTGCAGAAAGAACAGCAAATATGGCAGGTGACCAGCTTGGCTTAACAGTGAAATCTTAGGTGAGCTTAAACACGAAAAGGAAGCTTACAAGAAGTGTAAACTTGGACAGATGACTAGGGAGGAGTATAAGAATATTGCTCAAGCATGTAGGGGTATAATCAGGAAGGCCAAAACAAGTGGAGTTGCAGCTAGCAAGGGATGTGAAGGGTAACAAGAAGGGTTTCTACAGATATGTTAGCAACAAGAAAAAGGTCAGGAAAGTGTAGGACCTTAATGAATGGGGGAGGCAACCTAGTGACAGATGATGTAGAAAAAGCTGAAGTACTCAAGTGTGTTTTCTTTTTCTGTTGGTTGTTGCATTCCCCTCCGCCCCCCTCAGTCTTCACAGACAAAGTCAGCTTCCACACTGCTGTCCTGGGCAACACAATATGGGGAGGAGATGAGCAGACCTCAATGGTTAAGGACTATTTAGAAAAGCTGGATGTGCACAAGTGCATGGGTCCAGATCTAATGCATCTGAGGGTGCTGAGGGAATTGGCTGATGGGATTGCAGAGCCATTGGCCATTATCTTTGAAAACTCATGGCGATCGGGGGAGGTCCTGGACGATTGGAAAAAAGCAAATATAGTGCCCATCTTTAAAAAAGGGGAAGGAGGAGAACCTGGGGAACTACAGACTGGTCAGCCTCTCCTCAGTCCCTGGAAAAATCATTGAGCAGGTTCTCAAGGAAACTATTTTGAAGCACTTGGAGGAGAGGAAGGTGATCAGGAACAGTCAACGTGGATTCACCAAGGGCCAGTCATGCCTGACCAACCTGATTGCCTTCTATGATGAGATAATTGGCTTTGTGGATATGGGGAAGGTAGTGGACATGATATAGCTTGACTTCAGCAAAGCTTTTGATACAGGTCTCCCACAATATTCTTGCCAGCAAGTTAAAGAATGGATTGGATAAGTGGACAATCAGGTGTATAGAAAGCTGGCTATATTTTTGGGCTCAATGGCAAGTGATCATCAACAAAAAGGATTAGGAGGTTGGGGCACATGACTTACAAGGAGAGGCTAAGGGAACTGGCGTTATTTAGTCTGCAGACGAGAAGAGCGACGGGGGCTTTGATCACAGCTTTCAACTATCTGAAGTGGGGTTCCAAAGAGGATGGAGCTCGGCTGTTCTCAGTGGTGGCAGATGACAAAACAAGGAGCAATGGTCTCAAGTTGCAGTGGGGGAGGTCTAAGTTTGATATTAGGAAACACGATTGCACTAGGAGGGTGGTGAAGCACTGGAATAGGTTACCTCGGGAGGTAGTGGAATCTCCTTCCTTAGAAGATTTTAAGGTCAGGCTTGACAAAGCCCTGGTTGGGATGAATTAGTTGGTGTTGGTCCTACTTTGAGCAGGGGGTTGGACTAGATGACCTTCTGAGGTCTCTTCCTATCCTAATCTTCTATGATTTTATGATTTGAGTCTAGGTAGGAGAATTTTTGGGCTCAAATTAAAGAGGTTCAATAATTGAAAGTCACATGCTATCTGAATCCTGGTGTTAATACTTTTGTGACTATATAAGGGAAACTTGTAAAATATCTGGGCGTACATTGCCTTATCTGTTCCAAATGTTGCCCACAGCAACGAAGTCCGATGATGATGATCAGTGCATTTCTATGTTGTCCATGTCCCTCATTGGTGTTGCTGAGTCACTTGACACTGAAGTAATTGTGCATCATTGTGATGTTTCTAAAGAGGCTTTTGAACTTAAGATTTTGTTAACTAAAGCAACAGCTCATTATTGTATGTTCCAATGTTTTTTTGTTACCTGCAAAGCCAAATATACAGGTCCTTACAACATATACTCCTTTCTGCTTTCTGTACCTTGTTTCTTAGTAACTACTAGAAGCACTAGCTAGCATCAGGAGGTTTTCTAGCACTACAAAGCGACAGTGGATTCTATTTTTGTATCAGGTTGCTTTTAATGGGAACAAAAATCATAAATTGATTTAGTAAACACTATATTTTTTTTTAAAACAAATGTTTTAGAGTATTAGATACACAAGTGAATCTTGAGGAAAAAGCCATCTGAATATCTAAATTTTATCCCTTAACATTTTTTAAAATGTTTTTGCAGGTAGATCGCAAGATTGTCATTATTCAAAACTTAAGTTTTATTTTCATAATAACATTAGATTTGTATTCTGATTTTTTAATTGTTCATGTGGTTACTGTTGAGATGACACCTTAAAATATTCTTCATTGTGAAATTCAGGGCATTATAATGAACACTGGGAGTTAGAATAGTGCAGATACTTTCAGAACGCTGTGAGTAACTGTTTATTCTAAATCAGTCAGTTTTTCTCTGCTCCTTGGAATGTGTTTATTACTGGTAATAAAACTTACTTTACCTAGGCTAAATCTTTAATAGGAGTGTTTTTGTTCTGGTTATGTAAAACACAAGAATTTCTCTTGCTAATGCCCCTTTAAATTAATTTGTCACTTTGTATATAGTAACATCACTTGTTTAGTTCAACATCTGAAATTCTTTGCTAATGAAGCATCTTGATATATAAAAAGTTTATTAATGCATATAGCAGGGTTTTTCTGTTAATTTGGTGGTTGCAATTGATGGGTTATAACAAGAAATGAAATTAATTTTAAATACTCAAGATCCTCAGTTGAATGGCACTGTAGAAGGCTAAATATAAATATCTGTACTTGTATCTAAATCCTCATAATAAAGGAGAGCTTCCCTTTCCTTTGATGGTGCAAGGACTGAGAAATAATATTCCAGACCAAAAGAAAGCTAGAGAATAGGGATGGTTAAATCCAAAGCAGACTGAAGTCTTACAAAGGGATCTCACAAAACTGGGCAACAAAATGGCAGATGAAATTCAGTGTTGTTAAATGCAAAGTAATGCATGTTGGAAAATATAATCCCAATTGTACATAAAAAATTATGGGGACTAAATTAGCTGTTACTACTCAAAAAAAACAACAACTCCACACAAAATCTTGGGGGTCACCATGGATAGTTCTCTGAAAAAATCTGCACGATGTGTAGCAGTAGTCAAAGAAGCTAGTAATGTTACTGGGACGTTGCACTCCATATGTTTTATGGAAATATGCTTATGAGTGTAAATATGATGTAACTGGAATAGGCTTTATGCAAAAGGTCTCTTGTAAGGTATCATACCAAAGGTTATAACCTACTGAATATATTCCTCCTATTCGTATGCATGTATCATTCTTGTATCTAAAGATAGAAATATGAAGTATAACTGAGATCCTATTGTAATTATGCAAAGCGTGGGCCATTAATGGTGGTTTAGAATCTTGATCGCTCCTATTGACTAAGACAACTGGTTGTAAACGGTTTATTTACCTGCAAACCTTCCTCTGTACGTTTGGGCCAATCCAGGAAGAATGGAGACTCAGTGACATGTCATGCTGGAATCGATCTTATGATACTGGAATCCATCTTAATCCTTGTACTTTTCCATTGATGAAGCGGGGGTGGGAACAAGCACAGACAAAAGATTCCTGCCTTTGTGCCAAAGCTATAAAAGGGGGTGGAGGAGGATGAAGGGGTGGCCAGTCATGAGAAAATCCCTGCTTAGCACTTGAGATGTTTGCTGGATCTAACAAAGAGTGTACCAGGGAAAAGGATTGGGCCCAGGCTAGGAAGGAGTCTAGTCTGTGAAAGAAGCATATTGGAACATCTGAGGGTGAGATCACCTGCAATCAGTTTCTTAATGTATTAGGTTTAGACTTGTGTGTTTTTGGTTTATTTTTCTTGGTGACTTACTTTGTTCTGTCTGTTATTACTTGAAACCACTTAAATCATACTTTATACTTTTACTTTTGTTTATTAATGAACCCCGGGTAAGCGATTAACACCTGGAGGACCAAAGAGTTGCGCCTATCTTTCTATTGGTATTATAGAGGGCAGACAGTTGATGAATTTACCCTGTATAACTGGGTGTCTGAGTGCTGGAGATAGGTAACCTGCTGAGCTGTTTTCACATAAAGCCTGCAGTTTTGAGAGCGTGGTCCAGATGCTGGGTCTCTGTTGCAGCAGGCTAGCATGTCTGGCCCAACAAGACCCCTTCACAACAAGAACCAGCTGTCTCTCGGCTAAATTAATAGGCAATAGGTTTATAACTAAAATTAGGAAGTACTACTTCACACAACGCACAGTCCACTTGTGGAACTCTTTGCCAGGTGATGCTGTGAAGGCCAAAAGTATAACGGGATTAAAAAAAAACCAGATAAGTTTCATAGAGGATAGGTTTATCAATGACTATTAGCCAAGGTGGCCAGGGATGCAACCCCACACTCTGTGTCCCTTCGGGGAAGATTTGAAATCTTAAAGCTACTTAAAGGCTCTATTTCTTTCCTTCTTGTATAATCTATTTAAGTACTTATTTGAAATCAGAATATTTTATTTGTATCTATGGAAGTTAAGTTTTGGAATTTCAGTTCAAAGATCCATAACGTTTGTGGAACAAGAATCTGAACTACATACAAGGGAGTTAAGAATTCTGGAAAGGTAATATTTTTGCTCTCCAAGGCTAAATTCTTGTTTCCTTCAAAGCACAGAAATTGCCTGTGGAATCTTGGCAGTAAATACTGATTTACAAATCTTCCTATGCTTTAGAAGAAAGTGGGATTATATAACCTTTGCCTTCTGTTGGCCAGGGAGTCTTCTGGTGACGTGATGGTTTATTTTTCATGTTTTTGAGCTTTGGGAAAGCTCTTCTTTCCTAATGTTTCCTGTATTTGAAACTTTGGACCTCCTAAGGTTCCAAAACTCAGGTTCTTGTCCATAAAGGACTTTTAGTTAAGAGAAGCTTACTGTTGGGAGAGCAAAGGTACTAAACATTGATTACATAAACAGGGGTCTTTTCTTGGGTCAGGAGCAGGATGCTTGAGCTTTCAGGAGCTCTGAATCTTTAGAGGAAAGCTGGATCTCTCAGATGATTGTTATTATTCTCTTTCCACTGAGAGACCCCAATGAACTGGGATTCTGCAAAAGTTTTTTTTATACAGATTTTTCCATTTGGTTGGTTGTTGAGGGGCTGGTCCAGTTCCAAAAAAAAATCCGTTTGTTGCCTCAATTATCTTCCCATTGGGCAGCCCAAGATATTGGGATGTATGTATATCTGATTGCAAACTGTAAATTTGTCCACTTGATAGGTCAGCATGTCATTTTATGTTTTTTACCCATCCTGCAGATGACAGAAAATGTTCACCTTTCCAAAGGTTTCTAGCCTCTTCTTTGAAATTCCTTTTTCCTTCTTCTGCCTCGTTAATTAAATATATACTTTTAATAAGTTCTGTGCATGTGTGTATACGTACACACTGTGACAAAGCTGTCTTTGCCTCCATGGGTCCCACGTTTCCTGGCAGATTTCACTAGCCTCAGAGGTTCACTGTGACCCTCCATGTAACCCTTCTTTCTCTAGAGACAGGGGTCACAGTCTACAGAGCCATTTTTCCATCATAAGCCAGCAAGGGAGGTGAGGAGAAGTTATCCTTCCTTGCACAATCTGTTGTCTCCCAGTCTCAGTGATTAATCAGGGGGCAAAGGTGGGGGGGGGGGGGGCGGGAGCCTGCGCCCACCCTCTACTCCGGGCACCAGCCAGGGACCCTAATAGTATCAGCTATGGTAGCTGACCTTTTAGAAACATAACATGTACAATTCCCTGGGCTACTTCCCCCACAGCAGCCCTCACTTCCTCAAGCTCCACTTCACCCTTACCTCAGGACCTCCTTCCATGTGCCTGGTATGGTGTGTACTACTCAGCCTCTCCAACAGTGCAACTTGCTTCCACAGCTCCTGACATGCACACCCCCCTGACTGACTGGGAGGCTTTTAACTAGTTTCAGCCAGCCCCTGATTGGCTTCAGGTGTCCCAATCAACCTAGCATTCTCCCTGCCTTCTGGAAAGTTCTTAATTGGCCCCAGGTGTCTTAATTGACCTGGAGCAGCTTCCATTTCACTCAACCTGGTACCAGGGATTTGTTTAGCCTGGAGCTAATATATCTAACTCCCACTACTTTTCTATAGCCATCTGGGCTTGCCCCCTCACAATACATATACACAAATGTTTAGTACCTTTGCTCTCCCAACAGTAAGCTTCTCTTAACTAAAAGTCCTTTATATATATAACACCCTTTAATTAACATCGCTAACAACATTCTATTAAATGGTTCAAGAAGTAGCAACAAAGATTTGAGCCAAGACTTTTAATAAATTGTGTGACACACACAATTTATTAAAAGTCTTGGCTCAAATCTTTGTTGCTACTTCTTGAACCATTTAATAGAATGTTGTTAGCGATGTTAATTAAAGGGTGTTAACTTTTTTTCTCTCTGGATAATAACATTGAGCCATCAGGGTAAGTACTAAAATACTAGAAGGGGAGATATGAAGCAGGCTTAAGGCAGCCGCTGAAGCACGTTGGTTAGTGAGAAACTTCCAGTATGAGTAGGTTACTTCTGGAGTTGGCAGAATTTGATCTTTTTGGTAGAATCTGTCAAAATATCTCTTTATTTTTGAGCATTTTGTTTATTGATTTAAATTTTAACAGTTGTGGGAAATTATGGGGTGACAGATAATGGGGGAAGGATCAGACAATTTAATGACAGACACTGAGATTCAAAAAGTTGAAGCTTTATAACTGTTAAAATACAAATTGTCAACCTCATGTCAAAATAGACAAAGCCTATATATATAAAATATACAAAGCCTTAATGAAACTCTAAGTCAGGGTGGGCAAACTACAGCCTGCGAGCCAGATCCTGCCAGGGATAGCTCAGTGGTTTGAGCATTGGCCTGCTAAACCCAGGGTTGTGAGTTCAATCCTTGAGGGGGCCATTTAGGGATCTGGGGCAAAAATTGGGGAATGGTCCTGCTTTGAGCAGGGGGTTGGACTAGATGACCTCCTGAGGTCCCTTCCAACCCTGATATTCTATGATTCTATCAGGGCTTTGGATCCGGCCCGCAGGATTGCCACCTCGTAGTGCTGCGGGCCCCGCACTGCTCCAGGAAGCAGCTGGCATCGCATCCCTGTAGCCCCTGGTGGCGGGGCGACAGAGGGCTCTGCGTGCTGCCCTAACCTGTGGGTACCACCCCAACCCCCTGCCCTGAGCCCCTTTCTTCACGCCGCACACCTCCTGCTCCCAACCCCCTGCTGAGTTCCCTCCCACACTCCGCACCCCTTTCTCCTCCCCAACCCCTTGCCCCGAGTCCCCTCCTGCACCTGAACCCCTTGCCCCAGCCTTACATTCATGGCCCTGTATTCAATTTCTCCACTCAGATATGTCCCTCGGGCCAAAAAGTTTCCCCAGCCCTGCTCTAAGTTGTTAAGAAGCATTTTTCGTACTTTGCTTATCTGTAAAGACTGATTATTATTGATTATCATCATCTTCAGTTTGTGTGTTTATGGTGAAATTGGTGTTTGATGCTTAAGATAATCTAATTCTTCCATGCCTAGTTATTTCATAACTGTATACTGTAGGATTTCATGTGTTTTCTTTGACTCATTTGGCGTTGTGTCTTTTCACCAGATACAGGACTGTGGATATGCCACTAGTGTGTTTTGGTATGCCAGTTACCAGATTCCTACTAAGATGAGCATGTGATGGCAGGGAAAGAACAAAAGGGCAGAAATCCACTATAACAATGGAAACCCTAGTAAATAAGATATTTGTTACAAGTATGTGATTGTAGAGAGGCTAGCCGGGCTAGTCTCTCTCTGGGGTGGCAGGGACCCCCAGTGCCTCACTAAGTTCGGGAGGAGGCCTAGCAGGGAATTAGTCTGGCCGCAGGAGTTTTCCTTCGTGGCCTTCGTGTGGGCAGAAGTAAACACAGTTAGTTGTCAGCCCAGGCCCTAGATCAGGGTGGGGCAAGGGTGAGCCAGGGGCTCAGGTCCTCAGGCAGGGGTTGAGCAATAACAATATATAAATGGTGAGCCTAGGTCTGAAGGCTTGGGAGAGGGGGAGATTGCCACCTGCGAGTTGGGTGGCAGGGGGGGACGCAGGCCCTCCCACTCCACTGCGTACCAGCTCGGGGCCCTAGCAGCGGCAGACGACCCGCTGCTGCGTCAGTGGGGATCCTGGCCGCAACACACTGACATGGGTTCTTGCAGTGTTGCAGCCAGACTAGGGTTGGCTGCCCCCGGGCTACTTTTGAGGTACCTGGGTCAGGGTGGTGTCCTCAGGGGGTCCAGCACCAGGGGTTTCTTGGGATAGCTGGCCTGGGGCAGGGTTGGCAACTCTTCTGGGTAGCTGGCCTGGGAGAGGCCTGGGCAGCTACTGGGTCTGCTGCAGGTTGCTGGAGTTTCCCAACCGGGAGGTAGGCTGGAGGCATCTGATCTCCCCGGCGGCTGCTCTCTGTGAGCTCTGGGGTCGGGCCTTACACTTCCTATGCCACACCTGACACACTGCGGGGCTCAGGGCTTCCTTGCTCTGCCTACTTTGGTGTCCGGAGGGGCTCGTCACTTTCTGAGGTGGCAGGGACCCACTCTGCCTCGCTACAGTTATCTGTAGACTTCTGCTTAGCACTTTCAACCAACGCACTTTCCAGTCATTTTTGGCATCATGTAGCTTACACAAATTCCATGGAAGGATTACATATATTTTGCTGTTTGTTCATGTTTGTTCCAATTTATGGTGCATGACTTAAGTGTTTGTAGGTCCTACTAGACTTGTTGCTTTTGAGTACCTAATCGCCCCAAGTAAGAGTTAGGAGCAAATTCAAGTTTTAGTATAGGTTATAATTGTTAAACATACCTGATGAATGACTCTGACACATGAGTGGAAATTGGTTTTTGATAGTGTATTAAAGCTGACCTTCAGATTTAAGGTATCAAATTTATTATTTTGTCACCTGCACCTTTTCTCCTTGTCAAAGGTCTTAATATGAGTTTTCTTCAACAAAAGTTAAGAAATATTTATCATGGAAACTATATATTTTGAGTAACCAAATTGGTTCTAAATAGGTTGTAAAACTTTAAAGAAATTTCATTTTGTAAATTTAGAGTAAAAAAACCCCACCCATCAGAATATAATTTTGTTATAATTCTTAGTTCTAAATAACCTGCAATATTAAAATAATTTTCCTTTGTCCTGTTTGATTTACATTCTTCAGCTGCTATTTTAGTCACTTATTGTGCTATGCTTGAAAAGGGTTCTTTTAAATTTAAGCTGCTATTTTTCAGTCAATCCCAGTTTAGGGAGAAAATGATAGTTTATGAGTAGGAAAACCATAGAAATAGTTTGTTTAGGAATCAGCATTTAGAATTCTTAACCTTCTTTATATGTGAATCCACCAAAATGTATTATTATGGATTTTGTTTTTAAATTACAAGTAATTCAGAATTTTGCCTCTCTACTCAGTGACCAGAAATATTCTCTGCCATTTCTGTTGATTTGAAAAAAAGTCAAAATATGACTTTTTAGAGTGACGTATTTTGTGGTCCTATTAATGATCAAAGAAGAATGGATCAGAAGGCCTTGGAGCCTTTCAACACAGTCTTAAATTTACAAGATGTTGGTTTCTTCAGTAATGACTTTTTTCTCTTTGGATGGTTAGCAGGTTTTAAATGAGAATTATCCTGCTTGTAGTCATAAATTGCTTACAAAACTAGCTTAAGTATCATGATGACATACACTGCAGATAAAACTGTTAAGAGCTTGGATCAGTTGCCACCCTCCGTTATTTTTAAAAGCTTTTGTTACTCAACATTCACCTTACATTTGGAGAATGAATTTTCACATGCCTACCTTCTATGTGATGAAAATGAAGCCATACTTCTATGTAAAAAGGAAGTAGTTATTGCTTCTCTTTGTCAGAAGGCCAAGACCACAGTGGAAATAAATTTGTAAACAGTAGTTTGGGCTCTTACTATCTCCATTAGTTCTACCTCCTTGTTTAGTATTGCTGTTCTGTTGCCCCATTTTGTCTATTTCTGGAGGGAAAACTCACTCAGTTTGCTAAGGAATGTAAGTTAAAATATTCCTTGAACATTTTTCTCTTAAAAGGTTGGACATTGCACTATCCAGTTTTCTATCAAAGTGCTTATTGTTGGATTCTTATCCAGGTTTGTTAAATATTGTTGTGAAACTATTTTGTTTTTGTACTTTATTTCACAAGAAGCTTTCCTGGTGAGAATGTTTGAAACTCTGCTGTGAATATTCAACAAAGGTAGAGAGAATATTTGCACGTCTAGTCATCTGTGAATGCTATTTATAGTTAAATTATTGAAACCTGGTGGTGAATTGTGCTGACAAGCACAAAGAAATACAGGCTGATCTACTTTCCTGAAGAGTGATCACTTCTAGATTAGTTGATAATTTTCTTGTTGCAGTTTTCTTTTTTTACTGAGGATGAAAAGATATCACTTTTTGTTGTAAGCTATGGAATTCAATAAACTTCTGTCAGGACAGAGGCCAACATGCTCAATATTTCTTGACTTGTGCAATCTTTTCTGAATCAAACTGCTTTTTTCCCCTTTGTACATTGGAAATATACTTCACGGAAATAAATAATTGAAAAATATTTATGGGCACACAGTTTGTATTAAAAGGAAACGAAAATGTAGACAATATTAATGAGTCAGGTTACTTTAAAATATGCAATAACTGGCAAAAACATGAAAATAAAATTTCAAGTGTCTTTGTTGATTACACAGCAGGATGGATTGATTCAAATAAAGCAAATTAAATCACCAGTTTCAATCTTGTTTTCCACTTTTAGTTATTTTCTTAAAGAAAAGTTGATTCTCATTGGCTGGGAACCATTAAAACATGTTGATTTGCAAATAAATATAGCCTTTATGCTCATTTTATACTTTTGTTAACCAGAAGATACACTGTCTATACATGCTTTCTGAAACGATTATATCACTTAACATACATTTATTCAGATTCTTAATTTTTATGTCTTATATTAGAAAAGTGGTGAATGATTAGTTTCTTCTTTACCGGATAATGATTAATTTTTTCTTTGTGATGTGCATTAAGTTCTATTGGGATGGAAATTTGAATTCAATTAAAAATGCAGAAAAACAGCATTTTAATTTTTTTAGTTAAATAAAAAGCTTTATCAAAATGTTTTGCATTTAAAACCGGTTTATTAACAGAGGAAATATTACCTGTAGTTAGTGAATTAAGTGATTGTTTCTGGTTACTACATTCCTCAAGATTTCAGAAATAGTAGATCTCAGCCTCTCAACTGGATTTTTTTCATAGATTGGAAGAGGAAAACAAGCTGTGAGTGAACTAAACATTGAACTGAACTATTGGAATAAACTGAAAATGAGAAGGCATTCTCTCTGAGCCTGCTGAAGAGGTTACTGCCATCAAAAGGTTGCTTAGCACTTCAGCAAGCTCTGATTCCAGGTGCTTAACCAGTGACTTCTACACATTCAGTTGTTTGACTTTCTTTAAAAATTTGGCAGCAAACGTGCTGCTTAATATTTTTATTGAATTGAAATTATTGTAATAGCTATGGTGAGTTGCAATCTGAACATAAATTGTCGTAATTTCAAATAGGTTTATTTTTAAAACATAAATATGTATTTACTTTAAATTTTAAAAAGTCTGATTAAAAAAAGACTTTTCGTCCATCATTTTATATAATGGAAGATAAGTGCAGAAATGTGAGGACAACTTAGAGTTAACTTAATCTAAATCTTTTACTGTGGGATAGCACTTTCATTAACTCTGTCCACCTTTTAATACTTGCAAAGTTTAGGATCACAAAACTCTGTATGTGATACCACTTATTTGTCTTTGTCTGGAATTGCAAGGTGGCTCCTTCAGGCTGGTACTGGAGAAAGGTTGACTGAGTATGTGCAATAGTTAGGTGGGTATAGAATTTGGTGTTGATGCTGAGAAGCTAATTACTCATGATAAAGCTAAAGATTTCTGCTTATATCAAGCTATTCACTGTAATGATGGTCCACATTTCAAGGTCTCTAAGCTTTCTTTTTTTCCAGATGTCCTTTAGTTGGCAGTGTTGGTTGGAAGGGAGGAGTGGGCCTTAGGCTTTGTATTGATTACTCCTTCACGTCCCCACGTAAAAGTAATTGTAGCTATATTGTACTGCTTTGTGCATATAATTATTTTCATTTGAGGGCCCTTCTAATTCTAAAATTAACAAAACTTCCGATTTATTAAATTAAAACTAAAAAAGGGAATGACAGTGGTTTTAAATTATGCAAAGCGTAAAAAGTTTCAACTAATTTCATTCACGAAGCCCTGTTTTGGCTTCCATATAATTTTGGCTTAGTTCTTACACCAAAACAAGGTTTTATCAAGTGTTCTCTGAAACTGAGAGTATATCCAATTCTTTTCAGATCTCTGCTAATAGTTCTTGACTTGCCAAGGAATAAAACATTGAACTGATTTGAAAACCTAGTTTTTGCCTGTGTTTTGTCTTTCAAAAATGGCATACTCTTACCACTTGAAACTTTCCACACAACTAAATTTTGTGTTCCTTCAGATGCAGAAAATGTAATCAAGGGAAGGTTATTAATTGAGGTACGGTGGCTAGCTTTAGGCCCCAGTAATTCAACAGAATACTCCCAGTATGAGCATGGTGCCATTTTTTGGCTGTTCATGAGTTAGGTTATTTCTGTAGCTAGTAGTGCTTCTCAAACGATTGAAGCTTGTGTTTTTGGAGATGGTGAACTAGGTTTTCATATGTGGCTTAACAGAATGCACATCTAATCCATTAGACAACTACCCCTCTTAATCAGATTGATGCGCATCTGCAGGGGGATGATACTTACCTACCTTTTCTTAAACAAAACAAAAATGTATTAATGCATGTTACCTTCTTCAAATAATAGTCCATATACATGATTTTATTATGAATGAGTTATCCTTTTAAACTAATTGTACAATATTTTTCTCAAGTAATAGTTACCAGTGGCTAAACATGTTAAACGCTATTTTCTGCTTAACAGTATCTCCAGGGAAATATTTAAGTACAAAAATACAGATCACAAAAAGAATGAATAAAATTAGTTAACTATGGTTCATAATTTTTTTTGTCGTAATGAAATATGCAGTTCTTTAAATGATACAGTAACTACATTGTTACTTTTAAGCACTTTTTTTTTTTACTTTGGGAGTTTTCCATGTTTATTTTTACATCTTCCACTGTTTCTTACCATTTGTATAAGTGAGTCAATACACAAATAACAGTTTTTTTTTTTTTTTTTATTGCAGTAGCATCACGGAATGCTCACACAGCACATTAGGCCGAGGTCTGTGTGACCCATGTCCGCCAACTTTTTCCAAGCCCGTGCTTGAGCATCCACACTGTATTGAAAAGTTAGGCCTCATGACTGCTGGTGCCACTGTACGGTACTATGCATACCTAAGTCTGAATTTCAGCTTCTGTGGGCATACACTATCGTATTTTAGGGTTCCTAGTGTTCTTGCAAGCTGAAGCAACTCTAGCGGTTGGTTCACAGTAGGTTGTGGGAGAACTTTTCTGTCTGTCCTGCAGGAGTTGACCCATAAGTGTTCTGGGTGGTTTTCGCTTGCCAGCTCATCCACTCCAACCACTTTGTGTCTATGTCCCCAGCAGCTGGGGCCATCAACCTGGAATCCAAACTGGTGGAGGAAGTTTTCCACTTCATGAGATCAATCAGGCAAATCATATGTCAGATCAGGTTGTGGTTCTGTTGGCAGTTTGTGAACTGACAAAGGCACCCCTTGGAAGGGGCTATTGACGTGCCAGCTGCAACCCAGCTGATGCTGCACATGCCTGTTACATTAGGTGCACATTGCTCCTTTGTAGACCGATGTTCCTGAAGCAGGGCCAACACACAGACTGGTGAGATCACATAGTCATGTGGTCTTGGGGTGACCGACACTGGGTCCAGAACTCTCACATGAAGAAGCAGAAGTTTGTGATTAGCTTGCCCCAACCCTTTAGCACCATATGAGAGAGGATGTTGTTCTAGAAGGAGGTTGCTATAGCGATCTGGAAGTGGGTTACACCAGACTGTTACAGGTCCATGGCCCAACCATTTTGGACTTGGTAAATCAACTGTGGGATGGTTGTGACAAATGTTTGTGAAGTGATTACTCAAAGGTGTTGGGCGTTACAAATTGTTTTTGAAGTAATTACTGGCTTTGAGAGAGTGGGCTTTCCAAACTGTGCTGGGGTCATTGCTGGGACCTGAGCCTATAGTTTTGCCCTCTGCAAGGAGCATAAGTACACAAATTACAATGGGTACTACTTCATGGTTAGGCAGGCCCTGGTCAACCATTGGAGCAGATTAATGGACACTAATATAGTGCGCACTGGCAGGATGCTTGATGCCAGGTTGTTCCTGAGATCGGGACTTTCTTTGTGGAGAAGTTGGGACGTTATTCTCATTGAATGACATTATAAAAGGAGTCACTGTCCCCACTGTTGTTCTAGGGGACTCTGCTTGTCCCATGTTCCCATAGCTTATGAAACCATACCCTGATTTCAGAGCACTTGACCAAAGAAGATGGAGTGACACATTCTTTAGCTGTAGGATGGGGGTGGAATGTACATTTGACAGACTGATATTCTGTTATGCATACTGGTATCATTAAAGCAGTCCACATTATTATAACATGCTGTGTTCTGCACAACGTCTGCAAGGACAAAGCGGGGAACCTTTTCACCAGGAATGGACTAAAGACATTGCTGGATTTCTGAGCCGGTACACACAGTTTGACAGTGTACCTGTCATGCATGACTGGTGCTGGATTCACATGCAAAACAGAAATCATGGATGCTTTGTGCACTCATAATGGGTTTACGTAGTCCCATGCATGAGGGGGAATTAAATGGTATTTTAAATTGTTCTGTATATGGGAGTGGGGCAGCTGTGGTATTTTTTTTAATGTGTTGGTATTATGTATTTTTGTAAAAGCTTTTATGAAACGTACAGAGATGTTATGCATTTTTTTTCAGTACTGGCCAGGTACTGCAACTCACAGTTTAGGGATTATTGTGACGACAATTTCAAATTTTTTTTATGAAAGTTATTGAGTCTGCACGTTCATTACAGTTTGTGCCACTTCTAACATTACTTATAAGAAAATATGCTACTGTAGCCTTCTGTGCAAATTCAAAACTTTATTTTACACGGGTATTTATATGCCAGTGTAAAAAATCAGAAAGGCAGACCATCCACCATCAAAACTCACAACACAATAAATAGTGCCAAAACAGTGAAAAGTGCATGTCCCCAAATGACACATTGAGCTTTTCCTGGGTGTCTCCTGTCCCTCTGTTCTTCTGGGGTACTATGTCTGGGAAAGCTGCGACTGGACTGGAGGAAGGCATGTGGTGTATCTCTTTGTACTATGTGGTGTTCATTGTCTGTGACATGGTCCAGGTAGGCACTGAATTGTCCAAAGGCTGCATTGTCCGCCGGGCATAATAGTGTAGAGGGGACTCATGATGTGTGGGTGGAGCAAGAACTGAAGTGGAGCCTTCAGTCTGGTAGCTATGAGCACAAGTAATAGCTTGAGGAGTACAGCAGAAGGAGCTGTATCTTTCTTCCTCAACCTTTCTTCTGGGCACTCTTCCAGGTGTGTGTCCTCTGTTTTCCTGATACCCTTCTTGCATCCTTATCTTTTTTTGATACTCCATGTGGTCTTTCTGCAACACAGTCTGCATTTGTGTTTATCTAGAATCTTTCTTTCAAGGTGAAAAGATACTTTTTATCAATGGCCATTATTTATTCACATACAAAACACCAGCCCCTTCAAATGTCCTTTGGGACAGCATTGAAAGCCCTCAGACATCATGGTAATATAATACAAAATTCAGTTGAAATGATTATTACATCTCTTTCATTTTTCTGGGGAGATGGGTGGGACTTACAACTGACCTAATCAATAGCTGTGGTTTTCAGTCCTTTCAGGCAGGGCAAGCTCTAGAGAACTTTGATATTTTGGAGGTCCCTGAGTAGGAATATTCAAGTCCAGTTGAGGACAGCCATCTGTGTATGTCGTGGAGTTATTTAGACACCTAGAGACTGATCAGCATATCCTGGAAAGGAGGGGGCTTGTGAGTACCAGAGGTGGCCCTAGTAAGTGTGCCCTGCTCCAGAATATGACTGACTATCTGCTATCTGGAGTTCCTACTCCGTGAAAAATTTTGCTTTCATCTCTAGCAATGGGTGAAAATTTGTGGTAAAATCAACAAGATGCTGATTTTGCATGGAGATGCAGGACAGGCTTCTTACAAGTTCTCTGTGTACATGCAAAGAACCAACTGACTGCTATGGGACCTCGTAACACAGACTGACAGCAACACTCTGCTTTTATTTGTACTTGCATATTAAAGCCAGCTATGGACCAAATACACATTCCGGTTTTATTTGGACTCATAACAGCCAGTTATGAGGGGGACTCAGTTTACAGATGGTGTGAGTCAGTGTGGGCGTAGCAGATTTTTAATGTGCATTTTATTTGATAGGATGGGGGCGGGTACATGAGGCTATTCGTTATGGAGCTCCAGGTCATAGCAGTCAGTGAGTAGCTAGTTTTAAAAAAAATATAGCTACTTGGTTAACCTTTTTCTTCTTTTTGCTGTGTCCCTTTTGACTCTCCTGTCGTGTCAGAGGGGAAGAGGGGACCCTAGGGGAATAGCATGAAATTCACTCTGAATGGAAACATGCCAAATCCCTGGCTTGTATTAATAACTTGATAGGGCCATAAGCTGGAAATCTTTTCCATCCATACTCTCTTCAGTTTATGGCTCCAGCACCAGGGTCATTGCTTGCCATTCATCAGGCAGCTGGTTCTTCTCTGTCAGTGACCCTGACTGAGGTGTCATACAGGTGCCATCCCCCCTAGGCAGATTATCATGCACCTCAGTACTTGCTACTGTTCCCCGTACCTGGTTGAATTTCTCATAAAAGGCAGGAAGATGGCGTTCCCAGAAATGCCATTTGCATCTTTGACTTTGTAATACTGTCTTCAGCCACTTGACATGTTGTCTGCATTGTTTTGCTATTGGGTTGATCCACAGTGTTGCCAACTGCTCGTCTACAACTCTGTAGTATCTTGCTGAAGTTGTATTTCTTGCCTCCCTTGTACCATAGGTTAACCAGAATCTGACAGTGTTCCTCTGGCTAGCTCTCAGCACACTTGATGCAGAATTACTTTTTAGTGCTGGTTGTAGCTAATACACATTGGGGTTGAGTGTATTTCCAGTTGAGCAGGCTGCGTGGAAATGAAGGGTTAAATGCCAAACAGCTGCATTAGAACCAGGAGGTTGCTTCTGCTTCCTGGGAAGCAAATGGGAAGTTTTGGGCTGGAAGAGCTAGGAAACGCAGCTCTTGGGATTGTGGAATAACATTGGCTGGCTTTCCAGACCTGAAGTCTGGCAACCAGGACTCGAGCTGCATCCACACTGCAAAATGCCCGGGCTCTTATCTGTGTCAGTGTGGCTTGTGCTCTGACCCCACCCCACTTAGCAGTGTCTGACCCTGGTCTGAGTCAGACTGATTTCTGTGTGGATGGAAGGGAGGCTTGGCTTTGAACCTGAGTCAGAGCCCAAGCTTAGTGTGCTGTATAACGTACACTCAATGGTCCTAATCCGGATGTCATTAACTATTAATTTTCTTGCTTTTAAGTGGTTGTTTTTGTAAATGATGTAACTGAATGCTTAATGATGTTAGCTGGTTCCTTTAAACAGTTTTTAAAAAAATATTTATTCTTCTGTAATGGGGTACACTCATGTCTTGTGAGCACCCCCCGTTGCGTGAGAGTGTGAGTGTGTGTGTGCGCGCGCGCGCACCTGCAGTTTTTTCTTAATTTCCTCTGCTCATGGTGCGACCACTGCGCTCGTCAGGCGAGTCTTCAATGACTCAGTCCTCCGACCGAGTCTCTCACAGTGCATGAGCGAAACAAAACTTTCCTGGGGTACGTTGTCCAACCGGGCCTATCCCAAAGCCCTCTAATGTCCTGCAGCTCTTCCTGGACTCAATCCCTTCACAGTCCAATAGGGCCCATCCTGGTACCCTCGGTGCATCCCTGCAGCCCTCCCTGGGTTCAGTCCTCAGTCTAACCAACAGGTCCTGTTTCAGTACCCTGGTTGGCCAGCTTATGTGCAGAGGTTCCTGCTCAGGGATGGAGCAGTGCCCCTAGGGCTTCCTCCTTGGAGACTCTCTTGCTCTATCCTTTAGTCTTCTGACCCCAACTCTTCAGCCGAGTCAGTCTCGGTTCAGCCCCCTTCTGTGGAGTACCAGTTCCATGTACAGTTCTTTCCCTAGACCTGTCTAAATTCCCGTCTCTCAGGGTTTAGCCACTTCACCAGGGGCAGTTGGTGGGTGACCCTGGGCCCGCCCACTACTCCGGACCTCTACCCAGGGACCGTCTCAATAGTAGCCACATCCCTTTAATTAACTGCGTTTCCCTGGGCCGCTTCCTCTCGGCTCTTATCTTTGTTGAGTCCTAGCAGCGAGACAGGAACTTTTTTCCAGGGGATACATGTACAGGATTAGCCATTGCTAGAGAGACTCATTTAAACTGAATGTTTAGACTGCAACCTAATTTCAAAGTAAATGAATCCGAGCAAAGAAGGAGCCAGTGTATTAGATAAGGTCGCTTATTGGAAAGTTTGGGCAGAAATTAGTGCAGAAACACAAGGAAGGGTATCTGGTGAACAGAAAAAGGGTATTGGTTCGTTTGTTTTGGGTGCTGCAGGAAGTTGTGTACTGAAATTTAAGGTGCTAGTTAAGGATTTTTTTTTAGGTAGATTGACATCTGGGAGGAAGGTTGTCATATGTTCAGGGATCAATTTTTAGATGAACATATTGCGTTATTCTAAATTTTAGGAAAAGTAGTAGTGAAATGAAATTTTTCTGTTGGTACTTCATTTCCAGAATTTTTCAGTAAGACACTCTTCTTTTTAAATTAAATGCCTTGTTTCATCTTAAGAGTTTCTTTTTAAGTATTTAAATCAATGTTAAAACAACTAGCTGAGAACAGCTGATCTTAATGTTAGCTTCTGAGATGGTAAGAAATATATGCTCATATCTAAGAACCAGTATTAATCTTTTTAATTTAAGTATTCTGTTCAGCAATTGCTTTCATATCAATGAAGTTCACTCTACAAATAATATATTCCATCAACTTATTAAAAAAAACTGAGACAAAGTAAAAGGAGAGCATTATCCATCTTTAATAGAAACTGATAACTTTAAAGGGGTCCACTCCTATTTGTTTCCACTGGAATGGGGTGAGTGCCTTCTCTATTAGTTGCCTTCTTTGTCCTTTGAAAAAAGACATACCTCTTAAGGGTGAGTGGTTTTCCAAAATTACTTGCACAGTTGAATAGACTTCCATTTTTTGAAAGGAAAATCATTTAAATAATTTGTATAGTAATTAAATAAAAACAATACAGGTGTGACTAGAGAATTCAGTGCTGGATACCTTTACCAAAGAGTAGCTGTCATTTTTAGGGCAAATTATGTATAAGTTCTTGTTGCGTTCTTTTTCCTGCACCTCAGGTTATCCCTTTGTTAAACCATGTGCCAAGGTTTATTTTGAAATTTTTTTCGGAAAGCATTGCACAGAATTAAACCTTTAGGACTAGCATATTCAAAATCCTAAATTTTAAAACTTAATAGTTTCCTACTCATATTCCAAGAAAGTAATACACAATTGCTTAATATACAGATTCTTACATTTTGTTACAAATACAATTTAAGCAATAAATTAAATATTCAATTTTTTAAACAAGCTATTAGGTAGTAAGCCCTTAGGGAGAGCACAGTGTTGCAGGGTTTCAGAAACTTTTTCTGGTTCTGTTATGCATATCTATGGAAGGGAATTAGGGTTTGTAACACCTGTTTCACAATGTAGGATTTTTAGCATCTTATCCTAGAGTTCTTATGTGCCCCCCCCCATTACCATAGTAGCTGAATGCCTCACAAAATTCCTATAAGATAAGAAAGCACTATTATTTCCATTTTATAGGTGGAGAACTGAGAGAGCGAGAGAGAGACTGAGTGACTTGCCCAAGGTCAAACAGGAAGTGTGTGGCAGAGTCTCATGAGTTCCAGCTTAGCACCCTATCCACTAAACAATTCTTCTTCTCTGTCCCAGTCCTGGGACCAGGATGCTATTTTGGGCCAAGATGATGGGGCTTTGTGCATTTAAGCTTCCTGTGATTGAGTAGAGTCCAGACACTGCCTGTGACTTTGGATTTTTAGGTACTCTTGAGGTGTAGTTCCTCCATCTAGGTCCCACTTCTAAGGGCTTGGCTACACTTACGTTTTATAGCGCTCTATCTTGCTGGCTCAGGGGTGTGAAAAATCACCCCCCTGAGCGCAGCAAGTCAGAGCGTTTTAAAGTGTAAACAGGCTCCGAGTGCTGGGCGCTGGGCTCCCAGCGTTCAGAGCTAATTCTCTTGTGGAGGTGGATTACCAGGAGCGCTGGGAGAGCGCTCTCCCAGCGCTTGCACATGACCACACTCGTGCTTCAAAACGCTGCTGCAGGAGCGCTCCCTTTCATGCTGTAACCGTTGTTCCAGAGGACATGCATCCAAGCTGATGATGGGTTCTGCTTGGTAATGATCCAAAGCAGTGCGGACCAACACATGTTCATTTTCATCATCTGAGTCAGATGCCACCAGCAGAAGGTTGATTTTTCTTTTTTGGTTGTTTGGGTTCTGTAGTTTCTGCATCGGAGGATTGCTCTTTTGAGATTTCTGACCGCATGTTCCACATCTCTTACCTCTCCGATTTAGTAAGCCACTTCAGATTCTTAAACATTGGGTCGAATGCTGTAGCTATTTTTGGAAATCTCCTACTGGTATCTTCTTTGCGTTTTGTCAAATTTGCAGTGAAAGAGTTCTCAAATCTAACAACATGCTGGGTCATCATCCTAGATTGCTATAACAAATTAGTGTAATTTTGTTCTTCATTCTAAAATAAAGTTTTGATTCTCCCAAATATCTGTTATCATTCTCTGTGTTTTGTAACCATAACACACTTGAAAATGTTACGTACCATGAATATTTGGAACTGTTTGGTTCTCTAATCCAATTTCTGGAAAACTCTTCATTACAATAAAGTTGCTAATATGTACGAGGAGTTAATATTACAAGCGTGGGAGTGAAGCTGTTAAATAAGTCTTGTCCAAAGCCCTAATGAATTCATAGCTATCATAGGGCTGAACCAGGGTTTTTGAGTGCTTGCTGTTTGAAAGAATTCAGCAGCCTTTTGGTTAAAATTCTGGGCCTGCATTCTTCCTATAAGAGGGGCATTACTCAGATGAAGTAAAAGAAAATGGTGGTATGTCTCAAGATAAAATTCTAGTAATGTTATCAGAAGTAATGTATTAGTCAAAAATTTTACTAATGAGAAAGTGTGTTAAAACATGGAACAACTCTTTAATTCACACTTTGCTTGGATTGAGAAAGAATAAGTGTGTTATAAGAATCCATTCTCTGTCAAAGTATTTCAGAGCATGATGTCTTTAATTTTTTCTCTTATGAACCAAAGAAAACATTTTCATTGTTTTAGTAAGTTTTCTAAAAATGATATATTCAGAAATACCCATATGGATTCAGATATCCGATAGAACTGCAAACTTGATGAAGTGACAGAAGGAAAGGAATGACTGACAATGATGGAAGCTGAGATTTCCCAGAGATCCTGGAAGCTTGCACAACTAATACACAATAATGTTTTTACTCTGAATTATGGAAGATTTCTTAAATTTTAAAATTATTTTTCCAAAAAACAGATGGCTTGGTGGCTAGCTTCAGAAAAGCATGCATCATACCAATGTTCTCTTTGAGCTAATCAGTAATCCCTATTTTGAAATTTTAATTTGATATAGGAATGAGTAAAGTTGTTCAGGATTATTTCTGCTGAATTTGGGGTTCATTTGTTTTGAGTTAAGTTTAAATTTTATTATTTTATGTTGTATATCTTTGAAGGCTCTTGGCATGTGCAAAAGAACTGATTGAAATGCAAAGCAATTTGGGGGTGGACTGTCTTCTTGCCTGGTTTACACAGCACCTAGTACAAGTGGGTCCTGGTCCGTGACAGGAGCTCTTAGATGCTATGATAATACAAATAATAAATAATAATAATTCAGTATCTGAAATCTGAGATATTAAAAATGTACTTCACTGGTGTCTTTTTTTTTCTCTCTCTTCTAGTTGGGTTGAAAACTTTGGACATGAAGGACTGGGGTTATTGCTGGATGTTTTAGAAAGACTGGTTGAAACAAAACCGTAAGAACACTTTCTGTAAACTTTGAATTTTGTGTAATATGTAATTAAATTGTAATTACAACTTAAATTTTTTATATCAATTCAGTCAGGACAGAGTTGTGAAGAGGAGTCAGCATAAGATCGTACAGTGTTTGAAGGCCTTTATGAATAATAAGGTATGTGATTTGTTGTTACTAAATAATTGAGTTTATTCATAAGGTAGTCTATGCTACATTATGATTTAGATACATGGATTACCATGATTTAACCCGAAATGACTTTATTTGCTTGAATGGTTTTCAGATATTATATCTGAAAGAAAACCACAGTTATGTTTCAGCCCCTTAAACCCAGATCCATTAATGTGCATAGATTGTGCTGTACATTCAAACCAAATATTCTGATCCAAGTGGAAATTTGTGAATCTTGACAACTAAACATAGTCAATAAGTTGAACACTGTCTATTGCTTTAAAAGACAAGTTTAATGTGGAAAATGTTATTTCAGTACCACAACTTTGAAATTGTTTCTTCTGTTAGGATGGAAACATCCTTTGTAATTGAAAGTGTTTCTTTTGATAGTTGCCCCCTATTCTGTTTCATTCCTCAGCGTGAAGCTGAGTATCTGTACAACGTTTCACTAATAGTTCAATGGATTGATTTGTGGACTGATTGTAAAGCTAAAAAATTTCAAGACCTCATTTAATTTCTTGAGCAGTGCACATGGTTTCAGAGTTTAAGTACATAGCCTAATCACCTATTGTGATTTTAATATAAAATGTAATTTCCACTAAATTTTCTCGAAGAAACAAACAATACAAATTAACCCAAGAAGCTAATATTTAGCTAGTGAAATCATAATGATCCATTAAATATAGTCATAATTTAAACTCCGAAGAAAATTGAGCTTCTCTTTTTCGACATTGCTGCATCGTTATCCACAGATTTTCCTTTTTGTTTAGCATTGATAAGTATTCCTTTTGACCAGTGCTAGGAACAGCTCTTCCAACTTTTGTCATGATACTGTCTTTGACGTTTCAAGATCAAGTTGACCGATCATATGTCCCTCTATAAATTCCTAAACTCTGATGCCTTATTAGAAATATCTTTTATAAAAAATCCAGGCACCAGTTCATTGTTTCTAAATGCTCCAAAAAGTGCTAGTGGGAATGTGACTTTAAAGATGTGTTTCAGAGGAACAGCCGTGTTAGTCTGTATTCGCAAAAAGAAAAGGAGGACTTGTGGCACCTTAGAGACTAACCAATTTATTTGAGCATGAGCTTTCGTGAGCTACAGCTCACTTCCACGGTAAACATCTGATGAAGTGAGCTGTAGCTCACGAAAGCTCATGCTCAAATAAATTGGTTAGTCTCTAAGGTGCCACAAGTACTCCTTTTTTTTTAAAGATGTGTCCTGTCTTTATTGACGTACCTATTGAGGAACTCGCACCAAATCACAAAATATCTGAATAATGATGGTTCATTTGGGGTGTGACTGGGG
Source organism: Caretta caretta (assembly GCF_965140235.1). Taxonomy (NCBI): domain Eukaryota; kingdom Metazoa; phylum Chordata; order Testudines; family Cheloniidae; genus Caretta; species Caretta caretta. The sequence goes on along the minus strand of NC_134206.1, from coordinate 69,000,155 downwards.
CCCTAGGGGGGCCATGCTGAGATTGCTCAACTAGGGCAAACTGCAAAGAATGGGGCAGACAATCCCCCAAACTGATGATTATTCTAATGCTTAGATTCATGAAGCCATCAACAAAACAGCTTCTATAATAATTTTCTGGTTGCTCAGAAATTCCTTCAAAGCAACCCAGCCCTGAGCTGCCACCCAGACAGCCAAGTCACACATGATGAGGATTGCTGAAAATCTTGTTCATAATATAACAGTTACATCAATCCCAAAGGACTGGCTACATTATCCCCCAGGTCAATGAATATTTCAGATCTTACCCAAATACATGCTTACCCAAATACGAAGATTTATTAAAAAAAGGAGAGAGAGAATTGGTTAAAATATCATTGTACATACAGATATGAATAGAGTTCTTAAGTCAGTTTTGTATAAGAGATGGTGAGCTTTAGAGTTGCAAAAAGCTGTTTTAGAATTAGTCCATAGGTTACAGTCCAATGTTTAATATCCAGGTGATCCAGAATGGAACTGGAGACCTCAGTCTTGCTACTCAAACTTCCCCTGATGAAGCTTAAATAGATCTGAGATGAAAGCATCAGGGCCCAATAGTTTTTACAGAGCCCTGGCATGCTATTGTCAGCTTCTTGACAGCAGGTGTTCCCTGGGTGAAGAGTAGTGTTTTCAAAGCATCCTCCTATTTTGTAAACATCACTGGTAATTAGCTACATGGATTAACATAAGGTAATTGCCTATCTCCCGTCATTTACAGGTAATTTACTATATGCTTAAAAGAGAAATGAAGAGGGTGATATCACTACATTTACAGTTCAATTAAATGTTATCTCCTTTTGATCTCTGAATTAACAGAATACAGCAATAGACATGAACTGTTAGGGGTTGACAATGTAACCAAACAATATATATGTAAATGCACAAAAAAAGCACAATCTTTATATACTAAAATGTCTCTAAAGGTTGAATCTGGGTCAATTAGCCTGCAAGTTGCTTAACCCTTTCTGGCCCTGTGTCACAGAGGGCCTTCCCTTGAACCTGTGGATGGAGATAACTCTAACTAGAACACCACCACAAGGGTACAGATAACCTGATATTCTGCTATAAAATGTTAAATTTGTTCCAAAGTGTAGTACTTTGCATTTGTTGGTATTGAATTTCATCATGTTGATTTCAGTTCTCTAGTTCATCAAGGTCATTTTGAATTCTAATCCTAATTTAATCTAAATCACATTTCCCTAGTTTAGTCATGAGACTGTCATGTGTGACTGTGTCAAAAGCCTTACTAAAATTAAAATGCATCACATCTATTGCTTCCCCATATTCACTAAACCAGTATTCCTGTAAATGAAGGATATTAGGTTGGTTTGGCATGATTTGTTCTTCACAAATCCATGTTGTATATTTGTCACCCTCTCATTGTCTAGGTGCTTAAAAATTGATTGCCCAATAATGTTTTCCAGTGTTTTTTAAGGTATCAGAGTGAGACCAACTGGTCCATAAATTCCCTGGGTGGTGGTTGTTCTCCTTATCAAAGAAAGGTACCCTGTGTGCCTTTCTTCAGTCTTCTGGGATGTCACCTACATACCCTCCAGGAGCTCTCAAAGATAATTGCTAATGCTCCCAGGGTTGCTTTTGTTAGTTCCTTAAGTATCCTAAAATAAAGTTAGTCAGGCCCTGCCAACATGAAAATATCTAATTTATCTAACTATTCTTTAACCTGTTCTTTTCCTATTGTGGCTGTATTCTTTTCCCACTTGTTAATATTAATTGTGTTAAGAATCTTACAATTGACATTGACCTTGATGATGAAAAGTAGGCATAAAAATGTCTTGGCTTTCTTGGTATTATCCTTGATTAGCTCCCCAAAAAGTAGTGGACCTTTGTTTTCTTTTGTCTATCTCCTGCTCCTAATGTATTTATAGAACTTCTTCTTGTTTTATGTCCCTTGCTGGATGTAACCCATTTTGTACCTTTGCCTTTCTGATTTTGTCCCTATATGGTTGCTCTATTTTTTTGTATTCATCCATAGCAATTTGTCCATCTTTCCATGTATGTCGGATTCCTTTTTCATTTTTCAGGTCATTGTAGGGGTTGTGAGCCTTGTGTTGTATAGGTACAGACTTAGCAGCTCTTCAGTGTCTTCACATTTACACGAGGATGAACAATCCAAGTGTTAAGATGGTTAAGAATGGTCTTTTAGAAAATAAATGAATGTTTTCTTTTACCTTCAGATGTTGAAAAATATCATTCCTAAGCAAATGTTGCTTTGGGCCTTTTCATGTGTTTCATTAATCTTTTCAATTATTCCTAACAATGAAAAATGCTTGGAAACATCAAATTTCCCTATTAAATATTTAATAAACAGTTGGAAAAATGCATTACTATATTGTAATGATGGTTTATGCTCGTCTGTAAATACCTGTACCATCTGACAAGGACTCAAATTGATATTTAGTGAATTTACTACATACGAAATTTTAAGATTTACTGGAATATTGTGTGCTGCATTCAGAGCTTTTCAGGGAATAATGAGTTTCTTAACATCTCAAGGTCAAGAGTTAAAATTAAATGTCGGATGAAAAAAACTTTCAATCCCCAGCAAATTCGTTTTGCATCCTTATATGGCTGTTACTATATCACCTTATGGATAAGTCTTTTCTGTGGGAACACGCAGTTTTGTTTTTTCCCAGTGATGTGGTGTAGTGTAAATTATTCTGTATGTCTTTCATATTTGTTCATTATTGAGAGAAGAAAAAGTTTAAATGCAACTTTGAGGACGATACAGTTACTTCATATTCTGCTACTGCTATTTAGAATTTATTATTTCTTCAAAGTTTTTGATTAAATTTATGGTAATTTTGTTACAATTCATTTGATCTTTTTGGGATTTTGTGTACCATGTGATTGATGACCATTTTTGGTGTCTTTTTCACATCACTCAATATTGATTAACTTGATGTCAAAGAGGACTGGAGCAAAAATTTTCATCAGTTGGACATTGATATCCATGATTCTTGCAGAAAGAAACATTTCTTATTCTTTACTCCAGCTTCAGCATTTGTATTTGAAAATGCAGAATTTGCAGACTGAAAATGCCAGTTAACAAATTCATTAGACTAATATGTCAGTATCATTCACATTTGCCATTTCTTAAGTTGCAATTTTGCTTGCATGAGTTTTTAGAACTAAGCCTTCGTTATCTGTTGATTTTTACTTTAGTATGGGTTGGAAAGAATAATGGGAGAAGAAAGGAGCCTTTCACTGCTGGCCAGAGCAATTGATCCCAGACAAACTAACATGATGACTGATGTTGTAAAACTCCTATCTGCTATATGCATTGTTGGAGAGGAAAACATGTAAGTTTTGTATTTATACATGAAATACAATACACCCTTTTAAAACTTCTAATTGTACTTAAATAGTCATTATCTGTTGAACAAGTTTACGGAAACCTCCATTTTTAGAAAATCTTGATTTCAAATGTATTAATTTTAGAATTGAAAGTAAATCTTTCATGTTACCACCACTTTGTCAGATTTAAGAACCTTCTTACAATTTAACGTTTTAATGTGTTTTCATCACTAACAAGTATACCATAATTGGTTTTCCACATGTGGGAAATATAAAATAACAGCATGTTAAAATGTTCGCTCCTGAAAACTGAATTAATAATACCTTGCTTTTTTACCTGTTGGCTATAGGCACATATTTCTTAAACAAGTAGGTTCATACACTGCACATTATAATTCTGTGTTAAAAAGAGAATTAGGATTTATGTTAGTGGGAAACTATTAGTTTAAGTTAGCTATTGACACCTAATAAGAAATTTATTAGTAACAGTGAAATTTACAACAATGGGGGGAGGGAGATGGAAAAAAAATTGACATCCTTCCTCCCCACTCCCATTGTGTTAGATTTTTATTGTTTGTAAATTTCCAATTAGGTTTCAATAGCTAAATTAAGATAAATTTCCTTCTAACAAAAATTCCATTTTAACACAAAATTACAGTTTAAAATGTATAGCCCTGCTTCTTTTTAAGAAATTGATGCCTATACCCAGCAGGTAAAAAAATAAGGGATGTATGTGAGGGAGATTACTTATGTCTCATAAATGGAACTGTCTTCTAATTTCCTATAGCCTTGAAAAAATTTTGGAAGCTCTAACAGCAGCAGCAGAAGAAAGGAACATTGACAGATTCTCCCCCATTGTAGAAGGCCTCCAGGATAACTCAGTCCAGCTGCAAGTAAGTATTCTTTCTTTTATGAAAGTTCTCTTTCTTATTAAGAGAACTTTACATCAAAACAAAAATGAAATATGTATATTGGATGCTGAATTTTTCATTAGAATGAAATGGAAGCTGACCAGATTAGGTCAAATTTTGCAGTAAAAACTATGTGATTTAAGGAATGTAGGTTAATGCTGAAGCAATTTTTAGGGATAAACCATCTTGACACTGCACAACTGTCACCAGGCCTCAGTGGGTCACAGCTGAGGATGCCAAATTCAGAACGAACTGCTGAGAAATAGGGCAGTCTCCCCCCAGAACTGGTGGTTATTTTACAGTAACAAAAGTAATCTTTGATTTTTAGCACACTGGTTAACAAAAAGTCAAACAAGCAGTCTCCTTAGGCATTACAGCACTTATTTCACCGCACGTACACTAGACTTTATGATGTGTTATTTAAAACTAGTTTAATCAAACAAAGGGTCCTTCTATCCCAATTGATCAGCCATGTAGCCAGCCTCAATATGTAACTCAGATCCTATCCAATAATCACACTGTTGCCAATCCATTAGTATCCAATATTTTAAGGTTTATTTATAAGAGAAAAGAAAGGGGGAGACTTAAAATGGCCCAAGAAATCACACATACGTTCACTACAGAGTACTTGAATCAGGTTTGTAGCAGTGATGGAATAAACTGCAAGCTTGTAAAGTCTCTGGTAATTTCCAAAATATGGGAAGGTCCTCAGTCCATTGGTCAGAATGCTCCTTTTAGTGTAAGTCCATAGCCAAGAGATCAGGGCAGGAAAGGGGCAAAGTGGAAATGCTTCTAGGGTTCTTTTATACCTTTTCCCATGTGTAGGGACTGCTCTCAGTCTTAGGGCCGGTCTTCACTTCTGGGAGGTCCAGCATGGATCGATTTAGTGGGTCTAGTGAAGGCCCACTAAATTGATGGCAGAGTGCTCTCTGTGTGACCCCGGTACTCCATCTCTCTGAGAAGAGTAAGGGAAGTCGACAAGAGAGCATCTCCTGTCGACACAGTTCAGTGAAGACACCGGGGTAAGTTGACCTAAGCTGCGTCAACTCCAGCTACGTTATTTATGTTGTTCATGCAGCTTGAGTAGCATAACTTAGGTCGACTTACCCCTGTAGTGAAGATAAGCCCTTAGTTTGTGCAAATTTACAGGCACAAAAAGGAGTCCAGGGTCACACGAGCAAGTTACATGCCGTTACATGCTTTGCTGACTCCTAGGAGTAGCCATTACTCATATTCTGGCTAAGTTGTCCACAGGAAGGCTCACTGGGTAGGGACAAGTTGCTTCTATGGCCCATTGTTTTAATTAATGGGCCATCAACTTGAATAGTTAATTCACAATGTGCTGGCTAGACTGGATGTAAACTACTTTGTGGATTCAGAGTAGCAGCCGTGTTAGTCTGTATCCGCAAAAAGAACAGGAGTGCTTGTGGCACCTTAGAGAGAAAAAAATTTATTAGAGCATAAGCTTTCGTGGGCTACTGTCCACTTCATCGGATGCATAGAATGGAACATATAGTAATACATACATACAGGTAAGTTGGACATTACCACACAAAATGTGAGAGGCTAATTAGTTAAGGTGAGCTCTTATCAGCAAGAGGAAAAAAACTTTTGTAGTGATAATCCAGATGGCCCATTTAGACTGTTGACAAGAAGGTGTGAGGATACTTAACTTAAGGAAATAGATTCAGTATGTGTAATGACCCAGCCACTCTCAGTCTCTATTCAAACCCAAGTTAATGGTTTCTAGTTTGCGTATTACTTCAAGCTCAGCAGTTTCTCGTTGGAATCTGTTTTTGAAGCTTTTCTTTTGCAAAATTGCCACCCTTAAATCTTTTACTGAGTGGCCAGAGCGGTTGAAGTGTTTTCCTACTGGTTTTTGAATGTTATGATTCCTGGTGTCAGATTTGTGTCCATTTATTCTTTTGCATAGAGACTGTCCGGTTTGGCCAAAGTACATGGCAGAGGGGCATTGCTGGCACATGATGGCATATATCATATTGGTAGATGTGCAGGTGAATGAGCCCCTGATGGCACGGCGAATGTGATTAGGTCCTATGATGGTGTGACTTGAATAAATATGTGGAAAGCGTTGGCATCGGGTTTTGTTGCAAGGATAGGTTCCTGGGTTAGTGTTTTTGTTGTGTGGTGTGTATTTGCTGGAGAGTGTTTGCCTCAGGTTGGGGGGCTGTCTGTAAGCGAGGACTGGTCTGTCTCCCAAGATCTGTGAGAGTGAGGGATCATTTTTCAGGATAGGTTGTAAATCTTTGATGGTGCGCTGGAGAGCTGATAATAGCTCATCTTAACTAATTAGCCTCTCACAGTTTGTATGGTAACTTCCAACTTATCTGTGTGTGTGTGTATATATGTGTGTGTGTATATCTATGTATCTATATCTTACTATATGTTCCATTCTCTGCATCTGATGAAGAGGGCTGTAGCCCATGAAAGCTTATGCTCTAATAAATTTGTTAGTCTCTAAGGTGCCACAAGTACTTCTGTTCTTTTTTACTTTGTGGATGTTACTCCAGGAGCAAACACATTTGAAATATTGGTCCATAGTCAGTATTCATAACTTTAGACACAAAGATGATATATGTGCACAAACAGGATAATCATACTCAACAAATCATAACCTTTCCATTGATACCTTACATGACATACTTTCTATAATATTTGTTGCAATTGTCTAACCATGGCAATATTAATCATATAAATGGTCTGGTTTCAATCATACATCATTATAATGACTTAATACACTTAATATTGACTTCCACTTTTCTCAGTCATAGGAAGTCATTGGGCATAAATTAATACATGAAAGGTGGGTAACATACTCTGTACATGGAAAAACTCCACCTCTGTCAATTCAATTGATGTTTTTTTATCAGAATTAAGGTTTGGGAATAGACTGTAACATACTCTAAATTGCTTAATAATCATACTTACCATTTATCCTTTATCTCTTTATATGGTATATTGGTTTTCACATAGTTGTTTTGCCTAAGTAGTTGAACTGTGTGTTTGTCAAAGCTGAGGTACGTTGACTGAAAATGGCAGGGGACAGTGACTGCAGACTGATAGATTTCTGGAGCCTGAAAGCGGTGGTGTGGTGCTTTAATCTGATCTTTTGCATAGCATAGCAATAGAGTCACACCCAGTAATTTCTACCTCAAGACCATTATTTTTGTATGTTATCGCATATCTTTTAGAAAGGCAACCAGTCTTGATTGTTAGACTTGAAGTGATGGAGAATCCACCATGTCCCTAAGTAAACAGTTCTAATAGCTAATTACCCTCACTGCTTAAAATTTGCATTCTATTTCTAGTCTGAGTATGTCTAGCTTCAGCTCCCTAAGATTGGATCTCATTGTCAGCTTGTCTGGAGTGGCTCGTGACTGTGAGTACCTACTTCAGGGCAGACAGTCAAAAACACTGTAGACACCTGCAAACTAGTGGGGTGTTCTATAATTAGATTTCATGAAGCCAGTAACAAATGTGAACTCTTGGATTACTGTAACACTCTTACTAGAGAGTCACAGATAGACTAGAAAATCTAAGGGGACTATCTTCTCACCCAGACAAACTGGACTCAGTGATAATGGCCACTTACACAGAAAATCACAACATATTTACGTTGCTTCCATTCCCGAAAGACCAGTCACTTACTCCAGATGAATTGGTATTCTAGATCCTACACCATCTGTAGCCAATACCGTAATAAGTAATCTGAAGTTTTATTAACTAGGAAAAGGGAATAAGAGTTTTTTTACAGGTTAAAGTAGCAAACGTACACACAAATGAGTTACCATCTAAATCTTAAGAGTGACAGAGTTGTAGCAATCTGTCTATTCAAAGAGATTTTTCAGGGCAGACCAAGGAGGGAGCCCCTGGTGATCTCTGGTTTCCATTTAGTATCTCTGGCCCTTCCAAGTTCAAACAGCCAAAAGATGGAAAACTTTCCTGTGACTTCGCTTTCTTTCATTCAGTTTCCCAGCCCACAGGATGAGCTTCCTTGCATGCAGCATTTCCCAGATGGGACAGGACCATTAATCGGTTCTTTGTACTGCAATGATTATTCATGGCCCATCTGATTTTGATAGTCTTTCTGGATGAGCTGGAGGGGATGGTGCCTGAGTTCACAAGTTCAGGGTATGACACCCTGACACCCCAATATTCACCACTATCATGTAATTAGGATATGTTTTGTACAAAGTCGATCTTTTGAGGTATCATTCTAAAAGTCTTAATCTGCTAGACCAGGGATTGGCAATCTTCGGCACGCCAGGGTAAGTCCCCTGGCTGGCCGGGCCGGTTTGTTTACCTGCTGTGTCCGCAGGTTCAGCCGATCGCAGCTCCAGGACAATGGGGGCTGTGCGAAGCGGCGCGGGCTGAGGGATGTGCTGGCTGCTGCTTCCCTCAAACACAAAAAGCAAATGGGATGTTAGAAATCATTAAAAGAGGGATAGAGAATAAGACGGAGAATATCTTATATAATGCCCTTATATAAATCCATGGTACGCCCACATCTTGAATACTGTGTACAGATGTGGTCCCCTCATCTCAAAAAAGGTATACTGGTGTTAGAAAAGGTTCAGAGAAGGACAACTGAAATGATTAGGGGTTTGGAACGGGTCCCATATGAGGAGAGATTAAAGAGGCTAGGACTTTTCAGCTTGGAAAAGAGGAGACTAAGGGGGGATATGATAGAGGTATATAAAATCATGAGTGGTGTGGAGAAAGTGAGTGGTGTGGAGAAAGTGAATAAGGAAAAGTTATTTACTTCTTCCCACAGTATAAGAACTAGGGGCCACCAAATGAAATTAATGGGTAACGGGTTTAAAACAAATAAAAGGAAGTTCTTCTTCACTCAGCACACAGTCAACCTGTGGAACTCCTTGCCTGAGGAGGTTGTGAAGGCTAGGACTATAACCGGATTTAAAAGGGAGCTAGATAACCTCCATGAATTTAAGTCCATTAATGGCTGTTAGCCAGGATGGGTAAGGAATGGTGTCCCTACCCTCTGTTTGTCAGAGGGTGGAGATGGATAGCAGGAGAGAGATCACTTGATCATTACCTGTTAAGTTCACTCCCACTGGGACACCTGGCATCTACCACTGTCGGGAGACAGGATACTGGGCTGGATGGACCTTTGCTCTGACCCAGTATGGCCATTCTTATGTTCTTAGTTACTCATTTTGCTTTCAGTGAGACTAGCCTCTTATCATGAAACATTGTTTGCAAAATGCCAAACTTCCATGATATCGTACCAGAATGCAGGTCCAGATATATTGTAATGGAGAGCTCCTTCTTGTAGAAAGCAGTGGGAAGGTTTTATTGCTTCTAACTTTTTAAAAGCACTTAGCAAATTACCTTAGCTCTGGATAATTATGGATATTCAATCTCTTTAGGAGCCCAAAAAGGGAATTTAAAGCTGAACCCATACATTTGTAGGGTCCTACTAGCGATGTGTCCTATTTTAAATGGGAATAAAAACACATTAAAACGTAAAATTGTTGGTGGTAAACCTGTGAACGTTTGGATGTATCAATCGTGGATGGCAAATCTCACAATCTCTTTAGGAAATAGTTTGCATATGAAAAGATATTTTTAAATAGACTTGGAATTCAGAATGTTTTTATTAAGCAATGCCAGGTCACACTGTAGAATTTCTGATCCTTCAAAATTTACCCTGTATAGATAAGTCATAAAATATTACATACTACATTACTGTAGCCTATATCAGAGGTGGGCAAACTACAGCCCGTGGCCACATCCGGCCTGCGGGACCATCCAGCCCGGCCCTTGAACTCCTGGCTGGGAAGGCTAGCCTCCGGCCCCTCCCCTGCTCTTCCCCCTCCCCCGCAGCCTTAGCTTGCCATGCCACGAGCGCTCTGTGGCGGTGGCTCTGTGAGCTCCTGCCAAGCAGCGCAGTGGCATGGCTGGCTCCAGCCAGGCGGTATGGCTGCCAGACATGCTGCTCTGAGTGGCATGATAAGGGGCAGGGAGTCCTGGGGGGCAGTCAGGGGACAGGGAGCAGGGGGTGTTGGGTAGGATGGTGGTCAGGGGATGGGAAACGGGAGGCGGGGGGGGTTGGATAGGTGTGGGAGTCGCGGTGGGCTGGTTGGGATGGGGGTGTGGATAGGGGTCAGAGCAGTCAGGGGATAGGGAGCAGGGGGCGTTGGATAGGGGGCAGGGTCCCTGGAGTGGGGATGGTCAGGGGACAAGGAGCGGGGGGGTTGGATGGGTGGGGAGTTCTGAGGGGTGGGAAATGGGTGGGGCCAAATGTTTGGGGAGGCACAACCTTCCCTATCCGGCCCTCCATACTGTTTTGGAATGCCAGCGTGGCCCTCGGCAAAAAAGTTTGCCCACCCCTAGCCTATAGAGATGATTCTTGCTTATATTATATAGAAATGCACCGTAATATATCTAGGCCTAAAAATACATTTGACAGTAACCAAGCAAGGCCTGATAAAATGAGTCAAGTTAAGTGAGACAGGTCAGAGACAAGTTAGGGATGAGTTAGGACATAACACAGGTTATGTTATAAATATGATTTGGTCCAACCTGGTCTTTACAAATATTTTAGTTGAAATGTTAGTGTTTTGGAAAAGGCTATTTCAATTGAGTTATTGATATGGCATTTATGCATATATTAATTAAAATAGTTTAATATTAAGTACCCAGTGAGGGAGTAGAAGGTATTTTAATTACAGTAGTGGAAATATATGTATGATGATAGGTGCTAATTCATTAGAGTTTTATTGTAAATGATTATAAAAAGGGAAAGACACTAATTTTAGATAGATGTGCCCATTCATCATCAAGGTACCATTAGAGAGAAGATTATATTCATTCTTCCCATCAAGCATGGACTGATCACCCCTGGATGCATCATTTCATCTTAGAATGTGGATATAAAATACTGTGTATTGTGATGCCTGTTTGCTTTAACTAGTCTTTTAATTTTATCACTCATTGTCATTCACAGTTCCCCACTAAGTTATCTGTAGCTGTCCTGGAGGCTTTGAACCTTAAAGAATTCAGTTTGTTTTTATTCATCTTTAAACTACTAATCAAAGGTTACACTAGACATATCTGACTTAAAATATTATGCTCATTTAATAGAAGATGAACTTTGCTCTCATTGAGTTATTTAAAGTTTTTTTTTCTTTCTCAGCAGTGTTACTATTGGAACTAATATAACAAGTCATATTAGTATCCCATTAATGATGTTTAAGTTAAGATGCTTTTATCTTAAACCTTGTATAATAGTTAGAATGCATCCTGCACAAACCTTGTAAGTGAGGCTTATGTAAGCATTTCTGCTCTCTAATGGTAGATGTTTTTAAAGTTGCAGCCAGTATTTGGAGTGGGAATTGCCACAAGAGGATTGGTGCCTACAATCCACCAACTAATTTAAAAACAGCAGTAATTGTATGAAATCTGTGTTAATGAATGTTCCAGACTTGACACACACAATTTTCAGAAGGTGGAGGGGAGTGTACACCAGCAGCATGTAAGGAGCCAGAGAGAGAAGGGGACGAAGGAAAGGAGGCGTGAGCAGTTTGACATATTGTCTTTAAAAGTGTCTGAGAAAAGGCTTCTCTACTTAAAATCTGAATTGAGAGAACACCTTTTCCTAGGTTTCAGAGTAACAGCCGTGTTAGTCTATATTCGCAAAAAGAAAAGGAGTACTTGTGGCACCTTGGAGACGAACCAATTTATTTGAGCATAAGCATAAGGAGAGTGATCACTTTAGATAAGCTATTACCAGCAGGAGAGTGGGGTGGGGGGAGGTATTTTTTCATGCTTTGTGTGTTTAAAAAGATCTTCTACACTTTCCACAGTATGCATCCGATGAAGTGAGCTGTAGCTCACGAAAGCTTATGCTCAAATAAATTGGTTAGTCTCTAAGGTGCCACAAGTACTCCTCACCCTTTCCTAGAAAGTTTCTGAAGGAGGAAAACTTGGCTTACTCTGATTTGCTTACAGCATGAATCAAATTCCACTGGTGTTTGAACTAAAACCCCCATGGTGAGAATTTCTGCTCATATAATCACTGAATCATTGGTCTGTTGCAACCATTACTTTCAGGTGCTTATTATGAACAAATTAGCCTTTGCGTTGAAGCTCCAAGTTTTTTAGAATTGGTCACAATGCATTCAACTACTTCCGTCCGTCTTCCCAATACAGGGAGCTTCTTGGGATAGAATCAGGAGTCTCCCTTTCCTTCCACTGAAGTTGGAGGCAGCAGCTGATTGCTGTTCCCTGCCCCACATCCAGCGATTGCCTATAGTGGAGGTTAGAGACTGCATACATCCTCTCCAGGGCTGGGGTGAAGCAAGTGTGGCTTGATTTTGCAGCAAGGACTGTAGAGGGGCAGGAGAAGTTAATGAGGCATTAGCACTTTCAGTAATTGTAAAATAATTTCACCTGCCACGCTCCCAAATACACACTCTAAGCCTTAATATGTATGTTAGGAGGATGATGTGGACAGTGTGGGTAGGAAGCTATTGAAGAATCTGGACAGAGATGGGTGAGGCAATGGTTCTGGCATGAGGGAAAAAATACAAGCTGTGTACCTTTTCACGGCTTGCGTGTATGTTGTCTGCCCTGTCTATTTGATTGTATGCTAGGGGAAGTGTACTCTCATTTGTTTGTAGAAATCCTTGTTAGCACAACAGAGTACTGATCCTGAATCAGAACTTTGTGTGCTACCGCAATAATAGTCAAATTAAAAAAAATGCTCCTTACAGTTAGTTGAGAACATTTTCAGGTACTTTCCCCAGCTCTGGTAATTAACCAACTACTTTAGTTTGAATATCATAGATTCCTAGGCCACAAGTGACTATTGTGATCATCTGTCTGACTTCCTGTATAATACAGGCCATAGAACTTTCCCCAAATAATTCTTTCTGTACTAGTGTATCTTAAAAAGTCCAGTCTTGTTCTAAAAGTTTCAAGTTTACCCTCATGCACAGTTGGAGAAGCAGAGGGAAGAGTTCCTCTGGTGGCAGGCTGAGGCAGCAGCCCTGAATCTGGGCCAGGCTTCAGCCTCAGGCCAATCTGTCTGGTCTCTTACATTGAGGAGGAATAATAAAGAAGTTGTACTTAATTTTTATTTTGTTTTTAGTTTTGCTAGTTAGTTCTGTTTCTCTGTTAGTTGGGGCCGAGGGTGTATATAACACAACTGCCCTATGCTGTCTCCCAACAAAAAACAGTATGCAGTTGTGTATAATATTAAGCACCCACCACAATCCAAGAACTGTGCTTTGCTTAGCAACTCATCCTCCTGCTTTGGGTTGTGTGCGGGCATGTCTGTGATAATCATTCCTTTGTTTTTCTGCTATACACATTCTAAAGAAACAGTTTTGGAGTCAGTAATTACTCATTTTCGACCAACTTGTTTTATTTAGGAAACTGTTTTCCAAAACAACAAATGGAAACTTGTTTATCCATAACTTCTACTCCTTCTCTGGGACTGTGTGTATCAATGACCCTGGGATTTATGGCAGTGAGAGTTTCAACTCCTGGAAGGGTGATCCAAATCTGAGAGATGAAAGGGTAGGGAGAAGATGAAAAGCAGTCTACTGGTCTTCCAGGTTGGGGGTTGAATATTAGGCAAACAACCTATTATTTTGTAAGAGTTAAGTTACAGAAATGCAACAAAGTAGCAATTCCAGCAAACAGCATAACTACTATTGATTTGTGGGCTAGGTTATAATTACAGCATGTAATTATAAAGATCCAAAAACTTCCTAGTGATCTCCATTAGGATCCATTCAAACACCCAGCGCATACACTGCACCAACCTACTTTGTGAATGCTACAGTGAAACCAGAGCCAGAACAGATGAGATGATATGAAACAATTTAAATGTGAAATTGTTCTGTGAACATGAAACCTACATTATAGTAATAGTAAACAAACCAATGGAGTTTATGATCTGACACAGACATATTCCCCAAATGATTACACTAGCCTTTAAACATTCCAGTTAAGGTGGCAAAGTTATGGCTGACTAGTCATCTTTGGTTTAACAGATCTGTATGCAAGCGCTGATTTTTTTACTTGTTTGTATTACCATGGTGCCTAGTAGCCTAGAAGTCATAGACCAGGACCCCATTGTGCTATACAAACACACAAGAAGAAGATAGTCCCTGCCTCGACGAACTTATAAACTATTTAAAAGGCAAGAGACAACATATAGCTACAGATAGAGAAAGGGAGTATAAGGAAACAATCAAGCAATATTGGTCAGCATGATAAACAGTCTTAGCAGACCAGCAGTCTAACCATTGTCAAGCTTTCTGTAGGCATCACAGCAAAGGAGAGTTTTGAGGAGGATTTGGAAGGTGGATCATGAGGTGGCTTTGTAGATGATTCTTCTGAGGCGCTCCTCCTAAACATGAAAGGGGCAGCATGGGAGAAAGCGCACAAGTGCTTGTTAAATTTTCAGATAAGCAGGTGATGGAGGTTGGCACCCTGGGCTGATTAGAGGCAGAGTTAACTTCTCATAGCAAATGAGAGATGACCAGTAAAGTGGGGTGTGATGCTGTGTATAAGAGAGATGACCATTTGTATCATTGTTGCTAACACTGTTGCCAGTTGCAACAAATCTGATACAAAGTATGTCATGTAAGGTGTGAATGGAAAAGTTATGATTTGGTAAGTATGATTAACTTGTTTATATACACACATCTTCTTTGAATCTGAAATTATGACTATTGGCTATGTACTTTGATTTTAAAGATGTGCTGTATTCCTGGGTACACCCCCCAGATAGAATTTACATTAGGGCTAGACAGCTATGTGTTGGTGGCCTATCAAGGGCACTCCACCCTCACAATGGTCTATTGAAGAAACTCATTCTGTCCGGATACTCTTTGTGAGTAAGCCTCAGACAGGATGGAGCGAATGGCCACCCTGTGTGATTCAGCAAGACATTTATGGGCATGTGTTGTTCTCATGTGACTCTGGACTCCATCTTGCAACACTAACTTTCCACATATGGGGCTGCAGCAGAGAAGTAAGGGTGGCATGGCATGGTATGGTATTGCCACTCTTCTGTGCTGCTGCTAATGCCAGTGCTGCCTTCAGACCTGGGCGCCTGGCCAGCAGCCGCCAGTCTCTGGCTGCCCAGCTCTGTTTGGCTCACTCAAGGTTGTGCTTAGGTTTATTTTACCATCCTGTGTAATTAGGTTGGGCACCACTATTATGAGATTTCTGTTGGCTCTTCCATGTAGTTGCTGTAGAGCAATGATCATTCACTATGAGAATTTGCAAAGGTTTTGCCTTTGTTCATCTGACTTTTCTTCTGGGACGATGATTACATTAACTTGCTTTTGATTGTTTGTTTTTTAAGAGTGATCATAAAATCACTGCACAAAAGACACTTTAATTGAAAAGGAATAGTCAGAGCTATTTTTCCCCAGGTGTTTCTGTGAAACTCAACGCTTTGGGAATTCTTGCACATGAAGAAGGAAGCTATTTTGTATGTCCTCTTCAGTAGAGTTTTTAGACTGTCTAGGGTGATCTGTATCTTGGCTTTCAAGAACTTGTATTTTTTCTGCATGTGAAATTTAAGTTGCCAATTTTCATTGTCACAGATTTTAAATATATATTCACATGTACAGATTTCAGTTATTTACACTGTTAAAGCATTTTTTGCATAAAATCCATAATGCATTAATTCATCAAACACTTTAAATATTGAGTATAACTTTACTATAAACTCTCTCTTAAAATACTGTTACTATGGGTGAATGATCTAGGTTCTTGTATAAAATTGCAGCATTCAGGAGAGAGAAACAGAACTGAAATGATCTATTTTATGGTTTCATGACAAATATGTTTTTCTCACTTTCTTATTTGGCATCCATGGCTTAAGTAGATTTTGGTAAATTAAAGTATCTTTATTAATAATGACTTACACATGACAGATTACATTTAAAACTGTAAAATGTGGAACACTAAAAATGTAGTTATTCAGATTTCAGTAATGCTCTTTTAACATTAAAATATATTGAAAACGAAGAAATACTATAGCTATTTTCTTTTTCTGTTACAGGTAGCTTGTATGCAGCTTATCAATGCTCTTGTAACATCTCCTGATGATCTGGACTTCAGGCTTCACATCAGAAATGAATTTATGCGCTCTGGATTGAAGGAGATATTGCCGGTAAGTGGCTCGGTAGTCCGTCTCTGCATTAATATTTAAATCAGTAGAATACCTTAGTTGGGGGAGTTGTATGAAATGCAGTCTAGAATATTATACTAAATCTGAGTATTAAAGAGGTTACATATGAAAAATAGTTTTGAAAGCTGAATTAAAAAAATTATACATTATCTAGACGTATTAAATCAGAACAAATTTTATTATTTTAATGACAGAAAATATAGAACAGCATGTTGTGCAGTTACAACTTTTTTATTGAATATTTAACATTGAATGACTAATAAGAGTTCTTGTAATGTTAAATATTAAAATAACATAAACCTATGAAAGTTGCTCAGAATTGAAGGGCTCATTTACATGTGCAGTTATTAGTTGTGTGTATCTTTCTACTACCTTTTCTTTGCAGCAATTGACATGTATAAAGAATGATGCTCTAGATATACAGCTGAAAGTCTTCAATGAGCACAAGGAAGAAGATATGATTGAGTTTTCCCATCGTTTGGAAGATATTAGATCTGAACTAGAATATCCTTTTGGGAAAGAGGAACTTAACATGTACAAACAATAATGCTTTAGTATCAGAAAATTCAATTCAGTTTTTGTGTTACCAATATACGATTTTGTAACACAAAACTTGACTGAAATGTTTTTCTTTACTGTGTTTGAACAGTATACTGCATTTTAGTAGTTTGTTTAAAATAAAAAGAAGTATATCCTAGACTGCAAATAAGAGTTCCTGTTTTCTTCCCCTTAACTTGTTTACTGAAGCAAATGATGTTTACAATATGGTGTGGAACACGGTAAAGGACACTAGTGCCGAAGGATATTTTCTTTCTATTCTCCAGCATCTTTTGCTCATACGAAATGATTATTTTATACGGTAAGTTAAAATTGTGGTAAATATCAGCTCTTTAGCTCTTGTGTTTCATTGTGCTTCAATAAAATCTAGTGACACATTATTTTGAGTTAGTCTATCAGTTTTGCATTTTGGGTTGCTATTAGAGAAATAATTGATATTGTACAAATGGCATTATTACTGCAAAATAAGATGGCATGAAGAAGAGACTGAGATCTGAATGAGAAGAAACTAAACATGCTTATTTTCTTTTTGGTAAGAACACAGTTGTGCTTTAATCTGAGGCCTTGTCCGTATTGGGATCCCATATTGGGATCATTAAAACAAAATGTAAAAATAGTAGTCTTCTCGATCATGGAAATCATGCTGGAATCTTCCTAGAAATATGGCTTTAAGTACTAACGCTAGGTGGATAAAGGTTCAATATTAGATCTACAGATAGTGATGTATGTTCTTAAATTAAGATTACTTGTGTTCTTGAACTGGGAGTACCAGGTGTACAATTCAGACATGCGCAAACAATGTCTTTTAAAAATTTGGCCCCGACTAAAGATACGATGGGGAGCTGCTAAGTTGCCCTATATTTAGGCTTCCAAATACTCCTTTAATTAAAAATTCTTCTTCAAGTGTTTGCTCATGTCTGTTCCATTCTAGGTGTGTGCCTGCCACATGCACAGTTATTGGAGACTTTACCTTAGCGATATCTGCAGTGCCCTCTGGAGTGCCGCGCTCATGTGTCGGTATATTAGGCGCCGCTGGGCGCCCTCTCAGTTCCTTCTTACTGCCTGTGGTGGTTGGTCAGACCACACCTCTCCCTTGCCTCGCAAGTGGTCAGTGGTTCTTTCCCTTTTGACTTTGTGTTATAGCTGTAAATAGTTTTAAGCCCTATACTGACTGGAATAGGCCTGTGTCTGTCAATGACCCATGTGGCAGCTGTCTGAGCTGCCTGGCCGGGGGGAATCTCACAGCAAAGACAAGTGTTGCATCTGTAAGAACTTTCGTCCCAGCACAAAAGGAACGTGACATTCATCTGAGGGCCCTCCTCATGGAGGTTGCTCTTCGCCCAGCCTCAGAGCTGTCTTGGCTGGACTCAACCCCCAGCACTTCGGGCTTGGTGCAGAGCGCATCCCCGGCACTGGGCTCTATCCAGCACTAATCCCCTTCACTGGTACCCAAGAAGTCTAAAAAGTGGGACTTGACACTGAGCAAAATTGACCAAGGGTCATTGGGTAAAGGACCCTGTTTGGGCTGCCTGCCCATGCCAGAGCTGCAGGAGGGCACGTCCCTGAGGGAACCTTCTACTCCACTAAGGGATCCGCCACCGACTCCAGGAAGCAGTAGGGGATGCATATTGATGGTGGAATCAATGCCTGCCCAGAGAGCAAAGGACTTTCCCAATACAGCTGCCACTGTGTGTGGCGTGGACCCGGCAAAGGCTCCATAAGCGGGCAAGCCAGCCATGAAAGCTTCCCAGAAGGTGAGTGAACACCGCCAGTCTCTGGAGCCAAGGCAGAGCTCTTTGTTGCTGTGCCCCTGGTCTCTGCATCAACGTAGGTCACCGGTTCGCAGCCACAGATTGCTGGCACCATGTTCCTGGTCTCTGCCATCTTGTTGAGACTTGCCCAGAGGGAAGTGCCAGTCACCGTATGGTTGGCACCATTCATCCTCATGCCGACTATCACCGTCATCTAGACGCTCCCCAGCATGGCACCGGTCTGCCTACTCAAGGCACTGTTCACCCACAGTGAAGGTTAGCCGCCAGACTCGGGCGTCGACATGTCCACCATGGTCAATGGAGGAGGATTCCTCTGGCAGAGAGAGGGAGTTCAGCTCCTCGCCAAGACAGCACCTATGAGATTGGGCTACTGAGGCTGTGTCCATCTCAGAGATGTCCTCCTGGCAGCAGGCCCATTGGCCTGCGCAATGGTTACTGGAATGCCTGGGGCGTGCCAGTTATGCCAATGCCCTCATCACACCAATCGTCGGTCACCATGTCAGACAATCATCAAGCAGCACCAGTGGCACTGGGTTTGGCGCACGAGGCACAAGCAGACGCTGAGGTGGCGTGGTAGGTACCCACCCCGAGACCCTCTTCCCCCAATGGGGGATGATGCCCTGAGCCCTTCCCCAGTGGTTCAGTCATCCTCGTCCTCTCCAGATGAGACTGTGGCTGAACCCTCTTGCACGAGCCCACCAGATGACTTTAAGGAGCACCAAGCCCTGCTCTGAAGGATGGCCACTAACTTAGGCCTACAGGTGGAAGAGATGGCGGAGCAATCAGACCACTTGTTTAATGTGCTCTCCATATCCACTTCTGCATGTGTTGCCCTCTCAGTGCATGAGGGGGTCCTAAAGATGGCCAAAGCTCTCTGGCAAACCCCGTTCTCAATCCTACCCACTTCCAAGAGGGCTGAGAAGAAGGGGTTTGAATACTTATATGCTTATCCACCCCTGGGGTCAAACGAGGGCATTCTAGTTCCAGCCCCAAAAATAAGGAGGCCAAGACCTTTTTGGCAGGAAAATTTATTGCACGGCCAGTCTCCAATTCAGTCGTGAACCACCAGGCTCTGTTGGGGAGGTAGAACTTTAACCTGTGAGACTCCCTCCATAAGTTTAAGGACTCCATGCTCCAGGAGGTGGCCCAATAATTCAGGGCCCTTGTTGAGGAGGGTACAGCAGTGGCTCTGTGTTCCCTCCAGATGGCCTGGGACATGGCCGATTTGGTGGCCAGGATGGTCACCTCAGCGGTGGTCATGAGACGCATTTCCTGGACAGGTAGTCCTTGATACAAGATCTTCCATTTGTTGGAGTGGGACTCTTTGTGGAGGAAACGGACGCAAGGCTGCACAGTTTGAAGGACACTTGGGCCACCCTCTACTCAGTGGGTTGCATAATCCTCAGTTGGCGAGGAAGCAATTCCGGCCACCTCCGCTGCCAAGGCCTTGGCAGCCTCAGCAGGAGTCTACGTGCAGAAGTAATACTAGTTTTAGTCACTGCCATCCTTCCTGTTTTCATTTACCTGGGCAGCCTGGCCCGGCGAAACACCACGGGGGCCAGAAGTGTGCATTTTGACAGTGCGCCCTAGTCAATTCCTTGGATCCGCCCCATCTTTTCCTCAACCGTCTCCATTACTATCATTCAACCTGGTCGCAGGCTACCTTGAAGTAGACAACCTCCTACAACGGGGGGTGGTGGAGGGGGTGGTGGAGGAGGTCTCTCAGAAACGGAGGGGGAAAGGTTTCTACTCTCACTGTTTCCAGATCTTGAAAGCAAAAGAGGGCTTAAGACCCATTCTGGACCTATGGCGACTCAACAAGTACCTCCAAGAAGTTGAAGTTGCGCATGGTTTTACTGGCCTCCATCATTCCCTCCCTGGATCTGGGAGACTGGTAAGCCGCTCTCGACTTGAAAGATGCTTATTTTTGTGTATCAATCTTCCAAGGACACAGACGGTTGCTCTGTTTTATGTTGGGCCAGCGCCATTTACAATTCATGGTGCTTCCCTTTCGCCTCTCCTCGGCTCTGTGGGTATTTACAAAATACATGGTCCCAGTAGCCATTTACTTGAGGTGTCATGGGATCCAGGTCTATGTCAATCTCAATGATTGGCTCATCAAAGGTCGCGGGATCAAGTGCAGAACAGATTCGATCTGGTGTGTTCCACCTGTCACAACCTGGGCCTGTTATGAAACGAAAATAAATTAACCCTCATATCAGTGCAAGGAATAGAGTTGAATGGAGCAGTCCTCGACTCCTCATGAGCCAGAGCTTTCCTTTGGGAGGCCTATTTCCAAGCCATGTCAGAAGTGATCTCCCGTGTAAGGGGCCACCTGCTCACCCATACTTGCCTAAAGTTGCTAGGCCACATGGCTGTCTGTACTTACGTGGTCCGTCATGCCTGGCTCCACCTCTGGCTGCTACAGGAATGGTTGGTTTCAGTCTACATCCCCAACAGACGCAATCTAGATTGGGTAGTCAGGGTGCTGTATCACATCCTGTCGTCCCTGGAGTGGTGGTTGAACTCTGGGTTGGTATTGCAGGGAGTTGCCTTTGCGGCCCTAGCCCCTGTCGCTAACTCTGGTTTCCAACACCTCGGACCTGGGCTGGGGATTCCGCCTGGGTGAGCTCAGTACACGAGGCCGCTCGTCAGGGGTTGACCGCTCCCTCTACATAAATGTCAGGCAGCTCAACGCGGGTCACTTGGCCTGTCAGTCTTTGTGGTTCCACTTACAAGGCAAAGTGGTTCAAGTCCTGATGGACAACACCGCCACGATGTTTTATATCAACAAGCAAGGCAGAGCCAGGTCATCGGTTCTCTTCCAGGAAGCCCTCCTCTCTGGGATTTTTGTGTGCAGCATGCCATTCATCTCGTGGAAGCGCATCTTCCCAGAACCAGGAATGTATTAGCAGATCTCCTCAGCAGAGCCTTCTCATCTCGACACAAATGTTCACTCCACTCCGAGGTGGTCAGTGGGATCTTCTGAAAGTGGGACTCTCCCCATATGGACTTGTTCGCAACTCGTCAGAACAGGAAATGTCAACTGTTCTACTCATTTCGGGGAATTGACGGGCTTCTTGTCGGACAGCTTCTTACTCCTGTGGTTGGAAGCTCTGATGTACGCTTTCTCATCAGTGCCATTGCTTCACAGAGTGCTCATGAAGATCAAGCAGGATAAGGCCAAGGTGATTTTGATAGCCCCGGCTTGGCCTCACCAACACTGGTCCGACATGCTCATGGACCTGTTGGTGACGACCCCGATGCAGCTGCCCCCTGGCTGGATTTCTTGTCCCAGAATCATGGCAGGCTCCTGCACCCATATTTAGCAGCGCTGCCCCTAACAGTTTTTGGTTGCTGCATAGTTAACTGCTAAAGAGCAGGAGTGCTTGGCCCACATTCAGCTGGTCCTACTGGGTAGCAGAAAATCCTCCACTAGAACAATCTACCTGGCCAAATGGCAACGATTCATGTGCTGGATCTCGGCCCAAGGAGTTAGCCTTGAGCAGGCCTTGCTGCAGTCGATACTGGACTACCTTATGCATCTCAAGCTCTAGGGCTTGTCCCTTCCATCAATTAAGGTCCTCGACCCCTATCTACACCCCTTACCACACCCCCGAACTCGTCTGCCCTCTATCCAACTCTTCACCTCCCCTTACCGCGCTGCCTCGAGCACCGGGTCAGGCCGTGGCTCTGCAACTGCGCTACCTGTCTGCCAAGAGCATTGCATTGGTGATGTGGTGTGCTGAGGCTGCGGGGGAGGGAGCACAGCAGGGGAGGATCCGGGGGCTAGCCTTCTGGGCCATGAGCTCAAGGGCCGGGCAGGAGGGTCCCGCTGGCCAGATATGGCCTGCGGGCCGTAGTTTGCCCACCTCTGTCTTAGAGACTAACAAGTTTACTTGGGCGTAATTTTTGTGGGCTAGAACCCACTTCATCAGCTGCGTGCAGTGGAAAATATAGGAGCAGGTAAAAAAACATGAAAGGGTGGGGGTTGCCTTACCAAGTGTGAGGTCAGTCTAATGAGATAAATCAATTAATAGCAGGATATCAAGGGACGGAAAAATAACTTTTGAAGTGGTAATGAGAGCGGCCTGTTACAGACAGTTGACAAGAAGGTGTGAGTAACAGTAGGGAGAAATTAGTATTGGAGAAATTAGGTTTAGGTTTTGTAATGACCCAACTACTCCCAGTCTTTATTCAGGCCTAATCTGATGGTATCCAGTTTGCAAATTAATTCCAGTTCTGCAGCTTCACGTTGGAGTCTGGTTTTGAAGTTTTTTTGTTGAAGAATTGCCACTTTTAGGTCTGTTATCGGGTGACCAGAGAAATTTGAGTGTTCTCCTACTGGTTTTTGAATGTTATGATTCCTAATGTCAGATTTATGTCCATTTATTCTTTTGCCTAGAGACTGTCCGGTTTGGCCAATGTGCCAGCAATGCCCCTGTGCCATGTACATGATGGCGCACATCACATTGGTAGATGTGCAGGTGAATGAGCCCTGATGGTCTGGCTGATGTGATTAGGTCTTATGATGATGTCCCTTGAATAGATATGTGGACAGAGTTGGCACCGTGGTTTGTTGCAGGGTTTGGTTCCTGGGTTGGTGTTTTTGTTGTGTGGGGTGCAGTTGCTGGTGAGTATCTGCTCCTATAATTTCCACTTCATGCATCTGATGAAGTGGGTTCTAGCCCACGAAAGCGTACGCCCAAATAAATTTTAGTCTCTAAGGTGCCACAAGGACTCCTCATTGTTTTTTCTCATAAAGAATCTCATCTATTGCATATTGCGTATCAGTGTTGTTTATATCTTGCCAGTGGCTAACTGGATGTGCCCTAGGTTCCGCACCTTAAAGCCCCACCCAGCAAATTTGTTCCCCCAACTCGCATACATCATGGGTGATAAAACTACAGACAGGCTTAACTATGAAACAGATTGATTTATTTAACAAGACTTTAAACAGTAACTGATAGGACCCCCAAATAAAACAGTATATAAAGGGTATTCAGGTACAGGTTGGCTTAACAAATTGACATGGTCCAGGTCCCAAACCCACAAGACAAGGGAGTTTACCACAGGTAAGGTACAGACATACTGCACCATGTTCAGAGGAATGAACCCACGACAATGGATTTCATGGACTAGGTACAACAGGATTCTCGAACACAGGTAAGACAGGAATCAATCAGGAACAGGTAACTGGAACAGGAGTTTGGATCTTTTACTGTGATCTTCTGTAGATCCATCGAAGTCTTGGCTAGGACATGCACTGTGCTGCCACCAGGAAGGAAGGATAGTCCCTTCTCTCAAATGCAGCAGTTTTTTATGTTCTCTTGTTACTAGGGAGATCACATACCATATTACCCTTGCTCTTTTCCCGCCTCAGAGGGAAAAAGACCTCAATAGTCTCAAGAAGCAGGGCACCAACATGGTGGACAAACCACAACTATTTAGAAACAAGATGGCAAAGTGCAAAAACAAAATGGAACTTGTAGATTTTCTCCTAAGTGTTTGACATTACTTAGACCACTTCTCTCAGAAAGATCTCTCCACGTTCTACAAAGCTCAAGGAACTTTGCTAGTGTTTTTGAGAAACATTCCCAACTTCTGATGGATGCAGGCCAACAACATGGTCATCTGTATGTATGTTTTACCAGACATTAAGCTATCTCTGAAGCTTCTAGAGATGTTGATAGATTTGGAGATGGTTCTACAATCCCTTTTCTGATGGACTCTGAGCCCTGACTACCTTCTGAATTACTTAGCAGTCACCTAACATGTAATCACTTGAACAGGGGGATGGGTGTTTATTTACCTGTTTTGCAGCTGTTGCTCTTTGAGATATATTGCACATGTCCATTTCATGACCAACTCTCCTTCCCCTCTGCTTCGGAATTTAGTTCATTGTAGTTCATATGGGGTTGGGATGGCTCTGCCCTTTATACCCTCAGCTGGAAATACAAGCAGGCTCAGGGTGCATGGACTACACTTTTGGGTACCACTATAGGAAAAAACTTTGGCTTCAGTACACTGGGCACGTACATCCCTAACATGGAATGGATATGTGCAGCACATCTAAAAGAACAACAGCTACAGAATAGGTGAGTAACCACTTTATTGCAGTGTTTCTAGCCTGCCCTCACTTTAAGAACACTAGATATGACTAGAGAATACCCCATCCTGATATTTAAGAACAAAACTTTAATTTGATAGGAAATTTTGAAATGTACAACAGCTTTAAATGTACAACAGCTTCTTTGTTACATGGGGTCGTCCGCTTCGCCATAATAAGGTGAGAGGTAGGTTATTGAGATCCATGCCATTGCCACAAAGAGAAGATGTCTTCTTGGCTGCTGGTCATACTCTACCAAGAGGAAGACTCTTTTCTGCACAAGTTCCACTGCTGGCCAACATTTACATCCCTCAGCTCTGTGATTCATAGTAGGCGAGTAGAGGGAAAGGAGGACCAGGCAGTGGAAGAGCGCATGCAGGAGAAGAGACAAAAGCTGCCGAGTACATGTGAGGAAGAAAGGGGCTAGTAGGCTGGAATATATATGCAGGAGGGCTAGGTGATAGAAGGGTTAGGGGGAAAGAAGTACAGAACTTACGGGTGGGGGAGAGAAAACGAAGAGCGAAACAAGGGTGGGCCTTTTTAAAGGGGAAAAAATCAGTTGCATTTAAAGTTAAAACCGCTTACATGAAAATATGTGAGGAACATATCCAGTTGCTGTAGGTGTCAGAGATATTGCATTATCTTAAATGGAATCATATTTGTGTGGGATTTGATCCGTGCTGCATTAAAAAGTTTGAGACCCACTGGTTTAGCTGTATTTGTCCTTGAATGGTGAAATGCTGTGAACTTGTTGGAATTTAAAACTCTAGTTCTATGAAGCTAAGTCATACTAAATGCTTTGGCCAAATGTATTCATTTTGAAATACCGTTGATTTATGACACTAATATAAGTATGCACTGACAAGTAAAAGCATTGTAAAATGTTTTCCTTCTCTTTCCTTCTTTAGACCCCAGTATTTCAAATTAATTGAAGAATGTGTGTCCCAGATAGTATTACATCGAAGTGGAACAGACCCAGATTTCACCTATCGTAAAAAGTTAGATGTAAATTTCAGTCATTTAATAGGTGAGAGCAGTTTCTAGAAATGATTAT
Source organism: Caretta caretta (assembly GCF_965140235.1). NCBI lineage: Eukaryota > Metazoa > Chordata > Testudines > Cheloniidae > Caretta > Caretta caretta. The sequence goes on along the minus strand of NC_134206.1, from coordinate 68,974,198 downwards.
TTTGTGGAAATGTGTTTGTGTGTTTTTAAAAAGCAAAGAGTTTACATGTTGTATAACATTAAGAACCTTATAACTTTGTTTTTAGATGTTTGTGTAGATAAAGCAAAAATAGAAGAATTTGAAGAGAGAGCTTCAGAACTTTCCAGGAAAGTAAGTAATTTTGAAGTTAAAAAGAGGGTTTACTTGATTACTATATAAATTTTGTTACTGCAAATGTGACAGTCACAACATATTTTTATTTTTCAGTAACCAAGTTTATTAATTAGTGAAAAAATGTGTTGTATGTGTGTCATATGTAGTAGAAGGCAGGGATCTCGTGCCAAGTTAGTTACTGCATTCTGACCCTATTTACAAATACTTGGTAGATTTTTATTTTAAATTGTAAACAGCAACCGTAGCTTTACATAGTGAGAAACTGAAATCTTTTATATATGACTGGAGTTGTATGTTATAAACTTTTTACCCAGTAGAATAGACTGAGAGATTGAGAATAAAAATTGACACATTTTATAGTCTAAACAGAATACATTCTAACTCTCAGATTTAAGTCAGACTTCATTTACACTACATTCTTGAATAGTGTATCCCCATAAACAACTTTAAGTTTTGATAGATGGTATTCCCAAACTGATCTTTGAAGACATTTTTTACCTTGTAGAAAAGTCCTTTTAAACAAATACTTGTATAATCTAACTAAAGTATTAGTTTGATAACATCAAAACTCTTACTGTAATCTGCTTGGTTAATGCATCACATTTCATCCATTAAAACACACATGATACTGTGGTGAACTGATTGATATATTTGGATGAAATTTGCAAAGTGCTCCCTCCACTAGTAATTGCTATGGTTTTTCACTTGAGGATTAAAATATTCAAGTAAGAGTTAACTGGTAAGAAAGCTATTCGTTTCGTGTTGAAAGATTAAGGAAATATTACAATTTTCTGAAGCAACATAGCAGTGTTGTTAATATCCACTATGCTCTCATGTTGTTTTTTTCTCATACAGTTTGAAAAAGAATTTATAGTCTATCAGGAGACCCAGTCCCTACTGCAGAAAAAAGAAGAAAAAATCAATGCGCTAGAAGCAGAATTACAGGCTTTTAAATCCCAGGTAAAGGACAATATTAAATAACATTTTTCTATACCATAATGTCACTAGTGAAACAAGCATACTTCATTTAATACTTTTCAGACCTTAATACAGTGTGTGAGGTTTTTAAAGAAGAAAAATGAACCCATTTTCAGAACATAGTTTACTATCAGTTTCTTTTGTTGGTGTGCCACAAATCTTTATTAAAAAGAATTGTAGTATAACATTAATTAGCTGCATGAACTCCCAGTTGATCCCTGTTTTGTGCCTAGGCTTATGATAATTAAACCAGTTGCTTATATTTCATTTGGGTTTTACTTTTCTTGTCACATATTTCCTGAATAATTAACCACAAAGGGTAAGAAATCTACTAGTAGATTTGGCATTCATCACTGATCTTTATCCCACCACAGGAAATTATTCCTCATGCAATTTATTTTGCTGAACCTTCAGCAATGGGTATCCTGCAGTGAAAGATAACCTCTAGCTGAATGAGAACACTTTCTAATAATTTTTCAATTTCCAAAAGTAAACAGATTTTAAAAGATGATAAGAAAAGAGAGTAAATCCAGATTTTAAAGGAGATAACTTGCATATAACTGCTGCACATTAAACATTTAGATATTAAGAACATATGACCAAAAGATTTCCCAATGTTTTATAGCGAGGAGTAAAAGGAATAGAATCTAAACGTTGACTAGAAGCACAGCTCCTTGGGTAAGAAGTACATGTAGGAAGTCGAAGAAATATATTTCTTCCAGTACTTGCTCATGTACGTTCCATGCTAGGTGTGTGCGCGCTGCGTGCACTGTTGCCGGAGAATTTTCCATTAGTGGTACCTGTAGGGCCACCTGTAGCACCTTCTGGAGCTGCGCACATATTCGCTGGTATAAGGGGTGCTGCCAGGCCCGCACCCTCTCGGTTCCTTCTTATTGCCTGTGATGGTTGCTGAAATGATTCTTCTTGCTGCGGCAGGGCCCCTTTCTCAGTATTTTGGAATTTTCTCTGTTCATTCTTAGTATATACTTAGTATATATAGTTCTTAGTTAGAGTTGGCATATATAATAGCGTAAATAGTTGTTCCTGGTGTCAAGGGACTTTTTGCCCGAGGCACTGGGCATGCTCCCGTTCCCAGGCTTCAAGCCGTGTGTCTCTTGTGACAAGCTGATGCCAGTGAGTGACTTGCACCCTACATGTCTAAAGTGCCTGGGGGAATCTAATGTTAAAGGTAAGTGCCACATCTGCGGGGACTTCAGACCACGCACTAGAAGAGACAGACATTCAGCTGAAGGCCATTCTCATGGAGGCAGCCCTCAGACCAGTCTCGGAACTGAGCCGTTATGAATTGGTGCTGAGCACTTCAACATTTGTGTGGAGTGCTTCCCCGGCACCATGCTCTTCCTGGCACTGTTCCTTATTTCTGTTGCTAAGGAAGAAGCATAAGAATCAGTACACTGTGACAGGGTGCTCTCCAATGCAGAAAAGGGACAAGTAGAGGAATGGCAACTCAGTTAGACCCATGCTGGGCCACTCATCCTCCCCTGAGCCATTGATGGTGCCGCCGATTCCATCTAGAGTGCCGAGTCTAGTTCGAGACCCACTGCTGACTCCTGGAAGCAGCTGTGGTGCCAGGCGTTGGCCGCCTCCTCCAACACTGGAGGTGTTCCAAGCAGCAAAGGACCTGCTGGCCCTCCCAATTCTGCCAACCCCACAAATACCCACAGCAACCAAGATGGCCAGTGACAGGAGAGAGCAGGAAGTGCTGAGCTCCTTCCCGGTACTGATCACCTCTACACTGTTTAGAAGCAAGCCTTCCATGATCCTAGCACAGCAGTCACTGACCTGTGCCTGTCCTTGGACCCCCCAGCACCACATGGTGGCAGAAGTGGGTACTGCTCCATCATGGTTGTCAAGAATCCTCTTCAGATTTCCAAAAGTAAATTCCAAGGGAATCTCCACCTCACCAAAACCTTAACACCAGTACCCAGCCTACACTCCACCGGACTTCGGTACCGGCCGTCACCTGGCCACTGGCTAATGCAATGGCTATATTGGAACCCTTGGGAATTTCTCCCAGTACCTCCCCTGCTTCCCACCACACATACTCGGTGGCTTCAGATAGACGTACCGGACCCTGATTGTGATACTGACCCTGGTGCCACTTTCCAGGATGTGGTCTCAAAAGACATGGTGGAGGCAGAGGAAAAGGAGGGTACTGTCCCTCCACTAAAAGCCTCCTCTTCATTATCCCCAGGTGAGGTGGTGGCAGGACCCAGTAACTGGCTCCCTCAGGATGATTTCAGGGCCAACCAGGATTTCCTTAAGAGAGTCACAGCAAACCTAGGTCTGGAGATTGAGGAGCTTAAGGAGTCTGCACACAGTCTGATCAACATCATGGTGGCAGCTGTGCCCTCTCGAGTGGCTTTGCCCATTAACAAAGTAGTGATGTGGCAGTGAAAATCCTGTGGAAATCCTGTCTTCTCTCCCCTCCCCCCCCAAAGAGGGCAGAGAAGAAATACTATGAACCGGCAAGCAGATTCAAGTACCTTTATTCGCACCCCTTCCTGGGGTTCCTGGTAGCGTTGGTAGCAAATGAGCAGGACAGGAAGGGGCAGTCGAAGTGCTATCCCCAAGAAAAAGATGCTAAAAGACTTCTAGACCTTTTTGGGCCGAAAGTTTCGTCAATGGGCAGTCTCCAGTTAGTATCTCCAACCAGCAGGCTTTGCTGGGGAGGTACAATTTTAATCTATGGGACTCGTCCAAATTTAAGGATTCCCTCCCATCGGAGTTGAGGTAGGAGTTCATGGCCATCCTGGAGAAGGCAAAAGTGTGGTCAGAACATCCCTCCAAGTGGCTCTGGATTCAGAGGACTCAGCAGCCAGGACTATGGTATCGGCAGTCACTGTGAGGTGCAGTTGGTGGCTCCAGTCCAGAGGCCTCCCTCCTGAAGTTCAACAGTCTGTCCAGGATCTTCCCTTTAGAAGGCTCCTCCCTGTTTTTGGAGTCGATGGACTCGAAACTTTATGGCCTCAAGACTCGAAGGCCAACATGCAGTACTTAAGACTTCGCATACCACCACCGTCCAGAAAGCATTTTAGACCCAACCAGCCTTCCAGATTTGCAGCATCTACCAAACGGGCGCACTACAAAAGAAAGGGAAAAGGTTACAAGTGTTGCAAATCCCTCCCGTCCACATCAGCCTCACAGTGAGGCTCTCTCACATGTCCTGGCGGTGCCAACCAGGCCTTTTGAAGGTGTGCCCTTGGGCATTTATCAGTCTCAGCTCTGGATCGGGCCCCTCTTTTGTCGTTGGACTGTCTGTCACCCTTCATCCCAGTGTGGTTACATATAACATTGGACCATTGGGTCCCTGTAGTTTGTATTAACCCACCTCCTTTTCTTTCATCCTCCTTCCTCTTCAGGGACCTTTCTCAGGAGCAACTCCTCGCTCAGGAGGTGCAATCCTTCCTAAGTGTGGAGATCATAGAGGGGGAAGGGATTTTTCTCCTGGTATTGCCTAATCCTGGAGGCCAAAGGGGGCCTATAGCCTATTTTGGACCTGCATCGCCTCAACAGATATGTCAAGAAACTGAGCTTCCTCTTGGTCTCCCTGGCCTCTGTCATTCCCTCCCTGAACCCAGGAGATAGGTACACCATCCTCAACTTAGAGTGCTTATTTTCATATCTCTATCTTCCATGGCCAAAGAAGACTTCTCAGGTTTTTATTGTGGGTCAGTGCCACTATCAGCGCTCTTCCCTTCAGCCTATTGGCAGCCCCACAGATCTTCACAAAGTGTATAGTAGTAGTAGTAGCAGCAGCCTTCTGGAGTCGCTGAGGTGTGCAAGTCTACCCTGACAAATGGCTGATCAAAGTTCAGTCACAGGCTCAGGTATGGCACAGCATCAGTATAGTCCGGGTCACCTTCCAAGTGCTGGGCCTGCTGATAAATGAGCAAAAGTCAGCTTTGATCCTAGTTTAGAGAATAGAGTTCTTTGGGACAGTGCTCAACTCAACCCAAGCCAGAGCCTTCTTGCCAGAGACCTGATTCCAGACTGTTGGACCTGATATTGAAGGTCACGATCCACCCAGTAACAACTGTTTGGGTCTGCCTCAAACTATTGGGACATGGCAATGTGTACTTATGTGGTACAGTATGCAAGGCTTTGTGTCAGACCCCTCTAGATGTGGCTGGCATCAATCTACTCCCCAAGCAAACACCACTTACACTTAGTACTCTGTCCCGCTTCTGGTCCTCGCTTCCCTGATCTGGTGGAAAGACCCAGGTTCGGTAATGGAAGGGGTATCCTTTGCTGCCCCTCAACCATCAGTCGCCTTGGTCTTGGATGCGTCAGACCTAGGGTAAACAGCTCACCTCAGGACCCAGGGCCTGTGGTCCCAAGAAGAACTCTCCCTACTTATAAACGTCAGGGAACTCAGGACAGTACACTTGCCGAGTGTTTCTTCTCCAGATCTCGAGCAAAGTGGTGCAGGTCTTGACAGACAACACTGCATCCATGTTTTATATCAACAAGCAGGGAAGGGCTTGATCTCTGGCCTCGTGCCAGCAAGCCTGCAGCTGTGGGACTTCTGGGTGAATCACTCCATTCACCTCAAGGCGACGCACCTCCCGGGAGCCCGAAACATACTAGCAGATCACCTCAACAGAGCCTTTTCCTCTCACCATGAGAGGTCTTTTCACCCGGAAGTCAGAGGTGGGGCTTCCCCATGTAGACCTGTTTGCCACCAGGCAGAACAGGAATACCATTAGCTCTGTTCACGGTGTGGGTACAGCATGGGCTCCCTCTCTGATACCTTCCAGCTCTCATGAGCAGACCATCTACTGTATGCCTTTCCTTTGATCCCCTTGGTTCACAATGTTCACTTAAAAATCAAATGGGACAAGGCAAGGGTTATCCTGATAGCACTGATGTGGCCATGCCAGCACTGGTTCGGCATGCTTCTGGACCTCTCAGTGGCAGCGCAATTTGTGCTCCCACTCTGCCCAGACTTGATCTCTCAAGACCACAGCAAGTTGCTTCAGCTGAACCTTGCCTTCCTGCGCCTGACTGGATGGATGCTGTGTGTCTGACCCCCAGGAACAGGTCTCCTTGGATCAGGTTTGACTGCTTTCTAAACAGAAAGCCTTCCACCAGGGCTACCTACTTGGCCAAGTGTTATATGTTCCTCTTGTTGAGCCTTTGAATGGAATCTCTCCATTCCAATCTTCTCTACAGTCTATCTTGGACTATCTGCTTCACCTAAAGCAGCAAGGTCTGGTGCTCTCATCTATTTAGATTCATTTATCAGCCATTTCAGCCTTCCACCTTCCAGTGAACAGCAGAATGGTGTTCTTATGTGAAATGATGGTCCAGTTTCCTCAAGCGGGGCTGGAAAAACTCGATGCTCAGGTTCACGAGATGATCCCTCCATGAGACTTAAAAATGGCCCTGTCAAGGCTCCTGGGGCCCCGTTTCAAGCTGTTAGCTCTGTGCTCCCAACTGCTTCTCTCTTGGAATGTTGCCTTCCTGGTAGCTATCACTTTAGCCAGAAGGGTCTCTGCGGTCAAAGCCCTTTTGTTGAAACCTCCTTACACAGTGTTCTTAAAGACAAGCTTCAACTGTGCCCCATCGCACCTTTTTACCCAAGGTGGTGTCACAATTCCACAGCAACCAAGTCATTTTTTAACCTGTCTTCTTCCTAAAGCCTCATAAGTCTGCTGAGGAACACCTGCTTCATACGTTGGATGTTAGGCACGCCCTCTCCTTTTATATTGAAGAATAAGCCCATCCACAAATCCACGCAACTCTTTCTTTATAGCAATAGCGGAACGGATGAGAGGGCTACGTGTCATCCTAAAGAATCTCATTCTGGCTAATCGCCTGTATTCAGGCTTGCTACGAGCAGGTGAATGTGCCGCCTTTGGCCATCGTGACTGCTCATTCCACAAGAGCTCGGGCTTCAGCAGTAGCATTTCTTGAGCAGGTACCAATCCAGAACATCTGCACAACTGCAACCTGGTTGTCAGTTCGTACCTTTACGCAATCCTATTAGGTCATCACTCAACAAGCCCAAGATGATGCCAGTTTAAGGAGAGAGCAGTGTTACAGTCAGCACATTTGTGAACTCTGATCCCACCTCCTGGAGCACTGCTTGTGAGTCACCTAACATGGAATGGCCATGAGCAACCACTTGAAGGAAAAATGGTTACTAACCTTTCGTAACTGTTCTTCGAGAAGTAGTGTTTGTCCCCATTCCAAGACCCAATCTACTAACCCTCTGTTGGAGTTACTGCCAAGAAAGAACTGAGAGAGTTGGTGGCACCCATTATGCTGGCGCTTATGTGCACGACTCTAGAGGGCACTAGAGCCGGCCCTATGGATACCACTAAGGGAAAAATCTCTGCCAACAGCGCACCTGGTGTGCTTACACTTAGCATGAAATGGACATGAGCAACACATCTTTAAGAGCAACAGTTACGAAAGGTTACTAACCATTTTTTCTTGACCATGTTTTGTTGGTTTACATCTTGAGCTTGTATAGACACACTTCATAATTTTAGTTTTGTTGACAAGTAAATTAGTTTATCTGTATGTTTTGTGCAATTAGCCATTGATATTCCATAAACACTAGTAAGGAATTAAGTACTTATTTTAGAGGTACACATCTGTTCACCACCCCAAAAAAAAAACAAAAAAACCCCCTGAAATCTACTGTCTTTTCAAAAAATATTTAACTACTTTCTTATAGTGGTAGATGGGCTAAGAAATGACCAAATTTTATATAAATTTCTTGGCAAAACTGACCCAAAAAAACCCCACCCCTCATTTTTTGATGGTGACATGAGGTGCTGTTTAGCTTCTGAGCTGTACTCTATTTTTTTAATTCATTGAATTAAATATAACACTTCAGTATGCTTTTAGCTGTACTCATGGTGTACACACTACAAACACGCCCACATCAGTTACGTATAAATCTGTTTTCCAACTTTTATATATTTAAAAAAAAATTAACTGTTTTGATTTATTACACTTTTGGATGCTGCAAGTAAACCACTTCAGGCGGATCTGAATATTTAGGACAAGTTTGAAAAGAGACCCTTCGTCTTCTCATTCCATTAGCAACTACTTAAGATAGTTAATTTTGTGTGTTGGGACCCTCTTTCACTCTCTCTGTACCCTAGCTGTTTTGTAGCATTGACGTATATTCATAATTATTTCTTTTAATTTATTAGCCAGTTTGAAAAATGTACCTTAGGCCTACTAGTCAAGGTGAAGCAATTTCAGAATTAGCAATTATTTTTTGGAACTCGAGGAGGACAGCTGAGCTCCCAGAGGACTTGGAGAAGGGCAAACAATTTAAAGGAATAGAGCGGTTGTGTACTATTTATTGTACTCTGATATTTCCTTGTTTCAAAAATATTTCCTATCCTTTGCTTAATCATAAAATCATAGAAATATTGATCTAGAAGGGACCTTGAGAAATCAAGTCCAGCCCCCTGCAATGGGGCAGGACTAAGTAAACTTAGACTATCGCTGACAGGTGTTTGACCTGTTCTTACAAACTCCAGTATGGGGATTGCACAGCTTCCCTTGGAAGCCTATTCCAGTGCTTAACTACCCTTATAGTTAGAAAGTTTGCCCTAATATTTAACCAACATTTCCCTTGCTGCAGATTAGGACCATTACTTTTTGTCCTACCTTTAGTGGAAATGGAGAACTGACCACAGTCCTCTTTATAATAGCCCTTAACATTTCAGAAGACGGTTATAAGGTTGCCCTCCCCCCATATCTTTTCTCAAGACTCAGCATTTCCTTATTCCTTTTTCTTCACAGGTTAGGTTTTCTAACCCTTTTATTGCTTTTTGTTGCTCTCCTCTGGACTTGCTCCAGTTTCCTAAAGGGTTGGACACAATACTTGGGCTGAGGCCTCACCAGTGTCCAGAAGATCGGGACAGTTACCTCCCATGTCTTACGACTCTCCTGTTAATATTCCCTAGAATGATACTAGCCTTTTTCACAACTGTATAATGTTTGTTGACTCATATTTACTTTTTGATACACTTTTATCCCTGGCCCTTTTTCAGCAGTCTTGCCACCTAGCTTGTTTTCCCCCATTTTGTAGTTGTGCATTTGATTTTTCCTTCCCAAACTGTAGTACTTGGCACCAGTTCTCCAATTTGTCAAGGTGGTTTTGAATTCTAATCCTGTCCTTCAAAGTGCTTCTATCCTCTCCTAGCTTGGTGTCCTCTGCATATTTTATACGTTTAAGCTCTACTCCATTATCCAAATAAATAATGAAAATATTGAGTAGTACTGGCTCCAGGACTGACCCCTGTGGGACCCCAGTTTGACAGTGAACCGTTTATAACTACTCTTTGAGTATGGTCTTGTCAAAAGCCTGACTGAAATCAGTATATCTCACATCTACTCCTTCTTTGAGTCGTGTCCCTGCAGGTGCCCCACTCTGGGCACGCTAGCACCCCCTGCACCTTCGAGCAGAGAATTCTCATAGCAGTATCCATTGGGCCCACTCGTGTGTGTCTTGTGCTCCGTGCTGTTATTTAGCACTGTGTGGGCAAACAGCCCTCAGTTCCTTCTCAACCACGTTGACCTGGGACGGAGCTGTCCTGTTGAGATTTCCTCAACTCTGGTTTTCTCTTCTTATTGGTAGCTAGTTGTAGTGTTAATGTTACTTTTTCATAGTTAGTAAATACTTTTAATATAGCTTCTCTTTCCATAAACAAATCTTTTTATTTTTTCTATATTGTATTTAGGTAGATATTAGATCAATAACATTTGGATCTCAGTGGTTCAGCAGCCAAATTAGCAATCAGCATTATTCAAAAGAGCCACAGTAGTGTGAATTCATTGTTTCATTTACAACTTTTTATATATATTATTATTCTCACAGCAAAATGACTGATCAAGTATTATACGATTGGTTAATAACATAGTAAAAGCATCCTGATTGGTTAAGAACTTAGATGGGTTAATAATAAAATCAGAGTGTTTTAATATGTGCTGCAAAGAGCCCCAGGAAACACTTAAATTAAAGAGGTACTTGCAGGTTCCGAGCCTCAGTCTGAGTATCACTGTATTAGATCGTTACTAGCTCTCTTTATTGAGAGGTTATGCCTGGTTCTCCTGGTTTTAAGTGTTGTCTGTCCTTCTGGGAGGTGATCCCGGTCAACGACGGGCACTCCCAATGGATTCGTTGCCTTGGGGAATTACACGTTGCTCAGAAGTGCAACTTTCGTCAGGCACTAAAATCAAGAGCCAGAAAAAGCGAGAGAAAGCTTCACTTTCTTGTGATGGAGAGCTCTCTACAGCCAGCTTCCGACCCAGTACAAGGGTGACTGAGCAGGGTCTACTGCCTCAACAGCATCACAGGCCCACACCTCCAGGGCGTCTAAAAGAGAGAGCGAGACAGATCTCCTCTCATAGGTCCTCGAAAGAATGTGCCCCTTGCTCACCAGATAGAGAACCTTTTAAAAGCCAAGGTTGTCAGTCTCCTCTGCTATCTCAGTGCCACTGGCTCTTCAGTCAGGTACTGTCGAGGCTCCTGGTTCCTTGGGTACCCAGAGCACAGCTAGACCGCAAGGCCCCGGGGCTGGAGAGACCATCAGTAACATTAGTGGACTGGGGTGGCAAGATGAGCTTTTCCTTGATACCTAAGAAACCCACTCAGGCTCCAAGTGTGCTTTCCTTTGGAGTGCATGAGACCTTTGGTACCATCCAGATCTTTTCAGGCGTTCCACCATTCCTGAGTAAACTTGAGGAAGAGGATTCTGATGAAGACCTTGCCTTGTTCTAAAATGTCAGTTCAGGGCTCTACTCCTCACTACTACAGAGGCCCCTTTCCAGAAGCCTCTGCTGAAGCTGCAACTTTTCACAGCCCACATTTACCACCAATGTCTTGCTGATATATGCAACCTTGGTTGCCGCCTCCTATGCCTTATGCACTTCCTCCCTGGCTATATTGGGACCCCTTTGTGGCTTATCACCAACTATTTTCCTGAGCGTTGAGTATCACTCACCATAGAGAGAAGGAACCAGCATCACCTATTCCTTCCACAAGACCTGATCCTCCAGAGGAATCCCTTGAGGAACATGAGGCTGGAGCTGATAAAAGGATATCTCCTAGAACCAGTACCTTCTCCATTTCTGGAAGAAGCAGTCGTCCCCCCTCTTCTATCCCTGGTGGATGATTTTAAACATAAAATCATAGACTCTTAGGACTGGAAGGGATCTTGAGAGGACATCTAGTCCAGTCTTCTGCATTCATGGCAGGACTAAGTATTATCTAGACCATCTGCGGCAGGTGTTTGTCTAACCTGCTCTTAAAAATCTCCAGTGATGGAGATTCCACATCCTCCCTAGGCAATTTATTCCAGTGCTTAACCACCCTGATAGTTCGGAAGCTTTTCCTTATGTCCAACCTAAACTGCCCTTCCTGCAATTTAAGCCCTTTGCTTCTTGTCCTGTCCTCAGAACAGTTTATCTCCTTCCTCCTTGAAGAACTTTTTATGTACTTAAAAACTGTTCTTATGTCCCCTCTCAGTTTTTCCCCCAGAGTAAACAAAATTAGGTTTTTTAATCGTCCCTCACAGGTCATGTTTTCTAGACCTTTAATCATTATTGTTGCTCTTCTCTGGACTTTCTTGAGTTTGTCCACATTCCTGAAGTGTGACGCCCAGAACTGGACTCAGTACTCCAGTTGAGTAGAGCGAAGAATTCCTTAATGTTTTGCTTATTGCACTCATGCTAATACATCCCAGAATGGTGTTTGCTTTTTTTTTGTTTTTGCAACAATGTTACACTCTTCAGTCATATTTAGCTCATGATCCCCGATGACCCCCAGATACCTTTCTTCAGTACTTCTTCCTAGGCAATCATTTCCCATTTTGTATGTGTGCAACTGAATGTTCCTTCCTAATTGGAGTACTTTGCATTTGTCCTTACTGGATTTCATCCTGTGTACTTCAGACGAGACCATTTCTCCAGTTTTTCCAGATCATTTTGAATTTTAATCCTGTCCTCCAAAGCATTTGCAACACCTTCCGGCTTCGTATCATCCGCAAATGTGTAAGTGTACTCTCTGTGCCATTGTCTAAATCATTGATGAAAGTTATTAAATAGAACTGGACCCAGAACTGATCCCTGCGGGACCCCACTTTATATGGCCTTCCAGCTTGACTGGGACCCACTGATTACTACTCTTGGGGACCAACCAATTATGCATATTTCCAGGACCTGGTCAAGAGGGTCCCAGACTTTCTATAGATTCCTCTTGAGAAGCTGACAGAATCTTATCATAAGGTGTTCAACATTCTCCCATGAACCTTCTCAGCCTATATAGCCTTGCTTGTTAATGAGGCTCTTCTGGACCCAGTGAAGATCTGGCACATGCAGCTTTATTTTGTCTAGATGAGAAAGAGAGGACAAGTAGTATTGCGTCCCAGCAAAGGACAAAGAATTTTTATTTTCTCACCTTCACCTAACTCTTTGGTAGTTGACAGAGTGAATGAATGTGATAGGCAGCACCAGGCTAAAACCATGCCTCATGACAAAGACCTTAGGTGTCTGGATCTACTGGGGAGACAGTCTTATTCCTTGGCCTCCCTGCAGTTTAGAATTGCCAATTATCAAGTATTGATGGCAAAGTGTGACTCTGTGAATTTCACTGAACTGACCTCTTTCATGGATCATCTACTGACAGAACACAGGGATCAGTTCCAGGCAATTATTGCAAAGGGCTAGATAATTGCCAGGACAATCCTACAAGCTTTCCTAGAAGCCGCTGATACCATTGCCCATTCGATTGCTTACTGCAGTGAAAATGAGAAGAGCCTCCTGACTCCAACTCTCTGGATTCCCAAAAGAGGTCCAGAGTATAGTAGAAGACCTTCATTTTGATAGGTCTAAGTTATTCGTAGATATTATGGACGAGTCTCTGAGAACATTAAAGGACTCTAAAATCTACCTTACCTGAAATCTAACTGCAATTAATCAACAGATCTAATTTATACACCCATCTACAAGAGAGAACTCAGCAAGTCCCACTGCCCGGAGATCCTGCTCGATCTAATTCCTTTCTTCACTGAGGTGCTATGAGCAATACTAAAGGTGGCAGAGATTTCAGAAAAGGAAGGTGTCCTCTTCTCAGCCTCCCGCCTCGTACCCATCCACCTCCAAGCATCAATTTTAAGGGATTGGTTGAGGGTCTGAACCGCCATTCCCTTACTCCTCAGCTGTGCTGATTCCAGTAGTCTTCCTCCCTTTGGTGAGTGTCTTCACCACTTCAGGTGAGCCTGGGAGTTGATCACTACAGACAAGTGGGTTTTGGAGATGATCCCTACAGGTTACACCATCCACTTCTCTTCCACCAACGAACCCCCCCTTCCTCATTCCTCTTCGGGTACCCCCCTTCAGAGAGTGTTTCATCAAGCAACAGATGCACTCTTACATTTGGGAACTATAGAACCAGTCTCCATGCAGCACGGAGGGAAGTGGTTTTATTCAAGGTACTTTCTGGTACCAAAAAGGAGTGGAGATTGGAGACCCGACCTAGGACTACTATCACTTATAATCACTAGAGCAAGGAGATTGGTTCTCAGCCCTTGACCTTCATGATGTGCATTTCCACATCACTATCCACTTTCAGACAAACGATTCCTATCTTTCATTGTGGCCAGGACCACTTTCAATACTGAGTGCTTCCTTTTGCCCTGTCATCTGCCCTGAGGGTCTTTTCAAAGGTCATGTCGGTTGTAGCAGTACAGCTCTGCAGGAAAGGTGTCTTAATATTCCCTTACCTGAACAACTGGTTGCTGAGAGGTCGCTTCGTGGAACTTCATTACATACCATGCCTGGCTTTAAATGTGCTGCTTTCAAGGTGGCTCAGAACTGTCAATTCACCAACCAGACATGGTTTAAATATGCTTCTTTCCATATGTACCTCTGTAAAACAATCCCTCAACTGATGGAGAGATCATCACAGCATGTGCACAGGAATCCCATTTGCATGTCCTTCCCCAAATGTTGTCATAATGACGGATGCCTCTTTGCTTGGATGAGGAGTGCTTATACATGGGAAGTGGAGATCACAAGAGGCAATGCTACACATCAACATCCTGGAGCTCAGAGTGGTCATATACACCTCTCTGTGGTTCCTACCACTAATTTGGGCAAACACATAAAGATCATGACAGACAATATATCATGCAAGTTTTACATCATTTGTCAAGGCTGAATGAGATTCCCCTTCCTTTGCACCGAGATTGTCAAGCTTTGGCATTAGTGCATATGCAACCAGATTATCATCACAGCAGCCTATATCCCAGTTTCACAGAATATGACCATGTATGCTCTCAGCAGATAATTCTTCCAAGACCACAAGTGGGAAATAGACCCCAGCATATTTACATATTCCATCAGTGGGCACTTCACAGACTTGTTTGCCACAGAGTCAAGCAAGAAATGCACTCACTTCTGCTTTAGGGGCGGATAGGCTCACCAATCCCTAGGGGATGCTTTTCCCTACTCTACGCATTTCTGTCAACTCTCCTAATAGCCAAAGTTATGCTCAAAATAAAGAAAGCCAGAGTCGTCATAATAGCACTGACTTGGCCTAGACAAATGTGTTTCCTTACCTGAGGCAACTGGCTGTTTGCTGTCTGATTACTCTTTACACTGCTTCTCATCTTGTCTCCCAGGAGAGCAGGAATATTCTTCATCCCAGTCGCACAGTGCTTCGTCTCAAAGCATAGTTTGTCCATGGCTTTAGGGATGAGACGTAGCCTGCTCAGAAGATGTGAAAAGGGTATTATTACATAGCAAGAAACAATCTACTCGCTACATGTATTCTCAGTTTGTAAACTGGCATGAACATAGACAGATTCCTCCAGTGACTGTATCACTTCCGGATATATTGAAATACGCCCTAACTCTCAAAAGCTCAGGTCTGTTGATGAGCTCCATAAAGGTCCACCTGGCAGCCAGCATGGCTTTTAGCCACCAATAGAGGGTTATTTTGTCTTTGCTCACCTGACTACTGTGAGATTCCTCGGAGGGCTAGGAAACCTCTATCCGTTGGTGCAACTTCCTACTCCCATATAGGACCTCAATCTGGTCCTTAAATGATTCACAAGATCACCCTTTGAACCTCTGTCTATCTGGTCACTGTTCCATTTGTCACTGAAGACAGCATTCCTGATAGCCATCGTGTTGGTGTGATGGGCTGGAGAAATAGGGGCCCTGATGGCATTCTCCTCTTCAGCATTTTTTTAAGGACAAGATCACACTGCCACCCCACCCCAAATTTTTACCTAAGATTTCCTCTGAGTTCCATCTCAATCAGCCTATTCATATGCCTGTTTTCTATCCCAAATTGCATCTAAATCTCTGCTGCACACCCTGGATGTTAGGAGAGGCCGGGCCTTCTATCTACACAGGACAAAGTCCTTCAGAAAGACCCACAAGTTATTCGTCTTGCTAGCAGATAGATCAAAAGGGTCAGCAATCTCTTACTGGAGGCTTTCCAAGGCTACATTAACGCTTGTTACTAGTCTTCCAATATTCAACCACCTTTGGATATACACACTCACTCTACAAGATCCATCGCTGCCTCTAAGGCCTTCCTCAAGAATGAGCAGATTATCAAAATCTGTAAAGCTTTCTACTTGAACCTCTATACATACATTTATCAAATGCTATGCTGCCATAAATATAAAGGGAAGGGTAAACACCTTTAAACTCCCTCCTGGCCAGAGGAAAAACCCTTTCACCTGTAAAGGGTTAAGAAGCTAGGATAACCTCGCTGGCACCCGACTAAAATGACCAATGAGGAGACAAGATACTTTCAAAGCTGGAGGGGCGGGGGGAAGAAACAAAGGTTTGCTCTGTCTGTGTGTTGTTTTTGCCAGGAACAGAAAAGGAATGGAGTCTTAGAACTTAGTAAGTAATCTAGCTAGATATGCGTTAGATTCTGTTTTGTTTAAATGGCTGATAAAATAAGCTGTGCTGAATGGAATGTATATTCCTGTTTTTGTGTCTTTTTGTAACTTATGGTTTTGCCTAGAGGGATTGTCAGTGTTTTGAATCTGATTACCCTATAAGGTATTTACTATCCTGATTTTACAGAGGTGATTCTTTTACTTCAATTAAAATTCTTCTTCTAAGAACCTGATTGCTTTTTCATTGTTCTTGAGATCCAAGGGTTTGGGTCTGTGTTCACCTGTGCAAATTGGTGAGGATTTTTATCAAGCCTTCCCCAGGAAAGGGGGTGTAGGGTTTGGGAGGATTTTTGGGGGAAAGATGTTTCCAAGCGGGCTCTTTCCCTGTTACATATTTGTTAGACGCTTGGTGGTGGCAGTGATAAAGTCGAAGGGCAAAAGGTAAAATAGTTTGTACCTTGGGGAAGTTTTAACCTAAACTGGTAAAAATAAGCTTAGGGGGTTTTCATGCAGGTCCCCACATCTGTACCCTAGAGTTCAGAGTGGGGAAGGAACCTTGACATATGCCATAACTCACGACTCCAGCTCTGGCACGGTGTTTGGCTTGTCTGTAGTTTCCTCTCTACTGGACTCGACTCTGAAGCCACCCCATCTTAGAGGATACTGTTTGCTAGTCACCCAGAGTGAAGCTCCCTCAGCAACACTACTCGAAGAAGAAATGGTTACTCACCCTGTGATTCTGTGAGATGTATGTTCCTATGGGTGCTCCACTACCCGCCCTCCTTTCTCTCTGCTTCAGAGTTCTCTGTCATGGAGCTTCACCAAAGAGAAGAAACTGAGGGCGGTTCACTTGCGCAGTGTTACATAACAATGGCACAGGGCATGAGACTGACTAACATGCATGTGTTGGCCAAATGGACACTGCTGTGAGAAAAATCTGATCAAAAGTACAGGGGTCACTAGTGCATTTAAAGTGGAACACCCATGGGGGGGGAGGACACATATTGAAGAACCATAGTTACTGTACAGGGTGAGTAACCATTCTTCTTTTTCCTCCTCGTCTCCCGGCCCCACCTCCACTAGGCCAGTAATGCTGTCAAAGTAGGAAATTAGTGTGGTTTGACATGACTTGTGCTTGAAAAATCCATGTTGGCTGACCCTCATAATCCTATTGTCCTGTTGGTGCTTAATTTGATTTTTTTCCCCAATACCTTTCCAGAAGTGAGGCTGACTGTTCTATAATTCCCTGGTTCCTCTTTGTTCCCCTTTTTAAAGATAGGTGCTATGTTTGTCCTTCTCCAGTCCTTTGGGGCTACACATATCCTCCCTGAGTTCCAAAAGATAATTGCTATTGGTTCTGAGATTGCTTCAGCTTGTTCCTTAAGTATCCTAGGATGAATTTCATTAGGGTCTGTTGACTTGAATATATTTAACTTCTCTAAATATTCTTTAACCTGTTCTTTCCCTGTGTTCCTTGCTCTTTGTCGTTAATATTAATTGTGTGGAATATCTGGTCACGGTTTTACAGAAGACTGAAGCGAAATAGACATAGAAATAGACCTCAGCTATCTTGATGTTGTTAGTTCCGCTTCCCTGCTAAGTCGAGGATCTACACTTGCCTTCCTTTTTCACTTGCTCTATAATTTCATGATCACTTTCACCCATTTCATTATCACTTTCATCTTGTTGTTTAGACATTTATAAAAGAAACAAACAACAAATAGTCTATATACTGCAGTAGTCTATCTCTATTCTTCTGGTCAGTAATATAAATAAGAACCAGTAGCTAAAAGTGTATTTCTGATCTCTATAATATTGTCAATCAACTCTTTATTAAATATGTTTAAAACAACTTACAACTAATTTGTCAAAAGTGCAGAAATTATAGTTTTATTTTAGATTTATACAAATGTTAAAAAAGGCATGTCTCCATATGCTCTAGGTGCCATGGACATACAGAGCTGTTTCACTATTAAAAAAGTATTAATTGAATAACTTGTGTTACAAATACCAGTAAAACTCATAATTGCCAAATATTCCTTGAACAGGCACCTTGCTTTTGTTACACCTCTTCTCTATTCCTGCCTTCATTCTTTTTTTAAAATTTCCAATAGCAGATCCAAGTCTAGTTTTTTCCTGAGTTGTCTTCCATGTCAGTTTCACTTTTACTTTATGGATCCTGTTCTGAGGCTTCTTCTTTCATATCAGCTGCTGGGTTGGTATGTGCCTAATAAATTTGAAGCACACCCTCACCAAATAGTCTCTGATCAATTTTCACTTTGCTATGGATCATGCACATTTAGAATATCACGGTATTGATTTAACCTTCCAAACACGAAGTGATGTCATCTTCACAACTGTTAGAGCTAGAAACTTACTATTTCATTTGCAGAATCAAAACTTTCTTCTAAGAATGTGAATGGCTTTTGTCTAGGAAAACAGATTTTTTTCCCCAAGTCCTGTTTGTCCATGTAGTTTATAATAATCACTGGACCAAGTTAGTCCCAAGTGATGCCACTGGTTCTGGATCCTTGATTGTTGGAATAGTTCTTTTTGAGTTGTAATAGCAGCTTGAGGATCTGACCATCTTGATTTTTGGTTTGCTTCAGACTCTGGCTGGTTTAGATAAAAATCCATCTAGGAGCAAGAAAAATTATTCTTAGAAATACTATGAAAAAGAGCTCTTTCTAAGCGTAAAAGCTTGCCTCTCTCACCAACAGAAATTACTTTACCCACCTTGTCTGTTTTAGCAATTGTATCACGTCCAATGAAACAAGGTGTTGAATACAGTATCTCTAGGTATGTTTTTGTGTCTGCTTCTGAGTCTAAATTGTGTTTGCAAGACGAAGAACTTTTATTATGAAAGATATGGACGTAACGAGACCATGTCTGTTTCAATAAAATTCATATTTCATTGTTTCATGGAGAAGGAGTCTCACTGAAAGTATTACTTTTCTATTTATTCTGTAAATATGAACCTTATGGCACTCAGTTTAAGAAAATGAGTGAATAAATTTTTTTTCTCCCCAGTATGACTCCTTACCACATGGATCAGATGTTCATTTTTTACCATCAATACAAGGAGGCACATCTATTCCTCCACCAGCTGCTGCAGCACCTGACCAATTACTACCACCTCCCCCACCAGCACCTTTTCATGGAGCAGTGCCACCTCCGCCACCACCTCCACCACTGCCTTTTTTGAAGGGCTCGGGAATGCCTCCATCTTTTGGTGCACCACCACCTCCTCCTCCGCCACCAGGCTTACCTGGAGTACAGTGGTCTCCGCCTCCACGTACATTGCCCTTTGGATTGAAGCCTAAAAAAGAATTCAAACCTGAGATCACCATGAAAAGGCTCAATTGGTCAAAGGTAAAACTTAAATGTGGAAAATTTCTGGTGCCTAATTTACCATCGAAATTATAGTAATTTGGCATTGCCAGATGGGTAAGCTGTGTAGAATGAATGTCAGTTTAATGAAAATATAATGTTGTATTAATCTCCTATTATGCTTTACTTTTTCTTTCCTCCCCACTCTTTGCTCCTTCCTTCCTCTAGGGAGTTCTGCTTCTGTCAGTATTTCCATCTTATCACTTGGTCGTCTTTAAAAATAATCAATTTTTAAAAAATCATTATCCTTTATATTAATACAAATGTTTGGATCAAAAAACTCAGTGTAAAGAGTTATTCATTGGAAAAATATAGCTAAAAAAATAAAGTATTATATTTGTGTTTGAATCAGAGAAGGTCTCCCTTAAAATTGATGATGTTTTAAATCTACACTGATGTCAAATTTTCTATATTTATATTCAGCGCACATTTAACCCTTTAACTAATAAGGTAGTACTGATAAAATACTTTATATTAAAATCTTTGTCTATAGACATTTGTCATGAGCGCTTCAACAGAAAAGTCAGATTTATGCTAAGAATTCTAAACAAAAGTTGATAAAACTCAGTTTGTGTTAAAGATCTTGGTGTTTGTATTGACATCTTCTAAACATTAGCATTTAATTTCTTTTAAACAATATCTTTAGTACATTAATATATTTTAGATATACCGTATTTTCAAAATTAGAAATCTTTGTAGTTGTGAAAACAGTGATTGAAATACTCTATGAACATGCAGCCTTTCAACTGTCCAGTTATTATTTTGTATTATCGTACCACTTAGGAGTCCTAGTTGTGGACCAGGACTTCATTATGCTAGGTGTTGTACACGCATGCAACCAAAAAAGACAATTCCTGCCTAAAAGAACGTACAATTTAAGTACAAAACAAGGGGCAACAGAAGAACAGATGGATACAGATAGATGGGTGTACCTGGAAACAATGAGACAGTATTGTTCAGCATGGTATGCGGCAGTCTTAGCAACCAGCTGCTTCACCATTGTTATGTATTGTGTAGACCTTACAGCAAAGTAGAATTTTACAGAAGGTTATGCTACATATTTACAAGGAATCTTTGATATCTCTTTGTTTTGCAGATTAGGCCGCATGAAATGACTGAAAACTGTTTCTGGCTAGTAGCAGATGAGGACAAGTATGAGAGTGCTGATTTGCTTTGCAAACTGGAGCTTACGTTTTGTTGTCAAAAGAAAGGTAAGTAGTTCATTGACTTGATTTACTACTTTTAAAGCTGTTTTTTCTAATCAAACAAACCATTTGTAATCACAGCCTACTAATTTTAAAGAATAGTATATATATCAACTACTTTGACTCTCCGTATTTTACATGAGAGCACATAAATATGTAATCTGAAAAATAGTAAATTTTAGAGTCATGCTTCATTTTTATTGAAGAAGTAATAGTCTATCCCATCATTTTGAAAGCAGTATGTAATGTGAGAGTTAGAACAAAAATTTCAGTGAAAGACACCAAAATGCTTCCTGGTATTTTCAGACTATTTTGTTCCGTCATATTTAAGAGTATCTGTTCATACAATATAAAAAGATGAGCTATTGGCAAACTGGTGAGTCTCATTGTAGAGTGCAGAAGTTATGGTGTTTAGCTTGCAAATATACATGATTTATTGATGCACCAAGGATACAGACACGCCCACATTGAACAAATATTGCAGCGATTAAACTTGTGAGTATAATTGACCCAGGCTTTCCCAGAAACCGTTCTTGGTGATCTTTTTTCACGAGGTTCCCTCCTTCCTACACATGAAATCCTGCTCTTGTTCAGTCTGTCCCTGACCCAATTTTTTTAGGCCTGTGGAAAGGTCAGCTATCCCATGGATAATCAGAGGGCAGCCCCCTCTCTAAAGTAGTTTCATGTAGCCTGCTCCTGGTTTTCTCCTCTTTCTCTCCATTTGCTTTCTGAGTATGTTGCAACCAAGGATTTCCCTTTCAGAGCCTGTGGTTGTGTGTTGCTACCTTCCTGAACAGGAAAATTAATAATCTCATGTCCCCTTGACATCTGAAAATCTGAACTGTGAGCTGTTTCCCTTGTCCCAGAAGTGGGGAGACAAGACCAGTAGATTTGGTGGCATCTATGGGTTAGGACTGCCCTTGGCAGAAATTCTCCAAAGTTTTCACTTTTTCAGTGACAGGGCATATTTCTTTCACAGCTATATTGAAGTATGCTTTTAAGGAGATGTCAAAATAGAGATTTGTATATCTTCACTAACATTGACTGTTGAGGAAAACACTGACATTCTATACTGATACAGAAATAATTGTTTCTGTACCAAGTTAACTATGTATTCATCAGAATAATGATTGTGGTGATTGCTTTTATTTCTTAGGTGCTAGTGGCATGGTTTCAGATATTGATGTGGTATTAAGAACAATATTGTTTGGATTAACAGA
This sequence comes from Caretta caretta, assembly GCF_965140235.1. Classification (NCBI taxonomy): domain Eukaryota; kingdom Metazoa; phylum Chordata; order Testudines; family Cheloniidae; genus Caretta; species Caretta caretta. The sequence goes on along the minus strand of NC_134206.1, from coordinate 68,952,337 downwards.
ATCTGATCCCTTTGTTATGTTGCATGGCAAGAATTACCTTTATTTCAGGGTGATTAATAAGTTATAATTTATTAGGATTGCATCCAGAGATGCATTTCATAGGCTTTTGCAGAACAGATACCTTGAGAAACTTGCAGTCTAAAATGCAGATGTGATGGTGAAGATGAGAAGAACGACAGCATGAGATTGAACATGGCTGTATTAACTTCGCGGGGTGACTGATTTTTTTTTCTTTGTAAAGAAGTTTTTTGTTTTAGTTCATTTATTGTAGATTCTATGCCTGAAGTGAGTTTCTATGAGATACTTGAATGAGGTGAGACTGGTGGCTTGAGAATTAGGTATATGGAGGGTATCCCTGACATAGGGAGTAGCATGGGAGTGGCAGATGAAGGTAATGTCATGCCTCATTGCATTGACAAAACTGAGTAAGTGCTGGGGACAGCATAGTAAATCAGAGCACTGGTTGAGCAACATTGCCCCTTTATCTCCTTCAGAGTCTGGACAAGAATTTTGAATTTATTCTTTAGATCGCATTAGGTGCATTAATAGATGAGTCCTTGTTGTTTGTTTATTTGGTAGAAAGGAATTTGAATGAGCCAATAAGTTTACTGAAAATGTTTAGTAATTTCAGCTGCACACTTACTAACCTGTTGAAGTTCTAGAAATAAAATTGTTGAAAGCTAATGACAATTTATTTTTCTGTAAATGTCTGGTTTTTTTTAAATTTTTCTTAAACTTCACACTAACCCCATCCCTTCTAGATTTGTTGGTGCTAAAATGATAAGCATCTGGCAAAATGGCTTGAGCCAAAGAAACCAAACAAACATGCATTAACTTTTAAATAACTCACTCTTCTAGCTACCTATGCAGCATTGCTTTTTCAGGAAAGCACTGTCAGACTGGCACCATTCTGAAGTCTCTGTTTTGTATGTGCTTAGTTACATTATTCTCAAAAGGCATGCCACTGCAACAAACATAAGAACAATGTATGTGAGGCTGCTTGTCAACTGATCAGAGTTTAAAAAAAATCAGATTTGGGGAAAAAAACCCTGTTCTTTTTTGAAAGCTGGTTCCTGTCTGTATTCCACTGTGGGGTAGGCATGCGCTCTATGCGCCTGGAGTAGGAGAATTTTGAAAGACATGTCCATTGGCATGTGCATGTGCCCTTGCTTTCCTCCACTGTCCGGAGCTCTCCTCCTTCAAGACTTCATGCTGTACGTATTAAAGATTGTGTTAGTGCTTTCTCTATATAGTTACTCTTAAAGATATAAAAACTATAGAAAAGTTTTTGTAGTTTGATTCCTTATCTCTGGGGCAACCCTCCCCCCCATACACTCTTTTATGGGTATCGGACTATGCCCAGAACTCAGGGCTTCAAGAATTGTCTCCTGCCCTCATTCCTTTTGGTCAACAGTGACTATCTGCACTGCTTGTACTGTCTTGGGGAAGCACACGTCACAGGTAAGTGCAATATTTGCTGCTCCTTCTCTGGCGGTATCCATTAGTCATGGGAAATTAGGCTTAGAAAATACCTTACAGAAAAGACCAAGAAGCCACAGTTGGACCTTGGCCAGGGGACCCTTCCTGTACATCAAGCTGAATCTACTTGGAATGCATGTCTGCCATGATGCCCAGCTCTGCTACAGGGGAGCCTGTAACCCATCAGAGACTCATCAGGAAGGCAGAAAACACTCGCATAAATATAAGAGCAGTTCCTCCTCTTAGTTGGCTACTCCATATAAGTGAAGCAAACCTACTCTGTCAACCTCCTAGGACATACTAACTCTCAGAGCCGGGGCTCTTTCAGTATCAGACCTCGTTCTGGTAACACCCTTTCCATCGGTACTATCAAAGTTGAAATCTCAGAATCGGTCAGGTCTGGTGTGATCGGAGTTGCTGCCAGTGATTGGTAGAAATACGAAGTCTCTCTCCTCTGACCCCTTTGTGATGAGTGAATTGGAACCCTTATGCTCCAGAGACGTCAGAGACTTGTACCACATCAGAGGAAGTCTTTTCTCTTCCCCAGTCATTGGGACTTTCCCTAGTAAGGGTCCTCCATTTGAGCCAAGAGCAACTTGCTTGCCTCTCCTCTGCCAGAAGATACTCTTTCTGGTGGCTATAACATCTGCAAAAAGAGTCAGTGAATTATAAGCCTTAATGGTAGAACCTCCTTATACTCAAGTCTTCAAAGACAAGATGTCCTTAAGGACACATCCAAACTTTTTATCTAAGGTAATTTCATCTTAACCAGGTTATTGACTTACCTATATCTTTTTCTCAAGCTACACTCCAGTGTGAATGAGCAGCATCGCCATATGTTAGATGTGAGGTGGTGCTTGCTGTTATACTTGTACAGACCAAACACTTTCTTCTTCAAGTGCTTGCTCATGTCCATTCAATTTGTGTGTGTGTGTGTGTGTGTGTGCTTGCCACGTGAACGGGTGCCGGAAGTTTTTCCCTCAGCTGTGTCCGTAGGGGACCAGCTCTGGTGCCCCCTGGAGTGGCGCACATACTATGGTATATAGGGCGCCGCCAGCTCCTCCCCCTCTGTTTCTTCTTGCCACCAGTGATGGTGCTGGAACTGTTGCTGCTTCAGCTAGTGCTGTTGCTTTTTCGTTTGTACGAACTCAGTGATGCTTGTATTATAGTGTATGTAGTGTTCCTGTAAGTGTTATTAAATCCCTTAGCTATAGTTAGACTTTGTAGGTCCCAAACGGGACTTTGCCTTGGGACGGGGCATGCCCCAATCCCCAGGCTTTAAGCCCTGTGATTGCTGCAAGAGGCCCATGCCCATTAACGATCAACACAGCAGCTGTCTGCGTTGCTTGGGCGAGGGGCCCATTAGTGAAAAGTTCAAGATTTGCAAGTCCTTCAAGCCAAGGACTAGGAGGAGTGCGATATTTAAGAGCGCTCCTTACGAAGTCGGCCCTCGCCCTGGTACCAGAGCACCGTGATCTTGGTATACAGTGCCCCACTGGGACCATCCACTGTCTGGCACTGGTTCCCATCCGTGGCTCCGGCCAAGAAGACAGTGCGAGCTCTGTCTCCAACCTCACACAAGGGAAAGGATAAGACTGGGTGCAAAAAAGTTCCCATCCTGGGCAACTCTTCACCCACTTCGGGAACTCGGGCCCAAGCACCGGTTGAGCGATGTAGCCCAGCCCACTACCTGCCAGCCACCCCAGACAGTGGCGGAGGCCTCTGTCAGCTCTGAGTACCATCCATGCTGGAGGCCCTGCAGGTCAGCACAGGAGATCATGACCCTCCCGGTTCCACCTACACCAGCTCCTGCGGTTCCCTGGTCATGGGGTAAACCCGCGTTCGGACCGTCATGGTTCCCACCGCAGCTGCACCATTCCCCATTGCAGGGGATGTCCCACCAGTGTTCGCCCTCCCGTAGCCACCACGCCTCTGACCGTGAAAGGCAAGCGTTGTGCAGCCCCATTCAGTTTCCAATCTTGGGCACGGGCAGAGAGGCTCGAGGCACAGCTCACTGGTGACCAGGTGCAGACCTCTGGAGGCACGCGCCCCCTGACAGGAGTACTGGTCTTGGCATCCAGTATTGCTGAGACCCTGGTACCGCTCCAGAGACCAGGCAAGGGATCGATGCTACCATTCCTTGGACTGTCTCTGATCCCCCAGAAAGGCATCATCACGTGCTTACTCTTCCTGGCACCAGGCCCCTTCCGATTCCTGATCTCGTGCCTCATCCCGGTACAGTTCATTAAGTGCAAGACGTAGATGGCTGGCTCCAGGCTGTTGCGGATCCGTCACATGCTGTTAGTCCCCAAGACCCTGTTCCAGATGGGACTCCAGGCAGCGTGACCAGCACCGGTTGGGACAGAGCCACCTTTCCACTCTGCGCTGATTGCCTGGGAGCAATGGCTCAGGATCCAGTTCTGGTTTGGTGCGAGGTTCCCTGATTGCGGGACAAGCTCCGGTACCAGTGGTGCTGGCTACATTGTCGGCACCAAAACCGGTCCTGTGGCACCCATGAAATCTGCGGGGGTTCACCCAGCTTTCCCAGGCTGCCCACTTGGTGTCTTGAGCCTTGGAGAGACCAGTTGCCTCTCTCCCGCCCTTCTCCAGTGCATGAAGCCTTGGGTGCAAGGACCCCCAGGGCCACCAATGGTTGTGGAGGACCCTATGGCACCGGCATCTTCCTCGTCTTTGCCAGACGAGGCTATAACGGGGCCTCCTCCCCTGTTTCCTCCAGATGACGCTAAAGCGCACCAGGAACTATTGAAGAGGGTCATCACCAACCTGGGCCTTCAGGTGGAGAAGTTAGAGCAGTCCTTGGACTCTCTTAGATGTCTTCTGCTCCACAGCACCGGCCAGAGTGGTTCTGCCTCTTCATGAAGGAGTTTCAAAGATCACCAATGCCTTGTGGCAAACTCCTTCCTCCTTGCCCCCCATCTCCAAGAGGGCTGATACTTTGTCCCATCGAAAGGCCACGAATACCTGCACACCCATCCTGCTCCCACTTCCCTAGTAGTAGGGGCGGTTAACCACAGGGAGCGACAGGGTCAACCCAGAGCTACCCCTAAGAATAAAGACTCTAAGAGGCTAGACTTGTTTGGACATCAGATTTGTTTGTCCTCTTGTCTCCAGTTGAGGGTGGCCAACCATTAGCCCCCCCTGGGATGCTGTGACGTTCCACTCTGGTGTTATCTGGACGGGTGACCTGCTAGGCCTCTCTTACCTTTGACTCTGGGAGCCAGCCTTACCCTGCTCTGCTGTGAGAACCCCCACTCCTGGGCTGTTCACACACAGCTTCTGGCATGTAAGCTGATCCCAGCTACCTGCAAACGAATGACACTAGCCAATATCTCCAGTCCCAGACACAACCCTAGGAACCTCTGTCTTACAGTGTCGAGTAATGCCTGCTGGACTTTGTAAATTAGTCAGTTTAACAAAGAAATTGATAACTGGCTCTGTGGATGAAGGGAAAGCAGTGGACATGTTAGTCCCGGACTTTAGCAAAGCTTTTGATACGGTCATCACAGTATTCTTGCCAGCAAGTTAAAGAGGTAGGGGCTGGATGAATGGACTATAAGGTGGATAGAAAGCTGGCTAGATCATCGGGCTCAATGCATAGTGATCAATGGCTCCATGTCTAGTTAGCAGCCGATATCAAGCGGAGTGCCCCAAGGGTCGGTCCTGGAGCCGGTTTTGTTCAATGTCTTCATAATGATCTGGAAGATGGCGTGGATTGCACCCTCAGCAAGTTTGCAGATGACACTAAACTGGGAGGAGTGGTAGATAAGCTGGAGGGTAGGGCCAGAGGGCCCTAGACAAATTAGAGGATTAGGCCAAAAGAAATTTGATGAGGTTCAACAAGGACAAGTGCAGAGTCCTGCACTTAGGACGGAAGAATCTCATGCACCGCTACAAACTACGGACCAAATGGTTAGGCAGCAATTCTGCAGAAAAGGAACAAGGGGTTACAGTGGACGAGAAGCTGGATATGAGTCAACAGTGTGCCCTTGTTGCCAAGAAGGCTAACGACATTTTGGGCTGTATAAGTAGGAGCATTGCCAGCAGATGTAGGGACGTGATCATTCCCTTCTATTTGGCATTGGTGAGGCCTCATCTGGAGTACTGTGTCCAGTTTTGGGCCCCACACTAAAAGAAAGATGTGGAAAAATTGCCAGTGGAGGGCAACAAAAATGATTAGGGGGCTGGAGTACATTACTTATGAGGAGAGGCTGAGGGATTGTTTAGTCTGCGGAAGAGAAGAATAAGGGGGGATTTGATAGCTGCTTTCAACTACCTGAAAGGGGGTTCCAAAGAGGATGGCTTTAGACTGTTCTCAGTGGTAACAGATGACAGAAGAAGGAGCAATGGTCTCAAGTTGCAGTGGGGGAGGTTTAGGTTGGATATTCGGGAAAAACTTTCACTAGGAGGGGGGTGAAGCACTGGAATGGGTTACCTAGGGAGGTGGTGAAATCTCCTTCCCTAGAGGTTTTTAAGGTCAGGGTTGACAAATCTCTGTCTGGGATGATTCAGTTGGGCATTGATCCTGCTTTGAGCAGGGGGGTTGGACTAGTTGACCTCCTGAGGTCCCTTCCAACCCTGATATTCTATGATATGTACCAGGCTTGTTATCCCAGGGGGAGCCTCTGACAAACTTCAGAGCAAACAAACAGATTTATTAACTATAAAGATAGTCTTTAAGGGTATGTCTACACTATGAAATTAGGTCGAATTTATAGAAGTCGGTTTTGTAGAAAGCGTTTTTATACAGTCAATTTTGTGTGTCCCCACACAAATGCTCTAAGTGCATGTAGTCGGCGGAGTGTGTCCACAGTACCAAGTCAGTAGTCAGGAGCTGTTCAACTACAGGCTGAGCAAGTGCAGAATGGTGGTAGAATGTGCATTTGGACGTTTAAAGGCGCGCTGGCGCAGTTTACTGACTCGGTTAGACCTCAGCGAAACCAATATTCCCACTGTTATTACTGCTTGCTGTGAGAGTAAGGGGGAGACGTTTATGGCGGGGTGGGAGGTTGAGGCAAATCGCCTGGCTGCTGGTTTCGCACAGCCAGACACCAGGGCGGTTAGAAGAGCAGAGGAGGGCGCAGTGCACATGAGAGAAGCTTTGAAAACCAGTTTCATGACTGGCCAGGCTACGGTGTGAAAGTTCTGTTTGTTTCTCCTTGATGAAACTCCCCGCCCCTTGGTTCACTCTACTTTCCTGTAGGCTAACCACCCTCCTCACCTCCCTTCGATCACCACTTGCAAAGGGAATAAAGTCATTGTTGCTTCACATTCATGTATTCTTTATTCATTCATCACACAAATAGTGGGATAACTACCAAGGTAGCCCAGGAGGGGTGGTGGAGGAGAGAAGCACCAGGAGGGGTGGTGGAGGAGGGAAGGACAAGGCCACACAGCACATTAAAAGTTTACAACTTTAAAACTTATTGAATGCCAGCCTTCTGTTGCTTTGGCAAACCTCTGGGGTGGAGTGGTTGGGTGGCCAGAGGCCCCCCTACTGCATTCTTGGGCGTCTGGGTGAGGAGGCTATGGAACTTGGGGAGGAGGGCAGTTGGTTACACAGGGGCTTTAGCGGCGGTCTGTGCTCCAGCTGCCTTTCCTGTAGCTCAACCATACGCTTGAGCATATTAGTTTGATCCTCCAGCAGCCTCAGCATTGAATCCTGCCTCCTCTTATCACGCTGCTGCCACCTTTCAGCTTCAGCCCTCTCTTCAGCCCATCACCTCTCCCCCTGGTCATTTTGTGCTTTCCTGCACTCTGACATTGTCTGCCTCCACGCATTCGTCTGTGCTCTGTCAGTGTGGGCGGACAGCATGAGCTCAGAGAACGTTTCATCCCGAGTGCATTTTTTTCGCCTTCTAATCTTCACTAGCCTCTGGGAAGGAGAAGATCCTGTGATCCTTGAAACACATGCAGCTGGTGGAGGAAAAAAAAGGGACAGTGGTATTTAAAAAGACATATTTTCTAGAACAATGGGTACACTCTTTCACGGTAAACCTTGCTGTTAACATTACATACATAGCACATGTGCTTTCGTTCCAAGGTCGCATTTTGCCTCCCCACACCACGTGGCTAGCCCCTCCCCCCTCCCCTTGGCTAACAGTGGGGAACATTTCTGTTCAGCCATAGGCAAACAGCCCAGCAGGAACGGGCACCTCTGAATGTCCCCTTAAGAAAAGCACCCTATTTCAACCAGGTGACCATGAATGATATCACTCTCCTGAGGATAACAGAGAGATAAAGAATGGATGTTGTTTGATTGCCAGCAAACATACACTGCAATGGTTTGTTCTACAGTGATTCCCGACTATGTGCTACTGGCCTGGTGTGGTCAAGTGTCCTATCATGGTGGATGGAATAAGGCTGCCCTCCCCAGAAACCTTTTTCAAAGGCTTTGGGAGTACATCCAGGAGAGTCACGAATGCCAGGCAAATTAATCACTAAACATGCTTGCTTTTAAACCATGTATAGTATTTTAAAAGGTACACTCACCAGAGGTCCCTTCTCCGCCTGGCGGGTCCGGGAGGCAGCCTTGGGTGGGTTCAGGGGGTACTGGCTCCAGGTCCAGGGTGAGAAACAGTTCCTGGCTGTTGGGAAAACCGGTTTCTCCGCTCGCTTGCTTGCTGTGAGCTATCTACAACCTCCTCCTCATCATCTTCCTCATCCCCGAAACCTGTTTCCGTGTTGCCTCCATCTCCATTGAAGGAGTCAAAGAACACGGCTGGGGTAGTGGTGGCTGAACCCCCTAAAATGGCATGAAGCTCATCATAGAAGCGGCATGTTTTGGGCTCTGACCCGGAGCCGCTGTTTGCCTCTCTGGTTTTCTGGTAGGCTTGCCTCAGCTCCTTAAGTTTCACGCGGCACTGCTTCGAGTCCCTGTTATGGCCTCTGTCCTTTATTCCCTGGGAGATTTTGACAAATGTTTTGGCTTTTCGAAAACTGGAAAGTAGTTCTGATAGCACAGATTCCTTTCCCCATACAGTGATCAGATCCCGTACCTCCCGTTCAGTCCATGCTGGAGCTCTTTTGCGATTCTGGGACTCCATCATGGTCACCTCTGCTGATGAGCTCTGCATGGTCACCTCTGCTGATGAGCTCTGGCCAGCATGGCAAGCTGCAGGTGACCATGCAAACAGGAAATTGAAATTCAAAACTTTGCGGGCCTTTTCCTGTCTACCTGGCCAGTGCATCTGAGTTGAGAGTGCTGTCCAGAGCATTCACAATAGAGCACTCTGGGATAGCTCCCGGAGGCCAATACTGTCTAATTGCGTCCACAGTACCCCAAATTCGACCCGGCAAGGCCGATTTAAGCTCTAATCCCCTTGTCGGGGGTGGAGTAAGGAAATCGATTTTAAGAGCCCTTTAAATCGGGGGAAAAAAAGGGCTTCGTCGTGTGGACGGATGCAGGGTTAAATCGATTTAACGCTGCTAAATTTGACCTCAGCTTCTAGTGTAGACCAGGGCTAAGTGATTATAAGTCAAAGCATAACAAGTCAGAGTGGTTACCAAAATAAAATAAAACATAACATGCAGTCTGAACTCTCAACCCTTTTAGACTGGGCAGCAACTAGATTAAGCATTTTTCTCACCGCATTGGATATTGCAGTCCTTAATAGAGTGACCCAGGTTTAAGGAACAAACTTATCTCCTCTGTTGGAGTCTTGTCTTCTCAGTGTCCTGGTCCCTTGCAGCATAGGTGGGGGCAAGAGAAAGGCCCGGTATGTGTCCATTCTGCCTGTTTTATACTCTCAGTCCATGTGCTTGTAGAACACAAGTCCAGGCATGTCTGTGTGGCATTGCTGAGTTTCTTCAAGCAAGGCTGAGCAATTCCTCTGGTGGGGCCTCATGCAGGTGAGTCGCTGTATTGTATCTCCCTTGCTGGACAATGACTGTTGATGTGCTATTTGACACGCCGCCCAGGCGTTGGTTACTTTCCTTGCTGTTGCCTCTGGGGAGCTAATATCTGGCTGATTCCCCAATTTACAGCATGCTTTAGTGACCATCGTACAACACAATTGTCATAACTTCATATGCATTAATGATACACACATGGATAGAGAAATGACTTTCAGCAGATCATAACCTTTCCCCTGATTCCTTACAAGGCATGCTTTGTATTTGAGATCACGATTATATGAAAATGAAGAATATGGGGATTACGGTATGCTCCCCCAAGGTACAGAATGTCACAGCTCTCCTCTTAGTTTACTGCAAGAGGATTAGTCATCTCGAAGGCAGTTTGTGATATAGTTCTCTTGGCACCCAGCCATCAAGCCATGAGGCAGCGTGCCTCAGTTTCCCCATTCACATACATTTTGCCCAAGAAGTGCTGCAGTTCCATCTTTTGCCAACCAGAGGCCGCTGTGGCACCAGAACAGCCGGCTGCAGAATTTCCTCAGGAGTAGAAGTTCATCACAGCACTGTGCCTGTGGAGCCAGGTTTGGACAGAGCAGGGCACACAGGGCTGCTGTGGGGATCACAGACTGCGGTTGAGAATGGCTAGTGTGGGCACAGATTGGGGCATGGGCTCAGGCGCGTGTGGGGTGACAACATTTATGGTTTCTCTGCTGTGATAGGCTTTACACCTGTTTACAGGTTTTAATTGAAAAGTAGCATGATCATAATGTTTAACATTATGTCAAAATTCTTATCCACAAAACTTAACATTAATACCAAATTTCTTAATCACAGATGGGCGTTTACAAATATCTTTGTGATATCACGCCCTCTGTTCAGATACTCTGGTTTGAGGTTAGTTTGTTCGTTACCGGTGGTGTCCTTTGACACTCTCCCGTGTAATCGGTCACTGGCTTTTCTTTCCCTCTTGCGTTCCCTTCTGTGTGGGCTCTTAATTTAGTCCCCCACAGTCAAAACACTTTCCAAACCTTCCCAAACCACATGGATTTTAGCTTGTGGTATGAGGAATCTGCTGTCGCCCACCTCCACGATCTCTGCCATTTGTCCAGGCAACATACTGGCCTTTGAGATCACACTCTGCTTAACCAGAGAGATCTGGTTCCCTGTATCCCTCTGCCCCAAATATTCCCTGCCATCAATTTGGACAGCCTTTACATGCTCCATATCTGGTTCTGGAGAGGCTAACCTCACAGAACCAATATGATAGGTTTCAATTGCTTGGGGGGGTTTCTGTGTTGAGGACAGCAGAACTAACATGAGATATTGTTTGCCTGCTTCTTCCTAATACAGGGCATTTATTCCTCTGGTGAGCAGTGGAATTACACTGATAGCACCTTTTGGGTTCTTTTACTTTTACAGGAGATTTGGGAAGAGGGTTAGAGGAATGTTTTTGGGTAAGAGAATGTTTAGGCTCCCAACCCCTTTCTCTCTTCCAAGGGGCAAAATGGGATCCTCCCTTCCCACTAGTTTTAAACCCCCTTTTCTGTGGCCTGCCCTCAATAGATGCCTGATTCTGTTAGAAGGCATCAGCTAAAAAAGCCATCTCATCCACAGACTTTACATCTTTGTCCAATAGACACTGCTTTACATCAGCCTTACATATGCTTAGGAAATGCTCTTGAGCAACAAGATCCAACATTCCCTCAAAACTTGCCACCTCTTTACCCCTCACCCCAAAATACTTGACAAACACAAAAGTGCAAAACGTGGGGAATGTTTTATGAGAAATTTTTGGTTTTCTTGTGTGTCTGAATTAGCTAAATAGAGAAGTATTGTAATAAACTTCAGATACTCTGAGAAAAGCGGTTGTTCTGCTTCTTTCCTGCATAGGGCGTCAGATGTGTGTATCAAATGGGAATTTTTGTGGGTTTTTTTCTTTATGAGAGAGCGCTCATCCTAAGAAATTCTTCCTTGAATTAATAATTGAATAACTATGGCATAGGCACTTATATTAATTTAAAGTTCAGCAGACTAATAATGGTTGATGGTTCTGGATCATCAGTAATGAACTGTATTTTATTCTAATATCACTGTGGCAGGAAAGCAGCTTGCTGTGAGATATGTCATTAAATAGGTTTTAGGACAACATAGTTTTCTGGAAAGAATCTTTTATTTTGTATTCCACAGATTAAGTTCCTGGAATCTAGTGTTTTACTGGAAGAAAAGCTACGGTTCTTGTACAGATAAGTACAAGATGGTATAAAGCACTTTACGTACCATGTTAAATCAGTTTAGTTTGGCTACACTTTTGTAACTGAACATTTGTGAAATAATTGTTCTTCAAGTAATGGCCCTATGAATGCTGCAGTGTAGACATGTCTGCATCCCTGCGCTGCTGATCGGAGAATTTTGGTTGCACTGTCCGTTCAGCCTGCACGTGCGCTGTCTTCTCCCCCTTCTCCCTCCTCTCCCCGCTGTGCTCTGCCAGGAGGCTAACCAGTGTTTTGCAGGCAAACAGTTGCTTCTCAACCATCTTAGCTGACGGAGCCTTAGCTGTCCATTAGCCAACTATTACCCATATATAATTGCTAATTGTTTCTTTACTTCAGCTACCTTTTTGAGCTTCCTTTTTCTTTTTCTTGCGCCTTTATTTTTTATTTTATTAAAAAACCACCCCCACTTTACTTTAAACTTATTTTTCTTCTATTCCATCCACCCCACTGCATATCTGGGGACCCCCCTGGAGAGCGTATGTCTGGTTCACCAGGTTTCAAGAAGCATCTCAGTTGCAAAGAATCTATCCCAGTGACTGATGGTCATTCTCAGTGTGTCTGCTGTGTGGGAGAGAACCAAATCCCCCAGAAGTGTGTTTTATGCCCAACAACTGAAAGCCAGATCCAGAAAGGATAGAGAACTGAGACTTAAGTGTCTCTTAATGTAAGTGCCCTCCAACCACCCTCAGAGCTGCACCAAGACTCTGAATGGTGGTAATCCTCACTGCAACCCTCTGCATCAAAGGAAGTTGAGTCCAAGAAAACAACCATGAGCTGCCATACAAGACTTCTGAAAAAAGGGCCGTGAGTCCCCACAGTGAGCCTTGACCAAGCCGAAAATGATTTCTGGTTCATTTGATATCATCAATACTGATGGCACCGAAGCTGTCTAAATCTGGTACCCAAAGCTCGTATGGTACCATCCTGACAGAATGTGTTGGATTGCCTGAGGACCTAATGGGCACAGGCAAGTAATCATCGGTGTCGACTGGGCATCAGAAAACTAGAGAATCCATCCTGGGGGAAGGCTCCTTCAGTGTGGACGTTGTCATCTGTAGTCTTCCACATGCTAGACACCAGCGGACTACTCAATCCACACTGCATCACCAACTCTTTCGGTGCAGACATTTTGGCACTGCCAACGACTACTGGTACTGACCCCGACAGCACCGCTGGATTTTCAGTACACGACAGACCTTTTGGTGTCAGGTGCACCCAACGTGTTACCGGTGCCCTGGTACCAAGTCTACCAAGAGCTCTAGACTCTCTGGTGATATGCCATGCACCCCATTTTTTAGAGTGCTGAGTCAGACAGTGACCAAGAAGACAGTCTGCTGTTGCTCTTCTCATCCATTCTACAATACTCATTTCCCGTATGGACTTCAACCATGCTGACGCTCTGGCCCCCAGACCTCCTGGTATGGGCAGCCATGGTTCCAATGTCCAGGACCCTTCCTACTCAATCAATGGCCTTACTGGGATTCTAGCTTGGCCTATCAGGAGCCAATGATACACCCTCCTTTGGCTGCTGCATCGAGGGTGTCCAAACCCCCTGAATGTTTGAGAGGAACAAGAGGCTGAAGTCGAGGAGGAGGCTTACCCCCTCAGATGAATTTTTCATCTTCATGACCACTGATGCTCCCTCCACTATCATTGGCAGAAGACTTCAAGCTTTGCCAGGAGATAGATAAGAGGGTGGCAGATCGATTACAACTACCCTTACAGGAGGTGATCGAATCACACCATAAACTATTGTACATTTTACTTTGCTCTACTTTGTCCAGAGTAGCACTCCCTATTAACGTGGCTCTCTTGGACCCTGCCAAAGTCATATGGCAGACCCCTGCATCTGGGCTGCCAACATGCAAGTGAGCCAATTAAAAAATATTACATGCCAGCGAAAGACACAGAATTTCTCCTCTTCCACCTGTCACCTGAAATCCATCCCCTGTGACCAGGACTGGAAGCAACTCCATCTGTATAGGAGAAAAATATACTTATCAGCCACTCTCTAGTTCCAGATTGCAAACTATCAAGCCGTAATGGCAAAATATGATTACATCAACTACTCAAAACTCAATTCCTTTGTTGAGCAGCTCCCAGATTCTCACAAGGAGCAATTCAAAACCATCATTAATGAAGGCCAACTAGTGGCAAAGATATCACTCCAGTTTGCACTTGATGCAGCTGACACGGTGGCATGTTCCATCTCCACTGCCATCGTGTTGAGGCAAGCTTCTTGGCTGCAGTCATCAGGTTTCCCCAAAGAGATCCAAAACAACTGTGGAGGATGTTCCCTTTGAAGGCACAAAGCTGTTCGTGGAAAAGACGGATGTTTTCCTTCACTTTGAAAGACTCCAGGGCTTCTCTTTGATCGCTCAGGATTTATACACCTGGGCAGAAGAGAAAATATAATCCTCAGCCTTCGTTCAGGCCTCCTTGTCACAATATTCATCCCAACACTCCTATGAACCCCAAAGAAAGAAGACCATTTTCTCCAAACGGAAACCTTTCGGCCCTCCACCTACTTCACAGCCTCAAAACAACAATGCCATCCAATGCTGGAAAACCTCTCATATCCCTATGGATGCCATCTCGCCCCATTCCGCAGCATCTGCGAATGAATAGCCACTGACAAATGGATACTGGAGATTATTTGAGATGGGTACTTCATCCATTTCGCCTCCCTTTTCCCCTCCTGCCCGCCTATCCCTCCCCATCCCTCTTCAGGAACCCCGCTCACGAGAGCCTATTACAACAAGAGATAACCATCTCCTCAGTGTAGGACCCATATAACCAGTGCCCCTACATCTAAGAGGCAAAGGCTTTTAATCTTGGTACTTTCTGATACCCAAGAAAAAGGGAGTTTGGAGTCCCATACTAGATTTCAGGGTGCTCAACACATTTGTCAAGGCTCAGAAGTTCAAGATGGTCACTTGGGCAACAACTATTCCAGCATTAGAAAAGGGAGACTGGTTCTCGGCCCTTGAACCTCAAGATGCTAATTCCACATTTAGATCATACCATGTCACAGACAATATCTCACATTCACAGTAGGCCAGGACCAGCACAGAGTAGTCCCTTTTAGCCTCTCCTTGGCCCCCAGAGTATTCTGTAAGGTGCTCTCTGTGGTGGTGCCCACTCATGCCTCCAGGGCATTATGATACTCTCACCTGGAAAATTGCCTCCTCAGAGTGCATCCCTTTGTTGAAGCCCAGCGTGTTACCCATACCACTCTGGAACTATTCAAGAATCTGGGCCTACAAATCAGTGCACAAAAATCGACATTAATACTGGTACAGAGACTAAAATTCATAGCAGCTACCTTAAGTCCATCTGAGCAAGAGTACTTCTCTCTCAGATTGCTCAGTCTCTCCATGCTTATAGAGACGGTGCAATCCAATCCTCAAATATTAGCCAGACACTGCCTTCAGCTTCTGGGGCATGTGGCTGCGGGCACATTGGTGATAGCTCATGACAGACTTCACATGAGATTCCTCCAGTCATTGTTCGGTCTGTAAACCCAACTGAACCAAGACAATCTAGATAAACTGCTATCAATGCCCATTAACATTGAATGATTTTTGAATTGGTGGAAAGACCCATCAAACCCCAGCACAGGAATCCCATTTGCTTAGCCTCCCTCATCACTACTACTCACCACTGACACATCCCTCACAGGATGGGGTGCACATCTGAACGATTTCAAAGTGCAGGGCAAATGGTCTCCATGCAAGATATGCCTTCACATCAATCTACTCAAACTCAGAGTGGTCAGGAACACATATGCTCTGTTCCTTCTGCTGATCAGAGGTACACACACAAAGGTCATGACGGACAATATAGCGTGCATGTATTACATAAACTGTCAAGGAGGTGCCAGATCACTCTCCCTTTGTGTGGAAGCACTAAAGCTATGAAACTGGTACATTTCCCAGAATGTGACAATATCAGCAACCTACCTGCTGGGAATGTGCAACATGACAAGGAGTAGTCTCAGCTGCAAATTCCCACGTGACCATGAATGGGAGTTTCAGTGATGCTCCGCGACATAGTCCGATGATGGGGATACGATAATAGACTTGTTCACTACTTATCAGAACAAGAAATGTCAATGGTACTTCTCCAGAGCAGGCATTGGCCAGTGCTCCATGGGAGAGACACTCCACTCATGGGACAAGCAGCGCCGTTACGCCTTTCCCCCATTCTCTCTATTTCTGAAAGTCCTGAAAAGAGAAAAAACAACCATCATACTGATCACTCCATTATGGCTCAGACAGATGTGGTACCTTTCCTGTCACAATTGCTGCTGTGTCCACTAATGACTCTTCCAATCACTCCTTGCCATTTCTTGGAGAACGAGAGAGACACTTCTTATCCCAACCTGTGGATAGTATAGCTCAAAGCCTGTCTCTTTCATGGTTCCAGCACATAGAAACATCATGCTTTGAAGAGATACAGGAAATGCTATTACACAGCAGGAAAATGGCTACCTGTCATATTTACCTACAAAAGTGGATTGGATTCTGGATCTGGTGCCAGTCCAAAAGAGTCACCCTGTGTGTGGCCACTCTACCTGTAGTCCTAGACTATTGGTTACATCTGAAGAAATTATCTCTTGATTAGCTTGCTAAATGTACAATTAGCAGCAATAGTGACTTTCTACCAGCAGGTAGACAGGTACTCAATTTTTCCTACTTGACTACAAAGAGGTTTCTCAAAGGCATAGAGAACCTCTTTCCCCAACTCAGGCTTCCTACCCCAGAATGGGATCTCAATCTAGTATTTAAAGGACTGACTAGAGCACCCTTTGAATCCATGGCCATTTGTTTTTTAACTCACCTTTCCATATAGATAGTGCTCCTGACTGCCATTACCTCAGCAAGAAGGATAGGAGAGATAGTGGTGCATCCCCCCCTTCAGTGGTGGTCTCTGACAAGGTCACACTTAGACCACATCCAAAGTTCAACCTCAAAGTGAGTCCTTATTTCATGTGAACCAACTCATTCACATTCCAATCTTTTTATCCAAAGCCTCAGCAGGATAATAGGGAAGCCATCCTCCATATGCTCTATCCAAGGAGAGCTTTGGCCTTTCATTTGGACAGGAGAAGAACTTTTAGAAAATTTCAGAGACTCTTCTCTCGATTGTGGACAGGTTTAGAGGCACAGCAATTTCAGGTCAAAGACTCTCTAAATGGGTTTCGAACTGTATCAAATTCTGTCATCAAATTGGCAATTTTGCACCCCCATCTAAAATTTGCACACATTCAAAGAGATCAGTTTCCTCATCCGTTGCCTTCTCCAAGGGTATTTCTATATCAGAAATTTGCAGAGCAGCTTCAGAGGGATCTGCAAATTTCGTACTTCCAGTTCCAAATGAAGTGCGTAGATGACGGGGCAGTTTATAACTTTGGTGTTTGTAAGTCTGAGTGCTTGTGTGGGCCGAAAATTCACCAATCAGCAGTGCAGGGACACAGACATGCCTACAGGGGAGCACGCATGTGGGACACATCTGAAAGAACCATTGTTACTACAGAAGAGAAATAACTTCTTCTTCTCCTTAGTAGGTATTTTAATATTATGAACACTGTACAGTGTCAGTTTGCAGTACAGTAGAACCTCAAAATTACAAACACCAAAGTTATAAACTGCCCAGTCATCTACTTTATTTATTTATTGTTTTTTCTCTGCTGCTGCCTGATTTCGTACTTCCAGTTCCAAATGAAGTGTGTAGAGTGCTAGGTTAAATGTTAACCACTTAAAAAAAAAAAAAAAAAAAAAAGCGAAAGCAGCATTTTTCTTCTGCATAGTAAAGTTTCAAAGCTGTATTAAATCAATGTTCAGTTGTAAACTTTTGAAACAGCCATAAACTTTTGTTCGGAGTTATGAACCTTTCAAAGTTACGAACGACTTCCATTCCCAAGGTGTTTGTAACTCTGAGCTTCTACTGTACTACATTTAAAATATATAAACATATATATATATATATATATATATATATAAATATATATGTTTATATATATATATAAATATATATGTTTATATATAAACATAAATATATATGTTTATATATAAACATAAATACACAAATATACAAATCTATATACACACACACATACGCATACTTTTGTAGCTTTCTCTTGGGCTTTGTTTCCTTCTCTTGTTTCTGAAGATGGTGGAGGCGGTGTGCATCCATCCACAAAGCAAAGAGCTGGTTTCTGTCAATGCGTTCTTGTTATGGGTCACCTGGGATGAGACTCTTTACTCTGCTTTCAGTGCACCTGTTGCAGAAAGTGCTACCCTATTAGCTTCTGCTCTATTAGCTCCTTTTATTCAGAAGCCCCCTTAACCCACCACATTTCAGTCCTTTCTGCTTACCTATGTTAGCGGCTTAGAGAAGGCTCAAGTGACATCTTTTGGTCACAGCAGAGCCTCCTGCTGGAACAGAGCAAGCTCTGCCTTGCTCTCTTAGGTTTTTGAACTAAAGATATGAGAAGTTCACCTCCAACAACCCAAACCAATGTAAAATCAGTAAGCAGAGACAGGCTAGAAAAATAAAACTATGCCAAAGTAAGCTATTAATTTGAAACTTATTTAAAAAAATGGAAAGGGGTGGGGTTTGGATCTGGCCGCTACTTATTGTGGTGTCAGGTCCATATAGCCGAGCACCTCACAATCTTTTTAATGTACTTATCTTCACAGCACCCCTGTGAACATTCACTTGAGTACTGTTATCCCCGTTTTACAGATGGGGAACTGAGACAGAGAGAGAGATGAAGTGGTTCATCCAAAGTCACATAAGAAGTCTATGGCAGAGCAAGAATTGAACCTGGGTTTTTAGGGTCCTAGACTAGTGCCCTCATGAAAGGATTGTTTGCTATATTTTGGATAGAGATTTGCAAGTATTTCTTGGTGAATTTTTTGTAGCAAGTAGGATATTCGTTTTGGTGCTGAGAATATATAGCAAGGTTTAGAAGTAGAGGATGAACACATTTTCTTTCAGTTTGTTTAATTCAGCTGTTTTTGTCTTTATCAAGCAGAAATCACCTGTGCATCCAACTGGTACACGATAGCTCCAGGAGCTTCATTAGCTGCACAGTCAGGCAAATGTCTATTTCAAGGAGTTTTTCCAACTTGGTAGTAACTGCATATTACTTTTTCTCCTGTGTCAGAACCTGGTGCTTTGTGATCTATTTCAACTGGGTTATTCCTCTTAGTCTTCCAAGCGTGGAGGCGCTTCTTTTTATTTTATTGTTTTTAAACCTCCCTGTAGCTTCACAATGTACTGTGAGCAAGTGGAGCTGTTCAGAAAACTGATTGCTTCTCTAACGTCCCAGTGTCTTGCCTCCAGTTGAAGAAGCAGGAAGTTCCTTTAAGACTTTATTTTTGGTTTTTTTTGTTCTCCCTCTCCTTAATGCCTCCTCAGTAAGAAGAGGATTTTTGGCACCTTTTGGAAGTCTTTTTCCATTTGCCAGTTTGCCTTTGCTACAAATAATACCTGTATTTGGCAACATTGTGCACCCATTTCCAATTCCAATAAATCATCCTTTCATGTATCTTGTGTTCCTTGTTTTCTCACTATGGTATCTATCAATGCATCCGCTTGCAGTCAGAGATGGCACTGTGAGTGAGCCCTGTCTCAGTTTCTTGCATCTGGGACATAAGTCCAAGTAGGTCTTCAGATGCTAAAGCCATCTCTTTGGAGGGTCTTATTTATTTAAAAGAAGAGAACAATACAAAACATCGGTGTGGTTGTAGCTGTGTTTGTCCCAGGGTGTGTGAGAGAGATAAGGTGGATGGGTCTTTTATTGATCAGACTTCTGTTGGTGAAAGAGAGACTGGTGGTATTCTGGTCTGGGAAAGGTACTCCAGTGTGTCACAGCTAAATACAAGGTGAAATAGATTGTTTAGCATAAGTAGTTAATGCATATTGTAAGAGACCATTCTACGTGAACCGGCTGGTTAATATTTCTGCAAGACCAAAAATGGGGAGTGAGTAGGTTACAGATTGTTGTAATAGGCTGTAAATCTAATGTCTTTATTAACACCATGATTTTTAGTGTTTAGCAAAGTCATAAATTTAAACTCCTAGCCTTGTTTTTTGACAGTATCGTGCAGGCTTCCTTAGAGGACGAGGACTAAGAGAGATCAGATGAGGAGTGATCATTTTGTGAAAAGTTTTCGCCCACGGGTGATAGGGTGGTGTTTTTTGTTTTTTTTTGGTTGTTTGCTCATTCAAGAGCATAGTGATTGTCTGTCTGGTTTCACCCATGTAGTTGTTATTGGGGGATTTAGTACTATTGGATGAGGTATATCATAGTGTCGTGATAGCCATGTTTAGGACCCATATATTTTGAACAGTGTGATCAGCATAGCAATGGAGATATGTCGGCAGGATTTGCATCTGTTCTTCTGGCAGGGTCTGGTACTACTTTGAGTTGGTGTGCCTTGGCTGTTGGGAGTTTGCTTCAGATGATGAACGTGGCGAGGTTGGAGTGTTGTTTGAACACTAGAAGAGGGTGTTTGGGAAAGATGCTTCAGGATGTGGTCCCCCGCTAGTATGGTTATAATTTTTAAATGATCCCTTATATGGGTTCCAGAGAGAGGTAGTAGGTGACAACTAGGGGTATGCGGTCAGAGGGGTTTTTTATTTCTGTATTGAAACAAGTTCTCTTGGGATATTCTGGTTGCCCTTTCCATGATGTGATCATCTTCTCTTCTGGAGTGTTCTTGTTGCGTAAAGATGTTTTATCCCATGCTTTCTCCTCGGAGCACGCTCTGTGGTATCTGTGTGCCAGGCAATAGTTAACTGATTTTTTTGGCGTGTTTGGGATGGTTTCTGGATCTGTGAAGGTAAGTGTGGTGAGCAATGGTTTTCTTGTATAGAGTTGTCTGGAGGGTTCTCTTGTTAAAATTGATCATGGTTTGGGAAGTTGATGTGGGAGAGTTTTAGAGAGAATTTGATAGTTTGGTGGTGGTTGAAGTTGTGATGGAAATCTATGAGAGAGTTTAGATTGTCTGGCCAGAGGATAAAAATATCATTGATGTATCTCAGGTATATCATTGGCTTTGTGGTACATTTGTCCAGAAATTCTTCCTGAAGGTGGACTATAAAAAGCTTGGCATATTGGGGAACCATGCTCGTACCCACAGCTGTTCCCATGGTTTGGACAAAGTGTTAGTTTAATATAAAATTTTTATGGGTGAGGATTAAATGGATGCATTGGAGAGTTGTTCATTGCGTTATAAATATTTGAGACAGCGATGCTGTCAATGTGAGCAATGTTGGTGTATAGGGAGGTGACATCTGGTGATAAGGCTCGAGTTCTGAAGGAGGTTATTAATGTTGCACAGTTTCTTGAGAAAGCTCGTTGTGTCCTTAAGGAAGCTGGCCCTTTCTATGATGAGTGGTTTGAGGATGGTCTGAGTCCTGATCTTCCTTCAGTAAGAGTGCTGTGGCTTCCATCCCGACAAAAATAGTGTTCAACTGACAGCCTACCTGTTGAAAGTGAAGTGTAAGGTGCACTTGGCCTATGTTCCAAAATTATCAGGACTCTGCTGTCATCCGGAGAGTTTCCACACTAAGCCCTAGTCTACACTCGGGGGCGGGAGATTGATCTAAGTTACACAACTTCAGCTACATGAATAACATAGCTGAAGTTGATGTACTTAAATCGACTTACTGTGGTGTCTTCACTGTCGTGAGTCAACTGCTGCCGCTCCCCTGTCTACTCCGCCTGCGCCTCTCGTGGCGGTGGAGTACAGGAGTCGATGGGAGAGCGCTCAGGGGTCGATTTATCACGGTCTAGACTAGACGTGATAAATCGACCCCCGCTGGATCGATCTCTGCCCGCTGATCTGGCGGGTAGTGTAGACATACCCTAAGTAAGTTAAATTCACGTTGTGAAGAGTGCAATGCAGATCCAAGAAATCCTGGGATTCCAGCCACACCGACCTTCCTTCAGGAAGGTGCTGATAAGGGTCTTCAGTCCAGCACTATAGTGTGCCAGACCAGAAGGCAGACTGATGTAGATCTTGGGATCTACTATCCTTCTCTTTGGTAGCCTTCAGCTCCTTGGCAGTACTTTTTAAAGGAAGACTTTTCCTACCCCTCACTCATATGCAAATTGTTGCTTCAGTGTTTCTCTTTCGTAAGATGAGATATATTCTCTTTGAGAACATTAGAGAGTAAATTCCCAGATAGAACAGTTAAAACTAAATTAATCTTTTATTAAACAAAAGAATGACAGACAACTGAAATAGAAAAGGCTACCTAATATGTGATGCTGATGGATACTTGAAAAACACATTTAGACTAGTCCTAAAAATATAAATTACAAAATAATTTCCTTCATACAGCAGTGTATCAGTTTGTTTTCTAACCACATAAGAGTTGCATTATGTAAGTGACATTTCTACTGGAAGAACATGGCCATTTCTAGTTCTTCAGTTAGAGATCTCTTTGCTGCCAAAAGATTGACATATCTTTTAGTTATTAACCACTTAATAAGGATTAACTATTGTTGACAGTACAAGTGATTTTTGTACATTCTTGTTGAGAGGATGACAAAAATAAAAGGTGAGTGAATAGACCACATTTGAAGGCAGTATAGGTTGAGTTATAATATGTATAGCTTGAATTAAATATATTAAGGATTTTTTAATCAGTTCTTCCAGTTTTGCTCATTTTTCTTCAACTTCAGTTAATTTAATATAGGCAGAAATATTCCATTTCTCTAATTTTGGATATCCATATTTCTACAGAGGTTTCTGCAACCATTGTGATGAAATACATTTACTGGCTGTCACAAATTCTAAGCAAGTATTTCTTTGATGTTATCAAATCAGGACATTTTCCTACCACCTTGAAAATAGTCAAAAATATATTTACTTTTGTTTAAGTCAAATCAGTATGCCATGAGGCATTAATATTAAGTTTCTGTTCAGTAATTGTAGGTGCTACAACTCAATTTGAATTTATTATGCAATTTCAGTAAATCAAATAAGCCCATGAAAGTTATGTTTTTAAAAGAAAAAGATTGAGAAGCTTTGAAGCTGTTTCTGTTGCTATCCATTGCATCAATTAACATTCATAGGGCCTTTGAGTTGGATTTCCTTTTCTCTTTTATAATTGTTAAAATGTCTCTCCTTTAGTATTTTTTATATTTTTAAAATAGAAAGTGCTGGAAGAGGCATATTTAGGATTTTAAAATGTATTGAAAATATCTATTGAAAATTATTCTGCTTCTTCAAGTAGCATCCCTAGGTGTGCTCCACTGTAGTTGGAGCTTGCGTTCCTGCGCTGCTGATCGGACAGCTTCGGTAGCAGTGTCTCTTAGGCCTGCATGTGCACTGTGTCTCCTTTTGCACAGGCTAGCCATGCAATGAGGCTAGCCACTGCATGGGCTAACCCCCCTCAGTTCCTTCTCAACCACGCCTGGCTAGAGATGGAGCTCCTCCCAGTCTGTTAGGATCATTGGTCTTTTCGCAATTAGATAGTTAGCCTCTTAGCATAGTGTAGTTGTATTGTCTATTTTTTACTGTTTTGTCTTTCTCCTAAAAAAAAGAAAACCAAACAAACCAAAAACCTTTATATTTTCCCACTTCTTCTTCGTTGGGGACCCTTCCCTCAATTGGGTATGCTCACTTTGCCAAGCTTCAAGAAGTGCCTCATTTGCCAGTGCATTTGCTGCCTCGGGGAAGGCCACATCTGGCAACAGTGCCACCAACTCTGGCCATGATCTTGTAAGGACAGAGATCTCCAACAGATTATCTTTATGGAGGCAACTCTCAGGCCTTTCCAGGACCTGTGCCATGAGTCACCTGGCATATGTGAGTCTTCCCCACAGCCTTCTATGTGTAAAGGCTGTGGGTTGAAGAAATAGGTTGTGAGAGGGGTCAGCAGTTTATCTAAGGAGAGAGAGGGAAGTCCCCATAGTGAGCCCTGAGATGGCCATAAGCGATTTACATCTCATTCAGTATCCTTGGCACCGTCGGCCCAGAGATCATCTTAGTCCGGCACCCATGGCTCATGGAGACTGATGGCAGCTGGCCATGGACCCGATGGGTGTGAGCACCAAGGGACATACCATGCTCCTCCACTCTCTAGTGAGGGTTCAAACAGTGAACCAGAGAGGTGGTGTCACAGTACTCCTCTCAGGCCCTGTATGGTGCTCAGTACCAAAAAAGCCCTAAAATATACCCACGGATGGCCCCACCACCGCCATCCTGGTACAGCTACCCATAGGCATCACCACCAGGCTCCATGCCACTCCCACCCCAGTTGGGACCTTGTGTGGCAAGCCTCTCAGGTTTTGAGTCTTACCCAAGAACCCTTGAGAGACACCCCATTGGCTGAAGCATCTAGAGCCTCGGAGCCTCCATGAGACATCATAGAGGAACAGGAGGGTGGTGCCAAGGAAGAAGTGACACTGAGGACCACACCCTCCTCCTCCTTGGATGAAAAGCTGTCATGCCTTTCTCACCATCTCTGGCAGATGGCTTTCATCTCTTCTAGGAGATGGCAAAGAGAGTTGCAGACAATCTCCAAAGAAGTAGTCAAGGACACGCACCATCGACTCTTTGACATCCTCCATTTTTCCTCTCCTTAATGATCACCCTACCTATTAACGAAGCCATCTTAGGCTCAGCAAGAACTGTATGGCAAACTCCAACATTGGTAGCACCTATGTGCAAGTGGGCGAACAAAAAATATTATGTCCCCTCCAAGGAATCTGAATTCCTCTTCTCTCACCCACCACCCAATTCTATCATGGTGGACGCAGTCAAGTCTCACGGCTGGCAACACCAGTCAAGGGTCACTCCATATGATAGGTATTGGAAGTGCCTGGACCTTTTTGGAAGGAAGGCATACTCCTCTACTACACTTCTATTCCGTATCATTAACTAGCAGACCCTCATGGTGATATATAATTACATAAACTGTAGGGCTGTCAATTAATCGCAGGCATTAACGCATTCATTTTTTTAACACGTTAATCTTGTACCTGTGTGCAGGGTAGGAGGCATTGGTGGCGGCAGGGGGCCTGATGCCCCAACCTGCAGCTCTGTCGCTGCTGTCGCCTGTCATATAGTTTTCTAAAAATGTACAAGATAAATTTAAGAAAACATAACACAGGATGTAATAAAAGGTAGAAATGAATAATAATAATAAAATAAGGGGGTGTATAGGAATATGAGAATTACCATACAAAAGCTGACCATTTTCTATCTAGTACAATATCCTCCCTTGTATTCGTAAATGCATCCAATGAAGTGAGCTGTAGCTCACGAAAGCTTATGCTCAAATAAATTTGTTAGTCTCTAAGATGCCACAAGAACTCTTTTTCTTTTTGCGAATACAGACTAACACGGCTGCTACTATGAAACCTGAGGTTTATATATGTCTATATAAGTTTTGTATAGGTTTTCTTACTCCTGCTAAATTCTTGAAGTCACTGATAGTTGGCTGTAGTGAGCTGCACGTATTGTTTTAAAAAATAAATAAAAATATATGTGGTCATCTCCATGTCCACAATGAAATTATGGTTTGAGGGCTTCTGCCTCTTAGGTGCCAGAGTGGAGGAAGGTACATTTACTTGCCGCTCTTACTCTACAGGAAGTGCAATGGGGATGGTTTCTTGGGCTTTCCCTGCTTTGCAACTGGTTTGATTAAATATACCATGTCACAATAATTCCATGTTGGAATTATTCAATCACTTATTCGTTTTGATTCTTCATAATCTCTTGAATAGGTTTCATGCCAGTTTTAGGCCCAAAGTTGCAAATGCAATAAAGATTTGAATGTACTTGTGTCCAGGAAACCTTAACTATATTAGAACAGTAATATAACATGCCGAAATTACTGAATGTGTGAAGATTTCTTCTTTCTGGACAGAGTTTCAAATGCATTCACATTAAGAGACTCACTATTTAATAGACAATTTAAAATTGCCTTTTCATTGTCATTCTGATGTAACAGTTTCCTCGTAATATTGGAATGACAGTTACCTCTTAGCACAGAAATGTGTATCTTTTGGCAATACAAGACACTTAAGAATTTACAATGATACTGTGAAAAACTCATCTTTATTATTTGGCAATGATTCTTAAAAATCTTTTCAACTAGAGATGATTGGGCATTTTCTTTCAGAATGTCCATAGTTAAGTCCTATTTCTTACGAATATTGAATATAAGTGTGATACGGTATGTAGTTAAGTTAAATTATACAAATGCTTTCCTGATGAGTTTTTTGAATTTAACATCTTTAATTATTTTAATCTGTAAACATATCTTTATTTGGGATGGATCCTAACTTGCTTTGAACTCTATCTGCTGCTGGCCAATCACTTCATTCCTTCATATACCACAAGAGTGTCCCATAGTACAGTAAATAATCTGTGTTGCTTCATAGTAGTTACTGATTTGATGTAAGATAATATACAATCTAATAAATACTATAAATTTCTAAGTAAAATCCATAGTATTTTTGTAATATTCCTGAAGTAATATAACATATTCAGTGAAAGATATAAATACTTGCTTTGAAATGTAAGTTTTTTCTTTGTAGAAAATTCAGCTCAAACCTTATGCTCATACTTCTAGTAAAATTAACAATTGTTATCCAGTATATGAAAATCCAGTGGTTTTAATACATCTTTTTTAAAATATTGGTTTATTTGTTAGTCCCTTGTATCTATTGGTTTCATATTACAGAAACGCATTATATTTATGTTGTTGAATGTTTTTATTGCTAGGCACCTGAACTATGAACTAACCGCAAAAATTTATTGTGGTTTAGAAACATCCTGTAGCTATTGAAGAATCAAAATTTTATAAATTAAGATATTTCACTATATTTTAAGTGATTTATTGACTGTGAAGTAATGGTTAAACAGTTTGAGCCTTCATCATGACAGCAGTGTTAAGTGTGCTTAGAATTTACATAATTAGTTATAGATTGGTAGATTCATAGATATTAAGGTCAGAAGGGACTATTATGATCATCTAGTCTGAGCTCCTGCACAACGCTGGTCACAGAATCTCACCCACCCACTCCTGCAATAAACCTCTCACCTATGTCTGAACTATTGAAGTCCTCAAATCATGGTTTAAAGACTTCAAGAAGCAGAGAATCCTCCAGCAAGTGACCCGTGCCCCATGCTACAGAGGAAGGCAAAAAACCTCCAGGGCCTCTTCCAATCTGCCCTGGAGGAAAATTCCTTCCTGACCCCAAATATGGCGATCAGCTGAACCCTGAGCATATGGGCAAGGTTCACCAGCCAGATACCCGGGAAAGAATTCTCTGTAGTAACTCAGATCCCACCCCATCTAATAATCCTTGTACTATTTTAAGACCAGTGTACTGTTATTTTCAGGGAGGAGTTGTTACTTATTCCAGCTATCTCCAAAGGGCTACATTTTTGTATGTCCCTGCTGTGCTTACAGATTATATGAGGCACATGTTATCTTGATGTAATCACCATGTTTATAGTTTGTAGACATCCTTTTAACTGACTGCTTTAGTATATTATAGTCCAGAATATTTTACGGTTTTTGGTTGTATTTCTTCAGTGAGAACTGTATTCATGTGTAAACTAAAACTAACTAGGTTTTCTGTGCCACTCTTAGTTTTTATTTGAAAGAACAGGGTAAGGAATTATTCATCTCCAATCATCTCATGTTTTGGCTCACCACACACACATTTCCAATCAATGTGAATATAAGCAGATGGCTTATTTATAACTTTAATGGTGATGCACAATCCAAATTGTGACTCCAGCTGAAAAAAATATATTGTGAGCAAATGACTATCCAACTGTAGCTTTTGAAAATAAGATAGTGTGATATTCTGCTGTTACTAGTTATAGCATTTGCTTTCTGTTTTTGCAGAAAATCTTAATCTTTCCTCTGGCTATTATCCATAGCTATGATTTTATCAAAGGCCAAATGTGAAGCATAAGCTTGAAAATACGGATCAAATGATTAAAAGGGAAAGATACAGTACAAATTAAAACATAACAAATCTTGAGGTGGTTTGAAAACAATTTCAGAAGAATACATTAGCTATTTTACAATGTGGGTTTAGAATTGTGGGTTCAATAAATTAGGTATATTTACAAAAGTTTTTGAGGTTGACAATGGACAGAAATCTGGATTTAAAAAAAAAAAATCCATGTTCTCCATGACTTACACTGGAAACTCATTATGAATACTGTTATAGCAAGCATTGCCGGGTGGTGCTATACACACACACACTTCTAAATTCTTTTTCCTAGCATGGGAGCAAATGATCAGTTTTGGGAAGATAGTTTTGTGGTGGTTCTATGTTTTGGTTGTACAATATTCTGTATAGAGACAGGGAGAGGAAGCTGAAGAAGAAGCAGGGGAGTTGAATTTTTGCTTTGGTCTCTGCCTAGAGTCAGTTCTTGAGATAGAGCTCTCTTGAGGGAACCGGACATTACTGATAGGCTGAGATTCTTAAAGAAGAGGTTTTGTGCATGCTATTTCATCGCCTGTGTTCCAGGACTGTTGAATAGGTAGACTGGTATAAGGAGGGCCCTACCAAATTCACGGTCTATTTTGGTCAATTTCACTGTCATAGGATTTAAAAAATAATAAATTTCATGATTTCAACTATTTAAATCTGAAATTTTACAATGTTATAATTATAGGAGTTATAACAAAAAGGAGTTGGCGGGGGCGGTCACAAGGTTATTCTGGGGGCGTTGCAGTACTGCTACCCTTACTTCTGTGCTGCAATTGGCAGCAGCGCTGCCTTCAGAGCTGGGCAGCTGGAGAATGGTGCCACCTTTACTTCTGTACTGCTGGCAGGGCACAGCTTTCAGATCTGGGCGCCAGGCCAACAGCCGCCACTCTCCAGCTGTCCAGCTTTGAAGTCAGCGCAGAAGTATGGGTGGCAATACTGTTACCTGCCCCTAAAATAACCTTGCAACTCCCTTTTGGGTCAGGACCCCCAATTTGAGAAACTCTGGTCTCCCCCCTGAAATCTATACAGTATAAGGTAAAAACATACAAAAGACCAGATTTCATGGGGGGAGACCAGATTTCATGGTCCGTGATGTGTTTTTCATGGCCATGAATTTGGTAGGCCCTAGGTATAAGGAAAAAAAACTTCACTTCGCTATAGATCAAGACTGTCACTGATTTCTCCTTCACTTGAAAAATTGCAAAGGCGTGAAACATCTGATACTTGAGATGTGGGTGATGCTTGTGTCAGAATGAGACGTGTCAGAAGGCAACAGTGTTGTATGCAATTTTTTTCACTTATTCTGTCTACTTTGTGGTTGGTTATTCTTTCTTTTTTAGTTTCTATGTTGTTGGCAGATACTTAATTTTTTGTCAATTTTGGTAAAATTTATTCTTGTATGAGATCATTACAAAGCCAAATTTTAGTTTACTTTGGCTCCTTGTTAGTTCTTTAAACATCTATGAATCCAATTTTCCTTTGTCACTAGTTCTTAAAACTGATCTTTCAAATTTATGTCTTTAAACTTTGATTTGGTTCCAAAAACAAACATTGGGCTTGATTATGTGCATTGCTGAGAGTTCTCTGCAAGGTGCAGAATCAGTGGGAGCTGAGGATGGTCAGCACCTCACAGGATTAGATTCAAGAGGCAAACATACCTCTGTCTGTGAGGGTATAGAGGGTTATACCTCTTCCTGCCTGCCCCACTATTGTTTATTGCGTGAAAAACTGGGATATAAATGCACTGCTGTAGAAAAATCAGAAAATTAAACCGTAAAATCAAAAGGCTTTTTCTTCTCTGTGATTGCAAGTGTCCATTGGACTTCAGGTGTGCTAATGCCCATTGCGCTATTGTCATAGTTTTTACCCTTCGGTGGTACTTGTTGGGGTGGCGTATGCTGCCTTGTACTATTGTGTGATGGTATAAAGGGAAGAGCCACTACTGACCTCCCTCAGTTCCTTCTTACTGCCCTCAATAGTTGTAGTGTTCCATCTTCAGATTCTTTTACTAGCATATATAAATGGTATTTCTGAGTGTCCTGAGAGAGCTGTTAACTACTTCATACACCAATGCCCATTCTGTCTACCCCCTTTGAGGGCCACTTCAAACTCTTTCTGGCAGCGTGGAAAGCCCTAGCTACAGACAAATGGGTCCTAGATATCATCCGGAGCAGCTACGTCATAGAGTTTACGGTGATGCCCCCATCTTGCTGCCCTCCTCAGTCCACATGCATGGAACACCTACGCAAAGACCTCCTTCAACTCAAGGCCAACTCCCTATTAGACAGCGGAGCTGTGGAGCTAATCCCAGACTCCTTTCTGGGAATAGGGTTCTACTTGAGCTACTTCCTAGTCCCGAAAAAGACTGGAGGATGGAGACTGATATTGGGTCTCCGACGCTTCAACAATTTGATTTCCAGAGCAAGATTTTGCAAGACTACGCTTGCAACAGTCATTCCCTCCTTAGAAAAATGCATGCATTTACGACTGTCACTATGCAACATGCCTACTTCCATATTGATATATACCCGACACACTGAAGGTTGCTGAGGTTCAAGGTGGGGCCTCGGCATCTACAATACAGGGCCCTACTGTTAGAACTCACCACTGCCCTGCATGTATTCACTAAAGTTTTCTCAGATGTCAAAGGATCCTTTTTTCCCCATCTCTGGACGATTGGCTGATAGCAGCACAGTCCAAAGAAGAGGCCCAGGAATTGACATCCCAACTGTTTCTACTCCTCTCCTCCCTGGCGGTAAGTGTCAATGTCAAAAAAATCAACTTTATGCTCTACACAGTCTCTGGTGTTCATAGGCGCTCGCATAGATGTGGCTTCCGCCTGAGCTTATCTACCAAGAGAGAGATTTCAGACAATGAGGGTATTAATCACTTTGGTGTCTTCCAGCCCTTCGGTTTCAGCCAAAATCTGCCTTTCTCTCTTGGGGCACATGGTGGCTTGCATATACATCATGTCCTTTGCTCGCCTAGACCAGTGCTGCCTTCAACTCTGTCTACAAAGTGTCTACTCCCCCAGGCGTCAACCCATGCACCCTCTGCTCCACATGCCATCAGAAGTTCTCTGCTCACTCCAGTGGTGGATGAATCCACTATGAGTCTGCTCAAGGATGACCTTCCTCCAATCCTTGCCCACTGTGACAATCATAATGGACGCATCCCGCATGGGCTGGGGCACTCACATAGGCAACCACATGACAGAAGGCACCTGGACAACACGAGAGGCCAGGATGTACATAAATGTATTGGAACTCCAGGCAGAACGCAAAGCTTGCCAGGTGTTCCTACAAACCATCCAGGACTGACACGTTCTTGTCATGTCCGACAACGTCACCACTGTGTTCTACATAAACAATCAAGGCGGGGACAAGCCCAGTCTGCAGAAGCTATATGACTTTGGAAATGGTGCATCACACGCCATATTCTTTTGACATCAGCCTACCTACCAGGCTCCCAGAATATGATTGCCAATCCTCTCAGCAGAAACTTTGCAACTGACTGTGAATGTGAGTTGCAAAACTCTGTAATTGTGGATATCTTTGGCCAATGGGGAACCCTGATGCGGGATCTTTTGGCATCCCACAACAGTATCAAATGCACCCAGTATTATTCAAGGGGAGGAGCTGGAGCTCAATCACAGAGGGCTGCCCTAGTCCTCAATTGGTCAGACTGCATGAATTATACCTTCCTCCCCTTACCCCTTCTACCATGAGTGATCCACAAGATTACACAGGAGAAAACTACTATCCTGATCTCCCCCCTTATGGACTCACCAATTTTGGCTCCCGCTTTTCCTCTCCACTCACATTTCAGACGCTTTCAGAGTTACTGACCCAACGCAATGGGAGACTCAGACACTCCAACCCACACACCCATCACCTGACAGCTTGGTTTTTGGACAGACACCTCCAGTAGTGCAGGAATGTTCTCTTGCAGTGTGAGATGTCCTCTCAAGCAGCAGGAAGGTGTCCACAAGATGCTCATAATGAGCCAAACGGATGTTTTTCACTTCCTGGGCTACCTGGCAGGTCTTTGTCCCTGAAGCGGAGGGCATCCTCTACTCTTGGAATATTTCCTTCACCTGAAGGTCTTGGGACTGGCCCTCGGTTCCATTAGCTGCCATTAGTGCCTTTCCCCCACTGGTGGACAGCTATTCAATCTTTACCCACCCATTATTGGTATGGTTCTGCAAGGGTCTTCTGCGAAAATACCCTCCCATTCTGTGTATAGCCTTCCAATGAGACCTTAACCTAGTCCTCCCTTCTCTAAGATTCGCCCCCTTCGAATCTATGTTAACGCCTCAGGAGGAGATCTGTTCAAAGGGGGTGCAGGACATACACTAAAATAGTAGAAAATGTTTTACTAAGTATTCTTACCTGGTGAAATGGAAGAGTGTCTCCATCTGGTCCCAACCGAAAATAGTTTCCCCAGTCCAGGCTCCAATACAACATGTGCTGGACTATTTGTTAGGTCTGAATCAGCAAGGTCATGCTGTTAGTTTCATCAGGGGCAATCTGGCAGCTGCCTTGGTTTCCCACTCTTTGATTGTTAATCTCTCTTTTCTCTTCTCCCATGTCAGTTAGGTTTTTGAAGGTCCTGGACTGCTTATATATCCAAGCAGAGGAACGTATGCCCCTTGGGGTCTTAAGCCTGATATTAACAGAGCCAATGGGTCCTCCCTTAGAACTGTTAACTACCTGTTTGTTACTCCATCTCTCAATGAAGGTAGCCTTTGTAGCAATCATCTCGGCCAGGAGAGTTGGTTAATTATGTGCTTTAGTATTTGGACCTCTGTATACAGTCTTCTACAAGGACAAGGTATACCTTATCCCAAGTTTCTCATCAAAGTGGTGTCTCATTTCCACATTAGTCAGGCAATATATTCGCCACTTTCTTCTTGAAGCCTCACGCTCACAAGGATGTGGCGAGAACTCCACACTTCAGATGTCAGGAGAGTGTTAGTGTTTGACTTGGACAGGACTAAACCATTTTAGAATCTCCTCGCAGTTGTTTGTGGCAATTGCAGACAGGATGAAGGGCCTTGAGGTCTTTTTTCAAATCTTGTCATGGATCATTCTTGCATATGTTTGTGCTGCAACATGGCCATCGATACTGCCACCAAACAGGGTGCTATTGCATCCAACCACATCTCTCATAGCCTCTATAGCATTTTAATCCAAGTTGCCTATTCTGGACATGGATAGAGGTGCAACTTTGG
Source organism: Caretta caretta (assembly GCF_965140235.1). Taxonomy (NCBI): domain Eukaryota; kingdom Metazoa; phylum Chordata; order Testudines; family Cheloniidae; genus Caretta; species Caretta caretta. Next base: position 68,919,486 of record NC_134206.1, on the reverse strand, counting down.
TCTTCAGTGCATATCTTTGCCTCCCATTATGCAGTCAGGTAATGTTGGATTTGGAAATGTGATTCTTCAGTCCGTATTCAGGTCCCACCTCTAGATCAAATGGCTTGTGAGTCACCTGTAATGGAATGGCCACGTGCAGTCATTCAAATAAGAAAAAAGTTTAATAATCTCTTATATTACAATTGCTTGAGATGTGTGGCACGTGTCTATTCCACTTAAGGTGACCCACTCTCCTTTCCTTCTACATTGGAGTCAGTCTTGTAAGAAGGAAGTGAAGGGGTTGAGGGCAGTTCTGTCCTTTATATTGTTGTGTAGCAGTGCGAGGCAGCAGAGGGTGGAAGTACTACATTGGTAGGGTTTCCAACCCTCACGGATTGGCCGGGAATCTATTGGTATTGGGCTTGATCTCCTAGAGGCTACTGAAGAGAATCCGGGAGATTTTAGACTGCTAAAAGTATGATGGTGCAGCGAGGCTAAGGCAGGATCTCTACCTGCCCTGGCTCTGTGCTGCTCCTGGAAGCAGCTGGCATGTCCAGCAGCGGCTCCTTCGAGGAGAGGCGGCCAGGGGTTTCTGCGCACTGTCCTCCCACCTGTCATGAGCGCAGACTCCACAGCTCCCATTTGCCGAGAATGGGGAACTGTGCAGCCAATAGGAGCTGTGGGGACAGTGCCTGCAGGCAGGGGCAGCACACAGAGCCGCCTGGCTGCCCCTGAAGCTAGGAGCTGCTGCTGGACATGCTGCCTCTGCCAGGAGCCAACCGAGATAAGCACTGCCCAGCTGGAGCCTGCATCCCGAACACCCTCCCACATCCCAACCCCCTGCCCCAGGCTCAGCCCGGAGCCCCCTCCCACACTCTGAGTCCCTCAGTCCAAACCCCTCACCCCAGCCTTGTGAAAGTGAGTGAGCGTGGGGGAGAGCGAGCGATGGAGGGAGGGGGGCTGGAGTGAACGGGGAAGGGGGACCTTGGAGAAGGAGTGGTGCAGGGGGTGGGGGAAGGGTGTTTGGGTTTGTGCAATTAGACAGTGGGCATCCCTGTGCACTGGGCATGCATACACCTGAACTGGAATGGAGATGTGCAGCTCATCTTAAAGAACAACAGTTATAGAACAGGCTAGTAATCATTTCTTTTTCTGAATGAATTTTGTGGCACTGTGTGTATTTCTTCATTTATAATTTATAATACCAGGAAACTGGTATTTTCATATAAATATTGATTAGTAAAATATATAGTATAGCATACTGTAGTACAGATAAACTGAGGGCAGATTGGCCTGGACAAATATTTTCTCCATTTTGTGACATACAAAAATATCATGACTTAGATTACTTGAGTTGACAATTCTATTTTTTTTTTTAAATAAAAAATCAAAGTAGTTTGTCTTCAAGATTGATTTTAATGGTAGGAGGACTGGGTCTTTAATGGGATATTTGCCATTGAGTTTAATGGGAGCTGCGCCAGGTCCCTAGAATTCAGATACAAAATGAGTCAATGAGCATTAATATTATTCTATGTATTGTGCTGCTGTTTTATTAGAAGTGCCAAAATTAAGTGCTTTAAATCAAGATTTTCTGAATAGCCTTGAGGATATTAAAGCATATAATCTAAATGAAAGTATGCTTCATTTACCTTTGGTTGCAATCTGATTATGGCTTGAATGTACAAGAATTCAGCATGTAAATATGATGATCATGGGGATTCATAACCGAATAATTCAGACACTTACATTATATATATATCTCCTATAAATAGCATCAACTTTTGTTTAGCACATGTATTGAAACATCTAAATACTCACTAAGTATTTCTAATGAGCTTTTCTAACCACAGTTAATGGGCTGATCAACCTTTAACTTTATTCAATCAGATGTAAGCTGTCATGTAATAATTTTTTAAAAAAGCGTTAATCCAAAAATTGCGTAAGTAAGTTGTTATAAAACATTTTGCAAATGTTTCTAAGAGAGAAAAATGCCCCACATTTGGTCTTGCCTTTGAGTATGAGGTCTGTCACATTCTGAGAATCCTGTACCAGTGGCATTTTTTTTAAAGACGACAAAATATTCACCTGTAGTTCTACTTCTCTGAAGATATTCTAATATGTAGTTCAATTCACTGCCACACTTTCATATAGAATTTGGAGGAATATTTTTTTAAATTAATGGTGTTCCCCTGTGGTTATTTTTATAGTTTACAAATTACATTTTGAAAAATGCTTAAGTCTGATTTTCAAAATGTCTTAGGGATTTAGGTGCCTAAACCCTATTGACTTGCATTTTTGAAAAGGAAACCTAGGCTTCTAAGTCACATATGTGCTTTTGCAACTTTACCTAACATACCGTTTTTTGGGGTGGGTGGGTAAGGTGTGGAAGGCAGAGGCAATTTTGTTCAAGGGAACTCATTTTGTGTCTCTTTAGAAATGTATCATTGTCTTTCAGCTGGAGTTTTTGCTTCTTGCACAATTCTGTTCTGTAGGTACTATTGCAGGTACTAAGGTTGTGGCAGTTTGAGGCATGTGCTGACCAAGGAAGAAGTTTAATTTGTTGGCTGCTATTACTGTTGTCGCAGAATAAAAAGTGGTAGCTAGTATAGATTCCATATTGTCTTGTACTTAAGAGCAAAAATCCTGTGAATTACTCAGAGGAAAAAAAATAGACGTATGATTTTTCCCTTTCTGTGAATTATTGGTAATACATTTCCTTTTCCTCAGTCATTTTTCTCCTTCCTCTTAGGGATTCTTTCTCAGATTTCTTTGTTATAGACAATATATTTTTCTTTATTTTCTTGCTGTGAGACTTTGTCAAATATGGTGGAAATAAACTAGGTGATGTATTTTCACTAGTTTAAAGGGACAATTCTTTCCTTTTCTGCTTTCTCAAACAAGTAGCTCTAATGTTTAAGATAAGGACTTTATTGTAGAATGGGAAAGAGGTAGAGTGACAAATGAAATAATAAATAATTTCCATTTTTGGTGTCTAGCCAGGTGCTTTTTGTGAATGTGCATTTATTTTTGCATTGACTATTAGTGTGAAGTGGTCCAGCTGCTTCAAGTAATGGAAGATATCTGTGATAAGCTGTCCCCAAGCTCTAGGTCAGGACCAGGCAAACCTTTAGGCCTGAGGGTTGCATCAGGTTTCGGAAATTGTATGGAGAACCGGTTAGGGGAGGGGGGCATGGCCCCCCTGGGACCTCTGCCCCATCCACCACCCTTGCTCCCTGTCCCCTGACCGCCCCTGGAACCCCCACCCCTGACTGCCCCCTGCTGCCCCATCCAACTCCTCCTCTCATTCCTGATGGCCTGCCCAGGACCCCTGCCCCACCCAACCATCCCTTCTCCCTGACCGCCCCCGGAACCCCTGCCCCTGACTTCCCCCCGCCACCACATCCAGCCTCCCCTCATTCCTGACTGCCTCCCCGACCCCTGCCCCATCCAACCATTCCTGTCGCCTGACTGCCCCTGGAACCCCTGCCCCCTGCTGTCCCCCCCCAACCTTCCCTCCCTGACTGCCCCCCCCAGGACCCCTGCCCCCATTCAACCCCCTGCTCCCCACCCTCTGACCACCCCGACCCCTATCCACACCCTTACCCCCAAACTCCCCTGCCCTCTATTCAACCCCCCCCCCCGCACCCTTACCGTGTTGCCTGGAGCACTGGTGGCTGGCAGTGCTACAGCTGCGCTGCCCGGCTGGAGCCAGCCACGCCACCGCGCAGCACAGAGCCGGGTCAGGCCGGGCTCTGCAGCTGCGCTACCCCAGGACCTCACAGCCCCACTGCTCAGAGCATTGCGCCGGTGGCACAGTGAGCTGAGGCTGCGGGGGAGGGGGAACAGCAGAGGAGGGACCGGGGGCTAGCCTCCCGGGCCAGGAGCTTAGGGGCTGGGCAGCAGGGTCCGGTGGGCTGGATGTGGCCCCTGGGCCGTAATTTGCCCACCTCTGCTCTAGGTTCTGCATTTAAGATCATTGTGTTGCTAATTGTGACATCTGCTTGAGATGTTGTCTTGAGCTGTTAAATCTTGAGCCTGGAACACCTGAGTCTCTTTCTTCCTTAGTGCCCTCCAAAGAGTTACGTTGTTCTAACTCCTGAACGCACGAAGGCAGGAAAAAAAGAGACATAAGTTCTGCTGAGTTGCCTCTGCTGAATTGGCATAGTTTAGAAGATTTTAGAGGGAAAATGGCCAATACGACGTGGTGAGGAAAAATAGCAGAGTACCTAGGAATCAGTTTTATGGATCATACACCATGCAGTGAAGATAGAAACAAAATGTCATTTTTGAATCTTATGAAGGAGGTACAGAATTTCAAAGCCTTCAGTTACATTACTGCCACCATGTAATTTTATGGAACATTCCTATTTTGTATTCAGGTTGCTTACAGTCCTTCCCCAGATAACCTAGTATATGTTCTGGAAATTGGGTAAAGTCTTACCAGTCAGTGGTGAATTTGCTACTAGTCCCATATAGGCAACGTGTGGAAAAAGGTGTGCAAATTCAGTTGTTTATGCTGTTGTCAAATACTCAGCAAACTTTAAGAATTTCCTTATTTTTGTTTTGTTTTTGTTTAAATCTTGAGACAAGTAAGTTTCAAGCAAGGCAATGCTTTAGAGGATCAGAATGCAACCGTGGGAGAAGCTCTGTTACGAAACGTAGTCCACCCACCAATACTGTACAAATATGGTGCTGGAGCTTCCAGACTTTCTGAAGTGGGAACATGTTGGTAGAGGTTTGAGGATTGTTGTGTTGAAAAAAGTGTAGAACAAGAGTTAAGTTGTTAACAAAAACCATTGTTTCCTGCTACAACGTGAAGCAGTTAATCATGGTATGCTGTTTGTGTCAAATTACTACTGGTTTACTCCCACAATATCAACTACCATCAAAAGCCTTTAAACCACAGAAAAAGAAGAAAAAAGTAAAAGTTTTGAAACACAAAAGTTGAGTAACAATTTCCCATTTAGCTGTATAGAGTCTACAGTGAGGGAAAACTATCTGTTTGACAGGCTTTATAGGTCATATTAACTGTCTTTTTGATGAGGAGAGATTAAGTTTAGATAGTCTTAAGACTTGGCTTTTTTGGTGACTCCCATATAAATAATGTACAGAGAGGGGAGATAACCTCATCCCATCAAATTTATCACAACATATTTTTGTTGAGTTTAAATATTAATATTTCTTTTTATTTGTAGAACTTTCAGTGGGTCATGCCAACACATGACCTCACCAGGAGACTTGAAAACTACTTTATCCCATTTCCTTCAACTTAAACTAGTTAATACAAATCTTTTTGTCTTCAAATTTTACTTTTGATAAACAGTTTTATATAGCTGTCTGACATTGTCTTCTGATAGCCGTTTTACTCTCCTTAGCCAATTGGGAATATAGGCTTTTGCCCCAACATCTTGACAGCTGTTAGGCAGCTAGTGTGCATACAGCACTGCTTATCAGACTAACAAACACTATCTCATTGTTTGTCTGTGCTGCCCTTGCTGTGAGTTCACTTTTTGTCTCTTGTCTTATATTTAGGTTGTAAACTCTTTGGGGCAGGGTCAGTTGTTTCATGTGTTCCTACAGCGCTTAACACAACCAAACTGTGATTCATGATTGGGAATCACAGGTGCTAGTTCGATACATGTTTTATGTATAATAAGGACCTGCCATACCAAAGAGGAAACTACATTAGGGGAAAAAATAAAGCCCACTTTGGCAAATAGAAGAAGTTTTAGGTGGTGATTTGTTCCATCAGTACAGTCTCCCAGTGTGTAATTTCTCAGCAATTCAGAAAATATCATTTAAATGTAGTGAACACAGGATACATCAATTGATAATGTTCGATTGTGATGAAAATATATCCTAGTACCAGAAAATTAAGCCTCATTGACAACAGAATTCGAAGTTCTAACTCCCATGATTAAATGAACTGAAACCTTCAGGCTTTTGAAGACTTTGGAGTTGAGTCAGTTTGCAAAATTTCTTTTGCAGCATCTCCTTGTGGAAAAAAGACTGTGAAAGCCTGATATTGATGATGGCTGTTAATTATCTTAGAATATAGTATGCTAGATGTCTAGTATTACTTGCTGGGGAGTAAAGAGATTTTGTGAAGGCAGCTGTTTGACTATCCTTAAATAATTTTTTCTTTTAAACTTAATTTTAAACTGTCAAAGGGGTTTTTTAGAGTGACCAGGTGGGTGGTGTGATATCTTTTATTGGACTAACTTCTGTTGATGAGAGAGACAAGCTTTTGAGCCACACACAGCTCTTCTTCAGGTCTAGGAAAGGAACTCCCAGCATCACAGCATGATGCAAAATGGAACAGATTGTTTAACATACATAATTAGCGCAAATTGTAATTGACCATTCAAGGTAGAGTGGCCCATTAACACCCCTGCAGACATAGGAGAAAAAGAGGTGATTAGTGGGTTACAGATTGGTGCAATAAGCCATAAATGTCGGGGCACCATTTCAGATTTGGAGGGGGGGGGGGTTGGATGACACACAGTTTCAACCGTGATTCTGGGGGCTATTTAGGCACCTGAAAACTCTAGGTTTTTTTGCAGATAACTTTGAAATTAGAAGACAGGAGCACTGTATCTAATTCCTATATAAAGAAAGAGAAAAAATGCATACGAACACCAATTTAAGCCACATTTTAAGTTTATATGTAAGTTTAGAACAATCAGGAGATAATATAGCAAGATATTTCTAATCACAAGCCTTAAGGTGTCAGTTTTGGAGCCTTTTTCACAGATATCAGAAACACAAGTATGATACTGTATACACTAACTTTAGTAGAGATAAATAAAATCTGCTTACTTTCTCAAACGAACACACTGTGTTATTGCCATTATCTACTTTATTTTAGTCCATTATTTTTCACTCCACTAAAAACCTATCAAATTCATCTGCACAGTGTCTAAAGTTGTGTTTAGCGAATGTTTTTTTTTTTTAAACTGGCACCGACCAGCACAGACTGGCTCCTTGCCCTTGCACCCCAGCTCAACAGAGACTGAGCACATGATGAAGGGGAACAGGGACACCCCGACATCAGTCCACCACCTGGCTCTGTGGATTAGATCAAGAGGTAGGCTCCTGGTACTGAGCAGTTTGGCCAGAAGTGGCTCCTTGGCAGGTGGGCAGGAGCAGTGCGGTGGCTGCAGGTGGCAATGGAGCAGGGCAGCACCAGGAGGAAGAGTTACTTTGGGTTTAGAACTCAAAGCAGTGGCAATTTTTTTTTAAGGCAGTATTAGGAATAAATTAATGTGATACGTTTGTTTTTTTTGGTTTGATAATGATTGATGCAAGCAAGAGTGCTTTTATTTAAAACAATTTTTATTAGATTTTTAGCACATATATACTAGGGCTATCAAGCGATTTTAAAAAAAAAATCTCAATTAATCATACTGTTAAACAATAGAATACCATTTATTTAAATATTTTTGGATGTTTGTTACATTTTCAATTATATTGATTTAAATTATAACACAATACAAAGTGTACAGTGCTCACTTTATATTTTTATTACAAATATTTGCAGTGTAAAAACCAAAAGAAATAGTATATTTCAATTCACCTAATACAAGTACTGTAGTGTAATCTCTCTATAATGAAAGTTGAAGTTACAAATGTAGAATTATGTACAAAAAATAACTATTCAAAAATAAAAAAACGTCAAACTTTAGAACCTACAATTCCACTCAGTCCTACTTTTTAGACAATTGCTCAGACAAACAAGTTTGGTTGCAATTTGCAGGAGATAATGCTGCCCACATCTTGTTTACAATGTCACCTGAAAGTGAGAACAGGTGTTCGCATGGCACTGTTATAGCCGGCATCGCAAGATATTTACATGCCGGATGCATTAAAGATTCATATGTCCCTTCATGCTTCAACCACCATTCCAGAATATATGCGGTCATGCTGATGACGGGTTCTGCTTGATAATGATGCAAAGCAGAGCGGATCAACACGTTTATTTTTGTCATCTTTAGAAGGTTGAAGGTTGATTTTCTTTTTTGGTGGTTCAGATTCTTTAGTTTCTGCATCTGAATGTTGCTCTTTTAAGACATCTGAAAACATTCTCCACACCTTGTCCCCTGCCGATTATGGATGGCACTTCAGATTCTTAAATCTTGGGTCGAGTGCTGTCTCTCTCTTTTTCTTGGACCTTTCATTTGTGCTGGAGCACAGTCTGTTTTGCTTAAAACCCCAGAATTTAAGCCTGTCAAGCCTGGCATGGGTTTTTTCTCCACAGTTGCAGACACTCGAGTTGCCTGCAGTGTTTGGGTGACTCCCACATCCCCTCAAAGTATAAAGTTTGTCTTGGGTTCAAAGACAAGCCCAAAAAAGGGAGACTAGACTAAAATGCATGCTAATGGAAAGTGCTCCTTCTCCGTAGGGGTGGTCCTCCTCCTCTATACCTCCCCGGTGCATTAGTATCAACATCAGCGCACTGCTTTAGTCACTGTTGCAGCTTTGTCTTTGGCCCAGGACATAAAGACTTCATAGAAAAAAAAAGCACATCTCCCCAGCCATGGAAATGAAGAAAAGGGATCGGTGCCTTCATAAGGGAGACTCTTGGAAGACCTTGTGTCCCTTGAAGGGTACCATTGAGGCTCCAACTGAATATGGTACTGAGGCATTGTTTAATACATAAGAAGCCCTGTATGGACAAGCCCACTATCACCACAACACCTACCACAGCAGAACGGCTGGATACCTTGCTGCACTGTGACACGTACAGGGCTATCATACATGCTACAGCACCAGTCTTTTACCACAGTTTTGAGGTGGGAGAAGACCCTGCAATCTCCTTGGTACCACAGCAGTCTCCATCTCGCTGGTCAGCATTTCCACCTCCACTATTGACCCAAGTTGCGACTAGGCTATTCGAGCCCTCCACCTCCTTCTAGATTTCATTATTCAGAGGACCTTATAATTTCCAATGAGCCTGAGTCTCTGCTGTTGAGGACATCTATCAAAGCCCCCTCCCCGGTATCGTTGAGACAGCTGAAAATTAAGACTTTCCTAAGTCTCCAATCTTCATTGTACGACTGCACTTCTGAGTCCCTCTAATGAAGAGGATCTTTAGGAACCTACAAAACAGCATAGGTCCAGAGATTGATTATCATTGGGTACCCTTCTCCCATCCATGTCCCAAGTCGGGTTTCTCCGACCCTTGGGGCCATTCCATAGGATATCTAGAAAAAAGTGCTGACACCCACTTGTACAATGTCAGCCACGGTTACCGTACACTTCATCGGTACCAGATATTAAAAAAGAGGAGCGGAACCACAGGTTGAGGAGTTGAGAGGTTCTCTAGTCAGGACATCTTCATCTCTGGAGAAAGTAGTAATGGCGCCACCACCACCCTCTTACACTGATTGCAATACCTTCCAGGACCTCATGAAGTAGCTGGCAGGCTGTCGCCAAATCCTTGTAGAGGAAGCCCAAGAGTCACAACATTCCCTGATGAGAATTCTGAACATTAATCCCCAAAGAAAGATCTCTGTGGCTATTAGTGAGGCGATGCTATCTCCCACATGTACCCTGTGACAAACACCTGCCACATTTCCACCCACCGGTAAGAGGGCAGATAAAAATAATTATATCCCACCAAAAGCAATGGCACATTTTTTCCCCCATCTCAATCCTAACTCTGTAGTGGTGGATGCAGCTAATACAAGGAGCCCTCAAACTTGTTCTAGATTTTATCCAATGGACAAAGAATCTGAGCAGCTGGACTTACTCAGTGGAAAGAGCTGTTCAGCTGCTCTTCAATTTTGTATTGCCAATTTTCAGGCCTTGATGGTGAAATATGACTTTCCCACATACTCAGAATTTACATTTTACTGAATATGTGCTACAATAGCAGAGAGATCAATTTCAGTCTATCATCTTGGAAGGCCGATTAGTTGCAAAAACCTCCATGCTAACGTCAGAGTATCTTTGGCCGTCATCACAGCTTTTCACTTATTCATCCAGGCTTCTTAGTTTTTGCCCATCCTTTTGTGGCAAGATTCCTCAAGGGCTTATACAGCTTGTTTCCTCCTGGTTAGAACCCAGCCTTCTAGGGAGATCTCAGCGTGGTTCTTAATGCTCTGGAAACTCCCTCCTTCAAACTGATGGCTATCTGGTTTTTCCTCTGTCTCTCCCTCAAACTTTGTTCCTCATTGCCATCACTTCAGCAAGATTGGGGAGAGCTGGGGGAATTATGGCTGATTGATCATACACCATCTTTTATAAAGACAAAGTTCTTCTACATCCCCATCCTTGCTTCCCCCCAAAAGCAGTCTTTTGCTGTGAGACTTTGTCCCCCCAAAAGGCTCCTCAGAATATCATGTTAATGAGGAGATTTGCCTGCCATGCTTCCAGAGAGCAATCTAGCTTCCCTTCAGTGGAAGTCAGAAGGGCCCTTTCCTTCTCTACACACAGAACTAAGACTTTTTGGGCCTGCCCCAAGCTATTTTGTGTCATTTGCAGAAAGGATGACAGGCCAACTGATTTTCTGTGGATTCCGGGTTGCATCTTGACCTGCTATAAAAACTGCTGGTGTGCAGCCCCTTCACAAAATAACAGCACATTCCACTAAAGCTCAGTCCACATCTCTAGCTCTACTGAAGGACATTCCCATAACAGAAATCTGTAGGACTGCAACGTAGTTTTCTATCCATACTTTTGCTAAGGATTACACCATCTTGACTGCTTTCAGAGATTACATGGCCTTTGGTGGTGCAGTACTTCGAACAGTCCTGGATTTACCTCCTCAGAACCCACCTCCTCATTGAGTTACTGCTTGGAAGTCTCCTATGGTGTAGCACCCATAAGGACATATACTCAAAGAAGAAGAGATTACTTACCTTTCAGTAACTTGAGTTCTTCGAGATGTTTAGTCCTTATGGGTGCTCCATCTACCCCCTGGCCCCTCTGCTATGGAGTCTCTGGCTCTGTCGTTAAGAAGGAACTGAACGGCGGCGGGCTTGGGCCTTCCTTTATCCTTTCATTTGATGCCTGAGGCATTGCTTGTGCAAGCATGTGGATGCTACTTTACAGTCTGAGTGGGGTGGGGTGATGAGTTGTCAGGAGCTGCTCACGAGGACCAGTCAGACACAGAGGCAGAGATCACATGGACACATGCACATCCTATGGTGGCGCACCCAGGGAGACAGAATATCTTGAACTCAAGTTACTGTAAGGTAAGTAACCTCTCCTTATTTAGGCATTTGATATAGGTGGATATTTTAGAATTATTCACTTTTTTTCCCAGTTTTAACTGGTCATTTGATGTCCCTAGTACTATTCAAAGCTAAATTGCAAAGGAAACACTTGAACCAATTTGTGTCAGACTAGATCATAAGGACCAGCTGAGAATGGTTAAAAACTTTGTGAATGCTAATGTAATATATGGCTTATGACTGGGTGTAAGCAGCCATGTTGTGAATCAGTAAAGTTTCTCTTTACCTAATTGAAGGTAATGAAAACTGAGGCCTAGCATCATACTGACTGGTTTATGTCATGTGTAAATAAAATTTGTTCTGATCAGCTAGATGTTTTGTGTATTGTAGTTTCTGGGTTCCCAAATTTGTCTGCTGTAGCCACACAAGTGTCCATGTTTTTTTAATTACGTTAAAGTTACTTAAATATAGGTCAGATATTTTTTCCTTTCGATGTACTTACACAGTGTAAATATTGGAAAGCATCTTTTTGTTCTGCACCTAGTCAGACTAATACTTTCTTTCACATTTATGCATGCTATATTGGCTTCATGCTCCTATCTACTTTCTCCATAGCAACGAGAGGTTAGTACATTTATTAAATCTTTTGCTGTGCCTAATATTTCTTGCAGTAGTTGGACTTTTTAAATACTTTTTTATATTATGTTCTTCGTTAGAGACTACAATCAAATCTTGCAGTGGTCTTATTAATAAATTATTGTTTTAAAAGTTTGCACAATTTGCAAGCAGTAGCTTTGTGGTCATGTGTAAATATCTGTTAAGTACTGTGCTGAAATGTTGTGGAAACTGAAAGATATTTTTTTCTATGTTAAAGTTGCGAAGTGTCAATTCAATTGTCTTGCATTAACAAAATCTTCTAGTTTTAACTGATGTTTCGTATGCGTCAGAGGTAATGGTGCTTAATTATACTGTATTTTTTAAAAACTCCTATAATAGCTAAACTTTATCTATTTTAGGTTTATCATTAACATACCTTTTAAAATATACCTGTAGAGAGCTACAGAAAAGCACTCCATATTAAATCCTGTTACTAAGCAACATTTTCATAAACCTAAAATTCAGCTCTTCTAGTAAAGGCTTTTTGTGGTGATGGTTCTCAAACCAGAATTTTTATAGAATATAGTATGTGTTTTATGGATAGCTGTAACATTTGATATAAGATTTTCCCCTAAACCTCTCAGATATAGTTTTAGAGCTGATTATTCAGAAATAATTGTGTCCCTTCTATATTTGACATAACTTGTTGTTCTCAGTTTTATGCACTGATAGTTTTGAATATCCGCTAGCAAAAACATAGGCTTTATCTGCCAGTAGTTTTGTGTAACCTATGTATGTATGTATGCTAAAGCACAACAAATGAAAGATTTGGAGTATTTTAAAGGTTGAACAACCCTTGTATTATTTTGGAAGCTTAAAAATTTGTATTTGCATTCATAAAGAAAATACAGAAAGCAACTGAGTGTGGATAAACTATGTCCTGTAGTAGTTTTGTTTAAATAATTTTGAATAAGTAGAAATATTGCGTGTGTAATCTCAAAAGTTAGACATAACCCCCTCCAGCTCACCCTCAAATTCAAAGGCATTAACACACAGAATTCTCCTTTCTCTATCAAGTGTGGCCCATTAACTTTCTAATCGGTGCGTCCTTTCACTGTCCATCTCCAAAAAGTGGATCAAAGCTATACTCCTTATGGCTACTAGAATCTGCTCATGGACTTCTGCCCAGAATGTCCTACCTCTGCAAGCAGGAAACATGGCAGACAAAGCATTCCTTTCCAAGATTTGCTTTGAGATGGCAGTGAATTAAGTTTATTTTGGCAAATTCTACAGTTAGGAAAAACTCGTCTATCTGGGTATCAACTTTTGGAAACCTTTATTCAATGTATCTCTTTCCACTACTGCACTGTGCAAGGCCAGCTCCCACTTTTAGCCATCTTTCCCATGTGGCTTTAAGATATGCAGGCACTGTCTACCTTTGTATTTGTATAGTGCCTAACAAAGTGGGGGACATGATTTGAGGGGCTATGGCCACCAAATATGAACATTGCATAATAATAAAAAGCTGAAGGCACCAACGTAAAGGCTGAAGCTATTATTACTTCCGAGGGAATTTTGCACCCAAAAAAAAAAAAATTAAGGATACAATATTTTAAAATACTGCAAATTTTATTTGTCAATAAATAAATGCGGCTCCAGCAGGGCAGTGGAGAGCACAAGCTACTGGCTGCACTGAGGTGATAATCACCCTGAAGTCCCCCACCTCTGCTGGTAGAGGGACTCTGCAGTGAGGCTGCACCTGACACAGTGCAAGGACTGGTCCTGCCACAGAAACACCTTAGGGCCCTGCCGCTCTATGCCAGGCGCACCAGGTGTGGGTGGGTGGGCAGGCTCAGCCAAGCAGGATCCAAGTGTGGAGGGGCTTAGCGTGGGGGGGATCCAGGTGTGGGGTGAGAGCTTTTTATGTTGGGAAATCTGGGTACAGCCGGCTCAGTGGGAAATCTGGATGCACAGGGGCTTGTTGGAGGATTCTGGGTGCAGGGGCAATGGGACTCTACAGGGGATCCAGGTGAAGGTGGTTGGGTCTGAGCAGGGGGAGTCCGGCCATGTGATGGTTCAGTGGGGAGATCCGGGGGCTGGGGGAGTGGGGCTTGATGGCCAGGTGCAGATGGTTGGGGAATCAGTGGGGTAGGGGTCTGAATGTTGGGGGCTCGTCGGGGAGTCCAGGGGTAGGGCTTGTCAGGGTTAGGGTTTGATGGACCTGCTTAGTGGGGGGAGCCCTAGCTGCTGCTGAGGGGACGCCACATGCCAGGCTGCCGATTCCCATCATGATTCCCCTATTCCCTTTTCTTTCCCCTCCCCTCCCCTCACTCACTCATTCCCCTCCTCCTGTCCCATTCCACCCCCTTTCCTTCCCCACTGCCTCTTCCCCTCACCCCGTCATTTCTCCAGCCCCACCGTGGGCATTCACTGTTACACAGAAAACAGGAAGGCTCCCAGCACGCACAGGAGGAGAGAACTACTGGTGCTAGCACCAAGGAGGCGGCATTCAGCTGCAGTCAGTGGAGCTGAGACGCAGCCTCCTGCAACTGGGCAGCTCTGCACTTGCAGAAATTGGGCCGGGGGGGGGAAAGCACATAACCCCCTGTGCCGCGCCCCCCCCCCCATACCTCATCTCAGGTTGTGGTGCCAATCCTGACCACCTCCCTTTCCCCCCCAAAAAACAACAACAAAAAACGGTGGTCGTCCTGTCGCCCTGTGCCCCGCCAGTTCCCGCAGCTCCCATTGGCCAGGAACAGTGAACTGCGTCCCTGGAAGCTGCGGTAGGCCGTGCCTGCGGGCAGTCAACATCAGCAAAATGTCTTGGGTCCTCAGTCAGATTACCCTGATGGGCCGCAGGTTGCCCACCAATGTGTTACAGAAATTGCTGCTTCAGCAATAATGTGGATCGCTTCTCATTGCATGTAGTTAGAATTTTCCCTCCCTCCCAAGGGATGTGTATTGCTTTGTGCATCACACAGTTTAAACTGTTGGACGTGAGAAATGAAAATTAGGCCTTGTCTGTAAATTTTCTTTTATCTATCTTGTCATACAGTCAGTCAGACTCAGGAAGAATATTTTACCTTAGATTTTCAAAATTAAAATATGTATTCTATATTAAATTGGCTTAACTCCCACCGTTGATAGAAGTGCTTAAAAATCTGGGATATTTCCTGAGTGCTTAAAGTGTCCTTACCATGATCAGTGTTTATAAAGTTTGTTTGGAAGCGTACGTTTCTAACTAGAATAGTTGCAGCTTTGGAAGCTATCAATCTGCAGAATTTCAGGAAGGGATGTCTTAGCTTTCTGCCCATAGCCAAATCTTTGGTCTGTCTCCACACTCGAAGGAGTGAGTAGCTGTAATAGTGTTGTGGGTTTATAAAATAAACTTTTTTTTTGCTTGCATTATTGTTAAGCATTTTATTAAAATCTGTTTGAGAGAGACAGACTTATAAAAATAAAATAAAAAAAAGTTTGACATAGTCCTCTTACTTGGTGTCAAAGATGGGTAACTACTTTCTGTCTCAGAGTAGCAGCCGTGTTAGTCTGTGTTTGCAAAAAGAAAAGGAGTACTTGTGGCACCTTAGAGACTAACCAATTTATTTGAGCATAAGTTTTCGTGAGCTACAGCTCAAATAAATTGGTTAGTCTCTAAGGTGCCACAAGTATTCCTTTTCTTTTTACTTTCTGTCTACATACATTCTTTCTGCAGTAGTTAGATAAGCTTCACTGTAGTATATCTTAAATGAACTCACTAGACTGGGAGAGATCTGTTGCTTGATAAAGGTGTAGCAGAATTGTATTCAGCATGTTTGGGGATGCTTTGAAGTGGTCTTAAGTAAGGACGTTGTCTAAAAATAACAGTGATCTTTCACAGGATTCTCTGTATTCGTTATCATTGGCATACGCTGCTGTGTAGTGTTGATATGTGCTGGCTCCACAAATGGCTGAAGTCCACTGGTGGGTGAAATGCTTCCCACACTGCCTTTACCTACAGTACCTGGATAGTGGGATTTTTGGAGTTCAGTTAGTTAAGAAAATCAATAATTGTCTAAAATATAGATCTCCTATAATTGCCCCAAACAAAGCAGTATTTCCTCTTGTAAGATATGGTGCATTGGATCATTACTGTAGAATAACATGGTAGCTTTTGCTTAAAGAAAAGTAGCTGGGGAAGGACAGAGTGTTTATTAAATATTATTAGACATAACTTTTGCAGCCAGAAATTTTGTTCATTCCAAGCCAGACTCAGTGTTGGGAAATATAGTATGTTCTCTTATATAGGCTTTCTTTGGTCACTGAGCTTTCTTCCTTTTTTTACTAGAATAAAGCTATATTATAGCATTTCATAACTATACAACTTGAAAAATCAATTTACAAATTTGTATGCGAGATGCTTTCCTGCAGCAAACATGGAGGCCTGAGCTATCAATTTCAGCAGAATTTTAAGCTTTTGTCGAAGAACAAAAAACACATTTCTACCCTTTATGGTTCTGAAGGTGACATGACAACTGTGAATAAAATATAAAGCGATTCTGTTTTCTCCTGAATCTGGAAACAGTGCCAGTTCCTCTTTTGCTGCCTCCTAGATTTGCACACCATAGACAATTAACAAGATTTTTTAGAATTTGGGAAAACAATGCGCATATGCTGTAATTATTCATAGGAAAAGACCCAAAGACCAAAAGTTAGGGGAGAGATAGTGGAGACCCCCTTGTATCCCTGCCACATTGCTCCCCTTCATATCCAGGAAACTAGATAATAGGTGCAGTTAGTGGAAATGTAACCCATCCATGGCTCTTCCTGTTAGGTTGCTTTTGAGGAGAGAAGCAAAGCTCCTTGCAGCAAGCTTGAGGGCACCAGGGGGCTGATGGATCTTAGATTTATTAGAACTGCTCTAGCCAGATGTGATGGAGTCACCAAAACCGGCGTTGTGACATTACTACGGTAGAAATTGCATTAATTTTTTTCCCCCTTCCTGCCAGCTGAGGGTTGTGGGGGAAAGGGTTAGGTTGCTTTGCCAGGGCAATCGCCTGGGAGCTCTTGTAGGATTCCCCACTCTGCTGCCCAAATTCCTATCTTTTGTTTTTACCTCTGGCTAGTATATTAAATCTTTTAGCTAGTAGGTATTTAATAAATTGTTGAAATCCTAGATATCTAAACAAGTCTTTTTTGTCAATAGAAGTAAATATCTAAAAACATTTTTATAACTTTATTTTCTATATTACCAAAATTCAGAACTTAAGAACTTGAGTAAGTTGACGGCCTTTATTAGTTTTAGCGTATTATTACAGTAGCAACAATCAGGACTGGGGCTCCATTATGCTGGTCACTATACAGACAGGGAGGTACTTGCTTAATTTTCCAGTGACTCTTTCTGCCTTTCTCAGACATATCAATTATATTCTTTATTTGTTTCTGTAGTGGAAGCTCTGTGTTAGAAGAAAATACCTCCCTGCTTCTCACTTTATTGTATTAAATGCTATGAATATATAGTTGCCCTCATCTTGAGAGGTTGTGTGGGATAAGATGAACCAGTGCAGTATTTTATTGTCTTGCAGTACTCTTCATTGTGCATACTGATGATCTGAATTCCCATATTGGGTGCCCCATTTAAACATGACATTACATTTTCTTTCAAAGGAATCTCAGTAATGGTATTATTAGGAAGACCTATAAAGATAAATTGTAACTTGGAAGATGTATAAATTGCTCTTACTCTTTTAGTAGTCTCTAAATTAGGTGATCTTGAATGACAAGGCTGAACTTTGCTTAGTTTATACCAGATGACACCACTTCCGAAATATTGCATCTTGTACTGAGTTTTGAGATCAAGTCTATGAATGTTTGTCATCTGGTCTGTTCAAAATGGATAAATTGTAATGTGAGAGAATATAATGCAATGGGTCATTAAGGCTTAAAATATGATAAGATTGCTTTGGCTGCTAATGAAATTTTTTTCTTTTCAAAGCTGTTGAACACAGGCAGATGACTTTTTAAACTAATTGTAATGCGCTGACGCACCCTGTAATCTATGAGAAAGTTCACCTCTGCACTATGCCTGTCCAGCTGTTGTCTTGAACAATTATCAGCAAGTTATTTTTCTGGTATGAGCCATGTCATGCTTGAAAGTGAGATGAAAAATAATTAATGAGGGTGCATGAATGTTGGTTGATGAAGGTTAAGTAGATACAGATATGCTCTCTGCATTCTTTGCTATGCATGTTCAGATTGAAGCAATGTGCTCTAATGAGACCACACAAACAAGTGGTGCAGATTGACAGCTCTTGATTTAGCAATGAAAGATGTTGGCGGAAGCTATATTTTGTGTTTCAGCTAAATAATTAGTTTGTGTATACTGATAAAGAGCTAGTATTGTTGACCTTGGGTATAACCTAGTGCTACAGGTGCTGTATTGTTTTTTAACATTTTTTTAATTCATTTACACTTGTTTTAAATTTTCTCCAGCTTACTGTTTATGCTAATATATCATATTTTCTTTTTTATAATGATGTCTCACAGTGCTATTGTAATTAGGAAAAGCTGAAATATCCACTGTGCTCTTGATGTCTCTTTTTTTTGACAGAAGAAGAAAGCATTATAATTCTAGCCTTTTTCTAGAAGATCATATTGAAATATGGTTCATAAGTTGTTACACTCAATCATTTTTGACAGTAATTGGGTGGAGGGTCATATTCTTATTGAATAGTGTTTTGTTTCAAAGTGTGGCTGACTGACTGGTGTCACTTACTATGTAAAATAGATATTGTCAATATAAATTTGATTGGCCTTATATGTAGAAAAGGAAAATTCAATTCTAATTGTGTTGTTTCGGTGTCTGTTAACACTTTCCTTTTTTGCTTTCAGGAAGAGTTTACAATTTATAAACAGGAGGTGGGCAGGAAGAAACAATGCATGCTATTTCCAATAGTATCAGTCTAACACCCGCTCCAGTAAAGTGTGTGACAGTTGCTTGGGAGATGACAAAGATAATTACAGGCAGTAAGGAGCGGGAACTACTTCTGCAGACTCTGATGGCCTCTTGGTCTGTGAGAATATAAAGGACCCTGAACTGGATAGGACAGGAAATTCTGCTCACCTTGGCTCAGTGTGTGGGGAATGAAAGGCCACCCCAGTGTGGTGCGGGATCAACACACTGTAATGATCCTGGAGATGGGGGTAACCTCACACTCCACTGGGGCAAGGGACAAGGGGACACTGTACACACTCTTTAGGAACCAGATGGGAGGACCAGGTGTCAAGTTCACCCAAAGGTTTTGGAGCAATTAAGGGTAAGGTTGTCTGAGAAACCAGTAGGTTCTAAGTGAAGAAATTGTACTGGTTGTTTAATGATTACGATTTTTGAAGTATGTTAACTTGCTAGTAGAATAGTTAGCATATGCATAGTTGAAATATAAAATTATGAAGGTTAACTGCTTAAACACCATTTAGGGAATAAATCTGAGGGTTCCCCTAGGATGGCAGTCAAGCATGCTAGTTACATCCACTTCTTTAGGGGAGAGATGTGACAGATATGGCAATTTCCTGCATATCCTTGCTAGACCTTGCAGAAATAAGTTTAAGTATCTCTGGGGTCCATTGTATTAAATGCTAAGTTTATGTGTTGTTGTGGGTTGGAACTGCCCTCTGGAGGGAGATGTGATGTGAGGTGTGGGAGTTCAAAGGATTGTACTGAAAATGTCAGACAAGAATGGACATGTGGAACAATGTGTGCAGTGGACTTCCTGGAAAATTCCAAGGAACAGGTTAATACAGATTCCTCATCTCCAGTTATACAAAAACCTTGCCTTTTGACGCTATGTCCTGAGGTCAGGGCCGGCTCCAGGCACCAGTGTTCCAAGCAGGTGCTTGGGGCAGCACTCAGAATGGGGCGGCAGAGTTTCCGCGACAGCAACAATTCGACGGCAGCTTCTCTATTCCGCTGGCCATGGCGGCAATTTGGCGGCAGCTTCTCTCTCTCCCCTGCCGTCCGCGGTGGCAATTCGGCGATGCCAGGTTTTTTCACTGCTTGGGGTGGCAAAAACAGTAGAACCAGCCCTGTCTGAGGTATGTGTCTGCTGATTATCTATTTTGGGAGATTGAATGTATAATGAAACAGTCTGACAGGCCCAGTCTGTGTTCTGGTTCTGAATCTGAGGCAGTTATGAACTTGTAACTGTGGGGGAAAACCCAGTTGTGAGTTTTGAAGGATTAACACCTACCAGAGCCAGAGGTTGGTGTTGGGGTGACCTCTGGTAAGCTTTTTAGCATGTGTGTATGTTCTTTATTGTTTTTAATGTTTTGTGTGTAATGCTTTCATCTTAAGAATAAACGTGCTTGCTTAGAAAGACCTGTGTGGTAACTTTGTAATTGCTGGCAAATTTCTCTGTAGAGCAAGCAAAGCAAGGATGCTGGTGAGTTTAGGCAGTCTGGCTTCCTGGGAATATCCCATTTTGGGAACTGTGCAGCCTGGAAAAACCCCGGTCAGGAGAGAGAGACAGACATGGGCCTCCTCCTAGAAAGTTGATGACTGTGAGCCATAAACCTTTAAGGTGCTCTTGGGAGACCATGGAGTGGAAATATAGGTTCTGTTGCCCTGACCTGTGACAGGTGTGACAAGCAAGGAGGAAAGACAGGAAGATCTAGATGTCTGGGAAAGGAAAGAAATCATCTAGTAAAAAGATCTTACACCAAAAAACAAAGACAGCCACAAAAGAGAGTAATTCCCCTATAAGCAAAAAAACTTCAGAGGCAAGTGCAGAAAGACCATCACTAAAGGTAACCTGAAGGACCTATGGTTAGAAATCAAAAAGATAAATAAGGAGATGAGGTTTATCGTAAAAACACAAAAAATGAAAATTAGATTAATGGGAAAATTATCAGATGTGGAAACCGGATTTAAAAAGCAATTGGATAGAATTACCAATCTAGATGAAATAATCCAAATAGGTAAACAAACCGTCCCGGCCTGCCAGTGGATTTCTCTGATGGGCCATGTGCCAAAGGTTGCCAATCCCTGCTCTAGACCAAGATAATTTAATTGTCCATTTGTACTGCTATCAAAATAAGGATAAAATAATGAGGGCAGTGAGGGAGAGAGCTGAACAAATGATGATTCTTAATGAGTCCATATATATTTTCCCAAATGTAGCAACCTTAATCATTAGAAAACAAGGAGAACTATACCAGGTGATCACCAATTCTTAGAAAGAACAACATGATGTATAAATGAACATTCACATTTAGTCTGTCCTTTAAATGGAAGGACATGTATGTCTATTTCAGATTCAAAAGAAGGGCAACAGGTACTTATGGACACGAGAACAGGGGAGTCAGCTCAAGAACAATCCGAATGGGATCAAAGGTGTTGGTCCTGTGGGCCACCAAGAAATCAGTGAGGTGAAAAAAGGCCCAGAACAGATGTATTAGCAAGACAACAAGACAGGCATGGGAGCAGAGAAATAGTCCAGATCCAGAAGAACAAAATCAGTATATGGGCTAAGATACTATAATAAACAATGGATATTATCTCCATATAATTATAATGATGATGAGAGAGAGTTAAATTGAGCTGGGCTGTAGAGGATGCAGGTTATTTTACATTGTGGATACAGTGTAGTTAATGGGTATAACAGTATAGTTAATATTAATGTTGCAATTTATATTATAAACAAATTTAATAACAAAATAGCAGGAGACTCAGATCTTCTCTGAAGTAAATTTGACTTTAGAGTTTTCACAAACATTGAAAAATGTATATTAATTAGAGAAGGGTCATCTATGGTGGAAAATTGTAAGACTAAGTGAACTTAAACCCAGTGTAGTAATCTCATAGGTTCTAAGGCCAGAAGGGACCATTGTGATCATCTAGTCTGACCTCCAGTATAGCAGAAATCCTAGCAATTCCCCCAAATAATTCCTAGTGTATCTTTTAGAAAAACATCCAATCTTTTGAAAATTGTCCCTGATGGAGAATTCACCTCAACAGTTGGTAGATTGATCCAGTGGTTGATTACTCTCACCTTTAAAAAATGTATGCCTTATTATAATCTCATAATGCCTGCTGTTATAGAGATGTTAGACGAGATTAGATTAGGCTTGGTTCTTCTGAATACTTATTTAAAAAGGGGAAGGAGGGGAAAAAAGACGATCCCACATCCCAACCCCAGCAGGGAACTAATATGCATGTAAAAAGTAGAGCCCAGGCTCCCATAGTTAGAGGGCCCCAAATGACAACAGGTGAGTTTATAGGGAAGGGAGGTAAGCAGGATAAGAGAACAGAAACAGATGTTAAATATTATATGTTTTAATAGGAAAGATTATATTCATAACAAAATGTTAGGTCTGAATTTAAAAATGTACAGTAAATCAGACTCAGGATCAGGTTACAATGTAGGTTTCTTTAAAAAAGGAAAAGCGAAGTGTGGGAGTTCTAATATTACTTTGCATATGATGGGAACTCTATCTAAAATGTCTTCTTTATAGAGCCCTGCGTGGATACAAAATTTGTATTCGGATCCGATCAGCAAACATGGTCTGCAAATAGCCCCATCCGCAGATTTGCAGGGCTCTACTTATTTAAAGAAGAGGCACAAATGTAATGGAGGCCTGGCATTCGGCTGGGGTGGGGGATCTCACTGCTTTTAACAGAGGGTAATATACTGGGTGAGACAATATATGGTACTTATGGGGAGTTTATTAATGTCATGACTGTTAATGTTAACTGGATGAACAGTCCAACACAAAGGAGTGGAAAAAGTATTCTACTCACTTAAAAAGGATTTTCCTAGGATAATCTATTTACAGGAAACACACTTGAAGAAAAATGATTATCAATATCTGAGTATTACTTGGATACAGCTACCATATGTCTCTTCAGGATAACCTAATGTAAGAAGGGTGGCAATACTTGGCTATACACTTCATTTTTGTTGTTTCAGCACAAGTCATAGATGCAGAGTGCAGATATATTTCAATGAAGGGGTCCTTGAAAGGTAGATTTCTCACCTTAGCCAATGTATATGTTCCCATTCAAGAGCAAGTTGTTTTTAATCAGTTTTTTAAAGTGATTTAGGACATTTTAGGGAAGGAGTATTATTCTAGGGTGGATTTTAACAAGGTGCTTAATCCTACTTTGGATTGATCAGTTGAATGCAGAGGGCATTTGGGAGTAGCAAATGCAAATTTGTGGCATCACGTAGCAAATTAGGATCTGGTGGGAGATGAATCTGTATGTCACAGGCTATACATATTATTCTGCTACTCATAGATCTTAGTTCAGGATTGATTTTTGCTTCTAGTAGCTTGGCTAATTCTTCTTTAAGTGATTTGCATACATTGATTCCATTTCAGGTGTGTACATGCCCAGTGCATGAGAGATTAGCAGCACCCATTAGGGAAGGACATGTGCCCTCCACCACATCGTGCAGCTTCAAGATGGTGTAAGGGGCAGAGCTGCCCCAGGCCCTCCTCAGTTCCTTTTTATTGCTGTGATTGGTAGTCAGAGCTCATTGACTTGTTACCAGGGTGGATTTGATTTAAATCAAATTGATTTTAAATCACGAGTCAGGAAGACGCAATTTAATCATGGATTTCTACGTACAAGTGCATTCTTGTTGGTTATTATAACCTTAATACATATTCTTCACAAGTCAGAGATAGATGTAGGTTTCATTTTTAGAAGGTACACATTATACATTTTTAAAGTGACTTATTTTGAAAACTTTTCAGATTAGTTTTACAGTTATATCAGAAAATGAATGATTGGTTATTTCATTTACCAAAGGTAATTGAAGCAGATATTTTTGAAGTCATGGGAGGTTCCAGTTCAACAAGTTAATCATTAATATTTGGAGGATTTTCTTGCCATGCTGTATTAGGAGGAGAACATCACCAGATAGACATTTAAATTGTTTTATTTAACTAAAACAGCAACATTATGTATTCTGGATTTTTTCCTTCAACAGCAAACATATAATATTTTAACAAAACAATCATATACATTTTTGAATTTAATTAAACATAAATGTTTTTTAAAATCAGGTTTGTTTTTGTTAAAATTGTTTTTAACAAATAGTCAAATTATTTTTTTTTCATATTTCATTTAACTATGTCAGGCAGGTCAATGTGAGAAACTAAAAGTATTGGCTTCTGCAGCTAACTCAGTCTTCTTCACCTTTATTTTCCTGTTTGTTCATAATCTGGGAAAGAAAAAACAAGCTTTCCTGTTTTTTCAGGTTCCAAATTATTTCTCAATTTGGAATGAGTCCAGAGAAAGAAAATATTCTTTCTACACCAGCAGAAGAAGCTACTGCTGTTAAAAATGAGATGATCACTTCAACAGTCTCTGAATCCAAGTGCTTAAGTGACTTCCACCAGTTCATTGGTGTGACTTTATTTAAAACATCATCAGCGAACATATATTTCTGGAATGGTTCACAGTTAGCTCTTAAGTTTATTATAGTTGGCATTATGGAGGGATGATTCCTGGATGTCCATGTCATAGCCAACTCCTCTTCTTCAGCAGTTCTGGTTTGACCCTGTTACTGAGTATTGAGAATAGTTGCAAGAAAATAAGTTGAAGATAGTGCTTGTCCTTTTCGTTTTTTTAATGCTTGTAATTTAACTGTCATTGCATATTTCTCGTTTAAGATCTCACTCAGTTCCTTCTGAATTTCAACAGCATCAGCAATAAAACAGCTATTTCCCTGTAGTTTGTTCAAGGCTACAGAAATAGGCTTCAGGGTATTCCGCATGTGTTCAACCTTTCTCTTAAGTCCAATGTTGAGAACTTTGGCTGTGACAGTGCCATTTATTTTTTCACGATTTTGTTCACAAACTGTCATCAGATTAAGCCAGTTCTTGATATAGTGCTCAAAACAGTCCACTACTGAGTTCCATCGCACGTCTTGTGGGAGAGTTAGCTTGATTCCTCCCACTTTTTTCAGAGCAGGTGCTGCAAAGTGGTTGTTATGGAAGTATTTTGCAATTTCAACAACATTAGCCTTTATTTCTGGAACACTGAAGTCTTTGGCTAGGAGATGCATCAAATGAGCACTGCAACCCTATGTTATTAACTTGGGACTCTCTTCACTCTCAAATAATTTCTTCTCACCTTGGATACATTTGCAGCATTGTCTGTGACCAAGCTGCATACTAGACATTTGAATTATTTTTCACAGTTTGTTATAGCTTTTACTGCTGGTACTTGTAAGTATTCTACTGTGTGTGCATTTCCTGATGTATCAATTTTTCTGTAAGGAAGACATTCCCTTCTTCTGTTGTCACACAAGCACGTACAACAGGATCATTGTGGACATTGCTCACCCATCAAGACTCAGGTTAACAATTTCACCCTCTAGACCTTATGCACACTGCTCAATTTCTCTTTCATACACTTTATCCAGCAATTTGCCTGCGACATCTGCTCTGTTGGGTGGACTGTATCCTGGTCTTAATGACTGAACCATGTTAATGAAGTGTGGGTTCTCAATCCTATGGAAAGGAGAGTTTGTTGCATAAACAAACTGGGCAATTTTTTTCATCAATTACCTCTTTTTGTAATCTGCTGGTTCTTATCACAAACTTATGTAGGGTTGTTTCTGGATGATGGAGATTTTTTTTGTTTTTGCTGCAGGTGGTATACTGTGGCTAAGTGACATAGATGATGTGACTGAAACACTATCATTGGCAGATAACTCTGAAAATATAGAAAATGATGGTGATCTTGAAGTTGGATAGTCTTCAGAATCCTGTATGTTGAGGATGGATTCTCCTAAACAAAATAAGTCAATGCAGTTATTTAATTATTATTACCATACTGCTCATTTAGTATTACTCATTGCATTCACTGACACTCAGTACTATTTTAAAGGTGAAATTGTAAAAGGAAGATCTGCCTATTTCAGCTATTTATTTTTTATCACAACTGCATCTAAAATAATAGTACCATAGAGTAACAACTATATTTTTTGCTCAAACATGAGAATTCAAGAATAGTCCAGAAGGAAGACAGACAATTCTTAAGAAAGAAGTATGAAATAAAAAAGTTTACCAACCTGAAGATCCTTTATGTTCAGACATGTACCTGTCATCATTGTCAATGCCGCTTCCTCCTGAGAAGGAACACTTCTCATGATGATGTTTCATTTGGGCAACCAGGCCTTGCATTTCTTTGTTGCACTGTTTTGCGTTTTGCATGCATACCTGTCTTACCCAGAGGAAGAGGAACTTCATTAAAATGTTCCCAAACTGCGTCTCTCTTACGGCCTGCTGCCATTATAGGTTTTCTCTTCTAGTGAGAGAATGTTATGGTAGATCTCAATTGAATGAAGACTGTACTCAGGAAGACCTTAACACTTCTAGAATATGCTGCTCAAACAGTTTCACTTTTGGTTCTACTCCCTGTCCCTCCCTTATCACATTTATCTCCAAACTTCTTCTCCTTGTCCAGATCATTCCACCCTCAAGAATCTTCTATTCATTGAACTTTTTGAAACGTTGCACTTTTAGAGAGAGGTAAGTGATTGACTCTTTTTACACAAATTTGCGGAGGGACAATAGGGTTGAGGTCTGTTGTTTCTCACCTCTCTATATTATTTATCTATTTCTTGGAGTGAGAATTTCCTCTTATTCACAGGGAACTGATTCCCATTACTGGATTATGCCTTGGTCTCCATGTGTTAGGCCTTGTGGCAGCCACAAGAAATCTGATTTTTTTTTTTTTTTACTTATGCAGACTAGGGGTAAACCCATCATTCTGTTCCATGGTGGTGTTCTCTCTAGAGAGATGCCCTTGGACCTCGGCACTTCCTGGTATAACACCACTGTGGTGAGTGACTCAGGATCCTCTCTGGAGTCTGAGGTAGGCTCTAATGCCCTTCACTTCTGGGATAGATGACTGCACTCCTTTGTTTTCCTGAAGGGATTTCCATTACTAGTACCCAGCAGATATCCAGATACAGGGATCTTTGGAGCAGTTGTGACTGGGGTTGTGTGCTGTACGTATGGCCTCTCACTTCCAGATCATCTGTGATTCCTCAGCTTTTCAGATATTCCAGCAGATGACAAGCTAGCTCACAAGAGAAGGTTCAGAAGATGATTGTCAGTACTGAGCAAGACCCTTAAACCCAGACTCAGGCCTCAGAACCGTGACCTACTGCAACACAGGAGTATCAACCTCACTTTCCTTTGCATTATTGCTCCTCATCTCCTAACAATTCAGTAGTTCCCCGAGATGCCTCACTTGTGCAGAATGACTACAGGACTTATCAAGATCTTTAGAGAGAGAATAACTACCTCTCTTAATATTCCTGTTGAGTTGGTCCAGGAGAGTTCATAGGCTGGAGGACATTCTGGGTTTGGTTCTGCCCATCAACGATGTCATACTAGAGCCTACAAAATCAGTGTGGCAAATACCATGGTCTCTCCCTCTAATAGTTAAGAGAACTCAGAGAAGGTAATGTATCCTTTCTGAAGGCTATGAACAATTTTCTTCCCATCGTTCACCAGATTCTTTTTTTTGGCAGTGAATGAAAGAGCATGTCAGGACAAAGGACAAAAATGAAAAGAAATTAAACCTTTATGATAGGAAAACTTATTCCATATATGGTCTATGATTTTGTGTTGCTAACCGACAAGCCATATTAGCCAGGTATGACTTCTCCCTCTGGGACAATCTGCTGAATTTCTCAGACAAGTTGCCAGAGGATGCCAGACAGGAATTCCAGGCCTTGTTAGACAAGGGCAAGCTGGTGGATCAGATCTCTCTACAGGCATCGTTAGATGGGGCATGTTCAGCAGCAAGAGCCATGGCATCTGTGATACCTATGCACAGATCTTCAAGACAGTTGAAAATCCTAACTGTATAATAACATGTATAATGTTTATTTTAAAAATGTAGTACTAAAATCTGAAGTGTAAAATCAGATGTATATGTTTTTTATAATTAGGTAAGATAATCCCATTGATTTAAGTTTAACATGGCACAAGTTTGTGTCAGAAAAAATCCTTTAGCTTTGTACTGTGGGAGTATAAAGGAGGTGCGTGTTTATACAGAATGACACAATTTTATGCATACTAATAGGTAGTAGTTCAGTTGCATGGAATCAAACTCGAAGTACCACTTCTAAACATGAGTGAATATTGTGATTGAATCTCTATGAATGTTTCTAGTTTTATCCAGCTCTACATTCGTAAAAACCTCTGTTACAACCAGAGCTGTGTCATGTTTCTCTAGTTTTGTTTTACTGTTGATAATTGCTGGTGGTATATTACAACTGAATTAGGGTCCAGTTGGAATTGAATTGGTCATTGACCTATTACTATGGTTGAGAGCATGTATTAGTTATTGTTTGGAACTTATTTTAAGAATCATGGCTTGAGTGATCACTGGTCTATCAAGATGGAGAAATAAAACATTTTTAATAGCTTTGTGAGCATAGTGTTGGAAAGATTCTGTACAGATCACATATTAAAATTGCAAATGAAGAAGCATGTTTTCCAGGTGGGGAAAAACTTGATTTTTGCTTCTTCTGTGTTTTTGCTAGGGGTATAATGCATCTTCAGGGTTCCTGTAGAGCCAGACATTGTTTTGATAACTACTTGATATTTTAGATTTTTTTTAGAGTAAAAGTAAATTATGATGAGCTATTTAAATGAGATGTGTTTTTAATTAGATGGGTGGAATTGTTTACTGTAAGTGATACTTCAATTTCTGTACAGTTATTTCTGGGCTAAGATGTATTGCTGTCTGGTATAGTATCAATTGGTCCAACATAACTGTCAAGTAATTAGGTTTAAAGTGAGATCCACTAATTAGGTACAAACATAAATTTGGATGTGTTGTGGTAGAAACAGATCTTGAAAGGAGTGTGGGTAGCAGACTAGTGGATCAGTTCACAGAAGATATTCCATGATTTTGGGATGGTGTGAAAGTAGGCAAAATGATTGTGGAAGAAACAAATAAATGGAGGAACTTTATTAATTTATTGTACATTTATACTTTGTGTGTATGTGTAATATACATACAATTAAACAGAAAATGAAATTCTTGAAATGTGAACCATGTTTATTTTAAGCTTGATTTGAAACGTGGAGGGAAAACTCAGTAGTTATTTAAAAAATTATTTAACTGGTGGTAATCATTCCATGCTGCCACAATCTATGCATGGGATGCTCTCTCAGTACTAGTCTACTAAGCCACTAGTTTCTTGTGAGGAAGGTCCAGTGGTTAAGACACTAGCCAAGGCCTCAGGAGACCTTGCTTCGGTTCCCTGCTCTTTGGCAGACTTCCTATGTGATATTGGGGAAGTCACGTATCTTCTCTGTGTTTCTGTTCCCCATCTGTAAAATGGGGATGATAATACTCCCCACCTCAGAGGTGTAATGAGGATGAATAAATTAAAGATGGTGGTGAAGAGCTTTTAGATCTATGGATGAAAAGTACTATATAAGAGCTTGGTGGTGGTGGTGTTTAAATTTTTTCTTAGGACTGGCTGCTTCACATAGTTCGCAACATGTACGTCAATAACCACAATGATAACTTCTGTTAAAATACAATCTTTCAATTGAAACATCAAGATTAGCAAAGCTGCCACTACATGATCATATTTCTGTAGCTTGCTTCCTTCTCCATACCTCTCCCCATTGTTTATACTTACCCACGTTGTCAGGTCTAAATTAATCCTGCAAACATACATAAGTAACTTCACACATGCAAATTAGCCTGTTGATTTCAGAAGGACTACTTTATTGATTAATATTGCTCGTGTGTGGTAGTTAATCTGCATTATCAGAGCCTTAGTTAGAAAGTCAGAGACCCATGTCCTTTTCTTTCTCTGCAAAGGACCTAATACACCTTTGGCGACTATTTAAAAAAAATGACATTTTACTTTTCTTTTTAAAAGAAGGCATTAAATCAATTGAAAATTTGAAAGAAATAAAAACATTTTTTTTAAGAAGTCAATATGTTCTTTAAAACACTTACTATGACATATTATTTTATTAATGTGGGGCATACCAATATAGCATAAATCTTTAAGAAACACATTTTAGTGACTCTTTCATGCGTCATCAAGTAGATTTATTTTGCAGAGACCCCCAAAGCTCACTTCACATATTTTTTGACTGGTAGGTTTCTCCCCTTACTAGATTAGTTTTACCCATTATCTGGAAGGAATGTGGCTTTTTCCCTCAACAGCAACTATCCTTATTAGAAAGACATAAAAAGCATATTTTTTTTCTGCATGGAACATCTGCAGATCATTACAACAGGTCTTACTTTGAAGTCCTTGGAGGCAGAATCTCAATTTGTCAATGAAGGGTTGCTTGGAGTAGCCACACCCAGGGTGTATTGATTTAAATCAAAGCAATATCAATCACCGAGTTTAATAATTTAAAATCAGCGAGCAGGAAAGGAAATCTGCATTAAAGAATTGATTTTAATAAGGGCTGCAATTAATTGTGGTTAACACACGCAATTAACTTAAAACAAATTAATGCATTATTTTTTTTAACAAGCGTTAATCGCACATCAGGGCGTTGTGCTCAGGGGGGCACTGCTGTGTGCCTCTGGGGCAGGGTTGTCTCTCCCTCCACCGCCCTGCTCCACTGCTGTTCCAGTCTCCTGTCCTCCCCACAGGGAGCTGGCCTGGTGAAGCTGCTCTGGATCGGGAGCCTACCTCCTGTCTGTTACACAGAGTGGGGGTGGGGTAGCTCATGTTGGGGTGTACCTCTCCCTCTGCCCGTGTACCTGGTCACTGATGAGCTGGGGTTGGGGAACAGGAGCAGCATCTCTGCAGCTGCTGTTGGCTCAGGAGCAGGGCCGGCCTCCGGGGTGAGCAGGCTGGGCCACCGCCCAGGGCACCGTGCTCAGGGGACATCTCCAGAGCAGGGCTGCCCCTCTTCCCCTGGCTGCTCTGCTCTTCTGCCATCTGTAGCTGCCACTGCTCTGACCCTCCCAGTCTCGCCCAACTTGGAACCACCCCCGGCCAAGCTGCTTGAGACTGAGAACCTCCTGTCTTTTGCACAGAGTGGGTGTGTGTGATGTTGTGGGTATCCCCATCACCCTGCCGGTGTATCCTGTCTCCACTGAGCAGGGTGGGCGGACAGGGAGCTTGTCTGTGCTGCTGCCTCTGGGTCAGGAGTGGGAGCTGCCAGGGGCTGCTGCTGTCTGAACAAACATTCAGGCTGGTGAGTGCTCTGCTTAAAGAGAGAGTGCACTGAACACACTCACTGCCCCCAAAACACACACGCAACTTCTCCCCCAATGTCTAAAATATTTAAATAAATAGCATTTTATTATTTAACAGTGTGATTAAAACTGCAATTAATCACAACTGTTTTATTAATCTGTTGATTAATTTTTTAATCATTGGACCGCCCTGTTTTTAATCATTGTTTGCATTTGTACTTTTTAGTTGTTTTCCCAAAGAAAGGTTGAATTTCATTGTTATAACCATTAAACGTGGATTTGCAGCTAAATGTAGCCTTTGCACTAAGTTTGCTTTTTTGTTAATCGGGGGGAATGTGCTATATCTATACAAACATATTTATGCAATTATTTAGCTTTACATAAATTTATTCAGATTCTCTATCACTTAGAAAATGGTGAATGATTCATTTCTTATTTAATAGATGATTAATTTCTGATTTGTGTCAAGCTCTATTTGGATGGAAATTAAAATTCAATTAAAATGCCCAAAGCAGCATTTTGAGATGATTTTTATTAAATAAAATATGTTAAATCTGTTGGACACAAAAGAAAAGCTTATGAAGAGTTCATCAAAACATATTCTGCATTTAAAATTGATTTATTAAACAAAAAAAAATGTAGTTAGTGATCTGAATTGTTTGTTTCAAGTCTGTATTGATTGTTTCTGTCTCTTTTCCTTCAGGCTTTCAGAATTTGTAGATTTCATTGTCTCACACCTAACTTTTATTCATAGATTGGAAGAGAAAAACATGCCTTCCTGCTTTTTCTGTTCCTGTTGGTTTCTGAACTTTGGCTTTGGCTACACTAGAGAGCTTACAGCGACACAGCTACATTGGCGCAACTACGGCACTGTAAGCTCTCCAGTGTCGCTGCTCTAAGCTGATGGGAGAGAGACCTCCTGTCGGCTTAATTACTCCGGCCCCTGCGAGCGGTGATAGCTATGTCAATGGGAAAACTTCTCCCACTTACATAGTGCTGTCCATGCCAGCTCTTAAATCAGCATAAGTTCTTCTTTGAGTGCTTGCTTATGTCGATTCCATTCTAGGTGTTTGCATGCCCATGTGCACGGTCATCTGAGACTTTTGCTTCAGCGGTATCCATAGGGCCCGCTTGGTGCCCTCTGGAATGCCACGCTCATGCTGCAGTATATCAGGCACTGCTAGCCCCGCAGTGTGAGATGATACAGCGCTCCCCACCCCAGTGCCGCAAATCCCTGGAGCTGCAGCCCAGATCCTCTGGGGCTCACCCCGGTCCCCGGCACCGTGATCACGGTCACCGCCAGCCAGGCATAGTTCACCTAAAGATCGACATTGGTCTCCATATTACTGGCACCACTTGCCCTCCTGCCAGTCGGCCTCTTATTGACATTTCCCATCATCTTCCACGTGGG
This sequence comes from Caretta caretta, assembly GCF_965140235.1. Lineage (NCBI taxonomy): Eukaryota > Metazoa > Chordata > Testudines > Cheloniidae > Caretta > Caretta caretta. Next base: position 68,887,130 of record NC_134206.1, on the reverse strand, counting down.
AATGCTGCCCGTCCACGCTCCGGTTTCCCAGGCGCCACTGCCATTCACCCTGGTACCGACATTGCTATCCTGCTCCAGTTACCGGTTTCTGACAGCAACCGTTACAGGCACACCCAGGCATCGACAGCTCCTCCATGAGCACCAGAAGGGAACTCCTCTGGTATGGGGGGCTGGTTTAGCCCCTCACCCAGGTCCCACTGGCAAGATTGGGGCCTCAAGGACACATCAACTTTGACGGTGCAGCAGTGGCATCAAGGCTAGTGGCCAACCCAGTGGCCTTATTGGGATACATGGGGAATGCTGGTCATGGCAGTGCCCCCTTACCAATGCTCAGCAGCTGCTGCCTCAGAGCAACAGCAGGCGGCACCAGTGGCATCAACTGCACTGGGCTCGGTGTGTGCAGATCACTCTGAGGTCGCGGTTGAGGAAAAGGTCTCCACCCCTAAACCTCCCTCCCCAGTGGTGGACAAATAGACGCTTGGTATTCTCCAGATAAGCTCCTGAAAAAGGAGAAATTGGGAGGAAGTGGCAGAGAAGGGGATTTAGTCCACTAACAAGAAAATGTACGATGATTTATCCTCCCAAAAGCTGAGGCAACTCTCATGCCTGGTTAAAGAGACAAGCTTTTAAATAATATAATAATATAATAATAAAAGCGAAAGCACCTCAACAGCCTTTTATGCATTTGCTGCCTACACGTCTTGTGCTGGAGCCATGCATGTCTTGGCACAGTCCCTATTTCCCACTGTTGACATTCAAGATCAGAAGATCCTCTAGACTGGGAGCCTTCTTTAAATAAATTAAAAAAAAATCTTTTAAAACACATTTTTAAAAAAGTAAGGAGGCCTTGTAGCTTAAAAGGATAAAAATAGATCCTTCTCTGGTCTTGGTACTCCTTCGGTCCAGCTAAGAGTTACAGGAGGGATGCCCGCCTAGCTGATTGAATACACCAAATGGCATGAGAAGCAGAGAAGATACTACAGGAAAACCCTCTGCAGCTTTCAAGTGAGTGTGAGTAAAGGTTGACACTTTATGGTATGATTCTTCATATGGGGGAAAGTGGCAGGACATTTTGAAGTTTTTGATCAATACTGTATCAGAAGAATTTATTTTATGCAGAGATATACAGTCCGGCTTAGAATTAAATGCAGCTCCAAAATCAAAGTTATAGTCATCCTTCTCTTTCTACAACTGATTAAATCACCAGAAAATCAAGACCACAATATATTATCTACTTCAAATTGGTGTAACTGATCTCCCAAAGAACAAGGCTAAGGGCTCTGCTCCATCTTCCTATTGCCCAACCATTCAAAAAATGGAAAAAAAAGACTCAGCTGGAATCTGAGATTCCTATGGAAGCCCCAGTTCAGGGTGGAGACTCTAAATTCCAACATAGTAGAAATTTTCAAACATTTGTTTTTTATCATTAATTGATCTGAAAAACAAGTTATGTACACATTATAACACCCCACCCGGAGGATATATCTTAGCTTCACCTGAAACAGAAAACAGTACTGATATGCTGCTTTACTGTTTGGCCTGCATCTTTAAGGATGTTTTCCAAAGTGTTAATGAAGATGTTTTCCTTGGTCAAAAAAGGTTTCATATATACCCATGCTACGATGACCTGATCATAGCATGTACTTCCTCAAAGAGGCCTGTAAAAACAGCAGTTGCACAGCCCAGATTCTTTTCAGGAACAACATGAATTTCTTAACACCATGAATAGCCAAACAGAGTCAATATTACTTTTGGGAGTGTCATAGAAATCAACTTCCATGGGAGTTTATTTCTCTCAGAGTACAGGATTTATAAGCTGTTCACAAGAAAACAGCATTTGTTTTCTAGTAGTATCTATCAGAACTCTGATATCTTGGATAAGAATAGGTGTTTTTTGCACCAACAGTGTTGAGAGTGAGATTCCACATGCCTTCTCCAGAAGCTTCTTAATTTCTTGAGCTTACAGGACTCATAATCCCTATCCTCCCTTGCCTTGCCTTGCCTTGTAAGGGGTACTCTGAAGGTCACTGTAAGGTAGAGGGTCACTTTAAGGCAGGGAAGATCAGTTGTGGAAAAGTTTCATCCAAAATTAATGGAAGAGCAGATTTCCCACACAGTATCAGTTGGAGTTAGTTCAGAGAAATTATATTGACCCTAAGAGCTATATAACGCCTGTCCTGATTATCAAATATGTACTGTTGATGTCTTAGAGCACCTGAGCAATGGCTTTTATCATCAAGCAGGGAGGTATCCGATCCTCATCCTGGCTATGTGTGTCTAATCTTCTCTCTTCCTGGGTGAAGAGGAAGAACAAAATATGTATTCTTAAATAATACACATGAAGAAGAAGAATACAGGATAGCAGCTGATTAAGAAAGCAAAGGATAAATCCAAAAGAGTGGAGAATACAGCTCAGGTCTTCCAGCAGAGAGTCTGGCCTTGAGTTGCCTGCCTGTCAATGGGGACCTGTTTACATCAAGTACACTACATAAACTAAACTCTTATTCCTGTTGAAGAGATTAATAGGTTATAGTTATGATTGTGTACTTTCTACCATGGCCAAAAGCACGACTTTTCTTTCTGTTCTCTAGGACGATGACAATAATAAGAAAGAAGACATGAGTCAGTGGCTTCATATTGTCCAGAGAGGTCCTGGTTCTTGTCCAATTCATGTGGTAATTGTCACTCAATTAAGCCTCTTCTAAAGAAGGACATGCTCCCAAGAACAAAGTTCTGCATCCAAACCGAGAAAAATTAAATCTAACACAAAACTTTAACTATACCAATTAAAATAGTCAGCGAGCATGTGGATGATTGCCTTCTCATTCACACACAAGATTTACAACACTTCTCAAATCTGCCGCAGTGAGGAGAACTCCCTCCTGGGGTCCAAATCTCTTAATAAATGCTCCAAGTATCTTTTTATCCCTTATCAGAAGTGTGCATAGATTTCCCCCTGCCCCTTCCTTTGAAGGTTGTCATCCTGGTTTCAATCAGTTAATAAAGGATAATTTTGGAAGTTTAAGCTCTTATTGGGGCCCAGAATTGCCCCTCTCAAGTGGATAAAATTGCGATAAGAGTTAACAAAGCTTATATTCCCCAAATTAACCTGGTTCCTAGACATTTTTATTTTCCATCTTTTTAACTTTTTGCTTTTTCTCTCTCTCAGCCTGAGTCACTCACACCTACCCATCCACCTCTGACATACTCATGATGTTATGAGAGATCTAAAATTCAACACTGAATGTAGTTTCTAGCTCTTGGTCTATAACCCTCACCATAAATTAAAAAATAAAAGATGCAGGTGTTGCTAAGGCTTCAGTTACCAGATAGATACTAATTGGGACATTTCAGAAGCTTTCAAGGGTAGAAGTCTTTCTCTCCCTATGGTTATGCTCATTCATTCAAAGCCATGGAAATCACATGGCCTGAAGGATCATATTCAGTGTACAAAAAGAGATTTAGGGTTGCCACCTGGTCATGTTTTTCACATCTGCACTAATTTTTTCAAATTAAATAGGCGAGCCTCCTCAGGCTGTACTGTGTGGGGACGGAATCGGTATATTATGCTCATCCAATAACTGACACTTTTTTTAAAAAAAGTGAGAAACGTTTATCTTCTTATTCTTCCTTTGTTTTGCTCCCTGGTGACACACTTCTATTGCACATCTTATTATAACGGATCTCCATGGACTTTTCCTGCAGAAAAGAACTGGAAAATTGTATCTTGACTGAAAATTTCCTTTCTTCTAGTGGGTTATTATCCTTACTGCTATGAAAAGTGACAGGATGTTTAATGCCACAAGTTGTTTTACATCTAATGGGGGGGAGAGTACCTCAGTCAGGACAATGCTATGGTATGGGTGCAATGCTGACTAAGAAGGAAGGATGCTGCCTATTTAATCATTGCCAACGCTTTCTGCAAGCACCTGCTTTCTATTGAGATGTTTATCAAGCAACTACAGACCAGGTCCAACCCTGTTTAGCTTATGACATTTGTGGAAAATTGCAGCACCAAGGGGCTGTTGCTCATTAACATAGTTATAAGGTGTTATGTAGTCCAAAAGATGAAGCAAAAATGGCAACAGAAGAGGTTCTGTTTTTATTACCATATATGTGCAGAACACATGAGGGCTCTCTATTTTCTACATAGATCTGTGCACCCTGTTAGAGCTTTTGTTAAGAAGTCTTTTATGGCAAGTTTTAGTCTACACAGCTAATGAAACGTAACTTTAGCGCCCTCGTGGCCAAGCTGGAGGCTGCTCTGTAGGCAGCTCTGGCCAAGAGACAGCACACACAGGAATGCAGCAGGAAAAATCTCTTCCACCCCACCTGATTCAAACCTGTTTCAACCCCCCCAGAGTGAACACACACACACACACACACACAGGAAAAGTACAATGGCTATAACAAAGGGAGATATTTATTTACAGAGGGATGAGAGGAGAAAAACAACAAGGGGAAGTATAGGGGGAGCAGTAGAACAGGGTTGCATTCAAACCAAGGCCCCACAGGCCCAGTGGTAGCACAGTCTGAAAGGGCAGACACTGAGAAATGTCTACACACAGAGTCTGGGAGTTCTGAGTAAAGTTTCAGTTTACTGGTGAGTTTTGGGTGCTCCTGGTCATCTTCAGTGCCAGTGAACTTTTCCCAACAAACCCCACCAGTGCCCTCTTCTGCCTCTCTTTACAAAGCCACACAGAGTGACCACCTCCCCACTTAACTAGCTAGCAGCCTCCCTCCTTATTTTTAGTGCAGAGTCACAAGCCCCAGTACTCTCAGCCCCATGCAGCTCTGGGCAGCAGTGATACTGGGTCCAGCTCCGTCCTGTCCTCGAGCGATTCCTCCCTGGCACAGTGCTCATCCTGGCTCCTGTCCTGGGGTGTCCCCGATTGGCCGTCCTGTCCTTCCTAGGCTTCGGGCAGGTATTTTGCTGCTTTACTTTGTCTAGGGCCTCCTGGCTGCACCCCTTCTTGCTCAGGAGCTCCAGAGCCCCACCCCGAGTTTCCTTTCTTTTTCTCACTGCTCCTCCCCTCCACCCAGGAAAAAGATTTAAAGGCGCCATGCTCTCTAAACCCCAAAGGGGTTACAGAAATAAGAATGGGATAATGTGACACACAGAATTAGTATAAAAATAGTGTTCCGCAGCCATGGATATTAGGTAACAAGATTTAAAATTTAGTAACACCAGTCGTCTTGTAAAATTTGGTGAATGATGGGGTTAAAAAGATGGAGAAAAGTTGCTTTTAAATGAAAATATTAGGAAAACAAACTAAACAGTGGACATGTGGTAAAGCTATCAATTTTTTTTCTATCCTTCAGTGAAAAAAACATGTCAATATGTTGAACAAAGGCAGAAAATACTACTATTTAATTATTCTGTATTTTATGTCCATTTTAGCGATAACTCTGAGAAACTTGAATTGTGAACGTTTTCTGCCACTAATCTTCAGTGATGCACTATATACATTTGTGTCTTCCAGTTGATGAGCTCATGCTTTAGATAAGCAGCATATTGTGTTGTATAATTGTAATGTGTACTGTGTATTTGGAGTTCTTTCTTAGAAGCTGTTGTCATCTTTATGCACTTTTATATGCACTTCCAGAAGGTACAGAATGATAAGCTGATGCAGTGTTTTATAGTTAATTGATTTAACATTCAGTTCATTACTCAGATGTCTTTACCATACAATCCAGGCTATATTACAATCAGGAAAGATTATGCTGCAATTATGCTGAAAGTTTCACAAATAAACAGGCAATTAAATAAAAATTATGGCAGTTCTCTTTATTAATCAAATTAATATTTTTGATCAATATGGTAATTGAATTAGAATCTTATACAAGTGTTAGAAATGTAACAGTTACTATATAGGACTTGAAATAGTGTTTTTCACTTTCGCCTATGGAAAAAATTTAATTTTTGGGGGGAGGCAATAAGTATATTTTTGTCTAGTATTTCTCTTGTTTCAAGTCCAGTTAAATCTTTAATTTTCCTGACCAAAGGAGCTCCAAAACATGTTGATGACAGGCTCTCCCTTTTTTCTGTTAATAAAGATAGGTGCTTCCATATAAAAGACGTATTTTAAAATTAACCTTTTGCTTTAAGTAAAATATTTTTTTTCTGAAATAGTGTGACTATGAATTAAATATCCATTTAAATAGCATTTGCCAATCTGTGTTTTCCCATCTATTCCATGAAGTAAATGGAATTTTATTTTTATTTACATTTTCCCCCCTAGCGGGAGGTGGCTTTTTGGGCATGTAAGTGTCTGATAGTGCGTGTCTGCATGTACACATAACATAAGCACGCCCACCTACATCAGAGCGGAAAGCAGCTGACAGTTTCCTTTCCATCTGCCTATGTTTCTGGCCATTCAGAAAAGCCTGCCCAGTATCTTTTTCATTTGGAGATTGTTGGGAACTCTTAGACAAAGAGGACTAGATCCAATAGTTTGTGTTGTCTTATGTGCTTATTCTAGGATTGTCTCACCTTCTCTAGCCCATTTTCCTTCTGGATACCATTTTTTGGGACACAAATTGGTATTTGATATCATTATTTTTTTTCTGTATACATATTCATGCTAGCTGATTTACTAAAATGCATGTTTATTCTTTGCATTCTTTGATTTACTAATCCTGGGAAGCAGATGGTCAAATCTATACCCAACCACTCCGTTTTTCTCTTCTTTACTTTAGGAGCGTGATGGGTATCTTCCATTCATCAAAGACCTTATTGGCCAAATGAGGGTGGTATGTAAATAACTCTTGTAGCATTTCATTGTCCAGGACATTATCTTGCTTCCCCCCCACCACCACCACACCCCCCCCGGTTGGGGGGGGGTCAGCTCCTTCTTTCCATGATCCCTTGCTGATACATCCGCCTTCTGGCATGCCAGGAGTATCTTCCTCTCTGCTTCTAGTGTATTGTCATTTTAGGTTCTTGCAATATGGAATGTGCTGCCTTCCAGTTATCTAGAAATTCCCCTGTCATATTCCAAGAATCATTGGTATCTTAACAGTAGTGAATATGGTTCCATAACTTGTGACTGACAGGTGTGCTTTTCTTTCAACTTTGAGAATACATCAGGAACAAACAGTCTCAGATTTTCAGGGAATGGAGTTTGCATCTATACTCTTTACAGTAAGGGAGCCCTGATGGTCCTTATGCAATAGATACATTCCCTGCTTACAGTTGATTCTTCATAGCATTGGCAATTTGTTCCTAATCCAAATACAGGAATTGTTTAAAACTGTCTTTTGAACCTGCTGGAGAGGTGGGGAATATTACTTTAACTTATCCAGGATGGGCCCTTTTGACCAGTGTGTCTCAACCTTTCAGACTACTTTACCCCTTTTAGGAGTCTGATTTGTCTTGCGTGCCCCCAAGTTTCACCTTACTTAAAAACTACTTACTTACAAAATCAGGCATACAAATATAAAGGTGTCACAGCACACTATTACAGAAAAATTGCTTATTCTCACTTTTACCATATAATTAAAAAAAATCAATTGGAATATAAATCTACTTACATTTCAAGTATATAGCATATAGAGCAGTATAAAGAAGTCATTGTCTGTATGAAATTTTAGTTTGTACTGACTTTGCTAGTGCTTTTTATGTAGCCTGTTGTAAAAGTAGGCCAATATCAGAGTTGCCGTACCCCTGAAAGACCTCTGTTTACCACCGGTTGAGAACCACTGCTTTAGACAGTTGATTTGTTGTTTGGAGCCTACCAATGTGCACCTGCCAAAGGTCCTGTCCCCTCTTATTTAACAGTGTGTCTGTTACTAAGGAGTTCCCTTACACATTGAGAAATCCTTGCTAGTGTTAATAGATGGGGACACTGACTTTCAACTACCATATCAATTAAACTTTGATCTGCTGCTTTCTCCTGACTGTCTCAAGAAAAAATCATTAGTTTTTTGTGTGATTATCTACATGTATTCCACTCCTGGTGCAGATGTGCACCATACAGTGGAGATCAGACTCTTTTGTGGCCAGTAATGTCCATTGGCCCATGCTTTCACATTTCGTGCCCTTGCCTTGTACCCCAATCATTTCCCTCTCCTGCCCCCCCCCCCCATGATGGCATAAAAGGGTGGAGCAGGGCCAGCTGCCTCTCAGTTCCTTCTGACCTCTGGTAGCTGAGATGGAATCTCTGTAGTGTCCTTACTCTGTTGCTCTAATCTAGCTTGCTAAAATTCTGGTTATGGTTTTACTTAAGAATAGTTTTGATACCATTTTTTGTTAGCTGTGTAGTTTAGGTTAACTATTTGTCACTTTTCTGTTACCCAGTGCCAGGTCTTCAATCTTCATGTGGAACAAAAATCCCCCAGTATTAAGTATAGTCTCATATGCAAGATAGCTATACCCTTTAATGATGGCTACTCAAAATAATTTTGTTTAGGTGAGGGAGCACATCATGAGCAAATGCTCTGTTTTTTTGTTCATTTTCAAAACTGACTCAGAAAGGAAGAGAATCTCTCTTAAAAGTATTTTTCTTGGATAATGGTATGAGATCTGCTTCTGATCTGGGTACGCAAGACCCACATGGATCAGAGCAGTCCTCTTTCAAGAGTGCCCCAACTGCTGCCTGCTTCCAGGCTCCTGCTTCTTTGTTTTACTCCATGCAGTTCCTGTTTCCTAATCCTCATCTGACAGGAGTTAGGACTCATTGCTCCTCCTCAAGAAAGCATACGACTAGGCCACTATTGAAGGATCTTCTAAGAAAAAGGGGAAGAGTTCTTGTCACATAGGCTAATCTACAGGTGGCACAAGCTTTTAACATAGTCCCTCTGGCTACCCTAAAATAATCTGATAACTGCTCTTATGTACTGACTAAAGACCAGATAATCATGGTTGCTTACATCAATGCACCAGCATTGCCATTAGGGCTTTCAGTGCATATAGAGGTATTTTGTGAATCAGTACCAGCTTCATCAGGACTGATGTTGGCACCATCTACTGTGACACTGAAGCTTTCTAAATTAACATAATCAGTATCAGTTATATCTGGATCAAGCTTCAACAGTACTTGTAGGATTTGACAGTGTCCAAATTTCCCAAGTCTGCCTTATTATCTTTAGCAGTTAGAATTCTTGTGATGGTACTGAGCTCTTCCAGACTGCAGGCACTGAGTATCTACTTGTACCAATGAGGGAGGTCAATAAAGAAATCTCAAGGACTCCTACTTCATCTACACCACCTCTCCAGGATGAGTATTTTTCTCCTCATCAGCCTCAGACTAATGTATGGAGGGTTTCTTCCAGTTAATCTCCAGTCTACAATATCTCTGACAGAGACAAGGTAGGTGAGATCATATCTTTTATTGGGCCAATTTATGTGGTGGAAGGAACAAGCTTTCAAGCTACACAGAGCTCTTCTTCAGGTCTGGGGAAGAAAGTGGAGTGTCTGAGCTGAATAAAAGTTGGGACAGATTGTTAAGCAGAAGGAGTAATGCATGTTGAATGTGGTCACTTGAAATAAAGTGAGCAGATGGGGGTTAAATTGCTATGCAAAAGGAGTTGAAGTGGCCGGCAGTGTGGTGTGTTACAGATTATTGTAATGAGCCATAAAACCAGTGTCCCTATTAAGTCCATGGTTCTTGGTATCTAGCAGAATTATGAATTTAAGTTCCAAGATTCACGTTTTGAAGGTGGTGTTCAGGTTTCCTTTGACAAGACTTTTTATTGAAAGACCCAGTAGAGTGATTGCTTTGTGAAAATTGTTCGCCTATGGGTGATATGGTGTTTGTCTTTCATCATTTTTCTATGAGAATTCATTTGAGAGTGTAGTGATTGTCAGTCTGATTTCATCCAAATGGTGGTGGTTAGGGCATTTGATTAATTGGATAAGGTACACAACATGTTGTGATAAGACCCATGAATCTTGAAAGCTGTGTTGTGCTGGGTATTGATCAGTGGAGCTGATCTGCAGATTTTACATCTGTTCTGGTAGAGCCTGGTGCTGCTTTGAGTTGGTGGGTCCTGCTCTGTGTTGGGCTTGGCCTAATGATGAGGTTGGGGGGTTGTTTGAAGGCCATAAGAGGGGCTCCGTGGGGCTCTCATCACATTAGAAGACCATCCTCCACTACCCACTTCAGAGTTGGATCATCCTGTCCTGTACAGTGAGTTCAAAGCTGTCTGACTAGGCTGTAGTTCAGCTCACTTCATCTTATCCAGATGACTGATACATTTAAAGACCTACTCAGAATAATGAGTGAAACATTAGCGATTCCGAGAGGTGGAACACAAAAAACACACAAGTTATTAGACATTTTGCATACCACATTACGAGAGACTGGCTGTGCCAGTTGTTGAAAGTCTTTAAAACTGCCATAGCTATTGTGCCACTCAAGAGTGTCTGTATGGGGTGTATGGAACAACAGAGATCTCCTCCAAAAAGAAAAGGTGCGTGAGTGACTAAACATGTTAGGGAGAATGGCAAAGGAGTAGCTCTATCTTCAGCCAAGGATTGCCAACTATCAGGCACACCTCTCCAAATACGATTATTTCTGTTTTCTTGTTGTTTCTGACTTTGTGAACAAATTACTGTGGGAATTTAGGGAGGAGTTAGGTGATCGCTGAAGTATAGTTAGTGTTTCAAGCCTTATTGCAGTCTGCAATAGATGCTTCAGACACTGCCTCAAGATAGCTGGCAATTGCGGTGATGATGAAGTGGGCGTCATGGCTGCAATCTGCAGGAATTCCCCAGGAGGCTCAGAACACAGGTGAAGTTCTTCCTTTTTAGGGTTGAGACCTTTTTAACTTTAAAATGGGATGACACTTTTTACTCATGGAAAGATGCTCAGACCACATTTAAGATCACTAATAGTATATGCTCCACATAAAAAAGGAAACAGTCGATGCATCAGACCTACGCCAGACAAGCTCTGTCATCTTCATATTACTAGATGTACTGAAGAATTGCATACCCAACAAAGAAAAAACAATGCTTCCATAAAGGAAGACCCTTAGCCTCTTCAAGTACTGCATCGAATACTCCCATTACCTTCCTCTTTTATCTCTCTCAGAGCCATAGAAAGAATTCCTCTTCAATACAGGGTTGGAGAAAATTTTATTTCTAAAATTTTCATGGGCAACCTTAATTCTGGCATTTCCCCACTTGTGAATGCTTACTTCACAACCTTAACATTCTTCTAACATAAGGGGTTTTGGGTATATACTTTTCTATTTAAAAACAAACAAACCTGAAAGATCAGGAACTTTGCCACATGAAATCATTAATTTGATTACACAATCACAATCATAAATGATTATGAATAGACATTATGAATGACAACAAATAATTGTTGATTGGGCCAGGGAAAGAAAGTGAGAATGATACTATTGCCTGATTGTTCAAAAACTCACGTAGGATGTGGAGACTCAAGTTCAAGTCCCTGCTCTAATAGATAAATATTTATAAAAAGTGGAAGAGCTTCACTAAGAGATATTGAGAGAGACACAGCCCAGAGGTCCTGTGATATGGGAGAGCCAAATTCAATTTCCTTCTCCACATCAGGCAGAGTAAGGAATTGAATCTGGGTCTCCAACAACTTGGCTACGTGCTCTAACCAGTGGGGTGTGAGAGAGTGCTGCAGGAGCATGGCAATTAAGGCCAAAAAGCTTCCTCCCCCCCCACCCTCGAATTAAGTGCATTAAGAAATTCATGAATAATTTTGGGTCAGATAAAACTGCATTTTTTGGCAAATAAACTGTTTGTCTGAAAAATTTCTCCCTGCTCTAGACATGATACAGCTTTTGCCATTGGTTTGCTGAACATGAGAGGAATGTTGAAAATCTTGGTGTCTATTCTTGACTGCGCAGGAGAGTTACACGGGTTGAAACATTTATTCTGAAAGGTGATCTGGCAAAGCCAAATTCTTTATTTAGCAACTTTATCTTCCCTAGATCCCATGCATCCTAAGCCCTTGGGTTCAGCACCACTCTGAATCCTCTCACCCTCCCCTGGCAAGAAGGGAATGAAGGTATACATGATGGGTACTCAGTCTTTGAAGACTTAAGATGTACCCTTCTTCCTTCAGGCTGATAAGGTCCACTAGCCATCTCTTGGGTCTTTTTTGTTGATGTTGATCTCTAGGAGCTAGTCCCTTTGAGTCTTTTAATGTGTATGGGCGGAAAACATAAATTGCAATGAAATCACGATCTCTTCTCTAATACTCGGATTTTTAAATTGTTTACACTTACAGCTTTTAAACTGCTATACTTACTCCTTATTAATGTAGAACCAGGCATCTAGGGTACTACAAAGAAGGTGATAAAATTCTACTAATCTCGCCCCAAGGGAAAATCACAGTTCAAAAACTGGCCTTCTGGTAAGATCCACAGGAGGTTCAAACTGTACCTCTGTTATGGGACAAGGTAGTAACAACGATTAGGACAGCAAGCAGAGGAGGGGGAGCATGAGAGAGACCATCAGTTTCCTCTTGCCCTGCCCCTACCCCCACTCCCAACAGTCTGGCTGCCCTTTTCTCCCTCCCCACCTATCTGTCTTGTCCCCTTCTCATGTCTCAATGTGTGCTCTTGGGGGGAGGGGCAAACACCGGAACAGCAGAATAGAGCCTGATGCTCCTTCTCCTGTCCCCCTCCTTCAAGGAACACAGTTTCTCCACTGCATGCATCCGATGAAGTGAGCTGTAGCTCATGAAAGCTTATGCTCAAATAAATTGGTTAGTCTCGAAGGTGCCACAAGTACTCCTTTTCTTTTTGCGAATACAGACTAACACGCCTGCTACTCTGAAGCCAGTTTTTTTTCCTGTCCTCTGCCATGCCTGACTGAACATTCACTGTTTGGGAGGGAGGAATCATTTGTCCCTATTTTAGTTAATTTTCTGCCTGACACACACTCGGAGTGAATTTCACTTCCCATTTAAAAGTATTTAGGTTATGGTTAGCTGTATAGTTTATCTAATATGTTTGTTTAATAATATCTTTCTGGAGCTCATGAATGGGATATTTAAGGTGAGAGGTGAGTTACTGGTACTATCCTAACTTTAAATGTCAGACAACTATTTCCTGTACTTGGATCACAGGGAAGTCATTAGTGGTTTTCCATATTGTTGAAGTGGTTGCCAGATTTCTCCCACATTGTGGTGCAAGAATGAAACAAAAAAAAAAAAGTGGGCTGCTGTTACTTTTTTCTTTTCTAAAATATGTTTAAAATAATAAAAGCCTTATGTTTTTGTAATGAATTTATTCTGTATTAGTGTAATATGATTGTTCCCATCCTTGTAATTGAGACAGGGTTATTATGGAAGCAAACTACAATCCTATCATCGTGTCTCTGTGACTAACTTTACACATCATCTTACACAGTTATTTTGATCTCTTGATCTCAGGATTTAATCATCAGATCTGAACCATCTCTCTGTTTCTATATCTACTGCTTTCCTCTGCTGTATTGTTATAGCTTGTTTAAAAATAAATTAAAAAATAAAATACAGTAAAATATAATTAAACACTTTATTTTTAGTTGTCATAAATCCAGTAAAAAACACAGGAAACATTTGTTTTTTTTAGTTTTTAACCTAGAGCCCCAAATAAAGAGAAGCTTCATTTTAAGTATACTATATTGTCAGGCATTCTTGTCTAATTTTTAATGGTTTCACTTTCAGAGAAGAAGTGAAGAGTAGGATAAGTGCAATATTTTTATAAAACAAACAAACTTATTTTTGTCTTAGCTCTCACTCCATTCCCTTATCCCACAACACCACTTTGCATATCATCAGCAAGTCAGCAGGATCCTGCAGCAGCACCTGGCAACAACAACTACTTCTTGAAAGAAAGCAATACCTGAAGTGAATGAGAATTTGTCTCTCCTAATTAGTCTAGCACAGAGTGGGATCAGAAACACCAAAAGCTCCCTGTAGTGTGGTTCCCACTCACCACTAGTGCGCCTCCTTGTGCAGCTGGGAAAGTAGCTCTCATGGCATAAGGTGCCCCTTTCTGGTCCCTATTCTTTCTGTGATAGTCTCTCTTTGGGTAACTTGGCTGGCCAGGTCTCCATTTAGTACACTCCTTCTTGGGTTATGAAGTCAAACAGGACCACTGTCCAAATGCCTTCTCCAAACAGTATTCAGCCCCAGCTTCGGACTCTGTGGCACAAGACCAGGGGCTGGCAGGAGAACAGAACACTGCCCACTATACCGGCTTCCAGCCCAGGGACACTTTAACCAGCCATCCAGATCTGCTTGGTCCCCTTCCTTTTTCTGTTTCCTTGGGCTCCTTCCTATCCAGCCTCTCTCTTCCTTGTCTGTTATTGGGTTTACCATGGGAGCCTACTCTACTTCTGTTGGCTACTCCACCCCTTCCTAGCCTCTTTCTAGGCTCCTTACTCCTTGCCCAGAGATTACTTTCCCCAGGACCTTCCCCCTGTTCTCGATGACCTCCTTCATCTCAGGGAGTGACTGCAGCCTCCACCTCTTTTCAGTCTCCTGGCTTTATAGTGCTGTCCCAGTCGTTCCCCAGCTGGGCTTCACTCTTAATTAACCGCTGCTCTCCCTATTTAGGTAATGACAGATAACCTAATTAGCCTCTCAAGTCCTTGTTAACCCTATCAGAGTTGATATGGGGTGCATCACACTCCCCAAAGAAACGGGCATTTTTGATAGTGGAGGAGAGTGGAATGGAGCTTTACAGGGATTTTAAAAATGGTGGGTCTGTTACAGATTGCATAGGAAAGAAGAGAAGCTGTGGTAGCCTGCCCCAGATGCACCTCGTGCTGTTCAGTTTTGAAGTAGCCACAGCCTATTGTCTTAATCTGATTTTAGTTTCTCTTTGTTCCTTTTGAAGGCCCATTGTAGTGCCCTGTAAACATGTATAACATATGTATTTTAGAGAGAGAGCACATATGAAAGATACTGTTACTTACACTTTTTTTTAAAATGGGGGATTAGAGTAGTAACCTCAATGTACTTAGACTGTAAACGATTTGAGGAGGGGACTGTGGTTGTTGTTGTTTTGTTCTGTGTGTGTTCAGCACCTCGCACAGTGGTCCATGACTGTGGCTCCTAGAGGATACAATAACATGAATAATCGATGATGATAACATATTGTCTTGGTCTGTCTGTTGTGAATTTGAGTTTAGAATTTGATTAATAGTTACAGCGAGAAAGAAGTCCTTAGAAATACAACTATATTTTATGAAGAAGTGTTCACAATGTAATTTGCCATAATCATGATCCGACACTCATTTGAGTGTGTATGTAGATCAGTCATCTAGTTCTGTGAGCAGCCATTTCCTATTTCTTAGAAGCTGTTAAGTAAGCCCATAGGCGAGGTGAAACTGGTACCCAAAATGAGAAACTGTCATTTTTTGCACAGACCCGAAACACTGCAACATGACTGACTACAGATTTTACTGTTTAAGTTAATTTCAAACCTTAATGTGGTGTTTATTGGTCAAAGCTACCAAATGGCAATATAATGAAATATTTTTATTAGTTTTGATGGGCAAGTATTTCTTTCAGAAAATTCTAAGCTTCTTAGCATGTCTTTTTAAAATGGCGAATACCAACATTTTGCACTATACTAACATGAAATGTTTTCACATCACATATTCGTATGTGTCAAAAATCACACAGGTAATTTATAATAAATTTTAATTGAAAATATAGAAAACTGTTGATCAGCTCAGTTTCTCACTGAAGGTTATGCACCAGTAGTAGTAGATTGTGTGCCCATTGTTTGTATTGCTTAGTGGATAGATATAAATATATGTGAATTTCTAATGTAATGCTTTTCCATTTGTAAGCTTTTGTACATAAAACCTAGCATCTAGTATGCCTGATAGAAGGTTTTAATTTGTAATTGCTCATGCATGCAATACTAGTCTTTGACATATTCAAGAGACTAGCTTTTTAAATTGCTATCTTTGAGTTAAACCACCTAGGGCATGGCAGGTCAAACATCTAATAGCTATTGTTTTAGACTATGCAGACTGTAAAAGACAATACTGCATAGGTTTATACTCAGTCTAAATTTTTATGCTCTGAAACATGAGGAATAAAAGCATACTTTATAAAACCGTAAAACTTAGATCCTACTGCATCCATCCAATGATAGTGTATTTGGTGAAAGGTGATATTGATGAAAATATATGCTTCTTGGTCACTAAGTAGATAGAAATGGTTATGAATAATAGCAATAAATGAAAAATTACCACACTAAGAAACTTTAAAAGTAACCTGTGCCTTAGATTTTGTTACAGTCTAGAAATGAGTCATTATTCGAATCTCAAGAGTCAGGAATTTACTGGAGGGAGTAAAAGTTATACTGTCATAAATAGCCCATTTTAAAATTACTGTCATTCATAAACTAAAACCTTAATTTGTCAATTATTAAGAAATCCAAACTGTACCCAGAGAGCTGTAACTTGTATTTTTCTCATAAATTAAAGATTACCGTATATACTCGCTCATAAGCCGAATATTTTTGGTAAAAGAGTGATGCATCAAAGAGCAGGGGTCGGGTTATAAACGGGTCTACACCAAAATTTGGTTCTTTTAAATTCTATGAAATCATTGAATTGAATGTCTAATGCATTGTCGTTTTGTTTACCTGGAGTGTCTGCATCCACTGAGCCCCTCAATTCCCTGTGGCCGCGGTTTGCCGTTCCCAGCCAATGGGAGGTGGGAAGTGGCGCCACTTCCCGCAGCTCCCATTGGCTGGGAACAGCAAACCATGGCCACTGGGAGCTGAGGGGCTCCGTGCCTGTGAATGCTCCAGGTAAACAAAATGTCCCGACCTGCCAGTCTTACCCTGACAGGCCGGGAGCCAAAGTTTGCCAACCCCTGAAATATAGGGTCAGCTTATTAAAGAGTCATACAGTTTTTACTATTTTTACCTATCCATCTTGGAGGGTCGGTTTATAAATGAACGGGCTAATGAACGAGTATATACGGTAATCTGTCTTCTGAATATGAATCTCAGCTAAACCATAACTAAGGAGATTCTGTGAAGTACATATTAAATACTATGGAGGAGATCTAGCATCTCTTACATCAAGAGCCTTCTTAAATGTCCTCATTTAGAACAACATGTGAGCATGTGCTTAATTCTAAGCATATACTGAAGCTCTGTTGGCCTAAAAGAGCTTTAGTGCTATCCTGAATTCAGTTGTTCTCCTAATCAGAGTCAAAAACTAATAGTTTTTGAGTTAATTTGAAGATATTATTTATATGTGTGCAATTGGAAAATATGCTTATACATTCTTTTATAAATATTTTTGTCAGGGCGTACGCCTTTAATTATAATAATAGTGATCGATCTAACTTGTTTTATGTTGGGGTCAATTAACGTCTGATAATATAAAATGTTTAATGTTTATCCATAAAAATGTAGTAATAAATAATTTTATTAATTTTAAGTTATAAGTAATAATTTGATAAAGTAGTGACCACCTCCCATGGCCTTTCACAGTTTGAAAATCCCAGCCTAAACGTTTAAAAAGAGTATCTACAGTGTTTGCTTGATTTTTTTTGTATATTCCATCCATGTGTGAGGAATATTGGAATACAATATAGTTTGAAAATGGGTCTGTCCAGCACTCTGTATTATTATTCAGGTATATTTATATAACACCTAAACTGTGCTAGATACTTTAGATACAAAAGTTCCCAACTCCAAAGTGTTTATAATTTAGAGAAAAAAAGGAACATATCAGGAATGGGGGTGGGGAGGAGGAAAATAATATAACAAAGTAATTGGTTGCTCTTTGGCATATGTCTTGTAAATTCCACAACTTTTGTAATGTGTTTTTAAATTTATATGTTCATTGTCTCCTTCTCTCTGTCTTTGCAGTAGTCAAGGTATCTTAATTCACATGTTCATCCTTCGCTACCCAATGTAAAAAAAGTCTTTTGTTCTCTGTCTTCTTTCTGTTCTGCTTTCTACTCACTCAGAATAGACAGGACTTCAGGGAGGAACTTGGGGAGGCAGGCAATGAGACAGGCTTAAGTATCTGGAGGCAGGGGAAGGATTTTCATTGAAAAATGCAAGGTGTGACCAGGTACCAGAGATGGCCACATTGAGAATGCCACACTCAGGGCAAGAAATGAGGCAGACAATCCCCAAAGCTGGTGGCTTACTCTATAATTAGATTTACCAAGCCAGTAACAAAAGAGCTTCTGCAGTACCACCAGAAGTCAAACACAGACCTCTTTAGGCATTCCAGCCCTTGGCTTCCATCCAGGCAACCCAATTTAATATAGTGAGAGGTTATTGAAAACCCATTTCACCATATGTGAGGTCTTTCTAATCCCAAAGAATCAGACACATGTCCCCAGATCAATATGAATCTCAGATTTTGACTGAAAAATCATGCTGTCAGCCAATCCTTAGTAAACTAACTAAAGATTTAATAATATAAGAAAAGAAGAAAGTTACAAATATTTAATAGATCATATATAGACAAATGATAGCAAAGTCCTTATGTCAGGTTTGTAACAGTGTTGGAATAGACTGCTGTCTTGTAAAGTCTCTCTGGTAACTTCCAAAAGATTGGGAGTTCCTCAGTCTATAATTCAAGAGGCTCTTTTTTGTTGTAAAGGAGTCCAGAGAATTAGAGCAGATAAGAGGCAACTTGGAGAGGTTTCAGGTGCCTTTTTATGTCCTCTGCCAGGTGCATGGAAAATTACTTGCCCAAGATGGAGTCCAGGGTCACATGAGCATATCACATGCCCTCACATGTTTTGCCAAATCACAGAGGGTGGCCACTGGCTCCTTACTGTCTGAGGCATCCTCAGGAAGAGCGAGCAGGGGTGGGATGAGTTTCTTCAATGTCCTGTTCTGAGAGCTGTGTCTCCTTGATGGGCCATCAATACATAGCTGTCTAGCCCTGATGTAAATTCTATCTGGTGGGTGTCACCCAGGAGTACAATGCAGGTTTAAGGTACAAGTACAT
This sequence comes from Caretta caretta, assembly GCF_965140235.1. NCBI lineage: Eukaryota > Metazoa > Chordata > Testudines > Cheloniidae > Caretta > Caretta caretta. The sequence goes on along the minus strand of NC_134206.1, from coordinate 68,868,202 downwards.
AGCTAATATTTATAACTTCAAATACAAAGATGATACATGCATATAAACAGGATAATCATATTTACCAAATCATAATTTTTCCATTGACGCCTTACATGATATACTTTGCATAAGATTTATGGAAACTGTGTAACAGTGGTGGTAACAGTGATATAAATGATCACCTTTCATATACACAGCATCATACAAGGTTTTTCATTGTGAAATAAAAGTAATATGTATCCTTTGCTTCCTTCTGCTGGCATTAAAAAGGATGTGAGTGGAATTCCCGTGAAGAATTATCCTGTAAGTTCACAGTAGTTTAATTGTTTGTATGTATGTATGTATATGGATGTATAGTATAGTATAAATACATAGTTCCAAGTTCCTTTTTGACATTTTTGCTTTTAGACTATTTTTTTGCTCTTTATTAAAGTAAATATTTTCCCCCAAGGATATGTCATATTGTATATTGCTATAAATTCATTCATGTAATTTTTTTTGTATGAAATTCCAGAGGGAATTGGCTAGATTATTTCCAATCTTTATTTTTGATTTACAGACTCATTAAAAAATTTTTTTTTTAACTGCTGACTTTCTGCTGGTCGTTGTTTGGTCATTCTACACCTGTGGTAAATATTTTTTACCAGCAGATGGAGGCAGGAAACACAAACACATTTGTTATTCCTCTATTAGAGCTATTTACCCAAGCAATCCAATTCAAGAGACTGACTATGTAATAAAGACTGCACAAAATAGTGATTGAACCAATTAAAAAATAAATGTGAAAATGAAGGAGGCTGCACATAGACTGGCAAGCCAGTGTCATACTGGCTCATTTTTCCAAAATAGTCATGTACCATTGTGCTGTTTTCTTCCAGTGCCATGTCTGTAATGCATGACTGTTCAGAAGTGCAGCTACACAATCATAAATGCTACCTGAAATGTGGCATTCTCATCTGTTCTATTGTTTAATGCACATGACAGTGTACATGTTGTGTCTAAAGTAATGGACTGAGTACAATCAGTCCATTACAACTGGGAATCTCTGTTGTGACTCTTGGGAGACAGTCATTTGGTTGCAAAATGTAATACCTTTATTGCAGTAGAGAAAAGCGATAATTCCTGATGAAACAACAGTGGTGATTGTTTTTGCATCTTTTCCTGATCAGGAAAGATGTATGAAGTGCTATTGTGTTAATAATAAATCATGTTTTTTTTTTTTCAGAAGAAATAATTTGTTGATTAGGGCTGAATTTATTTCTTTAGGCTTTCCTTCCACTGGTTAAAAAGTGCCTAAATGATTTAGGAGTCTAAGTCAGTTTAGAAGTTATTTTTATTTGTGAAAATAAGGTTTTGTGAAAAAAGCAAAACCAATTTGTATTTTATTGCTATAGTGATGTAAAAGCTTTTCTACCTTCTGAGGATTTAAAAAAAAAAGAACTGGGAAGTTCTTCCCGGTAGTAAGGAAGCTGCATCTGATAAGGCTATCTGATGCTTTGTTACCAAATTTTTGAAGAGAAGTGCCCACAATTATGTAATTGTTTAGTGTAACTTTTTTATGCCACTGCCATTAGAGAGTGTTTTTTAATTATTTATTACTTCTATTATGGCAGTGCACAGAAGCTCCACCTAGGATTGTGGACCCATTTTGATTGGTGACATACATATACACAAAGAGCTTACCATCTAGACAGAAAAAATTGGAGCGGGGTGTGGGTGTGTGTGGGGGAAGACTTTTAGAGATGAAGAATTAATCACTCCCATCATAGTTTGTTCTTGTAATAGATCACTCTCTCTGCTAAAAATGTGCACCTTATTTCTAATTTGAATTTGTTTAGTCTGTTTCCAGCCACAGGGTCTTGTTTATGCCTTTCTAATAAAGAACCCTTTAATATCTAGTGTTTTCTCCCCATGCAAGTGCTTATACTCGGGGAGAAGTGTATTAAGATCACCTCTTGATCTTTTTATAAGCTAAACAGGTTGAGCTCTTTGAGTATCTTGCTGTAAGGCAGGTTTTTTTCCAGTACTTGAATAATTCTTCTCTGCACCTTCTTCAATTTTTCAACATCCTTTTAAAAATATAGACAACAGAACTGTATGAAGTATTGTAGTATCAGACTCAGTATCGCCATATACAGAAGTAAAATCACCTCTCCTACTTCTACTCTTTAATCAAGTTTATATGCTCAGGGATTGTATTAGCCGTTTCCCCAATAGGATTGTGCTGGGAGCTCATCTTCAGTTGTCTGTATATTACGACCCCTAAATTGTTTTTAAAGTCACTGCTTTTCCAGTATACAGGCTCCCCTTCTATAGATATGGCCTGCATTCTTTGTTCCTGGATGTGACCTTGCATCTATCTGCATTAAAATACATTGTTTGAATGGGCCCAGCACACCAAATGATTCAGATCACCATGTATTGTTGCCCTATCTTCATTATCATTTATTTTTGTGTCTTCTAAAAGATTTATTAACCATTATTTGTATTTACTTCCAGATGATTGATAAAACGTTGTATTATGTTGTGTTTAGAACCAGTCTCTGGGGAACCTCATTAAAGCCCATCCCCATCTGATCATGAGTCTCCACTGACAACTACTTTTTTGAGATGTCATTGTAACTTGCAACTTTTGTGATGAAAGTGATAAATGGAAAATATCATGTTCTACATTTTAATTATTTGTGGTGTTAATTTTATTATTGTGGAAGTGCTGTTTATGGATCCGTGGTTAAGGCTGAGCTGAGTTCCCTCCTTAAAGCAGAGATTCAATTATTTTATTGTATATGAAGAATACAACATATCCCCATCAAAGTACAGCACATTCTCTTTTTTGTGTCTGAAGTAATTTTCTAAGAATTAACAATGAAACTGGTTTATTAATTTGAAATATAATTAATTAAAATGTGCATTCTTTAAGAACTTAGCACCCAGCATCAGGCATGTTTTGTTTTGTTTTGTTTCAAATTATTTTAATACAATAGTAGAAATACTTCAAGCTTTTCATATAGTTCATCTCTCAGAAATATTTCAGGTGGGATACAGTTGGAAACTCATTTTTGAAGAATTAATGGCAATTTTTAAATCACTTTTAACTGTTTAGTCTTGAAAATACATAGTCTGCAAAAGAGGAGTTATCAATTATTCACTTTCAAACTGGGAGGATGTTAGTGGTTTTCCACAAAGGTCTCTCCTGGATCTGATACTAGTAAGTATTTTCAATAATATCTTGAATAATAAGAGTGGCGATTGTGCTTATAAAAATTGTGGATGACAGCAAGGTAGGTGTGGTTGCAAGGACATTGGAGGATGGGATTAGAATTCAAAAGGACCTCGATAAATTGAAGAATTGGTTTGAAATCAACACTATGAAATTCAGAGAAAAAATGTGAAGTATGTTGCTCAAGACTCACAAGTTAAATCTGCAAAAACAAAATGGAGAATAACTGACTAGGCAACAATATGATGCTGTTACAAAAAAGGCTAATATCATTCTGGGGTTTATTAGCAGGAGTGTTGTATATGAGTCATTATGTCCCACTCTTCGCAGAACTGACGAAGCCTCAGTATGAGCGTCATGTTCGGTTTTAGGCATGACGTTTTAAGGAAGATGTGGACAAATTGGAGAGAATCTAATGATAACTCTAGAAAACCTGTTAGATGAACAAAGGTCTAAAAACTGGGCATGTTTAGTCTTGAGAAAAGAAGATTGGGTGGAGGGGAATCTAATAACAGTCTTTCAATATGTTACGGGCTGTCATAAAGAGGACTATGATCTATAGGCATTGACACTGTGGGCTGGAGCACCCACAGAAAAAAAATTAGTGGGTGTTTAGCGCCTACCTCCCTCCCTTCCCCCCATGCTTTCTGTCTGCCATTGGCCTCCCTGATCAACTCTTTCCCCTCCCTCCATAGCACCTCGTGCCTGCCATGTTTAGCTGTTCTGTGGCATGCAGGAGGTGCTGGGAGGAGTGGGGATAGGGTGCTCTTGGCGGAGGGGGCGGAACTGGATGGAAAAGGTGGAGCGGAGGCAGGAAGAGGCAGGGTGGGGGCTTGAGGGAAGGGGTCGGGTGGGGCCTGGGGTGGAGTGCAGGGTTGAGCACCCCAGGGCCCAGAGGAAGCCGGCGCCTGTGTTATGATCAATTGTTCTTCATGTCCACTGAAGCTAGGACAAGACGTGATTAACTTAATCTGAGATGCCCATTTTTGAAGGAGGAAAGGGAAATAATTAAAACCTATCAACCATATCCCAACCTAATATGTTGAAAAGGCCTATGTCTTCCTTGGTCCCACTGAAGAAAACACAAGAGTAATAATTGCAAAACAAAATAAACCTGGAAGTTCATTCCTCAATTGCATTTTCTTTCTCATAGTGAATTGTCTATGGTTTGACTTGGAGAGCTTTTTCCATTCAGGAATTTTGTTCCCTACATTTGATACTGTGAATAAATGTTTGTTTTCTTTACTTTTACAGTAAAAAAGGAGGAGGAAGATTTTGAAGAAAAGAAATCCGTTAAGAAACGAATCAAAGAACTAAAAGTCTTAGACCCGAAGATTGCACAGAACCTCTGTAAGCAATTTTGATGATAACCAAAACTTTTAAAATTATGTGTGTAGAACTTGTTGGGTGTCTTGTGTTGATAGTTTATTCAAATGACGATTTTTTTAATAATCCGTCTAAAATTCAAGCTAATTTCAATTAATACATTTTCAATGTGTGTGTTTATTGAGAATAATACAAATCATCCATACTCATGCTTTGGGCACCATCAGTTATTTAAAAATGTAATACCAAAAATGTATTTTGGTTCGCTTTCCCTGCAGTCTATCTCAATAGTCAACAAATTCAGACTATTTGAGATAAAGGGATGGGAGAGTAATTCAGAGTTCAGGTCCCCTGATGAAGTATATCCTGCCAGTTTCCTTCTTTTGGTTTATATCAAGAGAGGGGGATCTAGCATTAATAGAGTTAATTGCAGCTGTCACAACGTAGCGTGAGGAGAAAGAGAGTGTGTGGTACATCTGTATCCCCATGTTACGGTTGTGTGAAGCTTATAATTAGGACTAATGGGACTTAGAAAGGGAACTTAGGTTGAATACAAAGGAAATAGTCTCAGGAGATTTCTCAGGAATAGATTTGTAAAGTGGAAGACCTGTCACTTAAAATATCTAAGCTGCACTAGATAAAATATTAGAAAATAAATTGTAAAGAACAAATGGTCAGTGGCAAGAAGCCAGGGCTGTGGTGGTTTGATCTTCTAATTTATTTAATTCTGTGGTGCAAATAAACGCTATAGGACCCATCTTTTTGCTCAGACATTCCCTCAACAAAGAGAGCCTTTAAATGGCTGGTTATATTTTCTTCATAATCCTTATCCAGCAATCAGCTTTCAGAAACTTGATATGTTTGGCAGAATGTTGTCCTAATATGAACTTGATAAAATTAAATATAGTCAGTGTTACCAGGCTGACCTGGTATAAGAATCTGTTTTTAATTGTGTATGCCTTTTCAAAACTTGAATTGTTGGGATGAATTTTCCATGCTGGGTGTCAGCCTCAGACAAAATTTTGGAACACTTCAGCCCAAATTTTCTGTGGTCTATCAGAGCTTTGAATCATAGGTACATATAGTAGGGCTGTCAAACAATTAAGAAAATAGTTGTGATTAATTGCATTTTTAATTGCACTGATGAACAATAATAGAATACTAAGTCAAATTTATTATAAATATTTTTGGATGTTAGTCTACATTCTGAAATATATTGATTTCAGTTATAACACAGAATACAAAGTGTGCAGTGCTCATTTTATATTTTTTATTACAGATATTTGCACTGTAAAACATGAATATTTTTCAATTCACCTCATACAAAGTACTGTAGTGCAATTTCTTTATTGTGAAAGTTCCACTTACAAATTTAGAGTTATTATTTTTACACAACTGCACTCCAAAACTAAATAATTTATAACTGTAGAGTTTACAAGTTTAAGCATAAAAGGGCATATGACTATTTAGCATATCTGGCACATAAATACCTTGCAACGCTGGCTACAATGGTGCCATGCAAATATCTGTTGTCACTTTCAAGTGACATTGTAAATAAGAAGCAGGCAACATTATCTCCCGTAAATGTAAACACGCTTGTTTGTCTTAGCGATTGGCTGAACAAGAAGTAGGATTGAGTGGACTTGTATGAGGTGAGTTGAAAAATACAATTGTTTTATCTTTTTTACAGTGCAAATATTTGTAATAAAAATAATATGCCTAGTACTGTACACTTTGTATTCTGTGTTGTAATCAAAATCAATATATTTGAAAATGTAAAAAAACATTCACAAATATTTATAATAAATTTAAGTTGGTATTTTGTTATTGTTTAACTGTGCAATTAAAACTGCAATTAATCGTAACTAGTTTTTTAACCTAGTTAATTTGTTTTGTGTTAGTTGCATTCATTAACTGCAATTAATTGACAACTCTAATTTATAGCAGTTAAAGTATTCTGCCCAAAATTACTTTGTTTAATAACAAAGCCCTGGCTGGAATGATTTAACTGGGAATTGGTCCTGCTTCGAGCAGGGGGTTGGACTAGATGACCTTCTGGGGTCCCTTCCAACCCTTATATTCTATGATTCTATGAAATAGGAGCTAGAATTTCTGATGGCTATGATATGTAAGAGGGAGACATGGACACAGACTCATAAAATGTAGGGCTGTAAGGGATCTCTAGAGATCATGTAGTCTACCTCTCTGTGTTGAGGCAGTACCAAATATACCTAAACCACCCCTGAGAGAGGATTCCACTACTTCCCTTGGAAACTTAGTCTAGTAGTTAAATGTCCTTATAGTTAGATGGGTCTTTTTTAATATTTAACCTTTGCTGCATATTAAGCCACTTACTACTTGTCCTACCTCTGATGGACATGAGCAGTTGATCACAGTCCTCTTTTTCCAACAGTCCTTAACATATTTGAAGACTGTTATCAGGTCCCCTACAGTCAACTTTTCTCTAGATTAATCATGCTCATTTTTTTTAACTTTTCCTCACAGGTCAGGTTTCCTAAACCTTTTACCATTTTTATTGCTGTCCTGTGAACGCTCTCCAGTTTGTCCACATGTTTCCTAAAGTGTGGCACCCAAAATTGGACACAGGAGTCTAGCTGAGACCTCACTAGTGCCAAGAAGAGTGCAGCAGTTTTAGGAGACTAATTTTCTCCTCCCCTTATACCCTCTCACTGGGTGATGTCTTCCACTTACATGATTTGAACTACTATCTCTATGCTGACATCCCAAATCTTCTCCACTAGGTGTCTTCCTTCATCCAAACCTGCATTTCAGTCTGCCTTTTTTTATATCTCCTGTATGCTCCATCAACAGTTTAAACTTAATACAGACACTCCCCGGGTTACGCAAAATCAGATTTGCGCAAATTCGCTCTTACAGAAAAAGTTCCGTAAGCTAGAAATAGGACTGGGTTTTTTTTGTTTTTGGCGTAATGTTCAGGTATGTTTCCGACTTGCACAAAACTTGAGTTACGCAAGGCTTTCCGGAATGGAACGATTGCGTAAGTCGGGGAGTGTCTCTATGGCCAAAACATCAGCACCTATTTTTTAATCTCTGGAGCCTTTTATATGCTTCCATTTTCTGTTAATTTTATCAATGCCACCATCCTTCCTATTACTCAGGCCCATAACTTGAGGGTCAACCTTTATTCCTCCTTCTCCTCACATCTATTTTGTATCCAAATATTGCCTCTTGGTTTTGCACAATATTTTTAAAATGCAACCTCTTCTCTCTGACCAGACAGCAAAATCCTCATCCAAGCTGTCAGTCTCCTGTCTTGAGTACTAGGTTTTCCCTTTCCAAGATTTCCAACACTCATATTTCCACACCTAGCCCACACAAAACAGTTGCAAAGGTGTGATTTCTGGCCACATCAACTACCTCTTTGAGGAACGACACTGTCTCCCAACATCAAGCTTAAACTGTGTCCTTGCCTTTAAGATGCACCCTCCTCTCTACTTATCTGAGTAACAGCATAATCTTACCATTTGTTGTCTATTACTCTTACCCATTCTGCTGTTTTGATATCCTTTTCTTGCATAATATCTGCGACTAAGATATTTCAGGGCACAGATTTATTGTCTTATTTTTATAGTGAGGTGCCTAATGCTCCATCTGGTGCTGTAAAATAATAATGATAATCACTAGAACAGATGAGGAAGGTTGAAGAGAAGATGTGGAATTAGGAGGAGAGTTGGTCCATGAGAAATTACTTAATAAATACTGTGTATGAAGAAAATGTTGGACAGTTGTTATACTACAGCAAACAAAAGTATTATTCAAGGAATGTGATTGTTTTGCAATTTTCAGGGGTTTCGCTAAAGATAGCACGCTCTCTCTCTCTCTCTCAAAAAAAGGGGGGGGGAGGGGAAGAGCTGAGATTCCTATGCGGTAAAGGGGAAACGTGTACAAATAATATAATAAATGATGAGTGGCTCTCCTAGAGCAAGGACTCTTTTTGTCTCTCTTGCTATCGTTACTGCAGCATCTGTTGATGCAGTAATTCATCTGCCAGAGGACTGGAAGAGCCACACTAAAAATTATAAAAGCTTCAAAATCTGCATAAAAAGTTTTATCTCTTATCCATAGTATCATATGCAATGTTTGGGTGGCCTGTAGAATTCTACAATCCATTTAGTGTTTATTTTGTAAGTAGAGTGAAAGATCAGCTTCTTACTACATCTCCATTCATTATGTATTATGTTTTTGTTCTAGCAATTTTCCTTGGTTCTTTCCGAGTGCCTTATGAGGAAATCAAAATGATGATATTGGAAGTAGATGAAACACAGCTGGCAGAGACCATGATTCAGGTATGTAAATTGACAGGCGGTTTAAATACCAATATTTCAGTGTAAGCGTCTCATTAAACTGAAACCTGTTACTGACAAAAACTCTTAACACAAATTATTCAGTTGGAAAATCATTGCTGCATAATTAGTCTCTTAGCATTTCTAGTAAGCAAACAAAACTCAATCTTTTTTTACATTTGCAGAGTAGATAAATCTTATCTAAACACTTTAATTTATATTCTGCTTTAATATCTGCTTCTTTATTACCAGCATCCAGAATGCAACTCTACTTTATGTATGGATTCAGACAGATAAACCAATATTTAATATTTTTTTGTTTCTACCATACCTGCAAAATTATTTTTTGTGGAACATACTGCATTACCTTCACCTGTATTGCACAAAGCTGTCACATTGTTCCTGGTCATTAACTAGGCAGAAAAAGATTTTTCTTTTCAATTCGAGCTTACTTGATCGGGGATCCTACCTTCAGAAATCTTCAGCAGCTGCTTATCTGTAAATGCTTCCCTGGAGTGTAATTGTACAGCACTTCACATTACACAGCATTTTATTCAAAGCAGAAAATCAATACAGTTCTATTTGGGGACAAAAGAATCTCAGAGAGGGGAGGGGCTAGCCATGTATGTACTCTACCCTGAAAGGGCTGCGCAGTGTAGACATACTTATATATTGTGAATAAGTATTTCATCATCATATAATAGGACTACATCATCTTCCAAACACAGAACAGAAATATTTATTTGAACACTTCTGACTTTTCTGTGTCATGATTAACAATTCTGCTACTGAAAAATCTCCTTATTGTCCTTAACATTCCTGGCCAGAGATTTCTTCTTAGGTCCTTTTACTTCCCTTATCAATTTTCTACACTTAGCTTCTGATTTATATTGATTGCTATCAACTTTCCCTTTTTTTGTATTTGGTGTGTGAATGTGTGTGCGTGTGTGGATGGAGATATATATATCTTCATATATATAAATATAACAAAATATCTGATTAATCATAATACACAAAGTAATTACAGGGTTAGGATAAAGGGAGGGGAAGGGACATATTTTTCTTCAGGATTTGCATTAATCATAGACCTTTAAAAAGGCAGCCCAAATTGATTTGATTTTTTTCATTCTGCAGAATGCTAGTTATTTGTTATTTGTTAGCTGTGAGGTCAGCCATATCACTGAGCCAGGAATCAATGTTTGGTGGGGATCAACTTTTTTCCATTTTTTCAGGATTAATTTTTTAGCAAGGAAAGCTACATATTTAAACCATGCTACCTTGTTACCAGCTAACCTCCAGGTATCAAGAGTATATCCAAGAATGAAACTTAAGGAGAAGGGCTCCAACATACCATTAAATAGGTCTTTTGACTCACTTCATACCAGAAATTCTTGATTCAGGGCACTCTCCAAACTAATGTAGCACCAAGTAAGTTGCATTTCCTGCGGCAGTCAGCATTTATGAAGCCCATTATTATTAGTTTATGTAGTGACCAGTATGTTCGAAAAAAAGTCTTTTGTTGAATAAGTCAGTCTCAGATGTATAGATGCTTTTTTTTTAACAATGATTATTTTTATAGCTGCTTTTACATCCCCTCTAAATGAGGCTGTTTTTAAAATCAGTATAACCTTCTTTCTTGACTACGTAATTTTGGCTTTTTTGGGGAATCTAGTATAATGTTCTTAAACAGTTCCCAATTATCATTCTCATTATTTTGTTTAAATTCTTTTTCCTGGTTGATTTGGCTCAATTGTTTTCAACTTTATCCTTCAGTAAAAATGTAGTATCTAAAATGTATACTATAGACCAGCATTCATTGTAACTACTATACTTGGGAGTCTGCCATTTCTCTTGAGGATGGGAGCCAATCTGATAACTAAGTGAGGATGGAGAGACTTATCGTAAAGTTATTCTCTTCAGAAGTGGTGTTCTTCAGTGTGTGTATATATAATATATACAATATTTTTAAAGGGTGTATCATTTCCTTGTCATTGTGTGTTTCTTCTCCTGTTGTAAGACACTGAATTAACAGATAATACTATGATATCTCATACGAGCAGCAAGAGAGCAGTGTTGTATACATAAATCTCACCTTCACAGGACGGTGACTCTGGCCCTGGCAGTCTTTCCTTTTGCCCTCTCTTCACTGGAAGAAACCTTATTATTCCTATGTAAATTTGGACCTCTAAAGTTGTGGTTTTCTCCTTCCACACCTGAGTCTCTTGGGTTGGGGCTGTGTATCCAGGTAATATGTCAACCCAGATCTTGACCCATGGAAGAATGTGAGGGGAATGTCAGGCTTCTTGAGCTACGGAGCTCCCATCTTATTCTTCTAATTTGGGAGCCCCAGGTCCTGAACATCCTTCTGTTTGTCTGTAGTGACAATCAGACAGTGATGGCTTCTGCCATCTGTTAAGGAGGTACTGGCACTGCTCCCCTCCTTTCAGAGGTAATGCTTTTAGGTGTTTGGCTAGAACCTGCCTTCTAGCAATAGTGCTGGAGTGCTGTGAAAACGTGCTTGTAGACTGGCTCAGTCAGAAACTGTTAAGGGAGAATAGAGCCTCAGTTCTTTCATTTTTGAGGCCATTGCCAGAGTGTAAGACACTTCATTTATTTTTCTTAATGGTATCCATCAAGTGTCCTTATTTTATTTTCAGATTCCCCCACCCCCTCCAAGCCCTCACTCTCCTTTGCAGTGCTTATTATGGAGTTGAAATGGGAAAGTGAGATGTTGCTTCCCCTGCTTCTGAGAGTGATGAAAAAGGTCAGACAGGATAAAACTCTTTTTCCTAGCTTCATAGTAACTCCACTGCTGCTGGTTTGAGATCTGACAGGCCTAGAAGTGAACTCTCCTGTGAACACTTCCCAAGATGCTAGACCTGCTCTCTGAAAGCCATGTGCTTTGCCATCACCCTCATCTCAGGGTAGCTGCATGCTCTTTGAAGGAAGTCTTTCTTAAAGGGAGGTTTCTTGGCTGAGGTGACGGACTGTCAATAGAGCAACAGAAAGCTGCTTGTTGCCTCTCTCATTTATTCTGATCTGCAAGATCTCTATGGCTTGATGTGACATCAGACCATTATTGCCTGCCTTTTTACTACTTGGTGGTTTAGATTTTCTGCCATTAGTATTCAAAAAGGGACTCAGACTAGTGATTCATCAAGAGATTCCACAGTTGGACTTGATCTACATCCTGCAGGTTCTAATGCAACCCCCAGTTGAGCTCCTAGTGCAGATTTCTTTCCTTCAGGACAGCCATTAGTGTTGCAGGGATTTCAGACGGAAGAGTAAGTTGAACTTCTTTACGTAGTCTATTTGTCACCTTTTTCCAGAAAAAGTGACGGGTTTTCAGCCTTCTCTTGAATTTGTTCCCAAGGAGAGTACCTAGCTCCACCTGAACAAACCCATTGCTCTTCCTCTCTTCGTCCTGGCATCTCTCTCCCCACCATCCTGAGGTTGAGACACAGCATTTATTGAATGTTGTGTGTTCTTCCCTTCTTGACTTTAGAATGTCAAAGCAACTGTTTGTCTATTTTGAGGGTTGCAACGGGCCAAGACTGCAGATAAAATCACTATAGTAGAACCTCAAAGGTATGAAAACCAGAGTTATGGACTGACCAGTCAATTGGACACCATGTGGAACTAGAAATAAGCAATCGGGCAGCAGTGGGGACCAAAAAAAAAGTGGGGGGCAAACACTGTACTGTGCCTGTATTGCATCTTAAAGGTAGCCACATCTGGGCTTCCTGTCCCTACCCACACCCGTGAGGCAGCCACTTACTGGTAGGAGGTGAAGACACTGTTCAGAGTTATGAACAACCTCCATTTCGGAGGTGTCTGTAACTCTGAGGTTCTCCTTTATTGCTAGGTCCTGGTCTCAGGTTGTGCTCTCACAATGTGTAATGAGGCGATGGCCTTGTTCCCAACTTGCAAGATGCCATGTAATGAAAGACTTTTCTGCTTCATGGGCAGTGAATGCTGAGCATTCATTTCCAAGCTGTGTAAGGTGGCAATGTGGTTGTCTCCTCACTATTTGTAAGTCTTTATCTCTGCTTCCCAGGATGCCTTCTTTGGCTGCAGGGTTCTGCTATTGACACAGTAAGGTAGCTCTGCTTCCTAGGTTTACTGCTTGATACGTGCACTGTGTCTCTCTTAATACCCTGTCAGAGGATAGGAGAAGGTAGACATACAAAAAGGGAAAATTACTTAGCTGTTTGTCATAGTCTCCTCTTTTTCTTATCCTACCTTCCACCCTCCTTTCCAGTGGGTGATGTGCTCTGCCTCTTTATTATTGTGTATCTTGTTTTTCTCTGCTGTCTGCCGTTTATCCATTGTCACAGGAGGAGAGAAGAGGAGACTATGAGAAACAGAGCTACCAGTAAATAATTTTCTGTTTGAAAATCTGTCTCAAAAAAATACGAATGTGCTCCTACTCAAATAACCCAGTCTTGCAAAAAACTGACTCCTGTCAATAAATAACAGAAACAAACCTAGTCTTCCCCCCAACCACCTACCTTAATGAGATGTAAACTCTGAAAGCATATTTTGAACTATTTAACCATTAACATTGTTTTTGTTCTGTTTCCCCCCCTCTCCCTCCAAAAATGGGAGGGGGAATAAAGAGAAGAAAATACATTTTTGCCCTTAAGGTTAAATTATAACTAAGTCATTCCTCAAGTGCTAAAGTTCTTAGACTTGTGTTCACTTGCAAAGTTGGTTACATTTAACCACTGAACCAGTAAATGAAAATACTTTCCATGGACAATGTGGGCAAATTAGAGATCCTTAACATTTGCACGTGTCTTCCTTGTTGTGACAGGATGTCCAGGTCTAGGATCTCAGAGAGATATAGACTCACTAGGCCCTGATCTACACTGTGGGGGTGATCGATCTAAGTTACGGAAGTTCAGCTACGTGAATAACATAGCTGAAGTTGACGTACTTAGATCCACTGACCGTGGTATCTTCACCATGGTGAGTCAACTGCTCCTGCTCCCCTGTTGACTCTGCCTGCACCTCTTGCAGTGCTGGAGTACAGGAGTTGACAGGAGAGCGCTCAGGGGTCGATTTATCATGTCTAGACTAGAAGCGATAAATCGATCCCTGCTGGATCGATCGCTGCCCACCAATCCGGCTAGGTAGTGACGATATACCCTAGGCCAGGTGAGTTTCACTAGTGCAGGCTTTGAAGGATAAAATATAGTGTCTAAAGGTAAGGTAGATGGCATAGGGTTAGACAGAGGAGAGTTTTATTATTTTGTTTTATTTGTAGGCTCTTCTGTAGTGATGATCATAGTAGTTTTTGAGAACCTCATGAACATCTGTTGGGGAAAATCTTCAGAAACAGCTGGCTCAGGAGGAAGTTAAGGCTAAGATTTATGTTTATTTTTTTTCTTAAGAATAAAAAAGTACCCATGTAAGGTGTGAGTTTTGGATGCCAAACTTGTCTGTCTGTATTATACTATATTGAGAAATGATGGGGACTTATTTCATTCACATCTGATACTGATAGTGGAATTTCTGGTCATACCGCAAAAAGGAGAAAAATAGAGGAAGTTCTGAAATGATTGACTGTACAGGAGCAGCAGCTAAACCAGGATGCACCACAACAGGAAGAAACTCAACAAGCATAGATTCAATTTTTGAAGATGAACCAGACTGTCATCTCGTCCAAGAGAGGCAAGAGTTTCAGTAGGAGCTGATTCGGGGGTCACTAGCCCAAGTTGTGCTGCCCAGCTGCCAGTAAGTCCAACCCCTTTCTTGTCCAACCTGAGACTAGAAGATGCCCAAAAGTGTTTATACCGTCACTTTCAAGCGGATAGGCACATTATCTCAGCGTAGGATGAAACCAGTGCAATCCCTTTTTCTTATGGGAGAGGTACAGATTTTAAAATGGATATATACTCTGGTGCAGAGTACTATGCTGTGAAGACTAATATATTGAATTGATTGGGTGTTCAAAGGGAGAAGTGTTTGCATGGGTTTCCAAATGGGCTGTATTCCATGAGAATGTGGCCAAAATGTTTAAATAGTTTCATAGGAATGTGGCCAAGTGCCTTCCCTGGTGCGTAAGAGGCCAGTGATTCATTTTCTCAAGCCCAAGTTAAGGCCAAGGTTTTTACTCTCGTTATCTTCTGGTAACCAAAAAGAGGGGAGGTTGGAGACCCATACTAGACCTCAGCACTGAACAAATCTGTCAAAGCTCAAAAATTCAGGATGGTCACACTAGCAGCAATGATTTCATCTTTGGAACAGGGAGATTGGTTCTTGGTCCTCGACCTATAGGATGCCTATTTCTGCGTATCGATCCTACCTTCCCAAAGATGATTCCTCCATTTTACCCTGGGCCAGGATCATTACTAATACAGAGTACACCCCTTTGGCCTCTCATCGGCTCAGAGAGTATTCCCCAAGGTCCTCTGCAAAGTGGTAGCTCACCTACGCTCCCGGGGATTATAATCTACTCCTATCTGGATGATTGTCTCCTCAGAGCCCACTGCTTCAACGAGGCCCTCCAGGTCACCCAAACTGCTGTAGACTTCTTCACAGAGCTGGGCCTATAGATCAATGTCCAAAATTCAACGTTCACCCCGTACAGCACCTAGAGTGCATAGGAGACGATCTTGACTCATGACAGACAAGGGCACTTCAGCCACAGAGCACAGGTTCCACACCTTGGCCACGCTCATAGAGGCAGTAAAAAGCAGACCTCAAATATCAGCCAGACATGGACTCCAACTTCTGGGATATCTCATGTCAGACTTCACATGAGGTGCCTCCAGCTGTGGTTTAACTTGGTCTACAGGCCGAACAGAGACAGACTAGACAAACCTCTATCACTGTTCACCAAAGTCAAACACTCCCTGGACTGGTGGAAAGACCCAGCAATGTCTGCACATGGATCATCTTCTTGCAAACTTCCCCATCATTACTTCTCACCAGCAACACATCCTTCATAGGGTGGGGTGCACACTCAACAGTCTTAGCCACAGGGCAAGTGATCATCTATGAAGATATCTCTTCACATCACATCAACTTCTTCGAACTCAGAACGGTCAGGAATACTTGCACCAACTTCCTTCTGCTAATCAGAGGAACACACACAAGAGTCTTGACAGACAACATAGCATGCATGTACTATATAAATCACCAGGGAGGCACCCGATTGTGGTCTCCTTGTGAAGAAGGACTAAATCTATAGAACTGGTGCATTTCTCACAGCGTCACAATATCAGCTGCCTACCTTCTAGGAGTACAAAACATGATAGTGGATAGTCTCAGCTGCAAGTTCCCACAGAGCCACGAATGGGAGATTAACTCAGCAGTACTACATAACATGTTCAGATGGAGGGAGACATCAACTATAGACCTGTTCACCACTTACCTGAACAAGAAATGTCCATGCTACTGCTCCAGGGCAGGACTAGGACAACACTCCTTAGGGGACGCTCTCCTTCTGTGAGACAAGGACCTTCTATACGTCTTTCCCCCATTCCCTCTACTAGTGAAAGTCCTGTTAAAAATAAAAAGAGAGAGAGGAAACGTCATACTGATTGCTCTTTCCTGGCAGAGACAAACGTGTTACCCTTACCTGTCACAATTGGCAGTGTGCCCACTGATCTCTGCAACACACTCCACACCTCCTCTCGCAGAACGAAGAACATGTTCTCCTTCCCAACATGTGGATACTCCTACTCAAGGCCTGGCTCCTTCACACTTCCAGCGCATAGAAAGACATACAGGAAGTGGTTACTACACAGTAGGAAATTGGATACCTGTTGTATTTACCTGCAAAAGTATACCAGGTTTCAAATTTGGTGTAATTCCAAACAAATTTCCCTGACATCTACTACTCTCCTAATGGTTCTCGATGATATACTGCCTCTCAAGAAATCAGCGCTATCTCTTAGTTCACTCAAGGTTTACCTAGTAGCCATAGCAGCCTTCCATCAATAAATAGAGGGATACTCAGTGTTCTCATAAGCAACCATAAAGTGATTCCTCAGGGTATAGTAAAGCTCTTCCCCCAGCACAGACATCCTACCCCAACATGGGACCTAAACTTAGTAGTAAAGAGCCTGACTAGGCTGCCCTTTGAACCCATGGCTATTTGTTTGCTCACATACCTGTCTGTGAAGACAGCCTTCTTGGTGGCAGGCACCTTGACAAGAAGAGTAGGGGAAATAACAGCACTGATGGCGCACACCCTTAAACAATATTTTTTCTGGACAAAGTTACTTTCAGGCCACACCCAGAGTTCATCCCCAAGGTGACCTCATCTTTTCCCATAAATCAGTTGATTCACCTCCCAACCTTTTACTCTAAGCATCACCGTGATAACAGGGAGGCTATACTGCACACGCAAGATGTTAGGAGAGCCATGGCCATTTACCTGGACAAGATAAAAGCCTTTAGGAAATCTCCTAAGCTTTTCCTCTCCATTGTGGAAAGGTCTAATAGTGCAGCGGTGTCATCCCAGAGACCCTCCAAATGGGTCTCAAACTATATCAAATACTGCTATCAGGTTCATAACAGTACCACCATCTAGGATCTGCACACACTCCATGAGGTCAGTTTCCTCCTCTATTGCCTTCCTCAAGAATGTTCCAATTTCGGAAATCTGCAGGGAGCAACCTCGCCATCTGTGCATACCTTCGCAGAACACTATGCGATTACTGGGGACTCTGCTTCTGACACTATCTTCAGCTCCGCAGTATTGTCATCCAAAACAGACATGACTCTGAAGCCCCAGCCTCCCATTAGGGATACTGCTTGGGATACTGCTACAGCGGAGCATTCATTGGCACATTGCTCAAAGAAGAAGAGGAAGTTACTCACCTTGTGTAGTAATAATGGTTCTTTTAGATGTGTGTCCCTGTGGGTGCTCCACGACCCTCCCTTCTTCTTGTGAGTTCTTGTCAAAGACTCTGCGATAGAGAAGGAACTGAAGGGGCTTTGCTCATGGAGTGCTGGTTAGCCTCGTGGCAAAGCATGAAGGGGGGACAACACGTGCAGGCCAAATGGACACTGCTATCAAAGTTCTCAATCAGCAGTGCAGAGATGCAAGAGCACTCATAGGGACACTACAATGGAGCACCCAGAGGGGGACATATCTTGAAGAATGATCATTACTCCACAAGGTTAGTAACTTCCTCATCGCTAATGGACAACTGAGCTGACAGAGGAGAAACAATAGTCAGATTTAAAGCTGAAGGACCATTAACTGGATGGACTGAAGAATCATTGTACAGAAGTATGTAGAGACTACTTGATTCTGAGAGAGAGAATGAAAAAGACAAGGACACTGGCTATGAATCCAAAGGAGGATTCTCCAGACCTTCTAATCATCTCTTTCAGTCTGACAGACTGGAGTATCTAAGTCCTGTCTCATTATTAATTGCAACTATAGGAGTGGGAAGTACCGTTTTAAAGAGGACATAAACAGGGCTTCCCAGGGACATTGCTCTACTGATGAGCTAGAACTAGGCATTGTGTCAGTCCTAAGCAATTTAGGGATGTGTGCACAAACATAAGTACAGTGAAGATTAATCAAACCAGAGCTGATGCAGATAGCAGAGCCCATTCAGGTCATCGCTACCCAAAGGGACTCCTAAGAATAATTACAGAATCAGAAATATATGGAAATGGACTGAAAGGTACATTGAGAGGTCATCTAGTTTAGCCCCCTTTTCTGAGACAGGACGAAGTAAACGTAGGTCAAGTCTGACAGGTGCTTGTCTAAACTGTTAAAAAAAAAAAAAAATTCCAATGGCAGGGATTCCACAACCTACACCAATGCTTGGAAGCCTATACCAATGCTTAACTATCATTATAGTTAGAAAGTTTTTTCCCCCTAATTCTTCCTTGCTGCAGATTAAGCTGATTACTTTTATCTTGGAAAACAATTGACCATTACCCTTTTTTTTTTTATAACCGCCCTTACCATATTTGAAGACTGTTATCAGGTCCCCCCCCCCCACCAAGTCATCTTTTCTCAAGACTAAGCATGCCCACTTTTTTCACTATTCCTTGTAGGTCAGGTTTTCTAAATCTTCTATCAAAATGCTCTCCTATGGACTCTCTCCAATTTATCTACTTCTTTGCCAAAATGTGGTTCCCAGAACTGGACACAGTACTGCAGCTGACGCCTCACCAGTGCTGAGTAGAGTGGGCATCGCATTGTTGGCTCAGATTCAATTTGCTATTCACAATAACCCACAGATACTTTTCAGTAGTTCTACTGCCTAGTTGATTATTCCTCATTTTGTATTTGTGTATTCGATTTTTTCCCTTCCTAAGTATAGTGCTTTTCACATGTCTTTACTGAATGTGATACATCTCAGAGGCCACATGGATTGACTGCAGGAAAAAAATATCCCCCTCGTGGCTTTGTTTTCTTAGAAAGTAAGTGTTGTGCTTTCCTGCTCTTTTGGACTGCTGGAGGTCTTCAGGGGGTCAAACTCATTGTTGGACAATGAAGTCAAAATGCAGCAGGCATAAGAGAAACCAATTCTTCTGGCAACAGGGTCAGGAGTTAGCCTGCAAAGCAGAAAGCATGGGGGAAAACAAGGAGAGCACACCCCTGCAACGCTCTCTTAAAGGCAGCCCAGAACTGTCGGCCACTGTGTTACCCTTCTCCCTGAGCAAGAGTGAGCTTTGCTGGAGATTAGACTGTGTGCCAGCTCCCTGCCATGCCAGTCTGTCTGTTTCACCAGCAAACGTCTCGAGACGCTGCCAGTCTTTAACATTGCCTTGCAGGTAATAATCAGTGAACACCAGTTCCTGAGTTTTCTAGAGACACGTCTCTCCGCATTGTCCAGTCCCTCTCACTGGGCACTCACAGAAGTTGTTTGCTGCCTCCAAATAGACAGTACACATGAGCCAATCAGCTTAGCTGAGGTCCCACACTTTATTTTAATATACAGCAGAGAGGTGGTTTTGAAATAAAACAAGAATACGTTTATTAATAAAGAACACACATTTAAGTTTCAGAGTAGCAGCCTGTGTTAGTCTGTATTTGCAAAAAGAAAAGGAGTACTTTTGGCACCTTAGAGACTAACAAATTTATTTGAGCATAAGCTTTCGTGAGCTTGAAAGCTTACGCTCAAATAAATTTGTTAGTCTCTAAGGTGCCACAAGTACTCCTTTTCTTTTTGCACATTTAAGTGATACTGGGCAACAATAAAATGATAGAAAAGTCTTAGAAATAAAACAAAAATAACACACTTTCTAGTGCCTAAAACTTAGTTTAGGTGAGCTATATCTTTGCCTAAAACCGTTTTGCTTCTTATAGGAAGCTGTCAGCGGCTCCTGCCCTTGAGGCCAATACGATCCACTGTCTTAAAGGGTACTGTTCTCTATGTCCCTAAGAGGGGAGTTCTGTGCCAAAAAATGAAAAAATTCTACACACAATATTTTAAAATTCTGCAAATTTTATTTGTCAGAATAACACTACATATTCATTCCCATTTCAATTATTTTGGTTATTTATCGCAAAATACCCGTCAGCAAATATGTCTGTAACAATACAGTCACACAACATTTTCCCCAGGAGTAGAGAGTTAAAGAAACCCACATGACAACCCAGTTCCTGTTTCTCAGTCCCACACCCCTGCAGAGCCCAGCTGGAGGGCGAGACACCCTCAATCCCTCCCCCGAAGACCAGCTCCAGGCCCCCCACCACCAGCCAATACATGTGAATCCCCTCCCCCCAAGTCCATATGTGGAGGGCCCTCTAGCCCAGATACCTGCATCTCTTCCCCCTTCAGAGCCCAGCCTGTGGTCCCCCAGCCCAGATGTCAGCCCCCTTCCTCCCAGAGGCCAGCCATGGCCCCTGCAGCCCAGACACCAGCCCCCCTACTGGTCAGGGAGCCAGAAGAAGAAACAGGGTCCCAGCCAGGCTTTTGTGGAGTTTCCTGCGTGCTGTTATCTCCTTCCCTCAGGGCGTGCAGGGAACTGCAGTTGCTAGGACCTCTCTACTTACTCCCCCTGCCCATGCAGTGTCTTCTACCTGAGAGCTGGCTTCTGCCAGGTCCAGCGGCCCCTAGTGGCGGCCAGCAGCAGTGCAGCCCATTTCTGTGGGAGAAAGAAAATATGTGCAAAAACCATTAATTTCCGCAAAATTCTGCGTTGCGCCGAATTCCCACAGGAGTAAGAGATGGAAAACGAAGGAGTTTTTTTCTTCTTTTTATAGTCCCGTAAACCTTTCAGATGTATCCCCAGATCGATTTTTCTTCCCTTCTGCTTGTGCGGATGCCATGCTGTCTTCCTCCTCTTCTGGTTAATATGCTTCTCTGGTTGGTTTAATCATTTTGTTTACTTTAGATATAAAAATATACTTCCTTTGTCTTTGGCCTTTCCTTGCTTAATTTGAATTGGAGACACAGGTAACTGGGCAAAACAACATTCCTGTGTCTAGGGCACACTTGTGTGTCCATTGCCTTCCAAAACACATTTGAAGAACATATTTCTAGCGCATGTACATAACTCTTTTTACACAACGTGTATACACACCACACAATGGTGTTTATTCCAGTGTGTTGCCAGTTCACATGAAATCTTATGGGATACCTTTGTGATAAATATTATCACAACAGTGTGTTGAGTGTAGTGAGTGTGTCAGGCCTGATATGAGTTTCGGTAAAGTGGGTCCTCTGCCGTTCGGCTTTGAGAGGCTCTTAGGGTTATAGCTGAGGCCTGGCCTGACATAAGTAGTTAATACATGAGGGGGAGGCCTTGTTCTTTGGAAGATGAGATTAGGGAGGTAAATCCAATCATCAAATTGAAACAGGCTGCTTAATAAGACAAGTAAATAGGTCAATAGGCTAAAAAAGACAAAGTCTGAGCTAACTAAGATCAGAGGGAGAACACTCAGGAGAACACTCAGGAAACTGTTTACTATGAACTAGATTATAAGGGACAAAATAAGTTAGGAATGTCGAGATGAGGTAAAGAGGAAGTCAAAACATGGACAACATGTGGACAGAGCGTGTGGTACAGGGACTGGTTTGTATTAATTAACCAAACCAGTCCTAAAATGTTTGATGCCATGTACAATAAGTGCAATGAGATGTGTAAATGTATACAAAAATGAGAGTTTCTGTATGACGTTGGACCTATGATGTACCCTACATCGATCCCAATGCGTTTGAGTTTGATCATAGAATCATAGAATCATAGAATATCAGGGTTGGAAGGGACCCCAGAAGGTCATCTAGTCCAACCCCCTGCTCAAAGCAGGACCAATTCCCAGTTAAATCATCCCAGCCAGGGCTTTGTCAAGCCTGACCATAAAAACCTCTAAGGAAGGAGATTCTACCACCTCCCTAGGTAACGCATTCCAGTGTTTCACCACCCTCTTAGTGAAAAAGTTTTTCCTAATATCCAATCTAAACCTCCCCCACTGCAACTTGAGACCATTACTCCTCGTTCTGTCATCTGCTACCATTGAGAACAGTCTAGAGCCATCCTCTTTGGAACCCCCTTTCAGGTAGTTGAAAGCAGCTATCAAATCCCCCCTCATTCTTCTCTTCTGCAGGCTAAACAATCCCAGCTCCCTCAGCCTCTCCTCATAACTCATGTGTTCCAGTCCCCTAATCATTTTTGTTGCCCTTCGCTGGACTCTCTCCAATTTATCCACATCCTTCTTGAAGTGTGGGGCCCAAAACTGGACACAGTACTCCAGATGAGGCCTCACCAATGTCGAATAGAGGGGAACGATCGCGTCCCTCGATCTGCTCGCTATGCCCCTACTTATACATCCCAAAATGCCATTGGCCTTCTTGGCAACAAGGGCACACTGCTGACTCATATCCAGCTTCTCGTCCACTGTCACCCCTAGGTCCTTTTCCGCAGAACTGCTGCCTAGCCATTCGGTCCCTAGTCTGTAGCTGTGCATTGGGTTCTTCCGTCCTAAGTGCAGGACCCTGCACTTATCCTTATTGAACCTGATCAGATTTCTTTTGGCCCAATCCTCCAATTTGTCTAGGTCTTTCTGTATCCTACCCCTTCCCTCCAGCGTATCTACCACTCCTCCCAGTTTAGTATCATCCGCAAATTTGCTGAGAGTGCAATCCACACCATCCTCCAGATCATTTATGAAGATATTGAACAAAACTGGCCCCAGGACCGACCCTTGGGGTACTCCACTTGATACCGGCTGCCAGCTAGACATGGAGCCATTGATCACTACCCGTTGAGCCCGACAATCTAGCCAGCTTTCTACCCACCTTGTAGTGCATTCATCCAGCCCATACTTCCTTAACTTGCTGACAAGAATACTGTGGGAGACGGTGTCAAAAGCTTTGCTAAAGTCAAGAAACAATACATCCACTGCTTTCCCTTCATCCACAGAACCAGTAATCTCATCATAAAAGGCGATTAGATTAGTCAGGCATGACCTTCCCTTGGTGAATCCATGCTGGCTGTTCCTGATCACTTTCCTCTCATGCAAGTGCTTCAGGATTGATTCTTTGAGGACCTGCTCCATGATTTTTCCAGGGACTGAAGTGAGGCTGACTGGCCTGTAGTTCCCAGGATCGTCCTTCTTCCCTTTTTTAAAGATTGGCACTACATTAGCCTTTTTCCAGTCATCCGGGACTTCCCCCGTTCGCCACGAGTTTTCAAAGATAATGGCCAATGGCTCTGCAATCACAGCCGCCAATTCCTTCAGCACTCTCGGATGCAACTCGTCCGGCCCCATGGACTTGTGCACGTCCAGCTTTTCTAAATAGTCCCTAACCACCTCAATCTCCACAGAGGGCTGGCCATCTCTTCCCCATTTTGTGATGCCCAGCGTAGCATTTTGTGATGCTCAGTGTAGCATTGTTTTGTGCCAAATTCAGATACATGAGTGATGAAGTCTGGAGTTGAACTGAGTTTTTGGGAAGCTGAGTGGAAAAAAGTCTTTGAGGGAATCCCAAGAAAGGTCACAGCCAGTGTTCCCTCTAATTTTTTATATCCATGTGTGGAATGAATTTTGTTATGGGCCCCAATATGAAGGTGATGTGTATTACCTTCATATTGGGGCCCATAACAAAATTCATGTGGTGGGGATGGGGCCGAGGGGTTCAGGGTATGAGAGGGGGCATAGGGCTGAGGCAGACAGTTGTGTGCAAGGGGTGAAGGCTCTGGCATAGGGCCGAGGATGAGGGGTTCAGGGTGTGAGAGAGGGCTCAGGACTGGGGCAGAGTGTTGGGGTGCAGGCTCTGTGGTGGGGCTTGGGATAAGGGGTTTGGGGTGCAGGCTGCCCCAGGGCTGTGGTGGGAAAGAGGACTCCCCTCAACCTCCTCTTGTTGCAGCAGCTTGGGGCTGGGGGTGAGGTGCCTCTCTCTGGCTGCAGCAGCCCCGGCTGGGCTGGGGTGGGCTGAGGGAGGGGCTTCTCTCCCCCGGCCACGGCAAGTCTGAGACAGGTTCATGCTGGGGCCAGTGCAGAGGGGCGCATCTCCCCACTGCGGCAGCTCCACGCCGGGGCCAGCGAGCAGGGGCGCCTCTCCCTCCTGCGGCAGGTCCGCACTGGGGCTTGTGGGGAGGGGTGCCTCTCTCCACACTATAGCCCTGAGTCCCTATACAGGGCTTAATAGGCAGCTGCATGGCTATGCAGCTACGCAGCTTAGAGGGAACTTAGGTCACAGCCCTATTTGTTGCTCTGGGATGTGTCAGGTTGCAGGTGCTCTCATAAAGATTGAGTATTACTCTGTTTACTAGTCTGCAGCTAGATCTTGTGGACATTGCTAGCCCAACCCACGGCAGTAAATGTTGAAAAATCTATAAAGTCTTGTCTACTCACTCTGCTGGTATTAACAATGTTGGGACCCTAATGTAGTTGGGCCACCAGCTGCTGATGGTGTTCTGAGCACCATGTTATTCATAGATTCATAAATTTTTATGCCAGAAGAGACCAATAAAATGATCTAGTCTGGCCTTTATATTACAAACTAGCAAATTACATATAGTTACCCCTGGATTGAGCCAAAACTATGGTTTTGACTAAAACATATCTTCCAGAAAAGCATCCAGTCTTCATCTGAAGATATGAAATGATAGAGAATCTTACCTTGGTAGTTTGTTCCAATGATTAATCAACCTCACTATTAAAAATGTGTGTCTTGTTTCTAATTTGAATTAATCTGGCTTCATTTTCCAGCCATTGGTTCTTATTATGCCTTTCTGTGCTAGGCCTGGTATTTAGTACCTGGTATTTTTTCCTGGTGAAGGTACTTATGCAATGTAATCAAGCCACCTTTTGATCTTTTTTTTCTTTTTTTTTTTTTTGATAAGCTAAATACTGAGCACTTAAGTATGTCACTGCAAGGCTCACTTCTTCAGCCCTGGAATAATTTTTTGCAGTTCTTTTCTATATCCTCTCCAGTTTTTCAATGTCCTGTTTAAAATGTGGGCACTAGACACCAGAACTGTATCCAGTATTATGTTGTTGGTCTCACCAGTGCTGTATACAAAGGTAATATCACCTCCCTCTTCCTACTTATTTATCCCATGTTTATAAATCCAAGGATCAAATTAGCCCTTTTTGCCACAGCATCGTACTGGGAGCTCATGTTGAGTTGTTTGTCCATTCTGTACTAAAATGCATTGTGTTTGAAATGTTTATTGAATACTTTTTCCTTTTTGGCATAATTAATAGGAATTTTATCATCTAGTAAAGGTCCTATTCCATTGTTCGGATTTCTTTTGTTCTTAATATGTTTTTAAAAACTGTTTGTTAATGCAAAAAACTGCTGATCCCTGGATATTTCCCACAAGTCTTTAGCTTCCCTTCTTAATTTTCTACATTTAATAACTTCTGATTTTCTTTGCTATCTATTGTAGCCTACTTCTCATTTTTTGAAACTGAAACTGCCTGCCTAGATGATGTTTGAGAACCATATCAGAAATGGGGGATGGAACAGTTAAGAAGAGGGGAAGGCGGAGTTACTTGACCAGGAGCCTAGCAGACATACCAGGGCAACCAACTTCAGTCCAGAAAGCAACTCATTCCAGGGACTGCCCACATATGTGCACTGAGCTCAGACAGGCACAGAGTTTGGGGAAGAGAGCTGTCTGCAAGTAGTCATATTCGAGCAGCACAAGGAGATCCAGCTGTTCTCATATTCTCTTGAGAAAACTCAGTTTTGCCTCTTGGTCAGAAGTGTCCCACCAACTTTAAGTACCCAGCTTCATAGAAGAGAAGAGAGGAGGCCTCACAATCCAAATCCAGAGGGAAAGGATTATCTGGAGCATGACCCACTGGGCCTCCCTTACCTTAGAAACCAAGGGAAGGCCAGCGTTTGAGGAACCCACTGAGAAAACTGCCTGCCTCACAGTGGGACATCATTACAGTTTATACTGGTCGCTCATACATAATTTAGTGATGAAAGGGTTCCTGAGTAAGAAAGTTCAGTCTGATTTCTTTGTTTTTAAGAACAGAAGGAAAACTCAAAAATAGGGTTTATGCTTTCAGGTTGCTAACTTGGTATGTTTCTGCTGTGTTGAAAGTGGGGGATAGGGTCAGTTGGTTCATAGGATTCTAAAATCTTACCTTTTAAAATGTGCTAATGTTTATAGTATTTAATACATATCCATATTAAATACATGCACCGCTCACAGCTGTTATGTATAAGACAAATATTATTTTGTGTAATTCTGAGTTGTTTTTCTAACTCATTATTTTACCACTTTGGAATTGGTTTCTTCGCTTTGAGTGGCTGTCAGTTTCTCTTTTTACATAGAGAAGAAAGAACTTTGTGGGTACAGAAACAAACTAATTATATCACTGACAGTAAATAGTGAATGTTGAATATTACTTCCTTACCTAACAGGTTGATTCACTTGTGGCCCTTATATAGAAATGAAATTAAAAAATGAGAACATGCAGAATACACAATTACATAGTTTACTTAAACCCAGAAAATAAAAGGAGATCACTATTCGTGCCATTTTGTAAGTCTCACATTAATGTCTAACTTTCTGTAGCAATCATTTAACTTTAAAAGGAATGGTTGATCTTTTTGAAAGCCTTCAGTGATGAGTGTGTGTTTCAGGTGGGATTTTGAGTTATAGAACATTGGCCCCTCCTAACTTTCTCTCTGTGCTGCTACAGTAGTGCAAAGATGCACTTTAAGCTGATGCCCATGTGTCAGCCACTCCTGGTCTTGCACTCTTCCTTTATATAGGGTTCTTTTAGGTTGCTTAGGGGTGTGGCTATAGTCTGATGTGCTCCAGCTATTCTGATTAGCAGTGCAGTACTTCAGGAGCTGTTATCCGCTGGCACAAGTTGAAGTAGCCCTGGGGTTGTTCTAACTTGCTCCAGAAACTGTCTTAGTTCCTTGTAGCCTCCATGATTGGGGGTTGTGGAAAATGAGTAGCAAGGTGGTAGAAAGCCACCTGCTCCCAGTACTGGTAGCTGTTTTTCCAAAAGACTACAGGTTTTCAGACATTTCAAGGGTCTGAGGGAAAATAATCGGGACTTCTAAGGAGAAACCTCCTCTGATTGGCTTTCTTTTCTCATTTGCTGTCTGAATGAGAAGAAAGGCAAATAGGAGCTGTCTCCCTGAGCGTATGTAGTAGGCATTGCTTTGGCCCCCTGTTTCCCACCTGTCTTAAGTGTTCAGCCCATTGAGCTCTGCTGGTTGCGCTCCCAGCATCTGTCTGGCTCTTCCAGATTCCCCATTTTGTGTGTGTGAAAGAGAAGGGTATTGATGTTGCAACAGCTCACCAGGGTAGTGCTGTACCTGAATGTATGCAAATCCATGAAAATTTGTTCAAATACATGCAGATCTTTGTTGCTCTGGTGTACCTGAGCATCTGGCTCTGTATTTGATTTTTATATTCCGCAGTTAGTTGCAAGCTTATCGTCCAGGTGCTTAATTTTTTCTTTTAAATTTTAAGAGGCGTATGTCTTGCGGATTTACCTTGCCAGTGTTGGATGGCCACCCACAGTGTATTGGCTGTCTGGGAGAGAGACGCATCCCACAAAAGTGTTCCCACTGAGACAGCCTGGTAGCCAGAGCCAGAAAAGACCTGGACATTTGGCTAAAACTCCTTACGGAGAAATCACTGTGATCTGTATCGGACACAGGCCTGGACTCCCTTCCAGTGAGGCGCTCTCGCTCTGCCAGGTAGTCAGCTGATCCTCATTTCCCACGTCCATTGAAGAGAAAGTTGTCTTTCTTGCTCAGATTAAAAGAAACAGGCTCCCTCCTCACACTTTGAGGCACAGCCTGCCAGAACACTGTTCCCTGCAAGATCAGTTTCCTCAACGTCATCTGACGGCACATAGCTCCAGTGCCCGTCCGTTTACTTCTGGTACTGGCATGAAGCAAGGGTATAAAGACCCAGTCGGGCAGACCTGCTCCCTCAGCACCATCTGTCAGCTCTGGAGACCAAGACAGGACGACTTCAGGAGTTATGGCACTGAAAAAACTGCTGGTACCGGTGTCCTTTTCAGCACCGATGATGCCATTGGCACCGAGCAAGTTGTTGGTGCTGGCAAAGTCATTGGCGCCGGCAAAGTCTCTTGTTCCATGTTCGACTCTTCAGGGGAACACACCCTCTTTCAGCTCCGAGTCATACGCTGGCACCGCTGATGCTTTTCCCCCTTCCACAAGACTTGATATACCCTGCTGGTATCTGACACTCTTGAGAGTTGCCTCTCCTTAGATGTGACCTCCACCACTTCCACCATCCTCTCCAGATTCTCAACACTCCTCCCTTTCTCGCTTCCCCAGTGATGAGGAGGAGAGGTCTCCATCGCACCCTTGTCTATCAGACAAGTTCCATCTACTCATCCTCATTATGCACAATCTACATCTGGTCCACAATCTTAGTACGTACCACCATGGATGCAACCACATGTTCCACTTCCTCTACACTGGCCATATTGGGACCCTTGGGCCTTGTACAGGGCACAATTTGGGAAACTCCCAATGGAGCAAAGCTGGAGACCTACACCTCTCCATTCTCCAATGGTTTCTTGCCTTCCAGAGCTGGAACCTCCACTGGTACCAAATGAGGAGGAAGAACAAGAGGAGAAACTGGAGGAGAAAACTCCTCCAACATTACGTTTCTCTTCCTCTTCCCCTGATGAGGCTATCGTGTCTCCACCGCCTATAGCTGCTGACGAATTCAGATATTTTGAAGAATTATTCTTCAGAATTGCAGATTCCCTTAGAGGAAATTAAGGACCAGTAGCATAAACTGCTGCACATACCTCTTCTTTTAAGATTGCACTACCAATCAATGAGTCTCTTCTTGATCCCACAAAGTTGCTCTGGCAGACCCTGGCGTCCTTCCCTCAGACTTGCAAACTTGCTGACAAAAAATACTATGTTCTGGTGAAAGATGCAGCATTTCTGTTCTTTCACCCTGAAATCTGTGGTGGTCAATGCGGTGCAAGAGAAAGGTCATCAGTGCCATTCCTGTTCCCGGCATCTAGACTGAGATTGGGAACACTTACACTTATTTGACACGAAGCATATTCATCAGCCACGCTCCAATTTTGAATTTCTAACTACGAAGCTCTAATGACTAAATACAACTACTTATACTACTGCAAGTTGGAGGAACTCTGCCATGATCTTCCCACAGCCGAAAGTGAGCAATTTCAGACCCTGATATCAGAGGGACACCTCATAGCCCATACAGCCCTACAAGCCTAGTTAGACTCCGCAGATACCACCAGACACTCCATCGCAGCTGCTGTGGTCATGGGGCATGCATCATAGCTCCACCTCTCTGGTTTTCCTAAGGAAGTACAAGCCACTGTAGAAGACTTACCCTGTGAGAGCTAAAAACTATTCTTGGAGCGCATGGACAATTCTCTGCATTCCCTTAAAGACTCCCAAGCTACTCTCCAATCTCTTGGCATCTACATGGCAGTGCCGAAGAGACACCCAGGGAAGTATCACCTCCTCCCGCAATACTGTTATGAACTTATTCTATGGTGAGAAATAAATCTTCTGCAATTGGGAGCCATAGAACCAATCCCTTTCAAACACCGGGGGCAGGGTTTCTGCTCCCATTACTTTCTGATCCAGAAGAAATCCAGAGCCTGGCGACCTATCCTGGACCTTTGCAATTTAAAAAAATTCATCAAACTGCAACATATCAAGCTTGTTGTCCTTTCCACTATTATCCCTGTACTTGAACAGGGGGATTGGTTCTCAGCCCTTGACTTCCAAGACTCATACTTTCAAATCACAGTATGCCCTGCCCACAGGCGATTTCTCTGATTCATTGTAGATATGTGAGTCCTTCAGTTCATCTGCAACTTCTGGGATCACTCCACCATAGATCTTTTGTCACAACACAAAGCACCCTCTGCCCTCAATTCTGTTCCAGAGTGGGACGGGTACATGGATCACTGGGAGACACATTCCTCATCACATAGGATGCACCAGTTCTCTATGCCCTTCCTCCTTTTCCCCTCCTATTCTGAGCACTTCGCAAGATAACAGGAGGACCGAGCTCTTGTCATCCTTACAGCTCCAACGTGGCCACGACAGGTCTGATATACTTACCTCCTTCACACGATGGTGTGCTGCCCAATCTCTCTCCATGCCATGCTGCGGCTCCTTTCACAAGATACATCCTCCATCCCAATCCACAGATGCTCCACCTCAAAGCCTGGCTCCTTCATGGTTCTGGGATTCTGAAATAACCTGTTAGAACACTGTCAAACAGATACTTTTGAATGGTAGGTGCAATACGACTAGACGCACTTACTTTCACAAATGGACTAGATTTCCATGCCGGTGGGCCTCCCATCAGGTCAACGCAATATGCGTTCCACTACCACTTATCCCTCACGACATGTTACACCTTAAATAATCATGATTATCCATCAGCTCCGTTCTGGTACATTTGGTAGCAATCACTACTTTTCAGTCCCACAGAGTTGACCATTCCATCTTCACACACCCACTCGCGAAACATTTTCTGAAGGGTATCCAAAATCTTTATCCATACAAGAGTTAACCCTGGCCTGGTATCTCGGCTGCATCCTACATTCTCTGACTAGCCCCCCATTTGAACCAATGGCAACCTGCTCTTACGTGCATGTTATAAATGAAAACGGCATTTCTTGTTGCCATCACTTCTGCCCAATGAATCAGTGAAATTGCAGCACTTATGGTATATCTACCATAGACAACTTTATAACGACAAAGTTATGTTATGCCCACATCCAAGATTTTTACCCAAAGTTCCATCATCTTTTCATCTCAATCACCCAATACACCTTCCTTGCCTCTTCCCGAAGCCTCACAGCAACCAAGAGGCAGCTCTACACACCCTAGACATGAGAACAATTAGCGTTCTACTTGGACAGGACTAAACCTTTCATAAAATCTCCATGATTATTTCTCTCAACCACTGAAAGATCCATAGGCACAGCCATCTCTAAACAATGCCTTTCCAAGTGGATCTCACAATGTCGACATTTATCTTACGAACTCCAACAATCTCCTACTAAAATTAGAGCACATTCCACACGCTCACTTGCCACCTCAGTAGCTTTTCTTAATAATGTCCCCATTGCTGACATTTGCTAAGCGGCCGCATGGGGATCAACAGATACTTTTGCCGGTCACTACGCTATTATGTGACACCACAGAGGACATACTTCTAGGACCTGCTATCCTAGCATCAGCAGTATGTGTTGCTCCGAAGCCCCAGCCTTCCAATTAGAGGCACTGCTTTTTAGTCACCTACAAGTGGAGCATCCACAGGGACATTACTCGAAGAAAAAGAGAAGGTTACTCACCCTGTGCAGTAAACTGAGGGTCTTCGAGATGTGCCCCTCATGGGTGCGCCACTACCTGCCCATCTCCCCTCTGCTTTAGAGCCAGATACATACTCTGCAGTAGAGAAGGAATTGGGGGTGGTTGGACTGTACAGCAGATGTGTGTGTGTGGTCCCGACAGCCACTGCTGATTTAAAGTCTCCGATCCCAGGTGCAAGGGGGCCAGTACACCCACAGGGACACTCATCTCAAAGAACCTCAGTTACTGCCCAGAACAGCCATCAAATCATAATTATTGGTCATTACCGACCTAAAACGTATATTAGCTGGTGTATGGAACATTTGCATTAAAAAGAATTGGCCTTTTGGGGTGGCCTTTGGTTAGTAGGTCAGAGATCTTGGGTTCAAATATCCAGTGATCCATCCAGAAAAGAAACATTTAGCACCTATGTGCCTGGGCCATTTATAAAAAGTCTAGACAGAACACTAAACAGGTTAATCTTTTAAATGACAGTGTTTATTTGCAGAAGTAGAGTGGGTGCCAATATGAATGGTAAAAATATTACAAAGCTTCAGGAGAAAAGAATAAGTATTAAGTACAATTGTGTTCTATTTAAAGACTGTTTTGTAATTTTTAAACTTGAATTAACTTAGTGTTCACTGAAGTGTGAGATTATGAGCCAGACATAATATTGGCAGGGTGGTGAGTTAGTTTCCCACCCATATATCAGTACCCTGACCTATAAGTCACTGCAGTTCCTATTCAGGTGTCATAATGGGAGGAAGAAAAAAGGAGGATTACTATTGCAAGATGTGTCCACAAAATAAGCTTGAAATGGCAAAATGAGACATCATGCAATAGACTGAGAGGTTCAAACAATGCATGCTCCCTTGGCTCCGCTTAGTAATTTGGGACTCACTTTTCCCCTTCCTGGGATTTGAATAAGTCCATGGTCTGCTGAGTTCTTTGGACTTGGTTTCCCCTCAGTGGGGCTTAGATGCCATGTTCTGCACCTTGAGCTTGGCTACTTCTTGATGTGTAGTAGGAGGTATTCTCTCAAGCCTATTATGTTATCAAAATGAATGATCATTTACAAAAGACTGTATATTGTCCCTATATGATATTTTTTTCTTCCGTGCAGTGAACCAGTTAATAGTATTGACATTTAGTAAACTTTTTGACTATTTGAGTGCTGGTCTACACTACCATGATAAATCAATCTAAGTTATGCTACTTCAGTTACGTGAATAATGTAACTAAAGTTCAAGTAGCTAGATACACTTACAGCAGTGTTTACTCTGTGCTGGGTCGATAGGAGAGGCTCTCCTGCTAACTTCCCTTACTCTTCTCTGGGAGGTAGAGTACACAAATCGATGGGAGAGCGCTCTCCCATTGATTTATTGTGTTTTCACCTGACCTGCTAAATCAACACCATCTAGATCGACTGCAGCAGTGCCGATCTACTGGTAACCGTGGACTTGGCCTGAGTTACTGAAATGAATAGGTCAGTTCATACCTCTTTGAGCTGTTGTTTTATCCACTCTACAAACATAGGAAGACATCACTGCATTGATTTGCACTTGGCTCATGCTTTCAAGATTTTCACAATCATTATCTATTAAGATTTATTCTTTTTTTTTAAATAGCAACTGTGCTTCTGTAGAAGAATGTGAGAGAGGTGCTGATACACTGTATCACAGTCAAGTTTGAACCCTGTTTCTGTCTTACATCATTGTTGATCTACAACTCATAGTCATGCCAGATTTTGCAGCATTCTACGGTGGTTTTGAATTACAGAAATAGGAGCTAGAATAAGGAAATGCAACTCACTTTCATTTATGACCAAAATACCATTTGCACTTTTTTCCAGAGATGAATAATTATTGTGTTAACTCATTGGATACCCTATATCTGAAATTCCTATCCTATTGCATTCACCATGCTTTCTACCCAGGCATGCACAGGAAGTGTGTTTTATCAATTTTGTTCTTCCCTTCAAACTGGTATTCAAAAAAGAATTAAAATCATATACAAGAGGTATGCTAACCATCACTACATAATCACTTTTTCTGTGCATTCTTAATCACATTCCTCAATGTACTATGTATATAAATTGTAAGGACTTCAGGACAAGGACCTTGTCTTCACATTTGATTGTACAGTTTGCTTGCTATATCAATAATAATCATGCATGAAAAGGCAATGCAAGATTTGAGATTTCTAATGTCCATAATTCGGTCTTTTTTTGTTAGAATTTAATAAAACATCTTCCTGAACAAGAGCAGCTGAATACGCTATCCAAATTCAAGAGTGAATATAATAATTTGTCTGAACCAGAGCAGTTTGGAATTGTGGTGAGTACCAGCCCATTGCTGCTATTTTTCAGTTGTCTTACATTAGTAACCAGTGTTGAAGTGTTGTCACCTTCTTGTTGTTCCTCATTATAACCAGAGGCTGAAGCTGGAGGAGAGAAGTGATGGTACTTTCTAGATAAATATCAACTGACATATCCATATTTCCATAAATCCCATTCATTGCATCGTTCTTTGTCTCCTGATTGAAATAAAGTAACTATTAATCATATAACTTTTCTGCAGCAAAATCATTTACAATGGCAGTTTCTATGTTGGAATTTTCATAGGTATCTAAAATACGTTAACTCTATAGCTATTTTAGAACTTCCATGATAGAAGTCATTCTGTAACGTGACAAAATGTAAAAATAATCATCAAATTTCTAGTTAAGATTTCCACACCAACTTTCTGCTGTCAATCGACCATCTTTGCGCAAAAAACCCTTTTACATCATCACACTAAACTACCTGTGCCTTTGGGCATATGTTTTACAGCGTATATTCTTGTAGTACAAGTTTTTCTCACCTTCGCAAATCCATAACGGGGTTGAGTGTGTCCCATCATTTTCCAAACATATAGTAGAAAGAATATGGAAGGGTAAGTGAAAGGGTACAGGGGCAATAACACTCATCTCTGTCATGATGAAACTAGGGTGGGTGATGTGGAGACCCTTATTTGGAGATCATTGATCTTAATTCTCAAGACTTTTTATGATAGAATTCTGAGGTACTAGTTTTAAAATTATTATTCATCACTTTTTTCTTTTTGCAAGTCACCCTAGTTATGACATTGGGTGCAAAACAAGTAGCCTCTGAAGCGTTCCAGTCAGCTGGAACACTTCTGTTTCCCACTAAATGTCAGGATTTGAGCATGCACCAGAATGAAGCGTTGATGGGAAATGGGCTTGTGGGAAGGACTAGTGGAGAATAAAAATTGTGGTAAGAAGGGAATCACAGGTGTTTAGCAATAGATAGATGACTGGAATATGGTGAGCAACTTATGTAGCAATAGGAACAGTGCTACTAGGGAGGAAGGCAAGCAGAAAGGGAGATTGGACCTGGAGATAGTGGTGGGTTCTCTACTCTTTTTCCTCCCTTCCCAGTCCTGTGCATAGATTCATCCTTTCATTTCTTTTATGGAGTCTGGTATTGCACAGACCCTGAGATTCTTCCTCCTTTCCAGAGCAGATCAGGGAGAAATGATATCAGGAGAACAGAGAAGTAGACTCTACAGCAGGTGTTCTCAACCTTTTACTTGCTGAGGCCCCACTCAACATACTTTTAAAAACTCCAGCACCCAGAGCGGGTCGGGGAGTGAGAACTCTGGGCTCCAGGCCAGGGCAGGGGACCCTTGGGCATAGACATAGTTTGACTTCTATTTTGGGGAGGGCAAGGGCTGACCTGGCAAGGGCTCGGGTCAGCTCCGCATAGCTGGGTCCAGGGAGGGGACCTCCACCCCCTGACTCACCTCAGCAGGCCACCCAGTCTATCTGGGTTGTTGGGGGCTGCAACCAAAAAATATAACTCAAAGTGGGACTCAGCTCAAAATGTTTGAAAATGGGTCAGGGTGCGGGCCGGGGGAGCTATGTGTTGTGTGCAGGCAGGGAGGTAGCTCAAGGTGCAGGGAGGGGATATCTAGGGGCTGTGGGCCGGGAGGGTTCCCCCTGTAGTGGTTGCTCCCTGCGGGCTCTGCTGGCCTCAGAACTGGGTCACCCCAACCCGGGAAGCTCTTATGTGCTGCATGAGCAATCAGAGGAGGCTGGGAGCTGAGGCACTAGCTGCAGATGGGGGAATGCCGCAGCTACCCTTTCAATGGTACCACCAGCCAGAGGAGCAACTGATCCGCACTCTCTGGCTCTGGCTTCCCACTGCAACCTGGCCAGAGACCTAGTAGCAGAAAGGTCCTGCAATACAATCATGCCCAAGGGACTAGACAGTTATATACTGTTAAGCCAAGAACAGAACTGCTCTCAGAAGATAATGCAGACTATTTGCTGAGCCCTAGATACCAAAACTTCTTTTTATGGAACTGGTCAATGTTATAAGTTTCCTGGCTTCACAGATAAATGGGTTTCAACCCTTCATAAAGATTGGGCTATTATGTCATGTCATGTACCAGAAATCGGATTATTCCTTAGCTCATAGGAAAATTGAGGGAGTCCGTGGGAGAATTTGTGATTATGGCACTTCCCATTTTTCCACTGCAGCTTATCCCTCTGCATCTGCTATCTGCTGATTTCCAGAGGTCCAACAGGATAAGGAATTCTGGATCTCATTACCTAAGTGTTGTGGGTCGTGAAAGTCACGGTATTGTTTCTAACTTACTGTTGGTAGATCAAAGATTTAATGATGCTGTTTGGGATTTCCTCTCGTTAGTTGCCAATATCCTTAGCTCTTTGCATATAATTTGTTAGAGCACTTTAGAACAGATCAGGGCTGCAGGGAGGATTCTTTCTTCTCAGGTTACAAGTCTCCATTTTCTGGTACATTGAGTCAAGAGGCTTCCCTCCCTGTGCTGACTTCTCGGGTGCAAAGGTCCAAACCCTCACTTATTCTAAAGTCATTTCCTTTCCAAATCACCTTGTAACTCTGTTTCAGGAAAGGGGCATTATGCCTATAACAGTAGCCATTCTTTGTATCAGTAGAACCTGTAAGGTTCCATATTTGGATAACTTGGATAATTGGAGCAAGGTCATCGGATCTACCCCTGAAAACAGGGATCAAGATTCTGAGTACACCATCTGCGAGTGTTGATACCCATGAAGCTAGGCAGAGATTCCCTGCCAGCATAAACCCTTCAGAAACTAGAATAATCCTTAGACTTGATCCTGCAATCCAATTTGACACCTATGAGAGCAGTTCTGTTCTTGGTTAAATGGTCTATAATAATCTAGTCCCTTGGGCATGATTGTATTACAGGACCTTTCTGCTACTAGCAACCCCAATGGCTCAGGACTTAAATCATCCAGATTCTAAGAATATCATGAAAGGTTGAGGTTTTTCTGCAACGATAGAAAAATCAGCAAAATATAAAGAAAAGTTTCCTACTATGGGACTGACCAGGTCCATCTCTACCACCTGGGGAAGTATACATGGTCTCCCTGGCAGCAAACAGATGACTTCTGGCTCCTTAAGAACAACTCCCCCTGGACAATGAGCTAGAGCTGGGGTGGCAAAGAGTGGTGACAGTAGGACAAAGTGAATGCTGAAGAATAACTCTGAATGTAAATGTGGAAAGCCGAGACAAACACTTGAACGCTGCCTAGTGCATTGCCCCTTGTCAACATGCTGTACTCCTCAATTTACTGTTTGAGATAATAGACAACACTAACTCTTGGCTGTGGTTTTTGAGCAACAAAGTATGATGAGCAAATGCACTGTGGTTCCCAGCTGAGAAGGCTCATCTTATAAACTCTCTTGATCTCATGTGTAGTCAGGCTGGCCCTTAACTCAGACATCCAAACAGTTATTGCACTGAACCGGTGATAGACCAAGAGTCCTGGTTTTTGGAGGGACATTTCTGCTACTTTGGATGGGGGGTGACAAGTGCTTGCTTTCAGTAAAATCCCTGTGCACTTGAAACTGCAAGCCAACTGACTCAGCAGATCCACAGTGCTTCTGGAAGAATATTCCCTAGAGGAGGGCCCCTCCCCCCATGTAATGACGTCCTGACCCCCGTTTGAGAACCCCTGTCCTAGAACTTCAGCACTTACTAGAAATGGGTAATTCTATTTTACATCCTGTTGGCCATACCGTGGGAGTTACACTTAACCTAGGTGTTCCCTCCTGAACTGTTCAAGTGGAAAGTGCCAAACAAGGCTGTTTAATGCAGAAACCTGAAATTCTTGCAGTTCCGGAGTGGGCCAAATGAGTTTGTTTTGTAGACCACCTGTTCTTGTAAAAACTAAATGACTCTCATCTTAATCTGGATTTCCTCCATCAGGGATTGATCGTAAAAGGCCATAGTGACCTCATCAAAGAGGACTAACATCCTAATTGCCTTAGATTTCTTTGAGTAATATTGATGAGGGTTCAGCTCAGGCTTCCTGACAAAGCTAGAAAGTGTCAAGACCCAGCTAAATAAAATATGAGGTGAATTTAATTTATATATATATATATATATATTTGAATTACAGAATTTTCTGAGCAGTAGAAGGAGAGCAGAAGGCTCCTCTTACTATTTTTATTAGCTTGTTTCTTGGTAGATGAAGCTATTTGGTTGTTTTATGGGGAATCTTTTGTAGAATGGAGGAAGAGTACTATGACATCTATTCATTAAGGCAATTAAGAATGTAGTCTCTCGGACTAAACTGCTTTCTTGCATATATATATCTTGTCTTATAGTTTAAGTATTTGATGTGTTGTAATAGGTTTATAAATTTATATTAAAGTAAGTTTGGCTGTAATGCAAGAGACCTGCAGGCCATATCCTGTATGTTAAGCAAAGGCAAAGTTAGCATGTCTGTATTTAGACCTTTTACCTAGAAAAGTAAAGTTGACCTATATCTTGTTAAACTAAATAGATGAATATCCATGCATATGTCTAAGACCTTTTATCTAGACCAATAGACAATGGAAGAATAGCATAGGGGGTTTTTCAATGTGTACCCACAGACTTAACAGGTACACCACAAGAAAACTTATGCGCGTATATACGTGTCAATACGC
This sequence comes from Caretta caretta, assembly GCF_965140235.1. NCBI lineage: Eukaryota > Metazoa > Chordata > Testudines > Cheloniidae > Caretta > Caretta caretta. The sequence goes on along the minus strand of NC_134206.1, from coordinate 68,829,592 downwards.
ACAAACATACTAGCCTATGGGGTAAGCATACCCTAACATTTTGTGGATGAGGAATGAAATTTGGGCATAGGAGGAAGGATTTCTGGCACTCTTCCCTGTAAAAGAGGTAACTCACCTCGCTAGAGTTTTCCATTCTTACTCATTCTTTTCTACTCTATTTCTATTCCTCTTCCTCTTCCATTTTATTCCATCTACCTACTATGACTACTACTATTAGTAAGCTTACTTGTTCTTCTTAAACTGTAAGTTTCAAGGGAACTAGGCTAAGCTTGGTTTCCCTAAGTTTTATTCTTAATTTGTTCATTAGGTTTTGATTTTAAGTTTGTTAGTCAAGTAAACCCGAAGCTAGTTTTTGATAGCTCTTAGCATTAGATTTCTTCTAAACACTGCATCCCTCACTCAAGAATTGAGAAACCTGAATGGCAAGGCTGGTCCTGTGTTTTCTTTCCACTAGGTTATCAAGGAAGGGTGTGAGTATATTAACCAAAGCTTTGTAGCATATAATACTATATTATTATATGTATCTTTTGAATAACAGTAATGCAATTGTAACTTTGTAACTCTGAGTATTTTACCATTTACTTACTATTATTGATTTTAAATAAAAAGTCTTTAAGGCTATAATCTGTCTCAGTGTGAGCTTCCTGTCATACCCTCGAGGGTCCTTTATAAATTCTGTGGAGACTGATCCAGGACAAGAACTTTTGTCTTCTGATCAAACAAATTGGTGAGCCTAAGACCCATGTTAATTAATATTAATAATTATTAATATTATTAAAACTAAATTGATAAATTATATTAATATTAGTACACCCTAAATCAGGCTACAATAATTTAGTTTGAAGACGTTTAACAGGGTAAATGAAAAGACGTTATTTTAATTGTCAACTTTCTATTTGGTTTACCGTGGCATTTTTCATAGAATCATAGAAATGTAAAGCTGGAAGGGACCTCAAGAGGTCTTTTAGCCCATCTCCCTGTGCTAAGGCTGGATTAAGTATACCTACACCATCCCTGACAGGTGTTTGTCTAACATGTCTGTAAAAACTTCCAATCATGGGGATTCTAGAACCTCCCTATGTAATCTGTTGCAGTGCTTCACAATTGTTGTGATTAGAAAGTTTTTCCTATATTCCCTTGCTGCAAACTAAGATGAGGGCTACTGGTCCTACGTGTGACCCAGGGACCCCTTCATGTCAACAGCAGACGACACAAGGAGTGCTTAGGGTTTTACAAAGGTCTCCGGGGTTGGATATATACATAATAGTTAACCAAAGGGTGGTATGTGAGCTATCTATCTGCTAAGAGCCAGAATATCACTTGTTGTCATAATCATAGAGAAATGTATACATCGATAATATTTAAAGAGTCCTGTATTTATACTGAAAATTATGTTCCTACTGAATGTCATCCTGCTAATTGCAGATCAATTCTTTAGTTTAATAAAATTCTAATCCTGTCCATCAAAGTGATTGGAACCCCCACCTTCTTATCTGCAAGTTTTATAAACATACTATCTACTCCATCATCCAAGTCGTGAATGAAAATATTGAATAGTAGTGGACCCCAAGTGGGATCTCAGTTGACATGTCCTCCCTGTTTGACAGCAGAATATTGATAACTGAGTACATTTTTTTCAATCAGTTGTGCACCCACCTTATGATGATTTATTCTAGACCGCATTTCCCTAGTTTGCTTATGAGACTGTGTCTAAACTCAATATATATCATGTCTCCTGCTCTCCCCATCTGCTAAGTCAGCTACACTGTCAAATAAGGAAATTAGATTGATTTGACATCATTTGTTATTTACAGGTCCCCGCTGGCTGTTAATTTTCACCTTACTATCCTCTAGGTTTGAACAAAATGATTGTTTAATAGGTCCATCAATGGCTATTGGCCAAAGTGGTCAGGGATACAACCCCATGCTCTGGGTGTCCCTAAGTCTCTGTCTGCTGGAAGTTGGGACTGGATGACAGGGGATGGATTATTCAATAAATTGCCCTGTTATGTTCATGCTTTCTGAAGCATCTGGTACCAGCCACTTTTGGAAGATTGGATTCTAGGCTAGATGGACCATTGGTCTTACCCAGTTTGGCTGTTCTTAATCATTTGTACTCTTTTTGGGTATCTCAGTTATGCTGGCTAATCCATAATTCTCCAAAATCTCCTTTTTTGACCTTTTTAAAGATAGGTACTATGTATGTGCTCCTCTGATCATGTCATAGTCTAGTTAGCACGGATCTGAACTAACACTATAATTCTCTTTTATAAACATGCAGAGAAAATAATGGGCAACAACTGTAAGCACATTTGTGATCTTACGTAATCATACAGTGAAAGGCGCTAACTTGCTAAAGATTTGTTTCATTTGACAGGGAAAGTTTATGTAAAGTGAGGCGGATCTATTTAGAAAATAAATTTAAACCACAAATAAGTTGATCTCATCAATCTTTAATGTGGATCAGTGTACAGATCACCTAGGTAGTATTCATTTTTTTGTTTTTGACGAAAAGCCATTATGCTTACAAAAAATGGATAGTTTAGGATTGTACTTCCTCCTTAATTTTGTAGAGTATAAAATGCTGGGATCTATTTATTCATTCTGAAACACATTCTGCCATAGAAGAATAGTCTGTTTGTTATCCATGGTAGGCAGATTTTATTTTTCTTGATACCGGAATCGAATTTCTGTTACAAATCTGACACTTTTAAAACTGCCATGTTATGGTAATTCATTTCTTGGGATCTGAAATGCATGCTCAACTCTAGTTGGGTTTCATATCTGTGTAATTTCAGAAATAACTTCGGATTCATTTATCCAAAACAACAATACTGCTGTCTTCCTTCTGAAGTAAGGAAGCTTAAGAGTCTAATATTATGATGCTCAAATCTAGTTTTTTGATATTCCAATTCTGAGAATCAGTGCTCTATTTGATTTCATCTGTGCACTATGATAATTCCAGTTGTCTCTCTTTCATACCCAATGATGGAGTTTTCCTCTGATCTGCAGACTTAGAGGCAGTATGAGACTTTTAAATGAGTGGGATAGGTCTTGGCTGTGTCTATTTTGAAATACAGCCCATTTTGTTCTGCCATCAAGTGAACATGCTCAAAGTCCTTTGACTTCCTGATTTTTCCAAAAAACGTTCCAGGTTTTTCAGGTGTTTTCTATAGGTCACCCAAGTCTCACAACCATAGAGGAGCGTTGGGATTACCACCGCTTTATAAACTAAAAGTCTAGTGTGTGTTCTGATATTGCCATTGTTGAAAACTTGGCAAGACAGTCTGCCAAAGGCAAGGCTGGCTCAGCAGGTTCTGTGTTGAATCTCAACATCTATGGCTGCCAAGATAGGCCAAGTCTACATTTTTCAGTTCTTCTTTGTCAATGTAGATCTTCCTTGCTGGGTCTGATGATTGACCGGGAGCTGGCTGGTAGAGACCTTTTGTATTGCTGATGTTCAGAGTTAGCTTTTTGTTTTGTTTTTTTTAAAAAAACAGTGTTAACCTCTTCCATATATGGTTACTACCCTTTCTGATCTTTACTTTGCTGATGCATTTTCAAGGCCCAGGATAGCTTTTTCTGCTTCACAGACTTTTCCTCACCCTGAGGCTATATAAAGGCAGAGAGGTGTTGAAGAACTGTAGGAGCAAAAGTCCAGTTTTAGCCCTGTGTGTAGGCATTTAATGGCTGCCTTTGCCAGAAAGGAGTTCTCTCTCCCTTTGTGATTGAGAAAAGGCAACAGCGAATTTATGTTAAGGATGGCTTTTTTCTTATCTGGGATCCTTCTAACTGGACATTGAGGAGTTCAACTTCTCGACCTCTACTTGTCTGTGTCTAAGAATCCAGATAAGGCTTCCTTGATTCAAGCTAGGCTATCTGATGGGATTCTCTCCGTCATAACCCAGCTAAGGGTAGCCTAGAATTCCTCCTTACCTGTAAGGGGTTAAGAAGCTCAGATAACCTGGTTGGCACCTGACCAAAAGGACCCCAAACCGCTCTGAACCGGTCTCTCACATTACAGAAATTGTAAGTACAGCCAGGCAAGGCATATTAGTTTGTTTATCTTTGTTTTCTCAGCTTGTGAATTTTCCCTTTGCTGGAGGGAGGTTTATCCCTGTTTTGTTGTAACTTAGAAACTAAGGCTAGAGGGGGTTCCTCTGTGTTTTGTGCATCTTTTGTTATCTTGTAAAGTTATCTTCCAACCTGATTTTACAGAGGGGATTTTTACCTTTCTTTTTTAAAATAAAATTCTTCTTTTAAGAACTGATAATTTTTTTTCCCCAGTGTCCAAAGATCCAGGGATTTGGTCTGTGTTCACTTTGTAACCAATTGGTTAGGATATTATTCTCAAGCCTCCACAGGAAAGGGAGTGTAAGGGCTTGGGGGGATATTTTGGGGTAACAGGAACTCCAAGTGGTCCTTTCCGTGATTCTTTATCTAAATCACTTGGTGGTGGAAGCATACTGTTCAAGGACAAGGTGGAATTTGTGCCTTGGAAAAGTTTTTAACCTAAGCTGGTAAAAATAAGCTTAGGGGGTCTTGCATGCAGGTCCCCACATCTGTATCCTAGAGTTCAGAGTGGGGAAGGAACCCTGACCTTTTCCACTTGGCTTATCCAGAATACCTTGTTCTATTCTTGGAGAACACTTTGTCCAGTTCTCTGGGATCCAAAAAAAACCTCAGTTCAATGCCAGATTTAATCACTCAGGTTTCTTCATTTGGCCTACAGCAAAGCTACACTGAGTTGATAATACTCAAGTATTGGGGGTGGGTATATGGTGTACCACACATCCAAAGTTAAACAGAAAACTTCTTTCTTTACATACATTTACATATTACATTGAATTTACTGTAAATTTGATTGAATTTACTGTAACTTGCATCACATGGCTTGTTTACTTTGTAGGAACTAATCCCTGCATAGCATGCTGTGTCCACGCATTGTCCACTCTCAACCTGTTGTTTATCTCATCTTTATAGTCCTAACTTATTTTGTCCATTATTCCTAGCACCACGGTGTTCTTGTTTATTTTAGCTAGCATAGACACCCTGACCCCAATATATTGCTTGTTAAGGCCCTGTTTACAACTTAACTTTCCATTCACCTTCCCAATCATGACCACTAAGAAATGAAGCAGGTTTACTCCTGGGGGAATTCTGTGCCACTATGCAAGTGCAGAATTAATGCCCCCCACTTTCCCTATGAATGAGCCTGCCAAATCTCTGTGCAATACACCAGCATCTGTAACACCCATGGTTAAGTGTGCTGATAGGAGAGATTATGTCCCCATGCAAGATTTCAAGTGTTTTTTTCTCGAATCCACTTACTAATTCCCTCATTGTGACTGCTGCAAATGAGAGAGTTTGTCAGGGGAGGTATAAATCTACTCCTAAAGACAAAAGCTCTCAAATCTATGGGGAGAAATTCATCCTCCTCATTACAAATGCACATTGCCAACCAGCAAGCATTATTCTCTAAATATTAGTTTGTAAGTTGGGGCACAATGTCCAAATTTACGGCTAAATTATCAGAATCTTCAAGGGAGGAGTTGAAGGCAGAAGGCTAGTTAGCGAGCAAGACATCTTTACAGTCTGCACTGGATGTGGTGGATGCTTCATCTAGACTTATGGTTTCAGCTGTGACAATGAGAGGCATCATGGCTACAGAACTCCAGCATAGCTCTTGAAGTTCAGCAGGCCATGGATGAAATTTTACTTTCTTTTAAGAACTTCTGAGCTACTTTATGGTCTTTGTGGGGTTTGCACCCAGGAGACAAGGAGATGTCATTTTGAGGAGCATGAACAACACCAGCAATATTGCTCTCAGCGATACTTTCTCCAGTTGTCCTACTCTGCTAGGCAGCAAGACTTCCCTAGAAAAGGATGTAAATCACAGAGGAGATGATCTGGCTCTAGTTTTACTCAACCCCCCCCCCCATCGTCCTCCACCTTCAGGGAGCCTAATTGACTTTCATATAGAGAGCAGCATACCAGTTGTAAACATTTCAATTCTCTCCCCTCGTTTCAGGGATAGGCTGTCTCACTTCTACAGTAATTGGGAAACAATAACTATGGACAGATGGGTCCTAGGCATTGTAGGATTGGGTTATGCCATACAATTTCTGCCCTGCTTCCCCCCTTCCCTCTCCCCCTGTGGTCCCTTTTCAGGTACCCCTCTCATGAGCTACTGCTAAAGCTTATGCTCAAAGAAATTGGTTCGTCTCTAAAGTGCCACAAGTACTCCTTTTCTTTTTGCAAATACAGACTAACACGGCTGTTACTCTGAAATCTGCTTATTCAGCAGTCCAGACTTTGCGTGCTCTGGGAGCCATAGAGGAAGTTTCTTTTCTTCATGGTGGAAAGGGATTCTACTCTCTGTACTTCCTGATCCCCAAGTCCAAGGGAGGGGTGAGACCTATCCTCAATCTCCATTGTCTCAAGAAATACATCAAATATATGAGACTCTGCATGTATGCCCTGGTTATTCTTCTTCTCACATTGAATTGCAGTGACCAGTTTGTTGCTCTTGATCTTCAGAACACCTATTTCAATTAGTCGGTTTTCCCAGGCCATGGGAAGTTTCTGAAATTCCTTGTCACTGGTCAACACTATCAGTACATGGTTCGCCCTGTTGGACTGTCATCAGCTCCATCTGTCTTTACCAAATGCATGATGGTGGTAGTGGTCTATCTCAGAAGGAAGGGAATTCATGTCTCCCCATATCTAGACAATTGGCTAATGAGAGGCAGATCTGAGGAACAAGTCCTCAGTCATGTTCTGTTCAAGCTGGATCTCTTCAACCAACTGAGGTTGAATCTGAACAAAGCAAAGTTAACACTGATGCCAACTCAAAAAATTGAGTTCACTGAAGCCCTACTAGATGAATTTGAGGGCCTTTCTTCTGCACAAGTAATTCCAGGCAATTTGAAGCCTTTGTCAGGCTCTCCGATCTCATCCTTTGAGCACAATTTCTGTAAACCTGAAGTTACTAGGGAATATGGCCCCACACAGTTATTTGGTTCAGCATGTGAGATTGCACCTTTGTCATCTTCAGTCATGGTTGAAGTTGGTCTATTGCTTGGTCTGCCAGTCATTGGACAGACTTGTCTGAGTTCCTCCAGAAATACTGAACTCTCTACAGTGGTTGGGAAGAACAAGAACAATGTGTGCCAGGGTGTTACCTTTTCCCATCCTCTGCCAACCAGAGCAGTAGTCACCATTGCCTGCCTCCACTATAGGTTGTGGAGTGCATTTTGGAACGTTAAACATTCAGGGTTTGTGGTCACAGATGGAAGTGTAGTGCCATAGCAATGTACTAGAGCTTCAAGCCATTTACAATGTGTGTTGTGCCTTCTAAGATCAGTTCTGGGGAGTAGCAGTTCACATACTCACCAACAATAGCATTGAAATGTATTATGTGAACAAGCAGGGAGGAGCTCACGACAACCAGCTGTGTCAACTATTGCAACAAAGGACAACAAAATGTGCTGTCAATGTTTTGTTCCTGGGTGAGACTCAGCTCCGGTTCTCTAACTGATGCCTTTAATCTGAACTGTGGAATGGACCTAATGTTTGCATTTCCCCCTATTCTGTTCATTTCACAGGCTATCCTCAAACTGAAATGGGACCATGCAATCTAATACTGCTTGTGCCAACTTGCCCAAGACAGTGTTTGTTGGTTCTCTGACCTTCTCAGTCTGTTTGACCTCCCAAATCTCTTCCTCTCTTTCCTGGCCTGCTGACTCAGCATTTTGGCCAGGGTGGTACTTTGGTGCTGAGGAATCTATACCTCATGGCCTGGATGGTAAATGTCTAGATGAGGAGGAAGGGCAGTGCTTGGAAGCAGTTCAGAGGATCCTGCTTAATTGTAGAAAAACATCAATTTGCTCTATTTATTGGCTAAGTGTGTTTTTTGGTTTGGTCAATATCTCAGGAAATTCAATGCATTTTGGCTTGTGTTTAGGACATTTTGGACTGTTTGTTGCATTTGGGTCTGGATCTTACAGCTCATTGAGGGTTCGCTTGGCAACAGTCCTGGTGTTTCCTCTTCTGATCCAAGGCGAGTTTTTCTTTAACTCCATGGAAGTGAGATTTCTGAAAGGTATTGTATGATTGTTTTTGCTTGTGAACGAAACTGTCCCATTGTGGGATAATAATACTGTGCTGGCCGCCCTCATGTGTCTTCCATTTTAGCCGATAGCTACCTGTTCATTGTCTCTCCTCTCCCAAAAGGCAACCTTTCTTGTGGCTGTAACATCCACAAGAAGAATCAGCAAATTAGTCTTAACAATAGAATCTTCATCTGCTCAGTTCTTCAAAGAAAAAGTGTCTTTAAGACCATATCCAAAGGTTTTGTCCAAAGTGGTTTCACCGTTTCGTCTTAAGCCAGTTATTTAATTGCTGTATTCTTTCCTAAGCTGCACTCAAATACAGACACGCAGCATCTCTGTATGTTAGGTGTGAGTTAGTGCTTGGTGTTCTATCTGGAAAGGTCTACACCATTTTATTCATTACCTTGACTACTATGCCGATCAGATGAAAGGTCAGCTGGTCTCCTCACAAATGATTTCCAGGTGGATATCTCCTGTATGGAGTAGCTCAGACTATGACCGCACAGATATTACGGGCTCATTAAATGAAAGCACATGTGATATCAGTCACATTTCTCAGTGATGTTTCAATATTGGATATTTGCAGGGCTGTTACATGGTCTTCCACGCATATTTTTACCAAACGCTATGCTTCTACCTTTTCAGGAAGGCAGTTCTGCAATCATTGTTTAAGTAGACTCCAAGCCCCACCACCTACCTGAACTGCTTGTGAGTCACCTGAGTGGAATACACACCTGCAACCACTTGAAGGAGAAAAGACGGTTCCACACCTGTTCTGTAATGGTTGTTCTTTGAGATGTGTGTGCAGTAATGTATTCCACGACCGGCCTCCAACTCTCTGCACCAGAGTCGCCAGCCTTAAATTGCAGTACGAATGAACAGATTGGGGGTTGAGAGGTGGGTTACTAGGGCCAGAGGGCATGAGCACTACCACGATGAGTGCTGCTAAGCCAGTTTCTCTGACTTCAGTATGCAGGATGTGTGCTTGTCTGAGTGGACTATATATCCACACGCACATCTCAAAGAACAGCAGTTACAATACAGGTAAGGAATGGTCTTTACCTTGGCTCAATTTTCCAATATACTCTTCTGAGAAACCTTTTGCTGGGAGTGATTCAGTCTTGGACTTCTGCTTTCTATATCTGCTGTTTTGTCCATCAGCTTCTTAATAGATCTGTTTTAAAATGAGAGGTGTTCTCAGGGAAGCGTACCCTATCTTTCACATTGTCTGTTTCTTATTCTTTTTTGAAAACTGTAAGTTTTTTCAGTTTCAGATTAGTCACTTTTTTTGGTCTTTGAATGTAAAATGTCCATTGGATTTCTGATTCCCTTCATATAAGCCCTTGAATTTCCATTAAACTAATCTGCTTCCACTGCTTTGGTTTACTCTGCTTGGGCAATAAGCTCAGATTTTCCAGTTCATTTCTGTAGGAACTTTTGTTCAGCCAAATATGCATCATCTTAGTATATTTGCCACTTTTTCCCTGAAGAAAAAGGCATCAAGCTTCTTGAAATAAGTGGGAGCAGAGCTCAATAAAACATGAATGTAGTATATAACTCTTGAGTTCATCTTTTAGGTTGCTGCCCTCTTCAGGCATGTTATTTTGAGTATTTAGTGGGTTAAACCCTTAGAATTTCTGTATTTATTTGTTTTGATTTTGTGCTTGAAAGCAAAAGACCAAAAAATGTTATATGCCTTCTAAGCAGTCGCTAAACAGATAATTACTGCTTTTGTGGTTTATAAAACTTTTATAGCTCTTTACATTTTTTCCTGGATTTACTTTCATAATTAAAGTTCTGTTACCCTAAAAGAAACAGTTAGAGAGGACACTTACTAAGATTACTGTCATGATATGACAGCTACAATATTATATGTCTAGCTTCAGTTTATGTTAATCAACTTCTGTTTATAGCCTTATAGACATAGAGGGTACAGCAGTAAACATTTTAGGTTCCATTTCAGGTTGTTAGTTTTGTTTTTGTGACAGTATAAATTTCTTTTGTGCAATTATTTCTGCAATTATCCTCTTAACTCATTTTATGCTTTTATGTTTGCTATTCTTTTTGCTGTCAGTATAGTGTTAATCTTGTATTACTCTTATCTTCCATTGCAGACTTTTGGCTTTTCTGGAGATAAAATACTTCATTTTCTTTTACGTTTTTTCCTTCACTTGCTCCATCCTGCTGTCTGGCAACTTAGTATTATCAGATACTCTGTTTTCTTTTTTTCCTGCGTACATCCTTGAAGTGTTCTATACATGCTGTTAAATCTGTTCATTTTATTGTATATTCTAATTTTAGCTCTGTGATGTTGCTTTTGATCTGAAGTTGTGTTGAATGCTCTATTCTGTTGCTCAGATATTTGGCAAAGTATATTTATGATTCCTAAAATCTAGATCAGTTGTTTCTTTGATTACTATATTTAGTACTTTGCATTTCATTGACTTACTGAGATTTATTTTTCCTAAGTTAATATCTTAACTTTTTTCTTTTATATTGAATTAGTTATGACCAGTCTTTGAGTCATGTATGCTGTAAAACCTATTACTAGCCACCAAAAGGACTGCTTATTATACTGCTTTTTAAAGCAGGTAGCCATATAATGTCATGCAATTGTAATGTGAGAGAACTCTGGAAAGGACTAAGATTTTACTGACCGTCAGTGGAGATGATCTTGATTAGCATGAAATTGTTAGCAGAGGTTTTAATGTTAAACCTATCTCCAGATCACACTGTAGGTATTTGTTTTGCTATATTAGCATTTTAAATGTTTAGTAAGATGTTCCAATTATCCTATTGTGACTTGAAACCAGTTTTGCTGAAGAACTTGAAGAAAAAGTTTAACATGCACATAAGAGCCCATTATTAGTTCCTCATATTATGTATCAGTCATCTGCATGTATTTTCTTCTTCTTTACGTTTAAAACCAAATAATCTTGCTCAAATAGATAATGCTTAAAAATCCAGATTTAGTTCAGTAATATAAATGTCATTTATTTTTCAAATATGTAAACTTGATACTTGCTGGTTGGATTTGTTGAGTGGTATTGACATTTTTATAGCACAGCCTACTGAATTGGTTTAGTTTGAAAAGGATAGCACAAAGCATTTGCTGTAGGCCAGGGGCTCTCAAACATCATTGCACTGCGACCCCCTTCTGACAACAAAAATTACTACATGACCTAAGGACGGGGGACCAAAGCCTGAGCCCACCCGAGACCAACTGCCCTGGGTGGGAGGGCCAAAGCCCAAGCTTCCCCCGGGTGGGGAAGGGATCAAAGCTGAAACCCAAAGGCTTCAGCCCAGCCAGGGGGCCTGTAACCTGAGCTCCACTACCCAGGGCTGAATCCCTTCTGCTTGGGCTTTAGCCCCAAGCCCCTGCAGGTCTAAGCTATCCCTGGTGACCCCATTAAAATGGGGTCACGACCCACTTTGGGGTCCCGACTCTCAGTCTGAGAACCGCTGCTATAGGCAATTTTGGACTTTGTCATATCTCAGTCTTCTTTCAAGGTTTATGTTTTAGTGTTTCAGCTAGTGCTTTAGACGTCTTTATATATATATATTCTGCTTTCTGGCTATAACAGTCATGTTTTTCTAAGGGTCTTTTAAATAAGTGATTGAAAATGGATTTCTTTGCTGGTGACGCCTGGATGGTGGGGCACGTTTAGTTATTACAATACACAGATTCTGTCTTTGCCCTGGACTCCAGAGGAAGAAAGACAAAACACCAGGAATGACGTTTAACTAAGCTGCAACTTTATAAAGTAACACATCTGGGGATTATCTATCAATAAATCATCCAGTGCAGGTCATCCTTCCTATTGTAATCCATGCTACCTGATGGGGAGTGCCATCTCCTTTTCATCCCATAAATCTGTTTCCAGCACTGTTGCTAAGACCCCACTGTTCTCTCTTGTCTGAAAGTTAAGGAGTGGGGAAGAAGTGGTTGTCTCCATGCTGTACCAGTCATTAGGAGCACTAAACCCACTCCCCTCTTTTTAAGGAGTTGCCTTCTCCTAATCCACTTCCAGTTCCAGTTTATTAAGGAATTATATTCACTATTGAATGCCTATGTCCACTGAGAGGTGCCAACAATTTTTATTCCTGCTGAAAGACTCTTCCTTTAGTCTTGACACTTGACACTTGACACTTCAAAGTGTTGTGGGGTAGGCTAATTTAAATCCCTAAGTCAAGGGCAGACCATTGGACCCTTTCATGCCGGTTGCTTTTCATGTGTATTGAAAAGCAGCTGGTCTATAAACTACTACTGTTAATGAAATGTACTATATTAAGTTAAGGGAAAGAGTCAGAAATCAGAGATCTATGATAGGCTTACGCTTTATATAATGTCATGATTAATAGCATAAAAGTAAATAGGTAGTTCATCTATAATAAATTGAATGGTATTTGAAACACTAATGAGAATAAAGAAACAACATGAGTGTTAAAGAAGTTGGCATAAATATAAAGGGAAGGGTAACCACCTTTCTGTGTATAGTGCTATAACATTCCTCCTGGCCAGAGGCAAAGTTCTTTTACCTGTAAAGGATTAAGAAGCTCAGGTAACTTGGCTGGCACCTGACCCAAAATGACCAATGAGGGGACAAGATACTTTCAAATCTGGAGGGGGGGGGAAGGGAAGGCTTTTGTCTGTCTGTGTGAGACCTTTGCCGGGAACAGATCAAGGATGCAAGCCCTCCAACTCCTGTAAAGTTAGTAAGTAATCTAACTACAAAATGCATTAGGTTTTCTTTGTTTTGGCTTGTGAAATTCGCTGTGCTGGAGGACATGTGTATTCCTGTTTTTGTGTCTTTTTGTAACTTAAGGTTTTGCCTAGCAGGAGTCTCTGTGTTTTGAATCTGCCTGCCTGTAAGATTATCTTCCATTCTGATCTCACAGAGTTGTTCTCTTATCTTTTTTTGTTCTTCCAATAAATTTCTGTTTTTTAAGAATCTGATTGGATTTTCAAGACCCAAAAAACCCAATGTTGGTTTGTGCTCATCTTGTTATTCTCAAGCCTCCCCAGGAAATGGGGTGTAAGGGTTTGGGGTAGGAGGATATTTTGGGGAAATAAGAACTCCAAGTGGTCCTTTCCCTGATTGTTTGTTAAATCACTTGGTGGTGGCAGCGTTTACTAAATCCAAGGGCAAATACTTTGTGCCTTAGGGAAGTTTTAACCTAAGCTGGTAGAGTTCAGAGTGGGGAAGGAACTCTGACAGAAGTAGTATTGACAGTATTGTGTATTCAACCTGGAAATATACAAGCTAATAAATCAAAAGAAAAAGAACCGAAAACACAGATATTGAACGGGAAAGAGAAACCTGGAAAAAAGTAATGTGGAAAAAGAAGTAGTGCTATTAGAGGACAGCAAATTAGGTATGAAATTACATGTCAGTATGGATGCAAAAGAGAAATTTTGGTTTGCATACTGAAATGTGCTGCTTCACAAATAAAGCATCGTCCTTTGCACAGTACTGAAGATATTGTACATCAGACTTGAACCTAGATAAGAAATGGAAATGGGAGCTTTAATTCAAATGATCTGTCAGATACTTCCTGCATTACTTTTAAACGTAGATGACAGCTGACCTGAAAGAAAAGATAAAGATTAAGAAGAATATTAAAGTACTGAAATGTCTGCACATAAATACAAGAAATTTCGATTCTGAGGAAGAAATAATTGAAGTGTTCACTAAATGATAGTGATTAACCGCACTTTGTGAAGTGTTAAATAACTTTATAGATAACTCAAAGATAGGCATAGTACAAAAGCCTTATAGTGAAATGTTCCAAGTGTTAGGCACATGGTTAAAGATAAAAATAAACGTCTACATATAAATGAGTCACTTGAAAGCAAAAATGTGTCAACTTGAATATCTGAGAGTGCAAGAGGATCTTGATGTTACAGATATCACTGAAACATGGTGGAATGACAAATATCAATGGGATACTCTAATACTGGCTGAAGAAATGACATACTAAGTCAGAAATAGGGAGGTAGCATTAGATCTTAAAGATTCTATGTAATTGACTAGATAAAAATTCTACATAGTGAGGTCCACACAGCTGAATTGGTATGGATTGCAAACTGTAAGAATGCACTGTCCAGCTATACTGAAGGAGGACAGGAGATATTTTATATGGTTTTAATCAGGCTGCAACTTTGTTAGATGTCTGGGACTACCCGGGAGATTAGGACCATACCATTCCTCCTCATAGGAGGGTTAAGGTGGGCTATAAGAGAGGGGAATTGGCTCCCTGCTTTATACCAATCACAGGAGCCCCAAAACCCACCCGCACCCCGTTCCACTCCTTTAACCAACACCTCCTTTTTAAGTTCTTTACCAAGCCATTTAGCCGCTCACTGTATACCTTCGATATGGAGTATCTGTGCTGGACATCCACCCCACATTCAGATAAGGAATTGTGACATCATAGCCTAACTCCCTTCCCTACTCACCATATCAAAGCTCTCCATGAACCCGCTGTGGGGCAGGCGAAACACCCCTTACCTCCCCCCCCCCCCATACACTCCACCTAGGCCAATTAGGTGGTGAGAGAAAAATGATTTCCCAGATCCTTAGAAAGGAGCGGCTAGTATGATGTCCACGGCATGTCCTACCCAAACTTCGTTCCCCCGCTTCCCCTAGCAAGCTGGACAACACCCTCCCTTCCCCTCCACACACCTGATTAAAGGTGTGGTGTGGTCAAACATACTAGTAGACTTATGCTGTTGTACCACAGGTCAGTAAAAATATATTGAGTGTGCAATGTTGAGAGAAATCAAAGAGGCAACAAAGTGTCATAAAACAGAAATAATTGGGGACTTCTGCTCCTCACGTATGATTTGAAATTTGTCTCCGTGTGATATGGTTTAAAGAAGCAATTTCCTGACACTTTCATTACTTCTTGGAGCTGCTTATTCTGAATCATACAAGAGGAGAAGCTGTTCTCGTCTTACTCCTAAATAACATTCAGAATTTAGTCCAAGAAATATCTCTAGTTGGGCCATGAAGTAATAGTTACCACAATATATAATTAATTTAAACATTCTTAAGAGATGAAAGGTACCAAAACCTAGCATGGTAACACAAAACTTCAGAAGAGGGGCCTTAAAAAGAACGCCCAAAAACAAAAAGAGGAAGCTAGTCAAAAGCAAAGAAATTAAAATTTTTAGATTTGACATAGTTCATACTTTTAAAGAAAAAACTGGCCTTAAAGTTCAACCATACTGCACATTTATTTCAGCAACATGTAGTGTACATATACATGTAATCATCCTAGCACATGTGTAAATCGTAGAGCTGTCGATTAATCACACTTAACTCACACGGTTAACTCAAAAAAATTAATTGCAATTAAAAATATTAAACGCTATTAATCACAATTTTAATTGCACTGTTGAACAATAGAATACCAGTTGAAATTTATTAAATATTTTGGGTGTTTTTCTACATTTTCATATAGATTATATTCTGCGTTGTAATTGAAATCAAAGTGTATATTTTATTACAAATATTTGCACTGTAAAAGTGATAAACAAAGGAAATAGTATTTTTCAATTATCTCACACAAGTACTGTAGTGCAATCTTTTCGTCGTGAAAGTGCAAATTACCAGTGTAGATTTTTTTTGTTACATAACTGCACTCAAAAACAAAACCATGTAAAACTTCAGAGCCTACAAGTCCACTCAGTCCTACTTTTTTCAGCCAATCGCTAAGACAAAAAAGTTTGTTTACATTTACAGTAGATAATGCTGTGCCCTTCTTATTTTTACAATGTCACCAGAAAGTGAGAACAGACATTCATATGGCACTTTTGTAGCCAGCACTGCAAGGTACTTACATGCCAGATACGCTAAACATTCATATGCCCCTTCGTGCTTCAGCCACCATTCCAGGGGACATACTTCCATGTTAATGACACTCTCTTTCAAAAAAAAATGTGTTCATTAAATTTGTGACTGAACTCCTTGGGGAAAATTGTATGTCCCCTGCTTTGTTTTACCAGCATTCTGCCATATATTTCATGTTATAGCAGTCTCGGATGATGACATGTTGTTCATTTTAAGAAGACTTTCACTGCAGATTTGACAAAACACAAAGAAGGTACCAATGTGAGATTTCTAAAGATAGCTACAGCACTTAACCCAAGCTTTAAGAATCTGAAGTGTCTTCCAAAATCTGAGAGGGACGAGGTGTGGAGCATGCTTTCAGCAGGCTTAATAGAGCAACACTCCGATGCGGAAACTACAGGACCCGAACCACCGAAAAAGAAAAATCAACCTTCTGCTGGTGGCATCTGACTCAGATAATGAAAATGAACATGTCAGGCCGCACTGCTCTGGACTCTTATAGAGCTGAACCCATCATCAGCATGGATGCCTGTCCCCTGGAATGGTGGTTGAAGCATGAAGGGATATATGACTCTTTAGCGCATCTTGCACATAAATATCTTGCGACACCAACCATAAAAGTGCCATGAGAATGCGTGTTCTCACTTTCAGGTGACATTGTAAACAAGAACCAGCCAGTATCAACTCCTGCAAATGTAAACAAACTTATCTGTCTGATCGAGTGGCTTAACAAGTAGGACTGAGTGGAGTTCAGGCTCTAAAGTTTTACATTGTTAGACAGCAAGGTGATTAATTTTAGGGCTGTTTTAGTTATTTATGGAATGATTCTGTAGCGTCATTCTCAAATTCTGTGCTTCACTGTATACATACTCCTCCACATGCTTTCACTCACTCACTGCCAGTCATCTACTGGAGCTAAAAACAAGCAGAAGACCGCTGAGGTAGAGGCATCCTTCCAGTAATAAAGACTGGGAAACAAAGCAAACCCCAGAAGTTTCTTACATATGTAGATTAGTTGTTGCGACTTTTGGGGTTTCATTCAGCTTCAGTAAGCTGGTATGTGGTTGAAAAGATTAGCAAGTACTCTTATTGACTCCAATGTTTAACTTGCAAACTGGCTAGAGGTTACTTGTTGGCAGATGTTGAATCATGTGTTGCAAGTTGCTGGATTCCTACCCCTTAGTGGCTAGAGAGGAGGTAGAGGAAGCACAGCCCTCTTGGTCAGGAATGGTAGCATTGTACAGACAGAAGCCAGCAAGCCATGGTTTGAAGCTAGCAGTAAGGCTTCTTTCTTTTTGTTCAGTTTTTGAAGATCGTAGCCTGGCTGTGTTTTCCCCCTTTGGAACTCCTCTTAATAGCTTCTTGACAGATCAGAATGGGGCACTTTTTTTGAAGTGACAGGCATCACAAAATAGAGTCTGATTGCATGCTTGGAAAGTCCAGAGATCAAAAAATGTATGCAGCTCGTCAGTTCCATAAGTATTTTGAGACATTTGCAGTGATGGATCAATCCACATGCATTATCCTGACCATCCTTCAATTTAAAAATTGATCATCAAAATGTTGTAATTGAAATAATTGGACAACACGAATCAGACATTCATTCATACATGGGCATAGGGAGATAGTTCCTGTTTTACAAACAGGTGGTTATAACTTCCCTAAATATTTTAGTACACAGCAGCTCAACTTTGACCAGCATTTGTTAACACACAAAAATCTAAATTGAAAGGTTAGACTTTAACTTAGAGTAAAAGACTTCTGAAACCATAATTTTTGTGTTCAGTTTTTATATGCGGGTCTAACTTCCTCACATGTAAAATGAGATACTAGCCCTACCTCATGTTGGTCTTGTGAGGGGAAAAATACATGGAGGATTGTGAGGCATTCAGCTACTATGGTAATGGTGGTCATATAAATACCTAAAATAGATAGGACCTGTTTTTTTCAGAGCACCTTTTTATAGCAAGATATAAAATACTTATAGTCCATTTTGCACATTACATAAAACATATGAAATAGAATTTAAATTTTATAACGTGTTCTGGCACCTGTTTATTTCCGTTCTAGTTGTCACTGCTTAGCCCTTCTGCAGATCAGTCTTCATAGTCTCAAACTGGGCCCCCATAAGTGAGGAGCATGCAATTAGTGGCCACCTCTGTGGAGGGGAAAATTGTTTGTGACAAGCCCAGAATTATAAAGGAATTCTGTGGCAGAGATAGAAATATACAATCCAGTTCACCAGGTTGTCAGTTCAGGTGCTTAAACCATGAGACCAAATTATTTCTTTTTGCAGATCCCTGGACTGATTCACTGCATACCTTCCAACTTCTGCATCAAATGAGGCAAATGGTTGAGCAGTCCATTGCAGATTCATGCCATTATTCAGCATGCACTTGCAGGATGTGCATAACCATATTGTTAAGAAAACTTTAAGTGGTCCATGAAGAAGAGGTTGCAGCTCCTTTAATAAAAGATCTGATGTTTTTATACTGGAGAGATGTCCAAGAGGGAGACCGACTTAGACCATGCTCCTCAAAATCCCCAATCAAATAAACAAAAAACACTTCTTGGTAGTGGATTTTTTAAAAAAGCATGTTTGCTTTAAATCTGATTTTTATTTAAATTAAAAACAGGTTTATTTTTAAAAAATCTACTTAAAATGGAAATTGACAAGCCTAAATTTATTGCCATCTAGTAAAATAATTTAAATTAAACACAAAAAGTAATATTTAGTACATTTTGCTGCCAAATTTTAAAGAAAGACCACTGAACTGGTGGAAATCAGTGGGCTAAGAACCTGGAATCAGAAAATGCTACACCAGTTTTTGTCAGCAGTAGCCTCTTCTGCAGGTGCATAGAAAATATTCTCTTCTTTTCATTTTATTCATCTGGTTCAGTTCAATGACTAGTCATTCAAAGTTAAGAAACTAATGGGGAGTTTCAAAAGCAGAAAAGCTTGTTTTTCTCTTTCAATTTATGAATGAAAAACCGGTGTGAGAGGATGAGATTTGCTAGTTCTAAAATTTTTAAGAACTTGGTGAAACAGTTCAGTTGACTAAATTACAGATAATACTTCTCTTGTTTGAAAACCAACCAATTTTTTAGTAATGCAAAACATTTTTGAAAGATGTTTCTTAGGTATCCAGCACATTTAAGATAGTTTTATTTAATAAAAAATGCTGATTTTTTGCATTTTAATTTATTTGAATTTCCTGCAAAATAGACCTTGACACAAATCACAAATTAATAGTCATCTAGTAAATAAGAAATGCATGATTCACCATTTTCTAACATAATCGTAAAAAATTAAGTATCAGATTTAAGTTAAGCTGTATAATGTTTAAATAAATGTGCATGAATTTTAATGGGTACCAACCAATGAGAATCAACCTTTCTTTTGGAAATTAACGAATGGAAAATACAATTAAAATTCATGATTTAAATCAGGGTTTCTTGCTGATTTAATTCAACCCACCCTGCTTCTGGACACAGACTCTACCTACTTTCAGCCTGGAAGGAATTTTCTGATTAAATTCTAAGCCGCTCAAAAACAACGAATGGTAGGATAATACAATTTCAATGGGATTTTAATTCTTAATATGAACATTATTATATGAGAGTTAATTTGTGCCTTTAAGGCATAACCCACATTAAGTTTGGTGGGGATTTGCACTGCCTCTCCTCCTCCTCCTGACTATACTTGGTATGTCTAATATGTCAGGGATCACAGCGAAGGATCTTACAGAGCAGGTAGAGACAGTCTGGCTATGGGATAGTGTATAGGCACACAGATACAGTAATGAATACGCAGCTATATATTACAAAGCTGCATTTTAAAAAAATGAAAATAAATACTTTGCACCTCTGCAATCATACCACTTAATCTAGCCACTCAGTGATTGTGTAAACTATAGCCTTGTAATCTCTTCTTCTGTCTGTGCCCTCACCAAATAAATCATATGAAGACTGCACAAACTGATGAATACTTTGGAGGTTGGGTGGTGATGGGGAGATGATGAAAGAAAGTAGTATGACATTCTTTGTTAACTGCTAAGGAAACTTGTACTTTGCATATATATCAAGTCACTATTTTAACAGAAGAAAGATTATGGAGTGAAACTGCGGTTTTATGCATTTTAACTGCATACCTACTTTGGCAGCAAATACCCAAAGTAAATGTGGGGTGGGGTTTGCTTAATGCTCAATAAGTTTTTACATATGAGATTAGGTACTCCATGGTTCCTAATACAGTTTGTCCTCTCTGTTTATTACTTTTGTTGATTCAGAGATGGAATGGAGAGAAGCATGGAGCTTGTCATCAGAACTAATCAATGAATAGATGTTGTTGTGAAGATGAAATGCATTGCAGAGCTAGCACAGTTGGAGGTTACCTAGCAATCTTCTTACCCCTTCACAGCTTGTTCAGTGAAGGATGTTGCTTCTGAGGAGCAGAATTAAGGAGTTCAGGACAAAGGTTTCAGAGTGGTAGCCGTGTTAGTCTGTATCGACAGAAAGAACAAGGAGGACTTGTGGCACCTTAAAGACTAACAAATTTATTTCAGCATAAGTTTTCGTGGGCTAAAGTCAAATCAGAAGATTTGACTGGAGTGATTGTAAGATTGGGGTTAGGCATGGGGAAGACTAGCTTGCCCTGAAAGTCATTTTAATGTCTGGGAAACAGACTTAAAATTATTGTTTTTTCCAAATTAGTAGGTAAGCGTACAAAATCAGAACTAAGTGTACAGTGTCCAAAAAATGCTTGTACTATGAAAAATGCATCTGAACAATGTATTACAATGTACCGTAATAGCATAAGTGGCTGCATTTCTGATGGGTTGTTTTTTGCCTCTGACATTAGGAACTCTTTTGTAGAATTGTTTAATCTCTTGTGAATCTGCTAGTTTTTAATGCAGATTTAAGGAACTGCATTGTATTGCATCAGCCTTAATTCTACTGCACTTAAGTGCTCATTAATGTATGCACAATTCATCTTTTCAATAATGCTTACATCATACACACTTCAGGAAGTGTGGCCTTTGGCATAAACATAGGTATTATATGAGAGGAATTAAAGTACATGTCTTTGGAGTGTGCCTATTGAATAATCTTTCTAGATCTGCCTCTATTGTTATTCGGTTGCTGCACAGCATAGAATAAATTAGGCGTAATAAAACTACTAGAGAAAAAAGACTTTGAAATTAAGCGGGTCATTTTTTTTAATTTACATAAGAAGTCAGGGAATGAGTCACCTATTATGTTTAAACACACATAATCCAGTCTTTCCGGCATTGAAGCTAGTGGGCATTTGATTTGTACAACTGTTGCAGAACTGAGCCTTTAAATTGCTAGCTTAAATCTTGAATCAAAAACTTTGATTATTTTTGCCATTTCTGATGGATTTTTAACAGAACTATGTTTATTTTAGTAGCAGTTAAAATGTTAATAAAACAAACCATTTCCAATCCAAAACCACATTTTAACCAGATATTATTCAATCCATAAAACAAATACATATTTTGTGAAATCTCTAGGATTTTGTAATATGCATTGCTATATTTAGGAAAATGTATACTATTTTTTTAAATAAATTTTATTTACTAAGTACGCCAGAAATTGTACCCCCAAACAGTCAAGTTATTTAAAAATAAAGAAAAAAAGTCAAAATTACTTAAAGCTGAATTTTTTTGAATTAGAGACAAGTTGAGCAAGTGCTCTGTTTGGAAAGAAGGGGGACCCTGACAGGTTCCTTGAGTTTCAGTTGCTCTTAAATATCCTTGCTTCTGGTAACTTGCTTTATTAGAAAAAGTCAGAATAACTTTGTAGTGGGAAGGGATATAAAGCTACAAATATAATGTGTAAGAAATGTTAAAATCATTTTTATTTTTCTCATAAATTAATGAAGTTAAAATTCCCTTTTTGAGAAAGGGAAAAAATACGTTTGAATGGGAGTGTTGCCGGCACAGAGCGCCCGAGGCAAGCAACAGCAAGGTTCATTGCCCGGTATGCGTCACCCAATAATCACAACGGAGTGGAGAAGCAGAAAAGTTTATTTGAAGCTTCAATATGGTACCGGGAGATATTCACCTGAAATCCTGTACACAGAGCAGGAAGTTAGAGACTTTTATACATCCTTTCTTCAGCATACTTATCCAATAGCAAGCTGCCCTAAGTATCCATATAGCCAGCCAATCCAGACACTAGCTAGTTCCCTTTTGCTTTGTACCATCTGTTAAACCATATATATAAAGCTGCTTTGTTCAGCAGTGTTTTGCCATATCTGCCCTGTCTGGCCTTGTTTAGTTTCAGACAGTCTGACTTTGCAACATATTGTTGCAGATCCTCAGCATAACTGCTGCGAGTGCCTCCAGGCGGGGGGCCAAGGTCACTTGGGCCTAGTGCGAGGGGGCTTCATCGACACTTGTGGTCTTCCATCCCCTCGAGTTACCTAGTGGCCATGCCCAGTGTCCCCAACAGGAGTTCTGATGGTAGCGGTGAGGTATATGTGCAATTGCAGTAGTTTTATCAGAGATTTTATTTTGCCTGGGGACATACAAACACAATTAAATTAAAACTATGATACCTAAAACTTAATATCCTTGTTAAATTGCCATAACACGGAACAATTGATATGAATGAAAGTACAGAACAATAAATACCAAATCAAAGAAAATGCACACAATGGCTAACACACATCTTAATAAAAACTTCCTCCAAGCATACAAATAGAAATAACTCTATCTACACAATGTATTTATTAAACTATTGAGTATGAAATAATAGTTGGCACCATCCACTATTTATGCTGGAAACCATGACTCATGGTAATATCTTAACGCAATTACCTCAGCAGACATTTCCCAGAATCTTTACTTTTTCATGCACTTAATGTGTGGCATTGCTTTACTATAGTAAAAGAAAGACCTCATTTAGGGGCATGAGCAGAGGACTGTAAAACAATGGAGTTCTAATCCCGGTTCATTCACTGCCACTTGCAGAAAGGGAGTATACTTAGGTATATTACAGGACTGTTTAAAATGCAAAAATTTTGAGTCACTAAAAATGCAGAAAAGGCAGAAGTGTTCACCAAATATTTCTATTCTGTATTTGGGGAAAAACAGATGATATAGTCTCATCATATGGTTACAATAACTCTTTCCATTCCATTGGTATCTCTAGAGGATGTTAGAAGCTACTAATGTTAGAAATTTTTAAATCAGCGTGTCCAGATAACTTGCATTCAAGAGTTTTAAAAGAGCTGTCTGCGGAGCTTGCTGGACTGCTAATGCTGATTTTCAATAAGTCGTGGTGCACTGGGAAAGTTCCAGAAGACTGGAAGAAAGCTTATGTTATGTCAATTTTTTAAAATGGTAAACAAGATGACCCAGGAAATGATAGGCCTGTTAGCCTGACATCCCAGGCAAGATAATGGAGTGGCTGATATGGGATTAGATGCATAAAGAATTAAAGGACGATAACATAATTAATGCAGATCAATATGGGTTTATGGAAATGGATCCTGTCTAACTAACTTGGTATCTTTTTTGATGAGATTAAAGGTTGGGTTGATAAAAGTAATAGTGTTAATGTAATATAGTTAGACTTCTGTAAGGTGTTTGACTTGATACTGCATTTTGATTTTAAAAAAATCGACCCATATAAAATTAACATAGCACACACTAAATGGATTAAAAAATGGCTAACCGATAGTTCTCAAAATGTAATTGTAAATGAGGAATAGACAGCAAGTGGATGTGTTTCCAGTGGAGTCCCGTAGATATCAGTTCTTGGCTCTATACTGTTTAACATCTTTATCAATCACCTGGAAGATAATGTAAAATCATCAGTAACAAAGTTTGCTGCTGATATAAAAATTGGGGGAGTAGTAAATAACGAAAAGGACAGATCACTGATTCACAGCTTTGGTTTGCTTTGTAAACAGGTTGCAGATAATTAATATGCATTTTTATATGGCTAAAAGCAAATATATTCAGCTCGGAACAAAGCAGAATGTAGGCCATGCTTACAGGATTGTGGGGATTCTATTCTAGGAAGCAGTGATGCTGAAAAAGATTTGGAGGTTGTGGCAAATAATCACCTGAACGTGAGCTCCTTGTGTGGTGATGTGGCCAAAAGAGCTAATGTAATGTTCGGATATGTAAACAAGGTTAATCTTGAGTAGAAGTAAAGAGATTATTTTACCTCTTTCTCTGGCACTGCTGCTAGAATACTGTGTCCAGTTCTGGTGTCCACAATTCAAGAAGGATGTTGTCAAACTGGAGAGAGACAAGGTGGGTGAGATAATCTTATATTGGACCAACTTCTGTTGGTGAGCGAGACAAGCTTTCGAGCTACACAGAGCTCTTCTATTCTGGGACCAGCACTGCCTACAAATTGGAGACAGTTCAGAGAAAAGGAACGGGAATGATTAGAGCATTAGAAAACTTGCCATATAATGACAGACTCAAGGAGCTGAATCTGTTTATCTTAACAAAGATAAAGGGGTGACTTGATTACATTCTGTAAGTTTCTACATGGGGAACAAATATTTAAAAATAGGTTAGTCAGTCTAGCAGAGAAAGGTGTAACATATTCTAACAGCTGGAAACTGAAACTAGATAAATTCAGACTGGAAATGAGGCATAATTTTTTGACAGTGTGGGTAGTTAACCATTGGAACAATTTCCAAGTCTCACTGTGGATTTTCCATCACTGACAATTTGTAAATCAAGATTGAATGCTGTTTCTCTAAAAGATATGCTGTAGAAATTCTTTTGGGGGAAGTTCTATTGGCCTGTGCTGTACAGGATGTCAGACTAGATGATCACAATGGGCTTTTCTGGCCTTGGAATTAAATAAACATATGCAAAATATTTTTTTAAAGTACTTTGAAGATGAAAAATTCTGGTTGTATGTTTAGTAGTATTTATATACAGTAGTGACTAAGTAAGATGCTGTTTGTTTTGATCAAATAAAGGCACCATTTTAAAGGGATTTATTACTTCTATGTTGTTGTTAATAATTAAAAACAAAAAACCTTTCATGCCTGGATAAAATTTTGCTGTGAGCAGCTTCAATCTAACCACAGATGATTTTGTAAAATGAAAAAATCCACTGAGGCATTTTTGAAAAGGAGAGAGAAATGGATTTATGGTTCTAGAACATTTTTTGCATTTCTACAAAAATATTTGTGAACAAATGGATTTTGCAAATTTTTAGTCTATATGTTGCGTTCTCAAATTATGGGGCACGCCTCCCTTGGGAGACCAGAGAATGTGTCAAGGGAGGCAAGAGCTGTGTGCTTTCTTTTTTTTAAAGAGCTCTGGCTGTCCACCCCAGTGAATGGGGCTCGTGCAGAAGGGTCGTGTACATCGGGAGGCAAGGATAAACAGAACATCTGGAGTCCCAGCACCCGGGCTCAGGCTCTCCTTTTCCCTCCCCACTTCCCTCACCTGGAGGCAGCCTGGGCTTCGGCTCTTCTTCTTCCTCTCTGCCCAGCCTCCCTCGCCCCACTCCCCGTCCCTCACTTGGAGGCGGAAGGGCTCCGACTTTCAGCCCCGGGGTGGCAGCAGCAGCGCAGAAGTAAGGGTGGCAATGGGGCACTAAGTCTGCTGTGAAAGGTGTTATTGACAAATATCGGTTTTCACATTGCAACCTTTATTTCTATGCAGCTGCGGCACAGCACTGGCTTCAGAGCTTGGTGGCGGCATATGTAGTTGTGTGTGGGAAGGGGACGGTAACAGACACAAAGAAGGGAGAGCCGAGCAAATAAATTTGAGAACCACTGGTCTAGACAATTACCTTTATATATTTTCATAAATTAATTTATCTGAGAATCTGAGGTTCATTAAGTAATTTTGAATGTGTGGGTTCTACTGCATCTGGAGTGTAACATCATTTAAAATGAATGGAGCTGACATATTGGTTGGTTAGTTCTGATGATTTGATAGTACTCCATTCTATTGCTTCCTGGGTCAAGATGAATAATATAAAAATATGTGGCTAATTTAAATGGAATTTTTGTATTAAGTCTTTGACCCAAAAGGAAGAGAGAGTTTATTTTGAAATCACTGGAAAATTTCTTATTTATCTAGGCTTACTCTAGATGTGCTAGAAAAGATCCATTTAAATTTGCAGAGTACTTCTAACACATCTGGTTTGAATCACAATTCAGTTGAAAAGTTTAATTGAAATGAACTGAAATTTTGTATCCTGTTCAGAGTGTTAACAGAAGAATAATTTATTCAAAATCTAAAAGAACACTAATATAACCATTAATTAGAGCTCAAACCAATAAAAAAAAATGGGGATTCTTATTTAACGATCAGAATCTTATCAGTGGAGCATCTCCCCTAACTTTTTTTTTTCAGCTCCGTAACAGTGTGACTAGATATTAAGCCAATGCTCAATTGAGAGTTTCAGTAGTTGTATAAGTTTGAAACAAAAATCTTAAAATTATTTTGTGCGGTTATTACGTTAGTTTGAAGCATCTTGTACTCCAGACCAGCATAGATAATGACATTAACTACCAGCAACAGGAGCAGTAAAATTTGGAGAGTGGATCTTGTGGAAAAATTTGAATATGGAAAGGCTAGTAGTTATTGTCATGAACACGAGCTGAAGGAGATTGTTTCAAGCATAGGAGTTGGTGTGGAAGAAAGTGTGAAAATTGTATTGGGAGGAGCAGACCAATGGGGCAATTAGTTTTCATAAGTGGAGTGGACTTTGGAGGAACATCATAAGTAGGGAGGGGTCAGAATTATGCAGAAGCATGGACAGAAAGCTTTTACTTGATGCAGTGAAGGAGACGAAGGCAGGGTTTATGTTTTCAGATCAGGCAAGGTGGATATCTTAGTGGCTAGATTGTGCCTGGTTAGAAGGGGGGCACTGTATATGTCAGGGAGCCCTGAGTGGATAAGGTTACAAATAATCAAAGCTTGAGATATTAAGGGGCTGGACTAGACTTTTACCTTGAATATACAGAGAGGAAATATTGGACTCCAGAAATATTAAACAGGAAAAAGCAACAGAATTTGGACATGACCCAGATGTATGGGTTCAGAGAAAAGAAGAGTTTAAAGATGATCCCCTATGGGATGGAGAGTGGCCCATGGGGCTGCTTCCAGCCTGAGACCTAAACGCAACTTATCGTGGGGGATGAGCTGCCTCCTGGGAGCCGTAACTATTCTGCCAAAGGAAATTGGAGGGTGAAGCACCGAGCCCAGAGCCTTTATAGTCTCTCCTGAAATATTTCTCTAACTTGACATTTGGATAATTTATTCCTGGACATCTGTAATGACCTTTGTCAGAGTTCAGACTGGACAAGGACCAAGCAAACAGACTTTCAGGCACCATGCGAGTCAGGAATCATTCTCTGTTGGACGTGCTTTGCCTAAGAGACATTGCTAGCTGACTGTCTGTAAGGCAGCTTTGTTGGGTGGTGGTTGTTGTGAATAGCAGGACCAGGAAATTGGAGCAGTAAGGAAGGGTCAGGGAAGACTAAGTGAGTTGGTGCTCTGCCCTGAAAGGAGATGTAAATGTATGGATGGGAACAAGGTAGTTTTGTTCATATCTAAGAACATTTTGGTTAACAAAGTGAGTGCATGAGAAGTAGAGCTGGTCAAATTTTTATTTTTTTGTTGTTGTTGTTGGAACATTTTGTTTTAATGAGAAATGTTTTTATCCAAAACTGCAATTTTCCCTGAAAATGTTCACTTTACTTTATTTTTTTTATTTATAAAAAACTGGGACCTGAATGTATTTGGTAAAATTTTTGGATATTTGAATTTTCTGAAAACAAATTTTCAGATTTTGATTTTTCATTGTAAAAATGTGTGATTTTTTTTAAACATGTATTTTAGAAATTACCATTCCATAAATTGGCTTTTTCAACCTCCTCTAAGGACAATTAAGTGACCATGGGACCTTGTTTTTGTAACTGTTCTCTAAACATCTTCCAATTTCCTTATTTATTTAGTTTTATAAAACAAGAGGTCCCTACTTAAAGACCTGTAGGCACATGACAACTATTGTATAACATAATAAAAACAGAAATACCAGCTCTTCAGCATATACTACTGCTAAATAATAACCAGGTGGTACAACAATAAATCAAATGCCTCACGACCCATATAAAAAATTCCTAATGTAAGCGGGGGAATAGTCCCACTACTGTGGGGAACTTTCCTGGCTTCTGCACTAGCCCGGTGAAGTGGGCTAGCAAAAGGATCCGAGTCTTCACTCCCACTCCCTTTCCCCAGTGGCCTCCGTGCCCTTGAGAACTCCCCTTCCACTCTCCTGTCTGGCAGGAACCCCAACAAGGCTGGGCCCAGGATTCCTGGGGGGCTCGACCCCCAACCCTGCTGTGGTCACCTAGGACAGGGGCTAGGGTGTCCCCACTCTGGGGTACTCTATCTGCACTGGGCCCATCTCTGACCCACTGACCATTACATACAATTTAAAGCAAATGCAAGTTATTTAATCAACAATTAATTTTAAAAACAATAAGGAAAAATGGGAAAGGTTAAAGGAAATACATCAACCCGCTCTGTGGCAGGGAACATCACAAATAGTGTCTCTGGAACGTCAGGGCAGTTCACAGTCTGTTCCTTGTAAGTCCCAGGCCTTCTTCTCAGGCCCTGGTTGTGCTGCAGGGATGCTGTGGTTTGGACACTTGCTCTGGTGGTGGCCACACGCTCTCAGGCTCTAAGTGGTAGGACCCTTCTTCCTACCTGGCCTGCAGAGCCTCTTGGTTGAGGCGTCTCCCTGTGCTGGGCCTGCTGCCCAGGGTCGCCCTCGCTCTCCCAAGCTGCTCACCATGCCCAGCTCTGGACTGCTCCGGCCCGAGCTCCACCACTCTGTCTCAGCGCTGCTGCTGCTGCTCTGCCTCTGGTTGCTACAGTTCTGCTCCCAGGACAGGTCTGCTCTGCAGGCTGCTTCTGTGACTCTGCTCCCAGCACTGACCTGCTTCGTGGGCTGCTTTTCCGGCCTGTCTCGCTCTGGTTTCTGCAGCTCTGCTCCCAGGGTAAGTCTGCTCTCTCTGGGCTGTGCCTCTGGCTTTGGGGCTGCAGCTCTGCTCCCAGAACAGGGTCTGCTCTCTCTGGGCTGCTTTTCTGGTCCCTCTGGATCTGGCACGGCTCTGCTCCCCAGCTTAGCTTGGGCCCCTGCTTTCTCCTTAGCCCAGCCCCACTCCGTCTGACCTAGGCAAATCCAGCTCACACGGAGGATGGGACCTCCCTGGCCTCCTGACCCCCTGATTAGCCTGCCTGCCCTGTCATTCAGGTTGACCTTGAGCATTGGTCTCTCCCCATTGTTCCTGGGGGCTGTCAGTCTCAGGGTTTTGATTCCCCATCGACCCTTCCCCCTTTTTATTACTGGCAGCTAGCAACTAAAACACCCCCACTGAATGTTAGTAAGGGGGCAACAGTCCCCTTACACTAACATTATTTGATTCTTGAGCAGTCCTCCTAAAAAGTTGCACCTTGTAGTATGTTATGAAGGTTAGCAGATTTTGGCTATTTCAGAACAATAGAGGGCAGCACAATTACAATTCTCAGTTGTGTCATGTCTGCCATTATATTGTAAGTTCCTTTACAGTATAGAATGAATGTCTGTGTGTGTACAGTGTAAAGCACACTTTGTGTACTACAATAATTTGACTGTACAGAGTACAATAAAGCATGAAAGAGGTAAATGCACTGAGCTCATTTTAGTTGTCTAAGGTATTTCCATTTCTAGCATATTGTTGTACGAACTGTTTAATCTCCAGTCCAACTGCCCTTAACTTTCCACTTTATACAATAAATTTACCATCTTATCAGGTTCCGCTTGATGCATATTGAATACAAATGCCTATGGTGTTTTACTTGTTCTGCAGTAGTCCAGTAGTAAATGATAAGACATAGAGTTTAAGGCCAGAAGGGACCACCTAACCTCCTGTGTATCACATGCTACCAACACCAGCCAGTACCTGCACACTAAACCCAACAACTGAAATTAGACTAAATTATTACAGCCCACAGGAGACTAGACTGTTACATGCCACAGACAGAGAATAGGAGGGACCTGCAAAGGCAGGGAAATAATAAGTGAGCTATACCCAGATAATCCTGGAAAGTGACCCCCTACTTAACCACTGCAGAGGAAGACGAAACCCTCACAAAGCCACTGCCAATGACTTGGGGAAAAAATTCCTTTCTGACCCCACATATGGCAATCAAACCCTTAGCACGTGAGCAAGAACCAGCCAGCTAAGCACCTGAGACTGAAAATGCCCAGTGCCACCTCAGAGCCCTGGCCCTCCCTGTCCAATTTCCCATCGCCAGCCAAGGCCATTCCTTATATTTCAGGGATACATTTCTGTACACCTAGGGCCAAGGAGATTTCCAGGTGGAGGCATCATTTCAAATTTAATCCAGGATCTGTTTACATCAAGGCTACAATAGGGCTACAACATACCACAATACCTTGGGTTTGAGAGTTGCTGTAAATAGAAACGGGGAGTCAGAGTAGATTAATCAGGATATGAGACATAATGGAAATACCTCCTTGGTGGTATCTCACTGACCTCAATGGGATTTGACCAGGCTGGAAGATTGCAACGTAACTTTAAAACACCTTATCCTATATAGCATGAAGAAAGCGAAAGGTTGTATATACTATACAGCTGTTAGTGTTTTGTAAGTAGAATTCTGTTTGTCTAATTATATTGCACCCATCACTGTGGTGTTTGTACATATACTGAATTATATAAGCAAATTCTATATTGTGTTCCATGTTTAAGATGTTTTTCAGATTACTTGGCTTTTTTCATTCATCCGTTTTGCTATTAGTTATAGGAGATGCATTGCTTTTTCAAGCCTGTCACACCAATAAATCATCCCAGAGTATATGCATTTGTACAGTATGAATTTTAAAGGAAAGTATAGCATGAATTTTAAAGGAAATTTCCTATTTTCTTTTCAATCAGATGAGCAATGTGAAGAGACTACAGACACGGCTCAGTGCTATTCTCTTTAAGCTTCAGTTTGAGGAACAGGTGAACAACATCAAACCTGACATCATGGCTGTCAGTGCTGCCTGTGAAGAGATAAAGAAGAGCAAAAGCTTCAGCAAGTTGCTGGAACTAGTGTTGCTAATAGGAAACTACATGAATGCAGGTTCTCGGAATGCACAGACCTTTGGATTTAACCTCAGCTCTCTATGTAAAGTGAGTTTAAAATATTATGCATGCTGAGTTTTTATACTGCATTCACTTTTTCTTTTGTCACTATGGCACTACTTAAATCTCTTGTTTGAATCCTCCCTCCCCAATGATTAGATTTTTAAACTTGTTCTTTTATACCTTTCAGTTCATATAGTCCATTTCTAGGAGTACTTGGTAGTTTGAGTTAAAAATAACTAATCTATTTTACATCATATATAAGATAGAATTACATCTGTTGAGGTTGATTTGCACTTAAACTTCTTAAAGTTTCTATTTCTGTCATAGAGTGAAACAGACTGAATAAAATTACATATTGTATGGTCCATATTACTGTCATTGTATTAACATTATAATCTTGTCTGAAGTGTGAACGTTTTTGAAGTTTATTGTATTCTGAGGTATTTTACTTATTATAATTATGAAACATTTATTTTTGCATATGTTTTCCATTTGAAATTTTTCCTTTATGGAAGTTGTTCTTTGGGTTATTTAGCCAGTTTCATCACTTGTCCATTATTATTTATTTATACAATCCCACCATGCACACTCCAAAAAGAACCACCACCCTGCAAGGTAGTTTAAAGGGCAAATATGTTCTCTACCCCCAAAGAATGTATAGTACAGATTAGTTTCTATCACAATTACTTACTTTCTAAACCTGATTACTCCCAGGGTAATTCGTTCTGTTCATAATCTTGTGTGATGTCACTGCAAAGTCTAAGAAAGAGACTGCAAAACACTTTATACCCTTCATGGAGAAAGAAAACTATTTTTTTATGAGAAAAAAATTGTTATATCTTCCTTACCTTCTATCGTCATCGTCAATCATCATACAGAACCCTGGTGTGGTATTTAACATGATAGGTCTCAAAAATGTGTTGTTTTCTTGCCTTAGGTGAGGTAACTTGGCTTTTCAATATTATTCCTGCTTCTTGCTTCTAAATCAGCCCTCTTAAAGACAGTCGTTCTTTGATAGTAGGCTCTGTTACTAAGAGGATACATTTGTACCTTTCGCTCACTTATCTCTTTGCTTCCAGTGTTTCTTCCACTTTTCTTTAATCACTGTTATCTTCTCTTGCACACTTTTTAAATCACCCATTGCTAATCTCTCTTAAGGCCTTGTCTACATTGGAATATTATTTTTAATTGGTTTAAAATACATACTAATTGACAAGTTTTTAAATGTGGAGTATAGATAAGCACGTTAGCACAGTGTCATCTAGTCATAGTTAACCCCAGTGTGTCAGCGATGTTAAAGATGGTACCTCTACACTAAGACTTAAGTCATGTTTAACATTGTGTTGGTTAGCACAGTGTAATTTTCCATTGTAGACAAGACCTAAGGCATTAGCGTCCATTTCATTGAATTACTGCTCCTCCTCTGATTCTTTGTTCCTTTTTGCTTTACTGATGTTTAATAGTTCCTAATAGTTGTGTGTGTCTAATCCTGGCAGTGTTTTTCACATTTTATATGAATAGAACTTACCATTGATCAGCAAAGTTTACCATTCTGTCGCAGGGTGAATTAGTTGATGTTTGAGTGCTGATTTCCCAGGAATTATTTTGCAGCCTGAAATGAACCCTCATTTAAACTATCCCAGAATTACAGTGCAACTCCTTCCACATTATAGCTTAATTACCAATTTCCCTGCCATTTAGATCATCTAAGGACTTTCATTATAAACCACTGGTCTCACATGAACTCTTTCATCTACCTGTTTGTTTTACTTAAGGGGAAACTGCTTAAATTATTCTAGAACCCAGAAGAAGGTGGAAAACCTGGAGGCGCCTGTCAAAAATAGCCATGCACTCCTCCTTGCCAACTGCCTCATGGTCAGGTCTGCCTTTTCTTACTATTCCAAGATCTTAAGTATTTGGGTGTTAAACACAATAGAGAATCCCTATGGTGGCAGATATTTTTTGTAAAATGCAGTCTGAGACTACCTTTCCCTGCCATCCTCACTGGTGACCAACACTAGAGGCAGGAAAACAGTATGGCTTAGGCGCTTTTAGGAATATGTTATGTCAGCCAAGCAGGAACTAACTGCCATATCCTTCAAAAGCCAGCATGTGTTTGGGGGCCTCTGGATGAAGAATTCTGTACATCAGAATCCCATGCATCTTAGTGTCTTTAAACTTTTCCTCCTAGTTGGGACAGTTTAATTGCTAATGTGCAGACAGTTCTTATTTTTCTTTAATCTGAATAAAAAAAACCAAACTGGAGAAGAAAAACAAAACAAAAAACACTTTGTATGGTCATAAAAATATTTATAGTGGTTTTATATGAAGTTTTCTAAACCAGCCATGTCTCAATTTTATTTTAATATTAAATCATGTGAGGCATTCATCTACATTAAATAAAATAAACTTTCCATACAAAAAAAATTGTTCTAATACTTAGTTTTGGTTTTTTGGAAAACTTTTCCTATGTCTGTGCTAACTTTGGTAAATTGTTTAAAACCTAAGTTGCTGCTGCTATTTTAAACAGTCCATGTTTCCACAACCATAGCTCTATTCAGCTGTTGTAATTCTACTATATATGGAGAGTATATATGATGTATAAAAGCTTCAGTTCGAGGATGATTTTAGCAACTATAATATTACAGATTGCTGCAGTATGAGATGAATGCTTTATTAATTTTGAAAATTGAGACTGCAAAAGTTTTTAGAGCTTATTTACTCCTTTCCAAAACACAAGAACTATGGGTCAGCCAATGAAATTAATAGGCAGGAAGTTTAAAACACACAGAAGGATGTACTTGTTAACGCAGTGAACAGTCAACCTGTAGAACTCTGCAAGGGGATTTTGTGAAAGTCCAAACTGAGTTCAAAAAAGAATTAGATAAATTCATGAATAACAGCTCCCTCAGTGCCCTATTAGCCAAGATGGTCAGAGATGCAACCTCATGCTCTGGTTGTCCCTAGGCCTCTGACTGCCAGGTACTGGCACTGGACAATAGGGGATAGATCATATGATGGTTGCCCTGGTCTTTTCATTCCTTTTGAAGCATCTGGCATTGGCCGCTGTCGGAAGATACTGGGCTAGATGGACCATTGGTGTAACCCAGTATGGCCATTCTTAAGTTCTTATGTTCTGGTGAAAGGGAATTGGTTTGAAAAATGCCCATTGGAACAGCAGAGGGAGCAGCAGAAAGCTCAGGTTGCACCTCAGTAGGCTTTGCTGAAGAAGCAGGAGAGCTAGAGACCTTCAAGCGCGTCTGCTGCAGAGGGTCACGAGCCTAGCAGCGCAAACTATGCTGCCAGCAACTCCCAGCCCTTTCCTGATAAATCTGGGGCCTGGAAATGGCTTAGAGGCTCACCTGATCACTTTTAAAATGATTTAGTTACTGCGTTTCAGTGGGAGAATGAATCCTGGGCTATCTGAGTTCTTTCCCTTTTTCTTGATTAAAGAGGAACAAGTTGTGTATTGTGGCCTGGATGAGCATGCTGCTGCAGATTACAAGGTCCTGGCTGCTATTTTAAATTTATTGGGACTCTCTGAGGATAAATATCAACTGAGGTTTAAAAATTATAAATATTCTACAGGTCTGTGGCCTCACAACTTACTCAGCACCTGACACTGGTAATTTGTTGGCTTGTTCCCAACAACCAAACGGTAGGGTCATACTGCTAATGGACAGTGCTTGGAAAGTGTGCCTGGGTATAAGGCCAAGTAGGTCTCAAACCCAGGTCTGTAGATCAGCCAGGCAGCAAAATCTCTCCTTGCTGCCACCCAGTGACAACTCTAACCAGCTCACACTCTACTAGCCACGACCTGCTGCAGACACAGACCACAGGAAGTCCTGCCTCAAGGGATCCAACAAGCAGCAGCCTGCTGCCTTGTGATTGGCTCCCTGACTTCTATAAACCATGAAGTGTCCAGGCAACAGTGTCAATCTCCTGTAGCTGCCACAACCATTCCTATTCTTGAACTCCAAGATTCGACCTTGGCTTGATTTGGACGTTACCTCCTGACCTGAAACCTGACTTAGACTCTGATCCTTGGTATCGACCCAGCCTGGAACTTGATTACAAATTCTTCTGCTACTCTCAGCCTCAGGACACCTCCGCTACTTTCAGCTTCAGGTTTGGCCCTGCTCTGACTCTTGGTCCCAACTACCCTTGTCAAAATCCTTGACACTGGGAAAAGGTAGACTTGGGTAGATCAGCCATCCATGCTGTCAGAGACTATGACAAATGAATAACTAGCAAAAGTCTGAGCCAAAAGAAAAATCAACACAACTACTGATGCCGTATATAAGGGAAGAGTCAATCAGTTTGTCAGGTGGAAGAATAGTTACAAAGACTGTCACTGTTGTACATGAGAGCATAATTTAAAAGTACTGTTTCTTTAAGGAATATGACTTGTGGAAATATGCAGCCTCACTGAAGCCACCAACATACACATGAGCTCATGTAGGATAAGCAGCCTTACACACAACCCTAGAGCCATATTGTGCCCTCCTCCCTCCCCCACCCCCGCCATAAAATTTGGATGTTCAGATAACATGGAACTGTAGGAGCTGAATTGAAATAGAATTTCTGATGCACCTTGATTTTTCAATGACTTCTAGACATAGCTAATCCTGTGGTGCTGCTGATGCATCTCCAGGACTTGGCACGGTGAAAGGAGTTGTCTTAGACTGGATTTATTAATTCTTGTAATAATGATGTATGACATTCTTCCTTTCTGGAGGCTCTTAGTTATGGAGTTTTGTGTTGGTCATACCTATCACCTCTTTTTTTACTATTCAGATCAATTCACCTGGGCATAGAAATGTAAAGATTTTTGGAGATTTTTATTATACATTGTTCTTTCTATTTGCAGAATAACGTCTCTGTTCTGAGAATGCAAAAAATTATACCTACTAAAACATGAAGATGGGATGTTAGAGGGGGGAAAAAAATCAATGATATCTAATATTCACTCAGATCCAAAAACTAGAAAGTAGTGCATTCCAGAGCAGTCATACCCTATACCAGGTTCTCCACGGGCACCACCTGTTCTTCCAAGCCTTGGCAGCTGCCATAGCTCCTGTCATTCTTAAGACCACATTTCCATAGTATATGTATAGTATGTAATTAATCTGTCCTGCCTGCCCCTCCTCACCCAACCTTCTAATTCCAGCAATGTGGAGAGTCCTTATTGAGCTGAAATCCATGCAGAGCATGGGTTGCTCGCTTCATGCAAGACAATCTCCATATTCTGCCTACTTGATGGGCCCTTTCTTTGTTATTCAAGGTCTGAGGTGCTCGGCACCGGTTTTGATATGCAGAAATCCCTGGGCTTTAAACATTGCCCTTTCTGCATGGACATTATACAGACAAAGAATCCTCATACTCCTTGCCTAATATCACTGGGTGAGGGACATAACAAAGAAAAATGTAAGATTTGACATTGTTTTAAGAGAAGAACCCACAATCCTGGGAGAGACACTTGAGAGAGTATTTCCTTGAGCAGTCTATTTGCCCATTTTTTGATCCTAACCCCTCAGAAGTTCTGAGATCAGACTTTACACCACTGGGAGGGCTTCTGCAGCTTTGTCTGACTCTCATCCCAAAGCTGAAAAGACTGGTAACTGCTGATGGAAGAGAACAGACCACTCCCTTTGCTAGGGTCTTCTTCTAGGTTGCCAAACAATGTGACTGCTTCAGATCCGAGGCTAACTTTGAGACCCAAGAAGCGTTTCTCAAGCTGTACAAAGGAGACTGGCTGTCATTGTGGCTCAGATAAGTTGTCTTATGATTCTGCCTGTATTGAGGCTCAGTACTCTCTAGAGTGGTCTGATGAGAGACTCCACCTGCCTGTGTCATTGAATCTGATACTGAACCTGTCGGTTCAGTTGAGACCGGTACCCACTGATCTGTTCAGACTCATCTAATTTGGCATTTGCACCACTTCTGATTTCCTCAGAGGCACCAGTCCTGTCGGTACTGACAACATCAAAGATCTGTGTTGCAGCAAGGGATCTGCTGTGTCTCAGTACTGGACTCTCCCCTATTGTAGTCTGATATTCTGTTCTCAACTCCAGTACAATCATCCATACTGACTTCAGTACTGGCTGCAGATTTCACCTCGGTCCCACTGTCTGCTTAGCCTTTGACCCCAATTCCACCTTTGATATGGTCTCCACTGCTCACACTTAGAAGACGTTCATTGCAATCTTTGGGGCTGATTCAGAGACCAGATAATTCCGTGGATCATCCCAGGTTACCAACCACTCCACCTGGGTGCTGCTCTTCCCATACTGACAGACTAACCAATTCATGCTTGGAATCGGAAGCTAGCAGAGACATGAATCCCTCGAGATCAAGGACACTTAGATTTTCACTCCTTCCTTCATTGGAGAGAGATTCCCTCTCTTGATCGAGACACTCATATAAAAATAGGTCTAGAGAGACCGCTCGCCATGGGGCTCTTCTCATTGACTTCCACGGCCACATGAATACCCACATTGACCCATTTGGGCATCCTGTGGCGTTCCACACTCAACTTGGTTTTTTTCTCCCAGCCATGCCAGAACTAGATCGCCAGCTCCGCTGCCAGCTAAGGAAACACCTTTGACACTCTCTCAGACTGAGCAGGTGCCTATACTCATCCTTTTGGCTGAGACTGCTATTGAATTTGGCTCACTGAAGGATACCCTACAATAAGAGGAGACTTTACTTCCTCACAATATATTTTCATCGCCAAATGTAACTCTTATGCCTGAGTCATTTTCCTCCATTCCTGATTACTTCAGGCCCATCAAGAGCATATGAGGAGGGTAGCATCCTAACTAAGAGTTCAGCCAGCGCTATTGCAAAAGATTCCTCACAAACTTGTAGACATGTTCTCCAAACTCCAGTGCCTGCCAGAGTTGCTCTGCCTAT
This sequence comes from Caretta caretta, assembly GCF_965140235.1. Lineage (NCBI taxonomy): Eukaryota > Metazoa > Chordata > Testudines > Cheloniidae > Caretta > Caretta caretta. Next base: position 68,791,544 of record NC_134206.1, on the reverse strand, counting down.
TAATGAAGCATTGTTAGAAACAGCCAACGTATTTTGGCGCACCAAGCCTCCTGACGCCAACTGCTAAAACAACTGAGCAATGTTACCAAGTTCCCTCTCAAGGATACGAACAATTCTTTTCCCACCCACACCTGTCTCTCTGATCATTACTGCAGCTAATTAAAAATGATGGCAGGGTTGCTTCAAGACTTCACCAAAAGAAAAGGAGCCCAACAAGTTGGATTTGTATGGTAGGAAAATGTATTCACAGTATGATTAGATCATTTGGGATTCCACATCTAAATTTTCTGATAAACTCCTTGATGATGCTCAAGAGGAATTCAAAGCCTTGGTTCTCAGGAGGTCATCATGTAGTGAGGAAGTCCCTCCAAGCTGCTTTGGATGTCTTGGACTCAAAGAGATGGCAGCAGCAGCCATTTTGTGGAGGCCATTGTGGCTCCAGACTTCTGGAATTCCTGCAGAAGTGCATCAAATAATCAAGAATTTGCCAGTTGAGGGATCTAATCTCTTTCCAGATAAAAATGGTGAGGTCTTGCGTTCCCTTAAAGACTCTCAGGTTACTCTCACTCATGTTTTATATGCTGAACCCAAGGAGGAAATGTAGCAGGCTATAACAGCAGCAGAGACAATTGTACTATCCACCAAGGCAGCCTCATGCCTCTAAGAGACAGCACAAGCCACAAAGGAAGAGACCCCCTGCGTCTTCTGCTTTGTACCTCAAATTTCAGCAGCACCCATCTCAGGCTAGGCAACCTATATGTCTGCTTCCCCAAGAGCAGCAGACCAGTTGTACTCGATCTTCCTTGCCTGTCTCTCTGACTTTCTCCCACTTTTGGGGACAGATTGTCCCATTTCTTTACTGCTAGAAGGCCATAAACAACAGACCAGTGAGTCCTAAGCACTGTGGGACTGTTTCAAGATACGGTTCCAATTTGTGCCCTAACCCCATGCACCTTTCCCCTGTCCCTTTTCAGGGACCTATCTCACAAAGTCTGCATGCATGCAAGAGGTGTAGACTCTTCTGTGTTTCAGAGTTACAGAGGATGTTCTCAAAATTGGGGACGACATTTTTACTCTCAATACTTGCTCCATATCCACTTCATATCCAAGAGAAAAGGGGTTCTGAGGCTGATTCTAGACTCATGGAAGCTAAAAGCCTTCATCAAGATAATAAAACATTGCATCGTTTCTTTGGCTTCTAGTCCTCCCTTAGATCCCAATGACTGGTATGCTGCTCTCGATTTACAGGATGCCTACTTTCACGTAGTGATCCATCCCACTCACAAAATATCTCAGTTTCATGGTGGTAGACCTCTGCTACCAATATACCTTTCCTGACATGACAGAAGTGGTGGCTCACCTCAGAAGAATCAGCATGCAGGTATTCCCCTGTTTACATGACTAGTTGATCCTCAGCCACTCCAGTCAGCAAGGGGAACATAGCATCCAGCAGATCTCCACTCACTATTTGCTCAACAAGACCTGATAATAAGACAAAGTGATTCTGTCCCATGTTCAAAGAATCAAGTTCATTGGTGTGATCCTCAATTTGAAGACAGCAACTGCTTACCTGCTCCAGTCTCTTTTCCCTATGCAATACTCTGCAATCCCAGCCAAGGGCAACATGAGATCTTGAGTGTGTGGTTCGGACACATGGCATTCTACATGTATGTGACTTTAGCGTGCTGGACTTCACCAGAGATATATGGTTGAAGTCTGAATATCATCCCATCAAAATCTCTCTGGACTTGCTGATTCGCATACTTCCCAGGGGTCTGTCCTCATTAGGGAGTATTATTCTCTCATCCTCTTCTGTCAAAAACTTCCACTACAGATGTATCTGCCTCAGGGGGCGATTTGTATATATAGCAGTTTTGCGGATTCAAGCATTGTGGACTGAACAGAAATCATCTCTGAAGATAAACATTCTAGAGCTTCAAGTCATATACTGGTCATATCAAGGCTTCATAACTCACATCAAGAGTCAGATGATCCAACAACCCGTCAGCATATTCTACCTGAATAAGCAAGAATGGGCTAGATCCAACCTAATGTATTAGGAAGCAATCAAGCTTTGGAATTTTTGCATCCAAAATGGAATCCTGCTTATGGCCTCTCCTCTCACAGCGTTGCAGAAATTGTCACAAACCATCTTAGCAGAAGGTTCCCGGAAGATCACAAATGGTTGTTGAACAAAAACATTCTTAGGTTCATATTCCAGTCATGAAGGAATACCAGCCTAACCCTTTTTGCTAGAAGTCAGAACTGAACAGAAAGTGCCATCAGTTTTGTTCCAGAGCAAGTCACAGTCCAGGTTTCCCTCACAGACACATTCCTGTTACCCTAAGGGTCAAATTCGATATATGCATTTCCACTCATTCCAAAAGTGATTCTGAAGTTGAAACAAGACTATGCAAAAATTATTCTAACAGCTCAAGCATGGAATCATTGGTTTTCTGACCTACAAAGACTATCAGTTCATCTGTGTCTGATTCTACCATCAGACTGGCACATGGTATCACAGCAATATGATCAAATCCTGCTCATAGCACGACTTTGGAGTGGTTAGAACACACCAAAAGAGATTATTCATGAGCTATTAAAACATCTTACTTAATAGGAAAACCTCCTGTCCATTAGAAATACATACGTGGCTAAGGGAAGGTGGCAATGATGTTTTTTCCCGTCAGGAGCATCACAATTCCTGTAGAAGCTTGGGTCCAAGGTATTTTGGAACACCAGTTGCACCTCAAGGAGATGGGATTCCTTCTTTGAGTAGTCAGTTCCAATGGGTGCTCCACTTCAGGTATGTATGTGCCCCGTGCACCTTTGGAGACTTTCATTAGCAGTGCCAGTTCAGCCTGTACACATCTTCATGTACCATATTGAGGCTATATAGGGCTGCATGGGTGAACTGGCCTAAGTATCTTCTCAACTGCCTTCAGCCTGAGACAGAGCATTGAGCCTGCCTGCCATGCTTATACCTTATTGTAGTTTAGGTAGTTAATTTAGCTTAGTTGTAAATAGTTTAATTTGGGGTCTGTCGTTTTCCCTTTGTTCTTTCCCTGATTAAAGGGTTGTTCTTGACTTTATCTGTGGTATGCAGGGATCCCTAGGGTTTAAGCGCTGATTTTCCTGCTAGGAATCTATCCTAGTTAGTGACTGACACTTTTGATGCCTTCGTTGTTTGTCAAACTCCCATATACCAACCATGTGTAAGAGCTGCCCCTCCTTCAAGAACAGATACGCTTAGTGCCCCATCTACCTCCAGGTCCTGCTTACCAAGAGTCTCCAAGGATACAATTGCTGGTTACCCCATCCACCTCTGCATCTTGATCACCAAAAACTTCATGGGATGTGGCATCTCCATCCATGTCTGCAGTACCAAGAGCCTGGCATGCTAAGTCTGTAGGTACCAGCAAAAGGAGCAGGAGTGTTAGATCTCCTTCTGTCACTGACATAGAATAATGTTCCAGGGACCTCAGGTACCAAAGGGAGTACTACTGAGGCTCTGAGTAGTTCCTACACTGTGAAAACACCTCAGGCTTCCTCTAAGAGCCACACTACCCCTAAACTTGATTTGGTACTGAAGACTTTTGTTGCGTCAGGTGGTTGTATAGCTATAGCTTGGATGGAGATAATTGTTTTCCCTTATCTCAGTGATTGGCTAGTTAGAACCTCTGGAAAGATAGGCTTATCAGCAGTAAAGATGACAAGGTCTCTATTCCACAGTTTAGGTCTTCAACTCAATCTCAAAAAGTCCTCTTTTAGCCCTATACATAGGATAGATTTCATAAGAGCTTCTCTAGATGTCATGACAACCAGGGCTTACCAACCTATGGACAGGTTCATAACCCAACCCACCCACCCCCCCAAAAAAATCTCATTTCAAATATTCAGATAAGTCCACAAACCTCAGCAAGAAATTGTCTCCAGCTATTAGGTCAGGTGGCAGCTTTTACCATCATAACCCAATACACCAAGTTGCAGCTTTGATGCTTCCAGAGATGGCTCAGGGCTTTTTATGTACTGAACAAGCACAATCTGGAAAAGCAGATGTTTGTTCCTCGTCAGATTCTGGATTCACTCAATTGACAGGAAGACCCCTCCACATGTGCATGGGGGAGTCCCGTTCTTCTGTTACTCCAATTATTGTTATAACATCAGATGCATCCCTTTTGGGAGTGGGGAGCATCTAGGGTCTCATACCATCAGGGCAAATGGTCTCTCCAAGAGCGTTGTCTTCACATCAACCTTTTAGAATTGTGAGCGTTCGGCAATGCTTGCATTCATTTCTTTCCACTGATGAGAGCCAAGTCCATCAAGGTCATGACAAACAATGGCATGATTCCATTTTGGCCCCTGAACACGTCCAGTTTTGCAGAAGACCTGTTCTTCAAAATGGTGTCCTCCATGTGGCATGACTTCGCATGCACTGTATATGCGAGGTCTTGCGGCATGGAGTATGCCTTTCTCAGTCCTCCCCCCAAATATGGGGGCTTTAACGGTAGGTTCGCACTTTACAATGTTTTTCAAGGAAAAGGTCTCATTATGACCAAATCCTAAGTTTCTACCTAAGTGTTTTTTTAATTTCATATTAACCAAATCATTCATCTTCCAGGTTTTTTTTCACCCCCTGAGACCACCTCAGACTACACAGGAAGCTGCCTTCTGTATCTTTTGTGTCAAAAGAGCATTTGCCTTCTATCTAAACGGAACCAAACCATTCTGAAAGTCTCCCAGACTATTGTTTCAATTGTGACCGATCCAAAGGATTCACAATCTCCACTCAGAAACTTTCTACATGGATCTTGGGGTGTATAATTTCATGTTATGATTCTGCCCGCATTCAACCCCCTTTGAGAGTGTTAGTCCTTTACTACAAGGTCACAATCTATTTCTATGTCATTACTCAAGGATGTTCAAATTACTGAAATTTGAAAAGCAATAACCTTTTGTGACGGTGTGTACTAGGTCCTTTGAGGCCCCCTGTTGGAGACCTTGGAGTCCTACCACACCCCACCACAGAACAGGGGCAGTGAAGATGAGTCATAGAATCATAGAATATCAGGGTTGGAAGGGACCCCAGAAGGTCATCTAGTCCAACCCCCTGCTCGAAGCAGGACCAATTCCCAGTTAAATCATCCCAGCCAGGGCTTTGTCAAGCCTGACCTTAAAAACCTCTAAGGAAGGAGATTCTACCACCTCCCTAGGTAACACATTCCAGTGTTTCACCACCCTCTTAGTGAAAAAGTTTTTGCTAATATCCAATCTAAACCTCCCCCACTGCAACTTGAGACCATTACTCCTCGTTCTGTCATCTGCTACCATTGAGAACAGTCTAGAGCCATCCTCTTTGGAACCCCCTTTCAGGTAGTTGAAAGCAGCTATCAAATCCCCCCTCATTCTTCTCTTCTGCAGGCTAAACAATCCCAGCTCCCTCAGCCTCTCCTCATAAGTCATGTGTTCTAGACCCCTAATCATTTTTGTTGCCCTTCGCTGGACTCTCTCCAATTTATCCACATCCTACTTGTAGTGTGGGGCCCAAAACTGGACACAGTACTCCAGATGAGGCCTCACCAATGTCGAATAGAGGGGAACGATCACGTCCCTCGATCTGCTCGCTATGCCCCTACTTATACATCCCAAAATGCAATTGGCCTTCTTGGCAACAAGGGCACACTGCTGACTCATATCCAGCTTCTCATCCACTGTCACCCCTAGGTCCTTTTCCGCAGAACTGCTGCCTAACCATTCAGTCCCTAGTCTGTAGCGGTGCATTGGATTCTTCCATCCTAAGTGCAGGACCCTGCACTTATCCTTATTGAACCTCATCAGATTTCTTTTGGCCCAATCCTCCAATTTGTCTAGGTCCTTCTGTATCCTATCCCTCCCCTCCAGCGTATCTACCACTCCTCCCAGTTTAGTATCATCCGCAAATTTGCTGAGAGTGCAATCCACACCATCCTCCAGATCATTTATGAAGATATTGAACAAAACCGGACCCAGGACCGACCCTTGGGGCACTCCACTTGATACTGGCTGCCAACTAGACATGGAGCCATTGATCACTACCCGTTGAGCCCGACAATCTAGCCAGCTTTCTACCCACCTTATAGTGCATTCATCCAGCCCATACTTCCTTAAGTTGCTGACAAGAATACTGTGGGAGACCGTGTCAAAAGCTTTGCTAAAGTCAAGAAACAATACATCCACTGCTTTCCCTTCATCCACAGAACCAGTAATCTCATCATAAAAGGCAATTAGATTAGTCAGGCATGACCTTCCCTTGGTGAATCCATGCTGGCTGTTCCTGATCACTTTCCTCTCATGCAAGTGCTTCAGGACTGATTCTTTGAGGACCTGCTCCATGATTTTTCCAGGGACTGAGGTGAGGCTGACTGGCCTGTAGTTCCCTGGATCCTCCTCCTTCCCTTTTTTAAAGATTGGCACTATATTAGCCTTTTTCCAGTCATCCGGGACTTCCCCCGTTCGCCACAAGTTTTCAAAGATAATGGCCAATGGCTCTGCAATCACAGCCGCCAATTCCTTCAGCACTCTCGGATGCAACTCGTCCGGCCCCATGGACTTGTGCACGTCCAGCTTTTCTAAATAGTCCCTAACCACCTCTATCTCCACAGAGGGCTGGCCATCTCTTCCCCATTTTGTGATGCCCAGCGCAGCAGTCTGGGAGCTGACCTTGTTTGTGAAGACAGAGGCAAAAAAAGCATTGAGTACATTAGCTTTTTCCACATCCTCTGTCACTAGGTTGCCTCCTTCATTCAGTAAGGGGCCCACACTTTCCTTGGCTTTCTTCTTGTTGCCAACATCCCTGAAGAAACCCTTCTTGTTACTCTTGACATCTTTTGCTAGCTGCAGCTCCAGGTGCGATTTGGCCCTCCTGATATCATTCCTACATGCCCGAGCAATATTTTTATACTCTTCCCTGGTCATATGTCCAACCTTCCACTTCTTGTAAGCTTCTTTTTTATGTTTAAGATCCGCTAGGATTTCACTATTAAGCCAAGCTGGTCGCCTGCCATATTTACTATTCTTTCGACTCATCGGGATGGTTTGTCCCTGTAACCTCAACAGGGATTCCTTGAAATACAGCCAGCTCTCCTGGACTCCTTTCCCCTTCAAGTTAGTCCCCCAGGGGATCCTGGCCATCCGTTCCCTGAGGGAGTCGAAGTCTGCTTTCCTGAAGTCCAGGGTCCTCCAGGTCTACCTAAAAATGCTGCGGGGAAACAGCCAATCAGAATCCAGGAGATTCACTTAAAAAAGGAGCTGCAGGACCTGAGTAATTCAGTTGCTGGCTAGGACCAGAAGGGTAAAGAAGGAGGAAGAGGCTGTGAAACTCCACAAGTAAAGATACTGGGGAGAAACCTTTCTCAAGCAGGGACAGGTCTTCTTACAAGCTCTCCAGGCAAAAAGGCCTGAGAGAAGACCCTGAGAAATCAGGACAGAGACTGAGAAACTCTCTAGGCAAGAAGGCCTGGGAGAGAACCTGTTCAAACAGGGAACAGACAGAGAACTGAAGAGGAGGAAAGGTGTATATCGGAAGTGGCCCAGTGAATAGGAGCAGCAACTATTTCAGGAAGCAGCACATGGCTGCTATTTATATGGTCCCTGGGTTGGGACCCGGAGTAGTTGGTGGGGCCAGGTCCCCCCGCTGGCCACTGGTGGAGTGGCCAAAGCCCCAAGAAGGGGATAAGTCTTGTTTAGAGGCCCAAATGAAGGGCGGGACTTAATGGGACATCAGAGAACTGCTAAAGGACTTAGTCTCCAGGGAGAAAGCCTTGGGGACACTACTCTATACCAGGGCAGACATGGACTTAAAGCTAGCTCAGAAGGGCCTGAGAACTGAGCTCAGAAACAGGGCTGCAGACATTACCAAGGGCACAGTTGAACCTTTTCCCCCAGAAGGAGTTTCTTCATTCATGCTTTTGACTATGTGACTTAGCTGGAGGGCTGAGCCACTGAAGACATGACTGACGAGGGCAACAGCCAATGGGTCACCGGGGGGAGAGAGCGTGCAGGTTCACGCCCAGTCAACAGGAGGCGGTCACAAGAGGCATGTGTCCCATGTCACACTTGGTCTTCAATATATGCTTTTTCCAAGCAGTGTGCTTTGGTGCATGCCTCTAGATCAGATGCTGCAGCTGGCAATGCAGTTCTGTCTTCAATATTAGACTCTGTTCTGAAGCACCCTCCTTCCTGTGGGGATACTCCTCGGGAGTCACCTGAAGTGAAGCACCCAAAAGGATGCTACTCAGAAAGAAGGAGAAGTTACTCACCTTGTTCAATAACTGGAGTTCTTCTCCCTATGGGTGCTTCACTACCCACCCTCTTTGCTATCAGCTTTGGAGTATCCTCTGCGGGACTTGGCAGTAGAGAAGGAACTCAGGGTGCTTCACTCGCACAGCTCTATGTATCCTCAGTACAGGGCTCGAGAATATGTGGGACCCAGGCACAGGCCAAACTGACTCTGCTACCCAATATCTCAGAACAAAGGAGCATAGGAGGGGGATGCACACCTGAAGTGAAGTACCCATTGGGGCACATACCTCACACACTCATACATGGAATAGATGTGTAATATATCACAATACAGGTAAGTAACTGGGTTTCTCTCTCTTCCCCCTGCTGTCTTACTCACACCATTATGCATTGTTGAAACAATGATATTTTGTGCTGTAACCAAATTAAGAAACATTTTTTATTTGAGCCTCGGTACCATTTTGATGATTTAAAATGTGCAAATTTGAAGATGTATAGTTCTTAATAAAGAGTGGTTTCTAGGCTAATTAAAAATAACTGAGTTTAAAGTATTTTAAAAACTGGTTCTGTGCCTGTACTATATACACTCTCTCTCAGGTTCAACATGCAAAGATGCAAAACTGTTTGGAACTAAGCTAGTATTTTAGTTTAGATCTACACATGCCTGGACATGTTTGTCTGTCTGTCTGTGTGAGTTTTGTCTGCAGACATATTTTCATTAACAAATGGTTTTCAAAAGAAATTAAAGGGACACTTTCAACATATGTTGTCATTTTTAAAAAGTTATTTTCCTATTTTTTTAAACATTGTTCTTCCCTTTGGGGTGTGAAAGAACACCACAAACAGGAAAAACTACTGACTATATATGATATAATCAAATGCACAAAATAAACCGTAGTTGATGTGGATTTTTTGTATTCTAATGTTTCAATTACAATAATTTTTGCTGCTATTTTTAACACCCATAGGAAAAAGTGTTTCTATGATTGCATTAACATTTGGCTTCAGTGAAGTCTCTGTGTTTGGCTCATGCGAGGGAAAAATCAGTTGAAACAGACCAGGGACAGTGCTTGTTTATCCTTTTCTAAGATTCATGAGTGAAATTCTGGCCCCATTGAACTCCATGGAAAAAACTCCTATTGACTTCAATAGGGCCAGAATTTCATCCATATCATGTAATGTTACTTATGGGCTAATGGAGTTTATTTCTTTCATCTGAAGTGTTAATATCCCTCCTTTAAAAAAACCAAACAATTTAGATTTAGGAGAGAGTTAACCTATGCCTTAGCTGGAATTTCCTGAAGACTGTTTGTTCTGTAAATACATAGTTTAACTACCCATCTTTTTGTGAATTGGATTATTATTTCTTGTCAGAGAGAGTTGAAAACTAATGTGATTTATATACAGTGGGCACACTTAAAGTTCATTTTGATTTTATAGATAATACCAATTCTAATGACATCCTTCATTGTCAGAATATGTTTGAAAATGGTAATATCTCTAAAACTGGAATTTTTTTAATGCATCCAGTGTATATCGTAGAGCACATGATTTAAGGACACTGAGTCATTTGCACTTCAGTTGGATCAATATATGCTAAATATATTGTGTGTGTGTGTGTGTGTGGAGGGGGACCCTCATAGGCTACCAAAATTTTGACTCAGTTGGTCTCTTTTGAGCCTTAAGGCAGATCCTATTCCCAAATTAAAATGATGCTTAAGAAGAAACTTTTTCCACCAGTAAGGAGCGCAAAAGAGCTTATACATGGATTCACATCTGTAGGTGTTAATATGCTTATGTAAATAGCCAATGTGGAGCAGTATTTTTATAGATAATTGTTCAAGATTGGAAATGAATAAGTTTGTTATTGGAATCTTTCTTTTCATTTAAAAAAAATTACAAACATCTTGGTAACTGCATACCATTCTTGTGCTTTAATATATTTCATCCCTTGCATTTCTGAAGACATTTAAATACAGCTTAAGTGTTTTGAGCTTCATATTTCATAATTTAGCATACTCCTTTACTTTTCATTGGAAAAAAACAAATATTTGGTAGATAAGTGTTAAACTAGTCAGTATTTAGAATCTACTTTAAATTTTAACCAACCAAAATAAATCAACAAAAACAGCCAATCAATCATGTTACGGTTCGCTTACATAAAGCTGCATCAGTTTAACAGCTTGGCTCTTATCTTCATAACATTCAGAGTTGTTAAAGTACTTTGAATGTAAGAATAATTCAAACCATTCTCATTCCCAACATATATATATATATTTTTTTTTACTTCTCTAGTTAAAGGATACAAAGTCAGCAGATCAGAAAACAACTTTGCTCCATTTTCTCGTTGAAATATGTGAGGAGAAGTATCCTGATGTCCTGAATTTTGTTGAAGATTTGCAACATTTAGACAAAGCTAGTAAAGGTTTGTATTATTAAATGAAAATTTTAATTTTGATGGCACTTTAATGTCTGTAACTAACAATTTACATTTATTTTAATTGAAAGCTAACATTAAATAGCACACTTAATAATCTGATGTACATCCTATGTAGGTCAATCAATTGAACTTTCAGATATATGCCTGCTACCTCTAATAATAAAATAGAAGAGCTCTAAAATAGTCCCCAAAACAGTTTCCGGCATATACCCTATGTCCATGGTATCAAAATAGATATATATATTTTTATTTTGTATGAACAAACCTCAAACTACTTTAATCTTCTGATCTTTTTATCATAAAAATCAACTGCAATTAAACAGTACTTTTCCAAATTTAACACAGTAGTTCTGAAAAGCTTGTCATGTAATCATTCTAATAAAAACAAAAAACATTAATCACAGAAATTTCCTGTTTTCTTTCCTTTCTGTAAATTCTTCATGCAACAGTCGTACTGGAAGCCAGGGAAGATAAATTCCACTTTACCGCCTCATTATATAGCATAGCCTCTTGTACATCTCAATCTAAGCAGCAGAAGACTTTTACATATAATATCGCAATTAAGAGTTCCTTCTATATATATGAAGACATAGCATGACTAATTTAAACTCAACTGGGCATAGAGTTAGAAATTGAGAGGCTTCTCAGCATTGTCATACTCCTGCAGAAAGCACTATGAGTAAAATAGTGATTGGCTATGCAAATTGTTGAAGTTAATAGTTTTTCTAGCTTACAGAAATGTAGTGGGGAGTATATTGCCTTGCACAGTGACCACCTCTCATGGCTCAAGTAGCCTTTCCTGCCAAAATCCCTAGATTCACACTGTTTGCCCCCTTCTGCCCCCCGCCATTGGTGACATAGTGGTCGCTCACATTCACCCAAGCTACATTCATATATATATATCTTTATATATAGAGAGAGAGAGAGATGCATATGTATAAATATATATATAAAAATCTCTGTTCTCACTCATTTTTAATTTTCAGATTCAATTGGCATACATTACTTCTTATAAATATGGATGTATTTGTATATGTTTTGTCTTACAAATGCTTTATACATTTATTAACAATGCTACTTTTAGCATTTAGTCCATAGTAGCTGGAGGAATTATTAATTTATCCATGCTTTACTTTTGTGCATAAATAGTGGTGTTGCATGTTCTCAGGGAAGCATCCATGCGCTCATCATAGGAAGACTGTGGAGTATATTGTGGTGATATTTGTGGGTATTGACCATCATAGTTACTTTTATTATATTTTATCAGACTTCATTTATTGCCACATAAACAATTAATCTTGTAGGGTAAAGACCATATTTGTCAAGCTTATAGGCTGCATTTTTCTCTATATTATGAGAGGAGTTTAGATAACCACAGCCACACTATTGTATTAAAATATTACTGAAAGAAAAGGGCAGAAGGATCAGACCGAGTGTAATGGATTTCTATATGCCTGAATGTATCTATAACAATCTGTCAACTCCATTCTGTTTTGTGAATGCCATTTTGATTGCAGCCTGTGCAGTACCCTTCACTTTTGCAGCATATGGGCTGGGACAAGAAATTCTTACACCTACCGAAAAGACTAACAATGGGAAAGCCATCAAGTGTCCTCAACCTTGATGGTCTGCCATTCAAATGGGTCCAATCTAGAACAATAGGCTGGCTGCAGTCCAGAGGAACTAGTTTTCCCAGTTTGGAATCCAGGGTGGATTGGAGGGTGTTCATACATTCATTTTTGGGAACTAATGGGTTGTTCTCAGTAATTACTTTTTATCTCCATAGGATCTCTCATGTTAAATTCTAATGTTGCTATTCTGCTATCTCTTAGTGTTCAGAGTACATGTACAGCTTCTGGGAGAGAAAGTGTCCAAACTTTTCAAATAAGAGTGTCTATAGTTAAGGTTCTAAAATTTTATTTGGGCCCCCAAATATAAATGACCTGATTTTTCAGAAGTGCTAAGCACCTGCACATCTTAATGAAGTCAGTGGGAACTGCAACTGTTTCGCACCTTTGAAAATTGGGCTACTTTTATTTAAGTGCCTAAATATGGTTTTAGGCGCCTAAGTAGTAGGCACTAGGTTGCAAAGCTTTGGCAAGTGAGTTATGCTACTCAGTTCTATATTTTTTTTTTAAATCAAATCCAGATGTTGGATTCTTCTTATTCCTTTCCAGTGTCTGGTGGCCATAGGAATGGATGAGGGCTGACCTAGCTAAAATTAATCCACAAAAGAAGGAAGTGATGCTGTAAACTGGGTGATGTCTGTGCCATATACAGTGGGTGCTTGCCAAACTTGTGTCAATTAAGTCAACAGCATGGGAATCATACTTGATTCATCACTGTGAGACTCACCTCTTCAGTGTAGCATATCTCTATTAGGCTATTTTGCTAATGCTCCATACTTTATCATGGATAGCCATTTGTTTCTGGGTGTAATCCAAGTTGTTGATTATGATCTTTAATACTTATGGCCTCTCACGCTGGTAAAAGCCTTCTGTTTTTGTAATTGTTCCACATCTTTCTTGTATTGTGTTGCAAAGGCTGATGTTTGTTGTTTTTTTTAAAAAACAATCTCTGAATGGTGTAGGAGTGTTCATTTACAATTAATTTGACTCTCAAAGTCATCTAATGGTGTTGTTCAGATGGTACTTAAAGTCACATGGTGACAGGCTGAGTTTTGTGTATCAGGAATACAAATTATAAGAGTGAGATTATACTATATATGCTGGTTTTCCTTAGATTCTCAATCTGAATCTGTGTCTCAGCGGCCAGTTCATTTTTTTCCTCATTCCTTTGCTAGTTGCTTTGCCCGCTGCATCAGTGTTGTGCTTTTTCTCCACTACTCAGTTTTATTTCATTGCCATCTCTTAAAGCAGTGGTTCTCAAATGTCATTGCACCATGACCCCCTTCTGACTACAAAAATTACTTCATGACCCCAGGAGGAGGGACTGAAGCCTGAGCCCTGCTGCCCCGGGTGGGGGGATATTCAAAGCCTGAGCTCCACAAGCCCGGGCGGGAAGGCCAAAGCCCGACGGCATCATCTCTAGGCAGGGGGCCTGTAACATGAGCCCCGCCACCCAGGGCTGGAACCCTTGGGCTTCAGCTCCGGCCCCAGTGGTGGGGCTCGGGCTTCAGCCCCAGGCCCCAGAATGTCTAAGCCAGCCCTGGCGACCTCATTAAAACAGGGTCATGACCCACTTGAGGTCGACCCACAGTCTGAGAAACATTGTCTTAAAAGAACAATAGTAAGTTTGTTCTTTCTGTCTTTTTTTTTTTTCACAAGGTAATATCAGTTTTTATTTTTTTAAGTACATCCCAGATCATTACAAGTATCATTCATCAAGCTATTAACATAGATTGGAAAGTTTTGGGAGAAGTAACCCTGTCTTTTAGTTATCAATTCTGTGTGTGTTTTCATAGCACTGTATAAATCGTAATGTATACAGTTTATCATTCATCAAGCTATTAACATAGATTGGAAAGTTTTGGGAGAAGTAACCCTGTCTTTTAGTTATCAATTCTGTGTGTGTTTTCATAGCACTGTATAAATCGTAATGTTTTTCCAATACTGTGAATTAGACATTTTATAACAAAAAAGCAAGTCATTTCTTTATCAAAGATTGAATGGAGATTTTTAGATCTATATTTTTAAATATGGCATACATAGAGTAGATAGTGCATGATATGTGCAGTGTTAATTTACTTGAGAGGATTTAGCTCCCTTTTCCATTATGTGTTGATTAAAAATTTCTGCTTTTGAAATACTGGAAGTCTGCTCAATGAGTGGCTACTGTATATAAATTATTATTTTTTTTTTTTGTGACATAACAAGTCCTGGTTGTTAGGTACTCCTAGATCTGTAGGGGGAACATTCATTACAGCTTACTCATATGACAGTTTCCAAAGCTATACTTCAATAGAGCTGTTGTTTTTCTGAAAGATAATCGCTTGCAACTTTGCTGTTAGTACTGCAGAGAAAATCAGTTTTTGTTATTATTGAACCTCTCAATGTCGTAATGTTTTCTTATGTCCTCTTAAAGATGCATACTATTTTTCTCAAATTTTAATAAATTGATTTTGACCTACACAGGTCTTATTGGTTAAAGATTTATCAAATTGTATTTTTAGTTAACAAATAGTAACCATGTTTATTAAACTATTAACCTTGCAGACCACAGTATTCTTTCTCATTAAATTGCACTGAAATAATGAGTAGAGCAGGGTGAATTTTTTTGGCTGAAACAATTTTTGGCAAAAAATTCAGATTTGTCAATTCCAGAAACTTGTATGAGTTCATGTCTTTCACCAAATTGTTCGTGCAGAGGGGGGGAAAAAATCCAAAAAGTCCAAGCAATTTGTTTTGACATTTTCAAAATAAACATTTCATTTTTTAAAATTCAAAATGTTTTCATTTCACCCTTCTTTCAATTTTATTGAAAAAAATAAGTTAAAAAAATGCTCAAACTAAACAAAACATTTAGTTTTGAGTTGAACTAAATGTTTAATTTCACCTGAAATTTATTTATTCAATATTTCAGAACTACCAGCAAACCAAAAAATGAGCAAATTTTTAACATGTATATTCAACAGTTACCCCAAACCTCCTTCTAATGGCTGATTCCTCGTGTTATACCTACAAGTCACAACACCTGGAAGCTCTTGCAGAAGAGAAGAGTGAGGGAGGCAGGAACACTTCTTAAACTGTTTTCAGTTAAGCCTGCAGCTGTTAGGGGAAGTGGTTCAGACCTGGGTTTGAGTTAGCAGCAGGCTAGCATGTCTGGCTTAAACCAGGCAGGGCACTGAAGTCCCAAGCTGCCAGGGGAAACAGGCTCAGGGGTAGTCTCGGCACATCAGGTGGCAGTCCCCAAGGGGGTTTCTGTGATCCAACCCTTCACACTGTGATCTTTTCAATACCTATACTCGCTAGGCTCTGCATATATTAAAGCTCTCTTGAGCCACCTTATGCTCTATGGGGATGTACACCCCCAGTCACCTAGAGAATACCACACAGACCTCAGAATTATCCCAGGCAGATAATTCCTACTGCTATGGCCCACAAAGATTATCTGAGGCTCCATGAAGAGGTAGAGGTTCTAGAGAAGGCCCAGTGCGTCCTTCAGTTCCACACAACCTACAATAACTTCTATCAGCAGGTGAGACAGTGCTGTTGAGAGCCACATGGAACAGCAGAATCTATTTTCTTCTTTCCCTTTCTGGAATTTTGTTTTTGAGAGGCCCAGAACTGAATAACCTCAGTGGGGCCTGGAGATCTTGAACAAAGAATATTCTATCAATTTCTTTCCTACCCCCTCACCCTCCTTCATCACTCTTCTGGGGCCTTTCTCATGAGATATTGCTAAGAAAGGGGGTAGACTTTGTTCTGCATCTTGGAGCAGTGGGGAGAAGTACCTCTGGAGTTCGAGCGCAACGCGGGTTTACTCTTATTATTTGCTAGTGAAGAAAAGAGGTTGGTGTTCCATTCTACACAGATGAATAACAAATTCATCTATCATTTCAATTTCACAATGCTTGACTCTAGCCTCTATAATCCATACCTTGGATCTTCAAGACTACTTGAAAAATGCCTATTTCCATATAGCAGTTCACTCGGACCCCTGGAAATACCTCAGACTTCTCATGGGAAAGTCTCATTATGATTACAGGTGCTTCCCTTCAGACACTCCATAGCTCAAAGTGTATTCATCAAGTTTCTGGTGGTCATGCTAGCTCACTAAGTAGACGAGTTACAGATTTATCCATATCTCAGTGACTAGCTTCTTCAGGGATGGTTGCTTTATAAGTGAAAAATCCTCTAGAAATAAACTTTGGAGTTTTCACTGCTCTAGGTCTCAGAGCCAACAGACAAAAAATCACTCTTACTCCATCACCAAGCATAAAGTAAATAGGGGCAGTATTAGACTCCACAGTAGTGAAGTCCTACCTACCACAGGACAAGTTTCTCACTATTCACTTCATCACTCAACGTCAGGCTCACCCAAATACATCATTTAGGATGTATTTTAGACATATGGGACAAACAACTTTATGTACCGAGGGGAAGTAGTTTGACAGAGTTCACCGTCCCTCCATGAAAGGATATTTGAGATAAGCATATCTACCAGGCAGACACCACATGGATAGGTTGGTCACACTTTCTCAAAAAGTCTTCTTTCCCATTAGTTTGATGGAAGATGCAGTGGAGTGCCCGCACTACCTCTAATAATGGATACATCCACTCTTGAATGGGGAATTTATCTGGCTCACCTGCAGACACAAGGGCTTTGGTCTCCCCAAAAATGAATCTCCATATAAATATCCTGGAGCTAAGCACAGTTCGCCAAGCATGCACAGCATTCTTGTCCAGACTTCAAGTGACCAGAGTCTAAGTACCGACAAACAATACTACAGCAATGTGTGATATCAACAAGCAGATGGAATACGCCCGTCACCACTGTATCAGAAAGCAATCCAGCTGTGTGACTGGTGCATCATCTATCAGATCATACTGTTGGCCCTTCATTTTCCAAGTTTGCAGAACACCCTAACAGACAATATTATGACAATTCTGAGTGGTCATTCAAAGCCTCAGTATTAGGAGACATCTTTCACAAATGACATTTCTCAATTGGTTGATTCAGTTACTTGGAGATCAGAACTTCTGTTCTCTCCCTGGATATCTGAACCCCAATTGTCACAGACAGCCGAGGACAGACCAGTTTGTCATGGATTAAAACAATGTTTTGCTCCAGAGGAGAATTCAACCGAGGATCTTTGCTGGACATCTTCCTCATCCCCTGGACATCAGGGCTTATGTAGGCTTACCCACATACTTCACTAATACCGAGGACCCTGAGAAGACTCAGACACGATACAGCCCAGATGATAATGATTGCCCTAGCATGGCCCAGGCATTTCTGATACTCTGACCTTATGACCCTGTCAACTCAGCCCCCAATCATGTGTCCAGCTCATGCTGATGTTCTCATGCAAGCCAAAGATCAGATTCTACCCCCTGCCCCCCCAGGGACACAACATTGTAGCAACTCACAAACTAGATGCTGGTGTGGTGATGGCCACAGACAGAACCTGCTCCACAGAAGTTCAAAACGTTCTGGCTTGTAGTAGAAAGGACTCCACTGGACTGACTTATGCAGCAAAATAGAAGAGACTGTCTGGGGTATACAGAAGCACCTGTTACCATTCGGGACCCCAGTAGCCATTATGTTAGATTACTTTTGCCCTGAAGTATTTGGGACTTTCCATTCACTTCATAAGAGTCTACTTGGTAGCTGTTTCGGCTCATCATCCTCTCAGGGGATCACACCATCTTGCACCTCAGTTAAGCCACTTCACCAGAGCACAAATGGCTTCCATAGCTTCCCTAAGAGGTGTTCCAATCTCAGAGATTTGTGGAACAGTTCACATCTGTACCCAGCAGAGTTTGTTGATAGAGGGCTCCAGATCTGACACCTGCTTTGGCAAAGATCTCTTGCAGTCCTTGTTTCATTATTCTGAACACCCATTTGTGGACATGAGCTCACTGCTTGTGGATCACCAGAAGTAGAATGCATGTGGACAGTTACTTGTCCTACAGTAACTTGGATGCATAATATAAAAATGTGAACAGAATAGAAGGATTAGGCACTCCTAAAGGTAGGTTTCCTGAAACATAGGCCCTTCGTAGGGTGGAGGTCTAGGGCCGAAGAGGAATTAGAAAACTTCTAGGTCAGGGGTCGGCAACCTTTCAGAAGTGATGTGCCAAGTCTTCATTTATTCACTCTAATTTAAGGTTTTGCGTGCCAATAATACATTTTAATGTTTTTAGAAGGTCTCTCTCTGTAAGTCTATATTATGTAACTAAACTATTATTGTATCTGAAGTAAACAAGGTTTTTAAAATGTTTAAGGAAGATTCATTTAAAATTAAATTAAAATGCAGATCTTATCAGTTTAGTGCAGTGGTTCTTAACCTGGGGTGCATGCACCCCCTGCGGGTGCAAGATGCCCTTTTTGGAGGTGTGAGACATGAAAGATTTTTTTAGATGGTAAATCATCGAAAACACAAATTAAGCACAGGCACATAAGTACAACTACTTTGTTTCATCAAACCTATGTATTTATTAACATTATACATTTTTTTAACAATTATTGTAATATACAAACAAAGTTTTTAAGTTTTCAAGTTTTTAAGCTAATTGTAGTGTAATTTTTGATAAAGGGTGAGAGAACATATTTTGAGAACTCCCACGGGCTGCTCGGGGCCAAGTGTAGTGTATTAAATTGCTCCCCATAGGAATGTGCTACTTACAGCGTACTACTTACAGTTGCCAGTCCTGATGCTCTGAGCGGCATGGTAAGGGGACAGGAAACAGGGTGGTTGGGTAGGCGTGGGAATCCTGGGGGGCCTGTCGGGGGTGTGGATAGGGGTCGGGGCAGTCAGGAGACAAGGAACAGGGGGACTTGGATGGAGGGGAGATCCGGGGGGTGGAAAGGGGTGGGGAGTCCCGGGAGGGGGCGGTCAGGAGACAAGGAGCTGGGAGCGGGTTGGATGGGTGGAGGGTTCTGAGGGGGGCAGTCAGGGGGCAGGAAGTGGGCCAGCTGTTTGGGGAGGCACAACCTTTCCTACCCCAGAGTAGTTTATTAAATTTCTCCCCGTAGGAATGTGCCACTTATGGTGTACTACTTACGGCTGCCAGTCCTGGTGCTCTTCAAGTAGCACATTCCTATGGGGAGAAATTTAATACACTACACCAACGGACAGAACCCCAGACTAGTGGCAGGCTGAGCAGCTCAGCCTGCCGCCGATCTGGGGTTCCGTCCACTGGCTTCTGCCAGCCGGGGTCCCGGCCGTTGGCCCCGCTCAGCCCACTGCCGGCCTCGGATTCCATTCACGCAGCAGGTTGAGTGGGGGCGGCAGCAGCGTGTCAGTAAAAATCTGCTCATGTGCAGCCTTTGACACGCGTGCAGCAGTTTGCCAACCCCTGTTCTAGGTGGTTCCAAAAGTTTAGCACTCCTAATAGGTATGATTTGTGATTGGGATTTAATGGAAGATCTGTGGTTAAAACCTCTGCACTTCTTTTGAAAATCTGAACAAGTGTACTTTGTGTAAATACAACGGAGAGACTCTGATGTTGAGTAAAACATTCCCTTTCCTGGTTTGTACTATCCAAGAGATTTTAAGAAGAGGAAAGGAAATCTTTTGGATGATTCAGGGTTTTGGATCTCTAATCTGAGGGACAATAACATCTAGAGTTGCCAGAGTACAAGAAATAAGTGATGCAGAGTAGAAGACAAAATTTTCACTCTGATTATACTCCAAGCACTCACGACACCACAGTCTAGGATTTGGAGATACCAGTTTCCAGGTGAGGAAATCATGATTCTCAGTGACAATATCAAGAGTATGGGAAGAAGGGGAAGAGGAGGCCTTTCCACAGGCAGACTCTTCAAGCCCTTGAAAGAGTCCCACAAAAACTCAATTGGGGAAGCAGAGGAGATCCCTGAGCAGTGACCAGAAACAAAAGAGCTCTGTTCCAAATGCCCTGCTGCAGCCGACAGTAGTAATGTTGCATTTGGTCTGTTACATATGGCGCATGGGAACACCCTTTGCTAGGACACTGCAGAGAGAAGAGCAATTTATTTTAATAATGTGCCACCCAAAGTATCATTGAGAGGACAGGGTTTGAAAGGCCCATTCCCCAGCCACCTGAGAGGCCTGAACGGGGGTAGAAATGAGGGTGCTGAATTCCTATGTCCTACGTCTTTTTATCTGGTATGAGGTCTACCTTATTCTGAAAGTTTCTAATATCAATGTATATTCAGGAGCTGACACTTGACAAAGTCAGACAGACACATCATGCTTAGAAGATGGAAAGATCAATGTGTTGTCAAAGAAGGTTATTAATTATTTTCATTACAGTTCCCGTTTATCTGTGAAGCCATTAAACTAACTCCCATTTTGATTTGTATTTTCATTGTCAATATTAAAATTAAACAATACCTTAGAGCATAGAATCCAAGTGTGACAAAGCAGCTCTGGAAACCAAGAAGGTTTTGTTTTAATGTGTAGTCTGTAAACTCTCTTCTGTATTGTGCACATTGTCTAAGTGAAAACTAATTTGTGTCAGAGAGGCCTGTTAAGCGTAAAAAAAAGAATGTTTATTCCCTATAAGAACAATATGAAGAAACGTGCCAGTAGCAGATATTTCTCAGATAGTCTCTTTGGGTATCCTGCAAAAAATGATCCTAGAGTGGCGATCAGAATACCTCTTTTGCTTTGTGTAACAATAATCAGTCTATTGGCCATTGCTCTTATGTAGATTATGATGCAGAACTTGGGCAATGCAGAAGGGAGTTAAGGATAAAAAAAAAAAAAGAAAAGAAAAAAGCCCTGTGGTAGCAGTCTGCTATTTGTTCTTCCAAGGAATGCTCACTCTTCCTATGCAGTGTTGCTTGCCTGATTAGAAAGCCTGTAAAGAACATGGAGTCCTTGAGAAAAAAATAATTAGAAGTACTTGAGGCTGCTATGTATGGTATTATTCAGCTTTGTGTTTACTTAACTATGTCGTATATATTATACAGTTGAAAGAACCTTCCCCATTGAGTAAATTTCAATAGACTAAATGGGCCCAGAGAGTCAAATGTGTTAACATTACCCTGTCACACTGCAACGCTAAATGGTTAAACAAGGTTTCTTGGAGATTTCTAGTACAGTCAGACCAGAGGCCTCAACCTGGTTAGTTCTATGTCTGCAAACACCATTCAAAACCTTTTTAATTTTCATTAAAGAAGAACAAATAATTAAAGCATTTGAAATGTGAAGTATAAAATGAGGATTTCATTTTAACAGTGTCACTTATTTCCTTTCCCTTTAGCTATAGAGAATTTTTATAAACAAAAAAAAGTCTGACAGTCTCTTAGGTGGTAATTTTCTTTTTTGTGGGAAGAGAAAATGTTAGTTGAGATGGTCTGGGGCTGTTGTTTAAGTCCCATCGTGTTTTCTAGCAGACAAAACAAGACACTAACACAGAAAACAGAAGGGAAAATAATAAGATACTTTTCTCTAGTAGCTTCCCAAGTATTGAAGTCAGACTGACTGGTCTGTAGTTCCCTGGCTCCTCCTTTCCGGTCTCCTGGAACCTTTCCTGTCATCCATGAGTTTGCAAATATTATTGCCAGTGGCTCTGAGATTTCTTCAGCTAATTCCTTCAGTACCCTCAGGTGAATAGCATCAGGACCCGCTGATGTGAATTCATTCAAACTGGTCAGAAGATCACTGACATGTTCTTTACTTATCCCGATCTGCATCCCTCCCCCTTTATTGTTTATTGTAACTTTGCTAGTTGCCCGATCACGTTATTTTTTTGTGAGAAGACCGAAGCAAAGTAGGCACAGAGCAGCTCTGCCTTCCTGTCATCTTCTGTTACCAGCTAACCTTCTCCATTGAGCAGCACACCCACACCATCCTTGATCTTTTTTTTTCTTCTGACATATTTGAAGAACCCTTTCTTGTTGTCTCTAACATTCCTTGTTGGTATTGTGAGGGGAGATTGGCCATTGAAAATGGTGAGGGATAACTTTTAGAACATTGATCAATTTTCAGGTGAATAACATGAGGAAAGTGGGTGTAACTGAATTTTGAATTATGTTCAGTAGGTCTGTGCATTGTAGGGATTTGGAAGAGCTGTTGCCATGTGAGAGGTAAATGCAGATGCAATTTCTACATATGAAATGAGATGCAGGAAGCTGGCAAGGGGAGAATTGTAGGACTGAGTCACTTCTTGGGGAAAATTTGCAGAAGGTCAGTCAAAGTTTTACTACTTTTGTAGGGAAAATTGTGCAGCTTATGTCCTCTACTGTCACCAAGGCAGCTTGCTGTGTATATATACTTTAACTACATATCATGGGTAAGAACATAAGAACGGCCGTACTGTGCCAGACCAAAGGTCCGTCTAGCCCAGTATCCTGTCTTCCGACAGTGGCCAATGCCAAGTGCCCCAGGGGGAATGCACAGAACCGGTAATCATTAAGTGATCCATCCTGTTGCCCATTCCCTGCTTCAGGCAAACAGAGGCTAGGGATACCATCCCTGCACATCCTGGCTAATAGCCATTGATAGACCTGTCCTCCATGAACTTACCTAGTTCTTTTTTGAACCCTATGATCGTCTTGGCTTTCACAACATCCTCTGGCAAGGAGTTCCACCAGTTGTGCGTTGTGTGGAAAAAATACTTCCTTTTGTTTGTTTTAAACATGCTGCCTATTAATTTCATTTGGTGACCCTTAGTTCATGTGTTATGAGAAGGAGGAAATAACACTTCCTTATTTATTTTCTCCACACCAGTCAAGATTTTATAGACCTTTAGCATATCCCGGCCTTAGTCGTCTCTTTTCCAAGCTGAAAAGTCCCAATCTTATTAATCTCTCTTCACATGGAAGCTGTTCTATATCCCTAATCATTTTTGTTGCCCTTTTCTGAATCTCTTCTGGTTCCAATATATATTTTTTGAGATGGGGCGACCACATCTGCACACAGTACTCAAGATGTGGGCATACATGGATTTATATAGAAGCAATATGATATTTTCTGTCTTATTATCTAACCCTTTCTTAATCATTTCCAACATTCTGTTCGTTTGACTGCTGCTGCACATTTAGGGGATGTTTTCAGAGAACTATCCACAATGACTCCAAGATCTTGTTTCTTGACTTTAGCAAAGCTTTTGACACGGTCTCCCACAGTATTCTTGTCAGCAAGTTAAGGAAGTATGGGCTGGATGAATGCACTATAAGGTGGGTAGAAAGCTGGCTAGATTGTCGGGCTCAACGGGTAGTGATCAATGGCTCCATGTCTAGTTGGCAGCCGGTATCAAGTGGAGTCTCTGGATTAAGTTTAGAAGTGTGTGCAACAAGAGTGATGTAGTGGTGGGAGTCTGCTATAGACCACCGGACCAGGGGGATGAGGTAGATGAGGCTTTCTTCCGGCAGCTCACG
This sequence comes from Caretta caretta, assembly GCF_965140235.1. NCBI lineage: Eukaryota > Metazoa > Chordata > Testudines > Cheloniidae > Caretta > Caretta caretta. The sequence goes on along the minus strand of NC_134206.1, from coordinate 68,767,828 downwards.
GAAGCTACTGGATCGCATGCCCTGATTCTCATGGGTGACTTTAATTTTCCTGATATCTGCTGGGAGAGCAATACAGCGGTGCATAGACGATCCAGGAAGTTTTTGGAAAGCGTAGGGGACAATTTCCTGGCGCAAGTGCTAGAGGAGCCAACTAGGGGGGGCGCTTTTCTTGACCTGCTGCTCACAAACCGGGTAGAATTAGTGGGGGAAGCAAAAGTGGATGGGAATCTGGGAGGCAGTGACCATGAGTTGGTTGAGTTCAGGATCCTGACACAGGGAAGAAAGGTAAGCAGCACGATACGGACCCTGGACTTCAGGAAAGCAGACTTCGACTCCCTCAGGGAACGGATGGCCAGGATCCCCTGGGGGACTAACTTGAAGGGGAAAGGAGTCCAGGAGAGCTGGCTGTATTTCAAGGAATCCCTGTTGAGGTTACAGGGACAAACCATCCTGATGAGTCGAAAGAATAGTAAATATGGCAGGCGACCAGCTTGGCTTAATGGTGAAATCTTAGCGGATCTTAAACATAAAAAAGAAGCTTACAAGAAGTGGAAGGTTGGACATATGACCAGGGAAGAGTATAAAAATATTGCTCGGGCATGTAGGAATGTTATCAGGAGGGCCAAATCGCACCTGGAGCTGCAGCTAGCAAAAGATGTCAAGAGTAACAAGAAGGGTTTCTTCAGGTATGTTGGCAACAAGAAGAAAGCCAAGGAATGTGTGGGCCCCTTACTGAATGAGGGAGGCAAACTAGTGACAGAGGATGTGGAAAAAGCTAATGTACTCAATGCTTTTTTTGCCTCTGTTTTCACTAACAAGGCCAGCTCCCAGACTGCTACGCTGGGCATCACAAAATGGGGAAGAGATGGCCAGCCCTCTGTGGAGATAGAGGTGGTTAGGGACTATTTAGAAAAGCTGGACGTGCACAAGTCCATGGGGCCGGACGAGTTGCATCCGAGAGTGCTGAAGGAACTGGCGGCTGTGATTGCAGAGCCATTGGCCATTATCTTTGAAAACTCGTGGCGAACCGGGGAAGTCCCGGATGACTGGAAAAAGGCTAATGTAGTGCCAATCTTTAAAAAAGGGAAGGAGGAGGATCCTGGGAACTACAGGCCAGTCAGCCTCACTTCAGTCCCTGGAAAAATCATGGAGCAGGTCCTCAAAGAATCAATCCTGAAGCACTTGCATGAGAGGAAAGTGATCTGGAACAGCCAGCATGGATTCACCAAGGGAAGGTCATGCCTGACTAATCTAATCGCCTTTTATGATGAGATTACTGGTTCTGTGGATGAAGGGAAAGCAGTGGATGTATTGTTTCTTGACTTTAGCAAAGCTTTTGACACGGTCTCCCACAGTATTCTTGTCAGCAAGTTAAGGAAGTATGGGCTGGATGAATGCACTACAAGGTGGGTAGAAAGCTGGCTAGATTGTCAGGCTCAACGGGTAGTGATCAATGGCTCCATATCTAGTTGGCAGCCGGTATCAAGTGGAGTACCCCAAGAGTCGGTCCTGGGGCTGGTTTTGTTCAATATCTTCATAAATGATCTGGAGGATGGTGTGGATTGCACTCTCAGCAAATTTGCGGATGATACTAAACTGGGAGGAGTGGTAGATACGCTGGAGGGGAGGGATAGGATACAGAAAGACCTAGACAAATTGGAGGATTGGGCCAAAAGAAATCTGATGAGGTTCAATAAGGATAAGTGCAGGGTCCTGCACTTAGGACGGAAGAACCCAATGCACAGCTACAGACTAGGGACCGAATGGCTAGGCAGCAGTTCTGCGGAAAAGGACCTAGGGGTGACAGTGGACGAGAAGCTGGATATGAGTCAGCAGTGTGCCCTTGTTGCCAAGAAGGCCAATGGCATTTTGGGATGTATAAGTAGGGGCATAGCGAGCAGATCGAGGGACGTGATCGTTCCCCTCTATTCGACATTGGTGAGGCCTCATCTGGAGTACTGTGTCCAGTTTTGGGCCCCACACTTCAAGAAGGATGTGGATAAATTGGAGAGAGTCCAGCGAAGGGCAACAAAAATGATTAGGGGACTGGAACACATGACTTATGAGGAGAGGCTGAGGGAGCTGGGATTGTTTAGCCTGCAGAAGAGAAGAATGAGGGGGGATTTGATAGCTGCTTTCAACTACCTGAAAGGGGGTTCCAAAGAGGATGGCTCTAGACTGTTCTCAATGGTAGCAGATGACAGAACGAGGAGCAATGGTCTCAAGTTGCAGTGGGGGAGGTTTAGATTGGATATTAGCAAAAACTTTTTCACTAAGAGGGTGGTGAAACACTGGAATGCGTTACCTAGGGAGGTGGTAGAATCTCCTTCCTTAGAGGTTTTTAAGGTCAGGCTTGACAAAGCCCTGGCTGGGATGATTTAAGTGGGAATTGGTCCTGCTTCAAGCAGGGGGTTGGACTAGATGACCTTCTGGGGTCCCTTCCAACCCTGATATTCTATGATTCTATGATCACTTTCTTGAGTGGTAACATCTAATTTAGACCCCATCATTTTATATAGGTAGTTGGGATTATGTTTTCCAATGTGCATTACTTTGCATTTATCAACATTGAATTTCATCTGCCATTGTGTTGCCCAGTCACCCAGTTTTGTTAGATCCTTTTGTAGCTCTTCACAGTCTGCTTGGGACTTAACTATCTTGAGGAGTTTTGTATCACCTGCAGATTTTGCAACCTCACTGTTACCCCTTTTCCCAGATCATTTATGAATATGTTGAATAGGACTGGTCCAGTACAGACCCCTGGGAGACACCACTATTTACCTCTCCCCATTCTGAAAACTGACCATTTATTCCTACCCTTCATTTCCTATCTTTTATCCAGTTACCAATCCATGAAAGAACCTTCCTTCTTATCCTGTGATAGCTTACTTTGCTTAAGAGCCTTTGGTGAGGGAACTTGTCAAAGGCTTTCTGAAAATCTAAGTACACTATATCCACTGGATCCCCCTTGTCCACATGCTCGTTGACCCCCCGTCAAAGAATTCTAGTAGATTGGTGAGGTATGATTTCCCTTTACAAAATCCATGTTGACTTTTCCCCAACAAATTTTGTTCAGGTATTTGTCTGACAATTTTGTTCTTTACTATAGTTTCAACCAGCTTGCCCAGTCCTGAAGTCAGGCATACCGGCCTGTAATTGCTGAGATCACCTCTGGAGCCCTTTTGAAAAATTGGTGTCACATTAGCTATCCTCCAGTCATTTGGTACAGAAGTTGATCGAATGATAGATTACAAAGTAGTTAGTAGTTCTGCAATTTTATATTTGAGTTCCTTCAGAACACTTGGGTATCTGTGGATCACAGATGATATCTGTTGATCACAGAGAATAAAGAAGAGTATCTTAATCTATGATTCTGAAAATTCAATCTAGAGTTAATGTAATTTTGCACTTATGATTGTATGTTGTTAAATAATAAACCTGATTCCAGATGGTTTAAAGGGTATTGTATAAAGCTTTGTTGGCTTATATAATCAGTTCTTGTCTTGTAGACTTCTGTCACATCACTCTCGTGCTCTTATTTCCCCACTCTAGTTTGTCCAAAATGGTGCTGTAATTTTTTTTTCTCACCCAGTGATCTGATCCTGATGCCTCTTTTCTTTTTAATCCCTCCACTGATTTGTCTATCATGCAAAGATCAAATGTCTTTTCCTTACCTGTAGGCATCACAACTCCATTCCATCCTGTATCTTGGAATTTATTATGTCCACCAAACCCCTCAGTTATGCCCATGACTGCAGCACTGATGCCTCACTAATTTTTCTTCCACTCTTCTCCATACTTATTTCCAGTCACTTTCAGTTTGCTAAGCCTTCACCCCTTCTCCTTGGTCATGTATCACCTTTGACTTACCTCTTCCAGATTTCACATAAGAAATGAGCCTGTACTACTACAAAATACAAATAATAATAACTTTATTCACCAAGTGCTTCCATTTAACTGAACGTTAATACCCACCTGAGTAAAGTTACTAATATTTGTAAGTGTTCACAGGATCTGTACCACTAGACTGTAAATTAATGGCGTAGGGACTATTTGTGTTATAGTACAGTGCCAAGAACAGTGTGTTTGATTGTATTAATAATTTAAAAAATCGTCTTACCTTAAAACCTGGCTTAGTATATAAAAATGTTCAAACTTGGAAGTTATAAATAAGTTCTTCTTTCCATATGTTTGTATGCATAATTGCCATTGACAGTAGGCATTATTATGCAGAGGAAAACAAACCCCAGAGTGTATGTATCAGTCATGTAACGTTAGGTTTTTCAAAAGCTTTTCATACAAAAAAAAAGCTTTGTTTCAACCTCTTGAATAAATCTGCATTTCATTAAAATCACAAAATTATTTCTCTCCTTCATTGTTTAAAAAAAACATAAATGTAATGGATACATACAAAAGCAGAAAATTTAAAAGGCAGTTTTCTTTCTTTCTTTCTCTCTTTCTCTCTCTAATCAACAACCTACGAACGTAGTTCAACATTTTAAAGCTGAGATGCCTAAAGTAATGCACCTAAATCCATATTTAAACACCCAAATAAGAGGCCTGATTTTCAAAGGTTCTGAACATTCATACCTTCCATTGATTTCAGTATTATCAGTGAAAATGTTAAGAAGAATTGTTTTTGCACATAGAAGAGGCAGGGATTCATCCTATTGTGTAGGGACGGCACCAAATTTTGAAATAGGCAGCATACAGCTAAACTGTGTTACAAATTATGCTACAGTGAAGAATGCTATCATGAATTAGGTTGCTCACATATATATTTTTTTCAAGTGATTCCTGGCTCGGGGCAAGATGAACCCAGTTTCAAAGTTAAGTGTAACTCAAGATGGATTTTTTTCTGCAACATTTAACCACTATTTTATTCTGTGCTTTGACCTTTTTCCTTTAAAGGTACAAAGATAGTGTTTACTTTCCACCTTTACTGAAGGAAATCCTTCATGTACTCTTATCATAGCTTCTCATATATCTAGTGGTCTTAGCCAAGCTTAGCACATAAAATAGTTCACTAAACTAGATGATTCCTATAGGTTAGGCAAATTTGCTTCTACCAATTAAGGAGATTCTGCTGATCTCTTGACAGTCCTAGGTTTGCCAACCCAGACAATTTAGAAGTTGTCTCTCACTAAGTATCTCTCTGTTACATAAAGTACAGATCAAACGGCTCTTTTTTAAAGAGGATTGTCAAGTTTTCCTTTTCAGAAGTAAGGTATCACTAGGAGTCATGTTATATTAAGTGGACAGATTTGCTGTGTGGTAATGATCAAGGCAGACGACATCCACTAGAAAAAAAACATGTTTATTACCTTCTATACTTAACTGATACAATTTTACTTATAGTTTTCTAGGAACATTAAAGAAGTATACTTAACTAAGTCCTGTCTTTATTTGGGACTTAATGTATCTTAAAATCTCCATAAAAGAATATAATTTCAAGAATCTAATTTACATTGTAAGACTTAGCATAGATTAAATTGATTTTGTTTATTGAAAGCTGCTATGTAATATCTCTGTGTAACTTGATCGTACATAATTATTGTGAAATATTTTTCCTTCATAATATAATAGAATGGAATTTGGTGGGCTCTAGTAGACCATGTGTGGTATGAGGAATAATAGGCAATTGCATGAGCGTTTTAAAATAATAATGTCCTTGATTTCATTTCTCTCATTTATGCCAAACTGAACAATAACTTCTTTCAGAGAGGTTACAGTTCACTGGCACAGGCAGATAGAATACATTGGGTGTATAATATATGGTCACCGAGACATATTATTGTTATAATAATGATACTTAGTAATTCTATACATTCACAAAGCTCTTTCCAAAGGTGGGTCAGCACAATTATCCCCTTTTTACAGAATGAGTACTTGTCGCACATAGAGGTTAATTGAGTTGCCTAAAGTAACACTGTGACTCAGAATCAGAGTTTGTAATTAAACCTGGGTCTCCTGACTTTCGTACTTTGTCCACTGGTCCCTGTACTCAAATAATCCTGGGCCAGGTAGATACCATAGAAATATCTAAGATAGATAACAGAATCAGAGAAAGAAAAGGAGTACTTGTGGCACCTTAGAGACTAACCAATTTATTTGAGCATGAGCTTTCGTGAGCTACAGCTCACTTCATCGGATGCATACCGTGGAAACTGCAGCAGACTTTATATACACACAGAGAATATGAAGCAATACCTCCTCCCAGCCCACTGTCCTGCTGGTAATAGCTTATCTAAAGTGATCATCAGGTTGGGCCATTTCCAGCACAAATCCAGGTTTTCTCACCCTCCACCCCCCCACACAAATTCACTCTCCTGCTGGTGATAGCCCATCCAAAGTGACAACTCTTTACACAATGTGCATGATAATCAAGTTGGGCCATTTCCTGCACAAATCCAGGTTCTCTCACCCCCTCACCTCCCTCCCAAAAACCACACACACAAACTCACTCTCCTGCTGGTAATAGCTCATCCAAACTGACCACACTCCAAGTTTAAATCCAAGTTAAACCAGAACATCTGGGGGGGGGGGGGTAGGAAAAAACAAGGGGAAATAGGCTACCTTGCATAATGACTTAACCACTCCCAGTCTCTATTTAAGCCTAAATTAATAGTATCCAATTTGCAAATGAATTCCAATTCAGCAGTTTCTCGCTGGAGTCTGGATTTGAAGTTTTTTTGTTTTAAGATAGCGACCTTCATGTCTGTGATTGCGTGACCAGAGAGATTGAAGTGTTCTCCGACTGGTTTATGAATGTTATAATTCTTGACATCTGATTTGTGTGAAACTTGCTTTTCTTTGTTTAATAAATAACTTGCACTAGGATATGTAACAATTATTTGAATGGTGCATAATCTAAAAACTATGCATCTTTTAATAAATTGATTCTAGGAATCTGAAAAGTCTAGAGAAAATATTGTCATATTTTTTTTTAAAAAAGACAGTACACATCCTGAGCAATCCAGGAACTGCAGTTATCCCCTAGAAATGGTCTGTAAATAATTGCTGTTATGAAAGCAAATAAGTAAATTAAAAATGAAATTGTATCAGAGAGGTAACAAACTTTCTTTTTTGGCTTCACGTTAACATAGGACATGAACCACTTACAGTCCACAGGGCTCTGGCAGGGGTTCTACAGAATGAAACATTTTAATAACCAAATAGTAGGGGCTTTGGGGATTGGAAGAGGAATTGGACTATGAGAGATCATGCCAAAGTGGCCAACATAAACTCTGGAGAAACATTGCAGTATAGCTTAATGAAATACAGAATTACACTGTTTCTGAGAAAAAAAATGATGGGTATCAGACTCTGGCTTGAGACCTTCGCCTGAAGGAGCACCTGCTTCAGTACTGAGGCCTGTGTTGGATTGGAGGCCAATCTCAATGAATGGTGACAGTTCATTCTCTGCAGCCGCCACCTCTCTGAAGAGGTGCAGAAACCACTCTTCTTCAAGAGCACCAAAGAAAAGGTCTCAAGACCAATCAAAACCTCACCAGGCCTTGTGGAGACTCTTCTTCCTACTCCAGGAAGAATATGGCTGATGCCAGCACACAGGATGGAGCGGGTCCTTCCAACCACTCCCCAGTACTGCCTAGGGATGCAACAGACGCTGTACTGCCAACTTGTATTCTGGCCCTTTTGAATCCAGCACCAACAAGGATGATGGTGGCACCGACTGTATCCACATCAGTGGAATATCAGGTGTCAGTGAACCTCATCTGCCTTTCTCTGCTCTCATTTGATCCAGGACTTCACCAGGGCTATGCATCCACAGCCTCACTGCCTGGACAGGCCACTAAATCGTTTGGTCTGTTGGAACTGCATCCTGATGTTCCCTTGCTGCAGATTGTGGAAGTGAGTCTGATGCTGGGCGTGGCACAAGTAAACTCCTTGGCAGCACTGCACTTTTGCACTGCCAATGTTACCGTGGTCGTGCTCTCCACCCTACACCTCAGCACCATCAGCAGCTTTGGTACCGTCACTGACATCCTTACCAATGCTGCTGCCAGTCCTGGAGACAATTGAGGGTTACACGGTGCTGGCTGCACCATTTTCACAGTCACCATGGATCCCTCTCTCACTTTGGATGACTGATGAGTTGCACTGGTTGCTCACACCCTTGGGATTGGCTCCACCTTTATCCCCAGAATCCCCTGAAACTTCTCGGCATCCAGGTCAAGATCAGCAGCATTCCCGCAGTTGGAACAGGAGCCCCTGGCCTGGTGCCTACTGGCCACCAATCTCTTACCCTTATGCTCCATGCAATTTATGGGATGCTCTTCTGTTACGGAGGTTAAACTCCTCCTCTTGCTCTAAGACAAGATCACCTGAAACTTGAGTGGCTGGGGCTGTCACGCCACCACAAGTTCAGGCACCAGTTTTCCTCCGTCTTGCAGAGACTCCAGAATTGTCTCTGTTCAGGAACAGGCGCCATCACTGGCATAGTTAACTGTCTCTTCATTGACCCTGGACAGTTAGACTTCCTGGCATTCAGTGCCTGAGAACTTCAAGGTTTACCAGGACCTTTTGCAGCACCTAGCTACTTTCCTGGGAATCCAGGTGGAGACTAGCCAAGAGGTGTTGGACATCCTGCAGCCATCTGCATTTGGGAGAGTGACCCTTCCTATTAACATTGCACTCCTAGAGCCTGTAAAGGTTCTTTGTAGCACTACTGCGAAGTGTTTCGAGAAGCATTACTTTGTCCTGATGAAGGATTTTAGTAGCTTTACTCTCACCAGTGTCCTAATTCACTGGTCATAATTGCGGTGAATGACAGTTTGAGAGGGCAGATTTAAGTCCACTGACAAGGACAAGGATGGACTTAGTGGGTAGAAAGATCTACACCTCTTCCTCCCTGCAAATGTGGATTCGGAAACAAGTAGGCACTGTTGTCCAAATATGTATTTGTAAATTGAATGACTATCTAAATTTACAGACCAGCTGCCTGAAACCTCCAGGAAGGAATTTCAGATGGGTTGCTGAAGGCTGCTTGATGGCCAGAATGTTGCTGCAGTCTGCTCTAGATGTGGCAGATAGTTCCACCAAAGTGATAGCCTCAGTGATGACCATGGGAAGGACATTCTGGCTGCAAAGTTTGAGCATTGCTCCAGACATGCAACAGGCTATAGAGGACCAAATCGCACCTGGAGCTGCAGCTAGCAAGAGATGTCAAGAGTAACAAGAAGGGTTTCTTCAGGTATGTTAGCAACAAGAAGAAAGCCAAGGAAAGTGTGGGCCCCTTACTGAATGAGGGAGGCAACCTAGTGACAGAGGGTGTGGAAAAAGCTAATGTACTCAATGCTTTTTTTGCCTCTGTCTTTACGAACAAGGTCAGCTCCCAGACTGCTACACTGGGCAAGACAGTATGGGGAGTAGGTGGCCAGCCGTCTGTGGAGAAAGAAGTGGTTAGGGACTATTTAGAAAAGCTGGACGTGCACAAGTCCATGGGGCCGGATGCGTTGCATCCGAGAGTGCTGAAGGAATTGGCGGCTGTGATTGCAGAGCCATTGGCCATTATCTTTGAAAACTCATGGCAATCGGGGGAAGTCCCGGACGACTGGAAAAAAGGCTAATGTAGTGCCCATCTTTAAAAAAGGGAAGAAGGAGGATCCTGTGAACTACAGGCCAGTCAGCCTCACCTCAGTCCCTGGAAAAATCATGGAGCAGGTCCTCAAGGAATCAATCCTGAAGCACTTACACAAGAGGAAAGTGATCAGTAACAGCATGGATTCACCAAGGGAAGGTCATGCCTGACTAATCTCATCACCTTCTATGATGAGATTACTGGTTCTGTGGATGAAGGGAAAGCAGTGGATGTATTGTTTCTTGACTTTAGCAAAGCTTTTGACACGGTCTCCCACAGTATTCTTATCAGCAAGTTAAAGAAGTGTGGGCTGGATGAATGCACTGTAAGGTGGATAGAAAGTTGGCTAGATTGTCAGGCTCAACGGGTAGTGATCAATGGCTCCATGTCTAGTTGGCAGCCGGTATCAAGTGGAGTGCCCCAAGGGTCAGTCCTGGGGCCGGTTTTGTTCAATATCTTCATAAATGATGTGGAGGATGGTGTGGATTGCACTCTCAGCAAATTTGCGGATGATACTAAACTAGGAGGAGTGGTAGATACGGTGGCAGGTAGGGATAGGATACAGAGGGACCTAGACAAATTGGAGGATTGGGCCAAAAGAAATCTGATGAGGTTCAATAAGGACAAGTGCAGGGTCCTACACTTAGGACGGAAGAATCCAATGCACCGCTACAGACTAGGGACCGAATGGCTAGTCAGCAGTTCTGCGGAAAAGGACCTAGGGGTGACAGTGGACGAGAAGCTGGATATGAGTCAACAGTGTGCCCTTGTTGCCAAGAAGGCCAATGGCATTTTGGGATATATAAGTAGGGGCATTGCCAGCAGATCGAGGGACGTGATCGTTCCCCTCTATTCGACATTGGTGAAGCCTCATCTGGAGTACTGTGTCCAGTTTTGGGCCCCACACTACAAGAAGGATGTGGAAAAATTGGAGAGAGTCCAGCGAAGGGCAACAAAAATGATTAGGGGACTGGAACACATGAGTTATGAGGAGAGGCTGAGGGAACTGGGATTGTTTAGCCTGCAGAAGAGAAGAATGAGGGGTGATTTGATAGCTGCTTTCAACTACCTGAAAGGGGGTTCCAAAGAGGATGGATCTAGACTATTCTCAGTGGTAGCAGATGACAAAACAAGGAGTAATGGTCTCAAGTTGCATTGGGGGAAGTTTAGGTTGGATATTAGGAAAAACTTTTTCACTAGGAGGGTGGTGAAACACTGGAATGCGTTACCTAGGGAGGTGGTAGAATCTCCTTCCTTAGAAATTTTTAAGGTCAGGCTTGACAAAGCCCTGGCTGAGATGATTTAATTCGGGATTGGTCCTGCTTTGAGCAGGGGTTTGGACTAGATGACCTCCTGAGGTCCCTTCCAACCCTGAGATTCTATGATTCTATGACTTGCCCTTTGATGCTCGGGTCCTCTTTTTGGACAAAACTGATGAAACTTTGCACTCCTTCAAGGATTCTAGGGCCACCCTACATTCCTTGAGAGTATATATATCAGCAGTGCAAAGACACCAGCGTGGCAGTCATCAACAGCAGCAGCAGTACTGCCTGGAACACTCTGAGCATGCTTTCCCTCCTCTGAGATAGCAGGACTACCCAAGAAAGAGACAATGGTCCCAGAGGTATTCAGGTTCTGGGTTTGCCCAGTCTACATGTCTCCCCCCAGTACCCCAGAACCCCCATTTTGACTTGTCTGTTCACAGCTGTTGTTCAGTCCATTCTTCCATTACCCTGTTTCCTCACCCCCTCATTCGAGGACAGACAGACTGGCTTGCTTTCTCAATGTTTGGGGTTCAGTTACCACTGACAGCTGGATCCTAAGCACTGTCAGATCAGACTGTGCTATCTAGTTCCTCTCTACACGTCCGCCCTTCCCTCCTTCCCTGTCCCTCTTCAGGAACCCACCTCACAAGATACTGCTTGTCAATCAGGTGTGCTCTTTACTGGCTTTGGGAGCAGTGGAGGAGTTTTCTCTGGAGCACTGAGGTCAAGATTTTTATTCCGGGTACTTTTATGGTTCCCAAATCCACCTATTCTCAATTCTGAAACCTCAACAAATATATCAGATAGATGATGTTCTGAACAGTCACCCTATCAACTCTCCTCCCCATGTTAGAACGACTGGTTTGCTGCTTGGGACCATCAGGACACTTATTTCTACATGGCAATTTTCCCAAGCCACGGAAGATTTCTGTGGTGGTTCATGGGAATGGCAAACCACTGCTACAGGAGGCCATGCCTGTGGACGGTCAGTGTCCTCAAATGTCTCGTCGCTCACAGTCAACTTACCCTGACGGGCCACATGCAGGCCGCAGGTTGCCCACAACTGCATTACACTGTGCTTACTCGACTGTCTGGGTCTCATCCCAAACACTGGGAAGTCAACCACTCAGAAAATCAAGTTCACTGGAGCCCTAATAGACTCTACCAATTCTAGAGCCTTTTTGCAGACAGAGCATTTTCATATGATTTGCTGCCTTTGTCTTGGTCTGCAGTTGCAACCTTCCATGACAGTTTGTATAGGCCTGAGGCTTTTGGGCCATATGTCTGCATGCTTGCAGGTGGTTCAATTTGCTAGGTTATGTCTTCACCCTCTTCAGATGTGGCTGAAGACAGTTTACCATCCAATCCTTCATTCCTTGGACAAGTTGGTCTGCCTCCCTGTGTTGATCCTGCACTCCTGGCAGTGGTGGATGGTTCAGGGGAATGTATGTCAAAGCATTCCCTTCATCCAGCCCTTACCACCCAGGACTGTTGTCACTGATGCGTCCCTGTTAGGTTTGGGAGCACATCTGGGGTCACTGAAGGTTCAGTGTCTGTGGTCAGAGGAGGAAGCTTCACTGCATATCAATGTGCTGGAGCTTCAGGCAATCTACAATTCCTGTCACACTTTTTTGACTGCCTCAAGGGTTCAGTGGTTCACATATTTACCAACCAGAGCTCCAAAATATATTATGTGAAAAGGCAAGGAGGAGCATACTCCAGGATTCTCTGCCAACCAGCAATCAGTCTGTGGCAGTTCTGCATTAGAGTGAGTATCGTTCTCATGGCCAACCACTTGCTTGGGGTCCAGAATCATCTCACAGACCATCTCAGCTGCAATTTTTACCTGAGTCATGAGTGGTCACTGATGTCTAGCATTCTTTGAGTCATCTTTGCAACTTGGGGCATCCCAATGATCAACCTGTTCACTGCAAGAGACAACAGGAAGTGTTATCGTGTTGCTTCTGAGGGGGCCTCGGTCCAGGCTCCCTGACCAGCGCCTTTCACCTCAGCTAGCAACCAGCTCTTCTGTATGCTTTTCCTATGATCCTGATCATTTCACAGGTTATCCTCAAGCTGAAAGCTGATTAAGCCAGTTCATCTTTGCCACAGCGTGGCTGAGGCAGTGTTGGTTTTCCCACACCTTCTCACATTGTCAATTCAGTCTCCCGTACCCCTTTCTCTCCATCCTGACCTGTTCATGCAGAATCATGGTCACACTTAGCATCCCATGCTCAGCTCCCTGTATTTCACTGCATGGCTGCTCTGCAGGAAATAAAAAGGAAGAGTGATGTTTGGTGGCTATTTGACAGGTCCTACTCAATAGTAGGAAACCCTTTACCACAATGGACTCTTTAGCAAAATGGAAGCAGTTTTCAGTGTGGTCATTGGCCCATGAAGTTCAGCCAACACTGTCTTGTATCCAGGACATCTTAGAGTATTTTCTGCATCTTTAGTCATTGGGCTTTACACTTACCTTGCTGAGGGTGCATCTAACAGCAATCTCAGACTTTCATCCATCTATTCATGTAAGATTGGTGTTTGCCAATGCCATGGTAGCAAGATTTTTAAAAGGAATTCTTCATCTCCATCTGCCAGTGTAGGAACCAGTTCCTTTGGGGGGACCTTAAAGCAGTCTTGACGGCTCTAATGGGACCTCCGTTTGAGCCTCTGGCATCCTGTCCCTTTCCTCTCTTGTGTCAAAAAACTCAAAATCTCCTCGTGGCAATGACCTCTTCAAGGAGAGTGTGAAAGTCACAGGCTTTGATGGCAGAGCTTCCTTATATACAGTTCTCCAAAGACAGTGATATTGCGGCCTCACCCAAAATTTTTCATTTGAACCTGGCAGTGTATTTGCCTGTGTTTTTTCCTAAAGCCATGTTCATACCCGGTGGAGTAGTATCTTCATGCATTGAACTTCAGATGTTATCTCACCTTTTTATTTGAACAGGACTAAATCCTTTTGGGCTTCACCTTGTCCGTTTGTGTCATATGCAGACTGTATAAAGGGGCAGTCAGTCTCCTCATAGATAATCTCTAAGTGAATAAATTTCTCCATCAACACTGCATACAAAACAGCTTCGGCTACACCTCCTGAACAGGTATACGCCCATTCTAGGAGAGCACAAGCAAATCAATGCATTTTGAAGCAATGTCTCAATATTGGACATTTGCAGAGGTGCCAGGTGTTCATCGATACATCTGTTTGCGAACAATTATGCCATTATTGTGGTGTCCAGAATAGATGCAAACAGGGAAGCTGTTTCTGCAATCCTTGTTTAAATAGACTCCGAGCCCTATCTCCTCTGGGTACTGCATGTGAGTCACCTAAGTGGAATACACGGCTGCTAGGGTGACCATATTTCCCTAAATTGAAAACGGGAATGCATGGGACTGGCCTGAGCCACCTGGCACCGCTGCTAAGCCCCCCACCTCTGTGCTCCCAATTGAGCAAGGTAGCAGAGATGTGGGGGAAGAGGAATGGGTATGGGCTGGGATCTAGGCAGTAAAGCAGGATGTGAGTGTGCAAGTGTGTGAGTACTTTTGGGTTCAGAGCCAGGAGGTGAAGTTATTGAACTACGATCCAGCTAGCAGTGTGCTGCTCCTTTGTAGGCTGGGATAGCAGAGGGTCGGGGCAAGAAAGAGGGTCCGGGTAGTGGGAGGACCAAGGAGACTCTAGATAGCAGCCTTGGGAAACTGGGGAAGGCCGGAATGTGGCAGAAACAAGTGGACTGGGGAGGGAAAGTGACCGGTGGGATGGGGGAGCTGGAGAGGCCTTCGGGACTGGCGTTGAAGGATGGTTGGGTGAGGCCCATGTGGAGGCTTTGGGGGCAGGGAGGCATGAGGCATGGGGAACTGAGGAGGGGGCATGCTGTGCTTGGTGCCCCGGCAACCTCAATCACAGTAGTGTTCTTGCACTGCTTATAATAATGTGATCAAACCAAATTAGAAGGGACTATGAACAAGAGAAGGATAGTATGAAATTGTAGCAAAAATTAAAGACTATGGTTCTGATCCAACTCCTGTTGAAGTCAATGGGAAAGCTTGCAATGATTTCAGTGGGTGTTTGATCAGCCCATACAATAGCTGGGAAAATGCAGTGGAATTGTTTCAGGGTCCCAAGAAGCACTTCAGACTTTTATTTGACTACAGAATTTTATTTGTACAATTCACCAAATAGTGGCAAATGTTTCTATATGCCTCCGAGACAATAATAAAAGAGTAGAAGATAAATTACTCGTAGTGGTGAAAAGGAGACAAAAGTTGAGAATCAGATATCCAGAAATAGAAGATCATTTTAAATGTAATAGAAACTAATTGCTGATAGGCCAATCGGGCAATGGGATAATAATCTGCCGTAAGAAAATCTGTAATGTGCTGTTACTGAATGTATGCAAGGAAAAATTGGATTTAGCAGGTTAGATATTCTTCCACATATGCAGTAGTTGTACAAGGAGGTCACTTCAGCTGTAAAGCATATGAAACAGATATTCTTATGGAAGGATTAAAAACAAAACAAAACAAACAAACAAAACTGGTACTGATTTTGAAAGTAATAAATAGCTGAAAGCCATTCCTTGGGCTTAGGAGGCTATTTCGAAAATCATTTGGTGGCAAAAAAGGTTGTCTCTCTCCCTCCCTGCCCCTGCCCCAGCAAGTTGCCATTTATGCCCTATGTAACCACACTTTCAGATCTTAACAGACCAAGCAAGGCAGCTCTTTGAAAATTTTAGTACTTGAGACAAGAAGCTCTCTGGCAAAGTTTGAGAAAAATTGAAATATCTGTGTTTCACAATCTATGCAATGTAATATTTTTCCAGTTAACATGTACATCATTAAACAATCAACAGCTGGCATGTTGGGAAATACATAGCAATGTAAAGTGTGCGTGTGTGTATACACATGCATATATGCACACATATACCTACAAATATAAATACACCATTCAATGCTGAACTTAAACTCCAAACAGGAAAAGTGTACTTTTTGAGCAAGTTAACAAAGTCTCCATTTTCATGTATTTCATGTGGGATAATGTGATACTGAAATACATTGTGCTGGAGATTGATTTTTGAATCAAAAACCTTACTATTTGAACCCAAATCTTTGTTTGAATGCTTGTCCATCTGCCTCTAAACAGTCTTCTGACATTGAGAGTTAATTTAGAAAAGTCTGCAAAAGTTAATCTTTCAGGAAGTTTTAGAATGAACAATTAAATTGGAAAATTTATCTAATAGTTACGTTCTATATAAAAATGTTGTTTAGTGGCTAAACCACCGCACTGAGAACCAAAAACTCTTGATTATTTATTCTCAATTTGTACTCGTCCTGGCAAGGCATTTTCACTGCTCTGTTTCGACAGCTGTAAAATGGGGATAATGCTACTTGTTCCTAACTCACAGGGATATGGTGATGAATTAATTAAGTTCATGTTTGTACAGTGTTTTCAATATGTGAATGGACTGGGTGAGAGCAGAGTATTATTACTATTTTCAAATAAGAAAGCTAACTTAAATACTTATATTGTAGCTATATAATAGAGAAATGTGGAAGGCAAGGGCAAACCACCACAGGGGTTCAGAGGAGTGACATGGTTAGAGCTTTGGGAGCTCGTAACAATTTTAGAAACATTTGGTATAGGTAGTGGTAGAGTGAGATAAAGAGCAGGAAAGCCTGAAAAGAATACACTCCCCTTGTTGTCCCTGAGGAAAAAGATTATCCTAGCAGAAAGTGAAAGAGAATTCTCTTTTGTCAGGCCCTTCCCTCTAATGTGTTCAGTGAGTCACTTTTATCCAACCAGCTCCTATCATGTTGCTGCTAATGGATATCTCAGGCCGTTGTGGGGTGTTTTTTGTACCTTTTTGGGTTCTTTGTCTCTGAAATACTTATCCCCATCATTGTGTTGGAGCTCTAGACTATCTGACAGGCAATGGCTGTTTTTTTAATTATTAGTATTAATTCCTTTGTCATTCCGAGATAAGTCTTCTACGTAGTTCTGCAGCTATATTTTACTTCAGATACCTAGTGTGCTCTGTTTTTCTGTACTATGTCAATAATATATTTTGGCATTCTCTGAATTATTCTATGTGCTGTCTTATTTATTTCCAGTATTCATAAGCTAGAAGAGGTGAATGCAGTACCAGGTTGGCAGAATTAATTTCGTGTCATCAGTGGTCTTTGTTATACTAGGTGTTGGATTCCATTTTTCTAAAATGTGGTCTAAGGAGAATCTGACCCTATATTTCCACTCCATATAATTCTTCTGTAGGAGAGATGTTTCCATTCACAGCTTTCCTCCCTTTCTGTTTCCCATCCCTTCACTAAATTCAACAAAGTCCTGAGAGAGATAAGTTATGATATATCAGAATAATTCAAGCTAGCTCCTGCTGGGATATGTTCATGGTTTGGGAGGGTCACCTAAGTCTTTGCCAGAGGAATTTCTCTGTATCATATCAAACATTGCTTTCCTAGGAGATGATTACTTGGATCGGTCTGCTTCACTATGTATCTATCCCTGAAGGACTGCATTCTTCTGCTGGTAGAACTATAACATGGCATTAAACTATGGATTTATTATATTCCTGCTTCTAAAATTTGTGAAGACACAGAGCTTAATTCACACGCATGTCAGCATTATTACTGAGGCCTGGTCTGCACTAGGAAATTAGGTCGGTATAACTACATTACTCAGGAGTGTGAAAAATCCATATTCCTCTGTGACGTATTTAAACCCTGGTGTAGATAGCGCTAGGTCGATGGGGGAATTCTCTTGTCAACCTAGCTACTGGATCTCAGGGAGGTGGAGTACCTGTGCTGACTGAAGAAGCCCTCCCGTTGGCATAGGTAGTGTCTATGTCTAGTGTCTTTGAGCAGGGGATTGGACTAGATGACCTCCCGAGGTCTCTTCCAACCCTAATATTCTATGATTCTTCACTGAAGCACTTTATGTGTAGCAGCAGTTTATGTGTAGATATACACTTAGCAGAGCTCTAGTCTCTCTAACTACCAGTATTCATCAGCCCACCTACTGGTGATCATTACTTTGTAGTCACTGAGATGAGGATGTGGGGTGATAATTCATGAAGGAGGCTGCCACTCTTTATGAAAGCACATGCAGCCAGTGAATGTGGCCCATATTCTGATCACTTCTGTGTATTATGAACCGTTCTAAGTTTATTCATCTCTGCATTCGACTCCACTGTTGAAATATTGACCTCACTGAGATCAATGGCAAAATTCACATTGACTTCTGTAGGCTCAGAATTTCCCCCCCAAAAGCTTTGACTTCTGTAGGCTCAGAATTTCCCCCCCAAAAGCTGCATAGGTAAAATATATATGAAATTCTAATAAGTACTGTAAGTAATTTTAGGTTTTGTAATTAGTGTAACAAGCTGATAATGAAAAACTATACAATGTCAATATTTCCAGACTAATATTCAAGTATATTATTTATAATCTATCTTATTATGCTTATGAAGAACATTTGAATGTTTACGAAAGTTTACTTACTTCCTGTGTATGATGTGATAACCATATCCTTGACTGTATGAATTCATATGAGCCCAGGATATGATTTACCGAGCTATCAGGAACTATACTGTACTGTACTGGCTTTTTTTATTACTGTACTGACATTTTTTAATTAAATATTCCAAATGTAAACTAGGGTGCCAGACAATTGAAAGGTTTCAGAGGAACAGCCGTGTTAGTCTGTATTCGCAAAAAGAAAAGGAGTACTTGTGGCACCTTAGAGACTAACCAATTTATTTGAGCATGAGCTTTCGTGAAGTGAGCTGTAGCTCACGAAAGCTCATGCTCAAATAAATTGGTTAGTCTCTAAGGTGCCACAAGTACTCCTTTTCTTTAGACAATTGAAAGGCAATTATTGCTTTGTTCCTGATCAAGTAAAACTTGTGCATGTTTTATATTTCTCCTCTCCCCTCATTTCATCCCTCTTAACATTCTCCCAAATACCCTGTTGTTCCCTTCTGATTGGCAGGGCACTTTCCCGCAGAATAACAAATGTTTCTTAGTTTACATCATGCTTCAGATCTGAATTGGGATGGAAATAATGGGTCAGAAATTTGGCTTGTTTATTTAAAGGAAATTCTCTTTCAGCTCTTTAATAGCTCTATTTTCTCTATATTTGGGGATTTGAATTCTCTCCTTGTTTCATGTAAATATAAGTAGGGTTTTTTTCTTCAGAAGTGTGAAGCTAAGGCGAGCAACTTTATTGCAAGGAAATATCTTGAACTTTCTTAATATAGTCATTAATCAGAGAGAAGAGAGATTGGTATTTTCACAGTACAGGTAATTTAAAAATAAACTTTTGGTTTTAATGCAAAACCCTGCTTTTGCATTGGCTGACACTCATTAAGAACCAATCAGAATATACAGCTTTGCATACTGCATGTTTGAGGGAAAAAATGCAGTGATTATTTAAAATGGGTACAACTAATCACAGTGAGGAAATTGTGTAATTGAGAAAAAATAAATATTGCACAATGAACTAGTATCCCTGTCCTGTGATTATCTGATACAATTCCATTTCAGAATTATATGTGCTCTATTGGTATAAAAAATATTTTACAAATAGGCATTACTTACCAGTTTTTCTTTATTGAGATGTTGAGCGAATGAATATA
This sequence comes from Caretta caretta, assembly GCF_965140235.1. Classification (NCBI taxonomy): domain Eukaryota; kingdom Metazoa; phylum Chordata; order Testudines; family Cheloniidae; genus Caretta; species Caretta caretta. The sequence continues at coordinate 68,748,317 of NC_134206.1, read as the reverse complement.
TTATATTTTAGTCTCAGCAGAAAACCTGGAGAAGAACCTGAGGCAGATGGAAAGGCAGCTTCAACAGCTTGAGAAGGATTTGAAGATCTTTCCCCCTCCCGATGATATCCATGACAAGTTTGTGACAAAGATGTCTATATCCTTTTGACAGTTAAATATCTTATGAGGGCTTGTCTAACGTTTACTTAACTCTTCAAATTTATTTGCAGAACCTTTGTCTAGTTTGCAGCATTCATATTTTAAAACATTAACTCTCCTTTCCTCAAAGACTAAGTATACAGAACAATAAAAAAAAATGACCTGTAATGCATAATATGGAAACAACATTGCCAAATGGCAATGATTCTGAATTTTGTACATAAAAACATAGAAAACTTTTTTTGCTGAGTGAAAAGGTGAACGTATTACAATAAGAGTGTTAAAAACTAATTTTATAAGGAGCGTGGTAAGCCATGTTTTATTTCACCTTGAATATAGAACATAGAAATAGGAGAGGGCCATTCCAGTTAGATGTGTTTTGTTCTCTTCAAGTTGTATATTACCACTGGGATTCTGTCCACTTTTGTATAGGTGGCCTGCAAAGCTTTTCAAGTTTGTTGATAGTCTCAGCTTATGAAACTCATCCATGAAGACAGCTTCTGCCTCATTTGTTTTTGACAAAACTCCTTTTTTTCATGTTTATTTAAAAGTAATGGCTCTGATTCTTTCTCTTCCCCTTAGGGGAAAACTTGGCTCTAGTAGCAGATCCATTTCTTCCTACCTTCTGATGTCCATGTTCTATTATATACGTCTTATCTCTGTAGCTGCTCTCTTTGCCTCCCTCCCAAGTGCCATAAGGGAAACAGCTGGCAAGAAAGCAGGAGGAGGAAGGAAGAGAAAGAAACTACTTTCAATCACAACAGCAACCCCTTGCAATCAAAGTGCAAAAATTCAGGAGAAACACCTTTTGCACTCCTAATTTACTCTTCTGAGTTGGGGGTAAGTAATCCTAGTGAAGTCTTATGTCTTCCAGTCCTCTCTCCCACGCTAAGTAGTAGCAAGGAAACTGTGCAGAAAGTAGTTTTTCTTCAAGTGTTTGCATATGTCGATTCGTTCTATGTGTGTGTGTGCCCATGTGCAGTTGTCGGAGATTTTTGCCCTAGCGGCATCTATAGGGTCGAGTGTAGCACCCTCTTGAGTGCCACACTCATGTGTTGGTATATTAGGTGCTGCTGACCCTATGCTTTCTCAGTTCCTTCTTTCCGCCCATGATGGTTGATCGGAGTGTCTTGTCTTGCATCGCAAGAGTGTTAGCAGTTCTTACAGTCAATTGTTCTGTTTCCTTTGTTGTTAGTTGATAGGTACTTAGTTAGATCTTTAAGTTAAGTGTTAGAGTACTTGTTTAGGAGTTAGTCCTCGCTAGGACTTCACCTCAGAGTGGGGCATGTCCCGTTCCCCAGGCTTTAAGCCATGTTCATCATGCAGCTGACACTGCAGGAAAAGGGGGCTTTGGACAACGTGGCCACCTCGGAGCTGCTCAGGTGTACCGCTGCAGTTGGACCCTCTAGTCCAGCCAGGGACCCGCCTCCAACTCCTGGGAGCGGCAGGGGGTCCCGGCTCTTAGTAGGGTCATCTGTGCCTCAAGTGGGTGCGGTGGCCAAAGAGCAAGTAGGGCGACCGGCACCGCAGATGTCAAGCCAGGCAACAGACCCAGCCAAGGCCCCGGCATCTACGGGCAAGCCGGTTATGGAACTGCCCCCTAAAGCAGCAGAACATCTCTCATCCCCGGACTGCAGGCGCTGGTCTCCATCACCACAGCCTTGGACCCTGGCACTACAGCCTCAATCCCCGATTAGAAGACACAGGTCCCTGACGCCAGTGTCTCCACTTGCAAAGCATGGGACACCTGAGTTGTGACATCGATCCTCATACCCATGGCACCGTCGGGCCTCCCACCAGAGTTCACTACGGCACAGATCACCATTGCCTATGGGGTCGCCCTCCCCCAGCTCCCCCTCCTCTTTTCCCGGTGCGGGATCGTTCCTGGTCGCGGCACCGGTCGCCGATGGGGGTCAGTTTACAGACTCAAGCATCTATGGCGCCACCCTGGTCACCAGAAGGACAGTGGTCTGAGCCTGAAGGAGAGTTCAGCCCCTCGCCTATAAAAGATGAATCGCCATCAGCCCGCAAGACTGGTGTGGTTCCTGTGGCGGCAGCGTGGAGGCAGGGGCAATGGCTCGCTCAGTGCCAGTACTGGAACCTGTGGGGTGTACCTGTTATGCCAGTCCCATACTCGCACTGTTCCTCCCAGGCAGCACTGGACACGCTGCAGCTGGCACCCGAATCAGAGCACGGTGCCGAATCCAATGCAGGGGTGACAAAGTGGACCCCCACGCCGAAGGATCCATCCCCAAATGAGCAAGGGGAAGCAGTCATATTCGTCATCATCGGACGAAGAGGTGGCGGGCCCCACGTAAACGAGCTGCCCCCCTCTCCCTCCCCTGACAACTTCATGGAGCACCAGGCCCTGCTCAAAAGGGTAGCTGCCAACCTGAACTTGGAGGTCGAGAAGCTAGCGGAGGAGTCTGACGACATCTTTAATATTATATCCTCCTTCTCCCACAGCCAACCCTATAGATACTGCTAAGGCAAAAATCTCTGACTGTGTACACACACCTAGAATGCAATGGACATAAGCAACACATCTCGAAGAACAGTTACGAAAAGGTAGGTAACCATTTTTTCATCACTCTGTTGTGCAAGGGTTCATTCAGAGGTTCAAGGGCAAGAAAGACAGCACTGCAAGGCTCCTCTGTTCAGCCATTCACTTTAAACTGATAGAGGATGGGAAGCATTTGTTTCCGTCTAAAAAAACTCACATTAGTTGGAAGTTTCTGTTAAAGTGATAAACACTGAAATAGTTAACTGTGTTGACAATTATAACATTTATGCTTTGGAGTTAACCATGGAGATAAGTGGCATAGTTCACACCTTCACAGAGCTACTGTTTCAGTGTCTGAAGACTCAAGGGATAACACTGCTTCCATTCCCATTCAGAAGAGTTCCCCCCACAGCGACAAGAGTGAGAATAATTTTAAGTGAAAAGTTAATGTACAGAAATGTTTTGTTGGAAGTGCTGGCTTTATGCACAAATGGGTTTGGTGTTAGATACTTGTGGTGGATAGGGAATATGTAACATATACAACGTGGCAAGAGGAAAACAAGCAATCAGAATGTGAGAATTATTGAGCAAACAGGGAAATGGGGGAGGATTTTTATTTGTAAAACCTTTCGATAGCAAATTTTAAATGGCATAGAATACTAAACAGGATTTTATATAGCTCCCATTATTATGGTGCTGAGCTCCTGAGAATAGACAAGCATGTGATGAAGTAGAATCATGCTACTTTTCTTTTGGTGGATTAATATTGATTATTCTTATAAAGGATTTATTTTAATGTATTTTGATACATTTATGTTAGATTATGAATATTTGATAAGTCAGTATATTAAAAAGCATTATCCTTTAGACCACTAATAATTTAGACACCAATGTGATTTTTACTACTCTGGGAGGCAATTAAAATAGTATATTGTAATAGGAGTAGCATATTCTTTGATTTCCTTAAGTCATATATATTTTGGGCTGTTTTAGTCTTGTTTGACTTCAGAATAAGTTTGTTGGTACAGAACATGTCATGACCATTTTTCCCAATTATTTTCCCATATTAGAATATCCAAATGTGACTTTTAATTGTTATTTTGATCAGTAAATACTGTTAAGTGAAGTAGTTAGCCTCACCTATTAACTCTCGCCGTAGACAGGCAGTAATTTAGGAACAGTAGACATGCGTATGGTTTCTGGTAATGCCTGTGAGCACGCTAATTAAAGAAGCTCACTTTCAGGAAAACAGGAGCTAAAATAAATTACTAAAGCAAAGGAGACTTGATGTAAAGGTTAGATAATTCTACGCAGCATGATGAAGTTTGGACCTATCTTTACTTTTATTTCTATGACAGAGGAAGTTGAATGATGCTGATGTCTTGAAAGGTATGCTGCTCATAAAAATCAGCCAGCAGGAAATCTGAAACAGGAAGGATGGTGCTCTTTGGAAACAATTTTTCATCCTGAGTACAATTATGCTCCATGGACAAGCCAGCTATTACATCCTGTCACTAAATATCACAACTTAGAAGCCTCTAATGAACTGATTAGCATTCTTGTTTCTTTTGCAAGTCAGATATGTGCACAGCTGGTGCACTTTATTATTGACAAAGTCTATAATTATAAATATTCCACTTATATATTGGATTGTGCTAGTTTGCTGCTCATTTTACGTATATTAGTTTAATAGCAATTACAATCATTTATTAAAATGGTTTGTTTAATTAGGAATGTCAAAAGTCAGAGTTAGAATATTAAATCCATTCATGTATATGCTAGGAAAAAGGCAGACTGAGCAAACTGTTCTCAAAATAGAGATTATATGGATTTGTAAAGAAGGTTTTAAATAAATACTTGGTATTTTACCAGGGTTTAAATAATTAAGTCCTTCTAATTCTACATTTGTGGAAGGTTAGTAGGTTATGACTTTGTGTTATGGATGTATATTTCAGATATTTAATTCATTAACAATAATCTTTAAAATATTAAATTATTGTGTTGAACTTTTTAATAATACTGTATACTGGGTAGTTTTATAAAAATGCACAATTAACTATTTAAATGAGCAAATATTTTTAGATCTTAGTTTAGTGAACAGCAATTTGTGGTTTTTAAATGGGTATTTGCAGGTAACTTTGTGGATAAAGTATGCAGGTAAATATGCAAGTTTAGAACACAAGTAGGTGTATGATTTCTTGATATGGGACTGTTACACAGTTTGGTATTCAGACAAATTTGTGTAGCATTTTTCTTGCATACTTTAGGAAAGAGTGCATATCTGAGGCAGTAAAGTTATGTTGCTTGCTGTATATGTACATGCATTTGTTGTGGCATTGTCATACATACATGGATAGATATTAGAGCTGGATGAGTAATGGAAAAAAACTTGAAAATATTGCAGAATTCATCAGATAAATTCTTTGACAAATTATTTGATAAATCCTGGTAGGTACACATTTAGCAAGCATAGGGTTTGTATTCATTTTGTGCAATATTATAAACAAATATGAAAGATTCTGTGTCGTGCAATAATGGAAATTGCAATTACGTATCCCACAGCTTAATATAGTTCTTTATCGCTTGAACCATGAATGGGTTAGACCTTTTCATGGGCCTTAATAGAAAAGCCTCGTTACTTAAAACTCTCATTTTTACTATAGGGACAAACTCTCAAGCCTGTAGAATTTTGCAAGATGGAATTAGGTGTGCCCATACTATGCAATCATTTAATTTTACCATGGTTTCACACAACCAGGTCCATATGTAGATTGTGTACCATTAGTATATACAGGTAGGATTACGACTGACTGGAGTAAAATCAGTTTACGCAGAAACTGATGAAGATGTATTCAATATAGTACAGATGTGGATCTTTCCTCACTTTGTGCAGGGTAACAGCTCTGGACCATTGGTTTGTTTGTTTGGGTTTTTTTTGGTCATAATACCCTGCATTATATTATTAATAATCCTTTATGTAGCACCATAAATTTACACTGTACTGTATAAACATAGGCCAATCCTGTAATTCACGCATGCAGGTACAGCAGTGTTCCCAGGTGCAATGAATTGCAAGATCAGAGCCATAGAGTTCTGAAGTTCTGCTACCACTGCTGGTTGTCCCAATTCTGCATCATTATCCTGGTCAACCACTCAGTGCTAATCGGCTGAGCCCAGAAGTGGCAGTCCACTGAATGAAGCCTCTCCAAAAAAAGTTCATGTACAGAAACTGCTCGGTTTCATCCTCCTCTTCCTGCCTGTACCACTGCAGCACCACCATACCTGTCTCCCAAGTCATCCAGTTGTGTGATTGCCAATGCATGTGCATTAGCTTGTTTGTATTAATGGCTCAGGCTCATGGTGTTCAGCAGTTTGAAAATGGCACGGGCTCATGAATTACTGGATGACAAGAGAAGAATCATGGGAATTTATAGTTTGACCCCCAACTGCCAAAATTCCAGTGCCTTTTTGGTGGGTATCTGACAGAGCCCCACAAGAAAAATCCCTGAATGCAAAGCATCTAGTAGCAGAACGTTGCTCCATAGGTTGTCTGTCCAGAATGCTGTATGGTTATTTTGAGAAAGTGTTGGATGCAGTGATTCAAAAAGGAAGTAGCTTAAGTCCACACAAACAAAGGAGTGTGGACTTACTCTTTCAGAATATTTATTCCTGAATAGTTAAAGTGGAAGCCTACATTCTGAAAAAACTTTCCCATTTAGACAAGTTCTAATCAAGGCAAGATGAGAGAGGATAACAGTTCAGCTAAGGGAGGGTCTGGTTATTATCTGTGAGAACTGTGTAGGAACAATTCCAGGAAGACATGATTTTAAGAGCAGATCTGAAGAATAAAGAAAACAACTTTGCAGAGAAGAACATGGAAACTGTTTAAGTACAGGAGGAAGTATGGGTGAAGGAAGCATTGAGGAGAGATGTTGAGGAGGGACTGTGAACAGGGATATTTGAGAAGCTTGATTCAACAAAGTGCTTAAGTCCCATTGTAGTCAATGAATCTTAAGTAAACTTTAACATATGCTTAAGTGCTGCTACTGCACATAGTGATGGACTTAAACCATGTTTACATAAGCATATGCATAAATACTTTGCTGAATTGGACTCTCTGAGCAGAAATTGTATTGGAGTATGCTGGGAAAAGAAACTGGTTTCTCGGGAGAACATTGGTTTTAATGGTTCAAAGTTCTATTCTGCTCTCATGGTAAAAAGATGGAACTGATCAACTGCCTAAACCTATTTTAATTGGTTCAAATATTTTGTAGGATGTTTTGATCTTTTGGGGATTAGTGTGTACTACTTTTCCTCAGTACTGAAAATCTTGGTTAACTACTTAAAGTGCTCATTAAGTATTAAGAAATCTCTTTTTGTAAGCAAAGTAACTAGGATAAAAATTTGGCAGTGAAATTTAAATAATTCTCTATAAAACACATTTGTGATATAGTAATTGCATCTTAATAGCATCTCATCTGAGTTTCTGTGTAAAATAGCACTTCTTAAATAATATGCATTAATTAATAAAAAATCAAATCCCAGTTCAATTAACTGGATAGATCCATTGGATACATCTAGAGAGAGTCTACATGATGGTTCATTAATATATCTAATGGTTCAGAACTTAAACCCACAAAAGTCAGAAGCTGCAAAATTATGGCTTGCACAGTAACACATTCTTTAAAAAGTACCATAGTACTCGTGTGTGTGTGAGAGAGAGGGGGAGAAAGGGTGAATGTCCATATAAACTGATACAATCTGTATAGTGGATAAAAAAAAATGAAGAGGGTTGAGGGAAGGCATTGTATATCAAAAGTACTGACAATGCTGGTGAACTACCGGACAATGAGAAGTATAGTTATGAAGTTCTGTAGGACACAGATAGAAATGACAGGATTAAGGGGAAACTGAAAAAATTCTAGGCTAACTTTGAGTGCAGAAATCTACAAGATATGATACAAAAAGAAAGATAGGGTATAAAACAAACCTTAATTAAGTATCAGAGGAACAGCCGTGTTAGTCTGTATTCGCAAAAAGAAAAGGAGTACTTGTGGCACCTTAGAGACTAACCAATTTATTTGAGCATGAGCTTTCGTGAGCTACAGCTCACTTCATCAGATGTTTACCGTGGAAACTGCAGCAGACTTTATATACACACAGAGAATATGAAACAATACCTCCTCCCACCCCACTGTCCTGCTGGTAATAGCTTATCTAAAGTGATCAACAGGTGGGCCATTTCCAGCAGGACAGTGGGGTGGGAGGAGGTATTGTTTCATATTCTCTGTGTGTATATAAAGTCTGCTGCAGTTTCCACGGTAAACATCTGATGAAGTGAGCTGTAGCTCACGAAAGCTCATGCTCAAATAAATTGGTTAGTCTCTAAGGTGCCACAAGTACTCCTTAATTAAGTAATTGCTTAACTGAGTACCAGTACCATCTTTTGTAAGTTTTTCTTTTAATTTTGATTGCTTAACTAATGAAAAGGACTTGAGTGTTAAATTTAGTTTAGAAGAATTTTATTAAATACCCTTCACAATCACACCTAATAGTTTAGGATATAAGAAGATAAAAATAATATTGGACTATGGTTTGGTCAACATAAACGAGAAAACAGGTCAACTCTGGTGTTGCTAAGGCAACGGGGTGGTACAGGAACAGGGAGAATTCAAAGCTAAAGCACAAGACAATTTAGTCTGTTACTTATATGCCAACTCACCAAAGTCTCTCTCCCAACAGTTCTATAGACATCAACCCTTTTAACCTACTTCCTCACAGATTATATTAGCCCCAGGATCTGACTCACATTCCCAACTATCTAACATAAACTCCTATATTTATGGCAGACTGTTTAGACGAAATGTAATTTCAAGGTTCTTCTACGCTTCTGTCTTATGTCTATGCACCTAGAGCTTGACAGGCAATATGAAACCCTTAACTATAGTAGACACATGTACCGTGTTCCACTATCTTACTTAAAAAGAAAAGGAGTACTTGTGGCACCTTAGCTCACGAAAGCTTATGCTCAAATAAATTTGTTGGTCTCAAAGGTGCCACAAGTCCTCCTTTTCTTTTTGCGGATACAGACTAACACGGCTGCTACTCTGAAACCTATCTTACTTAACAACGGTGACTTGATTAACTTCTAAGCTACTGTACAAAATCTTGATTGGATCTGTATAGTGGATAAAAAAAAATGAAGAGGGTTGAGGGAAGGCATTGTATATCAAAAGTACCTACAATGCTGGTGAACTACCGGACAATGAGAAGTATAGTTATGGATAAAAAAAAATGAAGTGCTATTTCAGTGCTTAACTACCCTTATGGTTAGAAAGGTTTTCTTAATATCTAACCTAAATCTCCTTTGCTGTAGATAAAGTCAATTTACTTCTTGTCCTACCTTCAGTGGACATGGAAAATGATTGATCACTGTCTGCTTTATAACAGCCCTTATAACATTTGAAGACTGTTATAAAGCCCCCCTCCTCAGTTTTCTTTCTCAAGACTAATCATACCCAGTTTTTTAACCTTTCCTCATAGATCAGGTTTTCTAAACTTTTTGTCATTTTTGTTGCTCTTCTGTCAACTCTCTCCAATTTATCCACGTCTTTCCTAAAGAATTGGGCATAGTATTCCAGCTGAGGCCTCACCAGTACCAAGAAGAGCAGGACAATTGCCTCCTGTGTCTTACATAGGACACTCCTGTTAATATACCCCAGAATGATATCAGCCTTTTTCACAGCCGCATCACATTGTTGACTCATTCAATGTGTGATCCTCCATTATCCCCAGATCCTTACCAGCAGTACTACCACCTACCCTTTCCACATTTTGTAATGGAGCATTTGATTTTTTTTCTTGCATTAGTGTAGTACTTTGCATTTGTCTTTATTGAATTTCATCTTGTTGAACTCAAACCCATTCTCCAATTTGTCAAGGTCATGTTGAATCTAATCTTGTCCTCTAAAGTGCTTGCAACGTCTCCCAGCTTGGTGTCGTCTGCAAATTTTATAAGCATACTCTCCACTCCATTGGCCAAGTCATTATTAATGAAAATATTGAATAGTATTTGACACTAGATTGCTGCCTGTTGGACCCCATTAGATTTGTCATCCCACTTTGACAATGAACCATTGAAAACTACACTTTGAATACAGTCTTTCAATCAGTTGTGCACTCACCTTATAGTAATATCATCTAGACCACGTTTTCCTAGTTTGCTTATGAGAATGTCATGTGGGACTGAGTCAAAAGCCTTACTAAAATCAAGGAATGTCACGTTTACTGCTTCCTTCTATCCACTAGGGCAGTAATCCTGTCTAAAACGGAAATTGGGTTTGGCATGATTTGTTCTTGACAAAACCTTGCTGGCTATGCCTTGTAATCCAATGTACCTTATAATGCAATAAGTTCCCATTGCCAACCTGAATATTTAATGCATATATACCCTGATTCCTCAGAGGCCCTTTCTGTTATTGCACTGTGCAGAATACTTTTTTCTTGAGCACAATCACTGTTTGTTTATGGACCTTGACTAACCTCTTAAACCAATCCATCCTAACGAGAGTTTTCTCAAAGGTCAAATTCATAAATGCCTCTTCCACCCATAAGCCTTCCAGCACAGTACTCGGAAAAATCTTTCCTTTTCCTTTTAGAGAGATATCACGCACATAAGCCCCACTACATTTAAGATCATAGTTGAGTTTTACAAATGACAGAAGACTGTTGTGAAGATTCAAAGTCTGCCTGTTTAAAAAAACAAAAACAAAAAACTTCCTCTTTCTGTATCCACAGACTGCAGCATTTCTGCAGACTCACATTTTAACTGCTTTATCTCTTTGCTGTTGCTTTCTGAGCTTTGGCTACCTACCAGATTGTTTCCAATTTCTACACCTGAATGCCTTAACCAGTCCTCTTTTGGGGCCTCACAATCACCTTCAGCGCTGGTTGGGATTTTGGGTGACAATCTATAGTTGCATTGCCTTTTTCTCAGTAGTTAACTTGTAAGGATTAGGCTTAGAAACCTGTGCCCACAATGTATAACTATGGCAATTTAATTAGAGGACTGAAATTCATTAGTAAATTATTCCTAATTAACAAGACTTCAACCTCACATGAGGTAACATACACAGGATGGACCACACTATGTCCCCGAAGTTAGATTCATCCACAGATATCCACAGTACTCACCCTGTCTTGGGTATAATTGGTGAACTTGGCTATACTGTGTTGTGGGAGAAGAATTCTGCCTGCTGACTGTAGTCCTGACTGGTTAATCTGGCCAAACACTCTTTCTATCATTAGTCATTTCTTCCCCCAGCTAGGAGAGCTAGACACATCACAGTGCCTTGTATCCTAACTTTAAAATACAGCCTCTGCAAAGATTCATGGGGGAGAACTTCCCCTAAGAAAACTCACCCTGTATTTAGAACTAGTTGATCCACCAGAACAAAATCAAATTCTGCCTGCTATGTGACTGGTCATTTTGAATGGTTGTGGATTCCAACCCCTTTCGAAGAGACTCTTCTTCACCATGGCTGAAAGTCAAGCTCAGTCCTGGTGTGGGATTGGATCTCATCATTAGTCAGCTATTTTGGGGACAGATTCCAATGCAGAAAGACTTGTTCTGAGGACATCCTGGTCTAGTGGCATCATCGCATGATGGGTGGCTTGGTGAGTCATCAGAGACAATAACTGATTTGATCTGCGTACAGTTTTTGGAATCTGCTTGCTTCAGGATTCTGACTCCTCTAGCCAACACCTAGAAGGTTTATCTCAGCTGGAGTTTTTCTTTTTTCAGCCACTTTACCTGCCACTTCAGGTGTTAGGCTGTAACTGCCTGGCTCCTCTCTCTCTGTGGAGGAAAGAGAAGGTTCTTTAATCAGGGTAATTCTCTATCTTCTATTTCTAAAGCATTCTCTTCATATTTCCAAGTGTAGGCTTTACCCTGTGGATCATTTAACATTTTAGCACCTCCCACACTGAAGGGGTCTCCTATGATCTGATGCGTGGCTATGATGTCTTATTGGTGTTACCCCAGGATCCACCAAAAGCTCTATTCTGCTCCAAACAGAGGAGGGCAACTTCTCAATATACAACTTCATGAGGTAGGCACAGTCATTTGGGTCACCACTATTACTCCCAAATAAAGACCCAGGGTTCCCCCACAATAGCTCACCTATTATCCCTTCCTGGGTTTACCAGAGGTTCCCTTCTGTTGACTCATTTATCTGTTTTTGTAATGTGAATGTGGGCCCAGCCTAGAGAAATTGCCAGGGTTTTGCAGGAAACAGTTTTAGCAAAAACTTCCCAGTAGAGCTTAGACCTGCTACCCTGGGAGGAAGGACATTGATACAGACCTTGGATATAATTGTTTGACACACAGGCAGTATTCTTCTGCAACAAAGTATTTTTTTTTAATTTAGCATAACCAGTCTTCCCTGATACAATTAATCTAAACAAAAACATCAAAGCATAAACATAAATCCCTTTGCACTATCCTTGGGTACAGTTTAAAAGTACCTGAACCATAAACATATACAGGTTTCAGAGTGGTAGCAGTGTTAGTCTGTGTCAGCAAAAACAACAAGGAGTCCTTGTGGCACGTTAGAGACTAATAAATTTATTTGGGCATAAGCTTTTGTGGGCTAAAACCCACTTCATGAGATGCATGGAGTGGAAAATACAGTAGCAGGTATATATACACAGTACATGAAAAGATGTGAGTTGCCTTACCAAGTGTTCTACTGGTTTTTGAGTGTCATAATTCCTGATGTCAGATTTGTGTCCATTTATTCTTTTGCGTAGAGACTGTCTAGTTTGGCCAATGTACATGGAGGGGGAGCATTGCTGGCACATGATGGCATATATCACATTGGTAGATGTACAGGTGAACAAGCCCGTGATGGTGTGGCTGATGTGGTTAGGTCCCTTGAATAGATATGCGGACAGAGTTGGCACTAGGATTTGTTGCAGAGTTTGGTTCCTGGGTTAGTGTTTTTGTTGTGTGGTGTGTAGTCGCTGGTGAGTATTTTCTTCAGGTTGGGGGGCTGTCTGTAAGCGAGTCCTCACTAGACTAGATGCAATAAATCGACCCCCACTGGATCGATCACTGCCCGTCGATCCAGTCGGTAATGAAGACAAGCCCTAAGCCTCCTTCTTTTCTGTCAGTGGTACTGCAGCTGCTGTGGCTGCTGCTTCTCCTTTGAGGTTGTCTTCTTTGCTGTTCTTCACTGTTTTAGGTTTCTTTCTTCTGATCTGATCTTCTGATAGCTCCCTATCTTGACTGACTTTTGCCTGCTGACTGCCTGTCTTTTATTGAGTTTTACCAGCCACTAGACCCTTTCAAATTGGCTTGTTTCCCAATCCTGACATTAGCATACTCTATCCTCCAGTCTATCCTCCGACTCTCTCCGATTGGTCCATACTTATAGTCCAATTACAACTGCTAAATCCGGCTGTCAATTAAAGCTGTTACATAACAAGTCTTAGTATTATGGTCTGTTTACTATAATAGTCTGGTGACCCTCACCTAGTTTTGGCCTCTGCATGCCTGACTGACCCCTTCTTGCAGTGTTGGAGTGACCTTTGGCCCCGTCTACACTTGTCTGCCTGCCAACATACTCGCCAAAGTCTAAACTGAAACGTCTAGCTTCTCTTATTGGCTGTGTGCCAACATTTTACACATACCGAATTACAACACTATTAAACTGTAAACAATTACCTCGTTCCTTTTAATATGTATTTAATTGTTAATTTATGCATCTTAATGTTTACTACTATTGCCACTTTATTTCTTACCAATTCAGTTAATTTTATTTTGGTTCTTCCCCTATTTTCAGTTAATGGAGGCAAAGCAATTTTTTCAGTGCTGTGCTTAGGAAACAGAACAGAGCAGCTCAAAAGTTCTCATATCAACCATCTTCTATAGCAGAGACACAGATTCTTTTAATTTCATCATACAAAATTCTAGGAGTGTCATCCTTATGGAACTTTACCTTGTAGATAAAAGCTGTAGAATTAATTATGTCAGTGTAGTGCGTGATCTGTTTGAAATTTCTATTTACTGCTGAGAATAGCATATCCAACCAACTGTAAGCTTGTGAATCCAAGCTCCTTTTCTGTGAGGATCAAATTGCTCCAATTGCTTGGCCTCCCCAGACAGCTCTTTCCTATTTGATGTAGGGGTGTCAGTCTTTGAGTTTGGAGGCACGATTCCAGGGGGCACCTGAGCTGACCCAACGGGTACTGCTAGGGGAAAACCTAATTGAAATAGATATGAGTAACACGAAGAACAACAGTTACAAAAGCTAGGTAACCGTTTTTTCACAGACCTGGTCAAGACCCCCCTCCTGGAAACTTAGTGAGGGACCAGGTTTGGATTCAGACACGGGATCCTGGGTGTTTCTGAGCCAGCAGATTCTGAGCATTGTCCAGGCACTGCCTCTGTTTTTTGTCTCCGATACTCATTCCTAGGGTTCAGTTTCCTTGTCTGGTCCTCTCTTGGAAGTCTGGTCCTCTTTCTTGTGGTCCAGCTGCTGTAGGCACCAAGACCAGTGCTGATCCTCCTGTTCCCCTGCCCAAAGTCTTCTCAGTAGCTTAAGTACACCCTTTCCCAGAGCACTACCCTCGTGGATACTCTGGTTTATTTTTTGCCCCTTCAGGGACACGTGACCAATACAGCTAGGAACCCAGAGGCTTTGCAAAGTAACTTCTTAAACACTTACACCATTAATTCTTAGAGAAATCCTAGAGACTTACAGATCCATTGGGGTGGGGGGAAGGCATGGAGAGGTTCATGCACACAAAAACCCTTCCTCTAGTGTCAGCACCACTCTGAGAATCGACTAGTTCTGGATCGCTCTTTTAAAGGCCCCAGACAATAATCTCCTCCTGTTCAGCCTTCAGATTTACTCTCTCTTCCCCTGTAACAAGCTCTTAGCTTGTTCAGATCTGGAAGTCGGAAGGCTTCTTCTAATTCAGAAAATGTGTCTTTTTGTGTTTTCTAAACCTCACAGAATTTGAGATTTTAAAAGCCATTTCTAAAATCATCTATCTTTGTTTCTGCTTTGCTGCTGGCAAATTTTGACTGCTCCACTCCCCCATTTTTGCAGACAACCTGGGGAGAAAAACCCATCTCCTTCAGCTTGGCCAATATTTTTCGCATCTCCATTGTATTGCCAGGGCAAAGTCATTTTGTGTTAACAACCTCTTTGATTTTCTGCTTCCAAATAGGGTGTATGGTACATAACATGGTCTCTGTCAGCAAATGGTTGATTTTAATATATGCTGAAGGTTAGAGTTTTACACAGCTTTTGAAAATACAATTAGAATTCATAAGGGGTACATAGATTCAAACGGACACAGCACACAAATATGACCACCGTGGTCAGTGACAGGCATTGTGGGACAGCTGCTGGAAGACTGTTAGGTTTGGCAGAAGTAATGCAGTGTCTACACTTGTGTGGCATCAACCATGGTTCTATATCGTTCGGAGAGGTGGTGGTGTTATGTCAGCATAATGGGTGTTTACATCAGTGGGAGACACATTTAAGAGTAAACATATACACAACTAGGTATAGGCAGGCAGCTTACATTGATCTAACTTTGTAGTGTAGACTTGGCCTTATAATTTAGCAAGAGGTGGCATGCAAAAATCATAAGGGTGAAAGACACATGCCCTGCTACGGCTGCCTTCAAATGTATTTTTAAAAATGCTTATTCTGCCAATATTGTGCTATAGATCTAAGCCCCATAAAAGATGGTACCTTCAGAGAAGCAGAAAGCTGCTGCATTTTTTTCTGTTTTGACAAAAATTGTCTGACCACTTTCTTTTGCTATCTTTTTTTTTTAACTGCCTTATGTGCTCTGATAAATTTAACCTTACAGTTTCATTTTCTGTTTTTACTAGGGCGGTCAAGCGATTTAAAAAAAGTAATCACGATTAATTGGGCAATTAATCGCGCTGTTAAACAATAATAGAATACCATTTATTTAAATATTTTTGGATGTTTTCTACATTTTCAAATATATTTCAATTACAATACAGAATACAGTGTACAGTGCTCACTTTATTTGTTTTTATTTTAAATATTTGCACTGTAAAAAACAAAAGAAATAGTATTTTTCAATTCACCTAATACAAGTACTGTAGTGCAATCTCTTTATCATGAAAGTTGAACTTACAAATGTAGAATTATGTTCCATAAAACCCTGCATTCAGAAATAAAACAATGTAAAACTTTAGAGCCTGCAAGTCCACTCAGTCCTACTTCAGCCAATCGCTCAAACAAGTTTGGTTACAATTTGTAGAAGGTAATGCTGCCCGCTTCTTGTTTACAATATCACCTGAAAGTGAAAAAAGGCATTCACATGGCACTGTTACAGCCAGTATCGCAAAATATTTATGTGCAAGATGCTCTAAAGATTCATATGTCCCTTTATGCTTCAACCACCATTCCAGGGGAAATATGTCCATGCTGATGACGGGTTCTGCTCAATAACAGTCCAAAGAAGAGTAGACCAACGCATGTTCATTTTCATCATTTGAGTCAGAAGTCACCAGCAGAAGGTTGATTTTCTTTTTTGGTGGTTCGGGTTCTGTAGTTTCTACATCGGAGTGTTTCTCTTTTAAGACTTCTGAAAGCATGCTCCACACCTCGTCCCTCTCAGATTTTGGACAGCACTTCAGATTCTTAACCTTGGGTCCAGTGCTGTAGCAATTTTTAGAAATCTCATATCGGTGCCTTCTTTGTGTTTTGTCAAATCTGCAGTGAAAGTGTTCTTAAAACGAACAATGTGCTGGGTCATCATCTGAGACTGCTATGACATGAAATATATGGCAGAATGCGGGTAAAACCGAACAGTCCTCCCCCAAGGAGTTCAGTCACAAATTTAATTAATGCATTATTTTTTTAACGAGCATCAGCATGGAAGCATGTCCTCTGGAATAGTGGCTGAAGCATGAAGGGGCATACAAATGTTTAGCATATCTGGCACGTAAATGCCTTGCAACGCCAGTTACAAAAGTGCCATTTATTCCTACCATTTGTTTCCTATCTTTTAACCAGTTATCAGTCCATGAGAGGACCTTTCCTCTTACCCCTTAAGAGCCTTTGTTGAGGGTTCTTGTCAAAGGCTTTCTGAAAATCTAAATACACTATATCCACTGGATTCCCCTTGTCCACATGCTTGTTGACTCCCTCGAAGAATTCTTGTAGATTGGTGAGGCATGATTTCCCTTTACTAAAACCATGTTGACTCTTCCCAAACAAATTATGTTCATCTGTGTGTCTGACTATTCTGTCATAGTTTCAAGCAGTTTGCCCAGTACTGAACTCAGGCTTACCGGCCTGTAATTGCCAGGATCACTTCTGGAGACATTTTTTAAAATGGGTGTCACATTAGCCACAGTCATTTGGTACAGAAGCAGATTTAAATGATAGATTACAAACCACAATTAGTAGTTCTGCAATTTCACATTTAAGTTTCTTCAGAATTCTTGGGTGAATACCATCTGGTCCTGGTGACTTATTACTGTTTGGTATAAAATTTGTTCCAAAACCACCTCTAATGACACCTCAATCTGGGGCAGTTCCTCAGATTTGTCACCTAAGAAGAATGGCTCAGGTATGGGAATCTCCCTCACATCCTCAGCTGTGAAGACCAATGCAAAGAATTAAGTTAGTTTCTCCATATGGCCATATTCTCCGTGAGTGCTCCTTTAGCATTTTGATCGTCCAGTGGCCCCACTGGTTGTTTAGCAAGCGTCCTGATTCTGATGTACTTAAACAAAAATTTGCTATTACTTTTTGAGTCTTTGGCTAGCTATTCTTCAGATTCTTTTTTGGCCTTCCTAATTATATTTTTACACCTCACTTGCCAGAGTTTGTGCTCTATTTTCCTCACTAGGATTCAACTTCCACGTTTTAAAGGATGCCTTTTTGCCTCTCACTGCTTCTTTTACTTTGTTTTTAAGCCACGGTGGCACTTTTCTGGTTCTGTTTGGTTACTATATTTTTTTTAATTTGGGGTATACATTTAAGTTGAACCTCTCTTATGGTGTCTTTTAAAAGTGTCCATGCAGCTTGCAGGGATTTCACTTTTGGCATTGTACCTTTTAATTTCTGTTTAAATAATTTCCTCATTTTTGTGTAGTCCCCTTTTCTGAAATTAAACTCTACCATGTTGGGCTGCTGTGATGTTTTCCCCACCACAGGGATGTTAAATTTAATTATATTGTGGTCACTATTACCAAGCTGTCCAACTCTATTCACCTCTTGGACCAGATCCTGAGCTCCACTTAAGACTAAATCAAGAATTGCCTCTCCTCTTGTGGGTTCAAAGACTAGCTGCTCCAAGAGGCAGTCATTTAAGGTGTCAAGAAACTTTACCTCAGCATCCTGTCCTGAGGTGATAAAATGTATGGGAACACTTAAGTATTTCAAATCAGTTCTTTGGATCTATGTATAAGTTCCATTTTTATATTATTCATTTTTAATATCAAAAAACCATTTTTTCCTAGCACTGCTAGTTAATGCTTTAAATCCAATTAAATGATTTAAATATCTTGTAGCATGAGTGGGTTAAAGACATTTATTGATAATTTATTTCACTGTTCTTTGTAACATTTCTTTTGTCAGTGATAAAGAAACAATATCAATTAGTAAACCTAGTACTGCACGTATTTTCCCCAGAACTTTTTGTTTTTAAATGAGATGCAAAAGAAACTGGCTACTGATATACTGAAGAGAGAGACTGTTTTTCAGAGTTTCCCATGAGAATCTCCATATCAAAATGCATAGCAATACACCACATCTCAGAGGAAGTTCTGTGATTGTTCCAGAATGGTTCCTAGTGCTGTTTTACTATCACATTCACATTAAATTTAACTAATTCTGTTGTAGAGCACAGTTTGTCAGAAACCTGGAATAGAAATTTTTCAGCTATAAAATGTGCTAATAAATAGGCCCTTGGAGCAAAATTCATTAAACTGATGGAAGGAATTTCATGTTAGCCTTCCAGAAGAGGAGAGACAAGTCCATGAATCTTGACGGAAAGCTCAATGATGTTAGCTTTTAGACGTATAAGTGCTGTGTTTTCTTTTCACGATAAGGCATGGTGAAAAGTTCCTTCTACACATATTCATGTTCTTCGCTGTTGGATTTATTGAACTTGATTATTCTACAGCCCAGCATGTCTTACAATTCAGAACACTTGGGCAGCTCTCCTCTCTTTGTGGCTTCATGGAGGTGGATCAGTGTTTTCACACCACATGCTCTGGCCACAACCTCTCTACTTCCACTTGCTGCCAGGTTCTCTGCGTATGTGTTTACCTTTTCAATTTGAGCTGTTTCTCCCCATTTTTTGGATAGTGGGGAGTACTGCTCTCCCTCTCTTCTGGCTTCCTTCTCCTACCTGGGTCAATTAACCCCTCGGGGGTTAATCCTCTCTGAGCCACAACTGTAGCATCTCCTCGCCCTCTCCTCTGTCCGTTGCAGGCATGGCAGAGCATCCAGGAAAGCACAGAGTTAAATCCAAATCATGCTTTATTTGTAAGGCAGCTTGCTTAGTCTTGGCAGATGGTGAGTTGTGCCCAGCCTTTGTCTGTGTCCCCTAGGTTCCAGGGCTGCGGGCAAGCAGGTAGGAACCACAGCCCACCATGGCAGCCTCAACTCTAATGGGGGAAAGGTGGACCAGGAACCCCCATGAAGAGCAGCAAGAAGTAAAGAGGAACTTGACCACTCGAGTCAGGGTAAGTCCGAGGGGAACACCGGCAAGACAAAGAGGGGAAGCTTGCAGAGCTACAAAGAAGGGTCAGAGGAGGGGCTATAACAAAAGCAGATTGGGTTCTGATAAGCTCCTGCTTTGCCCTTTGGGGTTTGTAATGTGTAAGTGGCGAAGTTTCATTTCAAAGGGTAATTGTTTCTTACTTTCCTTAGAAAGAGTTACACGAAAATAAAATACAAAATTACGGCTCTTGTTTTATGTATATTATTTATATGCTGCGGTACGTCTTTCTGAATAACTACCTTTTTTTTAAAAAAGTGGGAGATTATAGATATGAATCCTTACTTGTTTTTTTCTTTTTTTTTCTAAATTGTGTCATCTAGAAGTTGCAGTAAAACTGAACTTGCATTAAAAATGTGGTTTGCTTCAATAAAGTTTAATAACTTTTAGTATATCTGTCAACATGGCAATGAGTGTTGAAATGTGAAGGTTAACGTATACATTGAAGTCAACAAATGTGTAAATTCTTTATTATTTAAATAGCACATATATAAAAATTATATTAAAATAAATTCACAAACGTTGTTTAATGTTACTTAAGGTTGCTGTCATCCATAAACTAAATAATAAAAAAGTAGAAAACAGAAAGTTGGGGATTTTAAAAGGATTAAAAGGTTGCAAAGATAAGCACATTCAAGTTAGAAAAAGCCAGAAAGAAGGTTGTCTGTGCAACTGTAATTTGGCCCTATGTATGTATGCATTATGATATAGTCTTTAATTACATGCATAAGTGACTACCTATAAAAAGTTTGTTGTAAGTGACTTGACCAGAATCACACAGAAACTTAGTGGCAGAGGCAATGATAGAATTTATGTCTGCAAGGCAGTGTTCATCTGCCCTAACCGTGAGACTCTCAGTTCTCTTCCTGCATTCACCTGCCTCATTCACTAAAAACCGTCCAACTTCTACAACAAATGAGAAGGGGGTCCAACAGACCCCCCTCTGCATGACACAACACTGATTCATCCCCAGAGCAGATCTGTCCTGTGCACTGAATGAGCCAGGGGTCTTGTGTTTTTAAAGACCATATCATAGTGTATACACATGAGGCCTGAATTAAACCTGCATAGGCAACATTAATTATGGCATTTTAGTGTGAGGGTATGTCTACACTGCGTTTAAAAAACTCCGGCTGGCCCATGCCAGCTGACTCATGCTCACGGGCTCAGGCTAAGGGCTGTTTAATTGTGGTGTAGACATTCATGCTCGGGCTGGAGCCTGGG
This sequence comes from Caretta caretta, assembly GCF_965140235.1. NCBI lineage: Eukaryota > Metazoa > Chordata > Testudines > Cheloniidae > Caretta > Caretta caretta. Next base: position 68,727,661 of record NC_134206.1, on the reverse strand, counting down.
CTCTAGGACCCTGCAAGGTGGGAGGTTCCTAAAGCTCTGGCTGCAACCAGAGCCCAAATGTTGACATCCCTTAGCCCTAGCCAGCTGGTACCACCCAGCCACTGGTATCTAATTGCAGTGTAGAGTGTTAAATTTTGCAACCTTTTAATCCTCAATCTTCTATTTCCTTATTTTTATGGCTTTGAGTACTGTTGAGGGCAACCTTAATTAATGTTAAATGACAAGAATTTTTTTGGGGGGGAGGGTTTGGAATATCCCTCAAAGAATAGTTCCTATGAGTTATTAGACGTACCTGAAATTACTTGGAACATTTGATGTTTGCAGTGTTGTTGTTGCTCTTTTGGTCCCAGGGTATTAGAGAGGCAAGCCAGCGGAGGTGTTAACAGGCCACTTCATCTTGACTGGTCACTTAAAATATGTTTTAACTACTTATGTTAAACATTTTGTTCCATCTTGTATTTGGCTGTGACACGCTGAGTACCTTTCCCAGACCTGACAAAGAGTTCTGTGTAGCTTGAAAGCTTGTCTCTTTCACCAACAGAAGTCGATCCAATAAAAGATATTACCTCATCTACTTTGTGTCTCTCAGAACATTTGATGCAGTTCTTGAGTATGGATTATGGGAAAACTTCAGATGATACTTCTATGTATTTTATGGAACTCCTCAAAAGTGTATGCAAATTATAACTGTCTGCAGGGGGAGCTAGAGAGCGACATAAGCAAACTTGCCTTGCAGCAGGTAAGAATGCAACCTAAATTCTCCCATTTTACCTATAGAGAAAACCAAAGAGCTTCTGTTTCCACAAACCTGCTAGCCCTAGGACTTATATATAGCTTTGTCCGCACACACATACGTATGTGCATACGTCAAGTCTGCTATACTTGCAAAACAGTTTCCATCATAAATAGGGATTATGGTCAAAATTTGAACTCTGGATGCCTAAATCAATACTTAGGCACCCAAATAGATGTGACCTGTTTTCAAAGGATCCAAGCACCTCCCACTTCCTATTGAAGTTTTGAGGTATGTTGTTTTATGTAACACAATATGTGGCAAACAGATTATGTACTACCTATTATTAAGGTTGCCTGTCAATTCCCATTATATGTAAAATTAATGTAAAAAATGTTTCATTCAATTAGCAAAGTAAAAAATGATCAAGAAAATTTGAGGATCATTCTTATATTATTTTTTCACTATTACCAAAGTATTCATTAAACACTGTAAGGTATGTAGTTTGTGTTGTACTTGAAATAAATGGATAATCTATTGAGATAATTGAGAGGTTTATTTGAATGTTAACGTTGGCTACAGAGAAACAGGTAGATAAATCATGATAATTTGCTTTAACTAGCTTCACTGAATGCTCTTTTAGCCTTAACAGTAATACACAGCTTTGTAGTTTATGCAAGAGAACATTACCAAAAACTTACCAGGATGCATGAGAACATGGATAAACTCTATCAAAATGTGATGGGATACTATGCCATTGATTTGAAAAAGGTTTCGGTGGAAGAATTTTTAACCGACTTGAACAACTTCAGGACAATGTTCTTGGTACAGTATGTCTATTGATGTTAAAATTGTTTTCCAGGAATGATTTGTTTGTTAGTTCAAATATTGATGGGCTATTCAATATTTTTTTCTGTCTTCTTGAATGGTAACATACATTTATATCAGAAACCCTAATTTCTACATCCCAGATTCTACAATGTAAAGAAAAGGAAATATTCATTCATTATCTTAAAATTATCTGTACCTTCAGAAGGAAAAAACTGAACTATTATAAATTAAAACTGGGTCCTTGATTTACTAGATAACATGCAGGAGGTTGTAAGGGGGCAGAAGGCAGAGAAGAGTTTTAAGTTCTTTACTTCTGTTCAGATGAAACTTCTTCTGTCTGACTTACTATAGGATACTTGTATGACCCAAGGACTTCTTAATGTGAGCTAGGAATGGGTTACAGAAATCACATAAATCTGATGTGTATATTACAGTTCACCAAAGACTATCATGTGAGGTCTCAAATGAAAGTTATTGTCACTCTGGTCCTTAACATTGTTGTGAAATATATGCAGAGATGATATGCACACATACTGAAAATATGTCATACCAAGATAAAAGTCATCAGCAAAGGTGAAAAATAGGTTTTCCTTCTGTATCCTCTGGTATCTCTTTGTCAGTAGGTAAATTAAACATTGTAAGGTCATACAATAGATGTCCATTTACATACAAAATCAACAGGAAAGAAGCAAACAGAAATAAATGAGCTGCAGAGGTTATCCTGGCTGTGTGCAAACACAATGAATTTAGGGGGAGTTCTGTGCTGGCTGCTTCTCAAAGAAACACCAATCCTGGCTTTTGCATAAAATAGGCATAATTTTATCAGATTCTAGACACTTCCTGAGGAACCTTTTTTTATTTTTCATGGTTTACTTGATTTGTAATATATTCTGAATGCCTGGTCTTTTGTTTTTGTTTTTGTTTTCTTAAGAGGTCTGCTCTTTTATATCCACTATTTTTTATTTAAGGACAAAAAATATTTTTTAGAAACACTTTTAGCTGCTTAGATTAAAAAAAATACTTTAGGTGAGTAACTAAAATGTTCAAAAAGATAACTTTTTAATCTTTTAATGTTATGATCTTTCATCTTTTAATGTAATTAATATTGCATATGCAGAAGTTCAAACAATGGGATGAAGGAGGTACGGGAATGGGTATGAAGGAAGAACATGATATTTTAACTCTTAGGGCATGATCTAGTACACTGAATTTATTAGTAGCTTTCCAGGCTGAAAAATCCTCCAGGAAAAGGAAAAACAATTCCAAACTTGCAGCTGACCAGCCTCTGGAGGGAGGGTTTGAAGAAAACTCATGAAAAAAGGACTGTCTTCTCCTTTTCCTAGACCCTGACTTTTGGGGACACGACAGTCCTTTCTCACCTAACTGGATTCTCTTAATCCAGATGCCATGGTGATGGGTGTTTCAAAACATCTGTAAAAAAGATGCAGCACCTATCACCATGTAACATGGCTGGCAGTTGATCCACCATTGTACATTTGTCTGTGAAAAAGGAAATATGGTCAAGAAATTTAAGTTGGCTAAGTTATAAGATTTGACAAATGGAGTTGTTAAAGGTCAGTTGCTGTTCCATTATCTGTAGGGGACACTCTAGTTCCCCTTTATTAACACTACATTTAAATAACATTAATTATGAAGAAGTTACTGGATAATTACACCATAACATATTTTAATATGGTAGTTTAAATCAGCATGCAGTTTGAGATCAGATTTCTTGCTTTCTTTGCTTTTAATTGTTGGTGCATAATGTGTGACCAAATGTTATAGATTTGCATAAAAAAGAGGAATTAGATATTCTTACAATTAAAATCAATATCTGTGTATAATTAAATTTTACAAATGAAGAAAAGATAGGTTGTGAAAACTAGATTATTTTGAAGGCTTAAATAGTCTTCTCTTTGGATTGCTGAAATACCACTACCATCCTTTAAGCAGTTCTATATGTGGTAGACAAATCCAGAGGGCATAGTATATTCTCACTTGCTTTTACTTTAGCATGTTGATGTACTTGTTGTATTGAACACACTGAAATTGGGCCGGTGTCAATGACTAAAAAGAAAACCTCACACTCTATATGAGTACTTTTGTTAAAATTTTCCACTGCACAATTGAAGAAAGAGAGAGAGATGCAACATCTATCTGTATACAGAACAATTACAAAAATAATCCTGGCATAGTATTATTTTGTAACTCCCGCACACAACTTAATCACTAATTTATGTAGAATCCATTATAATTATATTTAAAATGACTTCCTAGTTGCCATTGTTTTTATACCTATTTTATGTTGTGCAAAGAAGGCTATCCTCTGGCCAGAAAGGGGTGAACATACTGCTATTTCTTAGTAACAGGGAAATGGCAGTTCTTCCTGGCAACTAAGGAGGGGACTTCAGATGCCAAAGTTAGTCCTTACAAATAGGCAAGCAAGTAGCACTGGATGTCTGGCCTGTAAATAGTCACTGTCATGTTTGGTTGGTTGCTCTTTCATCTACAAATTGAGCAGAAATTAAATGAGTTAATATTTCAAGTTCTGCAAGTCAGATTCCTTAGTCCTTATATTTTTGTATGTATACACTTGATCATCATTTTACATACTATGATATAGTAACTGTCCTGCTTTTGGAAATTCCAGTCGTCATAATATAGATTTTTGAAAGGGTTGTCCCTGAAATAATTTCTTGTATAGAATGACGAATGGAATATTGTCTAGTGGTTAATGAATAAGAATCAGATGTTTTCAGCTATATTTGTAGTTCTGCCGCTAAATCTCTGTGGTCTTGGACAGTTTAGTTAACTTTACTATGTTTCAGTTTTCTAGCTGTAAAATGCTTCACTAACTAACAGGAATATTACTAATTTTGTTTTTAAAGTGCTTTGCGATCTTTCAGCGGGGAAGATCTTCTAGCAGTGCAAAGTATTGTTCGACCAGATAGAATCAACCATCAGGGAAGAAAGCTTATGAGAGATAATGGTAGATTTGCTATGAGCCTATCTCTACCATGATGAAAATAATGTTTTCTTCTCTGCAATAAGAGCTGCGAAATATAGACCAGCAAAAACTTTGTACATCGTAGACATTCCGATTAATCTGAACTTGTTTGGTTTGGTAATAGTTGTTGTGAGAAACCGTTTGCTTATTTCACAGGCAAGAGCAATCCAATCATAACTTTTCTATTTCCATGAGAACAATGTCAGAGTGCGAGTTTTTGTCATTTGATTTGCTCATGTTTTTTTTCTAACATTTTGGGTATGTTTAGCAAATTGCCATTGATAGAATCATACGACTGGAAGGGACCTTGAGAGGTCATCTAGTCCAGTCCCTTACACTCATGGCAGGACTAAGTATTATCTAAACCAGAGGTTCTCAAACTGGTCCCTGGTCCACGAGATCCATTCAAATGGTCTGCTGATAGTTCCCTCTAAGGTGCGTGCCTGGGCGGCCACACTTGAGAAAATGAAGGGCCACCCACCGAATTAGTGGAGTTGCGCAGGCATGGCTCCACTAATTAGGTGCCTGGACCCTGGAGAAGACACACATGTAAGGTGAGGTGCTGGCCTTGGGGGGATTATGGGGTTGGTGGGAGGCGGCAGTGGGGGGGAATTTAGGATGTGCAGGGCTGCGGTGGCCAGAGAAAAAGGCGACTTTCCCCAGCTCCAGGGTTGCGCTGCTGGGGAGAGGTGGCCCTTCTTCCCAGCCTCAGCTCTGTGGTTGCTATGGCGAGGGAGAAGAGACCCCCCCCCTCCTTCCCAGCCCCACCTCAGGGGCTGCCACAGCTGGTGAGAGAGGGCACATCCATTACACTAGGAAGGTAAGACTACTGATATTAAAATATGAGTTGTGTACTTTTATTTGTAGAACAAAAAAACTAATTATTCTAAAGTTTTTTTATATAGCACTTTTATCCAAAGCTCTTTACAATAGATAGCTAACAGTACAAACAACATTTGGAAAGATCATTAAATGGTCTGCCAAGACCCTCAGCAATTTTCAAATGATCCGTGGAAAAAAAGTTTGTGAACCACTGATCTAGACCATCTCTGACAGGTGTTTGTGTAACCTGTTTTTAAAAATCCCCAATGATGGAGATTCCACAACCTCCGTAGGTAATTTATTCCAGTGCTTAACTGCCCTGTCAGTCTGGAAGTTTTTCTTAATGTCCAACCTAAACCTCCCTTGCTACAATTTAAGCACATTGCTTCTTGTCCTATCCTCAGAGGTTAAGAAGAATCTTTTATGTACAGGAAAACTGTTGTCATGTCCACTCTTGTCTTCTCTTTTCCAGACTAAACAAACCCAATTTTTTCAATCTTCCTTCATAGTGTTATGCTTATTAGAAGCACATGGAATCTTTTTCAAGGGGATAAGGCAATATACCACATTTATTGAGAGTACAATTTAAGCATTAAAATCAGCATATGCTTCCATTCACACATGCAAGCACATCCACCAAATGGTTCTACAGCTGGATCTTATAGTTATCAGCCCTTAGTCCTGGGAGTGGATGAGTCACGACAAAAAGTAATTTTCCCTTAATCATGCCTTCTTGTCAACTGTTGGAAATGGGCCACCTTGATTGCATTGGCCTCGTTAGCACTATAAAAGTAATTTTCCCTCCCTTGGTATTCACCCCTTCTTGTCAACAGTTGAGAATAGGCTGCTTCCACCTTAATTGAACTGGCTCATTAGCACTGACCCCCCACTTGGTAAGTCAACTCCAATCTTTTCATGTGCTAGAATATATATTCTACTAACTGTATTTTTCAGTCCATGCATCTGACGAAGTGGGTTTTAGCCCATAAAAGCTTACGCCCAAATAAATTTGTGAGTCTCTAAGGTGCCACAAGGACTCCTTGTTGTTTTTGCTGATACAGACTAACACGGCTACCGCTCTGAAACTAGTCCTTAGTGTTTCTTGGTCAGTTCCAGTGGCCATCTGAAACTGCACACGAGGGAGTGGAATGGAGCTGGGTCTCTGTTGGATGCATCTGAAGTTCCGATGCTGATGCGGAACAAACCCAAAGTCCCGTGGCAATGCACCCTTCTTTTATAGTAATAAGTTCCCATACAAGTCTATGGACCTTGCTGTGTCACACCGGAGCTGTTAATTTTGAGGTATTCAAGGTTGCTCCTAATTAGCATTATTTTGGGTTGTTACCAGGAGTATCCGCAGCTGTTTCTTATCTCGTCCCTCTGGCTCCATTCCTTAACTTGTCCTTGGGGCATATGCCTTTGCTTTAGGGTTGTCAATCTGCCATCCAGGTGATTCTGATAGTAAGGTTGGTGCCTCTCAATTCCTTCACTCCCCCTTGACCATCTGGCCCATCAGTACTGGTGCCTCCTGTCTCTTCTCTGTGCATCAGCATGCCATACATTCTTCACTGTCACACAAAATGGTAATAAATTTCAAACACAAGAATTACAGCCATAACTTCTATCCTTCTAAGAACAATCATGAACACAATCAGCAAAGAATAAACCCAGAAAAATTTCTTCTTACTAATTCAAAGCTAGCAAAATGGAGTACAAAGCAAAATGAAGTACAATTTACTTGAGACAATTTCTCCCCATTAGGCTTTTGGCCTATAATAGGTCATGTTTTGTAGACCTTTAATCATTTTTGTTGCTCTTCTCTGGACTTTCTCCAATTTGTCCACATTATAATCCTATCCTCCAAAGCATTTGCAACCCCTCCCAGCTTGGTCTCATGAGCAAACTTTATAAGTATATTCTCCATACCATTATCCAAGATACTGAACAGAACCGGACCCAGAACCAATCCCTGCGGTTCTCCACTTGTTATGCCCTTTCAGAATGACTGTGAACCACTGATAACTACTCTAGAAACAGTTTTCCAATCAGTTATGCACCCACCTTGTAGTAGCTCCATCTAGGTTGCATTTCCCTAGTTTGTTTACAAGAAGGTCATGCAAGACCGTATCAAATCCTTACTAAAGTCAAGATATACCACGTCTACAACTTCACCCTATCCACAAGGCTTGTTACCCTGTCAAAGGAAGATATCAAGTTGATTTGACACAATTTGTTCTTGATAAATCCATGCTGACTGTTACTTATCACCTTATCTTCTAGACATTTGCAAATTGATTGCGTATGTATTTGCTCTGAATACAGAAGTTAAACTGACTCGTCTGTAATTCTAGGTATTTGCAAATTGATTGCTTAATCACTTTTCCAGGTACAGAAGTTATGCTGACTGGTCTGTAATTCCCTGGGTTGTCCTTATTTCCTTTTTTATAGACAGGCACTATATTTGCCCTTTTCCAGTCTTCTGGAATCTCTCTCATCTTCCATGACTTTTCAAAAATAATTGCTAATGGCTCAGATATCTCCTCAGTCAGCTACTTGAGTATTCTAGGATGAATTTCATCAGGCCCTGGTGACTTGAAGACATCTAACTTGTCTAAGTAATTTTTAACTTGTTCTTTCCTTATTTTAGTCTCTGTTTTCTTGATACCCTTTATGTCTCCAGTTATTTTGATCTCGTTTTCTGCCTTGGCCTTTCTAATTTTGTCACAATATATTGCGTTATTTGTTTATATTCATCCTTTGTAATTTGACCTAGTTTCCACTTTTTGTAAGACTCTCTTTTGATTTTTAGGTCATTGAAGATCTCCTGATTATGCCAGGGTGTCTCCTGCCATACTTCCTATCTTTCCTACGCAATGGGATATTTTATTTTTGTGCCCTTAATAATGTCTCTTTGAAAAACTACCAGCAGCTTTCAATTGTTTTTTCCCCTTAGACTTGCTTCCCATGGGATCTTATCTACCAACTCCCTGAGTTTGCTAAAGTCTGCCTTCTTGAAATCCATTGTCTTTATTTTGCTGTTCTCCCTCCTACCATTCCTTAGAATCACGAACTCTACCATTTCGTGATCACTTACACCCAAGCTGCCTTCCACTTTCAAATTCTCAACCAGTTCCTCCCTATTTGACAAAATCAAATGTAGAACAGCCTCTCCCCTAGTACCGTTCTACACCTTCTGAAATAAAAAATTGTCTCCAATACATTCCAAGAACTTGTTGGGTAATCTGTGCCCTGCTGGTATTTTCCCAACAGATGTCTGAGTAGCTGAAGTCCCCAATCACCACCAAGTCCTGTGCTTTGGATGATTTTGTTAGTTGTTTAAAAAATCCGCATCCACCTCTTCTTCCTCATTAGGTGGTCTGTAGTAAACCCTTACCATGACATCACCCTTGTTTTTTACCCCTTTTATCCTTGCCCAGACACTTTCAACAAGTCTGTCTACTGTTTTCATCTCAATCTTAGTCCAAGTGGATACATTTTTAATATATAAGGCAACACCTTCTCCCTTTTTTCCCCTGCCTGTCCTTCCTGAGCAAGCTGTACCCTTCTGTACCAATATTCCAGTCAGGCGTATTATCCCACCAAGTCTCTGTGATGTCAACTATGTCATAATTATGTTTATTTACTAGCATTTTGAGTTCTTCCTGCTTATTCCCCGTACTACTTGCATTAATCAGTGTTTTTCAAAGTTCAGGTCATGAACCGAATTGGCAGGGAAGTGAATCTTTAGTAGATATGGTGTAATGGGCAGTTTTTAAAAAAAAAAACATTAGGATGAATGGTAGCTTTTTTTCTGTTTTTTCTTCTTCATGAGTGAGGGTTTGTGTTTCAGCAGTGACTGAACAATGTTCTTCAGAGTGCCTGAGGCCACAGGCTGTCCTCAGGAAAAATAGCCATGACCTAATTCATCTGCACCTCACAATGCCTTTTGATAGCATAGGGGCTTCCATCTTCCCTGAGAGTGGCTTGACTTCAGTCCTGTGGGGAACAATGAAAGGTACTGGTCACCTTGGCTAAAGGGCAACCTGTGGCGTCAGACCCATTGAGAAAGGAGATTGTAGCTATTTTGAAAAAGGGAAGTTTTTCCTGAGTTCTTCTGAAGGATAAGAGTTTGTGCTAGCCTGTGCTGATGCCTTTTTTCCCCTTTGTAGTGACAATAGAGGAGAAAATGTTTAATCTGGGACCATAAGCACTCAGGCATTTTAGGGTTTTGCTGCTGGGAGGAGTTAAGGCTATTTGGGTGCCTTAACTGTTTCTCTATACCTTAACTTGTTGGGATTTCAGTGTTAACTTGAATGCTGAATTTTCTGGGTTTATAATGCTTGTTTTGGAGATAATTACACCATTCCTATAATGTGGTTCTCCCTAAGTGACTGATATATTAGAGAGTAAAATATACTATATGGAAAGTACAATATCTTCAGATTATATATTATTTAATATGTAACAGACTTGGTAGAAGGTGCAAGTGACCTTTTAGCAAGAGTTATTTGACTGACAATATAACTTAGGTATTTTTTCATTTTTATAGTTTACAAGTTTGTTCTGTCTGAAACTACTTACATTAAGTTTCATTACCAGTATCTCTCTCTCTCTCTCTCTTTTTTTTTTTTTTAAATAGCAAGCAGCCAAGGAGAATGTAAGAAGAAGAGAAGCAGAGGAAAAACAGAGACGCGCTAGAATAGCTAAGGAGAAAGCAGAAAAAGAAAAATTAGAGAGGCAACAAAAGAAAAAGCGCTTGTTAGAAATGAAAACAGGTGAGTAATATGGAAAACAGCCTTTCATATCTAGTGTTCTACATGAAATGAAACTACAGCCTCTATTTTGTTATTATCTTGATGTGCTCTGGAAGAGAGGCAGAATAAATTATTTCAATAAATAGTACAGCAAAGCTGTTCTTAAATTTGATTTTATTAACAAGCTGTTCTAGCTTATCTGCTTTTCTCAAGTTATGTTAGACCTTGAAAATGGTGCTCAGTACTTTCCCATTCACTATTTATTTAACATTTTGTACTCAGGTATCAATGATTTATCTCAATTAAAGCTAAGCTGAAAAAGAAACTATAATGTTACATGTGAACAAAGTCACTTTCCAAATCACAGAGCCAATTTATTTATATTTTAACTAAGGGAAACTGTGATTTTTGTAATTGTTCCTTTTATGACAATAGGCTTCTTTTATGTAGCTAAGATTTTTCTCTGAGTATGTGTCAATGTGGATCCCACTGTGAGTGTACATGTACCTCATGTGCATGAGAATGGAGTTTTTCTGAATAGTATTGTGTCCATCAGGGCCATGTGTGTGTCTTTTGCCTCCTTTTGACGGAGCATGAGGGTGTAAAGAGTGGGACAACTGGGACGTTTGATCAGTTCCCTCTTATTACCCATATCAGTGAGACAGAACCTGGTGAGTGTCCAACTCACTAGTTCTTAGCTCAGGGTAAACTTCTACATATCTTCACGAAAATCTCAGAACTACTTCTGATCTTTAATATAGACCACCATGAAATGTCTCCATCCCGCTGAACTGATCTCTAATGATCAGACTCCACTCACTGTACAGGGTTCATTAGCATTATCAGCTCAAAACTGGTGGGCTTATAGCCCTATCCCTCAAGGTGGACACAGTACGTATGTTTTCTGTATGTCAGAATCTCGTATACCAAGCAGATGATCGGTCTGCTTGTCATTCTCCGCAAGAACACAGAAGTCATGACATGAGGCTAAAGCTCCATCTCCTGCAATAGTCCTTATGGGTCTGGGGGGTTCTGGAGGCTCTGGTAGAGAGGAAGAAGCCACAAATCTCAGCAATCTTTCTAGTCAGATCTGTGCAGTTCAGGAAGTTTTATATATATGGTTTTATATATATATAGATGATGTGTGTCCTTTTCGGAGGACACCTATATATATACCAGGGGTCGGCAACCTTTCAGCAGTGGTGTGCCGAGTCTTCATTTATACACTCTAATTTAAGGCTTTATGTGCCAGTAATACATTTTAACATTTTTGAAGGTCTCTCTATAAGTCTATATATTATATAACCAAACTACTGTTATATGTAAAGTAAACAAGGTTTTCAAAATGTTTCAGAAGCTTTATTTAAAATTAAATTAAAATGCAGATCTTATCAGTTTAGTGTGATCCTTGCCATTGCTTTTCCTTGCTGAGTTTTCCAATGTCTGGCACGTATTTGGATACTTTAAGGTGCACACAGGCTTCTGAGTGATCAGTTGTTAACCAGCTCTGAGAGGGACGGAGGACAGATTTCATGTGTGAAAATGCCTGTTCACACAAGTATGTGGATCCAAATGCTGAAAGCATTGCAAACACAATTTTCTTCAAACAGTTAAATTTCACTGGCAGGGACATCCAGCACGTCCAAACAGAGGCCCCATGATCTCTCTCGGTAGCTTCAAGTGCGCTCCGCAGATCCACAAACTTTGATGTCCACAATTCTGAGCTTTTTAACTGAATGAGCTGCATTTCGAAATCTTCAGCACCCATCCACTGAAATACAGGCAAATCCAAGTCGCTTTCGTTGAACTTTTCAGGTTTAATTAGAAAACAAAGCATTGGGCCAAATCGCTGGAAATCTTGAAATCTCTCAGAAAATTCTGATTCCAGTTCTTGCATGTACTTTCCAATCTCATCGACATTGACAGTGCAACGTGTCGATAGCTCTTTTATGAGTTGGAAGTAGCGGAAAGTAGAAGTTTGAATATCCCTGGAAAAAACTGCTAGTTTCACAGCAAATGCTTTCCAGGCTTCATAAAGATCCAGAACTGTTTGCCCTGGAGACCGAAGTTGAGTTTGTTTAGGTGAGCGGTAATATCAGTTAGAAACATGAGCTTACATAGCCATTTGTCATCATCTAGTTCGGGGTAGTTTTGTTCTTTTTCCAACAAAAAGGCCTTGAGTGCATCAAAACAGTTGCAAAGCACACCAAAACCTTGCCACGATTTAGCCACTGAATGTTGCTGTGAAGTGGGATGTCGTTATAAGCACTGTCCATCTCTTCCAGCAGTGCTTGAAATTGTCGGTGAATCAAAGCAGATTGAGCAACAAGGAAATTCACAATTCGTACACTGTATTCATCACATTATTAAGCTCCGAATTAGAAAGTTTAGCACACAGGTTTTTCTTGATGGATGATACAGTGAAATTTGACTGTCAGATGGCCAATTTGATCTTCAAGTAACTTTACAAATCCCTTCTGTTTTCCTACCATGGCAGGAGCACCATCTGTTGTCACACAAAATATTTTTCTGGTGTCAACTCTTCATTCTTCAAAATGGTTTACAAAACTTTCCAGTATATCTTCCCCCTTTGTTGTACCATGCAGGGGTTTTAGGCAGCAAAGTTCCTCTTGGATTTCATCGGAAGGACAACATCTTGCAACAAATGCCAAACATGGAATGTTGTTTATATCCACGCTCTCATCAACTGCAACACTAAACACTGCTGTGTCTTTCAATGCAGTCTTCTGCTTTTCCTTAATGTTTTCTGCCATTTCACTTGTGTCTCTCAACTGTTCTGGCAGAGATGGGCAGTTCTTTTATTCTAGATACGATTGTATCTTTATTTGGCAAATCATTGAACAAAATCTCCGAACTGCTGAGAAAAACTTCTTTTATATATTCCCCATCTGTAAATGGCTTTCCGTTTTTTGTGATGCACTGTGCAATCTTGTAAATTCCTTCTGTAGCTTGATTTTTACTTACACTTAAGCTTTTAAAAATACTGCTTTGCTTCTCATAGGCTGCTACTGCCTTTTTGATCGATTCAGTCTTGTCTGCTTTGTCAAGAAAGGTTTTCTCGTGCTTCGTTTCAAAATGTCGAGCACTTGATGTGTGACAAACAACACTTTCATAACAGAAAGCAAAATAGCATGGTCCTTCTTTTCAATAAATCCAAATGCGTCTGTCCAAGCAGGCTGAAATGATCGGACATCTAGCTTCGCTTTCTTAGGAGCTGCCATTTTGTCAAATGTTCCCTTCAACTCTCAGTGAGGAAAAAAATGGCAATAGAAGGCTAATTTCTATTTTTCTTTAATCTTTAAGACAATCTTCCTTTACCAAAATTAATATATTGATCCTTCACTTGTGTTCCAGGTGATGAGATATGCAGCTAGAAAGAATATTAAAATTTATTTATCTGCGTATCTGGTACAATACCTTTATTGCTGTTCCATTCTTTTGGGAAACTAAGGAATTATGGTTGCTTTTTAATAATAATGTGTATATTATGTAAGGGGGCCTGGACTCCACTTATTGAAGCCACTATGGTGTGTCACTTATTTCACAATATTTGTTTTATTCAATAAATTTTCTAGACACTCTAGTCTATCATGTACAGTATGTAAGTTTTCTGTCTCATAGTTTTTCATTGTTGTGGCTTACGCATACACTTTTGTTTTGTACAACTCTTTAGAGTGAAACTATTACTTTTTATTCTTTGTACTCTCTAAACGCCTGATCCATCTCCCAGAGAAGTCAACTGAAAGACTTTCAATGACTTCAATGGGAAATGGATCAGGTCTCAAGAGTTAAATCCATTTCTACCAGCCAGAGCCAGAGTAAATATGCTCTGTAGGAGGCTGGTACACAGGACTGGATGGCAATAACCTGGGTCTCTAAAAATGCTCACACTGTTTTCTAAAATTAGATAAATATGTTAACTGTATATTAAACCTTCATAAAGTTTAATTTTTATATTTATAAATATGCAATGCAGCATGAATTTTTAAATCTATTAATGGCATCTTGTCTTTCTCAGACATAAAACATAGGTGTGTGTCTCTCTAACTGCAAAACCCCAAATTTTATTATTTACATGAAATTAAAATTAACCACGCTTACGATAACTCTATTTTCTTGTGGGTTTTTTTCAAAGAGGTGGATCTGAACCCAAATGTTAGGTCCAAACATCTCCATACTTTCAGGTGTAAAAAAAATCTGGATCTGAACTTTGTGACTCAAATTGAGTGACATTTGTCATATCTGTCCAAACAACTTGGGTTCAAATGGCTCACTATAATAATAGGCCTTAAGTTGACAGGGTAAAAAAAGAAGCTACATATTTTTCATTGTGGCTCCACATTGATTCTAAGAAAATATTTAATTCAGTTAAAACACCTAAACATTGAATTCTTTCTAAAACTGGTAGTCCTTAGCAAAAATAATGCAAAAATTGACTCTTTTGATAAAGCAAAACAGAAGACAACAGACTCAGTCCTCCAAACTCTTCTCAAATATATTAAATTAATGATGAAATGCTTTGTAAATAAGATTTCTTGCTCTTCTGATGCCAGTTCAAATTATAACATTCTCTAGTTCCAAGGGTAAATAGCTAATGGAAAGGGATCTTTATGTAAATGCCCCTTGTATGCATACTAGTAACATTCAGTGACTAGCTTTGTTCATGCTGTTCAGATTCTCAGTAGAAAGCATACCAATCAATTATTTTGATCCTATCACAGTGTAAAGAACCCTAAGACTGTGATAACATCAGCTACATTTCTTGTATTATAATTGAGAACTCCATCATTGTGGCATCTTCTTTGTGCATCACTTTGAATACTGCTTAGGGAACAAGCCACTTTAATCAGTAGTTATTTACATAGTCTGCTTTTTCTTATTTAAAAGCAGCGAAGTGATGCCACAATGATTTCTTACACATCAAACCTGCAATCCACAATATAATTTTTGTTTTAATTTTTGTAAAAGTTACTCAGGAGTTGAAATAATCAGCAGCAGCATGTTTCAATTGATCTAATAAATCATGACCTCAGTTTTAGCCCTTTTCTGCCTTATATTCAACCTGTTCTTTGGGAATAAACAATTCTAATTTTGCAAACTCTATTGGAGTGCTTGGTATATTATTTCTTAATAAACTAGCTTTAGTTTCTAATTTCTGTCCTTGAGTTGTGAAATATGGATTTTGTCAATAATTGTGTACTAGACTTCAAAACAAAAAGTCATATTCCACCTGACAGCAGGATGTTGAATTTTTACTCCAGTTTAGACTATTCAGTTTCAGCTGTGCATATATGCAAAGAATTACAATTCTGATGCCATTGGGTAAAACACTTGACTTTGTCTGGAGTAGAAATTTCCTGTATTTTCTACCCTCTCTACTCCCAGCACCAACGCATGAGACTTCCATTGGAGTAATCCTCCTGGCTGTGAGTGAGAATCAGTATGTTAATAAAACTCCTTCAAACTTGCCACAATGAATCACACAAGCAATCTCCTTTCTTTAAGAGTAACAGTTTTGATAGTTTGTCATTTCTAACATAGATTAGTCAGGTGACTTTTGCTGAAAATCACAGGCCCCAGGACAATAGTAGGATCCTGATGCACATTTACATCCTGAACCATACATTTAGCCATACAAGTTACCTCAGTTCAAATATATATGAAGCAGCCAAAATAACTGGCAATAGTCCTCTATATTATTGAGTCTTCAGCATAGAATGTTAAGTTCAAGAAACAACTGAGCATTATAATTAGGTTTATAATTCTGTTTATTTGTACACCTGCATATTAGGTTAAACACTGTGGGAAATATGAAAAACAAAAGTGGATTTTGTAGAAAATGCAGTAGTGAAGACTAGCAGATATATTTTAATAATACAAAGTAATACACAGATACAAAGTACAGATAGAGAAGTAAAAGTTAACCTTTATATTCAACACTTCAGGAATCTGTAGAAGGAGGGAAAAGCAAGCTGCGTGGCAATCTTCCGAGGGAGAAAGTTCTTTAGGAAGCCACGCTCTTGCATGTCATGCAAGAATCCAAAGTAATTTCTTCATCTCACCTTCCCTTCCCCTTCTCTGCTGCACTAATGATACTAACTTTAGTAGCAAGTATATCTGCTTCTCCCACAACTGCTTCCAAGCTGCCCCCTATTCATGGACTGTCCTCTGTGAACTTGTTCTGCAGGCCACTTTCCTCTCCACATTCAATTTCTCCTTAAGGACTCCTACTGTCATGAAGCTCACAGCAACTGAATCACCTCTCTCCCCTTCCCAGTCTATACACACTCACATTCTGTCTTTCTGTCTCTGTACCATCACTGGTCTTTTCTCTTCATTGGGTGGGTATTTCCCTCTTCAAAGTATTCAGAGGAGGCTAATGGGTGTTCTCCCTTAGTCAAGGCTTGCAAAGGAACCAGGCACTTTCTCCTTCCTTTGTAGGAGAGAGTAGAAGAGAGGATCTGCTTCAATTGTGGGTCCCTATGTGTATTCCACTGTGGGTACATATTCATTCCCTTAGCTTGAGACCAGAGAATTCTTGCAAGCAGTGTCCATTGCTCGCACCTGTGCCCCTGTACCCCATGCTACGTACCAAAGGTATAAGGGGCAAGTTGGACCGACTGCCTCTCCAGTTCCTTCTTACTGCCACATGGCCTGAGTCAGAACCTCCAGTATCTGGAGTGTCTGGGGTTTTTTCAGCCTTGTCTTCAACCTATAAATATTTCAAAGTTTTATCTTTAGTATAGCTAGTGTAAATAGTCTTTAATAGTATAGTCAGTATTTAGTTAGGTTCCTCACCCCAGGAACCCCTACCACCACCACCCTGGCTCCTGATACTGGAATTTGACTATGCCCAGAACACCAGGCTTTAAAAGCAATCTCCTGTCCCCATTCCTTCTTAGTCAGCGGTGATCACCTGCACTGCTTTTACTGCCTTGGGGAAGTAAATAGCTCCATCGGCTGCAATATTTGTCACTCCTTCCCTAGCCATACCTAACAGGTTCAGGAATTCCAGCTTAAAAAACACCTAGTGGAAAAGGTTATGAATGCCTAGTCAGACCCAGGCTGGGGGAACCTCCTCTATACATTGGCCAGAGTGAGCAAGGAGCACACCTCCTGTCATGTGGCCTGATTTAGGAGTGTGGGAGAGCACACTTATAAACCCTCCATCAGGGTCTCATCAGGAGAGCAGGGAATGTACTCATAAACACAAGAGCGGATTTCCCCCTTTAAGTCCATTCCTCTCCAAGCTGAACAAGCCTTTGCACCCAGCCCCTAAAGACTTAGAATGTCCTAAGTCCCAGGGCCATGATAAAAAGGCTCATAAGAGCAGGGGTCCATCGGTACCAGACTCCTCATCAGCAGTAACAATGCCAGCAATACTACCTAAGTCAAAAGACTGAGAACTGCCAGTATGGGCAAAGAGTACCCATCAGAAACCTCAGTCACTGATGGTAGCATCACAACTCAACACTCACTCAGAGTCTCTCTACATCAGCTTTATCAGAATGGGCAGAGCTTGTGACACTAATAGATGAATAACTACACACAATGTTCCAAAATCTCACCATGACTACATCCAAAATTCACTTCTGGGATATTTTCAGAATTTCAACTAAACCAGTCAATTCACTTCCCTGTATTTTTTTTTTTTCCAAAGCCCCATGCCTCTGGTGAGGAAAGGAGACTTCATTCCCTCGACATAAGATGAGCATTGGCATTATACCTGCAGAAAATATAGCCGATCAGATTATCATCTAGAGTGTTTGTTGCCATAGCAGAATGAGTCCAAGCTGTATCCTCTCAGAGGATCTCTGGCTGTATCTGACTCTCTCAGATGCACGGCTCCTTCTCCTACATGGGGCCAGGGCTCACTCTGCAAGGGCATAAGTCTCAGTGGCATCACTTCAAGAGGTAATTTGCCAGGGCAGCGATATGCAGTTCCATCCACACATTCAAAACACATTATGCCTTGATCCAAGACTTTTCCACTGACCCATCCTTTGGGGAGAAAACGGTTCTACAAGCAGCTTTACCGGGTGCATTCTCGCACCCACCTCTTCTTTCAGTATTTCTTATCAGTCACCCACAGTGGAATACATATAGGGACTAACACTCGAAGAAGAAAGAGACGTTACTTACCTTGTTGCAACTGGCATTCTTCAAAGTGTGTGGTCCATATCTGTATTCCACAACCCTCCCTTCTTCCCCTCTGCTTCAGATCATGACTGAATTTGCAGCAGAGAAAGAACTGGAGAGGCAGGCAGTCAGTCCATCCCACTCCTTATACCCTCAGTACAGAGCACGAGGAGAGCAGGGGGGTGGGCATGGAGCAATGGACATTGTTTGCAAGAAACCTCTGGTCTCAGGTACATGGAGCACATGCATTCCTACAGTGGAATACAGATAGGGACCACGCATCTTGAAGAACTCCAGTTTCAAAAAGGAAAGTAGTAACTTTCCAGTCTTCCCTCTGGCTTTCCCTTCTTGTTGATTCTGGTGTTGCTCTGCTGCTGATCATTACTTTTGTCTCCACTCAGCAGCAATTCAGCAGCCACACTGGGTTCTGAGGAAAGAGTACAAAGTGCTGCTATGGCCAACTCCATACAAGGGGCTTGCACACTCTTAACCTCACTGAGGCTTTCCTGTGACCACAGTAACCCAAATCTAATCAACCCTGTAGCTCAACTGTGAGTTTGAAGAGTACCTCAATTTTCTTGTTCCTTCAGTCTCTCTCTCTCAATTATGGCTGCCAACTTGGGTGCTCATTGTGCCTATGTAGAAACTTTCTGATTTGATTAGTGAGTATTTATTTTTAAATTTAAATACAGTTTAAATTTTTTAAAATATGATTTTTTTCTCTGTGATCTACTACCTTCAAATGCATATAGTGCCTAAAGAGAGAAACAACTTTATGATAGTGATATATTACATTATGTTACAAATAACAGATCTTATGAGACGCTGATTTCATTTTAAAATAAAAATGTGCTCATGAACTTTCAGTTCCTTGCTGCTTACAAGTGATTTGTGTGGGAAATATTTCCCTGAAAAATGACATTAGTGGAAATATTAGTTTTCAAGTAACCTAAAACAAAGATTGCTTCCATTCTTGCCAGCTTCATTTGAATTGGAGCTGTGACATACACAAAGAACATGAAAAGAATAATTCGTAAATAGTAGACTTTATTGACCTCTTTATATATAGATGACTTTACACTTTCAGTGACAATTGTTCAATCAGCACCCCAGTCTATTATGAACAGAGCTCATTAATGTGCAAAACTTGATCTATTCTGGTTATAATGCATATTTAATGTCACATACTTTTCTTATAGTAACTGCTTCCTTTTTCTATAAAAAATAAATAGCCCAGGTGAACAAGAAGGATCCTAAAATTAGTTTAAATCCACAATAATTGGCTTTTTAAAAACATTATCATTATTAATATTTATATTACTCTAATAACCCAATATTTAAAATCCTCAGGTAAATGAGATGATAGACATTTACACCGAGGTGTAACTTACAGGACAGAGTGTCACGGTGATAGTGAATGAGGAAGGATGATTTGGCAGTAGTTGCCTTAACTTTTCATGTATAACCTTTTTTAATGTTTAGGCTTTTGCAGAAGTGGATATAGTGCAAGTGCAAAACTTTCTTTTGTGTTAGCAGTAGTCAGTGACAGCAGTGTTTCAACCGTAGCTATCTTTTATAAAGGCTTTTTTATCTGAGTGTTTCCTAAATTATTGAATTTATAGCATTTTATTTTATGTTGTTTATTTATAGACTAGTGTCAGATTGTGGATGGAGGGAAGCGGTGGATATGGTATACCTTGACTTTAGTAAGGCTTTTGACATTGTCTTGCATGACTTCTCATAAACAAACTCGAGAATTGTAGGCTATATAGAGCTACTCTAAGACAGGTGCATAACTGGTTGGAAAACTTCCCATAGAGTAATTATCAGTGGTTCACAGACAAGCTGGAAGGGCATATCAAGTGGGGTCCTCCAGGGATCTGTCCTGAGTCAGGTTCTGTTCAATATCTTCATAAATAATTTAAATAATGGCATAGAGTGTCCACAAACTTTACAAGTGTACTATACCAAGCTGCGAGGGGTAATATAGGTGCTTTGGAGGACAGGATTAAAATTCAAAATGATCTGGAAAAAACTGGAGAAATGGTCTGAAGAAAATAGGATGAAAATCAGTAAGAACAAATGCAAAGTATTCCTCGTAGAAAGGAACAATCAATTGCAAACATACAAAATGGGAAATGACTGCCTAGGAAGGAGTACTGCGGAAAGGGATCTGGAGATTACAGTGGATAACAAGATAAATATGAGTCAACAGTGTAAGACTGTTGCAAAAAAAGTGAACATCATTCTTCGATGTGTTATCCGGAGTGTAATAAACAAGACGCAAGAAGTAATTCTTCCACTCCATTCTGCACTGATAAGGCTCCAGCTGGAGTACTGTGTCCAGTTCTAGGTGCCACATTTCAGGAAAGATGTGGACAAGTTGGAGAAAGGCCAGAGGAACAAAAATGATTAAAAGTCTAGAAAACATGACCTATGAGGAAAGATTGAAAAAAATGAGCCTGGTTATTCTGGAGAAGAGAAGACAGAGCAAGGGTACATTATAACAGTTTTCTAGTACAAAAAATGTTATTACAAGGAGGAGGATGAAATGTTGTTCTTGCGAACCTTGGAGGATAGGTCAAGAAGCAATGGGCTTAAATTACAGCAAGGGAGGTTTAGGTTGGACATAAAGAAAATCTTCCTAACTGTCAGGATAGTTAAGCACTGGAACAAATTGCCTAGGGAGGTTGTGAAATTTGCGTCATTGGAGGTTTTTAAGAACAGGTTAGACAAACACCTGTCAGGAACGGTCTAGTTATTACTGAGTCCTGCTGTGAGTGCAGTGGACTGGACTACATGACCTATTGAGGTCACTCGCAGTCCTACACTTCTAAGAGTCTGTGATTTTTGCCCTTGTGATGCAATGTGTAAAGGGATCTTCTCTGTGTCAATTTCCCCTTCCCACAGAGCTACTCCAAGTTATCATGTGTCCCCACCACTAGAACACATTCTGTGCAGAGTCCCTCCCCTGCCGCGCTTTAAATTCCTGGTACTGGAAAGAATGAGCAAGTGAGTAGTTCATCATGTCATAGGTTCATCACCTCATAGCTATTGTTCCTAGGTAACTTGTATGCTCTTCAGGGTGGATTTTATTTAAATCAAATTAATTTAAATCACTAGTCAGGAACACTCAATTTAATCATGGATTTCTACATAAAAGTGCATTCTTGTTGATTGTTATAACCTTAATGCATATTCTTCACAATTCAGAGACAGATATAGGTTTCCTTTTTAGAAGGTACACACTATACATTTTTAAGTGATTTATTTTGAAAACTTTTCAGATTAGTTTTACAGCTATATCAGAAAATGAATGATTGGTTATTACATTTTCCAAAGGTAATTGAAGCAGATATTTATGCAATCACTGGGATGTGAACTATCTCCAATTCAACAGGTTAATCATTAATATTTGGAGGATTTTCTTGCCATGCTGTTTTAGGAGGAGAACATCACCAGACATACATTTAAATAGTTTTATTTAACTAAAACAACAATATTATGCATTCTGGATTTTTTTTCTTCAACAGCAAAAATATAATATTTTAACAAAACAAGCATATGAATTCTTGAATTTTAGTTAAACATTCAATTTTTAAAAATCAGGTTTGTTTTTGTTAAAATTGTTTTTAACAAACAGTTAAATGAAATATTTAAAAAAAAACAAATTAAATTGACTATGTCAGCCAGGTCAACATGAGAAACTTAAAATATTGGCTTCTGCAGCTAACTCGGTTGTCTTCACCTTCATTTTCCTGTTTGTTCATAATCTGGAAAAGAGAAACAAGTTTTCCTGCTTTTTCAGGTCCCAAACAATTTCTCAATTTGGAATGAGTCCAAAGGAAGAAAATATTCCTTCTACACCGGCAGAAGAAGCTACTGCTGTTAAAAGTGGGATTATCACTTTGGCAGTCTCTGAATCCAAGTGCTTAAGTGACTTCCACCAGTTCACTGGTGTGACTTTCTTTAAAACATCATCGGCAAACATATATTTCTTGAATGGCTCACCGTTAGCTCTTAAGTTTATTATAGTTGGCATTATAGAGGGATGATTGCTGGATGTCCATGTCATAGCCAACTCCTCTTCTTCAGCACTTCAGGTTTGACCCTAGTATTGAGAGTATTTGCAAGCAAATGAGCTGAAGATAGTGCTTGTCCCATTTGTTTTTTTAATGCTTGTAATTTAACTCTGTCATTGCATATTTCTCGTTTAAGATCTCACTCAGTTCCTTCCAAATTTCAACAGCATCAGCAATAAAACAGCTACTTCCCTGCATTTTGTTCAAGGCTACAGAAATAGGCTTCAGGGTACTCAGCATGTGTTCAACCTTTCTCTTAAGCCCAATGTTGAGAACTTTGGCTGTGACAGTGCCATCTATTTTTTCACGATTTTGTTCACAAACTGTCATCAGATTAGGCCAGTTCTTGATATTGTGCTGAAAACAGTCCACTGCTGAGTTCCATCGCACATATTGTGGGAGAGTTATCTTGGTTCCTCCCACTTTTTTCAGAGCAGGTGCTGCAAAGTGGTTGTTATGGAAGTATTTTGCAATTTTAACAACATTAGCCTTTATTTCTGGAACACTGAAGTCTTTGGCTAGGAGGTGCATCAAATGAGCACTGCAACCATATGTTATCAGCTTGGGACTCTCTTCTAAACAATTTCTTCTCATCTTGGATACATTTGCAGCATTGTCTGTGACCAAGCTGCGTACTAGACGTTTGGTTTTTTTTTTTTTTTACAGTTTGTTATAGCTTTTTCTGCTACTTCTTGTAAGTATTCTGCTGTGTGTGCATTTCCTGATGTATCAATTGTTTCTGTAAGGAAGACATTCCCTTCTTCTGTTGTCACACGAGCACATACAACAGGATCATTGTGGACATTGCTCACCCATCAAGACTCAGGTTAACAATTTCACTCTCTAGACCTTATGCACGCTGCTCAATTTCTCTTTCATACACTTTATCCAGCAATTTGCCTGCGACATCTGCTCTGTTGGGTGGACTGTATCCTGGTCTTAATGACTGAACCATGTTAATGAAGTGTGGGTTCTCAATCCTATGGAAAGGAGAGTTTGTTGCATAAACAAACTGGGCAATTTTTTTCATCAATTACCTCTTTTTGTAATCTGCTGGTTCTTATCACAAACTTATGTAGGGTTGTTTCTGGATGATGGAGATTTTTTTTGTTTTTGCTGCAGGTGGTATACTGTGGCTAAGTGACATAGATGATGTGACTGAAACACTATCATAGTTTTACTTTGTATAATGTGGAAAATACAGTGAGGGGATTTATATACACACAGACCATGAAAAAATGGGTGTAAAGTAAAACTATTTTCCCTTATTTCCTCCTGGAAATGTGCTGGAAATGGCCCACCTTGATTATCACTTCAAAAGGTTTTCTCTCCCTCCACCCCACCCTCCTGCTGGTAATAGCTCATCTTAAGTGATCACTCTCCTTACAATGTGTACGATAAACACCCATTTTTTCATGTTCTGTGTATATATAAATCTCCTCACTGTATTTTCCACTTTATGCATCCGATGAAGTGAGCTGTAGCTCACAAAAGCTTATGAAATAAATTGGTTAACCTCTAAGGTGCCACAAGTACTCCTTTTCATCTTGGATGGTATCTTCTAGACTGAGCACTGAGTCCTATTAGTCTAAATAATCTATACAGAAGCCTCTGGAACCCCATAAGATTGGGTCCCTAATCCATGAACTATTGGAACTCATTTACAAAACTTTTCGTAATCATTACATAAATATATTGTCTCATACTATAGAATTAGAATTTATAGTCCCTATTCCATGATGAGATATCTTTGAGCTATAATATATCTTAATTAAAACTATCTTTAGATAGGTTTTTTCTCAAAAAAGATTTTATCAAAAAAAGCCGATTTAAATTAAAAAAGATACAGACAGCATCACCATAGGCACAAACAGTGCATTCTTTAAGAAAGGTGAGACTTTCACTTTCACCTTCTCTTCCCTCAGCTGACAATCCCTTTTCTGGGAAACAGTTTGGGCAGTAACCATGGCAACACAGGAGCATGTGCAGAGTCCCTGCAAGATGAGCAGTCAGATCAGCCCTCACTACACATGGATGTTGCGCAGATAATAGACACTAATGTTTGCGTGCCTGTGTGCTTCCCTCCTCCCCCCCTGCAGTCACAGCCATGTGCCTGTGATATGCAGAGGGTTGCCCAAATCTCAACTCCTTTCATGATTACGGCAGGAGCTGTAGCAGTCACATCAGATACCTTGGGTTGCTCCTGATGTATCAAATAGATTAGGACTTGGAGCTGCACTCCTCACGGCCCCTAAACTACCCCCTTCCCTGCTACCCTGCATTCCCCCTGGATTGTTGAAGGAGTTCATGGAGAGAAGTATTAGTTAGCTGAGACACTTCTGCAGGCACGAGAACCACGCTGCTACTTTGGAAACATGCAAATAAAGTATGAGGCGTGATCACTGTGGAAATTATTTTTTGCATAAGGGTATAGAAATAATATTAGAATACTTGACTAATTAATACAGAATGTGAACAGACGGCAAAACAGTAATCTGTAATTTCTCATTGCCATTACCATTCCTTTCTCAGTTACTAGAGGTTCATCCTAATATTTTCAGCTCCAGAAATGGAGCACAATTTTGGCAATGTCTGCTGCAGCCTGGATAGTACTGTAATTCTTATTAATACGAGTTCTTGTCCTTTCTTAGCAGCTCCTTTGTAGTTTTCATTTCTTTTGGAGTTGATTTGAACTTTTTGTGTTGCCACAATAATTTAAATCTGAGGGGAACTATTTCTGTAAACATTTGACTTAGCTCTCCTACAGAACTTGGCTGTGGCCTGGTCTACGCCATGAAATTAAAGCAGGATAACTATGTTGTTCAGTGGTGTGAAAGATTCAGATCCCTAAATGACATAGTTAAACAAACCTAACCCCAGTGTAGACAGCCTTAGGGAGGTGGAGTACTTATGCTGATGGGAGAATCCCTGCTATTGGCATAGGTAGTGTCTTTACTGAAGTGCTGCAGCGTTTTAAGTGTCGAGAAGCCCTTATACTGGAGAGGTATTAATGGGATACTTCGCTGTGAACGTTCTCTTGAAATAAATGTTAAACTACTTATGCTAAACAATCTGTTCCATCTTGTATTTAGGCTTTGTCTACACTGGACTTTCATAATTAATACCTTTGTTGCTCAGGAGTATGAAAAAACACATCCGTGAACCACAAAAGTTTTAACGATGAAAAGCGCCGCTCTCCTGGCAACGAAGCTACCACCCCTCTTTCGGGGTGGCTTTATTTTGTTGCCGGGAGAGCTCTCTCCCAGCAACAGAGTGGATATACTGCGCACCTTACAACAGCGTGACTGCAGCGGCACAGCACATTGTAAGGTGTGCAGTGTAAACATAGACTTAGTTGTAAGGCTCTCGGCACCTTTTCCAGACTTGAAGAAGAGCTTTGTGTAGTTGGAAAGCATGTCTTTCCACCGGCAGAAGTTTGGTCCAATAAAAGATATTACTTTGCCTTCCTTGTCTCCTACAGAACTATAAATCTGCGTAATGTGTCTGCACTCTCGGTGCTATATTTTTTTTACCAGTGTCAGAAATTTAGATTTGGGAACTGAACTTCTGTTTAAATAGCTGCCAACTGTACTTCCACCTCAACTTCACTACTATGTTTGTAGTAGATACTAAATCATCAGTCTATTTAACAACAGAGGTTTAACTCATTATGGCACCAGTGTAGTACATTTATTTTCTGTGTAAGACAGTTAAATTTATTGCCACCGTAATACAAATTACCAACACAGTAAAATTTTTCTACCTTCTGGAATTTTATAGTTTGGGTTCCAAAACTTATTTTTCACCAACTTTAAAATTAAAAGCTCAGGAATTCTTGTATAAACAATTCTATTGAAGGCCAGGGAAATTCAGACTTGATAATAATATAAATGTAGTTAAATATTCGGAAGTGCTATATATGAATCCTAAAACCTCATCCAAATATGAGAACTAAATAAATAAATAAGGTTATAAATGTTAAATGAGTTAAAATGTTAACTTTGTAATTCTGAGGATGGTTTCTGAGAGTCCCGATACTTCTTCAGTAAGAGTGCCATGGCCAGATATGGTGGGTCTGCTTGGGTTCCCTTGTTTGTGTATCTTACGAAAGATATAGAAGGTCCCTTTGGTGGGTTCATAGGGGATGTGTTTGTAGAGTTTCTCTTGGAGTTGTTTGGGAAAGGATTTGATGATATCCTTAAGTTCCTGGGTAAATTGTGATGTGGGAGGTCTTTGAGTTCTTTAGAGTAGGTGGTGTTAGAAAGTTCTCAATTGGCCTTATTAGCATAATCATCTGGGTTGAGGTTTGATCCTGTCAGTTAATTACAGTATAACAAAGAGCTTTGTCTAATTGCCAGTCATCAGTTAGATCCCAATGGAAACTGACAGTCTAACTCCCTGGTCTCAGATAAAGTTCTTAACTGCACAGCTGGATTAGGCAATGCTGACAGCACATGTGTTAAATTATTCCTGAATTGCTGCCCTGCAGTTTGACTAGCATTTCTTCAAAAAGATTTGCAGGATTTTGAAGATAGCAGGATATAGACACAACACCTTAAAGAGGAAAAATATTTCTATATAGGGTCACACTGTTAGATACTATTGGTTTGGTAAAGTGAACTTCTATCATCCTTAATGAAAAGGAGTACTTGTGGCACCTTAGAGACTAACACAGCTGCTACTCTGAAACCTATCATCCTTAATGTGACTCAACGTTGTTTTAACTGTTTCTTTGTGGAAAGGTGGGAAAGCATTTTTTTAAAGTGAAAAGTCGTATCTCTGTCCACAAGTAATCTTATAACAACTGTACTTGTAGTACTTTCCTGTTCAAACACATATTCAAAATGATATATGTGATAACAATATGCCAGTGCATTAAAACTGTTTAGCTGAATCATTTTATATCTTGAATCACTGATATTTGAGTAGTCATTGGTTAATCCTAAATCTGATAATTTCAGGTCAGCAGTTTACATACATGATCTGAAGTTATGAGTGTAGGAAGCGTTATGTTGTAATATAGGGTTTATGACAATCATGTTCTTCTATTCCTGCTGATGGAGAACTAATATTTCTAGTATATTTCTGTTTAAGATTTTTAATGCCCTTATTTTAAACATATTTACTTTGTATCTCTCCTGCCAAATTTGGTTGCATAAAAGTAGGTCCTTAAATCTGTATTTAGGCACCTACATACTAATTTACTTGCCTACATTCATGTGTAGGCATTTAAATCTGCACTTACAATAGCTGCCAAAATAGAAATGTGGTTTCTAATTACAGACACAGAAATTTGAACATTTAGCTCTTACTCTGTGTTTTGGATGGAGAAAATTAACTGTCGGTAATTTGTGTGTAATGATTATTAACCTAGTTTTGTGACTATATCCATACGAAAGGAAAAATTACTAGAAAAGTTGAGTTTTAAAAACATGTACACAATAGGTTTAGTTTGCTAATAATCTGAAGCCTTGATCTGTAGCCTAACTTGTAAATACAATATATTGCATGCAAGTGTGAAAAATGGATAGTACCCTCAAATGGCATTAATAATTACACTTCAAAAGGTTATTTTTCCTGTTAATTGAATAGGAATAATGTAATTATTTAAAGTCTCTATTCTGTATTTGTATTTATATAGTGTAGTAGATTATGCTGCAGTTCATCTTTTTTGAAAACTGCTCTTTAATTCTTCCTGAAATAACTATCAAGTCTGTAGAGGTCTTGAAAAGGTAAATGGGCCGGGGAGGTGGGGTGTGAGAGAGAGATCATAAAAGACAAGGACAGAAGCTACATTGAAATGAGCCTGAAAGCAACAGTTCCTGTCTCTGCCAGGACCCTGATCAAGATGGACAGGCAGAATGGGCTTTTCTCTGTCTGTGCATGATGTTAGAAAGGGGTGGGGGCTTTGTTAGACTATGCAGAATTCTGAGATGAATAAGGAATTTTTTGGGTTGCATAAACTTATTCATTTTTTCCCCCTCAAAACTGAGCCCACAACTATTCCTCAGTAACTAGTGATGGTACAAATTTCAGGGTATGCTTTTTTGTTCAGCCCCTTTTGAATTACTAGTATGCATAACATTTACAGATTTTACTAATGACAAAGACTTTTTTTCCCCTTCTTTGTAACTCAAATAACTGAAAGGTTGTGCCTCAAGTTTTCCAAGAGCTTCACCTTTGTCTTGATATCAAGCGTGTATTTCAGTCACAAAAGTGAATATCTAAGAAAATCCCATGAAATTAGTCAGGTGGAGTCTGAACATAAGAAAAGGCAGAGGGTAGAATATAGTGTAGCAAGAAGATTTTCTTTGTCACGAATTTGGGATTGCCATGTTAATTATAATGGGCCTAACCACTAGTGGGTTATGCAAGTCATCCTAAATGCATGTCAAGAAAACCTATATACCACTCCTCACCATCATTTATATATGCCACATACAGGAATACTATTTTTTAAATGTTTTAGCTAGTCTTATAAATATTTGTTACTTCTCTCTTCATATCCCTCTTCCTGTAAAGATAGGATCCCTTATTACCTGTGAGCCTTGCAAATGAAGAAGAAAATTATAACTAATAATAATAACTAATAATAATAATATAGAAATAACTAAATAACTTCCCCACAAATAATAATAATTCCGCAATTTTAAGGATCAGTATCTTAGGTCTGTAACAAGTGCTATACTGTAAGGAAGAGATGGAAATCTTCGTTTCTAGCCCTAAACAGACATGTAGTACTGGATATTAAGCCTACCGCAGCTGAATAGTGCCTGTCCTGTCCTTCAGACCAGTGTAACTTTGGAGGGAATGTCCATATTTGGGAAAAAGGGAAACTAATCTGTCACAGCTATTTGAAGTTATAAGTAGTCTTACAAAAGATTTCTTAATGCACAAAATGCAGGTGAAAGGCCCAGTAGTGCAAAATAAATGCAATTAATTGCGTAGCTGCAGAAATTAAGTTATTAATCTGATTGATCTTTGGCCCCCATATTAATATTACATGTATTGTGGTACCACAGAGAATTTTTAAGTGACAAGAATATTTGTGAAGGAATTGATTTACATTTGAAATGGGTTTGCTTGAAGCAGTGACTGTTTTACCTAGCTGTAAGGCTGGAAAACTAACATTTTATATCTCCTATTTTTATTTTTAAATGCATTATTTTTTTAAATTAGAGTAGTAGTGACTGTACCTCTGTATCGGGAAAGGTTATATTTAGGAAGTTATTTTTGTTTGTTTTCGAGGATTTTTTGGGGAGGATAGAGGGGATATTAAAGTTTGGGCTAGGTTAGAATCCAGGATGCCAGACATCATGATGATGATGCCTAGCTTTTAGATAGCATTTTTCATATTTATAACTCAGCTCACCAACTCATGTGTCCTCCTTAGTTCTTAGGCTTCTCTCTTCTGTTTTACTGGAATGCAACCCCAAACAACTTATCTCTTGGAACCAGACATTTTTGTTCATGCCCTTCAAACTGAGTGGAGATAACAGAATTCAGTGGCTAGACATTGGATCTAGGCATGTTCATATTAGAAGTCAGGCGCATATTTTTATCAGTTTGGTTAATTATCCTTTGGAACAATTTAGCAAAGATTGTGGTGGATTCTCCATCACTGACCATTTTTAAATCAAGAGTGGATGTTTTTCTAATAGATATGCTCTAGGAATTATTTTGGGGAAGTTCTATGGTCTGTGTTATACAGAAGGTCAGATTAGATGATGGTCCATATGAATATAGGAATAAAAGATCTGGCCCATTTTTTGGTTTGAGGAATGGCGCGGTTTCTTATAGCTTCCATCTTAGATAGCTTGAGTGATATTCCTATTTCCAGCCTGGTGTCCCAAGTAAGATACCTCTGCCATTTCTCTACTTTGTGCTTCTCCATTTTCACTGCTAATCCAGCCTTCTGAATTTGGTGAAATATTGCCTTCACACGGGCAAGATGTGCCTCTCATATTTGAATGTCTATGGCAGTATCATCTAGATATTCCAGGGCAAACTCACTCATTCCTAGAGGTTTCCAAGTAAAGTGGAGGTTGGTGCAGATGGCTTTCAGTCATTAATCTGAAAGCTCTATAGACCAGTTGGTTTACTCTGATGTTGTAAACTTGACGCTGAAGGTCAAAATTGCTCTAATCATGAATTTATTTGATAACGTAAGCAAGTTTATTCATGGTACTGTTGGTATAAATGCATGTACACAAATAATGAGTAACCTCATTTATGGTAACATTTATACTTATGGGACCGTGTTTTTGTGTCTAATACGATAAGTAGAAATACTCTAAATTTGGTAAATTATTTAATATGGACCACAGTTTATTAAGCGAGAGCGCGAAGCTGGTTTCTGTACATTATCTATGAACATGTTCATTATAGTCCATGTTAACTCTAGTCCAGTGTTATTCTATTGGCTTCATGTAGAGAAATTATTTTCGCTTGATTTTATAGAACAGTGACTCAAATTATCGTTTTTGTCTAATGTGATGAATGTTTTTGGGGAGACAGGCTCTCAAAAGTCTACAGAGAAGTACAATTTTTTGCTATCAGTTCAGACAACAGAATTTTAATAACAAATGTGTCCTAAACAACTTTTTGATTTTAGGCGAGGAGCTGATTCTCTAAAAGTAACCAGTTTCTGCAAGTGAAATGTGTGATTCACAATGGGTTGTGGTTTCATACAGGGTTCAGAGACGCACACGTAAATAGAACCATATTCCATTTGAAAGTAGTATTGAATCTCACTATAGAAAGCAGTTGTGTGAAGTGAATCAAATAAAGTTTGGTCCACTTTACTGAACAGCAGTACAAACGCTAATGAAACTGATTTCATTATGAGAGCTGATTTATGGGCAAGTTAAAGGCTTGTCTATGTTTGAAATTGCTAATTTTAGTAATGGCACAAGGCTTTTTTTTTCCGCTCTCATGTATGCTTTGACATTGCTGTGGTAACCCTGAGGGTCTGATGGAATTCCCTCCATCTCTTTTCACAGAGGGTGATGAGACAGGAGTGATGGATAGCCTGCTGGAGGCCTTGCAGTCAGGTGCTGCTTTCCGAGACCGGAGAAAACGGACACCAAGGCCTAAAGGTGAATATTATACCTGTTCATGTTACTTTCTAAGGAATTATGGCATAGAAAGACATTTTTGCTTAAAAAATGTATCATGAGTGCAGTGTGCTGCAGGCTGGAATTCCTTGGAGTCCCAGCAGCATGCATAATCCTCTTCTTGCAATGACAAATTTCACAGAGATGCTCATTCCAGTTGGCTGATGTCAGTACCAGTTTGCAAATCAATGTACTGAACTTAACATAGCCTGATTGTTATGACAAGACTCTTCTACAGAAACATATGCACCATATCTCTTTTGGGTTTATAGTAGCATAATTAAATGGGAAGAAAAAGTCATAACATTCTCCATTGAGTCAGATATTTTACTGGTATTTAACACTGCTTTGCTCCCAGAAATATTTAACCTGAAGGGGAAAAAATCTACCTGGCAATATGGTTACACCTCTGAAAGTTAATGGATGATTGTATTATGTTTCTTTTGTTCTTCGCTTTTACAGATATACTGCAAAATCTCAGCCCAACCAATCAGAGGCCTGTTCTGAAAGCTTGTAACCATGGTAATAAACCATATTCATAAATGGCATGTTCTTCTTATCTCAGCTTAGCCTGTTGATCTGTGTTTTCTGAAGACTGCTGTGATAGTCCTGGTTTTCTATATCATTTGAATAGTGAAATAAAGTATTGGGACCTAGTTGTTAAAGGATTACCTGCCTCTCATATGTTGCATCCCTAAACTATCTTTTCAGGGTACTTTGCTGACCTAGTCTAGCCTTTGATGTTTTTTTTTTATTTTAATTTTAGTTTTGTTTTCAGATGTAGCATTTAAATAACCCGAGAAACTGTTAGTTTCCGCCCCTTGCCTCCCATGGATTATGAGCTGTGTTATAGAAGTGGACTCTAGGGGCACATATTTTAACCACTGCAAAATACGATAATGTTGAATTAGAGATTCATTGGTATTTACTCCATTTCTTTTCATTTGGCATTTTTCTTGATAAATAGAACTGCAGCTGGAGTTGCAAAGGATCAGCAGGGAGTATCATACAGTACTGTGTATTAATCTGGTAACATAAGTGGTGTTGTGTTAGCATGATGAGAGCAATTAACAAACCATGTAACGGAAGACCTTATGATCCAATACTGTTCCTAATTTTGGCCCTGGTCCTATAACCACTTAAATTCCATACATGAATAGTCTCATTGAACTTAGTGGACTACTCACATGCATAAAGTTAAGATCAGGATCAGGGCCTTTGTTTCTAATGTGTGACTATATGTTGGATAACCTACAAAATAATGTTATGTTAGCTGTGTTATTAAGGATGAGAAGGCCAGACTCTCCTGTATTCAGTTACTGAAAACTAGTCCTCTCAAAATGAAGTTTGCATACTTAGTATCCATCTGGAAGTAAATTTTTCAACAAAATTTGTCAAAAATTGCCTTGACCACTTTTGAGTTGGTGAAATGTTTGTCACTTTTTGGTGAACAAATAGTTAAAAAAAATATTGCTAATGGAGATGCCATTTGTGCTTATGAGGGACTAATTACTCTGCCTGATTTGTTCGTTAAATATTTTTGGTTTTCTTAAATAGTTGTAACAGAAAAGGATATAGTGAATGCAAAATATAAATATTGTTTATAGCATTGTTGAAGTAACATGCTGAGAATCAATTACAAAATTGCTACAGTTCACCATACTTTTATTTGAATTGTAATTTGTATATATCTGTGTCCAGTAGTGGATATGTTCAATATTGCTATTTTTATCAGCCAGTTCTGAAGACTCTGTCAAAGAACATAGTATCATTTCCCAATTGGCAGGGTTTTTAAAAACATGAGTTGTTTTTTGTTTTGTTTTTTAAACATGGAAGCTTTAAATTCTGCAGAATTTTAGTCTGACATAGAAGTCTGATGAGTACATTAAGGAAGTAGGATGTAGCCCATGACTGAGTTTGATACTAGGATTTAATATTTTGGTGGAAGAGAACACTTGATACTCAGTCTTTAATCTTCAGTTTTATGTTTCTCCTGTAGCCACTTTCGCACTTGAGATCTTGAAAGAAATTCTGATTTTAAAATGTTATTTTTAAAATCAAGTCATCTGAGTTTTTCTGTTATCAGTTTAGGATTAGGAAAACAAAAGTATGAGCCCACTTTGAAGCATTGCCTGTTGCAGTAGCAAGCAACACATTTCAGGCTTGTTGACTTCCCTCTCAGTGTGCACTCAATAGTTCTGTATCTGAGCTGAACATCGCCACCAAGTGTACTGCACATTCTGCTGAATCACTCATTTCAATCCTGTTTGGTTATTATAACTTTTTCTTTTAACCACTAACTGTTACCAGAAAGAATGTATCAAAATTTCCAGGCAGATGTGTGCCTGATGTCCTGCTAAAATCAGAGCTCATTTCTCTAACTACAGCTGATGAAGCAGTTATTCTGACCAAACATTTTAATAAAAATATAAAGGTTCACTTTTTTTTTCCCATGTAGAATATCAAATTGGACATAAGAGCTTTTTTTTCTATTTTTGTTTCTGTTTTAGTTATTCTTTAGGAAGTTGAAGTGCCATAGGCCTTTCGGTATCATCTTACCTTTTTTTATAGTCTAGAACCTCTACCTGTGGTAGAGAGATCATGTGCCAGTAATTCTAAACTGAAATCAAATGTACCAGCAGCTTCTTGATCTTGCATTAATTTAGCATTTGCCCTGGATACAGCCTCGAAATTTGAATAGAAGTCAAGGATTATATCACTGTCCTGTAAAAGCCAGTGGCTTATTTTGAGCTTAAAACAAGGGGGAACCTATTAAGTGTTAGTGCTGCAATATAGCACTTTGCTTGTTTGTCCCTGCAAATGAGGATTAACAGATTAGCCCATTATGAATGTGCTATGTAAATATGCATTTCAGAGACATACCTAGACTGAACTCCCTTTAAACACAGTGCAGACAAAAAGAATTATGAATATAGCTTTGGAAATTCACCCGCCCATTCATTCATACATGGCAAGTAGGAATATTTATTGGCTAAGTATCATCAACTTTGGTATAATCTGAGTTTTCTTATATATTCCTTTTGTATTTGTGATTGCTTATTTAGACAGTTATCTTACCAGAGTATAAAACCTCAGGGAGGTCTTCCTAAATCTGCAGGCAACTTCAGTGTCAATATTAGCTCAGCCAAAAACAGCATCCACTGCTAAGGTATACAGTTCCCCAGAGGGGTGGGGGAGAAGAAGGCGGGTGTGCCTGGTCCTCCACTTCTGTGGCAGGGGTCACTGGAGATGGGTCAGTCCCAACCACTCCAGCAGTCTCTTTTTTCAAGCCCTTTATCTGATGGGGGGGGGGTATTCAGATCTCCTATATAATAAACCTCTGCTCGGATGGTAGGCAGGTGCCCACCACAGTTGCTTGAGCTGCCTCCCTCCTCTTCAGACCACTGCTTCCTTTTTTGGGGTGCCCTGGATGTGTGCTGGGAGGGTTCCCTTCTACAGTCTCAGGAGAGAACTCTGTGGGACTCGAATAAATTGATTCACTGGAGGACAGTGAATGGGCTGCCAAGTATTAATGGATTGACTTTGGTACATGGCAGAGTGAGGGGCATCATTAAATAAATCCTCGAGTAACATATCACAAGGATTTAAAAAAAAAAAGTTTAGCAAAACATACTAATATCTATTTTGAAAGCTTCTTTCTTTTGATGCTGTGGACCTGCAGTTGCTTTCTTCTCAGTCTGTTTTACTTCTTTAACCCTGCTCCCTCTCTTGGTGGAAAGTAACTATAGTTCCAAAACAGTTTTCCTTAGTTCACTGGAGCAAAATCCTCAGATGTCAGATTTCCCCTTGTAGTTTTAAATTGGTTCCCAGCCAATGGGAGCTGAAGAGCCAGTGCTTGGGGTGGGGCGGAGGCAGCGTGCAGAGGACAGGTTGCCATTTGCAGGGATCTGCCCGCATCTGGCACCCTGCTCCCGCGCCCCAACCCCACAAACTTTCCTGCACTCTGAACCCCTCGTGGCTGTTCCTCTGCCAAGGAGCAGCAGGGACATGTCGCTGCTTCCGGGGAGCCACACGGAGCCAGGTCGGGAGCCTGCCAGCCCTGAGCCAACCAGACTATAAACCAGCCTTTCTTTGAAGATCAGAAATGCCGGTTTATAGAGCTTTCCGGTTGGTAAAGTTCCGGATAACACAGCTTTTACTGTACTATCCTTTTCATTTTTAGCAGCTGTCAGTGGGTTTATTACTGTACTCAGCTAGCTAATAACTAGCCAGAATAATTAAACAGAACAAAAAAATATATACATTCTGAAATTCTTAGGTGCAATAAGTTTGGACACAACTTCATTTTTTTCTAGAAAAGTCTGTAAGCCTTCTGTGTCAATCATATGACTCTCTAAATAATAAAACTCATTTGGAAAAATACACATTTCTTCTTTTTCATAGGTAATCCAAACCTATCATTTATTGTTTCAGCACAGGTGTCTAGTTCCACAAATAAACTTCCCCCTTTCCCTCTGTAACAAGGATCTGTCATCTAGATAGCATAAAACTCCATAATATTTGGAATATATTAGGTCTGAAAGATAGTTCTTCCAGATGAGGAGCTGTCCTTTAAAGGTTCTCAGGTTCTGCAGCAAGATACTTTGCTCTTCCTGTCTGCTTCCTCTGCAGTCCCTATGGTACTGTCCATTGGAAAGGCTGGGCTTCTCAAAAATCGATCATAAGGTGTCATTGATCATTTTAGTTCCAGAAACCTAATCTCATAAAGGAAGCACTGTAGCACATAATGCCCTACGGCTGACATTTCAGACCCATTTTTTTCCTCCAATCTATTCTGTTCTTTCACTGATTGGATTGTCTTCTACCAAAGTGGCGCACACTTGTTTTCACTTCCAAATCTGGCCCATTTTTATGGTCATAATTAGTGATGATTTTATGTATATGCTGCTTGCAGTGTCTCTCTCAATTTAGATTTTTGTTTCCTGGCTCTGTTATTGCAGTGGTCTGAAACATCTTCCTATGAAGAGAAGCTTATTCTGGGAGTGTAATAGCACCTTAAGCCTCTAAAACCTTTTCACTAGATTTTTGTCATGACATTGCCCTAAAGTCATGGGGGAGGTTCTATCCACTACACTTCAATACTGCTTTTTTCTTTTTTTTTTTTTTTTTTTTTTGCATTTTATTCATTAGTTATAAATTCACATCAATCTATGTAAATATTTAAGCTCACTCTAATTAACATAAATCTTTAGCTACAGCAAATACAACATGCTATACATACTTCTCCCATAATTTACTTTGAGGACTTTATGCAACAGATGTCATTGTGCATCCAAAAGTATGTAAGATTTCTATTCAGCTGCAACTAGCATCCAGGGGAGAAGCTGCCAGAGCAGCTGAGTCCTGAAACATCTTCAAGGAACGGTTGTGGGGAGCAGACCAGAAGAGCCTACTGGAAGTTTAGAAATAGAAGAAAAATATCCATTATTTATTATAATTCCCTGAAGTAATATAGGCACTTCACAGTACAAATAAAATGACAGTCAGGAGGCCCACCATTTGTCTTAAAGGTAGAGTAAATATTTGATGAGGGTTTTAGCACATCAGTTTCCAACCTTATAAATAGTTTTGAGATCAGTTTGAGGAATGATCAGAGATTTGTATCAATTCCCTTTCTATCTGAGCCTTTGCTGATCTCTAGTATCTAAGCAAGTAGAGAGAGGAACAGGTTCAATTGTGCCAGGGCGCCCCTTCTGCATTCAGGAAGGCATTTCTTTTTCTAATTTACATCCATGACAGAAAAAAAAATTGGCACTCACTAGGCTCTCATCGGTGATCAAGTTTGTGCAGGGTAGGACCATGTAAAGTAGCTGGTGCCTAAGGCTGATCTGAATAGAAAGTCACCAGTCTAAAATGTAAGGAAAAGCAGATTTTCTTAAATGGAGATTAATTTGTGATATACTTAAGTTTCAGACTTCTGTAAATGGGAAAAGTAATACTAAAATGTAAGGGAAGCTGCAGGTTGGCTGATCTTAAAGTGATTGTAGTGCCTGAAATAAATGTCTCTCTCTTGACAACTAATCTGAATAGATACCAGCATAGGTTACACCTCTCGTGTAAAAATAGGTACAGCTCTCATTTCTGTGTTGAAATGGCTCTCCCTTTGCATGAAAGATTTACTTAACTATTATTACTGCTTTCCAGTGAATCAGTAAAAAGTTGACTTGTGTATGCATCATATTTAGTCCAAAGTATTTTAAACCCCGGTAATTAAATAAAATCGTTGTCCAAGGATGTCATTCTCATCCTAATTAAATAAATGAAAACCTTTTTTTTTAGACACTTGATTTTTGTGAGTTCTTATCTGTAGTAGAACTGTCACTTGAGGGTCAAATTAATGCTTTTATTACCGGATCTGTAACAGCAATGATAGGCTCAGGTCAAGCTTTTTTCTTGAGACCTCCAGTGCAGATACTGAGAACATATTATTTAATTTTAACATTACTGTTTCTGTTTTCTGTCATGTATAAGAGGCTCCATCCTGCAGCATTGTCATTTAACTGAAAGTCCAGCTTTACTTTCACTTCATTTTGTCTTCATCTTTAGTGTATGTCCTTTATTCTAATATCTTTCATATAATTGTGTGTGGGGACAATATACATTCAGGCTATTCACACACAAGAACGACCATATTGGTCAGACTAAAGGTCCATCTAGCCCAGTATCTTGTCTTCTGACAGTGGCCAATTCCAAGTGCTTCAGAGGGAATGAACAGAACAAGTAATCCTCAAGTGATCCATCCCCTGCCACCCATTCCCAGTTTCTGGCAACAGAGGCTACAGACCCCTGAAACCCGTGAAGGCAGCTGCCAGAACTGGTATCTCCCCTTCCTATTTTGAGTTAATTAATCCAGTGCAAAAGATGCAATCTGCACTTGGACCTGGCAGGAATTCTCTAAAAACTCCTCTGAACCCATGAGAAAGAAAGGTCAGTAAGGATCCTATCTTTTAAGGTCTTATTCCAGAGGCTTTTTGTCTGGCCAAAAGAATTGAGGAAGTGTAGGCTCTGATTTGTAAGGAGAAATTTTATAAGATTTCTGCAAGATGGGTCGTTCTCAGTTGTGCCACTTTTGAGACCAAACAGCACACATTCCATTTATTTGAGCTAAGCAGTAGTTATGCTCAACCTGTGCGCTAACCAAAAGAATCCCAGCAATCCAGACTACACTGATTAGATGTCAAAAGTTCTTTGGCTCTGCCTGGAAAGAACAGCAGAGTTCAGAGATGTCCTTTGTTCCATAAGGAATTCAGCAATGACCCTGCAAGTCAACTTCGAGTGAATGGAAAAAAGATCAACCCAAGGATACCTTTTTTATTAATGATGTTGTTTTGTTTAGAACTGACACCGCTGTTGGGACTGTACAAGATACAAATAATCCCTGCCCTGAGAATTTATAGTCTAAAATAGATGCAAAAAAGATGACATAGTTGGATATTCAGAGGAGGGTCTTAACTTTGGGGCAGGGAGATGAGATAATGTTATAATGGGGTGGAGAAGGAATTCAATATGGGATTTTAATGAGTCTGTGGATGTCATGGATGAAGTGAACCTTCTAGCATAATTTTGAATGAGGAGTTCGGAAGAAGGGTCAGATACCTTCCAGCCCTTTCAACCAGGGCAGTAACTTAGACCTGGATAATGAATGCAAAGGCATCCTTTCTTAGAAATCTGTAAGGCTGTCACATGAGGTTTAGTACACAATTCTGCCAAATACTGCAGAATGGATGTGCAGGCTTCAGCTGAGACAGAAGGATACTTTAGATGGTTGTAAAATGCTATCAGCACCCTTATACATCAACACTGTTTTGGGCCTGTTATAGACAGATGGAGGAACAATAAGTCTTGTTAACTTCTTTGTGTTTTGTGTATCCAGAACCTTTCTAATCAAGCTTAGCACAGGCTATTTTTTTAAAGAGCGAGATAGAGCTATAACTTTACAAAAGATCACTGGATCGTTCCAGGTTGTCTAGGTAACTTTACAGATTACCTGTTTGACTGTTCCTGTTGTATGCTCACTGCTGTTGAAGTGTCATCTGAAGATTCAGAGATGGAAAACCCCTTAGATACTTAAGGATGTTTGGGTGTAAGCACTTCCTCTCAGCACAAACTTAGAAGAAATGTACCTATATATCTAGTTCGGCATAGAATATCTAGAAGAAAAAGCAAATATTTCTAAGAGTAACTAGTGATTTTGGGTGGCCAAGTGGAGACATCCTTATATGGGCCTGAATTTTTCATAAACAGCTGATCCTTTGAAAATTAGGCCTTTTTAAGATCTGTCAAGTTGAAAGCCCCAAATCACTACTCATTTCTGAAAAATCTTGCCAATATGAATAGGTACTTGGTTCATGTGAGCTCCTTTTTCAAGGGGAGCAAGGACATTTTCTGCTTGGTAAAAAGAAATGTGAAAAGGAGGTGACATTTGGTAGCAGTGATCCAGTATACTCCGTAATTACAGCAATTGTCATTTTATGTACTGTGGTAATCTAGGTAACTAGACTTCCAAAAGCTACTGTATAAAGTTATATATTCAAAGGCATTGCTCTCAATATGCATCAGTGGACAATTTTAAATCAGCTAAGGAAGTTTTAAATTACTTACAGTTTATCCTTATTCATCTTTTCATTGTTTAACCATGCAGAACTTTTCACTCTAAGAAAATTATGGAGTTGATCTGGTGCAGCAGAGAGGTACTGTCACTTGTAAGGGTACCTATTAAGTATTTGCCATGCTTGTTAAACAAAGTTTCTGGTTTTTGACGAAAATTTACTAGACATTTTTCAGATGTTGCTCATTTACATCCAGGTTAAAGTTATCTAAATCAGAGACTTCTTTTGAATATCTAAATACAATGAGACAAATGGAATTGAATGGCTTTACATATTAACTTTCTTCTTTTTTTAAATCTGTTTAGACATTTGTAAAATACTGTAGTGTTCACCTTTTTTAAAAGGTAGTTTAACATGTACGAGATACTTCAATAGCTAAGGTAATAGCTCCATCAATTGACGCACATGGGAAATGGTTCGTATTTAATTAAAGATGGGTCTAGGCCAAAACTCCAAATCAAACCATCTTCAAATGTTGAAAAAAGCTTAGATCCATATGCAGACTCTGTGAGTCGGGTCCTCTGTATTTAGGACAATACTGTATAGGTGGTGTGCTGGAGGATGTAAAGCCAGCAAAGGAAAAGACAAATTAATCATGGATGAGTCTGAGCGTTCTTTTCTTCATCCCTCTTCACCATATTAGTGAACTCAGTCCCTTAATAGTTTACTTTCTTTTCTTCATTATTTGTTTGAGAATTTCCAAATACAGTGCTAATATAATATAACTTTTAGTCATAGTAGCTGTTGCAATTTAAAAGTAAAGCTTGGAAAAGTCTCTGGAATTATACTGACCCCAGATTCTTTTCATTATCAGGGACCCATCCAGACACATTGATACTAAGATAAATGACACATTAAATATAATTAGAAAAGTATACTTCATCGCACTATGAAAGATATCATAGCCCCACTGCATCTGACTGCTTTCTCCCTGTCCTACTGGATCTTTCCAAGTCAAAGGCAGGGGCACCCTAGAGACTAGCCCAAACTGTTTTTTCCCTTCTTGGGTAGAAGCACCTGGAAGCTTTCTCCCCAGCTCCTAGGAGTCCCCAGGTGAATATCATAAACATTAAATTTGTGTAGTCCAGCCACTGATTCAAATGAAGATCAGGTCCTTCTCTGCATATTGGACTAGATGACTTCCTGAGGTCTCTTCCAACCCTAATCTTCTATGCTTCTGTGATCTTATTAAATAAACTACCAAACCTGATTCACACTTGAAGACCTTTAAATCTTTTAATATCCGACACATACTCCAGAAGAGAGAGCCACCCAACTACAAGACCACCTTGGCCAACATGCCAGCTCCTGCCCTGACTGAGAAAATTGGCAAATTAAGCATACGGGTAAAAAATTAAAACACATAGTGCAAATCCCAATCTAAATTCATCCTCCAACAGCACAGGATTCTTCTGAAGGCAGCCATGCTTTTTCCCAACCATTCATCGTAATGGTAGAAAGATTCAGTGTCCCCTTCAACTTATCTCTAAGCCTCAATTACCACATAATGCCTGTGATAAAAGAAACAATTTTAGTAAACTCTTGCCCTTTCTTCTCCATGAGATTCTGGCCCCAGTGGTCCATTGCTTCATCACTACACTATAGTAACTCCTCACTTAAAGTTGTCCCAGTTAACGTTGTTTCGTTGTTACGTTGCTGATCAATTAAAGAACATCCTCGTTTAAAGTTGCGCAATGCTCCCTTATAATGTTGTTTGGCAGTCACCTGCTTTGTCCACTGCTTGCAGAAAGAGCAGCCCGTTGGAGCTAGCTGGTGGGGGCTTAGAACCAGGGTGGGCCGGCAGCCCCCGTATGAGCTCCCTTAAGTTCCCTGTGCAGCAGCCGCCCAGCAGGCTATCAATTGCCGGGCAGTTCAGCTGTCGCTCCCCCCACTGCCGTGTGCTGCTCCTGCCCTCTGCCTTGGAGCTGCTCCCGGGAGCCTCCTGCTTGCTGTGCAAGGCGGGGGAAGAGGGGTGCTAGTGTCAGGGTGTCCCCCGCTCTTGTGCCCCCCGCTTCTTTACCCCATCTCCACAGAGAAGGGGGGACACAACAGGGCTCAGGAGGAGGGAGCTTGCTGGCAGCAGCTGCTGTTTCAACTTGCTGATCTACTTAAAAAGGCAAGAGTGCGGTCAGCATACTTAAAGGGGCAATGCACGCCTCTCTCACACACATACGGTGTTTGTCTCGGTCTCTCTCTGCCATGCTGTCTCTCCTCCCTCCATTCATGCTGCCTTGTAGAGTGTGAGGCTACATTAACAGCAATGTGTTAACCCTTGAGGGCTCAGCCGAGTGCTAGTTCATCATTTAGCAGTAAGGCATTCCCTGGGAAATATCCCATCCTCTGACTTCACCACCTCAACCAAGCTTCACAATCATCTTTTCTGTGTACAGTATTAAATTGTTTGTTCAAAACTTATACCGTGTGTGTGTGTGTACTGTGTGTGTGTGTGTGTGTGTGTGTGTGTGTATATATATATATACACACACACACATACCTCTACCCCAATATAATGTGACCCGATATAACACGAATTCGGATATAACGCGGTAAAGCAGCGCTCTAGCGGGGTGGAGCTGCACGCTCCGGTGGATCAAAGCAAGCTCGATATCACACGGTTTCACCTATAACACGGTAAGATTGTTTTGACTCCCGTGGACAGTGTTATATTGGGGTAGAGGTGTATATTTAAAAATATAGTCTGGTGAAAAAAAAATTCCTGGAACCTAACCGCCCCTATTTACATTAATTCTTATGGGGAAATTGGATTCGCTTAACATCGTTTCGCTTAAAGTAGCATTTTTCGGGAACATAACTACAATGTTAAGTGAGGAGTTACTCGTTTACTTTAATTCATTGTTTCTGACACTGCAAGATTGTGCAATGCAGAAGCTACAAACCTATACATAATATGGCTGCCCACCTTATCAGGAAGCATTGAAGTAGGTACATGACACCTGTGCTCTGATACCTGTGACAAAGTTCCTCCTCTACCTTGGTGCGTCTTGTGCTTACTGGCGGATTTGCTCACCTTGGAGCTTCACGGCAGCCCTCAGTTTGGCCGTTTTCGTGAACCCACAGTCCAGGTCAACTCCTCCTGTGTCTGACCAGGAGTTGGGAGGTTTGGGGGAACCCGGGCCCACCCTCTACTCCGGGTTCCAGCCCAGGGCCCTGTGGAATGCAACTGTCTAGAGTGCCTCCTGGAACAGCTGTGCGACAGCTACAACTC
Organism: Caretta caretta; assembly: GCF_965140235.1. NCBI lineage: Eukaryota > Metazoa > Chordata > Testudines > Cheloniidae > Caretta > Caretta caretta. The sequence goes on along the minus strand of NC_134206.1, from coordinate 68,684,300 downwards.
CCTGGGCTACTTCCCCATGGTCTCCTCCCAACCCCTTCTTTATTCTCACCATAGGACCTTCCTCCTGGTGTCTAATAATGCTTGTACTCCTCAGTCCTCCAACAGTACGCATTCTCACTCTCAGCTCCTAGTGCCTCTTGCTCCCAGCTCCTCACACACGCACCACAAACTGAAGTGAGCTTCTTTTTAAACCCAGGTGCCCTGATTAGCCTGCCTTAATTGATTCTAGCAGCTTCTTGATTGTTCTAATCATCCTGTCTGTCTTAATTGTCTCCATAAGGTTCCTGATTGTTCTGGAACCTTCCCTGTTACCTTACCCAGGGAAAAGGGACCTACTTAACCTGGGCCTAATATATCTTGCCTTCTGTTACTCTCCTGTAGCCATCTGGCCCGACCCTGTCACATGCCTTTACTGGCTCTGTCTTTTTTTGCTTTCAGTTCAAACCCTTGGTCTTGATCTTTTAAGCCATCAAAGGGACATCAACTACATTAGCAATTGCATTTTCTTTCGTGGCTCGTCAAGTCCACCTTGTAGGATGATGGATTTTACAGCATCCAGGATGAAAAGTGAGAGGTAAATCATTCTTAGGACTTGTTTACATGGTGCCTTAGTCTGTACCAGAGGAGTGTAAATTCTAGGGCACATTAGCATGTCAGATATTATTAGCCAGTGATGACCCTGCTGGTATGCACTAAAATTCCATAGTGTGCATTTATGTAGTCCCGTTTCAAATAGTACTACATAAATGCACACGATGGAATTTTAGTGCGCACCAATGGGAGCCATCTGGCCAATTAATGCATGCCACGTAGTGTGCACTAGAATTTACACTCCTTTGGTTCAGACTAAGGCACCATACAGGCAAGACCTCAGCAGAGAATAAGAGGCATTTATAAACAACAAGAAAGAACAGGCATGTAATATTTTGAGGCTAAAGATGTACAATATAGATGAACAATTTGTGTAATTTGCAGGCTGCTTTGTTTGCATATACAAGTAAATTTCGGGTTGTAATGCCACGAATTGTTGTAGTAATGGGAATTAAAGGTCCCCAATAAAATGTACATTTTTATATATATTTTTTTCCCCAAATGCCCAGGTGAAAAACGGCCAGATTTTCAATAAAAGTTTTCAAGGCTAAGTAGATTAAATAGCCAGAAAAATTATGAAATAACTTTCATTTTACCTTCTTTTTAAAACTGAGCTTTATTTAAAAGATCAGGAAGAGTTTGAGCTACACTGAATTAGGAGAGGAGATTATTCATCATTGCAATCATCATCATTAAGGCAAATCTCAGAGGGAAAATAGCCTTCTTGCAGACCAAGTGCCACCTAGATCGATCTCTCGGTAGGGTCTTAACACAGTTTGTCTGGATGTTCAGTCTTTCTCCATCACTGGTGATCTTATTGTGCAACTGAATATTTTGGTGACCATTTGATTGTCATCCATGTAATGTCTTTCCTTGGTAAATTCCTTATGCATGGCATACCAGATCCATATGCTCTAATAGAAAGTCACATCACCCCTCTCCTCCTAAACAACAGCAACTGCCTCTGCAGGAGTATGCGAGGGAGGAAGATGATGAGCCATATCGAGCAGTACCAACAGCCATATCATCTTCCTCATCCAATGAGGTAATTCACCATTCCCACCTGACTACCACAGCTGACATCAAGAACTATTGCAGAGGGGAGTGGCAGAACTTCATATTTCATTAGAAGAAGTTCAAGATAGGCAATACAAGCTCTTGGATATCCTGCAGCCCACTGGACCCAGTTGGGTTGTTCTCCTGATGAATGAAGCCATTATGGAGCCAGCTAGAGTGTTATGGCATACACCAGTAACTTGTACCTCTATCCTAAAAGAATGAACAAATGTTACTTTGTGCTTGCAAAAGGAACAAAATTCTTTTTCACCCACCCTTCCCCCAACTCCACAGCAGTACAAACGGCATGGAAAGATCCAGGCAGCAACATCCTAAAAATATCCTTGTAGATAAGGGAGCTAAATGCCTGGACCTTCTGGGGAGGAGGGTATTTACATCCACCAGTTTCCAGTTCAGAATCTCTAACTATGAGTGCCTGTTAGCCAAATATGATTTTACGAACTACCTGAATTTCTTGGACTTCAAAGATAAAATCCTCATGGAGAACAAGGCGCAATTCCAAGACCTTATTGAGGAAGCTAGGCTCGTGGCTAAACCTCACTGCAGGCTGTATTGGATGCAGCCAATAGAAGGTGCAGACGTCAACATATGAATCCCCATCCACCTGGATAACAGCCTCCCAACCTCATCCACTGGCTAAAGTTTACTTTTGACAGTATGCTCAAGAGTTGCTACCTAACTATGATGACATACCCACCTGTTTCCAAAGTCCGCTTTGGTGGCAGCCTAGCATACTTTGACTATAACTGGAAGGCTATAGCATCAGACAAATGTGTACTAGAGAACATCCACTTTGGAAACACCATCAAGTTGGTTTCTCTACCTCCTCCAAAAATCCCTTCCTGGCCCCTCTTCAGGGACCACTCTCACAAGAAGATCCTCCAACAATATTGGACTCATTCCTCAAACAACACCTCAGCATCAAGGGAAAGAGTTCATTTCCAGCTATTTTATAGTTCCCAAGAGAAAGGGATGATGGAAGTCCATTCGTGACCTACGTTGACTAAATATTTGTATTCACAAGTTAAAATTCTGCATGATTACAATGGCATCAATAATTCTCTCCTTGGAAAAAGACACACAGTTTGCAACTCTCTTCATGAAAGATGTTTACTTTCATATGAACATTCAGCCATCCCACAGAAGGTTCCTGATGTTTCTGAGAGGAACAATACCAGATCAGAATTCTCCCATTTGGGCTGGCAACAGCACCCAGGGTCTTCACAAAGGTCTTCTCAGTGATGGCAGCACAGATCAGATGAAACAGCTACACTATCTTCCTGTGCAAAATATAGTAGACGAAATGGTGTTAAATATGAATATCCCTGAGGTAAGGAGACTCTCTAGGCACCCTCACCAAGTTTTAACAAGCTACCTGTCTCCGTTTACAAGAACTCAGAAAGTAGTAATAATGGCTGATGCATACTGTACATTACAAATTGTAGTCAGTCTGCACAGATTCTTTGTAACCATTTCATACCTGTAGTAGATAACATGACAAGTTTTTACTAATAAGAGAGAGAAGATAAATAGCTGGCAGTGTGTTAGTGATTTAGAAAATGTTTTACAATCTATTTCCATATTGATGGTTACCTCTTTGGGGAAGGGAGTGTTTGTTATATACGTGCACAGTGCCTAGAAAAATGATGCCCCAGTCCCTAACTGAGACCTCTCAGTAGTGCCTCAATACTTGTAATTAACAATAATAATAAAAATGACTGTGTATGGCTGCAACAAGACAACATGGAGATACATAGTGAAAATTATTTTCATAACTGGAAAGCCTAGACTGTAGTTAATTTTATTTAAACAAACAAACAAACAAAAACCTTTTGACTGTGGGCAGTATAGGAAAATGTGTAGAAAAATGCTCCATCCAACTGAATACAAAAATCTTCAAAAGCATCTCCTAGTATAAACACAATCTATCACTTCTATGAAAACGTTTAGTAGATTAACTCTTACCTAATTTTATGGCATATAATTAAGCCTCTTGGTTTTCAGATTAAACCGATTTTTACCAAAAGAATCCTGGGTTTTGCAAAAAATAGTATTTTTGTTTCTGATTTTCAGCCTACTTTTGTATCATTCAAATATATAAAAAATAACTTGTTTTGATTAGGAAAATTCAATACATTGTATGAGATATATGTACTATAATAATACATTAGTCTGTGTGTATATGCAAAGCTACCGGTTGAAGTAAGGTTATGTATTAGTCTAGAAGATACACACATAAACGAACAGGTATGCACACAAGTTCTGAAGTACGTGCACATCTGAACATATTGATGAATCTCATGCCTACCATGTACACATTTTCAAGCTGTTAGCAGATAACAGTTGAAAGATTTGACACACTAAAATGGGACGAAAACAAAAGTCTGTATCAATACATGTCAGAACACAAGGAAGTATTAGAAAGTATAAAAAAAAACAGGAGAAAAGAATTAAATTGAGTGTATGTGCTGCAAATGGTGCAGCATCAAAGTTGACACTTGGGTGTACTGGATTAAAGAATATTTGGAGAGAGAACCACAATTAAGACTAAAACAAGAAGACAAAAACAGAAACAAGCAAACATTGGAATCAGCATTTTTCCAGGCATGGCAGAAAGAGAGATCAACACATTGTAGTAAGTAAATTTGTACGTCCCCTCTGTTTTTCAGGGCAGACGTTAGGCCTTGCTGATGGTCCTTTGTGGGACTTAGTATGAAATTTCTGTTCAGCTGCAAAATGCTTGCCAAATTCAATCAATCTGACGAGAATAAAGTTGTTCTGACCAACAAAATTAAAGAGAGGTTGGCTGGAAAAATAATTCATTCTTTGATTTTTGATGAATCATCAGATGTTCTCAACCACCCCATCTGGGTGATTTTTTCATTTTTTGATTTTGTTGTGGAGAAGCTGGCACTCATTTTGGCAGATTTGGAGTTTGTAAAGTCTGCAAACAGTCAAACAGTTTCTATTTGTGTCAGTAAAACTTTAAATGAATAAGTATTTACCTGGAAGGATGTGGCAACAGTGAATTCTGACTCAGCTTCTTACTGCGCAAAGTTCACACGAGGTAAAACTGAATGAAAAACCTGAATTGCTTCGTTTGTCTTGCCAAGCTCACCTGCTGCATGTTGCGGTCTCTCACGCAACAGGTCATAGAATCATAGAATATCAGGGTTGGAAGGGACCTCAGGAGGTCATCTAGTCCAACCCCCTGCTCAAAGCAGGACCAATCCCCAATTAAATCATCCCAGCCAGGGCTTTGTCAAGCCTGACCTTAAAAACTTCTAAGGAAGGAGATTCTACCACCTCCCTAGGTAATGCATTCCAGTGTTTCATCACCCTCCTAGTGAAAAAGTTTTTCCTAATATCCAACCTAAACCTCCCCCACTGCAACTTGAGACCATTACTCCTTGTCCTGTCCTCTTCTACCACTGAGAATAGTCTAGAACCATCTTCTCTGGAACCACCTCTCAGGTAGTTGAAAGCAGCTATCAAGTCCCCCCTCATTCTTCTCTTCTGCAGGCTAAACAATCCCAGTTCCCCCAGCCTCTCCTCATAAGTCATGTGTTCCAGACCCCTAATCATTTTTGTTGCCCTTCGCTGGACTCTCTCCAATTTATCCACATCCTTCTTGTAGTGTGGGGCCCAAAACTGGACACAGTACTCCAGATGAGGCCTCACCAATGTCAAATAGAGGGGAACGATCACGTCCCTCGATCTACTCGCTATGCCCCTACTTATGCATCCCTTCTTGGCAACAAGGGCACACTGCTGACTCGTATCCAGCTTCTCGTCCACTGTCACCCCTAGTCCTTTTCCGCAGAACTGCTGCCTAGCCATTCGGTCCCTAGTCTGTAGCTGTGCATTGGGTTCTTCCGTCCTAAGTGCAGGACCCTGCACTTATCCTTATTGAACCTCATCAGATTTCTTTTGGCCCAATCCTCCAATTTGTCTAGGTCCCTCTGTATCCTATCCCTGCCCTCCAGCATATCTACCACTCCTCCCAGTTTAGTATCATCCGCAAATTTGCTGAGAGTGCAATCCACACCATCCTCCAGATCATTTATGAAGATATTGAACAAATATCCGACCCCTGGGGCACTCCACTTGACACCGGCTGCCAACTAGACATGGAGCCATTGATCACTACCCGTTGAGCCCGACAATCTAGCCAACTTTCTACCCACCTTATAGTGCATTCATCCAGCCCGTACTTCTTTAACTTGCTGACAAGAATACTGTGGGAGACCATGTCAAAAGCTTTGCTAAAGTCAAGAAACAATACATCCACTGCTTTCCCTTCATCCACAGAACCAGTAATCTCATCATAGAAGGCGATTAGATTAGTTAGGCATGACCTTCCCTTGGTGAATCCATGCTGACTGTTCCTGATCACTTTCCTCTCATGTAAGTGCTTCGGGATTGATTCCTTGAGGACCTGCTCAAATGTGTTCTCAAATGGCTGATTTTTAAAAGTTGGTAATAGATGCTGGTGTAGTTTTCAAGCATTCCGGTAAAACAAAAAAACCTCTTCTGTGATGTTTGTGAGGAGATCACATTTGAATGCAGCATTCCAGTTCTGTTTGTACTGAAAAGATGGTTTAATCTGTGTTTGGCTGCACAGAGTGTTCAGAAGCTATGAAGAGTTCAACAGTGAAAAAGCTGAAATCTCAAGCAGCTACGCAAGAAATTAGGCAAAGCCTTCATACGAAACTCAAATTCCTGATTGAAACACTTCAACCACTACATGAAGCACAGAAGAAATAGGAATCCAATTCTTTAACAGACAGCACGTTTTCTAATACAGAGGTGTATGACATTCCGTTTAACAGTATCTCTACAGAACTTTCTTGCAAAAGCACACCTGGAGAGATACCAGAAAAAACAAATCTTTTCATGTCTATGTTGCCAGTCACTGAGCAGGACAACCTCGCAAAAGCTTTCAAAAGTTTTTCCGAAGAGCTGTCAAAGAAGTGGGAAGCTACTGTCACTCGCAATATATCCCCTGAAGCTTTTCACAGTGAATCATCATTCTGAAAAGTCATTGTGCTGTTTGGCCCTCATCGTAAAAGTGTGGCCTTAGCTGATAAACGTAAAGAGTGTGCTAATATACACTCCCTCTTTGTGGCTTCAAATGAAGAAAGTGCATTCCATGCCTACATGGCAATGTCTTCCCTGGACAACCACTCCATCACTCCAGTTGAATTCTGAAAAATCCACCGCATCTACTTTCCAACTTTGAGCCGCGCTGCCTCTCACATCCTCAGTGTCCCACCTGGCTCAGCTGATGTGGAGAGAGTATTTTCAAAATTTGGCTACATCCAAAACAGTAGGAGAACAGGCCTTGGAAAAGACTCCTTAAAAAGATTTCTGTGAGCCTATGCTATGCAGGACTTTTGGAAATTACACTGAAGGATAAGACAGTGAGTGTTTATAAATATTTTAAAGTATTGGGCCCAATTAAATGTAGATATTTATAGGCTACTAGTTCTACATCTACAACAGTAAACTGTTTATTCAAATGAAAACTTTTATTTGGGGATTAGAGATATGTTGTCTTCTTAAACTCAGAGGTGGCATTGTGTGTTGAGTTCTGTTTCAGTTCTACAGCAAACCACATTGAATACTGTTCATCAGAGCATTAATCTAGTGAATACTTTTTTCCCCATCCTTCTGTCCACCAAAATACACTCTGATATTTTCCCATAAAAATTAAGGTGTTTTTTGCACTGATTTTCAGCTGGTTTTGTTGTTGTAGTAATAAGCACAGATAAATTTCCAGGAAAAATTAAATAAAATAAAAACTGAAAACAAAGGGCGCTATATATACTGTTGTGGCGTTATGGCATTGTTCATTGTGCTAACTATAACCATCATTTCCCTTTGAAACTCAAAATAATTTTGTCTGTCTGTCTGCAGGGCTGCCTTTCTACCATGACATCTATTGAAGTGAAAGTAAAACCTAAAGTAAAAGAAATAAATATAAGAACTATATTTTAACTATTTAAGTCTTCATAGAATCTCAGGGTTGGAAGGGACCTCAGGAGGTCATCTAGTCCAACCCCATGCTCAAAGCAGGACCAATCCCCAATTTTTGCCCCAGATCCCTAAATGGCCCCCTCAAGGATTGAACTCGCAACCGTTGATTTAGCAGGCCAATGCTCAAACCACTGAGCTATCCCTCCGACCCATACTGTTTGTAGCACCCAAATCCTGTCATGTCTGTGGCTGACTCCCCAGGCAAGGTTGAGCAATTCCCCTGGTGTGGCCTTGTGCAAGTGAGTCATTGAAATGTAGCTGCCTTGCTGGACAAAATATGAATATGCCTGATGCATGGGTCAGAATTCACATCCAAGGCCAACCCATGTAGCAGGTATATCACTTTCAAATGTTGCCACATTATGCTACAGCAGCCAAAGTGTCTAAAGATGTTGAGAAAAAGGCTTGAAAAATCTCAGACACCTGCTAGGCAGAGGAAAAAAACTACAAGCCACAGGCTGATCTCCCATTTGTCTATAGCCACCAGAGGAGGGACCAGAATGTCCGCTCTGGTTATGTGCTCAGTGTCTCAGCAGTTAGGAAGTGGCTTGGAATTACTCAGCAAAGCAGTCTCCCAGGAACTTCCTGGTGGAGACACTTTCTCAGCAGCCTTTATTTGTATTGTAGGTATCAGCTGTTTTTGGAGATCACTCCCTTTCTTTCTCTCTTTCCCCCCACCCACACCACCTATTTCCCCAGCAATTTGTGGGAAGGAGGAGCTCATTATCTTTGAAGTGAAGACCATGGTTTTCTCTGTTTTCTCATTTTTAAGAGGGAAGAAACTCCCATACACACACACCACCCAACTACCTGCTACGCTTTGCCACCTTCTCTCTCCTATCTCCATCCTTTTCCTAGCTGTTATATGTGGGCAGAAACCTTTCTCGTTTCTCCCTTTGCACAAGCAATAATTCTGATACTTCCTAATTTTTGAGTGCTTGACTTTGCAACCTTAATAATGTTCTTTTAACATGATGTTGTGTGTATTATGTATGTGAAGACGCTGCTAGCTGGGGTAACAATATTTTGTCACTTACTGTCCTAGTGTTGTCCTTACGATATCTAACAATGCACAACTATTTTAATTTACAGTATTGAAATTTGGTGTTAGCTGCTGAGCAGTGTAATAAATGTAAATTTTATTTAATGTACCGCTAACATACTTCAAAACATTATAGAACATCAGTGTTTACTTGTACAAGTTTTAGCTGAGCCAGTTTTGTCATAAGTCTTTTAATAGTCACATTAAGTTCTTAGATTTAGCCTGAAGAGTACTTAAAAGAGATGTATGAGCAGTCACAAATAGTATTTTGGCTACTCAACAGAGACTAGAAAATCTTTTACTATCAGGTAAAAGACCTAGTTTCCTAATTGTACTGTAGATGGTAGTCTTCCCCTGTCCCTAAGAAAAAAATATAAAAGTCCTTTTAATTCAATGTGATCCATCATCGGGCAACTACTCAAAAAAGTAGCATTCTTAAATGCTCTCAAATGTCCACTAGCAACAATAAATGAAGGGCATAGTGTATTAAGGGATTTCCAGTTGAGTCTCACAGGGCAGAGAAAACTGCTGTGAGAGAGCTCTTGGGATAGCTGCTGCTCTTGCTGCCTTTAGCAATAGCTTCCCGACTAATCAGTCTCCAAGCTTACACCACTGCTTTGGGTCTGCTCTTTCTCTGTTTTCAAGGCACTGACTGAAAACAGGACACAGCCAATTACTCTCCACTGAGTTAACCCAGTTTCTGTTTATCCACCTACCAGAAGTTGCCAGGAGATCACTGTATTGAAAACTTGTTATGTGGTGAGATCTCTGATCATAAACTGTTGCTGCAGCTTTGCCAAAAAGTAAAGAAACCTACAATCCAACAGTGAATTTCACATCACTCAGAAAGTGGTTGCTTCCTGTGGCACAAAATTGAAACATGGGGTGGTGATATCATCACCTATTTTCCCTTCTCTGTTATAGGGAGAGCCAGTTAAAATACACTCTATATTTCATTTTTTAAAAAGAATAAAGGTAAACTCTCCATTAATGATAAAATATTATTTTTAGTATTTAGCTCTTGTGTTTTTCACTGAGGCTCCTTTTTAGATTTGGCTCTTTCCCTGTGGTTTGGAGTTAGTCTCCCTCTCTTGTTTTTCAGTTCCTTCTGGTTGTCTCTGAACTCTTATCCCTGAATTTTTATTCTATCCTTCTGGTCACTCTCGTCATCCCCCTCTCGCCAACCCTCTCATTCTTGTCACTCTCTGCTCTCCTGTAACTAAAGCCACTTTAGTATTAGATACTAGAACTGACGGTAGACTCTAATGCAATTTATAGCTGTTGTAATCCTTGATGGGAGACTTATCATGTTAAAATAGAAATTTGTTGGACAGTGGCTTAATGTTGATAAACTGTAAAATACACTGTGGCATATTGCAAAAAAGGTGATATTTTACAAAAGGTGATTATAAAAATATATCTTCTACAGTTACATTAGTTGTAAAGCATTACTTGGGCATTTTGGAGGAACTGACACTATAGAACCTGCAAATAACTCAGCCTGGAATTTATTCATAAAGTTAGGAACTACACAAAGCATCATGTACATTTAGGTAGTTAATGCCCTGACATTTGTAAGAATTCACAGATGGGCACACAAGGAATTATATAATTTAGTTCAGAGTTGGTCTCAGTACTATATCTTAATGAAAACAATAGACAACTGCGTAAGCAGTAAGAGGTCATTAATAATTAAAAATATTGTATCATTCACAATTAGTAAAATTATTTCCAAGTTAAAAGGCTTTTGCCAAAGTCCCCTCATTTTGGAGCCAAGATGTTTTTGGAGGGGCACCCTCGCCTCTGGACTGGTTCCCATCAGAAATATGTGCCAGTCAGAGCCTGGCTTTATTCAGAAATTGCTATAAAGTGCACTTTTTTCCAGGTTTTTCACTGCTACTGTATCCCAACATTCACCCTAATGGGTAAAGTTTTCCTCCTCTCTGCCCTTTAACATTGCAGTGCTGCCGGTGATTGTGGGGTATTTTCTCTTTCTGTATAAAATGGTTCTGCTTTTAATCTAAGCCATTAGTTTTAAAAAATAAGAATTAGTCCCCCTTTTTTAAAATAGTTTCCAAATATTTGGTGTTTCAACCTCTATGTAGATAAATTATAAATGCTTGCAATAAATAACACATTTCTTTATATAGTACTATGAAAGTTCAGTTAGACAAGAGCATGCTTTATCAGGTATAACTAAACTACATTTTATTTGTAAGTAAGCTCTAATTAAAACCAGTCTTTGAGTCTGCTTTTCTGAAAGCAAACGTGCATCATTAGTGGGAAACATTAGGACAATGGGAGATGACAATCATATCAAAGGTTGGAAAGTATTGTCTGTCCTCAAAAATACCAATTATAATCCAGAAGAATGACTTTATTGTGTAAAGATTAAGGGCAGAATTCAACCCTCTGATATGCATGGCTATGATGGGTTGAGTCTTCAGATCTAAATGTATTTGTTTAAATAATAGTGTGAAGTTTTCTTTAAATCAACTTATTGATTTGATAGGAGCCAAAAGAGTGACAGCTGCAGCAGAGTTTTTTGATGTTCAGATCTTCTCAGCATGAGATGACTAGCTAATCTTGTAATCAGTCAATTTATAAAGCCATGAGTATGTTGTTTGTATTAGCAGAGGACTGCACAATTCTTATCCTCACAATAACCTTCATATTTAGGAGACATTTGTGTATTTGGACAAGGTAAACCACTTACATGTGCAATTTTCCATATAAAACGAGGAGTCAAGAGAATTCTTGCATTCAAGTATAGTTCCAAAAGCTCCCACAATTTGCTAGGCACTTTCCATACATACAGAAAGACAGTCCCTTCCTGAAGAGTTTGCAATATAGGAAGAGAGGCTTCATATTAAATGTAGGGGTGCAAGGTAAACATAATCAACAATATATATTCCTTCTAAAATTTATATAAACTTTAGCCATCCGTACAGGACCGTTAAGCCACCACTGTTGTTTGACTAATATTGCGTTCCTAAACAATAGTATTTCTGTTTCAAATAAATTGAGATAAGAGTTTTATTGTGGCTAAGTCAAAACTATGTTACAAGCAAATATATATAGCCAACAAATGTGTAGATGTAAATGACCCCTAGACCCCGTGGGATTTTACAAGAATGTGGAGTAACCGATTCAATTTGCTTTACATTTACTGTCATACACCAGTCAATATTTTTTGTTAACAGCTAAGGGATTTTACAGCAACCTCTAAAACCATCACCATGTCATAAGTGGTTAATTCTACTCCATGACCACCTCTGGCTGTGCTCTAGACATTTTGAAATCGGAGATACAATTGTATTTCCAAGTTTATACTTTAGTCACTCAGGCTACTGGAATATCAATTTGTTGCAGACACAGATTACAAAATCTGAAAATCAAGAAGCTGATTTTTTTAAAAAACTATTTACTATAATATAGAAATAAATTGCAGACAAAATACACACAAGTAAGGGCCCTGATCATGTAAGCAGATACACTAGTGTGAAACCATGTCCCCGGGGAGTACCATTGACTTAATTGTTTAGGATCAGAATCTTAGGCACTTACCTTAAAAAGAGAACTGCAAAGGTGGATCCATGTGCCTACATGAAGCCCCTTTTAATTATACACAGGTTAAAGGGTCTGTTGTCCACTGCACAATTCTCTTGACAGGATCTGGGCTTTAATTTGTGAAATTTTGTTTTTGAATTTTTGTTTTTTAAACCAGAAATGACTTTTGCCATACTAGATTAATCAAATAACCAAATATAGTATCTAGCAGTGTTTCTTATAAGATTTCAGATAAGAATCTGGTAAGAATATACAAGTATCCATAGGGAAAATAACTTACAATATAGCTTACAGTGACATTTCAAAATACTATATTTCTTTCAAATGAATTACAGGAGATTTCTTCAGATCTTCCACTGGCAATCTGTTTTAAGTAGTACAAAGATTTCTATATATGACAAAAATATAAATCCCAAAACAATTCAAAATGGGGGTGGTATTAGGATTTTTAGGATATTTTAGGTCTCAAACCTGTTCCAGTGACTCCTTTCCTAACCTTTTAATTTTTTTCTTGTTTAACCTCCTCCTGTTCCCTGCCCCAAAAAGAGAGAGGGAGAAGAAAATACCAAAAGGAAACAGTGTCCCCAGTTTAATTTACAGTACCTATACAACTTGCAAGTTAAAATGCTATATGTAGATGACATATTAGTAAACATACACCAGCTCTGTATATTTTTCCAGTTTAGGCAAGTGACTCCTCCTTTTCACATGAATATATTGCAGGTTCCAAACTCCTGGTGTCTTTTCTTCTTACAAACAATGGACCAAATTTTCAGCTGATTAAAATCTGTGTAGATTTGTTTATGGAAATGGAGCTGCAGCAATTTAGCCTAGCTGAGTATCTGGCTCCATGTTTTCAAACACCAGTCACTCTTTAAATTAAGAGGAAAAACAGACCTCACTTGGCTCATTCTAACAAATGCTTGTATTTACCAGTCTGTTGCAGTCAGCCTGGAGTCTCTGAGGTGTTTTATGCCTCCAATAATAGTAGCTCCCTGAAAGTTCAGCATAACTCCCTTAATGGTTAAACCATTTAACTCTGTTGCCTAACAAAATTAATTGGAACCTTCCTGAAAAGTTAGACATTCTTTGGGCCAGAAAGTCAATGATGCTAACTAACTCAATTTATATCACCTGGCCCATTAGCCCTTCTGATCCAGAGATTCAATGACACTCTGTAGCCTTAGGCTTCTGTTCTGTGGTGGATGCCCATTCCAAAAGTGTCCCTAAATTGCTCATAATCAATACTCATTAGTCTTGAAAAAGTTTTCCAGTTCGACTCACCAATTATTAAACCAGGATTAAATAAAGATTAATTTTTCAGCCTTTATGTACACTGGGCTCACATAGACAAAGACACACATTCGTGCCACTTTTCAGCAAAAGTGGGGGAAAATACATTTTTATTTTAAATAGATTTCTCAATGTTTAGTGCTTTTTACTTTTATGAGCTTTGAGGCACCTGGGCAGAGCAAAATGATGTAGGATTTAATTTTAACTCTTATAAAAACATAAGAATGGCTACACTGGGTCAGAACAATGATCCATCTAATCTAGTATCCTGTCTTCCAACATTGGCCAGTGTCAAATGCTTCAGAGGAAATGAACAGAACATTTATCGGGTGATCCATACTGTTGTCCAGTCCCAGCTGGAAGCAGAGCTAAATTTCCACACAGAAAGCTGAAGTAACTTTCAGAGTCTGGTTTCAGTCAACAAAAGCCAGTAAAACCAGACTGAGAATAAAACTCCATTCTTTGAGATATCCTTTGGGTTTGCTAGTGGAATATATATAACGCTTTATTTCCTATCAATGTACAATGGATGTTCTATTGTAACGTCTATTAGTATTTATGACGATATCTGTGCATCTCCCCTCTACATCAAAGGTAAACAGATCACATGGATTTAAATCTTTTTGATAATTGGGTGGGCCCTGATATACACATAGTGATTACACTGGAATATCAACCATAACTCAGTATTTCCTGGGATTTTTAAAAATCAAAAGTAATGTTTAAAGTTAATATTACTTAATTATGTTTGGTTTTGATGCAATATATTTTCAAGAATTAAAGCAACATGAAATAAGGCAGCACAATCAATAGTATTAATTTAACATAATTAAACATAACTTCAAAAATAAGCCAAGAAAACTCTTACAAATCATCAATAAAATTATATGTTATGTATCCAACCAATTGAATTAGTAAATAGATCCCACTGCTCAAAAAGTGAATTTCTACATTTGTTTTTCAAAAATCAGAATTTACTTTTTAATAGGTAAGAAGTGATGATCTTAAAAGGGAGAAACAATAAGGAATCAGTATTTTGATTATTTTTAAGAAAACTTGCATGAAGATTTTTTCCCCCTATCAAAAGGACATAATTATTTTAGTGTGTCCATTCCCTTGCCCCTTTTGGGGAATAAACCAAGGACTGGGGATCAAATTTACCTTACAGAAATGGTTTCAGAAGTTATGCAGGCTGAACTGAAGTTAATTGGGGTTTCCCTTCCATCATTTTATTTTACCTTTTTCCCTGTAACTTGGTCATCCTCCTATATATACTCCAGAGGAATTCTGCACCACTGTGTGGGTGCGGAATTCATATCCCTCTGCAGAATTTCTTTGCTTCCCTGCAGAAAATTATGGGGAAGCCAAGCAGGGGTGGAGGTGGGGGCAGGGCTGGGGACGCCCATGAGCATAGTCTGGGGGAATGCAGTGTTACATGCCACTCCACCCCCTTTTTGCAAGCGCAGAGCTGCCTCGCTGAAGGGGGGTGCTGCTCCACTTCGCTGACTCTGCAGCTGGATGCTGTCTCCAGGGTTCCTAGTGCTGGTCGTGATCCCCTTCTGTGTGCTGGGAGCCATCCTGTTTTCTGTACAACAGTGAGTGCCTGCGATGGGGCAGGGTAAGGGTAAGGAGGGGTAAATAGGGGAAGGAGGGGTGAGCGGTGGAGAAGAGGCAGCGGGGAAGGAAATGGGTGGGATAGGGCAGGGTGAGGGGGATGTGGGAATGCGGGGGGGCAGGGGACAGTAGGGAGAGAAGGAGCAGGGGATGGGGAAGAGAAGTGAAATGGGGAATTGCAGGGGGAAGCAGGAGCCTGGCATGCGGTGTACCCTCAGCAGCAGCTGGGGCTCCCCCATTAAGCAGGCCCATCGAACCCACACCTCCCTGCACCTGAACCATCTCGACAAGCCCACCCGAACCCCCATCCCACTGAGCCCCAATCAGTTGCAACCATACCGCCACCCCCCTAACTAAGCCCCACTCCCCCAGAACCCCTCCCTGCTGGGCCCTGCCTTCCTGCCTGCCTGCCCACACATGGTGCAGGGTCGGGTGCAGCTTCACTGCTGAGTCCCTGTCCCAGGAGAATGGGGGCTGCAGGGTGATCTCCCACGTCCATGCAGTCAGTGGCCTGTACTCCCCTCTGCCATGCTGAACCCTCCAAATTTATTTATTGACCAATACAATTTGCAGAATTTTAAAATATTGTGTGCAGAATTTTTAATTTTTTTGGTGCAGAATTCCCTCAGGAGTATAAGACCTGCACTCACTTTACAGCAGGGAGGACAGGCAACTTCTTTTACACCATGTTCCAGCCACTAGGAGGTTGAGAGAATTCTGGCAGCTGCAACCTTACCCAGGCCCAAGCCAACCCCAGCGACTGCAAGTGTACTAGTTTCCCACCTGGAGTGTTTCACTACCAGTCAATTCATTGGCCTAGCTGCAGATTATTGTAATAGGAATCTGCTAAAGGAGCATTTATATATGTATTATTCAGATTGAAGGCTGCATTTGATAAACTCATTAGCATTATCAAAAAACTAATTTCAAGATGCTTTCAAAGGTTTAGAAATTCACAGCAGCTTCCTGAGTTAAATGTATGTCCCAACAGCAAAAAGCAGCATGAAATTCTCTGGCTTGTTTGGTTTAACAGAGTTTGAAGAGCTATAAAGATCTCATCTCATGGAACATTTTATTCACATATTTCAGTTTCTGGTAAAATATTTTCAGCTAATTTAAATTTTAGTCCAAATTAAAAAATATCTGTTCTTAGGGATAATTAAATTTGTCACCGCTTATCTTGGCTTACCATGCAGACTATTGCACACCCATGTCACAGCCTTTACTTCATTGCTAGAACAGCTCTGTTATTTAGGAATAAATCTTTTTTTCTCTCCATCAGTTGCTATGAAATAAATATATACCACCTGTGAAAAAATTAGCATATTTGGAAGGACTTCTTGCATTTGGCTGTCTGGCTGTATTCCAGATATTTTATGGCTATATAAAAGGAAGGAGTAATACAGGTATTTCAAATGTTTCTAGTTACTAAAGTAATCACAGACATACTGCAAGTTAGAAAAAATTAAGAAACCAGCTCTTATTAATTAAACTGGGAAATAAAGGCAAAGATCTAAAATGCCAGTGAGATAGGGTATTAGCTTGAACTGTGACTATTATATTTGGTCGTGCTTGTTATGTCGTATACTCGCCTCAGCCAAAGCCCTATGTCGTCTGGGCAACTCCAGTTGCCATAGCAATGAAATTCTGTTGCAGGAGCAGGGCGAATGCTAATTGTAGCCATTTGTTGTTCCTTCTGTCGTTCCCTTAACTAGCAAAGTTGTAGAGCAGCCAGAGTCTCTGGGCGAACAGCACAGAGTGCCCCCAAAAGCATTGCTGCTGAAGGCAACCGGCTGCTCTGTTTAAAAAATTGTTTGAGCAGTTGACAGTGCTGACAGTGCCACTGTGTGGGCAGAAGCACCGCTTGACTCAAACACCCACAAGTGTTGATCAGAGACTTAAGAGGTTGTGGGGAAAAGATTACTTTAAAACCTGTTGAGATATATCAACGACTTGGAGATTAATTTGACACCAACCCTTCAGAGATAGGTCTTGGGCAAATCTCAGCAACAGTTTATATAGGCCTAAGCATAGCAGTGAGATGCCCAAAAGCCTAAGAATAGGCTGCATGGGTATTGCTTTTATTTTTATTTTGAAACTTTATTAGTATGGCCTTTAGCAAAAGGATTCATTAGGTCAGTACCACTGTTTATTCCATTATCAACTCTTATTTTAGCAGGTTTATAAATTGACTGTCAAAATATGCTTCAGATTGAAACTTGTTTCAACCAAGAGCTGTATGTTATCAGTTTTGGAAAATATTGTAAATAAGAGTTAGCTATTTTAAGATATCTGTTTGTGCTGCTTTAACTAAAGAAACAGTAGTCATGATTTAAAAATCAAAATAAGGTGTACATAGCAAAGCCTAACTAATTTCGATATTTTGGAAAAAATAAAAAGATGGTTGAAAACATTAGGCTTAAAATTTAGTTAGTATGTAAGTAAAATAAGGGGATTTAGTGTATGAATGTGAAGTACGTGTAACCAATCAGACTGACATGATAATATGTAATTACGGAGATGGACAAATTGTCCTTTTTTGAAGAATAGTTAATATGGAATTGTGTGATTCTAAGTCTCTAATATCCATCAGATAAATAATGCATACCAAACCATTTTTAATACTAGTAGCAAAATCTATAATTACCTGCACAAAAATGTATAATCATTTGGTTGAATACACATTTTTTAAATGGTCTTAAATATGTATTATATTTACTCTAGCTTAAATAAGTATTTACTAGAAAAATTGTACATTTTAATATACTCTTTGACCTCCTATAAAAGAATAGACTTATTTATCAAAGGAAAATACTACATAAAATGTATTTTAAAGCTCTGTGTCTGGCATAAACCACATAGAACCAAAACATTCACGTTTCATGCAGCATTGAACAATTTAATCAAGAAAGAAGGTTTTATCCAGGAAAGTAGGAGCATGTGAAATAGGGTTCCCCATAGAGAACTGTGTCTGTAGATTCTTATGTTTGTGCTGTGCATGACCTTAGGGTGGAAGTTTGGAACCATCTAAAAGTAAGCACCTGTTAGGGCTGTGTGTGCACTTTTTTTCAAATCTAAATGTCCAGACCAAGAATATGTGTAATAAAAACACACACACACACACCAGCACCAACTACCGTAATTTATTTTCCTATAGCCACAAAAAATAGATTGGAATTTCATGCACAGTGAGTGATTTTTTTTCTCTGTTCTAATTTATGGGTTATATATTTAAATAAAAAATTCATCTGTTGACTCATCTTGGTTGACACTTCCATTATTTGGGGAGCAGGGTGTTCTTTTTAGGATCCAGTCATGTTGGAGTCATGGTGCCATTTAGATTCATATTTGTCTCACTTCATTGGTGCCACCTGGAGTCATGCTGGATCTGGAAAGGAAATATATGTATGCTGGATTAGTATATCCCTGTGTATGTGTACATCTATCTGCAAATCCCGTTCCGTTTTGTGAATGCCATTTTAATTGTAACAAAGTACTGTACTGTACAGAGTCCTCAAGCTTGATGGTCCTCCATTCAGATGTGTCCACCCTAGAATAATAGTCTGGATGCAGTTCCCGGGGAACCACTTTTCACAGTGTAGACTCGGGGCAGAGGTTGAGGAAGGGAAAATAATGGGCAGGAGTTGGAACTAAGCATCTGGTTATCTGACAGAGGATTTGAAGTTGATCGAGGGATCACCTAATGGGGGATTTAGAGGGACCCAATTTAAGTGCTGGATCTTCTTGAGGCACCTTCTGGGCACTCTCTTTCCTGGCCATCTATTTGCTGACAACAGGAGACTGAGCAGGAGGGTCCTTTGACTCTGAAAGGCACACTAATCAAAACCCAGAATGGTGAGGATACTGTGGGGAGGGAGGTTGCATATGTGTGTTTAGTTATTTTTCCCTAGATTTGTATCTCTTGTGCTTTGTCTTTGAGTAATGTGTGTCTAGTTTAGACATTCCTTGCAAAGTCTGTGTGTTCCGTTGTTTTAACCGTCACAAAGTCCCTGAAGGGTCACACAGCACATCATAGTACTGACTAGGGCAGACCTCTGAGGACTAAGTGTTTGGAGCATCAGTACTGGTCTTGAGGCCTAGGGCAACTGGATGGCAAAGCTCCACATTCCAAGAAGGGGCTACCAAACAAGGGGTCTATGCCCTAGAAGTGTGCCAGAGAGCTGGATTTAGTAATGTTGTCTGCATGCTTTTAAGACCCAGTAGGCTTTAAATGCCTGTGGAGTCCAAGAGTTGGATCCAGTACAGCAACCTGGTGTCTGACGATAAAGGGGAGTGCAGCCAAGGCTGTAACAGTGAGTTTATAACCCCCATATTATCATAAAATGTCTGCAAAGGATGAGCATGATGAAGGTCTTTGATTCTTAGGCAGTATTCGTGTGTGCATAGTTCACCCCCAGGCTTCATGAAGTGCCTTACTTGCAAGGAGGCAATCCAGATTGCAAACAAGTACTCCCAGTTCATTCACTGCCTTGGGAAAGGCCAGCAATTCAGGCCATGGTCACGTAAGGACAGAGAGTTCCGACAGATTAGTTTTGTGGAGGCAACTCTCAGACCACCTCAGAGCCCATGCTGCAAGTCACCTGGCAGATGTGAGTCTTCCCTACAGCCCTCTATATCTGAAGGCTGTAGGTCAAAGAAGCAAGCTGACCATTGTCACAAGTCATTGAAGAAGGGAGCAGGAAGCCCCCATAGTGAGCACCAAGATAGCTGTAAGCAATCTTCATGACGCTTGGTATCTTCAGTACATGTTTGGAGCATCAGTACTGGTCTTGAGGCCTAGAGCAACTGGATGGACCAATACCACCCCTGTCCAGTGCTCATGGAAACCGACAGCAGCAGGTACTGTTGACATGCCCTTGGACCCAATGGACACAGGCACTGAGTCATCAGCACTGAGAGACAGGAGCAAGCACTCCACTAAAAAGGTGCTCCCGGTACACGAGATGGTATTAGTACCATCATCAATGCCTCATCCGACATCGGAGCGACCGGTACAGGCAAGATCCCTGTCCTTCCCCCAGCACCTCCATTGGCTCCGAGCCAGTCAGTACCAGGAGAATTCCGCCTATCCAGGGACTTCAGCATATCGAACATACCAGAGTCCCTACTTCACGGTACCGGGGCCTCCGCCTAGCACCCCCGCTCTAGTGAGAGTTCAAACAGTGAACCAAAGGAGGTGGTATCACAGTACTCCTTCCAGGCTCTGTATGGCACCCAATATCAACAGGGCCCTAGAGTATATCCTCAGATGGCCCCACCATCACCATCCTGGTACGGCCACACCTGAGCACCACCACAGGGCTCTAAGCCACCACTACCCAGAGGCCATATTGGGACCCTTGGGCGGTATATCGCCAGCATGCCTCTCGAGCTTTGAGCCTCACCCAAGAACCCTCGAGGCAAACCCCCTTGGCTGCCGCATCCAGAGCTTTGGAGCCTTCAGAAAACATCATGGAGGAACATGAGGGTGGTCCTGAGGAAGAAGTGACCTGAAGATCATCTCCTCCTCCTCCCCAACAACCCGCCATGCCTTCCCCACCATCTCTGGCTGACAGGTTTAGTGTCTTCCAGGATTTGGCAAAGAGAGTTGCAGACACTTTCCAAATACCATGGGAAGAAATCAAGGACACCCATCATCATCTTCGTGACATTCTTCATTCATCCTCTTCCTCAAAGATCACCCTTCTGATTAACGAGGCCATTTTGGACCTGGCAAGAACATTTTGGTAAAGCCCGGTGTCGGTAGCATTTACTTGCCAGTGGGCAGACCAAAAAATACTATGTCCTCGCCAAGGAATCTGAATTCCTCTTCTTGCACCCTCCACCCTACTCCCACGGCCGTCAACACTAGATGAGGTCCACTCCCTATGATAAGGACTGGAAGCACCTGGACCTTTTTGGAAGAAAGGCATATTCCTTGGTCACGCTTCCATTCCGTATCACCAACTACCAAGCTCCCACAAGAAGTACAATTATATAAATTATTCAGAACTGAATGATTTTATTGAACAACTACCAGAGTCACATTGTGAACAATGTAAAACAAAGACATCATTGCAATCTGCCCTCAGTGCAGCCAACATAGTGACTAGGTTCATCTCCACTGCGGTGATGATGTAATGAGCATCATGGCTCCATCTATTGGGCTTCCCAAGGGAGATGCAGTCAACTGTTGAAGGGTTTCAGAGTAGCAGCCGTGTTAGTCTGTATTCGCAAAAAGAAAAGGAGTACTTGTGGCACCTTAGAGACTAACCAATTTATTTGAGCATAAGCTTTCGTGAGCTACAGATCACTTCATCGGATGCATAAAGTGGAAAATGCAGTGAGGATGTGTTATACACACAGACCATGAAAAAATGGGTGTTTATCACTTCAAAAGGTTTTCTCTCCCCCCCACCCCACTCTCTTGCTGGTAATAGCTTATCTAAAGTGATGACTCTCCTTACAATGTGTATAATAATTTGTGCTGGAAATGGCCCACCTTGATTATCATACACATTGTAAGGAGAGTGATCACTTTAGATAAGCTATTACCAGCAGGAGAGTGGGGTGGGGGGGGAGAAAATCTTTTGAAGTGATAAACACCCATTTTTTCATGGTCTGTGTTTATAACACATCCTCACTGCATTTTCCACTTTATGCATCCGATGAAGTGAGCTGTAGCTCACGAAAGCTTATGCTCAAATAAATTGGTTAGTCTCTAAGGTGCCACAAGTACTCCTTTTCTTTCAACTGTTGAAGACCTTCCTTTTGAGGGCATAAAGCTCTTTGCAGAAAAGACTGATGCTTCCCTTCACATCCTGAAGGACTTCAAAGTCACTCTCCATTCGCTGGGTATCTATACACCAGGACAAAAAAGGAGGTACAGTCCCCAATCCCTGCATAGGCCATGCACATCCCAATATCTGACTCAACCCCACTATGAGTCACAGAGAAAGAAAAGTAAATTTTCTTGGCATAAACCATCTGGCCCACAATCTTCCTCATCCCAGGCATCTACATCGAAATACCAATTTTGATGGGCTGGTTCAGGTGTTGATAGTCCTCTCCCTCCAACTGCTACAGCCAACCAATGCTACACATCCATTTGGCCAGTATTGGCAATGGTTCAGCTCAGTTTACAGACCAAACAGGGACAAGTTAGAGAAATC
This sequence comes from Caretta caretta, assembly GCF_965140235.1. Taxonomy (NCBI): domain Eukaryota; kingdom Metazoa; phylum Chordata; order Testudines; family Cheloniidae; genus Caretta; species Caretta caretta. The sequence goes on along the minus strand of NC_134206.1, from coordinate 68,661,902 downwards.
CCTGTCACTACTCTCCAGGATCAAAAACTCTTTAGACTGCTGGAAAGACTCAGCCATCATTTGCAGAGGGATTCCCTCCTCATAACCTCACCCCTCATTGCTTCTCACCACTGACGCATCGCTCATAGAATGGGGTGCACATCTAAACGACCTCACCACACCAGGCACGTGGTCACCCATGGAGATATCTCTTCACATCAATCTCCTCGAGCTCAGGGTGGTCAGGAACACCTGCGCCCACTTCCTGCCGCTGATCAAAGGATCTCACACAACAGTCCTAATGCATAATGTTCCCTGCATGTTCTACATAAATCGACAAGGGGAGCTCAGTCACCCTTCCTCTGTGCGGAAACAATGAGACTATGGAACTGGTGTATCTCCCCTGACGTGTCACTGTCAGCAGCCTATCTCCCGGGCACACAGAACGCAATAGCAGACAGTCTCCGTCACAAATTCCCACACAAGCATGAGTTGTAACTAGCCTCAGTAGTACTTCACGATCTATTCAGGTGGTGGAGGATGCCAACCACAGACTTGTTTGCCACTTACCTGAACAAGAAATGTTCATGCTACTGTTCCAGAGCAGGAATAGGACGATGCTCTCCTCCTCTGGGACGGAGACCTTCTTTACGCCTTTCCTCCTTTTCCCCTACTCTTGAAGGTCCTGCTGAAAATAAAAAGAGATGGAGCACACACGTCACTCCGACTTGGCCGAGACATGCCTTGTACCCTTACCTGTCACAACTCGCGATGCACCGCCCGATCTCTCTTCCAGTCACTCCATACCTCCTCTCACAGAATAGAGGATGTACCCTACATCCCAACCTGGTGATTCTCTGCCTCAAGGTATGGCTCTTTCTTGGTTCAAACACCTTGAAAGTTCCTGTTTAATGGAGGTGCCAGAGATGATATTACACAGTGAAAGTCCTCAATATGATGTACTTACCTGCAAAAATGGTCCAAGTTTCAGATCTGATGTTTCCCAACAAAACTCCCTGACATCCACGACTCTTCCACACATATTAGACTATTCACTGGCTTTAAAAAGATCGGGGCTATCTTTAAGTTCTTCCAGAGTGCACTTAGTGGCTATAACAGCCTTCCACCATTGTAGAGGGGTACTTAGGGCTGTCACACCCAACCACCAAAAGATTCCTCAAGGGTATAGTTAACCTTTTCCCACAACCTCGGTTTCCTATGCCCAGATGGGATTTAAACCTGGTACTGAAAGGACTGACTAGGCCTCCCTTCAAACCCTTGGCCACCTGTTTATTTATGTACCGCTCCGTGAAAACTGCCTTCCTGATAGTGATTATTTCCACCACGAGAACAGGTGAAATAGCTACTCTGATGGCACATGACCGCTCAGACCAAATCCAAAATTTATTCCTAAAGTAACCTCCCTGTTTCACATGAACCGATTGATTCGTCTTCCAATCTTCTATCCCAAGCCTCACGAGACAACTGGGAGGCTCTATTACACACACTAGATGTAAGAAGAGCCCTAGCCTTCTATCTGGACAGAATGAAGGCCTTCAGGAAGTCCCCCAGGGTTTTCCTCTCCGTTGCAGAAAGATACAAGAGCTCAGCAATATCAGCCCAAAGATTTTCCAAGTGGGTTTCAAACTGTATCAGACAATGTTACCAAGTTCTCAATATGAGCCCTCCAGATACTATTCATACACACTCCACAAAGTCGATCTCCTCATCCAGCACCTTCTTCGAGAATGTCCCTATCTCAGAGATCTGTAGAGCAGCAACATGGGCATCAGTCCCCACTTTCACAAAACATTATGCGATCACTGGGGATTCTGCTGTCGATGCCATCTTCGGCTCCACAGTGCTGTCATCTGTAACTGAGCTGACTCTGAAGTCCCAGCCCTCCAGAAGGGATACTGTTCGGGTGTCACCTACAGTGGAGCACCCATAGGAACACTACTCGAAGAAGAAGTTACCTTCTGCAGTAACGATGGTTCTTGAGATGTGTGTCCCTATGGGTGTGCCACACCCATTCCTCCTCCCCTCTACTTCGGAGTTCTTGTCAATGACTCTCTGGTAGAGAAGGAACTGTGGGGGGTTAGCTGACTAGCCTTATGGCAGAGCATGAGGAGGGACAGCGCTTGTGTGAGCCTAACAGACACTGCTACTGAAGTTCTCCAATCAGCAGTGCAGCAACGCTAGCACACCTACAGTGGAGCACCCATAGGGACACACATCTTGAAGAGCCATTGTTACTCCACAAGGAGAGTAACAACTTCTTCTTTATCCTCTATGCCTGCTGTAGGTATGCATTTTGATTGCCGGTATGCATGCAACGGCATCAGTTCAAATATTTCTTTTAACATCCTGTGCCTGGGCTTGTGAGTTACATTGACCCATGTGACAGTCTCTGAGGGAAAGAAGTCATCTGTGATCTTTGAGTCAACTTGTAATGATAAGGAGTTGAAGACATAAGCTGCATTGAGTAGGGAATCTTGTTCATTGTCTGTTTAGGCCATGAGAATCCTCAACTATGAAGCTGTCATGGCTTGTTGTTTTAACTTCTGCCTCTTGGATACGCTTCTTTTTTTTTCTTTTTTCTTTTTTTTTTTTTTTTTTTGGAGCATGTCCAAGAAGATTTCTTGCCTTGATCCCATGGTTTGGGAATTCTAAAAAGAGAAATAGGTATAAGATATATATCAAGGCAGGGAAAACTGCATTTAATCACTCCATTAATGCTTCATACTACTCTTGAGATATAACTATAGTGTTCTGTGGCCTCAGTAATTACCATTCAAAATCCTTCTTGGCTCAGAATTTTAGAGTCTCTCAAGAAGTTAAGATTAAAGTGGTGGACCTGCCTTTTGAGCGGCAGGATTTAGTGTCTAGATGAAACGCAAGCAGCATTGAAAGAGAACAAGTCTACATCTATTCTTGATTTGACTCTGCTTTCATGTGATCAGAAATCCACTTTGATTCCATGGCAACTTCTCAACTGTAGTAAACTTCAGCCTCAGCAACAGAGCCATGAGAGACCGATTTCAGCAAGTCTCAAGAGGGGATGTCAGTGTAGACAAAAAGCTTCAGCTGGAGCATCCAGACTAGGTTCCTTGAGGACAAGATATCAAATTTGACAAGCCACTGAAGATCACAAGACTAGTGTTGCCTCCAGATCTTTACCCTTTTTCTTCCGCCTTTGGGAATTATCTATTTCCTTGCAGTGGACAAGGGAGTCTAGTGATCTTTCAGAAAGGTTAGTTATCCAATTCCACTTCCTATTGCCCCCTTCCCAATTCTTCCCCCAGTCCTCTACTGTGATCCTTCTCATGAGAAAATATTGGAAGAAGATGCTTTAGTGAAGATAGGAGCAAGCGAAGTTCCTGAGCAGTTTCAGTGAAATGTGTTCTATATATTTAAAAAAAAAAGGGGGGGGGGGAACCCTACCAGTGTAGTGTTAAAACTGTTATCAGGAGGTGGCCAGTCATCACCTGGCTACCTTACTTGTTCGTGATTCTTTTACCTCTTACCCTTCATCTGTATGTCTTTTTAATGTTTTCTAAGAATGTAAGCATTTCAGAGCATGGTCTTTGTTTATAAAGTCCATAGCACGTTGTAGGCACTGCCAGAAACACACAAATTATATGCAAGGTAGTTTTTCATCACAAAGAAAAAATGCCTTTGTTTCCTATACATTTTTGTAAAATTTAGTTCAAGTTTCACGTTGCAACGTTAGTATCCAGCATCTCTCCACTCATTTCTTGAGACCGATGTTAAGATTGTGATACAGCTCCATCCCAGCAGCATGGAGGAAGAATCTTCCTTTAGGACTGGCTACAGCCCCATGACTTTAGTAAAAGTTTGGCAGTGGTGACAATACTTCTCAGACATATGGGTATCCATATATACCCTTAGTTAGGATAACGGGCTTATTAGAAGACCATTTGTGACAAATGTGTGGGTGCTCTTTAATAATTAGAAGGCGTCTGGATCTGTCACTAGTCTAGTGTTTCTGTACCATATATAAGAATGGATGTTTCACCCTAGGGGGTTAGTTTGGTAGCAGAACCTACCCACTTAGAGAGAGAAAGGGAGAAGGCCCTTTCTAAGAGTTGTTTAACTGATTCCACTTAAGAGTTATTAAAAGACTGCCAGCATGAATAACCTTAAGGGCCCTGGCCCCCTCTCTTTGGGGGAGCATCAAAACTGATTTGAATAGGGGTGAGTTCAAGGAGGAGCCAGACCAAGAGACCAACAGAGACACATGGGATCTGGGCTTGCTATGGGAATGTTAGTTTGGTTCTCTTTTGTTCCTCTTGTCACAGTTTCTAGCTTAACTGCACCTCTGTATGGTCTGCCCAAAGGATGCTCCCATAGATCTCAGCCTTCTAGTTGTTCCCTCTCTGTGGGCAGAGTCCCATGACGCTATTCCTCCAGACTGAAGATTTAGGCTGCAATTCATACTGCCCTTCACTTTGTTTATCCCAGCACATGTGACCTTATTCCAAAGCCAATGGTTTCTCTCTCTCTCTCTCTCTCTCTCTCTCAGACTATGAATACCAGTGACCATCCAGACTTTGCAGAGCAAGACATATTTATGTTTAGGACAAAAGGATTACAGAGAAAACATCACATAAAAAAGGTCTAAATGCATGGTAAGCTTAGCAGAAGTCACATATCTTCCTCCTAGGGAATCTTGTAGGTTTCAAAAGTCCTTCAGATCCTTCCAAAATGAAGTTTCTCTTAGTCAGTTCCATCTGAGGCATTATACAGTTTTCAGGCTTTTGTTTTCCCCAGGTTTCCTGAAAATGGTAAAACTAATTAACGTCCTTCCACCCAGGGGGCAAAGCTTCAAATGATGAGTTCTGCATAATCAGCTTTTTGAACTTTATACAAATCACTGCCCAATGAGTCTAGATTCCACAGCATGACCACCCAACAAGCCAAAAACACAAGAATACATATAACGTTTGTTGCTACCAAAGGCCATGATTATTTGAGGTGCCTGAGGTGTCTGGTATATCTCAAGTTAATAGTCTTTTGAAATTTCCATGCTTCCAAGGTCTGGCATCTGTCACACCTGTAACTTAAGAACAAAGCCTACTTAACTTGTCTTGTGCCCTAAATGTCTGTGAAGCCTGTGTTGTTTTAAAATCCCACCACTCCCACGCACACATACTTTTAATACTTTGTTCCAACTGCTAATCAAATACTTTGTTTCAAGAAGGCTGTTGGTCAATATGCCTAGTCACGCGTTTCTAAAGGGAGGAAAGGCAGGTGCCCAAAATGCAATCAAACCTACAGGGCAATAAGTAATTGTTATACACGTAGTTGTGTATATGGTATGTGATCTGAGTGGAAGAACCTTGAGATTCCACCTTGAGATAGGTCATGGCAAGAGGCCTAACCTCTGAGATGTGGTGTGCTCAGAGACATCAGAAAGGAAATTGAGGTGCGTCTAGCCATGCAATTGTGACACTATTTATTACTCTCTTATAAAATCATGTGCTAAATCAGTCAGGAACTTGTGGCTATTCAGGCTCATTGTGCTGTGCTCTTACATGACTCCCTCAGGGCTTAGTCTAAGGAAATATTGTGAATGTTCACGTTGATTACTTGTTATTGGATAGTACTGGCCCTTTAAGAGCAAAGAGGCCAGAGCACCTGTGACTGGTCAACTGATCCCCACCTGTGCTATTAGAGAAGGCAGCTAGGCCCTAGAAGGAGGGGGCCTTGGTGAGTCAGGCCTGAGAGTCAGTCAGGGAAGGGACAGAGAGAGAGTGTAGACATGGGGTTCTCTCTGCCTGATCCTGGAGACAAGAGATGAGTAGCCGTGGGAATCTACTGGGGAGAGAGGCTCTTCAGGGAGAGAGCCCTCAGAACCAGTGCTTAGTAAACCAATCATGGGACAATCCTGTAATAGGCCCTGAAGCAGGAGGAATTGAGAGAGGCAAAGGGTAAAATCCCCTGGGAGTTATAACCCAGGGTGGGCTGAGGAACTGTGTTTGTGGGGGTTTGCCTATCTGAGGAATGAAACTTCCTGGAAAAGAGACTCTGGGTCTGGCAGTGGACCTTTCACAGGCTGGGGCTAAGCCAGAGCCCTCCAACTTTCTGATAGCAAGACTCCATGCTCCGTTCTTGGTCAATAGATATTAGACCTCCCCAGAAAAGTGCGTGTTATGGTAGTTCATGTGAGGAAATTAGGGATCCTGTCTCTACTGACATGCTAAAAATTGTTGTCTAAAGCATATATTCTGTAGTAAATCTGCAGTCAATCTTAGTATGAATTGCCAAGATCCACAACTCTTGATGCTTTGGAGAGCTGCTGATCTTTTAAAATTAATATAACTCTACAATATTAGCTAATATAATATAATAATAATAATAATAATAAACATTAGGGATCAAAAGTAAAATTCAGTATATGCATTAAAGCTATGATTTATTTTAGTCAGTGCAAGGAAAGTAGAATTCTTCTCCTATTATGTCACTGTGGGTCCCACTGTAGATGCACATTAGCCTCAGGCACGAGGTTGGTATCTTTTGAATAGCAGTGTCCAGCGGGGCTGTGCGTGCACTTTTTACCTCCTTGTGCTCACATGCCAAGGACATAAAGGGTGGAGCAGCCAAACCTCTCCCTGCCTTATACCCTTCCTTTATACCACCCATGTCAGTGAGACAGAACCTGGACAGCGTCCTATTCGCTACTGTTTCTTGAGCTTCAATCTCAACCCTTTTTGTGAAGAAACTCCTCTTTACTCTTTTATTATTACTTTAATATTTTTTGATGAATGTTCAAAAAATATTGTCACGGGGTCCACTCACCACAGGTTGTGCCTCCTCCTGCTCACTCTGGGGATTGGCTCTGGCTAGGCATTGTGCTCTCAACTGGCAGTATGTGTCTCATCATCCTCTCATCCTGTGGACCCCTCTTAGTGACTTGGCCCTCCGTCCAGGTCATCACATGTGTTTTCCCCTTCCGGGAGTGGTAACAAATATTTCCAGATTGTCCCAGGCAGTTCATTGTCCTTTATCTGGCCTATGCCACATTGTCAGTGGCTGGGGAATCTGGGCCTGCCCTCTACTCCGGGTTCCAGCTCAGGGGCCTTCTAATCAGCAGCCAAGGTCGGTGCTGCTGTTCCTCTGAGCCTTATCCTACCTTTCTGGCTTTCCCACCTCTGGGTTTGCCAGCCTCCCAACTACCTCCTGTCAGGGAGTAACTGTGGACTACCCTCTATCGTCCTAACACACCTCCTTTCTCCCAGGGAGTGAACGAAGCCTACTTCCCTGCAGCCCTCCCAGCTGTTGCCAGCTCCTGGGCTTCATACAGGCCCCTCCTGTTCCTGTCTAGCTGAGCCTGCTTCCAATTAGTTGCTCCTTCACAATCTAAATCTCTCCCCAGCTCACTGCTTAATTGGTTGATTGGGCCTGCCTGGCCCACTTCACCCTCTCAGGGACAGGCAATACACCCCATCACAATAGTTGTTAAAATAAAACTTAGAAAGCAGGACTGGGAGGGAAAAAACCTGTAAAGTGGAGTGAGATACTTCATCACCAGCATGGAAGACTCTAAACCCACCAGGTTTAAACCCTGTCCCACATGCAGTGGTCTTATTGACATGCACAGCACCTGTCTTCTGCCTGGAGAAAGGACACACTCCTCAACTAGAGCCATTCCTTCTTGTGCCACACTGAAAATTAAGAGATGCAAGACTCAAATTACGTTTTATGAGGCCCTCCGTGGAACTCGCATCCTGTCCTAGAAGAGAGATTTTCCAAGCCAGAGTTGAGGTATCAAACTTTTTATACCTCGGCACAAAACCTGCTGAGATAAAGAGAATTTCAGGAGATGCCCACCACGCCCTCCTTCTCTGCCACAGCAGGTTCCTCTCAACAAGCGGCCCGGTCATAACACGCATTTTGATGGATTTGTCGCGGGCAACATATCAGTATTTATAGACCCATCTGTTCCTATCCCACTTCCTTTGTGCTTGGACTTGCATCTTATCAGATTGGTGGATCCTAAACTCAGTGGATCTGGGATATTCCCTTAGGGTTTTTTTCTATCCCCACTTCTAGGCCAAGTAAGACCATGCTCATCTCATACTAGTAGCACCAGCATGGCCTCAGCAACATAGGTTTTTGACCCTATTAGCATTGTTAGTGAGACCTCCTCTGCCTCTCCCATTGGATCCACATGTGATTTCTCTGGACCATAGCCATCTGCTCCATCTCCGTTCCACTTAACAGTGTGGATGCTTCATGGCAAACACCATTGGAAATGGCTTGCTCAAAAAATGTTCAGGAAATGCTTCTGAGTTCAAAAAGCCTTCACCTAGGCATATTTACCTGGCCAAATGTCTGGTCCCACCAAACATGTCTTTCCAGTGCTTCTGTTAACCATGTTTTGGATCATCTTTTGCACCTAAAACATCAGGGTCTGGCAGTTATTTCTCCTATGTTATATTTAGCAGCTATTTCACCTTTCCACCCTGCAGTGGGTGACAGATTGCTTTTTTTCAACCCCATAACTATCAGATTTCTAAAAGGGTTAGACAGGTTATACCCATAGGTACAAGATCCTGTTCCCCCATGAGATCTCCACGTAGTGCTAACAAAATTAATGGGACCAGCCATTGAACCTCTCACAACTTGGACCCTGCTCTACCTCTCTATGAAAGCGATGTTTCTGATAAACTCAGCAAGGAGAGTGGATGAATCAACACCCTTGGTTTCAGAGCCGCCTTCTATAGTTTTCCATAAGGGTGAAGTTTACGCCTGCCCTCACCTAAAATCCCTAACAAAAGTGGATTCCAATTTCCATATTAATGAGGCAATGTGTTTGCTAACCTTTTTCCTGAAGCCTCACATCCATACAGATTAACAGAATTGCTATGAGAAGAGCATTAGTCTTCTACTTGGACCGTACCAGGTCCTTTAGATCAGTGGTTGTCAACCTTTTTTGGAAAAGGACCCATTTATAAACATTGATGGCCAGTCACAACCCAGTAAATAGCTTAAGTAGAAAACAGACAAATATTTTGGCCCCAAAATACTTATTTAGCCGTTACATGTAATAACAATAACAACGTTAAAGCAGGTCAACAGTCAGAAAGCCAAAGGCAGAAATCAGCATTAACAGGAACACATTAACAACGGTATAATAAATCTTAATGAGAAACCTGAGCTTGCTTATCTTTGACAAAAAAATCAAAGTTTGGTGTAATTGTAGTCAGTGCAATCTGAAGGTCATGTTCAACATCCAGTCTGTTCTGGCTTTTATTCTTCTGCTGAGTCAAGGCAGAGAATCCAATTTTGTACAAGTATGTTGTACAGAAAGGCAAAATGACTCTAACAGCACGGCAAGCAAAAGCAGGATATTCTCCTCCAGCAGCACCGTACCAAAACTGGGAAAGGCTCATTTCAGTATATTGTCTCGGTAGACCGTGATTGCAAGATAACTTGACCAGCTGAGATTTTTCCTCCATCAATAGATTCTCATTTTCCAGCACATCTCCAAATGGATCCGATATCCATTTTTCACCCTTGAGTTGCTCACCTGGAAAGTAATCCCAGAATCATGTGTGCAATTTAGTTAAACAATTACGGATTGTTTTCTTCAGTGGTTAGTGGAATCTTTCCAATTTTTGTTTCTAGAAACACATTATGAAACATATCCATCCTATCATTTGAAACATGTTTGTTCCACAGAGAGGATTGTTTTTTATTAATGCAGCAATTTTGTCAGCTTTTTCGAAGCCATTGTGCCCTCTGCCCTGGAAAGACAGATTGAGATAATTCAGATGATTGAATATATCTGCCAGATATGCAACACAAGCAAGCCATGTGTCATTACTGAAGTCTTCTGCCAGGTGAGACTTTTTTCTTCAATAAAAGCTGCCATCTCACTTATAAGTTTATATATACAAGACAGCAAATTGCTGTGGAACAGCCAGAGAACCTCAGCATGATAAAGCAGATTTACATGCACATAGCCCATTTCCTGACAGAAAACTTGAAAGCATCCTGAGTTCTTAGCATTTTGTTTGATATAATTCACAATTTTGACAGCATCTTTGAGTTTCATGAAGCTCAGGTACCATGTCTTCAGCTGCTAATGCCTCCCTGTGCAGTAAACAGTGGTTCCACATTGCATTGGGTGCTTTTGAAAGGATTCTTTGAACATCTCCTGAATGTTTCCCTGTCATTGAAGCAGCTCCATCAGTTGTAACACCAATGCATTCGATCAGCTCAATCCCACCAACTCTAAGTAATTATCCAGTGCAACGAATCTATCAGCAGCAGTAGTAGAAATAGGCAAATCTGCACTAAACAAGTGCTATTCTTTAAAATCACTTTCCGATACATGCCTCGCATAAACCAACATGATAGAGCGGTTTGATACATCTGTAGATTCATCTAATTGTAAAGCAAAACAGTGGCTTACTGAAAGACTGTCAGTTTTCAGTTTGTCATCTTCTGAGATATCGCAGATTAGTCTCCATATTGTATTGTTGGGGAGTGTGCAACAAGGTAAGAGAGACACAATGCTTGCTCTTGGACAGTAGATAGAGGTTAGTGTTTTTTGTGACATTTCCAAAGTTTTGCTTTTTCATTTAAAAAAATCTAGAGGCTTTTCTTTATTGCTAAAGTGCTTTGTCTCCAAATGCCTATGCAATTTTGATGGTTTTAGGCTTTCATTTGCTAACAGTTCACTGCAGATGGCACGCTGCAGCCTGTGTTCACCATTTCGGTCCTCAGTAAATGAAAACCCATACTTGAAGTAAGCAGGGTCATGCCTATGACTACTTTTCTTTTCAATTGTGATGAATTCCTAATATCACTGGTGCTTGCAGTTGCAATAGGACAGTTTAAAAATTTATCCATTTCACCAGCTAAAGACTCACTTAGTGATTAATATGCACACTCTTCACTGTAAGTTCTATACAGAATACTCTTTTCCTATAACTCTACCCGCATTGCATTCGATTAGCTAATTGGTAAAACTACATGTGTGTCATGGAGGTCACGGATTCTGTGATTTTACATGATCTCACTGACTTCAACCCCAGGCACTGAGACTCAGGCAACCTTTTCATACATTATTGCGACCCAGGGGTTGAGAACTGCTGCTTTAGATTCTCAGTGCAGTTATGTCATGATTGTGGACAGGGTGAAATGTAAACCAGTTTCCACTCAGCGGATTTTCTACTGGATTTCCTGTTTCAGTCACTTGTGCTACCAGTTAGCTAACGTCACACCATCTCCTAAAGTGTTGGCTCATTCCACTAGAGCACAAGTTTCAGCAGCTTTCCGGGTGCACGTTCCTATTCAAGACATGTGAAAAGTGGCAACCTGCTGATCATTATACCATTTTCTGTCAGTCAGGAGCAATGTCAGTTTTGGATGGGTGGTTCTACAATCTCTGTTAAGGTAGAATCTGAGCCAATGTTCCTTCTGAATTTTTACATCCATGTGTGGAATGAATTTTGTTATGTGCACCAAAATGGAGGTGATGTGTGGTGGGGGTGGGGCTGAGGGGTTTGGAGTGTGGGAAGGGGCTCAGGGCTGGGGCAGAGGGTTTGGGTGTTGGGGGTGAGGGCTCCAGCTGGGGGTGCAGGCTCTGAGGTAAGGATGAGGGGGTTGGGATGCAGGCTGCCCCGGGGCTGCAATAGGGAGAGAGGACTCCCCCGGCCCTCTCTTGCCACAGCAGCCCGGGGCCAGGGGGAGAGGTGCCTCTCCACACCTGCTGCACAGCCCTTGGTAGCCTGCTTGCACAGCCGCGCAGCTTAGAGGGAACTTAGCTCCGAGCCCATGTCCACATTTATCTGCATGTGAGTCACCTGCAGTGGAATGAACATGTGCAGTCACTTGAAGAAGAAAAATGGTTACCTACCTTTCTGTAACTACTGTTGTTTGAGGTATGTTACACATGTTCATTCCATGACCCACCCTCATTCCCCTCTCTATCAGAGCCTATCCAATAAGAAGGAACTGAGGGAGGTAGAGGGCTGCTCCATCCTCTTATACCTGCACACAGTGGCGCACAACAGCAGAGGGCACTCAAGTCACCCCGACAGGTCACCCTGAGGGACAAAGTTCTCCAACAGCTGTGCACAAGGCATGCGCACACCTATAATGGGACGGACATGTGCAACACATCTCGAAGAACAACAGTTACTGAAAGATACGAGGCTCTGTCCCTGAGACAGGAAGATTAATGGGGTGTCAAGAGCCATGTAAAAACCATCCTGAAGCATACCTTCAGAAATTGTTTCAGCCCCTTCCACTTGTTGTGGTCAAAGATTACAATGACAAATAGCTGCTGGACATGGTTACCCACAAATACTTCATCCATTTTCATTCTTTGCCCCCTCCTCCAGGTCATTAGTCACAGATGCATCAGGAAAGGGCTAGGGACTAGGGTTGTCAAGCGATTAAAAAAATGAATCACGATTAATCTCATTGTTAAACAATACCATTTAGAATACCATTAACTTAAATATTTTTGATATTTTCTACGTTTTCAAATATATTGATTTCACTTACAAAGTGTACAGTGCTCACTTTATATTTATTTTTATTACAAATATTTGCAATGTATAAAACAAAAGAAATAGTATTTTTCACTTCACCTAATACAAGTACTGTAGTGCAATCTCTTTATCATGAAAGTTGAACTTACAAATGTAGAATTATATACAAAAAAATAACTGCAGTCAAAAATAAAACAATATAAAACTTTAGAGCCTACAAGTCCACTCAAACCTATTTCTTGTTCAGCTCTATAACAATCCAAAGCAGTGCAGACCAACGCATGTTCATTTTCATCATCTGAGTCGGATGCCACCAGCAGAAGGTTGATTTTCCTTTTTGGTGGTTCGGGTTCTGTAGTTTCCGCATCGGAGTGTTGCTCTTTAAAGACTTCTGAAAGCATGCTCCACACCTCATACCTCTCAGATTTTGGAAGACACTTCACATTCTTAAACCTTGGGTTGAGTGCTGTAGCTATCTTTAGAAATCTCACATTGGTATCTTCTTTGCATTTTGTCAAATCTGCAGCGAAAGTGTTCTTAAAATTGACATGTGCTGAGTCATCATCTGAGACATGAAATATATGGCATAATGCAGGTAAAATAGAGATGGAGACAGACAATTCTCCTCCAAGGTGTTCAGTCACAAATTTAATTAATGCATTATTTTTTAACGCACTTCCTCAGCATGGAAACATGTCCTCCTGTGGCCGAAGCATGAAGGGGTATATGAATGTTTAGCATATCTGGCACATAAATACCTTGAATGCCGCTACAAAAGTGCCATGCGAACGCCAGTTCTCACTTTCTGGTGACATTGTAAATAAGAAGTGGGCAGCACTATCTCCCATAAACGTAAACAAACTTGTTTGTCTTAGCGATTGACTGAATGAGAAGTAGGACTGAGTGCACTTGTAGATACTAAAGATGTTTTGTTTTTGATTGCAGTTATATAACAAAAGAAATCTACATTTGTAAGTTGCACTTTCACGATAAACAGATTGCATAGTTACTGTAGGCTAAGTAACCATTCTTTCTGAATAGGAACAGCTTTAAAAAATGCGAAGTCAGAACATCAAACCAGTGCACCCCATTGACAACAGCTGTTAATTTTTATACTTGTGGCCTAAACAATTGTATGGAGCAAAATTGAGTATCAAAGAACCACTATTTAGAAGTTCATACTATAACCTGTGAAATACCAAACAGATCACAGCTCTGTAACAAGAACAGCAATTTCTTCTGTCTCACACGTTTTGAGAAAAGTGGAATATTTGCCATTAGATTCTAATCCATTTTGTGATGCTGTTGTTTTCATACCAACGCTTCAGTCTCTCTGACAATATTACCCATATCCAAATGTTGGTATATTTAGCTGCTTTATTGCTCAAACTAAAAGTTAATCAAGCCCATTGGTAATTCAATGAATTTTGTTATTTAGTATAAACTTGCACATTTAAATATTTTTCACAATTGCTATTCTAAAATATTAAAATTACTTCACTGTCTTTTTATGAAGAATATTGAATTAACCGTTCTTTTTGTAGTCCTGTTGGCCAAACTGAGTGATGTTATGAAGAACGCAGAATCTTATCTATATTTCACCTTACACTTGAAGATGAAGAGTCACATTTATATACTTTCCTGTTCTGAGTCTCACATACAGTTACGAAAGAGCCATAATGTCAGATCAGAAGAATTAATTTCAGCTTGGATAAGATGACATTGTTACCAACTAAAGAGCAAATCATCGGCAAAGATGGATTGTAGATATTGCTTTATTTTCTATGGTAAAAGTACATTGGGGTTATTTTTCTAATCTCTAAAAATAATTGGTTCCATATGTTTTGAAATTGTTGCAATGTTGTTAATGTATAAGAAAGCTCAAAAAGAAACCAACTTTATGCATTAACCTTGCTAAATAGTTATATTTAAAAATTATGAGAGTAAAGTGAAACCAGATGGACTGAGCAGAGTTGACAGCATCTTTGAGTGATGAAATTGCTATTGATTTATGACAAATGCCAGTAAAAGCAGGCAGGGACTGTTTTGTTGCAGTCAGACAAGAACTGAAAGTAGGCAGGTTTTGTTATCAATCATTTGTTGTCGATGTAAGACAGTGGCAGGCTGTTATAATTGATTTGATGGCTCCGTCTGACTTAAGCTCTAGTGGCCACCACAGATTGTGGCAATGCAATGGTGCAGAGAATTGACATGAAAAGGAAGTGACATGACTTCTCAGAGGTAAAGTTACATGATTTAAAGGGGTATGTTTATCAAAACATTTCATAAACCAAAATTTTGAGATGCAATTTTTGATAGAATACAAAGTTTTGAGTTTAATACGGCAGTGTATTTTTTATACGTTGTGTCATTCAGTGAATAAATATTTTATGGCCTTAAAGGATTTGCATGAATAAACACTTAATCCCCCCACCTCCTGTTTTCCTGCCTTCTTTGCCCTGAATAACAACTGACTTGGATTGTTCTGATGGAAAGGGCTACATTGTTTATCATCATACAGATTTGACTTGCTGGGAATCTTTATGTTCTGATACAGCATATCTGATACAGCATCAGTCCTAGTTCTGTCTGCAGTGAACATATGACATGAGTACCCATTCTGGTCTTCTCTCATAAGCTGTGTTTCTTTCAGTAAAACAGAAAACAAAAGTGAAGCAATGGCTGTTCGTACAAGATTATTGGAGATACCATAATTCTGGTGTGACAGCCAATATTACCTATATACCAGTGACAAAAAGATTGTAGTATCTATTTACTGTTTGGTCTTCTTTTTACAGGTAGTTTTTATTTTTGAAGTTCCTACTCTATTATTTTATAAATCAAAAATTAATTTCATCCTACCCACCTCTCCGTGTACAGATAATATTCAGATTCTTAAAATATTCAAACCTCTTTTCAGGCCCAAGAGGCAGCTAATAGGCCCTATAAGCAAACTGAGATTATGGATCTACGTTACTTCTCCCTTCCTCCTGGATGTGCAATGTGCTGCATGCCAGTTGGCTGCTGCCTTGCTACCCCAGACTTGGCTGCATTTCAGTGGTGATGTACATACTGTATATTTTTTGTGAAGCCCATTTGAATCATTGGGAATGAAAAAATGTGTGTGTGTGTGTAAAATATTTGTTAATAATTTTGTCGTCTTCCCATTTATTGAAATCTAGGCAATACTCTCCTGGGATAACTATTATTAACAGAACTTTTTAAATTTTAATGGCTATTAGCCAGGATGGGCAGGGATGGTGTCCCTAGCCTCTGTTTGTCAGAAGCTGGGCATGGGCGACAGGGGATGGATCACTTAATGATTACCTGTTCTGTTCATTCCCTCTGGGGCACCTGGCACTGGCCACTGTCTGATACGAGGGTAGGTGGACCATTGGTCTGACCCAGTATGGCCTTGTTTGTTATGTTAATTTCATTAAAGCTTTTTTTTTTTTTTTGGCCTGGGGGAGGGGAGGAGGTCAACATAGTGTAAAGAATTATTAGACCATAACCATCAAGTTTACCTAGTGGGAAGAATATATTGTTTACTTATTTTAATACTATTCAAATTAGTCAGAAATCAGCAGTGATCTAGACATACTGAGTTCAGATCATCTAAGTGGTGAACTCTACTTACTTGAGTGCATTTACACCAGGGAAAAAGTTGGTCCACTATATGCTTTGAATAGCAATGGCTTTGTGATTATATCTATCATTCTATCCCAAACTATCAGATTAGAAACAATAGAGGGGGCCTTATATAGACTTTCCTGAGAAGGAAGCTGGTACTTTTCCATGAAAGTAGCTGTTTAGTTTTATTTTAGATGTGTTCCTGGAAAACAGAAAGAGGCTGACTCTAGTGGTGGGAGATTCTGTTCTAGGCAGGTGAAGAGTTGTGATAATTACTACTAAACAGCTAAAAATTGTACACTTCTCATATATTTATTTGTAACCCCATCCCCCACCTAACCTCCCGTCCCGGCATGCTCATTTATCTCATGGACCTTATTACATGCTGTCTTTTAGATCATAAGCTATTTAGGGGAGGGGCTGCCATTTATTGCATGTTTTTATGGCGCCAAGCTCACTGGGGCCAACCTGATTGTGGTCTTTAGGTGATACTATAATATAAATGTTAAACAATAATAATTCTTTTCTAATTTATACAACTTCCCACATCCTCTTTGTAACATTTTGAACTTAGTTTCTCACCAGAGAATCCCCCGGCTGCCAGTTTAAAATGTTTAAACTGCACTGTTTTCTACTGAGCATAGACTCATAGATGATGCTACCATCCCATCATTTTATGTGAGACCATTAAAACGGATTACACTATACAGAGCCACACAGACTGTTAAGACAATGGTTCTCCTCTATAGTCTGTATCTAACTCTGGTACATTGACTGAGCATTTGAGGCATTGAGACTTAGGCTACCTTAGGGTATGTCTGCACTGCATCTGGGAGCAAGCATTCCAGTCCAAGTAGACAGACTTATGCTAGCTCCGTTCAAGCCAGTGCACTAAAAATAGCAGTGTGGACACTACATGGGTCTGTGCTCAGGTGGCTAGCCTGAACTGCCACCAAAGCTGCAACTTCTACACTGTTATTTTTAATGCACTAGCTCAAGCATAACTTGTGCATGTGTGTTCACCTGGACTGGGAGGCTCGCTCCCAGTTATAGTGTAGATGTACCCTAATCACTTTTGAAAATGGGGCTTAGGCTCGTAAGTTATTTATGCCTTGTAAACTAGAACAGAGCAACACTCAGAGGTGGGCTAACCCATTGGGGGCCCTGAGCAGAAATATTTCCCCACCACCACCACAATCAACACATAATGAAAAAGTGAATAAGGAGCTCCCTTGAGCTGCTCAGGGCCCTAAGCAATTGCTTAGTCTACTTATGCCTACCGCCAGCTCTGGCAACACCTGCATGCCTTTAAAAATCTGGGCCTTAAAGCTTGGACATTCCAAAACTTACAGTCATAGGACAATCCAGACAAAGAAACTGTTATATGGCTAGGCCCAGCTCTGATGTATTTCAAATGGGAGCAGGTTCTGGAGGATCAACAGTTATAATAATTTATGTGGTGCTGTATGCTTTCATCGAGCTTTACAAATATAAAGTAAAACACATTCTCTACCACATAAGACAAGGAGAAAGTGAGGAGAGATTATTGGTGGAAAAAGGATTCCTTAAAGAACTGGATTTTTAAAAGATGATGGAGCTTGGTAGACAGGAAGTGTAACTCTATTTCAGTCATAGATTTGCATGATAGAACACCTAGAGCCAAGAACGCAAAATGGCATGAAAGGAGCAGTAAATGAAAAGAACTGAGCAAACTCTGGGAAGTCAGTGGGGAAATAGCAAGAATTGAGATCAGAGATGTAAGAGGCAAAAGTATGTAGGGCTTTGAAGATTAAGACAATGAACTTCAATTTCTAGAGTTGAGGGCCGGTACTAAGGACACTCCCCAGCTCCTACAAACTTCCTTCATGAGACAGGTAGCTGAAACCTGTCTGCTAAAAGGACAAAGAGTTTCTGAGAGAACTGGGATCTAAACCATGTAAAGCTTTATAGATACTGATCAGCACCTTGAATTTTACCCAGAAGTGAGTTGGCAGCTAATGTAAATCATAGAATATCAGGGTTGGAAGGAACCTAAGGATGTCATCTAGTCCAATCCCCTACTCAAAGCAGGACCAATCCCCAATTTTTGCCCCAGATCCCTAATTGGCCCCCTCAAGGATTGAACTCACAACCCTGGGTTTAGCAGGCCAATGATCAAACCACTGAGCTATCCCACCACTCAATGCAAGAACACATGTAATATGAATCTGCAAATGATTGAGCGAATCTCTCCCAATGCATCTATAAACTCTGAGGACCTGAATAAAGCTGTCAGAGGAAATGATGCATTTGTTTTCTCTGGCTTTGACATGGCTTATCTAATGAGAGTTACCACCCAAAATCCAATCAATCTTACCTGTAAAGAATAAGAAGCAGTTAGCTCTGAAACCTGCCAAAGACAATCTGGGTTAATCATTTGAGCTTTGAAGATGCAATAGTGCTGTAAAGGAGCTTGTGGTCTCCACCACAGATGTGGCATAGGAACATCAGAACTGCTTATGTCAGAGATGATTTATTTGATGTATTTAAACCAGTTGTTCTCTAGCGTGCTCCCCATTTATTTAGTCTGTTATATTTCACCATTAAACCATGGTGATCTCCACACTTGTTTTCATAAGCAAGACAAGTTTATTCCCCAGTGAATTTTGTCGTACGCTGAGTTCCATCAGTCTTCTAGGGTGCACAATCAGTATATAATCAGTATAGACATGGCACTGTACTAACTGAACTAACTGTGGCTTAAATATCTAAGCTGGCTGCTTTATGCTGACATTTATTACACTACTGATTTCTAACTGTATTAGAAACCCCTTAAGGAATATCTTGCTTATGAAAGCTTCTTATGACCAACATCCCCTGCCAATTCCCATCTTCTGCTTGGTTTTTCATCTTTTCCCTTTGTGTTTGCCCACCATATCTTACTGGCAACACAACACTGGAATAGGACAAAATTTCAGAAACCTTTTACCCTTCAGCACTACTCCTCTGGGTTCTCTTCTTTTCAGGAACATCTGTGTGAAATTGCCCAGGATTACAACTGTAATCTTAAACAAAACCAGGATTTATTAATAACGGAAAGAAAATGGAATTAAAATATATGTCTAGATTTATACCTCCCATAAACTAAACTGGATAAAGCACTTTCAGCTTAGAGAGGAAAAAAAGAAAAGTGAATAACTTGCATCTCATGAAACCAATCTTCTTTCTCTAAACACCTTTTGGTCAGCCTACCTTGCTGACTAGGTACCAGCTTTTCACAGTGTCCCAAGCTCACTCTCATTAAATCTTTTCAGCTGGGTCACCTTATCTGTTCTAACAGCGCCATGTTAAAGTGCATTAGGATACTTTTAATGCTCACCAGCAGGGTCTACATCAGAGGTTGGCAACCTTTCAAAACTGGTGTGCTGAGTCTTCATTTATTCACTCTAATTTAAGGTTTCGCATACCAGTAATACGTTTTAACGTTTTTAGAAGGTCTCTTTCTATAAGTCTATAATATATAACTAAACTATTGTTGTACGTAAAGTAAATAAGGTTTTAAAAATGTTTTAAAAACTTCATTTAAAATTAAATTAAAATGCAGAGCCCCCCGGACCAGTGGCCAGGACCCCGGGTAGTGTGAGTGCTACTGAAAATCAGCTCGCGTGCCGCAAGTTGCCTACCCCTGGTCGGCATGGACCAACTAACACACAATATGTTAGTGCACTTTAGAAATCACACCCCCATAACGTGCATTACCCCATAGTGCAGACAAGTTCTTGGATTGACAGGCTGTTTCTTGAACAGGAGTCCTGTACTTAGGAGCTGCTCCTTATAGCTAGACCCATTAAGATCCATCACAGGAGCAGGAAGGGAAGCTGGGGGGCTTTCAAGGACCAGCAGCCACTTTACCTGCCACAACGGAAACATATTTGTATCGGAGGGATGAGCAGTGCAAAGCCCGAATCATTTAGCTTTTCCCATCCCTGTTGCTCCACTCCTCTGTACCCCACTTTACGTTAGGGTGCTGCCCTCTTCACCTTGCTGACTGAACCCATTCTCTAGGTTGGGAAGCGCTGCTTTAGATACTTGGAGAAATTCATCTAGAGTTAAAGTCTCTAAAATTGCTATAGCTAAAGAAACGACAATACTGTTTACACATGAGTTCATTAAAACTTCCAAAGAAATCTCAACACAGATGGAAAATTTCCTTATCCAGTATCTTGCCTTCTAATACAAACCTGGCAAGATTGCTTTCTGGTTTGTCAGTAAATTACCATGTTAGGTATACTGTATTTTCTATGAATGATATTTTATTTGCATCCTATAGAGTGGTTCTTCTCAATGAATAGAGTCCTCCTTCTCCTACTCTGCACCACTGGTCATATTTTGTTCAAAATATTCCATCAGCCCTCACAGAGAGAGCGCCAATCACAACATGTCATTCATGTTGTTCTAACCAGTCCTTCAGCCACCCACTGGCCAGGCTGTCAGTGGCACTGGACACCCAATCGGCATAGCGCACCATAGCCCAGAACCCCTGAGTGATCCGCCAGCCTCAGCCTCTCAAGTAGCTGGAATTACGGGCATGTGCCATGGCGCCCGACCACTTTCATATTAATTCTATAAAAATAAAATGTGATGTGTAGATTTCCTATACCCAGTATACACGTATAATGTGTACATGGAATCCCCAAATCAAATAAAAAACAAATCTTATTTAGAAGACCTCATAGTTTCCAGTTGTAGAAGATCTCCTCTCTAATCTTTTGGAGTTCTGGTTATCTTCATAACTCTAAAGGGAGAATATAGAGTCATGTTTTTGTCTTTGTTTAAACCTTATTTCCTCTAGTCTTAAAACACACAAACTGCACATAAGTTTTTCCACAAGGTGGAACTGCAGTTTCACTACTGTGTGCATTTCCTGTAAATGCTAGAAAATTTCACATTCAACTCTAACTAGCAGAAAACCAAAACCACACGTTGTGCTATAGCTGCACATGTTTACATACAGCATTTAAGAAAAAGGTGGAAAAGGGAACATCCTGGCTTGGTGGCTCCCACTTCGAAATGTAGAGAAAATATTTTCATTCTTCACCACTGATGCCAGAGAACACTTATATAACATGTTGATGCAGTACATAGCGAGGAAGTTTGGTCCAGTAGAGTACTAGTCTGAAACTCGAGACACCCAAGTTCAATTCCCTGCTCCATCCTAGAATTCCTGTGTGACCTTGGGCAAGTAATTTAATGTCTCTGTGCCACGCTTCCCCCTTTGTACAGCTGAGGATAAATACTGTTTCTTTACTTCACAGGGGAGTTATGAAGATAAACTAATTAAAGATTGTGAGGCACTTAAATATTACAATAGTGGGAGTCATATAAGTAACTATGGTAGAAAGATGCCTATTCAAAGCCAAATTGTCTAACCATACTGGAAGCTTTTTCTAAATCTAAAATCAATAGTCTCATTGAGGGGATGGTGCCTGATGAATGTGATGTATGATTTTGTGCATGTTATTAGCTACCCTCCTTCCCTTCAAAACTAAAATTATAGCAGTTATCGTCCATTCTCCTTCATGTTTAGCAAGGAAGCGTGGGGAGCTCATATGATTTTTCTGCTCTTTTTCTAAGGCACTTTATTGCTTGGGTCATATTTTCAAAAGTGTATGGCACCCAGCAGCTCACATTGCTCTTATAAGATCCTCTGGGTGAACAGTTTTGAAAATCTGGTCATTTCAGTTAGGTGTCTGTGTGTGTGTTGAGCTTTTTTGAAAAACTGAGCCCAATTTGGTGCAGCTGTGAACAGCAGGTTGTGTTCAAAATGACACAGAGATATGCAATACAGGTTACAGGAAAACTGCAGAGACTTATTGAACACAATACACCATTGTTTGTTTACCTTAATAAAAGCTCTTCCTAGTTTTCACCATATGCACTTCTTGGTTCTGTTTTGGACCAGCAGGTAAATGGTATCAGCAATTCATAAGTACTCAGAGGATCAGACTGCTAAATGTAGCATATTCTGAAACTATACAAACAAAACAATTACAATATACAGTATAAAATACTACAGAAGCATTAGACCAATGCATTTTATTGTGAAGAGGACGTATAATCATTCCAGCACAAGTCATTGTAGTAATACATTAATTTAATTATTTCTGAGTCTACATGGATTATTCTTACTTGTGCATTCTGAAGTGTATTTTAATAATGAATATAGGTGTGGGCTATAAAATTCACAAGACACTTGCACCATTGCAGTCAGTGTGATTTAACGTAATACACAACATGATTGTGTTATGATTCATAAATTGCAAGGCCAGAGGGGACCATTCTGATTATGTAGTCTTATCTCCTGTATAACATAGGCCATAGAACTTCCCCAAAATAATTCTAGGGCATATCTTTTAGAAAAACATCCAGTCTTGATTTTAAAATGACTGTTAAAAATGTATGGCTTGCTTGAATTTGTCCATCTTCAACTTCCAAACAGGTTTCTCTGCTAGATTGAAGAGGAAATTATTAAATATTTGTTCACCGTGTAGGTAGACTGTAATCAAGTCACCCCTTAACCTTCTCTCTGTTAAGCTAAATATTCAGTTCCTTGAATCTATCACTATAAGGCATGTTTTCTAATCCTTTAATCATTCTCATGACTCTTCTCTGAATCCTCTTCAATTTATCCACATCTTTCTTGAAGTATGAACACCAGAACTAGACATGGTATTCCAGCAATGAATGGACGAGCCAAATACAGAGGTAAAATGTACTTCTCTACTCCTACTCAAGACTCCCCTATTTATACATCCAAGAATTGCATTAGCCCTTTTGGCTACAGTGTTGCACTAGAAGCTCATGTTCAGCCGATTATCCACCATGAAGGCCAAATCATTTTCAGTCATTGCTTCCCAGGATAGAGTCCCCCATCTTCTGAGTATTACCTGCATTCTTTGTTCCTAGATGCATACATTTACATTTAGCTGTATTAAAATGCATTTCTTTTTGCTTGAGCCCAAGCAATCCAGATTGCTCTGTATCAGTGACATGTCCTCTTCATTATTTATTCACCCACCCACCCCAATTTTTGTGTATCCATAAACTTTATCAGTGATGACTCTGTTTTCTTCCAGGTCATTAATAAAAATGTTAAATAATGTAGTGCCAAGAACATATTTCTTTGGGTCCAACTAGAAACACACCTTTCAATAATATTTCCATGTTTACAATTACATTTGAGACCTATCAGTTAGCCATTTTTAATACATTTAAAGTGTGCCTTGTCCTTTCACGCAATGCACAGTGAACCTGTGGAACTCTTTGCCAGAGGATGTTGTGAAGGCCAAGACTATAACAGGGTTCAAAAAGGAACAAGATAAGTTCATAGAGGATAGGTCAATCGATGGCTATTAGCCAAAATGGGCAGGGATGGTGTCCCTAGTCTCTTTCCTTGCAAGAAGTGGCTGGGGCTGTGTCTGACTCACCCCCAGAAACCTCCCCCAGCTGCAGGAAGCTCAGCATCCTCCCTGCTTCCTGCCCCCATTACTCCTTAGCTGTGGAGGGAGGGGTCATTATATGGGGAGCTGCTCCCCCATCCACCCAAGCCCTGAGCATTCTCACCTTCCAGACGCAGACACCCTGCTAAGCCTCACCTAGTACATCCAAACCCCCCTAGCCCTCCATACCTGAACCCCACCCCACTGAACCTCAACCCCTGCATCTGGAGCCCCCCTGCACCAGACCCCCGCCTCCAGACCCCCCACCCCTGCACCCAAACCACCCCCCACTGAGCTTCCTGCACTCAAACCCCACCCCCTGCACCACCCTGAGCCCCTACATCCAGACCCCCACACCACTGACTGTCAACTAGCTGCACCCAGACCCCCACCCCACCAAGCCCCACTCCCCAGCACCCAGTGTGACGGATTGAATCACAGAAACCCTCTGGGAGCTGCTACCCGATGTGCCAAGACTACTTCTGCTCCTACTTTCCTGCTGCAAACCCAGACCCAGGTCTGAATCACGTCCCCTAATGGCCGTAGGCTTAACTGAAAGCAGCTTACAGAAGTGTGCCTGTCTTTAACACTCAGATGTCCAAACCCCAAATAAATCTGTTTTATCCATTTATACAGGGTAAACTCATAAATTGTTCGCCCTCTATAACACTGATAGAGAGATATGCACAGCTGTTTGCCCCTCCCCCTCCCCCAGTATTAATACATACTCTGGGTTAATTAATAAGTAAAAAGGGAGTTTATTAAATACAGAAAGTAGGATTTAAGTGGTTCCAAGTAGTAACAGACAGAACAAAGTGAATTACCAAGCAAAATAAAATAAAACCCGCAAATCTGTGTCCAATAAAACTAAATATAGACAAAACCTCACCAGTTCCAGTAAGCTTCCTTTTACAGACTAATCTCCTTTTAGTCTGGGTCCAGCAATCACTCACACCCCCTGTAGTTATTGTCTTTTGTTCCAGTTGCTTTCAGGTATCCTTGGGGGTGGAGTGGCTATCTCCTTAGCCAGCTGAAGACAAAATGGATGGGTCTCCCACGGGCTTAAATAGACTTTCTCTCATCGGTGGAGCCCCCCTCCTCTCTCTTATGCAAAGTCCATCTCCAAGATGGAGTTCTGGAGTTACCTGGGCAAGTTGTATGTCCATGCATAACTCACAGTTTTTACAGGCAGAAGCCATTGCCCACATGGCATCTTGAATGTCTCCAGGAAGACTACTTATGTGGATTGGAGCATTCCAAGATTGGAGCGTTCCTTAAGTGCTTCTTGATTGGGCACTTAACTTTGTGAATTCTTTTCTCCAGGAACTGACCAAATGCTCTACTAAGGTTATTTAGAAATCAAGCCAGTACATGGCCAATATTCATAACTTCAAACACAAAAATGATACATGCATACAAATAGGATTAATAGATTCAGTAGATCATAACCTTCACGTAGATATGTGACATGGTATATGTAGCATAGATATTCCAGTTATGTCATATATGTTCATAAGCCTATTTCCATAAAGCCTTATGCGGGGGGCACCATCACACCCAGACCACCCCGTTCAGCCCCAACAACCTTCACCTGGAAGCCTCTGCAGAGTCCCATTGCCCCTGCACCTGCAATGCTCCCAACAAGCCTCTGTGCATCCAGATCCCCCCCACCTAGACACCACACTGAGCCGCCTGCACCCAAACTGTCCCACACAGAAGCCTCTCACCCTACACTTGGATTCCCCCACACTGAGCCCCTCCACACTAGGATCCTGCCTTGTTGAGCCTACCTGCCCCAACACCTGGTGCACCTGGAACAAAGAGCCCTGGCCCAGGGGGGGTTTCTGGGGCAGGCCCAGGCCTTGTGCTGTGTCAGGGTCGGGTGCAGCCTGACCGCTGAGTCTATGACCTGGGGATGGGAGAGTTGCAGGGTGATCTTCCACCTTCATGCAGCCAGTGGCCTGTACTCCCCAATACTATGCTGGAGCCTCTGCATTTATTTATTGATAAATAAAACTTGTAGCATTTTAAAATATGGTATGCAGAATTATTATTTTTTTGGCACGGAATGCCCCCAGAAGTAGATAGTGCAATGGAAAAAGTATTATCATAGGATATAACTATAACACTTGTGTTTTTCCTCAAATACGGAACAGAAATATTTATTCAACACTTCTGCCTTTTTGCATTATTATTGATAATTCTACCATTTCCACCGAGTAGTGGACTAATACCATTCTGTGATTCTTTTGTTCCTAATATACTTAAAAATTCCTTCTTCTCATCCTTAAGTCTGGTAGCCAAAGATCCTTCTCTTTGTGCCTCTTTGTGTCCCGTAGCAATTTTCCTCAATTCCTACCTTCTGATTTATTACTATTACTGATATTAATTACTGTCAACTTCCCCTTTCTTCCATTTGTTTTATTTTTTGTAACTGCCTTCACTTCCCCTCTAAATGAGGGGAGTTTTTTAACCAATACAGCCTTCTTTCTCAATTGTGAGATTGTGGCTTTTTTGGGCATCTAGTAAGGTGTTGAATAATAATTGGGAATTATTGAAGAAGTTTTTCTGATTAAATTCTTCCTCCCAGGTGATTTGACTGATAATTGTTTTCAGTTTCATGAAACTGGCCCTTTTAAAGCACACTCTGTGTGTGTGTGTGTGTGTATAGATATATAGTTCTGCGCTTTATTCTGTTTACACATTATAAATGTGAGCAAGTCATGAGCATTTGTACTGTAGTGGGAAAAAAGCATCCTCCTGAACGACAAAAGTTTTAACAATGAAAAGTGCCGGTGTGGACAGCGTTTCACCAATGGGAGCCGCTCTCCTGGCGATGAAGCTACTGTCCCTCGTTCGGTGTGGTTTTATTTTGTCACCAGGAGAGCTGTCTCCCAGAGACAAAGAGCGGCTACACAGCACACCTTACAATAGCACAGCTGCAGCGGCACAGCCATGCCGTTATAAGTTGCATAGTGTAGACATAGCCTTAATGTTAACAGTCCCTCCGCACTGGAGATAAATGTAGTCTGACCTTAAGTTAATCTCTGGTGTCCCTAACCGAGGCTCTTGTCAGGGTTGAACAGATCCCTCTGACCTTGTCGTAAGAAAGGGACAACAAATGAACCTCATCCTATGTGATTTGGCTGGGTTTTTGTTAATCTACTCTCTGCAGTTCATAGCAAGCTGCAGCAGAGATGATATAAATGGGTCTTCCAACAGGCCACTTTACAGGTCTCTCTCCCATTCCCCCTGCTCTCAACCTGGCCTACTAATGTCATTGTTACAGGCTAGCTGGGGAAGGTCTGCACATGGAGGGGGAGAGAGAAAAGAGGAGACTTGAATAGGATCATTCTGAGAGCAGCAAACCAGAGCCATTGCCATCTTAATCTCAAATTTCAACTCCTCCTGCATCAGAGGGGGGAGATAGGAAAGAATAACCATCCCTGGAAAGGAAAAGAACCCCTGTTGTCCTATAGGGAATCCTGCTTTGTGAAGAGAAGAGACAGAAAATTCTTCATCCCCTAGAAGAGGAATATGGAGAATATGTGAAGAGTGAGACTGTGAATGATTGGACATATAAATGAAGCAATGCTTTACTGTGTGAGGGGAGTTAACTATATTGATGGGTGAATAACTGAATGATTGGGGTGGCAGGGGAGGATCACCATTTTATTTTCTTCAACTAGAGAACCATATGCTGGAAGAGAAACCCATGTTGCCTGCTGCTTTGTGTCATTGTTTGCTTTAATCTGAGGCAAGAAATCTTTTATTGTGGTCTGTGGATCACCAGTCATTCATGGAACTCCTCCTTGTGATTCAAAGAATGAACTTCTTTGGGAACCAAGCAGTGGGGGATTCTGCATGTGTTTATTAAAAAAAATTAAAATGCTAGCTACAGAACCATTTAAAATCTGTTCTCTAAAACCTAATAAAACAAATCACTGACAGTACAAGGATGGGGGGAATTGGCAGAGAACTGGTGAAAGAAACAAGGGGCTCTAATAGATCCTCACTGTGCCCTGTTCCTACATTTTGTACTTCACAATTCATATAAAATTTACCATCCACTGTTTTGAGCTTGCTTTGATAAGGATCCACATTGTTTTCATCTCTTAAGATTTGTTGGACCTTTAATGTTGGTTTAACAGACTTTTCATTTGAGATTACCTCATTAATTTTGTTCTGTGCAAGAACAAATAGGCTTAGGGTATTTATAAATCTTCAGAGTATAACCGTGTCTACTTATTACAGGTAAGAATTTTTAAGTAGAAGAATTATCAAAAAAGAGAGGTTTTTTAGATATGAATATTGCACAGGTTCATAAAATGGATTTTCATTGGTAGCAACAGATTGAGGTTTAGTTACGGTAATGCTCATATTTATTGCACTCTATTTTACACTATCACTCTGACTTTATAACATACTTAGCAAAGTTTAAATAAGAGCTGTGTGCAACTATTCTAGATACTTCTCCTCTAAAATTTATTTTTACTGTCATACCTCCATCTTCTCTGGAGTTACTACTAATATAATATTCCTTTTCCTCTTTCATTTACACTTGTACATTTTATCTTCTGATTCTGATCCCCATTAAGGATTTAAAAAGTGAACATTTTTACACCATGCAAAAAATCAATGACCATTTTCTGCACCAAATCCATATAGGCATTATTGGTCATTCCATTTCTCTGTCTGGTTCTCTTTGATTCTGGGGAGAGTGAAATGCTTGTGTATTTGTTCTCATTTTGTACTATGAATGAAGTAGAAATAAATCACATTTTTCCTAATTACATTTATGGCGGTGTATAATAGGGGCCTGCTCCACCCCACTCTTTTTCATTTCTAGTTCCTTCTAACAATATCACCACAGTCCCTGTGCAACAGTCTATTTACAATGTTAACCGAGCTTTTGGCCCTCTCACCCAGGACCTCAGGGGAACAGAGGTCTCCCTACTTTGAGCCCTCTGTGTGACTAGCCCTATTCCTCTCTCTTTCTCTCCCCCCACGTGCCTCTTTCTATCAGCTCTGGGCTGATGCAGCCAATAGAGTGTTTACCCCTCGCAGCCCACTAGCATGATTAGATCATTACCCCAATCAGCTTCTCCTGGGCACTAATTAGCCTCCAAGTGATCAGCATGCAGGCTCACCTACTCACTCCCTGCACTCTTTTTCCTTTTCTTACTGTGGATGGCAGAGCTTACGCCCTTCCGAGTATTTTACTTATACTGTCTGATAGTGATGCTAGTAAAACTTGTACTGCTTTGTGTTCTGTTTAAACATTTTAAAGCTATTGTTTTCCATGTTTCCTAATTAGAATAATTTTCCAAGTATTTAAAACCTTCATAGAGGTGTTCAGTAATTAAATGCTAGAGGTCTAATCTGGCCAATTTTGCTCTCAAAAGACAAAAACAGTATGTAATAATTTTCTCCTTATGAGTAAAGATCCTTATTCCTTACATGAAATGATTCTTTTGTCCACGTCAGTGGAAGAGGACCTTACATTCTCCTGTGAAAACCAATGCACCTTATTCCTTAACTTTATCTAAGGAAGAAGACTATATAGTATGTCTGAATATCTTGTCATCCCGAGATTCCGGAGTGGCTTTGGACTCCTACTCCAATTTAGACCAAATCTGCACAGGCACATTCAAGAAAGTGAAGGTGAATCAACTAAATGTCTGAAGACAAAGTAAATTGACTTCCTATCTTAAGTTGATTCGCCTTAATTTTCCTGACTGCCCCCTTGAGACAAGCCCATAGTTCGTGTGTGATTAAGCTTCCAGTCTTTGGCTTCAAATGGGCACTACATGACAGTATGCCATTCAGAGACTGCCCCGCTCCCTACCATCCAGCTCTCTGGCTCAGTGTCCCAGCCAGAAATTAAAGTGATTCATTCAGAGTCCTAGATAGAGCCAGGATAAATTGTTTATCAAGACTTCAAATTTTAATCACTCTGTAAACTTGTTGTAAAACAGCAACCACAAAATAAGTCATGAAAATAATTTTTTCAAACATTTTTATTGAATTTTTGTTTAAAAAAATTGAGCAGCTCAAGTCCTAGACCGCATTACATTTAATAGCCAGTACTTACACAGCAAGACCATTTTACAGGGCAATCTTCAACAATTTCTACACACTATTAACTGTAAGATATTTGTTGTTTGCCCTGAGAAGATAATTCCTCTCCACATCTAAGTTTAGTATCTTCCACTTTCCTAAAAAGAAAAGGAGTACTTGTGGCACCTTAGAGACTAACCAATTGGTTAGTCTCTAAGGTGCCACAAGTACTCCTTTTCTTTTTGCGAATACAGACTAACACGGCTGTTACTCTGAAACCTTCCACTTTCCTAGGCTCTTTTCATTGTAAATTAGCCCTCACAGCTCTCAGCACTCCCCCTCCCCCCCGGCATGGCCCCGGCCAGGGAGTGGAGCGCTGAGAGCTCGGCCCCTCTCCCCATGCCCACAGCCCGGGTAGGGGGTTGCTGAGAGTTCGGTTGGAGTCGCAGGGGGCAGCGTGGCTGAGAAGTCAGCCCCGGCTGGAGTCGAGCGCTCAGCCTTGGCCAGGACCACGGTGGAGCTCTCGGTCCTGGCTAACGGTCTGAACTCAGAGCCCCTCCTTTGTTCCATCCATGGCCCCACCCCATCATGCTCCTTTCCCTGCAACCCCATCCCTGTTCTGCCCCAACTCCTCCTTTCCTCCTGAGGCCCTGCCCTCCGCTTGCTCCTTCCTGCACTCCCTCACTGTGACCCCGAGAACGGAAAAACTCTGACCCCATGCTGCAGCCCCAGGGCTGCGGCATGGAGCAAGAGCTCCTCCAGCCCCGTGGCCGTGATGGTGGAGATTTTTTCAGATGCCCCAAATCTGCCATTCCCTTCTCCCCGGCAGCACGAGGTTTGAGGAGACTTAACCTCCCGCAGCTTCCATTATGTACTGCCTATGTACACACACAATAAAGACATATTTCTATATGCGCACATTCTCTATTAAGTCACCACTCTGGGGTGCTCGGTGTGTGTGTGTAATAAAGATGCTTCTATTGTTTTGAGCTACATTTAATCCTCCCATGCCATAGAACAAGTGTAGTGTGCAAGTTGATTTCATTCTTATTGCGAAGTATTACAGCCTGTTATGCAGTAACGACATGATAATTTCATTAAAGATAATTACACAGTATTTTGCATTAATGGTACCTCATTACAGCTTGAAAAATGTGCAGTTAGCTAGATTCATAATTGTAGCAGTTGACCATCATCAGTATTGTCTTTTCAATCTTTTTTTTTTATGGACAAAGATATTTCTAGTGTTGGAGTGGAAAGAAAGAATGGTTCCTGAGTTTGAGTGTAGAGGACCAAACATTAGAGCAATATCATAAATATTAAAATGAATATAAGGTCAACCAGCATAGAACCTGTTCTTCCACCATAAAACTAACTAACTGTGGTGTTTGATAACGTTAAAAATGTCTGTTTTATTTCAGGTGTCCTAATCTGGTGTGTTATCAGTTAAGAGGATAAGGAAACCCTATTTATAGGGAACGTCAAGAGTTTTCTTTTCAAACTGCAAATTGCATGAAAAATAGCAAGATGATCAACCAAATGTAAAAAACATGTCCTTCAAATCTATTTTTAAAATCAAATGAATCCATTTTTCAACTTGCTGCAGGAAGTGAGGGAGGGGCAGCATAGAGTAATTGCCTGCAAAATTGGGTGTGCGCTCATCAGCAGCATAGGTCAGGAGAGATGCTTAATATTACAGAGGTGAATCTGGGCTAGATAGACCTGGAGAAACACATTAAATATGACAAACAGTTATTTGACTGTTCATTGAGAGAGTTTTAATAATTGAATAGAAAAAACTTTTAATTCCTCATTTTAGAAAATAAAATCTTTCCTCTTTCAAAGGAAGAGATTTTCATTTTTTTCTTTGTTACCTCTGCGTCATTTATAGACATCTTGACATGCCTTTGTACCTTATTCCATTATATTTATGTAAACATTTTTTTGGAATCCTTGTAGTATTTTAGATAAATCTTTCTGTAGTAGAATAAGTTAGTTAAAAGATGAATCTTTTTATCCACAGAGTTTGGATATATCAAGTCGAGCTGAGATTTTACTGTCAAGCAGTCAGTGTTTAAAGTAATGATGGAATCTGTGAGGGTGTTACCAGTAATATTAGTTGTAGTCTATTAATTCAATATAGGAATTTATAAGGTTGTATGTGTGTAGAAGTTTGTGGAGAAGTGGTACGTAAGTCATTGATGTGAAAAATACATACCAGTTAAAAATATTTTCCCCAGTGCTTTACATTAACAGTAGAAGTTCATTTTTCTTAGTTTAAGAAAACAGAGTTGTGTTAGAAAGAAAAGCAGTAGGACTGAAAGAATTGGGAAATGGACAATGGGTGATAGAGCCTTTTACTGTGAGGTCACTGATTTGAATTCAGACCAGGTCAGCAGTGATTGAAAGTTTTTACCATCTGATTGCCAGTTAGTGGCCTGTGTAAAATGATTTTGATGGTCTCACTCCAATTTACAGATGTCCACGTCACAAACAAGAATCATAATTGACAGCTCTTGGCTGCTTTGTTTGCACTCTGAGCAAATTCCAAGGAGTGACCTCTGACCCCTGGAGATTGTCCCCACCAGGCCAGAGTTACAGCAAGGTTGTGTTTGTTCTGTACATAAATAAAGAAGGCTTGAATCCCCAGAGATGATATAAGAGCTACAAGTCATCCAGATGTGTAACAAATAAGGTGTTTCTCTAAATATATTGTATTTACGTAATATGGTTTTGTTTTGATACTTAAAATCTAGAAACCTCATGTACATGTATATTCTGTTATGTTATCTTGCTGGATTGGAAGAGAATAATTTACAAATTTGTGTTTCAGCATAACTTGGTGTTATTAAAATTTAGCTATATTTTTATACAGGATTCAGATGTCAGTCGCCAGGATAAAAGGAAGATTTAGAGATTTATTTAGGCCAAATTCATGGGAACTGTATCTGCTTATACCAGGATATAATTTGTATGCTATCACCTACTTAGAATTTTGGCAAAAAGAAAATCCTTAAAGGCGAGACCTTTCGAATTATTTTAAACATCTAGGGAATAACAGTATATGTAATCAAAACAAATTTGTGACTAATTTGTATTGCATTTCTTTTCTAGAGTTTTGTAATACAGATTCTTCTAAAAATACATTTATATGTTTATCTGCAAAGGTAGAGTTCATTTTTAAGCAATAATTATAGAGGTTTGAGCCATTATAAGCTCTGAATATCAATGCTCCCCCTCTGTGACAGTTCTACCACTAGAGAAGCCCAGCTTGCAAGGTCTAATTACAGTAGAATTTTGATTCCCTCAGCTAAGTTATTGGCAGGAATTCGAGGCATGGTAGAATTATATTGGTGACACAGTTGTAACAAAAAAATACAGAATCCGTTTTCAAGCTTGCTCAGGGTGAAATTGAGTGTTGGATGATGTCAAATGGTCTTACAACAAGTTCAGAAGTGCTCTGAATGATTACAACATTCTAATTCTAATTATTTGCAGTAAGAATGTAAATAAGGTGGCACCAAGCCTTATTTGCAGTGACTAATGAAAGCTGTTCTACTGTAATCAGAGTGATACAGAGCAACAGGGCAATTCATTAGGAAAAACATGGTTGACAAACAGCTAATAGATGCCAGTTTGGATCTTTCCTTTTTTTACTTCAAAATATATACTCTTTTGTTGTTGTTGATGATAGCTGTCACATTATGAGGAAAAGTAGCTCATGATAAGACATTTTTACCTGCTGGATCCTGCCAAACTATACAAAATACCTATAGGGTACATGGCATGCTTGGTTTTGCTATGGTTGGCTAAATATGCTTGCAATGTATGCTGATTAAATATATTGTCATTGTGAATTGCATCTATGAAACCTCAATTCAGCACAAAACATAAGTACATGCTTAAGTCCCACTGACTTCAAGCACATGTTTAGGTGCAATGCTTAACTGGGCTGGACTTAAAGCATATGTTTAACTTTAAGCACATGCTTAAGTGCTGTTCTGAATCAGTGTCTAAATGAATAAACTAATGCACTCTCTCAGAACTTAAATTACATGCATCTAAACTGCAATTTTCATTTTTTCACCAATTTGTGTTAAAAATCAATGCTGAGTGCTGAATGTTAATTTTTTTCATATTTTCACTTTTCACATCTTTCAAATACTACTTAAAAAAATAATTGTGAAAGCTAAGTTTAATTCTGCTGTTTCCCTCATGTAGCAATAGTATTTGTGAAAAGGGAACATTTGTCACTGTAGCTAAAGCATAAATTTCCTGCTTCTGGGGAAAGGCTCATTGGGCATTTTATTTCATCAGTTTTCAGAAGCAGTGAAACAAACTTAGAGACAATACTTTGGGGTTGAATGGTACAAAATGCACTTTTATTAGAAGTTTAGAAACTAAACTTATATCTTTCTGCCTTTCAAAGAATGTTTATACTGAGCAGTGTCAGTAGTAACAAAAACAACCCAATAATGAATATTATTTATCAAAATAACCTTTTTACAAACACTTAATAAATGCAGGTAACAAAATATATTGTAAATCGTCATCAGTTTTGCAAGTTAAGAAAGAATTGTTTAGTGAAAAGGACTTACCCATTTACTGTGATGGTAATTACTGCTTCTTATAAATATTTGTTTCCTTTGGGTTTCCACATTATAGTTAGCACCTCAGCAAATTTAGTTTAACACTAAAGTCAAACAAATAGATGTAACTATTCAAGATAAACTATACTAATCAGATTTTTAAAGAAACCAGTTATGGTAGTTAACAATTCCAGGTTTTTAGTGCAAAAGATGTTACATTTGGGTCATTTGAAACTGAATGGAATACAGTGTTTTTAACAAGTAAGGATAAAGAACAAGTGGTACTTGTAGAACTTTCCATTCATGGTGGATTGCAGCAAGATTTAGATTAGATTTCAGTCTGATTGTATGAGATATAATCAGTTTGCTAGCATCTGAGTAGAATAAGAATGCAAGAAATATGCAACATTATTATAATTACGCAGTGAAAGAAGGGAGAGAGCTAAACTAAAATTGTGAATGGCAGAGGGCCAGTGAAGATGAAGACAAGTAGCAGAAGTTTGGCCAAGTGGTTGCAACTTTTCATAACTGTTGAAAGTCAAACAAGATAACTCCTAAAGGCAACTTGTCCTAACAGCAGCGAAAGGAAGCAACAGCTGTCTTGAGCTGTCAAAAGCCTTCCCTTCCCTCTTTTGCCTCTTCTCTTCCCTCCCCCAACCCCATTTGATTCTCAAATTTTAAGCAAACTCATATATCCCAAATATTCAAACCAAAAGCCCTAACGGGCCTACATCATTCCAAGGCCTGCAGACTCATATGGACTACTTCAAACCTCCTAACCTCACCATGAAAGCTCCAGCCTTTAGGTGAATCCAACCCTTTTCCACGCTCTAGAGGTGATCAGGCCCTAGATAGAATAATCCTTCTATAATATTTTTATAGAACTAAAGTCTGTGCATAGATCATATCAGGTCTCTGAGTTCTCTAAAAAGTCTTTTAAAAGCCTCCCCTCAGAGGGATTTAGGCAAAACCCCCTAATTTTAGTTCGAGTGCTTGTCTCTGTGTTCCACATCTGGTGTGGGTGCATTCTGTGCATCAGAAATCAGAACACTTTAGCCAGCAGCGTCTACTGATCGAACCTGCTCCATGCCTAGCCTCATGCCCCTTCTCCCCGGAGGGTATAAAAGGGGAGCAGAGCAAACAACTAACCCTCAGTTCCTTTCACCTCTCTTGACTGTGAGACAGAGACAGTTAGCAGTGTCCCATCTCAGCCACTCACACACTAGTTTATCTGTAAGTAGGTTAGTTAGTGGTGGTTTAGTTAATTTGGTAGTTTAGTTTAATAGTGTTTTTGTTTTAGTTTAATAGTTTTTTTTGTTTGTTTTTCCATTATAGGAAAATTTTCTCGTGTCTGCTCAAAACTCCCCCGTTTTTAAATTTTGTTGGTCATGTGGGACTGCTATACTCCTTAATGACACTCACTCTAACTGTCTTTACTGCCTGGGTGAGGGACCTTCCTAAGATGCTGTCTGATTTTCATTTAAATCCATCTTTCTGAAATCACACTCAACCAAGGGTGAAGCTATACTGCACTCATTAGATGATCAATGGATCTTGTCCTTTTACTTGAATAGGACGCCATTTAGATCATCCCCTAGGCTGTTTATTTCTATTGTTGAAAGATGGAAGGGTCAATCAATTTCAACCCAGAGAATTTCTAGATGGGTTTCAGGTTGTATGAAGTTATGTTATGAGATGGTCAATTTACAGGTCTCTCCCTGGAAACATTAGGATACATTCAGTCGATGCAGGCAACATTCATAGTGTCATTTAGAGCTGTTGCTGTAATTAATATTTGTAGGACTGCTGCCTGGAGTAACATACATACCTTCATGAAACATTACTCTGTTGTGGAAGCATCATATGCAGATACTCAGTTTGGCAGGGCTGTATTGAAATCCCTAGTTCATTAGTCTCACAGTACCCTTTGCCGCTGTGGTGTACTACTTTGGAGTCACCAGACATGGAATACACATAGAAGAAAAAAGGGAAGTTGCTTAACTTCAGTTACTTACCTGTTTAGTAACTAGAGTTCTTTACAATATGTTGTCTGTGTCCAAAACCCACCATCCTTGAATCATTGTGCTATTCACATAGTTTGACATATGTATTTTAGTCAGTTAATTCTTTGTACTACTGGAGTACTTAGGAGCCCTAGTCATGGACCAAGACTCCATTGTGCTAGGTGCGGTACAAGCACAGAACAAAACAAACAACAGATGGGGAGAGATCGAATGATGGGGGAGTACAAAAAAAACAGACACAATATTGATCGGTATGATAAGCCGTGGTCAATATTTCTATTACCTACAAAGAAAGTTCTCTAAGCATTAGAGCTCAGTGTGCTAAAAGCAGTTCTACCTCTAGGACTCACAGAAGTAAAGCTTCTCTAGTCCAGTACTGCAGAGCTACAGTTTGGTCTTTCACACATGCTTCAACACACTATAGAGAAAATGCTTATACTTCCACAGACATAGCCTTTCCAAGCCATTCTGGCTCCTATGTTTGAATAAGGATTGCATCCTACTCCTATGATCTTAATATTTATCTCTCATTAAATTAGCAACTGACCTTGTCCACTAAGGATATAGACAATTTTTTTTTACCCAGTAAAGACCGTAGCCTTTAGTTCTTGTCTCTTAAAAATGTTTGCACATAGTTTATTTTTGTCACTGTCTTCCTTCCAAAATGTATGCCTCACTTAAGCTTTATCATTTCTCTGGATAAAGGTGTTTTTTTTTTTTTTTTTCATTTTTAAACATTTAGTAAGATGTGGGGTTTTTGGATCACAATTTGCTTACACATGCAAGGAATTCAGATTTTTTCTAATTGCACCATAGTGAGTACTGTATGGCTATACTTTTACTAAATTATAAGAGATTAAAAAATACACTCTCTCTGTTTAAAAGGTACTGCGTTAAACATGACTGATATTGTATATGAATATGAAATACCTATTACTGCTTATTTGGATCTTATTGAATTAAAAAATAAGGGTTTTTTAAAACAAATGTAGATCATTCCGTGTAAATACAATATATTTCCAGACACTAAGTAGCAGGATGAAGTCCGCATTTAAAAGTTTCCCAGTTGACAGTTTCCCCCAGCAATGCTACAATGTATGGAGATTCTCTGAGAAATTGTATTATACTATCTTTCTCTCTCTAATCCTTTAGGTCCATCTTTCATGAAAGAGTTTGCAGGTATAGATACTGCATATGTATGTGTTTATCTATGAAAGATATTTTTACAGGATATTCCAATTAAGCTTGACAGTTTGTTTACAATGATCTCTTGCCCAATGGGATTTTATAGACACATTACATTAAACTAGCCCATCTACTACAGAAGAAAACAATATTAGGTATCTGTTTTCTGATTAGCAGTTTGTTGTTTTGATGTATAATAGCCTCATCTTTTGTTTACACAAATAACGTTTGGCCCTGCACTAGTATAATATGGTGTCTCCTAAGGGATGAAAAAGCATGTTCAGGAAAAATAAGTCAAAAAGGAAATTGCTCTTTTCTCGTCGGAGACTTATCATATGGACCTGCACTGTGGGGAGAACTGCACCTCCAGCTTGCAAATCTACAGATTTCTAGCAAACAGTGTCTGTTTGGGCCTAGTATGCACTCACCACATGTTGGGATCAGCCCCAAATTCTCATCAATTATTTATGACTGTCAAAGGTGCATCACACACACACACCAGAGCTGAGTGTCAACAGCGCTTCCTTTATCACTGTTGTCCCTTTTCTTGCCCATCCATTCTTATTTGTAAATAGTGGTTAATAGTTTAATTAGGTTAGGGGAAAAAAACCCAACTAATCTTCTCCAAATTAATTTGAGGTCTGTTCCTTTGCTGCTTCCTGCCCAAAGATAGGAAGACTTTCCAGGAGTTGTTGATCTATCAGTTGATCTGTGTTCGTTCAGGTGTCCACAATTCAAGAAGGATATTCATAAATTGCCGAGGAGTTGGAGAAGAGCCACACCAATTAAAGACTTATACTGACAGACTCAAGGGGCTGAATCTATTTAGCTTAACAAAGAGAAGGTTAATAGGTGACTTGGCTATAGTCTATAAGCACCAACATGGTGAACAATATTTAATAATGGACTCTTCAATCTAGAAGAGAAAGATATAATATGACCCAATGGCTGGAAGTTGATGCTACACAAATTCAGACGGGAACTAAAGTGTAAATTTTTTATGGTACAAATAATTAACTATGGGAACAATTTACCAAGAGTGGTGGTGGATTCTTCGTCACTTACAATCGGTAAATCAAGGTTGCATGTCTTTTTCTAAAAGATATGCTCTAGGAATTATTTTGGGAAAGTTCTGTGGCCTGTGTTATACAAGAGGTCAGACTAGATGATGAGAGTGGTCCCTTCTGGCCTTAGAATCTATGAACTATGGGCCGGAATGATTCCTGCCTCTGTACCTTAGGAGGACACACGAGATAAGGAAACCATTAGATCAGCTACAAAACAGCCCAAAATAAGAAATGAAAAAGCAATTCTGCAAAAAAATAGAAGTAATAATTTACAGAATAAAGGAATGAAAACAATAAATCATGCTCCTTACCTCATCCAGTACTAAGATGTAAAAATGATATTTGGGCTACTGTGCCCAGAGTCAAGCAAGCAGCAGCACGCTAAAAGACTGATGACCCACCTCTACAACATCTGCAGGGGTTGAGGATGTGACTCCGGTCTACTCAGCTCATGCTCAGCTCCTCAGGTGGGACAAAGCCATTTGAAAGAAGTGGTGGAACAAACCAAAAATAGTGCACAGGTTCAAATAGACATCATACATCATAGACAGTGTACATGTACCCCCGGGAGCTGTGCCAGGCATTGCAATAGATCTAACAATAAACAGGCCCTTCAGTATGTTCAGGGAGTGCTGTGTTAGAGGTGGTGCACTAGACACTCCTTTAATTACATGCCTAATATCTATACTGTACACTGTTGAATCTTGCATTAGTGGTCAATTAGTGGTACAGTTGTCTCATGCAGGCACGTTCAAAGATTCTAGAGGCTGGATCTTCTGAAGAAAAAAAAAGTAGTTACTTAACTTACAGTAACTGTAAAGATGTTGTCAATGTGGATCCCATGACCTGCCCTCCCTCCCCACTCTTTCGAGTCCTCTGCTACCATGAGTTTCAAATGGGAAAGGAACTGAGGGAGGGGCACAAGTATTATGACCTTGTGCAAGAACATGAGGAGGCACAGGGCACACTGGAAGCCATGACAGTTCAATTCAGAAGACTCTGAGCTTGCAACTCATGTGGGATCATGTAGGGTAAGCAACCATATTTTAAGTACAATAAAATGGAATATGTAAACGTTCCATAATCTCTCATGCACTCAACAGCACAATTAATTATGTGGTAGTAAAACAAGTTCTAGTTTAACAAAGTATTTAATAGATTCAAGGATTAGAAGGCCAGAAGGGACCACTCCAATCATCTAGGCTAACCTCCTGCATAATTTAGCCCAGACATTTTCCTTGAAATACTTCCTGTCTGAATTAGTGCATATCTTTTAGCAAAAAATCCAATCTTTATTTTAAAATTGCCAGTGATGGAGACTCAACTTGCTCTAATGGATAATTGCTCTCTCTGTTAAAAATGTGTACCTTATTTCCAGTCTGAATTTGTGTAGCTTTTACTTGCAGCCTTTGGATCTTGTTACATCTTTATCTTCTCGACCAGTGGTTCTTAATCTTTACTGCAGCCTGCACCCCTTTAGTTCTCAAAATATGT
Organism: Caretta caretta; assembly: GCF_965140235.1. Classification (NCBI taxonomy): domain Eukaryota; kingdom Metazoa; phylum Chordata; order Testudines; family Cheloniidae; genus Caretta; species Caretta caretta. The sequence goes on along the minus strand of NC_134206.1, from coordinate 68,621,863 downwards.
TCTCGCACCCCTTATCAAAAATCACTGAAATGGGTCAGTTCTTTAAACCTAGATATATTTTTTGTTTGTATATTACAGTAATCGTTAAAAAATGTATAATGTTAGTAAATACATAGGTTTGATGAAACAAAGTAGTTGTGCTTACGTGCCTGTGCTTAATTTGTGTTTTCGATGATTTACCTTCTAAAAAAATCTGGCATGTATCACACCCCCAGAAAGGGCATCTCGCACCCCGAAGCAGTGCGTGCACCCCCGGTTAAGAACCACTGTTCTAGACTGAAAAACCCTTTATTCACATTTTGTTCCCCATGTTGGTACTTACAGACTGTGATCAAGTCACCCCTTCCCTGCTTTTTGTAAATCTCAAGAGATTGAGCTCCCTCAGTCTATCACTGTAAGGCACTTTTGCTCAATCCTTTAATATTTTTTGTGGCTCTTCTCTGAACCTCTGGAATTTATTGACCACCTCCTTGAACTGCAAACATGAGAGCGGTACACAGTATTCCAATAGTGTGTGTAGCCTAGAGAGATGATGCTTGCTAATGTTTTATAGAAATGTGTTGAAATGTAAATATGCCCAAAAATCTATTTCCTAAAGATAGGTTTGACAATAGTCAAATGAGGCTTGGTAAAATGTTATGTTTTAGGGTTCACCCAGGCCAGTAAAGGGTTTGATCACCCTCTATCTTGTAATCTTAGGTGATTTATGGTTGTGCAGTTTTGGTTCAGAGCTCTGACCCCAACAGCCTGCCAGCAGCCCACAAGCTTCACCCTGGTTTTGCCCAACCTAGTTATTCCTTGCAGGCTGACCTTAGTATGTTTCTAGCCCTGAATTTCTCCCAAAATCACCTTACTGCAGGGACTGGTCCCTCTCACTGGACCCTCACAGTGAAAGTGTTAGGTTCACTGCCTTTACAGAGACAATAAAACACTCCAACCTGTAAACTTTCTAGAAGCACACACTTGGCTGAACTTACACAGCACTCATGATTTATAACGAAAGGAAACAAGTTTTTTGACAGATGAACATGGATTAATTGATACCAAGTCAAAGGGTTAGATGTAGAAATGGTTAGAAGCAAATAAAAGTGAAAACACACATCTAAAAGACTAAAATTTAATCTAGTGTGATACATCCTTTGTTCAAAATAGTTTCTCACCCACAGTCTCTTTTCCAGCTTTTACTGGCCGGGACCCATGATGGAGATCAGATTGCTTGGTTCCTTTGTCTCCTGAGATGAAGGATAAAGATGGAGTCTCTCTCTCTTCTTTATATCCCCAAAGGAATGTCTTTATCTTACAAGTCAGGAAGGCCTCCTTTGTGTCTCTGGGGTCGAGGAGACATGTTAATTCTCTGTCTCTCAAGTTCAGGATCAGGATAACCCCAAGTTTAGCTCAATGGTTTTATTTACTGTTAATATGCAAACTGAGGCATGGGTGCCAGGTTTGTATAATTTTTGTTGGTGCCCAGAACGGGTCCAAGTCCCACCCCCACTTCCCCCATACCTGCCTTATAAACTGATATATATCCTTACCCCTATCCACCGTGCACCCTCCAGCTGGGGCTGGGAACAGGGCCATGTCTCCGGGAGGGGGGATCCGGACAGGAGTAAAGGGGCCGACGCTGGGGCCACAGCTCGGGGCAGGCCCAAGGCTTGTAGCGGAGCCCTGAGCGGCACCTGGGACCCCAGGTGCGGGGCCAGCAGCGGAGCCCCGGGCTACACCCAGGACCCAGGGCACAGAGCCGGCAGCGGAGCCCCAAACATTGGTGCAGGCAGGCCTACGTTCCTGAATATTGGTGGAGCACGGGCACCATGGGCCCATATAACTCGCCGCCTATGAACTGAGGTGAACCCACAATCCTTTGTCAAGGACAGACCTGTTTTTTACCCTTACCTAAGCTAGGCTGTCTGGTCTTACACATGTTCTAGTAACATATAACTAACATACATTTTACAATTATACATATGATACCATTGAAGATACATTTTGTACAAATATTATTGCAATAATATGTAGGGTGTGAAAACCGGGGATGCCTACGGTCACAAATATGAGTAAAGTCAAGTGAGGCAATTCAGAGGCGAATTTGGAGATAACTTAGGGCATAATCCCAGGTCATGCTGTAAACATGTTCTGGTCCTAAATGGTTATTACAAGTGTTTTAGAGAAAATATTAATCATAGAATATCAGGGTTGGAAGGGACCTCAGGAGGTCATCTAGTCCAACCCCCTGCTCAAAGCAGGACCAATCCCCAACTAAATCATCCCAGCCAGGGCTTTGTCAAGTGTGACCTTAGAAACCTCAAAGGAAGGAAAATGTTTGGGAAAATGCTATCTATATTGATAGTTATTGGTATGGCCTTTATGCAGGTGTTAATTAAGATGATGCTTAATCTTAAATAGCCAATGATAAAGTAGAAAATATTTAGTTATGGTAAAAAAGGTGAATTTAATGTTAATTAAGGAGCATTATTGTAGCTGGTTATAAAAAGGGTAGTACACTGATTTTGAATAGGCACACCCACCCACCATCAATATGCTATTAGAGAAAAGATTATACTCATTCTTTCTATTTTCTTCTGGTACAACTTCAGTTAATTTGCATGATACACCTTGTCCATCTGTTTTCTTTTTAATAAATTTGTATCTTATATACGAAAGAACTCAATTTATCAATAATATAGTAAGAACCAGTCTATTTGAGACATATGTTATGTGATGGTTTAGCATATGCCAATAGTATAATCTGGTCACCAGCTTCTCATGTGTTCTTCCTCTTATCAAACAGGCCTTGGTCACATATTGGGGCGCAGCCCAGACTAGTGAGAGGCTTTGTCATCACCTTCCCTGTAACCTGGTACTTTAAATGCTCTGCTACTGTGCTCACAGACCAGACACCAACAGCCAGCAGACAAGCAAGCAGTTCCCTGAGTTTCTGTGTGCTGTGCAGCCCTGGTTCAGTGCTCTGACCCCAGCAGCCTGCCTACAAAACAACGGCCCCCCTCTGGTCTTCACCAGTGTTGGTTACTACTAAAGGTAACCCCAACACCCACCCCAGTCCCAGAGTTCCCCAAAACCATCTGCCTTGAAATGGCCAGCCTCTCCTGGAATATTCAGAGGAATAATAAGGTTTGTTGCTCCTTTAAAGAGACACAAGTACAGTAGCTTGTTGCTTTAACTGGAGTTAATAATCAGTTCAAGTCTGACACAGCACTGGACTGATTTAGATGAAAAGTAAAATAAGTTTATTAACAAAAAGAGAGAGGTTTTAAGTGAGTTCAATTACAAGGGATAAAGACAAAATGGTGACAAGCAAATAAAAGTGAAATACGCTTTCTAGTGGCAAAGACTTTACAAGCTACAGCCTAGATTCAAAGTAGATTTCTTATCCATCTTTTTTTCTTTCCAGCTATGGCTGGCTTTCTTTCAGTCAGCACCTTTCACAGAAGTACAAGGTGCTAGTTTCCCTCGATTTCCTAGGTGAAAGTTCTTTGCCGAAGCAGGTTTCTCACCTATATTCAGTTCCCAGACACTTTGATCCCCTGGGTTGAAGGACCTCCCTTCTCAGTTTGCTAAAGCTCTGGCCCCTTGTGTCTGTCCAGTGATGACAGCTAATCTGCCTTCCCTCCTATCTCAGAGATAACCTGTTTCTCCTTTTATTTGGTTACAGACTTTAAAGCATAATATCAGTGAGTATTCATAATTCCTCAGTGTTAAAACATACATTTTACAATTATATTAATCACCAGTATATCATTAGCTTTCATAAAAGACCTTATTTGATACACGTTTATAGTACAGCAATATTGTATACCAGTGGTTCTCAAACTTTTCTCTTGGTAACCCCTTTCACACAGTAAGCCTCTGAATGCAATCCCCGTTATAAATTAAAAACACATTTTTTTATATTTAACACTATTGTAAATGCTGGAGGTGAAGCGGGGATTGGGTTGGATGCTAACAGCTCGTGACTCCCCCATGTAATATCCTCGCGACTCCCTGAGGGGTCACGACCCCCAAATTTGAGAACCCCTGTTGTATACAGTCAGGTGATTCAATTACTTAGCATTTGAGGTTCAGGCCCCCTGTTTTTATAGTTGAGGCTATATCTCCCACTCGCTTGGATGATGGCTTTGTTTACTTTTTATGTACTTTTCATTGTCTCTGCCTGACTACCAGGTTGGTCAGACAAACAAATATATATTCCTTTGTCTAAGGCAGACTGTACTTATGCATTGTTTGCCAAACAAATTTTAAGAACATAATTCTAGCACATATCCATATCTCTTTTTACACATGCCATACATGCATCTCAAAAGAATACTAATAAGTCACTGATCATTAGTTTTCCAGTGATATATTACATACCACTTTTGAGCATATACCATGACAACTGTGTATTAGGTGTGGTGAGTATGCCAGTTCTGACAAGAGTTGCTGTCACAAACTAGTGAACACATCGGCCTTTCTATCACACCTGTCTTTCCCTAATTTTGAAAATGCACCCTGATGGAGGGGGGTTCCAAAGAGGATGGAGCTAGACTTTTCGAGCAATGGTCTCAAGTTGCAGTGAGGGAGATCTAGGTTGGAGATTAGGAAAAACTTTCAGTAGGAGGGTGGTGAAGCACTGGAATGGGTTACCTAGGGAGGTGGTGGAATCTCCATCCTTAAAGGTTTTTAAGGCCCAGCCTGACAAAGCCCTGGCTGGGATGATTTAGTTGGGGTTGGTTCTGCTTTGAGCAGGGGGCTGGACTGGATGACCTCCTGAGGTCTAAGAACATAAGAACAGCCATACTGGGTCAGACCAAAGGTCCATCTAGCCCAGCATCCTGTCTTCCGACAGTGACCAATGCCAAGTGCCCCAGAGGGAATGAACAGAACAGGTAATCATCAAGTGATCCATTCCTCGTCACCCATTCCCAGCTTCTGGCAAACAGAGGCTAGGAACACCATCCCTTCCCATCCAGTCTAATACCCATTGATGGACCTATCCTCCATGAATTTATCTAGTTCTTTTTTGAACCCTGTTATAGTCTCGGCCTTCACACAGTCTCTTCCAACCCTAATCTTCTATGACTCTATGTAGATGGCCCTGCAGTAAGTGCAGATAAGTTTCCATTTTTACTCCCTCAATTTGAGTTGCACTTGCTTGCCACATTTAAACATTCAGATATTATTCTTTATATTTAAACTACTAATTGGGAACACAAATCAGAGGTTACATAGTGCTAAATACAGAAGTAATTTTACCTCGATACTCCTATTCAATATTCCCTTGTTTATACATCCAAGGTCACATTAACCTTTTTGGTCTTTTGGCGCTGGAAGCTCATGTTCAGTTGATTATCCAATATGGCCCCTCATATGTTTTTCAGAGTCCCTGTTACCCTGGACAGAATACCTCATCCTGTAAGAATGGCCTAGATGTATATGTTTACATTTGGTTGTACTAAAATGCATGTTGTTTTCTTGCTCCCATTTTACCAAGCGATCCAGATTGTAATGTATCAGTGACCTGTCCTCCTCATTATTTACCACTCCTCCAATCTTTGTGCCATCTTCAGACTTTGGTGGTGAGGATTTTGTTTTCTTCCAGGTCATTGATAAAAAATATTAAATACGATAGGGCCAAAATCTTTAATTTTAATTAAATTAATCTTTAATATTCTCTGTTTCCACAGATGAGTAAGATTATTATGATTGCTACCTCAGCTTGGTCTGAGAGTTATATTTTAAGGGTAAAATCTCTGTGCAACACCAGTTCTGTAACTCAAACAAAACCCAACCTGATTTAAACCTAATGAATAACTACAATTAATTCTACAGCTTTATCCTGCGTACTCAAGTAGAAAGGGTATTTTATTTGGAGTGAAAATTCCATAAAGTAAGAGGCTCAAATAGTTTTATGTGCTTTAAACTGTAAGCTAAAGTCATACCTCTCAAAGGGATTGTTTTGTATTCCTTCACTGATACATCTTGAACTCCTGTTGACAGCCCAAAGTGAATTTGCAACATTTTTCTTATATGTAGCTTTGCCATATGTCATTTACTCCCCAAATACACTGTAGTTTTTAAAATCAGGGAGGAAGAATGTAGAGCTCAACCTTAGATTTGTTTTGGTTTTGTGTTTGCTTGTTCATCACCTAGTGAGGATAGAATGAAGTTTTTTTGTAAATGGAAGTGAAAATATATTACAACTCTGCCCCAATCTTCGTTTTAGTTTACTCAGTTCAGCGACCCCCTAACAATTGATACAGCTCTAGCCATGTCTTCTTTTAGATTTCTGTCTCTAAAGTGGTTTGCTTTACCATTTTTGTTTTAAGCATTTTCTTGCATCCCATACCATAGTCACCTAGTTTTAGAGCTACACATTATTGGTATCTTACTCAAATTGTATTTGTTATTACAATCTAGTACTAACAATATTGTCTTCAAAACGGTATGTTTAAATATGCAAAACATAGCAATTCAAAGTTATGATTCCTACAGCAACTGTAATTTGTGCCTTTAAACATTCAAATAAATTATAGAGAGCCTGAGCCACTAATCTTGGGGAAGTTTCATAATCTAATATGGATTGAATTATAATCAGCTAGCACTCATCCAAGGCCAAAATCATATTTTCACTGGATTGTTTATTTCACTACTCTGGTTGGGTCAGCTGTGGTGGAGCCATAGAGACAGTTCCATCATCAGCATAAGCTGGGCCCAAAAATGAATCTGAAGTGAGTACAAACTGAAAAGTAGTGTTGTTATATGAATTACATGAAACACTAGCATTAGACACTGTTAAGTAAATAGACAGCTATGTAAAAGTTTCCAAGTTACATAGCCCCTTATAAAGTACATTGCAATAAAGAAAGCTGGAGGTGACAAAGGCCTGGGTAACTGTGTTGAAGAGAGCAGATAGCAACTTCCTCATTAAGCAAAAATTAAAACCAAGCAATTTCTGTAACTCTAGCAAATATATTAAAAGAGGAAAATACATGTGCCTTACTTTGCATTTACACAAGGGTACTTAAGATGATAATTGTCACTTAATTATTTGCCAATAGTATGTTCTCTTTCCTTGTATTGTTTAATGATGTAATGAATGACTGAGTTTCAGAGTCCATATCTGCTTAGAGGAAAGTTAACATGGCCACTGGAGCTTTAAATTCTGAATTTCTTGTGTTTTGTGGGTTTAAAATATAAAGCATAACTATATATTACTTTTCTCTTTAGTTTCCTTAATTTAAAAAAATATATTGAGAAACTAAAAATTATTCCTCGTACCTAGAACAGGCCTGAAATCTATTGCTGAAAATCAAACATGCTTCACATGTAGCAATACTATTACCTAGCCACAAGATGGTCAGCTGGTCTTAGCTATCAGAAGACTCAAATGATTTGAAACTGAAGGTAGTTCAGTTTCAGACAATTTAGACGCTTGTTACCATTCTAAAAAAATAGGGAAAAAGTAGAGGTGGCATGAACAAAAACCTCCGATCCAACCATGCATAAAATATAGTAAGACTTACACACTGCCTCTTAAATAGAGGAGTTTTGTCTGCCATTGTTTGGGTATGGTATGCAATCTGGGGGTTGATTTTGGTCAACAAACAGCATCTATAGCAAAGAAATGTAGTTCACTAAAGCTGTCTGATTTTTTAGGTACAGTAATACGAGGTTCCCAAATACAAGGCAGTAAATGCAGCATACTACCTAAGAAATGTTTTTAAGTTGACAAAAAAAGAGTACATTTTTAGATATAGTATACAGAAATTGATGTACTGTATACATGCAAAAACATTTCGAATAGCATGAATCAGCCTATGCAACATAATCGTTATTACACAATACAGCATCAGGGCCTGATTCTTCATTCTTTACATTCATAATAATTCCCTTTGTATGAACATTTGCAAAATTCATCCCTTATTTTGTCTAGCCATAAACTGTACCCCACATTTTCCATAATTAATTAATGCCAGACAGTAGTCAGGACAAGGTATTTTTATACCTATAGCTCTTATTTTTACATGGTTCTAGGCTCCCAGCTGTCCCCTTCATTCCTAGATTCATGGCCACCTACACGGCAGAGAAATCTAAACATAAGCATAGGAGAAGATCAATACTATAGGCAGGGCTGGAAGCACTGCTTATTTTTAAGGTTGCCCAATATTTCTCATTATAAGATGCTGTTTTCAGTTGTCTACAACTCTAACAAACTTTGATCGTTCAGGCTGAAATTTTACATGCTGGATATCTATCTCAGGCTGACACTTTAAAAAAAAACCCAGCTAAAAGAGTTCAGCTGTTAAAGAGAACAAGGCTTTGGGAAATTACATTATTTTGCCCATGTTAAAACATTCTGGTAACTTGGTCCTTGAAAAGCTCTAGTGTCACAGTTCTTTGGAGCAGGGACTTGACATTTGGCAGGAGGGTGGCCTTTGTGTCAGGGATGAGCCTTTTGTCATCTCTGAGCAAATCTAATTGGGCTAAGTTATAAGCCTTTGAAAGATCACAGTTCTCACTTGCTCAGTAGATGCCTTAGACTCCTTAGATTTTAGCTTTAAAATTTAAATTAGCTTTTAGATTTAAAATCTCAGAAGATTCCATCTGCACTGAGCATGCTGCAGCCTGGGACTAAACAGGACTTTCCCTGTAACTGCAGCTTTGTGTGGCTGGGGTCCATGCAGGGTCCAGGTCCAGGTGCCTAAACTGAGACCAGGAGACTGTCTTGTGCTCTCAATTTCCTGCTAGGCTCAGGCTGTGTGGAGAAGGGAGCTGCCTGATTTGAGGGGGGTCAAAAACTGAGGGTGGGGAAGTAGTGGGACAAGGAGGCTGGTGGAGGAAGAGGGAAACTGGGCCTGGGAATTTGGGGAGAAAGACTGGGAGCTGATGAAGGAAATGAAGGTGCTGGGAGCCAGTTAGCTAGCAAGATGTAGGGAAACACTGAGATCAGATGAGCTGGGTACGGGGAAACTGGGACTGGCTGGACAAGGAGACTGAGACTCAGAACCAATGGGGCAGGAACAGAGCTGATCATTGTATTTTCAACAAAACAGTTTTTTTTAGGGAGAAGTCAATTCTTGGAAACCCTTTGCCAGAGCATGTTTCTGTGAAACTTTCAGTCCAGGATGGAATTTCTGTTGTGTAGGAGAGAAAGAGAGAACCCCACCTCAGAATAGCCAGGTATTTAGGATACTCACCTGAGATAAGAGAGAGCTGGGTTCAAGTCCCTGATCTAAATCAGGCAAAGCAGGGGCTTGAACCTGGATCTCCCACATCTCAGCAGTCAATGCCTTAATCACCATGCTAATGGCTATTCTGGGGAGTAGGGTGTCTGGTTTTTTAATTATTTTTTTTAACAAAAAACAAAGTCCCACCCTCATGCAGAACAGGGAATTTTTGAAATCTCAGAATTTTTCACAAATAACGATTTCCCACCTAAAGCTGGGTGGGAAGGAAGACATATGAGAAGGAGCAAGAGTGTGAGGGAAGAGACTGGGACAAGGAGCTGAGGGAGGGACTCAGGGGAGAGACTGAGATTAGATGAGGAACCTGGAGAGGGAGACTAGGACTGGAAGCTAGTGGGGAGATAGGGGTGAGACAGAATGGAAAAGGAGATGAGAACAAGGGGGGAACTGGGATTGGCTGGACAAAGAGACTGAGAACAAGGTGTTGAGGGGGGGAACTAGGATTGGTTGGCAAGTAAATTGGGACTGGGTGTGGACAGGGGGGAGATTGGGACTTGGTCAGCAAGCCCAGAGGGGAGACTAGGACTAGCTAGGTAAGGAGACTGGGATTCTCCAGGCATGAGAGTGCTTAGGAGACAGGCCCTTATGACACAGTGCTGGGGGTTGGTGGGAAGAGGGAGAACTGTAATGAGTCAGGGTTGTGTAATGAAGGAGGCTGTTGGCTTTAGGACCGCTGCTTCATTTGTTGCAGAAGTTGGGAGGTGTGTAGTGAATCGTGCAGGAGACTGCAGGAATAGAAAGGAAGGTCTTGTGGTTAATGCAGTTAGTTGAGTGCTGTCCTGAAGAATTGGATTCTATCTCTGCCTCTGTCACAGAATTCATATGTGATTCTGGGCAAGTGACTTGAACCAAACTTTCCACTTGTTATCACTAATTATGTATTTCTCATTTTCTGAATCCCCAGCTTGATACCCTGAGGTCTGATTTGCAGAAGTGCTGAACACTTCAAACTGCAATTGAAGTCACTAAAGCTGTGCTTTGAACATACAAAGGGCTATGTAATGCCAAGCATTCTGAAAATTCAGGTCCTAGGTGCCTCAAATTGGGCCCCAAATATTACTGGAAACTTTTAATCTTGACCCCCTATGTCTCAGTTACCCACCTGTAAAATGGAGATAATACCATCCCCTTCACAGGGGAGTTGTGAAAATATATTAATTATTGTTTGTGAAGTACTCATACTAGTAGTGAGTGCTACTGAAAAGCCCCATGAGTAAGTAAATAATTCTGAATTCAGAGCAGGGTTTGAATAGTGAGCAGTAAAAAAGGCATGGGAGCCATATACTGAACAATGAGGATAAAACAAAATACTGAGTAAGTGCTTATTAAGTGAATGAGGTAGGAGTCTAGAAAAATAGTATGTGATCATGTAATTGAAGACTGTATCATAATGCATTCTCACAAAGGGCCTGATTAAGGTTGCATAGGCAATCTTAATTCTGGAATTTCCTAAATTTTGAGTGCTTGATTTGGTAACCATAAAAATGTTATTTTAACGTAGGGTTTATTTTGTTTGTAACATAATAAAAAGAACAGACAACTAGCATAAAGCCATTCTACAGTAATTAAATTAGAGCATTTAGTAATAAGGCCAATATTAGGGGAAGAGACTCTAAAGCACATGCAATGATGAAAACCTATTTTAAGATGTCTTTTGGATAGATGGGGGAAATTTTAATGTCAATATTTTTAATATTCAAATGTACATGGAAACAATTAGGAAACACATTGTCTAAAGATGAAAGGTTGAGAATCTTATCTATTTTTAATCAGAAAAACATACGAGCATAACTTGATTGTCATTAAATATTTAAAATTACTTCATAGACTAAATTTCATTTTTATTTAACACATTTTATATATTTATAACACACACAGTTTGTGCAGGAAGCTCCCAATCTCTTCTAAAATATTCTAATGTATTAACCTTAATCATTTTTCATCTTGTTTATTATTAAGAGTAAATCTACACTGTTGTAACTTATACTATCTAACAATACAATAAAGAAGTAGCACTAGTAAACATTGTCATGTATGTATTATCAAAGCAGTTTATATTTAATAAGTTCACTTATAGGTGGGTTTTGGAGTTTTTTGCAAGAAAATGTAATGCTTATTTAACACTTCTGATCCTAAGAAATTACATTTCTTAGTATCACATAAGATATGAATCTTCTCCAAATCAGCTTGGTTCAGATATAGTAATAGTACAGTATGTCACATTGCCAAGTGCTATGTGATAGTGCAATGAGACCCTCTTTCATTACAGACACAAGGGGACAGATCACGTGGCAATCTTAACACTGAAAATTCTTGCTTTTGTGGGCATAGAATCTCAACCTATGTTTAGAGCTGGTCGGGAATTATGTACAAAACATTTTTGTCAGAAAATGCGGATTCATCAAAATCCATAAAACTAACTTTCCTCAAAACTTTTTGTCAGAAAGGTTCTTTCAGACCAGGATGATACAAGAGACAGCAAAATAGGGAGTTGAATCTGGGTCTCCCACATCAAAGATGAGTGCCCTAAACACTGGGCTACAAAGTAAGCTTCTTCCAAGTACTCTTGTTGGAACAATTCCAGTTTGCATAAATAATTTAATATTCATTGGGCCAGAGAGCAAGCAATAGAAACTGACTAAAGCTTGATACTCAGGACACTCACAGGGGATGTGGGAAACCCACTTCAAGTCCCTGCATCTCCCACATCCCCGATGAATGCCCTAACCACTGGTTGGGGCTCTCATTTTTCACAAAAAGGAGGTGTCATAAATATAAAGGGAAGGGTAAACCCCTTTGAAATCCCTCCTGGCCAGGGGAAAGCTCCTCTCACCTGTAAAGGGTTAAGAAGCTAAAGGTAACCTCGCTGGCACCTGACCAAAATGACCAATGAGGAGACAAGATACTTTCAAAAGCTGGGAGGAGGGAGAGAAACAAAGGGTCTGTGTCCGTCTGTATGCTGGGTCTTTGGGGATAGACCAGGAATGGAGTCTTAGAACTTTTAGTAAGTAATCTAGCTAGGTATGTGTTAGATTATGATTTCTTTAAATGGCTGAGAAAAGAATTGTGCTGAATAGAATAACTATTTCTGTCTGTGTATCTTTTTTGTAACTTAAGGTTTTGCCTAGAGGGGTTCTCTATGTTTTTGAATCTAATTACCCTGTAAGATATCTACCATCCTGATTTTACAGGGGGGATTTCTTTATTTCTATTTACTTCTATTTTTTATTAAAAGTCTTCTTGTAAAAAACTGAATGCTTTTTCATTGTTCTCAGATCCAAGGGTTTGGGTCTGTGGTCACCTATGCAAATTGGTGAGGCTTTTTATCCAACATTTCCCAGGAAAGGGGGGGTGCAAGTGTTGGGAGGATTGTTCATTGTTCTTAAGATCCAAGGGTCTGGGTCTGTAGTCACCTAGGCAAATTGGTGAGGCTTTTTACCAAACCTTGTCCAGGAAGTGGGGTGCAAGGTTTTGGGAAGTATTTTGGGGGGAAGGACGCGTCCAAACAGCTCTTCCCCAGTAACCAGTATTAGTTTGGTGGTGGTAGCGGCCAGTCCAAGGACAACGGGTGGAATATTTTGTACCTTGGGGAAGTTTTGACCTAAGCTGGTAAAGATAAGCTTAGGAGGTTTTTCATGCAGGTCCCCACATCTGTACCCTAGAGTTCAGAGTGGGGGAGGAACCTTCACAGGAGGTCTCAGTTTTATCCTGAAATTTTTTGAAATCTTGAAACTTTTCACAGGATGGTAAAGCCTATGCTATATTAACATAGTTTTTTGAGGGATCCTAAGTGAGAGGATATGGAGCCTTACATCTCCAGGTGACCTGTTAGAAATTAGAAACCAGCCCAGTTCAGTGGCAACAGAAAGTCATTGCCATCTGAAGACTATTCAATGGTCTGGAAAAAGTAAGTGCTCTCAGTCCAGTTCCAAGAGGACAGAAGTTTAATTCACAAGAGGAGTAACTTGGAATATTGGTGCTAATTTACATCAACAGTGGCAGTCTCAGTAGAAGACAAATTCTCACCGTAGTTACCACATACGTGTAGTATTTCCACACACCACTCCAAAGTTCTACAAGAGTAACCCTGTTCAGTGTTCGCAAAAAGAAAAGGAGTACTTGTGGCACCTTAGAGACTAACCAATTTATTTGAGCATGAGCTTTCGTGAGCTACAGCTCACTTCATCTGAAGTGAGCTGTAGCTCACGAAAGCTCATGCTCAAATAAATTGGTTAGTCTCTAAGGTGCCACAAGTACTCCTTTTCTTTTTGCGAATACAGACTAACACGGCTGTTCCTCTGAAACCTGTTCAGTGTTGGGCCCCAAAGATTGAATGGACATTGAAACTAAACTTTTTGCTGGCAGGATCAAATCCTGGCCCTATTAAATTAAATACCAAAACTCCAATAAATTTAGAAAGGACCTACTCTTGGGCCTAACTGGTATCTCCAGGTCAGAGCTGAGGTATATTGGGAAGGCTGCATTTTACTGTAATACCTGTTCTCTGTGTATTAGGCCAAATAGTATGGTTTCCAAATCTTGTCAAGAGCCTTCCCTGAGTCATAAAACTACCATACAAAATTCTACTTGCTTAATTCAGCATATCAGACTGTTCATATGTTAGTTTTCAATCTAATAATGTGAAAGAGCTAAATTTATTCTATATTAACATAAATAATCTGAAATTAAGTGTTTTCCATCTTCTACCCTTCCTTCTAAGGACATAATGAGGGACCAGGCTTTTTAGAGATAAGGTTCTTTTATTTTCTCCTTTTTACTTAGTGGAAAGGAATTTCTGTAGTACAGCTATCTTCCAGAGACTGCCCCCAAACTTTGTGCACTTTTACATAGGTATTGCCTTGCCTCTTCATTGGGAGGGAGTCTGTAGCTCAGAAGACTGCGCCCTTTCTTCTCGACTGCTGCTGTTCAGAGCAGTCAGCCAAAGCATACACTCTTCGGTCATGTAGGCTGATTACTGTGAACTCGCTGGTTTTTAGTCTTCTGGAGAAGAACCTTCTCCCCTCTGCTAGGATGTCAGGGAAGCACTTCATAAGCACGTAATATCACCAGCATCCAATTCCATTACATAACATTTAGTCTGGGCAATGTCTGTCTCCATCCTAGTGAGAAGCTGGGCAACTGTGCAAACTATACCCTGCCATGTCTTCTGTCCTCAGGATTCAGTTATGCCTACACAGCAGCAGAGCCCTGGTGGGTTGGGCCCTGGTGACTTTTCCTTTAAAAAAAAACAAAACCCTGTGATATTAATAAAATTATCTTTAATTTTTCCCCAACAACAGCAATAGACATCTCAATTAATAAAAATGGAAAATGCTTTCAATTGATGGAAATAAATTGACCATAAATTCACTAGCATACCTTGTCACATTCAAATTGTGAAAACGAAAAAAGACTGTCGAAAATTCAATTTAGCATTACAGAGATTATTGCAGCACAACAGCCCTGTATCTGTAATAGTGTATAAAAGCACTTCTAACAGTGCATCAATTTTCACAGCCATTTAGTAGATTAGAAAGCAATTGTAAACAGAGTGAAACTCACATTAACTCCTGTCAACAGCCTGCCTTTTTCTCAGTTATGGATTTGTTTGAAACAACAGTGAGGTCTAAAGCGATTTCATCAACATCACAGGTTGTATTATAAATATGAATGAACCCATTGTAATGGAATGCATAGTAATATATGGCAGGCGTTTGTCCTCCCTATCATTGTAACAGCTTCTGTAAAGGAAGAATAACTGTGACATAAGGGAACATGTCACCCTCTGTGAGAAATAATTCCTCATGTTGTGAAACAGTAATTGTATCAAGAAATAGGTTTTTAAACTGCCCTTAGTTTTATATTCTAATAGTGTACTATTAATACCTGTCTGGTATTTCTTTTAGCTGAAACCAACCAAAAGTTACATAACAATAATCGAATATTTTTTAAATGATCTCATTTAAATAAAATATCCTTCTACTTTTTTTTTTTTTTTAATTTTTGGCAGGTTATTTTTCTGATCTATGCTTAAAAGCATTAGATCAGTAAGAGTAAAAGGGATACTTTATCTAAATAGAAAGCAGTCAATTAGCCTGGAAGCAATTAAAATGGAATTGATTTTTAATCATAGATGGAAATTCATCTTTACAGAGTTGAAGGTCCTCCATATAAAATGTAATTTAGAGTAACATTTGTTTTTTTCCAAAAGAAAAAATGTTTTTGATTTCTCTTACTACACTATGGCAGAGTTTGGAGTAGCAGACATTTTCCAATGCATATTAGATTACTAAACAGGGTACTAGTGCATATCTTTTTAATTGCTTGGCTCTGTTAGCGTGCGTATTCATTTTCTCTGAGATAAGGGCATTTTCTATTCTGCGGCTTAATTTCTCTTTTGTTAGAAAAGCATGACTTTTAATAAAGTTTTTACATAGCAAGCATTGTCTTACTTGCAACAGTGTATAAAACCGTAGATTGGTGTTTCTCATTAGAGATGAGTACAGTACTGTAGATTTCAGTATTGAGGTACTATAGTTAAATAGCATGCTGTTTGTACTTGATTGTACCTTCTCTCTGATCTTAGAACAGAGTTGTGAGATGTTCTATAAAACTTAATTTTCATATGAGGCAAAAGTTAATATTTCATGTTTGTGATCATAAACTCTCCTAATGTAATAATCTTAATAATTAGAAATCCATGGCTGTGATTTGCTGAAGATTGAGAGGATTATTTGAATATTCATCTTTTATCAGCGCTTGCATTTTATGATGCCTATGGAAATGCACTGAGTAAATTATTCACACTGAATAAATTTTGCATGCAGGTTTTACTAACACAGCTAAAAAATTGCTCCTAAATTCATTCAGACAGATGAATATTGTTCTCCGGGAGTTTGTATATTTTTGGTTTGATAGCTTATTTGGAATCATACTTCCTAACCTGCAAATATTTACATTTCATATTTTGCAGGTAAGGCAGTATAAATTCAAGTTCCAATAACAGACATTTCAAATTAGGGAACATCTTTGTTTTACCCTGCAGCAATAACCTTTTTCATTTTGTTTTCCCATATATAGTGTAACAGCTATAGTAGGAAGAAAAATAATTGATTAGATCAATGCATTTTTTATAATTAGAGAAAATATTGTAGTGATTCTACATCTAGGTTTAAACTACTTTAAGCCAATACGAGTATAAAGCATATCACAAACCGTTGGCACTGTATAAATAATAATAAAGGACATTTATAAGCAGCTAAAGTGTCACATCAGCAACATTTGCTGATGTAATTCTGTTACTATGTCACCTGCTCGAGAGAGGTTGTGTGAAGTATCAAGCCCAAACTGTTTCTTCAGGAATTGGGGTATATCTGAAGAGATTTTAAATAAAACGTGCCCTGCATTTGCACTACATTTCTTAATTTTTAGCATGTTTTTAAAACTATTTTTCTAATATATATATTTTTATATGTACAAATTACAGGTGTCATCCGATGAAGTGAGCTGTAGCTCACGAAAGCTCATGCTCAAATAAATTGGTTAGTCTCTAAGGTGCCACAAGTACTCCTTTTCTTTTTGAAATTACAGGTGATCAGTCAAATGTAATTTGGGAGTATTTGACCCAGGATCCTGTGTACTGTCACCCGACTGTTGTGAGTGGACCCAGTCACTGGGTTTCATTGTTTCCAAGTCAACTGGGTCTGGATAGAGCTAGACACTGTTACTAGCTTCGGAATTTTAGGGCATACTCCCAGGTTCAAACCTTTTATCTAACATCTTTCTTTGAGATGTGGGATGCCAGCCTCAACCCCAGAATCAGTGTCTGAGACCTCCTGAGCCCCTCCACCAGTCTCTTACACATACTCCCTCAAGGCCTTGAGCACTCTACTCTGGGCTTCTAGTTTAACCTCTTTGCGGGACAATGTTGCAGGTAAGCAAGGAATACAGATATAGCAAAGGAATTTCTTAGCCCTGGTGATATTACTCTTAGAACGCTCTAGAGTTACAAATATTTGAAAACAACAAAAGTCATGAGGCACACTCTCCCATGGTCTGATCTCATCCTTTCTTGGAGTCCAAGTTTGTCAACATTTCAGACTGGGCAAAGTCCCTCATGCACATCATTCTCTGCACACAGAATCCTGCTCTTAAATAGGCCTTTCTGTCTCTGCCCTGTGCTCCACTGGGAAGCTCCAGCTCCCTCCCGAAGTCATGCTGGCCCTACCTGTGTAGAAAAAAACATAGTTTCTTGGGGGTGGGCCATCAGTTGAAGTTGACTCATTCAAAATGGATAGCCCCAATGATTAGTATTTCAGTGAAGTGTGAAGCACCTCTGCAGGCTAGGGTAGCTGTCTGGAATGCAGTACAATAGGCTGCCCTCAGGAAAGTTTACACATGTTCAACACATAATACAAATTCATAATTTGATACAGGCATATCCCACTCTGTCTCACACCATTCTGGGTGAATATCCTTATTCCCTTAGCAAATACGGTATGTGTTTCAGCAACCAAAAGCCCCCTACATAACTTCTCAAGCTGCATTCATGCTGACGGGGAAAAGATAACCATAAGCAAGCGTGCCATCTTGCATGAAGTCCATAGAAGAAGAATATGTAATTCAGGAGCAGATTCCTATATAAAAAAGAAGATTGTGGGGAATGATCCTGCACTGTTAATGGGGATGGACTAGATGATCTAATAATTTCAACTGAGTTATAACATTTATGATTATATATATATAAAATTCTCCTGTTACTGCTGGCAATCTTCTCAGTTATATAAAGAGAATACCATATCTTTGTAAGTTTAGTTAAAAAAAAAAAAAAGAGCTATCTGTAGCCAAAAGACACACATCCTTCTCCGTAACAACCTAACTGGAAACAATAATGCGATACCCACTTATAAATAAATAAGAGCATTAAGGGTCAGATCTAACTCTGATTAAAGTGAGTAAAAAGCTCCCATTGACTTCAGAGGAAGTTAGAACAGGCCCTACCTAGCCATGTTTAAATGTTACATACTGTAGTATATTTAGCATACATCATACTACACAAGTTTTAATTTATTTATTTCATAATACCAAACATAATGCAAATAGGAGTTTAAACAAATTTAAAATTTTTTAAATTAAAGAAAGACTTCTGTATTCTTATTCCAAATAAAGGTTAGTGCCTAAGAGG
Source organism: Caretta caretta (assembly GCF_965140235.1). Lineage (NCBI taxonomy): Eukaryota > Metazoa > Chordata > Testudines > Cheloniidae > Caretta > Caretta caretta. The sequence goes on along the minus strand of NC_134206.1, from coordinate 68,603,434 downwards.
GGGAAAATATCTAGAATAAGAGTTGGTGTTGAAAGAAATATGGTTTATCAGTTTTACATATATCAACATGCTGAAAAGCCAAACTTGCTCTTAAAAACCACTTAAAATATTTTTTAAATGCAGAGGGCATAACGTGACATCTAATACAAAGTAAAAACAAGCAAATGATATATTTAAACTACTCTTTAATAGTTTATAAACAATTGTTTTATTCAGAATTTTTAAAATATATAGATGTACAGTGCCAGAAGAAGCACCTCTAAAATTCTATACAATTGAATGAATATGCTATAAGAATCACATCTATTTCGAATAGTAATCTTTCCATTTGATGCCTGTGGATTGAGCAGTCAGTAATTGTTTAGCATAAGTTTTTTTTAAACTGGAAAACTGTCTCTATGGTTAGTTATTTTATTACATGTGTCCAATCATAATCCAGTCCTTTTCCCCAAACAGAATGGAGTGCCAGCCAAGTATTACAGGCCATCAGCCCTTGGTTCCTCTGAAATATTGTTCCTCTTGATCTAGTTCATAGGACTGTGAAATGCTGTCACTATATTTTAAGAGGGTTACATGTTTATAAACGATGCTTTAAGTATGAATGAGAGACTTTTCATAAGAGAATCAGCTCTGCATATTTTCCAGGCCACATTTTCCAGAGTAGTTTGCTTTGCACCACACTATCCTGGAAATCTGACTCTATAGTGACATAAACATGTTCTTGGAGAATCATCCTAGTGATCCTCTGATGGCTTGAAGCTGATACAGAGGCTTTTATGTCACTCCCATTCTGTGTAGTGGAGAAAATTGGCACGGCAAGAGGAAGAAGTAGGTTCCCTTGCATGACATTAGTCCTCCATTGTTTTCTACCCCCCATTGGCCATTGCAGCCTAGCATAGGTTTAGAATAGCCCTCTGGCTGCGCTGGACTGTGTGTTCAGCCATATGTATGTGAGGTTGAGAAACAGAATCCTGAGCCCCAACCTGCAGTACCTGGTATGCACCTGCTGAATGACTACTAAGGTAGGATGTGAATAAGAGTAGCAGCCACAAATAGCTACTACCTAGATACAGATTGTAGGGTAGTGAGTCTGAGCAGTATGTGGACCAACTGGCCACTCCTCTATCTCAACCCCCCCTCAACTCACACAGAACAGACTACAGTAGAGCTGAGTTTCATGGCATGAAGAGGGCTGCAGAGTCTCCTGTGTAACTTCTGTGCATCAGCAGCACCACCCAGCACAAGTGGTTCCTCTTTATTGGGGACCTTTCATGGCTCCCAGGATTTTTTACCTTAATGGAGTGTTCATTTCCTCCTCTTCGTTCTTTCCTGTGCTGTAAGTACCTACTGCAGGAGAGACACAGACCTCTGAATGTTGGTCTGCCCAGTTCAAAAGCCTTTCATCTTTAACTTTGTTATTGTAGTGTTTTAGTCAGGGTTAGATTACTGTTTTCCAATGTTTGCATAGGATCAATGGGCTACATCCAGCAGCTTGTGTTACATATGAAAGTAATACAATTTACACAGAACCGAACATCCTCAGTCAAGCATCTGCGAATGGATTATGTACCTGCATATAAAAAAGTGCCTCATAAATTTAAAATACATTTCAGCAGGATCTCTTTCATGTAGTACAGCATTATTCCTGCATGCTTGGAAGAAGATGGAGCTATATGTAATTTGATATGGCAAGTGAAATTTTATTTCTTGTTTAGATTCTGAGAGGGATGTACAGCTCAGATTTACTTTTGAATGAAAGATGGAATGTTGCATAGGGCTTTTTTAAATGCACAAGTTTTGTGATAAGTTTATTTAGAAGTATGCAAAAGTTCCTCCATAGAGATCAGCAAAAAAGTTTCCCATTGTTTATGAATCTAAAATACTGCTACTCAAAAATAACATTCATTTGTGATTTCTGTTTTTCCCATAATGGTATTCTGGGTTCTTTTAACATTTTTCTCCCCTGATTAATATGCTTCCTTAAACTCTTTGTTTGATGGAATATTCTAATTTAACATTATGTTTAGCATGTTTACCAACTGTTTTTGTTTTTTTTTTACACTCTTGCAAATTTAACTTCTGGAGTTTAGTGGAGTGTGACATTTCCCCTCTCCAGTACTGAGATTCATTCTTACATGACATGGACAAATGGAGAAATAAATATATATAAAATGTGATGCTGTGGTATGATGCAAGGCAGAAAGGTTTCATCATCCTGAGTTTCACATGGATGTATTGCTTACAACCACCATAGCCACTTGGAAGTTAGAGGTTACCTCAAACAGGTGGTGATAAAATCTTTATGCCATTCCACACCATTGTTTACTTTTTTTTGTTTTCTGCATATGTTACTGAAACACTATTTTAGCAATGATTTAGAAAGTTTGCAAAACTTTCATTGAGACTTTTTAAAAAAAATTCCTTTGCTGTGTAAGGAAAGATGCCCTATTTACTATGAATTCAACCACACAGGGCTTAGAAGACGTTTCTAAAAATTTATTAAAGTAGCTTTTCTATATACACAGTCACATTTTTAAGAATGCATAACTAGAGGAAAAAGTGGGACATTTAAATGAGATTTAGGCACATCTTTTATTTAAAAGTCTTAAAACTGTGATTTGAAATATAATGCATGCCTTAAAAACGCAGATATCCAACACTTGAATAAGTACAGAATTATTAGTGATAACAGTAATTCCTTGTAACATATTATGTTACATCCTTAAATGTATTTTGAAAGCATTAACCAAAGGAAAGGGAAACAATCATGTAAACTAAATTTTGTATCCTGATATCATTCAGAAAAAACTATTTACAGTTTTGCTTCTTTTAATGTGTCCTGTTATAAATAAAATTTAGTTAAATTCTCAAAGTAATTGAGGAGAGAAAAATGTTTATAATTTTGATAAAGTATGAAATGATAACTTTAGTGATTGGTAAATCTCAGTGGGCATTGGTATAATCTTTTGTTCTCTGAGTTCTTGGGCTGTTCAAAGATTTAAATATAGAACTGAAATGCATTTGACCACTCAAACCCCAGGGAATTACCTTAAATTTGTATATTTCTCTGTGTCACTGATTGTACTTGTGTATTATTCTCTTAATTACCCCTCAAGTAATTTCTGATGTGTGATAATGTGCAGGTCAGTGCTCTGCAAGTCCTTCAACATGACCTTTCATTGAATAATTGTCCTATCATCACCTTGGTTCATGGCTGTATATTTGCTTGATTTTTTTTTCCTCTTACTCAGGTTAGCTTAGCAACCAGCTCACACATCTTTTATACTTATTATTCAAGTAATCACCCTCTGCAACACACAGAAGCATCAATTAAAGCATTACAATGAGGTACTGTGTTTTGTTCAGAATTCTGTGACATCAGGAGTTAAATTCCATTTACCATGATTCAGGCCTTCTTCAAGAGGCTAACCTGTATTTAAAAAAAAAATCTTCTAAACAAAGAAGTACCACATCACAAACTGCATGAAATGGATCATAAAATTACATTCTGCTCTTTTAAAAAGACACTTAAGCTTCTTTGAAAGATGCATCGATTTAAATGTAGCACTAAAATGTCTGATGGCTGAACATTCATTTTAGATTTAAAAAGTTTTGTCAGATGTAAATCCCTTTTATAACTGCTGTATTGATTCTTACCTGTTTTCTTCATAAACATTTTCTGGCTAATTTTCAAATTTGGGTGAATTTCACAGCAAATTATTATTAGAATGGGACTTGAGTACCCAGTAGCTGTCAAGATGGTTCAGTGATTTAATGTCAGTGTCCTGCAGCTTTGACTGTAATCAGCAGATGCTCTGGTATTACCATAAATGTTTTCTTAACCACCCCTGTCAAAAAAGGGAAAATATTTCCTGCTTGGAATCTACTGCTTCTGATTAAATTCAGTTTGGCTTCTTTTGCATAATTAATGTCCCATGATGATCTCTAACCTTTTGTTTTTAATATCGCCTCTTGGTCTAGACACACACTGTTTGCAGGGCTGCTCAGTTAAGTCAGAGCAGACAAAGGGAAGCTGAATGAGTTTGTACATGAGTCTTTATTTCATTAGCTCAGAAGTTCTGTACTTTATTCTGCCCTGAGTTGTGAAAGAACATGAAAGGTTCTGGTTCTTTCAATCTTTTTGATTGTGGTGTTGGCTCTCTGTTCTGATTCTGAAGGTTGTTTCTGTAAGTGCTCCTGGTTACATGGTTTAGATGTGCTGTACCACTTAAGAGTTCTGATTTAGAATTCACTTTGGGCACATCTTCACTGGCAACGTTAAAGCGCCTAGCTCTCCCAGCACTCTAAAAAAACCCACCTCCCTGAGGGGCATAGCTACCAGCACTGGTGCACTGTCACGTTACAGCCCTGAAACTTGCAGCGCTCACGGGGCTGTTTTTCACACCCGAGCGAGAAAGTTGCAGCATTGTAAAGTGCCAGTGTAGACAAGCCCTAAGCCTCAATCTGTAAATTATGATAAACATCCATTCTAATACAATCAAATAAAATGTATGTCTACACTGCCAGAAAAACAAAAAAACCCTGCGGCAACAAATCTCAGAGCCCCGGTCAACCAATTTGGGCTTATGGGCTCGCGCTACGGGGCTAAAAATAGCAGTGTAGACATTTAGGCTGATACTGGAGCCCCAACTCCAAGACCCTCCCCTCTCTCTCAGTTTCACAGTCTGGGCTCCAGCCAGAGCCCAAATGTCTACATTGCTATTTTTAGCCCCATAGCATGAGCCCACATCAGTTGACCCAGGCTCTGAGACTCACTGCTGCAGGGTTGTTTTTTTTGTTTTGCAGTGTAGATGTACCCTTAGTTATCTGACATATTGTGCATACCTGTTATGAGTTATAGCTAAAGTGCAGTTGTATAATTGATGAGGAACGTAGGCAACTGTAAATGCCACAAATCAATTTCTGATATTAAGCTGAAGTCTTTGTAGTAAAATAGATGCTATGACTCTAAACCTTAGACTGTAAAGTAATAAATGTATTTATCACTGGAAAGATGGTGGTAGTATGCCATTAATATTCTTAAATACAGCATTCAGGGGGCTGGTGCAACAGCTGAATAATTCACTTTCACCTATGGGAATGTGTCTAGAATCTGTCTCAGATCATAAGTAAATGGAATTTGGAACTCTCAAGACCAGCCTCAGTAGTAAATCATATCTCAAAAATAAAATCCATATTTAAATACAGAGGAAAGCCTGACTCCACACAAAGGTAATTTTTCTCATTTGTGGAATACAGTATGCTAGGAAATTGATAACATTACTTTCATGTGTGGTATATTGGTGTCATACACACAGTCCTGGAGAGCTCCCTCTGGCTTATCACTCACCAGGCTGTCGTGCTCATGGCCCATATCACTGGAGTCTTTAAGCCTCCTAAGTTTGAATAGTCAGGGATGATCCCCAACTTGGGTTCTCTAAGCACACTCTTGAAGTGCAGATCCTCTGTCTAGCTCCCCCTTCTGAGAGCTGAGACCCTGTGGTCCAACTACCTAGCCCCTGGGACCAGTGCTGACCCCTCAAGCGTGCTCACAGTTTAAGCACATCATATCCCATAATTGCAGCCACGTAGGTATTCTGGATTTACAGTTTGACTTTTCCAGGGCAGGCGATAGTGAAAACAAACAAACACAGAGACTTTGCAGAGGATTCTAAACATGATTACTCTTTACTTAGCAAGACAGAGACACAGCTCTAGACAAAATAATAAACATCTCCGTATACATTTCCCTTTCTCAGTTTCCATCACTTTGGAGAGTTCTTTGAGCTTGAACAGAGTCCTCTGCAGTGCCCAGGTTCCTTCAGTAGTTCATGGCTTCTCTTCAGAATCATGGAGTCAGTCTCTCCCACTAGGTCAGTTAGCTTCCTTCTTCCTTAGATGATCCTGCAGTTAAACAGCATAACCCCACTACAAAAGCATGCCCCTCTCTCCTAATCAAGCTTCCTGTGTGGCTCTTTCAGTCTCACAAATGTATGTTCCACCATTAAAACCTCTATCCTTGGTTCAGCTGTTGGGGATTTTCCACTCTCCACTTCCCCCTCGCTGCAGAGAGGCTTGGTCAAACTGTTTTCCCAGCTCAGGCAACATCACATGAGCATAGCCATTTTTTGGTTAGAGCACAGTTGTTGAGGTTATCAATTGACAATCTGGTGGTCCTTTCTGGCCTTACCATTGTCCCTGGTCTGGTAGCAATGTGGCACAGTATTTGTTAGCAGGTGGTGGATTCCACATACACTGGTGCCTTCCATGATTCAACAATTTCATAATTGTCAGAATTCAGAAGTCACATATAGACAGGTTCCCCAAATTGTTACAATTGGCAGTATAAAATGACAAATTAAATGCTAACAAACCAATCAATTTGGGGAATGCTTTACAAATGAGTTTGAGGTTGCAGTGTGAAATGTAAGATGCCAGTTATTAAGGTCAGCCAAAATTTACACAAATTAACAGAACAAGCTCTTATTAATTAATCATACTTTCCATGTGCATTTTCCATTGGAGGGATTGCTACATGCTGATTTGGATTGCTTTCCACTATGGATAACTCAGAATGATTGTGGACAGTTGCAAGTAGAGGTGACATGGAGATGAGAAACCAAAAGGAGTGGGCCACTTTGAGGCTCTTCAGGAAACGAAATGCAGGAGACATGCAGAAGCACAGTTTTCCAGTGGCACCATTGTGCCTCACCAGGAGCACAGGGAAGTAAAAAAAGGTTCAGTGTGAACCATCCCTGTTGTGGAACCAGCTCTATCAGCCTGAGTGGAAGGTGGAATGCCCTGGCTCTGCCTCCTCCCCAACCACTGTGTTAGTATTATATTTTACTAGAGGCCCTAGTTGAGATCAGGTCCCTATTGTACTAGAACTGTATAAACATGAACAAATGCCCTGCAGTTTACAGTCTAAGCAGACACACTAGACAAAGTGTGAAAGAAAGTATTATTCCCATTTTACAGATAGGGAACTGAGACACTGAGAAATTAAATGATACACAAAGTTAAACAGGAAATCTGTGGCAGAGCCAGGAATTGAACCCAGCGTTCCAGTTCAGTACCTTAAGTACTAGGCGACCCTTCTTCTTATATGGAGAGGTTTCTACTGCCAGAGCTAAAGTGTTGTAGTCCTTGTTCTAAGATATTTTAAATTTTCCTGTTTTGATATGTAACGGCTGCCTACGATGCACAAAGACTTACAGCTGTGACCAGCTTTTGTGCAGGGAAAAGCTCCTTGTAATCTTCTCCACAACTACCTTTTTGCATACCTGCACAAGGCCAAGTACACTTGTTGGATCATATTAAAGAAGTTCTGTATTAAAATCACAAATGAGTGTGATTCCCCAGAGTTTAAATTCCAGGATATTACTAATTAGGAGGTCTCTTGGTTTTTGGTACTGTTTCTCTCCCTCTATGTGTGAAACTTGCAAGCTGATGATTGCGTTAGTACATTCTAAGACAGAGTCTGTTCTCAAAGCAATTCACAGAGAGAGAGACTCAAAGCAATACTCTGTAACAACAAAAACAGCACCCAGAGACTCCCCGCCCTTTTGTTGTATTAACAATTGTGATTAAAATAGAGATAGAGGATGTATATGGATGGATGCTTGGTGTGGATAATAACTGAATGATCAGGGAGGTGCCAGCCTAAGAATCCAGTGTCCATCGGCTGAAGAAGGCATCAAGTGGAAATAACCAGAGGACCCGCGGAGGGCAGACTGGAATCCACCCAACAGCCTCAAGAATGGGAGAACCAAAGAACAAGATAACATCTAGCAGCACGGAGCCGTCAGGAATGTGCTATCTGCTGATTGATTCAGCAACATCATGATGAAGCAATTCCCACAGACTGGCCTAGGAATAAATTCCTATAAAAATAGACTCTAGAAAGTGAGAACTTTGGGGGATCTGATTCTGCAAACCAACTTCCAGGAGCATCAGATGAGCATCTGACAAGGCTCTGCTCCCTCCTCATGTCCAGGCCACCTGGCCAGTGGCTTGGCATGAGCAACTCTAAGGCTGGTAACTATGATAACAACCTTGCAGAACCTCTGTGTGTGTGTGTGTGTGTATGAATGAATGAATGAATGTGTGAGTAAATATGAGATTGAATGGAATGTTATAACTATAACTGTTTACTATGAGTCTTTCTGTATTCACAATAAATGTGGTATTTTGCCTTTTCTCCTTTAATAAGATCCTGCTGGTTTTTAATTTATTGGTATAACACACTGTGGCCCAAATATAGGAAGTCAGATAGTACAAATATATAGCACTAATATAGTGCTTCATATTAGGTATTCTGAAAGCACTTTATAATTATTGAAGATATTTGCAGTATGTTTTGTGCACAAGGAGAGGAAAGAGCTACTTCTTCTGTGTCTTTGCTTTATTGCTTCCTAATTTTTAGCTTTGGGTAAGGGTCGCCTATCTAGTGGTTTACATTATCGTCTGTTACACACTTTCGGACAATGTGCTGGCTTGTTTTTGACCTATATCTAGTTATTTGCAACATATATCAGATGCCTAGAGTGGGTTGTAAGAACAAGAAGCCTATTTGATTACCAAGGTTTTAATGGTCAAAGTTGCATGTACTAAGTTAATTCCGCTTTTTCCCCATGCCCAATTTGTTCACAAAGGCAATCCTGGTTACCAGTTTGTCCCAGATAAACTTTATAAGTAAGTCATTTTTCTGATACAGAAAACTAGGAGTTTGAAGCAAGCAAGAAAGGAATGTACAGAGGCACCAATTTTAGGGAAGTACAAAGCATTTTTTAAGACATCATAAAAAAGTTTTAAAAAAATGTGTTGATCTCCTTAAGACTTAGAGCTCTGGTCATATGCACCATCTTCTCTTTCCTGTGGGTGCTCGACCCCGCCCCTCTGCCCCTGGTCCCGTCCCCACTCCACCCCTTCCATGAGGCCCCGCCCACTGCCCTGCCTCTTCCCAGCCCTTCCCTGCCCCCATTCCAACCCCTTCCCCAAAGTCTCTGCCCCCTCCCTGCCAATATTCCAACCCCTTCCCCAAATCCCTGCCCCGGCCCCGTCTCTTCGCCGCCTTCTCCCCTAAGCACACTACGTTCCCGCTCCTCACCCCCCTCCCAGAGCATGCTAATGCTGCCAAATAGCTGTTTGGCAGCAGCCAGGTGGGAAACACTGGGAGGTAAGCAGAGGAGTGGGGATGCGGCGCGCTTAAGCGGGGAGGAGGAGGTGGGGAGGGGAGCTTGGCTGCTGGTGTATGCAGAGCACCCACTAATTTTTCCCCTTGGATGCTCCTGCCCCGGAGCACCCACAGAGTCAACACCATCTCTTTGGGAGGAACAGAGGAGGAATTTTAAAGCGTCTTTGCTAAGTGTTCCTCTGTTGCCTTCTGCTTTAGACAACACCCTAACAGTGACCCAATTTCTGGCTTCAGACAGAAGTGAAGGCAAGGGATGGGAAACACACAATCGTAACAAATTATACAGTAAATAAGAGTTTCTTTAGAGTAGTTAGGGCTTTAGTTACAAAATGTAAAGTATGATGATTACAAATAATTGAGAGTTAAAACTCTTGGTTACTAACCATTAGTAAAAAAAATTCCTAAATAAATTGTTATGGTAAGTTAGTCAGTCAGTGGAAACTATAGTAGAAAGGAAACATGCTAAACATGTCACATGTGGATATACAACAAGTAGGTCAGAGCTTTGGGGTTTGTTTTTGTTTTTTTATTTCCCCACAGTCATTATAGCATGGGCTTCTTTACTGTGTCCTTTTCAGATTTTGTGTCTCCTTTCAGATTGGTCATCTTCATCAGCACTTCCCAAACAGTATTCATCCAGCTATCCTCTGAAGATGCATGTGGATTTCCCCTTGTCACAGAAATTTAATTGTGCTACTAATAGGTTATCTGTTTTGCTTAAATTCTTTGTCAAAATGTTTCTTGAAGTCAGTATTCATTGATAGATAATGGATAGCCCAGGAAACTGAAGTCCTTTGTTTATCTACTGCATGAGTACAACACAAGCAGGAGTAACCTTTTAGGGCTGCAAGGTATAATTAAGTGCCTATGATCTGTAATTCTTCCCCTCCTATTGAAACTGCCAAAAATATTTTCAATTATTGCCAGTCGCAGTGGTGGTGGCTTTGTAATACAACCATCTGTCTACTAGGAACATGGCTGAGGGCACCAAATCATATAGTTGTCTGGTGGTAACTTCTTTCAATCTCTTTTGACCTGGACTGGATTTGAAATGGCAACCTACAACTGAATGATTCTCTATCACAGTACCAATCCTGTGAACCTATAGACATTGCTTATGCACAAGGAAAAAGCCAATTAAGAGACTATGTTCTAACAATTTAGAATGATCTTAAGGCATGTTGCCTCCTTGGGAGTCCACTGTAATTCCAGAAATAATATTTTTCTCAGTTGATTGTTGTTTTTCACATGTTTGAGAGAAGTGGGAAAACTTAATGCCCTCACTATCAATCCTCTTCCTGCGTACATTGGGGCAAATCCATAACTCATCATCCACCTCAAGTAGCATGGCTGGGTGCAACCCTTCGGGGTAAATGGAGGAGGAATGACAGTCAAATCCTGCCCCTCTCTCACCTAGCTGAACCACACTGTTTCCTGTGCCCCTGGGCTCTTCACATCCACTGAGATAGGGTCAGGGTTGGTTTATACCATTATTTTTAAACTTAGAAATGTATTTAATCTAAAATTGTGCCCAATTTCTTGGTTAATTTTGAAGTTAATTGATAAGCTTTGAAGCCATTCCTAGATGCACCCCAGATTTTAGTTAAATCTTGGCATCCTAAAGTTATTATAGTAGCTATTGTCATTGCTAAGGTATGGGGGAAAGAAAATAGATTAGTATGATGGATTGAGAAATTGCTTCCAACTCTACATGTATGCAAGGTTTGGTTAGAGAAGAAATTGGGAGAAAAATTGAATGAAAAATCAGAGGCAGCAATTTTGAAGATGATTTTTGAGGAGGTAGCAGCAGTAGTCAAGTAGGTGAGAAGAAATTGTATATATTATCTAATCTGAACTGTGAAACCTTTGATTTAGACTCTGTTGAATGGGAAAGTCAAATTACGGTCCAGTGTGGTTCATTTTTTCATAAATTACTTTATTCAGTGCTCATAATCAAACACATTGTTTTTTGAAAGCAGAGGAAATTCATGCTAAATAAGTCAGTCCCCTTTCATAACATTGTTTAGTACTTTAGTACATCCCTCTTTTCTTCCCTCTGAAACAAAGAAAAATATTTTGTATCTCCTGCTTCTGAACACTTAGTAAAATTCAGTTACCTGAATTTATTTATTTGAATGTTTTATTCCTTTAAATTCCACATTCTTTCATACCAGGAAGAGCAGCAACTTTTAAATGAATGAAATGCATATAACAGGTTGGGTTTTAAAAAAAAAATCCACTCTTCAGTAATGCAATTGAGTGCCTCATTAATTCTGGTGGTGTCATCTGTTTTTGATTAGTAAGGTTGTTGAGCATCCATTGTAAAGCCTTAAGGTGCAAGAAATTACATTTCAAATGTATGGTGGCGTCATCTAAGTGCAGTTGACAGTTCATCAGGTGTTAAGGCCATGGCTACAGAGTAGAAATGAAATAAGTTGTTAGCAGCCCACAGCACTTTTTTTGCAATTCAGGAACAATTTCTTATCCTGACTTTGTCAATCAAAAACATTGTTGGAAAAGCTATTAAACTAATAAAAAGTGACACTAAAGTATATTAAGTGTCTTCTGCTGTGCTATAGAGGGAGGAGATATATCTTGTACTTTATGAGAGCTATGATGCAATACACAAGGTCTCTGGCTATTGCAATTTTTCTGATTACTTCTAAAAACTACTTCTGGATATTAAGAGGGCAATGCACAGAGCAATAAACAAGACCTACTCCATAATGAATAGTCCTGATTCTACAAGCTGCATATTTTTGCTGTTTACTATCACTCTGCTATACTCAGGATTGGAAAGCTGTACTTGAGTGATTTCAGTTAGTAATGTCAGAGTATTGGACCGTCTCCATAGAAGGCACATCTCTGTTTAGCAACAGTTTTTTGCCATCAGTAGTTAGGTATAGACTCTCGGTAACATGGTGCAATATGTGGAGCTGAAAGACAATAATTTAGGAAATATTCCCTTCGGCCACTGTAGTATTTGCCCTGTGTAAATCAGAGATTCAATTAGGGAAATGTAATAAGATTACAGCTACATTTCTTTTCTTTCAGTTATAATTTTATCATGTCCCACACTGAAAACTATGATCATGTAAGCATACAATGCTGTTGTATTAGTCTCTCTCACACATTTGTTGCTTTATTTTTTTAATCAAAAGTAATTCGTGTACAAACAGTATAAAAATATTTACATAAAAAATCAAGTGTCTTGAGTATCAAGAAAGTGGGCATTCTGTTGCAATATAATAAATCTATTTAAACATTTTTTTAAAATGTTAGCTATTTGTCAGTGGTTAAAAAAATCATACCTCTACTTCAGTAAATCTTGAAGTCATTTGTATTCAGTATTAATTGTCCTATATTCCAGGAGTAGGAGGGGTTTAAAAATCTCCAAAGGATAAAGCATAAATTTGCTCCACGAAATTCATAGCAAGTCCCCAGTATTAGTGTTTCTTCTCATTCACGCACTTTACACTTTTTCTCATTCAGAGAAAATAAGTATCCCTTCATAGCCTATATGTATATCATTGTGTGCTGTTCCATGCTAGATCACCATTTAAACGGAGGAAAGATATTAAGCACAATTTTCCATTAACTGAATTTCCTGAGCTCTGCTGTTCATCAAAATAATTTAGGAAGACTTGTGTCTGGATAATACTAGCTGGATTGCCTTAGGTGATCTGAAGATAATTTTGAATTTGTTTTTTACACCAGAGATTTGTTTGTTTGAAAGACTAAAAATTAAGTGTTCACATTCTATGTTTATAAAACAAAGAAATTATCCCAAAGTCCTTACTCAGACAAAACTCTCTGGAAGTCAGTTCAGTAACATGTATTTCAGTAGCAAAAATATAAGAATCTCTAGACAAATCAGATGATCTCGTAACAATTCTTTAATAACTTATTTTGATGAACAGCAGTGCTCAGAAAATTCAGATGTGGGAAAACTAAACATTAATAGATTGAATTTTGAAGACAATGGGAGTTTTACCTAATTAAGAACTACAGGATTGAGTCTCAGTTTTGTTGGTCTTTCCATTGTGCTAAGAGTTTCATATCATAAACCCTGTCAGTTAAATAAATGTGTGAGAACAACTGAAGCAACATTGGTTCGGGATTATTTTTTCTTATGTCTTTAAAGGGGAACAACATCTGTCCGGTTGCTTTTTCTTGGTTTATCCTGCTGATCAACTCACTCCCTCCTAGTAGCTATGGTGAGTCAGTAATGCAGCGGGTTTCTTCTGGCTCTCTTTTTAATTACAAAATAGCGTATAGTGTATTTTACAACTCTAGCCATCCTGTTACTAAACAAGCTGTGTTTGGAGGGGGTGGGGTGGGGGGTTACATGAATGAAGGAAAGGAGGATTTGGGTCTATATACTGTCCATGTCAAGGGAAGTAGAGTATGGGAGATTGATCTGGGCCAGTTCTTGGCAGAATAACAATAGTTGGAGGCTTAGCCATATCTATTTAGTCTTGGTCGGTGCTGGTTGTTTTCACTTGAATTTTTTCAGATGCAGGTGAAATAGGGTTTGTCACAATGTCACTGCTTGTCCTGTCAGAAGGTATATGTAAAGAGAAGTCTTGCATATACTCTGAAGGAAGGAAGTCATGAGTGTATTGTAAACTCCTGTAGGATCGAATATTTAATGGAGAATCAATGTAGAATGCAGAGCACTGTTCTGAGATGCTCTTGCTTGCCTGTTCCAGTTAGGCTGTTGTACTGTAAACCACTTTCCTTTTGGCATCCACTGTCAGCCCCAGGTACAGAGCAATGCAGTGTCCAGCCTTGAAGTGAGAGACAATACACTTTCAACAGCTCTTTGTCAAAAAGGAGCTGGTAGATTTTTCCTATCCACATGAAGGTGGAAAAAGGTATTTTTTGCCTCTCCTCTGACATTGGCATCCAAATAGGGAGCCAAGTCTTACACAACTGCCACATTGCACACTATCTTGATGATCAATGAACATATGCCTTTCACTGAAAGAGTAGGCATGAGTTCTACTAAAACCTCTAAATGCTTTCCCTCATCTCTCCCTCCATCTACTAACCGATATCACTTCAATTCTGCTTGTGTTCTTCATCCGCATGCTTAGCTCCTCAGGATATGGGAGAAGCTGGGTGATATGTGCTTTAAAAGATTTGTGTCTATGAAGCCTTTGGGATATGTCCAAGAGCAATGTGTGGAACAATACAACAGTAGTAAAGTCAAAATCATTAGGATTAACAGTGTATCACCCATGGCTTTTGGTAGCTTTAGCTATAAATTCATAACATTTGCCTTATTTCCTGTAACCAGACTGATTAAGGAAAACAATTTATCACTCTTCTCTTTATAACAACCTTTTACAGACTTGAAAACTGTTATCAAATCCCCCCTCTTCTCTTCTCCAAATTAAACAAGCCTAATTTTTAAAATCTTTTCTCATAGGTTATTTTTTATAGACTGTCAGTCATTTTTGTTGCTCTCTTCTGGAATTTCTCCAATTTTTCCACATCATTCCCAAAGTGTGGTGCCCAGAACTGGACAGAGTACTCCAGTTGAGGTCTTATCAGTGCTGTGTAGAGTGGAAGAATAACTTCTTGTGTCTTGCTTACAACACTCTGCTAATACATTCCAGAACGATGTTCACTTTTTTAGCAACAGTATTACACTGTTGACTCATATTTAGTTTGTGATCCACTCTAATCCCAAGATCCTTTTCTGAAGTACTCCTTCCTAGGCAGTCATTTCCCATTTTGTATTTGTGCAGTTGATTATTCCTTCCTAAATGTAGTATTTTGCATTTGTCCTTGAATTTCATCCTATTTATTTCAGACCATTTCTCCAGTTTGTCAAGATCATTTTGAATTGTAATCCTGTCTTTCAAAGCGCTTGCAACCCCTCCCACCAGGGTGTTGTCCACAAACTTTATAATTGTACTCTCTATGCCATTATCCAAATAGTTTATGAAGATATTGAATGGAACTGGACCCAAGACAGATCCCTGAGGGACCCCACTCGATATGTCCCTCCCCCTCCAGCTCGATTGTGAACCATTGATAACTACTCTCTGAGTATAGTTTTCCAGGCAGTTGTGCACACATCTTATTGTAGGTTCATCTCTAAACTATATTTCTCTAATCTGTTCATGAGAAGATCATGGGACACAGTATCGAGAACTTTACTAAAGTCGATATATATCTCATCTACTGCTTCTCCTCTATCCACAAGTCTTGTTACCCTGTTAAAGACATGTTAGGTTGGTTTGACATGATTTGTTCTTGACATATCCATATTGACTTTACTTATCACCTTTATTTTCTTCTATGTTTACAAATTGATTGTTTGCTCCGTTATCTTTCCTGGTACCAAAGTTAAACTGCCTGGTCTATAATTCTGTCACCTGTCCTTATTCCTCTTTTTATAGATAGGTACTATAGTTGCCCTTTTCCAATCCTAGGGATATTTTTCCTGTTCTCCACAAGTTCTCAGAGATCATCACTAATGGCTCAGAGATCTCTTCAGACAGTTCCTTAAGTATTCTAGGATGTATTTCATCAGTCCCTGCCCAGTTGAAGACATCTAACTTGTCTAAGGGCATGTCTTCACTAGCAACGTTAAAGCGCTGCCTCGGCAGCGCTTGAACGTGGCTGTGTAGTTGCAGCACCAGCCCTGGGAGAGAGCTTTCCCAGCGCTATAAAAAAACACCTCCACCAGGGGAGTAGCTGGTGCACTGTCTACACTGCCACTTTACAGCGCTGAAACTTGCAGCGCTCAGGGAGCTGTTTTTTCACACCCCTGACCACGAAAGTTGCGGTGCTGTAAAGTGGCAGTGTAGACAAGGCCCAAGTAATTCTTAATTTGTTCTTTTCCTATTTTAGCCTCAGATCCTGCCCCATTTACACTGATGTTTACTATGTTAGCTGTCCAATCACTGCTAACTTTTTGGTGAAAACTGAAACAAAAAAAGGCATTTAATACTTCAGCGATTGCTGCGTTGTCTGTTATTGACAACCCTTCATTATGGTTGGCGTTCCTTGAGCTGACGAAACATCCGAAACCAACTTCAGTCTGTCGCCCAGAGGACTACCTCCCAATTTAAAAATAGCTTGAGAATTTCTAACTGTGTCCATTGGTATTGTTGGCTTCTTCCTGCACATTTAAAATTTAACATGTCTAATTTTTGAGGGCCTTTTTCTGATTTTTGGTCTTGCTGATGAGTGAAAGGGTTGTAGCATATTCCTGGAGTTGATGAACAAAGGCTACACTCCAAAGAAATAAAGTGTCTTCATCACAAGAGTTCTTGCGGAAGAGCCTTTCCAGGGGTAGGCTTCTGTTGCTCTTCTGTCATTTTTTAAAGAGTTGTGCTTAAATTCCAGGGAGAGAGAGAATGCTTTTCAGCCTAGGAAGAGTAATTTTGAACTGAGTATATATATCTTTTGCAAATATTTACAGAAATGTGCCACTGCCAAATTAACAAAGAGAATTTTTGCATTTTCAAGAGTTACTGGTCTGACATAGACTAGGCGAAGTCTGTTAGTGGAGAAATGTAGTTTAAAAAGGCTGTGCTCTGTATTGTCATTTATTCTGTTGTACATTGAATTTTCTAAGTACTGCTTTGTTTTATATGCTTTAATCTGTGAAAAGCTGTCCAAAACAGATAAAAGTAGCAATACTGAAACAAAAAGTTTGAAGCAGTATTGCCTCAAATACTATTAGTTGGAGTTTTCCAGTTTAAAAAGATAGTGAAAAGGTCTTGGTCTTTCAACGAGAGATTTTGCAGCCTTCATTGGTGGAGCTGGCAGTTAGATGTGGAGGCACTGCGAGCCTCTGACAAAGAGGGAAGGTAGCTTAGTGCATGTCTACACTAGCATTTATGTCGGCCAAACTTTTGTCGCTCAAGGGTATGAAAAAACACATCCTTGAGCGACATAAATTTTCCCAGCAAAAGCGCTCATGTGCACAGTGCTATGTCGGCGGGAGATGCTCATTGGGCTGGTTTTATTGTACGATGGGAGAGCTCTCTCCCATCAGCATAACTCGGATACATGAGCACTCTCATGGTGGCACAGTTGTATCAGTACAACTGTGCTGCTGTAAGCTTCTAAGTGTAGACTTGGCCTTAGTAAATGTAAGAATTGATCCGGTATTGTGGGGAGAGGACAAGTTGTCCGTAGCCTCCGTCTAGGATGCCATTTCTAAAAGGATTGCAATCATTTTGCCAGTAGACAGGAGTGGGCTAAAGGCCTCCTTCTCCTGAAGTCCAGCATAATAGTAAGTAGCACAGAAGAGT
This sequence comes from Caretta caretta, assembly GCF_965140235.1. Lineage (NCBI taxonomy): Eukaryota > Metazoa > Chordata > Testudines > Cheloniidae > Caretta > Caretta caretta. The sequence continues at coordinate 68,585,959 of NC_134206.1, read as the reverse complement.
TCAAACTTATGGTCAGTAGTTTGATGCCCAACAGTACTAGCCAGCTAGCAATTACAAATAGCTAAATAGATTTATATGGTCTCAACATTGTTTTTTTAAGGTGATAAATTACGCTCCTTTATTACCTATAAATTGCAGTAGGGTCCTGATTCTTTGCTAAAACACAGCAGATGGCAACTTCTGAGTTTTTAATCCATTCCCAGGAACCGCTTTGTCAGTTGCAGTGGCATTACAAATCAGGCACTAGCCATTCCAGTGCCTCTAGGATGAGTGCATATTTCCTGGATATTACCAGTAAACTTGATGATTCGGGGAGCTGCTACAGCAGCTGGCAGAGATCATCTTGGGGTGAATGAGCCCTATAGGCAACAATGCATGTGGCACCTTTGAAGCATTGTGTGCAGCAGTAAAGAGGATCCTGAGGGTGTCATCTTAGCAGAATAAAATTCCCATTGTAATTTTAAAATGAAAAGATTTGGTAGGGTAACAAATGAGTCTTTTGAATTTTTAATTAAAAAGGAACAGGAGTTTCCCTCTCCCCCTCGTAATACCTGCAAAATGACTTTTAAAGCTTTGACTTGAAATAGAATGAGGCACCAGTGTGACTCCTATGATGTAAAGAATTCCACCACAATGGAGCAACAGGAGCAAACATCTGATATTTATACTTGGCGGCTGGTAGAAATACCACAGCCAAACAAAGTGAACAGTGATTCTGTGAGATGCGGTGGGATTGTGTAGGTGTGTCATAAATATAAAGGGAAGGGTAAACCCCTTTGAAATCCCTCCTGGCCAGGGGAAAGCTCCTCTCACCTGTAAAGGGTTAAGAAGCTAAAGGTAACCTTGCTGGCACCTGACCAAAATGACCAATGAGGAGACAAGATACTTTCAAAAGCTGGGAGGAGGGAGACAAACAAAGGGTTTGTGTCTGTCTGTGTGCTGCTCTTGCCAGAGACAGAACAGGAATGGAGTCTTAGAACTTTTAGTAAGTAATCTAGCTAGGTATGTGTTAGATTATGATTCCTTTAAATGGCTGAGAAAAGAATTGTGCTGAATAGAATAACTATTTCTGTCTGGGTATCTTTTTTGTAACTTAAGGTTTTGCCTAGAGGGGTTCTCTATGTTTTTGAATCTAATTACCCTGTAAGATATCTACCATCCTGATTTTACAGGGGGGATTTCTTTATTTCTATTTACTGCTATTTTTTATTAAAAGTCTTCTTGTAAAAACTGAATGCTTTTTCATTGTTCTCAGATCCGAGGGTTTGGGTCTGTGGTCACCTATGCAAATTGGTGGGGCTTTTTATCCAACATTTCCCAGGAAAGGGGGGGTGCAAGTGTTGGGAGGATTGTTCATTGTTCTTAAGATCCAAGGGTCTGGGTCTGTAGTCACCTAGGCAAATTGGTGAGGCTTTTTACCAAACCTTGTCCAGGAAGTGGGGTGCAAGGTTTTGGGAAGTATTTTGGGGGGAAAGACGCGTCCAAACAGCTCTTCCCCAGTAACCAGTATTAGTTTGGTGGTGGTAGCGGCCATTCCAAGGATAACGGGTGTAATATTTTGTACCTTGGGGAAGTTTTGACCTAAGCTGGTAAAGATAAGCTTAGGGGGTTTTTTCATGCAGGTCCCCACATCTGTACCCTAGAGTTCAGAGTGGGGGAGGAACCTTGACATGGTGGCACAGTGGTGGGATTAACCTGAAATCATTTGAGATCCAGTTGAGATTTTTTGAACTAGAAATACAGATTTTAAAAAAGGAAATTTTTTTTTTCTTTGGAAAGAAAGTCCAGAAAGCAGCTTTGAAACTGAAAGCAGCTTGGTTTCTCTCTGCTTTGTGGCCAAGCAGAGACAAGGGGATTATCTTGTGAATTGCAGGTTTTTTTGCCTGGAGGCAGGGTACTTAACTCCTGCAGGGAAATTCACAGTCTTCCAACCCATTGTTTTTTTTTTCTTTTCTTCCTAAAAGTAAATAGGGGGTGTGTGTTCTACCCATTTGCTTTTTCTTTGGGCTGGGTAAGCAGGTTTCCAAGCAGTTGGAGGTTTTTTGCTTTAATTTGGGCCCAGAGCAGAGACAAGGGAATTGTCTTTTTCTGTAGGCTGACAATCACTATCAGAGAATAGGTATTCTATTGCAGCACAGCAAAATTTTACAGCCAAGTTTTGTTTGTTTATTTCTAAACCTCAGGTGTAAAGTTAGTTAAAAACAGAGAGGTTAGAATGACCAAATCCTCAGCTCAACTACAGCTGGAATTAGCCAAATTTCAGGCTGAGGAAAGACAAAGGGAACATGAAAGACAGATAGAACTCATGCGGCTGGAGAAGGAGGTACAGGAGGCTGCCCACAAGAGGGAAATGGAGGCAAGGAAGCATGTGGAGGAGGAGAAGGAAAAAGAGAGGAAGCATGTGGAGGAGGAGAAGGAAAAAGAGAGGAAGCATGGGGAGGAGATGGAGAGGATAAAGGCCCAGCAGAATATACCAACAAACCCTAGCAATCCTTCTCCAGGTACCACTTCCCATCCCAGAAAGTTCCCCACCTACAAGGCAGGTGATGATACTGAGGCCTTCTTAGAGAATTTCGAAAGGGCCTGCCTTGAGTACAACCTCTCTACTGACCAATACATGGTAGAGCTGAGGCCGCAGCTCAGTGGACCCTTAGCTGAGGTGGCAGCTGAAATGCCTAAAGAACACATGAACAAGTATGAACTGTTTAAATCCAAGGCGAGAGTCAGAATGGGGATAACACCCGAGCAGTCTCGTCGGAGGTTCAGAGCCCTAAGGTGGAAACCAGACATGTCATTTACCCGACATGCCTACCACATTGTGAAACATTGGGATGCCTGGATATCGGGAGCAAGTGTTGACTCTCCAGTAAATTTGCCCTTCCTAATGCAAATGGAACAATTCTTAGAGGGTGTTCCTGAGGAAATCGAAAGATACATCCTAGATGGGAAACCCAAAACTGTAATTGAGGCAGGAGAGATTGGAGCCAGATGGGTGGAGGTAGCAGAGAAGAAAACTGGTCGCAGTTGGAGCGGAGACCAGAAGGGACCACCCCAGACCACACCCTATTACCGGGGGCCGCCCAAAGCCCCACCTACCTCCCAAAGAACCCTCCAGACCCCTTATCGTCCCACCACCCCGTTCTCCAGCAACCCTCCTCGCCCCAGTGACCCGTCAGCTGGACGATGTTTTAAGTGTAACGAGCTGGGGCATGTAAAGGCCAACTGCCCCAAGAACCCCAACAGATTACAGTTCATTGCACCGGAATCACACCAGAGGTCCACAGGCCCAGATACCTCCCAGATACCCTTGGAGCGGAGGGAAACTGTGAGTGTGGGCGGGAAGAAGGTCACCGCGTGGAGGGACACCGGAGCACAAGTGTCAGCTATCCATGCTTCCTTAGTGGACCCCAATTTAATCAACCCAGAGATCCAAGTGACGATTCAACCCTTCAAGTCCAACTCTTTCAATTTGCCTACAGCCAAGTTGCCTGTCCAGTACAAGGGCTGGTCAGGAATGTGGACTTTTGCAGTCTATGATGATTATCCCATCCCCATGCTGTTGGGGGAAGACTTGGCCAATCATGTGAAGCAGGCCAAGAGGGTGGGAATGGTCACCCGCAGCCAGGCTAAACAAGCCGTGAGGCCTAGCTCTGTTCCAGAAACTTCTATCAGGACCCAGTCAGAGGTGATGGACCTGGACCCCAGGCCAATGTCTGCAACAGCAGTAGTGGATCCAGTCCCAGAGACCCAGACGGAACCAGTCCCAGAACCGGAACCAGCCGAACAACCAACACCAGACCCCGTGTCAGCACTGAATCCAGTACTTGCAACCTCAACAACAGAGGGCCCCACCGAACCTGAACTGGCAGCAGCCGATAACCCGACCCAAGAGGCTCAGCCGGAGCCTGAATCCCAACATAGTGCACCAGCGGAGAGCGGTTCACAGTCAACAGAAACAGCTCCATCCCCTATATCGCTTCCAGAGGGACCAAGCCTAGGTCCACAATCCCATGAGGAACTGATGTCTCCAGCATCAAGGGAACAGTTCCAGACCGAACAGGAAGCAGATGAAAGCCTCCAGAGAGCTTGGACAGCGGCACGGAGCAACCCACCGCCTCTCAGCTCTTCTAATCGATCCAGAGAATTAAAGGTTTGTCAGTTTACAGCCCAGGGAGGAGACGACGCTGAGTGGCCTGAAGGTGTTTACTACGAAGGGAAATGTGCTGGTGGTGTGGAAGAGGTGAACCTCTCCATGACCCTTGGGCGTATGCAGCGACAGCAGATCCAGGAGCTGTGCACTAGCTACGCACCAACGTTCTCAGCCACCCCAGGACTGACTGAACGGGCATACCACTCCATTGACACAGGTAATGCTCACCCAATTAGGGTCCAACCTTACCGGGTGTCTCCTCAAGCTAAAACTGCTATAGAACGGGAGATCCAGGATATGTTACAGATGGGGGTAATCCGCCCCTCTGAAAGTGCATGGGCATCTCCAGTGGTTCTAGTTCCCAAACCAGATGGGGAAATACGTTTTTGCGTGGACTACCGTAAGCTAAATGCTGTAACTCGCCCAGACAACTATCCAATGCCACGCACAGATGAACTATTAGAGAAACTGGGACGGGCCCAGTTCATCTCTACCTTGGACTTAACCAAGGGGTACTGGCAGGTACCGCTAGATGAATCTGCCAAGGAAAGGTCAGCCTTCATCACACATCTCGGGCTGTATGAATTTAATGTACTCCCTTTCGGGCTGCGAAATGCACCCGCCACTTTCCAAAGACTTGTAGATGGTCTCCTAGCGGGATTAGGAGAATATGCAGTCGCCTACCTTGACGACGTGGCCATATTTTCGGATTCCTGGGCAGACCACCTGGAACATCTACAAAAAGTCCTTGAGCGCATAAGGGAGGCAGGACTAACTGTTAAGGCTGAGAAGTGTCAAATAGGCCTAAACAGAGTGACTTACCTTGGACACCAGGTGGGTCAAGGAACTATCAGCCCCCTACAGGCCAAAGTGGATGCTATCCAAAAGTGGCCTGTCCCAAAGTCAAAGAAACAGGTTCAATCCTTCTTAGGCTTGGCCGGTTATTACAGACGCTTTGTACCGCACTACAGCCAAATCGCTGCCCCACTGACAGACCTAACCAAAAAGAAACAGCCAAATGCTGTTCAGTGGACCGGAAAGTGTCAGAAGGCCTTTAACAAGCTTAAAGCGACACTCATGTCTGACCCTGTACTAAGGGCCCCAGACTTTGACAAACCGTTCCTAGTAACCACAGATGCATCCGAGCGTGGTGTGGGAGCAGTTTTAATGCAGAAAGGACCTGATCAAGAATTCCACCCTGTAGTGTTTCTCAGCAAAAAACTGTCTGAGAGGGAAAGCAACTGGTCAGTCACTGAAAAAGAATGTTATGCCATTGTCTACGCTCTGGAAAAGCTACGCCCATATGTTTGGGGACGGCGTTTCCACCTGCAAACCGACCATGCTGCACTAAAGTGGCTTCACACCGTCAAAGAAACTAACAAAAACCTTCTTCGGTGGAGTTTAGCTCTCCAAGATTTTGATTTCGACATCCAACACATCTCAGGAGCTTCTAACAAAGTGGCTGATGCACTCTCCCGTGAAAGTTTCCCAGAATCAACTGGTTAAAATCGTCCTTGAGATGTGGAAAATATTGTTAGTCTTTATGTACTTGGTAGTATATTTAGAGATGCATGTGTCTTATTAACTCTGTTTTTCCTAGAGCTCCAGGAAGAAATCCCAGCCAGTGTTTCACCCTAGCTGAGATTTGGGGGGCGTGTCATAAATATAAAGGGAAGGGTAAACCCCTTTGAAATCCCTCCTGGCCAAGGGAAAGCTCCTCTCACCTGTAAAGGGTTAAGAAGCTAAAGGTAACCTTGCTGGCACCTGACCAAAATGACCAATGAGGAGACAAGATACTTTCAAAAGCTGGGAGGAGGGAGACAAACAAAGGGTTTGTGTCTGTCTGTGTGCTGCTCTTGCCAGAGACAGAACAGGAATGGAGTCTTAGAACTTTTAGTAAGTAATCTAGCTAGGTATGTGTTAGATTATGATTCCTTTAAATGGCTGAGAAAAGCATTGTGCTGAATAGAATAACTATTTCTGTCTGTGCATCTTTTTTGTAACTTAAGGTTTTGCCTAGAGGGGTTCTCTATGTTTTTGAATCTAATTACCCTGTAAGATATCTACCATCCTGATTTTACAGGGGGGATTTCTTTATTTCTATTTACTGCTATTTTTTATTAAAAGTCTTCTTGTAAAAACTGAATGCTTTTTCATTGTTCTCAGATCCAAGGGTTTGGGTCTGTGGTCACCTATGCAAATTGGTGGGGCTTTTTATCCAACATTTCCCAGGAAAGGGGGGGTGCAAGTGTTGGGAGGATTGTTCATTGTTCTTAAGATCCAAGGGTCTGGGTCTGTAGTCACCTAGGCAAATTGGTGAGGCTTTTTACCAAACCTTGTCCAGGAAGTGGGGTGCAAGGTTTTGGGAAGTATTTTGGGGGGAAAGACGCGTCCAAACAGCTCTTCCCCAGTAACCAGTATTAGTTTGGTGGTGGTAGCGGCCATTCCAAGGATAACGGGTGTAATATTTTGTACCTTGGGGAAGTTTTGACCTAAGCTGGTAAAGATAAGCTTAGGGGTTTTTTTCATGCAGGTCCCCACATCTGTACCCTAGAGTTCAGAGTGGGGGAGGAACCTTGACAGGTGTCATAGTTCAAGCTGAGTCTATATATCCACTGTACATTCTCTGTTTATTCCCTTTCTAACTGTTCATTAGTTGACCAATTTATTTACACTTGGTATGCTTAAAAATAGGAGTCGAATTTTTCTGGAGATTTGTTTGAAAATTTATGATTAAAAGATTTAAAATACTAGGACATCAAAAATTATGCTTTTTTTAAATTATTCCCTGTCTCCCTTGATTTATCAACCTACATGTTGTCAGCATAGCAAGTATTCCACAACTCCAAGTTCACAGACAGACATTTTCCACGCTCAAGCATAGGGAACTTTGGCAGATGTCAAACCTCCTAACAGTCCAAGAGACCAGGGCTCTTCATTTGCAGATGTTAGCAGAGGGCAGAGCTGGCTCTAGGCATCAGCAAATTAAGCAATTGCTTAGGGCCCCAAGCATCTCAGGGGGGGCCCCCATTTGCTTTTTATTATAAGAACTTGGCTGTTTTAGAATTGGGGGAGGGGAGGATATTCCTGGATAGGGCCACAGTGGGCTAGTACTGGCACTGACAGAGGGATGAGATTGGGTAGAGACAGGGCATGGAAGAGGATAGAGCTGGAATTGAGCACTGGAGTGGGGCTGGTTTGCAAATAATCAAGTTTGGAGGAAGCAGGAGAAATAGGTAAAAAGGAGCTTACAATAGAAAGCCTGCAGCTGGAGCCAGGCACTGAACTGCTGTTGGGAAATAAGGACCAGTTGGAGCCTGACAGCAAAGAAAGTCTGAGGGGCTTAGCAAAACAAAAATTTCTGCTCTGGGAAAATCTTTGCATACACAGCAAAGAGAGTTTTAAACTGACTCTCATGCTTTCATTAGAGTGTGCAGAGCTTTTTCACATGAAGCAGCCTGGCACTGTATTAAAGTGTCTGTGCATACACGCAGCCTGGTCTCAGGTGTGGTATACAGCAGCAGCCATTCTGTTAGCTGGGGTTTCTGTATATACTTATATACAGTATATATAATTCTATATATACGTAATTAGACAAAACATTAGAGCTAAAGCTAAATATATAAACATAACTTACACCCATCATTAAAATAGGGCCATTACATTAAACAGGAACTACTTGTATAATAACCATCAAATTTGACACTGCTGAGCAAATAAAACACATACACACTCTATTATCCAAACTTTATTTAAAAGGCCTGGGCAACACCCATTAAAACCAAAGGGGAAATGCTATTATTTTCAGTGGAAGTTTGGAGTGGGCCCTTAAAAAGTAACACAATTCTAGGAGCAGAGTTAAGGTTGTTTGGGTTGGGTTGGCTATTGTTTCTGTTTGAATGAAGTGATAAGGGTAGTATCAGAATTGTTTAAACAGATGTGATTAATGGTATGCCTTCTCTCTAAAGCTGCTTAGCAACCTTAACTGAAATTTAACAAAATTGTTTGCTCTATGATCTTCAGTGGCTGCCTATTGGTATCTAGATACAATTGAAGGCATTGTTTTTGACCTATTATAAAAGCTGTAAATGGCCTGGAACGTACCTACCTGAGACCACCTCTTTCCTCATGCCACAAATGATACTAGGGCTGGAGCTCCCTTACTGTAAAATAAGGACTATTGATGGGATGATCTCTATGAGTCCCTTTGATTCTGGAACTCACTCCAACCACTTCATCTAATGTAGACAGAATCCGCCGAACTTTAAGGCATTGTGCAAACCCTAATTATTTGGCATTGGAGGAAGGGAAAATATTTTTCCATGTCTTTTTTTCTGTCTCGCTGTGACTGGTTGGGAGGAGCTTGATTAAACCGAGGAAGTTGTGCATTGTAACTGCTAAATATTGACAAAAGTGGCTAGAGTTGTGAATAGATTATCTAAGAAATATCCATATAACATAGTTTAAGACAGGAAGGGAAGAATATTATAAACCTTTGAAACTGCAGAAGCATGTTAGGTAGTGTGATGCAGAGATGGCAAACTATAAACTCAGGACCTAGCAAGGCTGAGATTTTCAAAGCAGAGTAGGAAATATAACCACACAAATCAGATTAACTTCCATTTTCAAATTATAAAAGACAACTAGTAGATTTAGCTGCACGTTTCATTAAAATTGATGTAATTCATGGGATTAAAATCCATAGTTGGCTTTCAACATTTCAAACCTAACGTCCAAAATAATCTAGATTTGTTATACGATCTTAGGCCCAGGTTCATAGAGGGACTTCGGGGGTCCCACATTCAGCATTGCAACACCTAACTTTTAGGCACCTCGCTATCCAATGTAATCCACAAACCTTTGGTTAGATATCTAAGATCCCTATACAATGCACAGGGAGAGAGAGGCAACTGAGAATGGGATCCACAAAAGCCAGCATACTAGGCAGGGAGTCACCTAACCTAGCCAACAGCAGATGCCAACAAGACAAGTCTGTCCTAAACCCTGTCCCTCTTAGGGAGTTAGGCAACTAAGTCCAAGCAAGAGGGAGGTGCCTATCCCTGCTTGAGATCCACAGACATCTGAAGTCAGGCATCTAAGCTATTTCTGATAAGAATGGCAGTGATGCACTCCCCCTTGACGCAAAATGGCAGGGCAGGAGGGGAAGAGGAGGATGCAGTGCACATGAGGCAGCAGTATGCATGCCAGATGCAGAAACGTAGGCCCCTAGGGGACTTTTACAGCAAAAATTAGTGAGTTTAGGCACCTATGGTTAGGTGGCAGCTTAGTGGGGGTTTGTGAATCACAGTGGCACCTAAATCTGAGTTTTAGATACCTAAGTCCCTTTGTGGATCTGAACCATTGTATTAAAGGATGACAGACATAGGTCTTTCAAATATACCATTCTCCAGCTTTGGAAAGTTCAGCATATCTTCCACTTAGCTCCCCAGCCCAGGACATACCTTCTCAAGCCATCTTTGAACTTCCTAGAGTTGGTTCACTCTCTTATTGAAGAGTATCTATGAGACTTATCAGAAGCCTTTAAATCTGGGTGAGACAAGCATTTTCAGCTCTACCACTGTTGTTTTGTATCTGATCATTACAGACAGTTCGTTCTCTGGTGAAGTCAATGGGACTTAAAGTTATGCTTAAATCTGTCACTGAAACAGGGCCTCATTTTTTTTTAAGGTCCTTTGTTTGCAGCATTGTAAGAGACCAAGGTCAGAGTTCACATGTTTACTATGCTTATTTATCTGTAGTAGGTGGCCCCTCCAGGTCAGCTTGAAGCACACGTCAAGATTTATATCACAACAGTTCTTGCAATACCTTTAGCTGAGAAAATCAGACCACAAGCTGCAGTTTTCAAAGGAGTGCCTAACACATGTAGGCTCTTTTGAAAATTCCAACTTCATTCTTTAGTATTCACAGGCCAGCATATATCAAGCCCTAAATTCTCTTAAAAGAAAAAGAAAGAAAAAAAAGATGAAGTTTCAGAAAATTACGGGTTCCTTCTCTTCCCCCTCCCCCAATCATCTTTTTGACCATCAGAATATGGACAGCAGCAAAGGTTAGGGGCACTCTGTATATTGATATAGACAATGTAGTCCTACAGGATCTTAAAGCCCCCAGTGGTGTGTGCAGATTCATTATAATACAATTATTAAGTAAAAAATATTAAATGGAGAAATATATATAAACATACTACAATTATTTTAAATTGTATATAATGTGTGTGTATGCATGGTCTCACTTGCTGAAAGCTCTTTTCTTTTGGCCTTATGTGTTACAGGGAGTCTCAATGTGTGCAACTATAGTCACGTGGATTATTGTGTTATTTCCAACATACAGTATATATAAAATAGAGCTTAACCGTTCAGCTAAGTGAAAATTGAAGCTCTGTTAAATTTTAAGTAACAATTGTCCATCTGATATAGAAGGAGAAAGGAGGGTATTTATTTTCTTCCAACAGCCAAAAGGTGATCATACTAATAAAATTTGTTGAGATTGTCCAAGATAGTGTGTAAAATACTCATCCATCACTGTGAGCCCCTGGTCAGGGAATGACAATGCAGTAAATATCTTCAGCAGCTGCCTTGGAATGTACAAGCTGTTTTCGGTAGGAATTTTCAGCACTCACATAAAACACACTGTCATGAGTGACTGCCTGTGCTCCAGAGTCATTACTATTGGGATGATAGAACATCTTTCAGCGAATAACCAAAAAACTTTAAATGTCATGTCAAGTTTGTTGAAGCCATTTTCAAGCCTTGTTCAAGGTTACATGAATATTGAGTATGCTTGTTTTTAAAAAGTATAAGATCTATAAGAGGGATCACTCAAAAGGCTGGTAGATGAGAGTCACTTGCTTTAAAAAAAAAAAAGAAAGAAAGAAAGAAAGAAATTTGTCTAGTCTTCTTTCAGAAAGTCAATCAGGCAGAGCCATTTATTCATCAGCCAGTGCAACTCACAGCTGGTGAGATAAGTCAAGCTCGCTGTCACTTAGTTGAATATAGCCACAAAGAGACCAGAAAGGAAAGAAAGTAGATTATCTTGGATGATTAAATTACAATACAATTTTGATTTATTTAAAGTTTTAAAAATCTGCCTGACAAATTCTAAATTCTACAAACAAAAGACACTAGGTGGGTGATGTAATATCTTTTATTGGACCAACTTCGGCTGATAAAAAAGACAAGCTTTTGAGTTCCACTGATCACTTCTTCAGGTCTCAGAAAGGTAATCAGAGTGTCACAGATAAGTACAAGGTGGAACAGATTGTTAAACATAAAGAGACAAGTTGCAGGAAACCATTCAAAATGAAGTGAGCAATTAACACTTCAGCAGTCATAGGTCAAAGGAGAGTTGGTGGGTTACAGATTGTTGTAATGAGAAATAAACCTAGTCTCTCTATTGAGTCAATGATTTCTAATGTCTGGAAGAGTTATGAATTTAAGCTCCAAGGCTCACCTTTTGAAGGTGTTTTGTGGGTTTCCTTTGAGTATGAGGACTGAGAGATTAGATGTGGAATGATCATTTTGTCAAGAGTGTTCCCCCACAAGTGATAGGGTGTTTTTGTCTTTCATCATTTTCATGTATGAGTTCACTGGAGAGCATAGTGATAGTCTGATTTCCCCCACATACTTGTTGTTGGGGTATTTGATGCACTGAATGAGGTACACCACATGTTGTGACAGGCATGAGTAGGACCCATTCATCTTGAAATGGGTGCTGTGGAGGATACTGATCACTGTAGCAGTGTATGTATGGCTGCAGGTTTTGCATCTTATGTTTATGGCGGGGTCTGGTGTTGCTTTGAGTTGATGGGTCCTGGTCTGTGAGGAGCTAGTTTCTGATGACGAGTTTAGCAATGTTGGGAGGGTTCTTTGAATGCCAGAAGAGGGGATTCAGGAAAGATTTCTTTCAGATGTGGTCCCCATCAAGTATGGGTTATAATTCTATGATTATACCCTGTATGGGTTCCAGTGTGGGGTGCTAGGTGATAACAAGGTTTGTGTGGGTTTTCTGTATCAAAGCCAGTTCTGCTGGCAAATCTGCTTCGCGGATGGAGTGTCCTTATTTAGTGAAGACAGTTTTAGGTATGTTAAGGCATGTATCCTGGACTTTCTCCTCAGAGGGCTTTCTATAGCAGAGATGGGCAAACTATGGCCCGCGGGCCACATCCACCTGTGGGACCGTCCTGCCTGGCCCTTGAGCGCCCAGCTGGGGAGGCTAGCCCCCGGCCCCTCCCCTGCTGTCCCCACTCCCCCACAGCCAGCGCTCTGGGTGGTGGTGCTGTGAGCTCCTGCCGGGAAGCACAGCGGCGTGGCTGGCTCCAGCTGGGCAGCTCGGCTGCCAGTCCTGCTGTTCTGAGCGGCATGGTAAGGGGGCAGGGGGAGAGGGGATTGGATAAGGGGAAGGAGGTCGTGGGGGGCAGTCAGGGGACAGGGAGCAGTTGGATGGGGAGGAGGTTCTGAGGTGGGATGGTCAGGGGACGAGGAATAGGGGGGATTGGATAGGTGTGAGAGTCCTGAAGGGCCTGTGGATGGGGTCGGGGCAGTCAGGGGACAGGGAGCAGGGAGGGTTGGATAGGGTGTGGGGTCCCGGGAGAGGGTGGTCAGGGGTGGGGGGGTCCTGGGAGGGGGTGGTCAGGGGACAAGGAGCACGGGGGGTTGGTTGGGTGGGGGGGTATGAAGGGGGGCAGTCAGAGGGTGGGGGCCAGGCAGTTTGGGAAGGCACAGACTTCCCTATGTGGCCCTCTATACAGTTTCAGAACCCCAATGTGACCCTCAGGCCAAAAAGTTTGTCCACCCTTGTCCTGTAGTAACTGAGTGCCTCACTGTAGATAAGATTTCTTGGTGTGTCTGAGGTATTTGCTCTATCTGTGAAGGTAAGAGTGGTGATCCATGGATTTCCTGTATATAATTGTCTGTAGGGTTCTGTTGGTGAATTTTTATCCTCGTGTCCAGGAAGTCGATGCGGATGTGGGAGTGTTCTTGAGAGAGTTTGATGAATGGATGGTGGTTGTTGAAGTTGCAGTGAAAACCTCTGAGGAAGTCCAGAGGATGAAAATATAATCAGCATATCGCAGGTGTATCATCAGTTTAGTGTTGTATATTTCAAGAAATTCTTCCTTGAGGTGGCCCACGAAGAGGTAGGCATATTGGGGAGCCAATTGTACCCAGGGCTACACAATACAAAGTACCCATAAATAGTACAAAATGATCATTCCGTATCTGACCTCTCAATCGTCAACTTCAAAGGAAATCAGCACAACACCTTCAAAAGGCGCACCTGGGAGCTTAATTTTATAACTCTGATAGACACAAATAATCACGGACTTAATAGAGATTGGTTTGATGTCTCATTATAACAATCTGTAACCCACTAACACTCCTTGGACCTGTGACTGCAGTGGTGTTAATTGCCTGCTTCAGTTTGAATGATTTCCTGCAACGTGTGAACTTCTCTCATGCTTAATGATCTATTCCAGCTTGTATTTAACTGTGACACTCTGAGTACCTTTGTCGGACCTGAAGAAGAGCTCTGTGATGCTTGAAGGCTTGTCTCTTTCACCAGCAGAATTTGGTCCAATAAAAGATATTGCCTCACCCACCTTGTCTCATAACCTGGGGCCAACACAGCTACAACAACACTGCACACACAAAAATATAGTCTAGCATGGGTTTAAAAATGTCAAACACCTTTCTGTGTCTTTCTCTTCTCACCTGAAGGCCCATTCCTGTAAGGCACTTGTGTTCTTCATTCCAAATTATTTCAGTGTCAATCAAGGGTGCTCAGCACCTGGCAGGATCTGGCCCTGGCTTTGTGAAAATGGAAGCTAGTTTGATAAATATGGTTTACTTACTTCCATATTGCTTCCCTTGAGCCACATTGTCTAGAAATAGCGTTTTCAGAAGTAATGATTTTCATTTTATGCCATCTTTTAATTCTTAACTGTTCATCCTCATGCCAACAATGCTATTCCTTCTACATGTAAAATTACTCCAACTTTGTCTATTTTGAAGGCTTTCTGTATTGAAAAACGTAACTAGAGTAACAGTCTTTGTTTAACAATGAGATGAAGCTTTTATTTTCTTCTCTTCTACAGAGAACCAGAAAGCACACCTAGAAAAGTCACATTCAAACCACAATATCAGTTTCAACTTCACAAGGACTCCAATCACCAAGGAGCTTAATTATGACATGGAAGCTAATTCCTCTACAGCAAGGAGCAAGGCTGTTGGAAGAAAGGAGACCTACAATGGAGAAAGCAACAGAGAAAAGGAAATGGAGCTTGTTGGCTCTGCTTCCAAAGGAGATGTTGTTCCTGAAGTAGAGGCTTTGCTGGCAAGATTACGAGCATTGTAAATTAATCCTAGAAAACTGATTAAGCAATCACTAAAGACAAGCTATAATAAGCTGCTACATTTTTAAAATACACATTAATTTTGCATGAGTGACACTTACGCACTTCTGTATTCCAAACTTCACATACTTTATATCTAAAATACAAATGTGTAATGCTTTGCCTATGAATTTGAGCCCATGGTTTATGCATAACTATAAGCAGGCTTGTATGCATTTCTACTTACTGACAGTCTGGTAATTCAGACAGATGCTGAATTACCCCAAGAAACAATTATTTTAGTGTCCAGACTTCTGAACACAATGTTATGAGAACTTTTCTCCACAACACACAGTACATTTTAAATAGTTTTAAACCATTATGTTTGGTCATCATCTAGGACTAATAAATAGCTACAGAATCAACCTGTATATTTTTCTATTTTATTTCTACACATCACCTGCAGTGTAATTTTTAGCACCTAAGGAAGTTCATTATTGTATCATATTAAACGCTTATGGAGGAAAATGTATACTATGTAAATTTCTCATAGCCATGTTTTTATTCACTTTAATCTAAATAAGAACACCAAAGAATGCTGAATAGTTTATGCGTTAGCTAAATGGTAACACGAACAGAAGCTTACATCTATGCAAGAAATGTATTTTATGTATGACTGATATTTCATTGCTGTTAAACTTGTTTGGATGATTGTATAAAACCAATGTACAAAAGTTCTATGAATACAATGTTGCAATTGTGCACATAGGATAACAGCTTCTTATTTTATAAGTAGCTACCAAAGTAATTTTTCACTACTTTTGCTTGAGTAAACATAATATTGCAATAATAATATAAAGAACGCCTAATGGCAGAGACCTCTACAATTGGTTTTCAACAAACTCATTTAGCAGTACAATCTCATTTGCTGGCACAGGAGGAATCTCACACATAATTGCGTCTCCATTTTGACACAAGTCATTGTACACTGTTACATGTTCACTAACATATTTATTAATTGCACATCACCATGAAAAAAACATGCTACTTAAACTATCAACTTGAAAGCTACTGTTAGGACATTTGGTCATTTATTTCAAGTTCCTACTAATCAGAATGTGCTCAGTGACTAATACCTCTCTTCCAAATACTCTATTTTTCTTTATAAATGAGTCAGTTAAATGAAACCAGTGTTCTGGTGCATTTTATTTCCTTGTTTAAGCTGCCTTCTTATTTCCTGCAAAAAAAAAATAAAGTTAATTAATTAGAACTCTGACACTAACCTGTTTATGAACAGTAGGGCATGGAATGTTTTTCATTCAACACAGGAATTAGTCTTATGTTTCGGGGGCTGCTGAAACTATCATTATACCCTCTTGTTATGCTCCCCAATTTAGTAAAAATGAATGTAAAGCATAAGGACAGATCAGATACAGAGAAATCCTACCAGACTTAAGACTTTAGTTTGCCAGAGCTTCAGTGTCACTTAAGAACCATGGAAGAAGTAACCATATTGAGGAAGCACTTTTGCTGGCTCCAGTTAGCGTGGAAGAGCCACAGGATCAGTGTTTAATGCATAGTGGATGGATAGCAGCTGCTAGTCCAAAGAATGGACTGGAATACCAAATTCATGTTGAGATGAATTTCATATCCACCCACACCTCATTATTAGGGTTACAAAGCCCCCTGCTCCTCCCCAGTTATCAGGATTTGGTACTCATCACCTCCACTTATCCTAAGACTGGATCTTTATGGATAAGAGGTGAATTTAAGACTCACCAGGACAGACATTCATGTATGATTTTATTTAAAAGAATAAAAAATGTATTTTTCTACTTTTGGCAGACTTAAGTAGATGTGTTACCAAAATGCTTTCACGAGTATAAACAAAACTTGTGGTCGGGGGAAAAAAAGTCACACTAATCTTTAGAAAAAATAAAAGGAGGACTTGTGGCACCTTAGAGACTAACCAATTTATTTGAGCACAAGCTTTCATGAGCTACAGCTCACTTCATCGGATGCATCCGATGAAGTGAGCTGTAGCTCACGAAAGCTTGTGCTCAAATAAATTGGTTAGTCTCCGATGAAGTGAGCTGTAGCTCACGAAAGGTTGTGCTCAAATAAATTTGTTAGTCTCTAAGGTGCCACAAGTCCTCCTTTTCTTTTTGAGGATACAGACTAACATGGCTACTACTCTGAAACTAATCTTTAGATGGCTTATGCTGCTGAAAATAGCACCAAAACAAAAACAAAACCCTAACCATAATAATAAGGGTTGGGTATAGAGAATAGTAATACTGGAGAACTGCAGCTGAAATATTACAGCAATGACCTTCTGAATGGAGATTCAAATATAGATTCATCTGCCTGAGCAAAATCAGTTTGTTCATTTGAATTAGTGGGTAATAGCCCACATCAGAAAACTGACACAATTCAGTACACTTGACAGCATATGTTCCAGATGGACACAGCACTCATCTAGGATGGAGACCAAATTATTCCTTTTAGCTTTTATCAGTCTTTATTTTATGTAAAGTTTAAAATTTTGGCAAGATAATAGGGCTTAGTAAACTACAGCTGAATTTTTAATGAGCAGAGAACTGGTAGCAGTACAGTAGCTTCCAACTTTCAAATATAAAAAGTTTTTTGTTTATACATCTCCTTTATGGCTAGCAACTTTTCAGCTGTGGTTATGTGAGCTATACGTGAGTAGTTAGCATTTATTTTCCCAATGGCTCTTTGTTTTGTATCATCATCATTCAATTAAATTAGAATTGTCCAGCTAAACCAGATGAACCCAATAATTCTAGATGGCAGTACATTTTGTTCTGCATTTCATCGCTCTAATTAAACAAATCCCTACTTACTTTATAGTTAAGCAAATGTGTAGGCTCTAGAGTGTCTCTTTATAACTATTGCTATGGTAACATTTAGTTTGGCATACAATGTGATTTTTCAGAATGACGAGTATTTCTCAGATAAAATGTAAATATGACTGAAAAACAGAAACCTCCACTGACTTTCTGTGGCTTCATATTATTCCTTAGAAATATTAGGCCTCAACAGCCAGTACTACAGCAGCAGTGGGTTATTTTCTTTCCTTTTGGGGGTGACGGGGGGGGTGTACTTTTAAAAAATCATGGTGCTCTCTGGCACAACTGGTTGTATTATAGTCGTGATCTTAGATTCACTGTCAATAATAGTTTTTGGTGCATAGTCTGTTGCTCAAGGCAACAGATTATAACATACCAGTGAGGTTTGGTGTAATTGGAGTTTTCCAAACACAAAAAACTTGGTGATTTTTTACAATTCACTTCTTGCAAATCAAGCCCATATAGAGGACCCTCTTGGAGCTGTACATTACTTCCACCTACATGACTCCAAAAAGAGCAGGAAAATTGAAAGGTTGATGATTGTTAGAGAGCCATTCAACAGAGCCCTACTTTGGTATAGTTTGTGTGCTATTTATTAGCATAAGTTAAGGACCCTATTTTGCAATAAAATTTTAAAATGGGGCTTCTACCACCTCCACCTATCCATTTCCTCACATTTTTCTATTATGCCTTTTCATCTGACTCAGGAGAGCAAACATGATTACTACATTGTCTTAACATATACTGTACGGTGTTAGAAGTGGTTCATTTCCACCTTGTATTGTTTGTGTCAGTGGGTTAAATTCATCACTGGTGTAATTCCACTTGAGAACAGGGGAAGGCATGAAGTCATTAACTGTTCATATCACCATCCCAGCATACCTCTAGTGGCATATTCACTATGGGTTAGTTTCCTGAAGGGGACTAAGACCTTGTCTACACTACACAGTTTTCTCAACAAAACTTAGTTGTGGAGGTGTACACACTACAGTGCTCCTCCCGCTGATTTAACGCTCCTCCTAGACTGACATAAGAAAACCACCTCCCCAAGCGGCACACAGCTTTTTGCAATGAAGTTAGAACAACACAGTGTCAGTAGACACTGTGCTTCCTTATGTCACCTTAAGTATCCTCCAGGAGGTGTCCCACAATGCCTATCAGAACTGCTCTGGCCAGCAGTTTCAATACCACTGAGCTGCTGCCAGGTACACAGGCAGTGAACTCTGCCTTCAAAGCCCTGGGAGTTTTTGAAATTCCACTTCCTGTGTGCTTGGCATGGAAAGTTCACATAGCATCTTCCCAGTTGACCGTGCTGGCTTTCTGCAGCAAACATGTGCCCGGCTGGCGTACCCCAGAGTTGTTGGGTCTGTGGGAGAGGCAGCTGTACAGCTCTGTTGTACCTCTGAGTCAGTCTTAGGAACCTAGGGGCAGATTGAATCATAATATCATAGAACATCAGGGTTGGAAGGGACCTCAGGAGGTCATCTAGTCCAACCCCCTGCTCAGAGCAGGACCAATCCCCAACTAAATCATCCCAGCCAGGGCTTTGTCAAGCCTGACCTTAAAAATATCTAAGGAAGGAGATTCCACACCTCCCTAGGTAACGCATTCCAGTGTTTCACCACACTCCTAATGAAAAAGTTTTTCCTAATATCCAACCTAAACCTCCCCCACTGCAACTTGAGACCATTACTCCTTGTTCTGTCATCTGCTACCACTGAGAACAGTCTAGAGCCATCCTCTTTGGAACCCCCTTTCAGGTAGTTGAAAGCAGCTATCAAATCCCCCATCATTCTATCCAACTAGACATCGAGCCATTGATCACAACCAGTTGAGCCCGACAATCTAGCCAGCTTTCTATCCACCTTATAGTCCATTCATCCAGCCCATACTTCTTTAACTTGCTGGCAAGAATACTGTGGGAGACCATGTCAAAAGCTTTGCTAAAGTCAAGGAACAACACGTCCACGGCTTTCCCCTCATCCACAGAGCCAGTTATCTCATCATAGAAGGCAATTAGATTAGTCAGGCATGACTTGCCCTTGGTGAATCCATGCTGACTGTTCCTGATCACTTTCCTCTCCTCTAAGTGCTTCAGAATTGATTCCTTGAGGACCTGCTCCATGATTTTTCCAGGGACTGAGGTGAGGCTGACTGGCCTTCTTCCCTTTTTTAAAGATGGCCACTACATTAGCCTTTTTCCAGTCATCCGGGACTTCCCCGGATCGCCATGAGTTTTCAAAGATAATGGCCAGTGGCTCTGCAATCACATCTGCCAACTTCTTTAGCACTCTCGGATGCAGCGCATCCGGCCCCATGGACTTGTGCTCGTCCAGCTTTTCTAAATAGTCCCGAACCACTTCTTTCTCCACAGAGGGCTGGTCACCTCCTCCCCATGCTGTGCTGCCCAGTGCAGCAGTCTGGGAGCTGACCTTGTTCATGAAGACAGAGGCAAAAAAAGCATTGAGTACATTAGCTTTTTCCACATCCTCTGTCACTAGGTTGCCTCCCTCATTCAGTAAGGGGCCCACACTTTCCTTGACTTTCTTCTTGTTGCTAACATACCTGAAGAAACCCTTCTTGTTACTCTTAACATCTCTTGCTAGCTGCAACTCCAGGTGTGATTTGGCCTTCCTGATTTCACTCCTGCATCCCCGAGCAATACTTTTATACTCTTCCCTGGTCATTTGTCCAATCTTCCACTTCTTGTAAGCTTCTTTTTTGTGTTCAGGATCAGCAAGGATTTCACTGTTAAGCCAAGCTGGTCGCCTGCCATATTTACTATTCTTTCTACACATCGGGATGGTTTGTCCCTGTAACCTCAATAAGGATTCTTTAAAATACAGCCAGCTCTCCTGGACTCCTTTCCCCCTCATGTTTGACTCCCTCAGGGAACTGATGGGCAGGATCCCCTGGGAGAATAAGTCTGCTTTTCTGAAGTCCAGGATCCGTATTCTGCTGCTCTCCTTTCTTCCCTTCTCATGGCATGGAGGAGAAGGGGCATGAAAGGGACATGCAGCAGTGCCTGCTAAGATCAAGGAGCTAAGGCAGGTGTACCAGAAGGCAAGGGAGGCCAACCGTCGCTCTGGTGTGGCACCAAAAGCATTCCACTTCTACAAGGAGCCGTATTCCGTCCTCGGTGGCAACCCCATGTCCACCACCAAAAGCCCCATGGATATTTCCGGAGAACTGGAGGCAGCAGCCAGCGTAGTCAACCCCGAGGACAAAGTGGTGGACAAGGAGGTCTTGGGACAAGCGACAGGATCGTCCAGTCGTGCACCAGGACCACTTTTGGACTTCAGAGTCATTTAGCCAGTCCCAGCTCAGGTGTGCATGAAGCAGGAAAGGGAACCTCCAGTAAGTATTCATTTTGCTTTGATATTGCATAGTTATATGAGGTAGAGGCGTCCTTCATTTTATTACATAGTGCACATGGGAGAAGGGAGAGAAATTAACAACACTAGGTACTGTTTGCACCTGCTTCTTATTCCCCTGTGCAACTATGCATTGGAGACCCTGCAGAAAAGTTTGTTAACGCACACTCGGATTTCCCAGGAATCCTCCATAGAGAGCTATAGGAACCTTTCCTGAAGACACTCTGCAATCCTCTGCTGAAGGTTCCTTGGCAGAACTGCTTCATTTCTTCCCCTGTTGTAGAAAACTTTGCCATGCCAATCAGCAGTTATGTCTGGAGGAACCAAAACAGTACACAGGCAAGCAGCATGCAGACCCAGTCTGAAACCACATGCACACGGGAGATGCACCCTTGCATTCTCAGTTACCCTCAGTAGTGAGATATCAGCTTAAATCAGCCCCACCTGTGGAAAACAGTTC
Organism: Caretta caretta; assembly: GCF_965140235.1. Taxonomy (NCBI): domain Eukaryota; kingdom Metazoa; phylum Chordata; order Testudines; family Cheloniidae; genus Caretta; species Caretta caretta. The sequence continues at coordinate 68,564,757 of NC_134206.1, read as the reverse complement.
CAGCATTCAAAATATGTCCTTTGGCACTTGTACTGATCCTCTTCTGAAACCACCCAGACCCATTCTCCCATCTTACACCTTCCTCCCCTGAGCTGAACTCACCACGTTTTGTGCTCTCGCCGTGCTGCATGCTTGCCAAGGGTAAAGTGAGAAAGAGGGATATGTAACTTTTATGATTCAACACTGTGAGTGCACTCACAATACTGACTCTGTGTATTGTTTCTTTTGCTCCTGCAGATGTGCCCTTGAGGGCCAGCTCCTACACACTGGTGAAGCACCTCAGTCAGATAAAGAGACGAACGAGGAGGGATAAGGAGGACATGTTTTGAGAAGTGCTGCAATCATCTGATCATGCAGCTAGTGAGTACACTGCGTGGAGACAACAAACTAAACATGGAGAGCCAAGAGAGGAGACAGGGGCAGGAGGGATAATAAAGCTCATGGAGGATGAAACAAAGATGCTCAGGTCCCTGATTGTGCTGCAACTGGAACAGATCCACACCCCTGCAGCCCATACAGAACTGTGTTCCATGCCCTCCCCAAATTCTCCACATACATTCTTGGCATGTTCCTGGCCCATCACAGTACCCCTTGCTCTACACCCCTACGGACATGCCCAATAATGACAGCTGGGCTTAGACAAGGCTGTGAGAGCCTCATTGGAGAGAGTGCTGCTGACTGTCATGTCCCTTGTAAGAAATGGAAATCTGTGCATTGCTGTTAAACAAAATGTGTTAGAATGTGTTAGAAATACAATGATTCTTTATATGTATCCTACACACACTGGTTGCCGCAGAAATTCATACAGTGTGGCAGTCGGCACATTTGCAGACTATAATTTACGCTCAGGCAGCAATCGTTACAAAAGTCATTTGTGGCAGCAATGCATTACAGAAAGACACATTAATGGGGCTCATTGTCAAAATGCTGCTTCCAAGCCTCCCTGATTCTAATAGCTCCCCATTGAGCCCCTCTAATAGCCCTGGTGTCTGGCTGCTCAAAATCAGCCACCAGGCGATCCACCTCACCTGACCCCCACTCCTGGGGAAACTTTCCCCCTTGGCTTCACAAATGCTGTGCAGAACACAGCAGGCTGCTATGACGATGGGAATATTTTCCTCACTGAGGTTTAACTTGCCAAAAAGGAAGTGCCAGCGACCCTTTAATCTGCCAAATGCACATTGAATGGTTATTCTGTACCTGCTGAACCTGTTGTTGAAGCACTCCTTGCTGCTGTCAAGGTTTCTGGCGCAAGGCTTCATGAGCCACTTCAGTAAGGGGTAGGCTGGGTCTCCCAGGATCACTATGGGAATTTCCACATCCCCTACTAGAATCTTCCTGTCTGCAAAGAAAGTCCCTGCCTGCAGCTTTCTTTTCAGGCCTGTGTTCCTGAAGATGCATGCACCATGCACCTTCCCTGACCATTCCACGTTGACATCAGTGAAACGACTATGGTGCTCCATCAATGGCTGCAATACCATAGAGAAGTAGCTCTTTCTGTTGATGTACTCCATCACAAGATGGTCTCGGGCCCAAATTGGAATATGTGTGCCACCTCATGCCCTGCCGCAGCTAAGGAATCCCATTGCCACAAAGCCATCCTCTGTTTCCCACACACTGCCCAGAGTCACAATCCTTCATAGCAGGAGGAGATTAATGGCCCTGCATACTTGCATCACCACAACCCTCACAGTGGACTTCCCAATTCCAAACTGATTCGTGACTGACCGGTAGTGGCCTGGAGTTGCCAGCTTGCAGACAGCGATTGCCACATGCTTTTCCACCATGAGGACATCTCTCATTTTGGTGTCTTTGCGCTGCAGAGGAGGGGCGAGCTTCGCCCAGAGTTCTAGGAAAGTGGCTTTGCACATCCAAAAGTTCTGCAGCCATTGCTCATCATCCCATACCTGCATCACAATCTGATCCCACCCACTCAGTGCTTGTTTCCTGAGCCCAAGAGCGACGGTCCACCATGTGCAGCTGCTCTGTGAATGCTAACATCAGTCTTGAATTGTTCCTTTCCTTGGCACACAGCAGGGCAGGCAGCATGGGTTCCTGTTTAGATTTACAGCTCATGAAATACTGTAAGATCAGCCGTGTTATGTTCATAACACTCACCTCAAGACTGGTGAGCAGTACAGGAGCCATGCTTTCAGGCAGAGATGGTGGGTGCAAAGTTTACAAGAACAGTTGAGAAATAGTGTGAAATGTAGTCAGAAGCCCATGGAATGATGAGATGGAGAAAACTGCATCATGGGGCAGTGAGCCTGCTCCCATGATGCACTGTCATTCATTCCCAGAACTCCTAGTGGAAGAAGGCGGCAATTTGACAGTGTGATAGCTACCCACAGTGCACTGCTCTCCTGGTCGGTGCTAGAGCATCAACTGTGGACACACTCTGCCAACACAAGGAGTGTTGTGTGAACATGCAGAAGCGATGTAATTACAGCAGTTTATGATCGTCAACCTAACTTAAGTCAACTTAACTCTGTAGTGTATAGCTGGCTTTAGCCTCAGCTGTGCAACACCTAATATTTTGGTCCCCTGCTGCCTAGTGAAAGCCACAGCCCCAAGTTAGGCTCCATTCTCAAAAACCAGCACACTGATTAGAGAGCCACCTTACCTAACCAGTCAAAAATGCCAGAGAAGGTGTGTGTAGCAGAAGTCTAAAGTGGCAGTTATGTATCTAAATCCCAGTTAGAGCTATTCTAACAACCCACTCACAATTGTCATTCTTTTACCCATAAAAAGTCTTCCTTAGTGTTGAAAGTGAGAATGAACATGTCTCACTCTGAAAGTGTTGAAGGAGAATGAACATGTCTCACTCTGATTGCAGTCAATACCACTCCTTTCTCAGCTGAAGGAATCGGCATTGACTGATCTGAGGCATTCCTGTCCTCTCCTTCTCTTTCAAATTTCACTGCTAAAGCTACTTCCTGGTCCATTTCTAATACATAGGACCTAGTTTTAATTCTGTCAACCTCAGTTTTTTTGACTCAGGCCACAAGCAAGAGTCAAACATTGAACTAAAATTTATAAGCAGCCAGGGCGACCAGAAATTGTTCAATTATGCACCTACACTTCTTTCTCCAGAGAAGAAAACTCATCTGTATTAAACCACTTTTTTTTTAATACGGTGCATGTGAATTTCATAGAACCTAGCTACAAAAGAAAAATAATGACAATTCAAGGTCTTATAAATTGTTTCAAATTTATGAAAGAAAAACATTTAATTAGGCTTTCAAATTTTTATCAGTTCTAAGTAATGACTTATGCTAAGACCCCTATGTTTAAGAAATTCTATGGTGAACGTCTGTTATTAAATTAATTATGACAAAGATTAGTCAATCTGCATTCAATTATCTTGGCGTGCAAAGCAAGTGCATCTCCCCACTAAAAACACTTTCTGCATTATACTTACAGGTGTTTATTTGAAACTAACCACAGTATTCAAGATTAAGACTGTCTCTCCAAATTTTATTTTTAAATAATACCAGGACAGAATTCCAGGACAATACCACACCAGCTGCAATTGCACAATCTCAGGAGCTGTTTGGTATGGAATATTTTCCCCTTCAATCACAGAGTTAGATGTTACGTTCTTTGAGTGCATTTTATTCCTTTTTGTATACGTATTTCTTTTGGTAGTGCAGCTTCTGATTTTTGTGATCCATGGAGCCTATTTTTTTTGTACACTGAACAGTTACTAAAGGTCAATCAATTTTCTGCTAATAGCACACAGATGGATTGATTGGGTTCCTTATATGCTATATCAGTTCTATGTACCATAGAAGCATAAAACCTGAAATCAATCCACTTAGAGGTAGATAAGCTATTTAGCTTCAGCAAAACAGAAATGGTCCTTTTCATCTAAACAAGCTTATTCCATTGTTGATATCAGAACATAATGTATTCTGAAAGAGTAACAGGCCCTTGTTTTTAAATCTGCATTGTATTAGACAGCCAAGAGCTACAAGAAGATATACAAGTGAGGAGGCTGGGAAGCAGAGCCGATTAATGTGCAGGTTGATTCCACTTCTGGGACTTGAAATTGAATCTAGAGCAGAATGAAGCAACTGGGGGGGAGGGGGGGAAATAGTCTCATCTCACATTGTTAAAGGTCATAAAGGAAATGAGGATAGGTGATCCAGGCTTAGTATGGCCACAGGTGTCTTGTGTATTGAAAGATATATATCAGAATATCCTGAGACTGGCAGTCCTGTTGAAAGGGGGGATGGGGGGAGGCCAAAAGAGATAAATATATGGCACGATAAACCTAAGGATACTTTGTCCTAAAGGTTCAGATCCACTCAGACCACTGTTCCTTTGATTAAAAAATGTCTTGATCCTGCTAAATAAAGTTCTTTGATGGGTGCAGGATCAGGAACAAGGAGTCTGAGATGCACCAACACAGTGGTTATATTTCTATACCGCCATGCTAGAGAACCCTGCATTCTAGGGTCTTGGTACCAAGAGTGACTGAGACAGGGAATGTTGTGTGGGCAGCACTCTGAACCAGCAGATATCTGCCATCATGTGCCAGCAATGCCCCTCTGCCATGTACATTGGCCAAACCGGACAGTCTCTACTGAAAAGAATAAATGGACACAAATCAGACGTCAAGAATGATAACATTCAAAAACCAGTTGGAGAACACTTCAATCTCTCTGGTCAGATTTGATTTGATTTGATTACAGACCTAAAAGTTGCAATACTTCAACAAAAAAACTTCAAAAACAGACTCCAGCGAGTGTCTGTTTTTAACTTAGGCTTGAATAGAGACTGGGAGTGGATGGGTCATTACACAAAGTAAAACTATTTCACCATGTTTATTCCCCCCACACACACACACACTGTTCCTCAGGTGTTCTTGTCAACTACTGGAAATGGCCCACCTTGATTATCACTACAAAAGGTCCCACCTTGCCCCCCTGCTCTCCTGCTGGCAATAGCTCACCTTAAGTGATCACTCTGGTTACAGTATGTATGGTAACACCCATTGTTTCATGTTCTCTATCTATATAAATCTTTCCAGTGAATGCATCCAATGAAGTGAGCTGTAGCTCACGAAAGCTTATGCTTAAATAAATTGGTTAGTCTCTAAGGTGCCACAAGTCCTCCTTTTATTTTTGCGGATACAGACTAACACAGCTGCTACTCTGAACCAACAGTGTTCATCACTTCCCACTGACTCATGAGTGACTTAGGAGTGGAATTTCAGATTTTGGAGGAAGCTGAATCTAGTCCACGCTACCCAAAAACATAATGGTTCTGTCATGAGATCTCAACATCTGTTCTTCAGGGCTAGATTTACTATACAAAAGGACACTACTGTCTTCCAGGTGCATTTCTATTTTCCAATATGCTATAGGGGTCAAGATGGCAGCAAATGACGTCATCTTTGTGGCTCTCTATAATATACCAAGATAAAACCACCTATATCACACTGTGTCTCAAATTATGCTGAGCCAATGTGATATACAAATGCAAAAGAAGCCTTCATCATTTAAGCTAGGCTTCATTATGCTTTGTTCAACCTTGAATTGAAATGTCTAGATTATGCTGCATAAGCTTCACAGTCTAATTGTAAATATAAAGATGATCTCAGTAAAAGCTATGCTTAATTTGTTGCATTTCAATTTGAAGACTTGTATACAGTGGAAAATAAACAGTGCAACTACATGCTTTCCATTCAGTAAGATACAAATGGTAATTATACAATTTATAAATCAGATTTTTCTAATGAACTGTACTTTCTGGTAAGGGATGGAAACGCAAGGTGGAACTTCACCTTCAGAGTACAATGCAAGACCCATCAATTTCTCACAGGTCTTCTCCCAGTAATGAACCTAGAACTTGACCCACCAACATTCCTCCTGGGACTGCCACTGAAGTTGAGGCATCTTAAAAAGTGGCTTAAAATGAAAGATGGGGAAGAGTTTGTCTCCTTTTAAGGCAGAATTGATCAGCTAAATGTATTTCCAAGGGGCCTGAATACTACATTAGAAATGCTTAGGCAAATACAAATGTGATGTTGCTACTGTGTAGTTTGTCACATTTAGCCATTCTGTCCTGAAACACCATTGTAAATAAGATATGAATAATGTCTTGATTATCTTTGAATCCATTGACATTATGGAAAATCAGATGCAATACTATTTACAGTAGTGACAGGTGTTTTTCACTTGAGGTGTAACAGATTCCAGTCTGCAAATCCACATGGGATTACACTGTTGAAACTTCCGGATGACACAGAAGAACAGCAGGCAGACTACAGATTTTCTCTGTCCCTACTGAAGTGCATAGAGTGTTTTATCCTATATATAACAGGATGATCTCTCATTAACTTCAGCTTTGAAAGACAATTTTCTACTCCTTGATTACAAAAATCCCTGAAGGATCAGAAGTTTTTATTTTTCTCAGAAGACCTGTGGTACAGTAAATCTTTCCACAAAGACAAACTGCAGAAACTAATAAATTGTTTGAATTCAATAGCACCAGGATACTAACATCAAAATCAGCAGTCAAGAACAAATTAAACCCTTACTAGGAAAGATTGTGCAGGATCATTGTTCACCCTTCTCTATTGATATCTTTACTAGTAAATATACAATCTATGTTCAAATAAAGTTGAATCAGGCTTAAGAGGATAAAAACAAGGATGTTCAGTGTTGAAACTTCAACTCAGTCCTTAATTCACCATTTAGTAGGCAGGTCTGGAGCTCCTGAGTTAGCACAATCTCAACACATTGTCTCAAAGAATTGACCTGCCCCATTTCTAAAGCTGGAATACAAATCCATTATGTAAACACAAGTGGTCAGACTAAAGGTCAGTCCTAAATTGCTGAGCACCTCCTAAAAATACTTAAAAAGAACAGGAGCACTTGTGGCACATTAGAGACGAACAAATTTATTTGAGCATAAGCTTTCGTGGGCTACAGCTCACTTCATCGGCACTTTCATCTTCTACAGAAGTTAGTGAGAGCTGAAGGTGAATGGAGCCTTGCAGGATCATGCCCTAATGAATAAAATAAACAAAGGTGACTTGAGTGAAACGATTCCCTAGTGTGCTGACAATGTAAAATAAAATATTCCTCTTCGGACATTTTCCTGGCAAGACAACCTGACCTCTGACTGGTCTCAACAAGACAAAGTATAGTGTTCTTTCTAACTGATCAAGGCATCCACCCACTTTGGCTTTTCAATGCTACTGAATAGGAGATCATGATTAAAAAATGAACATTTCCTACAGACACAGCAAAGATACTGGTGCTTCATTCTATTTATAATATGATATAACTGCAGTAATTCAGATACCATGGTGTGATAACTGTTGGTAAGTATGACTTTTTAATAGCAACCACTTTGTATGCAAATTACACTCTGAGGATGTTTAGTTGAGACTTTCCCTGTATGTGATTGTCTCTTCGAAACATGCATTTTTATTTATAAATACCATTCTAGGACTTAAGGTGGTTGAAAAAGTTTACCTTTATCATTGCTCGACAATGAAATGTAATAAGTTTGTAACATGATGGCAATATACAGAGGTCTTGTTCAAGTACAATTATAACGTTCCTCCAGTGAGCAATGACCCATCTAAGAATGCTCTTATTTTATCTGCAAAACCTAGCGCTTTAAGTCTGGCCTTTATCACCTTACTATTAGACCCTTACAGCACAGTTTGATCCAAGACCCATTGACTTCAATAGCATTGGATATGGAATGACTTGAAATCTGGTTCTACTTGGAAAGCAACAGTACAAATGGAATCATAGGGCTTTTATGTTTGTTGTCTCATTGATTCCAATTCCAGTCGGCTCAGTCTGTAAGTACAATGATTATTTTCTAGTTGCCCACTCTGCAAACATAACCCTTCATCTGAGTCAAATTGGATTCTTTCTGCCTGTTGTTTAACCAGCAATAAATATTCTGAAATCAGACCTTGGGAAGCGCTCAGGTGCTCCTGTAACAGAAGTTATCCCTCCAGACATAGAGAGCCTGCCAGATTCCTCACTGATGCTATGGTTTCACACAATAGCATCTAAGTAAAGCTTTATCTCATCTCCAGTTGGCTAGGAGACTCCATTCTATCCCAATGGATGATGACCTGGCCTTAATTATTCATGCCTTCATCACTTCTTGGCTAGATTACAGCAATGCTATATACCTGGACATAAATTCTTCAGCACTTAGGAAACTCCAAGTAGCACAGAATGCTACAGCATGTCTCCTCAGCAAAACAAGTCACCGTAAGCACATCAAACTTGTCCTCCACTCTTTACAGTGGTTTCTGACATAATTTCTAATCAAATTCAAGGTCTCAGGCCTTATCTTCAAAGTGCCCTATATCCTGGACCCGGGGTACCTAAAAGATCACTAAAGCTCCAGGATGAAGACCATGGCCAACAACTTTGCTTCACTGGCACAGTGGAACTCTCTACAATAAGGATAAAGCTCGTCTGTGTGAGAGATACAACTTTCTCAGTGGCCAGTCCAAGACTGTGGAATGAACTTCCATATGAAATAAGGACTATCACAATACTCACCACACCAAGTGCAAGGTGCAGTTCTTTGACCTTGCCTAATATAACATAAATACATAACAAGTATGTTAAAAACAAATAAACACCCCGGTCCAAAAAAACCCCACCTACCATCACAAAGCATTCCACTGCGTACACTTCTCCCTTTGAGGAGAAGATGAGAGAACAAAGAACATGTGACAGATGTTTATCACATTGCTTAATGCACTACTGGAAGGTGCTCAGATACAACAGTGGTGAGTGCAATATATATAAAATAGAATAGAAGATAGCAGTACCATGCAGTGGGTTAACTGTCATAGGGTTAACTACAATCAGCTGACAGAATGTTAAACTCTATTTGTCTCCACTGTCTGTAAAATCATCAAGTTTATGTTAGTGGCCACAACTCCTCAAGGATGTGTTTCGACAAAACCTAATTTTCTAGTGAAGACAAACCTTGAGCATGCTTCTTTTAACACTCCAACACAGCCACCCAGGATGGAAATGTCAAAGGCAAATCCCAGCCCATATCACAAGACAAGACCAGGATATCAGATGCAGAGACTTGTGATGGCAGCAACCGTAGATTTTAGCCTCTAAAAGAGGGGCACATTGCTTTCTTGACCCCAGGTTTTTCTGTAGCTTTTATCATAGTGCCATCTAGGTACTGATACTAGACCTGGGAAGGCATAGGGGATAAAACTAATAATAACTGTGAGCTTGATGCTCAAAATAAGTTCCGTGTGGTGCTGCTGAGTGTCACAGCATCTAACTTTAGATGCCTAGAAAATAACTGGGATTTACAAAGCTTGAGTTAGGCCCTCTGGTTCCCTACAAAATGCACGGGGAGCCTTGGGCACCTCAGAATGGGATTCACAAAAGCCAGCATATTAGGCAGGGAGCTGCCTAAGCTAGCAATGGGAGATGTTGACAAGAGGGGTGTGTGCTAAGATCCACCCCTCTCATGGAGATAGGCACCAAGTCCAGGCTGCAGGCAGGTGCCTATCTCCGTTTGCAACACTCGACTGTGAACATTCTCCTAGTATTAGATCATTAGAGTGTTTTAGCAAGGAGCCAAGGAGCAGGAAGTGGCTCTGCCACCACTCACCTTAGAATTTTTAGTGCAGTGATTAGAGCACTCACCTGGAATGTGGGAGATCCAATTCCCCCCTGCCAGAAGGGGAGAAGGGATTCGAAGTGGGGCTCTCATGTCTCAGGAGAGTGCACGAACCACACCGCTATGGGATATTCTGATATAGGGTTCCCTCAGTCGCTCCTGTTCAAGCTGTTCCACTCTGCATAAGTAATGGAGTAATTGGGAGCAGAGGTACTGGACCAAGATATTTCTTAACCACAAGACTGCAGAGTCATTCTCTCTGTGTCTGGTCCAATGACTATTTGAGTATTTATCCACAATGGAACAGTCACTGGGACAGAGAGAGAGCACGAATCCCATCCCAGGTGAGTGGTCTTGCCATTGAATAGTTATAAGGTAGATACTGGCTCTCCACCCAACGCCACTGGATTTTGAATGGGATCTGATCCAACAGGTAGCTTCTGAACACACCCACTGGATCAGGCCCTGCACACAAGTTAGACAACTGAACACCTATCTTCCCCTAGTTTGTAAATTTTCTGAGGCTTAGGTGGGAGACAGGCAGCCGGATGTCTGGAGTGAGGCAGCAGTGCACAAGCCCCAAGGCAGAAACATAGGCACCTAGGGGAAGCTTTATCCTGAAAACATAGGCGCTGAGTGAGTTTAGGCACCAACAGGCAAAGAAAATATTTTTGGATAGAAGCCTGGAGCTTAATCTGACTCAAAGTCTTCTTCTGAATCCAGCAAACAGACAGGACCACTGGCCCACAGAGGGCCCCAACCTTTTGGGGAGGATTGGAAGGGCTTGGCCTATCAAAGCCTCATAGTACTGGGTGAGTGTTCCAAACTGAAGATCTGATTATTTTATAACCAGAAGGAAGCCCCAACAGTGGGTGTTGAAAGACTGTCCTTGCCAGAGCCCATGAGAGAGTTGGGATAAACTCTGGTAAGCTTATTACCGTGAATGAAGTTTCCTTTGTTGTTTTTAATATGTTTTCTCTGTAATGCTTTTTACCTTAAGAATAAAGCAGACTTGCTTAGAAGGAACTGTGGTAATCCATATCTGTAGCAATCACTCTGTTATCAGCCTCTGAAGCAAAAGCAAACAGGTCTGTTTAGGCAGACTGTCTTTTCTGGAAAAAACACAGCGAAAGCAGGCACTGTATAGCCTGAAAATACCCCAGTCAGAAGGGAGTGAGACATGAGTCTTCAGTCCACCCAAGAGAAGCAACAGCTGCGGAGCAGGAAGCCTGAGAGTGGGTGCCCTGCTAGACCTCTGAGGACAAATATAGGTGTAGGTGCCCCGAACTTTGACAACCTAAATCCACAAAAGCAAGAAATTCCAGAATGTTTAATCTGCAATTTGTTTTTAATTCACCTCCTTATATCTTCGTACCTAACAGGAAAGTTCCATGTCATTGTATTCCAAGAGGCATGGCAGCTTATAGACACAACACGATGAAATATGTGTTGTGTGGAAATCTTGACTCTTCCAGTTCCTTGGTTTTATGGCAAAGTCTGATCTTTAACATTGTCGCCCAGTTTTGAGTATTTAATTTTCTGTAGACTAAGAAGGGTATCTCTCATGGAAGTTCTGAAGGACATATTACTGTCATTTATCTGTACATTTAGATTACCTATGAAGTTTAAAAATAATAATTTGTAGCAACAAATGTACACAGACCTGCCAGCAAACTACATACATATGGCATCAGGTCAAGAAGTAAAAAAGCTTCCATTCCAAAGAAACAGGCCTCTGTCCTTAAACAGATGAAGACTCCATTGTCTATCAGCAGAACTAGGATTACAACTCTCATTGCACATGATTCACTAAGGAGAGAAACACTTGGGAGTAATGTTTCTATATGTAGAGGACACACACGCTTCTCTTCTCCTGCCCAAGTTAAGGCAGAGCTCCTTAACAAGTTCAGTACAAGCACCTGAGAGCTAGGAGCAAGGCTGAAGATGGCTTACAATTTGAACTCCTTTCCCAACAAAACCCCTCACCTCTGGACTTCCATCCTTGTTCTGTCCAAACCCGAGTCTGGGGCAGGTGTTCCAAACTTTACATCAGTGTATCCCCTTTCTCAAGTCTAAAGGGCAGAATTTGCAGCAGCCGCTCTCTGCCATCCCCAGATGTGTGTTCTCATTTGTTCACCAGTAATTCTCCCTTTTCCCCGCAGCCCTAGACCTGAGGGAAGGTTAGTATGTAACGCTGTATTTTCTTCTCCTCCCTCCACAGGCCAGGGGAGAGGAGCGAAGATTTTACAACCAGATCCTTCTTCTTGATTGGACTCAGCTGTTAAGAGTTCCATAGATGAGACTTTCCTCCACCACAGTGTAAGTCAGAGGTTAAGGGTAGGTGCATTTCTAATGCAGTTGGGGGGCAGGCAGGTTGCTGGTATATTTGCCATTTCACTTTGTGTTGCTTTCTGTTCCATCTTGGCCCTGCGGTTGTAGCAGATGCTCTCACAGAGGGTGGGATCAGTTGACAGGGGAGGCAGCGAGCAGCTTTGGAGCAGTTCTGGGCCTTTTGTCAGCCTGGGCAGAAAATGTTTTTGGTGCCTCGACCCCCAGAGTGGCCGACTACAAAAAACGAGCTGGCCCTCAGGTGGGAGAATGGGTGCCTAGGGGATTATGGGAAGTGAAAGAGACAAAAGACAGTACTGCAGTCAGCTCTCTCAGAAACATTTAGGGGGATCCTAGGGGCTCTGAGCCCCTTATTAGTGACACCTGAGTTCAGGAGTTACCATAAAATATATATTTAGCCTGTTTTTAAAATGCCTGTCAACGTGACAATCCAGAATGACTCCAAAAGGAGCCATTACCCCCTATCATATCAGCTCAGCCCGAAAAGAGCCTCCACACAGCTGATGAATCTATAAGTTACATTTACAGTCTTTTCATTTCCCAGATCAAAGTAGTGCAGGCCAGGTCAAAATGAACAGGTTTTACTCAGTGGGATTGTAAAGAATCATATGGAGATGGAGAATGAACTTGATCGAATTGCAATGAAAGATTAATTGTGTGACATGTGGGTAATTGGTTAATGGGACTGGGTCAGTGCCTTTGATGTCTGATGGTTTGAAAAGAGGACGAGAATGCAGTTTCAGCTATGTGACAAAGGCTTTACAGGCCAAAATGTTCTCAGCTCTGTAACTTCCACAGCCTGAGAAATGAAATAAATCTAAATGTAAATTACAGACTTGCCTGATAGGTGGAGGTATATTTTTGCTTTGACAATAAGATTCATAGTATCAGTGCTTGAAGTACAGAGACTGATAGAGGCCCGAATAGGCACCCAGCATAAAAAAATATGATCTAAACAAATAAACTTGGATTAACATTGGTGCATTAACCTACAAATAATTAAAAAGAAAAGGCAATGGGTAGCCTTGTTAGCCACTGGTCAGGGTATAATGGGAAACCATTATAGTATGAAATTGTCAAAATGCGGCCTTGTCTGTGCTGCAAGGACATAAAAGAGCAAGTGGTACTTTTCACAAGAGTAGATGATTGTCCCTGGCCAAAATTTTCTCACCCTCTTTCCCCACTTTACTGTAAGCTGTCTGCCTGACTGCTGCCCTCCACTGCAAAACTGTCTGCATTTCAGCAGTGCTATATGCATATACTTTGTGAAGTACTTTGGGATCGAAGATGCTCCATAAATGTAAGATGTTATTAAGACAACATTATACAGGAAGTTATGTTGCATGTACACTGGCCCACTTTCAAAAATTACTCATTCAGCTGTCTTATTTAGATTAAAAAACACTAAGATAGTTGTCATATCTGCAGGACTTCCCCAATTTCTAGAGGAGCCATTTCAAATTTATTTAACAACTAGGGCTGAATCCTACAAGTTGTTCAGTGCCTTCTGAGAGGGCAATGTGGGTTGGGGGCACTGCACCTCTCAGCAGACATACAACACCTTGCAAGATTGGACTTTTAAGGATAAATTCTGCTCTGGTGCCCACCAGTGCAACACCACCGGTTTCAGGAATGCATTCATACACACTACAAATTTGTATTGTAAGCAATCTGAAGAAACCAATTAAAATACACCTGGTTCAGTCCATTCACTTGGTTCAGTCCAAGATGTATTGAATCGGTTTGGAAGCAGTGTGGTTGCCAACTCTGAACAAGCATTGGAGGTTTAAAACTTCAGTTTCTGGAGTCATGTAAACACATGAGAATCTCTGCTTCCATTAAAAAAAATTTACAAACCTCACCGTTGAGGAGAAAAGCTTAAAGATGTGACCCATGTTCCCCACAAAGGCTTAAAAACCAGAGGGGAAATTTAAAAGGACCCACCGTGATTTTTGTTTTTGTTTTTTTAATCTCATAATTTGGAGGGACTGACCCATGATTTTTGCGCATTGGGGGTTGGCAGTACCACTTCTACACAAGTGCTTATATAGGCAAGTCCAGTTGCAATGCACTCTGGATACCTATCCAACAGTCACAGATTCCAAGCCCAGAAGGGACCATTGTGATTATCTAATTTGACTTTCTTCCTATAATACAGACCACTGAACTCCCCCAAAATAGCTGAGCATATCTTTTAATAAAACATCCCATCTTGATTTAAAAGTTGTCAGTGATGGAAACTCCCCCAGGACCCTTGGTAAATTGTTCCAAAAGTTAATTAGTCTCATTATTTAAAATGTATGCCTTATTTCCAGATGGAACTTGCCTGGCTTCAATTTCTAGCCATTGGATCGTGTTATGCCTTTTTCTGTTAGACTGAATTGCTCATTATGAAATATTTGTTCCCTGTGTAGATACTTATACACTGTAATCAAGTTATCCCTTAGCCTTCTCTTTGTTAAACTAATTAGATTGAGCTCCTGAAGTCTATCACTATAAGTCATGTTCTCTAATCCTCTAATCATTTTTGTGGCTCTTCTCTGAACCCTCTCCAATTTATCAACATCCTTCTTGGATTGTGGACACCAGAACTGAACACAGTATTCCAGCAGTGATCCATCATTGCAGTGATTGCTCTGAAGTGGCTTGTTTGGGAACTGAAATGGCAGTATCAGGAGGCTGTCAAGAGCACAACTGCCTCATTTGGCAAACCTCATACAGTTCACGGGCTGAGGCCCTGCCTTCCTCCCTCCCTGAACCATACTTTCCTTCTGAAAAAAATCCTCCCCACCAGACTTACTAATGCCCTGGCTTTGAACATCTTCAGCCAGTGAATTTCAGATGTTTTTTCTGGCTGCAAGTGTTGCTCTCACAAGCCACCTCCGTTTAGTCAGCCAACAAACCCACTCCAGAGAGACCCCACTCCATTCCTGCCATCTTCATGTCCCAGTAGCCTACTGTTAGTTGTACTTTGCACAGCCTCCTGAAGTCCAAAATTTCACCTTCTAAAATGAACATCTGTTGGCCTCTGCAGCCACATCCTTACATAAAAAGAACTGTTCAGAACATGCATTGAGGGCTAGCTCTTTGAGGACTTTGTGTCCACACTGTCACCAGATTTTTAAAAGTGAACCAATTAACTAACTGATCTTGAATCAGTCCTTAAACCTGCTGAGAACTATCTATTCTTGTTGGTTCCAGGCCTACTTGGAGACATTGGAAGCAAGGATGTCATGTATAGATGCAAGGCATTTTACATATGGGCAAAAAGTCTTAACTGGTTCTGTGAATGTTAACTTAGTCCTGTGTAGACCATACCTCACGTCAAGACTTTCAAAAACATGGGCCTAAAGTTACACTCTTAAACCTTAATTTAGACTTGAAAATAAGTGACCTGATATTCCAAAGTGCTGAGCACCCTGAAGCTCTCAGTGACTCCTAATGTTGTGCTCCTATTTTTAAAAACCTTAGCCTGTTTCTCTAAATCCTCATTTCCTAAGGTTTAGAGGACAACTAGATATGGACTGGAGAGCCCATGTTTCATTTTTAGTTTTTCAAAACCCTGTCAGTTGCTGCAAAACCAAAATCAGTGGTTGTTCCAAAGCCAGGTTTCATTTTATCCATGCCACCACAATTTGGGGAGTTAAAAAAAAAAATCTGGGTTTTAGAGAAAAGAAATGGGACAAAAATGCAATATTCTTGAGGCTCAGTTCTGCCTCTGATTTTAGGGATGCCACTCTCACAGGGTGCGCTGGAGGCAGAACTCAGCTCCCGGGGCTCAATATAAACTTTTCTGAGAGGAGATGTGTCAAGGTTCCTCCCCCACTCTGAACTCTAGGGTACAGATGTGGGGACCTGCATGAAAAACCTCCTAAGCTTATCTTTACCAGCTTAGGTCAAAACTTCCCCAAGGTACAAAATATTCCACCCGTTATCCTTGGACTGGCCGCTACCACCACCAAACTAATACTGGTTACTGGGGAAGAGCTGTTTGGATGCGTCTTTCCCCCCAAAGTACTTCCCAAAACCTTGCACCCCACTTCCTGGACAAGGTTTGGTAAAAAGCCTCACCAATTTGTCTAGGTGACTACAGACCCAGACCCTTGGATCTTAAGAACAATGAACAATCCTCCCAACACTTGCACCCCCCCCTCTCCTGGGAAATGTTGGATAAAAAGCCTCACCAATCTGCATAGGTGACCACAGACCCAAACCCTTGGATCTGAGAACAATGAAAAAGCATTCAGTTTTTTACAAGAAGACTTTTAATAAAAAATAGAAGTAAATAGAAATAAAGAAATCCCCCCTGTAAAATCAGGATGGTAGATATCTTACAGGGTAATTAGATTCAAAAACATAGAGAACCCCTCTAGGCAAAACCTTAAGTTACAAAAAAGATATACAGACAGAAATAGTTATTCTATTCAGCACAATTCTTTTCTCAGCCATTTAAAGAAATCATAATCTAACACATACCTAGCTAGATTACTTACTAAAAGTTCTAAGCCTCCATTCCTGTTCTGTCCCTGGCCAAGACGACTACAGACAGACACAGACCCTTTGTTTCTCTCCCTCCTCCCAGCTTTTGAAAGTATCTTGTCTCCTCATTGGTCATTTTGGTCAGGTGCCAGCGAGGTTACCTTTAGCTTCTTAACCCTTTACAGGTGAGAGGAGCTTTCCCCTGGCCAGGAGGGATTTCAAAGGGGTTTACCCTTCCCTTTATATTTATGACAAGATGTAAATTCAGTCAGAGACTGAAGCCCAGATACTGCAACTGTGTACCTACAGAGAGGTCACTTATGATTACATGGACACCCCTCCGCCCCAGTAAAGTCAGTTGGGGTCCACAGACATTTAAAGATCCCCTTCATGGATCTAACTGGAGGATCAGAACATAAATTATCGTGTTGCATGTAAAATTTCAAGTTAATGTTCCAGTAAAATCTTTGGGAGTTTTGTCATTCAAGGGGAATTAATCCCCCACCTTGCCTGAAAAAGGACAAATTTGGGACAAGCAAATCAGATTATTCACCTTTACCAAAGAGGAAACATCAGCTAGCAGCAGCTGCAAGAATATCCTGCAATAAAACTTATATATATATATAGACACACACATAAACAGGTCACCGCTGTCAAACCTGCTGGAATTTTCCTAAACACCGGAAGAGTTTGAAGGGTCTGGCTTAGTAGCAATGAGTGGTCCACTGACAGTTGTGCAAGGAGGATGAGAAAACAAAGATTAGTGACTACTGTAGGGAAACAAAGTCACCATTAGGACTGTGTGCAAGTCTGTGATTTCATCCTCAAAAGAACTCAGCAAGCAAAAACAAGCACTGTACACTGTTCAATAAAGCATATTGACTGCCGATTTGAATTTGGCAGGAAAGTCGGACTGCAAATGAACTAATTTATTTCAATTCATATCAGATTAGCAAATTTGGAAGATGTTATATGAAAATAGGTAACAAGGGAGTCACAAAGACAAGGATTTTAAGGTCTTTAAGCAATAATGACTTTTTATATGACCAATTTCAGATTGATGTCCCTCCAGTAACTGCAGGGAGACCACAAGGGGCAGGGTGGGATTTTTTTTTAGGAAAGACTTTTCCAGTGAAATGCTTGGTTTGAAAAGAAAACTAAGAAATAAAAATGTGAATAAGAGTGTTTCTAAATCAAAATCACATGCAAAAGGAAAATCATACCCAAAGTGCTCCGGAGAGATTAAAAGACAATGAAAACTAACTGTGTACATGTTTAAAGCAGAACATAGCAGTCAATCAATTATTAGATCTAAATAAAATATATGAAATTATAGGCTATTGTTGTGAAGTATAAGATTATAATGACACGAATGGACTCTGCTGACATCATTGGCAAGAGCAAATGTCTCGTGACAACAAGAATGATGAATAATCCCATAAAAAAAGAGAGTGAAAAACAGGCTTGTTTCTGCAGCTCTCCAACACGAGTTTCTACAAGCCATTACCCTATGATCCCACTGAGAGTTACCAAAAGCAACTACAGCATTTGCTCAAGAAACTTCCTGAAAAAGCACAAGATCAAATCCGCACAGACACACCCCTGGAACCCCGACCTGGGATATTCTATCTACTACCCAAGATCCATAAACCTGGAAATCCTGGGCGCCCCATCATCTCAGGCATTGGCACCCTGACAGCAGGATTGTCTGGCTATGTAGACTCCCTCCTCAGGCCCTACGCTACCAGCACTCCCAGCTACCTTCGAGACACCACTGACTTCCTGAGGAAACTTCAATCCATCGGTGATCTTCCTGATAACACCATCCTGGCTACTATGGATGTAGAAGCCCTCTACACCAACATTCCACACAAAGATGGACTACAAGCCGTCAAGAACACTATCCCCGATAATGTCACGGCTAACCTGGTGGCTGAACTTTGTGACTTTGTCCTTACCCATAACTATTTCACATTTGGGGACAATGTATACCTTCAGATCAGCGGCACTGCTATGGGTACCCGCATGGCCCCACAGTATGCCAACATTTTTATGGCTGATTTAGAACAACGCTTCCTCAGCTCTCGTCCCCTAAAGCCCCTACTCTACTTGCGCTATATTGATGACATCTTCATCATCTGGACCCATGGAAAAGAAGCCCTTGAGGAATTCCACCATGATTTCAACAATTTCCATCCCACCACCAACCTCAGCCTGGTCCAGTCCACACAAGAGATCCACTTCCTGGACACTACAGTGCTAATAAACAATGGCCACATAAACACCACCCTATACCGGAAACCTACTGACCGCTATTCCTACCTGCATGCCTCCAGCTTTCACCCTGACCACACCACACGATCCATCGTCTACAGCCAAGCTCTGCGATACAACCGCATTTGCTCCAACCCCTCAGACAGAGACAAACACCTACAAGATCTCTGTCAAGCTTTCTTACAACTACAATACCCACCTGCAGAAGTAAAGAAACAGATTGATAGAGCCAGAAGAGTTCCCAGAAGTTACCTACTACAGGACAGGCCTAACAAAGAAAATAACAGAACGCCACTAGCGGTCACCTTCAGCCCCCAACTAAAACCCCTCCAACGCATTATTAAGGATCTACAACCTATCCTAAAGGATGACCCAACACTCTCACAAGTCTTGGGAGACAGGCCAGTCCTTGCCTACAGACAGCCCCGCAACCTGAAGCAAATACTCACCAACAACCACATACCACACAACAGAACCACTAACCCAGGAACTTATCCTTGCAACAAAGCCCGTTGCCAATTGTGCCCACATATCTATTCAGGGGACACCATCACAGGGCCTAATAACATCAGCCACACTATCAGAGGCTCGTTCACCTGCACATCCACCAATGTGATATATGCCATCATGTGCCAGCAATGCCCCTCTGCCATGTACATTGGTCAAACTGGACAGTCTCTACGTAAAAGAATAAATGGACACAAATCAGATGTCAAGAATTATAACATTCATAAACCAGTCGGAGAACACTTCAATCTCTCTGGTCACGCAATCACAGACATGAAGGTCGCTATCTTAAAACAAAAAAACTTCAAATCCAGACTCCAGCGAGAAACTGCTGAATTGGAATTCATTTGCAAATTGGATACTATTAATTTAGGCTTAAATAGAGACTGGGAGTGGCTAAGTCATTATGCAAGGTAGCCTGTTTCCTCTTGTTTTTTCCTACCCCCCCTCCCCCAGATGTTCTGGTTTAACTTGGATTTAAACTTGGAGAGTGGTCAGTTTAGATGAGCTATTACCAGCAGGAGAGTGAGTTTGTGTGTGTATGGGGGTGGGGGGGATGTGAGAAAACCTGGATCTATGCAGGAAATAGCCCGACTTGATTATGTAAAGAGTTGTCACTTTGGATGGGCTAGCACCAGCAGGAGAGTGAATTTGTGTGGGGGGGTGGAGGGTGAGAAAACCTGGATTTGTGCTGGAAATGGCCCACCTGTTGATCACTTTAGATAAGCTATTACCAGCAGGACAGTGGGGTGGGAGGAGGTATTGTTTCATATTCTCTGTGTGTATATAAAGTCTGCTGCAGTTTCCACGGTATACATCTGATGAAGTGAGCTGTAGCTCACGAAAGTTCATGCTCAAATAAATTGGTTAGTCTCTAAGGTGCCACAAGTACTCCTTTTCTTTTTGCGAATACAGACTAACACGGCTGTTCCTCTGAAACCTATAAATAAGAGGGGAAATGATAAACAATGAATGGTCTACAGAAGGTCAATCAGTAACTTTTCTTCTCCTTGTCGCAATACAAGACCAAGATGATATCCAAAGTAACCAAAAGGCTGCAAGTTAAAATAGTTAAAAACATTTTTTTTCACTCAGTGCACAACCAGAGCGTGGAACTCATTGCCACAGATGTTGTTGAGACCAGGAAATCAGCACGATTAAAAGAGAATTGGACATTTATATGGATAAAAAGAATACCCAGCATTATAATGTCAAGTATTTTAAAAAATAAAAAGGAGCCTCAGTGATTAAGCCAACCTCTAACTATTGAGTGTTAAGAGGAAAGCCCCTTTGGGTGGCCGAGTATCCCACATCTGCTACTGAAAAGTTTCTTGCATTTCTGTCTGAAGCAGCTGGCCACTGTCTAAGATAGAATATTGGAATGCGTGGACCATGATACAGTATGGCAATTCCTATGTGCCTATATAGCTGAAGGGGATTTTATCACTGAAATATCTGTGTAATATATTTAAATAACAGTAAACAAAAACCTTTCAATAGAAGGGATTGCTTTTTAAAAAAAAAAAAAAACCAAGATTGCAAACTTCAAATCTAAAGATTGGCTGTTGGGGGGAGATGATTGTGTGCAAAGTTTATGGTTTGACCTCTTATAAAGTCAGCATAATTGAAAAAATATCAGGTGTGGCTTTGGGTTTTCAATCCCCTTCAATTTGACAGAATCAGATCTGGAATTTTGATTCAGCTACATCTCTATTTCTTATATATTTTTTCTTTTTTCCCTTTCCTCCTTCTTTGTCCTCTTCCTTTCCTCTCTCATGGTGCTGTCCTCCTACTCCTTTCCATCATGCCTGTCTCTCAGGGGAGATAGACAAAAGCCGGTCTATTTTATTTTTAAAATTTAACAAAGAAGAATTTTGTTGTTAAGTATTTGGTTTAAGAAAAAAAATCAAAGTTACTTTTGAATATAATCATTACTGCACTGTACTCCTACAAGGCTTACCCCATTCTCTCATTTCTGTAGCCTTTCAGAGTCTGTTTCTGTCACACACAGTCACATTGAGTAATCTGTATTCACAAGGAGTTCTTTTGTCTTCAATGGGAATACTTGTGCAAGTCCCACTCAACATGACTAAAAGTGGCAGTAGAGAGTCTATGACAGTGACACACATCCTGCACACCTCGTCCATTAAAATATAAATATGGCTGATATAAAGCAGTGAGAGTTATTGTATATGGTGGTTTCCACAATAAAAAGTTAACTTTTACAAAAAGTTCTTATCCAGATATTTTCCTGTTATTGCTGTCCTATTATATGCTAAATTTTTAATGGCAACCACTTTACTTCAATGCTACTAATAGGGTGAAAAAAGGTTTCAATGAACTTTTATTATCTTATTATGGAAATGGGGATTTATAAAATATGGCCCATACATTTCTTTGTAGCATATGGGAGTGAAAAAAACTAATGTGGTTGTGTCTGTTATTTCCTAATTTAAGGGTAATAAGGATCTATCAAAAGGATTCTTCAGTGAGAAATGAGAGAGAGCCCTTTTACGGCAGAAGGTTAAACCAATTTTGCAGTATTTTTTTATTTTGCACCCACTGAAACACTGCAAGTGGCTTTGGACTGTCAGTCATTGATTATCTTTGGATTTACAGCCTGTTTTGCGCTTGGGCACGTCTCTCATTTTGCTATCTGAGCTTGTTTGTAACACAGCTCAAGTTGAACCATGTCCTTTTCTGAACAGTCGGTCTCTAAATAGTAACCTACTCTCTTGTTTTTACCATTCATTGCCATTTGATAATGGTTAGGTAGCCTACGTGAACTGAGTTAGCAATTTTGGTCCAATTCCTAGCACAGCACAAAAAAACACCGTCACCACTGGCACCAATTGCTACCCTTATTTATAGGCTCAGCAGCATACTAAGCTGTATCTATCCATCTTGGACTTTTATGTGGCACCTGCCCCACAAAAATCACTTTAAAAAGCGCACCTGCTTTTCTCAGTAGTGTGGTGACACAGCATAATACAGTAGAAGCCCAATTTTAAAACAGTGATTTTATGAACCATTTTTTCTGCTGCCAAACGTGGCCTCAATTCCTCAGCCAACATTCAAGCGGGTGGAGAGGCCTGAAAAGACTGCGAGCTCTGGCACCTAAGAAGAGATGCAGTGCTCTCAAACAAAGACAAATCAGGCACACATTTGTTACCATTCATTAGGCACACTACCATTGAATGATTAGTACATTAATTTATTAACTGTATCTTCTGTAATTGTGAGATGTTTTATTTTACAAACTTCTCAATCCCCAGTTAGTTCATAACATAGGGATTCTATTGTATGCAGTCAAAGGGCCATCCAGGTACTTCTTCAGATGTTGTATGTTGTACTTTGTGTCACATAAAAAAAGGCATAACCCAGGTCATCTCTCCGATTCAGGGATAGAAATGAGATTAATTCAGCTCTAATTTAATCACCTCTGTTATCCAAGATCACTGAATCCTGCTGTGCACAAAACCTGTTTGTGGTGTACAGGTGAAACTCAATGGCTTTAGAGCCTTTCAGAAACAAAGATGTTCTTGGCTTTTCTGAGAAATTTAAGGTGTGTCCCATATTGTATCTCAAAGGTAATTATGCAGCCATATCATCCGGAATCAAAATGAGATTATCAAGTAGATCGAGCAATTTGTGGCCAGCCACTACGTCAGATTGCTAGCAATTTGGGAATCTGGGCAACACATAAACATTTACCCCCGCCCCTTCTGTCTCTAAAATCTAGATGATATTATGAAATGTTGCAAAGACCAATTTATGAAGTATTTCAACTGAATCCTAATTTAGTAATCCTATGGCTCGGTCTGATAGTATGTTGTATGAGAAATACTGAATTGTATTAAACATCTATGTCATTGTGCAAAAGACCATAGTGTTAGTATTCAGACTATTTGTACTGATGAAAATGCAAAAATAAAAAGGAAGGGTCTAGAGGAATGGGGACACTCTATTGTTTTCCTATGTTATCATATTGAGATCATCCTGGGAAAATCTTGAGGTCCTTACTTCAGGCTTGATTCTGCCACCCTTATACTGAACAGGGTATTTCTTAAGATGCGTAAAGTGGCAGAACTGAGCGCTTTGTTTTTACTCAGTAACCATAGGCATTTTCCCCAAAAGGACTGTGGGATATAGGTCAATATTTTGTAAGGCAGAGGTTCTCAACCTTTTTCTTTCTGAGGGCCCCTCAACATTCAATAAAAACTCCACTGCCCACCTGTGCCACAACAACTGGCTTTCTGCATATAAAAGCCAGAGCTAGTGTCAAGGTTCCTTCCCCACTCTGAACGCTAGGGTACAGATGTGGGGACCTGCATGAAAACCTCCTTAGCTTACTTTTACCAGATTAGGTTAAAACTTCCCCAAGGTACAAACTATTTTACCTTTTGCCCTTGGACTTCCGCTGCCACCACCAAACATCTAACACCGGTTACTGGGAAAGAGTTTGTTTGGAAACGTCTTTCCCCCCCAAATCCTCCCAAATCTTACACCGCCTTTCCTGGGGAAGGTTTGATAAAAATCCTCACCAATTTGCATAGGTGACCACAGACCCAAACCCTTGGATCTTAAGAGCAATGAAAAAGCATTCAGTTTCTGAAAAGAAGGATTTTAATAGAAGTAAAAAGTAAAAAAGAATCACCTCTGTAAAATCAGGATGGTAAATACCTTACAGGGTAATTAGATTCAAAACATAGAGAATCCCTCTAGGCAAAATCTTAAGTTACAAAAAGACACAAAAATAGGAATATCCATTCCATTCAGCACAGCTTATTTTCTCAGCCATTTAAAGAAAACAGAATCTAACGCATATCTAGCTAGATTACTTACTAAGTTCTAAGACTCCATTCCTGTTCTGTCCCCTGCAAAAGCATCACACAGACAGAGGGAGAGGCTTTGTTACTCCCTCCCCCCAGCTTTTGAAAGTATCTTGTCTCCTCATTGGTCATTTTGGTCAGGTGCCAGCGAGGTTATCCTAGCTTCTTAACCCTTTACAGGTGAAAGGGTTTTTCCTCCGGCCAGGAGGGACCCCAAAGGTGTCTACCCTTCCCTTCACACCCATGACAGCTGGCATTAAGGGGTAGCAAACAGGACAATTGTCTGGGGCCCCATGCCACTGGGGCTCCTGCAAAGCTAAGTTCAGCTTCAGCCTCGGGTGGCAGGACTGAGGGCCCTGGATTTCATCCCCATGTAGTGGGGCTTTGGCTTTCTGCCCTGGGCTCCAGCAAATCTAACACTGGCCCTGGTTGGCAGCCCCCTGAAGCCTGCCCGCAGACCCCTAGGGGGCACCAGATCCCTGGTTGAGAACCACTGCTGTAAGGCATGGCAATCTATGTAAATATTAATTTGTCACGTGCCATGGCACTTGTAAATCTGGTACTTATGGCAATTTATAGATTGTATATGAATCTGTATTTTTCACGTTTTCTTCTAATCTAAAACTAAGTGAGAATATTTGCCAGTCTCACCGATAAAATTTCATTCAGGATCCTCATGTGAGCCACACTATATAGACAATGGCCTATTACTGAAAATACACTGATATATGGGAACTGCATTTAGAACTCAGGTATCTTTTAAAACTGTCAAAGGCAGAGCTTGGTCACATAAATATAAATGAAAACCTGGTTGTATGACTGTTTGCAGTTGCATAGTGCACTTCATTGATAACAGACATGCTAGTGCACACACTGGGTTATGCAGGACTAAAAGGATTTCCCATTGCAAGTCTAAAATTTTTAAATTTGTTACAACGAATAGAGGTTTGGTTTTTTAATGCTGTTTTCTCACAGAAATGTCTGAGAAGGAGAGGAAAACTGACAGAGACGGTTGATATGCATAAAGATGAGATGGAGACATTTTCTCTTCCAAATAATTACCCACAGTCACAAATCTAGTCCTTAAAAGAACAGTCCTCAGTTTCTCCTCACTATAATGGATGGCTCGGTTGTTAATTCCCTAGCCCCTGAGTGGGCAGCTAACTGACGATTAGTTTTGCTAAGCAGGGAATTAATACTTTTCTTCCAATATGGTGAAATTCCACAGTGCGGAGGATCAGCATAATGCCTAGAGACCACTGGCATCCTCTACGAGGGGGGTGAAAATTTCACCCACATCAGATTCTTCTGCTCTTTGAAATACCTGTTCCACAGAAGAGTTACGGGGGACATGGATCAGCATTCATGACACGCTCCCTGTCAATACCCAGCCCAAGCCAGGGAAGCTAATGATCCAACCCGCAGAACAAATTCGGTGATGAATCCTGGGCACATGCTGCCTGAAGCACGCTGAGCATATGCTATGCCACCTTTTATTTCAGCTGGATGTACCATATTTTGTAGGTGTGTTCAGGGGATGGATATTGGAAGTAGATGTGCACAAGACAGCACAACCCTCCTCTGGCTACTATTTTACTAGGTAAAATCACTGAAGTAAGTGGAATTATACCAATGTAAAACTGAGAGGAGAATTGGGCCCTTTTATTTTACTTGTAGCACGATTATGTTAGTTCTTACCAGTTTGTCTTTTTTTTACTGGTTTATTTAAATATAACAGGCTGAAGGGAAGCAGATGGAGCCTTTGTTGTTGTTTAGTTGTGCTGTTTCTCAGGTTGGCAGGCCCCTGACTTCACCAGAAACCCAAGATCAATGGGTTTGGGAGACTGATGCCTTGCCTCGTCCTTGGATATGTGGGGTCAAACCACATACCTCTGACGGGTGAAGTCAAAGGGAAATGTGCAAGTTTCATCTTGGCAAGCTTCCATTTCACTTGAGAGTTATTGCTGTACAGGACCAAATGGGTCCATAGGTTGATACCATATATTCTTCTTGATGCTGTGCCATATGGGAGGTTAGGAGAAGTGGTATGTGTCTACATGTAACCATGTATATTGTCTTTGCAGTCTCCTCTTTTTCCATTCTATTTCTGATTGACATAGGATTTGGATCCATACTAGTGGCCCACAGCTCTGAGCAGGTGAGATCAAACTTTATTAAGAAAAGATATATAACCGGAAAACTGCAAAAGCAAGGCTTTGCTGGCAGCCTGTGATGTTGTAATTAAATCATACTTGTTCCCAAATGTTTATATGATACAGGTTGTTGAGGAGAGACCAAGACTTTATCAGCTTGCCAACACTGAAAACACATCCACTGTAGGATTCATGAATCCAGCTTCCAAAACAATACTTGTTCAAAAAAACAAGAGAGCTATATTTATCATCTTCATGTCAAAGATCTGTGACTTTGCTCCCAGTGCATCTTTTGATATATTTAAATACAATCTGTGCATGGTGAGCCCAAACAAGAGACAGGAGAAGTGATGCCAAAGCAACATTTGAGTCTCAGATCCTGTTTATAATAGAAAAAGTACCTTTTTCTGAGGACAGGTTTCAGCAATGGTTGTAGCTGATCCACTGATGACCATGGCTTAACTGCATGCATAAACAAGGACAAATGCCATTCAGCACCATGTCAGTAATTGTAGTTTGTCCTTGTCTACATGTGCTTCAAAACCATTCCAGCTGCAACCACTTGGGATACCCATTGTCAGTAATATGTATTTTTTCTCCTATAATATGTCAGTAATTGACAGTAATTGTCAGTAATATGTATTTTTTCTCCTGTAGCCAGAACGTGAGGCTCACCTGTCCCTAAGCCATTTTAATATATTAATAGCTATTTGATGACATACATTTTGAGCATTTTTTAAAACTGAAAACATCAGTTTTTTTCCCCACAGACAGCTGTAAAAAAAATCTCACATGGATATTTACACCCATCAGTCTTTATAATCCGGGTCTCTTCCAAAGAAGGTTGACATTCAATTTTAGGCAAGGGGTAAATTTTTCAAAAACTCCTAACTGAATTAGAAACCCAAATCCCATATTCAAAAGTTATTTGGGCACTTAGGTGTATAAGTCTCATAGAAAGTCAATGGGAATTAGGCTCCTAAATTACTTTTGAAAATGGGACTTAGGAGTCCAAGTTGGATGCTTTTGAAAATTTAAGCTACAGTCTGTGGGAGCTCACTAAAAGCTTAGAGAGAAGAGGAAATACCAACTAAATAACAAACTCAGGAGAATTCTGCATGCTTGCCAAAATCTGTTACAAACCTATGTAATCAGATAGGTGACACAAATTTGGATAACAAGAGCAAAGTAGTAGCCAAGGAGTTTACGACTGTGTGTAGTTATGTTATTTGATGGTCTAAGAGTATGAATGGCAGGTTGAAAAGTGAATCTTTGTGCTCAACAGGAAAATGTATTTGTACTCATCTGAAAATTTATTTTCTTCAAGTAATAAAATCCACAAATCCATTACAACTGGTATTTCATTCTGCTTGCAGTTTGAGGGCAGAACCAGACCTTCCAGTCACTCACAGAAGGGGAGTGCCTACCACCTCCTGAAGTTCCCTCTAGTTGAGATAACTTCCACAGCCAGGCTAATTCAAATCTACCTTCCTGCATCACAAAATGTGAATATTTTTAGGAAACAAACCAGCAAGTTCTTCTTCTGCACAGGACGGTGTGTGTGTGTGTGTGGGGGGGCTATGGGTATGCATACCTAGAGGAATCAGCACGTATCTGTGGCCTGGCCTTTTTGCATTGAAGTGCCCTGCATTTTGTGCAGGTGAGAAGGGGAACAAAGCCCCGAGGATTATCCACCTTGCTATATTCTGTGAAGCTGAGCAAAGGAAGAGAGAGCAGATTTTATTATTTATTTCCCTTTGGGGACTTTGTTCCCATGGTCCTGCTTCAGAGGAGGAAGCAAAATTGGGCTCAGAACCTGCTCTGAAAATATTTAAACTGGCTAGTGATCTATCTGTCCTCAAAGAGGCACACACTCCTGATGCTTACAAACTGCTGTAATCTGTTGCACTTCTTGCATCCTTTCCCATATATTTGGCACTGTCCTGGCATGTGCTGGCTTTCACGGTGTGTACAGCATCATGAGCTAGTCTTGTTTGACTCTGACTTTGAGCTCTGTGTACCTTTCTGTCTTAGGTCTCTTTTCTTGTGGTATTTTGGATTCTCAGTCATATCTACAGTGTTAAAGTGTCCATCCTCCATATGTTTTATTCCTGCCTTGGCGGTGGGTATCATAGGCTGGGGGAGGCTGTGCCTCCCCAAACAGCCTGGCATGGCCCCACCCATGCTCTTCTCCCAGGTCCCCTCCTGCAGTTCCTGGTGCTCTGAGTCTACCCTGGCCCAGGCTGGCTGGGGCTGGCCAGCCTGCGGTGCGGACTCAAGGTGGCTGGCGCTGTGGCCGCGCTGCCCGCCTGGCCGCCCGGTGCACTGGGGCTGGGGGCAGGGTCCATGCTTGGGGGTGCTCTGGATTCCTGTGCGGGAGGGAAGGGGCCTCAGGCACAAGGGAGGGGCCGGGGGCTACCCTCCCCCAATGGCTGGGTTACTGGCCACCCATGCATTCTGGACAAATTGACTCCCACTACTTGACAAATTTTAATTGCCTTGTCAAAGATTAATTCTGGGTCTCCCAGTAGTCTCCGTCTGAGTTTTTTCTTTCAAATTCCAGTCACAATCTGGTCTTTTATCAAGGACTCAGCACCCAAAATTGCAAGATTGTTTCTTCGGCCTTCCATCAGTTTCACTTTCTTTTTGTGCCCTTATGTTCAAAACATCACTCTCATATTTCAGTTTTACAAATTTCTGTAATACAGTTTCATAGTTAGCCTCTGCCCAAGTTATCTGAAAACTGTTAAACTTCCCAAGTGTATTAGAACCTGCTATTGTTAGAAATAAGGCTACCTCTGATTTTCTTCCTTTTCACTGTTGCCCACTGACTGCAGATACAGAGGAAGCACTGTTTAAATCTCTTCCAGTTGTTTCCCATATTTCCAGAGAGTTTAATCTCTACTGGAACTTTTACCTGCTCCATTCTTCCACTCAAGTAATTTTCCTTAATTTCTATTTACACCTGGTACCATGTGGTGTTCAGTAATCGCTTTGGGCCTACGGTACTTCAAAGAGATCTGTTTATTCAGTGATGCAGTTGAAACTGCCTCTGCATCCAGAACATGGGGTTCTTCAGCATCCTCCCTCTGACTTCCAGTCTGGGAAGCTAACCCATTTAAAGGTACAGTTTCCAATTCCAGATGCATCATTGACTTCTTTGGATTTATACTGCTGTAAGTAACAAACAAGCTGTACATGTGCAGAGCCAAATTACCCTCTCAGTGTGACCCCATTGCTGTCCCTGGGGTTGCACTGCCACAGTAAAGAAGAATTTTGTTTACAATGCATTAAAAACCTGTTAAAAGTTGCTCTCTTCCCCAACACACTTCAGTGTTGTTAGGGAAACACAGAAGGACTGTTTTCAGAGTAGCAGCCATGTTAGTCTGTATCCGCAAAAAGAACAGGAGTACTTGTGGCACCTTAGAGACTAATAAATTTATTTGAGCATAAGCTTTTGTGGGCTAAAACCCACTTCATCAGATGAATGAAGTGGAAAATACACTAGGAAGATATATATACACACACAGAGAACATGAAACAATGGGTGTTATCATACACACAGAAGGACTGTGTTTACTGCCTGAAGTTGGAACTCTTCAAGAAACTCAAGGAAAGCCCTTCAGTGGAGCAAATGATTAAACATAATAACCTAGCAGTTCTGTAAAGATTTCAGAATATGCTTCTGAAATAAATATGTCAATAAAAAAAAGTCACCTATCCACTAGAATTATAGAAGTAAAGGGGAGGATCTCGGAACAGGAAGATAAAAACTAAGTAACTTATGTGAAAACAAAGGATAACACTTTAAAATAAATATGTGAAAATTAACTCCACTGCCTTGGAAAGAAGAAAGAGATTTTAATTATCTGGAGGCAACTAAAGAGTGTTAAGAAAGACCAACGATCACGTATGCTAGAAGAATTTCTTTTTTCTCATTCTCTCTCCAATGCAGTGACTTCCCTTTTTTTAAGCTAGCTTAGTATTGTTTGTTTAATACTGTAGGTGTGCTGAGTATTACACAGACAAATGCAAGACGACAAGATCCCTGCCCCAAAGAGCTTTCAGCTCTTTATTTGCAGTGTATTTATGTATTGTTAAAAACTAAGCAAGCCCAGGAGACCATGTAATAATTTAATTTATGTAATTTGTGGGTGAGAGATGTTTCTTCTGTTAAACCCAAAAGAGCTGTCAATCGTTAGGATCCTGAGACACGCACTTGCTTTGATGGTGCCACAAATAAAGAAAGAAATGAAAACAAGGGACAAAACCTAAATAACTAGAACAAGTGCAACAACTAAAATAAACACTGCCTACAGGACTCAACACTTTCCACGGTTACTCCAGGTATGTTGATGCTTATAATTAAACTTAACTCTATATGAGCTTAGACATCTTCGTGCAGATTTTGCAGGAGATATATCTAACTGAAGTTATATTTGGGGACTGCATTATTTTTACCTGAGCTAAGGCTGAAACCAACTCGACATTTACATCTGTGGGTGGCTTGCAGCGGCTCTGTCAGCATTCTCAGAAATGGGACATTGTATATACAAATAGTTGAACAAGGCATCCCCTCCACTTCTGTGCCTGGAAAGGACAGAAAACCTGTGGATCCTGAGGGTAAGAGGTGTAGAAGGTGGATGTGCTTCCCACCTTCCCCCAGACTTTGTAGCAACTCTTCCAGGAGGCTGAGGAGCTGATTGTGGGAAAGGTGTATGGCAGACACCCAACCCCACCAGGAATGCACAGGACAGTTATTGCCGAAAGTGTTTGGTCGTAATTTTTTTTAGCACAGAGCTCCTCCAGTGTCCTAGAACTGCAACTCTTGCAAGAGTTCTGGAGCCAGCCAGAGTCAGGCTGGAAAGGAGCACAGTGTGACAGGGTCTGGTGGATCCCTGAGAGTAGCAAGTTTTGGAGGAAAAATGCAGTTTTTACATGAAATTAATTACAAAGGGATAAATGATGGAACAATCGACAAAAAAGTACTTGAGGCGTTATGTTCACAAAACAACAGGCAACCACCTGGACTGGATGGATATCCAGCTGGATTCTACGAGACATCTCTACAAAGAGCAATTATTCTAGAGGCTGATATTCAATGAACATTTTTAAGTGCAATTTATAACATCGAACTATAATACATAGATGGTGGTGGGCGGGGTGGAGAGGAAAGAGACTGATGGCCAGTTCTTACCACGTGCCAAGCTGACTACCCTCAGTTCCCTTTGAAGGCATTTGGAATCCAGGTAGCTCACTGCTGGATCAGCTACATTGCAAAGGGTGCTCTGCATTTTTCAGTATCAAGCCCCGAATGCGGTAAAACAGTTAGTCTATATCCTTGCTCATCACAGGGACTGTAAACTGTTAGTTTACAAAAAATGTTTAGTAAGGAGACTAGAGATATTTTTTCTTGAAACAATACATGTGACTCAAGATTCATATATCAAAAATAGACATCCCACAGTAATAACAATGCAAGATTAATAAGCCTCAAAACTTTCCAAAAAGGGAATAAATAAATGGCCATCACACTAGATGAAGGGGAAAAATCATTTGACAGAATAGGCCAGGATTACTGTGTGTACACTGCACTGATTTGGACATTCCTTTTTAAAAGACATTGTGGGCTTTATTCAGCCCCACAAATATAGAGTATGCAAGCTGCATCCACCTGGAGTTAAGCGAAGATGCTTCAGGGAAGGTTGTTGGAAATATCTCCACCTCTTTCTTTCCTGTGGGTTAAACTGGGTGGAACAGCTTCAATTTATTTCTGGGGACCTCCAGAAGCACCCAGTCAACAGAAGCTGTCATAGGGGAAGGGGATGAGGCAAATTAGCATATTACCAAGGTGTCTTGACCCTGCTTTCTCTTCAGACAGACCTTCCCAATTTCTGGATGGATTTTCTGCTACCAGTGGCCTGCAGGCTGACTTCCACTGATGGAAAAAAACAAGCCTATTGTATTAAAATATAGAAGTCTGTGACATCACGAACAGCATCATCTTACAATCTTTTTCCATATTTTATTGTATAGATACAAATAAATGGAAGCAGAATAGGCCATTGCCCACTTGCCCCATTCTCTGAGAGAGATCTTAAGCTGAAGGCTTTAGCCATAGCTGTCAGAGAAAAATAAAGCTAGGCAGTGTATGAAAGGAAGAGCAAGGTGAATATAAATAAACAACAAACCATCAGTCACCTGTTTCAGAATGATAGAACCTGTTTAATAATGTTATCTTTACCCCAAAGTATGCTAAAGGCATTATATTTATCCTGCTCATTTTGCACGTAGGTGGCTAGAATGAGCACGCACCTCTTCAGTAACTTGGGGCCTCACAGCCACCGAACATATGACTCACCCTTCCATCTGATCTAGTGCACTCTGTCCTTTCTAAGATAACATTTTGTCCACTCCCCTAGCCTTCTAACCAATCCCACCACCATCTGAAGTGATTTATCCACGCTCCTGTGAAGGCACCAAGCTTCATGTTCCTTGCTGTCTGTGCTAGCCGGCCCTCTGCAGAAAGCTGCTCTGGGCTTCATGGCAGCTTCTTACCCATACTCATATCTGCTGAAGTGAGCTGCCTAGTTTTCTAGCTGATTGAGAGGTGGTTGTTCCTGGCAGAGAGAGGCAGGGCCGGTTCAAAGTTGCTGTAAGTGGGAGGCCCATCTCATCCAGCCCTGCCGTCCAGTGTCCACTTTCTTCTTTGTAAAAAGAAAAGGAGTACTTGTGGCACCTTAGAGACTAACCAATTTATTTGAGCATTGGTTAGTCTCTAAGGTGCCACAAGTACTCCTTTTCTTTTTGCGAATACAGACTAACACGGCTGTTACTCTGAAACCTTTCTTCTTTGTAACAATGTCTCCTTGTGGCTTAGGGTAATGCCAGAAATTAGAGTTTCCCTAGGTGACATTCATCTTGGAAATTGCAGGCATTTTCCTAATGCAGGAACCAACATTTTCAGTCTGGGTTCTCACAGTCAGGCTATTTAGGTTCCTAAATAAAAGTGGCCTGATTTTCAAAGGTGCCAAGCACGGCTCGCCCCTTTGGCTTTAGTAAGATTCATGAGTGCTCAACCACTCTAAAATTCAGGCTACTTTTATTTAAGTACCTAAATGTTGATTTGGAAATCTAACTGTAATCACTCAGTATGAAAATTATTGGTAGATTTTCAAATATAAAAGCCTAATGTTAAAATTATAGATAGGCACCTAGCAGACTGAGTGGTGTGATTTTCAAAAGTGCTGAGTAATGGGAAGTTGCATGCTCAGAACATTTGAAAATCAGGCCACTTACTTAGGCTCCTAAATCAGCATTTATTAGGCTTCTATTTTTAAAAAATCTTGGCCTATAACCTCTAATTATAAAATCATCTGGAACATCACAAACATTGTCAATATTAAATAGACGTTACAGAGCCCACTTTTCAAATGGGAACTTTAGATGGGTCACAGAATGCATAAAAGATCTAGACACAGCAGGAACTAAAAACTTAAAGACCTAGTATCATTAAACTTTTATCCTCTATCAAATTCCATTTAGTTAGATATAATCAACAAAAACTTAGCTTGTGGGGCAAAGTCAGCTCAGTAAAAATGAATATCAGACTCAGTCTATTAATATACAGTACATATCTGCAATCTCCTTAAACATTTTACAAAATTAAATAAGGTTTGCTAAGGGGAAGAGGAAACAAATCACTAGTTTCCTATCAAAACACAATTCTCCCGATTAATGAAATGAAACCTCTGAAGTTGAATACAGCACATTCCAGGCAGGCATTCCTAGAAGCCAGTTAAACTGCCCTCCTGCAGCTGACAACACTGAAACGGGAATCAGGCACTTCCACCTGGCACATGTTTACTTCCATATTTAATACTTTGCATTTCAATAGAACCTTTCATCTAAGAACCTCAAAGCACTTGACAAACATTAACTGTATTCAACCTCACAAACCTCTGAAGTATTACACCCTTTCTAATGACAAAGAGGCACAGTAAGGTTAACTGACTTGCCCACAGCTCACACCATAGGCGCTGGAACTAGGAATGCTGGGGGTGCTGTTGAGCCCCCTGGCTTGAGGTGGTTTCCATCATATAGAGGGTTTATAGTTTGGTTCAGTGGCTCTCAGCACCCCCACCATACAAATTATTCCAGCACCACTGGCTCACATAGCAAACGCATAGCAGAGTTGGAAGTAGGACCCAGGTCTTCTGACTCCCAGTCCTATACTTTAACCAGTAGACAACGCTTCCTCTGTGCCTCTTTATGATGAGATCTATTCACCTTTTTTACTGAGCTGAGAAAGTTCAGCAATTCTGATTATCATCATAATTCCGAGTTATGGAGGTATGTCTGCATAGCTGCTCAGGGTAAAATTCTATGGACTGTGTTATGCAGCAGCTAGACTACCACTACAGAAATCTCTCTCTTATATACGCCACTATCACTTACACATTAAGGAGACTAAGCAGATTGGTGGGCGGATGGGAGATTAGCAAACACTTCTCCCATTGCTGTCGCTGTTCTGAACTCTGACTCCAACTCTCCAGGAGCGAGAAGTGCCTGTAAGGGAAGGAGAGGGGAGGCTGAGGCAGCCAGAGGCCTCTCCCAATCCCTCTCCACAGGGGCCCTAACTAGAAGGAAGCACAGGCTTTGGCCAGAATTGCAAACCTCCAGGCAGTTCTGGTCAAAATGGGAATGCTGACAAGTGTGAACAGCTGCAATTCACATATGTGTGTGAGTGCTATCATACCGTATGTGTAACTGCTTCCTACATTAACATGCTGCCCATGTGTAACAAGAGCTAGCTTGCCTGTGTGTGCGCTGAGCATTTGTGTGTTGTTGTGGTGGGCAAGTTTGGCTGTCAGGCTCCCACAAAAGTGGAATCCACTGCTACAGTCTCTACTCAGAAACAGCGAAAGACTGAAATCATTCTTACTCAATGATTCTTCAAAAAACAATCATTTTATCACTTTTACAATCATCTTATCAATGTTTATAGTATTGCCAACCCCAAAGGTTCAAAAATCATAACTCAGACACGCCTCCTCCCTCATGTTTTGTTTTAGTTTTTTTTTTAAATAAAAATTCGTTTTGTTTGTTTTTAAAAAAGGATTACTTTGTGGTTTTGCTCTGTCTTTTGATTTTTGAACCTTCTCCCCCCAGCATGTATGTGACAACTGTGGCCAATGCTCACAAATTTATTAAAGGTGACTTTGGATCCTGCTGCTGGTGCTCTCACCCCCATATCTGTTTGTCTTCCTGCCTAGCAATTCTGCCTCCAATCCCCCCAGCAATTCTGCCCCCCAGTGACCCATTAATTCTGCCTCCTATCAGTTCTGTCCCCAACTGCCATCAATTCTACCTCCCATCAGTTCTCCTACCACGTTAAATCTGCCCTCCCAATCAATTTTATCCCCCATGGGTTCTGCTCTTCCAACTTCCATCAATTCTACCTCCCAACCCCAATCAAGTCTGCCCCCCACATCAGTTCTGCCCCTCAACTCCCCATCACTTCTGGCCTCCATCAGTTCTCCCTCCACATCAGTTCTCTCCCCAGCCTCACCTCTGCTCCTCCTGCAGTTACTGGGGTTATTCACCCTCTCTCCAAAGCCTGGGGGGCTACAGCAGGCTCCTCCTTGTGATGGTTCTTGGGGTACTCATGACCGTGAGTCACTTTGTTATCCGTCTTCCTCCCGTGAGAAGGAGACTGCCTTGTGCTTAACTGGGTGTCAGCTCCCTGACACCACTGGCCAGGTAGCCACCCAAACAATCTCCTCTGGGCTATGTCAGCCCTTAATTTTGCCTTGCAGGTTAACAATAGGTGTACCCCAGTCCCAGAGCCCCTTTGAAAAATTCTTCTTCTCCACTGTACACTCACAGAAATATCAGGTCTGTGGTGCCCAAGAGAATAAGTGTACATACCAGCCTGTATGATTTAACTTAGGATCAGCTACTTGCTTAAAACCGCAGGATTAAGATATATTTATAGTAAAAACAACAATATCAAATATTCAAGAGAAAGGAAGAAAAGATAATGAAAGCAAATGGTCACTTATAAAACAAAATTATAACATGCTTTCTAGAAACTTAACAGGCTAACTTCCTGTCTGAAGAAGTTTATCTCACTCCAAATGTCCTCTGCAGTATTTCAAACAAAGCTGGTTGTGAATCTATTTTCACGAATGTGAATACACTGTCCTTATACTTCCTAGGTGCAAAGTGACAGGGTGGCTTTCTGTTCCCCAAATATACTTCAAAGGTTTGCTGGACTATAAGATAAGATAAGATTCTCTTCCTCTGCTGTATGGTCTTCCCTGCTGACTTCATATCCCTCTGTGGGGTTGATATGTAAATGTGCTTTCATTGTGTTAGCTTACAATGCTTCATTTACATGTCAACAGAGAGACAGGCGAATAAACATCTGTTGTCTGACAGAAACCTCCCTGTTTCTCCATCGTTGCTATGATATAGAATCTAAAAGAATGCCTTTTTAGCATATGTACAGACTTCCTTACGTCGTATCTGTATATACATTTCACATCAATAACAATGACCAGGGTGATGCCGGCTTTCATATAAAATGTCACATGATATTACTTGGTACACCAGAATCAAGATATTCTTGTAACTCTCTTGTCAGCTGGCACAGAAGGGTTCAGAGGTCACACACACCCTTCCCAGGCCCAGTGTTGCAGGGATGGAGAGGAAAGAGGGAGCTGAGGAGCCACCCCCTTTGTTCATAAGAGAAGAGGGAGCAGGGCTGCTGGGCTCTTTTGTTACCTCTTTTCCACTCCTCTCCTGAGAGAATGGGGTCAGCTTCTGAAGTTCGGGGAGAGCTCTGCCTGCTTCCTGCAGCAGCTCTGATTGGCTGCTCTTCCCCTGGAGGGGGGCAGTGGGGAAAAACAGCCAATCAGAGGGGGTTTCCCCCAAGCAGGGATGAAATTTCTGAGAGGGCTGGAGCTTCTTGCATCATCACGAAACAAGCTCCATCCTCAGACAAACTCTTGAAGAAATTGCAAAATATCATAATAGAGTCTCAAATTAAACATATACCCCAAATTAGAAAACATAGTAAGAGGGCCAAAAAAGTGCCTCCCTGGCTAAACAACAAAATAAAAGAAGTGGTTAGAGGCAAAAAGGCATCCTTTAAAAACTAGAAGTTAAATGTTCCTGAGGAAAATAGAAAGAAACATAAACCTGGCAAATCAAGTGTAAAAGTATAATTAGGTAGGCCAAGAAACAATTTGAAGAGCAATTAGCAAAAAGCTCACTGCAGAGGATGTGAGGGAGGTTCCTGCACCTGAGCCATTCTTTTTAGTTGACAAATCTGAGGAATTGGCCAGATTGAGACATCAGTAGAGGAACAAATTGATAAATTAAATAGTAATAAATCACCAGGACCAGATGGTATTTACCCAAGAGTTCTGAAGGAACTCAGATATGAAATTGCAGAACTAATAACTGTAGTATGTAACCGATTGTTTAAATCAGTCTCTGTACCAGATGACTGATGGACAGCTAATGAAATGCTGATTTTTAAAAAAGGCTCCAGAAGCAATCCTGGCAATGACAGGCCGGTAAGCCTAACTTCAATACAAGGAAAATTGGGTAGAATTATCAGATACATAGGTTAACATGATTCGTTGGGGAAGAGACAACACGGCTTTTGTAAAGGGAAATCATGCCTCACCAATCTACTAGAATCCTGTGAGGAGGTCAACAACCATGTGGACTAGAGTAATTCAGTGCATATCGTGTACATGACTTTCAGAAAGCCTTTGAGAAGGTCCCTCACCAAAGACTTTTAAACAAAGTAAGGGGTCATGGGATAAGAGGGAAGGTCCTCTCATGTATCAGTAACTGATTAAAACATAAGAAATGAAGAGTAGGAATAAATGGTCAGTTTTCAGGGGGAAGAGGAGGGTTGGGCCCCTGCTGAAAAGTGGATGGGCCAGGCCCATTTGCTTTCAAAAAGTGAGAGGGCTCTGCCCCACCCCTCTTTCAGCGCCCCTGCTGCTGCTATAGATTCTGATGATTTCCACCCCACCATCAACCTCAGCCTGGACCAGTCCACACAAGAGGTCACTACAGTGCTAATAAGTGATGGTCACATAAACACCACCTTATACCGGAAAC
This sequence comes from Caretta caretta, assembly GCF_965140235.1. Classification (NCBI taxonomy): domain Eukaryota; kingdom Metazoa; phylum Chordata; order Testudines; family Cheloniidae; genus Caretta; species Caretta caretta. The sequence goes on along the minus strand of NC_134206.1, from coordinate 68,526,374 downwards.
CTACTGACCGCTATACTTACCTACATGCCTCCAGCTTTCATCCAGACCACATCACACGATCCATTGTCTACAGCCAAGCTCTAAGATACAACCGCATTTGCTCCAATCCCTCAGGCAGAGACAAACACCTACAGAATCTCTATCAAGCATTCTTAAAACTGCAATACCCACCTGCTGAAGTGAAGAAACAGATTGACAGATCCAGAAGGGTACCAAGAAGTCACCTACTACAAGACAGGCCCAACAAAGAAAGTAACAGAATGCCACAAGCCGTCACCTACAGCCCCCAACTAAAACCTCTCCAGCGCATCATCAAGGATCTACAACCTATCCCGAAGGGTGACCCCTCAGTCTCACAGACCTTGGGAGACAGGCCAGTCCTTGCTTACAGACAGCCCCCCAACCTGAAGCAAATACTCACCAGCAACTACACACCACACAACAAAAACACCAACCCAGGGACCAAATCCTGCTACAAACCCCGGTGCCAACTCTGTCCACATATCTATTGCAGGGACACCATCATAGGACCTAATCACATCAGCCACACCTTCAGGGGCTCATTCACGTGCACATCTACCTATGGATATATGCCATCATGTGCCAGCAATGCCCCTCTACCATGTACATTGGCCAAACCGGACAGTCTCTATGCAAAAGAATAAATGGACACAAATCTGACATCAGGAATCATAACATTCGAAAACCAGTAGGAGAACACTTCAACCTCTCTGGTCACTCAATAACAGACCTCAAAGTGGCAATTCTTCAACAAAAAAACGTCAAAAAAAGACTCCAACGTGAAGCTTCAGAACTGGAATCAATTTGCAAACTAGATACCATCAGATTAGGCCTGAATAAAGACTGGGAGTGGTTGGGTCATTACAAAACCTAAACTTAATTTCCCCAATACTAATTTCTCCCTACTGTTACTCACACATTCTTGTCAACTGTCTGTAATGGACCACTCTTTTACCACTTCAAAAGTTATTTCTTCTTCCTTGGTATCCTGCTGTTAATTGATTTATCTCGTTAGACTTACCTAACACTTGGTAAAGCAACTCATATCCTTTCATGTATTTATACCTGCTCGATGAAGTGAACTGAAGCTCATGAAAGCTTATGCTCAAATAAATTTGTTAGTCTCTAAGGTGCCACAAGTACTCCTGTTCTCTTTGTATCTTTTACTTCATACGTCTGATGAAGCGGGTTCTAGCCCACAAAAGCTTATGCCCAAATAAATTTGTGAGTCTCTAAATTTGTTAGTCTAGCCACAAGGACGCCTCTTTTTTTTAATAGATTCTGTATACATCTGCCACTCGCAGGCTCTCTGAGCAGAAACAACTGCAACGCCTGCTGATCAAATTAGCCATGTTAACTCTTCGGCTGTCTCTGTCTTCATTAGACTAATGAGATGATTTAAGAGCATGTATGTCTGTGTGAGAGCGCTTTCCTAGGTCACATGCAGGGTCTGTACAGCTACAAGTAACTGTGAATAAGTATAACTGTGACCCTCTCACGAGCTGTTTATCAAGCAGCTTATTGTTCTCTGTCCAGGAAAGGCGGTCGAAGGAGAAGCAATATTTTCTAATTTTTTCACTGCTGGATAGATGTAGGCACATGTGTAACTTCATTTCCTTACCAATGAGAAAGAACAGAAAGGCAAGGATGCTGAATAACTATTTGTCAAAAAAATATATAGTTATAAAAGCTGTGGAAATGTTAAACAGTGGGAAAGGTGTGACTGGGTATAAGTGCGTGTGTGTGTGTAAACTAATTTAGCTGATTTAATAGACCAAAAGATTATAGTCATGTAAATCCAGGCTAACTCCAATGGGTTTAGTCTGAATGTACACTGGTGTAACTGATATCAGAAACCTATGTGTGTATGTATATGTTGTGGGAGTATGGCAGTACTAATGCATCATAAACAAAATGATGCTTTAATATTTTCAGGCTGTTGAGTATATTTTGTTTTCATTAGCAGGCTGTCATATGCAAGGTCTGCCTTTCATGTAGACCTCCGATTTAAGTCTCATTGTGTTATTATCAGAGAACAGGCTAAAAAACACAACGCAGCATTAGAGAAATCTGAAGAACAGAAATGTGCAAACTTACTATATATTCAAAAAGCAAACCTGGCACTTCACAATAATAGTTAGGATTTGTATGGTGGTAGCACCAAAAGGCCCCTATCAGACACAAGATTCTATTGTGCTAGGCACTGTACAGAATCGTAAGTGAGTCCCTACCCTGAAAAGCTTATGGTATAAATGAAACAGTGTACTATAAATATAAATCAAGGCAAATGATTTTGTAAGTAGAGTCAAGAATCAAAAAATCATACTATTTTCAATAAATATATAAGGCCTAATTGGGGCACCAGTGTAAATCATGAGTTCCTTTACTGAAGTCAATGGAGTTACGCTAGTGTAAAAACAGTGTAAATGGAAGGAGAACTGGGCTTTAGAGACATTTTGGCCTGGCTTTGGCACCTCTTGACCATAACTACATTTATACGCTGAGCCAAATTACCTCACCACTATTAGGAAAAAAGTCATTCTGGAAATGTCTGCCATCCTCTCCCAACAAGAATACTGAACCTTGTTTTTAAGTACTTAAGACAGACTAATATTTAAATGATGCCAGTTTCCCATTAGCAGGAACCAAATGCAATAAGCACTACATTTTCAGAATTACTTTATGGAAAATGATATAATTCAGAAATTAACTTTAAGATAAAGCACTGTTTTGACAAAAGTACATTACAATTAGCATTAACTATATTGATTGGCCTATAACACTGCAACATTTACCAATACAATCTAAAAACATCTGCTCTTCTGTAACTGCTTATTTAGGTGGAAGTTTATGAGTTTTCTGTGCTAAATATCTTTTTTTAAATCACTTTTTCTTTCAAGTTACTGAATGGAAGTGAGAACACATCTTTCTAATAAATAGCGCCGGTAGCAGAAAGGGATCAATATGATGCCAGTAATAAGGTTTTAAAGGAAAATATGTGGCAATAAAAGGAGAAGAAAGGGGATATTAAAATTGTTAATTGCAACCAAACAATAAAACTGTTGTAAAGAGTTCCAAAAAGTATTTCAGAGGAGAAAGTATAGTAATATTTATCAACAGCCCTTGTGTGGCTTATGTCACTTTCCACATACTGGGGAGATTCACCACCAAATAATTCTTCTGTATACTGTATGGGGTGAAGGTCTGTGTTCCTGAATACATTTTTGTTTATTTGATGCCTCTGCTTCAAAAATTCAGGGATCAAAAATGTCATTGTTTGAATAGAAGCTAACTCTCTCTCACCTCCATGCAGCCAGTGGCCTGTGCTGCCCACTGCCATACTGGAGCCTCCACACTTATTTATTGACAAAATATGCAGAATTTTAAAATATTGTGCACAGAATTTTTATTTTTTTGGTGCAGAATTCCCTCGGGAGTAATACTTATAGATAGTTATCAACTCGTCTCTTAACCTTCTCTTTGTTAAATTAAATAGATTCAGTTCCTTGAGTCTATCACTATAAGGAATGTTTTCTAATCTTCTAATTATTCTTGTGACTGTTCTCTGAACCCTCTCCAATTTATCAACATCCTTCTTGAATTGTGTGTACCAGAACGGGACACTGTATTTCAGCAGCGGTTGCACCACTTTCAAATATAGAGGTAAAATAACCTCTCTAGTCCTTTTCAAGATTCTTCATGCATCCCGGAATTTCATTAGCTCTTTTGGCCAGACACTGGGAGCTCAGGTTCAGCTGAATATTCACTACTACCCCCAAATCTTTTTCAGATTCCATGGCAGAAGTCAGTTTAGCTGAGTTCAGTTGGTGCTCTTACAGCAGAGGTACTAATCTGCCAATGCATCAGAAGGTAGAGCTGCATCAAAAATAAAAATAAAATAAAATAAAAATAAAATAAAAGATTGGGACCACAGTGCTAACATCTCATTTTTCATTAGTCCAAGTTCAAAATTCACTTAACTCATACATGGAAGTGACTTTGATTCTCTCATTCTTAGTTCCTGGGGCCAGATCTTGAACTCCGTACTCAGGATTTACTCAGTCTTTATTCAGGCAAAACTCCCAAAGCCTTAGGAGAGAGGTTTGCCTTAGTAAAAACTAGCAAATGATTAGTGGCTTCTGTTTGGCTGAAGACGAGGAAGGAGACAGGCAGGCCATAAGACAGGATTGAGATGTATTAGCAGAGATGTGTGGGGAAGTTTTCACCATGTCTGTTTGCTCTATATCTGACTCAATTGAGTGCTATTAGTTTTGTACATTCATGAGCACTGAAGTAATCCAAAAGTCGGTGGCAGGGAAAGAAAAAGAACAATAGGTGAGAGGTTTTAGGATAATTAGGCAATAGAAAGTCTAATACAATGCACGGAGGGTTTCACTGAGAGATTCAGTCACAGACCTGACTAGTGGTGACGATCAGGGCACTGTTTGATATTTCGGATCAAGCAGAATCAGGATCAGAATGTTTTCTTCCCATCTGAATACTGAGCTTGCTGAGACCACAATTAATAATTATTTCAGTAAGCCTAGGCTGAATTCTACAAAGGATTTTCTTTTATCCTGGCAACATAAATGGATGATATGGCCAGCACACACAAAGTTGGCAGAATTAATTGGCATGCCCTCCCGTCTCTGTTCCAGCTGAAAGAGCCTTCAGTATTACAGGTGTTATTTGTTCCTCCACATAGGTGTGTGGACATTCACATAGGTCATGCTTGAGGGTCCAGTCCTGCTGACCGTTGATTTTATTAAGCTGAATTTGCATAGTAACAAACATGTTAAATACTAATATTTTTACTATCACTTGAGTTTACAGAAACTAAGCCAATAAATACAGTAGCAAATGAGCACAAAGACTGAAATTAGAAACACAAATACCATTCCCCACCCCCAAACTTGGTGATAGTTTTCAATCCTCCCATCCTGCCTTACATTCACACATTTCACAAACTGTTTGTAATAACAATATTAATTAACTACATGTTGTTCTGTGCTGAATTTTTACTGTCTCCTTACCTTTTGGGCTTGCTCATAACAACCATTTTCCCTGATGTAAAATTCTTAGCTACACTGAGATTTGTTACAGTTGTTCTTGGAACAACTAGAGCTCTTACTGGTTTTCTCCATGAGGATTTAATGACCTCTAGACATGGTAGTTTCCCACTTGAGGGTGAGATTTTCAGCAGAACCTAACTGACAGGCATACAAGTCCCACTGACTTGAAATTGCAAACTTTGATGGAAGAGTACAGACAGATAGATACACTGCTGCTTCTTGACTTGTAGAAGTTCAATATATTGGAAGATGATGCTGGCTAAAAATATAGCTCAAGCTATTTGCTTATCAGTTTGAGTTTGTATTGTTCTTACAGTAAAAATGTTAATGGGGCCCTGGGCTTGACCTTTACAGCAGAGATGTGCATTTTAAATGTGAAGGTTCCTAGTGGGAGAAAAATGCTACGTAAAAGTCTGAAATTCTACTAACAAATTAGGTAGCTAAAGAAAGAAGTATATGACATCCATGTTACCAATTTAAGCCTATACAATGGGAAAAGTAAGCAAATAACACACAGGTAAAATACATTATTTAAAATATGTGGGTTTAAACAAAAACATTTTAAATACCCCTAACCCCCAAAAAGCATGTTGACATCTTCTGTTTGCAGTACATCCAGATGCGATATATCAGCAAAATAAGCTAGAAGGAACAGCATTTAAAAAGGCAATAGAGTGTAGATAGAGTTTTTTTTTAACCTCAACATCTCTAGTTAGGACAAAACAGCTTACTCCAGTGATGGGTTACAAAAAGGGTATTAAATAAGGGTGAAATGATCTGACCACCTGTGTTGGATGCCCATGTAAACCAGGCATTTTTAATGCTCCTGGGTAAAAAGGCAGCAGACAGCAGGTATGTCCTTGCTTCTGAAGCTCTAATTTATATTGAGCTTTTATTTCATGAAGTACAAAAGCCCAGTCCTAGCATTTAAAATTAAGTTGAATGACTTTGTGTTCGACTATGTTCATGCCAGCTAGGAGTTTCATGACTCTTTATTGAGACTTGATTAAGATTATGCTTATCAGGCAGCATAACTGCAAAACTGCAATTGGTAGGCAGCATAACTGCAAAATCTTATTTTCATTGTGGAGAAATCATTGTCAAATTATTCTGATTCCTTACTTTGCTGACCAGGATGGAAAGCACAGCAGATACTGTGAAGGGCATCCCTTTAAGACGATTGGTATATCCTGGGGCAGTATAAATGGACATAGCTCAATAGCTGGAGCTCTGTCCCTTTACAACAGTGGAGGATATGGCGCCTATGATTTAGGAATTCCTAACAGGGCACAGGATTGGTTCAGGAGGGCCTGGAGCAACATGAGAGAGAAATACTGTAAAATCCTGGATCTTCCCGTACCCCACACCGAATATGTGTGCCTATGAGTAAAGGGGTGGTGCCTGCCTTTCCTCCATGCAGATAGACCCAACAGCAGCTCAGGTGGACAGGGCTACAAGCTCAAGTATCAGCCTGCTGGACTTTTATAGGATGACACATTGGGGAGTAGGAGTCACAAGGAAGGAAGGGAGAGAGGGAGATGGAAAGGAAGCAAACAGAAAAATAAAGAAATAATAATAGTAGTAGTAATAAAATAAAGTAATAATAATCATATTTAGTAATAATTAATAGAGAGGTAGTGGTCACCCTTTATGTACAGAAAAAAAGAAAACACAACATTAAAATAAAAAGGGTAAGAGAGAGAGAATGGACAAAAAAGGGCAGATGAAAGTTTGTGTGGTGGGTCAGGTATGGACCTGCCAATTTATCACTACAAAGCAAAGCACAAAGAAAGGGTTGATTAAATTCACTTTAATGGTCATGCAAGAATTAAATAGTTATTGCAACATAAGTGTAACCATGAGGGCTTCATAAGAAAATAGGGTTAACTAGCTGGTTGATTCAAATGCAATTTAAGGATGAATTAAACATGATGAGCTGCAGGGCTAATAAAGTTGAAGCCAAGTTATGGAAAGCCATTAACAGTTCACTTTTAACATATGTCACATGCCTCACATACTTCAAGCATACCACGAATGACCAGAGGGCAACCACTGTATGCCTGGCCACTTTTCAGTCAGTGACGTAGTGAGTGAAGCAGCAAGGACAAGATGAAGAAACAGCATGTGTGTCAAGCACCCTCCATTCTCCTGGGGGCTGAGAGAGAGAGACATTTTACCATTGCCAAAGGTAATACCAGCATTAGATTGAGGCCCAAAGGTAGGCAGGATGTAGGGTAGGGAACTGAAACAGCATAATACATGCAAAGATACATAGCTAGGAAATTTTTTTAACCATTCTGAAAAATACTTAAATCTATCTACAACTCCTACACATTTTCGTTTCCCCTTAATTAAAATAGTTCCCAATTAAGCCGGGCTTCAAAAGTAATGTGAGCACTTCTAATGCAATAACACCTAATTTTTATAAACACTCAAAAAGGCAAGTTAGAGCTGAACCCTGAGTCTCACTCCAAGTTCGTGGTTGTTGTATGTTTTGTAACGCCAGGGCCAAAGTCATCCCTGGACTAGGACCACTGACTGTAACGGGGCTGAGCCCGTGCAAGCATGAGTTTGTCCCACATGGCTTCATTGCATGCTAAGACTCATAGTACTGCAAGGTTTCAGAGTAACAGCCGTGTTAGTCTGTATTCGCAAAAAGAAAAGGAGTACTTATGGCACCTTACAGACTAACCAATTTATTTGAGCATAAGCTTTCGTGAGCTACAGCTCACTTCATCGGATGTACTTCATCCGATGAAGTGAGCTGTAGCTCACGAAAGCTTATGCTCAAATAAATTGGTTAGTCTCTAAGGTGCCACAAGTACTCCTTTTCTTTTTTCATAGTACTGCAACTCACTGTGATGCTCTATACTGACATTCCCAGAGTATTGTGGGACAACTTGTCAGCCCATTCTAAGGATTGTGGGAAGAAATGGTCTCTAGGCCTGCAAAATGCACTTCCTGGCAGGACTCAAGCTTTGCTGTTATGTGAAAACAGCCTACTCTTCTTAATAACTGAGACTGTCTTGACTTGAAGGAAACCCTAATGCACTGATTCAGGGATTGTCCAACATTCAATAAATCTTCTATCTCTTAGTTTGTCCTTAATAATAAATTGAGTCTGGCCATGAATGAGGAGACAGTTGGCTACCAAGTGCAAAATACCTGTACTAAGGGCATCACTAGGGGTGTGAAACTTAATTGGAAACACACATTATGCAATATTCTTTAACAGTCTTAACTTCCCCACTTTCCGCTGGGGTCAAAGTCACAGCAAGATTGAGCTATGCCTCAGTTTCCCCACTTGTGGCTGGGAATCTGGCGGTAGCGAAACTGAGCTGTGCCTCAGAGTTCCCTTTTTTGGCTGAGGTGTTCACTACACCAATAATGAGATCTACCTTGGTCTCTCCAATTTTGACTGGGGGAGGAGGAGGGGGTCTTAGCTTCATGAACACTCCGCTGTGCCTCTGTTTCCACACTTTTGTCTGAGGTCATAGCCACAGAAATATTAAGCCATACTCAGATTCCCCAATAAGGAATGGCAGTGGGGATTTACATAGGTTTCCTCCCACCTGCCCCCACAGAGTAATCTGCATGAAGAATGAAGCATGCATTTCTGCCGATATGAATATATCTAACAACTAAATGGTCTTTAGCCTGTTTTTGCCCTATTCTGACTTACCTTCTTTCCCCTTTATTGTTAATATGAATTCTGTTAAGCCTTTGGTCACAATCTTTTTAGTTAACACTGAAACAAAAGAGTCATTGAGCACCTCAGACTAGCCCTCAGTGTAGACAGCAGTAAGTAGATGGGAGAGTTCTCCCGTTGACCTAGCTACTCCTTCTTGTGGAGGGAGAGTACTTACGGTGACTGGAGAACCCCTCCAATTCACGTAGGTAGTGTATTCACCGAAGTGCTACAGTGGTGCACCTGTGCCACTGTAGCAGTTTATGTGCAGACATACTGTGACGCTACGCGCCGTAGTCTTCATAGAGATATTGTTATGATATGAATATGGCATATCTAAAATGTATTTTATGCAAGATGGGTCTTGTGAGCTTTCATTGGAAAGGTTATGACTTACTGAATATGTATACATGTACCATTTTTGTATCTAAAGTTAGGAATATGGATTATGTATTAATTATAAAAAGAGTTTGCACCTGGGGAATGCCCACCAGACAAAATGCAATCAGTCTGGCTGGTTAGTCAATGAGCCATTAGAGAGAACAATAGGACTTTGAAGATGCTAATCTCCCACCTTTCTGAGAAGCTTCCTGGGATGCTGCTTTGACACTGCGATCATGTCACCTGGTAATGGATTCCAACTTGGACTACTAGTATTTTTCCACAAATAGGGGGTGGGGATCAAACTGGGAAACAAAGGATTCCCACCATATGTAAATGCTATTTAAGGCAGGGAAGTGAGTTAATCAGGGTCGGTTCTTCACTGAATCCCTGCCCAACAGGACTGCTGAAAACATTTAACGCTGATCTGGGGAAGAAAGGACTGGGCCCAGGCTAGAAGGTGTCTGGCCTGTTTAAGGAATATCTGGAGTTCTAAGCTGCAAGCAAGAGCAGTTTGTCTTCAAGAAACTCTGCAACCTGCTTAAAACAACATTTAGGGTGAGAAATTACTACTTGGAGTCAGCTTTTTTAGTGTATTAAGCTTAGTTTGCATGTTTGCTTTATTTGCTCAGTAATCTGCTTTGATCTGTTTGCTATCCCTTATAATCACTTAAAATCTATTCTTTGTAGTTAATAAACTTGTGTTTGTTTTCTCTACACCAATTTGTGCAATTCATAACGGGGCAAAAAGCTGTGCATATCTTCCTCCACATTGAGGGAAGGAGCAAATTTCATGAGCTTATGAGATACAGTTTTCTGTGCTGCGCAAGACAATATAATTTTGGGTTTGCACCCCAGAGCAAGTGTGCACTTCAGTGCTGGGCAATCCCCGAGCTGATTCTTCCCATGCAGTGCTGATTTCTGTTTCTGTGTTTCTGTAGCTGGGCATGTCCATACCTGTATGTGTGGTGGAGGAGGTCTGAAGGCCTGGCACAGCAGGACAGGGTGAGGGAGCCCAGGCTGGTAGAACGGGCAGGCTCAGTGGGACTCCAGTATATCAGGTGGCACCCCAGAGTGGGAGGTAACCCATCACATATACCCTTAGCCTTTCTGATTGTGTCCCTACATGTTTGTCCTATTTTTTACTTGTCCTGAGCAATATCTACATGTTTCCACTTTTTGTAGGATTCCTTTTTTATTTTTCAGTTCATTAAAGAGCTCCCAATAAAGCCCATATTGGCCTCTTACTGGCCTTCCTATATTTCCTGTGCATCTCAGGGTCATTTGGTGATGTACATTAAATATTGTCTCTTTGACAAACTACCAGCTCTCCTAAATTTCTTTTCCCTTTAGAAAAATGGAACCCCACCTATCAGTTCTTTGAGTTTGTTAAAGTCTGCTTTTTTGAAATCCTTATTATGCTGCTGTCAATCCTTTCCTTAGAATCATGAAGCCCATAATTTCCTGATCATTTTCACCCTAAATTGCCTTCCATCTCCAGATTCACAATCAATTTCTATCTGTTAGTCAGAATGAAGTCTAAAATGGCTGCCCCTCTTGTTACTTCCTCCACCTTCTGAAACAAGAAGCTGTTCTCAATGCATTCCAATAACTTATTAGAGATTTTGTGTTTGCTGTATTACTTTTCCAACAGAAGCCTAGGTAGCTACAGTTACGCATTTACTACCGGGTCTTGTGCTTCGGATATTTCTGTTATTTGTTTGAGAAATGCCTTGTCTATCTTCTCCTCATGATTAGGTGGTCTGTAGTAGACTCCTACCATGACATCACCTCTGTTTTATTCCCCTTTTATTCCCCTTCAACCAGAGACTTTCAACTGGTCTGCCTCTCACCTCATTCAGGATCTCTGAACAAGTATACACATGCTTGATAGACAATGCAACACTCCCTCCATTTTTTCTCTTCCTGTCTTTCCTGAACAAGCTATACCCCTCTACATCAATACTCCAGTCATGAGATTTATCCCATCGAGTCACTGTGATGCCAATTAGGTGTGCACTCAGCTTGTATACTAAGATTTCCAGTTTTTCCTGTTTATTCCCCAGCTCTCTCGCTGACATAGTGGTGTCCACACCGGTGCTTAGGTCAATATAACTTATGTCACTCAGGAGAGTGGCTTATTCACAGCCCGAGTGACATAAATTATATCGAAGTAAGTGGTAGTGTAGACTTGGCCTTAGTGGAAGAGGCCATGATGTGAGGGAAACAGGACCAGACAGGTTACAAAGAAATTCAGGGAGAGAAAGGACTTAGGGGAAGGAGTGGCTGGATTATTAAGTGAAGGCAGCCAGGACATTTGTGTAATGTTACATTTTTATCAATCCTAAAACATATTCTTAATAATCAATTGGTATTAATTTCAAATACAACACATGCTTTAATAAAGCTAACTTATGTGTGTGGCAAAATTTATTGAGAAGACTTCATCTGGAGTGATACTCTTTATTCTCTCTGTGTACAGTATCTGTCTCATGTTATTCCATGGCAATTTTACTTGTTTTTATCTTGCAATCTGATTACTTTATCACATACAGATTAATCCATCTTGTTTTTGCCTCCTGGTAATAGTGCTCCTATTCTCATCTTGCAGGAGAAATATACATTTAAATGTAAGAAAGATAAGACCAACACCTACAGGACAATTGTAGGGCTAAAACAAAGGCAGGCAGTCAGACAAGAGGAGCTCCCTTCTCACCCTCCCTAGCACATTGAAAGGAAACATATTTGCATTACTACATAGAATTATCCACATATGGAGTTGTTCCTGATTAACTCCATGTGTGGACACTCTGATTTCAGAATAAGCATGTCTGATATGGAATTAAGTTAAGCACATATACATCACATATAGAGAAGCCCTGCCTATAGCATGGTGACATTATTTATCAATCAGTCTAACCACAACTGCAAATCTGATGGAATCAGAGAACTCCAGTAAATTCATTTGTTAAATTCCTGGGCAGCAGGGTGGGGAGAAGTCTCAGGAAGGTCTTGAGCTGCCAACTGAAGTAAAGAGAGTGTTTAAACAAATGATACATTTAAATAAATGATAATTTAAACCACAGAAAAAGAGAAATAAGGGAAAATACATTGCCTGGCTGAGAAGTTATTGGACATTTTGAAATAGGAAACAGATAGCAAAAGTCATCCCTTATAAATGAACACCCTTCTCAATAGTTAGATAGATAAAGTACTGGAGGAGCCCCGTTTCCACAGCAGTTATAAGAAGATGTTGTAGTCTGTGATGTTGGTAGAAACGTTGATTGAAACATTGCTTTTATGCACAGCCTTGGCTACCCACCCATTTGTTGCCACATATTTCTTGGTCCTGTAAAGTAATATCTGGAGATATTTTAATATTTATAAAACAAACAAGAAATCTTTCCTTTGTTGAGGATTCCTCTTTTATAATATTTCTTGCAAATCCCATTCACACCAATACAAAAGCAATGCTGCTTTAAAACCACTTCACATTTAAATCAATCCCATTAAGCATGACTTCAACGATCAGTTACAGTTATTTTTTGAGGATTCTGAGACTCATAGATTTGAAACATCCTATTCATTTGTTCAATGAGCTTCTGAAAACTGTCCCTAACCATTTAGCAGGAAGTCAGCACAGATTATGCAGCTGACTGCCTAAAGTGTAGGCTATTTTATAACTGAGTGTAACAAGTTGTAGTTACAATTGTTCTTGCCATCCAGTGGAACATAGCGCTTGCTAATCCAGGAAAGTCTTATCTCAATGAACTGCTGTGTTTCTGTCATTGTTGCAAAGAGATAGTGCAAGGAGAATTTGGGATAGGATTACACCTGATAGCAAGACCTGTGCTGTTCTCTGTACAAATGTGCCTCATATCAAATAAACCAAGAGGAGCAAGCTTTTGAAATGCACATTATATAAGCCTTGTTATCAATGGAACAGGTTACTTTAGATGGAAGGCACAGGCTGATTTGCAACTCATGATGCAGTTCAACAGCAACCAGATATCCATTCTGGTGCATTGATATGCACATTCACCATATTGGAAAAATCTTATCTCCCTCCTACGTACTGTGGGATGTTGCTTATGTAGACTCAGGAATCAGCTTTTTATACCCACCTGCAGGTACAATATAAGCAGCTGCAATGGACTTCAAGCTATGAAAGGCGCTGTGGAGATCTCTTCTGGAGTGCATTGTTTCCCTGCTCTGAAGTGTTGGGTAATAAAAAATGGATCGAAAGATCAGCATAGGCAACAGTGTTTGTATAAAAAAGGGGAGGGGGAAGAGGAAACGATATTTCACTGACCCCTGTGCTTTCTGTTATTTACCTTTGACCTCCCAGAATGAGACCTCTATTGGTTAATAAGAGTACTCTTTGTGCAGAAACAGTAATGAAACAATTCCTTTCCCTTCTCTACTGCCCTCTACTGACACACTAGGATGCACATCCTTGGTATATGTTAAAACCTGCAGCAGTGTACTTTTCACCAGCTCCCGTCAACCTCTTCTTTTGATTGTACAGCAGCCAAATAAAATCAACTCCCTTTCCTGTCTGTGAAAAGTTAAGACACAAGTTGTTTTAAAAGATGAAATTCGAACAATTGGATTAAAAGGTAAAACTGCACACATCTCAATAGATTTGAGACTTTGTCATTCTTTGGGAGGCTTGTGCAGTCAAGTAGGTAATCCATGTTAACATCTCATCTTCGGGACATTGACCCTAGATTTATTCAAACATTCTGGAAAAGGGATTAATTCCTTCTTAGTTTCAAAGCAGTTTATCTGTCTTAGAAAATAACTGCTTTAAGAAGAAGACTTTATACTTGTCTGGGTAAATTCTTTTCCAATTTTTATTTTGGCCACAAGTCAAAGATAACAGCTGTACACTTGTGGGTTCACTGAACTTTACATGCTTGTTGGCCGCATCACTGACTAGAGGGAATAACCAATAATTAGAACATTTCAGGTCATCTTGAGAAAAACAGAGTTTTCTCGTGTTTGGAAAGGTCATGTGACCCCTCTCTCTGATTTTCCCAAATGTGGATCTGTCAACCAAAGAGCATGGAGCTGCATAAACAAATCACACAGCCATTATTGTTATAGGCCCAAGGAAAAAAATGCCATCACCCAGAACTCATGAAGGATATTGCACAAAGGGTTTCCACTATATTTAGCTTATTTAATATTTAACTCTGTGTGTAGCCCCATAATAATAACGCTAACAAGCAGTGCATTCATGTTTGCTTTGCAAATAGGCATCTCTCTTCATAATGGTGTGTGACTCAGACCTTGAAAGCTATAGGATTTTTTCTTAGTTTAATCAATACAAGTTTCTGTTTTCCTGTTGTTCTTTCAACAGCATTTATATCTATTCCCTGACAACAACAACCAACAACAACAACAAAATGTAGGAGGATGGAAGCAAAAAAAGAGAGACAGAAAATAGAGATGATTCAGATTAAAAGACTTTAGGTTTACCTAAACTTTTCTTTCTTCTGGAAGGAAAAAATCTACAGCAGCTCGGAATTTTTAGTAGAAAAAATAAAAATGATACAGTCTTTGGAAATTGTAACTGTTCAAGCTATGTTTTTCTTGTTGTTAGCAATGTTGAGCCACTCTAACATGGAATAGAATGAAAATTGTTTTTATGTAGCACCTTTCAATCCCAAGGTATTCAAAGCATTTCATGAAGGTTATACACTAGTGCTACCATGACACGTGCTGTAGGCAGACAGTGCATCCATTGTTTAATCAACAATAACCCACAGTCTTGTGAATAATGTGAACAACTGTCTTGTCAAGCTTGAACGAAATAGAAGTATAGCAATGTTAAGCCTCTAACTTCCGTATACTGCAAAATGCAAGCCTTGCAAAAATAAAGCTTAAGCTTGTGACTTGTGGTCAGGAAACGAGGCGACCAGATAGCGATTTATGCTGACTCCTATGTACTTATCAATCCAAAATTACCCACATTCAAAATATAATTGGCTACAGAAAATAAATAGGCCTCAATTATACGAACAACAAACAATTGAACATAAAAATTAAATATGCATCAATTATACAATTAGGGCAACCACATAAACAATGTGGCCCACCCTGATTGGTTGGTCTGTTCTACAACACGGCCATCAGACCAGATAAAAAGAATGAAGGCACGGGAGCATGTGTATGTTATCAGTCGTACCTGACCCACACCCCCTGAACCGAAGGGACGTGTACTTCTTGACTGTCTGTACCTGGCTAGTGTGGAAAACGGCCAACTGAAGGGTAATGTATTTTTCGGATGAATGCAGGGTAAGTCTATGGAGTAAAGAAGTCTGGTCGCTTGAGCTGAACTGATCATAGTTGTATTGATACTGTAGTACAAAATCAATAGTAGATGGCTGATGTATAATAGCTTTGCATGTGTTATTGCTTGTCTTTTACATAGTCATAGCAAATGCATGTAGCGCTGTCATTCATCAGCTTTATGTTGCCTTTTACACCAGGAATATAGGGCTGGTGAATAATAGCTTTACTTATGCTTGTCTTCAGGGCTTTTATTATAACCTGCCAGGACCTGCATATGTAGAGTCACTGTTCAGGAACTTGCAAATGGTCCAAAATATTACTTGTACTTATGCTTGTCTTCAGTATAATCTGCCTTTTGTATTAATTCTTATTCAGTGCTTGTCTTTGGTTTTCCTTTTCTTGTTTTGTTTATGCTGTTATTATAGTCGAAAATCATTAAAAACCTTTCTTGAGGAATAATTAATAGTTCCTACTTATTTTATACAGACATCACTTAACCTCATTACATTTGTGTTGGGTAGTGGGAAGTAGTGAACACCCCGGTGTGAAATAGGGCCCCGAGGCATGCCTCCTTCCTTTATTTCCACAAGTCTATAGCTATTGGTCAGAGTATGTTTGTAGGAGTGAGACAGTGTTAGAAATATGAATTGGTAAAGATGCTGAGGTTATCTTATCTTCTCATCTTTGTAAAACATGCCTTGGGAGCTTTAACTTCTACCTAGTGCACCATCAGGCCAAGTCTACACTTACCGGTAGATCGGCACTGCTGTGATCGATACAGCCGGTGTCAATTCAGCGGGTCTGGTGAAGACCTGCTAAGTTGATGGCAGAGTGCTCTCCCGTTGACTCCGGTACTTCAACTCCCCGAGAAGAGTAAGATAAGTTGGTGGGAGAGCGTCTTCTGTCGACACAGTGTGGTGTAGGCACTGCAGTAAGTTGACCTAAGCTATGTCAACTTCAGTTATGTTATTCACATAACTGGAGTAGTGTAACTTAGGTTGACTTACTGCAGTAGTGTAGACAAGGCCTCAGAGACACGTAGTTGCTTTAATATCATTGATATTACCAAATTATGGTACATCAGAGCGTATGTCTTGCAATATAAGCCCAGGATTCAAACACAGGTTCAAGCCTACTCATCCCCTTCCATCTACTCACAAATCACACTAACCCAGGGTTTGGACCCAGATTCCCAGGACCCCATGGAGGTGGAGGGTCTGAGTCAAGGTGGGACCCATGGTTCAAACCCTCTTGCTTTGCAGTATAGACACAGCCCCACTGGACTCATCTGCCAAAAGTATCCCACAATTTCATTGACCAACTTTCTTTTTCCTCTGGACAGTCAAGTTTAGTGGATATTCAAGTTTTTCCACACAGCACCAAGAACAAAGGGCTAGAGCGACCACATTTTGGGAGGGCGCTAGGAAGTCTGGGATATGAGTAGTTGGACTCTGGCCCACATAATGCAATGGTGCCTCAGAGTTTAATAATTCCTGACCTGGGGCTACAAATGAGTGTAGATGCTCAAGCCCTAGCTTAGCAAATGCAATGTCTGCTAACTCAAGTTCTACTAACCCAAGTTAGGACAGCACCCCTGCACTGCTGTTGGGAATAGGCATGGGCTCAAGTCCTGGTGTAGAATATACAAAACACAGACAAAACACAGAATATTAGTAGTAGTTGTACAAAAGACCCTAACTTGTGCATTCTATAGTATGACCTGTTTGTGACCCTATAGTTTTAATACTATCTTTTTGAAGGGAGCAGACTATTGCTGTGTTGACCAATAGCAAATATACTGGATATAAGTACGCAGTCAGTCCACAGTTTACAAGATGCCATTAAGATGAATTGTTCAGGCTGCTGGGACTATTCAATTTGGTCCTCATATTATTTCACAAATGTTATCTATGTTACCTTATGTTTATATAGATAATCCTGAAAACTGTCATGAAGAGTGTACACTTCTGGAATAAGGCCTAATTGCTTTAATTGTTCCAAAAAAGATAGGGGCATCAAAGCGCTAGGTATTACTTAAGAGGAGAAATAATCTTGACAACACCCCTCTGGGGATCTCATTCCCAGTCTGTCAAGTGTTTCTGCAGTTGGGATGGTTGACTTGCAGATCAGCACTGATGTGCATTTGCAGAACCCTCTTCATCTTCTGATGTACTTTGCAGAGATATGTCTCCAACAGAGTAAACAAATAGCCTGATAATGTACTAGGAAGGTGGGTAATGCAATTGTAACCCATATGCATGAATCACAAAGTTTAATGGAATAAGAAAGGGAAGAAACAGTGGGAAAGACGCATCGTTTGTTGGTTTTGTTTTGGGGCCTCTGTGCCTACAGACTTGTCAGAGCCTGACAGTGACACTGATGGAGGAGCCTGAACATCCAGAATCTGGGGTCTGATGGTTACTAAAGATGTTCAGTAGCTTTTTGGAAGCTCTATAGGAAGCTTTCATTGTGGGCAACTGCTTGGTGAGACATACCCATAGTCATTATCTGAAGGCTAAGTCAACTAGAGCTTTTCAGAAGGAGGCTATGGAGGAAATTGGAGATCGGGAATTAAGCAGCTGAACCTTGCAGGGAGAAGAGGTGTCCATTATGTGGTCTTTTCTCACAGACTGTGCCAATCCATTTGGATCCAGATGGGGAACTCCCTATCCTACTGCGAGCCAGAGAAGGACACTGGAAGTCACTGCTGGTTGTGAGAGTTTAAGATTGTTGCTGAAGAAAGACAAAGGAGTTAGGAGGCTGTAGAACTGCCACCTGACTCTAGCTGTAGGAACTTGAGGGATGTATATATTTTGAATTGCACATATTGCAAGGAGACTTAACCCACAGGAAAGTTGGAGGGAGGATGTGTGTGTGTGTGTATGTGTGTAAGGTACACATTTCCTCACCATTTTGTAACAGCAAGAAGTGTGGAAGTTTGGGTGAGAAACACCAAAGGGCTATCACATACTAGTTGTTTTTGAGAAATATTCACAACCAATTTACATATTGGTTATAGATTATTTAAATTTATCAAATGTTATTTTTAACTACATTGTTTGTTACTCTCTCTCTCTCTCAATAGTAACTTTGTACAATGTTAAATCTTTGTCCTGAAAGGACCTAGTTCTGGCCTATGCTTCAGCAGAAGATTAGATTGAAATAATCACATAATATTATCTTATCCCTGTTACCCATTACACAATTCCTCCTAATGTCTGTTTCTCTCTGGTAGAAACTTTCCTCTGCTCCCTTGGCTTTTTTTCTAAACAAATCAAAGCTACTGATAGTTCATTTAAAGGGGTGGGGGTGGAGGGAGTGAATTTGGATAGGAATGGACAGAAAAACCATTAAATATCCCTAAGGCAGCTAATTCCATTTAGCAGCATTACTTTGCTTAGTCCAGTTTATAAATAGTTTCCATGAGCTCGCTTGTCTA
This sequence comes from Caretta caretta, assembly GCF_965140235.1. Taxonomy (NCBI): domain Eukaryota; kingdom Metazoa; phylum Chordata; order Testudines; family Cheloniidae; genus Caretta; species Caretta caretta. Next base: position 68,507,473 of record NC_134206.1, on the reverse strand, counting down.
CAGACCCCTGATAAGAGGATGGGAAAATTAGTTTTGTGTAAGTCTGTCAGTCTTAGAATAATATTTATGACTAAATCTGACTTTTTTGAAAGCCCACTTGAATGGCAAGGAAGGAGGACGGTTGTTTGCTAACCTCTGCACATAACGGAATGAGGAGAGCATGTGAGTTATGGAAATTAATTTTATATCCTGAGACATGACTAAAAAGCTGAATCTATGTAATTAAATTTGATATTGAGGTTACAGGAGAAGAGACATTACAGGATGTCATCAGCATATAATACTAATTTGTTATCAGATCCTGGAGTCTCTACTTTCTTAATATCAGGGCTATTCCTTGTTACTCATGCTAGCAGCCCTACTGGTAAAACAAATAAGAGAGAGGGCATTGCTATACTGGAGATTCTGTTAAATCATTGTTTACCAGTACTGTAGCCAGAGACTAACAATAAAGAGCCTTAAAATACAAAAGTGGAGGCAAGAATGAAATTGCACTTTCCAAAGCAGCAAATGAGAACTCACCCTTGATTCAAATTGGATCTCAGTGCCCTAAGCCAGTAATACTTCATCAGTGGCTCAAGCCACATGCAGATTTTCATGGTCCTACATACATCTCTTGTGGGATCTATGCACTTGACTGGAGCATCACTCCCTCCTGCAGACTGTAGAAAGTCCATGCCTAGCAAACTCAGAAAGCACTTATCTAACAGAACTATGGTGTAGGAATCAGAGAGCTCCCCTAGCTGCTGGAAGTGGAAAAATAATGAGGAAATGAGATTCTACTCTGTGAGTGTAACCCCATCCTCATTTATAAAAAGAGCAACATTCTTCCCCAGAGCACCTTCTTTTTCATGTGAATGGTGGCTTTCACTCAGATGTCTTTTTTATGCATCAGTTATATTATCTGGAGAAAGTTTGTCAATATTTTGGGGTAAGTAATGGGATTAATTTCTTTTATGAACATTTATAATAGTCATATAACCTTAATGTCTCTGAAATCAACGGTAAAATCCCAACCCCATTGAAGTCAATGGCAATTTTGGCTTTTGATTTCAGTGGGGCCAGGATTTCTCCCAATGAGAATTCAGACCCTTCAGTAATTTACAGAAGGTTCTCAGCACTTCACAGAACAGGGTCCTATATTGCTTCAACAAAATACACTTTATCAATAAAATGAAGTAAATGAGGGTTCAGTCTGTAACCAAGGCTAAGACTACACTACAATCAGAGGTGGGCCTGCAGCACATGGAGACATACCCGACCTAGTTTTGGTCTAGCTAGCTCCCATGACAGGAGCACTGAAGCACAGTCTAGCCACTTGAATACATGCCCAGGATCTCAGGCAGGCTTGTACAGCCCATGATGCTGTGGCTTCACAGCTATTGTTATTTGAGCTAGCTAGATTGATGCTAGCTAGGCTATGTCTACATATACAGTAATGACACCTCTGATTGCAGTGTAGACATATCAGGAGTATGGTATTGGCTTCAGAACAAAATGGTCACAGTGCACAGATATCAAAATATGTTTAAACCTTTCTCTCAGTTCTTGTTTTCATAATTCCTGAATATATATGCAGAAACACACAGAGTAAGTGCCAGAAAGCTATCACCGTTCTGAAAGTAGGTCTTTAAAAGATAAGATAGTAAAGAATAGTAAAAACTAGATATACTATTGTTTATTGAACAGTGAAACACTTCATACATTAATCATCAAGCAAACATTATGTGTAATCAAATAGCTGTTCTAGTTCAAATGCAACGTCTGTTCCCAATTAATTAATTGTGGGTCTCTGTAGTTAGAATTTTAAAATTTCTATTTTCCCCAAATTATGGCCTACCATATGTTTTGTAATTCAAATAGAAAAATGTTGTAGTCAATGAGCTTCCTCTCTTGTGATCCTAATAGTGAGGTCTCATTAGATTGCAGAATAGTTTCCCAAGGGAAGTGGTAGAAGCTTATGCTGGGTTACTTAATACTTGAGACTAATCTGCTAATAGTAAAATCAAGACTATGACTCCCCAAGTTTTCCTCATAGCTCCCAAATGCATTTCTGCATCTCCTTATGTAGCTGTAATTCAAATTACTCCATCTGCCAACAGAAACATAAATGGACTCTGAATTTAAAAATCATACTTGTCTGAATTGTTTCCTGTTATGAGTTACAGATGACAATACAACTGAAACATAAGAGGGAAAATGTCTGGTTTTTCCCTTTTATTTTGTGTATACGTCAACACTTTTTGGGGACAGTCAGGCTCAGTATTTCTGCTATACAGACAGTTTCTGCTTTTATCTCTCTAGATCTCTCTTATAGCAACAAGAGAGAGGATCTTTCCCCACATGCCCTAGGTAGCAGTGGTAAAGACTGCCAGAGCACTTCACATGGACTGTTCTAGTTAGCTTTATATTCTGGAGGTTCACTTACTATATGGAAGATTCGCGGACTATACACCTTGAACCAAAAATATTTTTCCAACTTCTGGCTTCCAGCACAAAACAGAGCCTCCCCCTTGCCTCCACTCCACTCCTCCTCAACAATCTCCTCTCCTTTTTTCATAATCTTTAGGAGAAGGCCCTTGGGCCCCTCTCTGCCCTCTAACTGCAAGTCTTGACTTGAGATGGGATGCTGGGTCACCTTCCATAATAACAATCTCCTTCCATAAGAGGTCCAGTATTATGTTTTTAATGTTTTTCTTCTTGGCCAGATGCTTTTTTGAGTCACTGTTGGATCCCCTATCCCTTCTTTACAACCGGGGCACAGAGGAACAGATTGTTTTTAATGGGTTTTAACAGGAATAGCTAGTACCAGTTATAGTGACAGCTCCAGAGACAAACATGAGGCAACTACAAGATTTAACACCTCTGTATTTAATCACTTGCTCTCACGTAATCCCTCTGCTTACCTGATTTGAAACAATTAATTTGCATGGTAAATAGCATGCTTAGATGAAGGTAAAAATTAAAAAGAAAATATAAATTGCATGCTTCTTCTGTGTGAGTTTTGGATGCAGATTTATTAACATACTAAACAATGGAGATAAATTTTACTCTGAACAGGGACTAATGGTTCATCAGATTAGAATCTCTTTGCCTTAGCCTTGGTTGAACTTGGCATTGTGGAACATTTGAATTAAAGACGCGTGCCACAGATTTTGTAACTCTCCAGCAGAGCTCCACTACCTCGCCCCTTATGTTAGCACTCCAGTGTAGTTTAACAGGGGTAAAAACAAACTCTTCTGAGACTCTTTATTGAGAATCCTTTGGAACCCAGCTGTACAAGTAAAACTTCAAAACTGCTCGTTCCCCCTTTCAGAGGGCCTCCTTGGGGCTATTTGGAAAACACTGGGTTTGTATGCCACAGTCAAGAGTGCCAGTCAGGAATCAGAACACGACTGCATCTATAGCACAGTGGCAGCACATTGTACTGTTCCCAAAAGACTGGGGAAAATGCTTTCTGACACACTGCAGCTGATGGAATGCCACTGAATAAAAATGATTACAGGCACTTGATTTAAAAAAAAAAAAGTCTCCTATTGGTTCAGTATGTAAAATCCAAACATGACATTTGCAGACGACACTGCTACATTTCCCTTTTTGCCAACACTGAGTATCTCCCCACTCTCATCTTTTGGTTCTGGGTATGGTCGTCAGTGAAAGATTTGTTTTACTAAGGAAGAGACAAGAATCATGCTCTTAGAGCTTATGGCCTCTACTTGTTTAAAATGCATTATTTAACATTAAAACTCTAGTGGAAGTGCAGTGCAATATTAAAAGATATTGTAGTTGGGGAAAAAAATATCTATGTTTGGCATTTTCGTGGAGCAACAGGTACAGACACCTGTACAGGATATGAAAGGAGATGCACTTCTCACTAGATAAGGGAGAACAGAATTAAATCCCTCTGAACAGGGAATTGCACAGCCAAAGAAACCAGTATAGCACTGGATGTGATAACATGATTCTTCATAGAGTTTATTAAGAAAGCTGCCATTAACATAACAGTTTTTCTACTGCTCAGGGGAAAATTACATTTGCTAATGAGTTTTGACAATCTTTAATAAGATACATGGGTAGGGTCAAGGTTTTTGGAGTGAAACCCCACCAACAGTATGATAGTTGTAAATACAAGCCTTTCGCAGCTCATTAGCAAACCTAATGCTTGCTAATATACAATAGGATCATTGTGTTAGTGACATTCCAATGAATTGTTTCAGCACCTTTCATATTGTATTACTGAAATCTGTATAATTTGAGCAAATTTTCATTTGAAGTTCTTTACTGTGACCTTCCTAGTCAAGACCCTATTATTCAAACAAGTTAGTTGCTTTTCTTTGTATGACGAGACCATAGGCTGCATAAACGATACTTCCACTCATCTGAGATCAACTATGTATTTTGAAGCATCTTCTGAGAAATATGTATGTTCATGGTTTCTGCACTTGCATTACCCAGTGGCCATTTAACAAGTATAGCTTATTTATACGTATTAAGTATTTGCTGGTTCGAAGAAAAAAGTGTGACATACTCTATATGTCAGACCTATGATATCATTAAAGGTATGTATTTCATAATTCTGCCTTTTTGTTGTTGTTGTGCTGGCCAATGTTCCCTTCAGTTATGTTTCTAATGTAGTTGATAAATAAGAAGCAATGAGAAGTGCTTTATGTGAACAACAAAGTGTACAATGTGAGCTTGGAGAATACGGCACTGAAAAAGTGCAGTGGTTGATTGAAGGAAGTGAAAGAAAATGAGATAGCAAAAGAAAGTTGATTATAGTTTATCTGCCTTCTACTTCCTCCCCAGTATATATATTTGTTTGTCAATACAAACATATATGTTTATCTAATATAAACAGAGGTGAATTTGGCATAGTCTTCAATAGGCCTCTGTACTTACTGGCTTAAGATAGGTGTATTTGAACTTATTTCAAATGCCTGGAAAGTTAATTTCAGAGAAAAGGATACTTGCATATGGTAGCCAAAGCAAAACAAACGAACAAAAATACACCTTCGTAGCTGAAAAGGGATTATTTATTGCTAAATCTATAGGATCTTTAAACAAATTGTTCCAAATTATGGGACTTATACATTGGGTTTACCTTTAGTCTCCTAGTTTTCTGCTTCCTCTAATTTAACAAATCCTCCTCTATGACTTGAATAGTTTGATTAAATAATCACCAAACATTCCTGTGTCACCTCCAAGCAGCCACAGGAATGAATGGTAATATCCGCAAATGGCTCAGGTCTTTCCCCATTGATCCATCCCAATGGGGTAATATGGGTACTTGTTCCTCCCCCAGAGCTTCCAGCTATCGGGTTCCACAGAGCTCAGTGCACTCACCCATACCATTCAATATCTGAATTACACATAAAAAGTATGTGAAAAGAATGTTTTCAAGGTTGCAAAGTCAAGGAAATTCCAGAATTAAGATTATCTGTGCAACCTTAACTCAGCCTCCTTATTCATCTGCATTATAATTAAGGCTGGGGCAGCTCTGGGGCCAGCCACACCAGCAGTGGCATCCCAGGCTGTGCGCCCCCACAGCAGCAGTGGGGCCCCAGGCTGCAGTGGCGGGGCTCTGGGCCATCCCTGCCCCCCAGCAGCAGTGGTGCAGGGCCTGGGCTGCTGCCCCCCCCCAGAGCAGTGGTGGTGGGAGTACTCCAGGCCACCTCTTCCCCAGCAGCAGTGGCAGGGGGGCCCCAGGCCACCCCCTACCCCAGCCATGGCGGCCAGGTCCGGAGTGCCCTCCCCCTCCCCCCGGATCAGCAGCATGCTGGAAGCATGCCCTCACCCCCGCCCCCCCCGGCACCTAAGATTTAGTTAGGGGTATTTTTAGTAAAAGTCATGGACAGGTTACCAGCCCATGACTTTTTGGTTATTGCCCATGACCTTTTACTAAAAATACCCGTGACTAAATCGTAGCCTTAATTATAATACAGTCTTTAATTACATGATCACATTATATTTTTTCCACAGGACCCATGCATCATTCAGCACACAGAATGGACAGTACTCAGTTAATGAACAGCTAGTCAATATTTTGTTTTATCCCCATTGTTCAATGTGTGGCCAGAGGCCTTATTTATGGCACACTATTCCAACCCTGTCCTGAAGACTGCATTACGAATTTCCTCATGGGCTTTTCCATGGCATTAATCACAATGGCACATGAGTGCTTCACAAATAAACATTCTCCCACCTAACTAGTCCCATCTCTACTTCATAGGCATCTCAATATAGTCCTAGTGTCTAGGTTAAAAGATGTTTATTATAGGCAAAAACAATGAGAAGTCCTTGTGACACCTTAGAGACTAACAAGTTTATTTGGGCATAAGCTTCCGTAGGCTAAAACCCACTTAATCAGACGCATGGAGTGAAAAATACAGTAGCAGGTACATATACACAGTACATGAAAAGCTGGGAGTAGCCTTACCAAGTAGGGGGCAGTTGTCTTTAATTTGGAGAAGAGCTGCTACTTCTGCTAGGAAAACTCATTATAAGTTAATGCTGCAATAGCACCTCACTTCCTCTTCCCTTTACAGATAATTCCTCAGTAGCTGAATTTTTGTTCTTCTTGTCAGTCTCTGAATACTTTTGTGTGAAGAGGTACTTGAGTTCTTACACAGTTTACTAAGGAAGGGACAGTAAGATTTATGTTACATACCTCTAAGGCTATCGTATTTGGAGGGAAACCAGTACAAAACTTCAAAGCGTCAGAAATTATTTTTGAAGGTGAGAGGGAGATAGATACCTTTGGAATAAATGATATAGTCAATCTTTGCCAATTTCTAAGGTATTTTTAAAGTCATTAAAAAATGGAGGATAAAATTAGCATGTCAGATCATTTATTATTTTTTAAATTGTGAGGGAAGCACTACACACAAGTAGTATAAAGAACCCCACTGGTTCATTACTGGGTATCTTCCCTCTGTCCCAGCTGAGCTGGAGGGAAAGAATCTAACCAGTAGAGATAACTGTATTGTCAAATTCAACAGCAAGCTAGTAGAGGGTTCCATAATCCCCAGTTTACAAGAAAAGTAAGTAATAGCCTACAGTCAGAGAGGCTCATGCAGAGGAATGGGCTAGAGGCTGTAGGTGAAACAGGAGCAGCCAGCCAAGGGGAGTAGCCTGGGAGCTGACTGCTGAGGAAAGATTGGATAGCAGGCAGCCCTCAAAACTGGGATTAGAAGGCTGAGAGCCAGACAGAAACATCCTGTTTCTGACAGGGAGCCAGCAGTAGCTGGAATTTGGGGGTACAGAACACTGGTCCTCAAGCAAGAAGATGATATGGAGGGATCCTTCTAAGCCTCTTTATCTTTTATACTCCTGTACTGTCCTGCCTTCGGAACAAAGTCAGAATTGTTGTTTTGATCTTTATTGTGACAGCTGAAGTCCTAGGACGTGGGTTATTTGAACCCATTAGTTTGCTAGCCCTAGTAAAATGATCCTGTTGCATATTTGACATGTGTGAGAGTTAACAGGGACCCACTGGAGGCTGCAGAGAGTGCTGCTTGGAACAGCTACAGCACTTCGTCCAAGCCTGCGGTGTGCAGATCATGCTACAACACATTTAGAGGGCATTGCACACCATGACACTCACCAGCAACACCCTAGACCTGCCAATTTGAATTTATCATGGTCAAACCCCAGATTAATTGCCTAAGAAACAGAACACTTTACTTTAAACCACAAAACTTTCCCAAATTCTCTCCTTGCTTGATAACATGAAGCATAGAGACTGCAGGCACAGTCACCATTCACATGTAATCATAGTTTCTGATTAAAATCCACTGCTGATGGTCTAGGGACTGCTGTTTATACCTGATCATCTGCATTGGTGACTCCACAAATAGAGCAAAGTCAAGTGTTGAGAACGGAGATACTCTTCAAATTCAACCCAGTCAAAGACCTTTCCAGTATCCAAAGATACCGAGCAGAATAGAAGGACCAAAATCAACCAATCCAAAAGTTTAGCCAACCCAATGGATCATATCCCAAACTCTTTTACTATCTGTTAACTTGCATCTATGAACAAACATAGTTTCTATTCCGTAGTGGCTCTTACTTTGGAAAATACCTTAGTGGGCAAATAAAACAGTGAAATGGGTTTAGAACAGGCACAGTCTACATTGTATTTATTAGGTTTAGAATAAATAAAATTTGCTTCCTTCACAATAGAGAGGTGAGAGCTGTGGAAGCACCAAGAAAACTTAGAAAGAAAAAATCACAAAAGAAGCAGTTGGGTCCTGAAGCCTTTCCTGCTAGTATCTTTTAAAATCACCTTTTGAATTGCCTCAGGCTCAAAAGGACAGTCTAACCCGGCCTTTTATTCTGCTGAGTAACCAGACATATTAGCCTTCACAATATGACCTTTTATCTCCAGAGACCTGATTCTTGTTTGTATAAAGGTGCTAATAGATGACTTAAAGACTTCACACATTTCTTTTGTTTTATATTTCATAGCTCCAATACAGTCCCTAATTACTAAAATAGATCTTTTTTTCTTCCCTTGTCTGATCATATAAACCAGCAGTGTGTGAGCTTTATTGTCCCTCTTTCAGGGAAATGTTGGCAGTGGAAGGCTGACTCGTTCTGCCTGCCTCTCCCTCTTCCCCTAGAGATTAGTATTTAACTGACCTCAAAAGGCTGGTATATTTAAGATTTTTTAGAGCCTCTTTTTCAATGGGATTTTTTTTAACTTTAAACTTTTGTGTGAAGACTATTCCTTTCAGCCTCTCTCTTCCTCCCTCCATCCCAACAATTCCACCCCAAAGCTATGTTAATAAGTGTCTCCCTTATTGCAGTTTTATAAGCTTTCCAGGCAACATTATTAGAAGTTTCACAATTTTCATTGTTTTCTGACTTTTTGTTTTATTTCTTAAAGATAGGTAATAAATAATGATGAGGAAAGGTCACTGATACAGAGTGATCTGGATTGACTGATAAACTTGGATGAAAGCAAACAGATTCAGATTATACAGCAGATCAGAGCACAGTGATCCCTTCTGGCTTTATAATCTATAAATCTATGAAGTAACTGGGGTTCAGGCAAGCCCAGAGGTTACCCCACACAGTAGGCTATACAGAATTGGGACTTTAGTTTGACCATATTGTCCTCCATTATCAATTCTGGCTGACATGACAAGTTTCCAGAAGTACTGGAAACTGAACAGCCATCTTCTTAAATGCAATGATTCAAAATACTTGAATAAGGGAAGTGCAGTATATCATATATGTTCGGACTTCAGTAAAGCATTTGACACAGTGCCACAATTGAAATTATTAGTTAAATTAGGGAAGAAAGGGATCAGGCAAGCATTGTAAGGTGGATAAGGAATTGGCCAAAGCGGAGAAGGCAACAGATTGTGTGGAAAGGTAAATTATTGGACTGGGGAAAGGTTACTAGTGGAATTCCTGAAGGATTGGTCTTGGGACCAATATTATTTCGTCTTTTTAATAATGATCTTGGCACAAAAAGTGGGAGTGTGCTAATGAAATTTGCTGATGATACAAAGTGGGAAGGCATTGTCAATGCAGTGGAGGATCAGAATATTATACAGGAAGATCTGGATGATCTTGAAGACTGGATTGACAGATATAGGATGAAATTCAATAGTACAATGTACAAGATTATGCACTTGGGGTCTAATAAGAATTTCTGCTTGGCAGATCATCAGTTGGAAACAGAAGAAGAGAGAGACCTGGGTATGTGGGCTAATCACAGGATGACTATGAGCCACCAATGTGAGGCGGTGTGTAAAAGACAAATGTGATCCTAGGATGTATTAGGTAAGGCATTTCCACTAGATAGAGAGAAGTATTAATGCCATTGTATAAGGCATTAGTAAGACTTTATTTGGAATACTGTGTACAATTCACTACATCCATACTCAAGAAAGATTAATTTAAACTGAAACAGGTGTAGAGAAGAGCTACTAGAATGATTAGGGAAATGGAGAGCCTATCTTATGAGAGTGCACTGGAAGAGCTTGGTTTATTTAGTCTCACAAAAAGAAGGCCAAGAGGGGATATGATTGCTGTATATAAATACATTGCAGGGGGCAGAGGGGAGGGGAGAATACCAGGGAGGGTGAAGATCTATTTAAGCTAAAGGACAATGCTGGCATAAGAACAAATGGATATAAACTGGCCCTGAACAAATTCAGGCTGGAAATTAGAAGAAGGTTTCTAACCCTCAGAGGGATGAGGTTCTGGATAAGCCTCCCAATAGGAGTTGTGAGGCCAAACAATTTATTTTTAAGAGAGAGCTGGACAAATTTATGAATGCAGTAGTATGATGGGGTTGCTTGTAATGGTGGGGGGCAGGGCTCACTTCCTGTTTATATCTTACATTCCTCATGCTTCAGAGCTGCAGCTGGCCATGGCAGGGTTCAAGGAAGGGATTCCCCGCAATGTATTCTGAGAGGTTTTTTTGATCTCCTTCCTCTGAAGCATCAGGGATGGCCATGACTGGAGATGGAACATTGAGCGGGATGAGCCAAAGCTCAGAGGTAGCATTGAGCGCTCGCTCTCTCTGTCTCTTGGCTGACTGTCTCTAACTCACATGCAGGTGGTCTAACTGGTTGCCATATGTGGGGTCAGGAAGGAAATTTTCCCCCACATCAAATTGGCAATGATATTGAGGAGCTTTTGCCTTCTTCTGCAGCATGTGGGGGCAGGTCACTTGCTTGGATTATAGTTAAATGATTTCCCCGCCTTTCCAGGGGTCTTTAACACAGATGCACCTTGGTCCTCACCATTCTCTGCCTGTGGCACATAATAGTCTAGTCTCCTGTGGGTCCATTTACTTTGGTCTCATTTCTGTTGTCAGATTTAGTGTATGGATGCTGGGTGGTGTTGGTTGCCTGTGATATACAGGAGGTTAGACTACAATGAAAACAGTGAAAATTCTAATAATATTGGCTGGAGAGCTTATAAAACTTTAATAAGGGAGAAGCTTATTGATAGATCATTGGGGTGAAGTTGGGATGGGGAAGAGAAAGAAGCTAACAGGAACAGACTTTTCCAGTTCACACCAGGATCACAAGTATTGTTCTCTCTCTCTCTGGCATAATTTATACAACCAATATTAATACAAGAAAACAAGCATTTTAATCTTACAAAGATCTCTTCAGAATACTGGCCTTTGACTGGTGGCCTTTTGTTACTAAGCTGTTGTCTGATCAGGCACACTGTATTAGGACAGCTGCAAATTTAAAGACATAGCTCAGTATATTGATAGAGGTTTGGGAGCTCAAACTCTTGCAGGAAAGGCAGTTTCTTTGTACAGTTAAAAACAATCAAATCACTTGAGCTATTAACATAAAATATAATTAGAAAGGCAAAGAATATTTCATAAATGTCTCCAATACTACATAGATTTACCCCGAGTTACCCTGTATAGCCCAAGAATGAATATAGTAGTGGCAAATGTTCACAATGCACTTGCTTTAGACTTGATCTAAAACTATTACCAAGCTTCAATTTTAAACAAAATACAGTTCTTCATATTGTTTTAGTATTTGCTTCATGCAATTACTGCTTTTCAGGGTATTAAACTTAATCAGAGTGTTTCCGTTTTTGAAACCATGTGTTTCATGACTAGCAATCAGTTTTACTAAGTCATAGTTTGTGATTATTACTTCTGCAATTGATATTTATGTTTTAATTATGCTTTCCTCTACAAATAATCAAAACAATGTAATTTTAACTAAAAAGGGTTATGGTACCTGTAAATTCAGACAACACACATCTCACCCTGGAAATGTTTGAATGCTCAAATCCTGCAGCAATGAACTTCCTGCAGCTGACCTGGGTGCACAGTAGGAGGTTTAAAGAGACGGGGTGGAAATGTAGAGCCTTAATGTTTTTCTTAGTGGCTTTGTATGGCCAAAAAACCACCAGTTTGGAAGATTCAACAATTTCCAGTGGAATTCTCCTTTTTAAAGATGGGCATATTTTTGGACCTGGTAGAAATGCTACCCACCCACATCAAGGGGTGGGGGAAAATTGATAGGGCCAGCGGTGAAAGGGGGACTGTCCCTGTAGCAAGGGACTGAGGCACTTGCCAAAGGATAATAGATAGCTGCTCCCATGGGAGTCTCTGGCATCAATTGGCCTGCTGGGGGAGATGGGTGCTGATTGGCCAGTGTTCCCCAGCTTGCAGGATTTAGCCTAGCGTAGGGGCCATGTAGAGCCTTTTTTGGCTTAGTTCCAGCAGATAATGGATTACTCACTAGCTTCCAGCAGCAGCAGTCCTCAGGATTCAGAGGAATGCTGGTAAGATTTGTGGGACTCCTTTACCAGGGGTAGAGGGTCTGCCCCAGAGGAGGGGCAACTCTGTCCTACTGCGGGGGTTGTACCTTTGCCCCCTGCCAGGGGGGATCCGCCTGCTGTTGGAACAGGAGCCTCGTTAGGGAGGGATTCCATGCTGACTCCCCAACCCCACCCAAGTTGCGGAGGCAGGAGCTGTATGGGGAACCATTGGGGCCACCAGGACCTGAAGTGGTGTAGCTCTGGTCAGGCCTGCAACTATGCCCCCCATCCCTGCTCACATTGGGCCACATGGTGCTGCTACAGTGGCTAGGAGGGACCTTGATGGAACTGGATCTGTTGCCTTGGCCACATCCCTCCCCCGTGCATGGAAGGAGGAGCTGTGGGAGTGCATTGCTCGGTGTGTTCGCCTACACATCCCCCATGTCCTACTTCTGGTGGGGGAAGGGGAAGGGCTTGTGGGGCCTTGACCCAGGATTCAGCCAGCAGCCTGTAGGTGCCTGGTCCAGGAGCCGTTCTGAGGGAGACGGGCATCCCCATACAGGAGGTCCACAGAGTGGATTCAGGGTTTGCGTTGGAGGATAGTGAGGGTCTGAGCCTTACTGAGGTGGATGAGGAGGAATGGGTGAGTGACCCTGGGCTTGGGCCTCACTCCCATAATCTGTCAAGAGTCCAGCAATCTTCCTCAGTATGCAGAGGTGAATTCTGCAGCAGCCTGCAGATACTGATAGAGGGGATTGCAAATGTGGGTGCTCAGGGGCAAGGATGGCATCCCAAGTTGCTCCTCCCTCTGACACCCCCATCCAGGTGTATGGGATGAGCTGGCAAAATCATTGGCATTGGTGACACTTAGGTTGGGCAGCCTGTCTGCCTCTCAGAGATGGGGGTGACACTCAGGTTTATGGTGGGATTTGTCCATGTCCCACAAAGGAAAATGCAGCAATTAGGGAGCCCTCCTCCTTCACCAGGTGACATCGTTCCTAACAAAACACAGGCAGAAAACATGGCAGCTAATGCCCCTAGAGCTTATGGGGGATCCGATCACTCAGTCAGGAATTATCTGTCTAAAGGGGTTAAGGAAAAGGTTGGAAAAGGGAATTTTGGGATTTATTTACCTTGCTGTTCAGGGAAGAGCAGACAGGCGGGGACAAATACCATTAAAAAAATGAGACCAAACCCCACAGACCTAAGGTGACTCAAACTCTTGAATTGGTTGGCAGCCTTTTGCACTTATATTAGTATAATTTGTGTGAGAAGCCCTGAGAGTTATCCTAAAAAATGAGTTTTGGGGCACTGCTATAATAACCTGCCTATTTGCCCCCTTTAATCTGTTCTTCCTGAGGTAAAGTTCCCAGGGTTGTTAAGGAAACACTAAAGGACAGGGATATAACCTTCTGACAGAGTAATTGACACAGGCAGTAATCTTTCTGAAACAAAGTAACATTTTATTAAAAGTAACTAATAATCCCTACTACAATATAATCTAAAAATCCTAAACAAGGCACAAAATCCCTGAGACACAAAAATCCCTTATTGCAAGTTAAAGAGCATTTAAACTACACTAGCATATAGTTCAAATGATACTAAGCAAAGCAATTTGTTGCAAGTGGCCAGTTAGCAGCAAATTGCTGACAGCAGATCTTAAATTATACTTTAAATTTTATATAAATAAAATACAATTAAAACACACATCTCAAGCATAAACATATTAAATACAATAAACTACCCTAACCTATACTTATACTAAACTAAAAGAATGTTAATCTTACTTTATAAATCCGTTGCTGCTTTCTTTTAAAAATCAAATCACTGCTGCTGTTTTTCGGCACCTGGTCAGTCAGTTTTCCTCTACTCTGGCTTTCTTTTCTCTCTCTGTAGCAGTTTTTCTTTGGCTTCTCTTGCTGGCTTTCTGGCTCTCCCTGCATGCCTCTCTCCTTCTCAGATGCAGCCTCTGGACTCCAAATGTGCTGTAGCTGGCCTTTAATGTTACATTGTAGCTCTTTCTTTATATAGCTTCCTATTAGCTACAGTTACCTCACTTGCACATGCTCAGTCTTGACCACTGTCTCAGAATTCTGATTGACAGCTCTGACCTTTAAAACAAGTTGTGACCAGTATGAGTGGGTTTTGACCAGTTAAAGGCGTAACTGTCTGACGTCTTTCACCCCTTACTGCACATGCTCAATAGTTGCCAATTTTTCACCTGTTCAGTTTTGTCCTTTGCCTCAGAACTGTGCTCTTTGCCAGGGCCCTTTTTAAAAAAGAAACCCTAAGTGCTTACTGAGCATGCTCAGGGTTCGCAGCGTACCTCAGAGTGGAGTGATTTTTGCTTATTCAGAATGGAGATCAGAAATACAAAGTGGACACCTGAGAATTTTCTCTAGTAATGTGAGAGATGTATTTCCTTCTTCAAGTATAAGGACTTAATAGTGAGGGATCATGCTTCATATGTGGGGTAGCATGGTTAAGGTGTGAGAGAGAATTTAGACACAGGGTGGCAGAGGAGTCTGGTTTACATTGGGGTAAAATAGACGAGGAACTGTGGCTGGAGGTCTGACTCCTTATCACTCAGCCCAGCTGACATTCACAGGCAGTGGATTGCCAGTGCCTAAACCTCCTTTTCAAAATAGAGATATAAAAGCCAACATGTACTTTGCATTAATGGTCGGAAATATTTTTGTATCCAAGTCAGGTACAAACACTGCTGTAGGATGTTAGCATAATGCACTCTCTCATTATGGGGGTCGAGGGCAATTCCAACAGGGATGTAGGAAAGGAGGTCTGCAAGGTTACAGTGCTTCAGGAGATGCTACAGGAAGAAGCAGTAACCATCAGGCTGATCCATCACCTGTCCTACCCCTGGGGCTCAGTAAATGATCACATTGACCCCCAGCTGCAGTAGCCAGGGCTAGGGAGTGTGACCCTGGGGCACTGTTGGCATTCCATTTGCTTCCAGTGCATCCCAGGGACTTTAACCTGCTTGTGTTTCAGTTTGATGGCCAGTACTATTTTGATAAAGTCATTCCCATGAGGAGCTCGGTGTCATGTGCCACTTTTGAATGATTCAGCTCCATGTCAGCGTGGGCAATTGTGTGTGAGACTGGCCTGCCCTATGTGGTGCACTAATCTCAATAACTTCTTATTTTGCAAGAAGCCTAGGGAATGGTAACCGTGAGTATATGCTTCAGGCATTTCAGAACCTAGCCAAGCACCTCGGGGTCCCCCTTGCTATGTTAAAAACAGAAAGCTCTACCCAAAGTCTAATGTACCTGGGTATCAAATGGGACCCAGTTCGGGGTGTTTCTAGGTTGAAAGTTGAAATCGGAGAAGTTGAAATCGGTCAGGGCACTGATACGGGCTCTCAAAGGGGAAAAGAAAATTACTCTGAGGGAACAACAGGTGGTCATGAGGCACCTAAATTTTGCATGCTGAGCGGTGACTCTTGGTCAGGCATTTGGCATCAGCCTCCTCTGGAGCATGAAAATCCTACCGCTTTGTCAAAATGACAAGGGGAATGAAAGGAGACTTAAAGTGGGGAAGATTCCTGGAAGAGTATACTAGAGTTTCGATGTGGTGTTCAGACTAGTGGATCAAAACTGATCTGCAAATACAGTCTGACTCCTCAGGAGGCATGGGTTTTGGGGTTTACTTTCAAGGAATGTGATGTGTACAGAGATGGCCAGAAAGCTGGGTGGCTTAGAGTATTACAGGGGACATCACCTTGCTTGATTTTTTCCCTATACTGCTGGCAGTCACTATTTGGGGAGAAAACTTTCAGAACAAAAAAGTTCATTTCTGGTGTGACAGACAATCTGTGGTCCACATTGTAAACTGGCAGTTGGCTAACAGTGCTTGGGGAATGAGGCTGGTGAGGGCCTTAATTTTACACTGCTTGCAGTTTAGCATCCTTTTCCACGGAGTGTATGTCCCAAGAGAGGATAATGGTGTTGCCAATGCTCTATCTCGATTTCAGGGTGACAGATTCCAGGAACACGCCCTGCTGGCCAGCAAGGATCATTGGGCTATGCCCCAACAACTCTGAAAACTTGGCTCAAGACAGCTGTGGGACTGGTAGAGTACTCTGTTGGCTCCATGGACTTTAAGAGCCTTTCAGAGTTCAGGGAATTTTATGCACAGGAAGGGGCTTCACCTTGAGTGGCCCAGACCTACATGCCTGGTGATGTGATATGTCGTGTCTTTGACTCACCCTGGTTTGGTTCTCTTTTCTACCTCTGGCCAGCTAGTGGGCCTGTTCTATTGGAGTAGGTTAGATCTGGGAAACCTACCATGTGGGTATTTCATAGTGCAGAAACTCTTAGAAGGGTTGTCCAGGAGGGGTGGGTGCCGGAGGGACAACAGGTTACCCATAACACTGGAAATCCTGACAGGATTAGTACAGGCTCTGCTGTGGGTCTACAGCTATGGGAGGAAGGCCATTTTATTTAAGGTGGCATTTGTTGTTTCCTTCTTTGGCACTTTTAGAGTGAGTGAGCTGGTGCCTATGGCAGCTGTGGCCAGGTTCCAGCATACATTAAGACCTTATTTACACTATGAAATTAGATCGAATTTATAGAAGTTGGTTTTGTAGAAAGCGTTTTTATACAGTCGATTGTGTGTGTCCCCACACAAATGCTCTAAGTGCATGTAGTCGGTGGAGTGCGTCCACAGTACCGAGGCAACCGTTGACTTCTGGAGCATTGCACTGTGGGTAGCTATCCCACAGTTCCCGCAGTCTCTGACGCCTGTTTGAATTCTGGGTAGAAATCCCAATGCCTGATGGGGCTAAAACATTGTCGTGGGTGGTTCTGGGTACATATTGTCAGGCCCCCCTTCCCTCCCTCCCTCTGTGAAAGCAACGGCAGACAATCGTTTCGCGCCTTTTTTCCTGGGTTACCCATGCAGACGCCATACCACGGCAAGCATGGAGCCCGCTCAGCTAACCGTCCCCATATGTTTCCTGGGTGCTGGCAGACGTGGTACTGCATTGCTACACAGCAGCAGTTTATTGCCTTTTGGCAGCAGACAGGGCAGTATGACTGGTAGCCGTCGTCAACGTAGTCCAGGGTGCTCTTTTAACCGACCTCGATGAGGTCAGGGGCACTTGGGCAAACATGGGAGTGACTCAGCCAGGTCATTACCCTTTTAAGTTTCATCTCAGGGCGATTCAGTCCTGCCAGCAGTCCTAGTGCACTGTCTTTTAATGAGCAGCTAGGAGAAGATGATGGCCAGCAGTCATACTGCACCGTCTTCTGCCGAGGACCCAGGAGATGACGATGGCTAGCGGTCGTACTGCACAGTCTGCTGCCAGCAAGATGTATAAAAATAGGTTAAGTGGATCAAAACAAGAAATAGACCAGATTTGTTTTGTATTTATTTTCTCCTCCCTTCCTCCCTCCCTCTGTGAAATCAATGGCCTGCTGAACCCAGTTTTGAGTTCTATCCTTGAGGTTTTGAGTTCTATCCTTGAGGGGGCCATTCAGTTTCTCGCAAAGCCACCCCCTTTGTTGATTTTAGTTCCCTGTAAGCCAACCCTGTAAGCCATGTTGTTGGTCACCCCTCCCTGCGTCAGAGCAATGGCAAACAATCACACCCTTTTCCCTGGATTGCTCGAGCAGGAACAGACGCCATAGCACAGCAAGCATGGAGCCCGTTCAGCTCACTGCAGCAGCTATGACCATTGTAAACACCTCGCGCATTATCGTGCAGTTTATACAGAACCAGCACCTGAAAAACCAGGCGAGGAGGCTACAGAAGTGCAGTGATGAGGACATGAACACAGTTTTCTCTAAAACTGCGTTTCCCCGCAGTTTGGAGATCATATGAGGCAGCTGGGAGCCCCGGGGCTCAGGGGCGATTTAAAGGGCCCCAGGCTCTGGCCGCCGCTAACACAGCAGAGCTCTGGACCCTTTAAATCACCGCCAGAGCAGGGGCAGGCTCATGCCGTGGAACGCCGATTCTGGGCCCAGGAAACAAGCTCAGACTGGTGGGACCGCATAGTGTTGCAGGTCTGGGATGATTCCCAGTGGCTCTGAAACTTTCGCATGCATCAGGGCACTTTCATGGAACTTTATGACTTGCTTTCCCCTGCCCTGAAACACAAGAATTCCAAGATGAGAGCAGCCCTCACAGTTCACAAGCGAGTGGCGATAGCCCTGTGGAAGCTTGCGATGCCAGACAGCTACTGGTCAGTCGGGAATCAATTTGGAGTGGACAAATCTACTGTGGGGGTTGCTGTGATGCAAGTAGCCAAAGCAAATCATTGAGCTGCTGCTATCAAAGGTAGTGACTCTGGGAAATGTGCAGGTCATAGTGGATGGCTTTGCTGCAATGGGATTCCCTAACTGTGGTGGGGCTATAGACGGAACCCATATCCCTATCTTGGGACCGGACCACCAGGGCAGCCAGTACATAAACCACAAGGGGTACTTTTCAATGGTGGTGCAAGCACTGGTGGATCACAAGGGACGTTTCACCAAGATCAACATGGGATGGCCGGGAAAGGTTCATGATGCTTGTGTCTTCAGGAACTCTGGTCTGTTTAAACGGCTGCAGGAAGGGACTTACTTCCCAGACCAGAAAACAACTGTTGGGGATGTTGAAATGCCAGTAGTTATCCTTGGGGACCCAGCCTACCCCTTAATGCCCTGGCTCATGAAGCCGTACACAGGCACCCTGGACAGTAGTCAGGAGCTGTTCAACTACAGGCTGAGCAAGTGAAGAATGGTGGTAGAGTGCGCATTTGGATGTCGAAAGGGTCGCTGGCAGTTTACTGACTTGCTCAGACCTCAGCGAAACCAATATTCCCATTGTTATTGCTGCTTGCTGTGCACTCCACAATCTCTGTGAGAGTAAGGGGGAGACGTTTATGGCGGGGTGGGAGGTTGATGCAAATTGCCTGGCTGCTGAATATGCGCAGCCAGACACCAGGGTGGTTAGAAGAGCACAGGAGGGCACGGTACACATCAGAGAAGCTTTGAAAACCAGTTTCATGACTGGCCAGGGTACTGTGTGACACTTCTGTTTGTTTTTCCTTGATGAAAACCCGCCCTCTTGTTTGCCTCTAAATTCCCTGTAAACCACCTGCCCTCTCCCCTTCAATCACAGCTTGCTTGCAAAGGAAATAAAGTCACTATAATTTAAAAAACATGTATTCTTTATTAATTGATTATAAAAATAGGGAGATAACTCACAAGGTAGCCCGGATGGGGTGTGGGAGGAGGGTAGGAGGGAAGGAAAAGGCCACTTTAAAACTTGTTGAATGCCAGCCTTCTGTCGCTTGGGCTGTCCACTAGGGTGGAGTGGTTGGGTGCTCGGAGCCTCCCCCCCATGTTCTTGGGTGTCTGGGTGAGGAGGCTATGGAACTTGGGGGGGAGGGAGGGCGGTTAAGTAGTCTGTGATCCTGCTGCCGTTCGTGAACCTCCACCAGACGCCGGAGCATGTCCGTTTGAGCCTGCAGTAGCCCCAGCATTGCCTCATGCCTCATCTGATCTTCCTGCCACCACCTCTCCTCATGTTCGTTGGCCACTGTCCTGTGCTCTGCTATTGTGTCTGTCAGTGCCAGACGACTGCATGAGCTCAGAGAACATGTCATCGCGTGTGCATTTTTTTTGCTGCCTTATCTGAGTTAGCCTTTGGGACGGAGGAGGGAGGCTTGAAACATTTGCAGCTGCTGGAGGAAAAAAAGGGAGTGAAGTATTTAAAAAGATACATTTTACAGAACAATGGCTGTACTCTTTCACGGTGAACAACACTATTCACATTACATAGCACATGTGATTTTGGTACAAGGTCACATTTTGCATCTTATATTGAGAGCCTGCAGCTTTGGTGTTAGAGATCACACACGCAGGGCTGGGCAACAGAATTCGGCTTGCAGGCAACCATGGTAAGCCATAGTCTTTCAGCTTCTGCAGCCTTCATAACATCAATGCCCTCCTTTCCCATGCGAAGCAAAGCCCGTTGAGTTGGCCATTTAGTGCTGTGGTTTTCCTGTTAAAGTGCAGCAGCAGAAACCAAACTAACCCCCTCCAATTCTCTGGGATGATCGCTTTTCCCTTCCCTCCACCACCTGCCTGGTATCAGGGAAGATCGCTGCTAGCCAAACGCGAACAGCTCTGCGCCAATGCCCCCCCCCCGCCCCGTGGCTAACTGTGGGGAGGATTTCTTTTCAGCCACAGGCAAATAGCCCACTTAGGAACGGGCACCTCTGAATGTCCCCTTAATTAAATTCCCTTATTTCAACCAGGTTACCATAACGATATCACTCTTCTGAGGATAACACAGAGGGATAAAGAATGGATGTTGCTTGAATGCCAGCAAACACTGGGACCATTTGCTGCCAGGCTTTGTCATGCAATGATACCAGATTACTTGCTACTAGCATGCCGTGGTAAAGTGTCTTACCATGGAGGACGGAATAAGGCTGCTCTCCCCAGAAACCTTCTGCAAAGGCTTTTAGAGTACCTCCAGGAGAGCTTCATGCAGATGTCCCTGGAAGATTTCCGCTCCATCCCCAGACACGTTATCAGACTTTTCCAGTAGCAGTACTGGCCACGAATGCATTCCAAGTCCTCAGGGCTACTTAATCATTAAAAAACACTTGCTTTTATAACATGTATTATATTTTAAAAGGTACACTCACCAGAGGTCCCTTCTCCGGCTTTGTTGGGTTGGGAGGGTATTTCAGTCAGGGTGATAAAAAGATCCTGGCTGTCGGGGAGAATGGTGTGCTGTGTGCTCTCCCGAAGCTCGTCCTCCTCCTCCGCATCTTCCCCATCTGCACAATCCTCAGCCATAGCGGAGAGTATCCCATCCTCGGAGTCCATGGACAGGGGTGGGATAGTGGTGGCGGCCCCCCCTAGAATTGCATGCAGCTCAGCATAGAAGTGGCATGATTGGGGCTCTGTCCGAGAGTGTCTGTTAGATTCTTTGGTTTTCTGGTATGCTTGTCTAAGCTCCTTAAGTTTCACGTGGCACTGTGTTGTGTCCCTGATGTAGCCTCTGTCCCTCATGGCCTCTGAGATTTTTTGAAATGTTTTGGCATTTCGTCTTTTGGAACGTAGTTCTGATAGCACGGATTCCTCTCCCCATACAGCGATCAGATCCCGTACCTCCTGTTTGGTCCATGCCGGAGCTCTTTTTCGATTCTGGGACTGCATGGTCACCTGTGCTGATGAGCTCTGCATGGTCACCTGTGCTGATGAGCTCGCCTGGCCAAACAGGAAATGAGATTCAAAAATTCCTGGGGCTTTTCCTGTACACCTGGCCAGTGCATCGAGTTGAGAGTGCTGTCCAGAATGGTCACAATGGTGGACTGTGGGATAGCTCCCGGAGGCCAATACCTTTGAATTGTGTCCACACTAACCCTAATTCGAAATGGCGATGTCGATTTCAGCGCTAATCCCCTCATTGGGGAGGAGTACAGAAATCGGTTTTAAGAGCCCTTTATGTCAAAAAAATGGCTTCATTGTGTGGACGGGTGCAGGGTGAATTCGGATTTAACGCTGCTCAATCCGACATAAACTCGTAGTGTAGACCGGGCCTAAGTGTAACAGACACACAACTATCGGCAGGAGCAGTGTCCCTGCAGTTAAGGCTCTCAAAAACAGAGCAGAGGGAAGAGGTGGCTTATGTGGTGTTGAAGGAATGTGCAGATGGGTGCTTGTGCCATAAGTGCAGTTTGACGGCTATATTTGGGGGTGCAAAACGCACAAGCGCACATGCACGCAGACGCATGGGCACACTGAAACCAATTCCCTTGGCTCGCTGGCTCTCTCCCCTGCCTGGAGTGAGACCTGGGCAGCTGGTGCTGGGGAGGGGGGAGGATGGGCTGACTAAACAGGGGAGCCCCAGCTGCCACTCTGGCACCGGCTGCTACAGGGATGTTGCTGCCCTGGTGCTGCTGCAGCTGCCTCCCTGCAGGGGCTGCTGCTGCCGCTGCCAAGGGGACGACACCATGTGCCAGTCTCCTGCTTTCTCCCACCCATTCCCGTATCCCCTTCTCTTCCCCATCCTCTCCCCGTTCCTCTCCCTACTCTCCCTGCACCAACCCACGGCCTCTTCCCCCCACCACCTCCTTCCCCCTGCCCCACCCCACCCCCTTGGCCTACCTCCCCTCCCCCGCATCCCACCCGGGGCACTCACTGTTGTACAGGAAACAGGCGGGTATTAGGACCCCGAGGCAGTGACCCAGAGTGCAGGGGAACAGTTGCTCCATCCCGCCCCGCCATTTCCTGTGAGCCAAAACGTGCAGTGTGGGAAGGACAGAGCCCCCACCCCGCCAGGGAGGCCAAGCAGAGCAGACCCTGCAGGGCAGCCTGGTGTTTGCAGAAATGGTGGTGGGGGGAGTGGGGGCGAGTGGCACATGACCTTGCATGACACTGCCGGCTTCTGTTTTGGGGGGCAATGCCCCCCCGAAGCCTACCAAACTGCACTCATGCTTGTGCTTTGTAAAGGCAATAGGTGCCTTGCTAAAAATCTGGGACTTGCATACATGGTGATGGCAGCTGTCTGACAAGATAGCAGTTCACCACAGTATTGAGAGAAACCTTGAGCTACTGTGGTCTTAACTCCCCCTCCCCCCAGTTTGGTATTCATTCTTTCAGGATTGGGGCAGCAATGTCAGTGGCTGCAGGGGTTTTTGCCCATGGCAGGTGCAGGTAATAGGGTGCTGTTACAGGACTTGGATCTGCACCAAAGACAAGACGGTGGGGAACGGCAAAATGTCACTAACCCAATGTGCTAGTTTGGTTTAGGAGCTACATAGAGCGTATGCAAAAATCTGGATTTGCAGGCATGCTCTAATGCATTGGGCCCGCAAGAAGGCAGCCAGGACAGCAGCTGGATCTCAGCTGGGCGTCAGAGCTAAAGCAGTTTGAATCCAGTTGTTTGGCAGAAGAGGCATGCACTGGGATCAGCTCATGCCACTTCTGCACTCATTAACAAGCAACCAACCACATCCTGGTTATTCACCTCAGTGAGAATGATCTCTGGGGCTGTGAGGAGATACCTTAAGGCACAGGATCCAGAGGGATGTTAGCTTAATTAGGCAATTATGGGCAGAAGTGAGGCATAGCTGAAAATGCTTGCTAGGCAGATCTGGTGGGGAGCTTCAGACCGAGCCCACATTGACAAGGCTAGAAAGAAAGTGAACAGAGAGGTCACCAAGATATTCTTGGACACAGGGAGTTTGGTGATACAACATAGGGACATATGTTACAATCTTCCAAACGTTTTCAAAGATGATGGCATACATTTATCAAATGGAGGTGCTGACATATGGCTACAGGATGTGAGGGAATGGATTAGACAGGACTTGTGACACCAGACAGTGCATTTGGGGGTGGGGGAGTGACCAAACTAGTCACTGGCCAGTTTTCAGTGTGGTTAAGAGAATAAAATGAATGGTTCCCAGAGGTAAAAGACCTGGGGTTTTGGTGATAGGCCTTGGGCTCATGTGGTAGGTTGAGACCTTGTGGCCTTTACAGGCTGAGGTCCCCACACTGCTGTGCATCTTCTGTCCCCCTTGTGTGGGGGAGAGTGCTAGGACTCAGAGATGCTGAGGAAAGCCTACCCCCTGTTATGGGTTATATGGTAAGAAGCCCTGTAATCCCCACACGGGAACCAATTCAATGCCTGGCATAGGAGAGTATGGGTGAGAGGGTGGGTAGTACCCCTCCCTTGCGTTAAAAGTTTAATATAATATTTGACACTAAACTAGGAGGAGAGGTAGATACGCTGGAGGGTAGGGTTAGGATACAGAGGGCCCTATACAAATTAGAGGATTGGGCCAAAAGAAATCGGATGAGGTTCAACAAGGACAAGTGCAGAGTCCTGCACTTAGGACGGAAGAATCCCATGCACTGCTGCAGACTAGGGACCGAATGGCTAGGCAGCAGTTCTGCAGAAAAGGAGCTAGGGGTTACAGTGGACGAGAAGCTGGATATGAGTCAACAGTGTGCCTTTGCTGCCAAGAAGGCCAATGGCATTTTGGGATGTATATGTAGGGGCATTACCAGCAGATTGAGGGATGTGATCGTTCCCCTCTATTTGACATTGGTGAGGCCTCATCTGGAGTACTGTGTCCAGTTTTGGGCCCCACACTACAAGAAGGATGTGGAAAAATTGGAGAGTCCAGCGGAGGGCAACAAAAATGATTAGGGGACTGGAACACATGACTTATGAGGAGAGGCTGAGGGAACTGGGATGGTCTAGTCTGCGAAGAGAAGAATGAGGGGTGATTTGATAGCTGCTTTCAACTACCTGAAAGGGGGTTCCAAAGAGGATGGATCTAGACTGTTCTCAGTGGTAGCTGATGACAGAACAAGAAGTAATGGTCTCAAGTTGCAGTGGGGAAGGTTTAGGTTGGATATTAGGAAAAACTTTTTCACTAGGAAGGTGGTAAAACACTGGAATGCGTTACCTAGGGAGGTGGTGGAATCTCCTTCCTTAGAAGTTTTTAAGGTCAGGCTTGACAGAGCCCTGGCTGGGATGATTTAGGTTGGGGATTGGTCCTGCTTTGAGCAGGGGGTTGGACTAGATGACCTCCTGAGGTCCCTTCCAACCCTGATAGTCTATGATAAGTTGCAGCCTGCCACTTATTTCCATGCATCTGTCTGTCCTCATTTTGCCACTGTGTCTGCATCAATCTTCTATGCCAATAAGATTTTTTTGAGTGCCCATCTTGTAACCCTTGCCCTTCTGCCAATTCCCTTTGTCTTTGCATTTCTCATTGAAAGCAATCCGGAGCAGAAATCTGACTTTTTTCAGTATGGTTCCTAGCATGCTTTTGGATGCTACAAAATCCACAATAAATAATAAGCTTTTATCCAATGCCATTTCTTTAAGGTTAGCTTTTGTGGAGACTGTGAATTATCATTCTCCATTTTATTCTGTTTAGTGGTGCTTCTAAGCATGTTTATGCTGGGATCTATGCAGGGTTAAGTCACTCCCTCCTACTGCCCGGGGAAGGAACTTTAAATGCTAGAGTACTTCATTTTTCAGATACTAAATTCCTTCCTCTACTGGTACTTCTTTAACTTTCCACCTTCATCTTCTCCTTTTTTTGGTTTTGTTACCCTGTTGGTTTTTCTCTTTTTAGGAAAAGAATTAATTTAAACTGTTTTGATCGTGGCTTTGCAGAGCTCATCCACGACTGCTTTTGACCTGATCCCAAGAGATTCTGAGTACCTGAAATTTTAGTTAAATTTAACAGGAGATGACAATGCTCAGCACCGCTTGTATCATGATCCAGGACTTTCAAAATACAGCTGGAAAGGAGACAGAGAACTGAGACTTACTGAAATACTTGGTCCAGTCTCATAGACTCATAGACTTTAAGTCCAGAAGGACCGTCATGATCATCTAGTCTGATCTCTTGCCCATTGCAGGCCACAGAACCTCACCCACCCACTTCTGTAATAGACTCATAACCTCTGGATGAATTACTTGAAGTCCTCAAATAATGATTTAAAGAGTTCATCTTACAGAGAATCCACCATCTACACTAGTTTAAACCTGCAAGTGACCCATGCCCTATGCTGCAGAGGAAGGTAGTCCCATTTTGCTTTTCACGAAAACAAATGTTGCTCACAATATGCTTAAAAAGTCCTTTACCTTTTTAATATTTCTGAACAGAGAACTGATAAAAATCAAGTAGGAAGAGAATCTGTGTTTTGGATGATTGCTTTAGAGCCTGTTCTCCCCATTTATGCTGAAATCTTTCCTCTGGGGCTGGCTCCTACAGGTAGCTCTTTATTTCTTGTTTTATTACTGTGTCAGCAGCTGAAAGTTAAATGGGAGTGGACCCAGATCAATAGTTGTCATTCAAAATCTGCTACACCAGAACCCCTACCATCTACACAAGTAATCCCTTTTAAGTTAATTTTTTTTCAGGCTTTTTTGTAGTGAAAGTCATTTTGGGGTGTCCAGTACTGCCAACTCTAAATGTTGAAAAATCATTAATCAGTCGTCCCCCAAAATTATGGGTTCTTTTCATGTAATTTCTTGGTTTGAGTCTTTAGGGACCACTCAGTTCTCAGGGTTTCTCCACACCTATGAGGCCTAAAGCCTTAAAGAAAAAAAAAAAGCAACTCAGATTCTCAGCTCCAGGATGTGGGCCTTTAAGCAAAGCAACAGATATTGCGACACTAACCATGAAAATTGGCAACACTGGATGTCTAACACTAAGCTCTGATCTACACTAGGAGTTGAGGTTGAATTTAGCAGTGTTAAATCGATTTAACCCTGCACCTGTCCACATGACAAAGCCCTTTTTTTCTACTTAAAGGGCTCTTAAAATTGATTTCCTTACTCCACCCCCGACAAGGAGATTAGCGCTGAAATTGGCCTTGCTGGGTCGAATTTGGGGTACTGTGGATGCAATTAAACGGTATTGGCCTCTGGGAGCTATCCCAGAGTGCTCCATTTTGACCGCTCTGGACAGCACTCTCAACTCAGATGCACTGGCCAGGTAGACAGGTAGAACTTTTGAATTTCAATTTCCTGTTTGGCCAGCGTGGCAAGCTGTAGGTGACCATGCAGAGCTCATCAGCAAAGGTGACCATGATGGAATCCCAGAATCGCAAAAGAGCTCCAGCATGGACCGAACGGGAGGTATGGGATCTGATCGCTGTATGGGGAGAGGAATCCATGCTATCAGAACTACATTCCAGTTTTCGAAATGCCAAAACATTTGTCAAAATCTCCCAGGGCATGAAGGACAGAGGCCATAACTGGGACCCAAAGCAGTGCCGCATGAAACTTAAAGAGCTGAGGCAAGCCTACCAGAAAACCAGAGAGGTGAACGGCAGCTCCGGGTCAGAGCCCAAAACATGTCACTTCTATGATGAGCTGCATGCCATTTTAGGGGGTTCAGCCACCACTACCCCAGCCGTGTAGTTTGACTCCTTCAATGGAGATGGAGGCAACACGGAAGCAGGTTTTGGGGACGAGGAAGATGATGATGATGGATGAGGTTGTAGATAGCTCACAGCAAGCAAGCGGAGAAACCGGTTTTCCCGACAGCCAGGAACTGTTTCTCACCCTGGACCTGGAGCCAGTACCCCCCCGAACCCACCCAAGGCCGCCTCCCGGACCTGCCAGGTGGAGAAGGGACCTCTGGTGAGTGTACCTTTTAAAATACTGTACATGGTTTAAAAGCAAGCATGTTTAATGATTAATTTGCCCTGGCATTCATGGCTCTCCTGGATATACTCCCAAAGCCTTTGAAAAAGGTTTCTGGGGAGGACAGCCTTATTCCATCCAACATGGTAGGACACTTTACCACTCCAGGCTAGCAGCACGTACTTGGGAATCATTGTAGAACAAAGCATTGCAGTGTATGTTTGCTGGCGTTCAAACAACATCCGTTCTTTATCTCTCTGTGTTATCCTCAGAAGAGTGACATCATTCATGGTCACCTGGTTGAAATAGGGTGCTTTTCTTAAGGGGACATTTAGAGGTGCCCATTCCTGCTGGGCTGTTTGCCTGTGGCTGAACAGAAATGTTCCCCGCTGTTAGCCATGGGGAGAGGGAAGGGTGGAGGGGTTAGCCACGCACTGCAGGGAGGCAAAATGTGACCTTGGAATGAAAGCACATGTGCTATGTATGTAATGTTAACCGCAAGGTTTACCGTGAAAGAGTGTACCCATTGTTCTATAAAATATGTCTTTCTAAATACCACTGTCCCATTTTTCTCCACCAGCTGCATGTGTTTCAAGAATCACAGGATCTTCTCCTTCCCAGAGGCTAGCGAAGATTAGAAGGCAAAAAAACCACACTCGCGATGAAATGTTCTCTGAGCTTATGCTGTCCTCCCACACCGACAGAGCACAGATGAATGCGTGGAGGCAGACAATGTCAGAGTGCAGAAAAGTACAAAATGACCGGGAGGAGAGGTGGCGGGCTGAAGAGAGTAATTGGCAGGCTGACGAGAGGGCTGAAGCTGAAAGGTGCTGGCAGCGTGATGAGAGGAGGCAGGATTCAATGCTGAGGCTGCTGGAGGATCAAACTAATATGCTCAAGCGTATGGTTGAGATGCAGGAAAGGCAGCAGGAGCACAGACCGCTGCTACAGCCCCTGTGTAACCAACCGCCCTCCTCCCCAAGTTCCATAGCCTCCTCACCCAGACACCCAAGAACGCGGTGAGGGGGCCTCCAGCCATTCCACCCCAGAGGATTGCCAAAGCAACAGAAGGCTGGCATTCAATAAGTTTTAAAGTTTTAAACTTTTAAAGTGCTGTGTGGTCTTGTCCTTCCCTCCTCCACCACCTCTCCTGGTGCTTCTCTCCTCCACCACCCTCCCAGGCTACCTTGGTAGTTATCCCCCTATTTGTGTGATGAATAAATAAAGAATGCATGAATGTGAAGCAACAATGACTTTATTGCCTTTGCAAGTGGTGATCGAAGGGAGGAAGGGAGGGTGGTTAGCTTACAGGGAAGTAGAGTGAACCAAGGGGTGGGGGGGGGGTTTCATCAAGGAGAAACAAACAGAACTTTCACACTGTAGCCTGGCCAGTCATGAAACTGGTTTTCAAAGCTTCTCTGATGTGCACCGCGCCCACCTGTGCTCTTCTAACCGCCTTGGTGTCTGGCTGTGCGTAACCAGCAGCCAGGTGATTTGCCTCAACCTCCCACAAACATCTCCCCCTTACTCTCACAGATATTGTGGAGCGCACAGCCAGCAGTAATAACAGTGGGAATATTGGTTTCGCTGAGGTCTAGCCGAGTCAATAAACTGCGCCAGCGTGCTTTTAAATGTCCAAATGCACATTCTACCAGCATTCTGCACTTGCTCAGCCTGTAGTTGAACAGCTCCTGACTACTGTCCAGGCTGCCTGTGTATGGCTTCATGAGCCATGGCATTAAGGGGTAGGCTGGGTCCCCAAGGATAACTATAGGCATTTCAACATCCCCAATGGTTATTTTCTGGTCTGGGAATAAAGTCCCTTCCTGCAGCTTTTGAAACAGACCAGAGTTCCTGAAGATGCGAGCATCATGTACCTTTCCTGGCCATCCCCGTTGATGTTGGTGAAATGTCCCTTGTGATCCACCAGTGCTTGCAGCACTATTGAAAAGTACCCCTTGCGGTTTATGTACTCGCCGGCTTGGTGCTCCGGTGCCAAGATATGGATATGGGTTCCGTCTATGGCCCCACCACAGTTAGGGAATCCCATTGCAGCAAAGCCATCCACTATGACCTGCACATTTCCCAGAGTCACTACCCTTGATATCAGCAGATCTTTGATTGTGTTGGCTACTTGCATCACAGCAGCCCCCACAGTAGATTTGCCCACTCCAAATTGATTCCCAACTGGCTGGTAGCTGTCTGGCATTGCAAGCTTTCACAGGGCTATTGCCACTCGCTTGTGAACTGTGAGGGCTGCTCTCATCTTGGTATTCTTGCGCCTCAGGGCAGGGGAAAGCAAGTCACAAAGTTCCATGAAAGTGCCCTTATGCAAGCGAAAGTTTCGGAGCCACTGGGAATCGTCCCAACCTGCAACACTATGTGGTCCCACCAGTCTGTGCTTGTTTCCCGGGCCCAGAATCGGCGTTTCACGGCATGAGCCTGTCCCATTCACACCATGACGCCCACATTGCCAGGGCCCGTGCTTTGAGAGACGTCTGTGTCCATGTCTTCATCACTCTTGTCACCGCGCTGACGTCGCCTACTCACCCAGTTTCACTTTGCCAGGTTCTGGTGCTGCATATACTGCTGGATAATGTGTGTGGTGTTTAATGTGATCTGAGTGGGCTCCATGCTTGCTGTGGTGTGGCGTCTGCACAGAAAAAAGGTGCGGAATGATTGTCTGACGGAGGGAGAGACGACTGATGACTTGGCTTACAGGGAATTAAAATCAACAAAGGGGGTGGCTTTGCGAGAAATAGAATGGCCCCCTCAAGGATAGAACTCAAAACCTCAAGGATAGAACTCAAAACTGGGTTTAGCAGGCCGTTGATTTCGCAGAGGGAGGGAGGGAGGAGAAAATGAATACAAAACAAATCTGGTCTATTTCTTGTTTTGGGCCACTTCATCTATCTCTATACATCTTGCTGGCAGCAGACTGTGCAGCTAGCCATCGTCATCTCCTGGGTGCTCGGCAGAAGACGGTGCAGTATGACCACTGGCCATCGTCTTCTGCTAGCTGCAGATTAAAAGACAGTGCACTGCCGGTAGGATTCAATCGCTATGAGACAAAACAAGGGAAATGACCTAGCTGAGTCACTCCCATGTTTGCCCAGGTGCCCGGTTTAAAGAGCATCCAGGACTATGTTAACGACGGCTACCAGTCATACTGCCCTGTCTGCTGCCAAAAGGCAATAAACTGCTGCTGTGTAGCAATGCAGTACTGTGTCTGCCAGCACCCAGGAGACATACGGGGATGGTCAGCTGAGCGGTCTCCATGCTTGCTGTGGTATGGCGTCTGCACAGGTAACTCAAGAAAAAAGGCGCAAAACGATTGTCTGCCGTTGCTTTCACGGAGGGAGGGAGGGAATGGGGGCCTGATGATATGTACCCAGAACCACCTGTGACAATGTTTTAGCCCCATCAGGCACTGGGATTTCTACCCAGAATTCAAATGGGTGGTGGAGACTGCGGGAACTGTGGGATAGCCACCCACAGTGCAACGCGCCAGAAGTCGACGGTTGCCTCGGTACTGTGGACGCACTCCGCCGACTACATGCACTTATCCAGAGAGGTGGTGACTTTCTGTCTAACTCCAGGCTTCCCAAAAGAAATTCCTTCCTGGAGCTAGAGGGAGGCATAAAAGAATGTCATGGAGGGATCAGGCTGTGAAACTGAAAAATGCCCAGAACTATATATACACCTCTCTATACATTGTCCTTCATATATAATGGCAGGGTGGTATGAGGGCATTCACTCAGTCAATGCTCTGACATCTCCCTGCATACAGACAGCTGAAGCTTCTGATAGAGCAAATTTTTGGAATCTTCTTTCTTTTAAGTACCAGTATCCTAAAAATTGATAGCAATTTGGTTACATTAGGGGGCTCATTTTAAGTTTTATAAATACTACAAACCTGAGCACTCACATTGACAGCTACAGAAGTAGGGTTGCCAACTTTATAATCGCACAGATCTGAAGAACTTTACTTCACCCCTGTCCTGCCCCTTCCCAGAGGCCATGCCACTGCCCCGCCCCTTTCTCCGAGGCCCTGCCCCTCACTCCATTCCCCTCTCCCTCTATTGCTTGATCTCCCCCACCCTCATTCACTTTCACCGGGCTGGGGCAGGGTTATGAGAGGGGGTGAGGGCTCCACCTCGGGGTGCTGGCTCTGGGGTGGGGCCAGGGATGAAGCTTTGGGGTGCAGCAGGGGGCTCTGGGCTGGGGCTGAGGGGTTTGGAGTGCGGGATGGGACTCAGTGCTGGGGCAGGGGGTTAGGGTGCGGGAGGGTGTTCGGGGTGTGGGCTCTGGTAGGGAGTTTGGGTGTGGGAGGGGGCTCAGGGCTGGAGCATAGGGCTGAGGTGCAGGAGGGGGTGAGAGGTGCAGGCTCTGGCTGGGTGGTGCTTACCTCAGGCGGTTCCCAGAAGCAATCAACATGTCCGATTCTTAAGCTCAGGGACGGCTAGGCGGCTCCCTTGCAGGGATCGCCCGAACAGGTCCCATTTGTCGCGGTTCCTGGCCAATGGGAACTGCAAAGTTGGTGCTCGGGGTGGGTGTAGTTTGTGGAGACCCCCGTAGCTATCCCTGTGCCTAGGAGCCGGACATGCTGGCTGCTTCTGGGAGCTGCGCGGAGCCAGGGCAGGCAGTATGCCTGCTTTAGCCTTGCTGCACCACAGACCGGACTTTTAGCAGCCTATTAAAATCTCCCAGATTGCTTTTAATAGTCACCAGAAGATAGATGCTGATTCCGGTAGACTTCAGGAGGGTTGGCAACCCTATACAGAAGCCACTTGTATGAAGACAATCTTAGATCGTGTCATTAAGACACTTCCCTTGAAAACTACAGTGACAGCTTGTCAAGTTTCCTTCCCCACTCTGAACTCTAGAGGACAGATGTGGGGACCTGCATGATAAGACCCCCTAAGCTTATTCTTGCCAGCTTAGGTTAAAAACTTCCCCAAGGTACAAACTTTGCCTTGTCCTTGAACAGTATACTGCCACCACCAATCGTTTTAAACAAAGAACAGGGAAAGAGACCACTTGGAGACCATATTCCCCCAAAATATCCCCCCAAGCCCTACACCCCCTTTCCTGGGGAAGGCTTGATAAGAATCCTCACCAACTGGTACAGGTGAACACAGACCCAAACCCTTGGATCTTAAAAATAATGAAAAATCAATCAGGTTCTTAAAAGAAGAATTTTAATTAAAGAAAAGGTAAAAGAATCACCTCTGTAAAATCAGGATGGTAAATACCTTACAGGGTAATCAGCTTCAAAACATAGAGAATCCCTCTAGGCAAAACTGTAAGTTACAAAAAGACACAAAAGCAGGAGTATACATTCCATCCAGCACAGCTTATTTTACCAGCCATTAAACAAAAGGAAATCTAACACATTTCTAGCTAGATTACTTACTAACTTAACAGGAGTTGTAAGGTTGCATTCCTGATCTGTTCCCAGCAAAAGCATCACACAGACAGACAAACCCTTTGTTCCCCTCTCCAGATTTGAAAGTATCTTGTCTCCGCATTGGTCATTTTGGGTCAGGTGCCAGTGAGGTTATTTTAGCTTCTTAACCCTTTAACAGGTGAAAGGGTTTTGCCTCTGGCCAGGAGGGATTTTATTGCACTTTATACAGAAAGGTGGTTACCCTTCCCTTTATATTCATGACACAGCTGTAGGCTGCTTCTGAGGTCCAAAGCCAAAACCAAAATACCTGTGAAATTCAGAACTTTGCAGCACAGACCCAGCTCTAGAATTAACTATTGTGTTTGCTTCTCAAGACTTCCTTGCTGCGTATAGCATTTTAGCAATAATAGAAGTTGCTCTAATCTATTATTTCATTTACCAGAATGATATGTTCTCCAAATTTCGGACCAATGAAATAGTCATCTATACATTTTTGTTTTAGCCTCAATATGTTTTATTTTGTAACACAAAGCAATTCAGTTGAAAATATGTTTCATGTGTTACCGTGTAGGTTCATTTGTTTCTGTTTTTTTTTTTAAAGAACATTTTATTTTTTGGAAGACTTTAGATTTTTTGTAATGTTCTTCTCCCTTTACCAAATCCACATATGATCGCTTCTCATCTTTTGTCACTCTCTTTGACAGAGTTTCTTTAGATCACAGAGAGACAATTCCAGCTGAGATTGGTATCCAAATCTAAATCATTCTCTATAGCTCAACTGTAACGTTTACTAAAAAGATGACCTTGAAGCCTGTTGACCTACAAAACAGTACTCAGCAAAACTGTTCCAGATCCTTTCCTTTAGTTTTTACTGTCTGACTTTTTGGAACAGATAATTACACAAAGTATGGATAAATGAAGAGTTTTCATTAGCATACAGCAGTCTGTGTAAATTATACGTGGACGTTTACCAGTTTCGATGGCCAGATTCTCACTCTTGGGTAATTTAAATTCTTTTCTATAGCAATAATTTTGATTTTATACAGAATGTGTAAATCTAAAATAACCCTTTCCCTCTCAAACATTTCTGCATACAAGCTATTCAATATCCTTCACATTCATGAATTTCTTTAACAGAAGAATTTGAAAACAAAACCAGAGCAATTAAATCAAATTAGTTTTAATTTCTGTATTAAAAATCAGAAATGTCCAGAGGTATGGGTCTCACTGTAACTTGCAGACATACAAATCAGGGGCATTGTAAAAAAACCAACATCAAAACAGTGAGTTACAAAAAATTAAATCCATCCAGTGATATTTCTACGTAAAATAACAGAAGGATTCAAAAGTCTGTCAATGTATTAATTATTTTAAATTAAGGAAGTATTTACAACAGAGGTTCTCAACCTTTTTCTATCTGAGGCCCCCCAACGTGCTATAAAAACTCCATGGCCCATCTGTGTCATAACTATTTTTCTGCATATAAAAGCCAGGGCCAGCATTACGGGGTAGCCAGCATTACGGGGTAGCAACCAGGGCAATTGCCTGGGCCCCATGCCATAGGGAGCCCCATGAAACTAGACTGCTCAGGCTTCAGCTTCAGCCCCAGGTGGCGGGACTCAGGGCCTTGGGTTTCAACCCTATTGTGGTGGGGCTTTGGCTTTCTGCCCTGGGTCCCAGCAAGTCTAATGCCGGCCACGCTTGGTGGACCCCTGAAACCTGCTCAGGGCCCCACAGGGGGCCCCAGACTCCTGGTTGAGAACCACTGGTTTACAAGATAGTTTATGAATTAATTAAAAGCCTTTTCATTGAAAAATACATGCGGTAGTTGGAAGATATGGAAGGTGTTATTGACTCATTCAGCAATACTATTGTAGTCAGTTCCATGTAAGTTTATTTCTGGAACAGGTGGTACTTGCACTTGTTTCGCAGCCTTCAAATAATATACTAACAGTCAGATTATCACCTTGCTTCTGCAACGTGATTTGCTAGCTTGGCATCCTGCCCCTTTGCAGATTCAATGGGGCTACCTGGACACAGGAGGAGGATCCTGTTGTGGGATGCTGTAATATAACTAATGTGCTAAGTCTTGGCATACAGTATTAGTGTAACCAAGTGGGACATCCTTTTCTGAGGATGGAATCTTGTGTCAAATCTGGGGTGAATTCTTCTGAGGTGGGTTCCAGCTGAATTGTTTGAAAGCTGTGATAAGGATTATGGAAAGGACTAATACAGCAGTGGAAATGCTCTGTACTGAAGTAAGGAAATATCTTCATGATAAATGTTCATTCTGATATTTTGCCATACCACTGGGAGTTCTATGGATAGATGGATGTAGGGTAGGATATCAAGTTCTTGGATTCAGTGTGCAGAGGAGAGGAGAAAATTGTGCCCTCTTAAAAATGCTGGCACCAATTTTTTATCTTTTAAGGCTTTTCATAAAATAATTCCTCATATTTGCTAGAATAGGGAATGTGAACTATTTTCAGTGCATGGTAAGCATCACTTCCCCCGTATGTGAACACAAAGGGCCAAATTCAGCCTTTGGTGTAGCCAATGACTTCAGTAGAGATGTATCCAAATTACATCTGAGTGAATGTACTTGAAAAATGAGTTTCAGGTTAGGAGCTATATTATGAATAAGCACTGACATAATTTTCCTCAATTCTGCACCAAGCTCATATCAATACTCTGCATTGCACCAATCACATCTTCCCTAACATTCAGGAACAAAAATTGGGTACGTCTTTTCTTGTAGTGGTACAGAAGTGGCACTGATTTCTTTGGCTAACACTGTTTCAAAAGCTTTATTGGTTAAAGAGAAAAGATACGTATAAACATGTTACACAGCAGATACACATAGTATTTCCTAATGACCAATTTTTCAGGAAATATTTTCAGGCCCTGGGCTACAAAACATATGGAAGCCCAGATGAGTTTGCTGTTTTTTCTTCTCTTATTTGTTTAATTTCTGTTGACAATATCAGATTTTCTATCACCAATGTCAAAGTCCATACTTAACTCAGTGGAGGAGTTGAATTTTTCCAATGTTGTTTTGTTACATATCTTAGTGAGAAAAAGACTACATCAGTCTTTTCACTTTTGTCTTCAATAAGTAGCTGATCCAGTTCTAAAGACATTTATATTAATAGTTCAAATCTTAGGATTTATTGCTACTAGTAGAACTAGCTGGTCTTATCTATAGATTTTCATTCCCCTAGCAAATCAACCTTATTCAACCACTATTTCTGTGTTGTCTGTTGTATAGGGCAATAGTCTATTTTGCTCAGTAATGATAATTTCTTACAGTGTGTGAACTTGAAAAGTGTCCCGGGGTTCTGTAAAGCTGCCATGGTTTTTTACCAAAAAAAGTTTTTTGTTTTTAGGGAAACTCCTTGTCCAAAAATCTGAAAAAGGTATTTTTTGAAACCATATAATTTAACAACTACAATTCTTTTCAACCCAAAGTACCTTGGAAAATTAAAATGTGCTAAGACTTAAAATCTCAAGTAGTTTATAAAAAATACTGAAGACAGAAATGGAAGAAAGTTCCATTGAAAGGAAAATCCTGATGCAATTTTAGTTTATAATCTTAACACTATTTAAGCTAAGTTTTTTGTTTAGGAATATTTTATACAATTCCTTTCCTGGGTACGCAAACTTCAGTTTCATCTGAACACTTTGGTACCTAACATGAACATGCTAGTAGAAAGATACATATTTCTCCAATGCATAAGAAAGCTAGATGAATCTATTGATGAATAAATTTAATATTTTACAGATACAACTTTTCATGCACCAGTATGGGGTGTGTCTGATGAGATGATTTGAGATCAGCTTGTGGAGAAACCAGCCATCTCTTGCAGAGGTGAGTGGTTATTATTAGAATCAGAGCTAACTTTACAGAAAGCTGTATTTATTGCTAGCCAAATTGAGCCTGCTATGGCAGAGACTGAATAATTGCTCAGAAAACTGCATAGCATGTTAATTCATTGAGTGCAATTTCCAGAACATCACACGGAGACTTTTCAGCAGCCTCCATTATACTAAACAAAGTAATTCCTGTATGCTGCATAGAACGAGGTACCTTGGATTCCTTGCAAAAGATTCCCAGTGACACTAGCATGGAAAGAGATGATATTTTGCTAATAGATATTGTCATGTTCAGAATCAAGCACATAGAGGCACTGTCCCCGATGTTACTCTGTGTAGATAATTGCAGTTCACCAGATCCTGTTCATAAATGGCTTTGTTTGCCAAACTGCTATGTTGACATTTGCACCCCTACAGTCTGTTGAAGTGGTGCTACATACTAGTTCAGCTGTGTCAGTTCTTCTTCAGCCTACTTACTTGCAATGTTTTCTTAGTATCCAGGGCACAGAACATAAGGTACCTTTGGTGAATGTTTGGTTAATTTCAATGCACTGGTGATAATGCAAGTCACTATTAACATACAGATATCATTTTTTGTGAACACTGCCACCTCTATGCTTTGCATGAACTGGAAGCTTACTGATTTAAAATTGCAGGTTATTAATTGCTGCATTCTTTCACACCTGCTTAGATGTAAACTGGTTTGTTTCATTTTTTTCCACTGTGCCAGACTCCACATTGGGCTTTGCAACTTCATTTGTGAAGGAATCAAAACTTGGAAGGAAGTGTTATTTATTATGTATGTAGCACCCTGTGTGTTCATGGCATTTTACAGAAAAATAAGGAGGCCTGTACATCCAATACAAAAGAAACTCGGACATTTCCCTTGGTCAGTAAGGGAAACTGTGTCCCATGCGCTCCAAAAAGTTACGCATGTAGCACAAAGAAATGTACAATTAAATGTGTGATTAAAGCAAAATCAATAGGACAGAGATACTGTTACGTGAAATATTTTTGTAAATATAACTGTTTTTTAAAAAAGAATAAAAAAAGGCAATCTAAGTTTAATGATCCAAGTAAGACTATAGAAGAAAAGGTCCTACAACACATAAATTATCAGATGGGAAATTATGGAATGCTACGCTTGCACTCCTGCATTAGGAAGACGAGTTTTGTGCTTCTGATTCTCTTGTTGGATCTTTGCTTACTAAATACATCTGTCCCTGAGCAAAATGAAGTTGGGAGAAATGTCCACTGTGGGAGAACTAGAATAGCACTTGAATGAACCTGAGATTACCTTTATGGAAAAATCCTATGAAATTAAATAGAAAATAATTGCCTTTCTGTAGAAACTATAAGACATGTTCCAGCAGGCATAAAATTCACTATTAAATTCTATAGAATGGCTCAAAACTTGTATAGAAAGGATCTAGTTCCCCATTAAATTCTATAAATGTGTAGAGCAATTTCTATATAACTGAATTTAATTGTATCCCCTATCGGGATGAATTTTCCAGTCTGCAAAGGCAACTGTGCACTTCATAAGTATAAAAGGGATAGCCGTGTTAGTCTGTACCCACAAAAGCTTATGCCTGAATAAATCTTAGTCTTTAAGGTGCCACCGGACTCCGCGTTGTTTCCATAAGTACAAGCAGCACAAAGTTGCTTTAAAACAGATGGTGACTGCCATTAGAGCACACTGCTTGCACAAAGGGACTTTGTGCCACCTCCTACACTAGCCACCCTCTACCGCTTTAATAAAGGGATGGAGGGGATATGTAAGGAGTGCTCTGGGGGTGTGAGCTTGGGTGGGAGGGGGCATGCTGGAGCCAGAGTCCACTGGTATAGAGTCTGCTGTAGTAGAGGAAGGCCCTGGCTGTTCTAATGCTATATCTGTATATCTGAGATATGGTTGGACATCAGTGGTTCCTCAGGCTCAAAATCAATGTGGGACCTTTCCTGAAGAACACTGAAGTGCCCTTTCCCATACTCTTTTGCTACCCTCTCAAAATATCTATTGCATTCCACAGTACCCTTTCCTTAACCCCTACCTCTCATTCCTCCCTGATGGTTCTGCTCCTGTCCTCTGCAGACTCTTCCCACTTAATATATCCAATAGCAGTTGACCAAATAGGTTCTTGACACCCCACTTCTGCTGCTCACCTAACCAGCTGCTGCTGCTCCTGAGAACATTATGGGTTCTATAGGATGTTACTGGAGATTATAAAAAAAGAGCTATAGTTGTATATATGTTAGTACAGGTACATAGTTAATGAGTCATAACTACTAGCACACAATAATATGTAATGTTGTTCATGAGTAGGAGCAACAAAGTCTTTGTTATTGT
Organism: Caretta caretta; assembly: GCF_965140235.1. Taxonomy (NCBI): domain Eukaryota; kingdom Metazoa; phylum Chordata; order Testudines; family Cheloniidae; genus Caretta; species Caretta caretta. The sequence continues at coordinate 68,468,444 of NC_134206.1, read as the reverse complement.
ACAAATGGCTTCTGGATCATACAGCTTTCAGAGAGTGACAGAAAGCAAATACAGATGTGTGGGTGACTAATCCTCTGCCCTGGATGTTCCTTGCTAACCCATGCTGCATTTCCATCATCGCCGCCCCCCCCTTCCTAAGCAGGCCAATCTGAGTGAATGGGATGGAGCATCTTTTGTATGCTGCCTCCATCCTCTGCTTCTGCAGGACCCTCAGGCTACTTAGCACTCCAAGAACAGCTGAGGCTACAGGGGCAGGGTTTATACTCATATTTGAGACCTATAATCAATTTAACAGTTCTTACATAATACCTTTATTTCTGCTGGGAAATGTGAATATATGGTGATGTGAGTTACTCTGGAGTTCACCATGCGATGCTAAAGCACTTTTATGTGTTGTTGTCTAATATGACTGTTTGGAATACTGTCTATGATGTTAGTTAGAACTTCCTAGAATAAGCTAAATTCTTTAACTGCTTTTGCTCTATTCTGAATATCAACTGTGGTTAGATGGTGGCCTTCTGTGGAAATGAGGTCCTCTTAGGGATGATGTCATGTGAAATTCATTGGTAAGTATGTTTTATGTGTCCGCCTCTGTGCCCACTCCATCGAGGATATGAGACTGGTATTGCTCTCGTTAAAAGAGCTTTGGCTCAAGGTGTAGTAATTCATGCTTTTGGATCTGGAAATCCCTGGTTAATCCCCAGCATGTTGGCCAAGATGGTGCCGTTTCCACATGCAGTTGCTTCTTTTTTCATTGTTATTCTCTGATATTTTTAAACTGTCCTTTAGATCATTTCTATCTCTGTCCAAAACCTGCTTAGGGTAGGAGGTGTCTTCTATCTCTCTTCATCCAAAAACACCCCTCTTGAAAACATACTTCTTCCACAAGTCCCCAAAATGCTAATATACACTGGCTTTGTGTGTTATCATCTCTCTCTCTAGTGGCTGGTCTAAGGGACTAAGTAGTCTGCCATTATCTTACAGCTAAAAGAGTTGTTCATTGCTCAAGTGCTGAGGGCTTGTGCTTTTGGGTTGAAGGTCCGAAGTTAATCCCCACTATTAACAATGGGGTCTGTATGTGAATGTGACTAAGGAATGTTACATTAACCTTATTATACCACCCAACAAACCAAAAGAGCAGCGCTTAATTTGTAATGAAAGAGGTCCCAGGGTTCAAGCAATTAGGTGCTGGGGCTAAAGCATTTTTTTTACTTTCATAATTGACATGGTAAGTCCACAGGTGCCGCGACTATGAACTGCCAAGTCTAGAGGTGCTGGGGCTCAGCCCTGGCAAACCCTGGCACAGATTAAGCACTGCAAAACAGTCCTGTTTAGCTGTTTTCAAAGGGTTTTTTTCTGATCATTGTCAGTCTTTCAGACTCTTAGCTCTTCATGGTAAAGTTGTGGGCCAGATCCTTGTCACAGGTGCATGTGTAAATGCTGTCAAGCTTTGGGTCAGTTTCAATTTACTTAGAACATATTCAGAAATATTTTCAGTTGTATGTGTTGCAGTGGGAATGGGTGACAGGGGATGGATCACTTGATGATTACCGGTTTTGTTCATTCCCTCTGAATGAACCTGGTATTAGCCTGGTATTGGCCACTGTTGGAAGCACCTGGTATTGGACGCTGTTGGAAGACAGGATACTTGGGTAGATGGACCTTTGGTCTGACCCAGTATGGCAGTTATGTTCTTATGACAAAGAAGCTTTTCCCAGATCTGGGTATTGTAATGCGGACATGTTCTGGTCAGTCCTTCTGTTCCAAACCAAGCTCCCTACTCTAGGGGACACTGGTGCAGAAACAGTGCATCCAGGAGGCTCTCCAAATAACTGGCTAACTAATTTTAAGGCTGATTTGTGCAATCAGAACAATACTTGGCCCCGTGTTTTTGTTTTATACAGCACTGGGCACTCTGTTGACATTAATTAAATCCAAGCAATAAATCACCAGTATGGTTATACTTTTTATTTCAATACCAAGCGATTGGTACATATGGTTAAAATTAACAGGGACAACAAGTAGATGGATACTTTCTATGGATTACATTTAAGATTTTTGAGAATTTTTTCTTGTTCTTTTTAAATATTGCAATAAAATAATATCATTTAGCAATTATATAGCACCTTTAATCGTAAAAACATGGCACAAATATTAACTAGCGAGTCCTCACAATGCTCCTGTGAGATTGGTCAGTATTATTCTCCTCAATTTTACAGAGGAGGAAATTGAGACACAGACCTGATTCCAAATATTCTGGACATCATAGATGGCTAACATTTTGTAAAAATTGTATATAAAATAATTCATATGTAATGATTTAACTGTTCTTCTAAAAGATTCTCTTCCTTGTGATTTATTTTTACCAGGAATATAAGCAAATTGTTCTGCTGTAGAATATACAAATGTTATATTTAGAAGTGTTAATTTCATGAACAGCTTGAGCTGCAGAGAGTACATTAACCCTAAATTGTTTGCAGGGTGAATGACTTTTATGAACCAAATGTTTTTAATAGCTATGGAGAAGACATGTTACTAACAAGGGGATATTGCAGAAGGCCAGCAGATACTCCCCTCCCATCCTTGTGTATCTCATGAGTGGTGTGTTCCTTTCCTTCTATCGCTGCTTGCATGAGGGCCTTTCAATATATTCCTTAGATAAACTAAGCTCCTACTGACTTCACTGAGAGTTTGGCCTGGGTGAGGAATGAGGTTTGATCCTTACTTGAGTTGGCTTAGATGGCTCTCTGCTCAGCTTGCTGGATTCTCGGGATCCATTTCTGACTTGCTCCATATGATGCATGTGAAACCTGGACACCAAACTCGGGGTGGTGAATTCCACTGGACAGCAGGGCACCTACAGGTTAACCTTTGCAACATACAATTACCCTCTGTGAATCTAGCCCTCTATGCCTCAGTGCCCCTGCTATAAAATGGGGATGATAATAACACCAATTTACCCCAGGCTGTGTTGAGAAGTTACATTTCTTCATGTTTGTGGCACATTATACAAAAGCCCAAGAAGAAAGTACTAATGATGGTGTGTAGTAAATAAGGAGTGGGTCCACCCACTCAGAGACTAGGATACAAAGAAATGTTGAATAGCTACCCATTTGGGGCCTGATCCAGCATCCACAAAGTCAACGGGAATTGTTCTGTTGACTCCAATGAACACTGGATCAAACTTCGTGAGTATTGTTTGGCCTGTGCACTGGTTCAGGCAACAATCCTGTGGAAAAAATAATATGGGATCCTGTAATTAAAAACTAGTAACACATATACAAAATGGGGATGAATTGAGATTGCACAGACATCCTTACTTCCGGCGTATGCTAACTTTTGGGTGATTTGACTTTACAACCTGAATGTTCTTTTAACATTTTTTTTAAAATGTAATTTATAGAGATAGAATCAGATCCTCCATTGGTATGAGTTGTTGTAGCCCTATTGACTTCGGTGGAACTACACCAATTTTTATCAGCTGAGGATCTGGCCCAGACATTTATTACTTGATCATATAGTTTCAAGCTTTTATTGGCATGAATTTGGGTTTCTGCAACATTTATGAATGCAAATGTGTTATGCATGTCATGCCATATCATTACCATTAAATCCTTTATGCCACTCACATACATTTTGTTCATGTCATGTATTTGACAGAAAAAAATATTTTAGAAATATTGTAGAGCATTTTTTTATTCTTACTATTTTTCATATCTCTCAACATTTAAGGCAAGCTTGTCTTTGTTAGTATGAGTCCAGCAACACAGGATTCAGAGGGAGAGAAAAATGATAGCTAATAAATTTTAGAAACCTCTAAAAATTACCTTCTGTAAAATAGCTTTTCCATACGTCATAATGTCATGGTTTTATGGCATGATGTCTCCTGACCTTCCATTATTAGAAGCTGAGCCCCTTTCCAATGGTATACAGCTCCCATTTGTAGCCTGGATTGATAGGAAGATATTGGATGTTAAACCTGCAGGACTGGTGCAGGTCTGAAAATTGTCTATCCTAGGCCTTGTGTTCATGTTATTTGGTGGCAGTGGTGGGAAGCCAAGGAAACATAATTTCTATATTATGTGTCTGAAAAAGGTACATTAGGAAGCTACTTAAAACTGTTTAACACTGAGCATTAGAATTGCACTAGAAAAATGCAGGCATATCCCTGAATACTCTAATTCTGTCCCCCCCATGTTGATTCTTAACTTTGTCTCTGAGAGGAAATAGAAAGAAGTAGGTGGTATTAGAAGTAATTTGTGAGACAGTACTAGAGTGTCTTACCCAACATCCTAGAGGGTTTTGTCCAACACCCACTGAAGCCAATGAAAGTTTTCATTGATCCCAATAGGAGTTGGAATGGACCTTAAGTTCCCAATCCTGTGAATGGTTATGCATAGTCACATGTGTAAGTGTTTGGAAGACTGGTGCTTAGATGACTATCTGCTGCTCTAAAATAAACCTCTCTTTCTATTTATAGACTCTAATAAATGAATTTACCATTTATAAGAAAACTATTAAGGGGTTTCCCTATGAGTGTGTTAGAGGCAGAGTTATTAAATGTCAGACTTCTGAAGGATGCATTTCTGCGTAATATTTCAGTGTTTGAAAATATTGTAAAACAAGTAGAAATGTTCAGTTTTCTATTGCTGCTTGTTTGTTGCTTTTGTAAGTATTTATCACCTGTACTTATTAACCTTCAACAGTGGGAACTCAGGATCTCAAACATCGGCTGCTGCTAGCTTAGTCCCTTGCCCGATTTAAACTTTATGTTGTTGGAAAGAGAATTTCATTTTCCACTGCAGAAATTATGCACATATTTTATCTGGTCAAAAATATGGGAATCCCATATCATTATTGGAATTCTGCTTGCAGTTTGTTGACAGTCTGGAGCAGAAGATGAATAACTACAAAGTGGGTGGGATGAGGAAGACAGCCAGAGAGAAATGGCTTTAGTAATTTCTTTTATTGGGTACTTATTTGCAACCATAACATTTGTATTGTAGCCTTGAACCATATTAAGATGCAGAAAGTTCAGACTTACCATATCTGTGTCAGGAAGAGTTGATATTATATTTAAATACTGTGTGCATGTTAGATTTTTAAAACGCAGGTCCCCAGACAACGTGACATTAGATTGGATCTTTTCATATGGTTACTTTAGCTTGACAATCATTGTGCTACTTAGCAAAATCCTGTGTATTAAAGAGCTACTGGAGCTGCACATCAGTTGTATCTATAGTAAATCATCACGAAAGATCACAATATTGGGTCTCAGAGGTTTTCAATATATTAACATTCTAGTAAGATGCTAAAGATCTTTTTTTATTTACCAGAAAGACCTTGATGTAACTTGACCTTATGATATGAAAATAGGATTTTTTCTATTCAGCATTTCAAAATGCAGTATAAGGGAGGGGGAGGAGGGAAGGGAAGAAGGTAGGAAGTATAATGCATTAAAAACCATTTATTGTAAGTATATTTGCACAGGTGCTAGAGAATACATATTTCATTCTTTTATTTTATTAAAACAAAATTAAATGTTTCCATAGTTTCTTTGCTGCCCCCCACATGCTTGTCTTTTGTAGGATGTTTTCTAGAAAATATGATATTAGAACTTCCATATTTGTGCATTCATTCAACTCACCACAGAAAACCAGAAGTCTCAGTTCACTTAATTTAGGGAAAAGGATTAATAGTAATTCCAGCTGCACACAATATTTGTCCAGAAAACTGTGAAATATCTTCTATAAAGTAACCCTTCTTGGGGTTGCTGTAGCTTGAATTGCCATTTTGGTTACTTAAGTTTGTTGGTCTGTTTGTTGGTCTGGCATAAAATATTCAGATCTACATCTTGATATATGTAGAAAAAGGGATCTTAATAAATACATAAGAACAGGATGGGGAGGATGCAAACACAGGAGTAGGGAAACAGCTAACTGCATAGATAGTGGTACTCGGATTGCTACCTATCTGAAGTACAATCATTATGTGAGAGGGAAAAAGACAGAGGAGAGAAGTGGCAGATATACCAGAAGGCTCAGGCTAAAGGCAGACACTAAAAAATAGAAAAAAATTGGAAGATGATATTGATAACAATTCAAAAGCTTGCTTTAAATGCTCTCCTTGCTCAAAAGCACTCTAAAGACTTTGGAAAGCAAAAAGACTTTTATGTACTACTTTAATTTGTTTCTCTCCCTTTTTTCTTTTGCTGTCACAGGGGCGAGAATGGCTGACTCTCAGGGTCATTGCAAATTGATTTTGTGTTGTACACTTAAAAGAACTAAGGGAGATTTTCAGAGTTTTGCTTCAGTATTACTTGCTCTTAAAGATTTCCATTTTTATTATTGATTTTAATGTTTTTTCCTTTGCTATGAGAGGCTTGAAGAACAAATAATATCATTTCTGTAGGGCAAAATATAATCTTGAGTGTAACTCCCCAGTGCCATTTTGGGATTGCACATCTAAGTAATGAGAACCACTATAACCTGCCCTGAGAGACAACAGACAAGGGATGTTTTTGTTAATTATAATGAGTCTGTTTTAAAGGGCATAACACCTAGGATAGGGCCTGGGGGCTGGAGGGTGGGGAGCTAATGATGTGATTAATGTAGATTTTATTTATAATCCCTTCTGTGTTCAAACTCTTTTAACATCTATTAATTTGGAAACAGGGTAAATCCTTTTTAAAACTCTGATTGTCAATGGAATTTTTGCCTGGAGGCTTTATTGAATCTTTAGATGTAGCCCTGCTCTGGGGAGAGAGCATCGCCACACCATTCCAGTGGAGGGATTTAAGAGACATTGTTCCTCAGAGACTTGCAGTTCCATCTGGAGTTCCAAGGTTTGCAGGGAGCAGATATATAGCTACACCCGTTTACAGCGTGCAGTGTATACTCCCTTTGTGACTAACAGTTCTGCTCGCTGTTGAAGGGGACAGCATCCTACCTCTTTCTTGCTCCTTTCTCTCTCCCCCATTTGGGTTGCTAGAAATGGCAATCTCTGAATTTAGGGAATGCAATTCTAAATGGCCCACATCTGATTAGTTACATGGGAGAGGAGGTACCATGCACTATAATCTGGCCAAAGTTAAGGGGTGCAGTTTTGGGGACCTTAGTTGGTTACAGAGAGGCTGATTACAGACAGAATTGTTTCTTTGAAACCCTATCTCCTTTTGATGAACTCCCACCAGTGCTTTCAGAAGGATAACACTTTTAAAAGCAACTGTTTTATTATCTTTGTTTCTTATGCTGTTCTATCAGATGATATTCAGTTGGGAGCTTGTGTCTGACCAATGTGCAACACCATAATAAATAGACTATATGCCCTTGGCTATGGTTTGAGTCCGTACTGAGGAGCATGTGGGTTAAGCTACAACAGAGAAGTAGAGGAAAAATAAACAAAACATTCACAAGATTATAAAGAGTGACTCAAATTATGAGGGAGAGAAATTTATAAAGGTTTTGTTGATGAAATGACTTTCCTTACTGCATGAAAATTAAAGAATCCCTGGACCCAAACTCCTTTTAATACCCCAAACAAGGCTTCTACCACCGCAGGAAGTCAATTATCTCCATGGCAACCAAAACAAATAGTGAATACTGCCACAGCAGCCACAAAGGATAAAAGGTGCATCTAAAATTAATTTATGTCTCAGGATCAGACACTTGAGATGAGACAACTGGTCCATAAAGTACCCATAAGGAGCTATTAAAAGGAAAACAAAATAAGTCCCTGGCTGAGCACTTGAGGGAGCTTTGCATGGAGCATGTAATTTTATTGTGCTTCTGTCTTTAAGGGAAAAGTTGTCAATATGTCCCCATTTTCATGCATACTTTCATAATGTTCCCCCATATAATTGAGGCTTGTCAAAGAATGTTTAGTAAAAAGGATAAAGAAGAGTGATTTCTTAATCTGCCCCATTGTACAAAAGGGACCATTGTGTTAATTAATTTAGCTGGGGGAATCTCTCCTTTTCACCCTTTCCCTCCCACCAAAAAGGTCACTGTACTGTGAACATCCTGGCGGATTTAGAATATAAAAAACAAAGCCTTAGGATGCAGAAGGGGAGATGTGTAAATTGTCCATTAAATTAGAAAGTAAAACATACTGATTAAAATGTTACTCGTAAAATAAATCAAAACAGGAGAAAATATCTCACAAAAATGATTATGTGGCCTCCTTGCATAACAAACAACTCAACCAGGGTTTTGTAGGTTGGCAGTTAATAGCTATAGCATATTCCTCTTCAGAAGTTCTTTTGCTGGACAGCTCCCTACTGATGCTGATTTTTGTGTTTATATTAAAAAGGACTAATGGAGATTTTTAGAGTTTTGCTTCAGTATTATTGCTCTTAAAGATTTCCATTTTTATTATTGACTTTACTGTTTTTTCCTTTGCTATGAGAACCTTGAAAAACAAAGGACATCATTTCTATAATCTTGCATGCAACTCTCCAGCACCATTTTGGAATTGTGCATCTAAGTAAAGAAAAACACCAGAACCTACCTTAAGAGATAAAACACAATGGATATCATGATGTTTCTGTTAATTATAATGGGTCTACTTTAAAGAGTGTGACACTCAGGTAAAGAGTGGGGTTTGGAGAGCTAATTATGTGATTAATGTAGATATACTGTAGCTGCTGCAGCTACAAGCCTTTGACCATTTAACTGACCCTTAGTTAACAGAATCATAGAAATATAGGGCTGTAAGGGACCTCAAGACATCATCTAGACCATTCTCCCATGCGGAGGCAGGGTTAACTATATCTAGACAGGTGTTTGTCTAACCTGTTCTTAAAAACCGCCAGTGACAGGGCTTCTACAACCTCCCTAGGTAACCTGTGTAGAGTTGGCTTAGCTGACACAAGCAGGCCAAAATTAAGAGAAGACATGCCTGAACAAGTAACTGCTGACCAAGCCTGACCAAGTAATTGCTGAAACAACTAACTTTTGTGAATATGTTTACAGTAAATAAGGGGGTAGAAACTAACTATTGTGGGTATGGTTACACTAAACAAAGGCAGAAACACCCTGAACCGATAAGCTTGCCTTACACAATCTGCAAAGTGATTGGTCTGTATGCAGTCTGCAAAGCGATTGGTCTTTACATGCAAGAAGTATAGGTGTTAGTAGCTAGGAATGATGTGTGGTGTGTGACATGAATTGGAATTGTGATATCATACTGTACCTAAACCTGTGTGTCTGGGCCTCGCATGAGCAAAGAGCTGTTACATGCCTAATAAAGTAACCGACTGACCAGCTGGAGTCAAACTGAGGGTTTGTTTGTTTGTTTTTTTATCCCAGAGAACTGGATGAAGTGTTCCCTTGGAACTGGAAAAGGTATTCTGGATATGCCGAGTGGAAAAGGTCTAGGAATCTCAACAACCTGTTCCAGTGCTTAACTATCCTTATAGTTAGAAAGTTTTTTCCTAATATCTAACCTAAATCTCCCTTGCTGCAAAGTAAGTTGACTACTTCTTGCCATACCTTCTGTGGACAATGATCACCATCCTCTTTATAACAATGTGTGCATATTTGAAGACAAAAAGAAAAGGAGTACTTGTGGCACCTTAGAGACTAACCAATTTATTTGAGCATTGCATCCAATGAAGTGAGCTGTAGCTCACGAAAGCTTATGCTCAAATAAATTGGTTAGTCTCTAAGGTGCCACAAGTCCTCCTTTTCTTTTTGCGAATACAGACTAACACGGCTGTTACTCTGAAACCTATTTGAAGACAGTTATCATGTCCATGCTCAGCATTCATTTCCCAAGACCAAACATGCCTAAATCATTCAACCTTTTCTCACATATCATGTTTTCTGAACCTCTTTTCATTTTTGTTGCTTTCCTCTGAACTTTCTGCAATTTGTTCACATCTTTCTTAGACTGTGGTACCCAAAACTGGACAGAGTACTCCTAGCTGAGGCCTCATCAGTGCCGAGTAGAGTGAACAATTACCTCCCATGTCTTCCATATGACACTTTTGTTGATACATCCCACAATGACATTTGCTTTTTTCACAATAGCACCACTGTTGGCTCATATTCAATTTGTGATCTATTATAGCTCCCAGATCCTTTTCTGCAGTACTGCTGCCCAGCCAATTATTCCCATTTTGTGTTTGTAAATGTGGTTTTTCCTTGTCTTTATTGAATTTCATCTTGTTGATTTCAGACCAATTCTTCAATTTATCAAGATCATTCTGAATTCTAATCCTGCTCTCCAAAATGCTTGCAATCCTGTCCAGTTTGGTGTCGACTGCACATTTGATAAAAATACTCTCTGCCTCATCATCCACGTTATTAGTTAAAACTCTGAATAGTACTGTACCCAGAATGGACCCCTGTAGGACACCACTTGATACACCCTCCCAGTTTGACTGTGAGCCATTGATAACCAGTCTGAGAATGGTCATTCAAATGGATGTGCGCCCATTTTATAGTAATTTCATCTAAACAATATTTCCCTACTTTGCTTATGAGAATGTCAGATTAGACTGTGTCAAAAGCCTTACTAAACCCAGATATATCAAATCTACCCCCCCTTTCCCGCCCCCATCCACTAGGCTGGTCACCTTGACAAAAAAAGGAAATTAGATTGGTTTGACATGCCTTGTTCTTGACAGATCCATGCTGGCTATTCCTTATAACTCTATTATCCTTAGGTACTTACAAACCGATTGTTTAATAATTTGTTCCAGAATCTCTCTGGATATTGAATTTAGGCTGACTGGTCTATTATTCCCTTGTTCCTCCTTTTTGAAGATAGGTACTATGTTTGCTTTCACTAGTTAGTTAAGTATGCTAGGGTGAAGTTAATCAGGTCCTGCTAGCTTGAGCAGATTTAACTTATCTAAATATTCTTTTACCTGTTATTTCCTTATTCTGACTCGTTCTTTCCCCTTTGTTGTTAATATTAATTGTTTTAAGCATGTGGTCACTATTTTTGAGTGAAGACTGAAGCAATGTTACAGAGTCTGTGGTGCAGCACCCATAATGATAGTTACAAACTTTGGGCCAGATTTTCAAAAGAGCCCAGTATCCAATGCCTTCCATTGAGGGACCTAAATAAGTGGGTGAATTTTCAAAAGAGAATTGTTCTCAATCAGACCTGCTGGCTATTGAGTAAATCTAGCCCATTGCCTTTATTTTTATTTATTTTATTGTGTGTGGATTGTGAAATTTACTTTTTTAATTTAAGCACGAGAGCTTTTTTCCAGAAGAGTAGCTAAAGCCATAGGGGTAGGGAAACATGACTTTCGTGCATTTAGTGAGACTTAGCACAAAACAGTTAAAAAAATTTACAGAGTAGAGTATATACTGGTGAGGTGATGTAAATGAAAGTAACTCTTCCTATGTATTTCAGCTCTTGCTCCGCCCCACCACATTTCTACTGCATATTGAATCCTAAAGAGACAGTGCATTAGAAAAGCCCAATAAACATAAAAAGAAGTCAAAATAGAAGTCACCTACTACAGGACAGACCCAGCAAAGAAAGTAACAGAACGCCATGAGCCATCACCAACAGCCCCCAACTAAAACCTCTCCAGCGCATCATCAAGGATCTACAACCTATCCGAAGGACGATCCCTCACTCTCACAGACCTTGGGAGACAGGCCAGTCCTCGCTTACAGACAGCCCCCCAACCTGAAGCAAATACTCACCAGCAACTGCACACCACACAACAGAAACACTAACCCAGGAACCAATCCCTGCAACAAACCGCGTTGCCAATTCTGTCTGCATATCTATTCAAGGGACACCATCATAGGACTTAACCACATCAGCCACACCATAAAGGGCTCGTTCACCTGCACATCTACCAATGTGATATATGCCATCATGTGCCAGCAATGCCCCTCTGCCATGTACATTGGGCAAACCGGACAGTCTCTATGCAAACGAATAAATGGACACAAATCAGAAATCAAAAACTGTAACATTCAAAAACCAGTAGGAGAGCACTTCAGTCTCCCTGGACACTCAATAAGACTTCAAACTTGCCTTTCTTCATCAAAAAAACCTTCAAAAATGGACTTCAACAAGAAATTGCAGTACAGGAATTAATTTGCAAACTTGACACCATCAAATTAGGCCTGAATAAAGACTGGGAGTGGCTGGGTCACTACAAAAAATAATTTCCCCTCTGTTCATATTCACCCCTTCTTGTCAACTGTTGGAAATAGGCCACATCCATCCTAATTGAAATGGCCTCGTTAGCACTGACCCCCCACTTGGTAAGGCAACTCCCATCTTTTCATGTATTTATACCTGCTTACTGTATTTTCCACTCCATGCATCTGATGAAGTGGGTTATAGCCCACGAAAGCTTATGCCCAAATAAATTTGTTAGTCTCTAATGTGCCACAAAGACTCCTCATTGTTTTTGCTGATACAGACTAACACGGCTACCCCTCTGAAACCTGTCACCAATAAACATATTTTCCAGAGTTGTCAACCTTTTTCTGAATTACAACAATAACATTTTAGTGCATGTCTTTAGTGCGATGTCACATCCGCACTGATTATATGCATATTTATTTTGTATTTGTAATGTTTATATGCAACTTAAAATATAAGTTGCTAAAATTTTTTTGCCTCACTATGCTCTACAATTGGGATCGGCAACCTTTGGCATGCGGCCCATCAGGGAAATCCACTGACAGGCCAGAATGGTTTGTTTACCAGCAGCATCCAATCAGGTTCGGCTGATTGCAGCTCCCACTGGCTGCGGTTCGCCATTCCAGGCCACTTTTTCACCCCTTCCAGGGGTGCAACCTACTAAGTCCTTGCAGGCCTGGCAAGCTGTGCTGTCTAGTGCCTGGGGCATGAAGCCATGATGTTGCCCCCTTTCTCCCTGTTTTGGGGTATCTTGCATCTTTACTCATTCTTATGTACCTGCAAAGCAACAGGGAAAAATCTAACGCTTGATGGGTAAAGACAGGGTGATGCCTGACTCACACTCATTAACAAGTAAAAACAAACCATTCATGATGTGATTGGTACATAAAGGAACGAAGAGAGTAGCTGTCAGCTAAAAGAGGTCCCTTCATTTTCTACTTTAGACCAGAATAATTAGCTGCTGCTAGCATTTCTAAATCCAGTCCAGACCAGAGTGCAGAGAGCAGTTTGTCTTTAATCCTGTATGAAAAGCAGAGCAGGTAGGAAGTATTTTAGAGCTGCCACAACTCTAGTGCTAGTGTACAAAATCTACATTATTTTAATTCTCATCTTTTGAGCTAGAGCTTGTCCCCGAGTTTTCACAGACAAGGCTGTGAACAGAAGCGCCATGCTGAATGCCAGAGAAACCATATTTAGACATACATAGATATGCTTATTGAAGGTTGTAGATCTCGAACCAGAGATGGTATAACATAAACAAATCATGAAATATTATTGCAGGGGAAAACTCATTGATGGAAATAAAGCCAAATCTTCTGTTTCCTAGGTTAATGCTATGTCTTGGGGCTGTAAGATCAGGTCTACTATCTGAGCCCAACAGAGAATCTATCAGACACAGTCAGCCACTCTTAGCGCAGACAGAACCTTAGCGATAATGTCTATAGATATTTATTCTGTCTAAAATGGGTTATTCAGATTTTATCTTATATATCCTTAAGCCAGGAAGTTCCACAAGTGAAAAGAAAAGGAAACCAGAACCTCAGAGATCAACTGATGGGAAAGCTTTTTTCTCCATGCATTCTGTCCTTGATCAGCTGCAGAACTAAAAAGGGGTCAAAAACAAAATCTAATAAGAGGGAGCAAATTTTGATAACTTTTTTTTCATTTTGTAAGGAAGGTATCACCACCACCTCGAATGTTATGCTCAGTGTTAGCTACTGTACCAGAGGCAGGATTTCATTACCTTGAAAAGGATGCATTGTTGAGCAACCAAACCTGAAGAATGTTTCTTTTGGACCAGAACAAATACCCACTGACTTCAATGGGCTTTGGATCAGGACCTATGAGATTAAGGGAACTAAGTTTTTTCACAATGGAAAAGGAGAGACTTTGATGTGATCTAACAGAGTTTTTTAAAATTATGAGAGGGAAATGAAAAGTTGTGAGTGAGAGATTCACAATACAGAGACATATTTTTATTCTAATAAGTGGTTAAAAACTAACAGCCATAACAACAACAAAAGGAGTAAATGGGGAACTGAGACAGAATTACTTCTACTTTATAGGCCTGGTCTACATTGGGGTGTGGGGGGGAATCGATCTAAGTTACGCAACTTCAGCTACATGAATAATATAGCTGAAGTCAACATACTTAGATCTACTTACTGCGGTGTCTTCACTGCGCTAAGTCAACGGCTGACGCTCCCCCGTCGACTCCGCCTGCGTCTTTCGCTCCAGTGGAATACCAGAGTCGACGGGAGGGCGCTTGGCGGTCGATTTATTGCGTCTTCACTAAACGTGATAAATTGAGCCTTGTTATTGCTCCAGCAGTAAATGTAGAATGTACTTCCACAGATATGGAAATACTTCATACATATAGAATAAATTATCAGGAAAGGCAACTGAAACAAAGATTATAAATTAAATATGAAATATAAGGTGTAAATGAGTTATAATTATTTCTAGAGAAAGAGGGAAGTGAGGGAGTGTAGTGAAAAAGTGGGAAGGTGGGACAATAATACATTAAAAAGAGAACGTTATAACTATACAGTAAATTATTTTTCATTCGACAATAAAATAATTATTAAAGATAATTTACAATATATCATTAATAAATAATAGTAAAAGTGAAAGACTTTTACTTTTAATTGTGGGAGGAGACAGCACCTCGAAAAAGGTGGGAAAACTGGCAAAGAAAGTCACCTACACAAATAATACACCTGGTGCTGTACCCAGGGAAGTCACAGTGTAAATATTTAAAGCAAAACAGATGAATGTGGAGACTTTGTCAACATAAAATAAAATAGGAATAATAAATACTGTGAAAGTCTGAAAGGTCAAAGTATCTCAGATACTGATTAAAATTTCATCGTGTTTTCTCTAGCAATGTGACTATGTCCTCTTAATAGAAACATGTTCTCAATTAACTTATGTCCACAATGTAGGGAAAGCAATACAGAAGAGGTTTTTATTGTTTTTAAATTTAAAAAGTATTTTGCTAGCAATTCAATTAAATTCAATTAGTGTAGCTCAATAAATAGCAGTTTTTTCCTCCATCCCACTTCCAGTTTGATGATGCCAACTTAAGATGTCAAAAGACTCCGTTCAAATATACTACAAGTGTTGCCCATTAGAAAACAAGGGTCAGTTGATTTCTGCATCTTAAATTTATATATATATTTATATAAATATACACGTGTCTCAGTTCAGAAATAACAAATACTTGATCCTGAAAAAACATGATCTCAGCAGAACTACTCATGTGCATAAAGTTACACAGTGCTAAGTGCTTATATCATTGGATAATAGAGAGAGCAAGCATCCGATGAAGTGAGCTGTAGCTCACGAAAGCTTATGCTCAAATAAATTGGTTAGTCTCTAAGATGCCACAAGTACTCCTTTTCTTTTTGCGAATACAGACTAACACGGCTGTTACTCTGAAACCTAGAGAGAGCAAGGTGTTTCATAATTGCAGTCAGTGCCATAATGCTAAGATCTCAAGAGCAGTCAAGGCAAAAAGAAATAAATTTATAGGAAGAAGGCACTGAAATCACCTAGACTTGCTGTAGCATATCACCATCACTCACCACAATGCTTGGCAAGACTGGACATCTATGAAGCAGAAAAATTTTTTTTTAAGATAAAGGGCTTAGTTATCTGGTTTAGATTTCATTTACTCTGTTTGCAAAGTTGAATTTTCTATGCACAAAAGTGCTCCTCATTCCACTGAGTGTCTTGAGATAATTTCCAAATTTAAACACTTGAAATACCTGATATAAAGTGTTTTCAGGCCAGATGTTTCATAAGTTCCAAATAAAATAAACAGAATACATTTGCATGAGTAGGGAGTTGTGGAATAAACAGTACAAGAAAGAAGTATATAAAAGAATGTACAACCATTACATTGGGTATTGTAGTCCCTCTGCAGCGGACATAGGAAGCATATTTTAGTAGAATATCACATTAGTAAATTGCCATAGCGTAAAGGGACATAGTAAAAGTACCTAATAACTAAATCAGTTAAAAAAGGAAGGCACAGTACAGAATCAAATAGAGATTATGAGACATGAATTCTAAAATTGGGGACGCATGGAAAAATATTATATTTATAATACTGTAGTTTGCAGTTATAGAATCAGAAATGTTAAGGCTCAAAGGCATCTTTACTACCATCAGGTCTGAGCTCCAGCCATGGATTTCACCCAGAGAGTCTTGCAAATAGCCCAACAGCTTATTGTAGAACTAAACAATTTTATAGAAATATAGTTGGTGCCTTTCATCTAAAGACTTCAGTGCCCTTTACAAACACTAATGAAATCTAACTACACCCTGGTGAAGTAAGTCAATATTATTATATTAATTTTTCATATGGAACCGAGAGGTTAAGTGACTTTTCTGGTGCCATCACACAGTGAGAGATAGAGTTGGGGTTAGAACCAGGGAGATCTGACTGTCAATTCCTCTCTCTAGCTCTTAAACCTAAATAATGTCCACTGGCCCACCCACTGTTTACCCCCTTAGAGAGTCATACTGTCCTCCGGTTCTTAAATTGAAGTCTTTCCGCTCTGTCCCTTGTGAGGCTGGAAACCTATCAAGACACATGTATTCATGACTGATGAATATATTTAAATTGTTTGAAAGGGTGGGCTACAGGAGACTCTGCATTCTCTATGCTAATAGCACTCTTGTCATGCTCACTAATCCTTTGTTTCAGTGCCCCAGTGGTCTTTCCTATGCAAATTAATCCACAGGGGCACTTTAACATGTAAATCACATAATCTGCCTCACATGTGATGAATTGAGGGATTTTAAATTTCTTGTCTGTTGGGAGGTAATGAATAGTATTTATTTATCATATATTATTGCATTGGGCACATCTCCTGTGCTTGAAGTTACCCAGTGGCGGTGCTGTGCCACGTCTAAGAAAACATTCGTCTAGCTGTGGTACAATACATATCAGCCAAAAGTCTTTTATTTTGTTTGCCTCTTTTGTGTACAAAAAGTAGACAGGTGAAACATTCTGGGGCCTAGGATCTCTGCTGAGGATTGCCATTGTTCTTTCATTACCGACTGAATGCTATCTCCTATGGGAAAAGGTTACTGAATACAGTATTTTCAAATGGATCCAAAACATTTCACAATTAAGAAAAAAAAATGCCAACTCAGAAAAGAACTATTTAGCCAAGTGAAAATGTGATCTCTACTGAAAGAGCCTGTCATAAATGTAAAGGGAAGGGTAAACCCCTTTAAAATCCCTCCTGGCCAGAGGAAAAATCCTCTCACCTGTAAAGGGTTAAGAAGCTAAAGGTAACCTCGCTGGCACCTGACCAAAATGACCAATGAGGAGACAAGATACTTTCAAAAGCTGGGAGGAGGGAGAGAAACAAAGGGTCTCTGTTTGTTGGTATGCTGCTTTGCCGGGGATAGAACAGGAATGGAGTCTTAGAACTTTTAGTAAGTAATCTAGCTAGGTATGTGTTAGATTATGATTTCTTTAAATGGCTGAGAAAAGAATTGTGCTGAATAGAATGACTATTTCTGTCTGTGTGTCTTTTTTGTAACTTAAGGTTTTGTGAAGAGGGATTCTCTATGTTTTGAATCTAATTACCCTGTAAGGTACCTACCATCCTGATTTTACAGGGGTGATTCCTTTACTCCTATTTACTTCTATTTCTATTAAAAGTCTTCTTGTAAGAAAACTGAATGCTTTTTCATTGTTCTCAGATCCAAGGGTTTGGGTCTGTGGTCACCTATGCAAATTGGTGAGGATTTTTACCAAACCTTTCCCAGGAAGTGGGGTGCAAGGGTTGGGAGGATTTTGGGGGGAAAGACGTGTCCAAACTATGTTTCCCAGTAAACCCAGTTAGAGTTTGGTGGTGGCAGTGGATATTCCAAGGACAAAGGATAAAATTAATTTGTACCTTGGGGAAGTTTTAACCTAAGCTGGTAAAAGTAATCTTAGGAGGTTTTCATGCAGGTCCCCACATCTGTACCCTAGAGTTCAGAGTGGGGGAGGAACCTTGACAGAGCCATATAAGCAGAGTTGGATAAGTTAAGCAAAAGAAAATTAGGCAAGGGAGTATTTATGAAATTTGATCATAAAATATTATCAAGTCCAAATAACACACCCCTGAGAGTATTTAATGAGTGAGCTAACTCAAATGACGGGTAATAATTTTTGAAAATTCAAGGAGATCTGGGGAGATAGAGAAGGTCTGGAACAGAGCAAATGTACTGATTTTCAAAAAATAATAAAGTCCCAGAGGTCATTATTGGCAGAGAAATGCCCCAGATACCTAATCAGTCTGTGGTCCTATATAGATTAATTCTGTACTCAGAGAGAAAGTGCTGTGATTTTTGGGGAGGCTATGCTGAACTCTTTATACAGAAAAGAGGTTCAATGCTTGTTTTAAATGGAAAACTTAACTTACCTTAACTATGGAGCTGCAACCTGGAACCAAAACCTGTCCTTCCATGATAAGGAGGATAGACCTCTTCTAACTTGGCTCTAATCATACTTATGGCCTTTCACATATTGGTTATTGGCTCAACTATGGACCCTTATTTATATCGGAGGTCACTTGCTCATACTAGTAGTCTGGTGTGTTACTCACATAAAAATGGGCACAGTTGTGATTAAGGTTTGCACACATAATTCTTTTAGTAGTAAGGCTTGCATGTTCATTCCCCCTCTGCTTTATAATATTTATTGTACCTATGTACACAATCTATTTATGCTATAGAAAAAGTAGATTTTTAATATGTGAAAATGTACCAGATAGATTTAAAAATGGCCACTTTTTGCCAGCTTTAAGCAATATGGTACGTAAGCATATCATAACAACTGTAACAATTACAGTGTGGCTTAGGTGTGTTTTGCAGCATAAGGTCAAAGGTTAACTGCCTCCAGCACTCAGACAAGTTGGGAGATTTCCCATTAAAAATGTGCCTGTCAAGGCCTATCAGATGCCCTTTCTAAAGTCTCCCTTTTCCTCAGCAAAATGCGATGCAATGTTATTATAAAAGATCAGAAAACAATTTGGGAGCTAAAAAGAATCTGACCCTGACATGCTTGGGAGGCCAGAAAAATGAAAAATATATACCAATTTCTGACAATCTCAGTGTCCTGTCTAGTACATTTGGCTTAGAGGGAGAGCAAGCACCGTAAAAACTAAGTCCAAAGCAGCCTTAGTAATAGATATGAAAAAGTAGGAAATTCCTCTTATGTGCTGAAAAAGATCATGAAAAACTCATATGAAGGCTTCACTCAAATTCAGGTCTCTTCTAATTCTCTGGGGAAGAAAACAGGGTCCAGGAGGTTTTGCAGAAAAGTCACAAAGTGACTCACCGTGAAATTCTTTACTTGAGCAGTAATTTTACAAAGCTCCAATTAAAATGGTCATATCATGTCCTTCACTCACCCTAATGGTCTTTCATTACACATGAAAACCAAACAAAGCTAAAACATACTTTAAAACAGTATAAAATAATACAACTTTGCATGTGCATAGCATCTTTCATCCAAGAATCTCAATGCACTTTACAAAACTGGGAAAAGTATTATTACTACCATTTTAGAGATGGTTAGCATAGGTTGGTTATGTGAATTGCCACATAAGGTGCTGGAGCAGGGTGCAGAATGAAGTACTCCTTATTTCCATTAATTTCAAGGCTAGAGGCCAAATGCTGCCCTGGGACACGTATATGTAGTTCCTCCTGAAGTCAATTGGCGCTGCATGGACACTTGAAAGGGAGCCTTAAATCTGTTCAAACTGAGAAGAAACATTTATTTTGAGGTTTCATTTCACAATACACTTATTTCTTGGGGTGCAGTTTGCAGTTGTGACCAGGAGATGGAGCCTGTCTGGAGATAACATATTCGTTAAGGGGGCAGACATTTTTTATCATAGCATGGTAATCTGCAGGAGGAGTAAGAAAAAGTGGAGAAGGAGCAGCAAAGTTCCATAATTGCAGAGGAGCAACAGTGAAGCAGAGTGGCTGGTATCCAGGCAGGATCTTGTGCTGCTCCACCTGTGATATTTTATGTAACATATTTAATAAGCTATCTTGCATATAGCTGTAAACTTAGGCCTATGGTCAACATGCTCTGCCCTGAGACGTGAAGGCATAGAATGTGAAGCTGCACAAAACTTGGCAGTTGTTGGCTGTTTGCTCAAGGCCATCTGGGGTTGTAGCTGTGTGGGAGAGTCTGCGTGGGAAGTGGGGGAAGGCAGCTAACTAACTGTTGCTGGGGCTGA
Organism: Caretta caretta; assembly: GCF_965140235.1. Taxonomy (NCBI): domain Eukaryota; kingdom Metazoa; phylum Chordata; order Testudines; family Cheloniidae; genus Caretta; species Caretta caretta. The sequence goes on along the minus strand of NC_134206.1, from coordinate 68,448,060 downwards.
GGCATAGGTGAACAGTAGGGCTTCCTGGTGGGTAAATGATGCTGGGGGACAGAGGACTCCCACTTCAGGGGAACGCTCTCATTTATATCTCATTATATATAATTTGTGATATTGCATACAGAGCATGCTATGAGAGGTATCAGGGGAAAGGTTATGATCTGCTGAAACCTACTGTTCCATCTAAATATGTGTATCATTAATGCATATAAAGTTGTATGATTGTCAGTAAAATATGCTTTGGGTTTGGGAGGCGCCCAGATACTAGCTCCCCAAAGACAATAACCAGGGGGATAACCAACGCCCCAGTGAGTGTCAAACAACCATCAACAGCCATTGTCCAGCAAGGGAGTTACAATTCAATGACTCACTTGCACAAGGCCACAGCAGGGGAATTGCACAACCTTGCCTGATGACTCAGCAATCCCCCTGACATGCCTGGACTTGTATTCTCCAGGAACATGGACTGAGGGTATAAAACAGAAGGCCAGGTGCTTGGCCTTTTCTTCTCCTCCCACCTATGCAACTGGCAACAAGAATGCTCAGGAGACTGAAGACTTCAAGAGGAGACTGGCTCAGGTTTAAGAGACAACCCTGTATATTAAGGACTGTAAGATCCAGTGGGGTGACAACATTGCTTGATCTAAGTACTGTCTAGTGTGATACGGGTTAAGGTTTAGACTGCATGCTTATATTTTCTTTTGTTTTGGTAACCACTCTGACTTTTTGCCTACCATTTTTAATCACTTTAAATCTATCTTTTGTAATCAATAAACTTGTTTTACTGTCTATTCTTACCAGTGAATTTGCCTGAAGTGTTTGGTAAATCTGCTCAAGTTTACAAAGGCTCATGTATATCCACTTTCCATTGATGAAGTGGTGAACCAATTAATAAACTTGCATTGCTCAAGAAAGGGTCATAAGCAGTGGAAGATGTTATATTCCTGAAGTACAAGGCTTGGAGCTGGGGGCGGGATTTGGCTGGTGCCTTACTCTGTTTGATTCATGAGTGGTTCTGGGAGCATTCATGCAGTCTAGCTGGGTGTGGGGCTCCACATGTACTTGTGCTGAGTGGAGGGGTTAGCTGCTTATTACTAGCAAAGCCCTGGCTGGAGAGTTAAGGGGGCACAGTAATCCCACAGGCCCAGGCTGCACCCCGGGGATCCCATCACAAGGGGGTGCTGGGTGGCAGAGGGCTTGTGGGGTGCTTGGTCTCCTGGGGAGTGGTGTTGGGGAGAGAGGTTGCTGAGTCTCCTGGGGTAGTTAGAGCTCCTGTGGGTAGAGAGTGCTGGACTCTAGGAGGCTACTAGGGGCAGAGGGGACTGTGGCTGCTGGGGAGACAGAGAGCTCTTATGGAACTGGGGCTGGGGGGTGGGCTTCCTGGTAAAGCTGACTGGGAGGGGATAGCTGGCTTCTCACCTGTGCATGCTTTCACCACCTCCCACCTGTTCCTCCTGGCTGAGATTCTGCAGGGGGTGATTGGTGGGGCTGTGCCTGGCTGCCTGCTCAGAAGGAGCCACTGTGCCCTCTAGAGGCCATAAGTTGCAAATACAGTAAAATGCCTGTTGCTTTCCTGCAGCTCAGCCAGATGTGTGAGCTGCCAGCTGAGATGCGATAATGTCTGACAGGGTTGCCAAATGCATGAGTGTCACCTGAGAGGCATAACAGTTGGCAACCCTGGTGATATAGAAACACTGAGAAGATGGAGCTGTCTGAAAAATTAGGCAGAGGTGCTTTGCTAATGATTCTTTGGTAATGATTAGTAAAGAAGAGAATTATCAGACACATAGATGAACATAATTTGTTGGGGAAGAGTGAACATGGCTTTTGTAAAGGGAAATCATGCCTCCCCAATCTAGAATTCTTGGAGGGGGTCAACAAGTACATGGACAAGGGGGATTCAGTGGGAATAGTGTACTTAGATTTTCAGAAAGCCTTTGACAAGGTCCCTCACCAAAGGCTCTTAAGCAAAGTAAGCAGTCATGGGATAAGAGTGAAGGTCCTCTCATGGATCTGTAACTGGTTAAAAGATAGGAAACAAAGGTTAGGAATAAATGTTCGCTTTTCTGAATGGAGAGAGAGTTAATAATAGTGGTTTCCCCCAGGGATCTTTACTGGGACCAGTCCTATTCAACCTGTGGAACTTGTTACCAGGGGATGTTGTGAAGGCCAAAAGTATAACTGTGTTTAAAAAAGAATTAGATAAGTTCATGGAGGATAGGTCCATCAATGGCTATTAGCCAAGATAGTCAGGGACACAACCCCGTGCTCTGGATGTCCCTAAATGTCTGACTGCCAGAAGCTGGGCTTGGATGATGGGGTATGGATCACTCAATAAATTGCCCAGTTCTGTTAATTCTCTCTGAAGCATCTGGCACTGGCTACTTGGAAGACAAGATACTGGGCTAAATGGACCATTGTTCTGAGTCAGTATGGCCATTCTTATGTTCTAACTGGTAGTGTTATTCATTAATGTAATTATTGTTTACAATTTGTATTGTGGCACCTAGGGGTTCCAATTAGGTATCTGTGTCCTGTTGTGCTAGACATTGTACAAACACATAACATGAAGATGGTCCCTGCTCCGAAGAACTTACAATCGAAGTAGTAATTCAAAGTTTAATAATCATTTGTTTTTCTTCAGTTGCTTAAGGATTCAATTTTTTGCCCATTTAATAATGAGATTTCAGCTTTTCTTTAAATGCCTAAGAACGTAACTGCCCTCCTGCTTTAGACTGGGTACAAACTCCTATTTTATATACAGCCATCCTTTATATCTTTAAACCAGTCTGTAAAAGTGTCTAGGTACAAGTTTGTCCTTCTTGCAGATGTGCCAGTGCACCTAGGTCTCAAAAAGAAGAGTGGGAGATAGAAGAACAAGTGGCAAGTTATCATTCCAACAATTTATAGGGCAAACGCTAAGAGTCTGGAGTGAAAACAGAAAAAAATGTTATGGCTTTTAAAGCTGTTTAAAGGATCTTTTGTAGGTCAATTGTGGTGTATGAAAGGGGTGGTTGAAGTACAAAGGAGAGACCTTTATTCAAGATCTTTAAATGTACTTGATATATTTTAAAATAAATCCCATGCTATGATCTGAGTCTGGTGGGATTTTTTTCTTTTTCTTTTCTTTTTAGTGTTTGAAGCCTTAAACAATATAAGGTCAGTCAGTCTAAGGGGCTCTCTCTTGCCCTTTGCCCCTTCATTTCAGCTGAAACTGGCTGGGTTGGGTCTACTGCCCTTTTCATAACATATGGCCAGAGTTTCAAAAGCACAATATTACATTCACCCTGTGGGTACATTCATCTGTTAGTTTTATAGCTTTAAAAAATCTGACACATAATCTCCAAAAGACGAGGGGACAGGGCAAGGACTTGAGGGCTGTGCAGTGTTGCCCTTTGACTATATGCCAAAGTATATCTGCAGCATCTTTCCACTTAAGTTATTTTTATTTCATCTTTATTTTCATGCTGTTTGCTTTTATTTATGGTTGGAGGTGGGATGTGGGCGAGCTTGTGTGTGAGGAGGGGAAGTTTGTAGTTTTTGTTACAGCTTTGGTGTTTATTTATTTTCCGCCCATATTGCTTTGTCTGCCTTCCTTTGTATTTTGTTAGGTACCAAGAAGCCTTTGCACACTGGGCACTGTAGACATAAGAATGTATTTTGGTAAGCAGTTTATTTTCTTTAGGCAGACTGGAGGATACCGGTTTGCTGACATGAAAATGGCTTTGAATATCTTCGGCTGTTAGCAGGGATAAGTGTGCATTTTTATGGACTCCTTACTATTTATATTTGCCAGCACTCAACTGATTGATTAATACTACCACCTTATATAGCCTGGCACAACTAAAACTTCATGTGTGAACAAAGTGCCTGGTACATCAATACATACAGCAAAATGCTATTTATTACACTTTAAGAAATGAGGAATTTAAATTTATCAGATCATCGTGTGTGAGAGAATAACGTGATTTACATATTAAAATGCCCTGTGGGTGGATTAACATAGAAAAGACCATTCTAGAAGAGTTGGGATTTTTTTTTCCTCCTCAAAATCTTTTTCATATCTCTTAGAGAAACAAAGAAGGTGAAAACTTTGTCTTGATTATGTATTTCATTTCCTATTCAGCATTTCTCTTAAGTCTCCAAAAATCAGAAAAAGTTGAACTCAGTAATAAACTAGCCTAAGAATAGAAGAGAGAGATAGAGCTGTTTGAAAAATTGAGAGACATACTGTTAGAGAGCGAGCGAGAGAGAGGAGAAAGGTAGGGCAAGGAGAAAGAGAGAGATTCTGAATTTTGAAACAGCTTAGGTAAACCATCATAAACAGAATAAGCCTTGAGAGATTTATTTCAGAAACAGGAACTGTAAGACTGTAAATATGTTCTGAGATGAGCCATTATGACACACACCGCAAACAAGAACCAATTTGATGTCAGTTCATTTTGTGAAGATATTTTTCATTTTAGAGATATATTTAACAACACAATAGTGCCATGGTTACATGGTTAAATAAAAGAAGAATTCAGTAGTTACATGTTAAATCCATAATTTAGAGCAGGGTCTCGGCCTAGTACGCACTTGTGTGTGCACAACTTTGTACCCTCAAATTTTCCCAACACTAATGTTTGTACATGCACTTTATAAACTCTAACAGCAGCAGTTACATAAGAACTAACATAAGAATGGCCATACTGGGTCAGACCAAAGGTCCATCAAGCCCAGTATCCTGTCCTCTGACAGTGGCCAATGGCAGGTGCCCCAAAGGGAATGAACAGACAGGTTATCATCAAGTGATCCATGCCCTGTCACCCAATCCTGGCTTCTGGCAAACAGAGGCTAGGGACACCATTCCTGCTAATCCTGGCTAATAGCCATTGATGGACCTATCTTCCATGAATCTATCTAGTTCCCTTTTAAATCCCTTTATAGTATTGGCCTTCACAACACCTTCTGGCAAGGAGTTCCAGAGGTTGACAGTATGTTGCGTGAAAAAATACTTTCTTGTGTTTGTTTTAAACCTGCTACCTATTAATTTCATTTGGTTGCCCCTTGTTCTTGTATTATGAGAAGGAGTAAACAACACTTCCTTATTTACTTTCTCTATACCACTCATGATTTTATAGACCACATAATGGGGATTGCTCAACTCAGTGACTCAGCAAGGCCCAACAGGACATGCTTGGGTCAGTATCTTTCCTGGGACATGAATTGAGAGTAAAAAATGAGGGACAGTGGCATAATGAAACCACTTTTCTCCTCTCCCTCACTACTCTGAAGGCAAAAAGAACGCTGAGAAGACAAAGGTTTGGAACTGAGGAGATTGGTCCCAGGCTGAGAAGGAAATTCAGCCTGTGTATTAGGAACTGTAACCTGCCTCCAATGCCCAGTTGGGTAAGAAAAGCTGTTTGATTAAAATCTTGCTTAGTCTGAAATTTTAGGATTTAGAATTATGTTTACTTTTTATTTTCTTAGGTAATGCTCTCTGACCTTTATGTCTGCCACTTATAATCACTTAAAATCTATCTCTCTGTAATTAATAAACATATATTTTAATGTTTTATCTTAACCAGTGAATTTGTCTGAAGTGCTTGGGGAATCTATTCAGATTACAAAAGCTTCTGCATGTTCACTACCCTTTGAAGAAGCAGAGAACTAATTAATGAGCTTGCGTTGTTCAAGAGAAGGTTTTGAACAGTGGAAGACAGGGGGTGCAAGGCTGGGGGCTGGAGGGATTTGCTGATATCTTCCTCTGTATGGGCCATGAGTGGCTTGCAGTGCATTCATGCAATTTAGCTGGGTGTGTCCCTGCATTATTGTTGTCTGAGTGATCACAGCACCAAGAGGGGTTTGCTGCTTGTCACTAGCAAAGCACTGTGAGAGACAGCCCAGGCTGGAGAGTTAAGGTGCCACAGCAGTCCCACAATTCCAGGTTGTACCTCAGGGATCCCATCACAGAGGGATTTTTCAAAAGCGCTCAGCATTGGCCTCATTCTGCACCCATTGAAATCAATGGCAGTTCCATGTGCTTTAATGGAAAAAGAGTTAGGCCAATGCTAAGTGCTTTTGAAAAATCCCATCCACCATATTTTCAGATTAAACTGAATTGTCTACCAACTTTGGACTTCAAGTCTTCCATTGTACAGACAAATCCCCAGACTTTCATATCCCATTGAGTTGGATGGGTATAATGGATGGCACAGTTGGATGCGTTGTGATCACTGGTAATCTTCTGTTTGTTTGCCATTATATTTTGGCATACTGAAATTGTATGCTTCCACCAATGGCTCAGTCTCTCACTCCTTCAATGAGAGTTTTGTCTGAGGGAGGGGAGTGAAAGATCAGGGTCCTGTAACATATTATAATATTTTTATCTGTCTGTAACCAGCAGAATAAAATTAAAGTAATACAGATAACACTGAAATGTGCTAAAGCTTTAAAATGTGAGTCAAGCTTTTTTTTTTTTTTACAATGTAGTAAATTAGGACTAATTATCATACAATGCCAAAGGCACTACACTTCAGACACATGATAAAAATTTATTTGCTTGTTTTATGGCACCTAGAATTAGATTATATTCTTCTTCCCACTCCCCCCATTAATTTACTCTGATTTCTCTGCAGTTTCTGCTAATTTCAGTGTGGTGCTTGTCTAACTCACTCTGAGTTAGATTGCACCATTTAGCCTCAGTCTAGTAAAGGGTGGTGGAGAACCACACTACCCCAGGCTGAACCCTAAGAGGTATTCAGCAAAATGCCTTCTCAAGCTGTCTGAACATGTGGATGGTGCATGCATATTTCCCCCTCCTGCATGTCTGGCTAGCTCTGATAGCCAGTGCAAGAGTGTTCAGAGCCATGGCCCCACCTTCTTCCTCCCTTTGGGATCCTTGTGTTCCCAGAGGAGGAGGAAGGTAACAGTCCATGCAATCCTCTGAGCATAGGGACTACTATTCTGCCTGGCCTTCACCCAGATGGTGCAAGGTAGGTTGAAGGATATTTATGTTCTTCCCCTATTTATACATCCTCATGCAAGGGCCACACAGAATTTGACTTGGTGTAAGCAATTATGTGTAGAAAAGATACTGCTGTCAGTTTTCATTCTGAAAAGCCAGAAATGTAAGTAAAATGCGGAAAACATATTTACCTGAAAACTCCTCCCCTGAGTTCATATATATTTTTAAACATCATAGTAATAAAACAAGGATTTTCATTTCACTTGTCTCCTAATCAGCAATAAGAAGCAACTCCTCAAAGCCTGTATGTTGACATTCAAAGGCTTCTTTGGCTTCTAGTGCTCCCAGTTCTTTGAAGGAAAGCAGGAAAAATGCACTAAAAACCAAGGTTTTGCTGGAGCTGACTGGGGCTGGCTGTAGAGTTGCTGTGTGAGGTATCTTTTAAAATATCCTACTCACTTAAAGGGACAGTTGAACCACAGGTTTCCATCTTTCCACTATTCCTGTTGCCCTGGGCATTTTTCTCTGTTGCAGCATTTTCTGTTGGAATGAATGGTGCTTGCCAAAGAAAGTAGTATCTTTAATATTTTAGAGAAAGGCAGTAGCTGGTTCCCTCCTACCTTTAAAAGGGAATTTTAATTTGGGGAGCAGCTGCCTACTGAAATAAAATTGCCCTGGCACCAATGAAGAACTTTACAAAAGATTGAGGGTGTGAAAGAGGAGGGGAAGATGTGGGGAGGGATAGCTCAGTGGTTGAGCATTGGCCTGCTAAACCCAGGATTGTGAGTTCAATCCTTGAGGGGGCTATTTAGGGATCTAGGCCAAAAATTGGGGATTGGTCCTGCTTTGAGAAGGGGGTTGAACTAGATGACCTCCTGAGGTCCCTGCCAACCCTGATATTCTATCATTTTACATGGTTAGTGTACTGTAAATCTGGAGTAACTCTACCAAAACTAATAGAATTAGAGACCACAATCTTGCCTGAGTTTAACAGATTGTATCATTTACTTTACACCAGTGGAAACCAACTGCAACTTATCAAAATGGCTGAGGTGCTGAGGACAGTTGTGGGATGAAATGTAGGATTCAGATTCTCACTGTGAGTGATAAGTATTTAATATTTCCTAGTATACTCAACTTTTAAAAAAAAATTCTTTAGCAAAGCAACACACAGGCACTGGCTGTTAAGCTAACTGGCTTGCTAGGGATATCGCAGAAACTGAGCAGCCTTAAAATTCCCTGGTCAGAAGAGAGTGGGACAAGGATTCCTGCCCACAGAGAAGGTGACTGAGATCTGCCTGGATACTCCTGGAGTGGACATGGAAGGGGTAGTGCAGTTATCCTGAAACAGTTATGATCTGTACTACAAATACTGCAATTGCTTAACAACCCCACTACCACAATTATCTGATGGGAAGTGGAGAAGAATATCATAATTAACTGAAACACTGTGACAGAGAATTTGGGGAGAATGTAATTACCCACGTTGGAATTTTTTAAATTTTCTTCTTTTCAGGTTCCACAGAAGCGCATTTAATGATGTGACTACTGTTCATCACATATTATTCTTTCTCCCTTTTTTTTCCTCCAAGGGGAAAATTATTTGAAGATTTTGGATTTTAAAAATTAATTAATTTTATTTATTTATTTCATGTTTGCTGGGCTACGCATGTTTATTTTTGAAGGCAAGGTCAAAGAAATGCATTTTGCACTTAAAATGGACGCTGGTGAGGTTTTTGTAGACCCTGAGGGAGTTTGTTCCACAGCCTTGGATTGGCTTCCCAAAAAGCTCTGTCTCCTGAACAGATGCTTTACCTCCTGCAAAAATTAGCTTTTTTGGCCAGTAAACCATGCTTAAGGCCCCTTCTTTTGCCTAAAGTGCCACCGGATCTTTATTGTACACAAATGCTGAACATCTCTATTTTGTGTCTAATCAATGGCCATTCACTTATTCAGCTACATTAATTCCGGATGCCGTCAGTACAGCAATATCAATCACTCCTAAAAACATTATTTTTAAAAAATATGAAAATATTACAGAGTGGGCTTTTTCATGTGCAATCTACAACTGAGGAATATGTGAACTAAATGGATATGGCAAGATCCCAAACTAAGAAGAATTCCAAGTTTTTTTCTGAAAGAACTAGCAATTATATAGATGACAGTTGCTTGGGAAGTGTCTTTGCTTTCTTCTGTTGTAGTGTAGGCACATGTCAACCTTTTCCTACCTGCACACACCATAAATCTCCTCAGTGTGGAGATGAATTGCAAATACAGTGCCATTTACTACCTCAATTTTCATGAGTAACTAACGGGCTGAGTTTGTGGTAAGAATTAGACAATTGTAAGGTTTCCCTTTGTGCAAATGAGTGGCAAATATTTTTCTTTCTTCATCTCCAGTGCACAGTTAGGTAACTCCAGAACCAATTGGGAAACATGAAGTAAATAATTACTTTTTCCACCCATAATGTGGTAATTTTGAGAAGCTCCTGAGAGAGTGTTGAAAAAGAAAATGAGAAATTGGAGAGGTGTGATGGAGAAAACAAAGAGATATAAGGCACATCTAGAAATAAAAGCACATGAAAAAATAGTTCTTATAAGATAAATTGAGCAACATAAAAGGAGAGATCTCATTAATCTCTCACATATTTCTCTTTTTGGTGACTGAGCACTAAAACAGAAATAACACAGCTGGTTTCAGATCAGCACTTTTGTTATGAATAGAACACTGAGACAACAGATCAGCGAACATCAGAGCGTTATAGGATAAAGGATGCGGATTCTCCCTTAGCTCAGCCTTTCCAACAATTTCAGCCTCATATGATTGTTCTTGTAGGGAAAAGAGAGACAGGATTCCCGTCACCATAAATCATTTAAGAAAGCCACCTATATTCGATTTAAGGAGAACAAAAACACTCAACCTTACTCCCTTTTGGTAATTCCGGTCCATCATTGATTTATTTTGCTTTGACAGTAGGAAGCCAGCTTTGACTATCTTGGATTTGACCCATTTGACTGAAGATACTGTAGTCAGGGAACTACCCTTTTTCATAAAATGAATGGAAAAATTCAAATCCGTTCTTGGATGGAAACTGAATATTTATATAAAAAAATCAATAATTTCTATTAGGGTTACACTTTAAAAATACATGACATACTAATTTAAAGTGAGTTAATATGAATTAATTTAAAGGTGTTTGGTCCTGATTTCAGTGGATTAATCACTCAGCATTTAAGCATGCATGCAAATATTCTGGTAACATTGGACCAGATGTGAAAATCCTATATCAGGTTCTAAGGACTCCATGAGAAACCAAACTCCCCTCATGGAGTTTCCTTTATATTGTTCCTTTGGGTAGGCATTGTCCTGTTCCCCTGAATGGGAGGTACTTTGGCCTCTCTAATGCTCACAGATATCTCAAGAGCCACACAAACTGTAGGGTTCTTTTGGGGCCAGAGTCATCCACAAGTATGTCCTGTGTCTCTTCATTGCTTCATAGAATCATAGAATATCAGGGTTGGAAGGGACCCCAGGAGGTCATCTAGTCCAACCCCCTGCTTGAAGCAGGACCAATTCCCAGTTCAATCATCCCAGCCAGGGCTTTGTCAAGTCTGACCTTAAAAACCTCTAAGGAAGGAGATTCTACCATCTCCCTAGGTAACGCATTCCAGTGTTTCACCACCCTCTTAGTGAAAAAGTTTTTCCTAATATCCAATCTAAACCTCCCCCACTGCAACTTGAACTAGACTTCATGGACCCTGCTGCCATTGTCTTGCTCCATGGCAGCAGAACAGCTGTGCAGCAGGACTTCCCACTCACTGCTACACTTTGCACCCACGGATCTGCAACCAAGGCTCAGCTACTACTGATGATGCTGAACTTACCAAAGCTATCCACCTGGAAAAGGGCTGGTACAGTTTATTTCCCTCCTGGAGCCTGGGGGAAACAGGCACTGAATTATGACTGAGATATTGTTAGGTTTCTGTGCGTCCTCTTACTTAGTGCTGATTGCAAGGTGCAAAATCCAGCCTCAAAAATGGAGGAAAGAGTGATTACACAAGATACAGAACAATGCTTTTTAGCCCTTAAGACTGTAAGCAAATCAAATTACTTTTCTGTGAGCAAAGAAACCACTATAGGTAAGGAGATGAAAGAGAGTGAAGGTATGTAAAGAAATATGAGCAAAACAAGCTATTTCTAAGCAAAGTAAAAATCTTCAGAACTGCAGCGGGATCTATAAGGTTTCTTCACTAATTGATATATGTTGATTTTATAACTTTGAAATTAATTAGAGCACTAAAAAAGGGCCTCAGTTCAGTACTTCTTGAAGAAGGCAATCCCTCCAATGAAGGCTTGATTCAGTGCCCGCTGAAGTCAATTGAAATGAATCAAACCCTGAAATTGGTAATTCAGCCCTATGGATTTAGCTCAAAGCATATAACATGTTTTCTTTCTTGGCTGGGAGTTAATGTTTCTTCTCTTTAGACATTTGGAAGTACATTAAAAATGTCATTCATTTGGTTTTGAGATGGACAACAAACCTGTAAGAGCTTCACCTCAGCAGTGTTCTGTTTTTTTGTCAAAAGAACAGTTGTTTGGCACAGGGTCTCACCTGCCATATATAATACCTTTCTTAACTGGAGATGTTATTTCCCCCTTGGTATTGATCTTTACAGTAGACATAAAGTCTTAACCCTTGGATTTATAACAACTTTCCTTGTCTTATCAATTCAAATAGGTTGAGCTCACCTTATTTGCATTTAGATCTTTCCTATTTTCCTGTTTCTTTCACATTCAAGCAATCTGTCTGGTTGCAACACTCTTGTTAGAAGAGTGTAGTGAGGCAGAATGGCCTCCCTCAGAGCCTGACAAGGAGGGACCACTGCACTCTTGCTGGGGGGTGGAGCCAAGCTGGCCCTGCACCAGAAGCAGAGGGGAAGGACAGGAAGTATAAGAGGCGGGCCCTTCAGCTCAGTTGCATCAGAGCCAGCGAAGGAGACAGACATCACTAGTTTGCTGCAGGATTCCGGACCAAACCCTGAGCCGTGTGGTGCCCTGCCCCGGAGAAGACCAAGAGTGGGGAAGAGTAGCTGGGACTGACATCCGCCACTTACCCTGAGGAGACTGAGGACCCACAGATTACAGAGCCACATCAATGGACTGTAGTCGGAAGTACCCTGGGGAGCAGGCATTAGTCAGGTTGTGCTGTCACAGTACGAGTCAGCATGTTTCAGGAGGATCCCTGCTAACTACGGTTGCCAGGCATCTGGTTTTTGACCAGAACGCCTGGTCAAAAAGGGACCCTGGCAGCTCCCGTCAGTGCTGCTGACCAGACCATTAAAACACCCATCGGCAGTGCAGTGGGACTAAGGCAGGCTGCCTGCCTCCCCAGGCTCTGCACAGCTCCCCAGAAACAGTCAGCATGTCCAGCCCTTCGGTGCAGGGGTGATCAGGGAAGTTCCACATGCTGCCCCCACCCCCAGCATCAGCTCCACAACTCCCATTGGCTGGGAACTGCAGCCAATGGGAGATGTGGGGCGGTGCCTGCGGGGGCGGCGCCTGCGGACAGCACGCACCTGCAGAGCCAACTGCCTGCACCTCTGATTAGGGGCCAGACGTGCCAGCCGCTTCCAGGTACAGCGCAGAGCCAGGGCAGGCAGGGAGCCTGCCTTAGCCCCGCTGTGCCACCAACCAGGAACCTCCTGAGGTAGGCACTGCCTGACCAGAGTCTGCACTCTGAACCCTCTGCCCCAGGTTGAAACCCCCTTTCACACCCTAACTCCCTCCCAGGCCCCGCACCCCCACCCTACCCCAGCCTGGAACCTGCTCCTGAACCCAAACTCCCTCCCGGAGCCCACAGCCCCTTCCACACTCAAACCTACTGCCCCAGCCCTGAGCCCCCTCCTGCAACTCAAACCCTTTGTCCCCAGCCCCACCCCAGAGCCCACACCCCCAGCTGGAGCCTGCACCCCTCCCACACCTCAATCCTGTGCCCCAGCCCTGAGCCTGCTCCCACACCCTGAACCTCTCATTTCTGGCCTGACTCTGGAGCCCGCAACCCCAGCTGGAGCACTCATCCCCTCCCGCACCCCAGCCTCCCTGCCCCAGTCCAGTGAAAGTGAGTGGGAGTGAGGGAGAGCAAGTGACGGAGGGAGGGGGCTGGAGTGAGAGAGGTGGGTCCTCAGAGAAGAGGCAGAGATTCGGGGAAGAGGCGGGGTGGAGGGCGGGGCAAGGGTGATTGGTTTTGTGCAATTGGGAAGTTGGCAACCATACTACTGACCCAGTGGTGGGATCCCCTGCTACTGTTAGGGCCCTGGGCTGGGACCTGGTAGAGTAGGGTGGGCCTGGGGTCCCCCTAGTCCACCTCTTACTGACTCACCCCTGTTGTGGTAGCCTTCTCACTTTAGGCCAGAAGGCCTGTGCTTTGTGTGTTTGCTGTCTGCCCAAGCCAGGAGGCTGGGCTAAAGACTGTTTCTTGCTCTGCCCCAACCAGGGGGCCAGAACTAGAGATGGTAGATCACTCCCTGGCTCAGCCAGGAGGCTGGGCAATAAACTGTGTGTTGTTCTGCCATGACCAGAGGGCCAGAGCCTTAGCCTGCTAATTGACGGTTTACTGTGTACTGTAGTGAGGCAGAGTGGCTTCCCTCCGAGCCTGACAGAGAGGGATGAGCACAGGACTACTACACTGAAATTATATGATTTTTTTCATGTTTTATAATCTCTTGGAAGAAGTGGCTAAACACTTGAGGAATTAAAATGATGTCACACAGGAAACAGCTTCTCTCTAGAAAACCTCATATCTGTAGGAGATAATTACCCTGCTCCTCTGCGCATTTGCTGCTTTTTATTTTTTATTTTTCCCTTCAAATGTTCAGATTTGATCAAATCACTGCTGGGATATTTCATTTTATTTAAGTGTAACAATACAAACATTACTAATCTGGTTTCCCTACATTCATTTGCGCACTCCCTGTCAACAATGGTTTATCAGCCATCAAAATCTAATTGAAATGGCAATGCAGCATGCAGTCATCCAATAATTATAAAATAAACAGACTGAAAATTCAGATGCATTTGAACAAAAGCCATTAAAGTAACATAAATAGAAAAAAGTAATTAGAGGTCTTTCTTTCTTTCTTTCTTTCTTTCTTTCTTTCTTTCTTTCTTTCTTTCTTTCTTTCTTTCTTTCTTTCTTTCAAAAATTCGTATTTATCTTAAAGGCTTCACTAGTAAAAGACCAGAGATTGTTTTCACTATTCCTATATTACAGAAAAAGGCTAGCTGGCTGTAGTGAGTAACAAAATTTGTTTTGTAAAGACTAAGTAAAAAAAAAAAGGCACTTCACCATTGAACCTCCAAAACATGCTGCACTGTCTCTTCAGAGAACTCCCGCAGTAGTACACACACATAACAGTTAATAATAGATTATAAAAAGTAGTGCCCTGTATAATCTAAATACCAAATCTTTAGAGGCTTGCAAATAGAACAGTCTGATCAGTGATTGTAGAAATGTGACGTCAAAAGGCTGGTCTGCTTCTTGTTTGAAATCTCATAGTGTGTTATTTCATATGCATCTCCCCCAACCCCCAAAAGAAATAAATAAGTAGGACTGCAAAACTCTCCACAGGCTGTATGGTTTTGCTTTAACGCAAGTGGTATTGCAATAAGATATTTAAACTTTTGAAAGAGAGGTAACAAAGCCCTGAAAAGAAGCCTGTATATATAGTCCTGTGGCAGGTTGGCATAGCAACTATTTCTTAGAACTCTGTTGCTGCTTAAGTAAACAGCCAAAGCACAGAGCATGCCTCATCTAAGCTGAGTCCATCTGGAGAACGTGTGTATATAAGAACTGGAATCTTCAGCAGAATAGGATATTTTAATGGTTCTCACTAATACTGCTATTGTTGTCAATGTTTTGATGATAAAATTTATTTTCCCTCTGCTTTGATGATGTAATTAACTGAAGATTCTAATTTAAGGTTATTTTCATTCAGGAATGAAGCTTGGCATAGTCTCATCCTCGACCTTTTTTTTCATTGATTTATATATTTTAATGGAATATTTTCCACAGATCTAACAAAAGCTAAACGTGAACACAAATTAGCCAAAGCCATCGCTTAAATGAGCTTCGCGGCATATCAAATTGTATGTAACATAAAAGACCACGAAAAATTCAGTCTCTGTGGATGGGAGTATTTCTGACTATTTTTGTTTGGGGGAAGGGGATGCCATTACAAATATATCACCCTAATGTTCTGGCTGTAGTTTAACCTGGCTAATGTCATCTTTCTGTAATGCAAAAATATATTTAAGTGTGTACCTCCTAACACTTCAAAAATCCCTGTCACCCTTTATATTAAGGGTTCATTTGTAAATAGTTTATAAAGTGTTAATAAATGATTAACTGATACTTTAAAATGGTTAATCATTTACTATAGAATGTATCAGGTCAGTAGTTTGATTATAATTTATAACAACTTCTACTGACATGCTTATAACTTTCTATAACAAATACTACTTATGTCTTAAAAGGGTTAATAAATACTTAATAGATGGTTATAACTTATAAGCATATAAGTAGAAGATGTTGCAGATGGTTATAAGCAACTTATTCACCAGTTAGACTCTATAACAAATGGTTGACCATTTTATTAGCCCTTTCTTATTTATAAATGGAACCTTAATATTAAGAGTAACTCACAAAACCAACCCCTCCTCCATTCTTCACACACACATGCAGCCTTTCCTCTTTGTGGGAATGGTACTCACTACATTTAACCCTTGATGGTATTCCGATAACACTATAAGGCAGTGGTATATGAAGATAGTGGTATATGAAACTAACTAGAATAGAATATGTGTGCATGTGAAGTGGTTCTCAACCTTTTCTATTTCATGACCTTGTGTTACAATAGTGTGGCTGACAATATTCTGAATAAACCTTATGGATTTACGATAAACTTTATTGAATTAAGTTAAACCTTAGTGAATTAGAGTTAAAACCTTTGGAGGCCTGGCAACTGTATATGTGTTGTGACATTGTATGTACCTTCTCTAGGAGGGGGATGCTATTAATCTTCCTCTGTTATCAGCCCTTTGAAGCCACCCCTCTGGAGGGGTGTGTATTACGACATTGGCAGACCAGGTGCCAGCTCTTACCAAGGCTTTAAGCTTTAGCTGAGCATTGACAATTTCATTGCTGGACACCAGTCTGTTTCACCTGTGTGTTAGTATGGTTAAGATGGGTATTGAATTTATAATAATATGTTAGTGTTTAGATTTTATGAAATGCATGTATTTGTGACAGGTTGGATCACAGAAACACCCTTGGGGCTGCCAACTGATGTACCAAGACTACTTCTGCCCCTGCCTTCCCTGCCAGCTTGGGATTCCAGAAACCTGCCTGGTTGTGCCAGACATGCTTGCTGGCTACAAACACAGACTCAGGTCTGAACCACATCCCACAAACTGCAGGCTTAACTGAAAGTGGCCTAAGAAGTGTTCCTGTCTCTAACACTCAGATGCCCAGCTCCCAATGGAGTCCAAACCCCAAGTAAATCTGTTTTACGCTGCATAAAGCTTATACAGGGTAAACTCATAAATTATTCACCCTCTATAACACTGATAGAGAGATATGCACTGCTGTTTACCCCCTAGGTATTAATACATACTCTGGGTTAAATAATAAGTAAAAAGTGATTTTATTAAATACAGAAAGTAGGATTTAAGTGGTTCCAAGTAGTAACAGACAGAACAAAGTGAATTACCAAGCAAAATACAATAGAACACGCAAGTCTATGCCTAATACAGTAAGAAAACTGAATACAGATAAAACCTCACCCTCAGAGGTGTTCCAGTAAGTTTTCTTTTACAGACTAGTCTCCTTCTAGTCTGGGTCCCGCAATCACTCACCCTCCCTCTCGCCCCCCGTGGTTACTGTCCTTTGTTCCAGTTTCTTTCAGGTATCCTTGCTGGTGGAGAGGCTATCTCTTGATCCAGCTGAAGACAAAATGGAGTGGTCTCCCAGGGGTTTAAATAGACTTTCTCTTGTGGGTGGACGTCCCTCTCTCCCCCTGTGTAGAATCCAGCTACAGAATGGAGTTTTGGAGTCACATGGGCAAGTCACATGTCTATGCATGACTCAGAACTTACAGGTAGCAGCCATGGTTCACATGCTACCTTGAACATCCTCAAGTAGACTTGTTATGTGGATTGGAGCCTTCCAAGATCCATTGTCTGTTACGTGTTTCTTGATTGGACACTTAACTTGCAAATTCCTTTCTAAAGAAGCTGCCCAAATGACTTACTAAGGTTGCTTAAAATCAAACCAGTACACAGCCAATATTCATAACTTTGAATACAAAAATGATACATGTATACAAATAGGATGAATAGATTCAGTAGAATCTTTATCTTTATCACATGTTATAAGGTAATATTTAAGTTTTTGTTTTATAACTGTAAAAAAATGCATGCTCTGAAACTGTGAACATCTCCTAACCATCTAGAAGGCTATCAAAACTAAATGGGCCATTGTGGGACATCACAATACAAAGACTTTGTTGGAAAAGGGGTTCATCCCATCAGCTTGAATTCTAGAATGCGGCAATAAAAATAGCGGACAAGAAAATTTTTCATATCTTTTTTGCTGTTTGGACTCTCACAGGGCTGGAGCTATGAAACAGAAGCAGACATCCCTAGAGTTAACCTGGGTTTGCCCTAAAAGACATTCAGAGAGTTGACAGATTACTACAACTCACACCTTTTAAAACCGTAGATTGTAACTCATTTGTGTATATATGTTTGCCTGCTTTCATTTTGTAATAACTCTCTCATTTCTTTTTTCCTAGTTAATAAATCTTTAGTTAGTTTATTACAGGATTGGCTACAAGCATTGTCTTTGGTGGGAGATCTAAGGTACAAATTGATCTGCAATAAGTGACTGGTCTTTTGGGATTGGGAGCAACCCGAATATTTTCTGATCTTTGGTGTACATCAACTGACCAGCACTAAGTCCAGTTTGACTGAATGACAAGATAGACTGGAAGACCAATGGGATTGTCTGTGACTCCACAGTAAGACTATCAGAGTTTGTCAGCAGTTCATATTTGTTACTGGGTTGGGGAAATTTAATTACAGAACATACAACCAATTTGGGATCCCTGAACTGCTTCTTGACAGTCTGTTTTGAGGTTGGCACTGTGGGTTATGAGCCACTCCAGATAGTATGACACCTATATACTAGTTTAGCAGACAAAGACAGGATTTTTGGATAAATGGCCTTGTTTTAAATTGGCTCAGCACTTTTGTTCTTATCCAGCAAAGGGCCTTGATCCCCGGAGGGCCCCAATGCATAGGGAAGGGTTGGAAGGATTGGGTTTACTGAGGCCACATCAGACTGGATGCATGTTTTGAGCTGAAGCTGTCATGCACTTAGTAACCACAAGGAATCCACATGGGTAGGGTTTTGAAGGATTGTTCCTACCAGAATCCATGTTGGGGTTTGGGTGATTTCTGGTACACTTATCAGCATGAGTGTAGGTACTTTTATTGTTTCAATATGGTTTCTCAGTAATACTTTTTACCTTAAGAATAAAACAGGTTGCATAGAAAGAACTCTGTTCTTATACTGTTGACAATCACTCTGTCAAATCTCTAAAGAGAAAGGAAGCAGTTGTTCTTGGGCAGCCTGTCTGCGGTGGGAATAACACAGCTAAGGCAGGGAACTGTGCAGTCTGGAAGTACCCCAGTCAGAAGGGCGTGAAATGCAGGTCTCCACCAAAAAGAAAACAGCTGGGGAGCTGGAAGCTTGACAGCAGGTGCCCTTAGTGGACCCCTGAGGGGAAATACAGGCAGTTGCCCTGAAAAAAAGTTTCAATCTCCCCACCCCCACATTTAGCCAGGAGGCTAAATTTATCCGGCTTTGGTAAGGGAGGGTGGGTTGCAACCCCTGACCCCACCTCATAGAGTCTTTTGGTGACACCTTCCTCCATGGCTCCCTGCATTGCTCTAACGGTTTAGCACAGTGTTCATCATTCAGTCAGGAAAAGATGAGAGCTTGCAACAATCCGGCTTTATTCCTTTCTCCACATGTTGTATTCTCTTTCATTGAGCATTTCCTGAAAGCAGAGTTAATTAAATTCCTATACATCATTATGCTATAGTTCCCCTCACCATTGAGGACCTCTTTATCATAACATCACTTTTGTGAGATTTATTTGAGAAAGCAAAATTAAACATGAATATCATGACCAGTTTAACATGTAACATTCTATTACATCCCCATAAAGGGTATATAATCATATAGATATAGAACTTGACACTCACTTTTTTTTTTAGTTAACTTCTAACTTGCTTGCCAACTAAGGTATTTTCTTTTGTGTTTGGGATGGTTGTTCTTTCTTTCATGTCCTTAGTATTGTAAAAAATCTTGTATATATACCTTGCAGGCAGTTTGATGTCAGAGTGAGTGAGAGTCTTTCTTGTAACAACAGGCGTCTGCCTTGCACTTGGTTCTTCTAGTGGTGTGTTGTTTTGAGAGTCTGTTCTGATATCAATCAGTAGCTTGTCAGACTGAGTGCCTTCCATGTCCTACTGATCAAATCTCAATGGAATGTGTATTTCACTTTCCTCTTCATCTGAGTTTTTGTCTTATGTTTGTAGTGGGCATATGTATTTGTGCCCATCCATACTATGTTATCTGAACAAAGATTTATCTCTTCAGTGCATGCAGCTTGCTTCCAACTCCATGATTTGTCCTGAGGAAATAGTTTATGCTGACAGCATCTCTCAGTTGTAGTTCTGGGAGATCTTTAACTGTGGATCATAGCAGGCCTTGGCCTTTGCATGTCTCTCTTTCTTTTTGTCTGTTACTCCTTCCACTACAGCTGGTTGGAGTAATTCTGGGGCTATAGGCACAATGGTACAAGTGTGTCACAGTTTCAAGGGAACTACCCCTGTATTCCCGCTCTGTGGTCCCTTGATAGCACCCACTTAAAGATTTCCAACTCAAATTCTTTCTTGGCCTGTCATATTATAATTTTATATTTAACCTGCCAGAGTGTGTGTACCTTCCTATTATCCTCACAAGGGTTTGAGGTCTACCTTTAGTCTGAACTTCTATTATGGTGTTTTTAAATAAACCCCAAGCTGCTTGCAAGCACTGAACTTTTGTTACAGCTCCTTTTAATTACTGTCTAAAAAGTATCCTAATTTTTGTGTAGTTCCCCCCTTTAATGTTAAATGTTACTGTGATGATTTTTTGAAATTATCCCCTTCCCCCCCACCCCCCACCCCCGATGTTAAATTTAATTACATTATGGTCACTTCTACTCAGAGGTTCAGCCGACTTGGGACTAAATCAAGAATTGTTCTCTCCTTATGGATTCCAGGACTACCTCTGCTCCAAGAGGCAGCTGTTTATAGTGTCTAGAAATTTTATCTCCGTTTCATGCCCTGAGGTGACATTTACCCAGACAATAAAAGGATAACTGAAATCACCCACTGGTAAAAGCTACCAGCTGTCTCTCTTGAAGGAATGATCCCCAAGCCCTGTCCCACTGGCATCACATTGTATGACTGTCTCTTCAATCATATTGTAATATGTTAGGTGTGGGTACTTGCTGTATTGCTTTTACCTTCTCACGGTCAAGTTGTAGTCCTTCGAAGGTCAGCAAGGGTTCCATGTATTCTACCACACTCAAACGCAATTTCATCTTATTTTAGATTTCCTTCCCTGGCGCTTTCTAATGCCCCAAAGAGCTTGCTATCTATGTACTTAGTATATTTTTGTTTTTGCCAAATCAAGTAATATTTCTTCAGTTGCAGGTATTTGGCAGTGAATTCTTTTTATGTTGGTTGGGTGTAAGCAAATGCAGTTTGCATGGGTTCTCAGTGGCCACCATGCTGCTTATCCAACTTGTGGGTTCTTTTTACTATAGCGCCAGTGCCTTCTTTTCTCCATTTGTGTTAGTGCTCCCATTATTTTTTGAATCTTAATGCACTGGGCACTCTGCAAGGCAGATGCCATGTTGGCTGAATCATTTTATCTGTTTCCAGGTGTAACACACCTAGAAGACGTCCCTGACTTTCAAAAACATCATGGTACTCTTTTAGCAGCTTTGCTGTGGGGATGCCATAGTGTATTGTTTGCTCTAGGTATGGTGGTTGTTTTTCTGTTTCATTTGTATGTCTATCATTTGTCCCAGGTTTAGTGTCACTTGGTCTGTGCATTCACTTGTTTTGACTCAAAGCAGTGGAATCTATTTTTTTCTGTGCTACCTGAAATTTCAGCCTGTTTACTTTTCCTCCCTATTCTGCCTGTAATTTACATTGTCCTAGTGGTGTTGTGGTTGTGCCATCATTTAATTTTTATTTGGCTTTGCTTGGCTGCAATTTTACTTTCTTCTCGTGCATAATACTGAGGAAATCTTTGTAATTTTGCACATTCACTGATGCCCCACTGTGTATATTTGGCATTCAGTTTTTGTTTGTCTGCTGCTGCCTTGTCTTTGACTCTGGAGCTGATAAAAACCATTTATTTTTGCAGTGCTGCGCGGCATTAATGTCATATATGTGTAAAATCTCATCCTGTAAGTGACTGCTTGTCTCTTCGATATAGAGCATGTTTTTTCTTTGCTTTTCTTGTCTGCAAGCTTTGGCATAATGATTCCTCCTGACACTAATACTGCACATTACCCCATATGCCAGGCATTTTCCCTTAACATGTTTTTCTCCACAGTAGCCACAGGTCTTCCTTTGCACCTTGTTTATCTGCTCTGCTTTGAATTTGTGCATTTGCCTTTGCAGAAATTTTGGTGTATTTTTTTGTATTTTCTAACATTTCCTGTGCTACTTGGTGAATTATCTCTGTGACTGCTCCACTTCTGCTTGCATTTGCATGTGAACTTGTTCACTAGCTTTGTTTGTGTCTATAGATATTGGCAGAGTTAGGTGGGCTCTCTGAGCATTCTGATTAAACGCCTGCATCTTTTGTCCCTATTATGAATTTATCATGAATTAGTTAATCTGTTGAGATTTGATAATCAAATGACTCAGCCATTTTGCACAGTTTAGCAATATAGTGGTCTATTGGTTCTCCAGATTCATTCTTGATTACATTTGTTGAAAAGATACCTTTCATATCTGACATTTTTTGTGAAATGAAAATGGTATTAGCATTTTAAATGGATCCTCCTGCACTGCTACTGACATATCACAATGCTGTTGCAGCATGTGGCAGCCTTTGCCCATTTCCATTAATAGTGTGACTGCTCTTCTTTTGTTTTCCTTTTTTTCCAGTGCCATTGCAATTTTCTAGTTTTCCCATTGTGATCTAAAGATTGTCCAGTTGCTAAACACATCCACTTTGGGTCCATCTGTTCAGGAATCTGGTAAGCTGCCATGAATATTCTTTTCTTTTGGGTTTTTTTTTGTTTTGTTTTTAGGTTTTTCAATATTCTTAGTCCTTAACTTTACAGACTTGCAGGAGCCAACTCGCTGCTGACACCATGTTTCGTATTCAAGGATGAAAAGAGAGAGAGAGGTAAGACAGTGCAACATTCAGGCTTTATTACTTCCTGCACATATGCTATTCTCTCTTGTCAAAAGCATTTCCTGAAAGTAAAGTTCTCATAGTTCTTATACCTAATCATAGTATAGCATCCCCGATTTATCATAGCACACAGGAATAGGAATCCAGAGATCTGGATTCTATATCCAGCTCTACTACTGACTTGATGATCTTGAGCAAGCCACTTTTAACCTCTCTATAACTCAGTGTCCCCATCTATAAATTAGGAGTAATAATTTCCTGTCTTGCTGAGGAGTTATGAGGCTTCATTAAAGTTTGTAAATAGCTTTGAGATCCTGAGATGGAAGATGCTATAGAATTTGCATTTAATTATGTATTTTTATGACTAAATTGTTTTGTTTTTTAATTTGAAATAGTCCATCTGGTAGAGAATACGATAGAAATCTGACTATTCGTATTTAATAGGGTAAATGGGCTGGATACTGATACCTATAAAATAGCTACTCTGAATACACAGGGAATGCTTAAAATAAGGTTTTTAGTACGCAGGCTTCATGTCTGTGCATGATGTAGGATACTGATCGTAGATTACTTTGAAGTAACTGCTCTGAAGGAGCTGGCTTGATATAGAATATTGATACACTGTAGATCACATTTCCCCTAGTTTTCTTTTTAATAATACTACACAAGAATTATTATCAGATGCTGTTATCAACAATCTGAGGATTCTGGGTTTTTTTTAATGACACAGGTAGAAACTACACACAAAAATAAAATTAGGAGTCTGGGAAAAATGATGAGCTAAGAAATTCACAATTAAAGCTTTCTCTCCACCCTTCCTTGATTTAGTATTGCTGCACTCAATGCCTATCATTATGCATTGATCATCTAGTCCAGTCCCCTGACAGGTGGGACAAATTGGAGAAAGTTCAGAGGAGAGCAACTAAAATTATTGAAGGTCTAGAAAACATGACCTACAAGGAAAGATTGAAAAAATTGGGTTTGTTGAGTCTGGAGAAGAGAAGGCTAAGGAGAGACATGATAACAGTCTTCAGGTACATAAAAGGTTGTTATAAAGAGGAGGGTGATAAATTGTTCTCCTTTACTGCTGATGACAGGACATGAAGTAATAGGATTAAATTGCAACAAGGGAGATTTAGGTTAGACATTAGAAAAAATGTCCTAACTGTGATGGTAGTTAAGTACTGCAACAAATTAGTTGGAGAGGTTGTGGAATCTCCACTATTGGAGCTTTTAACGAACATGTTACACAAACACCTGTCAGGAATGGTCTACATCGGGGTTCCCAAAATTTTTGCCGCAAATCCCTATTTTAATTATGCCATAGGACACCAGACAGCATGGATGATGCCATTTTGTAGAGCAAACTGACATCCTCTGCATAGAGTGACCTCGTACATATACGGAGGATACCATTTTGTAGAACAAAATGGTGTCTGTGAATATGGCATAACTAAAATGTGTTTTGTGCAAGATGGGTCATGTGAGGTATCACCGGAGAGGTTATGATTTACTGAATATGATTATCCTATTTGTGTGCATGTATCATTTCTGTATCTGAAGTTAGGAATATTGACTATGAAACAATTACAAGTGGCTTTACACCTGGGGAATGCCCACCAGACAGAATGCAATCAGCCTGAATGGGCCATGTGGGAGAACAATAGGACTTTGAAGTTGCTAATCTCCTATCTTCCTGAGAAGCTTCCTGGGATGCTGCAAACAACCTTTAAATCCTGGCTGCTTTGATGCCGCAGGGTCATGTGATCATGTCACCTGGTACTGGACTCCAACCTGTACTACTAGTATTTTTCCACTAATGGGGGTGGGAATCTAGCTGGGAAACAAAAGATTCCCACCATATGTAAATCCTATTTAAGGCAGGGAAGTGAGTTAATCAGGGGTCATTTTTCACTGAATCCCCACCCAGGATGAAGGCTGGAAACATGTAAGAAACAAAGTGAAAGTGAGAGGGGTGGGGAAGAAAAGGATTGAGCTCAGGCTTGACAAGGTGTCTAGCCTGAGAAAGAAATGCCTAAAACAACATTTAGGGTGAGAAATTCCTACTTGTAACCAGTCTCTTTAATGTATTAAGCTTAGTTTGTGTGTTTGTTTTATTTGTTTAGTAATAAATTTGTTCAGTGCTTTTATCTGTTTGCTATCCCTTATAATCACTTAACATCTATCTTCTGTAGCTAATAAACTTGTTTTTGTTTTCTCTAAACCCAGTTTGTGGAATTCATAACTGGGGGGCGGGCAAAATCTGTGCATATCTTCCTCCACATTGAGGGAAGGAGCAAATTTCATGAGCTTATGCTGTACAGATTTCTGTGCCATGCAAGACAATACAATTTTGGGTTTACATTCCAGAGAAGGTGTACATTTGAGTGCTAGGCAATTCCCTAGATGATTCTTCCCTGATTTCAGTCTCTGTGTCTTTCTGCAGCTGGGTGCGTCCCTGCCTGTGTTTGTGCTGGAGGACGCTTGAGGGCCTGGTTTATCAGGAAAGTGTAAGGGAGCCCAAGCTGGTGGAACAGGCAGGCTCAGAGGTAGATCAGGTGGCACCCCAGAATGCGGGTAACCCGTCACAGTGTCCTCCATGCATTGTGACCTTGCATGCACCGCATATGTGAGGTCATCCTGTGAGGAGCAAAATGGTGTCCTCCACAAATTAGGGATCACAGCAACCTACCTCTCATTGCTCATGTCACAACTCATAGTGTGGGAACCACTGGCCTAGACAATATTTAGTCCTGCCTTGAGGCAGGAGACTGGACTGGATGTCATATTGAGGTCCCTTCTGTGGTCAGATGTTTGGCTGCATGTGTGTGTTCTTTCTGTGTGGTGTACTGACTCTGTCCCGATAGCCTGTACAACAGGCTCCATCAAATTGCCCAATAAATCCACAGACTTGGTTCATAGCGAAGGCACTTGGTCAGTTTTATTGTCAGCGAAGCATGGTTCTAATGTCCTGGCTCAAGTTTTACAGGTACACTAACACATGTATGCCCATTGCATTGGACTAGCTCAGTTAATGGCGGGATTTTCCATTATTCCTTAGGCCAGCCAAAGACACTCCCTCTGAGATCCATCTTTATACACCGATACAAATAAGTTATGTATTGCCCCTCTGACGTATTTGGGTGCCACCCTCTAATGCATTTTGGTGCCACCCATTACCTTGTATATGTTGGTTCGATCAGAATATTTCTGTCCATCATGCTATCATCCTGACCGTATCTTTAGGATGGGTCAGTGTGTTCTTGTTATCTTTCAGGAATGTGTTTGGTATTGAGGTGTTCTGGTACCACCTTTCTGGAATGTGTTTGCTTATATATCTTTACGCCGAGCACTACTTAGGAATGTGTGTTTCTGCAATATCAGCCCTGTTCTTACCAGATTCTGTGAGCAGGGCTTGCCTCTTGCTCATAACTTCACTTTGCTTTATATTAGCAAGTTTTGACCATTACTTTAGCCCAGGTCTCTGATACAAGGGCTTATGTTTCAGGCCCTCTTCCAACTACACCTTCCAGTCCTAAATTCTATGATTCTAAATAGGAATTTTGGAGTCTAATTTCAGGCTTCCATTTTTAGTATCTTGGACACACAGATATATGGAGAATCTCTCTGTCTCTCTCACACACATAATATACACAGATGTGTGTGCCTCTATTATAAATGCATACCTATATACATATATGTACATTTCCAAACATAAAACTATACAAAGAGTATAAAACTGTACAAAACTATACATTACAGCTAAGTAATATATCTGTTAAATATATAGTTTGCTCCTTGACAATTTACAAATTGAAGTTCATTACATAAATGAAAGAAGGCATTCATTAAGGCTTTGGTTGTATGCAATAACTGCTGATAAACTAAATTAACCATTTAGAATCCATCATCAAAGCATAAACTGGGTATTCTGAAACAACCTGCCAAAGCTGCTGTGATAATGAATATTTTTGTCAGGAACTTTGGAAGCTGCTGATTTTGGTGTTATTGACCTGCCTAGCTTTTTGTTCAGAATCTGATGGATCCTTGGGGAGAGGTGTCTGCAGCACTGATGGAGAACTGGTAAATAGAGCTTCTCTGCACTGAGACCCCTGGATTTCTGATATTTTTGAAAGATAGGCTCTTGATGAGAGTAGTAGGGGTCTAGTGATTTATACCTTTATGCCAAGCTCCAGATAAAGTCAGGTTGCATTCTATCAGCTGTATTGAAAAAAGCTATTACTTTCCCATTTGGTGATAAATTCTAGGAAGAGGGATACATTTTATTAAAGGACCTATATATGATATTGCTTCTGAAAAAACGCCTAAGAATAAATATTAGGACAGGAACATATATTGAATGCAAATGGCCCAGCCACTGTCCCCATTGTCACCACTCATTCATTCACTTAATTGTATAATAAGCATCGCTATCCACACATATAAACTATATTAAATTAATGCAAAGGTTCTGGCCTAAACTGCCATAAACGAGAAAATTCTGAGTTAAAACATGTTAGAAAAATGGATTGTATGTCTAAATGCTTAGGTAGGGGAATTCAGAGCCTTTTACTTATAGCTTACTGTATCAAAGCCAACCAAGTTGATAAATATCAAAGGTCATTACTGAAGCTGAGTGAACTATTTGTAGTGAATTCTCAGTAACTTTCTCCTTTTTCTATTTACTAATGGTTTGTGTGACAATTTCCTGCAATATCTTTGGGAGATCTTACTGTATTAATTTTATGTATCATTATGGGCCAGGGATTGTATGTGATTCCATAGGGGAGGGTGACCAGAGCTTTCCAGGAAGTAAGAACAGTGGCAAATTGAGCAGGTCGTAATGCCTCCAGAGAGGGTCCACTTGGAGGCTCACATACACTGGTTCAAACTGGTTTCTCCGGAGACCAATAAAGAACGGACTTTTGTATATGAGTTTAAATTGACTCAGGGACTTCTTTCTGGTCCAGTAATCTTCTGTCTAAAGGGGGTCTCCAATCTTTCCAGGGAAGGGATAGAAGAATGACTTTGTCCTTTGGAGGCCCCATAAGATGGAGGGGTGACCTTTGATGAGCTTTTAGCATCTATACAGGAACTTTTATTAATTTTTATGGTTTTTTTTTCTGTGGTGCCTAGAATAAATGTGCTGCCTAGAAAGAACTGTGTGGTAACTTATAACTGGTAGAAAACACACTACTCATAGCTTCTGAGGAGAAAGCAAAGTGCAGATGCTGGTCTGCTGAGGCAGTCTGGTTGGCTGGGAATAATGCAGTATAGGCAGGGAACTGTGTGCAGCCTGGTAAAATCCCAGTCAGGAGGGAGAGAGACATAGGTTTTCACCCTAGAGAAGTGACAGCTGAGGAGTGGTGAGCATAAAGTGGGTTGCTGAAACATGGAGAGAGAATACAGGTTCAGTTGCCCTGAGCTGTGACAGTTTGCAAGACACATTTTTATCTTTTTACAAATTAGTTTGTTTAAATTATTTGGAAAATGTTTCAGGCAGATTCCATTCAAACCTACAATACCTGACTGACGTCTCCTTATTCCAGAGGAAACTGGGTAACATTATCTAGATTGAGGAGGAGCCTAGGGACAACTCTGAAGTGAAGGATTCCCTCATACTCACATCCTTGTCCAATACTGTTTAACCCCTCTTTCAGGATGAAGTTTAGTGTTCTAATAAGGCTTCTGGTCAGCACAGTCTGCTGGGGCAATAGGTTGTACTACACCACCTGGTATGCCCGCAGATATTTTGACTTGAGTATACGTACTGCTGTACTCTAGTGCCACAAGTGGTGCTAGATGCCTGAGTGGAGAAGAAACAAAGACCTCATGATAGTCCAAGCAGTTAGCTAATATTCAGTATCTTGCCAGGTTGTTTCCATCATGGGCGGCAGGTAGCATAGGCAGGGAAGGCTGTGCCTCCCCAAACAGCCCCTTGTGGCCCCACACATGCTCTGCTCCGAGGCCCCTCCTGCTTGCCACTAGTTGGCCCCAGCCCAGGCAGGCTGCTTCTCTTCTGGGAAGCCTGCTGGGGCTGGGGCTAGGGTGGCTGGGACTTGGGGTGGCTGGGGCCCCTGGCACTGGGCCATACTGACCAGAGCTCCATGGCTTGCGCGGGGGCGGGGCATGTGCCATCTGCCCCCCAGGTGCTCCGGGGCTGGAGGTGCTCAGGACCCTGGGCCTGGGGTGGGGCTGGCGGCCGTGGGGGGGGGAGGGGGGCTCTGGGCTTCTGTGGGGGATGGGGGCGGGGCCACAGGCGGAAGGGGTGGGCTGGGCTGGGGCCAAGCCTCCCCTAGCCTGTGGTTCACCCACCACCCATGGTTTTCATTATGAGGAGAAACTGATTATATGAGTCAGGTATTACTTTGACGAAATCTTATGTTTCTTTACAAAGAATGTACATAGTAGGAAGTAACAAGAGCAGGCAGTTTCCTTGCTCACAATTTCCAAGCCTGCTTTTCCAGCCAATCCTGTGCCCCACAGAGCTCTGCCTCTGCTCTCTCTCAAGGCTGTGCTCGTGACTGATTTTCTGTTGCCTGGTGGCTTTTCTTTGCTTTCTGGTTGCTTTCTTCCTCTGACACCTACACAGACACACATGGCTGCAACCCATCAATGCCCCATCCCCTACATTTGCTATCAGTACCCAGGAAAACTCCTCTTATTCTCCCTGAGTTCATTCTTTCTGTGTGGCCCAGTGTGGTGGTTTCTGTTTCGCTATCTTACTCCATAAAAGAGCTTAATTGTTTCTACCATTTAGCCAGAATGAAGGGTAGCTAGCATGCCCATCAGTTTTAATGAGGTCTGCAATTACCTATAGATCAAAGACATGCTTACTGGCAGCCATTAAGGCCTGCCACCATAATATCCCACCTCCTCTTCCACAAAGGTCAACAGAAACCATCTTTGGTACCACTGTTCTCTGGATCCCTGCAGCAAATCCACCTGAGCCAGACTTCTGTGGGAGGTTTGTATTGTAGTCCTTAAGGGCGCAATGCTCTCAGTGAGTATTTGTAGTGGCACAGGCAGCCTTTTCAAAAACAAGGGAACCATTTTTAGTCACCAGGCACACACAAACTGAAAGTCCTTAGGTTAGCATAGAGGAGTTAAAGTTACAGCATAGATCATTCTGGTTAGCCCAGAGCCTCAGCCAAGCTGTAGTGAACCCCCATGATCAGGCGCTCTCTCTCTGACCTCCTTAGTCAGTCCCCAGGTGAGAGAGCTCAGATTCCTTCCAGAAGCCAACCCTTTATGCCTCCACCTTACACCTTCCAGTCCTTTGTTCCCGAGCAGGGGTCTTCATTCAGCTTCCTTGGTGAGAGGTGAGAAAATGCATCTTCCTCTGGGTTGTTGGTTGCTAGGTGTCAAAGTCCTGGTGATTGAGTTTTCCATTAGCTTCTCAGCTTTTCCACTTATATGGGGTCAGGCTGAGCCAATCCTTTTTAATGACCTATTCAAGCTCAGACAATGGGGTGACAAACACACCTATGTCTCTTAACCTGCTCTGCGGGCAAACTTAGGCTATGTCTACACAGGCAAATGAACAACAAAACTTTTGTCTTTCAGAGGTGTTAACCCACCCTCCTCGAAAAACAAAGGTTTTGCTGAAGACAAGCGCTGGGTGAACAGCGTTTTGTCAGCACGAGCGCTCTACTGCCGACAACACTAACGCTGCTTGTTGGGGGTGGAAGTTTTTTGTCTGCAGGAGAGCTGACAAACAGCGGCTACACTGCGCACCTGTAGCAACACAGCCCTGTCACTAAAAGCTGTGTAGTGTAGACATAGCCTTAGTCCCTTTCCCCGACTGGGTTGCCATGCAAAATATAGGGGAAATTGAGGAACACAAAGGATTAATAAAAATATTACAAAAAAATTCCCATTTTGCCACAGTACATTTGATCTTTGTTGATTTTTAAAATCTAATATAAAAGTAATGGACTCATGGATTACAAGGTGTCATAAATATAAAGGGAAGGGTAAACACCTTTAAAATCCCTCCAGGCCAGAGGAAAAATCCTTTCACCTGTAGAGGGTTAAGAAGCTAGGATAACCTCCCTGGCACCTGATCAAAATGACCAATGAGGAGACAAGATACTTTCAAAAGCTGGGGGGAGGGAGAAACAAAGCCTCTCTCTCTCTGTCTGTGTGATGCTTTTGCTGGGGACAGAACAAGAATGGAGTCTTAGAACTTAGTAAGTAATCTAGCTAGATATGCGTTAGATTCTGATTTCCTTAAATGGCTGAGAGAATAAGCTGTGCTGAATGGAATGGATATTTCTGTTTTTGTGTCTTTTTGTAACTTAAGGTTTTGCCTAGAGGAATTCTCTATGTTTTGAATCTAATTACCCTGTAAGGTATTTACCATCCTGATTTTACAGAGGTGATTCTTTTTACTTTTTTTTAATTAAAATTCTTCTTTTAAGAAATTGAATGCTTTTTCATTGTTCTTAAGATCCAAGGGTTTGGGTCTGTGGTCTCCTATGCAAATTGGTGAGGATTTTCATCAAACCTTCCCCAGGAAAGGGGGTGTAAGATTTGGGAGGATTTTGGGGGGAAAGACGTTTCCAAACGGACTCGTTCCCAGTAACCAGTGTTAGACGTTTGGTGGTGGCAGCAAAAGTCCAAGGACAAAAGGTAAAATAGTTTGTACCTTGGGGAAGTTTTAACCTAAGCTGGTAAAAGTAAGCTTAGGAGGTTTTCATGCGGGTCCCCACATCTGTACCCTAGAGTTCAGAGTGGGGAAGGAACCTTGACACAAGGCTATGAAGTGAGCTGTAGCTCACGAAAGCTCATGCTCAAATAAATTGGTTAGTCTCTAAGGTGCCACAAGTACTCCTCTTCTTTTTGCGAATACAGACTAACACGGCTGTTACTCTGAAAAGGCTAGAAAGCTGATTTCTAGGCTGATTTCTCCTTTACACAGTCATAGAACTTCCCTGAATTAATTTCTGTTTGAACTAGAGCATATCTTTTTGAAATACATCCAATCTTGTTTTAAAAATTGCCAATGATGGAGAATTGACCACAGTCCGTGGTAATTTGTTCCAGTGGTTAGTAAGCCTCAGTGTTTTTTTTTTTAAATTGCCCCTTATTTCCAGTCTGAATGAGTCTAGCTGCAACTTTCAATCTTGTTATACATTTGTCTGCTCGATTGAAGAACCCTTTATTATCAAATTTGTGTTCCCCATGTAGATAGTAATAAACTGTGATCAAGGTACCCCTTAACCTTCTCTTTGAGCTAAACAGACTGAGCTTTTGGAATCTTTCCCTGTAAGACATGTTTTCCAATCTTTTAGTCATTCTCATGTCTCTTCTCTTAACTCTCTCTAATTTTTCAACATTCTTCTTGATTTATGGACACCAGAACTGGACATGGCAATGACACCAGTGACAAATGCAAAAGTGAATTAACCCTCCCTAACTGAGTCCTCTGTTTATACATCCATACAGATAGGGCCAGATTTTCAGATGTAAACTAAGTTCCTTCTAAGCTGCACGGCTGGGCATTGCACTTCAGGTGTAGCACTTCATGTACCACTACGTTGCTGCTCCTGCCCTCTGCCTTGGAGCTGCTCCCAGGAGCCTCCTGCTTGCTCTGCGGGTGGGGGGCAGGGAACGCTGATGTCAGGATGTCTCCCTCCCCCTGCCTCTGTACCTCATCTCCACAGAGCGAGGGGACAGGGCTCAGGATGGAGGGAGCCTGCTGGCAGCTGCTACTGTGTCTGATAGTGCTGATCTACCTAAAAGAGCAGCATATTTAAAGTGGGGGCAGCATACTTAAAAGGGCAACATGCATCTCTCTCTCTCTCTCTCACACACACACACACTGTGGTATGTGTCTCACTAACACACTCTTATCTTTCACACGCACCTCCTAACACATACTTGTATTATTGTTATTACTTCTTGATACTACTTTCAAAGTGTGTTATTTTAGTTTTTTTGACTGGTCTATGCATTTCATAATTTTTATGTCTGTTTTACACTTAAATTTAATTCTTTGAGTAGTGAGTTCTAAAATGGCTAACCTGCCCTGGCTGGAGTAATTATCCCTATGGTAACTTTTTAAAAATATATATTTTGGTTTCTACTGGTGGTGCACATCCACACATTACCTTGATATGGTGCACATAACAAAATTCATTCCGCACATAAATGGAAAAAATTACAAGGAAAACTGGTTGTAAATCAGTCTAGCTCCACTGATGAAGTTGGAGCTATGCCAATTTATACCAGCTGAGGATCTGGCCCTATGACAGTATGTGTTTTGTTGGTTGTGTCTGTGAAAACAGAACAATTTACTTTTGGGATGACATTTTTTATACCCACTTTTAGCCCAGAGATTGTGTATATTAGTGAGATATTGCATAAACTGCTGAAAAATATCAATGTCTGGACTGTGTTTTTAAGGCACAGACCTGTGCATGGGGGAGGAGCACACAGAAATGAATTGTGGCTACAACAGGTGCTCTGCCAATATTTGACTGGGCTCCCCTTGCGCCTCATAGCCTGCTGCTAAAAAGTTCCCCTGTTCCCTTGGAGAGGCTGGTGCTATCAGCAACATTAATCTTGCACAGTTCCTGTGTGTTGTGTGTATGAAAGCTTCTCATTCCTAATTCCTGTCCACGAGTTTTCCTGCAGGTGGGGTTGCCAAGGAGTCTCCAGGAATGAAGGATTAGTCTTTAATTAAAGATTATGTCATGTGATGAAATCTCCAGGAATTCATCCAACCAAAGTTGGCAACCCTACATGCAGGGCCAACCATGATCTGGCCCTGCATTTATAATAGGAACACCACATTGATGGAAAGCTGTAGCAGACTTTCAGTACTATGCAGTATTTGCAATGAAGAATGGGTGCATTAACTTTATTAAGTACATTTTCAGTGGAGAGATAGTAATAGATGGTGATATATTGTTACTGGCTTACTAAGATGTGGTGTTGATTGGCTGAAGTATGAAAGAAGATAATGTTTCTCATAGCATTAGGATTTTTTTTTTTTTACTGAAAGCTCTCTCAAAAGACTATTATTTTTATACCAAGAGCAAG
The DNA here is from genome assembly GCF_965140235.1 of Caretta caretta. NCBI lineage: Eukaryota > Metazoa > Chordata > Testudines > Cheloniidae > Caretta > Caretta caretta. The sequence continues at coordinate 68,414,511 of NC_134206.1, read as the reverse complement.
TCTTTGACTTACTAGGAATATGGATGCAGAATTGTACTCTTGATGGCCCTTTGTGTTTAAGCATCAAAAGGACCTAAGCTGGCATGAAACACCAAACAGCACTGGTCGTGGTTGGAATAACACTGTCTCTGATGGTAGTGCGTGATATATGGATGCATTAGAATTGATTAGCAGTAGCACTGATGACATTAGTAAGAGAACTTTCTTTTTCCTTCCAAAATTTGTGATGAATTTCCTGCTTGTTAAAATGAAGGATTATTAATAAAACTGGCTTGTGACAGGATGGAGTAGGCAGTTGCTACGTAGACTCTCCCACCTATCTGCACCAGTGCACCCCAATCCTGATTAACAACACCCCCTGATATTCTACTCCTAGATCTCTCTTGAGCACAGGTTTCCAACTGTGCAGAACTGTGCCGTATTTGGTGGTTTAGTGAGGTGTGACAAACAATTAATTTGAGACTTAAACCAATATTTGAATTCAGGTCTCCAGAGATAAAAGGCTAGCTCACTCACAGTCTGTGCTATCTAGCTCGCCCAAGACAAAAATTTTGTGTGCCAGAAATACCTTGACAGGTGTTGCACAAGGCACCATAGTTACAATTAACACAGAGGCTTCTTTAGAATTGACATTGACACATGTATTAATAATTCTTGGACTGGTATAAGAAAGTCTTTCAGCTATACTCTAAAGGTTTTATTACATATGTGCATATTTGTGTGTGGCGTCTCTCACATCCACAGTCAATTTTCCTTGTCTTCTGTCACATTGGTATTACAATTTATTATAAGCATCTGTTTTATATCTCTTTAAGTAAAGATACAAAGTGAATTTATGACTTTAGAGATTGTACCAAACAAATTAAACTACACACTAATATCAGTCCTTTAGGTTCTGTTTACAAATAAGATCACCTGGGGTGCAGTATTTTATGGCTGAGAGAGAGAGAGAATCTAGAAGTAGTTGAAGTATTGAAATGTATCAACTCTAAAACAAACAAAAAACCCTAAAAAGTCCTGTCACATTCATTTTCTCCCTCAATTAACACTGTTACTATGAAGCTTTTCTTTTGTTACAAAGCTTCTTAAAAAACCAAAACAGCATTCAAAAGCCTTAGACTTTTGAATCCCATACAAAACACTCCGTATTTTTGTTTTCGTTTGTAAAATAATAAGAACGTGCCACACAAATTGTTCTAAGAAAGACTGTTTTTTATTTATCTTTCTCTATATCTACAAAAATATGGTCTCCTACAGTGTTAGTGTAGTTTTTCTGTTTCACTCTCTCTTTCTCGTATACCTCTCTCTCCCCGCGTCTCCCAGTGCATAGCATTGTCTTAATGTCACCTCATTCTGAAAAAAGGAAAGATTCGAAATTGTTGAAATTCTATGATACAGTAATTAAAAATTTTTAAAATCCCCTGCAGTGACTGTAATTTGATGTCACGAGATGGTTTCATCTGTTAACTATATTTTGACCCCTAAGAGGAGTTGACAGTTTTGATTTCAACTAAAACTCTACTATAATACAGGAATTTAACCCTCACTTTCTTCTGCATGTGACTGCCTATAAATAGCTTAAGTGTGTAACAAGGGAAATTATTTAGTGGGTAGAAGAGAAAATGGGAATAAATAAAGAAAAAGAATGTATACTGAAACAAAGAAAAATAAAATGTATATAAAATGTATACTAGGGCTGTCAAGCGATTAAAATATTCATTGCAAAAGTTAATAGAAGTAACAGTACTTCTATGAGGTGAATTCAAAAATACTATTTCTTTTGTTTATTGTTTTTACAGTGCAAATATTTGTAATAAAAATAATAATATAAAGTGAGCACTGTACACTTTGGATTCTGTGTTGGAGTAGAAATCCATATATTTGAAAATGTAGAAAAACATCCAAAAATATTTAATACATTTCAATTGGTATTTTATTGTTTAACAGTATGATTAGTAGAGATTAATTTTTTAAATCGCGATTAATTTTTTTGAGTTAATCATGTGAGTTAACTGTGATTATTCGACAGCCTTAATGTATACTGAATATCAGAAAGATTGTTCTGACAAGGTGATTTTTTTCAGACAGTTGCATAGTCTCCCAAGGAACATGGTAGTCAGAAGCCCCATTGCATGGAACATTTTTAACTAGACAGGACACTAACAAATGTACTGTATGGAACAATCCTGCAGTGGCAGGAAGATGGACTAGATGACCTTTCTATCTAAAAGTAAGGGAAAAGGTCGACCTAATTGGTCTTTTATCAATCAAATAAGGACGAATAGGGATAGTTAAGTGTCTTAGGAGAAGCAAGGGCACATATTTCTTTTTTTCTTTTTGCCTTTGAATGTTGGGATTCACTGCATAATGAAGTCACTGGTGAGATGGCTGTACTTTAAACTGTGCTCCCCTCTCATCTTGGGGTCGCTACCTACTCTTTCTTGCCTTGCTGTATGAGGCTCTGCAACCGCTGCTGAGACTATTATTTGCTGTCAATTCAATCTCTACTGTGTGGGTGGCTGTTTCTGCTGCTGCTAATACCCACTTGCCTCCAGAGTGGCCTGATGCCCTGAAAGGAGGCTGATGAACCCACTTATTTGGGGAGGTAATGTTGTTGTCTAGGGCAGGGATTGCCAACCTTCAGCACGTGGCCCATCAGGGTAAGCCCCCTGGTGGGCTGGGCCGGTTTGTTTACCTGCCTGTGCCACTTCCTGCAACCTCTATTGGCCTGGAACGGCGAACCGCAGCCAGTGGGAGCTGCGATTGGCTGAACCTACAGGTAAACAAACCGGCCCGGCCCGCCAGGGGGCTTACCCTGACGGGCCGAGTGCTAAAGGTTGTTGGTCCCTGGTCTAGGGATTAAAGCAGGGAACTGGATAGGGTTGGTTAACATTTTTCCATCCAAACTCCTTGGATGGATACCTTTTTGACCACCACAAACTGTTTTGCGAGGAGTTTTAAATTTTGGTTGAAATTTTCATTTTGGGAAAAAAAAATCACTTTCTTATATTTGTCCACTGTAAAAGTGAGAGAAACTAGGAGAAGGTATATTTCATCTTTTTACCACCCCCATTCTTTTTTTTTCCAGTGGAAAGGTTTAAAAGTAAGAGAGAGGATTTTTCCCCAATGAAATCATTGTAATTCCTGGGTGACTGTGTAACCCACACACCTTGGTGTGGTGTTCTGTCCCATCTAGTGGCACCGAGATCACTTAGAGTGAGAGGTAAAATGAGTCTGCTCTACAGCCTTAGTTAAGTGCCAGATGGCTTTTAGCTCTTGCTGTAGAGGCTCATGCGCTAAGCTCCAGAGGTCCCAGGTTCGATCCCACCTGCTGGTGATTGGGGTCTGTTGGCGTTACAACTGCTCTTTTGGTCTGCCTCTAGCTTTCCCCTTTCCATGAGCAGAGAACCACAACTCTCCTCTCTCCAGACTGGGGTTTTAGGCTGCAGCCCCCTGCAGTTGATTGTGATTATCCCAAGTATGTCTGACGAACATCCAGCCCCTCTTCTTTAGTTCCTCTCCCAGGATAATGACAGTGATTTACCAGTAACCCAACAACTCTTTCAAACCAAGGACATTTATTCAGGATAAAAATATATAGAGAAAACATTTAAAAAAACATAAATGGATTTACATGCACATCTGCCACCTGGGGCCCTGGTAGACCAAAGCCCTTCCAGCCTTTCAGCAGTGTTGGGGCACTCCTTGTACAAAAAGTCCTGTCCATTTGCTGAATCAAAAGGAAGACACTGAGACTATTTAAACACATCCCTTTCTGTTAAAATTCTTCCTTTGTTTTGCCTCTCCTCCAGGAGTTCCCTAAACCAGTATATGTAAACCACCCAGGAGGTTATACTTCTCCGGAGCTGTTTACAATATCAAGGACTACGGTAATCACCTCCTACTGTTCTGAGTTCCTGGAGGCTGTGGTAACTCATCCCAGTGATGCTTAAAACATTCATAAACTTAATATAATATGGTCCCCAAAAAACTACACATGATTACAATATCCAGATTTTTAAAAAGTTCAAAAAACTTCATAAAAATAATCAGAGAGCCTGGAGGCCTGGGTGCTCTTCCTGACTCTGCCAATGCCTCCATTTTTCACCTTAGGCAAGTCACCTCTCTTCTGCATGTCTCAGTTTCCCCATATGTAAAATGGATAAAATAATATTTGCCCTTCTTTGTAAAGTGTTCTGAGGTCCTTGGATAAAGTGTGCTATAGAAATCCAAAGTATTATTATTATTATTTAATTTATTATAGTGCATGTCTATGGAAACATGTTTATGTGGGTGACATTTAAACAAAATTACATTATTAATTTTTGTTAAAAAACATCCTGGGATTCCAGTGCAAGTATTCCAAGAAATTTATAATTTCATTGATTTTATAAAAATCAGTTGCTGAACTTCCATATGAGACTGCCTGAACACTTTCACTTGACCTATATCCTCTGCAGCTTTTTTGTATCTTCCGAACTACCCAGGCCTGTCCATCTGTTTGTGCTCTGATGCAATGTCAATCACCTTGGAACTTGAGTGCCAAGTTAATACTTTGTAAAAAACCACCATGGAAAACTTAGGGCAAGTCTACACAGCACCGGCAGTTACAGCGCCGCTCAGAGAGCGCAGAAGGGAAACCGCTGTTCTGTGTTCATACTGACAGCTGCCTGCACAATAGTGTGTTCACACTTGTGGCACTTGTAGCGGTATTTGGAGCGGTGCATTCTGGGCAGCTATCCCACAGAACACCTCTTTCTCTTTTGCTGCCAGGACTTGTGGGAAGGCAGAGGGGGTCACGGGGAATCCTGGATCCTGTCCCAATGCCCCGTGATGCAATCCCTGTGCTTCTGTCTGCATTTGATGCCATCTTTCCATGGTTTGGATACTGTCTCTTTTGGGCTAAAGGAATGGATCCCACACTGCTGACTAGTATGCTGCTCACTCTGACCAACACATTATGAGTGGCAGTGGAGTTATTCCTTAAACAAAGGCAAGAGGAGTGCTACAATGATCTTGCGTGCTTGCTAGCTACAACACGAGATTGCTTGTGGCATTCACGGAGGTGCTGGCCTCAGTGGAACACTGCTTTTGGGCTCGGGGAAACAAGCACTGAGTGGTGGGATCACATCGTGATGCACGTCTGGGATGATGAGCAGTGGCTGCAGAACTTTCGCATGAGGAAAGCCACATTCATGGGACTGTGTGATGAGCTCGCCCCAGCCCTGCAACGCAAGATTGAGAGCTGTCTTGTCACTGGAAAAGCACATGGCGATTGCACTGTGGAAGCTGGCTACTCCAGACAGCTACCGATTGGTCGCTAACCCTTTTGGAGTGGGAAAGTCGACTCTTGGACTCATGTTGATGGAAGTGTGCAGGGCCATTAATCACATCCTGCTGTGAAAGACCATGATTCTGGGCAACGTGCGTGACGTTGTCGATGGCTTTTCATAAATGGGCTTCCCTTACTGCAGAGCGGTGATAGATGGCATGCACATTCCAATTCTGGCACCAGACCACCTAGCAGAGATATTTCTCAGTGGTTCTCCAGGTGCTTGTGGATCACTGTTGGAGTTTCACAGACATTAACGCAGGCTGGTCCAGGAAGGTGCATGACACACACATCTTTTGGAACACTGGCCTGTTCAAGAAGCTGCAAGCAGAGACTTTCTTCCCGGACCAGAAGATCATTGTCGGGGAAGTCAAAATGTCCACTGTGATCCTGGGAGACCTCACCTACCCCTTAATGCCATGGCTTATGAAGCCATACACAGGGCAACTTGACAGCAGCAAGGAGCGGTTCAACAATAAGCTGAGCAAGTGCAGAATGACTGAGTGTGCATTTGGCCATTTAAAAGCCCGCTGGCAATGCCTGTATGGGAAGCTCGACCTAGCTGATGACAATATTCCTATGCTTATAGCCGTATGCTGTATGCTCCATAATATTTGTGATGGGAAGGGTGAAAGCTTCACTCAGGGCTGGACTGCAGAGGCTCAATGCCTGGAGGCTGAGTTTGAACAGCCAGAGACCAGGGCTATCAGAGGGGCACAGCGTGGGGCCATAAGGATCAGGGATGCCCTGAGGCAGCAATTTGAAGCTAAAGCCAATAATATTTGTTGCTATGCTCGGGATTGCAGTGCTTGTAATGCTAGGAGGTGATTGGTGCACATGATGCAAGAAGGGTGCTTAATATAATTGTATGTTGCTTTGCAGTGCTCTTTTTGCTTTCACTTAATAGAATAAAGATTGTTTTCAGAACAACACAATTCTTTTATTAAAAGACAACAACTGGAGGAGAGAGTCAAATGAAAAAAATACATCAGCAGAGAGGGGGATGGGGGAAGGGAAGGTCTCAAGAGGAGGAGCAGTCCCGGGACGGCTAAAGATTTGTGTATGTCCAGGGATCAGACCCAACCTTCTCCTTTGGAGTACAATGCAGTGGGTGCTGAACTTCAGCAAGGCCAAACTGCAGGGGGATGGGTGTTGAGTGCAGTGGTTAGTGGGAGTCCACACTGCTGGACTGTGAGGCAGGAGGAGTGGAATGCCGCAGGTACAGACTGGAGCCAGGAGTTGATAACAGTGTGTTGGCGCTGAGTGTGGGGTGCATGGGAAAGAGTTTTGCGACAGCAGCTGCAGGGGAGGGTGGGCGCGGAGCTGCTTGGTTTGAAGAGCTAATATTGCCTGGAGTGTGTCCACTTGGCACTCCATAATGTTTAAGAGCCGCTCCGTGGCTTCTTTCTGGTGTGCTGCATTCTCCTTTTGGTCCCTTTTCTTGCTGTCCTGCCACTCCTTCACTTCCTGTTTCTCGATGGCAAAGTGCATCATAATCTCATGGAGAAAGTCCTCCTTAGTCCTCCTTGGACGCTTTCTAATTCTGTGCAGGTGTTCTGCCGCCGATAACAGGGAGGGAGGCTGGCCTCCCAAGGTCATCTCTGTGAAGGTTAAATGCAACATTTTACAGTAGCAGTACTGTTTACAGGTTTACAACACAGACAACACTGAATCAGTGCTTTAAAACACAGCCAGTACTCTCACACCTGTCTCTAACTGGCTGACCCCAGGCAAGCACACATGAGCCACAAGACCCCCAAGATGGTGAGTAGCCGCAGGGGCAGGGTAAATCATTCTTCCCAGACGCTGATGTATACTGGGCACGTGGCTCCTGGGGAGATCCAACACTGTAGGCGTGGCCTGATCATCGTTTCTGTCCCCACACTTCCCACAGGATGTGATCATAATGGAAAATATCTCGCTGCTGAGGGTGAGCAGGGAATCAGGGGAGGGTCTTTTCCAAGCCTGCAGCTTCCGCTCTGGCCCCTATGTGGCTCGCCTGTGTGCAGCAATGGTCCCTCACCCAGGTGATGGCACAGTGGCATGGAAAAGTTACCGTTAATGGGTCAAGAAAAAAAGGAGCTCTGCCGAAGAACCTGCTGCAGCGGATTGCCCAGTATCTCCATGAGAGTTTCCTGTAGATCTCTGAGGGAGATTCCTGTGAAATGAGGGAGTCAATCAACAGCCTGTTCCGCTGCTCAGACTAGGCATGTGGTGGGAGACAAGCCTGCTTTCTGCAACCCTCCTGCCCCCAGCAACTCGCTTCAGCAATTCTCAAAATCAGATCCACTTACCAGGGGCCTCCTCTCCTGTTTGTGCTTTGCCAAGCTCCGACTGCTGTGACTGGCTAGGCTCCTCCAGGGTAGAAAAGAGCTCCTGACTGCAGGCATCTCTGGCCTCCGAGTCATCCTCTGCCTCTGGGTCTCCCTTCCCCTCCACATCTTCATCCAAGATTTCCTCCTCCTGACTCGGTCCACTCTCGACTGGCACACGAGCCAATGAAGTATCCACAGGGGCCTTCGCAGTGGAGGTGGGGTCGCCACTGAGTATCGCATCCAGGTCTTTGTAGAACTGGCAGCTCGTGGGTGCAGCACCGGAGCGGCGGTTTGCCTCCCGTGCCTTGTGGTAGGCGTTCCACAGCTCCTTGACTTTTACCCTACACTGCAATGTGTCCCAGGCATGGCTCCTTTCTATCATGCATCATGAAATCTGTCCATAGGTATCATAATTCCTACAGCTGGAGCGCAGCTGGGATTGCACTGCCTCCTCTCCCCAAATGCCGATGAGGTCCAGCAGTTCAGCACTGCTTCCAAGCGGGGGATCGCCTGGTGCATGGAGCAGGCATGACCACCTGGAAAGATGCACCGAGACCACTGCACACATCACGGAGCAAATAGAAAGGGGACTTTCAAATTTGCAAAGGAATGTACGGGGTGGGGATGACGGCTGGTCACCTGAGGGCAGGGCAGTAGAGTTCAAACTGATGACCAGAGAGATGAGAACAGAAATTGTGGTACATGTCCCGGAGGCCAATCACAGTGCTGTAATCATCACAGTGTCTACACTGGCACCACGGAGCTGTAGCCCCGGCGCAGAAAGCTGTACGCCTCTTGTTGGGGTAGGTTTTTTAGAGCACTGCAACTGTGCGGTTTCTGTACACTAAGTGGCTTGGCAGTGTGTACACCTTGGGAGTTACAGCACAGAAAGCTGCTTTACTGTACAGAAACTTGCTAGTGTAGACAGGGCCTTAGATGCTGCTGCAACTGGTGTTGGGGATTCAGAAGACAGCATTCTTGCCTCTGAGTCATAAGTGATCCAATGCCCCAGTACAGAAGAACTATGTTTCTTGATATGGCTTCTTTTAGATTGGTCTGAGATGTAACATCAACTTCCTGTCCACCTATGTTCATTAAAGATCTTATGGCACTTTTATAAGTTGAGATGTTACTTATTTCCAGTGTCTTGGCTAAATTGACTTGCCCAATGACATCCAGGAAGTCAAAACATTTTGTTAAGTACTTTACAATGCAAGGTGCTAGCTAGAGGTAAGAAATTATTTTTTGTCTAGAAACCAAGAATTGAAAGGCCTAATGCTTAGAGAAATCTTCAAAAATGTCTTTGATTTTAATGTTAGCCGTTAGAGTGCCTTTCATCAGAGAATGACAAACTGCTTTATAAAACATAAATCGATCATCGCACTGTGCCACTGTGTAGTACTCGAGGAATGTATAATTGTTCCGTTTTACAGGTGGGAAAACTTAGGCTCAGAGGGATTACATAACTTTCCCAAAGTCATTCAGCAGGTCAGGGTCAGAAACAGAGACAAAGTCTCTAGACTTCCACTCTTGTATTCTAACCACAAAACCACACTGCTTTTTACTCACACGTTATCCAATTGCACAAGCTAGGAATAGAAAACTCAAGCGTTAGCCAAGAGTCTTGCTAAAATAATAGTTTTCTATATTAGTGTTTTGCAGGCAGGAATAATGTCACTTACGGAAACAAGGGCAAGTGATGGGCTACTGACTTTTTTTTAACTTGTTGAGAATTGCTTTTATCAATACCTTCCCATCTCAGATTTCTTTCACAATTCAAGCATTAAATGTCTACTTGGAATGTTCCTTGAGATTTTTATGTTTTTTTAAACGTGCCTGTCTCTTATTCTTGATTCGGCTCCTGGCTCTGCTTTTTTCTATTATTAAACATCAATGATTCATAACACATATGAATTATTAATAAAATGATATGCTATAAAGTGATAATATACTTCTGAATATACATTATCTTACAGTTCCTGGGTGATTAAGTTTGTTCTTATTTTATGTCTAGTTGTTGTCCTCTTTACCAGAAGATGTGTATTTTTTTTTATTGGTATAAAACTTTGTACTTCCTTCTGTTTAGAAAACCTGCTGAGGGCAATAGATACCAACACTTTGAATGTCAAATTATTTTAGTTACTAAAATACTTGGAAAAACCTCATTACCAAGAAACAAAAGAGGAACGCCCATATCCATTTTGCTTATCTATGTCATCAGTGACAGTTAGGAAAGACAAACATGCTTCCCCTCCATTATTGGCATCATTCAAGTAGTAAAGCTCAAAGGAAAGAAAATGCAAATAAATACATGAACTTATTGAAATGTTTAACTATGGTTCGGGACTAACGTGCATGGCACAATGAGTCAGTCCTAAATAATGCCAGGAAATATTTTGCATCCTATTTTTTCCATTCAGTGACTCTTGAAGACTAAAATAGCCTATGCATGTTATTTCCATAGGAACTGGGGTAATATCCTTCTTCACAGTTTCAAGGAGAAAGGGGAGGGAATCTACATTTTCTTTTTGAACTGAAACCTAAAAATAACTGGGCTAAAACTGTCGTCATTGACGAATATATGTGTGAGAACCTCACAGGTCATTCCTATGCAAAACATGTACAAGTTCCACCTTGTTATATTGTCTTCCTTTAACTCTTCTTTATTAATGGTGCACTTTTTACAGACAATTAGGCAGATATTCATCTGCAACATGAAAAAATGCTACTGGTAAATTCATCAGGTGTACTAAGCATTAACTAAGGCACTATAAGATGAAAGTACTGTGAGTGGAGAATTGTTATCAAACCTCTCACTATCTCATTTTCACTTGCTTTTCTGGTACACGATTATGGTTTGCTAATAAGTCAGTTCATTGCAAAGTGGGAAGTGTTTAAGTTCAAAGCTAGACTCACATCTCTGTTTCCACTTTACCAGTCTTTGCATGGTTTTTGTAAGAGCCACACTAACTCTCCTGATTTGAGCTGTGTGAGAACTGTCCTGAACTGGTTCACTCAGTATTGTACCACTTCCTTTGTTGATCTGTTTCACATGTGAATGGCAAACCATAATTTTAATTAATATGTGTCTTACGTTTGTGCAAACCCAAATGTCAAGGTTTATGTTTCATGTGAGTATGAATACCTGGGTTTGTGGTTTATTGGCTGTGAATTCCTGTAAATTAACAAGTTCCCATTTATGTTAATGTGTATCCAGCTTATCACTGAATCTGAGTAGTACATTCCACAAGACTGAAGATGAGCAAATCAAAATTTTATAAAATGGTAACACTGGGCAACTGTAGCAGCTTCAAGTAATGTGGCTTCTGCAGAACTGGGTTTCAGAGAATAAGGGAAGTCTCAGTGGAGGACACAGAGTATATGTAAAATGGGGCCACTTGAATTCAAATGTTGCTCATCTGTATAAAAACTGAAAGCAGTGTGTGTGTGTGAAAGAGAGAGCAGCTTTGTTGTTATGGTAGCTACTAAAACGTGCCCCTCACTGAATTCCTCCTCCCCCCTCTGCCTTTTCTCTCTTACCATTGGTGCTTCCCAGGAACAATAACTCAGAGGTTCTGCACTCCCCTTTGCACTCTGTCCAAGCCAGTGAAAAATGCAAGTTGTGCCTTTTTTTTTTTTTTTTTTTGCCAGAAGAGAGTAAGGTAGGCAAAAAGGCCTGACCCCCTTGCCCTCTCAACATGTACTCTCAGAGGCAGGTGTTGCTGCATTATCCAAGGTGGCATGAAGGTTGAAAGGCATGCCTGCTGTAATGTCAGTACACCAAAAAAAAGATCCGTGTGCCACGTTCCCTTTCTCCCATCCATCTATCAAACGCATGTGCTGCCCAGGCTTCAAAAGCAGGCATAGGCAGCTCTAACTCATGCTTGGCTTACAATGGGCCTATTATACAGATGTGACAAATGCAAAAGACATATGCGTGCCAGCCTTATGCACATCAGCATATTCTATAATCTCCAGTGGTGCCCTTCTGGATGTCTCCTATATGCTATTTATTTTTTAAAGGTGATATATTCTCCTCTCTGGTCATATTGTTTTTCATTATATAACTTTGCTGACATATGATCCTGCAGGGCACTGTGTTTTTACCCCATATGCTCATTAGCTACTGTGAGCCCTTGCGTAAATACACATGGGTAATTCTGTACTGTAAATATTTATATGACTTTCAATATGAAATTTGTACAGTACTCGGGTTTATTGAAGTTAGCTGTACGTGTCTTGTGAATTGCCCATGTCTTCTGAGATCTTACATGATGCTTTCCATCTGAGCCACCTGTGTTCATGACTTTCATTCCAATTACACATTCTTCTATGCTCCATCACTTTTCTCTGAATAACTGATAGTGAGTGAAACCATTTGTGCACATCTCTTGTATGGAGTGTGTCCCATTTTATGCTTCAGAAACTTGAAATCTCACATTACTTTAGTTTATTCTTTACTTACACTTTTTAAGTCCTAGTGTTTTGTTATCCATTTTGTTCCTTCTTATGTTTAGGAAATTGATAGAAAATTAATTCCTCCTGTTAACTTACTTCCTTTTACCTTTAATGTTCCTTCAGTGTCTCCTATCCTAGTTAAAAGGGTTTGAAAAATCATAATGCGAATAGAAATGTTTTCATGAATTTTATTTTTCAGATATATATATATATATTCCAGTACAGTATTATGAGTCCAATAGTACCAGAGACTGGGACAGGTGTATTTCATCTTTATGGAGAAGTAACTAACATGAAAATGTTTGAGAACTAAGAAGGAAAATTAACAAAAATGAAAATGATCAATCTATTCTCAAAGTAGAAGCTGAGTAAAATACATAAATATATAGTATAAATTGTGTAGTTTTAAAAATATTTTCATTTTCACATTCTAAGGTATCAAAATTTTAGTATCACAAATAACCACTTTTTAAAAAGAAAGCATGGTGCTCCTTTAATTCGGAGCCTTTAATACTCTAAACATTAAAATAACTTTTAGAAAAATACAACCACCTCCCTTTGTAAGAATCCAGTCAAAACTAATCACATCAAATGAAGCATCTAATAAGGGAGTTACAGTCCCATTTTAAAGATAAGAAAGAAAAATAAAGAATATACTTTTCTGTAGACATATCTTGCCAGTTACTTGTAATATTTTCTGACTATGCCACTAGATTTTAATCTCCTTTCCAGGGTTCATCTCAACAATTTCAGTAGTTGATCATTTTTACACAATTAGTCCTCTAGATTCTGAACAACCCCTTTTCATATTTGATAACTAGTATCTAGGGCCTGATCAAACTCCTATTGAAGCCAGTGGACTCTTTCCATTGACTTCAGTGGGTAGTTGAGTTAGGCCCCTGGGGAGCTGTTGTATCATGGCAGAGCTACTGAATTATTGTTACTTTTTACTCTCCATTCTTGGATATAGTGGCTCCAGACTGGATGTGTTATCTAAAGCACATTTCAACAGTCACAGAAATCATTCAGATTGTAATGGACCTCTGGTAGGTCAGGGGGTCAGTGCACTTACATTGTGGCAAGATTGAATGTATCATCATAAACCATCTTTAGCTATCCAGACTAGATATTTGTATGGTGCTCATTTCTGTAGTGTCTGAGTGTCTCACAATTCTGCAAATATTTATCCTCACAATACCCCGGTGAGCTAGAATGTTGCTATTATCCCTGTTTTACAGTTGGGTAACAGGGACATGGAAAGACTAACTGGCTTGCCTAGAGTAGGGAACTGAACCCATGTGTCCCAAGTCAGCACCCTCAGCACTGGGCCATGTTTCCACTAGCTGTCCTCTAAAAGTCTAGCCTAGCCTTAAATATCTCTGATCATGGTGCTTCTGTGGCTGCCTTTTACAGCAAGTTCTACTGCCTAACAGTTTTAATAGTTAAAGTTTTTCTTTGTATTTAACCTAAATCTTCTCTGCCTCAGTCTAAGACCATTAGTTCTTGTTCTGTTTTTATTGACTCATGGGAATAATGTCTCCCTATTGTGACCTTAAGAGCCATCTTAAGCCAGCTGGTCCACAGTTGTCATGATATTTATCCAAAAAGTGTCATCTGAAATATCATTGGAAAACTAATAACTTACTGATCATTCATGTTCTTGTGTGATATATGTACAGTTAACCCACAAAAAACTTTATAGATGTGCTGGAAATATGTGACTAAAATTTCAGGGGAAGTTGATAAACAGGTTTTCTCCAGAGAAAGGAAAAGAGGCCAACACCGCAAACCAGGTGTAATCAAATTCAATGGGCTAATTCGTATTGGAGGTTGAAGGAAGAAATCACTTTCATTGTAAAAATCACCAATGGGGGAAGAACCAGCACAGCATCTACACCAGGCAGCCTGGCATGTCCACCAACAGGGGAAAGGAACTTTATTTGAGCATGCATTTCAGAAGAATACATTTCAGAAGCTTACTGGACTATAAAAAGACGGGGAGTGAATCTCTATTTATCCTTCACATGAGGAGTCAAAGAAACCAAGTGCTTTGAGGTCTGTGTGTTGGTTCTGGCTAAAAGTCTAGCTGGTTATGCTGGAAGAAAGATTATGATGAGAAAAACTTCTTTGGACAAAAGACTCTGGTTTGTTGAGTTTTAGATGTAGAAGAGTATTTTTACTTTTGTTTGTTTATGACCACGTCTATCCTTATCCCTTGGTATAACTAAATCAGTGTCCTTTTGTTAATAAACTTGTTTTATTTTTATCATAAACCAACTCAGTGCTATAATTGAAGTAGAGGGTTTGTTAACCCTAGTCAAGTTAATAAGCTGTTTCCCTTGAAAGGAGCAGCAAACTTGATAAGACTTGGTGGGTACTACAGTAAGAGGGGCTGAGCACTGCAGAGAAAGGTGTCTCTGAGGAATTCAGGAATTGGGATTCACTGATTTTTATCTCCTAGACAAGGTTTGGACTGGCAGAGTCCTGAAGAGTTTGCTGGAAAGCCAAACAGGCTTGTGTGTCAGGGACCTAGCACAAAGCTTAGCTACAGCAAAGCTCTCACTTGCCAAGGCTGGGAGGCATAAAACAGTGGCTCCCAGTTCTAGAAGCCCAGGAGACTGTCAAACCTGTCCTCTTTAGAGCAACCCTTTATATATTTGTAGACAGATCATGTTTCCCTTTAGTCGTCTTTTCTCTGGAGTGAACATGTTCAGTTCATTTAACCTTTCCTCATAGATCTTATTTTCCAAACCTTTTATCCTTTTTGTTGCTGACCTCTGAACTTTCTCCAATTTGTTGTCCTTTTAAATATTTCATGCCAAAAACTGAATGCAGTAATGCAATTGAGGCCTAATCAGTGTGGGGAAGAGCAAAATAATTACCTTGCTTGTTTTACATGTGATACGTCTGTTAATACCATTCAATATAATATTTGTCTTTTTTTTGTGACAGTGTACTTAGCTTTTTGTAGAATTGTACTTAGTTTTTCATTCACTACAACCCCACATCTTTTTCTGTTATTAGTTTAGCTATTATGCTGTCATTTCCTGGACTCTATACATCTCTCTACAGCTCATTGCTTGCTGTGTCCCCCACACTCTGAATATGAAGAAGTCCTTTCTTGGCATCTATGCAGTCAGGCCTTGTGGGATTTTGAGGGTTTGTCAGGGTGGACAGGGAAGGGCTGAGGGAAGCCACTCTATATGGCAGGGTCATGTGGGTGGACTTCTCCTCACTACTGAAGCTGTTCAATGTATCATATAGTTGTGATCTGTGATTTTAGCCCCCGTCATACTTTTTGCCCCAATCCCTCTCTCCATTAGAAGATATGCTTTCTCTGATTTCCCTGTGGCTCCGAATAGCTTTGAGACATACCCCTGGCCCTATCTGCATGGCCTGATATCGTTCCCTATCAAAAGAATAAGGAAGCTGCTATCACGAGCTAAACCATAGATATTTTAACTTAGTTTTCCCACCTGATGGATTTTTTCTGTGGGAGGGTAGCAGGGACCCTACGTTAGTACATTTGATTATTTTTTGATTCATCAAGATCATGTTGCATTTTAATCTTAGCCTCAAAAATCCACATAATACTCAAAAGACACTTTGCCTGTGTTTTTAATTTCTGTTGTCCTTAATCAAGTTGTGTTGTGTTTCACCATGTTTTATGTCTTTAGGTGTCTAGGCTGACTGTTGCAGTGGTGCAAGTTTGTGAACATAGATGTGCTAGTATGATGCCAGTTTCCTACATAATTTCAGCCTAGAAAGTTTTGTATGAATTAATAGTTCCCCCTGCTGACAGTTGGTATAGAAAAATTTTTGAGACGGATTTTCAGTATTTAGGTTTGCTACCTCCTTACACAATTCAGTGTGCTGATTTGATTATTAGTCTGAGTACCAAAGGTTGCTGGTTGCCTACTGAAAATGAAAAGTACTTGATTCCTGTTTAAACCAAACCTTATAAGTTTATATAAAAGTAAGCACTAGAATGATTGTTGAGCAGATGCAAACTGGACATTCTTGACTGACACCTTTGCTTCCATTGTTCACGAAAGGACACAGTATTGGGCAGTTTCTAATCACATTGCACTTCAACGTGATGCACCATAAGTCATTGTGAATGGTGAGAATACAAAGCAATGAGTAAAACAAAACAACCCCTCTCACGCATTATTCAGATATGATTCTTTTGTCCCAGCTTCCTCCCTGTTTTGTGTCTAGTCAGATGTTTATTACAAGAGAGTATGTTACTTTGTTAACATACTTGAGGGCAATTGACTAGTTGCATGCAGTATCTGAAAAGGGAAAAAATAAATGTAGAACAAACGTATTTCTTTTTTTCTACATTCCAGTTTTGATGGCCGTCATCTTACTCTGTCTACAGCAGTTACTGCTGGAAAATCAGGGTGTGACTCCAGTAGGCTTTTATGTAATCTCAGTGTGCATACTCTGCAGACTCACTGGTCTAGTGGTGAAGAATTACACTCCATTTTGTTCATTTATTCTCACCACTGAGCTCCAGAGGTAATTCTGGCAATTACAGGCCAGGAAGCCTAACTTCAGTACCAGGCAAATTGGTTGAAAATGTAGTAAAGAACAGAATTATCAAACACATAGATGTACATGATTTGTTGGGGAAGAATCAACATGGCATTTACGAAGGGAAATCGTGCCTCATCCATCTACTAGAATTCTTTGAGGGGGTCAACGAACATGTGTACAAGGGTGATCCAGCGGATATAGTGTACTTGGACTTTTTGAAAGCCTTTGACAAAGTCCCTCACCAAAGACTCTTAGCAAAATAAGCGGTCATGGGATAAGAGGTAAGGTCATTTCATGGATCAGTAGCTGGTTAAAAGACGGGAAAGAAAGAGTAGAAAAAACGGCCCGTTTTCAGAACCGAGAGAGGTAAATAGCGGTGTTCCCTAGGGTTCTGTACTGGGACCAGTGTTGTTCAACATATTCATAAATTATCTGGGAAAAGCAGTAAACAGTGAGGTGGCAAAGTTTGCAGATGATACAAAATTACTCAAGATAGTTAAGTCCAAAACAGACTGCAAAGAGTTACAAAGGGATCTCACAGTACTGGGTGACTGGGCAACAAAATGGCAGATGAAATTCAGTGTTGATAAATGCAAAGTAATGCACATTGGAAAATATAATCACAACTCTAAATACAAAATTATGTGATCTAAATGATCTGTTACCACTTAAGAAAGAGATCTTGGGGTCATCCTGGAGCATTCTCTGAAAACATCTGCTAAATGTGCAACAGCTGTCAAAAAAGCTAACAGAATGTTAGGAACCATTAGGAAAGGGATAGCTAAACACAAAATATCATAATGCCACTATATATTGCCATGATATGACCACACCTTCAATACTGTTGCAGCTCTGGTCACCCCATCTCAAAAAAGATATATTAGAAATGGAAAAGGTACAGAGAAGGGCAAGAAAAATGATTAGGGATATGGAACAGCTTCCATATGAGGAGAGATTAAAAAGTCTGGGACTATTCAGCTTGGAAAAGAGGTGACTATGGGGGAATATGATAGAGGTCTATAAAATCATGACTGGTGTAGAGAAAGTGAATAAGGAAGTGTTATGTACCCCTTCATATAATACAAGAACCGGGGTCACTCAATGACATTAATAGGCAGCAGGTTTACCACAAACAAAAGGAAGTACATCTTCACAAAATGCACGGTCAACCTGTGGAACTCATTACCATGGGATGTTGTGAAGGCCAAAATTATAACTGGATTCAAAATAGAACTAGATAAGTTTATGGATAGGATAGGTCTATCAATGGCTATTAGCTAAGATGGTCAGGAGTGCAACCTCGTGTCTCTAAGCCTCTGACTGCTAGATGCTGGAAGTGGATGACAGGGGATGGATCACTTACTGATTGCCCTGTTCTGTTCTTTCCCTTTGAAGCATCGTACATTTGCCACTGTCAGAAGACAGAATGCTGGGCTAGACAGACCATTGGTCTGACCCAGTATGGCCGGTTTTATGTTCTTACTTAGTCAAGAACTCAGTAACCTTCCCTTGCTGAGAGTGATCAGGATTTAGGAACTTGATGTATAATTTTAAAATTTGAAGCCCAGAAACAAAAGTGTGCTGTCAATTCATCTTTCTGGACGCGGCAGTGCAGCCACTCTATTGTTTAAACACAGGAAACATGAGGCAAGGTTCTGTCTGTTTCTTCTATGTATAATTTACAATGGAACTTAAACTCTGGACCCATTTATTGGTTTTAACAGCAGAATCTCTAGGCCAACAGCTAAAACTGCTGTAGTGCTCTGCATTTGCAGACAAGCCTTATGATTTACAAAATTTAATAAGCTGGCCGCTTATGACTTTTTTTTCAAAGATAATAGCTGCCAAAAAGCTTGTCAGAGGCACATATACCCATTGGTATAATGAAACTTTACTTTTTTTGTGCA
This sequence comes from Caretta caretta, assembly GCF_965140235.1. Lineage (NCBI taxonomy): Eukaryota > Metazoa > Chordata > Testudines > Cheloniidae > Caretta > Caretta caretta. Next base: position 68,395,957 of record NC_134206.1, on the reverse strand, counting down.
AAAGCATATAAATACTCTCCAACTATTGCTAATTCATTAACAATGATTAAATTCTAGAAAGGTCTGCTGGTTGGATATGGTAATACATTAGTGACTTTTGTAGCATCATTATATGGCAGTGATATTTCCTAGGTAACAGTGTAGTGAGCTGCAGACAAAGACCAGAGGATTTATAGTATCTCATCTGTACTCTACTTCGTTTAAATCAACGTAGCAAGAAGTCAAAGTTCCTGTCTCATCCAGAAGTTACCTTTCAGTATTTAGTGCCCACTTGCATGAGCTGAATTGAAAAGCTATAGCCACTATAATACTTTCTGCTTAATATATCTTTAAAAATAATGTTTTAATAAAAAGATAAATGCACATCAAACACTCAGACACATTTTGCTATGTTTAGATGTACCTGTGGGCATACATCTATAATATCAGATTTGGTTGGAAAAAGAAAAAAAATTGTTTTGGGGTCTTTTTGTGGCATTTCATTTCTGTTTCTCATTGAAATATCATCAACTCTACTGATGGCAACTTCAAGATAATCACATAACATCTTTAAGGAGTTTCTGGCCATAAGCCTGCAAACACAAAATATCATGTGAGAAAATTTAATTGTATGAATAGTCCTACTGACTTCAATAGGTCATAAAGTACTTACAGAATCAAGGCCTATATTTGTAGCCCTTGTCCTTAAATTCCTCCTTTCTCCACAGATGTTTTCCCTTTCAGTTGTTTTCTTGCCTAATATTTAGGGCCTGATCTTCAAACCTTTGCTATTGGGTGTCATATTTACTGCCTTGTGTAGTCCCTTTGTCAATCAGAGGCCTTTTAATTATAGTAATTGCTACATCCAGTTGCAAGTGTTTGAAATACCAGGCCTGTTTTTTGGAAGCAGGTGGGAAGGGGTGGGCAAACAGGGCAACCTCCATTGGTGCCAGCTTTCAAGAGGTGCTGTACCACTGTGACAGTGGGTTTTCTTTTTTCTTTTCTTTTCTTTTTTTTTTTTTGCTTGGCTTCTGGAGGGGTGGGGAGGGAGTCAGGAAAGACAGGAGAAGTGGGGGTGCTGAAATGTTTTTTGCTATGTCTGGCAAAACAGCTAGGGCTACTCCTGAATGCAAGAGTTTCTTCGACAAACTCACCTTGTCCAATTCATTTATTTGTAATGCAGCTAGCATATTTTGGGGCACTGTAGAAATAATAAATAAAAGTAGTCGTTTCTGGCTAGATTACAAACTGGAAAATATTAAGAAAAAGTAATTCCTTTCAAATGAAAATATTTCTCAAACAATATAATGAAGACAGTTATTCGCTGACTTTTTTGTAATTTATTGACCTTTTGCTTGATGAAAACTGCTTCTCTTTTGACAATAATACTTGGGATGATTCTACTTTTTCATGTATGCATTGCTCCCTTATTTTTATTTTATACCCACCTATATAACTATTACACTAGTCTGTACTTTTTGGGTGTGCCAGTATATCATGTTTTCTGGAGCAGTGTGAAAAAAATCATATCTTTCTGATCTCCTTTTAATATGTAGCAGGGTCTGATAGTCCCTTTGGGCTTGACAAAATACAGCATACAACATAGCACCTGCTATTAAATAAGACTTGTTTCTTCAACCATTCTGAGATTTGAAACTTCTCATGGAGGTAACCCAGAGGCACGGTCTTCCTTTGTAGGATGCTGTTCCTGTTTAGACTACATATATTTTTTTGTAGCTGTCGTTGTTGCTGGCTTAAACACTCTTCCTCCTTAAGATCATTTTCCTTGTATAAAAATAGCCAGTCATTCCAGATCTTTAAATTGGTTTGTCTTCTGTGTCCTGTTTCCTGTCTTCCATTGTTCTTGTTCCTTCTCTTCCCCACACCCACTGCCTTCAGCTTTCTTGATTACACGATTCACATTCATGTAAATTATTCCTACGATTTTTCTCTCAACTTAGCCCTGTGAGAATATGATACCTATTACAAATGTATATGTTTTACAGAACTGTTTGGGAAGGTTGGCTTAAATATGATGATAAATGTGAGAAAAATAGGTATGTTTTGTTATCATAACCTTCTTGCTATTTTTCTTTCCACTACAGGGAGTTTCAGGGATGTATGGTAAAACAAACTGCAATCACCTGGGTGTTTTCCACTCTAGTTCTTTCATTTTAAATGATGTATGATTTTTTTCCTGATAAATATCTTTACGTTTTTTTTTCTGTGTGTACTTTGGTCAACATCCTGTAAATATTTAGTCTCTATCCCAGAGGAATTCTTATTTTTTGCTTTTTAGCATTGTAATATAAAGGCTGTGTGGGGGACAGCTTTTAGGGTCAAGCAGAAAGGAAGATTTTCTCTCACAAACATCTGTGAACAACCACATGGAAGAGCAGACAGTACTAGCATAATTTAATGTGCTTCCACTGGGTGAAAAATTCTTTTTTGACACTATGTCATGACTTGTACTTTAAGTGAAGCCTTTTCAGGTGGTATATCTTACACTGCATTGCTTTTCTTTTCTTAGACTAATATTTTCCAGTCTTCTTTTTATTGGTTGATGCTACAAACGTGTCAAAAAAGACTCATAAACGTTATTTATTCCTTCGGCATTCGCTGTCCACCGTGATAACAATGCACAGTTGCCATTCTGCAGATGGCAGGAAAACCAGTTTCAAGTTTCTGTGAACCTGAAGGTCACCCATGGCTAAGCTGGTGATTAAGCAGTAGGTTTGACAGGCATAATTGTGAAGAGACCTGTAGGTCTGACAGCTGTCCTTTACCAGCAGGGGCTGCAGCAGAGCAGTAATAATCATAGATCCATCCTAGGGGACTTTCAAAATGTGTTTTTTAAAACAAACTATGTATAATAGTTTTTACATTCCGTGATGCTGTTAGTTCTGTTGGGGCAAGAATTAGTGAGAAACGTAAAAGTCACTGAAGAATATAAAAGTTGGACAGGAGAAGAATAAGTGTTCTTGAAACTTTGTATAAAATACAGAATATGCATAAGATGTATTGAAGTAACTTCCTTAGATGAGAAAGTTATGCTAATGTGAGTTATATAATAGCCTAAAATCCTATTCACTACAAAACAAAATCTTTGAAAAGAAAGGAAAAGGAAAAAGATGGATTGTAAGTGAAGTTAAAACTTAATAGAAAAATCCCCTTAGTAATAGTAACCTCTGTTTTTTTAGGGTTCATTATCTTAAACACACCACTGAGAATGTGCAACTACGAACACGGGGCTGAGGCGGGGAAAATTGATATTATTCTAAAGATGGAAGAGAAAGCATAATGATGTAAGTATTTGGTTGCATAACTATTTTTTCACTTAAGGGATTTGTTCTCCAATACCTGAATTAGCCATGCATCCCTTTGTTATACTGCAGGATTTCCACAGGCCAGAATGGCTGCCCTGGCTATGCTCTATTGAAAAGACTATCTCACTATATTGCTTCATATTGCCAGGTCCCTTTTAGAAGAAGAAAATCAATATCAGTGTCAAAGAAACTGATCTACGGGTTCAGATCATGATATGGTATCATTTGCTTGGTGGTATGATAAGCTCGAAGGTGAAATCATAAATATATAATCCGGGACTGGAGTACAGAATCTTTGGATTTTGTAGGAGAATTTGCAGGTAAATCCGACCTATTCAGGGAATAGAACTTTTCTTGCATTGGTCTTAACATGTTTCCCTAGTCTTCCTCCCCTCTTTTTTAGATGGCTCCTGAATTGACTGAGGAGGCAAGTAAGTGGCAGCATAAGTTGCCTATACCTCAGCCAGCAGGAATGTCACACGCACTGAGCAGTAAAAGAGTGCTCTTTGGATTCTGAAAGTACTCTACCTCTCGTATGTATCTGACTTTTGCGGTTTTAGCTATTGAAAGCTTTAACCTGTTCCCAGACTCAAGATACTGAGGACTGAGGTTTTTTTTGTTGGGTTGTGCAATGCTGTTAGCTTACTACTTACCTCTACATGATTTTAAAAAAAAGAAGGAAAGAAACCAACATTTCTGATATTTTGTTTTTTGGCATATGAGGATGTGAGGGGAGATTTAAAGAGCTCATCTTCAAAAAAGAACTAGATAAGTTCATGGAGGATAGGTCCATCAATGGCTATTAGCCAGGATAGACAGGGATGGTGTCCCTAGCCTCAGTTTGCCAGAAGCTGGGAATGGGTGACATGGGATGATCACTTGATGATTACCTGTTCTGTTCACTTCCTCTGGGGCATCTGGCATTGGCCACTGTCAGAAGACAGGATACTGGGCTAGATGAACCTTTGGTCTGACCTGTATGGCCGTTCTTATGTTCTTACCTTCTATTTAGGCACCAAAATTATTAGCCAGATTTTCAAAAGAGTGTGTGGTTATAGCCAATAAGTTTCACAATGGGAGCTACTTGGTACCGAGTACTTGAAAATATGTTCCTCAGCTCTTTTGAAAATCTGGACTGTGGAATCTCACATCCATGTACTGGAGTGCCTTACAATAGCAATTTAAAAGCCTTGATTGGAATCCTGGTCCTACTGAAGTTGATGGGAGTTTTGCAGCGGACTTCAGTGGGTCCAGGATTTCACCAATATTCTTTTGTTATGACTAATATTGGAGTCAAGGGAATTTCCCTTGAAAGTTTGGCAACTTAGAACTTAAGAGAGTTGTGCATGGGTAACCTTATTCTAGCACTGGGCTTGCAGATCTTGAATTGAAGTGTTTGGCTGGCTTTCTAGACTTTCTTATTACAATAGACACACGTACACTTAACCCATTTAGACACCATCTTCCTCAAAGGAAGTTCCTGAAGAAAAATATTGATGCAAAAGTTGCGTTAGAAAAGATCAATGACAAAATGCCACTGTCAATTGAACTTATGTAAAGACCCTTAGAGTGTTAGAATATAAAGCGAAAGCAATGCAGTCACATTGCTTTTATGTTTTTGATCCCATGTTCAAGTGTAGCACAGGCCTGCAGCAGTGCTTAAACTGTAACACCGTTACAAAAGCAGCTATTGACTTTGGCATTATTGAGAACCTAATACCGGTTATTGAAGTCAGGTTTTACTGATTTTTAACACTGACAAAATTTCTGTAAGGGCAGATCTGGTAACTATTTCTTTTATATTTCTTCAGAACTCCTGATTGTCAAAACTACTATATAGACAGTGTATACAGTAGTATACTCCATAATTTATATAATACATAACCAAGGACAGAGTGCTATGAGAAATATTTTCGCACATTAGGAATAACTTTTCATGATTTGAGTTACAGAGAGAAGAAGAGCCATGAATGGGTTATTATAGGTCATCCTTAATGAGTGGGACTCTTTCTAATATCATACTGCCTGCAGTCATCTGTTTGCTTTATAAAACGTATGTATTTATTTTTTCCAATATGAATTTTACAAAACTATTTATTGGTTCCTAAGTTGTGTGGGTTAGAATAATAGAATATCAGGGTTGGAAGGGTCATCTAGTCCAACCCCCTGCTCAAAGCAGGACCAATCCCCAATTTTTGTCCCAGATCCCTAAATAGCCCCCTCAAGGATTGAGCTTACAATTCTGGGTTTAGCAGGCCAATGCTCAAACCACTGAGCTATCCCTTGCCCGTTGATTACTTGGAAGAGCTATTACGTTGTTGGTTATTTTTATCGGTAAAAGGTTTGGTCTGTGTTCTGTGGATACAAAGTGACACCTATGGTTTGGCCTCTAGCACAGTGTGGCTTGGTGGTAGTGCAGCTAGGGGAACTATCCCTTCATTAGCCTGTACACAAGGCCAGTCCATTGCAGGCAGATTCCTACAACAGCAGATAAGTGGTAGATGGCTGGGACATATGTGGATTTGGTTATATTTATTGGTTAGTGGGTGAGATTAGTGTTCTAAGTAACACTGTTGTGTTCTAATGTGTAAGAGAACTCATTTTTAAGGTTTTGAGTTTTGGGCTATAATTTCATGCTTAGAATTGATAGTTGACATTTCTGTGTATTTCCTGCGGTACTGTGGGTGGGTGGGTGGGAATGTTAGGGGTAGTGTTGTTGATGTTCCCGTTAAAAGGCCAGGAACTGAGAAAGTTTGGTTATACTGAAAGAGAGAAATTTTTTACAAAAGTGCTTACAGTGGATTTTTGGGGGTTATGTTGATTGGTTGGAGGATGGAACTATATATTGTCACTCCTAGTGTCAATTTTAAGGAACACAAAAGGGATCCTTTATGCCAGACTCTCTAAGTCTCTCTGGGTCTTAGGTCATAGTTTGAGGAACACAGCCAGTGCAGCACGGAGTTGGCTTAGATTACGCACTCATGAAATGGATTGCTGAGCAGACTAACTTTGAGAGGTAATTGTGGTTTTGTTGTGTTCATTTGTTAGTGGGTGGATGGAATGAGGGGTCTGTGTGGGTGGAGTTGGGTTTCAGTGTGTGAGATGCTGCTACACCAAACCTGTCAAGTGTCACTTCTCTTGCATGGCATGCACACATTAGGCCCCCTTGTCACGCATAGAGTGACCAGACAGCAAATGTGAAAAATCAGGACAGGGGGTGGGGGGTAATGGGAGCCTATATAGAAAAAGACCCCAAAATCGGGACTGTCCCTATAAAATCGGGACATCTGGTCACCCTAGTCACGCATCGCTGCATCTGCACTGGATTTTTCCACAGCCAGTATAGCTGCCCCAGAGTGATATTAGCCCTTTTCACAACTGCATCACATCGTTGGTTAATATACTAGTTGTGGTCCATTATAATGCCAAGATCCTTTTCTGCAGTACTATGGCTTTTCAATTATTCACCATTTTGTATTAGTACAGTTGATTTTTTTATTCCTAAATGTAGTACTTTGCACTTGTCTTTATTTCAGCTTGTTGATTGCAGACCAATTCTCCAATTTATCAATATCATTCTGAATTCTAATACTGTCCTCCAAAAGTGCTAGCAACCCCTGCCAGCTTGGCATCATCCACAAATTTTATAAGCGTACTCTCCATGCCATTATTCAAGTCGTTAATGAAAATGTTGAATAGTATTGGACCCAGGACAGATCCCTGCAAGACGTCTTTCCAGTTTGACAGTGAACCATTGATCACTACTCTTTGAGTACAGGTTTTCAACTAGTTGTGGACACACCTTATAATAATTTAATCTACAACACGTTTTCCTAGTTTGCTTGTGAGAATGTCATGTAGGACTGTGTCAAAAGCCTTTCTAAAATACAGATATATCATGTCATCTACTAGGCCAATAAGCTTGTCAAAGAAGGAAATTAGGGTAGTCTGGCATGATTTGTTCTTGACAAATTCATTTTGGCTATTCCTTATAACCCTATTTATCCTCTAGGTGCTTGCAAACTGATCGTTTAATAATTTGTTCCAGTATCGCTCCAGGGATCAAAGTTAAGCTGACTGGTCTATAATTCCCCGTGTCCTCTTTGTTCCATTTTTAATGATAGGAACTATGTTTGTCCTTCACTAGTCCTGTGGGATGTCACCTGTCCTCCATGAGTTCTCAAAAATAATCACTAATGTTTCCGAGGTTGTTTGGAGGACATTGGTTGCAATAGTTTATTGCCACTGCCGTAACACAACAGCTACTATCACATTATAACATCGAAACTCAGCAACTAGAAAACAGTCTAAAACCCAGGGCCCCTAAACAATCCTTGTTGTCAACTCCTCAAGTTAATGTTGGTCCTCCCTGAACTGCAATTGTCCCAAATACTCCAGCCCCACTGTTCCAACTCCCACTGCACCATCATATCTTCCCAATGCCAAACACTGCTCTCCCTAATTTATGGTACTCTGGACAACCAGATCCCTGGCATTCCTACTCTCCTCTTTTACTCTGAAGAGTCAGGACCAAACAGGGGAATGAACACTACGAGTGCCAGGTTCTGTGACGAGGGGAAGAGCAAAGGTTGGCTTCTTTACCTACCCTTGCCCTTGATGTAGAAGAAATTCCCAAATATATATCTGTGTGCATTTTGTGTGTGTGCATTTGTGTGTGTGTGTGTAAAATATGTGTGAGGTGTGTGTGTGTGTGAACCCTCTTGGCACAAACCTCATTTCTCGGAGTGGTGAGGGATTGGCTCCTGATTCCATCCGTGCCACCCATCCCCCCTCCCGCTGCTTGAGAATTGGCCCAAGAGGAATCCCTTCTCCCTCCCAGCTTTCTGTCTATTTATATACATACTTGCATAGCTTTGCAGGGGAAAATTAGTAGTTTGCTTTTATCTGTAAGAAATGCCACACATGGAGCTGCTTAAAACATGGCAGCTATGCCAGCTCCTGTGATAAATGATTCTTTAAAAAAATGTCTGTTTGAGTAATTTCATGATCAAAACTAATATTGTAGTTATCATTCCTATTTATTTCTTGTAGTTTATTTTTTAAGAACAATATAAAATATAGTAACTGGGGAATGGGAGAGGAGCACCCTGATGGAAAGAGTTAAAAACTTCAGACAGGCCTGGAGTATTTTAGCCATCTCTTCTTTTTGATTAAATTTAGCACACTAATATACATACTGGATATGTCAAGAACAGAATGTATTTTAAAGAGCTTACAGTGGTTCAAACTCTGAAATATAACAGCAGAAGTAAAAGCATCAGGTTTTGTGTACATATGTATCTATTATATTCTGTAGTTAATGTATGTATACTGTAGAAGATACACTGGAAAATCGCAAGTCACTTAAAATGTCACAGACTGGAGTATGTCTGAATTGTGCTGTCAGTGTGGAGAATGAATTCAAATAATAGGTGCCATTACTGTAGCATGAAACTATTAGTTAAAGTTCACAGTGCTTGGCTAGACCATTTAGACCTTTATTAGGAAAAAAAAATGAAATTTTGAATGTTCTTATATTCTTCCTTAATTTGAGCAAAGGCTCAAAGTTTAACCAAAAGTATTTGGAAATAAGTTCCACCGCTGTACTCTTAGTCCAAGTTCCACTGAGCAGAGGACACAACTGCTTGTGCCTGGTGCTCACTAGTATCATGAGAATGTTAAGTTTGACACAAGATGGACTGACAAGTTGTTATTCTTCTCATTCTTACATCTTTTTAATGATCTGCACCTGAGCTCCACTGTGTTGCGTGACACTTATTAGCAATCTACAGGTCTGAGACAACTGTTGTTTATCCATATTTCACCTGTGATTACATTAACAAGAGATGATGTGCCGCAGTGTCTGGTGCCAGCTGAAGGTCACGGGGAGAGCAAAGGAAGGATCAGGATTTGTCTGTCACTGTGGGTACTGCAGACTCAGTTTCATTGAAAGCAGTGATCTCACATCATTAATATCAATGGGACATAAGTGCGTGCTACCTGCATTAGTTCCTCGGTTCCAGGAGTGGAAACATGGCGCTATTAGCGCATCTCATTCACATCCTAGATAAGAATGTTGAAATAGTTCCACATGGCAGATGAACAAAAGAAGTCATTAGGCTTGTGCTTGTCCACATGTACTCAGCTGGCTGACAGAAAGTGCCCCTGCTATTTTAAATCAAGACTGAGAGACTCAAGGCTACTGATTTACTGAATTTCACTCAACTCTGAATCATTTTTTTATTTTTCTCGTGAGGAGCTGCTTCAAAGCAACTAAGTCTCATTGACTAAAACAGCTACTTTGATTTTCAGCCATGCACAGTCTAATAATATTATTGTGTGGAAGAGAATGATCGTATTTTTTTTAATTAGAAATTCTCTGGGAGCCTATGATAGAATATAAGCTTTCAGATATAGTGCAATTTTAAATAAGCATCTCTCTCTCTCTCTGTGTTTGTGTATACATACACTTGCATATATTTCTGCATATTATAGATAGATATGTCTGTGTGCGTATTAAAGAAAGGAAATAGTTTTTCTGACTCCTTATTTAAATTCACAGAGTGCTGTTCTGCAGGCACTGTGTGCTTGCATAAGTGGTAACTGACTTCTTCCTTTTGTTTCTTTTCTTTCCTGCCTTATTTTTTTCTAGCAACATTTTTTTCCTTTTGCAAATCATGCAGACACTTGGGTCCCTGCTGGGCTGGTGCAGCCACCAGCAACTTCACAGGAAAACCCTCCAATCGTCTGTAAAGCATATAAAACGACACCATTTTGCAGACAGGAAGAGACTGCAAGATGGTGAGCCCCTTCAATGCCTATTGACTCCATTGGGGAGTTCTGGGGACTCAGCACCTTGCAGGAAGTGCTCAGGATCAGGGGGGCAAATTTGCCTAAATTGTCTCTGAATGACAAACTAACTGTCCCCATCTGGAGTGAAAACAATCACTAGATCTCCCTGCTTCAATCTCAATTAAACAGACATTAAAGAATGCTTGTATACCTCTCCTCTCCATCTCATTGGTACAAGGGCCTAATCCAAACCCCACTGCATGTCAACAGAAAGACACCCAGTGACTTCAGAGTAGCAGCTGTGTTAGTCTGTATCCGCCAAAAGAAAAGTAGGACTTGTGGCACCTTGGAGACTAACAAATTTATTTGAGCATAAATTTTCACAAAAAGCTTATGCTCAAATAAATTTGTTAGTCTCTAAGGTGCCACAAGTCCTCCTTTTCTTTTTCCAATGACTTCAGTGGCTTTTGGTTCTGGCCCGACTTTCTGGATGTTTCAGGCTTTTTTTATAAGCGATACAGCTGAAGAAGCATAATTTTAACCAGTTCTATCATGGAAAAAGCTACTTGTTTTTGTAACTTTCTCTCAGCTGTTTCCATTGAAGTAGAATACGCTGGCTTTCTAGAGTATGCCATTCTTTTTTTGGCTTGTTCCTCGTGAACCAAACATAAAATCATTATTTTGTTTTGGGGACTCATTGGTATTTAAAACCAACTCCCAACATCTCACAAGATGCAATTGTACTTGTAAGTACAGTAATGGGCAATAAATAAGAAAGATTAAGAACACTGTAGCCAGGTTGTAGTGAAACAACAAAAAAGGCTGCTGCATTCTTTTTAAACAAACAAAAAGCATAATTGGAAAAAATCATTTTTATGTTCTCTTACATTAAATGGGACCAATGAGTGAAACATTCACTGATGAATTACTCCTCTAATCTGCGGAGGAAAAACAGCTACTGGCAAATTAAAGAGACTTGGAACAGAGCCATGAGAACTAAGTGGCTAAAAATGAAAACAGGCAAACATTTGAAGAGTATTCTACAGAACACAGATCTTTCAACACCTCCCCTTTTTCCACCGTTAATTCATTGTCATGGAAACTGAATTTATCAAAATGTTCTCGTTCACTCCTAGTGACCCAGTGAGTCGACTTACAGAGCTGGTGAAAGGTAACTCAGGCTGAAGCAATTTTTAGAAATTATACGTAGCAGTTCATAAATTGGTGAATTTTGAATGGTGCCATTGTGCCTCCCAAACAGTTTTCCACAGTCTCAAAAGACTCCTTTAATCTGCAAACCAGAGGGGTCTGAAACCCCTCATGAACAAGTTAGTAAGGAAAACATGTATAGATTTAGCTCCCCTTTTCTCCCCCTTAATTTGTTTTTCTTCTCACCCTGTTAGAATTTATGGTTAAAATCCTGTTATTTGTGTCTTTTATTTACTTTGTGCATTCTCCACAGCATTTTCCTTTGCTGATTTCTAGCCCAAGGATACAAAAATCCCTCAGCTCTTCATCACAATCATCTCTCCTTATCTCTTGTTAAAGGTAGGTGTTGACTATCAAGTATGACACACAATGACTACTTTATGCTGCCACCTTTGCCAAATCTGAATTAACCATGGAAGTCTGGGTGCCTTCACCCAGAAGGTGGACTTGGGTGTTTTTTTTCATCAAATAGAAATAATGTCATTTATTATTATTACTATTATTATTTAAGGATTTTACAGCTTCCACGTAGCTGCCAAATTCAGTCAAGGTTGATTTTTACTTTATTTTATGTTAGCAATTAGTGACTTGTTGTCATGGAAACCACACTTCACACAATTCTGGAACTTAAACTGCTGAATGTGATCATGCAACAGCCCTTCCTTCTTTTAGCCTCAGTAGTTAGTCTTTCTTTGTGTCATCTTGATTACAGATTCACATAAAATATCTATAAACATGCAAAATAATAGCAGAGGGCTACATCAATTAAAATTGAGTATTCAATAATTTATTCTTTAATTAAACTCTTTCCTTTTCCTATTCCTGTAACCTTTCAAGTGTTAAAGCAGACATAAGAGCTCATCATTTGGTAAGAAATATCTTTTCTAATTAAGAGTTTGTGAGACAATAATGAAGAAAAATAAAAATTAGGATTTCAGATTCTTTTTTGGCTTTTCATGTTTAATGTAAAGGGTGAAAATTAGGAGACTTCACTGATAAATCTTTTCTAGGTGAAATATCTGCAGTGAAGGTTATAATCTTTATATGTGTTTTGTGTATGTGTGTGTACAGGGAGGAGGGTGAATGCTACCCATGCTTGCTTGCTGTCAGATGAGATGAGTCAGGATACAAAAGTCAAAAGGAGGTGACACAGTATGTGAGAGTTGTGTGCATGTTTGCATATGTGGCATGCTGTAAATATGTTGGGATTTGGAAACAAAATTCACTGTAACTTCACCATAAAACCTGCATTGTAAAACAGGAAAAACACGGAAGGAGGTAGTAGATTTTATTTCTTGACTTGTGAATGATCCCACAACCTGTTAGAATACCACAGTGTAAAATATATTGTAAAGGCTTGTCTACATGGGAGATTTTTCCAACTATACCCATATAATTATATGGGTATAGTTAAACTGATATAATTATACTGGTATAAACACCCCATGTGGACACTCTTATACTGGAATAAAAGTGTGCAGATGAGGAATTATACTGTTATAACTCTAGCTGTTTAAGTTCACAGCCTACTTTATACTGGTACAACTTTCCTGTGTAGACAAGCCCCAAATGTAATTTACGTGTACATATGGGGGCTGTTTTCCTCTCTGTGGGCCTAATCCTGAAAGGTGCTGAATAACTCCAAGTCGGTGAGTGTTCAGGGAATTTACACCTTTCAGGAGGCTCTCAGCACCTTGCAGGATAGGCCCTGACCTTCAGGATTAGGCCTTCAGGATCAGGGAGGAAAACAGCCCCCATATGTACATGTAAATTGTACTTGAAACAGGATTGAAGCACGTTTGAAGAAAAATTAATTTTCTCACTCACTCTCTCAATGCAGATATAAACAGTTTGACCAACTGTGTCTTTATTATCAAGGAGGAAAACGCAATAGTAACATGATCAGTGCCCCCACATATTTATTTTACCCACAGTGGAAAACTGATGTATCAGAAATGAATCTAATTACCAAACATGACATGTTAGAGATTTTTTTGGTTACTATTGGTAAATCCTGACACAGTATGTCAAATTTTCTCCCTTCTCCCATGCTTTTGTGAAATCAAAGCAGTCTTATTGAAATCAACCCATTTAAAATCAATGTGATTGCATAGATGTACAGGTCAGAATTTGGTCCAGTGCACTACATAGGGATACACTTTGTTTTGTTGACATGTGTAAGACACGATGCCTCATAGTACTGATTCCGTGAATATCTATTTTTTAAAACCTCTTTTCCAACTATTACACCTGCTATCAGTTCAGGTAACTGTCCCTTGATTCCAATTTCTTTGGAATAATTTTCAGAACAACATGCTCATCTGACAGTATTTTCTCATGACCTTTTGGAACAGTAGATTCTACAAGGGCAGGATGTAAATAAAGCCTTTACAAATATATCGTCAATCATTATACTAACTATGTAGTACCCACAATTTAATAGAATCTTTCTTGAACAATTCCAATGCATTTTGGTTTATTACATGTATTTTAGAGGCTCGTAGTATATTAACGCCTCTTATTCGTTGTGCTCTTCTAATTTAATTGTTTTTGTGAACTTATCAAATTTTATCTTTGAGTTCATTAAAAACATGCTGAGTGAAGAAGATCAATTTACTAATTCAAGTTTAGAAAGGAACAAAGCATTTGCACTTGAATTTATGTCATGGTTATTGTGCAGTAGCTTCAGAGGAAAATAAACCTTACAGTACAGCAGAGTGCTATTTTTCAATATACAAAATTCAGCAAACAAAAGTCCTTTGCAAATCAGATGGAAATGAAATTCGAAAAAAGAGGCTATTAAACCTGGTGATTTTCTTCAAAGTGTGTGGGTTTTTTTTATTTAACTCTTGTAATATGTTTAACATTCTTGTACTAGGAAAGACAATAGGATATGACAGGTTCCTTGACAGTTTGCTAACACAAATTAACCTCATTTATGGTAAGACTGGCTGTGTGGAACATCTACTTTTGCTGTGCTATGTAAAACATCTCTGAATTGCGGTCTGCACTGGGAGGTTTGCTTCCTAAAGCTTAGATGTTTTGTGGAATAGTGTCATTTATGCTATGCTGTATCAAATGATTTACTTACATGAATGACCAGTTAGTACTGTATGACAGTGGGGAAGAATAAGAAAGAAAGAATACACCCCTTTCCAGGCTGGATTTTTAATTTGCCATTGTTACTCTTTTACAACCCCATTGATTTCTATGGGATTGCACCAGTGTAACTAGAGAGAAACATTTGGCCCTAGATCAGTCTTTAATTAATAAAGAAACCAGCTAGTCCAACTTCAGTGGGAGAAATTTGGCAAAACAAATTGTATTACAAAGAAATAATAGCCCATTTAAGGAACATTGTTTTTGACCCAGGTTTATATTTGTTTCTTGTATTTTTGTTCAGTTTGACAAATGAATAAATCACTACCATCTAGAAAAAAGAAAGACCTTAGGAGAGTACATGATACTAAAAAGAAAAGGAGTACTTGTGGCACCTTAGAGACTAACCAATTTATTTGAGCATAAGCTTTCGTGAGCTACAGCTCACTTCATCGGATAGCTCATAAAAGCTTATGCTCAAATAAATTGGTTAGTCTCTAAGGTGCCACAAGTACTCCTTTTCTTTTTGCGAATACAGACTAACACGGCTGTTACTCTGAAACCTGTCATGATACTAAAGTTATTCCTTAAGAGGTTGGTGTTAGCCAAGATAACTATTAGGGACAATTTGTCTACATCTAAAGGTGACTATTGTTCTGAATTCAGTTTTTTAAGAGGTGGTAGTTGGCAGATGAAAATGTTGAAAAAATGTGTCAAATAAAATAAACATAAACATATGCCAGTGAACTTTCTGGGCTGGATATTTACAAATAGAAGTATCTTGGAGGACTCTGCCTTCTCACACCTCCTGAAAGAATGAGTTATGTTTTCCTTCTCACGTTGAAGGACACTACTGAATACTGAGAGGATGTTGTGAAGGCCAAGATTATAACAGGGTTCAAAAAAGACCTAGATAGATTCATGGAGGATAGATAGGATAGATAGGTTCATCAATGGCTATTTGCAAAAATGGGCTGGGATGGTGTCCCTAGCTTGTGTTTGCCAGAAGCTGGGAATGGGCAACAGGGGATGGATCACTTGATGATTACCTGTTCTGTTCATTCCCTCTGGAGCACCTGGCATTGGCTACTGTCAGAAGACAGGATAGTAGGCTAGATGGACCATTGGTCTAACCCAGTATAGCTGGTCTAATGTTCTTATTTTACTGAGCTAAGCAACATAAGAAAGATCAAAAGGTCAGGTAAAACATTTTCCCCTAGCCTGTGATAGTGCCAGATCCCAAATATCAACCAAGTTTTGGCTCGGTGAGTTCTTGAATGGAAGATCGTACTGGAAAACCGATGGTGCTACATAAAGTGGTGTTTGAGGTTTCAGGAGGTGGCATTTTCCATTTTGAATTTAGTGCTGAACCAAAGAGGAGAAATTAAATAGGACTTTCTTGGTGCTCAGCACTTTTCAAAATCAGGTCTGTTCTTTAGCATGGATTTCAGCACTGAGCTTTAAGCTCCTGTTTTTGAAAATCTTGACCTTTAATGGCACCGAGTTTATGCTGATAAAGCCTTCAAGGTATAATCATATCATCATATTTCCTGTACATGACACATGCGTTACAGATAAACTATTTCAGGGGTGTGTCCAAAATATGTTTATGGACTATTTCCTGTACAGTTAATGGTAAGTTAGATGCACTGGTCTCCTTAGGTCTAACTGTGTGCAGGTCTCACATGGAATCTTAAAAAGCTCTAAAAATAGACTAAAGGAGTTTTTCTATACCCCAAAATGTCAAGACATTAACATCCGATATCTTGGGACCTTCCAAGCTTAGAAGGTGGGAAACTGATCCTTTCCAATGGTATAAAGCTCTCATTTTTAGGCTTATAGGGATGCAAAGACTTAAAAGTTATGACAATTTTATATATAGAAAAGCTGTCCTGAATATTGCTCACCCTGCACTTCAGGTAGGTGTAATTTTGAGGAGGATTTCCATATTTGGAGGGAGAAAGAGGGACCTTTTTTCTAAATAGGTTCATTTTTTAAATGCTCAGGGTTTTGAAGTAGTTCAGGAAGAGATGGAGTAGATAGAGGTCAGGTGACACAGTTAAAGGTGTATGGTAAATTAATTTATCACAGGGCTCTGCAATTTATCATATAGATATCTCCACATATGTGGATCATGTGTATACTTACGTAGCTCTGTCTGAAAGTAGAGTTTGAACACTCAGTTTTGTACAAATTATGTATGAGCAGAGAAGGGCAATTTTAATTGCTGCCTATTAAAAAGGCAGTTCAATTCGGGGGAAAAATATAGATGTAGATTATGATGAGTTCTTTTTTGACCTGGTGTTCATCAGTGACGATTGTCTGATCTTAGCTTTTTTGATGGTGAGACTGAAATTGTAATTAATTGTAGGTTTGGGAATGAATAAAAATTCACTAGCTCAATTCACTGCAGTATAGCAGTTTAGTGAGTTGAATGATGGGTCACTATCTGAAAGTGTATGTCACAATCAAGGTACTTTTCTATTTAGGGCCTTCTGTAAAGTGGCTGAATGATGGCAGAGCAATTCATTTCCATTTGCTGGTTAACCATGGAGGAAAAGGAAAAAAAAAATCTGTTTGGTTTTAGGGACTTAACAGGATTCATGATGAGCAAGAAGGATATTCTTCTTACTTGCATTACCTTGTGTTAAGCCCATTTTGGAGTAGAGTGATGTGAATGGGAGACATCTCTCCGGAGCAGACTTGCCAAACCTGTGAAAAAACCCGCAGAAATTGGGCTTGTTTTTGGCTTAATTGGCTTGTGAGTTGCTTGTTGGCTAATTTTTGGCTTGTAGCTTGTTTGGCTTGTAGCTTGTTGCTTGTTGTAGCTTGTTGCGTCTTTTTTTGATCAGCTCCAGGCAAGCAGCGGCAAGGGGGGGGCAAAAGGGGGGGACAAGGGGCAAGCAGGGACAAGTGAGAGGGAGAATAAGGAGTGCACAGTGGGCCCACCACAGTCCTAGACTGCACGCTGGGGGGATCTAGTCACATAGAGTGTTGGCTTGTTTTGGCCTTCTTTTGAAATGGGATTAGCTTGATTTTTGGCTTATTGTGAAAGTTGGGGTGCTTATTTACTGTGTGAGATTTGGCAACTGTGCTCCAGAGCAACATTTCATAATAAATAATCCTACCATACATAAAAATATTCAGTTATCTGTTTATTTGTGCAGAAAACTACTTACACATTTCTGACCAGATTTAGAAGAACAATATTGCTTAGTACTGTACGTGTCATAAAAAACTTACAATAGTAGATTTGGATATTTTTAGCTTGAAATCCAAGATTTTCAAAGGTGACAAGTGATTTAACACCTTATTTTGTGGATTCCCTAACTGAGACACCCTAAAGGGGCCTGAATTTCAGAACAGTGGTGCTCAGTGCAGTCTGAAAATCATGCCCTTTTAAGATGCCTCAAATCGGGAACCCACGAATTGAGACAATCAAAATTGCTAGTTGTTTGAAAATCCTGGCCAAAAATATTAAGATTTTTACTGATCAGACAGTTTTATGTTTGAAATCATCTTAAGTCAAATATGCTGCATACTCACTGGAGCTCGGTGAAAAGTAACAAACCTGGTATATAGATTTTACTGGTTAATATTTTTGTCATTTCTTTCCAGGCCATGTTGTTCCCCTGATATTGTTTCTTATTATATTTATTCAAAATGGGCATTTTTCGCCTTGAAAGCACAGAAGATATTAAATTATGTCTCATGCTTTTGTAGCAGATTGATTTTCATATAAAAGAAATGATGAATTATTGTTTGAACAATTTTGAAAATTGTGTCTTTTTTTTTTTAAATTTAAAACTAGGAAAATGTGGGGGTATGTCAACACTGCAGGTGGAACTGTGCTTTCCAGCATGGGTAGACAGACCCATGATATTTTTGCTCGAGTGCTAAAAATAGCAGTGTAGCCGGGGGTATCATGGGTGGCAGCTCAGGCTAGCTGAACTGAGTGCAAACCTCCCCAGATGCCCTGGGTATGTACTTGGGTGGCTCGCCTGAACTGCTGTCTGTGCTACCTCGAACTACACTGCTCTTTTTATCTTTCTAGCTTGAGTAGAATTAGCATGTCTGTCTACCCTCCCTGGGAATCACGGTCCCAGCTGCAGTGTAGACGAACCCTTGGAGAGAAAAATGCAAAGTTCATGTTTTGTGTTTAAAACCTAAACACTTTTGAAAAATTGAAATGAGACACAAAGCTCTTGATTTCTGGGATTGTGTAAGTTTGTTTCACATTTTGTGTGAAGATCTCTCACTTTCTGACAGCGATACTCTAATGCAGGGATCAGCAACCTTTGGCATGCGGCTCATCGGAAATCCGCTGGCGGGCCAGGATAGTTTGTTTACCTGCAGCATCCGCAGGTTTGGCCAATCGCAGCTCCCACTGGCCACGGTTCGCTGTTCCAGGCCAATGGGGGCTGCGGGAAGTGGCGCAGGCGAAGAGATGTGCTGGCCGCCACTTCCCACAGCCCCCATTGGCCTGGAACAGAGAACTGCGGCCAGTGGGAGCTGTGATCGACCGAACCTGCGGACGCTGAAGGTAAACAAACCATCCCAGCCTGTCAGAGGATTTCCCTGATGGGCTGCAGGCCAAAGGTTGCCGATCCCTGCTATAATGGAACAATAGGTAATAATATGGGAGTTTTTATCCAGGTACTGAATATTTATTAACTTATTAAAAAGGATTACAAAATGTTACAGATAAGTGTCATAGTTTGAGGAGACTAGCCATATTACCACAGGTAGCCATAGACTTGATAGGGCCTCTTTGCAACTCAGGAAGTCTTGTGTAACTGTGCAGCATAAGTGGGAAGGAGATGACTGCAGGACCTCAGTGATTGTTGGGAGAGCTTGCCATTAGGAGTGGAGTGGGGAGGGTTTCAGCAGCTGGTAGATGGGTTGGATAGGGTACTAATTCCTGCAGAAGCATGAAGGGTTGGTTCTTCCCAGTTGTGAATCCCCATCTTGAGAAGTCAGCAGAATTGTTCTATTTCCCTTTTGTACTTGTCCCCCTTTTCTTTGTTTTCCCATTTGCTGCTTCCTAATTGTGAAGCTGAGAGGGTGACTCTCTCCTGACATTAGTGCTACTCCTCCGTGTGTCTGGTAGAATGTTTCATATCAGCTTTTCCTCCATCTTCTCCATCTGTGATGTGCTCAGTTTCTTGGAGGTTGAACCCTGTGCTCATTCCCGAATGGACACAGCAGTGTGCTTCTCTTTTGCTATAAATAATATGTCTTTAACAGGTGTTGACCATCATCCATGTTGAACTTTCCCCCAGAAACAGCTGTATGCAGTGATTCTGAGATAGGATAATGATCAAGCTTACATTTCTAATATATAGCACTATTCATCATGAAGAATCCCCATTATTCTTTTTCTAACGATCTCAGCAGCCCAGACAGGGTTGCAGCAGTACTGATGTGTGTGTGTATGTAATTGGGGCATGGCAGCGCCTTACTGATATTTCCTGTCCCTGGAAGGCGTAGTGTATGAAGGATTGATCAAATGGATTTTGGAAGGGTGCAGCTGCTGCAGGCTGGTCATTTAGGGTGGCCAACCAAACACAAAATAAAGGCAAATAAAATGGTAGCTAAAGGCAAAGAAAACTGTCGGTCCAGTCTTTTGTTATAGCTGTGCTTCAAGCATCAGTGCATGTAACAAGCTCTGAACTGGCCCTTGGATGAAGTGGTGTAATTTGAGGCACGTAAATCACAGATGCTGGCTTTTATTAAATAGCGGCAGGACTTAGCAGTTTCACCAGCTCATGGGGAGAGAGTGGGGACCCTTCCCAAGATAGGTTCCAACTGTCCTTCAGACCTAGCTGTCTAACAGGACCATGTGTTGTACACGTGTGTCAGAGTGAGGTTCACTGCAATGTGCGGGTAGCTCTGTGCACATGTGCCCTATTTAAATAACCATCTGATCATGTAAACACAAATACTAAATGATATCTATAAATGGATCATTTTGCGTAACAGGGATATAGCTAACAACGACAGTGTAGGCATATGTTCTTTCTGTAATATTTTAATTATAAGAGTTCTTGTCAGTGGTAATGATAAAAACTTTTGGCCATATTCTCAGGCCTACTCTGGGCCCTGCAGTCTCTGGTGTAGAGGCATGTTTGGGCTGGGGTCATGGTGGCCAGAGCACAGGCCCCTCCTATCTCCAGTTGATGAGAGCCATTATCAGTTGGATGAATTGAGAGCATCCCTTTAGACTGTTCTACATTCCATCAAGGCTACTGCAACAGGTTAGAGGTTCAGGAGCTGCATTGTTTCTCTCATGTCCCGCTCCTGGGCAGCACCCAGTGGAAACTGAGCAGAGTAGAGAAGACCCATTTAACAGTAACAGGGCTAGTCTTTTTTTTCTACCACAGACTGTTTGGATATTTTTGTTTAGGTTGCTGTCTAAGAAGTAACATGTCAATATTTACTGTTTTAAAATAGATACAAAAATAAACACAAAATGCTACATTAAAAACAATGGACTTGGTTCTCTTCTTTCACAAGATTTTCATCAGGATCACTCCAACTTCCGGAGAGTTACTGCTGATTTACACTGGTGTAAGTGAGAAGAACATCAGGCCCAATCTGAAGGACCTGACTTAGAGACAACTGCAAAGGATTTCAGAGACGCTATCCTCAGTTCCCCCTGCTGTGCCTTGGTACTACACTTAAAACAGAACTGCATGGGATATAATGTTAAACTGTTTGGATACCACTGCAATACAAGATCCGCTAAGGACCTCATCGCAGTAACTTTGAGTTTGAATTTCCCTGCTTTCATTGGTTTGTGAGTCTGTCTGTGAGATTTGAACAACCTCTGTATTTGCTAGTAAATAATGAAATCAGTAGATTAAGATGACAGTTAGTTCTTTTACCTCCACCTTGTACTGCACTGCTACTATCAGCACATCTTTATTGAACAATAAATGATAGGTTAGCCTGGAATAGCTGCAACAAATTTTATTTAATTTTATTAGTCATATAATAATTTTATTTCCCAATGCAGTATGTTTCTCACACATTTTATATTCTGTGCTTTGTTTTATTTAGCCATTTTCCCTTCCTAATTAAAGCTCCATTAATTCACTTCACTACAGCAATCATCCGTGGCTGGGGAGGAGGATGGAAGGGGAGAGAGAGAGAGCGAGCGAGCTGTTGAGTAAATGAAGCATTACCCATGACTGCTGCACCACCACCGTCTGTGCTTGTACAAGCACCGTATACCCGCTTCCGAGCATAACAAAGGTAACTCATTTCCTCGTGCTTTCCATGCTCAAGGACAACAGTTACCTTCACCACAGAGAGAATAAGGACTGGCTGGTGTAATTTTGGAAATATGTAGCAATTACTCGCTGCAGAAACTCAGATCCCAGCTCTTCTTAATGAAGAATGACAAAGACCTGGGTTCAAAGAGGGTGGCCCACAGCTGCAAAGGTTCACTATTCTGTACCATTAGTTTGCAGAACCCCCACATGGATTAACTATCCTTTCCTTTTTTCCTCCCTTCTTTCCAACTTGTTTTCATGATCTGGTCAGCTTCTTAGTGTCTCATCTATTCCTCTCTTCTTTTCCTTTGCATGGTGTGCTTACTAATGATCAGATTAGGCTCATTTGATTATTCCCTCTTTATATTACCTCTGTTTTTGACTTACTATATCTTAAAATTTAAGAATATTTATGCTTTCTTGACATAACCTATTCACTTACTTTATTTAAATGAATGGCATCAAATGTTTCCTTATTTTCCAAATTCTTTTAACCATGCAGTCTTTGTAGTTTTCCATACTCAGGTGAAACCTCCTTGGTTTCTTTTATTGTTCTCTATATATGTATGTATCCAGGCAGAAATACGCTTAAAGTGCTGGCTTAAAATAACAAAATTCAAGAAGTTCAGAATTAAAGCTCATTTCAGTGTGATATGCCTAAGTATACATCACAGCTGTATAAAGCTATACTCTGCTGTATGTGTTTGATTCCTCCTGAAATGGACACAATCAGATAGGTAAAGCTGGAACACGTAGCTTAATACTTGAATTTCCAGGTTTTATTCAGTTTAAAACAGACACTTGGCAATTTTTAATGGGGGTGAAGGGTTGGTTTGTTTGTTTGCGTATTTATTTGTTTTGTTTCATGTTTACAATTACTCTGTGAAGATAATTTTGGATGAAAATAAGCAAATATATCTGAAGAGAGGGTCTGAGAGATATCTGAAGAGCTGACCTCCCTGCTTTGAATTGGAAGTTGTTTGGAACAATAGTTGTCCTTTCTGAATTTTACCTGCTGAGTGTTGGTTTTGGAACAATAGATTTTTCAAAAGCACTTAGGAGCACAAGTCTCATTTATTTTACATGGCACATAGACACCTAAGTCCCTTTGTGGATCTAGCCTTAGGTGACTTTGGAGCACAACTGCTACTTTAGGAACCAAAGTCCAAAATTTAGATTCTCAAACCCTCCCACTCAGTTGCCACTCAACTTTGTAGGTGCCTAAAGTCCCCAGGCATCTAGGCCTCTGTCAACAAAGTCTGGTAAGTTACTATAAATCTGCCAGTGAACATGCAAATTGATGTCTAAGTCTCAATCTCCTGCACCTATCTCCTGTATAAGACTCTGAGGGATCCTCAGACTAGTCTTTCCCCTGTGCAATCTGGTAAGCATTTTCAGAGGCTAACTGATCAGTCCCCACACAAAACACACCTGCTGAAGGAGTTGGTAGTGGTGCCCCCATAATCTTTAGCCCAGAGCTCTCACCCTGGATATGGGAGACCTGGGTTCGAATCCTCACTTGGCCTAATATAGAGCAGGGATTTGAGCCTCTGTTGCCCACTTTTTTAGGACAGGGCTTCAACTACTTGGCTATGGGATATTCTTCCCTAGGAATCACTCCTGTTGGAACTATTCCACTTTGTACAAATAATCATTGGAGCAGGGACTTGAGTTTGGGTTCCTGAGTGCTCTAATCACTTGGCTATAGAGTCATTCTCACTCTGTTTCAAAGACTATTTAATTATTTATACAAAGTGGAAGAACTTCAGAAGGAGAGCCATCTATCCCAGGGTATGCCATAGGCTACTGGTTAGGGCACTGTTCGAGCTTTAAGGTAGGCTGGGGTAGGGCTTGTCAACTCCCTAGAACGTGCTGCAAATTGTATAGTTGAACATTATTTCTCCAGATAATTGTCTGTCACCACATTACTTCACTGGGCTTTGAAGGAACTCAGTGCCTTGCAGGAGTTGCTGACACCTTCTAGGACTGGACCTTAAATCTATACAACTGTCCAGAATAACTAAAAAAATCTTACACTCCTATTGCTTGTCCAAAGTTGATTATAAAAAAGAAAAATAAAGTGTATAGCACTGGGAAACTGCTGATGTCCACATGTGATGGGGGAAAAAAAAGGCAGAGAGAGAGAAAACAAGGTTGATCATTAACAAATACAGATCACGGCTCTTGTTAGCACTGAGCTAGTTGCTTTTGCAAAGCCAGTCAAAGGAGGTTAAACCCTGGGGTAATACACTAATATTCTCAAAGGTGGTAGCTGTTGCTTTAATTTTGAGCACTTCATATCTGTTTATTCTCTAACCTTAATTGTGTTGGACTATAATAACCTTACAAAAATCATTTATAAAAATTGGGCTGATTTTGAATGCTGTTAAATAATACTAATTTGTTGCTCTCATGCTCTGCCAGTGTTTTAATGTTTGTAGAGCAAATAAGGAATTTCTAAACAGTCCCAGAGGGGCATTGTGCTAATTCTTTGTGTGAGAAAAGCCTAATAATTTGAGCATGCCTTAAGCACTACTAGTTTATGATAAGGACTTTATAAAAATGCAATGGCTCTTTAACTGATGGCTCAGTTAAAATACTATGGAGTATAATTGGCTAGGAAAGGAAAATTCTATTCTCCCATGGATTGTATATAAGTGAATGAAGCTTCCTATTCTCCCCATAAATGCACTTCAAAGTGTAAGTGGGATTCCTCTATGAAGATCTTATTGTTTAGGGTCACTATGTTTGAAGGTATGAATACTTTTGGCATTAAGAGCTTTCCCTCTCTAAAAAAAGTCCTCTCCTAAGTGGATGTATTACTTTTAAAAGAGAGAGAAAGAGAAACGCTGTGGGATGAACAACTCTCATCTTGGCATGTCTATTGCAAATCCACACAAATTCATGTACTGGGTGTTCCTAATACAAAAAGGATATTTTACTAAATAACTCTTTCTGAGGTGCTAAGGGCCAGCAACATGAAAATAAGAGGCATCATTTCCACTTAACAAATTACGAACTATACAATCAAGATAAGAGTGATTTATGATCCGCTTGCTAGACCAGTCACACAAGTGCACTGCTTTTAGAATTCAGTGAAAGGCAGACGCATTGTCAGCTATTGATATTATTAACAAGTGACATTAATGTATCACTGTATGGGAATGTACGTAGTTTAATATTCAATGGAGAGCTCTAATTGTAGTTAGCTGTTTGGAATATGCACATCCATTATTCACAGATGCAAGATGTGGATTTTTATTGATTTCTTTTGACTATGTATAAAAAAAGCAGTTAAAACATCTTATTGTTGATCACTTTTTACACATGTGTGAAGTAGCCTGGTCAAAGCTGCAGGAGCAACACAAAGAGAAGACTGTGACAGGAGATGCAGATATAGCAGTCTCTTACGCTATATCATTTTAGGTTTTCACCCACTGAAAGCCTAATGGAACTGCATTACTTTGTATTCCTGTGAATAAGGACTTGCACACATTCTGCATGATAATGTGCACTTTGGGTTAAAATGTGCACTTCTGGGCTAAACTAATATTTTTTTCCACAGGCAGACATAGCTGCAATTTCAATGTGCACTGTTTTTAAAAGCTTCTCTTATGAAACCATTTCTTCAGGAATCAGGGCACATGTGTGTAGAAAGAGCATAAATATGGTAGTGCATTTTTCTTTCACCTCCAGTCCCCTCTGTGTATTATGTTGACCTTCAGTGGGACTTGTGGACCCAAGCCTGTTAGATGCTTTTAAAAATGTCACCCTGAATGTACTTTAAACATTGTTGAAGATTGCTATGATTTCTTTTATGTTTCCCTATCATATTTGTTAGAGTCACTTAACTAGTCACATAGTTTGAATTGTCTACATATGATCCTGTTTTCCGCATATGGTATTGACTAACGCTACTCTTAAAAGAATGGTTAATTCGAGTCTTCTGTAAGGTTTTGGACTTAGATGTTGTCTTTGTAAGAATTCCATTGGCTCCCATAAATGTAAGTTGTCATTATTTCTCTCACTTCTCTGGCATCATACCTTTGATCTTCAATTTGCATAGTGTGTGGTGGCTGTCTCACTATGGTGAGGTAACAGCTATAGTTGGCTTCCTGCTATTTTCAAGTACAACTATTAGTCTGGACAACGGTTTTCTTAGCCATCGTAATAGCTTTGTTTCTTCTGTTGTTGTTCAAATTTTATTTGTAAGTCCAGATTACAAAGCTTAGGTCTGAGTTGCTGGGCTTGTTTTTGACTGATGTCCCATTAGTACTTGTGATAGAAATGTTAAGTCTCGATTGGCAAATTCCCAAGATTCAGTTGGATTAAGCAGAGTTCTTTATTATAATATTCACAATAATACTTAACTTTTATATAATGCCTTTCATCCATAGATGTAAAAGTGCTTTACAAAAGAAGACTAGTATCACTATTCCCATTTTACAGATAAAGAAACTGAGGCACAGAAAAGTAAAGTGACTTGCTGACGGTCACATGTCCAGTTGGTAACATAGCAAGTCCAGCACTCTATACGCTACGTCATGCTGTTTAAACGTCTTTCATAGAGATTGTATGATATTCACTGAACTCTCAGCTACCTCATCATTTGGTGAAGCTGACGTGATTTTTCTCAAGCTCTGCTATGTCTTAGCAAATACTTGAAATCCCACACTTAAGTACTGCAGTCCACTGTCAGTGACATATTTTATGTCACTCATCATATTGTAGATTGATATGGCTAATCTTGGTACTACTGCTTCTCTTGGTCATTTTGGAAATCTCAATGAATGCAGAATACTAATCAATTAAAAATAAATAGGTTTTTCTGACAGTTTGAAAGGGTCCCTATGAAGGTAACAGGGAAATGGAACAAGGTAATAAATAATTTATAACTGGAGAAAATTAATCAAGAACCCCCAATTCCCACTGTCCCCACACACAGGTGCTCAATTACACAACTTCTTAGAAGAGGCAAGAGAGCAATAACTAGGTGTCTGTGACATAAATGACTTTTATTATTAGGGAAGAAGGTATTCAAACATATAAATACAGTAAAGTAATCGATTCAAATTACAATATGATATGTTTATTGTGTAGAGTGCTTTTTATTAAGCTATATCCCAAAACTCTTTACAAAATTAAATAATATATTTCACTATATCATATAAATGACAGGTATCAGCAATAGTGTAGAGACTTTTTATGGTGAATGGATGAGATCATAAAACAATTCAGAGGAGGGAAGGAGGAAGAAATTAGGAGGCATAAATGGGGGAGAAAAGATTGTATTTCAAGTAAAATGTAAAGAAAGATGGAGAGCTGATGAGCTTGATCTCACATCATTAAAAGTGATGGAAGTTATTCCATTGGCTTCATTGGGAGCAGGATCAAGTAGTAAGAGAGTAACAAGGAAGCACAGGGAGTGAAAGAGGAGAAGACTTTTGTCAACAGAGGGGAAACTATATGAAGAGACAAGAAAATTGCAGATTTGGGTGAAAGGAGGGAGCAGGGAGGAAAGTAACGAGGGACGGGAGGTCCCTGGAGAGGTTTAATAATGATCCACCAATAATGAATGGAATGATTCATTCCATTTTGACACCAGCATAGCTCTGCTGAAATTAGCTAACTGAAATCAGTGGAGCTACATCAGCAGAAAAGTAGAGGAGTGTTGCTTCGGTGAATCAAGACCATGGAACAGCATCTTGAAATGGCTTCTGAGGTGAATGCAGAGCCAGTGGAGTTGTTTGAGAAGGGGGAAGATGTTGCCATGTTTCTCTGTATGTGTGTGAAGTCAGGAAGCAGAGGTGAACAAATGCTGGTGTCTAGAAGTCTAGGATTTGGGGAGGCCATACATAAGTGAATTGCAATAGTTCAGGTGAGAGGAAATGAAGGCATGGATATAGATTCTGTATGTTAGTGAGAACAAACCTCTCTATTCCATTGCTAACTTTGCCATCCTTCTATATACAGGTGTGTAGCGAGCTTACTTAGAAATTTAGTTGTGGCACTTGACTCTGATGGGGTTGAAACTCCTTGTGCAAATTCAATGGGATGGTCACGTGGCTCTTCCAGTGCGAGAACCTGGTGTGGCTGCTGCCATTTTTCATTGGGCCTCCATTTGGGCGATTTGGATTTGGATTTTTTTTAAATTAGCTGAGTGCCAGGATACTTTGGCAGCAGTACCCTAGTATAAACAACTAAATTAATGGCATTACATTCAAAAATCCCTTCCTAGCTTTTTCGTGGCCTCCTGTTGGGTATTTCATGACCCTTCCTCAGCTCTGTTATGTGGGGGACTCTTCTGAATCCACGTGACTAAGTGACTAATCATGGCTGCTATCTTTCCACTCATTACAACACAGAATACATTCTCCTATCCTTTTTCTTACATTGCTCAGCACCTAGATGGTGGCTGGAAGTTTATTAATAAGTATCCCATTTTTTAACATTGGGAAAATGTTACCTACTTAGTGCCTTCATCTCTTTCCCAACTGACCAGGATGATCTCAAGTTGAGGGATAAAACTCTGTACACTCTCTCTCTCTCTGACACCTCATTAAACTATCATTTTCAATTTATTCAAAATGGTGTGTCTGTTTTTCTTATTGAAACCCTGCTAGTTTAGCAGCTGTGTTAGTCTGTATCCGCAAAAAGAAAAGGAGGACTTGTGGCACCTTAGAGACTAACCAATTTATTTGAGCATAAGCTTTTGTGAGCTACAGCTCACTTCATCCGATGCAGCCAATGAAGTGAGCTGTAGCTCATGAAAGCTTGTGCTCAAATAAATTTGTTAGTCTCTAAGGTGCCACAAGTCCTCCTTTTCTTCCTGCTAGTTTAGTTGGACTGATCAACATATTCTTTGTTGTATAAACAACATGTTAAATTCATGAATCTCACTGGTGGATTTTGTTGAGCTGTTTATAGCCCTTCTAATGGTTATTGTGGTCCTTAGTTGATTGTGAAGATAAAGGGCCTGATTCTTCATTGCCTTGCACCTTGTGTAGTCATTTACACTGAGGAAAAATAGGTGTACATTGATACCAAATCAGATTAGTTTAGAACAGCGTTTCTCAAACTGGGGTTGCGTCCGTGAGGGAACTCTAGGGGGTCCGCAGGCCCAGCTGATCTACTCCTCCCTCTCCCTTTCTCAACTCCTCCCCCTCCCTCCCAGCACCTCCTGCACACCAGGGAACAGCTGTTCAGGAGCGTGCATGAGGTGCTGAAAGGGAGGGGGAGGAGCGGGGATGGGGTGTGCTCGGGGGGGGGTGGAAGAGGCAGAGAAGAGGAGGGTGGGTGGAGCAGAGGTGGGGCAGGGGGAAGCAGTGAAGTAGGGGCAGGGTCTGGGGCTGAGCAGTGGGTTTGGGGGTCTGTGGAAAATTGTAAATCAAAATGGAGGTCCTCAGGTTGTTAAAGTTTGAGAACCACTGGTTTAGAATGATGCCATTCTGATTGGGTAACATTTTATTGCCATTTTGCACTCTTTTTGCACAGGAGTAAATGACTGCACAAAGTACAAGTCAGTAAAAAATCAGACCTTATATCTTAACAGCTTTGATATCCTAAGGTGGAGGCTAGGTGGTGATCAAATCTATATCACTCCAGTTTTCACGAGCTTTGTAACCAAGAATGGCCCAGTGGTTAGGGTACTAGAAGAGGAGTTGGGAGAACCTAGGTTCAAGTTCTTACCCCACTACAAAACTTTCTATGTTATGACCTTGAGCAAGCTTCTCTGTGCTCCACATATATAAAGTGAGAGTACTAATACTCCACTCTCACCTTGGTGGTGTTAGGTTAAATACATTAGAGATGGTGAAGTACTTCGGGATCTACAGATATAAAAGCCGGGTATTATTTGAACAGGGAGACAGCTTTTTGTTTCTTTCATTTATAGATAATGGAACTTAACCAATCAATTGCCTGAACCTTCTTTTCTTCCTCAGCATTTGTGTGTGTGTGTTTGTGTGTTTGTGTGTGTGTGTGTGTAACATCTATGAAAACACACATGATGGCCCTTTCTGATTAAGGCATGCCCCGAATCCTGCAGAAGATGCATCTGCTTATACTGCATCTAGTTCAATTAATTCATATTTTTAAACATGTGGATTGGTGACCAGTGTTTTAACTAAGTTTATGGTATATCTAGCTTTTCAGTGCCAAGTGATGTGAAATTGAGAAATAATTTTGCAAAATTGCGCATCATCTCCATAAGTCTCCGTACATTGGTTTTGTATTGCAGAGTGGGTGTTTTAACAATCTGAATGATTCATTTGAGCAATTAAACATTTTTGCTCATTTCATTGTATGACTAATATAAAAAGCTTCTTTTAATGTTACCTTTTTAGGATTAAATTTTTAGTGCTCAATTGCATGTGCAATTTCCTATCTATATTTGCACAGATACATAATATGATTTCCTGTGCAAATTCCCATGATTGCGCATACAAACAGGTTTTAGATGTCAATTGTACAGAGTTTTGCACATGGGTCTGTGATGGGGCATTGGCCCCACACTGGTCTCGAAGGGGTTAATAGAGTCCTAGGGATGCTACACAGGAGGTAGCCAATTAGAGAGGGGCTGAGAGGAGCAGGTAAACTGGCCCTGGCAGGTTCATATAAGAAGAGCTGCAGGGCAAGCAGAGTCAGTTACTCCATGCAGTTTAAGGAGGGAGGACTGGCAGGCAGAAAGAAGCTAGCACCCTGGACAGAGCAGTGCTGCTAGCAGGGAGGAGGGAGCTAGAGAAAGCTCCTGGCTGGCTGCTTGGATTTGTAGGCTGATGCCCTGAGGCCAGGGCGAAGAGGATGCTGAGGCCACAGGGAATTGGTAGGACAACTGGCTTCAGTCACCAGTGGGGAAGTGGTGGGACAGTTGGACTGCAGCACTCGCTCCCGAAAGGGGAGAAAACAGATCATGATGTGGCTGAAGGGCTGTGTCATGAAGAGGATGCCGTGGTCTTTGAAGTGACGTGGGTCCAGGAGCAGAAGTGACAGTGGGCAAGACACCATCGGGATAAGGTGTACTAACCTGCAGAGCTAGTCCCCAAGACGGCCAGTAGGCAGTGCCAGCGTGGTGAGTGGAACCCCGTTACAGATCCTTTTCAAACTCATTCTCAAATTTCTGTTTGAAGTGGCTTTCCCTCATTGTTGACACAACTTTTCTAAGTCTTTTGTTTTGTCCTTAAATGCCTTGAACTCAAATTAAAAAATAACATTTGTAAGCATATATCACTTTACATCCCAAGATCTTTAAAATGCAATTTCTTGTCTCAGACACTGTACAAAGGTACATGTTAACCCCATTTCACTGATGAGACAACTTCGCAACAGAGATGTTATGGCCTCAGTCCACAAAGAGACCGAAGTGTTGCAACACCTTGAAAATCACTGGAATCCACAAAGCTTGAGTTAGGCACCTACAGTCTATGTGCATTACATGGGGAGAGATAGGTACCTAAGAATAGAGGCCAGCACCCTAAGCAAGGAGATGCCTAAACTAACCAAAAGCAGTTGCTGATCAGACCTGCCTCTAAACCCTGACCTCTCACAGGTTAGGCACTTAAATCTAGGTGGCAGGGAGGCACCTATCTCTTCTAGTGATGCACAGATCCCTTTCCTGGAGTCAGATGTCTTAGGTACCTAAGCCGTTTCTTGCAAGAACAGCTTAGGTGTCTGCCTAACTCCACACAAAATGAGTATTGGGAAGGGAGGAGGTGCCAGCAGCGACCTTCCTTATAACTTTTAGCCCAGTGGTTAGTCTACTAACACAGGATGTGGGAGACACCTGTTCAGTTCACTCCCTCTTCCTGATGCTGAGAAGGGATTTGAACAGGGGTTTCCAACCTCTCAGAGGAGTGCTTCAGGGGTGAAAGTAACTTAAATGACTTACCAAGATGCAGGGTGGCTGGGATCCTGGAAAAGAGGGGGTGGTGGGCAGCTCTGGGCCCCTGGAAGGGGCGGGGCCTTGGGTGGAAGGGGCTGGGGTGGGGCCAAAATCCCCCAGCCAGCCCTTCAGCACTGCCTGGCCCGTGCTGCCAGGGGCTTCGGCGGTGATTTAAATGGCCCGAGGGTCTGGCAGCAGGCATGGTAGCAGCAGCAGGGCCAGGAGCCCAGGGCCCTTTTAAATCGCTGGGCCCTGTGGCAGCTGCCCCTTTTGCCCCTCCCTCCCCCCATCAGCAGCCATGCACTGCGGTACAGTCAGCACTTTCTTACCAGTACACAGTACCGGACTGGACCGGCTTATTTTCACCTCTTGGAGTGCTTCCAACTAGACTATGGAATATTCTAATGAGGGTCTCTTTCATTCTCTGCTATTGAAGCCGTTCCACTTTAATTACATATTAATTGGGACAGAGTTAGAGTGAGAATGGCCTTGTTGCCCAGTGGTTAGGGCACTCCCTGTCCCCATTCAAAACCCTTCTCCTTTTCAGGCAAAGGGAGGAATTGAATGGTGTTTCCCATTTCCTGGGTGAGTGCTGTAACCAGTGGGCTAAAAGTTATCAGGGATGCTGATGCTGCACCTACGGCTCTCCCTCTCCCCCTCTCCACCCCGCCCCTTGGCTGTTGTGTGTGGAGATAGATCGGCTTGGAGAATCAGAGAATATCAGGGTTGGTGGGGACCTCAGGAGGTCATCTAGTCCAACCCCCTGCTCAAAGCAGGACCAATCCCCAGCGAAATCATCCCAGCCAGGGCTTTGTCAAGCCTGACCTTAAAAACTTCTAAGACAGGATAATGCCCGCTAGTTTGGGCCAACAGGCAAGATAGGTGGGGCAACACTTTCCTTCACCTGATTTGAAGATTGTACTGGAAACTATTTGGATACCTAGAGTGAGGCATAGTGTTCATTGCCCAGAACAATAGGTGCCTACGGAACTTTTACAGCAAAAATATAGGCACAGGGTCAATTTAGGTTAGGTACAGCTGATCAGGGATTTTGTGGATCACAATGGTGCCTAAAACTAGCACGTAGGCAACTAAATCTAAGTCCCTTTGTGAATCTGGCCCTAAAGCTGAGATTTTAAATATATTTAGATGTTGCTGTGTGCTGCATCACAATGCCTAATATATTTAGGATCCTAAATCTTATTTTCAAAAGGGCTTTAGGCACTTGGGAGTCTAAATCTTATTGACAATTTATGGGATTTAGGCTCCTAAGTATCTAAGTCCTTTTTTAAAATGAGATTTAGTCTCCTAGATCAGTTAGGCATTGCGATGGTAATGCAGCAATGCCTTAAATATCTTTAAAAATCTGGGCCTAAGTGTATGTCTACACTACGGAATAAGGTCGAATTTATAGAAGTCGGTTTTTTTAGAAATCGGTTTTATATATTCGAGTGTGAGTGTCCCCACAGAAAATGCTCTAAGTGCATTAAGTGCATTAACTCGGCAGAGTGCTTCCACAGTACCAAGGCTAGAGTCGACTTCCGGAGCGTTGCACTGTGGATAGCTATCCCACAGTTCCCGCAGTCTCCGCTGCCCATTGGAATTCTGGGTTGAGATCCCAATGCCTGATGGGGCTAAAACATTGTCACGGGTGGTTCTGGGTACATATCGTCAGGCCCCCCTTCCCTCCCTCCCTCCGTGAAAGCAAGGGCAGACAATCGTTTCGCGCCTTTTTTCCTGAGTTACCTGTGCAGACGCCATACCACGGCAAGCATGGAGCCCGCTCAGGTAACCGTCACCGTATGTCTCCTGGGTGCTGGCAGACACGGTACGGCATTGCTACACAGTAGCAGCAACCCATTGCCTTCTGGCAGCAGACGGTGCAGTACAACTGGTAGCCGTCCTCGTCGTGTCCGAGGTGTTCCTGGCCACGTTGGCTGGGAGCGCCTGGGCAGACATGGGCGCAGGGACTAAATTTGGAGTGACTTGACCAGGTCATTCTCTTTAGTCCTGCAGTCAGTCCTATTGAACCGTCTTATGGTGAGCAGGCAGGCGATACGGATTGCTAGCAGTCGTACTGTACCATCTTCTGCCGGGCAGGCAAGAGATGAGGATGGCTAGCAGTCGTATTGTACCATCTTCTGCCGGGCAGGCAAGAGATGAGGATGGCTAGCAGTCGTACTGTACCATCTTCTGCCGAGCAGCCATGAGATGTGGATGGCATGCAGTCCTTCTGCACCATCTGCTGCCAGCCAAAGATGTAAAAGATAGATGGAGTGGATCAAAACAAGAAATAGACCAGATTTGTTTTGTACTCATTTGCCTCCTCCCCCGTCTAGGGGACTCATTCCTCTAGGTCACACTGCAGTCACTCACAGAGAAGGTGCAGCGAGGTAAATCTAGCCATGTATCAATCAGAGGCCAGGCTAACCTCCTTGTTCCAATAAGAACAATAACTTAGGTGCACCATTTCTTATTGGAACCCTCCGTGAAGTCCTGCCTGAAATACTCCTTGATGTAAAGCCATCCCCTTTGTTGATTTTAGCTCCCTGAAGCCAACCCTGTAAGCCGTGTCGTCAGTCGCCCCTCCCTCCGTCAGAGCAACAGCAGACAATCGTTCCGCACCTTTTTTTTGTGCAGACACCATACCAAGGCAAGCATGGAGGCCGCTCAGCTCACTTTGGCAATTAGGAGCACATTAAACACCACACGCATTATCCAGCAGTATATGAAGCACCAGAACCTGGCAAAGCGATACCGGGCGAGGAGGCGACGTCAGCACGGTCACGTGAGTGATCAGGACATGGACACAGATTTCTCTGAAAGCATGGGCCCTGCCAATGCATGCATCATGGTGCTAATGGGGCAGGTTCATGCTGTGGAACGCCGATTCTCGAGAAACAAGCCCAGACCGGTGGGACCGCATAGTGTTGCAGGTCTGGGACGATTCCCAGTGGCTGCGAAACTTTCGCATGCATAAGGGCACTTTCATGGAACTTTGTGACCCTGAGGCGCATGAATACCAAGATGAGAGCAGCCCTCACAGTTGAGAAGCGAGTGGCGATAGCCCTGTGGAAGCTTGCAACGCCAGACAGCTACCGGTCAGTTGGGAATCAATTTGGAGTGGGCAAATCTACTGTTGGGGCTGCTGTGATGCAAGTAGCCCACGCAATCAAAGATCTGCTGTATCAAGGGTAGTGACCCTGGGAAATGTGCAGGTCATAGTGGATGGCTTTGCTGCAATGGGATTCCCTAACTGTGGTGGGGCCATAGACGGAACCCATATCTCTATCTTGGCACCGGAACACCAAGCCGCCGAGTACATAAACCGCAAGGGGTACTTTTCAATAGTGCTGCAAGCTCTGGTGGATCACAAGGGACGTTTCACCAATATCAACGTGGGATGGCTGGGAAAGGTACATGACGCTCGCATCTTCAGGAACTCTGGTCTGTTTAAAAAGCTGCAGGAAGGGACTTTATTCCCAGACCAGAAAATAACCGTTGGGGATGTTGAAATGCCTATATGTATCCTTGGGGACCCAGCCTACCCCTTAATGCCATGGCTCATGAAGCCGTACACAGGCAGCCTGGACAGTAGTCAGGAGCTGTTCAACTACAGGCTGAGCAAGTGCAGAATGGTGGTAGAATGTGCATTTGGATGTTTAAAGGCGCGCTGGCGCAGTTTACTGACTCGCTTAGACCTCAGTGAAACCAATATTCCCACTGATATTACTGCTTGCTGTGTGCTCCACAATATCTGTGAGAGTAAGGGGGAGACGTTTATGGCGGGGTGGGAGGTTGAGGCAAATCGCCTGGCTGCTGGTTACGCGCAGCCAGACACCAGGGCGGTTAGAAGAGCACAGGAGGGCGCGGTACGCATCAGAGAAGCTTTGAAAACCAGTTTCATGACTGGCCAGGCTACGGTGTGAAAGTTCTGTTTGTTTCTCCTTGATGAAACCCCTCGCCCCTTGGTTCACTCTACTTCCCTGTAAGCTAACCACCCTCCCCTCCTCCCTTCGATCACTGCTTGCAGAGGCAATAAAGTCATTGTTGCTTCACATTCATGCATTCTTTATTCATTCATCACACAAATAGGGGGATGACTACCAAGGTAGCCCAGGAGGGGTGGTGGAAGAGGGAAGGAAAATGCCACACAGCACTTTAAAAGTTTACAACTTTAAAATTTATTGAATGCCAGCCTTCTTTTTTTTGGGCAATCCTCTGTGGCGGAGTGGCTGGTTGGCCGGTGGCCCCCCCACCGCTTTCTTGGGCGTCTGGGTGTGGAGGCTATGGAACTTGGGGAGGAGGGCGGTTGGTTACACAGGGGCTGTAGTGGCAGTCTGTGCTCCAGCTGCCTTTGCTGCAGCTCAGCCATACACTGGAGCATACTGGTTTGGTCTTCAAGCAGCCTCAGCATTGAATCCTGCCTCCTCTCATCACGCTGCCTCCACATTTGAGCTTCAGCCCTGTCTTCAGCCCGCCACTTACTCTCTTCAGCCCGCCACCTCTCCTCCCGGTCATTTTGTGCTTTCCTGCACTCTGACATTATTTGCCTCCATGCATTCGTCTGTGCTCTGTCAGTGTGGGAGGACAGCATGAGCTCAGAGAACATTTCATCTTTTTTCTTTCTAAGCTTCACTAGCCTCTGGGAAGGAGAAGATCCTGTGTTCATTGAAACACATGCAGCTGGTGGAGAAAAAAAAAGGGACAGCGGTATTTAAAAAGACACATTTTATAAAACAGTGGCTACACTCTTTCAGGGTAAACCTTGCTATTAACATTACATACATAGCACATGTGCTTTCGTTGCAAGGTCGCATTTTGCCTCCCCCCACCGCGTGGCTACCCCCTCAAACCTCCCTCCTCCGTGTGGCTAACAGCGAGGAACATTTCTGTTTAGCCACAGGCAAACAGCCCAGCAGGAATGGGCTCCTCTGAGTGTCCCCTGAAGAAAAGCACTCTATTTCAACCAGGTGACCATGAATTATATGTCACTCTCCTGAGGATAACACAGAGAGATAAAGAACGGATGTTGTTTGAACGCCAGCAAACATACACTGCAATGCTTTGTTGTACAATGATTCCCGAGTACGTGATACTGGCCTGGAGTGGTAAAGTGTCCTACCATGAAGGACGCAATAAGGCTGCCCTCCCCAGAAACCTTTTGCAAAGGCTTTGGGACTACATCCAGGAGAGCCGCGAATGCCAGGGCAAAGTAATCCTTTCACATGCTTGCTTTTAAACCATGTATAGTATTTTAAAAGGTACACTCACCGGAGGTCCCTTCTCCACCTGCTGGGTCCAGGAAGCAGCCTTGGGTGGGTTCGGGGCGTACTGGCTCCAGGTCCAGGGTGAGAAACAGTTCCTGGCTGTCGGGAAAACCGGTTTCTCCGCTTGCTTGCTGTGAGCTATCTACAACCTCCTCATCATCATCTTCTTCATCCCCAAAACCTGCTTCCATATTGCCTCCATCTCCATTGAAGGAGTCAAACAACACGGCTGGGATAGTGGTGGCTGAACCCCCTAAAATGGCATGCAGCTCATCATAGAAGTGGCATGTTTGGGGCTCTGACCCAGAGCGGCCGTTCGCCTCTCTGGTTTTCTGGTAGGCTTGCCTCAGCTCCTTCAGTTTCATGCGGCACTGCTTCAGGTCCCTGTTATGGCCTCTGTCCTTCATGCCCTGGGAGATTTTGACAAAGGTTTTGGCATTTCGAAAACTGGAACGGAGTTCTGATAGCACGGATTCCTCTCCCCAAACAGCGATCAGATCCCGTACCTCCCGTTCGGTCCATGCTGGAGCTCTTTTGCGATTCTGGGATTCCATCATGGTCACCTCTGCTGATGAGCTCTGCATGGTCACCTGCAGCTTGCCACGCTGGCCAAACAGGAAATGAGATTCAAAAGTTCGCGGTTCTTTTCCTGTCTACCTGGCCAGTGCATCTGAGTTGAGAGTGCTGTCCAGAGCTGTCACAATGGAGCACTCTGGGATAGCTCCCGGAGGCCAATACCGTCGAATTGTGTCCACAGTACCCCAAATTTGAGCCGGCAAGGCCAATTTAAGCGCTCATCCACTTGTCAGGGGTGGAGTAAGGAAATCGATTTTAAGAGCCCTTTAAGTCGAAATAAAGGGCTTCATCGTGTGGACGGGTGCAGGTTTACATCGATTTAATGCTGCTAAATTTGACTTAAAGTCCTAGTGTAGACCAGGGCTAACTGATTTGCGTTGTCAGACATGGCAAGTCAGTGCCAGAGCTAGGCGTAGACTGAGGTCTTCAAATTCTTAGTCTCTTATACTACTGATTCAGTCATGTTGCCACATCCATAAATGAAGTGTTATTCGTTATAACTTCAGGACCTTGTGAATTTTGTGAAAACTTCAGAATTTTGTGAAATGACTGAAGAAAACACTTCAGAAGCAGACCAGATACCACATTAGACATTAGCTTAAACTCAAAACAGGAGGACTTAGTCTTTACAAGTGCAAATTCCTGTGTTTGCAGGCTGAATTAGGTAATGACCCATGCAAATTCATCCTGCAGTTGGGTTCACAGTCATCTGTGAATGTAAATCTACATTTTTGTGCACATAAATGCCAGTGTTTGATGGCATACAGGGTACATACGAATTTCT
Source organism: Caretta caretta (assembly GCF_965140235.1). Classification (NCBI taxonomy): domain Eukaryota; kingdom Metazoa; phylum Chordata; order Testudines; family Cheloniidae; genus Caretta; species Caretta caretta. The sequence goes on along the minus strand of NC_134206.1, from coordinate 68,357,765 downwards.
GTCAGTATTCTGGGCCCTGCTTTGATGATTTGGTTCACAACATCCAGTTTGTGTATCAGAAGTTATTAAATTAGAGATTGACTCATCTAATTTTATTTGCTAGAATACGTCTTTGATCTGATTAAGAGAACAGTTTTGATTCTGAGAGCTTTTCTGCTGCCTCTTCAACACTTTTAATCAGCTAATATATTTAATTGCATGATTTAAATGACATGAACCAACAATACATATCCATATTTATGATTTTCCAATCATCGATCTAGAATTAATCCAATCCATAGATTGTTCCATTCTATTAATACCGTCTAGATTTCCCATATTATTACGTTTAGTTTTTACATCTTTTTAAGGGAATAGAGATTTGCTGCTTTGAGTAGATCATTTCTGTATTCATTTTGTAGTCTCCATCCAGACATCCTAATTTCTACCAGCATGTCCTCTTTGCTTGCAGTAGGAAATTCTATATCATTATCGGGTAGAGCTGGGTAAATGTTGGAAAAAAACATCTACAAATTAGAAACTGAATTTTGATTTGCTGTGGTTGCATCACTTTTGTATTTGCATTTTGTGAATGCTTGTGGAGAATATATTTCAGGCCCATAGCTGAAATCTATTTTATGACAACACAAATTTGTTTTGTGAGGAAGTAGCGAGGAGGCCATACAGTTTAATTTGTGCAGGAGCATGGTATGTAGGGTGACATAAAAGGGGAGGAAATAGGAACAAAGAGATGAGGAAGTCTGGAGGTGTGGAGGAGATAGGGCTGGGAGGAGGCCCCATTCATCACCTGTCAGCCCACTTCACAGAAGTTCAGGTGAGTGAATGAAGGTGCTCAGGCGAATGCTTGCCCTTCAGTGGTATGGGCTCACCTGAGATCTCTCCACAGGGTGAACAGAAGACTCTGATGGGAGAATCTGGTCTGGCTCATGTATTTTAGCAGATATGTCCAGAGAAAGGGGTATGGCAGCAGAAGAGAGAAAATGCTGCCAGGGTCATTCTATATACCAGTGTTTGATGGCAGGTATAGGATGGGACTGGCTGCTTGTTTTCTTGGAGGCCTCTAGGATGACTCCTCTGCCCAGAGATCCTGGCTGTAGATGAAGAGAGGGACCCTAGATAAAGATAGAGGTATTTGAAGGAGAAACTACCTGGGAGAGAGACAGGCCTATTTTAACTGGATGAGAGAGGTGAAGGTCATCCTCTCTCAGATGGCCACCTGAGCTCCAGGAACCTCTCTGTCTTGCTGGTGGTCCTCATCTCCTTCCTTCTGGTAGCTCCCTACCACCCTAGTTATGAGTCTGAACCTTATCCAATGTATTTTCCGGTCATGGGTTGTTTGATTGGAAGTGAGGCCTGATCATCAAAACTATCAGGAACTGCCAAAATAATAAGTAGCAATAGTAACTGAAGTTATTAAAGCTCCTCTTCATTCTGGTGATAGCAGGAGCAGATCCAGTGAGAATGCTGATATGTAATGTTCCTTGTGATTTTGGTAACTTGTGATTGCCTCGTGATTTTGGTAACTCAGTTTTTGGTTGCCTAACACCGAAAAGGGGCCTGATTTTCCAAGGATGGGTGTTGAGTGGTTATACAATTCCTTGCCCTCCACAAATACCAGAGAGGACCAGGATGTGTTGCAGTGGGGAGCATAATAAAAACAGGAATTTCCTGGTCAGGGAGTTCTCTAGTTGCTGCTAAAAGCATGGCTCTTTGTTTTTGTCCTCACACTACAATAGGTACTTAAGACTTTAAGGTGTCACAATTTGGGCATCCAAAGGCAAGCAGCATCACTAGTCACTTTTGAAAGTCTTGACCATGATGACCAAGACATCATACCAAACTAAGGTACATAAATTGCAGTATTCTGTGGCTGCACCTTCCTCTGTCTGTTCACTTGTACAAGTTGTTTGCCACAAAAACAGCATTGCACATTATTGGTGCTTCTCAAAAATAAGTGTTATATCAGATGAGACTTGCAACTTACACAAATCTCTAGCATCAACAGCTGCAGCAGTGGGATGATGTAAGTTTTCTCAGTTCCTCTTTTTCCCAGATCTCCATTCTCCGTACGCAACCATAAATGTGGCCTGGAATATTCATAATCTAGAGAAGTACCCTACCCTACTCACAGATTGCAGATATTCAAGGGAAACCATTTCCTGGTACAGATCAAACCAGCAACTTCCTCACATGCAGCATACACAAATTCATCTGCAATAAAAAAATACAGCAGTCTTATTGAAATTGTGGAGCTGGATTAATCTTTCCTACCTCGAAATAAGATATACCTCTCTGGGGAACTCATTATTTTTGAGGGTCCTGCACTGAAAATTAGTGTTATAATTGATCTCACTTTTCTTGCCTGTTCCACCTCTCAATCATCAGAGTGCAGTTTTGTCCCCCAATGATATGATTAAAATTAATATTTTTGTAATGTTTGTTTTGAAAGAGTAAAAGCAAACTCTTTAAGAAAGAAATGATTTAGTTGGGATTGGTCCTGCTCTGGGCAGAGGGTTGGACTAGATGGCCTCCAGAGGTCCCTTCCAACTCTGTTGTTCTATGATTCTATGATTAAAGAGCCCAGAGCTCAGGATAGTTTTTGTGTCTTGGAAAATGTTAGATACTGAAGTGATAGGACATGCAATTTTAATGTTTTTTTTTTTAAATAGGGCTAGACAAAAAGCAAAATCCTAGACCCGAGCTTCACGATTTCTTGTGAGTGTGTGAGTGAGGGGTAGGTTGCCTCACAATATGAATACTAAACTAAGGAGCTCAGAATCTGAACCGAGATCCAACTTTTGCAGGTGGCCATTAAACTCTAATGGGACCGAAACAAATCCTAGATTGTAACTTGTCTGAATTTTGGGGATATCAAAATCCAGATGTGAATTTTTGCAGCTGGAGCCCATCTGTAGTTTGAAATTGCATTTTTTTTAAAGGAATGTTTAGGGGCTGGTAGTGAAATGGTTGACAAACGTTTCAAGCACCCTGAAAGCAAATACATTTCAAAATCCTGTGTGCTTGGGTAAATATGTAACAGGTGGCACCCTAATGGGTTTGAACCTGCACAAATTTGCCACCTCTAACTTTCACCCTGTTTGCAAAAACAAACTGACAGACTTGGCTGGCTTTTCTTGACACAGCTTTAAAGCTGCACATTGTTTCAAAGCCCATTAGCTCACACATGCAATGGCAAGACTCATTTGATTTTGAGATTTTTTCTTCTTCTTGTCACTGATGATGCAGAACCTGCTCCTGTTCATCATTCTTTTTTAATCTGCCCCAGTGATGAAACGGACCACTGGGGCAAGCTTGGCAGTTGAAGGAGCCAGATGCTAAACTCCAGGATTAATTTCTCTAGCAGTGTCACCTGGGAGTTGGCTTCTTTTTCCTGGCAGGCTACATTAACCCTCAGCAATCCAAAAGTCTCATTTTTATATGTCAAATTGGGAGTTCAACTATCCTGGCAGGTAGGGACTGCCAGACTGACATTCTGAAAATGAAAAAAAAATTGTATTTAAACACCAGTGCCTTGATTTTTCCCAGGCTTGAGAGCTTAGCCACTGAAGACTTTTGTACCAGATAATGATGCTTTCCTTTGCCACCCACAGCAAGATGCAAGAGAAGGAGAAAGTTAACTGTAGCAAGTGAGAACAGTGAAGGCTTCAAGCGAAAAGAAATTAACCAGTGGTGGTGTCTCAAAATAGGGATACATAGGACCTGATTCTGATCTTGAAGCAGTATAGATCAGAGTAACATCACTAAAATCAAAAGAGCTGTAAAATCAGTGCAGATGAGATTCGTATCAGGCTTAGATTATCTGTATAATTTGTTCTTGTGTACAATTCACCTTTTCCTGAGTACATTTTTTTTTTTTGGAGAAACGTCTACCTTTTGTACTCGTTTGTTGAGGAAATAATTTACAATCAGTCGCAGTACGATGAAATCTTGCATTCTTCAAGTAACTCCCTCCTCTGCCAAAAAACCCAAGTTTACAACTGAGTGTCTGCAAGTACTTTGGTGAAAAGGGCCCTAAATATTAAACTCCTTTCAAGTGTGACTAGAAATTCAGGCATAGTAGCAGTAATGACAATGTATTACTCATCGGAAGCAGTATAAATACAATATGGATACCCAGTGATAATATGAAAATAACAGATATTTATTTGTATTTGATTTGAACAATAGAGATACAAGGCATACCATATAGTGGTAGAAAGACATGGCATATCATAGCAATATGAATTACATAGGTTTAAGGTAAAGCAGTTAGATTATTGCATTAAAGAGTTATCATAGGAACAACATAGTCTTCTAGAAATTTCTAACAACAATATGTAATATGATGAACACTCACAATGTTAAGTTTGAAACCAGTTAGCTTTATGACAGCTTAAGTAAACAGATCATGACCACCCCTGTAATATCTCATTAAATATTGGCTAAAATAAAGGGAGAAAAGAGTAGCAGAATCTTGTGTACATCTAGCATAGAGGGGGATTGTCTGCAGGTCATTTTGAGTATCTTGGGCACTCTTGTAAAGAGTCATTCATGCCCATTCCACAATTACTACATAAGAACACCAGATATTATAAAATTGTTCAGTGGATTTTGTGAAAGGTGGGTAAGATAGACTTTTAAACTCCAAAATTCACATTCCCACTATAGAGACAGTAGGTGCCCTCAAAAAGTCCCATTTGTTTTAAAGATTCTGCTGGCTCTAACAGAATTCTCCACTTTAAAGTTAGGGAATATCTCTGAAATAGAAGAATCTTTCAAATCAATTTTTGTGATGCTGACAGACCAGCTCAGACCAGAGCCATAGGCCAATTCACTTTTGTGTGAATATCAATGAGGTTAAATGTATTAGAATATGTTCAGGACAATTCACTTGTGTGTTAATAGAGATCGAAGGAGATGTTAATTGTATTGTTTTTGCCTATCTGTATCTTGACGCTTACTATTACATTACATTTACATTATGCATGCCCAGTGATTAAATAACCCTGGACCAAGGTGTGTGTTAATGTAAGAATGTATTCAGATGTTAGAACTTCATGAAAACTAATGGACTGTTACTTGTATTGTTTTCACATACCTATTCCAATTATTATGTAATGGCAGGAATTTATGCATATTATGTATATCCCTGTGACTAAATAACTCACTGAATGTAAATGAAGAAAAGTGCTAAATTTAAAGCAATTGGCCATTGTGTGGGTACAGACACTTATCAGATTGTTGTCTGAGAAAAGAAGCTATAAGTACTGACTCAAGGTGAGATTCTACTGTTTCTGAGATCCCCAGAGTTATTCTGGGTAGCCCTGAAAAGAGAAATGGGCAGATTATTATATCTTTATCATTATGGTCTTAAAAACTTTGACTCATCTGTTAATGTATTTTACCTGCTTTAACCTCTCAATAACTATCATTTCTTTTTCTTAGTTAATAATTCTATAGTTAGTTTACTATAAAATTGGCTACTAGAATTGTCTTTGGTGTAAGATCTGGAGTATCAATTGATATGGAGTGAGTGACTGGTCTCTTGGCACTGGGGAAAAACCCGATGTGCTGTGATTTTAGGTTTAAGTAACCTTTTATCACAAAGTCCAGTTTGGGTGGCAAGATAGACTGGAGTGTGTAAGGGGACTGTCTGTGACTCCAGGGTGAGATGGGTATAGTAATCCAGGAGCTCACATTTGTTACTGGCTTGGTAAAATCTAATAATAGAATATAACACCAGTTTGGGGTGTCTGCCCTTGATTTCTGACAGTCTGCCCTGAGATAGGCACTCATAGTTGTGAGCCACTCTAGACAGCATGACAGTACTAAGTGCAGTTGCTGTATTGCAGAAGTAATATGCAGGTTCAGAATCAGGTTCTTATTGAGAAGGGAAATTGTATTCTGCACAAATAATGTTTTGTGGGCGAATTCACACTGAGAATCTACCCCTAAAGGGTAGAGAAGTTGCTAGAGGCTGGTATTTAAGAGCACTTTGGTGCTTACAAAGCAATGCTCATGCATCCAGAATCTAAAAATACCTCTGTGGTCCACACTTCAGAAAGCGTGTACTTAAAGTTGGTCAGGTTTTATTTAATATATATAGAAGGAATAATATGGTCCATGTAATATACAGTACTATATTTATTTATGTGTTGCAAACCTATTCTGAAAAGTGATATCTGAGAGACTCTTGGCAGCAGTCAGGATCTAATGTGATGCCAAGATCCTGGGCCTGTGGTTTACTGCTGGAAGGATAGATCTGAAAGTTGTGATGCGAAACACAATATATGCTTTTGATCAGAGATTTTTAGCATCTTACCACTGGTTGAGGGTCTTAACAAGTCGTATGGTCCCAAAAAATGGTGGTCAGCAGGCAGATTGAAGTCTTTCTGGGGATGATCAGAATTATGCAAAATTTTCCAGTATTTTATTTATGAAATAAATCTATCTATCTATTTATTTATTTATTTATTTATAATAATCTTTGACCCAAATTCATGACACCTCATAAAATGAGGGGAGAATCCAGGGGATTGTCCAGGGGAGAATCCTGGCAGGCCTTGAAATATAAAGGGGCAAGTATACTGCAAGGGGGTGTAAAGGCACTTGGTAGCCTTTTTCCAGCATAGTCTTTAGCAGGGAAATCATGACCACGCTGAAATCATTGGCAACACTCCCATTTATTTCAGTGAGACCAGGTTTTCACCTTATAATCAGATTTTATTTGACTTCTTGTGGTAGATGTAAATTCTCTCCATCTATTAGGTTGGATAACAAAGTTGACTGGGAGCAAAAAACTTCAATGCTTGTCAGGGTAGGTTTATCACTGAGTCTCAATATTATGCAGTCAATCCCAGGCATAGAGAAAAAAAGGGTACCTAAAATTAGTATAGTGAGGCCAATCGCCATGAATTTTTACCTATTTGAAACCAATTTTTTAAATTCTTCCTTACAAAACTACTACAAATCCTGTTGATTTCCATTTTAGACCATGCTGGGAATAGTATAGAAGAATTTGTAGAGAATACAAAGTCTGAGGTAGAATAATGATCTTGAGATCAGTTCTCTTAAGTTAAGGGAAGAGAAGGCCTTGTCGCCTTTGCAGTTCCATGCTTGAGTTTGCAACCAGGGGCATACATTTAAAGTGAACAGCTTGAGTTCTACAGGTGACCATTTGGCTGTGAGGTCCATAGAAGAGAACATGAATGCTGATAGCCCAGTGGAATTATGTCTGATTTATACACATTCTGATTTGAAAACCAGAAATTGAGAAATGTTCTCCAATCATGTCATTAAGGTATCTCAAGTCTTTGTTTAATTTAAAGTTAGAGAGAGTACATTGTCTGCAAACAATGTGATTTTAAACTTTTATTCATTTACATGAATACCAGTGATATCCCTGACTTGGCACATTGCTACTGCAAGAAACTCTGTGCATCAATTTAATTTTTAGTTAAATCTTCCTACACAAAAGCCAGCATATGATTAATCCATAGAAGCCTATAAAAGCCACAGCAACTTTCTTGAGAGACATAAATTACTTCTTTTACCTAACTAGTTAAATTGTTTTGAACAATAGAAAATAAACAAATAATATTTTGCTGACAAATTGTGAAATTTTATGATAACCTAACTGATGTTTATGTTGTCACATCCATGTCTATTCTTAAAATATTTGAGAATCTTAAAATGATATTGAATTAGTTACTTACACGTAAGAGGCTGTATCATAGTTTGAAAACAATGGCTCATCCAACAAACAAAATAAAGTGGGCCAAATTCAGAGGTGAAATGTAAGGTACACTGCCTTACACACCAGTAGAATGGGAGTAAGTAGGGAAATGGTCAAAATTACAATATCTTACATAACACATAGGAAAATTAGGTTGGATATTAGGAAAAACTTTTTCACTGGGAGGGTGGTGAAACACTGGAATGCGTTGCCTAGGGAGGTGGTGGAATCTCCTTCCTTAGAAGCTTTTAAGGTCAGGCTTGACAAAGCCCTGGCTGGGATGATTTAATTGGGGATTGGTCCTGCTTTTGAGCAGGGGGTTGGACTAGATGACCTCCTGAGATCCCTTCCAACCCTGATATTCTATGATTCTATGAACACCTCTGAATTTGGCCCATTAACTCCTTTGGGAGTTTGTGAATCCTTTGTTTCATTATTTAATTTTTGTGCTTCCCTTTTCAAAATTTTATCAGAGTTTTATGTTGTTTTAGGCTGTCAAAAGTAAACACGCTTCCCATGTACTTCTGGGTGCATGTAGAGCCCAGATGTTGAGAGCAACTGCCTAAGAAAGGAAGCTTAGGTAGAACTGTTTTTTTAATTTCCTCCTTCCTAGAGTCCAGAAATTGAAAAAGCCTTTGTGTGCACAGGGTGGGATGAAAAGAAACCGAATGCTCCTGCCTACTTTTTACTTAGAAAGGCTTGCCAGTGAAAATGTTAATTATGAATTATTCCAAGAAAATGATTTGGCCTTTTGGCAGTCCCTCCATTTCCTGACTTTTATTCAGACTCTGTTAGATAATGTTTTTCTCCTGGGGAGTTAATTGATATTAAATCCCCAGTTGGAATTTTATACTCCCTAGAAATGATTTTTAAATGGTCCCAAAAGAGAACCAGATATGAAATCTAAACATGTAGGCACATGGGTGTGACCCAGGGACTCCTTAATGCCAACTGACAGAGAGCACAGGGGGTGCATAGGGTTTTACAGGCATCCCCTGGGTCAGATATATGCATAATAGTTCACTGAAGGGTGGCATGTGAGATTTCATCTGAGAGCCAGTAGCTCACTGATTGTCATAATCATTGCAAGCACAGATCATATTTAAGGAGTTATTTATTTATACTAAAAATTATGTTCTTACGGTCTTGGAGTTAAGACAGGTCACCAGCAGACAATATAACTCAGAAATGTTCCTGTGACAGGTTCAGTCACAGAGACCCCCTTGGACTGTCACCTGATGTGGTGAGACTACCTTTGAGCCTGTTTTCCCTAGCAGTTTGGGCCTCCAGAAGCCTGCCTTGTTGAGCAAGACACGCTAGTCTGCTGCAACACAGACCTAGGGTCTGGACCACTCGTCCCAAAGCTGCAGACTTAATTGAAAACGGCTTAGCAAGTGTCTCTAGCACCCAGACACCCAGCTCCCAATGGGATCCAAACCCCAAATAAATCCATTTTACTCTGTATAAAGCATATACAGGGTAAACTAATAAATTGTCCGCCCTCTGTAACACTGATAGATAGATATGCACAGCTGTTTGCTCCCCCAGGTGTTAATTATTTACTCTTGGTTAATTAATAAGCAAAAAGTGATTTTATTAAGTATAAAAAGTAGGATTTAAAGGGTTCCAAGTAATAACAGGAAGAACAAAGTAAGTTACTAAGTAAAATAAATCAAAATACACAAGGCTAAATTAATACATAAGAATCCAGTTACAAATACTAACTTCTCACCCTAGATGTTATCCCAGGTACAATCCTTTTCAGACCAACGTTGTAGTGTATGGCCTAGGTTCAGGAATCACTCATACCCCCATAGTTGCAGTCCTTTGTTCCAGTTTCTTTCAGACATCTCTTTGGGGGTGGAGAGGCCATCTCTTGAGCCAGCTGAAGATAAAATGGAGGGGTTTCCAGGGCCTTTTATATTCTCTCTCTTGTGGACGGAAACCCCTTTGTTCTCCTGTGCAAAATCACAGCAACAAGATGGAGTTTGTAGCCTACTGGGCAAGTCACATATCCATGAATGATTCAGTTCTTTATGGGCCGATGCCATTGTTTACATGTTAGTTTGAATGTTCCCAGGAAAGCTCAGATGTGGATTGGCGTCTCCTGAAGTCCATTGTCAGTTAAGTGTTTCTTGATTGGGTGCTTACTGAGAATAGTCCTTTCTCAAGAAGCTGACCAAATGCTTCATTGAGGCTACTTAGAATAAAACACATTGAGATACAAGTACACAGCCAATATCCATAACTTCCAATACAAAAATGATACACACATAGAGACAGCATTATCATAACCAGCAAATTACAACTTTTCCATGGACATCCCACTTGACCTCCTCTGTACAAGACCTGGTGCAACCATAGGACTGTGGTTGCAACAATGATCTATTCAGTCACAGTTCCTTTCAGGCAGAGATAAAAGAAATCTTTCTACATGACTGGCCATGTGTGTGTTGTGTATTGTATGCCTCACAATTTGCATACAGAATCACAGGCAAAATGAGAGATTGCAAAATCTTCAAGATGAAACAAACAGCAGGATAAAGACAAAGGATGGGACTAGTATATCTTCGGTGGCAAAGAAACAATCTGGGTCTTTCACCTGGGAGGCAAGCTGACAGTGTACTTGTCTCATGAAAGGAGGATCTCAGCCAAGCCTGTTTGTAAAGCACTGCAAGGTTTTTGGGTGAGCTATAGTTGTTTAGACATGAGAGTGTCTTCTTAATTAAGTAAAGATTCTAGAATGCATGTTATGATTTTGTTTTATATGTAACCATTTTTTTATAATGCTTCTATTTGCTATTACTTGAATCTCTATGCTTTGTTAAACAAACTTATACTTGATTTCACTAGGAACATATCTAGGTGCTATATGTTAAGTGGGACAGTGATTGGAGGTGAAACTGGTAAGCTGGGGTGTACTGTTTCTTTGGAAGCAATAAATCTGTGAACACTGTGAATGTTCAGTGGATCAAGGCTGGATGCTTCAGCAAGACGCTCAGAAGGTAGTCTAGGGGGGTGCCTGTTGCTAATGTAAAGTACCAGGGAGGTCTGGGAGGCCTAGAAAGGAGTGCTTGTGTTGCCCATGGCCAATGGAGTTGGGAGCTGACCTGCAACAGGCACAGACAAGACTTCCTCATTGTAAGGGTGGGAGGTATCGGGGTGGCTCACAAAACTGGGTGCCCCTGGGAAGCATCACAATGGGATATCCTGTCTAGAGGAAGAGTAGCAAGAACAATATCCCAGGCAATAATGGCCATCCTCCATGTACTGCCCTGAGCTGCACATACTCATGAACATAAGTTGTAAGATCTTGTGGCAGCGATTTGTTCTTGCTTTTTGACATATATTACCTGATGTATATTATCCATTGTAAAGAACTCGATATAGCTATGAAACCATATACATAATGATTTATTAGTGCTTCACCCTGCTTTGTACTCTAGATGGAAATCAACCTGTGGCACATGCTGTATAAAATCCAGTAAGAAGCAAAATCATAAGCAATTGCATGTCAGGATAAGTTGAACCATCAACCCATAGAGTTCTTTTTATGTGTCATTATTTTTGTCTCATTACATTCTTTTTATGTGTTATTATTTGTGCATCTGTGCTTCACTAGTGCTAGCACTAGGGGACATGAAGAATGAATGTCTATCAGAATATGTTTTGTACTTTTATTTCTAACTGAATTACATTAATGAAGCTAAAGTGTTGCATTTAAAAAAAAAGTAATATCAAGCAGTATGTTGAAAGAATTGATGTTGTCCCCACTTATTTTTCTCTAACATGTTATAATAGTATGTTAAGCAAATATCAAACTCACCTGTGCTATAGTTATTTTCTCACAGTGCCAAAGAATGTGTACAGTTACTCAAAGATCACTGTTCCCTGGCATCTTGTATTCTTGCTCAATAACTACCAGTCTTGTAGAGATATGTTTATGAAAGATTGTGATTTGGAGACCCTCCCTCATAAGGGATTGTGTTGTGAGTGTGGGAATTTGGAAATGCACCCTGGAGGAGGTGGGGTTGTGAACACCACATGGTTGTGTGAGGCAGGTAACCAGATATGCTCTCCAGTTCATTTTATTAAAGTTTTATTCTTTCTCATTCGCTGGTTTGTTATTTAATGAACCCCAAGATTGTTACACGTTCAGAAGTGCTGAATGAGAAGAAAACTGCAGTCATTTTGAAGTTAACTACAGGGTTTTCAACTCCATGCAGGGACAAAAGGAGGCACCAGAGAAGTACATGGAGCGCAAAGCACAGAGGCTTTTGCATGTATTTGGCGAGCACAATAGTAGCTTGACTTGCTTAAGAGGGGGCGGGGGAAAGCCCGAAATGGATGTGTTGTAATCTCCTTCCAATCTGCAATTGCCAGACAACGTTGCAGAGAACTGGGAAAAATTCAGACAGAGATCTGAATTGTATTTAGCAGCCTTAGGGGCAGAGGAGAAAAATGATAAAGTGAAACCTGTTATCTTTTTTCATGCTGTTGTGGAGGAAGTATTGGATATTTATAACAACTTTAAGTTTGAAGAAAGTGAAAGCATGAAGTTAAGTAAAATACTTACTAAATTTTAGGAACATTGCATGTCAAAAAGGAACAAAACTTTTGAGAGACACAATTTTTTTGCATGCAAACAACTGGTGACACCATAGAGCACTATGTCACAGAATAAAGGAAACTTGGTAAAACTGTGACTTTGGTGAGTTGACAGAGGCTCTGGTCAGAGATAGAATCATTTGTGGCATTAAAGACAATGTGTTAAGATAGAGACTGCTCCGTGGAGGAGATTTAACTTTAGAAAAAACTTTCCAAATATGCAGGGCAACAGAAATTGTGAAAGTACAAGCCAAAGAGCTGAATTTGCCAGAAAGAGTTATCCATGTACTAAGTACTAAAGAATAGAGCCAGAATAGGTCAAATCAGAAAGTTGAACCACTCACTATGAAAACCACTGATGGGGGAAGACTGGGTATAGATGGTTATATGGAAGGCATGTATCACAGCATGGCCCCAAATAACATGTTGCCTTTGGGAAACTGTCAAAAATGTGGGAAAAACAATCATTTTGCAAAATGCTGCAGATCCCAAATACAGAAAAGTCAATCTGGTTAAAGACAATCTGGTTGAGGAGTTTTTCATAGACATACTGGGATCTAGCAAGCCTGATGAGAGGGATTGGATACTGCCTATGACAATGAATGGAACAATTATTCCACAGAAGCTGGGCAAAGAAAGATGTCCAGTGGTTCCTAGGAATGGTTAATTATCTGGCAAAATTCATACCTCATCTATCTACCAAAGCAGCAGCTTTGAGAAAACTCCTAGAGAATAAAAATGAATGGTATTGGGGTGCAGAACAGGAGGAATCATGGGAAGATTGTAAACAACAACTGATACAAGGAACCAGTGTTGTAGTTTTATGCACCAGGAAGGCTTGTTAAAATCTCAGCAGATGCTTCACACCCTGGGTTAGGTGCAGTGATTTTGCAATAGCATGATGATTGTTGACAACTAGTGGCATATGCACCTAAATCACTGACTGAAGCAGAAACCAGATACACACAGATTGAAAAGGAGCTTTTAGGAATATTGTTTGCCTGTGAGAATTTCAATCAATGTATTTATGGACAGACAGTGGAATCTGAAACAGACCACAAGCCCCCGATAGTATTATTTAGCAAACTGCTAAATGACTGTACCTTAAGGATTCAAAGAATGATGATAATGCTGCAAAAGTATGATTTTGCTTGTGATCTATGTGCCTGGTAAATTCATGTTCACTTCAGATGCACTTTCCATAGCCATGGCTCCCACAAAACTAGAGAAGACTTTAGAGACAGAGATGCAAGCCAATGTAGTTATGATTGTAAGGTCAATTCCCATAGCTAACAGGAAACTGCACCAAATATGAGAGGAACTGGAGAAAGATGAATCCCTGGGAGTCCCTAAAGAGGTGATAATTAAAGGATGGCCTGTAGAAATAAGCAGTTGCTATCCAAGTATAAGAGACTATTGGAACTTCAGACATGAACTTGTGGTGATTTTCAAGGCCAATAAGGTAATTCCTCCGAAAAGAGATGCTACAGAAGAGCCATGAGGGTCATTTAGGAATTCAGAAGTGCAAACAATGAGCATGAGAGGTGCTGTATTGGTCATGGATCAATCACAACCTCACTAATGTGGTAGAAAAATGCTTTTCCTGCTTGAAATACAAGCCATGCCAGCAGGCAGAGCCAGTGAGACCTCATCCAGTTCCAAAAAGGCCTTATGAGAAGATTGGCATTGACTTATTTACCTAGCAATCAAAGGATTATTTAATAGTCACAAATTATTATTCTCTGTATTCAGAAATTTTCACACTGAACAGTACTATTAGTAAGTCAGTGATAGCGGGCATGAAGGGAATTTTCTACAGACGTGGAATTCCAGGTTTAAGTCTTTAGCGACAATGGATCACAATTTTCCAGTGCAGATTTTAGGCAATTTGCCATAGATTGGGATTTTCGTCACAAAACATAAAAGTCCAAATTACCCCCAATCAAATGGACTTGTAGAAAGGTCTATACGGACAGTAAAGAACATTATGAAGAAGACTTTTGACAGTGGGAGTGATTTGTATAAAGTGTTACTGGTTTACTGAAGTGCACCGAATGGCTTTTCTCCAGCTCAGCTCTTAACGGGAAGAAGGCTCAGATCTAAATTTACCAATTACTGATAACCTGCTGAAATCTCATAACAATGAAACCAAACAATGAAAGAAAATCAGAAGTGGAAGCAGCTATCTAGTTTGACAAAAAGGCCCGTGATCTCCCATCTCTTAACCCAGGTGATAGAGTGTGCCTGAGGATTCACACCTCTAACACTTGGGGCCAAAGGGGTACCATTAAAGAACAACTGCATCCAAAGTTTTATGTAGTCCAGACAGACCAGGTGGACATGTTTCAACATAGTCAAAGGGATCTATGAGTAATCCCAGAAAGTTCCAACACATTGACAGCTGATCTGAACTCTGGCATTTCCCATCTGACTAATCCTTTATCATCGATGCACAAAGGAGAAACTGTCAAGAAACAAGAGACCAACTCAGACTCTAATGAAAGGCTGATACTGAAAAGATCAGAGTGGGGGATTAATGTCCTGAAAGACTCATAGAGACTCCCTAACCTGCCTGGAAAAGGGTATTTGAGGAAAGTGAGTGGTAAAGATTCACTCCAGAGTGATGCGATGGTAATCTGTCCTCTCTAGGTAGCTGACACATTGGGTCTATTGAAATGTATTTGTTATTAGATAGTTGTTAATATATATATATAATGTGTGTGTTAATTTTGTTTTCTTTAAGAGGAAAGATGTACAGATATGTTTATGAAAGATTATAATTTGAGATGCTCCCTTATAAGGGACTATGTTGTGAGTGTTGGAATTTGGAGATGTGCCTTGGAGGTGGGGGTTGGGAACACCGGATGGCTGTGTACAGCAGTTCACCAGAGATGCTCTTCAGTTTGTTTTATTAAAGTTTTATTCCTTTCTCATTCACTGGGTTGTTTTTTAATGAACGTGAAGATCGCTACATATCTAGTCATCTATTTGTCAAAGGTATTTCTATGACTTCCATCACCATAGAGTCTGAGCTCCCTTCAATCCATTAATAACTGAGGATGATGTTAGACAACATCTACTAGGGATAAACATTCTTAATTCAGAAGACCTGGATAATTTGTACCCATGAGTCCCAAAAGAGTTGGCTGGGGAGGTCTCTAGTCCACTGATGTTAATTTTTAAAATGGAATACCAGGGAAATTCCAGCAGACTGGAACAGTGCTAATGTTGTTCCAGTATTCAAGAAGGGCAAGCAGATGACCTGGATAACTATAGGCTAGTTAGTTTGACATCAGTCCTAGTCAAAATAATTGATAAACTGATAAAGTTGAAAAGGATAGGAATATGATTAATTCCAGATGACGTGGTTTTATGGAAAATAAGTTTTGTTAAATAAACCTGATGTTATTCTTTGAGGAGATTACAAGTTTGATTGATAAAGGTAACTGCATATGTGTAACAGACTTTTGTAAGGTAATTGACTTAGTACTACACAACATTCTGATAAAAAAAAGCACTTTATAATATCATTAGTGCATACATTAAATGGATGAAGAACAGGCTTCCTGGCAGATCTCCAAAAGCATCCTTTACCTTTGAAAATATTACTAGGACATCTACATTCAGTGATGTAAGTTAGAAATATTGAGAGATAAGTGATTGTAAACATCTTTCTCACTTTGACCCTTTCTTCCCTATTTGGCCATGATTAAAATGGATCCTACCACAGGGCATACCTGTACCTTTTCTAGGGCCATTTACCAGACAGACTGTAAATCTTTCAGCATTCCAAGCACCTGGGCCCAGTTGGTATTTGGGAGATGGAGTAGCAGGGTGGCCATCTCCCTGAACTGGGTAAGTGGTGCCTGAGAGGAGGAAGAGAATACTCTGAAGTTGTTGTCCAAGGAGGATAATATTCAAACACAAAACTCTAAGTACGGTAGTATCATATCCCATTACAATGAAGCATTGGACACTAATTTTCCGATCAGATGTTCTGGCTGTGTGTGTTAATTAATTTCATGCCTGTATTTCTTAAAATTTCTGACAAAAGGTACTAATCAGAAAGGAAGCGTAGCCTCGTATAGTTCTTCTCAACTTTTTTCATACTGGGACATCCTTTAGCTTATCAATACCACCTTCTCTTCAAGTCAGAATCTAGCAACGAGCAACCTCCCATTCTCCCCATTTAGTAATATGGGAAGGGCAGGATGGTGTGAGCCCCAGGTTGAGCAGTCCTGTTTAGTGGTTAGAGTATCGCTCTGCGTCAGAATTCCATTCCTCGCTCTGCTACTAAGTGACTACACTTAGATTATGACTGCTCTGGGAGACAGAAAAAGAAACCTACCTGAGCAGAGGCCTCTGGAGTTGACATGGCTGTACTGTGTCAGGAATGCCTATAAATACACTTAGGAACCATCTCTCCCCTCTAAGTGCGAGCTGTAGCCCGATAAATGATGACACAACTGATTTGTCCCACTTATAATGTTTATTATGAATAATCAATCACAGGTACTTTCCCAAAATGGACTACCCCCACGTTTCTCTCAGAATTCCTCTCTTTTTCTCTGGGATTGATGTGACTGGCTATAAAGCAATACAGATTCAACTGTAACCTTACAAAGAAACCAAACAATTGTACTACGTATAATTACTAAACAGTATAAACCTACCCAAAGAAGCAGCCTGTGCACCTAATATGGCAGGGTTAATAAAAGGATTTCATACTTACACTCTAAAGGAGGAGACGATGAATACAGGGATGAAGAATCACTTAATGGAGTACTTCAGAAGACCACAGATGCAGTTAACACCAATTCCAGAGCGTGAGAGAACCCCAGAAAAGGGAACTGGTAGTGGTGTCTTATACCCCACATTAAGTAGATGTCATGGATATATATCTTTATTTGTTCTGTTAACCCAATTATCATATGATCAGTTCCTGCCCCTATCCCATCTGTGGCATTCTGCACATCCATAATTAACCATAATTGTTAATATTAATTTGCATAAATCATTTCTTAATAATTCCAAGAGTCAATATGGTTTGACTGCCTAGATACTGCATAGCAACCCCTCCCCCCCCAAACTCCCATCTGGCAGTATTTTGTGGTGTACTGTACCCTTTGCGGTCACTTGTTTACCTCCTCGGAATGAGAATTCAGAATGATGACCTAGTGTTATACCTTCTGGCCTACACTCTGTTAGCTAAATTCCAGCCTTTAGGATAACTAGTCCCACAAAGCCTTACACTAATATAACAAGCAGTGACTCTTAGCAATTTAATAATCCCAATTACTCATGTTTATTTATGTTCATCTACTTGCCCCCATGCATGTTGAAAACTAATAAGCAAATCATAGCTGTCAATCAGACACTCCTATGGTGTTGTTAAACTTATAGCAACAACAAATACTGGGAGAGCAGGGGAACGGTCATAGGTCAACATAGCAGAGGGGCCATGATTTAGCCCTCAACTTCTCTGTGTTTCAGTTTCCCATCTATAAAAGGGAGATAATATTTCCCTACTTCACATGGGTGTTGTCAGGCTTAGTTCATTAATGCTTGTAAAGTGCTTTGAGATTATCTGATGCAAGGCACTCTACAGTTACACAGGACTCTTATTGTAAGAACTTTGATTTCCAAATCAATCTTCCAAATCTAGTAGCAGCTGCCCATTGCTAATGATATATCTACTGTGACAAAGTTCCTGCTCTACCTTGGTGGGTCTTGCACTTATTGGTGGATTTGCTCGCCTTGGAGCTTCACGGCAGCCCTCAGCTTGGCCGTTTTTCTGAACCCACAGTCCAGGTCGACTCCTCCTGTGTCTGACCAGGAGTTGGGAGGATTTGGGGGGAACCCGGGCCCACCCTCTATTCCCGGTTCCAGCCCAGGGCCCTGTGGAATGCAGCTGTCTAGAGTGCCTCCTGGAACAGCTGTGCGACAGCTACAACTCCCTGGGCTACATCTCCATGGCCTCCTCCCAACACCTTTTTTATCCTCACCATAGGACCTTCCTCCTGGTGTCTGATAATGCTTGTACACCTCAGTCCTCCAACAGTCCGCGTTCTCACTCTCAGCTCCTTGTGCCTCTTGCTCCCAGCTCCTCACACGCACATCACAAACATAAGTGAGCTCCTTTTTAAAACCCAGGTGCCCTGTTTAGCCTGCCTTAATTGATTCTAGCAGCTTCTTGATTGGCTGCAGGTGTTCTAATCAGCCTGTCTTAATTGTCTCCGGAAGGTTCCTGATTGTTCTGGAACCTTCCCTGTTGGGAAACGGAACGTCTTTTGCTTGCTCCTCAGCTATCTGCTTTCTGTTCTTTCCTAAAGCCCCCTGGCCCGGATTTTTCTTACTTTTTGCACCTGCCTTAGTCCCCCCCCGACCGGGTCAGACGCTTTTTTGGTTTTTCTTTTCATTTTTTGTGGTTTTTTTTCTGTCTACGTCCTTTGCCAGCACCCGCCCCCCCCACGCCTGCTTTCGGGCGCAGCTACTTGCCTCAGCTGAGCCCCCGGAGGAGGGGGGGGAAGATTGCCGATTTGCTGTCTGGAGGGGGGAGTGGAAACCCCAAGACCCAGCCGTCTTGCCAGCAGCTCGGACTTTACAACATCCGTAACATGCCGAAGGCCTTGGAACACAGCCAACACAGCCGGAGAAGGAGATTTCAGCAGACAGAAGAAATAATTCAAGGGAGCTATAAATCATCGTGAAGAGGGCCGTAAGATTGAGTAACTTTCTGAATTATACTCTCGTGGGGGGGAGTTTGACTGTGATTACTTGCGTTTGTGGTGGCACAGGGGGCGTGGCGTGGAGACCCCCACCCCCGATCCATCGGTGCCCCTACCCCCCCATCGTTATTACAACTGTCACGGCCCCCCCGCCGTCTGTCCCTGCTGGCAATCTGCCATCTCCTTTCGGATCCAGCTGTTCGCTTTGAACTTTGCCTTCCGGACCGGACACAACAGCCGACCAACCGAGACTCTTTGGACAAACGTGTGTGGGTCTGCACCCCCCCCCCCCCGGATTGCTTATCCCACAGCTTGCCCCTATTACTGGACCCCGATTTTGTCCCCCCCCTCCTCTCAGTCCCCCCCCCTCGGCATTCCTTCTCTTTTTGTTTGCAGCCTAGTGGAAGGAGGGGCTATTCCGTTTTCTCCCCTCCCCCCCTCCTCCTTCCGGTGTCTCCCTGTCTTTCCCTGCTCACAATGGCGGGGAACGAGAGGGGTGAGATTGCTTCCATAAAATTAGTTGTCCCTTCCCCACCACCACCCCTGCCCGACCCCCAAGGTCCCCTCCCTGCCACTATTGCTAAGATACTTGCCACCCCCCCTGCTGGGGCACCGGTAGCAGGAGGCACCAGGGTGATTGCTGCTGCTGCTGCACCCACCGCCCACCCAGATTCTAGGAAACCCCCCCCGGTTCGCCGGAAGGGCCAGGGCGGGTGGAAAGGAAAGGGCCCCGCTAAAACCACTGAGCCCGCCATGGCAGGGGCTGCCCCCACCGCTGCGGCCTCGTCATCAACCGTGGCGCCCCTCCCTGTATTTCCCTCCACCAGCTCTGCGATTGCCCCTCCCCCGGCCCCCGGGACGTATGCCCGGGCGGCAGCGGGCTCTCCCCTACCTGCCGCCTCGTCATCTCGCCCCGCCTCCGCCACCATCACCAGCGGCCGAGGCCCTTTCCCCGCTTTGACCAGGAAGCACGGCGTCCGTTGCCTCCTGGTGCCCGCCTCGCCCCACGTGGAGATATACGTGCAGGCGTTGGCGAAGGTGGTAGGACCCACGGCTATTGTGGCGGCCTCCAAGATGTATGGGAAGGTTGTTTTCTTCTTAGCCTCGGAGGATGCCGCCCAGGAGGCGGTAGAGAGGGGCCTGACGGTGGGGGGGGGTGTTTGTCCCCCTAGAACCGTTAGAAGACCTGGGCGTCCGCCTCGTCCTTACCTCCGTTCCTCCCTTCTTACCCAATGCTGCCCTGTTACCCGCTCTTTCCACCCTGGGGAAACTTGTCTCTGTCATCAGCCCTCTCCCGTTGGGCTGCAAGGACCCCACCCTCCGTCACATTTTTTCGTTCCGCCGGCAAGTGCAGCTTCTACCACCGGCAGGAGCGCGTGACGAAGAGGCGCTTGAGGGGTCCTTTCTAGTCCCCTACCAGAGAGCCCGCTATCGGGTCTTTTATTCTACCGGAGAGGCCCGGTGCTACCTCTGCCGTTCAGCGGGGCATGTCCGCAGAGACTGCCCTTTGGCCCGGGGGGGAGGGGTCCCCGAAACCCCCGAGACCCGGCAGGACATCGGCCCCGTTGCTGCCGACGCCCCTGGCTGCCCGGCACCTGAAACCAACCCTCCTCCTACTCGACCCATTGCTGCTCCCATCCGGGCCCAGGAGATACCTTCCCTACAACGCCCGGGCGAGCAAGGGATTTCCACCCTTGCTAGTACCAACCCAACAGAGCCCATGGAGGAGGGTGGGGCAAGGATATTATCGGGTATAGGAGAGGGCCCTCCCCAAGGAGAAGCCCCCGCCCCTCATGTTGCCCCACCGCTACCTCCCCGAACCCCTAAACCATCGCCTCCGCCCCCCGGCACGACCCCTGCTAACCAGCCCCCAGATGACGCTATGGAGGGCTGGACCCTAGTCCAGGGGAAGCGAGGCAAGCGGAAGGCTCGAGCTCCGCTGCATCCACCCGACGCAGAAGCTCCCCGGAAGACCAGGAAAGGAGGCACTGCTATCGAGCCTCCCGCCACGGCCGTGAGTGAGATCCATCCGCTGGTGTTGGGAGGGGAAGACGGACTGGCATTGGAGGGCAGAATCCCCCCTCCACGGGAGACCCTCCCCTCCGAGACTTCTGAGGACGCCCCTTCTGCCTGGACGCTACCCGAACCCCCCGCGGACCCCGAGGCGGCCGTTGAGGCGGACCCTAGAGGAGAGGCCCCCGGGGTGGCAGGAGTTGGCCTCTCCCCCGTGTATGCGGAGATTGAGGCCCTAGATTTGACCCCGGTCACCCAGGGAGGGGATGATTTGCTGCCGGCTGACCTTGAGCTGGGTAGCCTTACCCCAGCCTCCCTTTCCCCATGCTCCCTCCCCCTAATTGTCTTCCCGGGTGAGCACTCTGCAGACAGTGGTCCACCACCTGATGCCATGGCCGCCAAGACCACCATGGAGCCAGCATCTAGCATTATTGGGAGCCCCCTCCCTTACCCCTTAACCCTTGACTCTGCTCAGGAGGCACTTTCCTTTAGCTACTTGCCTCCTGCACCCCAGAGCCTTACCCCTGCCCCTGCCCCCACCCCTGCCCCTGCCCAAGGTCCCTCCTCCTGTAATGTTAATGCCGCCCCTGGGGTTATTTCCTTTCCGCCTTTTGCAGATTCCCCCCAGGGAGCAGTCTTTGCACTTTCTAGCCGCGACCCATTAGGAGTGGCAATTTTTCCCCTGCCATTCCCCTCCACCCCAAGGCATGAAATGAATTTAATAACCCCAGCCTGTCAGACGCCCCGTCGGTGGTCTGCACCCTGTTTACCTGCCTTAGTGGACCACGAGGCTGTATTAAGAGGCCCATCAGGGAATACCCCGGGAATTGTAACCCCACCCCCCCATGAGCTGCGGCATGCGCTACGGAAGTTCCTACAGCACACCCGTGGCGCCCGCGATAAGGCACAGCTGGCCCTTCGGCTATGGGGGGACTTTGATCAAATCCTCCAGGCCACAAGGGCCCTTATAAAGGAAAGCAGGGGGCAAGGAAAGCGCGGTGCTGCGGCCTACGAGCGAGCCCGCAACTTCCGACGCGATCTACTCACCCACGGGATGGGTCATGGGTTGCTGTGCAACCCGCCGGGGGCCCTGAATCCCCCCGCCAATACGAGGCCCCCACCCCCCCAGCCCTCCGCATGACGCCTCTTATTATTGCGACCCTGAATACCAGGGGCTGTAGGATGGTTCTCCGCAGGTCCCAGGTGCTCTCTTACCTTCAGGAAGGGAGGTATTCTATAGTTTTCCTGCAGAGACTCATACGGACCCGACCGCCGAGGACAGGTGGCGGCTGGAGTGGGGGGACGGGGTATACTTTAGCCACTTCGTGACCTGGCAGGCTGGAGTGGCAACCCTGTTCTCCCCCAACCTACGGCCTGAGGTGCTAGGGGTTAATGAGGCCGTGCCGGGCCACGTGCTGCACCTTCGAGTCCGTATGGAGGGGCTCGTGGTTAATCTTGTCAATATTTATGCCCCGCAAATGAGCTCCAGGCGGCCACAATTTTATCAGCAGGTGTCCGACTTTCTCGGCACCCTGGATTCGCACGAGTGCCTGGTCCTGGGAGGGGACTTTAACACCACCCTCGAGGAACGGGATCGCTCAGGGGCCGAACCGAGTCCGGCCGCTGCAAATATTCTCCAAGGGATAGTTGACCATCACTCCCTAGTGGACGTCTGGCGTGACCATCACCCAGATGACACCTCCACGTTCACCTTTGTTCGGGTGGAGGCCCATCGGTCACACCACTCTCGGTTGGACCGTATTTATTTATCCCGTTTCCACCTTTCACAAGCCCACTCCTCCGCCGTTCGGCCGGCCCCATTCTCCGATCATCATTTAGTCACTGTAACGGTCTCCCTCCGTGCAGAGAGACCGGGGCCGGCCTATTGGCACTTTAATAACAGCCTGTTGGAGGACGAGAGCTTTGTGATGTCCTTCCGGGAGTTTTGGCTGGCCTGGCGGGAGCAGTGGCGTGCCTTTCCCTCGGTGCGGCGATGGTGGGATCTCGGGAAGGTGCGCGCCAAGCTCTTCTGCCGTGACTACACTCGGGGCACCAGCCGACGGCGAAATGCGGCTATAGAGCAGTTGGAACGGGAGGTCTTAGAGATGGAGAGGCGCCTGGCCGCCGATCCCGAGGACCCGTCCCTCTGCGGAGCGTGCCGGGAGAAGCGGGAGGAGCTTCGGGCCCTTGAGGACCACCGGGCCCGAGGTGCCTTTGTTCGGTCCCGCATCCGCCTCCTTCGGGAGATGGACCGCGGCTCCCGCTTCTTCTATGCCCTGGAGAAAACGAGGGGGGCCAAGAAACACATCACCTGCCTTCTTGCAGAAGACGGTACCCCCCTCACGGATCCGGAGGAGATGTGTGGGAGGGCCCGTGACTTCTACACAAGCCTTTTCTCCCCGGACCCGACCGATCCTGACGCTTGTGAGGTGCTCTGGGAGGAACTCCCCACGGTCAGTGTGGGCGACCGAGACCGACTAGAGTTGCCTCTCACCCTGGCCGAGTTCTCGGAAGCCCTCCGTCGCATGCCCACCAATAAATCTCCGGGCATGGACGGGCTGACCGTGGAGTTTTACCGCGCGTTCTGGGACATTCTCGGCCCAGACCTAGTCACCGTCTGGGCTGAGTCCTTGCAGAGCGGGGTCCTCCCTCTGTCATGCAGGCGAGCGGTGCTCGCTTTGCTGCCGAAGAAGGGGGACCTCCGCGATCTACGAAACTGGCGTCCCGTCTCACTCCTTAGCACGGATTACAAAATTGTAGCGAAAGCAATTTCGCTGCGGCTAGGGTCCGTGATGGCGGACGTGGTCCACCCAGACCAGACCTATACTGTCCCAGGTCGCAGCATTTTCGACAACCTCTTTCTAGTCCGAGACCTTTTGGAACTTGGGCGGAGAGATGGTCTATCGTTCGCCCTCCTGTCTCTTGATCAGGAGAAGGCGTTCGATAGAGTAGACCATGGGTACCTCCTGAGCACTCTGCAGGCGTTTGGATTTGGACCTCAGTTTGTGAGTTTTCTCCGGGTGCTGTATGCCTCCGCGGAGTGTTTGGTTAGGCTCAACTGGACCCTGACTGAACCGGTCAGCTTCGGGCGAGGAGTGCGGCAGGGGTGCCCCCTCTCGGGCCAGTTGTACGCTCTGGCGATCGAGCCTTTCCTCTGTCTCCTCCGCAGGAGGATGACAGGGTTGGTGCTGCGGGAGCCGGAGCTGCGACTGGTCCTGTCGGCGTACGCCGATGACGTACTCCTCGTGGTCCAGGACCCGGGAGACTTGGCGCGAGTGGAGGCATGCCAAGCCATCTATTCGGCAGCCTCCTCCGCCCGAGTCAACTGGGTCAAGAGCTCTGGCTTGGCGGTGGGGGACTGGCGGCAGGTAAGCTCCCTCCCACCCGCACTTCAGACCATCCGGTGGAGTGCGGGTCCACTGCTCTATCTCGGCGTTTACCTTTCCGCCACGCATCCTTCCCCGCCGGAGAACTGGCAAAATTTAGAGGGCGGGGTGATAGAGCAGATCCGGAGATGGACGAGGCTACTCCGATGTCTCTCCCTCCGAGGGAGAGCACTGGTGCTTAACCAACTAGTCCTGTCCACGCTCTGGTACCGGCTCAACACCCTGGCCCCGGCCCCGGGTTTCCTGACCCACCTCCGGAGATTGATTCTAGAGTTCTTCTGGTCAGGAATGCACTGGGCCCCTGTTGGAGTTCTTCATCTACCCCTGAAGGAAGGAGGGCAGGGCCTGAAGTGTCTGTACACTCAGGACCGCGTTTTCCGCCTCCAGGCCCTGCAGAGGCTCTTTTATAGTGCACGTAGTTCGGCGTGGAGCATATTGGCGCACGCCTTCCTGCGCCGTTTCCAAGGGTTTCGATATGACCGGCAGCTCTTTTATCTTTCACCGAGGGGTTTTCCGCGAGACCTCTCTGGGCTGCCGGTCTTCTACCAGGACCTCCTCCGGGCCTGGAAACTGTTTTTAACAACCAGGTCCGTGGCGGCCACCGTGGGAGCAGATCTCCTCACGGAGCCCCTGCTACACAATCCCCAGCTCCGTGTGCAGGTGGCGGAGTCCCGCTCGGTGCGCCAGAGGTTGGTCCTGGCGGAAGTCACGAAGGTCGGAGACCTCCTGGACTACGACCGGAGAGACTGGCTGGATCCCCTGATGCTTGCTCGGCGCATGGGGCTCTCCAGCCTCCGAACCCCCCGGCGCGTACTTCAGGAGGTGAAGGCCGCTTTGACCCCCGCTGCTCGGGCTTACGTTAGCCGAGCCTTGTGCGAGGGCGCCACCTTTGGAGGGTGAGCAACCTCGGTGGGCCAGCCTGTATTCCACCTTGGTCCCAAGGCCCGTCGGGGACATCAGTTGGCGGCTCCTTCACGGAGCTGTGAGCACGGGCGTGTTTTTGACACGGTTTACCCCCATTCCGGACACTTGTCCTTTTTGTAATGTGAGGGAAACCCTGGCGCACGTGTATTTAGAGTGTGCCAGATTGCAGCCCCTTTTCCGGCTCCTCACAAATATTCTATTACGCTTTTGGCTTCATTTTTCCCCCCACCTTTTTATCTATACACTTCCCATCCGTGGCCCCACAAAGTCGCGGGATCTTCTGGTCAACCTCCTCCTAGCTTTGGCTAAAACAGCCATTTATAAAACCAGAGAGAGGAGGTTGGCCCACGAAACGTCCTGCGATTGTGGGGCCGTTTTCCGATCCTCAGTACATTCACGTATCCGGGCGGAGTTCCTCTGGGCGGCATCCACCGACTCCCTTGAAGCATTCGAGGAACGGTGGGCGCTGTCTGGGGTTCTCTGCTCGGTGACCCCGTCCGGTTCCCTCCGTCTGACCCTTTGATTGAGGGTAAGAGCGAGAGACGCCAGCCCCAGCCGTCGCCGCTGGGGATACCATCATTCCTGTCATCTAGGAGGGGTCCTATAATACATGGGTGTCTACCCCCCCCTCCCTAAACCGCCCACCCCGCAGCCGTGCCCATCTTACCGGGCACTCTCAGGAGAGGGAGGATCGGTGACACTGGGCGCGGCACTAGGTAACTCGAGGGGGTGGAAGACCACGAGTGTCGAGGAAGCCCCCCCGCTCTAGGCCACCAGGTAACTCAGGAGGGTGGAAGACCACGAGTGTCGAGGAAGCCCCCCCGCTCTGGGCCCAGGCTAGCCTGAACACTTCTCCCTCCTGAAAGCTGCTGTGTTGTACCTTCTGATTGCGTTGTTTTGTTGCATAGTTGTTTTGTTTCTTTGGTAATTCTGTAAGCGTTACCAATAAATTTTCTTTTTGTTTCAAAAAAAAAAAAAAAAAAAAAAAACCTTCCCTGTTACCTTACCCAGGGAAAAGGGACCTACTTAGCCTGGGGCTTATATATCTGCCTTCTATTACTCTCCTATAGCCATCTGGCCCGACCCTGTCACACTACCCAACATGTGAGAACACTCCCTTTTTATAATGCTTACAATTGTTGACTCCCTCAGACAGGGACATGATGAAGCTGGCATGCATAATACTATATATCTGAATTTTAAGGAGTACCACTGTGGGATTTTCTGGGCTGTACTGACCTTCTGCACATGCTCACAGTAGACCTCTTCATTCTTAGACAAATATGTAAATAACAAGTCAAGCAAAAGATCCTTTGTCAGGCTCCTGTTATTTGATACCAGGTGCATCGAAGACTCTTGTCCCCATCTGCCTGTTTCATCTTAGATATGAAAACATATTAATTGTGACAATCATATTAATTACATCTGATTGTTTAGGACATGAGTTACCAAATGTATCTCGCAATGCAGGTGACATGGTTTCAAATGCAATGAACTATAATAATCATGGCAAAAAAGACAATTTATTTATAATTTACTCTGAAAGAGTGAAATTTGGTTCTTACAGAAAATAGATATATCTTTCAATCATTAAAAAATTACAGTCACTTTTGTTGTAGTAATTTTTCTGTTATAATTTTACTTAAGGAAGAAAAATGACTTGGCTGTAATTGGTTTCTGCTATATTTTATTCTTTTATGTGTACACCTGTCATCTCATCTGCTTGTCTCTCAGATTTAGGTCTGCAGAACTGGCTCTAGCTCAGGGTGGTATTTGTGATGCACTGTGGATTGTACTGAAATCTTTTTTAACTCATTTAGAGTACGGCATTTTATGGAAGAATAATTAAAATGATTCGCAATTACTTCAGTGTGGGATGGAAGGGAGAGCAAGTTTTAGATGTGAAGTGCACTCATCAGGTTCACTCAATGCCTGATTACTTTTGCATCTATCACATTTGCTTTGCAGTTAGTTAATGTCAAAATTTTGGTTGCTAAAAACGTGGCAGATAAAAGCATTTATGGAACGAAGGGAAACTCCGTTCCCACTGGCAACACAAATGCACTTGCAATATTCGCCTGTAACCTACAGAGGAGAACTGAACAATGGAAAATACTTCCCTATTTCAGACACTATATCAAAAGCTCTGTGTGATTCACCTCTGTGACCTGCTTGAGCTTCACTCAACAGGGAAATAGGAAACTTGAGGTTGACTCACTCCACCACATCATGTCTTTCACACTACAGTGCTGCTGCCCAAATACAAAACTGGTCATAAACTGCTGGAGATGATGACAATCAGTAAAACTATTTCCCCATGTCTATTCCCCACCCCACCCCCCACTGTTCCTCAGACGTTCTTGTCAGCTACTGGAAATGGCCCACCTTGATTATCACTACAAAAGGTTCCCCCTCCCCTGCTCTCCTGCTGGTAATAGCTCACCTTAAGTGATCACTCTCGTTACAGTGTGTATGGTAACGCCCATTGTTTCGTGTTCTCTATAAATCTCCCCACTGTATTTTCCACTGAATGCATCCGATGAAGTGAGCTGTAGCTCACGAAAGCTTATGCTCAAATAAATTGGTTAGTCTCTAAGGTGCCACTAGTCCTCCTTTTCTTTTTGTGGATACAGACTAACACGGCTGCTACTCTGAAGCCATATGTTTTTCTGTACACTCAAAATTCACAGTAGGTGACATGTGATTGTTTAACTGTGTTATCTCAGATTGTTGTTTCCTCCCACAAAATATCTGAATTAGAGAATGACAATCTGCTGCCGCCACATCATCGTTGTAGCTTAAACTGCAAGAGTTTTGGGGGAATTTTGTCTGTTATGAGCAACAAGGAATTCAAAACTCATCTGATAAAACTGCCCATATGTCTCAATGTCAAGAAAGAAAGGTTTTCTCTACACTTAAAATTAAGTCATATAACTCAGCTGGGATGTCACATTTTCCTCAATTGATCTTTGTGCCACTTCTCTCATTTTTCAGTTGAAATTCGGTTAGGACTGGGACATGTTGTTGTCACCGTGTTTACATTCACACTATTTTCTGCTTTTCTTCCAGGGATCTCTGATGATATGTCTTCATCCTTTCATTTCTGGCTTATTTTGTCACATTATCAGAATTAGAATGTGGTTGCATGCATTTCAGACCCTTGAACATGACAATGACCTTAGGGTCTATGAAGGGCAACAAGATGTCAGAAATAGGACTTCCTGTTCTACTTTCACAGTCTTTGATTCATAGGCACAACTGTGAGAGTTTGGGAAACAAACTGCTTCACTTTTAAAGTCCAAAAATGTTCTCAGAGTCTTCTGAGCTTGTGAGCCTAGGATATGTTTGTTTAAAATCATGGGAGAAAGGCAGTGTAACTACAGGTCAGGTTCTGCCCTAAATTGCACCTTGTGTAGCTTCATAGGAGCAGTGGGGGTAAGTCACAGCAGAAATTGACCCTGAAGCTATATCCAGCCTCCCCTCTGTTTTTTTAGCTGTTTATTTTCCCTTTTAATTATTGCAGGTGAATTTGGTTCTCTTCATAAGACTAATTTACACAAACACAAAGTGCTGTACATCACCATAGAGCTCTAGGGATGTGAATTAATCCAAATGATTCCTTGTGAATTGGGTAGGCAAGTGTCTGAGAGAGGAAAGTGGTTGAACACGGGTTTCCCACTTCTCAGGGAAGTGCCCTAACCACTGGGCTATAGAATCATTCTCACTTGTTCTTTAGCCCAGTGCTGCTGCTGCTGCTGCTTCTTTTCCCTTTATGCTGATTTTCCTGGTGAGGATCCTGGCGGCAGCATGGAGAGTAGGGAGGACCAGACCTCCTTTTCCTCCACAACAGGTTCCAGCTCCTCCTGGGGGATTCCCCAGTGTTCCCAGGCCAGCTGGGAGATAGAATCCCTTCAGCATGTCCTGGGTCAGCCTTGGGGCCTCCGCTCAGCAGTGCTCCCTCTGATTTTTTACATCCATGTGCGGAATTAATTTTGTTATGTGCACCAATATGGAGATGATGTGGGGCTGAGAGTTTTGGAGTGTGGGAGGGGGCTTAGGGCTTAGGGCTGGGGCAGAGGGCTCTAGGGTGGGGCTGGGGATGAGAGGTTTGGCGTACAGGCTGCCCCGGAGCTGCCACGGGGGAGAAAGATTTCCCCTCAGCCCTCTCTTGCCACAGCAGCCTGGGGCCAGGGTAGAGGTGCCTCTCCCTGGCCATGGCAGCCCCGGGACTGGGGCCGGGAGAAACACGCCTCTCCCTGCTGCATGGCCCTTGATAGCCTGCTGCGTGGCCACACAGCTTGGAGGGAACTTAGCCACCCAGTGGGATGTGCCCAGTAGAGTTCTAACGGAAGCCTCCCAGGAGGCACCCTTATCAGGTGTCCAAACCACCTCAGCTGCCCACTCTTGATCTGGAGAAGTAGTGGTTCTACTCCAAGCCCATCCTATATAGCCGAGCTCCTCACCCTATCTTGGAAAGTAAGCCCAGCCACCCTGCGGAGAAACCTCATTTCCACTGCTAGTACTCGTGATCTTGTCCTTTCAGTCATTACCCAAAGTTCATGACCATAAGTGAGGATGGGGATGTAGATCAATCTGTAAACACAGAGCTTCATCTGAGAACTCAGCTCCCGCTTCACCACCACGGATCAGTACAGTGCCTGGATCATTGCTGCTGCCACACCAATCTGCTGGTTGATCTCACCCGCTTGCCTCACTCATGAACAAGACTCCTACATACCTGAACTCATCCACTAAGGGCAGCTGCTCCCCCCCTCATCTGGAGAAAGCACTCCACTTTCTTCTGGGAAAGGATCATGACCTCTGATTTGGAGGTGCTGATTCTCGTCTCAGCTGCTTCATACTCAGCAGGAAAATGTTTGAGTGTGCAATGGAGATCACAGTCTGAAGAAGCAAGAAGGACAACAATTACCAGAGATGCCACCTCCAAGTCCCCATACCAGATGCACACCACAGCTTGGCTGTGCCTTGATATCCTGTACATGAAAATCATGAACAGGAGTGGGGATAAGACACACACTTGGCGGAGTGCAACGCCCAGCTTGAACGAACTCAACTTAATTCCAAGAATACAAACACGACTCACGCTCTGAGAATAGAGGAATTGGGTAGCAGGCAAAAGTGGAACCAGCACCTCATACTCCCACAGCACTTCCCACAGGACATTTCAGGGAATGTGATCATATGCCTTCACCCGGTCTACAAAACAAAGGTAGACAGGATTAGCAAATTCCTATGACCCCTCAAGTATCTGGGACAGAGCAAAAAGCTGGTCAGTTGTTCCATGGCCAGGATGGAATCCACATTGTTCCTCCTGAATCTGAGTTCCACTAACTGGCGTAACCTCCTCTTCAGAACCCTGGCATAGGCTTTGCCGGGGAGGCTGAGGAGTGTGATTCCCCCTATAGTTGGAACACACCCTCTGCTCTACTTTCTTAAAGATTGGGACCATCACCCCAGTTTGCCAGTCCAGAAGTACTGCACCTACCTTCCATGAAACATTGAAGAGGTGTGTTAACCATGGCACCCCAACATTTCCAGTGCTTTCAACATGTCGAGGTGAATCTCAGCCACCTGCTGCCTGCTATGAAGGCACTTTATTGCTGTATCGATCTCAGCATCAGAAATAGATCTGATCTCATCAGAGGTTTCCAGCGCTGCTTCCTGGAAGCGGGGCATGTCCATCAGGTTGGGCAGTTCCTCAAAGTGCTCCTTCCCCGCTCAACGATCTCTTCAGTCAAGGTCAACGTTTCACCACCCTTACTGAGTACAGCCTCTGTTGTGGTTCTTTACAATGGTCTTAAAGGGCTGCAAATCTGTTGTAAGGCTCCCTGCAGAAAATATCCCAGTGTAGGGCCCCCCTCTGGCTGGAGCACAACTGCCGTTGCAATACAGGAGGCAGTTCTGGAGACAGAGATGGGCATAGCTGGAGTGTCTCTGTGCCTCTGCTATTCTCTAGCTGCCACGTAGCTTTGTAGGGACTGCTGTATCCAGGGAGCAAATTAGGGTAGCTAACTTGCAATGGGTGCTGATTAGGCCTCTTGCAGTTCCAGGATAGGAGAAGTGCATTGCCTCCCCTAAGTCCCTTTGCCAGGCTCTGCACCAGTGTAAGAAGGAATTCAGACCCCCATGAGAAAGAGGTGCTCTGATGCCATGGTTATGACCATAATATAGGAACACAGCTAGATATAGCGGGCCTGATTCCAATCTCACGAAGACCAGTATAACTCTGTTGACTTCAGATGAGCTAGTTTACATTTATACTGATGTAACTGAGACCAGAATCAGGCCTGATGAATCTAATGAATTCATGTACAAAGAAATGCAACCCTTTTCTCTATCCTGGCTTCACGTCCCCCTGGCACAAAAGCAAAGTGAAGAGCTCTGCTCCTTCTCAAGAAAAACAATTCACTGCCATCGTCCTTTCCCTTGCAAAACCACAAATGAAACATAGAGAGGAGCAAAACTGTTTGCAGAGAACATTAAATCAACTAAGAACATACTGTTACGGAAAATGACATTCCTCTTCCAAACATCCATTAGTTTCTGATAATCAGGAATTCTCGGATGCTTGAACATTCCATTAGTAAGACACAGCGAGTTAATTGTAATAATTATCAACAGTTTTAATTGCTTTGTTATAACGTATTTTGCAGTTTGACAGTGTGAAATCAATATGCACCTCTAGGAAATGTCCATAGTGTGATTAAAAACAGGCTCCCCTATGCCCTTTCCTAACCT
The DNA here is from genome assembly GCF_965140235.1 of Caretta caretta. Lineage (NCBI taxonomy): Eukaryota > Metazoa > Chordata > Testudines > Cheloniidae > Caretta > Caretta caretta. The sequence continues at coordinate 68,325,612 of NC_134206.1, read as the reverse complement.
TAGACCAGAACTTAGATTTTTTCAGTACTTCCGCTTACAAGGATTAAACTGAGTAGTTATTGTCCAACTTGGACCTTGTTGTTAAAGGGAAAGTGGAGTCTTCCCTTAAAATTCATTTCAATCCTACCAGATTTAACTTTTGGATGGAGGTAGAAAAGAATATCTGATCAGTTTTCTTTAACTTGTTTGCTTCAACTTCTATCCAGAACTTACTGCTTTATTTCTCTATAATGCTTTAAGCTTACTGTCATAAATATAAAGGGAAGGGTAAGCCCCTTTAAAATCCCTCCTGGCCAGAGGAAAAATCCTCTCACCTGTAAAGGGTTAAGAAGCTAAAGGTAAACTCGCTGGCACCTGATCAAAATGACCAATGAGGAGACAAGATACTTTCAAAAGCTGGGAGGAGGGAGAGAAACAAAGGGTCTGTGTCTGTCAGTATGCTGCTTTTGCCGGGGATAGACCAGGAATGGAGTCTTAGAACTTTAGTAAGTAATCTAGCTAGGTATGTGTTAGATTATGATTTCTTTAAATGGCTGAGAAAAGAATTGTGCTGAATAGAATGACTATTTCTGTTTGTGTGTCTTTTTTGTAACTTAAGGTTTTGCCTAGAGGGATTCTCTATGTTTTGAATCTAATTACCCTGTAAGGTACCTACCATCCTGATTTTACAGGGGTGATTCCTTTACTCCTATTTACTTCTATTTCTATTAAAAGTCTTCTTGTAAGAAAACTGAATGCTTTTTCATTGTTCTCAGATCCAAGGGTTTGGGTCTGTGGTCACCTATGCAAATTGGTGAGGATTTTTACCAAATCTTTCCCAGGAAGTGGGGTGCTAGGGTTGGGAGGATTTTGGGGGGAAAGACGTGTCCAAACTACGTTTCCCAGTAAACCCAGTTAGAGTTTGGTGGTGGCAGTGGATATTCCAAGGACAAAGGATAAAATTAATTTGTACCTTGGGGAAGTTTTAACCTAAGCTGGTAAAAGTAAGCTTAGGAGGTTTTCATGCAGGTCCCCACATCTGTACCCTAGAGTTCAGAGTGGGGGAGGAATCTTGACACTTATTGTCAAGGTTCCTCCCCCACTCTGAACTCTAGGGTACAGATGTGGGGACCTGCATGAAAACCTCCTAAGCTTACTTTTACCAGCTTAGGTTAAAACTTCCCCAAGGTACAAAATATTCCACCCGTTGTCCTTGGACTGGCCGCTACCACCACCAAACTAACACTGGTTACTGGGGAAGAGCTGTTTGGACGCGTCCTTCCCCCCAAAATACTTCCCAAAACCTTGCACCCCACTTCCTGGACAAGGTTTGGTAAAAAGCCTCACCAATTTGCCTAGGTGACTACAGACCCAGACCCTTGGATCTTAAGAACAATGAACAATCCTCCCAACACTTGCACCCCCCCTTTCCTGGGAAATGTTGGATAAAAAGCCTCACCAATTTGCATAGGTGACCACAGACCCAAACCCTTGGATCTGAGAACAATGAAAAAGCATTCAGTTTCTTACAAGAAGACTTTTAATAAAAATAGAAGTAAATAGAAATGAAGAAATCCCCCCTGTAAAATCAGGATGGTAGATTCTTACAGGGTAATTAGATTCAAAAACATAGAGAACCCCTCTAGGCAAAACCTTAAGTTACAAAAAAGATACCCAGACAGAAATAGTTATTCTATTCAGCACAATTCTTTTCTCAGCCATTTAAAGAAATCATAATCTAACACATACCTAGCTAGATTACTTACTAAAAGTTCTAAGACTCCATTCCTGGTCTATCCCCGGCAAAAGCAGCATATAGCAGACACACAGACCCTTTGTTTCTCTCCCTCCTCCCAGCTTTTGAAAGTATCTTGTCTCCTCATTGGTCATTTTGATCAGGTGCCAGCGAGGTTACCTTTAGCTTCTTAACCCTTTACAGGTGAGAGGAGCTTTCCCCTGGCCAGGAGGGATTTCAAAGGGGTTTACCCTTCCCTTTATATTTATGACACTTACAAAGAAATATTTTGCTTGCATGTGATTGTGCATTCTATAGTCTTTATAGTTGTCATATTTACAAAAAATAGGGTGAAATGTACTATAATGTATAAGTCCTGATAGTGATTTCCATTCTGGAATGTCAAAACTCTTAAACTATAAATTATTTCAGTCTCACAGCATCCTTGTGAAGTAAATAAGTGCTAATAATATTCTTGTAGACATGGGGTAACCAAGGCAGAGAAATGCGGAAATACATTTCCACCACTGACTTGCTATATAACTTTGGTATCCATGAATGGAACCAGGGAGTTCTGTATCCTATTCGTTGCTCCAACTGTAAAGCGATATTACCTCTCTTCGGTTACATAGTGTAATAATATCTGTGATGGTTCAATAGATCTGATTCTCTTCTTTATTTGCAATGATTTATCTGACTTTAAAAAATGATAAACAGTCTCTGTGCAGCCTCCACCTTGGATTCTCTGTTCAAGGGGAGTCAATCCCTGTAGCTGCCTCAGGAGCTTTGAAAGCTTTGCTATTTTTTTTTCCTGTGAAAAAGCTTTATTATGTGCAGACAATGCTTAAAGAGGCTTTGCCAAACACAAGCTTTTAAAGCATCTGTGTGGGATTCCTTTTTCAGAGAAAGGAGTCATGGTGGCAAGTCTCACAAGATACCATAGACTCCAGCAGTTTGCCCCGCAATTCTGGCACACTTGGCAGCTGATGTTATGCTATATTTCAGGTCCTATCTTACAGGCAGACTGCCAGTTTTGCCAAACTGTGAGATAATTTTGCTATATAGGTCAATGGGAGTCTTTCAAAGGAGGTCTTTCAATTGGGTCAGGTCCTAGATGAATATCTACTAGGCAGCTGATGAGACTTCCAAACTGATTTCCTATTGTCTAGCCTTATGTTAGACTTGAGCTGAAGTGAAAGGCCAGTACCCTTAACACGCTGTGCCAAGGAGCTATGTGAAAGTGCCCACTGCTAATGTAACGCTAGTCCCAACCCTTGTTTAAAAATCACCTTCAGAACAAGATTAGTCAGCATTTTACCTCATTCTGAATACAAACATGTTCAAAGTTATCAGCTCTAGGGGATGCTGCCAAATTTTACATATCTTGCAGGGATGTAGGTTGAGATATTAGGTCCAGGTCCTCAGCTGGTGTAAATGGGTGCGTCTCCATTGACTTCAAAGGCTTTTCAGTGCATTTTATTATGTGCTTAACATGAACTGACATGTTTCCTCTCCCATCTCCAGGAAAGAGGCTGCTACCTCAAAACTTTTCTAAGTTAATACACCAGAGCATCCCCTTGTGCTACATGTTGACTTGAATGGAGCTGAATCCATTTATACCAGTTGAGGATTAGATCCTTAATGTTTCTTTTCAGGTCCACCACCAGGTTCCAGGATTAAAAGCCCAGCAACTTTTTAGGGTATAGTTCCCAAAAGCTCATGGGTGGGCAGTACGGTTTCTTGTTGCTACTTTGCTCTTATGATCTGTAAGGAAACAGACCTTTAACCTTTTGTAAGTTCAGTGATACGTTATTTGCTGGAGCAGCTGATGTGTCAGACCCTAGCTGGTTCACAAATGACATCTCAGGAGAAAGCAGACTGTGCTTCCTGTAAAATCCAATTGTAGCACTGTCATAAAGTGGTTGGAATGCTGTGCTGTCATTTCAATAGTTGTCATTGCCCCTGTCAAGGGCTTCAAGTGTATTCAGAACTTATTCCTCTATTTCCCTATAATGACTAATGATGATTCACAATCTTCCTTTCTCCTTCCTTAGTTCTAATAACACATGTTTTTATCCCTGATATCTTAAATCCCTCTCCTCACTCTTAAGGGAAGCTTCTGAATCAAACAGACTCTGGCCTCATACTTTGAGTCTTTCAGAGAGTCCTCAATAGTCCCTGAGGATGTTTCCTTTTTTAATACTGCCCCTTGCTGCTTCAGCTAGTCCACTATTTTCAAGATTGTGATTATTGTTGTCATTATTTTAGCTAGATATCTACTTGGAGGCTGCTGGGGAGTGTTCCAGAGAGACATGAGATGCACTCTACCTTCCCCTGAGCCCAAAAGGTCAGCAACACTTCCAGTCCCTGCTGGTGCTAAAGGCAACAGTCTTGTGGCTCTTCTTTAACCCTGACCTCTTGCATAGCAGTAGGTAAAACTGATGCCAAGTCACTAAGTTGACAGAATATATATAAACTCTTAGTTTCTAATACTCACAAATTTTCAATACCCTGGCGCAACATTTTGATTTTTAACAGTGTTATTATTTTTTGATGGTACTTGACTTTTTTTTTTCTTTTTGAACTGCAACTACTGGTGCTTATTACAAGTGAATTAACAGATTTCTTTGTATAAACGCAACTGATTTCTCTCTCTTTCAGGAACTGGAGTTAGTGCTTGCTTTCAATTCAGTTGGCTTTTGCTGCAGTTATTTAAGAGCCCTTTTTATTATTTCAAGAGGCCCTTTGATTTCCTTAATTTCTATTTCAGCAGCTGGCTTCCTTTAGTCTGTGGCTCTGGCTTTGATAGCTTGATATTATTTCTGGATGTCTTTGCCTTTCCTCTGATGAAGAAAGTCTATGGCAAGATCTCACAGTCTCTTTGGAGAAATAGGCAAAAATGCCCATGGAAGGCTGTTCAGAGGGACACAAGCCATTTCAGTGACATGCCAGTGATTTTGTTCAGAGGCTGGTTAATGCACATGTCCTCCAGCTGCGAATCAGAAACAAAGGGAAGATTTTGTGGAGGTGTAGGTTTTTTATTGAATGATTTTTCGCTCAGTTGATTTGTAGAACCCTGATTACACATCTATATTTTTTCAGAATCCAGGTCTTAGCAACAGTTCATCGTGGCACCATGCTATGTCAGAGCTGCTGCTGACTTGAAAGGCTTTTCAATGCATTTTATTATGTGCTTAACATGAACAGACACGTTTCCTCTCCCATCTGCTAGAAAGAGGCCGCTACTTCAAAACCTTTCTCGGCTAACACACCGGAGCAGCCCGGTGGACTAGATGTTCTGAACTAGTGTAACTCACCGAGGAGCAAGAATCATCACCACAGGGGTATAACAGTCTCACCAGGCTGCAGTATCTCCATTTATTTTTAGACTTCTGCACCACAGCTGGAGATGACTACTCCAGGAACAGTAGTTCTGCCTGTGGAAAGAGAGCTGTGTTCACAACTTATCCTCAGAAAGGTATTAATAATGAAAAATAGAGCAATGTATAAAATATATTATTTAAGAATAGTTTTAAAGATGGCCTGTGTAGCAATAGTTAACATGCAGTGGAGTAAAAACTATGACAAATTCCACTAATCAGATGTTAGGTATTCAGGTTGTCACACAAGCCATCTCTAAGTTACTACTTGTAAAGGTGACCTAAACAAAAGGAAAACAAAGTGTAGACACACCCTTTTTATTTCTTTCTACTGCATTAAGTAGCTCGATATACTTTATATATATATTTATTTATTTACAGGTTTTATTCTACATACTTTTTACATTTTAAATATTAGGTTGTCACTTGCATGTGCTGGAAGACAGGCAAACTAGTGGGACATACTGAAGGACTAAAACTTGAGCAAGTATGATTGCTTTTGTAACTAAATATTTAACTCTAACATCTGAAAAACATTTGGGAGAAAAGCTTTCTCTGTGTAATAAAGAGCTGAGTAACCTATCACTTATCTAGTTCTCCAAAGAATTCTTAAATAAAAACAGGAAAGACATAACTGAGATTGGTTGGGGGGGGGGAAGCCACAAACAGAATTGTATTTTATGTGGGAAAGAAATTCAGGGTTTTTTTATATATCACAAAGAAGAAAAATAGGGTGCAAACATTATCGTTTTTTCCTTTGTGGTTCTCATTTAAAATTTACCTTGGTTTGAAAGGGAGTAGCCAGATTTGTATTCATACAATTTTAAAGCATGTTTCTAGGATATTATGAGACCAAATTTGAATTCTACCACAATAAGTACTCTGAAACTCAGCTTTGACTAACACAGTACCCAAATGGGGTAGTTTCAGTGTGCTAATCTGGATTAAAGTATTTCCTTTTATATTGCAGTAAAACAATACTGAAAAACATACTTTACATTATTGTGATGTGAAAAAACATATACTCCCAAGTCTGCAGTCTATACATACTAGGACAGATTCTCCCCTATATTTTACCAGTTTTTTGATGGTGTAAGGCCATTGATTTCAGTAGAATTATACTAGCACAAAAGTGGTGTAACAGATTGGAAAATTAGAGCTACTGACTTCAACATTTCTGGATGGTGAGAAATGAAGATTTAGTATCCTGGAGCTGCCAAAACTCACTAGGGTATAGTGGTCAAAGAGTAAAACAACAAACATAGCAGAGAAGAGACTTTAAAATTTTGTTTCTTCCTCTGATAACATATGTGCACTGTTACTAAAATAATCTTAAATGCCATTAGAAAATTAGGCTTTCATTCACCGATGAATGTATCTGTGAACACATACTGCAAGGAACAATCTTCCAGGATTTGTAATGCAATATTAAAGAAAATGTAAAACACTTAATATATTCCCAAATGCACATGAATCTAGTTAAAGATGGGTAATTTATTTGTTTGCTTTAAAAAAAAAACAACCCAAACCTTCAGCCACTGATCATTTGAAAAGGAAGTTTGCCTGGGGGATGGGGGGAAGGTGGGGCGGGGGGGGGGGGGAGAGATATTGTCAGAAAAGAGAGAGTCTGTTAAAGCAAATGCATATGTTTATCTCAAGAAAAATATACATATAATTACGGCTAAAGGTGGAAAATATTTTTTGTTTTCATGCATTTGGAATAACTTAAAAGAGTCCACAGCTGACTCTGACTTGTACTCTGTACTGAACCAAAATCATGATAAAAGATATTTCCCTTTTCAGTATGGCGTATTCTCTCTCTGATCAAAAATGTTTCCAGCTCTTTTTTATTTAGGTTCTTATACCATGCCCATCACCATGTTTGAGTATTTTTCAGATTTAAAAATCATACAACTTACCATCAGTAAAGTTTCCTCTTCAAACTCCCCCCCCACCCCCAGGGTGAATAAGTTGTGTTAGATTTTTGTGAGTGTCCCAGAAATGCTAATAGATTTGGAGTTTCTGTGTGGGGAGGCAAGGTCAAAGACAGTGGGATTTGCATTTGGACCTGAGGGTGGTGAGGTTGGTGATTATTTTTAGTTGCTACAGGAGTGAATTCCAAAACCTCCGTCAGCTATACACAGGAGCTTCACCCTTGAAGGTAGATAGAATTTGTATGTGCACAAAAGGCAAATGAGAAAAATAATTATTCACAATACAGAGATATCTAGAAAATAAATCATGTCAAAAGAGCAAGCTACTGAGATGCTCAAGTGAAACAAGACACAATGGATCAAATGTCAGCCCTAGTGAGGAGAATTTGGCCCTCTTCTAGTGTTCACTAGCTTATGTGTATTTGGGATATGGTATAAAATAGGGTTATTCTGCATTCCTCCTAACACAGAATGAATGAGGAATAGTGTGGAGAACCTATTGAGAAAAGCCATTAGTATAGATGACTTGAGTTTTGAAATGTGTTCATTTCTTAGAATCTAGGAAAGTTTTGAATACTGTGTGTGTGAGGCACCTCTGCCAGTTACACAACTATGGATCAAAGATTCGCTGTGCAAAGCAGGGAAATGTTTCTGTCTACTCTTTATAGTGTATCCTGTCTGTAACCCTGTGCTCTGGGCAGGGGGTTGGACTAGATGACCTCCAGAGGTCCCTTCCAACTCTGATATTCTGTGATTCTATGATAATTCCTCATCCCTTCCCCTAGAGATCTTGCTGTCTTTTCCTTTTTCATTATCCATGGGTCTTGGGTTGACAAAGTGTATATTTCACTCAAGTATGTGTGCAACTATACTGTTGACATAACATTATATAACTACTGTAGAGTTGGTGGTTGACTATATTGTTGAAGTGGAAGGTGGAAAGAGGGAGTTCAGAATTTTAATAGAAGAAGCAAGACTCTACCGAGCATATAATTTCCTTTCCTTTCCTAACCAAGTTATGATCTGGATTCTCTCTTCCTTAGCTATGGCAGTTTATTTTTATTTTCATGGCCTACTGATTTACCTCGATAGGTAGAGTTTGAATCGTTATAAGAAAGGATAGGCACATATGCTCTGGGATTTTCGAACAAAGAAACAAAGGAACATTACAGTTTTTTAAAATCTGTCTTAGAACATCTCTTCTCTTCCTTTCTCACTTATCATTCCAGATGTTTGCTAACAAAGGATTACTCTGAGTTCAATTATTTGCAAGATACAAACATAAGTGTTAACATTCTGTAATGGATGATTCATGTAAAATTATCTCACTAGACATTAGACTATGACCATCCCTGTAAAATGAGCGTTCTTATCTAAAAAGAAACTAAAGGATGATTTTCCCCTCTTTCAAGAATCTCCTTTCATCAAACACTGAGCATGAAAATTTGAAGTGTGGAGGGGTATTTCTACTCTTCATAGTATGTTAAGAGCCAGGGTGGTGAGAAGTTTTTGTGTGTGCATAAATATGTTCCATTCATCTGACTGCAACAATACTATGAGAGGAGGGTAGGATTGCACTGGTTGTTGGAGAAACTGGGAATAAAATTTATATGCTATCTCTAGTCTGATTATTTTTAATTACATATTCAAGATTTGCATACACGTGGAACATTGGGAATAGGGAGTGGTAGGACTCATTGTCACTACTAGAGTTATAGAGTTTAAGGTCAAAAGGGACCACCAGATCATCTAGTCTGACCTCCTGTATATCACAGACCACTAAACGCCCCCCAGCCACCACCACACCAAACCCAACAACCAGAATTAGACCAAAGTATTACAGCCCCCAGGATACTAATCTCTTATGTGCCACAGGCAGAGAACAGGAGGGACTGCGATGACCAATGCCTGAGGACCTGCAATAGCATGGAATTGATTATATGATCTATACCCAGATGAACCTAGCTAGTGGCCCACACCCCATGTCATAAAGGATTATGAAAATCCTAGGGTCCCTGTCAATCTGCCTTGGGGGAAAAAATTCCTTCCTCATCCTGAATATAATGATCAGTGACTGGCTGAGGCTGTGAACAAGATAGCATGGTCTACTGCAAGACACACTGCTCTGTAACTCAGCAGATGGGGGTTTTCTTTCCAGCTTTGCCACTGTGCTGCTAAGTGGGCTTCAAGAAAGTCAGTTTTCCTTTTGTTTCCCTTCCCTCCAATGGGTGGTTTTATCCAATTAGATGGTTAGCTCTTCAAAGTAGGAACTGCCTCTTACTCAAGGACAGACAAGATTTCCCACAATACATCACCAATAAATTCCTAGACTGGCTCAAGGTAGTCAGGTGCTAAGAACCTGGGGATATACCCCCATAAATCCTAGCGCTAAACTCGGGTAACTGCAGCGTGGACATTGGTATGAGTTGTATGTGACTCTGCAGTGTGGACATTTACAGGTGGGCTTGGCAAGCCAGAGTACCTGTATCCTGGTACCCTCTGCTGTGAAGCCATACCATATCTGTTTGTAGAATACCTGGCACAATGGGGCCCTGTTCTAGGTGTCACTGTTATATATATACTTTCTAAAATTGCTCAGGTCCCACTAACTCTCTGAACTTGAAAGTGAAAAAATTAGGAAAACTTTTAGGAGACAAAAACATGTAAGATGCCATCTGCAGCCTCTGAAAGGAGATTGCACTTTTTTCACTGAGACACCAATCATATTTGAGATTAGATTACTCTTTTCTTGATATTCATCTGGTTGCCAGAGAAATTGTTTGTCAGATTTGGCTCAATTAGCATTTCAGGACCATGCTCCGCTGGTACTAATGTTAATAGTAAAGGAACCTAAAGGGTGGATGGCACTGGTCAGTAGATAAACTTGAAATGTAGTGTAATGATGCCACAGATAACTATCTAGCTAACCGCTACACCCCTGAGATTTCCTGTCTCTGGCTGTGGTGGGGACCAGCAAGTGAGAAGGGGCAGGGCTATCTCAATATGTCAGGAAGGAAGCAGTGTCAGGAGTTGCACGTCAAAAATTTCTTCCAGTATGAGAGATATTGCTGGTGATACTTGCACCCGGATAGAATCTTGCAAACTTGGAAAAACTTTTGAAATGTGACTGCTTTGGTAAACCAACAACTTCTGGCTCTTCAGGATCAGTTAAACCCAATTGGAAAAATTACAGAATAGTGCTTTAGTAGCACTTTGAAATAAATGAGCAAGACTATTAGAGAAATAAATGTAATTGATATTATCTGAATGGTGTATGCAATTAGAGCGCCTAAAAGATTTTGTTCTGAGAAAGCCAACAAATCTGACAAACCTCTACCTTGGCTTTTTCAAGGAAATCACTTTAAATGTATTGGAATCTTGGAAACCTTACCTGGCTGTGAAATACATTTTTTAGCTATTTTTTTTCAATTCTAGCACTTTGCCTGTAACCCCATCAATGAGAGAGTGATCAACAGACTGCCAAATGAAATGGAAAACAGAGTCCTTGGTTCTGGCCACTGTCAGAGCCAGGATTCTGAACTAACTGGCTCACTGGTCTCATGCAGTATGGTGGCTCCTAATTCCCTGCATTCCCTGCTGTGTGTAAAGTGGTTATAGCTGGAATATATTCTACCCCCCAACACACTATTTTTAACATTAAGGCCTTGTCTACAGTGGTGGCGGCATGCAGCTACATGTTGCAGTGGAGTAGGGTGCATCCACACAGTGGTGTGTAGCTACACATGGCAATGAAAGGCTCTGGCACAGGGGAGGCAGGAGAAAAGGCTCTGGCAGGGGGGAGCTGTCAGAGATTTTTCCCACTGCTTCCCCCTGCCAGACCCTTTTCCTGTTGCTGGAGCCTTTCCCTTTGGTGGGGAAACACTCCTGCAATGGAGAGGCAGCAGGATGCTACACTGCTAAAAATAGCAGCATAGCCATGGAAGCCACTGCTTTTGTGCGTAGAGAGCCATGTAGGGTACATACCCTAAGATTCTGATGTGTCTACTCACCTAAGCAGTGCCTCACCTTCTACACTGCTAGTTATAGCTGTGTTCCGGGGGGCATGCCATGTATGTACTCTGCACACTGTCCTAAGTGTAGGCATAGCCTAAGTTAAACTATATTTAAATATGAGATGCAGACACGAGGAGGCAGTTTATCTAGACAGGCAAATAAATCATCTGAGCAGTTGGCTTAAGTGTGCCGTATCCCAGTCAAATAGAATCAGAATAGTAACTGTAATGTATTTAACCTCTTCCAGATTAAATGCAATAAATTACTGTTATTCTTCCGAGTGGCAGAAGAACTGTGATTTACTGGTGGCTGTGCCCTCAAATAATTTCTCTTCGGGATGTGTGTGTGTGCGCGCGTGTGTGTGAAATTAACAGATACTTAAAATAAGAAAGGTTGACCTCCCTTTAGAACCTGCCAATTACTTACAGAGTTTATTGCCAAGCACACCAGAGGTAAGATTACATACGGGGCTGCCTGGAAACGAGAATTCAATTTCACAAAAACATTTGATATGGGAGAGATCCCTGGGATAGCCAGATGGTTAGGGTACACTGCTGGGATGTGGGAGACCCAGGCTCAAGTCAGTAGTCTGAATCTAGCAGACTGAACACCGGGTCTCCTACATGAATCCCCCAACTGCTTGGCTATTCTGGGCTGGATCTCTCTCTCTGTGTTACAGGAAATTTCCTCCTGGACCTGAAAAACAATCCTGACAAAAGTTTTTTCATAACCAATATGTTTCCATCAAAAGTTCTGGTTTCTACAAATTGAAAATTTTTTAGCTGAAAAGTTCCTGACCAAATTACATAGAGAATTATACTTCCAACTTCAGACTAAGGCCCAAATGCCCTCATCCCTAAAGTTTCTGAATGGGTCTAATGATCAGAAGGTCTAGTGTGGTACTGTAAATACATCCATTATTCTGAAAATAACCTAATAATCAGAGAACGTGTGTAGCAACTCAATTCCCTTCTTCTTTGAGGAGCATCTCTGTTGGGTGCTCCACTTTAGGTGTCTGTACACCTTACACCTGAAACAGAGATTTGTGGTAGCAGTGCCTAGTTGGGTCACACACGCGCCATCACTGTCTTGCACCACTCCAGGTGGTTACATAGTGCTGCACAACCAACCGCCCCCCAGTTCCTTCTCTACCGCAGAGAATCTGTATGAAACTCTGAAGTAGAGGGGAGGTGGGAGAGTAGTGGAGCACCCACAGTGACAGCCAATTCAAAACACCTTAGTTACTGCACAAGGTGAGTAACCTCCTTCTTCTTCTTCTTCTTCTTGGAGTGTCCCTGTGGGTGCTCCACTTTAGGTCACTGTTGAGCAGTGCTCCTCAGTGGAAGGGAGGGGCTTCGGAGTTGTGTTGTAAATGTTGGATAACACCGTGAGTCTAAAACAAGCATCTGATGTTGATTGTTGTTCTATAGCATAGTGTTCTGTCAATGTGTGGGCTGATGCCCAGGTTGCTGCTCTGCAAATGTCGGTAATGGGGACATTGTTGAGAAAGGCCACAGAAGCTGCCTGTGCTCTGGTAAAGTGTGCGGACTCCCACTGGGGCTTGTAGGTTGCTCTTTTGGAAGCAAAGATGGATGCATCCTGATATCCATTTGGAACTTGGGGTGTGGTCTTAAAGTAACTTTATCTTTAAAGAACGTTGTGTAAGGAGGATGTACCATTAGGGCACCTTGCTCTCCCACTCGTCTGGAGGATGTGATGATGATGAGGAAAACCACCTTCATAGATAAATGTAGTAATGAGCCAATTGCAAGGGGTTCAAACAGCTTTCCCATAAGACTGCATAAGATGAAGTTGGGTGGCAGTTTCCTTATTGTGGGAGTAGGTGTTCTCAATGCTTTAAGAAAGCGGTTAGTCATTGGGTGGGCAAATATAGTGATTCCATCCACCTTCTCTTGGAAAGCTGTGATAGCCACCAAGTGTACCTTGATGGAGCTTGTGAAGAGTCCCGGTTTTTAAAGTTCTAATATGTAGTCCAGGACCCTTGTTAGAAGGGAAGATGTTGGTAAGATCTGTTTATCTTGGCACCAAGCGCTGAATTGTTTCCACTTATGGATATATGTCTTTCTTGTATTCATTCTATGACTGTTCAGTAATATGTCTTTTATTTCCTCCGAACAGGCTGTCTCGGCAACCATCTCGAAGAACCTGCACAATGTAAGTAACCTTCTCTTCCTCAGTCAAGTTGGGGTAAACAATCCCCTATATCAAAACCTAAATTCTATTAACATTTTGATTACATTTGAGACATTAATAACTCAAAGCAGGTTATTAGCTATCAGGATTTTGAATTGTGGGCATGGGCCAATTTATTATTATCTTTGTGAGATTTTCAAAGGCCCAAATGGCAGTTAGGAACCCAACTTCCACTAAAAGACAATAGAATTAGATGCTTCAACTGCCCTTTGTGTCTTTGAAAATCTCCCCCTAAATTTGTATATATGGTCACAGTAGTCCCTTCTGGGTTTATAATTTATGAATCTGAAACCTTCCCACCATGGAGTTAAACTCATTTTAGGCTCATAGATTGGTTATGCTGAGATTCACTTCATTTACTTACTGATGGGATTTATTTTCCTTGTTTCATGCTGAAAGAAAAGTTAAAACATGCTGTGCTAGTTCATGGGTTTGACTAGTTTGGTTTTTTGGTGTTTGTATTTTGGATATATTAGGTATGACAACTCACATAGTCTGAGAGGTCAAATTATTGTGATATTATTTTAAAAGCAAAGACAACATCTTTGCTTTTAAAGGACTTTGAAGAGAAAGCTCTGTCAGACTTTTCCCTGTAGAGTGTCACATCCATGTGGAACACAGTGAGAGGTCATTATAGATCTGTATGCAATCTGTATATCCCAGAAGGGTTGCAGAATGATCTTTTTCCTACGCTGTTCAAACTCCTCATGAAATAACAAGCAGAGACAAAAGTGCATAGTGCTTCCAGAGTACTGCAAATGACTCCAAAATCTCTTTCTTGAAGGGTAACCGTTAATTTAGACCCCATTCTTTTGTATGTATAGTTGGGATTATGTTTGCATTACTTTACACTTAACATTGAATTTCATCTATCATTTTGTTGCCAAGTCACCCAGTTTTGTGAGGTCCCTTTGTAACTCTTTGCAGTCAGCTTTGGACTTAACTATCATGAGTAATTTTGTATCATCTGTAAATTTGCCACCTCACTATTTTACCCCTTTTCCCAGATCATTTATGAGTATGTTGAACAGCGCTGGTCCCAGTACAGACCTCTGGGGGACACCACTATTTAACTCCCTCTATTCTGAAAACTGACAATTTATTCCTACCCTTTGTTTCTTATCTTTTAACAGGAGTGCTGGCAATGCTTTCAGGATCATCTAAGGATCCTTAATTTAATTTAATGACAAGCCTTTTGTTATCTTAATCACCCTGCCTCTGTTTATAAACAAACTCCCTGCCCCAAGGGCAGAAGCTGTTAGCAGTACAGAATTTGGTGATTTTGCAACAGAAAAGAAGCTTCAAAAACAGGCTCCAATGAGAAACTGCTAAGCTTGAATTAATATGCAAACTAGATACCATTAACTTGGGTTTGAATAGAGACTGGGAGTGGCTGGGTCATTACACATATTTAATCTATTTCCCCATGTTAAGTATCCTCACACCTTCTTGTCAACTGTCTAAATGGGCCATCTTGATAATCACTACAAAAGTTTTTTTCTCCTGCTGAAAATGGCTCATCTTAATTAATTAGCCTCTTACAGTGGTATGGCTACTTCCACCTTTTCACATTCTCTGTATGTATATATCTATCTTCTTACCATATGTTCCATTCTATGCATCCGATGAAGTGGGCTGTAGCCCACAAAACTTATGCTCAAATAAATTTTCAAAAAGGAGGACTTGTGGCACCTTAGAGACTAACAAATTTATTTGAGCATAAGCTTTCGTGAGCTACAGCTCACTTCATCGAATGCTCACGAAAGCTTATGCTCAAATAAATTTGTTAGTCTCTAAGGTGCCACAAGTACTCCTGTTCTTTTTGTAAACTTATCATATTCCACACTCAAGCTCTGTGTGGGCCTAGGGCAGGCCCAGTGATCAGACCTCAGTTACAAAACTTGAGGGGGAGAGTGACAGGAACCACTATAGCTCATGTGTGCTGAGCACCCCCTATTTTTTTTTCTGTGGGTGCTTGAGCCCTGGAGCACCCACAGAGTCAGTGCCTATTGTGCATACGTGACCTATTTATTCCAAGTGGGTTTTGATTGTAAACTCCTTAGGGCAGAGACTGTCTTTTTGTTACCTGTTTGTACAATGCCTAGCACAACGGGGCCCTGGCCTATGACTGGGGTCTCCAAACACTTCTGCAGTACAAGTGATCAATAATAAGACAACCAGAACCTAGCATGCTGTGGTGTCTCTATTAAAGCTCAGTTCTCTTCATGAGTTAAATATTCTGGCCAGACTGAATATTTAGAAGTTGTTTGAAATATTTCCAGCCCAGACCTTTCAGGAAGGAAGGAATTCTTTACAGTGAGGAGTAAGAGTCAACTCTGGAGGGTGGTACATGATAGCCCAGGAAAGCTCTGGTACCTTCTCCTAAAAGAAGAGAGAAAAAAAGAAGGATCAGGGATACAAAATATCATACCGCTGTCTCTCTTATGGAAAGTTGCTGTAGCATTTAGAATGAATGGTGACCTCTCTATAAAAAGTTGAATCCTACCTATACAGATCAATAGAAGGGATACAATTATCCAATTAAAATCTACTAGACAGTACAAAATTCCATAGGAAGGCTATAATTTTCTATTAAATTACGGTTTTAGAATATTTTCTATTGTTTCATCCCTGTTGAAATCCATAGGGCTATTCCATTAGATTCCTACAACTTTCCAAAAAAGGAAAGGGGAAAAATCCTGATTATTCATGCAAATTGTAACCTGGAATGCTAAATGAAAAGTTTCTAGAAAATAAATAACTAGAGTGAAAGATGACTTTTGGTTTTACATGAATGCATGTATAGTCAGACCAGATCTTTAAATTTGTTTGGAAAAACTGGATATTGGCAGAATCTCAGAGAAATCAAGAAATAGAACCACAATGACTTTGTTATGATGGACCAAATGGGGAAAGACTGTGGCAACATAAGGAGAAACTGATGGAAGTGAGGGACTAATCTCTCTGTTCACTCTGTATAGAGATTTTATAACAGTTGACTTTGCATTTCTGGCTGAAGGCATTTGTACATGTGATAGACTGACTGTACTATTGAAATCAACTGTGTTGCCTTATGATATAAAACAAAAAAGACTGGAGTGTTCTCATTGTTTTATATTAATGGAAAGTTAAGTTTCAGGTCTGTTCTAGAAGAAAGTAGACGAAGCAGAATTAATTAGGAGAATATAGTAAGATAAAATGAGCATGCTCAGAGCCAGTTAAATACCATTTAAAAGCATGTAGTTGCTATGTCAGAGTCAGAGAAGGTGGTTAGGTAAGCCCAGGCACTGTTGCAAGTAGGTTGATCAAACACATTCCTATATACAGAGAAAAAAAATCCATCTAGAACCAAAACTGAGTGCAGCTAGGTTCTCTACTTTCATATCCTGCCTCAAGACCTGCCTTTGCCACAATCCTGCTAAGCTAACTAAAGAGGGCTAGGCTGAGAGACAGACAGGATACTAAATAACTTAAAATATTTACTTATTATAAAGTGCACTCCACAACTGAATGCAGTAGGTCTTTGTCTGGGCAGCAAGAAGAAAGGGATTGTGGACCCCATAAGGGTTCCTGCTTCCTTGAGTTATGAGGGAAAGGCAAAAGAGGTGAGCAGAGTAATAGGGACCCAGAAGTCCAGCTCAGGTGTGGGCACTGACCTGTCAGGCATGCAGTCAGGGCAGGATATTTATACCCTCCAGATGTAATCCTCTTTGATCATGTGGGTAAAGGAAATGGCAAAACTTCCGCTAACTTCCATGGGGCCATGTCTTAAGTTATATTTGTGCAGCATTTAACACAACATCCCAGCTGAGGCCTTTGAGTGCTTCTGCAATATGGCCTCATCCAACTGCCAAGGAAGTCATTAGAAGTCATTCCATTGACTTTAATGGGAGCTGGATCAGGGCCTATACATATTTAATAAGAAGAAAATAACTTTCTTATTAAATAACCAGGGCCTAACCTTGTGATAATATTAAAAAAAACGCATTTTCTGGGGTTTATTAAAACTCTTGCATCCTAAGGGATGTGCAATAAACACAATTAGTTTGATTTTTTTGAAAATAAACTGAACCAAGTATTATAGTGAACAATTTGTATTGGCTTGGGATTGCCTGGATCAACAAGATGTTTTCTACTTTTGTGATTTTTAGGGTTGTTGTGGAAACTGTGGGGTTGTGGGTTTTTTTTTTTTTTAAATCTAGGCATGATTTAAAGAGGCATGTCTTTTTGACAGTATAAAAACTAATCAGTCACAGCTTGAATTATTTATAAAAGCTTCTTAATCAGAGGTACAGTGAAGAGTGATTGTCCATGAAATTATTGTCTTTCTGAACTGGACAAGTTTTGTACTCTGACAGTTCATGGTAAAAGAAAATTACATTAGTATGTCACAATTAATTTGTCTGCAGTGTAACAGGAACTTCAGAATGGTCATCAGTGGTACAAAGTGACATCTGTTAAAATCTGCGCTAGCATGCTTCAAGAGTGTTCTAGCCTTAAGGCTAAGATTTGTCATAATTTCTCATGGAATTAATGATTCCCAGTTACTAAAAACTGGTATGATACTAATGTAAATTCCGATACCCTGGAAGGAAAGGTCGCACCAATCCTGTTTGCTGCATTCTGAAAGCAAAATCACACAAGTGGCAGACAAGAGTTGCCAGCTATCAGTAAATTACTTTTAAAAATGTGTATACTATAGACTAATAAAAATAGCATACTAATCTGGAAATTATTTTTGGCATAATATTCTGTATTTTCAGCAGAGAATAGAAAAAGAGTAACAGCAGAAATAATCTGCCAACTTCCTTCTCAGAGAAGCCGACTCATTGTGGAAAATGTTTCAGGAAAATAACTAAAGAAATGGTGGATGAATTTTGTAAATATTGATCCAGATTGCATTACCATGAATAGAAGTTGGGCAGAAGAAAAAATTCTGAGAAATATTGTTTCCAAAGTACATCAGGATCTTATTATTAATCATGTTGGTTTATTATTTTTTAAATAAGTAAATGAAACTTTGACAGTATTATTAGTATTTTTCCCATCTGGGCTGTGAACAGAAATAGCAACTTGTTAAGCAACACTTTAGCCTTCTCCTATGGTCACTCTACTTCTTTCGTTTGTTTCAAACACATATTTAACTGTGAAATTAACTTTTTCAAATTTTAAAGAAAGTTAGTACAGGCTTTAAAAATTATATTAAATATGCCCAGTATTTAGAGATGAAAAGTACCTGTTAGATACTTGAATTCATCCCTCTGCTTGGCAGAATACATTTCTTTATGTAGCAATCCCACAAGGAATGTTCATGTATTAAATTTATACTACCCTGGGCACAAACACTAAGCGACCATTAGAAGTTATTCTGGAGACAGGAGGAGTCAATTATTGTAAGCAGTTGAGTCTCATCAGTAGCAGAAACAACATGCTAATATGGTATGTGCCCTCCAGATTTTCTTGACTACATCATGTCCTATCTGAAGAAACTCAATATCTGTCATAACTCAAAATCTTTTCAATCAATCCTCCCCAATTTGCTTGCCATTTATTCAGTCTGTCATCTCTTTCCCACTTCTTTCACTCTGCTGCACCATGGTATCAATTGTATCCTCATGTGCTTGAAACTGCCTTCATATTGGCTACTTGGGCCTCCAGGCAGAATGAAATGTTTCATAATTAATGTGGGATACTTCAATCATCCAGCCAAAGCACAGTGTAAATATTAGCAGCATTTGTGATCTGGTGGGGATGCGACAGGGATCACAGAGTTGGGGGTTATTGAAGAAGGGAGTGGGATGGAAGGAAAGAAGTCAGAATGGAAAGAAAACTTTTACAATTTTTTTTGTATGATAGCTCTGAACAGCATTAGCAAGGACAGCAGTTGGTGAGTGTAAGTAACTCGTGAGTATGGGTTATAGGGACACTTCTCTATGTCAAAATCCACATATAAGAATTTGCTGCTCAGGATACTCCCAGTTCAATCTCCAATATGTCAACCAAGAGGACAGCTATCACGGTAGCACTTGAAAGTATATACATGCATCACTTGTAAGAACCATATAATGTGGCTCTTCCTGTTTCCTATTTGGTTATTGATTGAAGAGACCATGAAGTGGATTGGCAAACTACAGCTTATTTGAATGTTTAAGAACTTTGGGAATCAGGAGAACTGAGTTACAGTCCTGACTGCCAGTTTGTCACTTTGAGCAAGTCTCTCTCAGGTCAGTGTCCTTTTCTGTTAAATGGAGCTAATGATGTTTTCCCACCTTTGTAAAGTGTTCATAGATCCTTGAGACAAGATTATTAATATTAATATTTATGCAATTTATTTTATCATTGTTAAAGCCTGACAAAGTGTTAGGTTACACTTTCACACCAGTTGGCAATATTGTTCATTACTCTCTTTTCCCGAACACATGTTTTGCCTGTCATTGTCAGAAGCATCTCTGCTAGCGCAGTGGGCAGGTCACTCCCAATGCTGTTATACACTGTTTGTATAATCAGTGATATCCCTATGCAGTTAGAAACATGGTGCAGAGGCAGTTGCCATGTGCAGATGCTGTCATTTGTGTCAGGAACACAGAAGAAGCCATATCTGACTGCTTTAGTATGGGTTTATTGTAGTACTTTATCCAGACAGAGTTATGCATGCTATATAGGTTTCATACTTCCAGTATATTAGACAACTTGTTTGTCAACTGTAATAAGTTTCATGGTGATGGAGGAGTAACAAGACAAAGTGCCAAACTATATGAAAATCAAAGTGCCATACCTTTCAAAGGGGGCCTGTAAACCATGACTGCTCAAGGTCCTTTCATTAACTTAATCCAGCTGTCCTTAATCTGTAGAATTTGAACGCCAGAGTCTCTATTCAGGGTGAATGAACATGTCTGGGCTTTATTTCCATTAACACATGGAACTTCTTTTAAATAACAATAAGGTTGTGACAGATGCTTCCACACTCCTTTTTTAAAAAGACAACTATTAAGGTATTTTTCATAATTCTTAAAGCAGTTTTTTAATTTCTTCATTCCTTATAAAAGCCCGTTGGGTATTTGAAATTCTTTTTCTTTGGAAAAGAAAACTGCAGTGCAATAAAAGTGATTCTAACTCTTGCAAATGACTCGTGTATTTTTAAAAATATTTTAAATATAGTCAAGAATAATTAACCACCAGACATGAAGATGCTGTCTGGACAATCTGATGACCTCGTTTTAGACACTGTTAATGCAACTCAGCATTTAAATACAAGTGGACAGCAGAAACTTTCTAAATTGTTGCAAGGTGAATTCTGTTATCTTTGTCAACTTGGAGTATTATATAATGTTTTAACAAGTCTGTGTATGTTGTATTTGTTAGCATGCTGGGACCATTGCTGCTCAGATCTTCACATTGACAGCAGGACTCTACATTCCTAGGATCCTGTGATTTTGGATCTATCCCTGAATTAATTGTGAGATCAGAGTGGTTGTGGTCTGTGGTATTGCGACAACCATCTTGTCCTAGGCAAACATTTGGTACAATATTATTTTATAATGCCCTTTGGGATATAAAATAGTATTGTTTTCAAAATCATGCACAGTAAAACCCCTCCATTTACCCACCACCGTCAGTGTGGTCTAGTGGGATTCCTTGGTAGCTATGATGTCAGTATATGATAGGGGTCAGTGTATGATCATACAGTCCTAGGGATTGCGTGGACGTACAGAGTGTATCCAGGCTGTTAGTCTGGATTTCAAGGGACATGTGCTGAATACAAGCAAGGTAAGTTAAATAATTTATGTGCAGAGTGTTCACATTACCCTTGCTATTTGGGACATTCAGTATATAAAACCACATTTAGTTGTTTAAAAATAAAGTGCAGGTCACCTTTGTTTCACTTGTAAGAAATGAGCTGATTTTTCTCATTTTGACATGGTTAGTATCAAGAAACAAAGACAGATATCTATATGGGTTTACTCATAGCCCCTAGAACAGACAGAATAATAATAATATAACATATGTCATATAAAATGAATACAGGGCTTCTAATTGCAGCTCTATATCAAAAGGACAAAAAATCCGATGACTTGTTCTCCTTGGAATAATGTCTCTAAGTACTTCTTGTGCTCTCTACATCTGTTACATGACAGGTTGTTAATGATGTGTGTGTTCATTTGATGTAAAGCACCTCCTGTGTGTTGTACTTTTCAAATCTGCCTTCTGAAATCCCTACTGATGTGGTGTATTTCTCCAGACTGGGTCCACTCAAGGTCCAAATACTGATTAGTTGCTGTATTTCTCTGAATCAGCTTTCTGCCATTGGAGACCTTTATCCATTTCTCCGGGAATCATGTAAGAATTTTCTTTCTACTATTTGATCCCTTGTGTTATCTATGCCAGTGATGGTCAGACCTGATATAGGTTATTAAATGTTGCCAAATGCCACTTTTCTTAGTCAGGGATATCAGTCTACTAGAGTTGCCCTACCAAAATGGTCCTTACGCACGTGAAATATTTAAGTATACATTTGTATTTGTAGCTCAGCTCAATCTCTGTCCATTTTTATAGGAGCCTGATTCAACTGCAATGGGATGAATTTGCATCTTCTTTGAAAACTAATTGTATGTAAAATCCTAGTGTGCTATCTACACTTGTGCTTCAACTCTGTCATCCTTTACAATCTAGCTTCAGCCCTTTCTAATTCATTGAAATAGCACTCTCCAGAGCCATAGGTGATCTATTCTTAGCTAAAATCAAGGGAGCGCGTCAATTATTTAATTCTTTTTGATTTGCCTGCTGCCTTTGACCATCATGATCATGATTATTTCTACCTTGTGGCTGGACTCTATTAGTTTTCCTTATGACTTGCTGTCCACTTCTTCAAAGTCTGCCATGGCAGTTGCTTATTATCTCCTCTCCCACTATCCTGCAACTACCCAGTGATTCTGCAATTATTGTTTCATAAATTTAACTTCTGTCCCTAGTAAAACAGTGGAACAAATATTGAGAGGAAAAAAGTAGCTAAACATCTCTAGGATAGTGAGTAATAAGCAACACTGGTTTGCAAAGAATGTGTTTGCTAGAAAATGAAGGATTTTGACAGAATTACAAAATGTAGATGTCATATAACTGAATTTGAATAAACCATAGAATAAAAGATATCATGAAATCATACTTGAAACATTAATTCATATCAATAGGAATAGCCTGCTATAGGCTGAAAACTGGCTGAAAGATTGTAAACTAATGGTAATAATGACAAACAGCAATGTATCAAGATGGGGGAAGGTATCTAGGTATCTGTGTTATTTCAGGCATAGTTAAAAACTTCATCAAGAGTTCACAGAAGAACTACAGGGATTGATTTTATGATGCAAGTTTACAAGAGCAAGATAAATTTGCTTGACTAAGCAAAAACAAAGGGGTATATAATAACTGCTGCTGGTAAAGACCAATGGTGAAATCTTGACATTTTGTCAATGACTTCATTTGGGCCGGGATTTCACCCAAGGAGAGAGAAGAGGTTTTTGCAGTAGTATAAGGGATTTAACTAAGACAAGTAAAAGGGAACATTTAGGCTAAATATTAAGAAAAGTTCCAGTTGGGTTATACAATAGCCTCCCTAGGGAAACAGTCATAAACCTGTCACCTGAAACATTAAAATGTAGCCTGGACAGAACACTAGAAAATGTATGTTTTGGGACGGTCCTGCACTGGGAGATCAGGAGGCTGATTAGAGATCTAATAGGTTTAGTCCTTCTCTAAAAGCAGTGATTCAATAGGATCTCTGTGTCCAAATGTCAGGCTTTTGGTGTGTCACAGGCCCTTGAAAATCCAGCCACTCCAGCATGTTTATTATTGTGTTACAAGTTGTACCATCTATAGTATACAACAAGAAACAAGTGATACATTTCTACTTGCTTAAGTAAAAGGACAAATAAACTTCTCACTCTCATAAGAAATTAATGACTACCACCAGGTTGCTTAAAAGGAATCGCTGAAATATTGTTTGGCCTGTTGTGGTACTGTCACTGTTCATGAAATGTCATAGACTAAAGCAGGCAGTGAGCAAGGCTTATCCGAGAGTTGGCTACAAACTGTTGTTTGGCCTGCTGAACTGGAAGCCTAGGTTTCCCTGATAATCCTGCTGGCTGTCTTGCCTCCTTTATGTCTCACAATAAAGAGTAATGCAGAGGAGGAAATTACATGCTTTGGCTGCCTGTTGGTCCTTAGGAGGAGGTCACAAGGGACAATCTATCTAAGTGGAGCAAACTGGAGAGACAGGTAGGAGACTGGATCTTTGGATGGGAGAGGACAAGTGGAAATTGGTGGTGGTGGAGGAGACAGAAAGGACCAGGTGGTGGACAAGACAGACAATGGAACTGGAGAAAGATAGATGGGAAAGAGGGCAGGACTGAGAAAGGAAAAAAGAAAACAATGTTGGTTAAAATAAGGGAAGAATGGCCTTGTTGCTAATGCATGGCTCAGGAGTTGGGAGACCTGCATTCTGTTCTCAGCCGACAGATTTGCTATGTAACTTTAGGCAATGGAGAAGGTAGTTAAGGACATTGAAGTCAATGGTAAATGGGACAAAATACAGCATGGTTTTACAAAAGGTAGATCATGCCAAACCAACCTGATCTCCTTCTTTGAGAAAGTAACAGATTTTTTAGACAAAGGAAACGCAGTGGATCTAATTTACCTAGATTTTAGTAAGGTGTTTGATACCATGCCACATGGGGAATTATTAGTTAAATTGGATAAGATGGGAATCAATAGGAAAATTGAAAGGTGGATAAGGAATTGGTTAAAGGGGAGACACCTACTGAAAGGTGAACTGTCAGGCTGGAGGGAGGTTACCAGTGGAGTTCCTCAAGGATCAGTTTTGGGACCAATCTTATTTAATCTTTTTATTACTGACCTTGGCACAAAAAGTGGGAGTGTGCTAATAAAGTTTGCAGATGATACAAAGCTGGGAGGTATTGCCAATTTAGAGAAGGACAGGGATATCCTACAGGAGAATCTGGATGACCTTATAAACTGGAGTAATAGTAATAGGATGAAATTTAATAGTGAGAAGTGTAAGGTCATGCATTTAGGGATTAATAACAAGAATTTTAGTTATAAGCTAGGGACACAACAATTAGAAGTAACGGAGGAGGAAAAGGACCTTGGAGTATTGGTTGATCATAGGATGACTATGAGCCGCCAATGTGATATGGCCGTGAAAAAAGCTAATGCGGTCTTGGGATGCATCAGGAAAGGTATTTCCAGTAGGGATAAGGAAGTTTTAGTACCATTATACAAGGCACTGGTGAGACCTCACCTGGAATACTGTGTGCAGTTATGGTCTCCCATGTTTAAGAAGGATGAATTCAAACTGGAACAGGTACAGAGAAGGGCTACTAGGATGATCTGAGGAATGGAAAACTTGTCTTATGAAAGGAGACTCAAGGAGCTTGGCTTGTTAGGCTAACTAAAAGAAGGTTGAGGGGAGATATGATTGCTCTCTATAAATATATCAAAGGGATAAATACCGGAGAGGGAGGGGAATTATTTAAGCTCAGTACCAAAGTGGACACAAGAACAAATGGATATAAACTGGCCACCAGGAAATTTAGACTAGAAATTAGATGAAGGTTTCTAACCATCAGAGGAGTGAAGTTTTGGAATAGCCTTCCAAGGGAAGCAGTGGGGGCAAAAGATCTATCTGGCTTTAAGATTAAATTCGATAAGTTTATGGAGGAGATGGTATGATGGGATAACATAGTTTTGGTAATTAAATATTCATGGTAAATAGGCCCAATGGCCTGTGATGGGATATTAGATGGGGTGGGATCCGAGTTACCCAGGAAAGAATTTTCTGTAGTATCTGGCTGGTGAATCTTGCCCATATGCTCAGGGTTTTGCTGATCACCATATTGGGGTTGGGAAGGAATTTTCCTCCAGGGCAGATTGGAAGAGGCCCTGGAGATTTTTCGCCTTCCTCTGTAGCATGGTGCACAGGTCACTTGGTGGAGAATTCTCTGCTCCTTGAAGTCTTTAAACTACGATTTGAGGACTTCAATAGCACAGATATAGGTGTGAGGTTTTTTGCAGGAGTGGTGGGTGAAATTCTGTGGCCTGCGTTGTGCAGGAGGTCAGACTAGATGATCATAATGGTCCCTTCTGACCTAAATATCTATGAATCTATGCAAGTCACATAATCTTTTTCTGCATTGATTTCCATATGAAAATAGGGATTTTAAATTTTACCTGTCTCACAAGTAAGTGAAAGTCCCTTAAGTACTTTGGGAGGAAGGTGTTTGTGATGCTTCTTGGGACACCTAGGGCTGGGGGTCACCTTGTTACTACATGAGGGAGACTTGCATGTGCTTAACTGGGTGTTAGCTCGTGAGCACAACTAGCCTGTCAGACACTCAAGAACTCTTCTTTGGGACTGTTTTTGCTGTGCAGATTGACAATAGTGGCACCTCTGCCCATGAGTTTTTTCAAAGAATTCCCCTGTGGTATCCAGCCCCTGATCACTCCCTACACAGAGAAATTCCAGATCCTCTGTTCTCAAAGGAAAAGAGTATCACAGTTTACCAGCTCTACCTTAGATCACCACTCCTCTGTTACACACAGCACTTGAGTTCAATTACAAACAAAAGGAAATGTATTTAAGAAAGAATAAAAATATTCAAATAAAAAGCAGTGTAAGAGATGGGAACAAATGATTACATCTAAAACAAAATCATAACATGCATTCTAGAGCCTAAACATAACTAACATATAATCCTCTTGCCCAAATAAGTTTATCGCATCCAAAGTTCTTTCCAGCATTTTCAACCAAGCCCGGCTGAAATTTCTTTTTCATGAAGCCAATGTGCTATCAGTTTACTTCCTAGGGGAAGGCTGAAGGTGTACTTCTGTACCCCTTATTATACCCCCCAAATTTCATTGTCCTTACATGTAAACAGGGCATTTCCCTGCTGGGTCACTTCTTCCTGTAAATTTTCTCTCTTTGAAGATTTCACAATTCTTTTTTAACATTTGGCTCAGACTGTACATGGATGCCCATTGTGAACCATTTACATATAAACAGACAAATGGATAATTATTTCTTGCATGAAAGAAAACCTGCTTTTCACCTTTCTGATGACCAGTCTCTGATCACAGACCTTAAGAACATATTTTTCAATGTATACATGTAACTCTTTACACAATGTCTGTACATACATTTTGAAATCATTATGATGACCAGTGTGAGACAGGCTTTCATTAGAGACCTTACATGACATCCTTTGGGTGAACCCAGGGGATCCCTATACTCCTTTGCCCTCTGCTAGTTGGCATCCAGAGAATCTTTGGTCACAGTGTTATGTAACTCCAAAGTATTATAACTAACTAATTAATTATTATTAGATAGGGGAGAAATACTGAACTAGAGGGTGCTTGCTCTCGCGATTCAATCCTGCATAAAATATCACTTAAGAAGCTGCATATGTACCTAGTTAAATAGATATATAACATGCACAGATGACAAGGTCTAGGTAAGTCCTACACCACTGAAGTCAATGGGAGTATTGCAGGATTGGACCCTGCATCTTCAGAGATCCGCTTTAGGAAGAAAGAGAATATATTTAATATTAGTCCAATGGACTGTTCTGTAGGCTAAGAAAAGGGTTGAAAAGAGTTTCCACATAAAAATCAAATACTTCTGTAAAATGAGTAGCAAGAAAATAAAAGTTAAAGTGAGGCAAAGCAAAACCTCCTTTTTCTTTTCTTTGCTGAAGCCAAATAATACCATCTTGTGAATAACTATTATTCCACGCAAATTTTTGTGAGAATTTAAAAAAAAAAGAAAAGTGGTATCATTATAGGCAAAACCTGTAATAAATAACTGGATCTTGCTAGAACATTCATTTCAATAACATTTGTTCTGTCTCCCCATGAAAGGCATAATGATTTCCAATGAGCTAATTCTTCTGAAACTTTCTTCAGAGGTGGACTATAATTCAGAGAGAGGTTTCAGAGTAACAGCCTTGTTAATCTGTAAGTCTGCATGGTTTTTTGATATTTTAACCCCTATGTAACTAAGTGTACTAGATGTCTGCTTGAAATCAAAGCTAGCTCTAAGAGAATTCCAGGGAGAGCATAGGGAACAGTGCTTCTGCTTTTTCAAACTTGGTTTTGAACCCAGAAATTCCTTACACATTTTGAAAATATTATTGAATTAGAAACAATTAATACATATTGTCATCATATTGTGCAACCAATTCTTAAACTTATGACAGCCTTACTCGCTGTACTAAATTGTGTTAAAGGTTCCATTCATATAGTATATTGCTCAGTGCTAAAGAGCAACTAGTTTACCTCAAAAAAAAAAAAGATTCCAGGATGTTAAACTAATATTGGCTTTGGGAGATGCATTCCTAGCTTCAATATATTTCACATAATTATGGCCAAAGACCATTCTTTAAGCATGGACAAACAAAAATAACCACTCCACTTCTTCAGATGCTTTTTCTTAATCAAGAAACCAAAAAAGTAAGGAGGACTCGTTTAACCCAGCAGGAGGGAGAATATTAACATACTTGAGTAAATTATCAGCCATTACATTTTTTTTCTTAATAAGATTTATTTAGACCATATAATTAATTTTTTATGTCTGATACCAAGCATATAAGCAGGTATATATGAATTTAGGAGAACCCACAAAGTTCCTCATATATATATTTTTTGAGAATAAGCAAGATTGTTTCATTCATATATCAGGCAATTTCCAATTGACTAATTAAAGATTTTAGTCAAGAAGAGCTTTAACTGAGGTAAATAATTTTATAGCATTATGTTACTTATGAAGATTGTTTTGATTATCCAGGATCAGAGAATGATAGGAGAGAGTTGCAGAATTTTTTAAATATTCATGTCACTTAAGCAAATTTGAAATATACAACTCTGATAAAAAGAGGAGTGAAGCAGTAGACATGATTAAGGCTACAATTTAGTTGCGGAGGTCGTGGAAGTCATGGAATCCATGACTTCCAGCAATCTCTGTGACTTCAGCTTGTGGTGGTCGGGAGCTGCAGGGTCCTCCGCTGTCTGCAGGGGCAGGGAGCTGCCAGGTACTCTAGCCTCTGGCGGCTCCCAAAGCTCCAAGCTGCCATGGGCAGTGGGGCACCTCGCAGCTCCTGGGCAGCAGGGTACCCTTGAGCTCCCAGCTGCCATGGGCAGTGGGGGCCTCCCAGAGCTGCCAATGGCAGGGGAATCACCACAGCTTCCGGCTGCCGCGGGTGGTGGGGAACCCCTAAGCTTGTGGGCGGTGGTGGCAGGGGAACCCCCAGGCTCCCAGCTGCTGCAGGCCCCCAAAACTATGGGTGGCAGGGGTATCCTGCAGCTCCCGGACCCTGCGGGCCTCAGGGGAACCCCCGAGCTCCTGGCCACCACGGGCCCCTGGAGCTGCAGGTGGCGGGGGTACCCACATCCTTCAGCTGCTGTAGGTGGCTCCTAGCAGCCACCCAGCTGCCCCACTTTAGGCAGTGTGGGGACCTGAAGATCCAGATCCCCATTTTGTCACGGATAGTTTTAGTAAAAGTCTGGGACAGGTCATGGCTTCTGTGAATTTTTCTTTTTTGCCTGTGACCTGTCCATGACTTTTACAAGAAATATCCATGACAAAGTCTTAGCCTTAGACATGATTTATCTTTGTTTTAGCAAAGCTTTTGACTCAGTCCCATTTGACATTCTCATAAGCAAACTAACAAAATGTGCTCCCGATGAAATTATTATAAAATAGATGCATAACTGGTTGAAAAACCATACTCAAAATATAGTTACAAATGGTTTATTGTCAAACTGGGATGATGTATTTAGTGAGGGTTCTTCAGGAGTCTATCCTGAGTCCATTACTATTCAATATTTTCATTAACAACTTGGATAGTGGAGTGGAGAGTATGTTTATATAATTTGCAGATGATGCTAAACTGAGATGGTCAGGATTAGAATTTAGAATGACCTTGACAAATTGGCAAAGAGGTCTGAAATCAACAAGATGAAATTCAATAAAGACATATGCAAAGTACTACACTTAGGAAGGAAAAATCAAATTCAGAACTACAAAATGGGGTGTAACTGACTAGGCACAAATACTGCAGAAAAGGATCTGGGATTATAGTGGATCACAAACTGAATATGTGCCAACAATGTGATGCAGTTGTAGAAAAGGCTAATATCATTCTGACGTGTATAAGCAGGAGTGTTGTATGCAAGACATAGGAAGTAATTGTCCCGCTCTACTTGGCATTAGTGATGCTTCAAATGTGTCCAAATTCAGGCATCACTCTTTAAGAAAGATGTGGACAAATTGGAGAGCGTACAGAGGACAGCAAAAAAATGATGAAAGATTTAGAAAATCTGACGTATAAGGAAGGATTTTAAACAGAGTATGTTTAGTTTTGAGAAAAGCAGACTGAGGGGGAACCTGATACTTGTTTTAAAATATTTTAAGGGCTGTTACAAAGAGGATGGTGCTCAATTGTTCTCCATGTTCACTGAACGTAGGACAAGAAATAATCAGCTTAATATACAGCAAGAGAGATTTAGGTTAGATAGTAAGAAAATCTTTCTCACTATAAGTATCATTAAGTACTAGAATAGCCTACCAAAGGAGGTCTTGGAATCCCCATAATTGAAGGTTTAGAGGAGCAGGTTAGACAAATGCCTGTCAGGGATGGTCTAGGTATACTTGGTTCTGCCCCAGCATGGGGAAATGGCCTTGATTACCTCTGGAGGTCCCTTCCAGCCCTACATTTCCATGGTTCTATGAAAATTGATTCTATAAAAAACTATTCTATTGACTTTATACTCTCTGGCTTGTTTTACATTCTGACAAACAAGGCGCTTGTCAACCTTTTTTCTCTTTTAGCATCTTTCTTTAATTCAGTTTACCCTCTCCCTTCAGCCCCCACCCAGTTTGATCACCATAGGAAGACCATTACATTTTCTTCTGGCTGTAGCTAACTTTTTGAATAAGCAGTTAGATGCAGTCCTTTTTGTGAATATTTTTTCCAATGTGTTTGTTTAAATATAAGATTTTGTTCTTTGCAATTCACATCTTTTCAACATAGCTGTCCATTTAATTTCATATAGATTTCTAGTGTGTCATCTCATGACAAGTAGTATTCAGTTTCTTTTGCAATATTATTGGATCATAGGGCTGTTGTACTGCATTTAGTGTTATATTTTCATCTTGTTTGTTGAAACAAGCCAGAAAAAGATCATCATTACAGTATTAGACTGTATAACTTAAGTTGGAAGAGATTCTTATCTCAGGAAAATTTTTCGACGGCTATATAATAAAATAATCTGGCATTACCAAATAAATCTTTCTATACATCCACTAAAACAAGATGTCCCGTTACTTTGTTTACATTAAAGTAATCAATTAAATTTTATTGTAGATACTGACATTATGTATATTTCGTCCTCTATGGCCATACTTTTCAATATCTAAAATTAGAGCACATTAAAGGGTACTGTGAGTGCTTAGCACCACGGAAAATCATACCACTAACTGAGGTGCCCAAATATGGAACTTAAGGTATTTCCTTTGAAAATTTTGGCCATGTTGCTTTTGGCAGAACTTAAAAAAAACACAACAACCAAATTGCCCTTGTACAAAACAGCAAATCCAGCAACACATGTTCACCAACATTAACCAGCCAAAAGAATAAATTTAACAAAGAAATAATTCACCCTCTCCAACAATACCATCTCCTCCGTGTGCTGATTTCGAGAATCTGTCTATGTATGATTAAGCATTCTGTTTGATGTTGGGGGCTCTTGATATGTATTTATGTCAGACTGCAGACTCCACTCTGAATGTGGGGTTTGCTGTCTTCTCTGTTGTTCCCTTACTTTCATGCTGCTCTGCAATTCCGAGGGGTAGTGGCATCGGACTAACAATAGTGGGTGATTAAATCTGGATGGTCCTCTATTGAAAGAGAAATACCCTGTAAAAATGGCTTTCTTTTCCCAGGGGAGAGGTTGCCTGGCAATTAAGTCACATGGGTCTGCTCATCCTTTTGAGGCTGATTGGGAGGTCATATGACAGGAGACTGGGAGGTTATAATTTAAGGGCAGAAACTGCTCTCCTCAGAGTCTTTGGCTATTTTCATCAGTTCAAGCCAATGGAAGCTGTTGCAGGAGCCTGATGTTGGGGGAACCCTGCCTACCTGAACACAGAGAGACCTTAAGAACTCCCAAGGGAAAGGTCAGCTGCATTCTGGATTATTTGTTGTTTTCTAAATATCTGTGTTTGCTTGTGCCTTATCTCCTATGTACACAGTAATAGTGTTAGAAACCTTTTGCTAAGCCTGTGTCCTACCATGTGTCTCTGAAGAGGTAAACTGTAAACCAAAAGGCCCAGTCCTTCAGTGGGATACTGGGGAATGTGCAACAGCTGATGGGGAGGTTTACACTAATTTCAGGACGTAGGGAATTGGGCCATGGTGCCCATATTTCCAAAAGGGGTATGAGACACAGCATCTGGAGTGCATGCCGACAGACAAGGGATTGGCAATGTTTGGCATGTGGCCCATCAGGGAAATCTGCTGGTGGGCCAGGCAGGTTTGTTTAACTGCAGTGTCCACAGGTTCAGGCAATCACAGCTCCCACTGGCTGTGGTTTGCTGTTCCAGGCCAATGGGGGCTGTGGGAAGCAGTGTGGGCCGAGGGATGTACTGGCCGCCACTTTCTGCCACCCCCATTAGCCTGGAATGGCAAACTATGGCCAGTGGGAGCTGTGATTGGCCAAACCTGTGGACCCTGCAGGTAAACAAACAGTCCCGGCCCTCCAGCAGATTTCCCTGATGGGCCGTGTGCCAAAGGTTGCCGATCCCTGCTATAGACCCAAAGACCTACAGACCTAAAATCTGCCCAGCCCCCATAAGCTAAGGGCTTATGGGATTCATTGTTTGATTCACCTCACAGCAGTCTGGCAAGTGTTCAGCATGGGGAACTTGGCTTCCTCAAATTCTGAGCAAAGAAAGCATTATTACTACAACCTGAATATCAGCAGATTTAGGTTATTTAGGACCAAGGTTGAGAATGAGTTCCAAAGTTTGGGGGATCTCATACAAAACACACTGTCAGGAGTGCCCTTCCTTTTACACCAAAGAATTTACAGCTTAAGCTCCTTTTTTGATTTCAGCTATGGCAGAATTATGCAGGGAGAACGATGCAATTCTTGTAGGCCACACCTCAGCCATTTAGAATGGCATTTAAAAAATGCCTACATAACATAGGAGCACAAATCCCATTGCCTTTCAATGGAACTTATGCTTCTAAGTCACTTCTGAAAATCCCACCTGATCAAAATTGGCACATTAAATTCCATTCAGAATCAAAAGGTAGCTAATGCAGATCATGAAGTGCAGGTGTGATGTGCTAGCTGATCTGGAATAAGTAATGTACAGTGTAGTATGTTAATGTTTTATTGTCATTTGGCCTTCATAAAAAGATTTTTTAAAAATAAAATCATAACATAACAAGTGAGCTGATGCACGAGAATTCATTTTTTACTGGATTTAAAGTATCACCACATGTAAAATTCCACTGCAGTCATCTAAAGTGGAGCTGACAGAGGGATGGATCATGGTAGCTGATTGGTCCTGTTTCATTAATATTTATTGGCTTAGTTTCCCCCTCCCTCTCACCTTGTGTAGTCTTTTACACTTGTGCAAAGTGAGTGAAAATGGGAGTTAACTCATGCCAAATTGGAATGGTAGCGTTTTTCACACACTTGGCACTCAGTTTGGAGAGGTGTAAATTACTTCACAAAATGAAAGGCAGTGGAGACTTAGGGCCTATGTCTTTAAACTAAAACTTGCATTCAGGAGGAAGAATAGGGTGAGGAGTGTCTGGCTGCAATAGGATTTCAGTGGGAGTACTGTGGAGGCAGACGCTGGTACAGAAGTCTTTCCCTAATAAAACAAGTATAAAAGCAGGTGAGGCTAATGTTAGCAGTGGGTGTGTAGGCATAACTGAGGGCAGAATTATAAATGTTCATTTCTTCCAAATGTTTACAGTCATGCTGTTTCCACTTCAAACTGGAAGAAGAAAATTCTTATCTCAAGGTTCTTTTTTATTCATCTACTTTGCCAGTTACTCCAAATTCCTCTTCAGAGCATCTCTTTTCTTTCTTCAAACAATTCTTACTGAAGATACCACTTTTCAGATAATTTCTTCTACCAGATGGCTCAGTCTTTTTTTGCCTCCATCTGGGACGTTTTAACCCTCCTTTTATATGTTTGCACAATTCAGAGAGAAATTTATCAGTTAACAAAATAGCTATCAATCATTATTAGAAGATCTTATTTCTTGTGGTTTGAAAAATAATCTCTTCAATATTTGCCATGCTGAGCTAACATGCCTGGACTTACATGTCTGCATGCCAATTGATTTCAGTGGAATTAAACCAGGAATGAATTAGAGCTATTGCGTCCAATATTAACAGGGCTATTTTAGTTTAAACTATAGGCGAGTGAACTGAATAAAGTGTTTCGTTTTTTTTAAATGTAGCTTTTATTGAATCTGCAGCCAGGATTTATAGGCCCAGTGACATGCCATATACAGTTTTGAAGTGCCTAGTACATTTTGGATGCTATAAAATAAATAATAACAATAAAAATAAGGTGTTTGTTGGATGCAAAAATCTCATGTGACATCCAAACAGACTTATGTGTAGCACTAGGAAGGAGCTGATAGTCATGGTACATGTACGTAGGAAGAAAGGGAAGGTAGGAGAAAAATCCTAGAGGCCAAATTTAGGCAGCTAGGTAAGAGACTAAAGGCCAGGATCTCGATGATAGCATTCTCTGAAATGCTTCTAGGTTTTTTGTGCAGGGCCAGAAATATAGGCAGAACTGCAGGGTCTCAATGCATGAATGAGATGATGGTGGAGTGAGGAGTGTTTTAGGTTTATTAGGAACTGGAGAACCTTTTAAGAAAGGAGGAGCCTTCATGAAGATTGGGCTCCATCTAAACTAAAATGGAACCAGACCGCAGGCATCTAAAACTGAAAGGGTGGAGGATTTTTTAAACTAAGGGTTGGGGGAAAACAGACATGTGTAGAGGAGCACATGGTTCAGGAGGATGCGACAGATTTCTGTTACCAATCTGCCGCTGCGTCAGTTGATCAGGCTGATGCCACAGGATCTTTGGTGGGGAGATGATGTAATAAGTGTCCAAGTTTTAAAGCTTTATTGATAAAATAATAAAATAACAGCAGAGAGTGTTTCCACGTCACTCAGGGAAAGAAAGAAAGCGTAAACGCCCCAAGCCCTAACCCACTTTCATACTCACACATGCACTACCAAAGACTGGCCAGGCCTGGGTGTAAGGTCAGAAGAAGGGGGGGAGGGGAAGGATGGATGAGAGTGCTGTCCTGGGCCCAGGCTGTCCAAATCTGCTGTTGCTCTCCAAATTGCTCCAGCTCTCAGGAGGGTTTTAAGTCCTGCTCCCCACGGGGCGGGGGTGCTCCATTTGGGGACCTCTGCTCCTGGTGCCCTTCGTGCCAGAGACTTTGTTTTCCCTTCTATTGACCTTCGCTGTTGCCGTCTCATTTGCTCTCAGTGTTCTCGCTGCTATCTCTGCAGCTCTGCTCAACTTAGTTCTCCTCTTCTCACGGCTGGGCAGCTGCTGATTTCTCGTCGAGCCTATGACCTTGGCCTGGGGCCAGCATCTTATCTTCACATGGAGGTAGCTGAAGTGTTGAGTTAACCCATTCTCTGCTCTTTTTCCTCTCCCCGCCCCAGCCTCTCGTGATCTGCAAAGGAAACTTCCACTCCCTACTCTCACACCTTTGACCCTTCCCCAAAATGCTTTGTGATGCTTGCAACAGTGTTAGCCATATACAGTGCTGATCTGCCTTCCCAGGGGAACTCCTGAAGCTGTGACAAGGAGATATCACTTTATTAAAGGAGGAATTCTGTATCCTAATAAAGATGATAGAAAAGAAGTTGGTAAAGTAAAGGTAGAAGCTAGTGAGGAACAGTCAAACATAAAAAAGTCCCATTTAAATATAATATATGAAGGTAAGCAACTGAATATTGACAAAATGTACAAATGCTAGAAGTCAAAATACTAAGATGAGTGAATTCAAGTGCCTAGAGAATATTAATATAATATATATGTTGCAGAAACTTGGTGGAATGAGGCTAATAAATGGGACATGGTAATACCAGGATACAAAATATATAGGAATGACAGAGTAAGTTGTGCTGGTGGGGGAGTGGCACTATGTGTGAAAGAAAGAATGGAATAAAATAAAGTAAAAATCTGAAATGAATCAAACTGTACCATGAAACCTCGATGGATAGAAATTCCATGCTTTAACAGTAACAGTATACCAGTTGGAATATACTACCAATCACCCGACCAGGATGATGACAGTGATTGTGAAATGCTTGGGGAGATTAGAGAGGCTAGAAAGGCAGCAAATGCAATGATGGGGGATTTCAACTATCCTTATATTGACTGGATGTATGACACCTGAGAAAGAAATGCAAAGATGAAATTTCTAGATGTCATGACTGCTTCTTACATCAGCTAGTCCTAGAACAACAGAAGAGAAGCAGTTCTTGATTTAGTCTAAGTGGAGCAGAGGATCTGGTCCAAGAGGTGAGCATAGCTGAACTGCTCAGTAATAGTGACCATAATGTAATTAAATGTAACATCCTTGATGGGGAAAAATGCCAAAGAAATCCACCACAGTAGCATTTACCTTCAAAAGAGGATTACAGAAAAATGAGAAAGCTAGTTAAATGGAAATTAAAAGGAACAGTCACAAGGGTGAAATGCCTACAAATGGCCTGGAGACTATTTAAAAACACCATAATAGATGCTCAAACTAAATGTATACCCAACATTTTAAAAAAATTAAGAGTACCAAAAAATGCCACCATAAGAAACAGCAAAGTTGTAGGTTCCAGGAAAAGCTGCTTCAAGAAGCAATCATCTATAGTATCTAGAAATTTTATCTCTGCATCCCTTCCTGAGGTGACATATACCCAGTCTATATCAGGATAATTGAAATCCCCCATTATTATTGTATTTTCTGCCTTTGTAGCCTATCTAATCGATTTGAGCATTTCACATTCACAGTTACCATCCTGGTCAGATGTCTGGTAGTATATTTCTACTGCTGTACTCTTATTGATCATATATGGAAATTCCATTCATAGAGATTCTGTGGCACAGTTTGAGTCTGTGACCAGAGTCCCAGAGGGAACACGCTGAGATTGCTCAATTAGGGCAAACTGCAAAGAATGGGGCAGACAATAACTGGTGCTTATTCTAATACTTAGAGTCACCAAGCCAGCAACAAAACAGCTTCTACAATACCTTACTGGTTACCCAGAAGCCAGAAATACAATTCCCTTAAAGCAACCAAGCCTTGGGCTTCCACCCAGACAGCCAAGTTAAATATGATGAGGATTATATTCGATGAAGTGAGCTGTAGCTCATGAAAGCTTATGCTCAAATAAATTTGTTAGTCTCTAACGTCCCACAAGTCCTCCTTTTCTTTTTACTAAAAATCTTGTTAATCATATAAAACATTTTACCAAGCCCAAAGGATCGGACACATTACCCATCAGCTTAACAAATATTTTAGATCTTACTCAAATATACACTTACTGCCAATTCTTATTAACTAAACTAAAATTTATTTAAAAAATAAAAAAGAGGTAGTATTAGTTAAAAGATCATTATACATGAAAATATAAATAAAGTTCTTAGGTCAGTTTCATAGTAGAGGTGGTGAACTTTAAAGTTGAAAAGAGTCCTTTCCAGAATCAGTTCATTAAGTTATAGTCCAATGGCCAATATCAGGGTGATCCAGAATGGAGCTGAAGATCTCAGACTTGCGATTCAAACTTCCTCTGATGAAGCTTAAGCAGATATGAGATGAAAGTATCAGGGCCCTACAGTTCTTTTCATAGTTGTTTAGCAGCTTCTTGACAGTGTGCAGTCTTTGGGTGAACAGTAGGCAATTATCCTAGCTTTGAAGTAGAACTCCTGTGTCCTAAGCATCACCGGTAATTAGCTACATGGATTAACATAAGGCAGCTGCCCATCTTCAGCTATTTACAGGTAGTTTACTGCAAACTTCAAAGAGAAATAAGAACAATGATATTACTACATTCACAGTTCATCTAAATTTTAACATCTCCTTTTGATCTCTGAATTAACAGAATACAGTGATAAACAGGAACCATTTGGCTATATTGTCAACCTCTAACAATGTATATGTAAACCCACAAAACCCGCAACCATTATCTTCTAATATGTCTCTAAAGGTTGAATCTGGGTCAGTTAGTCTGCTAGTTGTGTAACCCTTTCTGGCCGTGTAACATAGTGATTTAACATATTTACTTTATTTGAATCTATTCTGATGATAACTCTCTTTCTATTCCGCTGGTATCTCTGGAGGATGTTAAACAGAAGCTACTAAAGTCTGGCATTTTTAACTTAGAATATCCAAATAACCTGCACCCAAGAGTTTTAAAAGAAGTGGCTGAGGAGCTAACTGGACCATTAATGTTGATTTTCAATACATCTTGGAGCACGGGGGAAGTTCCAGAAGACTGGACGAAAGCTATTGTTCTGATGATTTTCAAAAAGGATAAACGGGATGACCTGGGCCTGCCGGCCTACATCGATATGGGCAAGATAATGGAGTAGCTTATACAGGCCTTGATTAATGAAGTATTAAAGGAGGGCAATGTAATTAATGCAAATCAAGATGAGTTTATGGAAAATGGATCCTGTCAAACTAAGTTGATATCTTTTTGTGATGAGATTACAAGTTTGTTTGATAAATGTAATTGACTCGAACTTCTGTAAGGTGTTTAATTTGGTGCTGCACCACAGTTTGATTACAAAATTAGACTGATATAAATTGAACATAGCACACATTAAATGGATTAAAAACTGGCTAACTGATAGGTCTCACTATGTAACTGTAAATGGGGAGTTGTCATTGAGCAGGTGTGTTCTAATGGGGTCCCGCAGGGATTGGTTCTTTAATGCTTTAATCAATGACCTAGAAGAAAATATAAAATCATCACTGATAAATTTTGCAGATAACATAAAAATCGGCGAAGTGGTAAATAATGAAGAGGACCTGTCACTGATTCAGGGTAATCTGGATTGCTTGCTAAACTGGGTGCAAGCAAACAATATACATTTTAATGTGGCTAAATGTAAATATATACATCTGGGAACAAAGAATGGAGGCCATACCAACAGGATGGAGGACTCTATCCTGGGAAGCAGAGATCCTGAAAAAGATTTGGGGACTGTGATAGATAATCAGTTGAACATGAGCTCCCATGACCTGTGGCCAGTAGAGCTAATGTGACCCTGGCATGCATAAACGCGAGTCTCCAGTTGGAGCGGTGAGGTTATTTTACCTCTGTTTGGCACTGATGCATTTGCTACTGGAATACTGTGTCCAGTTCTGGTGTCCACAATTCAAGAAGGATTTTGAAAATTGGAGCGGGTTCATGGAAGAAAATGATTAGAAAGGATTAGAAAATATGCCTGGTAATGATAGACTCAAGGAGCTCAATTTATTTAGCATAACAAAGAGAAGGTTAATCGGTGACTTTATTACACTATATAAGTATCTACATAGGAAACAAAAATTTAATAATGGGCTCTTCAGCCTAGCAGAGAAACATGATCCAAAGGCTGAAGTTGAACCTAGACAAATTTAGACTGGAAATAAGGCATACATTTTTAATAGTGAGAGTAATTAACTATTGGAACAATTTAGCAAGGGTGGCGGTGGATTCTCTATCATTGAGAATTTTTAAATCAAGATTGGATGTTTTTCTAAAAGATATACTCTAGGAATTATTTGGGGGAAGTTCTATGGTATGTGTTATACAGGAGCTCAGACTAGAATCATCACAGTGTTCCCTTCTGACCGTGGAAACTATGAATGTACCTGAGTGATTTAGGAACATTGTTAGGATATAGATATTCAGGCCTGTCTGTAAAGGTCTATACTCTAAGAATTTAGGTATATTCTTATCACTTGGCTAGTGATAGAGGTATAAAAGAAAGAATCAAAATCACTGTCTGCTGGTGTAAG
The DNA here is from genome assembly GCF_965140235.1 of Caretta caretta. Taxonomy (NCBI): domain Eukaryota; kingdom Metazoa; phylum Chordata; order Testudines; family Cheloniidae; genus Caretta; species Caretta caretta. The sequence continues at coordinate 68,286,226 of NC_134206.1, read as the reverse complement.
GGCCTTCTCTTACTGTGACAGTCTGAGGCCCTGTTCTTAGACTAAGGCCTTTGGCTAAGCAGCAGAGGCAGCCATAAGCTGGGAAGGAAACAGTCACATCCTCACATTCCAAACTAGTCACACTGAAATAAGGTGCTATTCGGCTGTTAGGAATACAATCCTGTCCTGATAGTTCCTATCACCTCCAGAGAAAGGGAAGTGCCTAGAAAATGTAAAAGGAAACTTAGGGTATGTCTACACTACGGAATAAGGTCGAATTTATAGAAGTCATTTTTTTAGAAATCGGTTTTATATATTCGAGTGTGTGTGTCCCCACAGAAAATGCTCTAAGTGCATTAAGTGCATTAACTCGGCGGAGCACTTCCACAGTACCGAGGCTAGAGTCGACTTCCGGAGCGTTGCACTGTGGGTAGCTATCCCACAGTTCCCGCAGTCTCCGCTGCCCATTGGAATTCTGGGTTGAGATCCCAATGCCTGATGGGGTTAAAACATTGTCGCGGGTGGCTCTGGGTACATATCGTCAGGCCCCCGTTCCCTCCCTCCCTCCGTGAAAGCAAGGGCAGACAATCGTTTTGCGCCTTTTTTCCTGAGTTACCTGTGCAGACGCCATACCATGGCAAGCATGGAGCCCGCTCAGGTAACCGTCACCCTATGACTCCTGGGTGCTGGCAGACGCGGTACGGCATTGCTACACAGTAGCAGCAACCCCTTGCCTTGTGGTAGCAGACGGTACAGTACGACTGGTAGCCGTCATCGTCATGTCCGAGGTGCTCCTGGCCACGTCGGCTGGGAGCGCCTGGGCAGACATGGGCGCAGGGACTAAATTTGGAGTGACTTGACCAGGTCATTCTCTTTAGTCCTGCAGTCAGTCCTATTGAACCGTCTTATGGTGAGCGGGCAGGCGATACAGACTGCTAGCAGTCGTACTGTACCATCTTCTGCCAGGCAGGCAGGAGATGAGGATTGCTAGCAGTCTTATTGTACCATCTTCTGCCAGGCAGGCAAGAGATGAGGATGGCTAGCAGTCGTACTGTACCATCTTCTGCCGAGCAGCCATGAGATGTGGATGGCATGCAGTCCTTCTGCACCGTCTGCTGCCAGCCAAAGATGTAAAAGATAGATGGAGTGGATCAAAACAAGAAATAGACCAGATTTGTTTTGTACTCATTTGCTTCCCCCACTCCCCTGTCTAGGGGACTCATTCTTCTAGGTCACACTGCAGTCACTCACAGAGAAGATGCAGCGAGGTAAATCTAGCCATGTATCAATCAGAGGCCAGACTAACCTTCTTGTTCCAATAAGAACGATAACTTAGGTGCACCATTTCTTATTGGAACCCTCCGTGAAGTCCTGCCTGAAATACTCCTTGATGTAAAGACACCCCCTTTGTTGATTTTAGCTCCCTGAAGCCAACCCTGTAAGCCGTGTTGTCAGTCGCCCCTCCCTCCATCAGAGCAACGGCAGACAATCGTTCCGCGCCTTTTTTCTGTGCGGACACCATACCAAGGCAAGCATGGAGGCCGCTCAGCTCACTTTGGCAATTAGGAGCACATTAAACACCACACGCATTATCCAGCAGTATATGCAGCACCAGAACCTGGCAAAGCGATACCGGGCGAGGAGGCGACGTCAGCGCGGTCACGTGAGTGATCAGGACATGGACACAGATTTCTCTGAAAGCATGGGCCCTGCCAATGCATGCATCATGGTGCTAATGGGGCAGGTTCATGCTGTGGAACGCCGATTCTGGGCTCGGGAAACAAGCACAGACTGGTGGGACCGAATAATGTTGCAGGTCTGGGACGATTCCCAGTGGCTGCAAAACGTTCGCATGCGTAAGGGCACTTTCATGGAACTTTGTGACTTGCTTTTCCCTGCCCTGAGGCGCATGAATACCAAGATGAGAGCAGCCCTCACAGTTGAGAAGCGAGTGGCGATAGCCCTGTGGAAGCTTGCAACGCCAGACAGCTACCGGTCAGTTGGGAATCAATTTGGAGTGGGCAAATCTACTGTGGGGGCTGCTGTGATGCAAGTAGCCCATGCAATCAAAGATCTGCTGATATCAAGGGTAGTGACCCTGGGAAATGTGCAGGTCATAGTGGATGGCTTTGCTGCAATGGGATTCCCTAACTGTGGTGGGGCTATAGACGGAACCCATATCCCTATCTTGGCACCGGAGCACCAAGCCGCCGAGTACATAAACCGCAAGGGGTACTTTTCGATAGTGCTGCAAGCTCTGGTGGATCACAAGGGACGTTTCACCAACATCAATGTGGGATGGCCGGGAAAGGTGCATGATGCTCGCATCTTCAGGAACTCTGGTCTGTTTCAAAAGCTGCAGGAAGGGACTTTATTCCCAGACCAGAAAATAACTGTTGGGGATGTTGAAATGCCTATATGTATCCTTGGGGACCCAGCCTACCCCTTAATGCCATGGCTCATGAAGCCGTACACAGGCAGCCTGGACAGTAGTCAGGAGCTGTTCAACTACAGGCTGAGCAAGTGCAGAATGGTGGTAGAATGTGCATTTGGACGTTTAAAGGCGCGCTGGCGCAGTTTACTGACTCGCTTAGACCTCAGCGAAACCAATATTCCCACTGTTATTACTGCTTGCTGTGTGCTCCACAATATCTGTGAGAGTAAGGGGGAGACATTTGTGGCGGGGTGGGAGGTTGAGGCAAATCGCCTGGCTGCTGGTTACGCGCAGCCAGACACCAGGGCGGTTAGAAGAGCACAGGAGGGCGCGGTACGCATCAGAGAAGCTTTGAAAACCAGTTTCATGACTGGCCAGGCTACGGTGTGAAAGTTCTGTTTGTTTCTCCTTGATGAAACCCCCAGCCCCTTGGTTCACTCTACTTCCCTGTAAGCTAACCACCCTCCCCTCCTCCCTTCAATCACCGCTTGCAGAGGCAATAAAGTCATTGTTGCTTCACATTCATGCATTCTTTATTCATTCATCACACAAATAGGGGGATGACTACCAAGGTAGCCCAGGAGGGGTGGTGGAGGAGGGAAGGAAAATGCCACACAGCACTTTAAGCACAGCACTTTAAAAGTTTACAACTTTAAAATTTATTGAATGACAGCCTTCTTTTTTTTGGGCAATCCTCTGTGGTGGAGTGGCTGGTTGGCCGGAGGCCCCCCCACCGCGTTCTTGGGCATCTGGGTGTGGAGGCTATGGAACTTGGGGAGGAGGGCAGTTGGTTACAGAGGGACTGCAGTGGCAGTCTGTGCTCCAGCTGCCTTTGCTGCAGCTCAACCATACACTGGAGCATACTGGTTTGGTCCTGCAGCAGCCTCAGCATTGAATCCTGCCTCCTCTCATCACGCTGCCGCCACATTTGAGCTTCAGCCCTGTCTTCAGCCCGCCACTTACTCTCTTCAGCCCGCCACTTACTCTCGTCAACCCGCCACCTCTCCTCCCGGTCATTTTGTGCTTTCCTGCACTCTGACATTATTTGCCTCCACGCATTCATCTGTGCTCTGTCAGTGTGGGAGGACAGCATGAGCTCGGAGAACATTTCATCGCGAGTGCGTTTTTTTTTCTTTCTAAGCTTCACTAGCCTCTGGGAAGGAGAAGATCCTGTGATCATTGAAACACATGCAGCTGGTGGAGAAAAAAAAAGGGACAGCGGTATTTAAAAAGACACATTTTATAAAACAGTGGCTACACTCTTTCAGGGTAAACCTTGCTGTTAACATTACATACATAGCACATGTGCTTTCGTTACAAGGTCGCATTGTGCCTCCTCCCACCGCGTGACTACCCCCTCAACCTTCCCCCCTCCCTGTGGCTAACAGCGGGGAACATTTCTGTTTAGCCACAGGCAAACAGCCCAGCAGGAATGGGCTCCTCTGAGTGTCCCCTGAAGAAAAGCACTCTATTTCAACCAGGTGACCATGAATTATATCTCACTCTCCTGAGGATAACACAGAGAGATAAAGAACGGATGTTGTTTGAATGCCAGCAAACATACACTGCAATGCTTTGTTGTACAATGATTCCCGAGTACGTGTTACTGGCCTGGAGTGGTAAAGTGTCCTACCATGAAGGACGCGATAAGGCTGCCCTCCCCAGAAACCTTTTGCAAAGGCTTTAGGACTACATCTAGGAGAACCGCAAATGCCAGGGCAAAGTAATCCTTTCACATGCTTGCTTTTAAACCATGTATAGTATTTTAAAAGGTACACTCACCAGAGGTCCCTTCTCCACCTGCTGGGTCCAGGAGGCAGCCTTGGGTGGGTTCGGGGGGTACTGGCTCCAGGTCTAGGGTGAAAAACAATTCCTGGCTGTCGGGAAAACCGGTTTCTCCGCTTGCTTGCTGTGAGCTATCTACAACCTCCTCCTCATCATCATCTTCTTCGTCCCCAAAACCTGCTTCCATATTGCCTCCATCTCCATTGAAGGAGTCAAACAACACGGCTGGGGTAGTGGTGGCTGAACCCCCTAAAATGGCATGCAGCTCATCATAGAAGCGGCATGTTTGGGGCTCTGACCCAGAGCGGCTGTTCGCCTCTCTGGTTTTCTGGTAGGCTTGCCTCAGCTCCTTCAGTTTCATGCGGCACTGCTTCGGGTCCCTGTTATGGCCTCTGTCCTTCATGCCCTGGGAGATTTTCACAAAGGTTATGGCATTTCGAAAACTGGAACGGAGTTCTGATAGCACGGATTCCTCTCCCCAAACAGCGATCAGATCCCGTACCTCCCGTTCGGTCCATGCTGGAGCTCTTTTGCGATTCTGGGACTCCATCATGGTCACCTGCAGCTTGCCACGCTGGCCAAACAGGAAATGAGATTCAAAAGTTCGCAGTTCTTTTCCTGTCTACCTGGCCAGTGCATCTGAGTTGAGAGTGCTGTCCAGAGCGGTCATAATGGAGCACTCTGAGATAGCTCCCGGAGGCCAATACCATCGAATTGTGTCCACGGTACCCCAAATTCGAGTTGGCAACGTCGATTTAAGCGCTAATCCACTTGTCAGGGGTGGAGTAAGGAAATCGATTTTAAGAGCCCTTTAAGTTGAAATAAAGGGCTTCATTGTGTGGACCGGTGCAGGTTTACATCGATTTAACGCTGCTAAATTCGACCTAAAGTCCTAGTGTAGACCAGGGCTGAGTTTGATAGCATCCTGTCTGGCAAGAACTCACTTATCAATAGCTGGGATGTGAAATCCTCACTTCTGTGTTGTCTTGTCATTGTAGTTCCCACTTTGCTATTGTTTGTCTGTATAATCTCTGTCTGGTTCTGTAATTGTTCCTGTCTGCTGTATAATTAATTTTGCTGGGTGTAAACTAATTAAGGTGGTGGGATATAATTGGTTACATAATCATGTTACAATATGTTAGGATTGGTTAGTTAAATTTCAGGAAAATGATTGGTTAAGGTATAGCTAAGCAGAACTCAAGTTTTACTATATAATCTGTAGTCAATGAGGAAGTGAGTGGGTGTGGGTGGGGGTGGGCATGGGCATGGGCATGTGGGTAAGGGAGATGGGAACAGGGAATGGAGGTAAGAAAATTGGAATCATGTTTTGCTCAAGGGGGAAATGGGAACAGAGAATGGGAGTAAGGAAGTTGGAATCATGTTTGGCTAAGGGTAGGAATGGGAACAGGGACACAGGTGTAAGGCTCTATGGTGTCAGAGCTGGGAAGGAGGATACTAAGGAAGGAAACTGGAATCATGCTTGCTGGAAGTTCACCCCAATAAACATCGAATTGTTTGCACCTTTGGACTTCGGGTATTGTTGCTCTCTGTTCATGCGAGAAGGACCAGGGAAGTAAGTGGGTGAAGGAATAAGCCCCCTAACAAACATAAGTCCTATTGCTTTTCAGTGGGACTTGTACTCCAAAGTCACTTTGTCGCTTTTGAAACTTCCAGCCTTTTTAAAAACAGGATCTGGATTATGGATATATTGATTTAGTTGGCTCTTCTGAAGTACTAACAGCCTATTTTTCAGTTTGCCTCTGTCCTAATTGAAATGCAGGTCACTGTGGGCACAGTGGAAAAGAAATCTGTTACGTATTGGGGAAAAGACACACGTACACACACATTGCATGTGCTCATCTTTTGATCTCTTCTTCAAAACCCTGTTAGACTCATGTGAATGTGTTTATAGCTGAATAGCCCTGAAATGTTATGTCGCTGATGCAGATTGACCTCCATAAACAGCATGTCTTCTATACCAAGATCCATTTTTTCCACTTGTTTACTGCTCCTTTGAGATGATTTTTACTGTGGTTCCCAACTCTGGGGATTTCTGTTGAGAGCCTGTTTGTAGAATGCATACCACATTTTATCTTTCAAGACTTTCTGGCTCTGATTACCAATATTACTTTTAAAGATGATTTACTGAAGGCTACAGCTGTGCTAACTGGGTTGACAAAAAATGCCAAGAAGCCTCTGATAGGGGTTACCCAACTGCCGAATTGTGAATCAGAGACTCTTTGGTTACAATGGTTAATGTAAAATACATATCTGCTAAAGAGAAATGTTATTTGCTACAATAAAACAGAGAGAAAGCACATTTCTTGACAGAAAAGTAATTCATGAATCATTGCTGTACATTTTGTTACAAGATGTTCACTTGGGTACACCTGAGCTCCACTAGTCTAAGTAAAAATACAAAATCACCTTTCCCAAAACATTTTAGTTTCAGATCCCTCCTGCAATGATCATGACTGCTGTCTTCTCCCTCAGGAATAACACCTCTTTAAAATGCAGAGTCTTAGGTGTCAAAGACCTGACCTGAAATATTTGGATGCTTTCAAGCTCCTTTAATAGTTTTAAAGACAGATTAAATCATATAATTTAAAAACTACTTTGTAAAAGAAAATTAGTTTAAAAAACACCTATTGTAATGGTACAGGCATGATTCAGTCCCACAGACACTGCACTCCTGTGATGTGGCAAAGTAGCAAAAATAAGAGATTGGTGTTACATCTTTCCTTGGATTGTTCTGTGCCCAATAGCAGGTCTCTTAATGTTTCCATTACAGACCCCTATTTTTAGAAGTTAATAGCTCGGCTATCACAATTTGCTTCAGGCTGAAGCTGGCACACAAAGTCTCAGTCGGGAAGCACATTTATAGAGGAATAGAAGATTACCCATTTCAGATCCTTTTTTGGCTGTCATAAAGTCTACAAATAGTTTCTATTTCAAAAATTACATTTGCCACCTGATTGATCTGTATACTATGATCTATTCTCTTGTGACTGCACTTGACCAATAAAAAGCCCGAATAAAATAAATAAAAGAGCACGAATATTTTTCAGTCATGTAAAATAATTTTGTTTATGGTCATGTGTGTGCATGTGCATATGAACAACTGTACATATCTGTTTCAGGATTTATGCCAGACACTACGTAGCAAGGCTTAGGAGGAGAGCTTCATTGGTCAAAATATACCACAGTAGTGCCAACCCCAAATGTTCAAAAATCACGAGTCAGGCTCACCAAAAATCATGCAATTGGCTTTAAAATCATGAGGTTATGTAAAAATAATAGTTTGGGGATCTTTTTATTTGCCTTCTGCCTGTTGAGCCTTTAGGGTGCACTGGGGTCATATTTTGAAGCTTTTTCCACACCCACAAGGGCTGGAAACTTACTTCTTCTTTAAGAATTGAAGGCTGAAATCATCACATATCCATTGGACTCCAGGAGCTGGGGCTTTAAGGAAAACCATAATTATCATGAGACCCATGACAAAATCATGAGCATTGCCAACACTGACACATCTGCCTACTCTCAGTTCTTGTCCCTTTCTCAAAAGCACCTGGTGCTGTCCACTACTGGAGACTGAACTACAGGGTTTCTCAAGGTGCCCAGGACTGTGCATCATCTTGCTGCCCCCCCATCTCCAGTGAGAGGAAGACTTGCTTGTGCGTATCTGGGTATTAGTTCCCAGACCTCACCAGTCTGTTAGCCACCCAAACAAACTCTCAGGGCTCTGCCAGCCCTTATTTTGCCTTGCAGGTTAATAGTAGGTGCACCTTGCCCCTGGACCCCCCTTGAATTGTTCCCCTGCAGTGTCTAACCCTTAACCACTGAGCACTCACTGAAATTCCCAAGTTTCTTATCCACAAGAGCACAGTATACGCACAGGTTGACTAGTACAACTAGTACAACTCATGATCGGGACCTTTATAACATTACAGCACTGAAATATAGTTACAGTGAAAACAATCATAAATTTATTATCAAAAGATACAGATTGAGTAAGAATAATGAAAAGAAATCATTACATATAAAACAAACAATATAATGCACTTCTTAGAATCTAAACTTAACATTTACAGGCTAACATCCTCATCTCAAGTAGTATGTCACCTAAACCAGTCCCCCAGCATTACCAACCAACAGGGGTAGGATCCATGTTTCATAAATGCAAAAAGTGCTGTCCTTTTTGCTCCCTCAGTAATGGGTAACAAAATGTCCTTTTGTGTCTCCTTAGATTTCCCCAAACTCATTGTTTTGCCCCAAGAGTCAGGATGACCCCAGTGGTTTCTTTCCTGGTGTGCTGGCTCCAGGTTGTCTTCACATACTCATGTTGACTCTCTATGCGGAACAGGCTTCCATTGTGTTGATTTACAGTGCACAATCTACATGTGAACCTAGGCAGCCAGGTGAGTATATATCCCTTTGCCTGGCAAAACCTGTTTGTCAACCCTGCCTGGACTCTAAAATGTATTTTCAGTATACACAACTCCTTAAATCTCATCTGTACATATATCTTACAATGATTATGATGATCAGCATGACATAAGCTTTTATTAGACACTTCATGCAACCCTTTTTGGATAAATACTATGACTGCAATGTCATAGGAGTAGTGAATTTGTCACACCTGATAGAAGTTGTTGTTACAGAACAGTAAACCCTTTGCCAGTTGGCACAGAGAGGTTCTTAGGGTCAAGGAGAGACCATGGGTCTGATCCACTGTGGTAGTTGCTATGGTTCATAGGGCTTAATCCTGCAGTACTTACTCATACAATGGCCAATTAATGAGTGTTTTACAAGAGTGAGGGGTGAAGGATTGCACCACTGTTAGTCTTATCTAAATCTATTTGGATTTACTGGAATTTTATTAAATATGCAGGAATAGAGGGAGGAGGCTGGTGGATGAGAGAGAGAGAGAGAGAGAGAGAGGAGGCAGCCAGAGAAGGACAACACAGTAGTTGAGAGGAGCAGAGTAGGATAAAGCTAATAGAAAGGCTCAGGAGAAAGGAGTGGGGTCTTCTAGAAAAAATGTGAAATTTAACATTTATTAGTTAGAAGAACCAGATATTATTGATTTTTTTTAAATGACCTAAAATATTGTAAAACTCAGTAGACATTCTATATTTGACTAACAAATATTCCTTTTTATGGAGGTATGTTAATACTGTACTTTAATGTTGTTGGGGGTTCAGTAAACAGCAAAAGTCTTGACCCATGCTGTTGTGCTGTTTTATAATCCGTAGTGATCATGTTTTAAATATCACTTTTATATTAAATCTATATTTAGTTCCTCTTTCACTCATTTGATTTCATTGTACCTGGATGTGTTTTAGAGTTTTAAATTTTTCATTAAGATTGACACATAATGCAGCAGTATAATGAAATATACCCAATTTAAAAACATAGAGAAAAAGGAAAATAAAAATCTCTATTCAGATTGAGGCTTTGTCCTGCCATGAGATCTGCACAGTCAGCCCCTTACTCCTTGGCATGCTGTTTAGTGGCACTCTGCCCTGAGATGATGGGCTATCCCTGTCAATCAGATTGCAGGATAATGTTCCTGCTGAGTATTGTAAAATAACCTACTTAAAAAAAAATCGTATGCAGCAGTTGTTACTGTTGATCAACTAAATTCTCCATATTTCAGAAATTATCTTAATACATTTCCCCATGAGCCCTGCCAGTATGATTCTTTCTCATCAACTCATTCACTTTTGACAGAGGTTTAATTTCTGCAGTTTAAAACAACAAGAGCAAAAGTTAGCAGGGGAAGGCTCAAACACTGAAGAGAACAACTTTAAAAAAAAACACCCATAGAAGATTCACCCCCAGTAATATTAAAGATCTGGCTCAATCTGACAGAAATAAGGAGATTTTGAGTCAAGACTGATGTTCCATTCTTAAACCATATTGAAACACGAATGCTTTGAATTTGCTCTATACAGTAGTTGTCATCTGAGGATCTCAAACTGCTGTACAAAATCTAATTAGCTAAGCCAAGACACCTGTGAGGTAGCTCATCTATCCATTTTACAGGTGAGTAAACTAAAGAATCTTAAAGATTTGGTGACTTGCTTGGGGTTGCGTGGACCATAAGTGGCATGAGCCAGTAATAGAGCCCCAAGTCCTGGTTCTCAGGCCCTTTGTGTGGTAACTATTAAGCCATGCTTGCATAGTGCTGCAGTTCTGCAGCAAGCACAGTAAATCACAGGCAGAGATCCCTGAAATTTACAGGCACAATAAGGCAATTTAAGGAGGAAATTGTAACTTTCATTTTACTATTTATTTTTTACATTGCTGAAGGGTATATAGATGAGAACACAAGGCCCGGTGTTGGTACAGGATTCCCACAAGTAAGTATACAAAAGTTATCATTAGAAAATGAACAGAATTGAAAGTAGAACAGAATTGGTATTTTCAGAAAGGCCTGCAGGTGTTTGTTTATTCAGTATGGCTAACATCAGACCAGTGGTGCAAGTAAGCTGGTACAGTGAGGTACGCTGTCCCAATAAGACATTAATTGCCGTTATGCCGTAGCAGAAAGACACGTTCGGTATCTGCTGAACACCGCAGGGCTCTCCCGGGAATTGCAGCAGCGAAAGGAGCAGAACGTGGGGCCGGCGGGCGGCCCCACTCCAGCAGCTCCTCTGGCATGACTTTACGGCCCCCAGCCTTGTCCTCTGGCGGGGCTGTATAGACCCCAGAGAGTAGATGCAACTGCAGGGAAGGGCTGGGAGTGGCACAGCCGTGGCAGAGGAGCGGCACCTTGTGCTGCTGTGGTTCCCGGGAGAGCCCTGCAGTTAAGCGGATACCGATTGATATCTGTGGATATCTGCATCCGCAGGTATAAATTTGTATCCGCGCAGGGCACTAGCCACGGAACATTAAGGCGACTGGTGGGAGGGGCACAAAGAGTCAAGTAACTCTCCCGAGGCTCAAGTACCCCCGCCGGCCCAGGTGGGAAGAGGAAGGGGCAGGGCCAGAGCTGGAAGGCCAGAGCCTCTCCTCTTCCAGCCAGGCTGACTGGTACACTGCCTGGTGCAGCGCAGCAGCTGCCTGGGAGAGACAGGCACCCTCCGAGGCAGCTGATGTGCTGCACTGGGCAGCAACCGGGAGTGGCTCCGGGGCCTGGCTGCCAGGAAGAGCAGCTGAATGCCAGGGAGATCTGGCTAAGCGGGAAGACAGAGCCCTCCCCCCCAGGTAACGTGGAATGGGGAGGGGATGGGGAGAGCATGGGGACTCTGGGCTGGGGGTGGTGCAGGGACTCACCTGGGGGGTCACGTGGGGACATCGTGTGCCCCCCCTTAACTGATGCCCCCCCCTTGTGTCGCTCCCATGAATTGCCATATTGGTAAGAGTTAAAATCTATTTGTGTGACTGCATGAGACAGGTGTGGAGGGACTGTGCAAGGCCCTTCTTGCCACTTCAAGCCCCAGTCAAAGTGGCTTGTCACAGGGTGCAGAGAAGATGGGGCAACCGCCTTATAAGCTCAATGAGATTCAGTGACTGGGACCATATTCAGTGTACCCTAGTGTTGGGGACACTGGGGCATGGCCACTAGGTAACTCGAGGGGATGGAAGACCACGAGTGTCGATGAAGCCCCCTCGCACTAGGCCCAGGTGTCCTTGGCCCCCCCTCCCGCCTGGAGGCACTCGCAGCAGTTATGCTTGAGAATCTGCAACAATATGTTGCAGAGTCAGACTGCCTGAAATTAAGCAAGGCCAAACAGGGGAGATATGGAAGAACAATGCTGAATAAAGCAGCTTTATGTATAGTTTAACAAATGATACAGAGAACCAGGGAACTAGCTGGGAACTGGATTGGCTAGCTATATGGATACTTGGAGCAGCTTGCTATTGGATAAGTATGCTGGGAAAAAGGATGTATAAAAGCCTGTGTAACTTCCTGCTCTGTGTACAGGATTTGAGATTGAAATCTCCCTGTACCTTTTTGAAGCTTCAAATAAACTTTTCTGCTTCTCCACCCCGTTGTGATTATTGGGTGTAGCACACCGGGTAACGAACCAACTTCAGCTGTTGTTTAGCCTCTTGGCACTGAGTGCCGGCAACACTGGGACCCCAGCGAGTGCAGCAGTCCTGATGCTGCTGCAGCAGCTGTGGTGGAATAGCAATCCACATCCTGTGTGTGGGATGGGGGTGGAGGATTCCATTCTCCTAACTCCTACTTAGCTCCCCATATAAAGCCTTTTAGTAGGGATTTATGAGAGGTGATTTCATTCTATATAAACAAGAGATTGATCTATCGTACAGCACAATGTGGCTGTTATTCAAGGTTTGTTTTTTTTTAAATTTCCTGCATTATTATAATTATTTATTCAGTATTACTGAAGTATATAGAGGCCCATATTGAGAGCACACAGTGCCGTTGTGCTGGGCGATCTGCAAACACATAGCAAGGGCCAGTCCTTCCCCTAATCTCATTTGAGACAAGACCCAAGAAGTAGGGCAGGGTTTGTTTGGTTGGTTGGTTGGCTGGTTGGTTGAGTGGCAATTCTGAAAAATGAAAAAAACCCAAACGTTTTGGTGCGTTGAAAAGTAAAAAAAAATATGGCTCAGATTTTATTTTTGTTTTGAGCATTTTTTAACATTTAAAAGTTTTAAAAAAACAATATTAAAGGAAACTTTGAAACTAAAAGCAATTTCAAATTAAAAAAACAAAACGTTTTGATCTACAGTTTAAAGAGTATTGATTTCAGCGGTAGTCAGGAGGGTTAATATTTTTTATGTGCATTCAAACATTTTGTTTCTATTTTTTCAGGGTTTTTTTTTTAAGGTATTCCTTTCAATGGAAAGAAACCAGTGAAATTGACACAAATTCGTTAACTGTTTCCGTGTCGCCAAATCTGCATTTTTCACCCAAAAAAAAGGTTAGTAGAAAAATTGTGCCCAGGACTAGCAAGAAATGGGTGCAACAAACAATAGGGAGGAGAAGGAAGGGTGGATAAGAGAATTAAAAATAAGAACCCATATATATGTAGGCCAACAATATGCATAGATAGATGATTTCAAGTTTACATATATATATATAACACACACAAACACACAAAATACAAATAACAAATGAATCAGAAAAATACCAGAAGTCCTGTTGCTCATTACAAATAATGTATTGACTAAAGTCTAGTTCTTTAACTTCAAAATCAAACTTCAAAATTTTCTGAAGTGGGATTGTCTATTTCAGAGTTCAATAGCAAACATACTGTGGATACTTGAAAAAACTTTATTGGATTTACCTATATTTGTGCTATTTGTGGTATTCCCTATACTTAGGGAATTTAATATCGCAAATCATTAGTTAGATCAGGAAATGGCAAATTTTTAAATCTTGATCAAGGTGCATCAGGTTATTGTTCTTCCATCTAGTATGGTCTCAGGAGAGAAGACGGGGCAAAGCCTAGCATGTTGGATGTCAGTAGAACAGAGAAGTTTTGACACCCAGTTCCTTTTTATGTTTTTTGAATAGTTAATGCGTTTGACCCATAGCTAAGACTGGATTAGAAGTTTGATTGTTCTGACATCCCCCGTATAAAGGGTATTGATTTCCATAGTGTAGTGTGGAGGGTTGATTTTTTTTATGTGCATCGAAGAGCTGTGTTTGGTATCTGATATCCACTGTTGAGTCAAAGAACTGCAGAGCCAGGTCCTTGATTTCTTTTTTTGGTTCTCTGCCTCCTCTACACTTATCCTTTGAATTTGTGAGTCATTACAAATCATACATAGTTTAAAGTAACCTTCACTTTAAATTCCCTGCCTTTTGTTGGTTTGTCAGCCATTCAATGGTATTATTACAGAGTTTTCTTTGTATGAACATTGTCAATCATGCTTACCATCGGTTCTAGCACTTACAATAAATTTTTCAGTCACTCTTATGGCAAATGTCACCTATTAGGCCTTTTCAAAATCCTCACAACTGATCTGAAATTCCAGTGTATGGAAAAATTTACTATTGTCAAGCAGAGTTTTAATTAAAACTCTACTTTGTCTTCAATCCAATTTAGGAACAAATGAAAAAAAAAAGCAAGATGTAAATTTTACAATGCCTGGCAATGTATCCAATTCTGAGCTGAACAAAGAAGGTTATATGCTGAAAATCTTGTAGGAATAAAGCATATAAGATAAATAAAAAGCTTCCAGTGCTTAATTCCAATCGTCTCCACAACAACTGGAGCTCCTGATAAGACACTTCCTCAGAGTAATGATGCATAATGTGAAGAAGCAATAACCCAGACTGCATAAGTATGAAGGGATGCCATTCTTTTTAAAGAAAAGTGTGGCAAATGTGAAGCTCTGTTAATGTTCTGAGCCATTTTCAAAGGCATTTTCATGAGCATGGCAAAATGCCAGGTGTTGGCTTTTCCAAACATGATAGGGAGAGCAAGAAATGTAACTATTATAAGGGCATCAAGCATTTGTCCATGTAGTATCATGTAAATATTTATGTACTATCAATTCATTATTAGTGGCAGTTTTAATATGAATATAAATATTATAAAGTGTGTGTATGACAGATAAATCATAGGGCTGCTAAAGTAATTTGCAACAGTAAAGCTCATTTTGGATAATTACAGAGCCCCAGAAGATTGTGTTTATGTATTACAAAGAAAGGGGTTGTTAAGAAGAAAACTGTTTTGTGCTGCTGACACTTTGCAGAGACAGAGGCTGATCCTGCTTGGGACCAGATTAGGAACATGTGCAAACATTAATGAAAGATGTTGTGAATAGAACAGGGAGGAAAAGCAGTGTGGCGTTATTTGCAGGGCTAACCTTATTCAGTCAACTTTCATGCAGATGAATTACTGTAACTATAGAAATAATATAATAAATGATTAGTTAAGATTATGTTAGCAATAAAGATACTAATGTTTTATTACATACTGAGTTCTATTTTGCATTTTATGTAGGGGTAAATTAGACCATAACGTTGTTTATTCTTGTTTTATGAAGGCTGTTTTCAGATCCATATTAAAGCTTATTATTGCTTTCCCCCTTCTCTCTCCCCACCCACATTTTATCTGGTCAAAGTGGAAGCTGTTTCTTTAAATCTGTTGAATAACCATTAAATACTGTTGAAGTTTAAAAAACAAAAACAAACAAACAAACAACGTGCCAGGCAACAGAGTGATAGACTTTGGAAGGTCATATTATAATGAGATTAAAATGTAGTTCTCTCAGCTAACGTTCAGCTGCAAATAAATGTGATTCAATTCTTTTTCATGAATGTTTTACTGATTAGATTAATTTCAAGTGAAACATACATTATTTCTATGACAAGCGAGTCAGTGTCTACCCAGTGGATGACTGTTCAACTAAAATGCAGTGAGAAGAAACAAAATTATTTTCTGAAGTGCAGTAAAATAGTCTAAAATTAGATCTCTCTCTCTCTTATGCACTTACACAAACACACATGCACAGTTTTTAGCCATTAGGGAAGACTAGAAGCAGAATACCAAGGGTTTTCCTTTTACATGGAATGGAGTATCAAAACTCAGTTGTCAGTTTGGAGGGCAAAGCTTATCCTAGAGAATTGGTGTAAGAAATATCATCCCTGTTTTTCCATTCATGGGAGCTCCCGACATTCAAGGATTGGTTTTCCTTCATTTTGCTCTATCTCAGCCAACATTAATACCAAAGTGGGCAATTCATTTCCGGATGCAGACAATCAGCATCAGGACTTGCTTGAATGGGAACTATGGCGCTTTCTTCTACTCCATCACTTTGACCACCATTTTCCACAGCAATCACATGTCTACAGTGGCATCTGTCTGAGAAGCTGGTGTTTGGTACTTTGGAGCAATGTAGAAGAGCTGTCTAGCTTAGATGCAGGCCAGGATGCTGTGCTACAGGTCCAGGCTGTGGTGGATATGCTTCTCCATAAGGCAGCTCCCCCAACTCCTCCAGACACTCAACCAGCCTTC
The DNA here is from genome assembly GCF_965140235.1 of Caretta caretta. Classification (NCBI taxonomy): domain Eukaryota; kingdom Metazoa; phylum Chordata; order Testudines; family Cheloniidae; genus Caretta; species Caretta caretta. The sequence continues at coordinate 68,270,080 of NC_134206.1, read as the reverse complement.
TCCCCACTGCAGGTTTTCCCCAACTGGCCTGTTTACCTTTCAGACAAATGTCCTGGCTGGGTGCATTTAAAAGATTAAAATTATGCCCAGCTAGGCAAACCTACATTTCTGAACAGACTGGCATGCCTACAGCATCTAATGGCTGCCCCTGATGATGTGTCACTCCTTGTCTCCAAGAATCTGATAACATTATCTGCATGCTCTCCCCACCTTGCAAATCTCAATGTGTATCTTTACCCTCAAACCCGGTCTCCCACATAGCAGCCTGACACATCAAAGATCAAGCTGCGGGGTAGACCCAGAGAGACAACTTCAAATGCTTTGAAACAGAAAATAATACAGTTAAATTGTTAACCAGTTCCAGGAGCATTACAAGTGCTTTCTATTTCTAGTACCGTCTCTTCTGTATGGTCCAACTAGTTAATTTAGACAGCATTTAACCAGATGGAACTTGAAGATATTTTCAGAGCATGTAGCTGGCCTTAATTGATTCTTACATTGTTATATCCATGTAACTCTGGTATCACTCTCTCTCTCTCCTGATCGGTCATCTCTCTTTTGGAGTCTGCCTTCATTTTATTTTTTCTTTAGACTATTCCATCATCCTCATATCACAAATTAACCGTTTAATCTGTATCTCCTTGTTGAGGTGATGTTGAAATGCTTTCTCACCTTTGTACTTTTTAATCCTTATGTACTGAATTTTTTGTGAGCTCAGCGCCTGAATATTTATTATCATTTAACTAAAGAGAATGTACTGAATCGATTTCCAAAAAGAGTGGGGGTAGGGGTGGAACAACCTCATCCTTACACCATTTTCATTGTATTGGTCACAGTTAAACACTTAATCTTGTTGCACAGTGGTTCTATGCTTTTAAGATGATTACATTATTACAAGTTTGATTATTCATTATGCTGTATTTTGCCAATTGCTACAAAAGTTTTTTAAAAATGTTTTGTCCTTTTTAACAGACAGGCTTTGTGCTGGTTTCTTCTGCACTTTCATGATATGATGTTGCAAGAAAGAAACAAGAGGAGGCTGTGCTGAAATGTGAGTGTGTAGCAATAGCAGATAGATCTCCTTCCTTTGCAATGACTCACCCCACTCAGAGGCTAGCACAGTCCTGCTGCACTCCAGAGACTATAGTTTGATTGCTGTCACTACCAGTTAGATCATTAATCATAATTGTGGTACTGACAGCAAGTTTCTTGACCTCATCATGAAAGGCAAGGAGGTCATTCCTGGGAGCGATTCATCCTTCAGGTGAGGGAAAACTACAGGGAAGATTTATTTTTTTTATCTACAGTATTGTCTTTTGTCCCCTAATTTTCCCTATAATCAGCAGAAATGTGAGGGCTTTGGGGCAGCAGGGTCTGGCATTTCCTCTACTCTTAGGGAAAAACCTTTTTTCTTTTTTTTTAGATCACTGAACTACTTGCTCCTGCCCTCAACATACCCCAGCTTGGGGTTGAATGTCAGAAATGCAAGTAAGTATCTGCAATAGTGTAATGACAACGGCATACATTCATTTGTGTCTGTGTTTATATGCTTGCTGATTGCAGGGGAAATTACTAAGCAGCCTTCTTGTGGACGACAGTGCATAGTCTGCTCAAATAGTGGTCACTTGGCAGTGTTCTCCTGAAAGGAAGCCTGTGATGTTATTACAGCGTGTTACCACCAATGGCCTTCATGCTGAGTACCTTGGAGGAACTTCTCTGAAAAAGAAGACTGAAGATGAAAAGGTAGAAAATGCTATGCACAAGGGGAAAATATTAGTACAGAAGTATTTTTATTGGGTAGCATGTAGTTTACTTTTGGAGTTCTATTAATTTTGTCTGTGGTATATGTAGTGTTGTTCCCTTCACTCCAATCTACATAACATGTAGTACATTTGCAGGCTTATAATATTAGTATATTTCTGCTGAGAGCATCTGTTCCTCTTACTTGGTATGCTTTTTCTCTTCCTCATCATAGAACTCCTTCATCTTCCAAGCTCTTTGAATACAGCCAATGTTCATCTTCAAAGAGATGATCTCATGAAAACTCTCACAATTAAAGCCAATATAATCTCTCCTTTTTTAAAAAGAATATTTCCAAAAACTGTTACCTTTGTCAGCGCAAAGTCATAAAAGTGCACTTTCAGGTCTTGCACAGTATCAACAAGGTCAAGTTGTAAGGAATTTGTATTTTGAGATTTGGAAAATGATTGGAAACAATAATAACTTTAGCAAAATCTTGAAAGAGGTACATTATCAACTACAATAATATAGTGCTACAAATTCATATGAAAGACTTCAAAGTAGATATTCAAATAAATACTTGAATGAGAGGATAATTAACGAGGGTGTGTCATAGGCATTCCTTAATACCTATTTCATTGCTTTATTAATGATTACCCAGCCAGACAAAGTATCGATGCAATATTATTGGATTACTAAGTAGAACCATGCCTTTTCAAAGACCATAAAGAACCTTTAATCAGATAGAACGTTTTCTGCAGTTTTGTAATTTATATGCTGCACTGTAATTTATATGCTACACCTATCACTTAAATCAGCTTCTCTACCAGATGATTGGAGGATAGCTAATGTGACACACAATTTTTAAAAAGTGTCCAGAGGTGATCCTGGCAATTACAGGCTGGTATGTAACAGTAACTTCAGTAACAGGCAAATTTATTGAAACTAAAGAACAGAATTATCAGACAGATAGATGAACATGATTTGTTGGGGAAGAGTCAACATGGTTTTTGTAAAGGAAAACCATAGTTTACCAATCTATTAGAATTCTTTGAGGGGTCAACAAACAGGGGGAGAGGGGTAAGCTGGTGGATTTAGTGTACTTGGACCTTCATAAAGCTTTTGACAAGATCCCTCACCAAATGCTCTAAAAGTAAGGAGTCATGGCATAAGAGGGAAAGTCCTCTCATGGATCAGTAACTGCTTAAAAGACAGGAAACAAAGGATAGGGATAAATGGCCAGTTTTCAGAACAGAGTGAGGTAATAGTGGTGTCCCCCAGGGATCTGTACGGAGACAAGTGCAGTTCAGCATATTCATAAATGATCTGGAATAGGGGGTAAACAGTGAGGTGGCAAAATTTGCAGACAATACAAAATTACGCAAGATAGTTAAGTCCAAAGCTTACTGCAAAGAGTTACAAAGGACTCTTACAAAACTAGATGACTGGGCAACAAAATGGCAGATGAAATTCAATGTTGAAAAATGCAAAGTAATGGACTTTGGACAGCATGACCCCAATTATACTTACAAAATCATGGGATCTAAATTAGCTGTTACCACTCAAGAAAGAGATCTTGGAGTCATTGTGAATTGTTCTTTGAAAACATCTGCTCAATGTGCAGCAGTAGTCAGAAAAGCTAACAGAATGTTAGGAACCATTAGAAACGGGACAGATGATAAGACAGTAAATATCATAATGCCACTATATAAATCCATGTATGCCTACATTTTGAATACTGCATGCAGTTCAGGTCATCCCATCTCAAAAAAGATATATTAGAAATGGAAAAGGTACAGAGAAGGGCAACAAAATGATTAATCATTAACAAAATGATTAAATGGTGGAACAGCTTCCATATGAGGAGAGATTAAAAAGACTGGGACTGTTCAGCTTGGAAAAGAGACAAGGAAGGGGGATAAGCTAGAGGTCTATAAAATCATAAATAGTATGGAGAAAGTGAATAAGGAAATGTTATTTATTCCTTCACACAACACAAGAACCGGGGTCACCCAATGAAATTAATACGCAGCAGGTTTAAAACAAACAAAAGGAAGTACTTCTTCACGCAATGCACAGTCAACCTATGGAACTTGTTGCCATTGTATGTTGTGAAGGCCAAAACTATAACTGGATTCAAATAAGAAATTAAATAAATTCATGGAGGATAGCTCCATCAATGGCTATTAGCCAAGATGGTCAGGGATGCGATCCCATTCTCTGAGTGTCTCTAACTTCTGATTGCTGGAAGCTGGGAATGGACAATGGGATGGACCATTGATGACTGCCAGTTCTGTTCATTCCATCTGAAGCATCTGGCATTACCCACTGTTGGAAGACAGGATATTGTGATAGATGGACCATTGATCTGACCCAATATGTCCATTCTTATGTATTGCTTCTTAATAAGTATTTTCATTGTTTTAAAAGCAGTTTACAAAAAACTTATAGCCCATAACCATAACACCTGTGTTTACTCACAGAAGTATGCCTCATTTTGGTGGTAGTGTGTGGAGCGGCAGGCAGCACTGATTTACTTCACACTGTGTAGCCTTATACTGTCCTTGAATCAGCGCTTGATTCCCATTTATAGTATAAGGACTTGTGCATGTTGATTAAAGGGAGCATATGCAGTAATATTGCCCAGCATATTTCACTTAGTATTTGCACAGTAGGTACAAGGTTAGGACATGGTCATTAATTACAGGCTTTTCTATTATTCCATACAAATGTGTTATGGTAAGATGTTGGTAAACATTCCTGAAGTTTTGTGGAAAGTTAAAAAAAAAATCACTAATGGCCCAGTCCTGTGAGTGCATGCTCAACTCCTGTTGACTTGAAAGAGAACTGAGGACATTTATCACTTTGCAGAATTGGACCCCCAACTCCTTTTCAGGCACATGTACTTCATGTGTGGATTTTTGAAATGTCCATAAGTTGCTAGATCATAGGCGCATACCGCTGGCGGCCAGTAATGACTTCTCAACTTTAACATATTTACATTGCCCCGCAAATTAAATATAAACTTGGTAATTCCTAGCGTACCAAGAAATGTAGAGCTATGGGTAACACTGTAACTCACAGATCATAATGAATCATAGGAAACAAGTATAGAGACATAATTTCACTTTCACAAATTTTGTAATTCATGCTCAGGTAATAAATTGCTCAAAGACCCTTAGAAGCAGTTTCTTCTGGGAGGCTGCAGCTGGATCCTTGCTTGAGGTACAAATCTTTCCTTTTTAGAAGAATTGCTTAGTCCTAAACTCCTTAAATCCTGGGGTTACTCACTGGCTACTTCATCAACTTGGACTCCTAATGGTCCAAGCTGTGAAATGCCAGTGTCTCTCTCCTGGTACTCTAAGGAATTAAAAAGGCCCTTTCTCCTTGCTTCTGCTCAGTGTTATTGGTCTTGATGTATGTAAATGGAGATTCAGCTTTGCCAAGCTAGTCCTTTATTCATCCTGTTTCTTCATCACACTTTCTCTTTCTCAATTCAGTTTTTTTGTTTTGTTTTTAAACAAGACAGTCCACACCATTGTCACACGTTCAGAGTTATTGGTATTCAATAATGTAACATGATACCAAATTTGGTAAAATTCAGTTATCATGTGAGTAAGTTACTAATAAGTGCTGTTTATTGCCAAGCTTTAGGCAGAGTTCAAGCTTTTCACACAGCTTGCCCTTCTGCCTTAACCCAAACCACATCTGCTAACCTAGCACTGGCCCTGTCTTGCATAGACACTGCCAGTTGTGCAGAATTGAGATACACTTATGTGTTTGCCTTTTCTCTGAAATGGACAATCATGTGCAAAGGACAATGCAGGTATCACTGAATGCATTTCAGTGGTTAAGTGGAATTTCAACCAGCTAAATGAAACTTTTCTAACAAAAATCCAAACCAGGTAAGTTATACATCTAAAACTGGGGACTTTTTAACTTAAACATAAGATTTGCTTAAATTTATGAACCTATCAGCCCGTGTGGGCCAAGGTTTATGTGAACGTGGGTAGATTTGTCGTTTCAGGGGAAAATCCATTAAAGCTTGGTAGTGTTGCCAGTTATGCCTTGAGATTTTGGGTTAATTTGAACCTCAAGCCCCAAATGAAGCTTGGGCATGACCCCATAACATATGGAAACGAAAAAGAAGGATGCATATCAAGGTAAAGCTCTGAAGTTTATACAAATCTGATTTATTCCTAATCTACAGAAAAGGCCAGTGAATCAATCTCATGCATACTGCCAAGATTCTGAAACTAGTGTAGCCCAGTAGGTAGCTTGTCTTAATTATATTCACTGCTTTGCATTACATTCTGCTTTGCATTATATTCAGCAGTAATGCAAGAAACCTACAGGCCTGTATCCTGTAAGACATTAGCTTCAGCAAGTTAGAATAAGGCTTGAGGCCTATGAACTTTGAACAGATAAATTTTGCACCACCCAATGGAAAACCCCAAGTATTTGGGGAGCTGAAAATAGAGTTTAAGGGGAAGTTCTGACCACAGGCACATGATTCAACCACAGAAGTGTCCTGGAAACAAACTGATGTACGTAACAGTTACATGAGTTACATCTAACGCTAGCCTGCTTGCTAGCCTATATATCTTTTCTTATAAGTTTCTTATTTACTTATGGGTTTGCTCATCTGTTTTATTACAATAGGCTTGTAAGTTTATATTAGAGTATATTTTGCCTATAACACAAGGGACTTGCAGGCCACATCCTGTATGTTGAGCTAAGGCAAAGTTAGCATACATATGTTTGGTACCTTTCACCTGGATAGATGGTGATGAGCTAAAGCATAAAGTTCATATATGGCTGCAACCTTTAACATAGAGAATGCATTGAAGTAGGCTGGCATGGGGGCTTCCTACATTCGTACCGTTTTAAACTTAACAGGTACACCACAACTTGGAACGTGGAAGGAACCGAAATAACCCGTTAGGACAGAAATAACAAATGTGATACCTGACCACAAAAGGGTCATGGTAACAAATTGACATATATGATAGTAAGATGAGATAACTGATGTACTAACCTATAGAAAAAAAGACACTCTAACATTAGTAAGGGGAGGAAATACAAATAAGGAAAAGGGGAACAATCCCTACTGAATATGCATCGAACATAACGGCGTTAGTGTAACATATAAAGGTGGCATCCCAGTTTAGGGGCAGCAGGAGAGAGAGTTGAAGTCCTTGGGAGGTGCCATAATGATGACCACTGGTGATGAGGGGGAAGGCGATGGGGAGGAGAAGACGATGGCTCACATTTCAGGTTGTTCTACAAGGGATGGTATGAGTATATGGATGTGCAGCGGTACATTCTGTAGTATCTCTATCTACCTTACTGAGTTGGGGTGTTTGTGACTGTGCTAAATGTGTTAATAAACTATATTTGTAAATATAAGAGTTCCTATAGTGTGAATGTTGTAACTGTGCACATCGGGGTTCCCAACTATAATCTGAATAATACTGGGCCTGATCTTGGGGCAAGAACCTGTCCATCCTCAATGTGATAACTCGGGATTCTTAAGTAATCAATCGGGTTACACTATAGGTGTGGAAATCTTTCTATTTTCCTAATAAAGATCACAGTAACAAGCTGAAAGCACTGCTTTTGAGTTCTAATATGTCTGTTTTTATTCGGTTACAGTATGTGTGCAGATGTATGTAAGTAGTAAGGCAGGGGAAGAGAAAGATGGGGATGTTTCTGAAGGGGAAAAAAGAGAAGGAGGAAGTGAAAAGGAGAATCATAATTTGAGAAAAAATAGGGAAATTGAACTCTGACCTTGAGCTACTAGGACAGATATAATGTGTTATGCATGCAACATGTTTCTGATTATGCTCTGGATTTCCTGCTACGTGCTCAAGTGGGCAAACAGAACAATCATGTTCCATAAGGTAAGGCTTTGTTTTCTCTTTAAAAATCATTTTGTGCATTCTGAAATCACTTCAGAAGTGTGCCTTTCCTCTGAGATTATGCCCCTCTCCCAAGCAATTTGGGAATAGATAACTAGGCTGACATTTTGTTTAATTATCACCATAAAAAACAAGCTTGTGGTACATTATTGTAATAAATTTTAGCAATAAATGAAATAATACACTAGACTTAACAAAGAAAAAGTGGGGTTTTTTTGGTGGAAACATTAGAAACATTAAAAATCCTTTGTCATTTGGGTCTGTAATAATAGTGGTCATATAAATTATATGATTATCATCATTTTTTTGTGTCACAAAGGTGCCTAAGTCCAATATTTAGGTGTAACTGACATTCTCAAAACTACCGTTCAGCTGCCTAACCCTGTAGGTACCTAAGTGTCCACCAGTTAGAATTTGCAAAGCTATCTAAGACCTGATGCTGCTTCATAGCTAGTGAGTTGCTTGGAGCCCTAGAAGCAAAAGCTCTGGAAGGGTTCTCAAACTAGGCATTCCCGCTATCTCACCGTTGAGCTTGATCCTGATCAGAGGATGCATGGGATCAGGCCTACATGACGGGGCCTCATGCCAAAGAGGGAGTGTGTCTAATCACCCAGTGGTTAGGGCACCACTTGGGATGTGAGAGACTCAAGTTTGAGTCCCAACTCTGCCTGATTTGGAGCAAGGACTTGAACCTGACTGCCCTAGGCTATAGAGTCAATCACGCTCTGTCTTGCTCAAGGAGAAATACTTAATACTTAAATACTTAAAGGAGAACAGCTCCAACAGGACAGATTGAAAGACACCTCCCAGAATAGCCAAAAGCCCAGTGGTTGTGTTGCTGATGTGGGAGACTTGCATTCAAGCCCTTGCTCCAAATCAGGCAGAGAAAGGTGTTGAATCTGTTTCCTACATTCTAGATGAGAGTGCCCAAACTTCTGGGATTTCTGTTCTGAAGTCTCTCAGGGTGTGTCTACATTGCAATAAAACACTCATGTCTGGCCTGTGGCAGGTGACTTGGGCTCATGGGGCTATACAATTAGAGTGTAGATGTTCAGGCCTGGGCTCTGGGGACCTGCGAGGGGGAAGGGTACAGATGTCTATACTGAAATTTTATAGCCTGAATCAGCTGTGGGTGTTTTATTGCAGTGTAGACATACACTCAGTCTCTCTTTTTTTATGAGAAAGGGCTGTCCTGGTGGTGGTGTCTAACTCCAGGAGAGGGTTTACACTTGAGAATCCTGAGCAGAGGGAGATGCCTCCCATGGGCCTGCCTGTCAGGAACCTGTGATCTAGATTAATGGGACCTAGGTGCCTAAGTATCTTTGGGTACGTTTACACTGCAGCTGGGAGCATAAGTGCTGATTTCTTCTGGCACCGGTGGGTGCTCGACCTCCTTTTTCCCCCAGCCCCGCCCCGACTCCACCCTTTCCCTGTCCCCTCCAGCCCCCATTCCAACCCCTTCCCCAAAGTCCCCGCCCCAACTCTGCCTCCTCCATGCCCCTATTCGACTCTTTCCCCACATCCCCGCCCCAGCCCCACCTTTTCCCCGCCTCCTCCCCTGAGTGCGCCACGTTCCCGGTCCTCCCCCCTCCCTCCCGGAGCTTGCTACAGCTGTTTGGCGGCAGCAAGCACAGGGAGGTAGGCTGAGGAGTGGGGACACGGTGCGCTTAGGGGAGGAGGTGGAGGAGGAGGTGAGGCGGGGTGGGGTGGGGAGCTTGGCTGCTGGTGGGTGCAGAGAACCCACTAATTTTTCCCCGGGGGTGTTTCAGCCCTGGAGCACCCACAGAGTCAGCGTCTATGGCTGGGAGGTGTGATTCCCATCACTGGTAGATAGACTCGAACTAGCATACTAAAAATAGCAGTCTGGAGAGTGTGGCATGGTCAGCGGCTTGGGCTAGCTGCCGAGCTTGGACCCCCCAGAGGATTAGGTGGGCTTGGGTTTAGGTGGCTAGCCTGAGATGTCTCCCATGCCGCAACATCCACATTGCTATTTTTAGCACAATAGGTCGAGCAGGGCTAGCGTGAATCTGTCTACCCATGCTGGAAATCACACTAGCCTTTGCTGAGTAACCATGTAATTGTAGATGTTATCCCCACCTTTCCACCCCTAAACTTTCCTTTCTTAGTTTGTTACATTGGGGGAGATTTTAAAGGCACAAATGGGAGTTAGGTGCCAATTTTCATTGACTAACTCCCACTTGTGCCTTTTGTTCTGGAACGACAGTGTATGCTCTTCAGAAGAGGGACCATTTTTTAATTTTTTATTTTACTGACCCACTTTTGGGAACCATAAAAGAATAAATAATTAATACTGATATCAGGTTCAATGACCGGGGGCCCTGCACATCTAAAAGATCACCTTCATTGAGGGGAAGACCATGGCTGACAAATTCACTCCTCTGGCACAATGGAACTTTCTGCCACAAGGGTAAAGCTCATCTGTGCAGGAGAGAAAGCTTTCTCAGGTGCTGGTCCAAGACTGTGGAATGAACTCATCCCTTCCTCTGTAAGTGCCTGACCTACTTCTTTGACTTTCTTTTCTCTAATATAAGCACATAGCAATGCACATGTTTAAAAAAAGAAAAAGAAAAAAAACCCAACAAGCCAAACCATACCAAAACAAAACTCATCACTGCACACACAGTTCTCCCCATGGGGAAAAGAATGAGAGAAAGAATTATTCACATGTGACAGATGTTAGTTATGTTGCTTAAGACATTACTGCAAGGCACTCAGATACAAGGGTGAGGAAGGCGGTATAAAAACCTGTATGTAATAGAATGCCACCAGTGAGGTCAGTGCGGCTTCATGGACATGGTTTGTGTGTTATCTCATAGAATCATAGAATCATAGAATATCAGGGTTGGAAGGGACCCCAGAAGGTCATCTAGTCCAACCCCCTGCTCAAAGCAGGACCAATTCCCAGTTAAATCATCCCAGCCAGGGCTTTGTCAAGCCTGACCTTAAAAACCTCTAAGGAAGGAGATTCTACCACCTCCCTAGGTAACGCATTCCAGTGTTTCACCACCCTCTTAATGAAAAAGTTTTTCCTAATATCCAATCTAAACCTCCCCCACTGCAACTTGAGACCATTACTCCTCGTTCTGTCATCTGCTACCATTGAGAACAGTCTAGAGCCATCCTCTTTGGAACCCCCTTTCAGGTAGTTGAAAGCAGCTATCAAATCCCCCCTCATTCTTCTCTTCTGCAGGCTAAACAATCCCAGCTCCCTCAGCCTCTCCTCATAACTCATGTGTTCCAGTCCCCTAATCATTTTTGTTGCCCTTCGCTGGACTCTCTCCAATTTATCCACATCCTTCTTGAAGTGTGGGGCCCAAAACTGGACACAGTACTCCAGATGAGGCCTCACCAATGTCGAATAGAGGGGAACGATCACGTCCCTCGATCTGCTCGCTATGCCCCTACTTATACATCCCAAAATGCCATTGGCCTTCTTGGCAACAAGGGCACACTGCTGACTCATATCCAGCTTCTCGTCCACTGTCACCCCTAGGTCCTTTTCCGCAGAACTGCTGCCTAGCCATTCGGTCCCTAGTCTATAGCTGTGCATTGGGTTCTTCCGTCCTAAGTGCAGGACCCTGCACTTATCCTTATTGAACCTCATCAGATTTCTTTTGGCCCAATCCTCCAATTTGTCTAGGTCTTTCTGTATCCTATCCCTCCCCTCCAGCGTATCTACCACTCCTCCCAGTTTAGTATCATCCGCAAATTTGCTGAGAGTGCAATCCACACCATCCTCCAGATCATTTATGAAGATATTGAACAAAACCGGCCCCAGGACCGACCCTTGGGGTACTCCACTTGATACCGGCTGCCAACTAGATATGGAGCCATTGATCACTACCCGTTGAGCCCGACAATCTAGCCAGCTTTCTACCCACCTTGTAGTGCATTCATCCAGCCCATACTTCCTTAACTTGCTGACAAGAATACTGTGGGAGACCGTGTCAAAAGCTTTGCTAAAGTCAAGAAACAATACATCCACTGCTTTCCCTTCATCCACAGAACCAGTAATCTCATCATAAAAGGCGATTAGATTAGTCAGGCATGACCTTCCCTTGGTGAATCCATGCTGGCTGTTCCTGATCACTTTCCTCTCATGCAAGTGCTTCAGGATTGATTCTTTGAGGACCTGCTCCACGATTTTTCGGGGGACTGAGGTGAGGCTGACTGGCCTGTAGTTCCCAGGATCGTCCTTCTTCCCTTTTTTAAAGATTGGCACTACATTAGCCTTTCCCTTTCTATGAACCAAACACATTTTAGAGTGTAAAATTGTTTTAGTGTTCTTTATGTGGGATTTTAAAGATAATTTGAAAAACTACAGACATTTTGATGTCCCCTCTGTCAGCTTTTAATTTGCGTTAGTGCCTATGTGTGTGAGCAAACATTTATGGGTCAGGTCCTGAAGTCAGACAGAGCTGCAGAAGAGCATTTGAGAGCAGGTGGTGTCTAGCCTGTTATGTCTGGATTTTTTTTTATATTGCTGGTAGAAACTCACAGTAATTTGGTAACAGCTTTGCTTTTTAATACTTAAAAAAACAACAACAGAGTGTACCAAACCTTGAGGTCCTTACTCAGATTTTACAACGTTGGTCTATTGGCTGTTAATGTTAGTCCCATTTTCCAGAGAACACACTGAGTAAGAATTTCAGGATTTGAACCTGTAACAATTAGGAAACAAAGGAAACCAGAAATCTGGTTTTGTTTTTCATTCCTCCCAGCAGAGAATCAATGCCCAAAATATGAAAGTATGTTCCCATAGACAGCACAAGCTGAAAAGTATGTGTACCCAACAGAAAAATCAGAGGGGTACACAATCAGAGGGGTACACATTTATTGGTTGTGGGTTTATTTTTGTTGTTGTTTTGCTTTTAATTTACTTATTTGGAATTTTATTGTAATTTGAGGGAGCAACAAAATTAAAATGTCATTAAAGTAATTAAGTCTGTATACCTCTCCCACCCCATTTCTGTAATGTTTAACTTTTAAAAAGAGGCCTCTGGTAGGTGACTATGTCACTATGGAATCTATTTTGCAAAATTTATATTGGGATATATAACACTTAGGGAAAGTAGGCAGACAAAGACACAGAAAAGATTGGAAAATTACATTTTATATTTCATTGTGCTGTGCAGTGAACATTGAACTTTCTTTTATATCCTGCAGCCATAATCTCATAATACTAGGTTTTTTTTTTTAAATCCCTTCTTTTTGTTTGCAGATTCTCCAGGAAGTAGCAGCCTATCTAAAAGAAATAAATGATAACTCTGAAAGTTCTTTGGTACAGTACAGATACCGATTAATTCTGATGTATTTTTAGTCATGTTTCATTAAATATGTAAAATGATGAGTTGCTAGTATCGGTGAGAGGGGGAAATGGAACATAATTAATAGATGAAAGAATGCCCCCTTCAAAATGTAGCTGCTGTAAGTATACTTGGCTGATCATGACATTTCTAATTCCAGCCTTCATATCTATATTTTAGATTGACTCTACCCTCGGGCCTCAGGAGTGAGCTTCATTACTGAAAAGTCATGGGAAGTCATGTTTATTGTCTCAGCAGGTAGCTGCACTTTAAGCGTAATACTGAAAGACATGAGAAAGCAGAGGCCAGTTTGTGTTATTAGAGACCCACTGCAGCTTCCCAACAGATGTGCACAGCAGAAAAAAAAAAGTTAAAGTAGTACATGCTTCAGAGTCTATCAAGCTTTAAATATTTCTGCTTTAAAGACGTCAGCTTAAGTTCTTTACTTTTCCCAAATACATGATAATGGTGTAAGCAATCTCTTCCGTGGGAGAAAATGTGGCCAATCTCACTGTATAAGCAACACTGTCTGTAATCCTTTGTGTAGACTGTGAGCATTTCAGCCTTACCCCTGAGATGCATATCAGTTCTTTAACTGTGCCCATGGAAGGATTTGAGTATTAAAAGTGACTACAGTAATGAAATATTTGTTTATTCAATTTCAGAAAGGATATTTATCTCTGTGGCTGCAAATCAAAACATTATGCTAACATACTTCAGCTATGTAGTCAGCAACACGGCAAGCCTAGACAGTCTTGCTCTCTCTTTGTCACATAATATCCTTAGCGTCTAATAACGTTCTGATAAAGGGACTGTGCTACATGTCCAGCCATGTCTATTGCCATAGGGTGGTTTCCAAATTACAGTGCATTGTGATGAGTCGAGATTGACCAGCGTGGTCTGACTAGCTCCCAGCACATGAGAAGCTGCTGACAGGGCTAGTGCATGCTAATAGCAGTATTATCATTTGATAATGCGGCACCATCGATAATGTTTTCACTGAGTTAGCTTTATTGCTGGATATTATTTTCTGTAGAAGAAACGCTTGTGGTGTTTACTATTATTATAAGTGTTACTAATTTATCATTCTGCCATAGTACCTATACTCTCAGTAGTAATACTTAGCACATCTGTAGTGGTTTACTAACAGTAACAAATGAATCCATGGTTTAATACATACGTATTGGCAGAAATCACTCAAGATATCCAGATAACCCACCTATTTACTTGTAGCTTCTTTATTATCTGCCCATAATTGGAGTATTAGAGAGTATTAGCTTGCTCTCTCACCAACACAAGGTGGTCCAATAAAAGCTATTACCTCACTCACTTTGTCTCTATAATATCCTGGGACCAATATGGCTACAACTACATTGCATACAATAATTGGTGGTGTTCATACTACTTTCTGAACCTGACACTCACCAAGTGTGTATTAAAACAAATGGGTTGAAGTGGAGAAATCTGCTAAACTCTGACAAATTTTCCAGATCATTGATATACTTATTGATACGTACATCATTTGTACCCATAGTGAGAAACATACCTCAGAATGTTTTCCATGCCACCCCATAGACACTTCATAACCTTTCTTCTTTTATGGCTTGTTTGTCTACCTGTTCTGTCTGTCATTATCTAAACAAATCCAATCTGGTCCTTATGTAATTATGTATTTTTATGTAATCTAACATAACCTATGTAGTCTAGTCTATGTTATGGCAAATGCATACTCTCATAAAGGCATACTTAAGCATATAAGAAGCGGATTTGCATTTTGGAATTATTGCATTATGGATTCAGAGCCATAATTACATCTTTTATAATTACATTGCCACCTGTTATCCCACAGTGGATTAGCACTAAGATATTTAGCAAAGTGGTTCTAGAACTGAAACATATTGGAAAATTCACAGGGCTTATAACAATACTCAAATTCACTTGGGTACCTGGTACAGTAGTCTGCTCCTTACGCCCAGGGTTTCATACATTTTTGTTTTTTAACTCTAAAACCGTGAAAAATTCACCTAGTTTCAGATCACAATGTGGTTAAAGTTTGCAGAATCAGGCTCTTATTAAATAATGTTTATGATGTGCTTTCAAGATCTTAATTTGAAAAGTGCTATAATAGGGCAAAGCAGTACACATGTTCAGCCTATTTATTGCACATGTCTGAGGCTTGTGTGCACAGTTTAGTCCTTGGGGCGAGATACTCTTTTATCTAGTAACAGGCCAGGAATGAAAAGGGCCAGTAGGAATGGCAGTGGAGACTTCATCACACACACACAAACTCCAGAGTGGATTCTTCATTTTCAGCGGGCCATAGCTGAACTTACCTGGGAGAGGAGCAGGGACAGCACAGCTGCCTCATCAGTGACTAACTCCCATCCAAGGAGTTTTACTACTGTTATGCCACATACTCTTCATGTCCTCTAGTTGCCTGACAGATTCCCAAGCAGTATCGGTCCTGATTGTTTCTTATGTTGAGCATCAGGCAATGTGCTTCTCCTTCCCTTACACACTGTATCTTTGATTGGCCAATCATATTGACTCTATCATTCACTCCCTCAGTCAGGCTGATCTTCCCCTATTGGCCCTTTTTGGGGTTCTCTTCCTCACTGCTATTGCCATGCCCAGACCCATCTCCTTGCACTGGATCCTATCTAAGATCTCCAAGGGCTGATGCACTACCCATGCTGCATGTGTGTGTGTGTGTTTGAAAATATCCTATCTCAGGTGTTTCTATGAGCATGCATATTTCATTAGCATATATAAATGAGTGATTTCAGTGAGATGCTGGTGCTTAGAAATGCACAGGACTACATATCGGGGTCACATGCATATTCTCTGTTGAAAAAGAGTGCAGCAGACATCTACCTTGCTCTAGAGTGAGGCTAGAGTGAGATAGCTTTGAAAATCCCACAGGAAAACAGATGGAGCAAAACTGAGCATCTAGTTTCTTTGCCTTTGAAAATTCCCCTCCAAGAGCCAAATTCAACTCCCAATTAAATCAATGGAAGGGCCCCCCTTTGACTGTAGTAGCAGGAGTTGGCTCAAACCCTAAATCCATTACAACAGAAAGTGAAGAGTTTCATGTATCCTCTTCACTGGGCAGCATTCCATTTGATGTGTCTTAGACTTAAACCCATGCAATTTAGTGGCCCATGCTGTTTTGAAACTCTCTCCTCACACTACAGTACATAAGTCTGTCACTAGCAAAGGCACTGTATGGCATAAAGTCTAATGAACTGTGCCTTACACATGGCTGATTGTTAAAGAAAACATTTATTTGAAGGGTGAGCGGTGTGGACTTAGGAGATAACTGAAAGAAGATTCTCCAAAATCTCCATTCTCCAAAAAGAAACAAATAAGCTATTTATTATGTTTGCTGCCAGTATTTCAATTCTCCCCAGTAACATATTTCTGTGAGGAGTACAGCCTTTAGGTTCTTTATAATAACTGTCTCTCCCTCCTGCAGAGGATGTCTCAATCAGCATGTCAGGAAGGGTCATTTGACGACATCAAATCACTTGTCTTTTTATCTTGCACTGTCTTCATTGCTCTGTGCCTAGGCAATTTTGTATTGCCTTTGGTTTATATGGTTGATAAAGGTAATAGTGTCAATGTAATATACTTAGGTGTTTGACTTGGTATCACACAACATTTTGATGAAAAAACTAGAGCAATATAGAATTAACATGGCACACATTAAATGGATTAAAAGCTGGCTAACTGATCAGTCTCAAAATGTAACTGTAAATCAAGCAGTTGTGTTTCCAGTGGGGTCTCACAGGAACTGGTTCTTGGTCCTATGCTATTTAACATTTTTATCAATGACCTGGAAGGAAACAAAATCATCATTGATACAATATACAGATGGCACAAAAAATGGGGGAATGGTAAATTATGAAGAGGACAGATTACTGATTCAGAGTGATCTTCACTTGGTAAACTGGGCACAAGCAAACAATATGCTTTTTAATATGGGCAAATGGAAATGGATATAGCTAGGAACAAAGAATGGGGGATTATAGGGAACTCCAGCCTGGGAAGTTGTGACTCGGGAAAATATTAGGGGGTTGTGGTGGATAATCAGCTGAATATGAGCTCCTACTGTGACTCTGTGGCCAAAAAGAGCTAATGTGATCCTGAGATGCATAAATAGGGGACTCACGGGTAGGAATAGAACACTTATTTTATCTCTATACTTGGCACTGGTTTGACTGCTGCTGGACTCCTGTGTGCAGTTCTGAGGCCCAAAATTCAAGAAGAATATTGATATATTCAAGAGAGCTCAGAGAAGAGCCATGAGAATGATTAAAGGATTAGAAAACATGCTTTATAGTGACAGACTCAAGAAGCTCAATCTATTTAGCTTAACAAGAGAAGGTTAAGGGGTGACTTGATCATAGTCTGTAAGTACTTACATGGGGAACAAATATTTAATAATGGGCTCTTCAATCTACCAGAGAAAGATATAGCACAATCCAATGGCTGAAGCGGAACGTAGGCAAACTCAGACTGAGAAATAAGGCATATATTTTTAACAGTGAGAATAATTAACCATTGGAACAATTTACCAAGGTAGATTCTCTGTTATTAACAATTTTTAAATCAAGATTAGATGTTTTTCTAAAAGATCCGGTCTGGGAATTATTCAGGGCCAGTTTGTTGGCCTCTGTTATACAGGAGGCAGACTATATGACCACAATGGTCCTTTCTGGCCTATGAATTTATGATTTGTGCTGTGCAAGGTACAGCATGGTTGGTTTGCTGTTGTATTTTTACACTTCTAATAAAAGGCTCACTTCCCTTGTAGTAATTGTAACAGCAGACAGAGCATTAAAATGGGGCATCTCAGCATTAATACAAATGCGTGTATGTGTGTGTGTGTGTGTGTATATTATATATAAATAAAAGGAAATAAAAAACTGGCTAGGCACAGAGCAATGAATTCAGTGCAAGATAACAAGATAAGTGCATATAGTCAAATGACCCTCTCTGACATGCTGATTCAGATGTCCTTTGAGGGAGGGAGTGTCAGTTATGGTAAAGAACCTGAAGGCTGTACTTCTCACAGAAATTTGTTACTAAGGAGAAGTGAAATACTGGCAGAAAGCTACACGGCATAATCAAAACATCACTTGATTATCATTCATTCAGGAATATTATTTTCATTAAGGACATAGAGATTTCAAGAGCTTTCATACTTCAGTCTCTTAGAAAAACTCAGTCAAAGCATGACCCCCAGCTTGAAAGTCAGTTAATAAAAGCTTTCCAAATTGGAGGTAGGCAGTAGTGCTCACCAAGGTGATGTTTGTCACTATTTGAATTGACCTTTCTGTGAAGTCTGAAAACCAATTCCGATGTGATCGTAAAAGCAGCCGTTTGGTAATATCCTATTTTATTGACAAAAGGGGAGGGAGTCAACTCATTTTCATAACAATATGCTTGAAGAAATCCTTAAGTACTCTATCATTTACATTTGTTTTCCAGTATAGCCTGTGAAAATGTTATCGGGCTAGGGTGGGGACATTTCCTTGTTTTTTAAGAAGAAAAGTCTAAAGTTAGTGAGCAAGAATGAAGAAACATTTAACAAACATGGACTTTTCTCTGTTCGTTAGCCTATTCTAGCCTTGAAGGAGACCTCCTTTTAAAAATAAGTAGTTCTTATTGAGAATATTTTTACTTAAATGGAAAGGGACAGAAAAGGAATAAAAATACAAAGCAAAACAAGCAACAAATGAAAAAGTGCTGGCACATCCACTACTATGTCAGAATGTGTAGGGTCCTGGGAGACAGCAATGGCTGGATGAGAGGATGCAGGAATGGGTCTCAGGAGACCTGGGTTCTCTTCCTGCCTCTGCCACTTATATTCTGCAGCCATGATGAATAGTTTATTCAATGAATTCATTCTCTTTTTCTGAATGTGAATTATCCTTGTTCAAGAAGTGATTTTCACTGATTAGTTCATTATGCATAATTGTTGGGTGAATGATTTGTATGAACAAATTGCAGCCTATCAGTTGTTCATGAGCAGTTCACTGTAAGTATTCATGATTTGGCATTTGAGTTGCAGGACTGGTTCCCCATATAACATAGAAACATTTTTGATCCTTAGTTAGATAAACTAAGCTTTCTAAACAGAAGTGCCTGAAGAAATAACTGAAGTTTTGATTCTGTTGGGGATTGGATGGAGTGGTGAAGACCCTCATTCTAGGAAACAACATATAGCAAGCAATAAACAGTGAAAGGGAATGATAGGAGATTAAATTTTTTTGATGTCCTCCTTTGCACAAAACAGGACATTATTTTTAGCTACATATATGGACCCCTGGTTTGAAAACAATGAGGTTCCTTTTTGACTGATGACGAAATGTAAAGAAGATTTATTGGTTGTCTAGCAAGACTTTCCATTCAATTTTCTCTTCATGCCAAGTAATTGTCTGCTCCTAATGAAGCCAGATCTTTGTTTTGCTCATCTAGTTGTTTCTGTGCTAGAACTGAAAGGGTGGTCAAGGGTCTTCAAGATACTGCTGTGTAATTCGTTCATCCCATATAAACAATAACACACTTTTATATGTCTGCCAAGGAAAAGCATGCATAGAATACACTGGTCTCCATTGAACAGCATATATGTGCAGAGTGTTGTTTGACTGGCATTAAGCATGTTAGTGGCAGGTCTCTCACTTGGGCTTTTTGAGTGGTCTGTCTTATTGCTCTGTGAAGTGTCCCAAACCAAGTTGTACTCGAGGTTGTCTGCTCTAGTCATTCCCCTTCTTCAGTAGTTGGCTGCATTTCACTTATTCAGCTGAATTACCTGGCGTGCCCTGAAGTACTGTGAGAATGCCTCTGTCACTTATAGTGGCCTCTGCCACTCCCCAACATCATCTATCCCCTGCTGTAGCTGCTCATTGTTTACTTTGACCTCCTACATCTACAAAAAAAACCAACTTTTGCCCTTCCTCTTCCGTCACCTAACCTACCAAAAGCACAAAGTGTCTGCATGTATATCCTCTTGAATATTTATTCACACTAGTCTTCACAACACTTTTGCTTCTATGAACATTCTTATGAATAAAACCATGCTCTCCTGACTGGTTGCTAATAAAAGGAGTTGCAAATACAAGCCAAGTCACTTTGCAAGTGCTGTTATTTGCAAGAACATTTGCCATTTCCCCCCTGTATTTCTCCAGTTCAATATGACTCCTTCAAAAAACTGGTCATAAGAACTTTGGGGAAAATTCTCAGCTTGTGTAAGATGGCATAGCTCCACAATTAAATACTGGTTTACACGAACTCAGGATCTACCCATCTATTTTTAATCACCAGTTTTGTGATGATCCCTTCAATAATATTTATTTCCAAAGAGACTGATTTCATTAACACAATGTTTGTCAATTCAGCCTCTTAAAAAAAAAACACCAAAAAACAATCCCTCCAAGAAGTTTTAATTAATTATAAGGGGCAAAATCAGGAAAACATGCAAATATTAAGAAAATAATGCAGTTTTGCAAAGTGCAAGAGGGAGATTAATACACGTATGTGTTCCTGTATAGGGAGAAGCACTTTAAATAGAGCTGTGTGCAGAGGCAGGCACAATGGAATATCTATTCTTGCAAATTGTTTTCAGTAAATCTATCTAATCTATTTATTTATCCCCAGATCTTGTGCATTTAGATCAGAGTTCTGCCAGCTGAATTAATAATTCTTATCTGAAAGTAATTAGGTTGGTCCGTAAGTTTTCACCCTGTGTTGTTCCACATCATATCAAACTGAGTGATGTCTCATCACATTAGCATACAATGCTTTGTGGTGTAGCACAGCATAGTGTGGTGGAAGACGAGAAATGATGCAGCATTCCCAACTGGAGTGAACTGGTAAGTGTCAGTGGTATTAGGTATTTGGGAACATCACAGTTTGATTACTCTCTGAAGAATTTGTTTTTTATCTCCCCTTTACATTTAAAGCACTTAAATGTAGACGTTAACTTTTACGACCCAGATTAGAACAGGAGAAACACTGTAAGTACCCCAAAAAAACATTCAAACCTACCTTTTAGTGACAAAAATGTGCCAGTTCTGAATTTATTGACCATCTGCCAGCCTTCAGTCACTACTAGATAGTTGTCATTGCTTGTTATTTGATGCACTTTTATAATGACTTACTGCAGGGAGCTACCAGTATCTCCATCACAATGGTTAATGAGGTCACCGTCTATCCACAAGCATCTCAGTCCATAATTATTTCCAGTCACTATACCTAGTATGTCAGTTCACCATTAAAGCAATGTATTTATACATGGCATATGTCCCTTTCTTTATTGCTAAGGTTTCTGTTGCTTCCTGATTATTAACATTTTTATAGATAAGACATCTACTCAGCTAGCCCCATTCAAAATAATCTTCTCAGGATATAACAGCAAAGACAACAGTTAAAATAATTGATCACAAGAATTTAAGACAAAGTCCTCTTTTTCATGTATTGTAGATCTCTATTGCATTCCCTGTGCCATATTTTGTAATTGGAATTTTCATTGATGTCAATGGGCATACAGAGAGTCTTATTATTTATTATTTTTATTATGGTGGCTCCCAAGTGTCTCACTGAGGATTGGGGCTCCATTGTGTGATGTTTTACCAGTATATAAGAAGACAAAGTTCCTGTCCTGAGTAGTTTATAATCTAAAAAGGCAAGACGTACTGTATTAAGGAGGTGAGGGAAAGCAATAAAAATATGTGAGCAAAGTTAGAGAAGAAGGATTTCCTTGTGGTTAAGGTACTACACTAGTACTTGGGAATCCGGTTGGTATGTGTACACAGCCCACAGGAGCAAGCCTCCAGACTGAGATGACAGACTCTGGCTTGCCGGGCTCACGATAGCACTCTAAAAATAGCTTAGACAGCATCTTCAAAGCACTGTCTACATTGGTATTTTTGGAGTGCTAATGTGAGCTCCACTCGCCTGAGTCTGTTTATCTGGGCTGGGAGACTCACTTCCATGTGCTGCATAGACATATCCAGTGTGTCTATTAAGGGAGGTCTGGACTTGCTGAATTTCCCTCTTACCCATTTGATTGACAGAACTTTATTTTGGAATTACATGCGCACACATACACGGATTAACAATAGGAATTTCCAGCCTGTGGGGAAATTCTTATATTTCAAAATTTATAGATTCATAGATATTTAGGCCAGAAGGGACCATTATGATCATCTAGTCTGACCTCCTGCACAATGCAGGCCACAGAATTTCACCCACCACTCCTAAAAAAGACCTCACACCTATATCTGTGCTATTGAAGTCCTCAAATTGTAGTTTGAAGACCTCAAGGAGCAGAGAATCCTCCAGCAAGTGACCCGTGCCCCATGCTACAGAGGAAGGCGAAAAACCTCCAGGGCCTTCCAATCTGCCCTGGAGGAAAATTCCTTCCCGACCCCAAATATGGCGATCAGCTAAACCCTGAGCATATGGGCAAGATTCATCAGCCAGATACTACAGAAAATTCTTTCCCGGATAACTTGGATCTTACCCCATCTAAAAACCCATCACAGGCCATTGGGCCTATTTACCATGAATATTTAATTACCAAAACCATGTTATCCCATCATCCCATCAATTTGTTTTTGTCCGGGACTGAGATGAAAGAAAAGTTCCAACAAATTTCAGTTCAGAAATGTCAAAATGTTTCATTTCCACATTTTCAATCAAAATGAAACTTGGACATTTCCAACTTGAAACGTTTCATTTCAGGTCCTTTGAACATTACTCTATGTCCTACTGAGCTGCACTCGTCCATCATAGGAGTTATAATTCAGCTGCCTTATGTCCTGATTCTCCTCCAGCTGGTAGGCTATCTGGCTAGACTGTGTCACTCATTATGCACCATGGTCATGTGACCCACCTGATACATGTCAGTTCATTATGTGAGATGTAGTCCAGCCAGGAAGCCCAGCTCACATTAGAAAATGGGGGCATGAGTCACCTGAAGTGCATCTCCTATGAAGCACCACAGTAGTTCAAGCGGAAGCAGAATAATGTTGAAATCACCTAAAACAGAACATTTCAGTTCAGTTTGTCAAACCAAAATGTTTCCGTTCACATGACCTGAAACAAAAGATTTAGTTTAGATTTTCCCAGTGGGGAAAGTTCTGTGACATTAGAAGTACGTGTGTGTACGTGGAAAAACAGTGGCTATTTCTGAATCTGAGCAAGAACAGAGGGATCTGCATAGACAGGAGACATTATATTTGTCCATTTATCCTATTAAGTATCTGACAAAAGAGATGAAGTGTTTGGCTTAAGAAGCAATGTCCCGTCAAAAAATGAGAGCTTAAAAAAAGGATAGTGTCACATTCTATTTTTTCAAAATTGAAATTTCCCGAGGAAATTTTCAAGTTTGCGGACACAGGATTTTCTGTTGGAAAATATGTTGGCAAATATCAAAATATCATTGTGAGTAACCCGATTTTGGCCGCTGCTGAGGCCGGTCAGGCAAAGACAGGAGACATTCCAGCCCTCACATGATTTCCTGCCCTTTCCAGGGCCTACATCACTTATTGCCTACTGGGAAGTTTAAGCTCCCTCCCCCTCTTTCCCACAGGAGCCAAGAGACAGTTTTGGATAGGGGAAGGAGGAGAGACAGCAGCTGACACCATTCTCACAGGAGGGGTGGAAAGAGCCCTGCAGCTCAGGGACGGATCAGTTGGTTCTCTGCTTTTCTCTACTCTGTCCATAGGGCAAAGGGAGTGGGGGAAGAGCCCTCAAAGCTGCAGGAGAGGCTGAGACATGCTGAGGGGAGAGGGACAGATAAGAAGCTGGAGTTGCATAATTAATTGATAGGCTGGGGGGACATGCAGATACGGCGGCACAGAATTAATTAAAACTTTGGGGTTTGTGGAGAAGCTTCAAGCACTGCACTATCGAGCACAGTGGTATGGGAACTGAGAGGACCAGGAGCGCTACAGCCCTCCCACTTTTTGAAAGTGGATGGGCGGACCCCGCCCCCTTCCCCTCCTCTTCCCCTTGAGGCCCCACCCCCTGGCCAGGCCAGCATAGAGCCCAGCTGGGGAGCCTGGGCAGCCGCGCAGACCCTCCACCTGCCTGTGGTACAGGGGGGAGGGGGCTGAGAGCAGCCTCCAGCCCATGTCCCTGCCCCCAGGCTCCCCGCCCAGGGCAGTTGGAGGTGGAGGGTCGGTGACTCCGTGCCTGTGTGGCTCTCCCCGACTCGGTTCTGGCCAGAGGTGGGGCCTCAGAGCCACAGCCCAGCCATGGTAAGAGCTGCGTGGGCAGCTGTGGAAAGTTCCACTTGCCCTTGGCAGGGGGTTGAGGGGGCAGGGATATGGGCTGGGGGCAGTTCTCGGTGCTCCCCCCGCCAGGCAGGTGGAGGGTCAGCACAGCTCCCACTATTACCTGGGCTCCCCATCCGGACTCCATGCTGGCCTGGCCAGCAGGTGGGGCTTGGGGGAAAGAGGAGGGGCAGGAGAGGTTCCCCCGGCTTTCTCCCCCCCCCACACACACTTTTGGAAAGGCTCCAATGTCCTTGATCAAGCACCAAGTGATAGCTCTTGCTATAGGGACCAGAATCATCCTACTCCACACATTTGGTAGAGTTAGCAACAATGTTAATGCCACATTCGCTGTGGGTGGGCAAGATTGTTCAACAATAAAGGAACAGAAAAAAACAATATAATCTTTAAAAAAAACCAACCCTCATGATTTGAGGGCCAATCTCAAACTAAAAACATACAAACAAATTAAATAAATACAGTCCAGCCAGAAGAACAACTGCTCTCTTTATTTTACAGCCTATTTACTAGTTGAAGGAGTTTGCTCATTCTCACAGTATTACAGAAATAACACATTCACTTGGAAAGGATACAGCAGTTTTCACAATTTCCTTCTGAGCTTTACAGTGAAGATAAGAATTGATGCCTTTCTTAGCATCACTAAAGTGCAATAAAAAAGATACTACTATATTATATTGAAAAAAAAATACAACCTGTTCCCTGACATTAGCAATGTTATTATTATTCTTTCAGTTCTGCATTGTTTTCTACTCTGCAGCTTTGTGTTATACGGTTTGTCAAATTTGTCAAAATGCCTTGTTCTTTGTTTCAAATTTTTTAGCCAGCAATGTTATTTTTCCACTAGCAGTTCTAAAAATATGTCCCCAGCAGACACTATTTGGTTGATGGTAACCCAGATTGCAAGAGGACTCACAATTGAATAATAGGAAAAAAATAAATCTAATATTTCCTTCATATGCATAAATCAGCTGAGGTGTTTTTACATCAACTGTTGGGTTTGAGTGGATGTTGCATCTATGGTGAAAGGTAGCAATTAGTCAGCATTCTGATTACACTCACTTAGGAACCATGTACATTGGAACATAGAAACTGTTTAGATAAAAGGAAACCTTAGGACCTTGGACACCAACCAGCCTGCCTTCCCGTCTGGAGGATTGCAGCTCTATAGTGCAGCCTCCGGTGGCATTAGTATTAGCACTGGGTTTCAGGCCAAGTACCAGCATGGGACTGCAATACACATCCTTGCCACTCTTGACCCCTACCTTCCCCGCTCATTGGTCTGTTCCATCCACTTGTTATGTTTTGTCATAAATCTAGACTAAGATTTTGGGACAGGAACTGTCTTTTTACTACATGTTTGTACAGTGTCTAGCAAAATGGGCCCTGATCCTCGAGTTAGAGACCCTACGCATTAATGTAGTACAAAACAACTGTATTGTATTTTATCTCAGGGGCAGTAGTGTTACAAATTGCACCCTGCTAATGACTGATTAGTGATTTCACTATCTTCCCACTGCAGAAATCAATAAAAACGTAAATCCTTGGTAATTTCCTTCCATTCCCTTCCCAAAAATAAATACAACATTGTACTAACCCTTCTCCAAGATACAGCTTCATCTTTTGTGTCATAAGAATATGTTTCAGTCTGCATAATCTTATTTCAAAATTTGGAAATGGATTCCATCTGGCCTTAGAGATTTCAATTTGCAGAACTTCTAATTTCTTGGCTGTTTCTTTTGCACATGGAAAATATGTTATGACAAATTAGATATATGTCAGGACATTACGAACTGTCGAGATACAAGCACTTAATATGAAATTTTCCTTGAAGAAAATCCATGCATTAACCACATCCATACAGTCATTAAGGGGATTGTGTGGGTTAAAGCACTCTTCTTTGTCTGAAGGTATATTTTAACCTTTCTCAATTTCTTTGTGTTGGAGAGCAATATTGTGACTATGCAATCCTGGTTGAACAGCTTTGGAGTAGCAGTTTACCAGACAAAAAGCTCAGAGGCTTAGACAAGAAAAGTGAACAGAATGTTTAAGCACACAGAGTCCAAGAGTATGTCTACACCGCATCCCAGAAGTACTTGCAGTGAGACAACAGCAAAGGAGAGCAGATGGCCAAACTTCCATAAAATAGTGAGATGCACTTACCTTAGGAGCCAGCAGGAGTGGGTAAAGTAGAAGTGCCCTGCACTTGAAAGTTGAGCAGGGGTTTCATAGCACCTGTAGAGGCCAATATAGCCTAGGTAAGTAGCATGCTGGTGGAAGGGAACATATCAGGCAAATTATGCATCTGAACCAGGCATTGAAAAGAAGTCACTATCCACTGCTCACAATTGATGACATATAGACAGAACTTTTTAAAGCCCGAGTCTTTACAGTCTGTGATATGAGGAATGGGTTTTGGCATGTGAGAATGGATAAAGAGTCCTGCATGCTGATCACCTTTGCAACACCAATTGGTTACTACTGATGGCTGTGCATGCCGATGGGCATAAGCTCAGCTCCAGAGATGTTCCAGAGTAGACTCACTCAAGCACTGGAAGGACTGCCTGGGGTGAAAAGAATTGCAAATGATATCCTCTTTGTAGGTGAAGGGAGCAATGATGCAGAAGCTAAATGAGACCCTGACTGAAAATTACAAGCTTTTCCATAGTGGTGCAGAAACAAGAATTTAAAGCTCAATCCAGAAAAAATGTGACTCAAACAATGTGACGTGCCATACATTGGATATCCGCTCACAGGAAAGGGTCTGAAAGGAGATCTCACTGAGATCAAGATAATCAGAGAGACATGCCAGCTCCAGTTGGTATGAAAGAGGTACAATGCTACATAAGAATGATACATTTTCTGTCCATGTTCTATCCAACCTGGAGACAGTAGCTGTAGGGGTGCTCCCATAAATCTTTCACATGGTGCACACCATCAGTCCCTGTGGAGCCATTTCTGCTGCAGCTGCTGGCCTCAGTGCCTCACCTGCTGAAACCACACTGCACTCTGCCCCTGCCTTCCTACCCAGCCTGCCTGGGGAAAGTGTCGCTCCCCAACCCTGAGAGGGGACACAGGCTGCTGGAAGCCTTAGGGTCACAGAAGCACTCTGTGTCAAGTGTAGCGAGTGTAGTACTCACTACACTATGTTAAGGGTATCTCTCTATACCTATACAAAAGTTACATGAATCGGTCTGTACTTCTAGTCTAATGTGCTTTGGTCATTGGGTAAAATTTTCAAAAGCAACTACGTGATTTAAGAGCCTGAGTACCATTAAAACTCACTTGTCTTTTCCTGTGCACTGTACTCAGTTCCCCTTGCTGGTCAGGGTGTTTTTCATAGTAACTTTGTGATAAAAACTTTAAGCTTCTT
Source organism: Caretta caretta (assembly GCF_965140235.1). NCBI lineage: Eukaryota > Metazoa > Chordata > Testudines > Cheloniidae > Caretta > Caretta caretta. The sequence continues at coordinate 68,242,416 of NC_134206.1, read as the reverse complement.
TTATTTCCCTAAGCCTCTTCTATAACTGAAAAACTGCTTTACAGTTTCTGCTACCTATTTTCCACTATTTCTTATGGTATTATTCCTTCCTTTTTTTCTCCTTCTGAATTCATTGTGAGGTTTCTGATTCCAGTATTACTTTGCCTCATATCATATGCTCTAAGCGCCTGATCCAGCACCCACTGAAGTTAATGTGACCCTTGCCATTGACTTCAGTGGAGACTGGGTCAGGGCATGAGGGCCAAATTCTATCTTGGGATAGGTGTACATACACAACTCCTATTGATTTTAATGCAAAGCTGCAGACTTCTTTTATCATATCTTAGGACAAGATTTGGCTCTGTAGCCCCTCCTGTTCTTGCTGGAATCACCACTTTAGGGACACCTACTGCCCTTCCATATGTGTGGGACTCCACTGGAGTGATTGGGAACTTCACACATGCATCTCAGGGCAGAATTTGGTTCTAAATACTCCATCTATGAAATGTTCTTTCTTCTGAATGTTTTTTCTTGAGTGAATTTGACTCTCCAGATCCACATCTTCATTCTCTGGGTGATCAATAAACGCACCCCATTGGCCACATCCATGCTCACCTTGGTGACACAAGTAGTCCTTCTAAAGTTATAGTGACCACTTATGTGAATGAGGTGAACAAGATATGGCCTCATGTGTGCATCTGCCTGCCTCTAAATATTTTCACTTGAGAAGCATGAGAGCTTGCAGACTTTTAGATCACTGATTTCCCAGATGCATGGTCCTTTACAGTCTGTAAAAAAAAAAAAAGAATCTGGAAAGGAAGAAAGAAGACAACAACTCAACACAATGCAAAGACAGATAATCAGTCAGCGCTCTCAAAATCAGCAGCAGCTGTAGCCCAATTAAACTCAACAGTTCACAGGTGTTCACAGGAATGACTTTAACATAAAAGCACACTTCTCTTTAGTGCTCCTTTAAAAATATTTTAGAGCTCTTTAAATTTTATATACTTCACCCAACTAAACTAGAAAAAAATAGCTAGATAATTGGAGATTATTTGAAGATAATTCACTTCAAATTCAACATGTTAATTGTTTGATTTTGAAACCATAGTGAGAGACACATACTAAAGGGGAGATTACACCATGCCCAGTCATGTAATTAGTTTCTGAGTTCCCGGCAAAAGATATGCACAATTAAAATTGATATGTGCATGGTCTGAAAGGTACTGGAAAGGTCTTGAACACTATAACCATCCTGGTTTCAATGGTGTATAATTATTTCTCAGCAGAATGTGGTGGAATCTGTCATTGTCTTAAAACCTGGACATTGTGCTATCAGCCAGAAACACAGCACAAGTGTCATTCAATTTTTTGCAAGCTGGTGCTTGCCTGACTGGTATTTGAGGAGTTTATTGAGAGGAATGGGCTGACAGATAATGCAAATGTTTTTCATGAGTACCCATTGTTACCGTATTAACATTAATTCTTTGTATTAACATTAAATGTCCCACCTCGCTTTCTCCTGCCTAGGTGCTGGAAGATAGAATTCCATCTAGTTGTCATATTCTATTTTATATTAGGATGTTTCTACACTGGAAATCAGCTAACACAGATTTTGCTTTAGTACAATTTCTAAAATGACTGATGATTTTTTACAATAGGCCTTAATAGATTTCTTGCTTGCATACATTATTTGCATTCAGGAGGAGATGCACTGAGAAGTTCAAAGAATGTGCTGGAAAGTATGCATGACATTGCCAGCATGAACTGCCTTTACTGTAAAAATCTTACGTTATCTACTCTACACCTGTTCTTCAGTATTACTCTTTCTCATGCCCCTTTTCAGTCTATTTCTTAAGAAAATGAGCTCCGCATAGCTTAATTTGCCCAAACCCTTAAGATCAGGGCTGGTAGCCTCTAGCTTTTGCCTTTATAGATTTGATAGAAAATTACATCTGAGCAACAGGGGCAAACTTCTGCTTTGGTATTTGAGAACTAGTGCAGTCATAATATTTCCATAAAAAATACCAATATCTACCTTAGGGTGTGTCCCTACTGCTAAGATGGCCTGGGTGATGGGCATCCAGTTTAGCTCAGCCTAGCCTGGTGTGAGTAGCCATACTGCAAAGCCATACCTGAATCACTGTGTCCACACTGGTCCAGCACTCCCCCATGTATATGTGTTACTAGGACTTCTGGGAGCACATCGCATTCTTTGTGCTGCTCCGGCAGGAAGCTGAGCCACTCTATGATTCTTTTCTAGTGAATTGGGGGAGAACTTTTCTGTCCTTCTCGGCACATGGGAGGAATTGTGGGAAGGCACTGGAGGACTATAAGCACTCAAGTGATTTAACTTATGTCATCTCTGTTAATTAGGGGAGTTACCAGCCTGAATGAAAGCAGCACCTGGGCTCTAGCCCATATCCCTGGCTGTAACAGCTAGCCTGGGCTGAAAGCATCACTAACTTGGGTGAGAGGTTTTTGTGTGGATAGAAGAGGAGTTAGGAGCAACACTCGGATAAGGGCTCAGGCTAACTCTGCAGTGAAGACGTACCCTTAGATGTTAGAGGCCCCTCTTTTATCTTAAATAATTCCAAGATAATACATGTAATTTTAATGATAACATATGATTAAAGCTGTTATAATACGATGATATGGTAATAATGCATTTTACTGGGCTGGTGAGCCATGTTTTCTACTGCAGTTATTGTGACAGTACTGTGACCCTTCTTGAGATGTTTGCAAAGGGTGTGTAAAAATTCCATCCTGTCAGTCCAGTAGTTACATTAGATCAAAGCAAGAGGGAGAGCTCACCAGTTTGGATGGTCATTGTGATGATTGGTTTCGCTGTTGCATGCAGCTGTGTTATTGCATTATTTGTGGGAGTAGATTGGAGCATGGGGAAGAGAAAGGAGACAAGAGAATTCATCTGAAAGGAATCAATGTTCCCAAGCAGGCCCATGGCCAGTCAAACAAGTTTCCCTCTCCTCGTGTTCCCTTACAGAGAGTGAGTGTATGTGTGGACAGGTTGGAGAGTGGGTGGGATAGACCCATTGGCCAGCGCACATTCTCTTTTCTCATGAGTCAAAGCCTGACAACTTCTTCTCAATGAGAGAGAGAGAGAAAAAACATCATACTTTCCCCTTCTTAAGGAGCAGAGGGGCCCACTGGCCCCCTTCCTCTCTCCTTTTATGGAGTGTGAAGGGCAGCAGGCGTGTCCATTCACTCCCTCCACCTCAGAGAATAGTGTTACAGTGACATACAAATCCAGCTCTGCTCTACTCCCCTGAAAAGATTGGAAAGAAACCTGCTGGTGTTTTCCCTCCCTGTTTACCCCCCAGGCCAGGATTTCTCTTGCTTCCTGCCAGGTGACCGTAAGCAGTTATGTCACGCAGGCAGAGCAGTAGTGAAGGGATGGAGAGCTTTTCTTAAGCCTAACAAAGATGGGAGAGCACAATTTCTGTTTTATTGGAAGAGATGCATTCCATTGCATTCCCCCTACTTTAACCTCCATGCTCCCACTAGTCAGCACTGCCTCCTAGTGTACTGAATAAGGAGCTAGGAATTCTAATCCCAGCTGTCCATCCACGAGTCTGTATTTGTCACTTAACTTCTCTGCATCACAGTTTTCTCCATCAGCAAAAAGGTAGCTAATATTTATTTACAAGGGTCTTGTGTCAATTAAATAAGGACTAATGTTTAGACACTCATCTGAAAAATATAAAGTGCAATGTAGTGGTATCTATTTTTACTTATTCATTATTTGCACTTTGTTATCATTTGTAATTTGAAGAGGCGTTGGTGGCCACAAGATTTTAACATTTCTGAATCTCAGGTGTATTAGTTAAAAAGAGAAATCTCCCCAGCAACAAACAGAAGTGGGTTTCTTACACCTTCCAAAATGTGATGCAAAACAATTACTTATGCAGTTAAATTAAATATGGAATTTGTTTCCCTTGCAAATAATATTTTAATTATCAATAATATTATTTAAGTAAATTTAGTGTGATGCTTTAATCTCAAACACAGAGTAATAAATATAATGCAAATGAATACATTATTACTTAATTTAGGTACTACAATACATAATTTTCTAAGTGCTGTTGCCCTTCTAGAATATCTGTGTGTCTCTGAGGGGTGGATGTTGGCTTTACTGTGGGAAGAACTATAGAGCAGTGAGGTTAGCCTGGTGGGTAAATCCCATGCACCTGGGAGCAGTGTAGTTGCTTGTGAGTGAGGATTGATGTCAGGATTTGCGGGGACTTGTGCATCTGAACACTCTGCCTCCTTTGCACCTCATCTTTCTGGTGCTGTCACTCCTATTCTACCATGGAGTAACAGGAGGAGTTACTGCAGCCCTAGCACTGATGTAACCCTTTTACTTGGGTCATATGAGGGCATCAGACCCTGTGTGCTCATATACCATTTTATAAGCACACAGAGCTGGGAATTTGAAAGGACCCCAGGGCGATGGCTACTTGGCTCCTGCTGAATTTCAATAGGATTGGGTGCTTAACTCCTTTAAATTCTTTTGAACAATTCCAGCCTGAATACCTAGATAGCTACGTAGGGCTAGACACACAAGACTCAATGCTTCAACACCTAACGTTTAGATGGTGGCCACCCACAGCCCTGAGTTAGGTGCCCAGGATCCCTATACGATGCCTGGGGAGAGTTAGGTGCCTAAAAATGGGGTTCACAAAAGCCAGCATGCCAAGCAGGGAGCTGCCTGAGCTAGTCAATGGGGGATGCTGGGTGGGGTGTGGCTGAAGTCCCCACAAGGGACTTACGTGCCTCAGTATGAGCTGGAGGGAAGCAACCCACTCAGCCATGGACTTGCTCCTGGGTTATGTGTCTATGCCCTATTTCACAAATTGTGGTGGTGGTTGCCCTCAATAACCTATAGGCCAGTGGTTAGAGCACTCCACTCATGCTGGATGTGGGAGACCCAGCTTCAAATCCCTACTCTGCCTGGTATGGAGCAAGGATTTGAACCCACCTGAATGCCTTAATCTTTGGTGATATGGGGTAGTCTGAGATTGGTTTCTCTCAGTCTCACCTGCCAAAGCCATTTCAGTTTGTACAAATACTCACTGGAGTAGGGACTTGCATATGGGTGTCCCACGTTCCAGGCGGGGGGCCCTAACACCTGAGCCGTGGAGTCATTCTTGCTTTTTCTCTGGCCCAGTGACTATTTTAGTATTTCATACAAAATGGCAACTAAGTGGCCTGGAATTGGCTTTTCCAACATGCTTTTCTCTCCATTCCTCACTAACATCTGGCAGCCTCAATTTATTGCCATTCTTTTGTTAATTACCACCCTTTCAGAGGTAGGATAGGTGATACCGAGTGGTCCAGTGGTTAGGACATTAGTCAAGGATTTCGGAGACCTGGATTTAATACCCTGCTGTGCCACAGACTTCCTGTGTAACCTTGGACAAGTCACTTAGCCTCTCTGCCTCAGTTTCCCATCTGTAAAATTGGTGTAATAGTACTTTCCTATCTCATGAGGATGTTGTGAAGATAAATATATTAAAGACTGTGAGGTGCTCAGATAATACTGTGATGGGGGCTATATAAGTAGGGTATTTAAATGGTGATTCTATTAATGTTATTTCTAGAGCCAGTAAATTTTTTTCTGTGGAACAGTTTTTCAACAGGAACATATCTATTTCACCAAAGACTTTGCAGGAAATCATCAAATAGTTTTGTTGTAATGGTCAAAGTGTTTTGATAAGGTCTGAATGTTTCGTTTTGACTTTATTGCTTTGACTTTTATGGTAATATAATATATAACAAAATGAAAAGGATAAAATGGAAACAAAATATTTCAATCTTATCTAAATAAAATGTTTCAATAATGTTGAATTGAAATCTTTCCAGAATATGTCATTTCAGAAAAAAAAATCTGAGATTTTGTTTCATCCCAATGCAGGATGAAATCAATTTTCAAAATCATGACATTTCTTTCGGAAGGGAAATTCTGTTTTTTACTCGTTCTAGTTATGTCCCATATGGGTGGCCTAATAGGCTGAGTCTTGCCGGTGGACCTGCACCCTGACACCTTCTCAATCAGCAGTCATTGTGGCCAACTCTCAGTATTTTGTCTTAATTCTTGCACTAGTTAGGGTTTTTTAAAGCCCTGGCTCTTGGAATCAAGAAATTATACCTCGGGATTCATTTTAAAACGTTTCTAGTCCCCTTGGTTACAGCGCAAAGTTTGAAAATGTGACCCCTGAAAGCAGAACAAAAAGCAAGCAAACAAAAACAACCCACACAACTAATGAAAAGAACAACAACAGCAACAGTTTTAAATCTCATGATTTGGGGGCCTAACTCATGGTTTTGGATCACATGGTGTTGGTAATACTGAACTCCAACTATGGCTATGTTTATACTATGAGCTAGGGGTGTGATTCCCCAGCTCGTGTACAGAGACTTGAGCTAGCTAGAGTATATATAGTAGTATAGCATGGGTAGCAGCGGCAGGAACATGGCTGAGCTGTGCCAAGTACATACCTGCTGGTTTCAGGCAGCTTTGGACTTGGCACGACTCAGCCATGCCTCTGCTACTGCTACTCATGAGTATGTGTACGTGAGCAGAAGACTTACACACCTAACTTGTAGTATAGATGTAACCTAAGCAGTATTTCCTTTGAGGGGCCCTCTAAGGTTCCTGTGTTGGGGATGGCAGGGGTGTGTGACAGAAGGGCTGAGCCCCATTCTGTGAGATTCAGGGTCTTTCTGTCCCATTTTGCATTTATTTGATCCCTTCTGTCTCGCATAGGGAAGGAAGCACTGAGGCCTATATCCCTACAACAGAAAATGTATAAAATCACTGCCGTTATTCATCAGCAATGATCCAGACCAGTGGTTCTCAAACTAGGACCACCGATTGTTCAGGGAAAGCCTTGGCAGGCTGGGCCAGTTTGTTTACCTGCCGCGTCCGCAGGTTCAGCCGATCGTGGCTCCCACTAGCCACGGTTCGCCGCTCCAGGCCAATGGGGCTGCAGGAAGGGCGGCCAGCACATCCCTCTGCCCGTGCCTCTTCCCGCAGCCCTCATTGGCCTGGAGTGACGAACAGCGGCCAGTGGGAGCCACGATCGGCTGAACCTGCGGACGCGGCAGGTAAACAAACTGGCCCGGCCCGCCAGGGGCTTTCCCTGAAGAAGCGGTGGCCCTAGTTTGAGAACCACTGGTCCAGACCAACACAGTACAATATACAGTACTGTTAGTGCAATGCTTTGTCTATTGCTGTACAAAGTTGTATAGTACTTTTTATATAAGGAAACTGTTATATACAAAAAAAGAAAAGGAGGACTTGTGGCACCTTAGAGACTAACCAATTTATTTGAGCATAAGCTTTCGTGAGTTACAGCTCACTTCATCGGATGTTATATACAGTATGGTCTTGTTTCCTGCATACAGTGCTTTTAAATTGGTAGGAACCTGCTGTCTGTAGATAGCATTTTGTGAGCTCATATATGCAGCATGCTACAGAGGAGATGTACACATGTTGCCATTTCATGGAGACTTTACTTTTGTTCTTTTTTCTCTTAATCTAAAATAATTTATTTCGTTTATGGTCCTTCTTTGTGCATGGGAAAACAACAGACACAGAGCCATGGTTTCTATACTTTTTTACTGGGAAGGATTGAGACTTCTCATTACACTGTGGAGGAGCCTTCAAATAGTTCAAATGAGACTTTAGCATGATCACAACACGGTATGTGTTGACAATATTAATATTGAGTTCTGGGCAAGAGACAGAAAAAAAAGAAGAAAAACAGGAAGAAAACTGGAGAGAAATAGCAAGAATGAGCAAAGGGAGAGTTGAAATAATCTTCACTTTCATTGACAAACTGAGATTATTTTCTCTTTTCCTATTGCTTCTATAAAGCTCAAGAGAAAACTGAGCTGTAACATCTAGAACCAAAGTAAATGGAACAAAGGGATTGACAAGAATTTGCTGTCTTCCAGCCAATCAGTGTAGCACTGAACATAATGCTTCTTAGTCTCATCCTTTAAGTGCTTGCTGATGAGGTGAGATAAGCAGGTTAGTGTCAGGCATGCGAGGGAAAATCTGGAGAGAATGGAAATCTCTCACAGTTTAAAGAGCATCTCTAAGTAAAGTCGTGTAAGTGAGTTTCTTTCCAGGTTAATGAACTACATTAAATATGTGTTACCAGTAAATTTTACTTTGTGTAGAAAATAATTGCATAACATGGCATAATATATACCAAGATTTTAAGTACCAGTCACTTTGCCACTGGCTTGGATAACAGATGTCATTGCACATGGTTAGGAAAGATCATAGATTCTATAATTTGCTGGTATTTCTTTGTCTTTAAACTAAAACTTTGTCTGTGTCCCAAGGCTTTCACACAGCATGTAGAAAGTTGCAGAAGTGAGGCTAGGTGGTGCCTCTAGAAAGAGGCATAGCTGCTGTGCCAACTGTTCCCCGCACCTTTGCCAGGCAATGTAAAAAGTGAGGAGGCTGTGCTGTTCACTGACATGTTGAGACTCCCAACGCCTAGTGCCCCAAGCCTGCTTAGATCCATTGAGTCTTACTTAGGTGTGCCACTTGTTAAGAACATCTCTTGAGTGGGTGGAGAATCTTCCTATCTTCTGTTGCCTCCCCTCTGCTCCCACCACTAGGGGTTGGGTCAACTCCCTGCCTTACTTGCAACTGCAGCCTGGATGCTGTTTCTTCACTGGGTGGAATCTGTGAAATGGTCCACTTAGCCCCTGCACCCTGATATTGTCCAGACCTCCTGTCTGAAGCCTATTTGCCCTCCTCCCCCCCTTTGGTGGCTGCATCATGTCTCTGTTTCTGCATCATCCATACCCAGCCTGTACATCACTTCTTCCCTTCCAGGCTGCCTCTGCACCATTCCTCTTTCCCCACCACCCAGCCTGCCTGAGAACCAAAGAGAAAGTTGTTTATCTTTGCAAATATTGATGGCCAAATTGTATCCTCATCCTGCCTGTGAAACTCCCACTAAAATAAGTGAACAAATATCAGCAGTGAAATAGGGGGCTTGGATTGTGATTTTCAATACTATCTCTTCCACACTCTTCTTTTGTAGAGGGTGGCTAATAATAAAGTATTGTAAAGAACACGGTTTCTCACATCATGAGCTTGCTTCTCTGCAGAAGCTCCAGTCTTATCCAGAGCTGGCTCAACCAACCTCAGGGAAAATGAAAGAGAAATATTTTCTCCTTTATTGAATAATCTTTTTCACTTAGGACTCAGGAAAAGCAGAACCTTCTGTTGTACACTGAAGATATACAGTGTTAGAAATAATTGTGCTCCAGTGTTCATATTATACATAAAAAGTGCCAATTTCCTTTGGACCAGTGCTTCAAAATGTCCAGAGAAAAGAAAAAAGCACTATTAAACATGACCAAACTGAGAGTGGTCTACAGGACAACTAATGTGGCACCATCCTAATGCTGTTTAGATTTTTTCCAAGAAAGGAAATTGGAGTAATGACTTACGTTGACTTTGCAAAGTGCCATGTGACGTTTAAACATCATTACAGGTTTCAGAGTAACAGCCGTGTTAGTCTGTATTTGCAAAAAGAAAAGGAGTACTTGTGGCACCTTAGAGACTAACCAATTTATTTGAGCATAAGCTTTCGTGAGCTACAGCTCACTTCATCGGATGCATACTGTGGAAAGTGTAGAAGATCTTTTTATATACACACAAAGCATGAAAAAATACCTCCTCCCACCCCACTCTCCTGCTGGTAATAGCTTATCTAAAGTGATCACTCTCCTTACAATGTGTATGATAATCAAGTTCGGCCATTTCCAGTGCCACAAGTACTCCTTTTCTTTTTGCGAATACAGACTGTCAAGGTTCCTCCCCCACTCTGAACTCTAGGGTACAGATGTGGGGACCTGCATGAAAAACCTCCTAAGCTTATCTTTACCAGCTTAGGTCAAAACTTCCCCAAGGTACAAAATATTAAACCCGTTATCCTTGGAATGGCCGCTACCACCACCAAACAATTACTGGTTACTGGGGAAGAGCTGTTTGGACGCGTCTGTCCCCCCAAAATACTTCCCAAAACCTTGCACCCCACTTCCTGGACAAGGTTTGGTAAAAAGCCTCACCAATTTGCCTAGGTGACTACAGACCCAGACCCTTGGATCTTAAGAACAATGAACAATCCTCCCAACACTTGCACCCCCCCTTTCCTGGGAAATGTTGGATAAAAAGCCTCACCAATTTGTATAGGTGACCACAGACCCAAACCCTTGGATCTAAGAACAATGAAAAAGCAGTCAGTTTTTTACAAGAAGACTTTTAATAAAAAATAGAAGTAAATAGAAATAAAGAAATCCCCCCTGTAAAATCAGGATGGTAGATATCTTACAGGGTAATTCGATTCAAAAACATAGAGAACCCCTCTAGGCAAAAGCTTAAGTTACAAAAAAGATACACAGACAGAAATAGTTATTCTATTCAGCACAATGCTTTTCTCAGCCATTTAAAGAAATCATAATCTAACACATACCTAGCTAGATTACTTACTAAAAGTTCTAAGACTCCATTCCTGTTCTGTCTCTGGCAAGAGCAGCACACAGACAGACTCTTTGTTCCTCTCCCTCCTCCCAGCTTTTGAAAGTATCTTGTCTCCTCATTGGTCATTTTGGTCAGGTGCCAGCGAGGTTACCTTTAGCTTCTTAACCCTTTACAGGTGAGAGGAGCTTTCCCCTGGCCAGGAGGGATTTCAAAGGGGTTTACCCTTCCCTTTATATTTATGACACAGACTAACACGGCTGTTCCTCTGAAATCTCCCTACAATGTGTATGATAATCAAGGTGGGCCATTTCCAGCACAAATCCAGGTTTTCTCACCCCCCACCCCCATACACACACAAACTCACTCTCCTGCTGGTAATAGCTCATCCAAACTGACCACTCTCCTTACAATGTGTATGATAATCAAGATGGGCCATTTCCAGCATAAATCCAAGTGTAACCAGAATGTCTGGGGGGAGAGGGTAGGAAAAAACAAGGGGAAATAGGCTACCTTGCATAATGACTTAGCCACTCCCAGTCTCTATTTAAGCCTAAATTAATAGTATCCAATTTGCAAATGAATTCCAATTCAGCAGTTTCTCGCTGGAGTCTGGATTTGAAGTTTTTTTGTTTTAAGATAGCGACCTTCATGTCTGTAATTGCGTGACCAGAGAGATTGAAGTGTTCTCCGACTGGTTTATGAATGTTATAATTCTTGACATCTGATTTGTGTCCATTTATTCTTTTACGTAGAGACTGTTCAGTTTGACCAATGTACATGGCAGAGGGGCATTGCTGGCACATGATGGCATATATCACAAACCAGTCGGAGAACATCTGATGAAGTGAGCTGTAGCTCACGAAAGCTTATGCTCAAATAAATTGGTTAGTCTCTAAGGTGCCACAAGTACTCCTTTTCTTTAAACATCATTAGAGGAACTGCCCACTGGTTCAAATATTTTAGACTCTATGATTAAAGTAAGTAGTATGATTCTGGGTTTTCCTGTATACTCTAATATGTCCACCTATTTATTAGGCTGGTTTGAGTGATGAATGACTAGATGAAAAGGCATTTTTGTTATTAATAAGCGTCAATCATCCCATTCCTGCTACTTAGCAAAGTTTTTAAGTAACATGTTTGTCGTTGGTACCTCTCTATTTTCATCTGATACATGGGTGTCATTAAAAAGTTACCAGTGTCCACCAGATACTATTCCATGATTTTAGAATTAAAATAGTTTTTGGATGTTCTTTGAAGTAATAAAATACAGTGACTATGTGGGGAGGCAATGTGTTTGAGTGGCTGGAGGAATGGATTGGGATATATGAATACTATTTCTGCCTCTGACCTACCTTGTGTCTCTGAACAAGTTATTTCACCTCTCTGTACTTCTTTCCTCTCTCAACTTTTGTTGTGTTTATTGAGATTGAAAGCGCTTAGGGGCAGCGATTGACTCTCACTTTATGTTTGTACAGTGACTGGTGCAATGTGTTTGTGCCTCTAAGCATTATAGTAACACAAAAAATAAATAATTATAATAATATGTCTGGAACTTGGGCAATGCATGACCTCCAATGGTAACCACTGTGTCTGATCTAGTATGCTGATTTCATTTCCCTTGGCTTTCATGTGTGCTGATATGCTTCTTTGCATCATTTAGCTGCTCTCTGAAAAGAATGGGTACAATTTTCTTTTAATTGTTTTACAGTGACATATGTGAGAAAACACATTAGATTTGAGATGAAATTGCAAAATTTTGCAGCGTAGTCATGCATATCAGTGAAATGAAATTCATATTGCACATGTGCCTTTTCAGACATGAAGTGACACATAGATTGTGGCATGCTACAAACTAGCAGTGTCATGGCACAACCCAGGTAATCCATCACAGTCAAAAAGCATTTGCGTAACATGCCTCTGATGCCAATGACATGCATGCCACATGCTGTGAAATATTACAGTCCCCTTTGCATAATACTGCAGTGTACAGCACTCAAGTGTATAGTTCTGCTGGACTGTATAATTCAGTGTTTGGAAGCCTTACAATTATCTGATGTTGAAAAGATTAATGGCTTAACATCAATCCTACGGTTCTAAAATGTGGATCTGCAAACTGCTCCCCCACGTCTGATCCACAGAGCGAATGTCATGGTTCTGAAGGCTTCTAATTTGGCAGAAGTTTAACAGTCATCATAGTGAGAAGAAATCTGCTGGAATTTTCAGCTGAAGTACTATTTTGATTAAGCCCTGAGGGTCAAATTCTGTTCTCGAGGAGTATGGGTTTTGCCTTTAGATTTCTGAATTTATGATCTAAGGATAATAATGGAATCCTTATATAGCTGTGTATATATAAATGTTCATAACATCTTGGCCAGTAACAATCCAAAAAGTACTTATGCTTGCATTGTAACACGATTTTTAAGCAATAAGTGAGGCTACATTTTAGTCATGGGTATTTTTAGTAAAAGTCATGGACAGGTCACAGGCCATAAACAAAACCTAAGGGGCCCGTGACCTGTTCATGACTTTTACTAAAAATACCCACCATGACTAAAACTTGGGCCGTGGGTACTCTGGGAGCAGGGCCGGTTCGGGGGCCCTGTGGGTGCTAGGGGGAGGTAGCCCAGGACCCTGCTGGTCCTGAAGAAGGGGGAATTGGCAGGGCTGGCAGGGGCTTCCTACCTGGCTCTGTATCCCTGCAGTTCCTAGGTGGCGGAAGGGCCAGGGCAGGGGCTCCACCGCTTCCACCACAAGTGCCTGCTGCCGCAGCTCCTGTTGGCTGGGAACCACAGCCAATGGGAGCTGTGGGGGCGGGGCCTGTGGGCAGGCAGCACAGGGTGCAGAGACCCCCCCTGCCCGGGCCCTCCACTGCCTAGGAGCTGCAGGGGGGCCATGCCAGTGGGAGCCGGGAAACCCCCCACACCGAGGTAAGCACCCCCCCCCACAGGCCCCAGCCCCCTGCTCCTATCCCTGAGCCCCTTCCCACACACTCAAACTTCTGCTGCTGGCCCAGGGGCTGCCTGGCTTGGGCAGCCCCTGAGCCAGCACCAGCCACTGCAGAAGTCACTTGAAGTCGTGACTTCCGTGACCTCTGTGACAGACTCTCAGCCTTAGCAATAAGTATCAACAGTTCTGCAGCCAATACTTAAAATAACCCTCTGCTTTTCAGGCTTTTGTGGCAATCAGTATAACTGTTGAATAGGTTCCATTTTTTATTGAGAGGAACATGCTGGTTGTTGTCACATAAATGTAACAGTTTTAAATTCTAAGACAAGCAAAATTACTAGCACATGCAAAGTCAGTAAGATGTGAATTTTATTGCGGAAATCCCCTTTGCCGTGTATGTTCCTTGATTTAAGCTCTGAGGCACTTCAAAATCATTGTGAATTTTGAGAAGTAATACATCTGCTAAAATCTAGAGGATTAAGGTTTGCTCTCCTTCACCCCATCGAGCTTTGCATGATATGTAATGGGAAATGTCTTTTCATTAGCACAGTTGATAAAGTTAAAACTTTTATTGATTAATATTCTCTTGCAGAAATCAGGTACTTCTATGGATTTATGCTACGGATGTGTCACAGTGCTTGTAATTTCTTTTGTACTGAAGATACAGCTGGTACAGATTTTATTTAATAAGGATAATTGTTGTTGAAGGGTTTGGATGTTAAAGATTCCTTAGGTATCTCTACTGGCAAATCTAAAAAATGTGAGAATCTCTGGTACTTGACGATGACCTTCAGTGATATTATAGGGATTTATGCAAGTCATATTCAGGGAAATGGTGCAGGGAATAGGGTGTTCGTTGTTCTCATGTTGATACAGGATATAAAGAGATAGCAGGCAGGCAGTGTTTATTCTGGGTAACTCTGCATAGACCAGGACTTTCTGTCTGCCTATCCATTAGGGTCTCTCCACTCCCTTAAAGCTATCCCTTAACCCTCCCCCCAAAATCCACACCCAAATACTTAGCATATATCTTGATACAGGTGGTAGGTGGCACAATTTAATAAACCCTTATAAATCCTATAAAACCAGTCTAAACAACATTGTTATCAGGCACTTTATATACAGGAACTGCAGAACAAATTTGGCCCCTAATTAGTCTTGGACAACTCTGTTGACTGCAATAAGATTGCACGGTTATTTCTGTCACTGTTCAAGGGTAACTGCACCAATATACCTGCCTGCACGGTCTACTTCAGGAATGCCCAGTCAGGTCTCAGGTGTCCAGCTATCATTTGTGTCTGGATAGGGACTTTTGTCCCACTTGCTTCTGACCAAGGATTTTAAGTCTGCACAGCTCCCTGCCTTACAGTGTGTTATACTCAGCAAGGCAGTCTGCCTAACAGTCAGCACCTGTGGATTGCTCCCTCTCTTCAAGGGTACCCAACAGTGTATTGCCAGCAGTTACAAGTTACCACACAGCTCTTTCCAAGCAAGTACATTTATTCTTATGGTAAAAGTCTTATAGAGAAAATATAATAAAAACAATAAACAGATTTAAAACACACACTAACCATAGTAGGAGTCACCCATCAGACTTATGGGGCATTAGTAGACCAATGACTTTCCAACCCTTCCATAAGGATTGGGCCCCCCTTGGACAGAAGTTCCTGTCCATTTGTTGGATCAAAAAGAAGGCCCTGAGTCAGTTTATATGCAGCCTTTTTATGCCAAAAAGTAATTTCTTTGTCTGTGGTTCTCTGGAAAACCTAGTTTGAACCATTATATGGAAACCATCCAAGGGAAGGGTGCCTTTCAGGAGGTGTTACAAACTGAGTGATTCACCTTAATCACCCCACACTGTTTTTTTTTTAGGCTACTGGAGTAGCTGGCCACAGTGATACATAAAACATACATTAATTTAATACTAACATGGTCCCCCAAAGATATTGTGATACTTACAGAGGGGAAAATTTGCCCTAAGGTGTCTCTGAAAAGAAAACCAGGAAGTAAGGGGAGAGAAGAGGAAGATCAATACTACATTAACACAAATGTGTAATTTCAATTTTCTGTTAATAGGAGGTAAATAGGCAACCAAACAACATGAGTCTGGTCATACACCTCAAACATATAGACAGTTGTAGTTAGCAACTCAATTCCCCTGGAGACCAATTCTGCTGCCTCTACTCCAGCAAAATTACTTATAGAGTAATTCTGCCTGTGTAGGGAACTCTTGGGGGCAGATCCTCACTTGGTACAAATTGTCATAGCTCCATCAATTTCAATGGGGCCATGACAGTTTTCATCATCTGAGAATCTGCCCCATTAACTTAAATGGCTAAATCTTGTGAAACAGAGGGATATTTTTCAAAGCTGGATTGGATTTTTAGAAATTGTTCTTCATGTCTTGGAAGAAAGTCTTTCCAAATCTGCCTTTTGAGAGACATCAGCTGGCAGTATTCTAACCCTGTGCAAGTTTGCAAAGGGAGGAGAAGATCGCAAGGATCTTCACCACTTGTGCTCCTGTGCAGTGATTGGACATGATCACAGACTTCATGCTCAGGGATGCACTAAAATTACTGGAATCTAACCTGCCTGTCAGCACTAAACTCTTCAGAGAAGGTGGGAAGAAAGAAGGCCTTACACCCTGTTCCCTATGCACCAGCCATCAGCAAAATGCTGCAGCCTATCTAAGGATCCATTCCTTTTGCTCCCTTATCATGAAAAATAAAAATAAAATAAAAATATCTCTGAATGTCTTGTGGATAGATCCTCAGCTGCTACAAATCAGAGAAGTGTCATTGAAGTCAGAGGGAGAATTGAAATCAAAGGAGCTGCACTGATTTACACTAGCTGAGGTTCTGGTCCATTATCTGTGTGTTGCTACCATTCTCCACTGTAGAATCTGAATTAATATTTTACAGCAGGTATAGGGCATCCATGGTAATTTTAAGGGTTAGCATTTTGCAGCTGTACATATTCATTAACTTACAATGTTTGTGTTCTCCCCCCTGTAGTCTTTCTTATGGTTAGCTGAACTCCCAGGGTATTTCATTCTATTTGAGAACTTTAATTGTATTTTAATTTCCTAATGGTCACAGCCTCCCCTAATTTTAGCTTTTTTCACTCAGATTTGTAATTTTATCTGTGAGCTGGATTTCGGTGATATTTAGAGTGAAATATATTAGAAGACTCAGAGGCATATTTCTATCCTTCCAGGGTAGACTTTTTCTACAAGGATTTCTTTTTAATAGAGCAGAACATCAGAGTTACAAAAACCTCGGAAATGGAGGTTGTTCGTAACTCTGAAATGTTTGTAATTGAACAAAACACTATGGCTGTTGTTTCAAAAGTTCATAACTGAACATTGACTTAATACAGCTTTGAAACTTTACTATGCAGAAGAAAAAATGCTGCTTTCCCTTTTTTTTTTTTTAGTAGTTTAAGTTTAACACAACACTGTACTGTATTTGCTTCTCTTTTTTCTGGTCTCTGCTGCTGCCTGATTGCATACTTCTGGTTTCAAAGGAGGTGTATGGTTGACTGGTCAATTTGCAATTCTGGTGTTTGTAATTCTGAGGTTCTACTGTATCTAAAACAGCACAGTCTATAGTAATGGATCAGAACATTGATCCAGATCTCATTTCTGATCGCTTTAGCATTGATTTAACATTATCCTTGCCCTACCAGGTATAGTATGATACGCGGTGTTGTGTTCATTCATCTTTTTAAAAAGATGAATGCATAAGAAAGGCTTTAGGAGCCTTTTAAAGAGCAAGATGATGGAATGGCATTCTCGATCTGCATCCTTTCATGTTGTTTTATGGGAGATATTGAAACTGTGTCTTTTAGAGGTCAGATTATTTTTTTCTCTCAGGTAGGGAAAAAAATAAGATCAAGAAATTAGAGCTAGTGTGTTCCAGATACAGACACCCATTCCCTTGAACATCATGACTCATCAAAAGCAAGAATTAGCCTGAGCTGTAGAGATGAAATCTAACTTAACGCTCACCCATTTGAGGATTGGGCTTTACCAGTTACAATAAAATAGAGGAATCTTTGGTCTGAGCACTTAGAAGAGAGAAAGGAGGACAACCTGTTGGAACAGAAAATATATGGAGGAGGTCTTACCTGATCTAGAGTGTATATAAAGACTTTTATGCCACACCTTCATCTTTTATTCTCTTCTAAATTACAGGCCAACGAACAGGAATATGACATTTTTCTAACCAACTTCCCATTGTCATTTTTATCAGTAAAAGAAGGGTCTGTTCTTGAAAGAAAGAAAATAATGAGAATATTAGCTATTTGGGAATGGGTTAAAAGAGGCATTATGGGTGACAAAAATCAGCATGGTAAAACAAGTACCTTTGGAATCTGACAGATCATCTAAAGAGTAAATGTCCATTAAAATATCAGAAGCCTGGAAGCTTGCTGGGTGGCCTCAAAAAGACCTCTTCTTTGTTGTAAATTTGGCACACCTTTCTCCAAATGGAGAAAAGAGAAAAATGCCAGGAGATGTGCTTCCCTCTTATCTAAATATCACTCTAAGTATATTTTCCTAAAACGATGGCAGGGGATTTTGAACTTCCGTTACTAAAATTAATTTATTCCAAGCAGGCAAGTTTGAAGTCACTTCTCTGTGGACAATATTACATAAAATTTGAGAAATAGAGAGATTATGCTAAGTAACATTACCTTGATCCTGTCACTATCCTTTCCAGCCACTACAAGAAGGTATTTTTTAGACAGATGTACACTGCATAGAATGGGGGATTCACATTACAGTGTAACGTCTGATTAATTTTGGCACTTGGATTTAGGTCCTTATTTCCAACTCTCCCCTGGCTTGCTGTACCAACTAAGAAACATGGGTCATATCCTTTTCTGTTTTACAGAGGTTTGTGTCAGGGATGAGCCCTAGTCCTTTGTTATTCTTTTAAGTTGAAGACTCAGTAATATAGTCTTCTACTCTTAATTCAAAGGTGGTATGCTATTTTCCCCATTTATTCAGTCCTGTATTACCTTAAGTTTTCTCTTGCTTGATCCAATGCTACATTTGATCACAAAACTGATCAGAAAATTCCCATCTATCTTTTGAGACCTTCCTCCCATGTTTTTGAGTACTTTGGTTAGTCCTCCATAGTCAGTAAAAGCTAAACAGGAAATCTGTGTAGGGAAAGTCTTCTTCCATTTACTTTAATTAAACATACACAGATTATGCTTATTATTGATAGTCATGATACAGATTTAAGGTACATTACTGTTGTTACCATGATAAATATGACTAACCTCCCTTCCCAAAGTTCATGCAACCACCCTTGGGAACTCTGGAAAGAAGTTAGTCCTAATTGTGCCTTCTTTAACTTTGACCATTTAAATGGCCTTTCTTGATGTGGAGCATGGCTGTTTTTATTCAGTGGAGGTCATCACAGAGTGTAATCATCTTGCAGTAAGTGTACTGTCCCAAGGTAAATGTAGCATGTTGTTGTATTAGTGAGGCAGCAGATTTGCATTAAATTTACCATGGAAAGATTAGTGGTTTAAGCAGATTGGAAGAGAAGCTGTAGCTCACCAAGTGCGACAGTCATCTTGGGTTGCAGTGTTATGTGTTAAGACAGAGTTGCACTATAGCGTGGTGATCAGGTACAACAAAAGGCAGAGAATGGGAGGAGAAAAAAAGTCCTGTGTCCCCAAACAGGCTTCTAGCCAGCCAAGCAAAAGTGTGTGTGTAATGAGAGAGAGAAGGGCACATATCTCATGCTCCCCATCTCCATTCCTACAAATGCCTGGATTTGACCAGGATGGAGAAGCTGTAGAAATGTAAAAGCAAATTAAAATGGAAGTGAGGAGTAGGCTGGGGATTCTTTTTCCCTAGCAAATTTTGATGCAGTTTCTGGCAGAGTGGAGTTCAAAGTATTTCAAAGATGAGATGTTATGCAAACTCTATGTACTATGTACTAATCTATCACTGGAAGGGGAGAGAGAGCAGACAGCGTGGATGGGTGAGGGAAGAGAATCAGTTCCACAGACTGCAGTGGAGAGGGTGAGCTTATCTTCCTTTAGATGAATGGGGGACTCACAGATGGGATGCCTCTTCCCCATCAACAGCTGCCACTGCTCCGCCAAATTAACAGTAAAGACAGCTTGCCCCAGGACCATATACTTCTGCTTGCACTTCAGATTGCTTTGTCTGGTGAATCTTCACCTAACTAGACAAGGAGCGGAAGCTCTGGAAGAGTGGGACTCCCTTGAGCCAATGAAAGAGAAAGTTATGTTCTGTGTTCTTCTGATATAACATTTCTTGCTTCCTCTGCTAGCACCGGATGTATGGCACATTCACTGGTGAATGATGAAAAGTTTTCATGGCTGATTGATTTAATTTGAAATCCATCATTAATTATTTTAAGGAATAAGCTTGCCAGTTCATAAATTCAAGGTGTGCTCACTTTACTGAAACACTTGTTTTGCACTACTGAAAAAAATGTAATCACTCTATTTCTATTATTTCTACAACGCTTGTACCAAGTGCCTCAGCCTATTGATGGCATACAATGAATTCACATTTGCTCTTTATTGTATTATGAAAAGAAAAGTAATTGTTTCCTAGGAGCAGCTAAAGTAGGTGATATTTTTAGAGTCGAAATGTGAATAATGAAGATTTGAATGACATGCTGTTACTGCTTTGGGCTGTCCTGGTTGCAATAACGAAATAGTTTCACCTCATGGTTTATGGTATCATCACACATCTCTTTGTTTGCTATTCTGTTACTATACATCAGTGGAATATGCCTCTGTACTTTTTTCCCTGAGTAATTACATAGTGAATTCAGGATAGCATATAATAACTGCTATCATAATGCCAATACGCTTTTCTGAAGTCTTTCTTGTTATCTTGTTATTTGTAGAGAATATAGGTATCCTTACAAAGAAATAAATCCCCTAAATAATGTTATCCTTTCCTCACCTATTATGAAAAATAGTGCAAGCATTTAGGAGACACCGGAGGATTATGGAACCATGTACCCTAACTGAGGAATAATCCCCTTGCTCCAGGGACAATGATTCAAAGGCGTTGGAGAAAGACAAACAAAACCCCAACCTACTTTGGAATTTCTTTTTCCATTAGCAGTGTGAAGAAATAGGCAATATTGAGCCAGACTCAGAGGGATATAACTGGCAGTGTAAGGTATACGTATCAGTGCAAATTTTAAATTCTGCACAGATGGTGAAGTGTAAGGTGACACCTTTTGCTTTATCACACACCTTCTTACATGCCTTTGTTGGTAGCTTTGTCTGCTTCGTCAGGCCCTGATTCTAGACTTCTCTGAGGCTTCTGAGTGCCAGCTTTTCAAAACTGACACTCCTCCTGCCAGAAAGCATCCCTGTCATAAGGCTGGTAGAAGAGAGTGTGGCCCAATTGCACTGCACTTAGACTATTCTGGGTTGCACTAATGACCCAAGGAGGGCTCTTAAAAAAAGTAAGTAGTCATGGGGCATGAGGGAAGGTTCTTTTATGGGTCTGTAACTGGTTAAAAGATAGGAAACAAAAGGAAGGAATAAATCAGTTTCACAATGGAGAGAGGAAAATAGTGGGTCCTCCAAGGGTCTGTCCTGGGACCTGTGCTGTTCAACATATTCATAAATGATCTGGGAAAGGGAGTGAACAGTGAGGTGGCAAAATTTGCAGATGATGCAAACTTATTCAAGATAGTTAAATCCAAAGCTGACTGAGAAGGGTTACAAAGGGATCTCATTAACTGGGTGATTGGATAACAAAATAGCAGATTAAATTAAATGCTGATAAGTGCAAAATAATGCACATTGGAAAACAAAATCCCAACTATACATATAAAATAATGGGATCCAAATTGGCTGTTACCACTCAAGAAAGAGATCTTGGAGTCATTGTGGATAGTTCTCTGAAAACACCTGCTCAAAGTGCACTGGCAGTCAAAAATGCTAACAGAATGTTAGGAACCATTAGGAAAGTGATAGATAAGAAGACAGAAAATATCATAATGCCACTATATAAATCCATGATATGCCCACACTTTGAATGCTGTGTGCAGCTCTGGCTGTGCCATCTTGTTCAATATCTTCATTAATGATCTGGAGGATGGTGTGGATTGCACCCTCAGCAAGTTTGCGGATGACACTAAACTGGGAGGAGTGGTAGATACGCTGGAGGGCAGGGATAGGATACAGAGGGACCTAGACAAATTGGAGGATTGGGCCAAAAGAAATCTGATGAGGTTCAACAAGGACAAATACAGAGTCCTGCACTTAGGAAGGAAGAATCCAATGCACCGCTACAGACTAGGGACCGAATGGCTAGGCAGCAGTTCCGCAGAGAAGGACCTAGGGGTGACAGTGGACAAGAAGCTGGATATGAGTCAACAGTGTACCCTTGTTGCCAAGAAGGCCAGTGGCATTTTGGGGTGTATAAGTAGGGGCATTGCCAGCAGATCAAGGGACGTGATCGTTCCCCTCTATTTGACATTGGTGAGGCCTCATCTGGAGTACTGTGTCCAGTTTTGGGCCCCACACTACAAGAAGGATGTGGATAAATTGGAGAGGGTCCAGTGAAGGGCAACAAAAATGATTAAGGGACTGGAACACATGAGTTATGAGGAGAGGCTGAGGGAACTGGGATTGTTTAGTCTGCGGAAGAGAAGAATGAGGGGGGATTTGATAGCTGCTTTTAACTGCCTGAAAGGTGGATCCAAAGAGGATGGATCTAGACTATTCTCAGTGATAGCAGATGACAGGACAAGGAATAATGGTCTCAAGTTGCAGTGGGGGAGGTTTAGGTTGGATATTAGGAAAAACTTTTTCACTAGGAGGGTGGTAAAACACTGGAATGCGTTACCTAGGGAGGTGGTGGAATCCCCTTCCTTAGAAGTTTTTAAGGTCAGGCTTGACAAAGCCCTGGCTGGGATGATTTAGTTGGGATTGGTTCTGCTCTGGGCAGGGGATTGGACTAGATGGCCTCCAGAGGTCCCTTCCAACTCTGTTATTCTATGATTCTATGATCTCAAAAAAGACATATTAGAATTGGAAGAGATACAGAGAAGGGCAACAAACTGAGTAGGGGTTAGGAACAGCTTCTATTCAAGGAAAGATTAAAAAGACTGGGACTATTCATCTTAGAAAAGAGACAACTAAGTGGGGGGATATGATAGACATCTGTAAAATCACAAATGGTGTGGAGAAAGTGAATAGCGAATTGTTATTTACCTCTTCACATAACACAAGAACCAGGGGTCACCCAATTACATTAATAGGCAGCAGGTTTAAAACAAAGAAAAAAGAAGTACTTCTTCACACAACACACAGTCAACCTGTGGAACTCATTTCCAAGCGTTGTTGTGAAGGCTAAAAGTATAACAGCATTCAAAAAGAATCATATATGTCCATGGAGGATAAATCCATCAATGGCTATTAGCTAAGATGGTCAGGGATGCACACCTATGTTCTGGTTATCCCATCACCCCTGACTGCCAGAAGCTGGGACTGTACAACACAGGATGGCTCCCTTTATGATTGTCCTATTCTGTTCATTCTCTCTGAAGCATGTAGCATGGGCCACTATAGGAAGACAGGCTATTGGATTATGTGGACCATTGGCCTGATGCAGTGTGGCCATTCTTAGGGCTTTATCTGACTTACTTCAGGGACAACATTGCTACCCAGCTGGCCCCTGATTCAAGGAGGTGCAAAGGTGGAATAAAACACTGGACCAGACCCAGGGGTGACCTAAGAGGTGGTAGGAATTACAAGTGAGTTACTCCATCTTGTAATTTCTGCCATTGTTAAGACCCCAGGGATTCTGTCCCGTGTATATATGTGTGTGGTGGTTCCTGGTATAAGTACATTAGGTTGCATTTTTTTAACTTGATCAAAAAGGTGTGTGTTAGCTTAGACCTTCCTGACTTATTGAAGCTTTCTGGGTTATATTCAGTGTCATCACCAAAGCTGCAGGTTTGAATTTGGCCTTCTGATTTTTGTGTTCCTTTCACTATGACCAAAATTTCCTATACAATAAACAGCTTTTCCTGTACATTGTTCACAACATTTTTCCCCATGGAATAATGAATTATATGATGACAGCTTTTCATTAATAAAATATTATACTTGAATGATCAGAAGATAGATACATCAGTGCTTTAGAAACTGATTTTCTCATGTGATGCAGCATAGATCACGTGTTCCTGCTATACTCAATTATTCTTCTGCACCTCACTGACCTCTGAGGCCTTACGCTTAACCGTGGGGTTCTCTTTCCATCATAGAGGGACAACCTATCATCCTTCACAAAACTGCAGATCACAGATCTGTCAGACTCAGTTAACAGTGTGTGTATAAATGTAGCTACTGGGAAATGATTCAACAAAAAATTAAAAAGGAATTTCATAACAGGTTGGCACGATCCAATCTGAAACCAGATCCAACACCTCTGAAAGCAGATCCAGCATCATGCATAACATAAAAATCTCTCATGTAGCACTCATTTGTGTGACAGGGAGCTTACATGAACAATTATCAGTGACCTTTTTTCTGAATACACCAATCCAATTTGCATTTCTCAGGACAAAAAGGGGCTTTTTTATAACAATAAAAAGAAAAAATGAAATCTTCTCTTTGAATGGAAAGCCATAATGAATGTCAGCATGTCTCCCAATGGGAATTATTCATGAATTTTGTCAACTTCTATTCAGACACATTAAAGAAAAGAAAAGAAAAGAAACTCCAGAAGAGGTAACATTAGAAATTTTCCAGAACAATTCTTGAAAATAAATGTGTCCCTCGAGGAGTGAGGCTAGGACTCTGACCTAGGAACATTAGGCCAGTCTTTCTAATGCCTAATTATAGATCATAAAAATCCTCTAGAAACCAAACCCTAAATGAGCTCATTGTGCATCTTGAATATGTCATTCTATATATTTACTGGGTTATACCATACTGTACAACAGGGGATGGATCACTCGATAACTGCCCTGGTTGCGGTTGGAAGACAGGATACTGGGCTAGACAGACTATTGGCCTGATGCAGTATGGCCATTCTTATATATTTTCAAGCTCTTATCTGGGCCAGATACCCAGCTGGTGTAAATTGCCATTGAAGAATCTGGACCTTTGAGTTTAGATCTCTTTAGCTCATTTCCTCTTGCTCTGTGTCCTTTACCCTGTCTGTCCCTACTCTAAAGCATGGCAAATTTAGGAGATCATAACCTGCTCCTGGTGGAGATCCCCCTTATAGTTCCTATGTTAAAAAAACAACAATATAAATTAATAGGGTTGTTGATTAATTGCAGTTAACTCACACAATTAATTCAAAAAATTAATTGTGATAAAAAATTTAATCATGATTAATCACACTGTTAAACAATAGAATACCAATTGAAATGTATTAAATATTTTTGGATTTTTTCTACATTTTCAAATATATCGATTTCAGTTACAACACAGAATACAAAGTGTACAGTGCTCACTTTATATTATTTCTGATTACAAATATTTGCACTGTAAAAACAATAAATAAAGGAAATAGTATTTTTCAATTCACCTCATACAAGTACCATAGTGCAATCTCTTTATCATGAAAGTGCAACTTACAAATGTAGGTTTTTTTGTGACAAAACTGCACTCAAAAACAAAACAATGTAAAACTTTAGAGCCTACAAGTTCACTCAGTCCTACTTCTTGCTCAGCCAATCGCTAAGAGAAACAAGTTTGTTTACATTTATGGGAGATAATGCTGCCCACTTCTTATTTACAATGTCACCTGAAAGTGAGAACAAGCATTCACATGGCACTGTTGTAGTTGGCATTGCAAGATATTTATGTGCCAGATGCACTAAAGATTCATATGCCTCTTCATGCTTTGGCCATTGTTCCAGAGGACATGCTTCCATGCTGATGACACTTGTAAAAAAAATAATGCATTAATTAAATTTGTGATTGAACTCTTTGGGGGAGAATTATATGTCTCTTGCTCTGTTTTACCCTCATTCTGCTATATATTTCATGTTATAGCAGTCTCGGATGATAACCCAGCACATGTTGTTTGTTTTAAGAACATTTTAACTTGCAAATTTGACAAAATGCAAAAAAGATACAATGTGAAATTCCTAAAGATAGCGACAGCACTCGACCCAAGATTTAAGAATCTGAAGTGCCTTCCAAAGTCTGAGAGGGATGAGATGTGGAGCTTGCTTTCAGAAGTCTTAACAGAGCAACACTCTGATGTGGAAATGACAGAATCCAAACCACCAAAAAAGAAAATCAACCATCTGCTGGTGGCATCTGACTCAGATGATGAAAATGAACATGAGTTGGTCCGCACTGCTTTGGATCATTATCAAGCAGAACCGGTCATCAGCATGAACGCATGTACCCTGGAACAGTGGCCTTTTTGGGGGCTTGTGACCACCTTCCCTTTTTTATGGCTGCATGTGAGAGCATGCCAAAACTTATTAGAGGGATACTCTGGTGGGTTTTTTCTGTTATAACATGGGGCCAGGGTATGGAAAACTATGAGAATTACTACCTTAGAGGACCTAGGAATGTGCCCAGCAAAGTGACATGAATTCTCTCCCAGCCATTCATGAACTATATAGAGGGTGGCACCTGCAAATCCCTCAACCCCAACCTTGCACCCAAGAAGTCTTACACTGCTCAAAACCCACTTCATCAGAGTAAGGTCATAAATTAGTTAATCATTTCATCAAAAGAAATGATCACACCACGGCCTTTGTTAACTTGAGTAGAGATTCCTCAGACACCTTAACCAAAACCACACTGGTTTAGATGGAAGAATACAATAGTTCATTAACTAAGATAGATTTTTAGTGATTACAAGTGTTTAAGTCAT
This sequence comes from Caretta caretta, assembly GCF_965140235.1. NCBI lineage: Eukaryota > Metazoa > Chordata > Testudines > Cheloniidae > Caretta > Caretta caretta. The sequence continues at coordinate 68,216,083 of NC_134206.1, read as the reverse complement.
AAAAGTCAGAATTGGTTACAAAAGAAATAAAACACAGAATTGCAGTCTAATTCCTAATTTTACCAAGCTAAGCAAGACTTGAAGCAAGCAACTTTCTGACCTCATCAGATGCTGCAGACAGGTCACAGGCTGGATCCCCTTACAGCATGGGACCACTCCCCTAGTTCAAAGATGTTTCTTTGTTTTCTAAATGACCTTGCTCTATGAGTAGAAGTGGGGGAGGAGAGGTAATAAGAAGCCATTGTATCTTACTTTATACCCTCCTCCTCTCCTGGAGGAACACCCCAAACCCCACCGGGGTGTAGACAAAGCAGTCTCCTGTGTATGTGAGATTCAAAGCAACTCTCAGGTGAATTGTAAATTTCTTGCTCGCACCTTGTCATAAATATAAAGGGAAGGGTAAACCCCTTTAAAATCCCTCCTGGCCAGGGGAAAGCTCCTCTCACCTGTAAAGGGTTAAGAAGCTAAAGGTAACCTCGCTGGCACCTGACCAAAATGACCAATGAGGAGACAAGATACTTTCAAAAGCTGGGAGGAGGGAGAGAAACAAAGGGTCTGTGTGTCTGTCTATATTCTGTCTTGGCCGGGGATAGACCAGGAATGGAGTCTTAGAACTTTTAGTAAGTAATCTAGCTAGGTACGTGTTAGATTATGATTTCTTTAAATGGCTGAGAAAAGAACTGTGCTGAATAGAATAACTATTTCTGTCTGTGTATCTTTTTTGTAACTTAAGGTTTTGCCTAGAGGGGTTCTCTATGTTTTTGAATCTAATTACCCTGTAAGGTATCTACCATCCTGATTTTACAGGGGGGATTTCTTTATTTCTATTTACTTCTAATTTTATTAAAAGTCTTCTTGTAAGAAAACTGAATGCTTTTTCATTGTTCTCAGATCCAAGGGTTTGGGTCTGTGGTCACCTATGCAAATTGGTGAGGCTTTTTATCCAACATTTCCCAGGAAAGGGGGGGTGCAAGTGTTGGGAGGATTGTTCATTGTTCTTAAGATCCAAGGGTCTGGGTCTGTAGTCACCTAGGCAAATTGGTGAGGCTTTTTACCAAACCTTGTCCAGGAAGTGGGGTGCAAGGTTTTGGGAAGTATTTTGGGGGGAAAGACGCGTCCAAACAGCTCTTCCCCAGTAACCAGTAGTTTGGTGGTGGTAGTGGCCAATCCAAGGACAAAGGGTGGAATATTTTGTACCTTGGGGAAGTTTTGACCTAAGCTGGTAAAGATAAGCTTAGGAGGTTTTTTCATGCAGGTCCCCACATCTGTACCCTAGAGTTCAGAGTGGGGGAGGAACCTTGACACACCTTCTGTGTACATGACAGTTGGGATGACATGCAAGCCTTTGTTTACAGTCCTTTGTTATTTCTGAGGAGCTAGTCTTTGAGTGTTCCCGAGATTCACATCTCATTTTTAGAGTATGTCTACACTACAAAATTAGGTCGAATTTATAGAAGTCGGTTCTGTAGAAAGCGTTTTTATACAGTTGATTGTGTGTGTCCCCACACAAATACTCTAAGTGCACATAGTCGGTGGAGTATGTCCACAGTACCAAGGCAACCGTTGACTTCCGGAGCATTGCACTGTGGGTAGCTATCCCACAGTTCCCGCAGTCTCCACCACCCATTTGAATTCTGGGTAGAAATCCCAGTGCCTGATGGGGCTAAAACATTGTCGCGGGTGATTCTGGGTACATATTGTCAGGCCCCCGTTCCCTCCCTCCCTCGCTCCATGAAAGCAAGGGCAGACAATTGTTTTGCGCCTTTTTTCTTGAGTTACCTGTGCAGACGCCATACCACAGCAAGCATGAAGCCCGCTCAGCTAACTGTCACCGTATGTCTCCTGGGTTATGGCAGACGTGATACTGCATTGCTACACAGCACCAGTTTATTGCCTTTTGGCAGCAGACAGTGCAGTATGACTGGTAGCCATCATTGACGTAGTCCTGGGTGCTTTTTTAACCGGGTGCCTGGGCAAACATGGCAGTGACTCAGTCAGGTCATTTCCCTTGTTTCATCTCATGGCGATTGAGTCCTACCGGCAGTGCACTGTCTTTTAATCTGCAGCTAGATGGCCAGTAGTCATACTGCACTGTCTTCTGCCGAGCACCCAGGAGATGACGATGGCTAGTGGTCATACTGCACAGTCTGCTGCCAGCAAGATGTATAAAGATAGATGAAGTGGCTCAAAACAAGAAATAGACCAGATTTGTTTTGTATTCATTTTCTCCTCCCTCCCTCCCTCTGTGAAATCAATAGCCTGCTAAACCCAGTTTTGAGTAGTATCCTTGAGATTTTGAGTTCTATCCTTGAGCTGGCCATTCAGTTTCTCGCGAAGCCACCCCCTTTGTTGATTTTAATTCTCTGTAAGCCAACCCTGTAAGCCATGTCGTCAGTCGCCCCTCCCTCCGTCAGGGCAACGGTAGACAATCGTTCTGCGCCTTTTTTCTGTGCAGATGCCATACCACGGCAAGCATGGAGCCTGCTCAAATCATTTTGGCAATTAGGAGCACATTAAACACCACACGCATTATCCAGCAGTATATGCAGCACCAGAACTTGGCAAAATGAAACCGGGAGAGTAGGCGACGTCAGCGCAGTGATGAGAGTGATGAGGACATGGACACAGACTTCTCTCAAAGCACGGGCCCTGGAAATGTGAGCATCATGGTGCTAATGGGACAGGCTCATGCCGTGGAACACCGATTCTGGGCCCAGGAAACAAGCACAGACTGGTGGGACCACATCATGTTGCAGGTCTGGGATGATTCCCAGTGGCTGCGAAACTTTCGCATGCGTAAGGCACTATCATGGAACTTTGTGACTTGCTTTCCCCTGCCCTGAGGTGCAAGAATACCAAGATGAGAGCAGCCCTCACAGTTGAGAAGCGAGTGGCAATAGCCCTGTGGAAGCTTGCAATACCAGACAGCTACCTGTGAGTCAGGAATCAATTTCAAGTGGGCAAATCTACTGTGGGGGCTGCTGTGATGCAAGTAGCCAATGCAATCAAAGATCTAATGACCTGGGAAATGTGCAGGTCATAGTGGATGGCTTTGCTGCAATGGGATTCCTTAACTGTGGTGGGGCCATAGACGGAACCCATATCCCTATCTTGGGACCGGAGCAGCAAGCTGGCGAGTACATAAACCGCAAGGGGTACTTTTCAATAGTGCTGCAAGCACTGGTGGATCACAAGGGACGTTTCACCAACATCAACGTGGGATGGCCGGGAAAGGTACGTGACGCTCGCATCTTCAGGAACTCTGGTCTGTTTCAAAAGCTGCAGGAAGGGACTTTATTCCCAGACCAGAAAATAACTGTTGGGGATGTTGAAATGCCTATATGTATCCTTGGGGACCCAGCCTACCCCTTAATGCCATGACTCATGAAGCCTTACACAGGCAGCCTGGACAGTAGTCAGGAGCTGTTCAACTACAGGCTAAGCAAGTGCAGAATGGTGGTAGAATGTGCATTTGGACATTTAAAAGCACGCTGGTGCAGTTTACTGACTCGGTTAGACCTCAGCGAAACCAATATTCCCACTGTTATTACTGTTTGCTGTGCACTCCACAATATCTGTGAGAGTAAGGGGGAGACGTTTATGGCGGGGTGGGAGGTTGAGGCAAATTGCCTGGATGCTGGTTACGCACAGCCAGACACCAGGGCAGTTAGAAGAGCACAGGAGGGCGCGGTGCGCATCAGAGAAGCTTTGAAAACCAGTTTCATGACTGGCCACGTTACGGTGTGAAAGTTCTGTTTGTTTCTTCTTGATGAAACCCCCCGCCCTTTGGTTCACTCTATTTCCCTGTAAGCTAACCACCCTCCTCCCTTCGATCACCTCTTGCAGAGGCAATAAAGTCATTGTTGCTTCACATTTATGCATTCTTTATTAATTCATCAAACAAATAGGGGGATAACTACCAAGGTAGCCCAGGAGGGGTGGTGGAGGTGGGAAGGACAAGGCCATACAGCACTTCAATAAGTTTTAAAGTTTTACACTTTTAAATGCCAGCCTTCTGTTGCTTGGGCAATCCTCTGGGGTGGAGTGGCTGGGTGGCCGGAGGCCCCCTCACTGCATTCTTGGGCGTCTGGGTGAGGAGGCTATGGAACTTGGGGAGGAGGGTGGTTGGTTACACAGGGGCTGTAGCGGCGGTCTGTGCTCCAGCTGCCTTTTCTGCAGCTCAACCATATGCTGGAGCATATTAGTTTGATCCTCCAGCAGCCTCAGGGTTGAATCCTGTCTTCTCTCATCACGCTACCGCCACCTTTCAGCTTCAGCCCTCTCTTCAGCCCGCCACTTACTCTCTTCAGCCCATCACCTCTCCTCCCAGTCATTTTGTGCTTTCCTGCACTCTGACATTGTCTTCCTCCACCATTCGTCTGTGCTCTGTCAGTGTGGGAGGACAGCATGAGCTCAGAGAACATTTCATTGCGAGTGCGTTTTTTTCGCCTTCTAATCTTTGCTAGCCTCTGGGAAGGAGAAGATCCTGTGATCCTTGAAACACATGCAGCTGGTGGAGAAAAAAAAGGGACAGTGGTATTTAAAAAGACACATTTTATAGAACAATGGGTACACTCTTTCACGGTAAACCTTACTGTTAACATTACATACATAGCACATGTGCTTTCATTCCAAGGTTGCATTTTGCGTCCCCCCAGCATGTGGCTAGCCCCTCCCCCGTCCCCATGGCTAACAGCAGGGAACATTTCTGTTCAGCCACAGGCAAACAGCCCAGCAGGAACGGGCACCTCTGAATGTCCCCTTAAGAAAAGCACCCTATTTCAACCAGGTGACCATGAATGATATCACTCTCCTGAGGATAACACAGAGAGATAAAGAACGGATGTTGTTTGTATGCCAGCAAACATACACTGCAATGCTTTCTTCTACAATGATTCCCAAGTATGTGTTACTTGCCTGGAGTGATAAAGTGTCCAACCATGGTGGATGGAATAAGGCTGTCCTCCCCAGAAACCTTTTTCAAAGGGCTTTGGGAGTATATCCAGGAGAGCCATGAATGCCAGGGCAAATTAATCATTAAACATGCTTGCTTTTAAACCATGTACAGTATTTTAAAAGGTACACTCACCAGAGGTCCCTTCTCTGCCTGGCGGGTCTGGGAGGCAGCCTTGGGTGGGTTCAGGGGGTACTGGCTCCAGGTCCAGGGTGAGAAACAGTTCCTGGCTGTCAGGAAAAAACTGGTTTCTCCACTTGCTTTCTGTGAGCTATCTACAACCTCATCATCATCATCATAATCATCCCCCGGACCAGGGGGATGAGGTGGATGAGGCTTTCTTCCGGCAGCTCGCAGAAGCTACTAGATCACACGCCCTGGTTCTCATGGGTGACTTTAATTTTCCTGATATCTGCTGGGAGAGCAATACAGCGGTGCATAGACAATCCAGGAAGTTTTTGGACAGCGTAGGGGACAATTTCCTGGTGCAAGTGCTAGAGGAGCCAACTAGGGGGGGAGCTTTTCTTGACCTGCTGCTCACAAACTGGGAAGAATTAGTGGGGGAAGCAAAAGTGGATGGGAATCTGGGAGGCAGTGACCATGAGTTGGTCAAGTTCAGGATCCTGACACAGGGAAGAAAGGTAAGCAGCAGGATACGGACCCTGGACTTCAGGAAAGCAGACTTCGACTCCCTCAGGGAACAGATGGGTAAGATCCCCTGGGGGACTAACATGAAGGGGAAAGGAGTCCAGGAGAGCTGGCTGTATTTCAAGGAATCCCTTTTGAGGTTACAGGGACAAACCATCCCGATGAGTCAAAAGAATAGTAAATATGGCAGGCGACCAGCTTGGCTTAACGGTGAAATCCTAGCGGATCTTAAACATAAAAAAGAAGCTTACAAGAAGTGGAAGGTTGGACATATGACCAGGGAAGAGTATAAAAATATTGCTCGGGCATGTAGGAATGAAATCAGGAGGGCCAAATCGCACCTGGAGCTGCAGCTAGCAAGAGATATCAAGAGTAACAAGAAGGGTTTCTTCAGGTATGTTGGCAACAAGAAGAAAGCCAAGGAAAGTGTGGGCCCCTTAATGAATGAGGGAGGCAACCTAATGACAGAGGATGTGGAAAAAGCTAATGTACTCAATGCTTTTTTTGCCTCTGTCTTCACGAACAAGGTCAGCTCCCAGACTGCTGCGCTGGGCATCACAACATGGGGAATAGATGGCCAGCCCTCTGTGGAGAAAGAGGTGGTTAGAGACTATTTAGAAAAGCTGGACGTGCACAAGTCCATGGGGCCGGATGAGTTGCATCCAAGAGTGCTAAAGGAATTGGCAGCTGTGATTGCAGAGCCATTGGCCATTATCTTTGAAAACTCGTGGCAAACGCGGGAAGTCCCGGATGACTGGAAAAAGGCTAATGTAGTGCCAATCTTTAAAAAAGGGAAGAAGGAGGAACCTGGGAACTACAGGCCAGTCAGCCTCACCTCAGTCCCCGGAAAAATCGTGGAGAAGGTTCTCAAAGAATCAATCCTGAAGCACTTACATGAGAGGAAAGTGATCAGGAACAGTCAGCATGGATTCACCAAGGGCAGGTCATGCCTGACTAATCTAATCGCCTTCTATGATGAGATTACTGGTTCTGTGGATGAAGGGAAAGCAGTGGATGTATTGTTTCTTGACTTTAGCAAAGCTTTTGACATGGTCTCCCACAGTATTCTTGTCAGCAAGTTAAAGGAGTATGGGCTGGATGAATGCACTATAAGGTGGGTAGAAAGTTGGCTAGATTGTCGGGCTCAACGGGTAGTGATCAATGGCTCCATGTCTAGTTGGCAGCCGGTGCCAAGTGGAATGTCCCGAAGGGTCGGTCCTGGGGCCGGTTTTGTTCAATATCTTCATAAATGATCTGGAGGATGGTGTGGATTGCACTCTCAGCAAATTTGCGGATGATACTAAACTGGGAGAAGTGGTAGATACGCTGGAGGGCAGGGATAGGATACAGAGGGACCTAGTCAACTTGGAGGATTGGGCCAAAAGAAATCTGATGAGGTTCAATAAGGATAAGTGCAGGGTCCTGCACTTAGGACGGAAGAACCCAATGCGCAGCTACAGACTAGGGACCGAATGGCTAGGCAGCAGTTCTGCGGAAAAGGACCTAGGGGTGACAGTGGACGAGAAGCTGGATATGAGCCAGCAGTGTGCCCTTGTTGCCAAGAAGGCCAATGGCATTTTGGGGTGTATAAGTAGGGGCATAGCGAGCAGATCGAGGGACGTGATCGTCCCCTCTATTCAACTTTGGTGAGGCCTCATCTGGAGTACTGTGTCCAGTTTTGGGCCCCACACTACAAGAAGGATGTGGATAAATTGGAGAGAGTCCAGCGAAGGGCAACAAAAATGATTAGGGGTCTAGAACACATGACTTATGAGGAGAGGCTGAGGGAACTGGGATTGTTTAGCCTGCAGAAGAGAAGAATGAGGGGGGATTTGATAGCTGCTTTCAACTACCTGAGAGGTGGTTCCAGAGAGGATGGTTCTAGACTATTCTCAGTGGTAGAAGAGGACAGGACAAGGAGTAATGGTCTCAAGTTGCAGTGGGGGAGGTTTAGGTTGGATATTAGGAAAAACTTTTTCACTAGGAGGGTGGTGAAACACTGGAATGCGTTACCTCGGGAGGTGGTAGAATCTCCTTCCTTAGAAGTTTTTAAGGTCAGGCTTGACAAAGCCCTGGCTGGGATGATTTAGTTGGGATTGGTCCTGCTTTGAGCAGGGAGTTGGACTAGATGACCTCCTGAGGTCCCTTCCAACCCTGATATTCTATGATTCTATGATCTTCCTCATCCCCAAAACCTGCTTCCATGTTGCCTCCATCTCCATTGAAGGAGTCAAACAACACAGCTGGGGTAGTGGTGGCTGAACCCCCTAAAATGGCATGCAGCTTATCATAGAAGCTGCATGTTTTGGGCTCTGACCCAGAGCTGCCGTTTGCCTCTCTGGCTTTCTGGGAGGCTTGCCTCAGCTCCTTAAGTTTCACACGGCACTGCTTTGGGTCCCTGTTATGGCCTCTGTCCTTCATGCCCTGGGAGATTTTGACAAATGTTTTGGCATTTCAAAAACTGGAACGTAGTTCTGATAGCATGGATTCCTCTCCCCATACAGCAATTAGATCCCACACCTCCCGTTCGGTCCATGCTGGAGCTCTTTTGCAATTCTGGAACTCCATCATGGTCACCTCTGTTGATGAGCTCTGCATGGTCACTTCTGCTGATGAGCTCTGCATGGTCACCTGCAGCTTGCCACGCTGGCCAAACAGGAAATTGAAATTCAAAAGTTTGCGGGCCTTTTCCTGTCTACCTGGCCAGTGCATCTGAGTTGAGAGTGCTGTCCAGAGCGGTCACAATGGAACACTCTGAGATAGCTCCTGGAGGCCAATACCATCTAATTGCATCCACAGTACCCCAAATTCGACCCAGCAAGGCTGATTTCAGCGCTAATCCCCTTGTCGGGGTGGAGTAAGGAGATTGATTTTAAGAGCCCTTTAAAGTCGAAAAAAAGGGCTTCGTTGTGTGGACAGGTGCAGGGTTAAATCAATTTAACGCTGCTAAGTTCGACCTCAACTCCTAGTGTAGACCAGGGCTTAGTAACAAACATATAATGAAATCTCATACTCCATGCACAATGTTGATACTCACATTTTAAAAGGACAATGATGTTCAGTAGACAATGACTTTTCAAATGATACCTCACAAGGCATGTTTTGTACAAAATATATCATAACCATATAACAGGGGTGAATATGGAGTTATAGGTTGTCATTTTGGGTACAGTGTGTCATAATAGGTTCTCATATTATTCTCATCCCTGTAATATCTGAGGACAGATAAACATGAACTAAGTGACAAAGTTGTGATGTCTACCTGAGTGTGCAGATAGTCTGAAATAATAACTCAGGAGTGTGAACAGCACCATTCATCAAAATGGCTGATAATCCAAAACCTACTGATAATTTATAATAAAATTGTTAACTATTGCACTGCTCATCAAAGCACATAAATAAAAATGGTATCAGATTGCTGGTACTTAAAATTAAAAAGGTTGTAGAGCAGTTTTTAAATTAAAGGTTGTGAGAAAGCCGACAGGTGCAGAGGAGCATGTGGTTCGGACAGAGACGTATCTTAGGGGAAGATCTATTAACGGAGATTCTCTATGTCTTAGTAAGGAGGAGAGGATGGAAGATGATAAAATATGGGTAGGATCTGATGAGAAACAGTAAAATGAAAAAGAGGCCCATTCAATTACATCATGTAATGGCAGACAGCTAAAAAGTGACAAGTTTTTAAAGTGCTTATATACAAATGCTAGAAGTGTAAATAATAAAATGTGTGAAGTAGAGTGCCTCATATTCAGTGAGGACATTGATATAATAGGCATCACAGAAACTTGGTGGAATGAGGATAGTCAATGGGACACAGTAATACCGGAGTACAAAATATATTGGAAGGACAGAACAGGTCATGCTGGTGGAGGAGTGGCACTATATGTGAAAGAAAGTGTAGAGTCAAATGAAGTAAAAATCTTAAATGAACCAAACTGTACCATAATTTGTAACCTATCATTGAAATCAGCTTCTGTATCAAATGACTGGAGGACACCAACTTTTAAAAAGGGCCTCAGAGGTGATCCCAGAAATTACAGGCTGGTAAGCCTGACTTCAGTACCGGGCAAACTGGTTGAAACTACAGTAAAGACCAAAATTGTCAGACTCATAGATAAACATAATTTGTTGGGGAAGAATCAAAACGTTTTTTATAAAGGGAAATCATGCCTCACCAATCTATTAGAATTCTTTGAGGGGGTCAACAAACATGTGGACAAGGGGGATCCAGTGGATATAGTGTACTTAGATTTTCAGAAAGCCTTTGACAAGGTCCCTCACCAAAGGCTCTTAAGCAAAGTAAACTATCATGGGAAAAGAGGGAGGGTCGTCTGATGGATTGGTAACTGGTTAAAAGATAGGAAACAAACGGTAGGAATAAATGGTCAGTTTTCAGAGTGGAGAGAGGTAAATACTGGTGTCCCCCAGGGGTCTGTACTCAGACCAATTCTATTCAACATATTCATAAATATTCTGGAAAAAGGGGTAAACAGTGAGGCAGCAAAATTTGCAGATGATACAAAACTACTCAAGATAGTTAAGTCCCAAGCACACTGGAAATTTTCACCTCAGTCCCTGGAAAAATCATGGAGCAGGTCCTCAAAGAATCAATCCTGAAGCACTTGCATGAGAGGAAAGTGATCAGGAACAGCCAGCATGGATTCACCAAGGGAAGGTCATGCCTGACTAATCTAATCGCCTTTTATGATGAGATTACTGGTTCTGTGGATGAAGGGAAAGCAGTGGATGTATTGTTTCTTGACTTTAGCAAAGCTTTTGACACGGTCTCCCACAGTATTCTTGTCAGCAAGTTAAAGAAGTATGGGCTGGATGAATGCACTATAAGGTGGGTAGAAAGCTGGCTAGATTGTCGGGCTCAACGGGTAGTGATCAATGGCTCCATGTCTGGTTGGCAGCCGGTATCAAGTGGAGTGCCCCAAGGGTCGGTCCTGGGGCCGGTTTTGTTCAATATCTTCATAAATGATCTGGAGGATGGTGTGGATTGCACTCTCAGCAAATTTGCGGATGATACTAAACTGGGAGGAGTGGTAGATACGCTGGAGGGGAGGGATGGGATACAGAAGGACCTAGACAAATTGGAGGATTGGGCCAAAAGAAATCTGATGAGGTTCAATAAGGATAAGTGCAGGGTCCTGCACTTAGGACGGAAGAACCCAATGCACAGCTACAGACTAGGGACCGAATGGCTAGGCAGCAGTTCTGCGGAAAAGGACCTAGGGGTGACAGTGGACGAGAAGCTGGATATGAGTCAGCAGTGTGCCCTTGTTGCCAAGAAGGCCAATGGCATTTTGGGATGTATAAGTAGGGGCATGGCGAGCAGATCGAGGGACGTGATCGTTCCCCTCTATTCGACATTGGTGAGGCCTCATCTGGAGTACTGTGTCCAGTTTTGGGCCCCACACTACAAGAAGGATGTGGATAAATTGGAGAGAGTCCAGCGAAGGGCAACAAAAATGATTAGGGGTCTGGAACACATGACTTATGAGGAGAGGCTGAGGGAACTGGGATTGTTTAGCCTGCAGAAGAGAAGAATGAGGGGGGATTTGTTAGCTGCTTTCAACTACCTGAAAGGGGGTTCCAAAGACGATGGCTCTAGACTGTTCTCAATGGTAGCAGATTACAGAACGAGGAGTAATGGTCTCAAGTTGCAGTGGGGGAGGTTTAGATTGGATATTAGGAAAATCTTTTTCACTAAGAGGGTGGTAAAACACTGGAATGCGTTACCTAGGGAGGTGGTAGAATCTCCTTCCTTAGAGGTTTTTAAGGTCAGGCTTGACAAAGCCCTGGCTGGGATGATTTAACTGGGAATTGGTCCTGCTTCGAGCAGGGGGTTGGACTAGATGACCTTCTCGGGTCCCTTCCAACTCTGATATTCTATGATTCTATGATTCTATGAAAGAGCTACAAGAGGATCTCACAAAACTGGGTGACTGGGCAACAAATGGCAGATGAAATTCAATGTTGATAAATGCAAAGTAATGCATATTGGAAAACATAATCCCAACTATACATATAAAATGATGGGGTCTAAATTAGCTGTTACCACTTAAGAAAGATCTTGGAGTCATTGTGGATAGTTCTCTGAAAACACCCACACAATGTGCAGCGGCAGTCAAAAAAGCAAAGAGAATGTTGGGAATCATTAAGAAAGGGATGGATCAGACAGAAAATATCATATTGCCTCTATATAAATCCACGGTTCGCCCACATCTTGAATACTGCATGTAGATGTGGTCTCCCAATCTCAAAAAAGTTATATTGGATTTGGAAAAGGTTCAGAAAAGGGCAACAAAATTATTAGGGGTATGGAATGGCGTCCTTAGGAGGAGAGATTAATAAGACTGGGACTTTTCAATTTGGAAAAGAGACGACAAAATGGGGATATGATAGGGGTCTATAAAATCATGCCTTGTGTGGAGAAAGTAAAAAAGGAAGTGTTATTTACTCCTGCTCATAACACAAGAACTAGAGGTCACCAAATGAAATTAATAGGCAGGAGGTTTAACACAAACAAAAGGAAGTATTTTTTCACACAACACACAGTCAATCTGTGGAACTCCTTGCCAGAGGATGTTGTAACAGGGTTCACAAGAGAACTAGATAAGTTCATGGAGGATAAGTCCATTGATGGCTATTAGCCAGGATGCAAAACCATGCTCTGAAGCGTCACTAGCTTCTGTTTGCCAGAAGTTGGGAATGGGCAACAGGGGATGGATCACTTGATGATTACCTGTTCTGTTCATTCCCTCTGGGGCACCTGGCATCGGTCATTGTCGGAAGACAGGATACTGGCAAGATGCACCTTTGGTCCGACCCAGTATGACCTTTCTTATATTCACATAAGGAAAAATGGAGAGGCAGTTATTTTATGAAGTTGTGCATATTCTACTGTGACTGATATTTCATGCTGGTGTCATTACCGTTTACAGCTTAGTTTTTCTTTTCACTTTGACTTCTGTATATTGGAGGTTTATTTAAGTTATGGTTGTGCAGAAATGCAGATAAACCTCTGATAAAAAGTGCAGCTGAAGTGAAAAACAGTGTTACGTGTTATTAATTAAAGTTTTCTGGGTCATGTTACTCCTGGCAATGACTATGAAATCTCCCTGCTTCAGACTCCATCTCCTTGCCAGATGGTAACTAGTTTTGGAATGCTCTTTATGCTGGTACAGGGTTTTCCTTCAGGCCAGATTCCAGGGCTCAGTGATGAATGAGGAATTGGAAAACTGGACCCAGTAGTATTGAAGCAGCTTAAGCAAACACTGCACCCTCAGTCATCAGTGGAGTAGGGGAGAAGGAAGAGGCTGCTCATGATGGAAGGTCATTATAAGATGCACCGTGACCGTAAATGTCTAATTAAAAAAAATATCATGTTAATTTGGGACCCTCTCTTCCAGCACATGGATTCCTGAGATTTCACCCTTATGTTCTCCCACCCACTCTCAGTCCTCCAGACACCACAGCTACTGCTGAAAGGATATTCTCTGCCCTCCCTGCCGTGGCTTGTTCATGACATTTACCGTTAACCCAATAAGAATAAAAATGGATTCTGACCATTTTACTGACAAAAAATACTTTGAGAAAGTCCCTTTGTTGTTGGCTGGTGGCCCAGTTCCAGAAGCTAATACTGGAGTTGATACTGAAACCAGACCATTTGTTCTGTAGTGATCCCCTCTTGTCTAACCCCTCTTTTCTTGTCCTTTTCAATTGCCCAAACAAGGAGAATGGAAGAATCATAGAATCACAGACATATAGGGCTGGAAGGGATCTTGAGAGGTCATCTAGTCCAGCTCCCTGCTCTGAAGCAGGACCAAATAAACCTTGACCATCCCTGAGATGTATTTGTCCAACCTGTTGTTATAAATCTCTGACTATGGGAATTCCACAACCTCCTTTGGAAACCTATTCTAGAATTTAACTACTTTTATAGTTAGAAAGCTTTTCCTAATATCTAACTTAAATGTTCTTGCTGCAGATTAAGCCCATTACTTCTTGTCCTGTCTTCAGTGGATGTGGAGAATAATTGATCACAGTGCTCTGTATAACAGCCTTTAACATATATAAAGACTGCTATGTCTCCTCCGGCCCCAGTCTTTTCTCAGGACTAAACTTGTCCAGTTTTTTTAACCTTTCCTCATAGGTCAGGTCTTCTAAACCTTATATCATTTTTGTTGCTGTCTTGTGGACTCTCTCTAATTTATCCACATCTTTTTTACAGCGTGGGGCCCAGAACTGAATACAGTTCTCCAGCTGAGGCCTCACCAGTGCCAAATAGAGTGGGACAATTAGCTCATAATTGAGTCACTATTTTGTATACAGGGGACCCTGCAAGTAACATAATATGTACTTTGTTCATTTTCTTGTTGTAAAGTGGCAGTTGTCTACTGTAAATAAATAAAACACATTTTGTTAATTTGACCTGAAATGAAATCTCTTGTACCCCATTTAAATATTTATATGGCTCCCACCACCATACTATCCGAGTGCCTATCAGATCCTTAACTCCATTAAATAGAATCACAGGAAATGATGTAACAAAAGGTCTTGTTCAGAGAGCTCAGCACACACTGTGCTAAAGGTAGAATTTGAGGCAATGCTTGTATTTCTGCAGTAGTAAACAGAGCCTCATTTTGATTAATCTTTATTCTAAAAAAAATGATTTAAAAAAAGAAGGCAGAGGATTATTACATTAATTAGGAGACTTGTTCCATTTTGAAAAACAGAATGATATAATAAAAGCTGCTGCTTCTTCTGTAGAAAGGGAGAACTTGTTTGCTGAGAAGAGCACCAATGTAAAGTACTGAAGTGAATCACAATACGGAATATGCTGAGACCATTACAAAAGTTCTTATAGTATAACAGAGCCAATAAGCTTACAATATGTTAGAGTAATTGCTGATTTACTTTCTAATTCAGTCTTAAACCATCTTTGTGCAATCCAAATTGGACAGGGTAATTCGATGCCAGGATTGGCTCCTCCATTTCTTCTTTGCAATTTGTTTCATGCAAATTGCCTTCAGCCACTCACCAGTCCTTTTAAGAAATACAATTACGATATCTGCTATAAGAAAAGGAGTACTTGTGGCACCTTAGAGACTAACCAATTTATTTGAGCATGAGCTTTCGTGAGCTACAGCTCACTTCATCGGATGCATACCGTGGAAACTGCAGCAGACTTTATATACACACAGAGAATATGAAACAATACCTCCTCCCACCCCACTGTCCTGCTGGTAATAGCTTATCTAAAGTGATCATCAGAATGGCCCAACCTGATGATCACTTTAGATAAGCTATTACCAGCAGGACAGTGGGGTGGGAGGAGGTATTGTTTCATATTCTCTGTGTGTATATAAAGTCTGCTGCAGTTTCCACGGTATGCATCCGATGAAGTGAGCTGTAGCTCACAAAAGCTCATGCTCAAATAAATTGGTTAGTCTCTAAGGTGCCACAAGTACTCCTTTTCTTTTTGCGAATACAGACTAACACGGCTGTTACTCTGATATCTGCTATAGTCATCTAGCAGATAGAGAGGAAGGCTGGTTGTCTAGTTAATGTGGTGCACTAAGGCTCAGGATACCTGTATTCAACACTGGCCTCTGTTACAGGTTTCCAGTATGACCTTGGCTGAGTCACTTATAACCCCTTTGTGTTACAGCTCCCCACCTGTAAAATTGGGATAACACTTCTCTGCTTCACAAGGATGCTGCGATGATAATTTTAATACCTGTAAGGTGCAGATAGTATTGTCATGGAAGTCATATAAACAGGTGGTTTGGAAAGAACTCCAGGATGTTTCTTTGTTGACACCTCTGGTTGTTTTAAGTACTCCTAAATTTGAATCACAAAATTTGATTTTCAGCCAGTGAAAAATGCTTAGTAATGTTGGGATCACTTCAAGTTCCTCTCTCCTTTTTTCTCCTGAAAACATTCTTTCTTTCTCCCTCCCCTTCCAGTGCAGTCTTGGTTATCTGAACTTCACTTTTCCAGAACCTGGTCATGTCTCCTATGTTTGGCTTGGGATATGATCCTCTTTTGGAAAAATGATGTTCAGTAATTGAGAAGGGGCATGCAAGGAGCCTAGAGGGAAAGTCCTGAAGAGAAGACCACGAACCAGGAAGAAATGCAGAATGACTTAGTTAAAGCATATCAACAGGGACCATCTATTATTATTGGTTTAGCAAAGTGAGGCCCTATATTTCACTTGATGGCATTTCTCAGTTGTCTGTTTAGATGAAATGTGACAGCTTTTGAATGCCACATAAGATAAATTTCCCAATTTCAGAGACTGTTCTAGGCATCAGTGAGCAAAACTTACTGATTTTTGTGAAAATCAGAAAACCAGAAGGAGGAACTGGAGATGCTTGGAGCCCCATGCATTTGGTTAGTAGATCCTTCAGCTTCAATCAGGTGTGAATTGTTTATAGATCAAAGAACTAGTTGGTGGCAACCATTAACACCTACCAGCATAAGACCCTCTCTATCAGCATATCTGCTCTGCCTATTTTTCCAGTGCTGGAATTTGGAATGAATTAGCTCCCAGACAGCAAAAAAAGAAATTTTGCAGTAGGTGGGAGGGAGGGGTGTACAGGGAGCTCCTGGCATGAAGAGGGTAATGGGGGATGCTGGTATGGAGTAGAGGGAATGAGGACATACAGATCCCCGACAGGTGGGAGAGGGATAAATGAGTGACACACACAACCTGTGGCATAAAAGAAAGGGAGGAATGGGGGACACAGAGAGTCCTTGACATGGGTCGGGGTGTGGAATAATGGCCCTGGTATGGAAGATGGGTAAAATAGGGGGTACACAGAAACCCTGACACAGTGGGAAATGGGGGACACAGAGAGCTCCTGCCATGGGGAAAGGAGAATGGAGGAAAGTGGTATGGGGCAAAAGTGAGAAGGAAGGGGTCACATATGGTACACACAGCCCAAACTGTGGAGAACTGCCCTCAGGAGGGAGTAGTTATTTCACAGAGACCAGAGTTTCCTGAGCTAATTAGTTTCTCACATTTCTCGTTGGTTTAAATTCTTTATTAGGAGGCTTGTCTTTAAAAGATAAAGAGGGGTTTGTGAGATCAGTAAGTGGTTGACTGATTCATAAGATGAAGCTAAGGCCCATCTCAAAACACGTTAGTAACTCTGTTAAAATCTTTTATCACCTCTTCTAAAGCACTTCACAGAGGTTAATTTAATCCTCCTCAGGCTTCCCTCCATATCTCATTGCCCAATCACCCCTCCTAGGGTTCCTGCTTGCTCCCCAGATTCCTCTGTACTCAAGGGAACTGACTATAAGGCCTTCAAGTCTAAGGATGATTATCTGAGTATCCAATCATGGTTTACTCTGTCCCCTGCAAGACCTTCAGGTAACTGTGTGTGTGTGTGTGTGTGTGTGTGTGTGTACACACATATACAATTATATGGTCCTTTAAAGGTCAATGCTTTTATGCTATCTTGGGTAACATAGTTAAGACATTTACATTTCATGTGCCAGCAATGCCCTTCTGCCATGTACATTGGCCAAACTGGACAATCTCTACACAAAAGAATAAATGGACACAAATCAGATGTCAAGAATTATAACATTCAAAAACCAGTTGGAGAACACTTCAACCTCCCTGGTCACTCAATTTCAGATCTAAAAGTCGCAATTCTCCAACAAAAAAACTTAAAAACCAGACTCCAATGAGAAACTGCAGAATTGGAATTAATTTGCAAACTGGACACCATTAAATTAGGCTTGAATAAAGACTGGGAGTGGATGGGTTATTACACAAAGTAAAAACTATTTCCCCATGTTAATTGTTCCCCTACTATTACTCACACCTTCTTGTCAGCTGTTTGAAATGGGCCATCCTGATTATAACTACACAAGTTTTTTTTCTCCTGCTGATAATAGCCCACCTTAATTGATTAGTCTCATTACAGTTGGTATGGCAACACCCATTTTTTCATGTTCTTTGTGGATATATATCTTTCTACTGTATTTTTCACTGCATGCATCCGATGAAGTAGGTTTTAGCCCACGAAAGCTTATGCCCAAATACAATTGTTTGTCTCTAAGATGCCATAAGTACTCCTCGTTTTTTTTTGTTTTTTTTTTGCTGATACAGACTAACACGGCTACCACTCTGAAATCTAAGGCATTTACAATTTCCCCCAGACATTGGCTAACTAGGCATATGGACTTTTCTAAATTACTTTCTATTATTTTTTGTCCCCTGACTGAAGTCATTGGTGCACTTTCTGTGATACTTAGATTGAAAGTTTTAGTAACCTTGGCTGATCACATTTAAAAAGTTTCTCACTGGGTGAGAGGTATAATGAAATAGTTATTTATTTAAGAGCAATGACATGTGAGAAGTTATATGACATTACTAGGATCTGTCACATATTAAGAAAGTTACGAAAAATTAGATAGCTCAGAGAACTGGTAATGGGACACAAGGCCTTTCTGGCTGGCAGGATTTCCAAAAACACTCAGCACTGGGCTAATTCTGTTCCCACTGAAATAAATGCTGAAACTCTTTTTGACTTCAATGGGAGCTGAGCTAGGTCAATAATAAGTGATACTATGTACTTTTGAAAATCACATCGTTCATCTCTGGATATCTGCTTTGAATTTGGGTCAGTAATGAATGACTCTTGTTGCCATCTGATGGCTGATTCCTGCCCTGTATTGGTGGTTGCAGTCTAATTTCTAGAGACAAGATTACAAATCCACCACTACCATGGCACTGTTGCTGATAGTCAGGAAGCAGGAAGGCCACAAACTGAATAGGCCTGGAGACCAAACTACCTTCAACCCGTCATATGTGATCTCTGCTGGCGAATGCTGAAGCACATTCGTGTGGACAGTGTAGGAGAGCTTTCTTTGGTGCTGCCCATGCTGTACTTTTCTATTGGCTATGTACAGGAGTACAATGGTCACAGTGGTTTATCCAACACTTCTAGTGAGAAAAAATCATAATTTTCACTGAAAAGCAATACATATATTAAAATTCATATTGCTGCAAATCCTCCCACAAATACAACTCTCTCCAAACTGTTTGAAACTACTAGTCAAACTTTTAAAATTTGAATAATTATTTTAAAATTTTAAATAACTTTTTAAATTTAATTAATTTTTCACCAAATTCCACATTAAATTAGGAACTAATGTTAAATATTAAGTAGGTTACATAGCCCTACATTTTACTTTATCAATAAAATATAAACAGTGGTACAGAATGCAACAGATGCCATGATGTTATTGATAAACATTCCAGTTTTACCCATAATTTTCTCAGTGGTCAAGAGTAAAGGGTAAGCATGAAGCAGACACCAAAGTGTAGAAAACATAAACCCCATCAAATGTAGGTAATTAATTAAATAAATACATTAAAGAAGAAAAAAATTGGAGAAAAGAACCATGATTGTTCAGTTGCATGTACACATCAAACAAGCAAATGAGCAGACAACTCCCCCCACAAAGACAGCTAAAATCTCAAGTCCAGGAATGGTTTCCAGATGAAGTCATAGTTTTTCATGTTCTCATGATACATCATAGAAGACTGTTTGCTTATGGCTATGGAGCTGATTCCTCCATCTTCTGGAGTCAGTTTGTACTTCTGCGTCATCACATTGTTACTGCTGTTATTATTTAAAGAGCTGTAGTTCCCAGAGTCCCGGAGGGCTCATTTGTGAGAGGCACAGTACAAACATGGAGTTAGAAACTATCTCTGATTCTGCTGGTGAAGGATATGACAAGACTTAGTGTTGTCCGGAATAAGAGCTGTTGGGTTTTTTTTATATGTTAGTTTCAAGTGTCAAGACAATTGTTCTCCAAAATAATCATTAAGGGGATCGTAAGGGACAATCCCAAATGATGTGTCAAATCACAGCCTCATCCAAAACACATGACCAACATTTAGCCTCAGGTAAAATACCCAGCTGAGTGGAACCAATAAATTTTTTGATTCAGTTTATTACTTTCCCTCCCCTGAAGTTGCCATTAGTACTTGAGGTAAAAAAAAATGATTGTATTCTTCAACCTTGTTGGTAACCTGCTGGTTTTCGATATTCTGGTGTGCTCCCCTGCTTATTGTCTATTCTGCTTTAGCAATTTTAGCAGATACATGTGGATCAGCAAGTTGGCTGCTTTCCATGGGCTCTGGTTATACTTGAGGAGGTGGTGTGAGTTCTACAATCATTTGTTTTTCTACTGATAAAAATGGATTATTATACTTTCCATATAATACGGTTATGGAATTAAAAAAAAATTCACCTGGAGAATGATAGCAAAATAACTTTATAGGTTGGCCTTCTATGGAATGGACGGAAATTCCAATGGATGGAAATTCACAGTTAAAAGATAAAATCTGAACTCAACAGGACTCCCTGCAGGTAATATGAAAGCCGAGCCTCAATGTGATGAGGTAGTGGAGCTCTGATTTTTATCTGTGAGCTCGTGTTCACTTTAGTCAGCAGTGTACTATTCTTGTCAAGCCATATTTGATTTGAATGTTCCATTTTTAGTTTGCATTATTTTTTTTACTTGGGAGGAAACCTTGCTGTGCTTGGGACAATATACTATCCCATTGCTATTTGACATTAAATCTGCAGTTTCCTTTCGTGTTTTTTTTTTTAAAGTTTGTAGTGTTGTGGAGATTACCTGCCTCTGAGCCTAAAGTACAAGTAGCCTCACACACGCTCCACGGTGGCCAGATCTCTACCCAGTTAATAGTCCTCTGTACCACCAAAGAATATTTAAATTAAGGGATTTTATGGTAAAAGAAAGTATACATATTTTAGAAAACACCATCCTAGCCACTATGGATGTAGAAGCTCTCTACACGAACATTCCACACAAAGATGGACTACAAGCCATCAGGAACAGTATCCCCAATACCATCACGGCAAACCTGGTGGCTGAACTTTGTGACTTTATACTCACCCACAACTATTTCAGATTTGGAGACAATGTATACCTTCAAGTCAGCAGGACTACTATGGGTACCTGCATGGCCCCACAGTATGCCAACATTTTTATGGCTGACTTAGAACAACACTTCCTCAGCTCTCGTCCCCTTATGGCCCTACTCTACTTGCGCTATATTGATGACATCTTCATCATCTGGACACATGGGAAGGAGGCCCTTGAGGAATTCCACCAAGATTTCAACAATTTCCATCCCACCATCAACCTCAGCCTGGACCAGTCCACACAAGAGGTCCACTTCCTAGACACTACAGTACTAATAAGCGATGGTCACATAAACACCACCCTATACCGGAAACCTACTGACCGCTATACTTATCTACATGCCTCCAGCTTTCATCCAGACCATACCACATGATCCATTGTCTACAGCCAAGCTCTACGATACAACCACATTTGCTCCAACACCTCAGACAGAGACAAACACCAACAAGATTTCTATCAAGCATTCTTACAACTACAATACCCACCTGCAGAAGTGAAGAAACAGATTGACAGAGCCAGAAGGGTACCCAGAAGTCACCTACTACAAGACAGGCCCAACAAAAAGAAAGGAATAGAATGCCACTAGCCGTCACCTACAGCCCCCAACTAAAACCTCTCCAGCGCATCATCAAGGATCTACAGTCCATCCTGAAGGACGATCCCTCACTCTCACAGACCTTGGGGGATAGGACAGGCCTCGCTTATAGACAGCCCCCCAAACTGAAGCAAATACTCACCAGCAACTATACCGACAAAAACACCAACCCAGGAACCAAACCCTGCAACAAACCACGGTGCCAACTCTCCACATATCTATTCAAGGGACACCAGCATAGGACCTAACCACATCAGCCACACCATCAGGGGCTCATTCACCTGCAGATCTACCTATGTGATATATGCCATCATGTGCCAGCAATGCCCCTCTGCCATATACATTGGCCAGACTGGACAATCTCTATGCAAAAGAATAAATGGACACAAATCTGACATCAGGAATTCAAAACCCAGTAGGAGAACACTTCAATCTCCCTGGTCATTCAGTAACAGACCTAAAAGTGGCAATTCTTCAACAAAAAAACTTCAAAAACAGACTCCAACGTGAAACTGCAAAACCAGAATTAATTTGCAAACTGGACACCATCAGATTAGGCCTGAATAAAGACTGGGAGTGGTTGGGTCATTACAAAACCTAAACCTAATTTCCCCAATACTAATTTCCCCCTACTGTTACTCACACCTTCTTGTCAACTGTTTGAAATGGGCCACTCTCATTACCACTTCAAAAGTCTCCCTGCGCCCTATTTTTGAGTTTTCCTCCTTTGGTATCCTGTTGTCAATTGAATTATCTCATTAGACTGACCTCACACTTGATAAGGCAACTCACATCTTTTCATGTATTTATACCTGCTCCTGTATTTTCAACTCCATGCATCTGATGAAGTGGGTTCTAATGGGTCCACAAAAGCTTATGCCCATATAAATGTGTTAGTCTCTAAGGTGCCACAAGGACTCCTCGATATTTTAGGAAGTCTTATAATACCCTCTTAGATTCTCCATTAACCAGTTCTTCTTATGCTCTTGGTAGCAGAGGGACAGCAGGCAAGGAGAGAGACTGGGGCAAAACAGGGTTTTAAAAGCCCTGCCACTTTATATATTAGGGATTGAATTTCTCTCCTCATTCCCCACTAATTAGTTCTGACTTCATAAAGATCAGTGATTCACGAAGGGAAGATGGTACCAAGGTGATTTTTATTAGTTGCTTTGCAAATCTGGGAAATCTTTGCCTCTCAAAGGCTCCCATTGATTCATACTAATAATAATCTACTATGCATTAAGCAGTCCATTTGTATGAGTGGAAGTCATTAAAGCTCCTATGAAAACCTAGTGGAAGAAGAATTGGATGAGTTCCATTTGGACATGTTGTCTTATCCCACATAAGACATTTCAGAGTATTGTTTAAGAAAAATGTTTCTGAACCTGGGGGAAGAAGGCTAATGTTCTAGCACTCTCTCTAAGCCTGTAAGTCATTTTGTTATACTGTTACTGTAGGCACTTTTCTTTTTTATTCATAATGTCAGGTCCCTGTCCTCATTCTCCTAATCACCATGGTTGAGATTCTGCTTCTTAGAGATTCAGCACAGGACTCCCAGCCTGACTGGACTCTTGGGTCTGAATATTTTGTGATTTCTTTTGGTGCAAGAGACTGTTTATCACTAAGTCCAGCTTGCCTGAGTGGCAAGATAGACTGGTGAGTCTAAGGGGGACTGTTTTTGTGTTTCAGGAGTTCACATTTGTTACTGAGTTGGTAAAATCTAATTATAGAACATATCGGTTTGGGGTGACTGTCTTGCTTTCGATGGTCTGCCCTGAGGTAAGCACTCATGGTTGTGAGCCACTCCAGAAAGCATGACAGCAAGTTTTACTGCAAATTTAATTATAGAACTGAAAAATCTTCCCCATGACTGCAAGCTTCATCCTTAGTGATAAAGAGAAGTGTGTTTTCTACCTCTAAATCTGCTATCTGCAACACATGGACATCACAGACACATGAAGTCTACTGTTGGAAACCTACTAACATATTCCTATTATGCTCCTATAACACTTCCCAAGCAACTAGACACAACATTGCATTTAGCTTTTTGCCTTGTGTCTTTTTTGGGGTCCACCACAGATGACTATCGCTAATTACCCCCTTCTTCCCTCTTGCCTGCTTTCAGGAGCTGTCCCCAGGTCTGTGACAGCCCCAAAGTAGCACATGATGCTACTCATCCTGTCACTGCATCCAACCATCCTCCCCATCTAGTGATACCTTAGTCTTTTTCATATGCTACTGTCTCAAAGAGAAAAGGGAAAGGAAGTCACTTTCATGTGCACTTAAGATACAAATTGTAAAAGCAACTAAGTGAGTAAGGAGTCTAAATCCCATTTACATTCTATGAGATATAGGCTCTGAAATGACTTACATTTTGGAAATGTTACCCTTCGCAACCATCATGCTGTCTGGAGAGGCTCACAAGAGTGAGTGCCAATCTCAGGTCAGACTGTCAGAAAATAGGGCAGACACCCCAAATTGATGGTACATTCTATAATTAGATTTTGCCAAGCCAGTAACAAATGTGAACTTCTGGATCACTATATTAGTCTTACCATAGAGTCACAGACAGTCTCCTTAGGCTCTCCAGCCACTCTTGCCACCCAGACAAACTAGACTTTGTGATAATGGTCTCTTACACCAAATATCACATTACTTTAGGTTACTCCCAACCCCAAAGAGTCAGTCAGGTCACCTTACCCCAGGTCAATGGATACTCTTGATCTCACACCAAAGAAAACACTGGCAGTCAGTTTCTCTAGTAAACTATCTAAAGATTTATTAGCTAAGAAAAGGAAATTTGAGTAATTGAGAAGTTAAAGCAGGTAAAATACATTAACAGGTGAGTCAAAGTTTGTAAGTCCAAAATGTTAACAGAGTTGTAGTAACCTGCTAGATTTCCAAAAGTTCCTCAGGGTTACCCAGAGTAATTCTGGGGATCTCTGTCAACTTGTTCAGTATTCCACCCTATTAGAATCCAAAACAGTTCAGAGATACAGGGTCGATTCCTGGATCCATTCTTATCGTGCCTTTCCATGGAAGGCAATCTGGCAGGTGTTTTCATTCACAGCATGGGTTCTTCCTTTGTTCATTAAATGCAAACAGAGTCTGGGAATTTCCATTGATGAACACAATGCCTTGAAATTAGCAATCTTATACATTTCTAAGGCTCCAATCTTGAGTGATGGGTAAATGTGATGTAAACACAATGTGATAGCCAGAAACAATCCTTCATTAGTTTTCATAAAGTGTACACATCGAGTACATTCACATTTTAACACTAACATACAGTTTAATCTAGGCTTATCTAATTATTGGGTATACCTAATGTAATGTAATAGTAAATGACAGGTTAGAGGTACGTGAAGACATTAACATTTCTTTGATACCCACACACAAGTGAATTAGTCTATGGCTTTGATCCAAGCTGGCCTTTCAGAGTCACACAACTAATGGCGATACTCCAATGTTTCAGTCTCCATGGGGCAAATGTTCCATGATATGCCCATTGGGGGTATGGGGAAGAGGCTGAGCTAGAGGCAAATGCAGAATAGGACTGTTGGCAACAAGAAGGAGGCAGAACTCAAAGATTACTGAAATTTGGAACACTCCGCAGATTATGCAGCAAATGAGAGGTCTAGTTTAATAGCTAAGTCTCTAAATAAATGGCTCAAAAAGTACATATTATATATTTAAAGAAAGTCTCTTGCAGCCCCTTCTGTGCCTATTATTCACAAATTTAAAGCTACAGATTAAAGTGGATAATATATCTCCTACGAATACAGGAATTGCTCTTTGTACTCTTTTAAAAGGCTGCAGCACACTGTCAATACCTGGATAACCATATAAATTAGACAGAGAAATTCCTATTAGAAGAGGTCATCTATTCCACTCCCCTACCATTGTAGGACTTATATAAAATTGGGGAAGAGGCATAGATGGTTCTGTGAACAGCAAGTTGTTTTATTAAGACAGTGAATGGGACTACTCTGTATTTGTCGGCAAACAATTATGATTTTATAACTTTCATCACCTTCATTAACACAAGAACTTCAGTAGCAGGAAAGAATGCTCAATTCACTCCAGAACATTTGGTAAAGCAGCACAAATTAATAATCTATTTAATTGTCATTTTCTTTCTGTGATTCCTTTATCATCATTTCTGATTGCCAAGATATGTGGTCAGTGTTGAAACCTTTCTATTCAGCCTG
The DNA here is from genome assembly GCF_965140235.1 of Caretta caretta. Classification (NCBI taxonomy): domain Eukaryota; kingdom Metazoa; phylum Chordata; order Testudines; family Cheloniidae; genus Caretta; species Caretta caretta. Next base: position 68,190,687 of record NC_134206.1, on the reverse strand, counting down.
TTCTTGCTTCCTGATTCATTTATGAACAAGCTGGTGTTTATGACAGCACAATCACTTTCATGACAGAAAACTGTAATCTCACAATTTGCAATGGCAGTTCTTTTTAAGATTAATTCTACATATCAGTGCTGAGGAGTGTTCTGAAGAACAATGATACTCATTTTAACACCCCATAATAAACATTTAGTACACTAACCAGCATAGAGCACTGTTCACATAAATAACATGATTAATTTCAATGAATCCTCCTTGGTTTTGTCTCCCACTTGATGAACAACTTAAAATTGGCTGCAGAAGGAGAAAAATGCAAGAGGTGCAAAACAGGATTCACGGGGCTTATGATTTTTCCGCTCACTGCAACTTTGCCCCATTCTGTACAATGATAATTTATCCAAAGATTTGACATTTAAGCCTGCCTGTTTTGATAGCCTTATTTCAAATTTGACTTAGTGGTGATGTTACTAGCCAATTCTCCCAAGCCCTATGAAGTGATAAGAGTAATAGGAGAGAATGATGAATGAGTACAGAGGCAAGGATCTAGCCTAATTATAATTTTGAAAAGATCGAGGAAGAAAAGTAGTTCTTTGCCATCAGGGTAGGGGAGAAATATGAACATCCTTGAATCATGCAGCTCAGATGACTTAAAGCAATTCATAACCAACTACATAAATAGAATATATTGTCAGCAAACAGAAGTACAGAGTATCGTAACTGAAAACAGGTTTGTCAATGTATCATTTGTAGTTTAGTAGACTTATAAAATGCATGTGCTAAATTGTATGATATTCAGAAATATAGGTAAAATGGATCTGGATATACGACACTACTGTAATGTAATCCTGCAGAGAGCTGTTGATCTGTATCTAAGGAAATTTTATTTACTGTCTCCTCCCACCCTTGATTTTTTAAGATATATCACTTCGAGTTCAAGTGAATCTTGTTTTACACGCATTTTGTTTTATTTACTTTGAAAGCTGCAACACGGCTGCCCTGAGTATTTTTTGCTGTGTTTTGTCTTCTTTTCATTGTGCTATCTCTCTTTCCCTTGTGTCTGTATTTTCTGCTGAAGTGTCTTGGTTGCTATATCAGGTGAGACCCAGAGTGCTATCTTGTATTAATATAGATAGCCTGCAACTATGCCCCTTTGTACTGTGATCCTGATGGATATCACAAGTCTGGCTGGGTCAATAATTGGATGGGAGTACTCCAAGGAACATCCAGATACCATTGACCAAATGGGTGACTGACTGTACTCCTTCTGAGTCAATATTGATCAACGCCTTATCTTGGTGGCAGGGAAAATTGTGTTGCTGGAGGGATTTCTGAGGAGGTGGTGCTTAGATAATATAGTGATGAGCACATTAGAATTGCATAAGATAGGCAGATGTAAAACCAAAGTCCTGAACACTTACACTCCATAAAAACCCTGTGACACACTTTGCAAGAGAACGGATATTGACTTTGCCATCTCAGCCAATTTCCAGTACCAGGACTTATATTTACCCATTACATTCCCTTGGCAGTGCCACTTGGATAATGTGTACTTCACATCTCACCCAGAAACTGTGGTTGTAGTGTTGTGGTCTGTTAAACATTTGCTGTGTTTCAGCCCAAAGATGGCTGCACTTCATTGGTGGATGAAATTATCCTTGTGGGTTTGCAAAACACATGGAATAGGAAATAACCAGTCCTGGATCGGTGGCAGATTTAAGGTCAGATACCTGACAAACGACCAAGTCTAGAGATGGTTTATGTGTACCATTGGGAAGGGAAGATTCCTAGCACATTTGTCTTGCATACAATAGCAATGGAGGTTTTAGGCTTCGATGGACTGATCTAAACATCAGCAGTGGTGGGGTAAGCTTGGATCTGAGACAGACCATAATAATGGGATGGTAGTTCGTGCTTAGATACCATGGTTATGTGCCCTGAAGAAAAACCTATGGTAGACAGATGGAAGGTAAGCTGTCAACTTCCATTTCCATCCCTGTGTCTCCTATATCTATGTGCCTTCTCTCACTTTCTCTAAAATTCAACTTCTCTCTTCAAAGGGAATCTATTTTTCAAACATGCTTCCCCCAATGCCTCCCATTCCCTTTCAGTTTAGAGCTCTCACAACTCTGTGAGAGCCAAGGTTCTGAATAACTTGGATCGTGCTTGTTACAGTATACACGATAACTGTATATCTGTTGTCCCTGCTTAACCTTCTAAAGCCATATTCTGACACTGTTTCAGGAAGTATCATTGTGACAGAGTGCAGGGAGCAAGCAGGTGAGCCTGCATTCTTATCACTCAGATATTTATTAGTTCCCCTGCAGGAAGCTGACGGGGGTAATTAGTCAGGCCGGTGTGCTGAGCCAATTACCCCATTAGCCAAGGGCTGATGAGAAGAGGCATCGGAAGGAAGTGGAAAGGGGAGAGGGAGGAACACGGGCTAGCTGAGCCTAGCCACACAAAGACTTAGATTAGGGAGACTTCTGTTTCCTTAAGGCCCTGGTGAGAGGCCCAAAAGCTAGGATAATATCTAACTAGACTGTTGCATGGGGATTGTTGTGAAAAGGGTGGAGGGAACTTAAAAGGACATGGTAAATGCACAACCAAGGGAGTCTGTGCAGTTTCTGGGAGGAGAAGTCAGGAGAGAGGAGCCATGATCCATGACAGTCATGTAGAGCTTCCAGTAAATATGCATAATGTGACTCTTTGTGATAGATGCTAGCATTTTGAGGGCTACCAGTGAATATACTGATGTGACCCATCTCCAGCTCTTTGGTTATGTAATATAACGATTTCTTTTTCAATTCCATTCCTTCCATTTATTGCCCTCAAATTGCCCTAGTGATCTACTACACTAACAAACCCCATCTCTATTGCCATAGATTCAATAGAGTATGTACCTTGCTTTTGTACCAACAGTACCTTGAAGAAAATGTTGCTGGAAGAGAAAACTGTAATGTTACTCTTGAATGTCAGACCCAGAAACTTGAAGGTTCAAGGTTCCTTACTTCCTCCACTGACCCCTATGCTTCTAATAAGTTTTGGTTTAGGTGTAGAGATGGAATTTATGACCTGAAAGTTACTGAGCATATGAGAACTCTGGGAATGGCTCTCACTGATATAATATATGAATGGCAGAATTCATATATTAGAATGATTAGGCAACTATTATACATGACCTTGTTATACGTGGATGTGGCATCCACGTTTAACAATTTGTCCTGACAGTCAAAAATCTTGTCAAATATTGATCTGACATCAGATTCATGTATAACAAGATTTTTGATTGACAACTGAGCAACTGCCCAGAATGAAAACAAAACCCCCACTGACTTTAAAAGCTGAAACTGCCAGCTGGCAAGTTGGCTGTCCGTAGAATTTACCCACAGATGCACTATCTTATAACTTTAATTTTATATTGAAAATCCCCATATTGCGAACATTACAAAGACCGGATTTAACTTCTTAATAAATTTTTAAAGATAAAAGCTAAAGTAGCTTGTGTTTCAAACATGCTATAGAAAGCTATGTTTGGCAGTTTCAATTTTAGCACAGAGACAAGGGGTATCAAATCAGCAGCAAGAGTGTGGAGAGGCAGAATGGACTAAGGGTGACATAAGATAGGAAAAAATGTTTAAAAATATGAGATTTTAGAATCCAGGTTTTATCATAAATAACAAACATTGTCATGACTTATGAAGTTGGCAGACACTGGACCAGAATAAAAGCCTTATCATTTTGGGTTGCTTTTCTATTACAATATTTATGCTACTCTGAAGAAAAGCTTTCTGGATTCTAGTGATTAGCAAGAGGTAGCAGAGGGAAGAGCGATGTCAGCCTTTGGAGGAGTCTGTGCAAAGGAGGTTGTGGCAGGCAAGAAGAAGAAAAAACAAGCTAGAGTGAAGAGATTAGGCATTCATCATTGAAGCTGCCACAAAACCCAAACCAGTCAAGATGAATATTCGGCAACAGAGAATTACTCATGCAGCATCAGTCATTGAAAGCAACCAAAGCTATGGCTGCAGAAATCTCATCCACAACACAGGGATAGTTATAAGTTTACCTTTAAAATACACGGCAGCTACCTACTTGTGCTGTCTGTTGTGTTTCCAGGCAACAATGAATGCACTCATGAACAAACTCAAGAGACCTTCAGTCCTAAGACATTGTTCAAGGACCATTAGTGGTTCAGCAGAGAAAGGGCTAAAGAAAGCAAATCTTCAGATCACCAACGCAGTGGAAAATGCCTGATGCATTCCGGTAAATTAGTCTAATTGTGATCAGCAGTTTACTTCCACTGACATAAACGGGCTTTGGATTAGGTCCTAATGGATCTTGCGTACTATATAGGCTGGATCAGGGGTCGGCAACCTTTCAGAAGTGGTGTGCCGAGTATTCATTTATTCACTTTAATTTAAGGTTTTGCGTGCCAGTAATACATTTTAACTTTTTTTAGAAGGTCTCTCTCTATAAGTCTATATATTATATAACTAAACTACTGTCATTTGTAAAGTAAACAAGGTTTTCAAAATGTTTAAGAAGCTTCATTTAAAATTAAATTAAAATGCTGATCTTACGCTGCCAGCCCACTCAGCACACTGCCAGCCTGGGGTTCCATTCACCTAGGCCGGCAGCAGGCTGAGTGAGGCCTGCAGCCAGGACCTCGGCTGGCAAGGGGCTGGCAGCCAGAACCCCAGACCGGCCGCGGGCTGAGCGGGGCTGGCGGCCGGGACCCCAGAGCAGCAGTGGGCTAAGCAGCTCAGCCCGCTACCACTCAGCCTGCTGCTGGTCTGGGGTTCCATCCACTGGCTCCTGCCAGCCAGGGTCCTGGCTGCCAGCCCCGCTCAGCCCGCTGCCGGTCTGGAGTCCCAGCCCTGCCCACATAGAGTGGGTACCTACCTTCTCCCTGGTTCTAGCTCATTCTCTTCCTCTCTCTCTGCACTGAGCTGAGGGTGGGAGTGCACTGAGCACAGGGCTGGGAGTGAAGAAGCAGGCTGGGGGTTGGGGTGTAAGGTCTGGCCAGGAGCTAGAATGAGGGAGGGGGCTTAGGGTTGGGGCAGGAGTTTTGGATGTGGAGTGCTTACCTGGGCAGCTCCCATTTGGTGCGAGGGTGCAGGTGGAAATTTGGAGGGGGGGTGTAGGAGCTCCCATTTGCTGCTCAGGGTGGGGGTGGGAATGTGGGGGGTGCAAGAGTCAGGGCACGGGGTTGGGGGTGTTTGAGGAGGGTGCAGGGGTCAGGACAGAGGGCTGGGGATGTGGGCTAGGGTTGTGGGGGTGCTCCCAGCCCCCTGCCCAGAGCGGCACACTGCAGGGGGCTGAAGGGGATATGCCCTGATTCCATCCCCCCTTTCCCAAGGCCCCATCCCCATCTCTTCTCCGCCTCCTCCCTGGATCAGCGAGCTTGCTGCGGCTCCGCTTCTCCCCATCCCTCGCAAGGGCCATCAGCTGATGGGCGGCAAGGAGGGAGGGGAGGAGGGGCAGGAACCCAGCATGCTGGGGGAAGAGGCGGGGAGGGGAGAGCTTGCCTGCCCTGCAGCAGTAGCCGGCAGGACCAAGCTTCTTCACCCTGCCCCCGCAGGGGCGGGGGACAGAGAAGAGCGGGCCAGGGTGGCCAGGATTTTTAATGGCATGCTACGGCCTGCTGGAGGGCCGGCAGCTGGGACTCCGGCAGGCAGCAGTGTGCCATTAAAAATCGGCTCGCGTGCCATCTTTGGCAGGCGTGCCATAGGTTGCCGACCCCTGGGCTGGATTCACCAGTACACTGTGGCTGCTTTGTGTTACTCTGGTGACCCAAAGCATCCACTCCCATGATGTAACACAGCCATTAACCTAGCTTAGCTTGTTGGATAAGCCAGGTTTATGGCTTCTTTGTTTTGCTGGAGTAACAGTCAGCACCCAGAGCATATCAATAAATCTGGTTCTATAACTTTTAAACACATACAAATATGCACGATAAGTTCATTCTGTCTTTACCTTCAGTTTATCCCATACCTCAGAACACTTTAAAAACATTAAGAACACCTCTGTATGATATTTACTGAAGATGGGTATTATATCTTTTACATTTGGGTAAAGGGTGGCACAGAGACCTGATGATTAAAAATTGATGCCCTCTTGTATATGAAGTTTTGTGTGTGCAATTGTACTTCTACATTTTCACTTTCAGTTACAGTGATTGCCCATATAAATAGCTAGATGGATGCCACAATAATCTACTGTGTCCAATTGCAAACATAGGCACACAGAAATGCATGTACACCCAGTCCTCTCCTTTTGAGTATCATGTCCAGAGATTGTATCTAAAGGACTTGCCCAATGTCAGGAGTTCAAAGTACTGACTTCTAGTCTTCTGCTCTAATAACTAGATATAATGGTGCTCTGCTATGAGACAATAATTCCTGGGTTGGAATAGGAGTTATATTTGTCTCCCATAGACCCCTATATCCAAGGAAGGGGGGAAAATAGGAAACTCTCTTTGAGTGTATGTAGAGGTTTTGTTTTTTGCTTTATTCAGTGTAATCCACTATTAATTTCTAGAATCCTAAAACCTGCGGTGTTATGTTAACTGGCACTTTCATCTTGAGCCATAGCATCTATTAAGTGATGGCTTTCAAATCTCTACATTTGAAACCACTCTCAAATAAGAGAAACTGATAAATCTCTCCAGCCTGTGTATATGGCTGCAAAAGACTTATTTTTTTTAAAAAAAGAACTTGTTTTCTATGAGTTGAGGGTGGCTTCAGCCCAAGTTGCTGCTATTCCAAAGGCTTCAGACTACAGTCAACTGTGGCTGAATAGAATTGAGGTCTCAGTTCCTAAAGCATGTAGTTATATTCAAACATATTTTAAATAAAAACATGATCTGACATCAACTGTGCAATTATATTGGGTGAGATTTTGGACACTGAGGGTTGAGGGAGGCGATTAGTATGTGACAATTGCTGAGCTATTGCAGAACGCACAGTTACTAAGAACTCATGTGTGTGTGTGTGTGAGAGAGAGAGAGAATCTTCCATCATCCTGGAATAACTTGTCAAACCTGATTTATTTCAGACAGGAGAAAACTTTCCAGCACAAATCAAGACAAGTGTTATGCTAACTTTTTGATACATATGCCAACATCCTGATCAGATCGGGACAGTAGCTGCAATAACTTTTGTCTTTGGATTATATGGCCCCCATATATTGGAATATGGACAGATGTATTGCAGGAGTTGCCACTGTATGAGTTTATTTGGGGTTTCTTTTGCTTTTCCGTACTGTGGGACTTTCTCTTTCATTTTTTGGGTTATAACATCTGTCAGTTCTGTTTTATGGGTTTGTTTGTCTATAGAAAATGGAAAAAAGTAATGATTGTGTCAAGAGACCTCTTTTTTGAATCAATATCAATGTATCATTTTATATGATCATGAAGAATAGTCTTTTGTGACTTGCTTACAATAAAAACAAAGGGCCCAATTCTGATCTGGCTTACACCATGGCAAATTAGGATTAGCGTCACTGCATTTCACTAGTGTGAAATGAGTGAGATCAGAATAAGGTTCAAAGTTTTTCAAGACCAGACAGAGTATAAAAGAACGAACTCGTAAACTCCAAATATTGTTTTAACAGCCAGTTATTTAAAAACAGGTTTTAAATCTCTGTTTCCCCTGAAAATGTTTTAATTGGCTATAAGTGGAATAACACACTCTAGGCCATGCAGCTGTTGTGAGAATACCAAGCTTCTCTTGCCTCCCTATGTATCCAAGCTGTGCAGTTATCTCATACCAGCTGTGCACGCTGTCTCATGTTATTAACTCCGGTAGGAAGCCTGGGGAGCTGCTGAGTGGCCTCTACTTCAACAGGATCCTTCTGCTGGCTTTGTCAAGGCCTTGTGCATTAAGTGGACACTTTCAAAACAAGGCAGTCTCTTAATGGAGATCCTCTGGCAACTCAAACTGAGAAACAGAAAGGGTGGCCATTCTTCTCCCTATCCTGCTTAAGGCTCATGCTGCACTGAGAACAAGCTGGAATAATCAGAGTAGAGTTCAATGGGAACATCAGTTTTGGCCCATAATACTGTTTGCAGGAGGCTTTTCTTTAAGAGGGAGACTAGCCCCATGGTTAGGATGCCAATCTGGATTCAAGAGGCTTGGGTTCAATTCCTTACTCCTCTTCAGACTCCTCTAAAACTTAGGGCATGTCTACACTTCAAGCTGGAGTAATAAATCCTAGACATACCTGCACTAGCTGTAATCATGCTAAAAGTGTAGGTGTGGGAGGACTTAGCTGCCCTGAGTCTGTACCTCTCTAAGATGCTAGGAATATACTTGGGTAAACTACCTTTTGTGGCTACCTCTGTTTTTAACATGGTAGCTAGATCAGAGCTGGAGTGGGTATGTCTCCTCAAGCTGGAATTTATACCACTAATTTGAAGTTAGATATACCCCAAGTCTCTCTAGATCAGTTTTCCATCTATGAAATGGGTATAATAATACTTCTCTACTTCACTGGAGTGTTTTGAGGCTCCATACATTAAAGACTGCAAGGTGCTCAGAATCAGTGGTGATAGAGATCATGTAAGTACCGAGCGAGGTGCTCAGAACCAGTGGTGATAGAGGTCATGTAAGTACCCAGCGAGGTCCTCAGAATCAGTGGTGATGGAGGTCATGTAAGAAGTGTTCAGTATTTAGAATTTGCTATTTGATCTGTATGACCAGTCAGAAAGTCATGGTTCCCTGATTAACTGACCTAACCTTTATAAACAGAAGCAGTGTGTGACAAAAACATTGGGGTGTTGAATCTCCCAAGGAGAGTGTGGGGAGAACTTTAGGGTGATAGAGCAGGAAATAAACAGGCCTAGGAATTGTAAGGATAATTAAAATCTTTTCCTGCATTTGCACAGGAAAACATTATATTTGGCTATGTACGTTAGCTCTAGTTTTAAAAAGTATCTGGTTCCTTTTCTGACTAAGGGAGAGAAAAAGCTATAAGTCAAATTTATGAGCTAACAGACTTTGCAAACAGTTTTCTGTTGTCATGTTCATGCCAAGTAATTGCTATGGCTATTGCTGGGGCACCAAATTTATCTTTGACTTTCCTGTCAGCAGCCCTGTTGCAATGATCACAGACACCTGTATGACCACAGGATTGTACACAGAACCATTTATGGTATGGGGCGTTGTTGAATACAGTTGAGGTTGTCCACAGGCACTAAAGTGTCTAGTTTAATATCTAGCTGTGCTGCTCACATCCTGCTCCACATTGTGGGGATGGAGTATTTTTCAAAGTGCAGCCTGTCTTCCTGTCTGTTGCTTATGCGGAGTGTTCCCTTAGTTGTATTTAGATACATAGTTTGAAAATCACTGACTTTCTCACTCTCCTATTTTCTTCCCACCTCTAACATTCCTGTTCCCAAAATATCCAAGGCCAGGCGAACATGTCTGTATGAATATATTCCTCCACATGTGAATGCTCTTTTTTCTCCTAAATATTTGTGTGAACTAAATTCTGTTGGCATGAATGTTCTCACTAAAGTAAACCTGAAAGAGTACATCTATGGCTGGAATGAAACATGGTTTGAATGATGTGAAAATGCTTTGGAATGATTTCCTCACACTATTTGCCTGTAACTGATTATATGATGATTGCTCTGTCTGTTTACATCATTATGGCACTACTGAGCCTTATCCATTACTTTATAAAGTGCTTTGATATTTCTTGACCATGAACAGCACTATGTAAATCAAATTCCATATTGCTATGGACAAGACTGAATAAATACCCCTGTATTGTTGAAGACATATTTTGCGAGTGAAAGCCTGGTGCCAGAATTCAATGGCTAAACTCCCATTGACTTCAATAGGGTCTGGATTTCATGCTCTGTGTGTATATTGGTTAGGTGTTCCTTCAAATTCAAAGGCTATTATATATATATCAAATAATATATATATATTTGATACAATCATCTCTGTGCTGTTCTACATCCAATTATTCTTTACTTTGGAAATATGTACAGCGAGTGGCATTGTGATGTAGAATGCAGAAATGGTGCTAATGGAATCTATTATGACATTTGGCACAAATGATAATGGTTAAAAGAGGTGAAAAATGTCTGCTGCCCAGCTAATGAAAAGTAATTTATGATAAAAATTAAATATCTAAGCTCTAGTTATACATTCTGCAGTGTTCTGGGCAATTGCTGTCAGACTTTAGAAGACTTGTGATCTAGTTTTGAGATATAAAGGTTGCAGACATGAATATGCCAATCAAACCCTATAGAATGGAATACTTTTATTTTAATACAAATATCTGCACTCTTAAAACTTCCAAATTTTGTATAACAAGTGTTTTTTAAACTAGGATAGAGAGGGAGAGAGGTCAGCAATAGCTAAACCATAGGAAGGGGCTAACTCTACTTCATTTATCTGATTCACCTACTCTTTCAGGCTGTTTTCATTGTGTATAATAAGGGTTGCTACAAACCACTGACTCCCTCAAAAAGAAGAAATTGCCACCTGGTGAACGTGTGGTTGTTATGTCGATACTGATTATAAATTAGGATTAGAAACATGCAGAAATGAGAATATCTACTACCTGCTCAATACTAAATTGTAACTAATGAATACTCACTTGCCTATTGTAATCTAACCTAATTACCTGTAAAGATTCAGATAGATTTCACTTGACCCCCAAACTTAGTACCATTAGCTGCTTCTTGGCTCAATACTAAGTGAAAATGCAATTAGACAGTAGAGCACAAAAAGGTTGAATCCTCAGCAATATGTCAGTCTATTGCATAATGTGGGAAAAACTCAATTGTTTCAGTGAGATCCCATTAAATTTTTTAACAATCTGTTAAAATAGAGCACTGGTATGACATTTTCGTCTGTACCACTATTGTTCTGCAGAGTATGTCAGTGCTCTACCCTATCCGAATTTGATCAGTAACAACTGTAGGAAAGACAAAATAGAAAAGGCAACCACTAGGCACATACAGGGGGAAAAATTCCTCCACAGTCCACCAAACCTTAAAATTCTTACCCATTTTTTTTCTCAGTCCCTACTAAGACAAAATCCCTGAAGTCAATGGGAGCTTGTCGGAATAAGGAATGAATAGAAACTGTGTAAAGACATCCTAATTTGGTCCTAGCTCATTAGTATTGTGATGCCTGAGACTTTTAAAAAGAGAGATAATGTCCCAAGAAGTAAAATGATCTGATGGCAGCAGATCCCTCTGAGAATGATACATAATAAATAGAATCTCCATGACAATCTTATGCAGGAAATTGCACTAGTATTTCCAAATTTTCTAAGGAAGGATTTCACTGCCCTATTTAAATAATTTAAATTTGTTTCTGCATCAGTACGGATTCTCTATACTAGTCAAATTCTCTGTAAAAATAGAAAGTGGGTGTGGAGCACCATGATTGTTTTTGTACCTGGCTCCATTAACTGTTCTCACACACACACACTCTCTCTCTCTCTCTCTCTCTCTCTTTTGCCTCGTGGGCTTGATTAGAAAGAGGACCTTTTTGGATACTTTTCTTCCTGACTTGTTTCTCCCGCTGACTCCCAGTACCACAAGACTATGCAATGCCCCCAACACACTTTAACAATGGCAGTTGGGGCAGATCCAGAATTGGTGGCCTGTTTCTCTTATTTTGAGCAGTTTAAACACTGACCAAGTGCCCTCCTACCTTGTTGACAAAGTGAAAGATTCTGGTTTTGGCCCACCTCTACTGGCATTCCTGTTTACTTGGTCGCATAGTACAAACGCAAACGGATGTTACATGAAATCACAATACCATCAAGTTTTAAATGGAAGAAAGGAAATATTTTAAAGAAAATAACCCAAGGAATTTAGTGCCTTGTGATAGCATTGAAACAAAAAGCTTGGCAAGGGTCAAAACTGGATTGGATGAATAGGAATAAGAGAAGCCTCTGCAGTTACACTAGGTATTATGTTATTGAAATGATTAAGATAGGTATTCCAGGGGAGTGATGTCTTTATGTTTCGTACAGTGCCAAGCACATTGTTGGTGAGAAACGAAAATAAATAAGTTAAATCCTAAAAATAGCAGCTGTCAGTCCCCAAACCTTGAGCCAAAAAACTGAGCCCCCAGTTGGGAGCATGGAAGAAGTTTTCATTCATGATACGGAGGCCCCGGCTTACCAAGGTACTTATGCACATATCAGTTTTATAGTTAGGTACATACTTAAGCACCCTGCTGAACTGAGGCCATATTGTAGCAATGGAAAATTGACCAAATATATTAGGAATAGAACTGGTCAGGATTTTTACATCAATGATTATTCAAAGGAAAATATGCTTTCTGCAGTCAATTTTGTTCTGTGGGAAAATGTTGATTTAGCTGAAATTTTTAAATTTTCCATTGAGAAAGATAAAAATGAAATATTTAGTTTCAGTTTAGGTCAACATTAATGTGCATCTACCTGAGCCACTGCAGTGCCTCATGGGAGTGGCCTTTTGGTTGTCCCATGAACTCATTCCTCCTGAGGCTGGGGTCCTCAGCTGGACTACATTTCCCAAGATGCAGCATCACCTCCCCTCTGGCTGAGCCTATATAGTGCATCATGGGAGTCCCCTGACTGTGGTGCGTCACAAGAGAAGTAGTTCAAGTGGGAAGCCAAACCCATACAGGAGAATGGGGGCATGATGAGGCAGCTGAACCGCAACTCCCATGAAGCACCACAGCAACTCTGGGAGATACATCTTAACATCAATCCAATCCAAAATTAAATGCTCCAACTCTTCCAAGTGGAAATTTTTCAGAATGGTTTGTGCTACCAAAATTTTTCAACTTTGTCTTAATTTGGAATGACAACAAATGCCAAAACATCAGAATTTCCTGTGGAATGGAAATTCCATTTTTGATCAGCTCTAACTGAGGCATTTTTGTCTTTCTTTTAAATATCAGGCAGACGTCACAGAACTAGATGGATCATTGGCCTTTCCATGATATAGCTGTTCCTATGGTCCTAGAATACACTGTCTCTCAATACCAAAGTGAGGACTTGGATTTAGCATAGAACTGATATGCTGGATTCCTTTTTCCTTAATGGAGACTGAATATTTTATCTGTCCTCTCAACAGCTGAATATCTTTATTGAATTTTGTCTTGATAAAAATTGAAAATGTTACAGATAAAAAAGAATTGTACATATACATACAATTGGGGTGAAAATGAAACTTGGGAAGGGTTATTCACACACACGCACACACACACATCTTTTTAATATTTAATTTTTTCAGGTGAATAAGATTGCACATGAACAGACTTGGTAAATGCTGTGCAAAAAATTGCTGTGCCAAATGGGCATTAAATTGGATAATATTATTGAAAATATTGAAATTGGATAATATCATTGAAAATTCATGCTAGCATTTTCTCTGTTCGCTACATAGTATAAATGCATCATGTGATGCTCTAGAGAGCATGCCTCTGTGCTACAAAGTCTAACTTCTACTCATCTTTAATGTTCAAAAAGTAGTAGCAGTCATTATTAACTATTCAATATCATTAACTGTTTCCTCTACTTGTCTAGGTCCTTTCTCCTTATACACTTTCCTTGACAAGGTGATGAACTAGTTTCATTCTGTTAATATAAGATGCCCAAACTTGGAACAGTGTCATCTCAACTTGAAACAGCTCCTTTAATTGTTCCCTCAACTATACTTTCTTTTCAGAGTAGCCGCCGTGTTAGTCTGTATCCGCAAAAAGAAAAGGGAGACTTGTGGCACCTTATTTGTTAGTCTTTAAGGTGCCACAAGTACTCCTTTTCTTTTTTCTTTCTTTTATTCACCTCATCCTCTTTATTTATTCCCTCCTTTGTGTAAGGGACCAGAGTGTAGTCAGTCTGGCCTAGTGGTCACGGCTGGGCTACGGTCCACACATCAGGTATGCTAGTTAGTGAGCTGGAGTCAGAGGAATCACTAGAGCCAAGTTCAGTAAACACGAGTTGGGTCAGAGTCAGGCCGAAGTCAGAGACTGGAGACCAGGGGTAGTAAAGGTGGACTCAGGAGGTAGGAATCGGGGTCACGATCAGCCTGGAGTTGGAGATTGGAGATCAGGAGATGAGGTGAGTTCTAGAGTCACAGCAGGCCCAAAGTCTATGTGGTTGTCCAAACAACTTCTTGGGCTGCCCTCCAGGGTTAAATAGGGCACTTGGCCAATCAGAGGGCCACAAGGTACCATCACTCTGGGTCTCTTGGCCAGTACTTCCTGCAGTGCCTGCTACCTAAAGTGCTCCTTGGGTGTGGTTCTGCATGGCTTCCTGGTGATACTATAAGAACATCAGCCATCTCAGATTCTGCAGACTGGGGTTCTAGTCCATGGATCCTTATACTTTCACCTTTCTGATATCCACTGCATTAAAAAAATCTTACTATCTCAATCCCTTTCCATTTCCTGTATTTTAATCCTGTCCTCCTACCCTTGTTCACTACATTACCATCGCTGAGAACAACCCGTTTGCCGGTGGCAACTCTCTGAAATGTGATTCATCTGCCTCCTTAAAAAGCCTACCTTAAAAATTCTACCACTTAATCCCTGACCTTTATTTTCTCAAGAGCTCGAAAAGGGGGCATCTCATCTCTCCAGTCACCAATCAGAGAAGCTTCCTTCATCACTCTCATCTCATTTTTCACCTCTCCAATCACCAACCAAAATAGCTCTTCTCGTCTCTCCAATCACTATTCGTGACAATATCTGCACTGATTTCAGTCTGAGTACAGTTCTGCAGATAGTACAGAAACTGCTTTTCTTCCTCTAGTTAACATCCTTCTTGCCCTTTTCCCTCATCCTCCTTGACTGCCGTTCATCTTTTAATTCTGTGGATCACTCTGTCCTCCTGTCCATAGCTAGACAGACATCTCTGATTCTCTCCTGTCACAGCTCAATGTTTTCCAGTCAAAATTTGCTTTTTCTCTGGTATTGCTTTGCCCTTTGTGCTAAGACCCTTTCTCTGTACAATTCCACAATGTGAATTTCTTGTCCTTCTTCTCTTTTCCATATACCAGTACCACCTTCATTAAATCATCTTCTCTACCTTTAATAGCTTACTATGTTCCATATCTATATCTATCTATCTATCAATCACAAAAAATAAGTTAAAAGAACATGATTAACATAGCAAAGTAAAGGTTAGCAAATGCTAGAATTAAGGTTGCCTTGCAACCTTAATTTGGCCAATTTTTTGCATATGCATTATGGTACAGTCTTTAATTACATAATTACATACTATTTTTTCTACATGACCCCTACTTCATTCAGTAAACAGTATAGTTTGTGCTCATTTAATTAGCAGCTACTCAAAATTCCATACTGTACACTGAATGAGGCAGGGGTTCTGTGGAAAAAACAGTATCTCAGTCCCCATCTCTCCCCAGCTCAATCTCAGTCTCCTTGCTCAACCCGTTCCAGCCTTCCCTCCTCATTACTGTCTCCGAGCTCCTGACTCCCTTTCCCCGGCTCTCAGGCCCAGTCTCCTTGCCCAGCCAGTCCCAGTTCCTCATCCCTACACCTCCAGTCCCAGTATCACCAGCCTTCTTGTCCCAGTCGCCTCCTTTCCCTCTCCCTGGTCTGGTTTTTCACCTCTCTTCATTCAAATCAGACAGCTTCCTCCTCCATGCTGCCTGGGTACCAGGAGGGGGGTCACTGAGAGCATAGGAAGGACAGGCTCCCTTCTCTCAGTTCCAGTGCCCAGGCCCACTCCATTCCAAAGCAGCTGGAAGCAGCCACTAAAGGGAAAGTCTGCCTTTGTCCTGTATTCCTGGGCTGCAGCATGCTTGGTCGCTCTATGGCAGTGATGGGTAACCTGCGGCCCGCGGACCATATGTGCGCCCATCAGGGTAATCTGATTGCGGGCCGTGAGACATTTTGCTGACGTTGACCGCCCCAGTGGTTCGCTGTTCCCAGCCAATGGGAGCTGTGGGAAGCGGTGGGCTGCAGGGACATGCTGGTCTGGCACACGCTTTCATTCTCTCTTTTTCTCTGTGAACTGGGAAACCTCTGATCTGGCTCTCTGGTGATAGCCATGAGGGGTCGGGGGGAATGGACTACTGGGACTACGTGCTGGATTTGGGGGGAATTCATGAGGATGTGGAGCTTGGGTCAGCTCTCTCTTTCTCCTTCAGTGGGAGGTGTGGTGTTTCTTCCTATACAGTGCCCTAGAGGAAGGGGTATGGGACTATATGTCTACCATGGAGTGTGGAGCCCAGACTGCTCTCTTCCTCCATCCCCTCCAGCTGCTTGAGGAGCTCCCAGGCAGTCTCAGTTTAGTGTGTGTGTGGCTGGAGGTGCTTTGGCAGCAGTCCAGCCTTGGAACATTATTGTTTAATTATTACTTTGATTAAGGCTGCCAACATTTTCCTGAGGAAGGGAAATGGCAATCAGCAAAGGCTGGCATGGAATTTCATGGGACAGAGAGAAGGCCCTTCTCTAACCTGCGATCTTCTCCCCTGCCAAACATCAAAGACCTGCTGCATACAGTGGAGGTATGAGAACTGCTGAAAGAAAATATCACAGCATCTTTTATAATGGAAGGCAGGATAGGTGTGGTAGGTGGCACTACCAGTTCCCCACTGTAAAATATATATATATGTATACACACACACACACATGACTTGCATAAGTTACAGAAGTCTTAGAGCTGCTAGCAGCCCAAAGAGGCTGTTACAAAAGCCTGGGATCACCAGTGTACAGGGAAGGCTAGTCATCCCCTTTTTCACCTGCCCATGCCTCCTATCCTGGCCACAGGAAGGAATGAAGGTCTAAAAGTTGTTATATCTGCTCTATGCTACCTGCGGCTGGGGAGAATCTCCCATGGCTGGCTACAATAGGTACAGCACAAAGTGGCCCTCATTCAGGGAAGCGTTTAGGTTACTGTCTATCCCTATAGCTATGTATTTCTAATGAGACACACTACAATGATATCAGGACATCTCCTGTATTTCTGTGTATTATTAGTATATTACCTTTGGTGTGTGATTGGTCACTTAAGTCACATGGCACAATTTCTGCTTCCTGATTGGATGACTGAAATTTTCTAAATAGGAGAATAACTAATGACAGAGTAAATAATGGTATGAACTTTTGGATGGAAAATCATTTGTGCTAAAATTCATGACACTTTTAGGATTTGCAAACATTTTCACAAGTAAGCCAGATGTCATCAAAATACTCATAAACAAGGAATAATATACCCCACAAATAACAGCACAGTGAACTCACCATATTTATCTGTAAAAATATTCACAAATCACTCTTTGGATTATTCTGCCAGCACTAGTTATAGCTTTGCTTCAATAATTCTAATATTAATTGCAGAATACTCCTGTGACCTGGCTAGAAACTGCTCATAGACTTTAAGGTCAGAAGGGACCATTGTGATATCTAGTCTGACCTCCTGTACATTGCATGCCACAGAACCTCACCCACTCCTGAAATAGACCCATAACCTCTGGCTGAGTTACTGAAGTCCTCAAATAATGGTTTAAAGACTTCAAGTTACAAAGAATTCACCATTTACACTAGTTTAAACCCGCAAGTCCCCCACGCCCCACGCTGCAGAGGAATGTGAAAATCCCCCAGGGTCTCTGCCAATCTGACGAAGGGAAAATTCCTTCCCACCCCCAAATATGATGATCAGTTAGACCCCGAGAATGTGGGCAAGACCTATCTGGTGGATACCTGGGAAAGAATTCTCTGTAGTAAATCAGAGCCTTCCCCATCTAGTGTCCCATCTCCAGCAGCTAGGGATTTTTGCTACTGGCAATTATGGATTGGCCACATGCCATCGTACGCAGTCCCATCATACCATCCCGTCTATAAAATTATCAAGCTCAGTCTTGAAACCAGTTAGGTTTTTTGCCTCCATTGCTCCCTTGGGAAGCCTGTTCCAGAACTTTACTCTTCCAGTGGTTAGAAACCTTCACCTAATTTCAAGCCTAAACTTGTTCATGGCCAGTTTATAGCCATTTCTTCTTGTGTCCACATTGGTGCTTAACTTAAATGTTTCCTCTTCCTGCTTGTTATTTTCCCTCTGATGTATTTATACAGAGCAATCATATATTCCCTCAGCTTTCTTTTGGTTAGGCTAAACAAGCCAAGCTCTTTGAGTCTCCTTTCATAAGGCAGGTTTTCCGTTCCTCAGATCATGCTAATAGCCCTTCTCTGTACCTGTTCCAGTTTGAATTCATCTTTTCTTAAACATGGAAGACCAGAAATGCACACAGTATTCCAGATAAGGTCTCATGAGTGCCTTGTATAATGGTTCTAACACTTTCCTATCTCTACTGAAAATACCTTGCCTGAAGTACCTAGGACAGCATTAGCCGTTTTCATGGCCACATCACCTTGACAGCTCATAGTAATTCTGTGATCAATCAACACACCGAGGTCTTTCCCCTCCTCTGTCACTTCCAACTTATAAGTCCCAACTTATAGCAAAATATTCTTGTTGTTAGTCCCTAAATGCATGATCTTGCAATTGTACTGTTAAATTTCATCCATTTTTATTACTCCAGTTTACAAGGTCATCCAGATATTCTTGTATGATATTCCAGTCCTCCTCCATATTGACTATATCTCCCAACTTTGTGTCATCCGCAAATTTTATTAGTACACACCCATTTTTTATGCCAAGCTCAGCAACAAATCTGAGATAAGATTGGTCCCAAGACAGATCCCTGAGAATCTCCATGAGAAACCTCCCTCCAGACTGATAGATGACCAATTATAGTCGCCCTTTTAACCAATTCCTTATCCACCTTTCAGTTCTCATATAAATCCCCATCTTCTCCAATTTAACTAATAATTTTCATGTGAAATTGTATCAAAAGCCTCACTGAAATCCAGGTAGACTAGATCTATTGCATTTTCTTTGTCTAAAATATCAGTTACCTTCTCAAAGAAGGAGATCAGGGTGGTCTGACACGATCTACCTTTTGTAAAACCATGTTGTATTTTATCCCAATTGCCATTCACCTCTATGTCCTTATCTATTTCCTCTTTCAAAATTTGTTCCAAGACCTTGCATACAATTGAGGTCAAACTAACAGGCCTGTAGTTTCCTGCATTACTTTTCCTCCCTTTCTTAAAAATAGGAACTATATTCTCCAGTTATAGGGTATGACTCCTGAGTTAATAAAGTCATTAAAATCCTTGCTATTGGGATTGCAATTTCATGTGTCAGTTCCTTTAATATTCTAGGATGGAGATTATCTCTCCACTCCCCCCATCTCCCCATGTAGTCCCATTAAACTGTTTGAGTTTGACTTCCATCTCAGATGTGATCATTTCTACCTCCATATTCTCATTGCCATTAGTCACCCTGTCGCTACCCCTAAGCTCTTCATTAGCCTCATTAAAAACTGAGGCAAAGTATTTGTTTGGGTGTTGGGCCATGCCTAGATAATCTTTAATCTCCACCCCCTCCTCAGTGCTTAGTGGTCTCACTTCTTCTTTCCTTTATATGGCTATAGAACCTTTTACTATTGGTTTTAATTCTCTTTGCAAGGTCCAACTCTGCTTGGCTTTGTGCAGTTCTCACTTTATCCTTACACTTTCTAAGATCCAAGAGGTAGCTTTCCTTGCTGATCCCTCTGACCTTCCATTCCTTGTAGGCTTTCTACTTTCTCTTAATCACCTGTTTGAGACGCTTGCTCATCCACCTCAGTCTGCAATCCCTCCCTAAAACTTTCCCCCTTTGCTTGGGATACAGGTTTGAGATAGCTTCTGCAACCTTGAATTAAACTAATTCCAAGCCACCTCCACATTCAGATCCTTGAGTTCTTCACTTCTGTCCACTTCACCAATTAATTCCCTTACTTTTTAAAAATTAGCTCTTTTGAAATCAAGGACTTTTGTTGTAGATCTAGGTTTGTTTATCCTTTCATTTAGTTTAAATTGAATTAACTCATGATCAGTCAAACCAAGGCTGTCCTCTACAACCAGTTCTACTATGAGAGCCTTACTACTCACCAATACAAAATCTAAAATGGTATCACCTCTTGTTGGTTCAGCAACTATTTGGTGAAGAAATCTGTCAGCTACCACATCCAGGAAAATCTGGGCCCTACTATTGTTACTTGTCCTCCAATCTATATCTGGGAAGTTAAAGTCTCCCATAATCACAAAATTCCCAGTAATATTTATTTCACTAAAAACATTAAAGAAGACTCTATCCATATCCAAATCGGATCCTGTTTGTCTATAGCACACCACAAGCATTACTTCTTTATCTAACAAAAAATATACCCAGGTTAATCAGGGCCAGATTAACTTTTTGTGGGCCTGGCTCCAAACATATTTGCAAGCCCCCATGGGGAATGATTGTAAAAGACCGGAGATCGACACAGGAGTTGTCTTTGACATAGCACACAGCTACACAGGTTTTATTTACAATATTTACAAGTTTAAGTTGAGATGGAGGTGGTTGCCATTAGGGTACCCGCAATGGTAGCTCTAGGGCAAAAAGAATACACACAAGTGCACATAAAATAAATTCTAAAAGAAAAAAAATACAAAATAAAACACAGTGGGTAAAAACAGCTAAGAAAAGCCAAAGCTGCCAAAGCACCAGCCATGTGCTGCTTCCACTAAAAGGGAACCATCACACTGTCTCACCCTTCACATTTCTCATATGAACTATCAGGGCTTGAATTAAATTTTTGTATAAATTTGGGGTGAATTTAAAAAAAACTGTTCAAAATGTTTTAAAAAATAAAAAAATATGAATAACTTTAATACATTTTATTTACAGCGTCATGATTCATACTAGTCTTGCTAGTTCTTCCCTCTAGGCAGAGAGGCACAGAGAGTAGGATCAGGACCAACCGTGCCCCCAAAAGACCAGACCAACCCTCCAAATCAGACCACACTCAGATCCCTCCCCAGACCAAACTGGACCAGACCTGCATCTCTCCCCAGACTGAGCCCCCCAAAACTGATCCAGACCCGCATCCCTCCCCAGGCTGACCCCCCTGTGACATTCCCCTCTGGTGTTGTCTGGACCAGTGATCTGCTAGGCCTCTCCTATCCTTGACTCTGGGAGCCAGCCTTACCCTGCTCTGTGGTGAGAGTCCCCACTCCTGGGCTGTTCACGTACAGCCTCTGGCATGTAAACTGCTCCCAGCTACTTGCAAGTGAATGGCACTAGCCAATATCTCCGGTCCCAGACACAACCCTGGGAACCTCCGACTTGCAGCGTCCAGTTATGCCTGCTGGATGCTGCAAGCTTATGTAAGTTTGTCAATTTAACAAATAAATTAATATGTACCAGGCTTGTTCTCCCAAGAGGAGTCTCTGACACACTGCAAACCAAATGCACTGCTTCAGGTAGAATAAACAAAGATTTATTAACTATAAAGGTAAATTTAAGTGATTATAAGTCAAAGCATAAGAAGTCAGATTTGGTCAAACGAAATAAAATCAAAATGCATTCTAAGCCGATCTTAACACTTTCAGTGTCCTTAAAAGTTTAGATGCTTCTCACCATTTAGATTAGATGCTGGTTACTTTTCAGTCAGGCTCTCCCCTTTGATCAGCATTTCAGTCACTTGGTGGTAGTGGTGTCTGTAGATGTAGGTGGAAGAGAGAGAGCATGGCAAAATGTCTCTCCCTTGTATCATGTCCTTTCTTTCCTCCTGGCTTTGCCCCCCCCTCCCCTTCAGAGTCAGGAGAGCATTACCTCATCGCAGTCCCAAACTGCCCAAAGGAAGGGGGTGACTCCCTCAAGGGTCTAACCGATTCTTTTCTTGCTGCCTAAGCCAGTGTCCATTGTTCCTGTGTGGGTTTGTCCCATCCATGTCCTGTTGTGGTGTGAACCGCTTCTCTGTTCTTGGAAAGTTTTTGCATGGGCTTGCTTTAAGCCATGAGGATACATTTTCAGCCTCATAACTATATACATGAAATTATAACGCATAACCTTACTATAACAATATGGGGCATCAGGGAAGAGTTGGGGCAGGAGGCAGGGCAGGGGTGTTCAGTTTTGTGGGATTAGAAAGTTGGCAACCCTAAGCCCGTAAGGGACCCAGGAGCCCAGGGAGGAGGCGGGGGCCATGTGATCTGCGTGCAGGTGCCACGGGGGAGCCCAACTCCTGTGCGGCAGCCATGAACCCCGACCCAGGCATGCCAAGCCTCCCCTCCCCCCCCAGCTGTACCAAATAGTATGAGCCGCTGGGGAGAGGTGGAACCGGACACACCACCCTGCCTCCTGCTCGCTGCCTCTGCCTGCTCTGCTCAGGGCAGACAGCTGCTGCCCTCATCCCCCGCACACACACACACCCAACCCAGGATTAAGGGGCTCTTCCCAAGTGTGGGCCTGGTGCCATGGAGCCACTTGCACCATTATAAACCCGGTACTGCCCAGGTATGAAGGAAAGCTCCATCTAGGAAACCTAAATGCCTCTCCCAGGTGTTTCTCATGGTGATTTGAGGATCTTCCTTAATATATGGCAAAGAACATAGGGTTCTCAGTTTATTACAGCCAGATCCTGGCATCCAGGTTTCTTCACTCTGCGGAGATCAGTAAGGTGGCTTTCAGCCATCTTTATTTTCCCTATTCCTATGTCGGCTCCACTGGTTTCTTATAATGTGGACTAAAGGCTGCTCTATATTAGACTTGTTGCATGCAACTTCAACACTTGTTCTAGTCACCAGAGATCATGGCAGTGCAGAGACACTATTAGTCACACACTCTTTCTCTAAGCTATGCCCTTTCCTGATTCTTTGGCATCACTTCATGAGCTGGATGGAAAAGGAACTTGGAGCTTATATAATATTTCAGACAATATAATTTCACCCTTTTCTGAAAAAAAGTAATTAGATATCATTAACATTTTACTTTATAAAACACAGTAAGTGTAGAAAATCAAAGTGTGCCTTTGAAACTGTCCAATATAATAACCATTGCACAATAGACTTTTCATGCAACTACAGTAAGTATCAAACAGAACTATGTGTTCATTATTTTAATCAAATTATCTTTCAACATCTGAAGCAACTCCTTTTGTCACTGATTTCCCAGCTTTTAATTTTGTTTTAAATTCAGTAGCAAGACCATGAGTCTTTTCTTGATCATAGGTGTCTTTGGATCCAGAATAAGATTATGATCAGAAAGTATAACAAGAGTTTTTGAAAGTTTAACAAAGTATCTAAGGGGAATTGGAGCAATCACAGGTTTTGTAAAGAGATATGGTTTCTACCTCTAGATTGCTGGTATGAATCCAACCTACATAGGTAAAACTACAATAATGTACACAGTGGTGACCCTTAAATATATGGCAATTTTCCCTACAAAATTGATAATCCTACTGTGACATTACACCTCATATTCTTCATAGAGATATTATTATGAGATGGTTATGGCATAATTATGATGCATTTTGTACAAGACAGGGAATGTAAGGTGTCATTGGAAAAGTTATGATTTGCTGAATATGATTATCCTATTTGCATGTATGTGTCATTTTTGTATCTGAAGTTATAAATATTTATTATGGATCTGTATTTCAGATGGGCTTACTCTTGAAAACTCCCACAGCAAGCGTTTCAGGTACAACAATGAAGAAGCCAGACAGTGCTAATAGTTCATCAACAAAGACTGAACTGGGGAAAGTGCTGGACCAAGGCTAAAGGGATTTCTAGCCTGTGTATGAAAAACCTGGGGATTCCAAGCTGTAAAGCAAGTGCAACTTGTACCTTGAGAATCTGCCAGTCTGCTTGTATCATTAGCCAGGGTGAGAATTTGCTAATTCATATCCTATCTTTCTAGTATTTTAGGCTTAGTTTGCATTTTTGTTTTTTACTGGGTAATCTGCTTTGATCTGTTTGCTAGCACGTATAATAACTTAAAATCTATATTTTTGTAATTAATAAACGTATTTTATGCTTTAATCTAAACCAGTAAGCTTAGAGCGAAGTGCCTGGAAATCTTAGCTCAATGGGTGGGAATTGTTGCATATTCCTTTCCACATTGAGGGAGGACAAACTCTGAATTTACGCTGTACAGTTTTCTGTGCAGTGCAAGATGGTATAATGTTGGGTTTATACTCAGGGGGATGGGGGAAGAGATGCCTGGGGAACTGGGAATTATCTTGGCTGTGGACTCTCCATTGTTGGTTCATGCAGTGGCTGGGCAGAGAACCTGCAGGTAACTGCAGCTGAGTGTGTCCCTACCTGTGTGAATGATGGTGGAAGTGTAAGACCAGGAGCGGGTCTGCAGCTTGTCACAGCACCACAGTGTGATAGGGAGCCCAGGCTGGTGAGTCAGAGGGCTCAGTGGTACTCCAGTTCCACGTGGCACTCCGGGGGGAAGCCATCACACCTACCTCAGTATTTGAAGTATTTTCTATTTTAGTGCTGAACGCTTAGTGTAGGCAGGAACAGGAACACTAAATGCATATATTGTTTAGACATCTAAGGTCATTAGTAAAGGTTACTACCATAATAATGTTTAGCACTTACTGTGACTATCATGACAATGTTAGGGTCATATACAGAATATCTATAATACCACAATAATATTAAGTTACCTCAGAGACTAAAGTGAAATATTTTAATGGCTACCATTGTATATCACCTTCCATCCAAGGATCTCAAAAAACTTTACAAAATTAATGAGTTAAGCTTTACAACATCCCGGAGAGATAGGGTCAGTGATTAAATGTTATTAGCTTCAGTTGGCCATTCATTTATCTTTTGTGAAATGAGTGATAGTCTTGGCATTGCTAAAGTGGCCACTTAACGAGTACCACAATTGTCACCTTTGTTGCCAATCTCAGCCACCAGCTGAATCAGCATTATCCTCTTACCAGTACAAATGGTCCTACCAAATGAGTGTTAAGGCATATCTGGTGGAACAAAGTGGGAAAATTTGCAGTGCCTTGATCCCTGATGCATCTGTTCTGCATAAAAATAGAAGACTTCAGTCTGCTCAGCCGTTAAAACCACACCTTTAATTGGGAGTAATTTTAAAAAAAAAGTCAACAATTAAAAAAAAAGCTACATTTTCCAAACATTACAATAAAGTTGAATCAAATAGAAGATTACATGTACTGTAAACAACAGAGCAGTACTGCATTTATAGTATATGTTAATTGAACTGGTTTCAGAGTAACAGCCGTGTTAGTCTGTATTCGCAAAAAGAAAAGGAGTACTTGTAGCACCTTAGAGACTAACCAATTTATTTGAGCATGAGCTTTCGTGAGCTACAGCTCACTTCATCAGATGTATACCTCGGTATACATCTGATGAAGTGAGCGAGCTGTAGCTCACGAAAGCTCATGCTCAAATAAATTGGTTAGTCTCTAAGGTGCTACAAGTACTCCTTTTCTTTTTGTTAATTGAACTGTAGTCTAGACAAAAGGAAAATGTCGCATTAATTATAGCCATGATTAAAAAGCTGTCTAGTGTCAAAAGGCTGATGACATTGGTTTATATCCAAGATTAACACTTTCTTTCTATTTTCTATTTTCCGCAGTTGCTGTAATCAACAACAAACTTTTATTTTAAGTCAGTTCTTCAAGACAGAGATCCACGAGGACTGATTGCTCCAGCCTAAGGCCTATGCACTAGTGAAGTCCTCAGACTAGCATTTGAGTGGGACTTAGGTGGTGCATGACCCTCTGCACCAAGGGGGAAATTCACCTCAAATGCTTCTTATCTAAAGATTTACTGCAGAGAAGTGAATGATACAGCTGGTTTCTACTACATGCAGCATTTTGGTACTATTACAGGACCAGGTGATACAATTCACATACAACTTTAATTTCAAATATTCATCATTCACGTGCTGTTTATTGCTTAGTTGTAGCTTATTAAATTATGAATTGTTGAAAAGCTCAGTAGTCGGGAGCTCAAAAGAGGGCCGTCAAAATGTTGCAGGAAATGTTCATATCACACATTTATTGCATTTTGAAAACATGGTTCTGTGGTTTCCTATTATTTTTGTAGACTTTTATTGGTTATTTCTTTTATAGACTAGACAGATCTGCTGTGTTTATTGCCAGTTATGATTTGCAGCAATAGGTCTACAATATTTTTCTACTTGAATTCAGTGGACGAAATCATGTCCTGACCATATCCATCTGAGCCCAAGAATGTTTCTCAGATAACCCAGTGATGAGTGTGGTATAAGAACCTACACAGATAGATCAAATTTGACCCTTTTGTTAAAATTTATATTATTTCTAACAGTGCAAACTTTATTTAATGTGATATCTTGCACATCACTCTCTTTAGCCAATATGCATTGGTCCTTTCTGTGATCCTCATCCAGCTCACTCAGATTTGTTTCTGATTATTTATGTTATGTGTGTGTGAAATTCACACTCTGGCTACTGCTCGGTCTGCCTTTTAAAATGGTATACTCTTAAACAGCCCCATTAAATGATGGTGTCACACTGACAACTATGTGGGTCCTGGACAGCTTCCCAGGTTTTTCCATTTTCCAATGTGATAAACTGGAATCACAAAATATCCCATACTAAGAGGAAAGACAGCCCAACAAAAACCATGATAGTGACTGAGATGTATGTATGTTGGCAAAAGTTGCAGAATCAATACTTTAAAAAAATGTTCTTTACTTTCCCAAGGGCAGTGGGTTTTTTTACAAACCAGTTAATGGGACAGAAATATTCATTTAAAATTTTTATTTCATATAGTTGTTGATTATTAACTGTTTGGTTTTTAATTATTATCATTTCACATCTTGAGTTGGCCACTGCAACACATGCTGATTGCTAACTGTAGTGTTCTGCAAACGATTAATCTTCTTGTGATCAGGATTATGCTAGTTAGGATTTAGAAAAACATCTAAGGGCTTTGTATACATACTGCTTCAAATATTCATGGAAATATGCAAGCAGTCATTCTGTGCTTAGTATTATTAAGAGGATTTTCATTATATTGGATGTGGATTTTAGACATTATTTCCCACATATGACAGACTATTTTAGCCCATTCTAGTGAGCTCAATTTCTACTATCAAGTATAGGATGAAGTTTGCAGGGCTATGTGCACAGTTCAATGGCCTGAGTGTGCAAATACTTACATACCACAACAACCTTATTCAGTGAATAGCCCCATAAAATTACTCATGTATGTGTTTCCAGTACCAGGACCTTCTTTATGAACACCAACATACAGTGTAAAAAGGGTCTGTTTCAATGGTGAAAACAAACAAACCATCAATTGACTCCTGGACTGTGAATACAAATGTTTGAAAATTACTTATAACAAAAGGATCAAGAATTTGCTGACTGTTCTTATCTATGGCTTCTCTGGACAAGGAAGTTAATGCAGATTAAGGTAAAGTGTGAATTTAAATTGTGTGAATCCTGATTTACCCCCTGCGTGGATGCTTTGGTACCAGAAAAAGAGTGATGTTGCCGGCACCCAATGTCGAGAGGCAAAACAACAGCAGGGGTGGGTGGAGAAGCAGAAAAGTTTATTTGCAGCTGCAAACAAGGTACAGGGAGAATAGAATCTCAAATCCTGCACACCAGAGCAGGTCATTACACACACTTTTATATTCCTTAATGCTACTGCACTACACATCAGCCAATTAAAACTTTGCACAAATACTCTGCCTTCCTTATATTGGTTACAACAATGTTTATTTCCTGCAACCTCTAACAAGCATTCCTAGCAACTTAAACAACCAGCATATTCTGTCTGATCTTGTAACTATCTCCTATTATCTTTAACTTGGCGTCAGCAAACCTTACACTATAAGGCATTATCTGCGGCTGCAACATTGTTTTAAGAGCAAAAGAGCTTACTCAAACCAGCCAGGCCTGAATTCTATTAAGGGGGGTTAAGAAGAAGCCCTTAGGCCTTCAGCAGGGAGACCTTCTCGACCCTTATGGCCTTCCATCCCCTCAACTTAACTAGTGGCCATGCTCTGGGGTCTCCAATATTAGTCTGAGGCTATGGCTACACTTGCAGATGTAGGGAGTTAAACCAGCTCTCGGAGACAGCAGCAGGGATAGCGTGTGTGTTCACACTGTCAGCTGCAAGTGCAGTGTCATGGCCACATTAGCAGCTCTTGCAATGCCACAGAGAGCAGTGCATTGTAATAGCTATGCCAGTGTGCAAGTGGCTGCAGTGTGCTTTTCAAATGGGGGCATGGTGGAGTGTGACAGGGAGTGTGTTGTGTGTATATGGGGGGGAGAGACAGTGTGTTTTGGGGGGGGCAGAGAGTGTGTCAGCACGCTGTCTTGTAAGTTCAGACAGCGGCAGGGGGAAGGGAAAACCCCCGCTATCAGCCCCCACCCCCCATCTCTCTCTTTCTCTCTCTCTCTCTCCCACACATGCACAAACACCTGCCTCTGCAGCAGAAGCATTCCACAGTAATGGTTTGCTTTGTGTCCCGGAGCAGATAAGCAGTCGGCTGTCAGAAATGGTGCTTGAAGGGGGATATCCGCATGCCTGCAGCCGAGTTCAAAACCATGACGAGAGTGGCCACTTGACTGCACGGGATTATGGGATGTTTCCGGAGGCCAGTCACAGCGCAATAATGCAACACGTTGTCCACACTGACACCTGGGCATTTCAGCCAGGGCGCAGAAAGCTCTATGCTTCTCACGGAGGTGGATTACCAAGGGTGCTCCAGCTGCGGAGTCCAGGTGCTCTAAGTGTCTTGCCAGTGTGGACACCTCAGGAGTTAGGACGCCCGGAGCTGATTTAATGCGCTCTAACTTGCAAGTGTAGCCAAGGCCTGAATTAGCTTAATCCACTTTGGAAGATGATTAAGATAATTCAGAATAAAGCACTCTTATCCTGGTATAAAAGCATCCACACAGGGAGTTAATCAGGAATAACTATTAAGGAATAGCACCCCATGTAGATAAGCCATTAGAGTAAAGTACCTCTTCAAAGGACACGCTAAGAAGAACTTTTTATATATAAACAGTATATGCCATCTTTCAAAAGACACAGACATGTGGAAATTGCCAGATGCCAGTAAGGGTTGACACACTGTCTATGGTATGGGTGCAGATAAGGATGTTCTACTATTGAGGGAGCTAATCGCAAGCTGGACATGTCTGAAAAAAAGGGTGCATAAAATATAGAGTGTTGAATGGCTCAAGAACTGCGGAAGTTAAATTAAGAGATTTTTATGGAGAAGAGTTTGAGTCTATAGAAAACAACTTGGCATCATCTCAAGGAAAGGTCTGAGACAGGGTGGGACTATGGGATGGAGAGTATTTTTTGTGGGGAAGGTGTAGTTAAACTGGGAGCATTTGTAAATATCCAAGAGGCAGGGAGGTGGACTGATGCACTGCCAGTCTACTATGTATGTTCACCTTTTATCCATTTTTTTAAAATGAACTTTAGATGAAAGTCTCTTTTAGGCTAAAAATATAACTTTTTGAAGTTGTTCATTATTTCTGAAAAAAGTAGAAAAGCAGGGATGTGATAAAAGCTATACCAAATGAAAGATAAGAATATACTCTGAAATTATAGAGCAGAATATCTCTTTTGCACAGAAAGGTCGTTTTGTTTTTGCATTGTATATTTGCTATGTAAAATAATGCAGGTACACTTACCATGGATATATTGCAGAAGTATTCTTCTGGTGGCTTACTCTTTATGTTAAAAAAGAATTTGAATCAAGTTAAAGTGCAAGTGTTCTTTTAAACAGTCCTTTCCTCAGTAATCTGCAGTGGAAACAATGAAGATTTAAAAATAATCCCTCTTAAATCAACTGGGCACCACAGTAAATAAATAAGCACCATGTACATTTATGATACTAATATTATAGGTACCATATAAACTGACAGTGTATATATAGTTATATAAAAAAGCTGAGTATCTTCCGTATGAAACTTTAAACTGTATATGTTTTAACCTTTCATTTGAGAACAACTTGTTATTCTGTACAATCTTTCTTGCAGTACCAGACAGCAGCTGCTAAATTTTAAACTTCAGGCAAAATCTACCTAAAGGAAAGCCATTTTATATCTTTAAAACCTCACAAGAGGTAAGTTTATTTGTATGTCCATTTCATAAGACAGATTCTTTTTTGTGGGTGAGTTGTGCAGCCTACCAAGAGAACTGAATTGCAAAAAAATAAAATCCTGTACTAAAGTATTTTTTATGACAAGACTTCATCTAATGAAATGAGGTTTTGAAACAGTACCTCTTGAAATAAACTGATATATTTTTTGCCACTTACAACTAAGAATTCCCCTCCCTGTCTTGGTTAATCATTGTCAAGCTATCAAGATTTAACCCCGTTACAGAATCTCTCACTATGAGAAGCTGTTATCCTACTTTGCTCAAAAGATCCACTGAATTTGTGACAATCTTGCTGTCCCCCCTGTGTAAGCCAAATATTCAGAAAACAAAGACCATTCCACTTTCTTTGGTAGCCCTTGCCTCAGTCACACAAGTGGAGGCCTTAAAAACACTGAAAGATGTCTAGGCTATCTGGCCTAGAGACAGGCCCTTACCCATATAGGTTATGTAAGCTAGTTTAGACTCAAAGCTGACCAAGATCATCAATGCCTCCTTCAGAGAGCACAATCTACCAGCTACCCTAAAGCATGCAGTAAACTTACTAGTTCTCAATAAATCTTACTTGGAGTCAGAGAACTCACTAGCTACCATCTCATCTCCAATCTCCCCTTCATGGCACAATTGAGGAGCTGACATACAGCATGCTCCAACACTTGATCTCTGAAATTACCCAGGACCCTTCACAAACAGGTGTCAGATAGTGATAGGTCATGGAGATAGCTCTGGTGGTGTTGCTGAAGGACCTTTTCAAGGCCAAGAACATAGGACAAACACCTATGCTTCTACCACTTACCTATCCGTTGATGTCACTAATTACCAAGGAAGGCATTGCTATTGATCATCATCCTTACCTCATGGCCTTTCAGACACAGGTCAGTCCAAATGACAATGTTCTGAGCCAATTTGAATGACTTCTGAGAATCAGATTGTGTGCTACTGACTATGTAACTATTTTATTGTGCTTCTAAATTTGTGTCAAGGGCCCTTAAAGCTCTTGGTGAGTGTTCTTTGATGCAGAGTTTTAAAATAAAAATAATACTTTATTAAAATCCAAGTATATGTTAGGTCACAATACAGTAAATATAGTACACTGCAAAAGCAAACATATGTCTATGAAAATCTTCATTGGTGGCTTCCTAGTCACTACTATTTAGTCTCAAACAGGTTTGCCCAATTATAGGAAGCATTTTTCCCCCCAGCATGCTTTCCTGGAGCTGACCCTTTAAATTTGTCAGAGCTGGAGTCCTAAAGTAATCATTTTGCACCTAGCTATTGCTGGTTAGATTTCCCTCTCTTCCAGATGGTAAATACCTGTTTTCTCCCATCTTTCCCTTTATTATTCCTGGGGGAACTGGCACATTTACACACCTTTCATCTGCTAATTTTGTAATTCTGTTTTAAATAAATCATGTTTGGCCGCATTATAAATCATTCTGAATATGCTGAATTATAGTAACTTGTTAGTTACAAGTTTCTATTTTGCTTACATCCTCAAGCAATTCCTGTCAGTAAGTAGTAGGTATAAAATGTTATGCTTTCTGGTTGAAATCTGTACTCTTTGGATGATGAAGTTGGCTTCTATACAATAAAGAACTCTCTTTGATGAATGTTTGGTTGTTAATCAACAGCTATCTGGGAGTTAAACTTGCGCATTAATATTGTATTTGGCAGCCTTGAGGGTTGGTCCAGGAATGGTTTGTATCAGCTGTCCTCCACTTTTGGTAGCAGATAGTCTTTGTCATTTCACTTTTTAAGAATTGTTTTCCTTGAATTATTTTGGAGGTGGACAGTTATTAAAGTTTCATGCACTAGGTATAGGCACCTAGTAAACACTAGAGATCTTTAAACCCCCCTGGCTTTATCCACAAGCAACTTCTAAGACTACAAAAATTAGAACTTTCAGGTATTTTTGGTTGATCCATTATTTCTTTATTTAGTTAGTTAGTTGGCTGGCTGTTCTAGGGTTTTGTTTGTTGTGATAGGGTGTTCATACCACACTAATCTGGAGAGGGTTAATAAAGCTCAGAAGGGGCCACTTAACCTGGTAGGCCACACCTCAGGGAGAATTAGGCTTGATAAGTAATTCCTAATTGAGGATGGAGCTCAGCTGATCAGGATCAGGTAGGGCTTGTATAAGGCTAGGTAGAGAGGGCAGAAAAGTGCTGTAGTGTAGAAGATTTCAGTGACTCTGTGGGCTTAGAAAGAAAGGAGGAAACCTAGGGGGAGAATAGAAGCTCTGGGTTACATGCCATGAAGGAAGAGTTTACCCAGAAGGGTGGTGGAGTGGAAGCCTGATAGAGATGAAATAGGAAAAGGCTCAGACCTTGGCTGGACCCCAAAGTAGTGGGCGGGGCTGGGTTCCTCTAACAGACACTGGGGAAGAGGCATTGCATTGGATTGGAGGACTGCTGGGAAGGATAGCCAGTCTAATGAGATTTTGATACTGTGGAAGAGGGAAAAACACATAATGATGTGGCTGGAGGGCCAAGCCATGAAGTATAAGCCCTGCAGCTCCTGGAGTATAAGAGGGGCTGCAGTGCAAAGGAGAGATAGAAGGGGGTGTCAGACTGGGTGGAACTATTATCCAGACACAGCTGCAAGGAGGTGGACAATGGTGAGTAGAGAACGCCATGACATCTGTGTAATCTTGAAACTGGAAATCCTAATACTGCTTAGGAACATTTTGTCCTGTCAGATCTTTATTTTCTTCTAGTTAAGTGCATGTGACTTACATGGAAAATAGGTTTCCCCCCCCCCCACCACTTTACTTGTGATCAAAACCAGTCTACTAGCTCTTAATTGATGGTCTGTTATAAATTGGAATTGTTTTCAGTAATTCTCAAAGGGGAGCAGACTGCTTCCCCCTCTTACTCCACTGAGGGCTCATGACACTCCAAAGGGGGAGAATGATGGATGTAGAATAGCCAGAGGAAAAATTTCTGCTCCCCTATGTCTCAGCCAGTAGAGCTGACCAGCTTCATAGGGGCAATACCCTATGCTCTGCAAAAGACCACAGTACTAAGAGAACGATGGCCTTGTGATTAGGGCGCTTACTGGGTTCTCAGGCCATCTAAGTTCAATTCTTGGCTCTGCCATGGACTTCCTATGTGATCTTAGATAACACATTTAT
Organism: Caretta caretta; assembly: GCF_965140235.1. NCBI lineage: Eukaryota > Metazoa > Chordata > Testudines > Cheloniidae > Caretta > Caretta caretta. The sequence continues at coordinate 68,157,531 of NC_134206.1, read as the reverse complement.
TTTCTTTGTGCCTTCTCTTCCCATCTATAAAATTGAGATAATACTCCTTTCTCCCACCATTGGCTTCTCTTATCTATTTAGACTGTAAGCTCTTCAGAGTAGGGAAAATTCTTAGTATTGCCTATCACCACGTAGCATCTCTGTGCTACAGCAATACAAATAATGTTTCACAATATGCAAATTTCCCTTGTGCACCATGGAGGCACCACCTCCAATGCTGAATTGTGCCAAAACTTCATGATTAGGGCTTTAATTGGTAAACCTAACAAAGAACATGGCATGGTATATTTTGTAATCCCTTATTGCAGTTTGCAAAGCCAATTGATGAGGCTTAGGGAAAAGGACAGTTTGGATCTAAAAATGTTTTGAAGAACATAAAAGATACGTAACGCTGTGTGGGGAAAATAGGGGGGCCCTGCACTGAAATCATCTGGTCATATAATCTCAGGAAACTGATGAAGGTCTTTACAATAGATCAGGTTATTTCTAGCATTAGTCTTTTGTGCTCCATGTTAAATAGTTTTAGTGCAGATCACTTTTTAGACTAACACTTAAGGGACAAATGCACAGATAGCTGGTCTAAGTAAACAGTTGCAGGGGGAGGGTGACAGTAGGAATCCTTCTCCAAAGGCTTCAGATGCTGGAGTGGTCCTTCAGGATTGTAACATGACCCATCTTTGGGGTGAAAAAAACAGTCTGTACAGTGGTGGATCCTCTGGCCATGTCCCGCTGGGCCCCATCCTCATGGAGAAGGAGGCAGTGGCCTGACCTCCTTTGACTCCTTGCTATAAATGGCTTCCCCCTTCTCATGGATTTTAGGGGACACTTCTTGCAGTTTTGAGGCAGGCCCAAGTTAAGGAACACTGCAACTGCTCTCCCTTCCCCTGTACAACCCCATAATGTTTTAGGGGAAAGGCTATTTTGTGCCCCTAGAAGAACAGCAGCAGCTGGGAAGAATTCCTGCCTCTAGCACTATTAGGGTAACCAGAGGGCATAAATACCCCATAATCCTTAACACAGTAGTAAAACCCACAAAGTCTGAGCCCATTATAACAACCCAAGTAAAGACATTACATTATAGGTCACTTTAAAAAAAATGGGACAAGCAAGACTGCAGACCTCTAAAATAAGAGTTTGTTCTTTATATAGTTGTGGTTTAAGATTTCTACTTCTGTTTATATTTTATGAACACTTCTCCATCTTTTATGTAAATTCTTGGGTTATCTTATGTAGTTTAGTTTTTTGTTAGCTGAGAGTTTCCTATTAAAATAATAAAGGAAGAAATCTATAGTAATAGAGTTATTTGTGGAAAAATATATATTACCGCTAACTATTGAGGATTTCCCAATATAATTTCTTTAAAATGCAGTTGGGCACGTGGGAAGGGGGAGAGGGTGATGGGCCTGGAAAGCATTAGCAATCCTTGACTGGGGATTTCTCTGTCCAATTTGTTTTCCTTTGTTCCTCTTTTGATGCATTGCTCTTTTTCCCTGGCAGAAACTAAGACCCCGATGCAGAGAGGCTCACAGATCAGGAAAGGCGTGGCTGGCAGAGGATCAGAGCCAATGCAAGAGAATAAAAATATGGTTGGAGGAAGCATTACTTCATAGATCAAGGTTATAACGATTTGTGTGTATGTGTGGGTGGATTAGAAAGGACTTGCAAATAAGATATTATTAAATTGAAATATGTCTGTTTTCAGTAGAGCAGCTGAAGTGGAAACACTATGATAAAGGATCCTGATTTATTTTTTATTATTATTATTCCAAAGAATGGCTTGTTTTCAATCCTGATTATTGTGGCCCTTGAAATATGCTTGAGGAGTTATTGGGGAGTGTGTGTGGAGGGGGGAGGGCATCAAATATAGATCAGAAAAGCACTAAGATTAGCTCTTTGAATATTATTCACATTCTTAGAATTTAGCTTTTTATTTATTACAAAGAAAAAAACTACACATTAGGTGCCCGGGGGAATTATAATAACGTGCAAAATTGCCAAGGGATTAATAGATTAATACATTTAAAACACATCACAAAGAACATCAGTCAATAGAATGTGATAACATTCCATACAATTGAGAAACAGAATCACAGACAGGATTATGAAAGGTGAGAGATTTTCCAGGAAAAGAATTCTTTTAATCCAACAAATGGCTCAGAGTTAAAGTGATAATTGAGTGCTGAGGTGAGTACAAAGGGCCAAATTCCTCCCTTGTGGGATCCCATTGGAGTCAGTGGAGTTGCAGCAGGGATGAATTTGGCTCCAAATGTTTTGGAAATGATAAATGATGCTAAAAGAAAGATGTATAATAAGTGCAATCATTAAGAACCAATTCACAGAAAAATGAGTCCCTTTTAGTCTATCACCCACTCTTTCAAATGCTTCTGCCCTGGTTCTCCCATATACAAGGCTGGTGGCAAGAAATACATCTCATAATTTTAAGAAACATCATTTGCTACACAAGGTCAGAACAGAGAATTGTTGAAGTAACATGATAGAGTTAGCCTGTTATGTTATATAAATGGTGGTAGTCATTTAAATGACTATTTCATAAATAACTCCATTTTCATCATGACAGTTCTATTTATCTGGTCAGTTTGAGAGTGGATTTTACAAGATGTGTATTATCTGTTGAGGGACTACTTAGTGTAATGGTCTGTTGTGACAGAATATACCGCTATGTTCACACCTTACACGCTATTGTAATAACCTTTGTACAAATTATGCTTTGTGAGATCCTTTGAAAACAAATAATTTGGTCATTGTCCTGATTAAAATGTGTGCCAACATTGTATGTGAAGTTATAAGATTCCACTGTATGGTATTCTTAACCAAATTGAAGTTAGCAAACAGGTCTGTCTCAGACAAAGGAATGTGTGCTCTGCTTAATTTGCATTTAAGCAGTAAGAGTCATCCAGCAGGAAGGGAAACAAAGGAAACTCTAACAGGTAATGAAAAAGCATCAGGGAGCATTCTCCCCTGTAGACTGTCTCCTGAATCTCAGCTGGAAATATTTCCAAGAGGGGACTGAATATAAAATGGAGAGACAAACACCCAAGGCACCCCTCCCTCTTTCTGCTCATCATGGCATCTGAAGCAACACAGGAAGCATTTGTTGGATTCTGGGAGAAGGGGTCCTGACCTAAGAAGCTGGGTCAGAAAGACTGCTGAGAGTCTGCAGTGAGAAATTTTGCTTTGAATTTAACATAGTTTGTTAGGCACCAGTTGCATTTTATTTTTACTTTTATTTTTTTTCTTGTAACCATTTCTGACTTTATGGCTCACTACGTCTACTCAAAATCTGTCCCTTTATAGTTAATAAACTTGTTTTATCTAATCCATTGTGTTTAAATTGAAACTCACTTATGTTTAAATTTGCAGTCTGGGAAACTCCATTTGGGGTGGCAAGCTGTGTGCATATTATTTCTATTAAAGAAATAGACTGTATATGATTGCTATTCTCCAGGAGAGAGCTGGGCAGTACAGGACATACATTTCTGGGGGCAAATCCTAAAACTGGGAGTGTGTTGGGGTCACCCTGCAGTAGAACACAAACTGGTGAGAGCCAGAATATAATCCAAGTGTAGTTGTCAGGCTGCAGTTGCATACAGATGCTGACTGTGGCTTGCATGCTGGAAGGCTATTTGTGAGCAGCCCTTGTGGAAATTCATTCAGTAAGGCACTCAAGGTGACAGGGCAGGAGTGACAAAGCTGCTTATTAGTCTAGATTGTATCCTGATATGTCATACCAAAACTATGGTCTCTTCAGACTGGTAACAGAATATAAGAATAAAATTGTCTTTTAAATCAGGGTTATCAATCTAAATACTAAACTGGGAGGAGTGGTAGATACGCTGGAGGGGAGGGATAGGATACAGAAGGACCTAGACAAATTGGAGGATTGGGCCAAAAGAAATCTGATGAGGTTCAATAAGGATAAGTGCAGGGTCCTGCACTTAGGACGGAAGAACCCAATGCACAGCTACAGACTAGGGACCGAATGGCTAGGCAGCAGTTCTGCGGAAAAGGACCTAGGGGTGACAGTGGACGAGAAGCTGGATATGAGTCAGCAGTGTGCCCTTGTTGCCAAGAAGGCCAATGGCATTTTGGGATGTATAAGTAGGGGCATAGCGAGCAGATCGAGGGACGTGATCGTTCCCCTCTATTCGACATTGGTGAGGCCTCATCTGGAGTACTGTGTCCAGTTTTGGGCCCCACACTTCAAGAAGGATGTGGATAAATTGGAGAGAGTCCAGCGAAGGGCAACAAAAATGATTAGGGGTCTGGAACACATGAGTTATGAGGAGAGGCTGAGGGAGCTGGGATTGTTTAGCCTGCAGAAGAGAAGAATGAGGGGGGATTTGATAGCTGTTTTCAACTACCTGAAAGGGGGTTCCAAAGAGGATGGCTCTAGACTGTTCTCAATGGTATCAGATGACAGAACGAGGAGTAATGGTCTCAAGCTGCAGTGGGGGAGGTTTAGATTGGATATTAGGAAAAACTTTTTCACTATGAGGGTGGTGAAACACTGGAATGCGTTACCTAGGGAGGTGGTAGAATCTCCTTCCTTGGAGGTTTTTAAGGTCAGGCTTGACAAAGCCCTGGCTGGGATGATTTAACTGGGAATTGGTCCTGCTTTGAGCAGGGGGTTGGACTAGATGACCTTCTGGGGTCCCTTCCAACCCTTATATTCTATGATTCTATGATTCTAAATTCACTGTCACTGAGCAGATGCAGAAAATAGTTTGCCTTGTAGGTAAGGAGGGTGTAATGTATCCATGTGCTGCAAACAAAAGAGATGGCTACTCTACCGCTGACCTACTATTGGGCAGATGGATCTAGAACCTGAAAAACACAAGCCTCTATTATCAAAGTTAAAAGGAAAGCTTTTTAGCTTGCAGTGGCAGTAGGTCAATTATAGTCTCCATGGGTCAGGCAATAGAGGACATCATTCTCACACACACACACACCACGCTGGGTAATCTTGCTTCACTCAGGCTTCCACTGCCTCCACCATGATTTTAGCTCCTTCCTGGAAAAATCACGCATAACAGCTGGAAAGACATTGCACCATCAGGGATGCTTGCTTGTTCTGTCTCTTTAAAATGTACCACTTTTCAGTGGTGGTGCAGCTGGAAAGGCTATCATAATGATCAGGATTGTGATCCCTTATTTCACAGGCAGTCTCACTGATTGAGTGGGACTGCTTGTGGTGTAAAATACTCTTATTTTACTTAATTAGCATCACAGTCTACACTAAAGGGGTGGTTTAGCATACTCATTATTCTTATGTCTGGTGGGAATCTTCACCAAGGTATCAACTACAACTGAATCAAAAAATAAACCCAGCAGAAAACAGGCCAATGGTATTAAAGGAAGTGATGTTTGTAGTCAAACAGTTACAAAATGCCTGATCTTGACAATATTTAATCAAAACTGCTAAAGAGTGTAGCCCCAGGTCTAGTTCATTGGCTTCATAGAATTGTCTTAAAAGTTTGGGAAGCCAATTGCACTCCAGAAGATTGGAAAAGGGGGCTATATCATTCCTTCCTTTTTGGGGTGGGGCGGGGGGGAAGGAGCGAGTGATCAGTTTGATCAAATAGGGCAGAGGTTGTGGTTGAAGCCTTTGGGCTTCGGCTTTGGCCCCCTGGAGTGTGGTGATCACCTCACTCTGGCGCTGAAGGGGCTAAAAGCAGCCCTGGAGAGAGCTGTGGCTTGGAAAAGCTAGGCTGATTGGGGGAAGCAGCCACAGCTGGGGCCCTGCCCCAGTCAGGTCACAACTGGCCCTGTAAGAGGGCTGTGGGGCAGAAGCAGAGGAGTCTCACCCTAGCCCTGGAGTGGGAAGGGCTAGCTGCCTGGGAGCAAGGTACCTGAAGCAGAGCAGTATTGGGGAAGGGCACAGGGAGCTGGGGAGCTCCAGCGAAGTAAAGCTCTAGGCTTCAGGCCTTGTTAAAGGCCCAAAAAGATACTGGGGCAGCCTGAGGACAGGCAAAGGCAGCTGGTCCTACCCCCTTGCCAGTGATTGGCCATTACAGATTGCAGTCTGCCCCAGGGAAAGGGGTCTGGATGATGACTGGCAGTAGCCACTGAGGCAAGGTGGGTTTAGAGGGTTGGCGGTTCCCCTGGGAGGGGAGACCTAGAGTGGGGGTACTGCTGGGGCAGAACCCTAGGGAAAGGGGCACCAGGGTCCAGGAGGGACACAGGGGTCAGTGGCAGGCGAGACACTGGCCTGCAGAGGGCACTCTGGTGCGGAAGAGCTAATTCCCAGGACGACCAGCAGGAGGCACCACGCTGGTGAGTCCTCACCTCGCTACACTCCCCCACCTGGGGCTTGGGCTTTGGCCTCCTACGATGGGGTGGTGGGGTACAGGTGGGCTCAGGCTTCGGTCCTCCCTCCTGGGGTCATGTAGTAATTTTTGTTCTCAGAAGGGGTCGTGGTGCAATGAAGTTGGAGAGCCCCAGAAATAGGGGACGAGAGCTGCTTTCAGTCCTAGGGAAGGTGTTCATGATCATGCTATTGAACTGACTGAAATACTGTCTCAATCCAAAAATGAAAGACAGCCAGAGTGGTTCCTGCACAGGGATAGCATAGATAGCATGGATCTACAATCCATGCTCTGTGTGGAATATTATTGAAAAATGAGTAAAGCAACAAAAGGAAGTTATCTTTATAGACTTTGCTACTGCTTTTGACTCGATCAGTACTGTGGATACCGCTATATCCATATGGGGTGCCTAAGAATTTAGTGTGCCTAGTGGAGGAACTGTACCTCAGTACGTTTTGCTGTGTAAATAGGTTAGTGGTTGGATTATAGGCTGGATTTCAGTAGAATCAGGAGTATGCCAGGGATGTGTTCTCTCACTTACAGTATCTGAAGTGCTGTCTGATGACATAGCTGTTTGAGGCCAAAGTATGAGGTGTGAAATTTCAAGATTAATCTTTATAGGATCTTCATCTTAAGAAGATGTTGAATATGCAGATGTTGTCTTATGTGGAGAGACTGCTGACCAATTACAGCTAATGGTGGAAGAGCTGCAAAAAAACTGCTGAGTCTATGGGACTTGGGGTCAAAGGTAATAAAACTAAAGCTGAGTATGCCTCCTATAAAATGGAAATGAATGACCTCTTGATGGTAGATGGCAATGACATTGAATGTATAATTTAAGCTATTTGGTAGTTGGTTGACAGCAGGAGCTTCCACGTCTGAAGATGTCCTACATCAGATTGGTCTTGCATCAATGGCATTTCAGCATCTTCAAAAGCCTCCATTGGGAGGGTGGGTTGTCTTTGTCACAACTAAGATATGAGTGCTTATTGTGGTAGTGATGACAACCATGTTATATAGAGTAGAAACATGGCCATTAAAAACAGCTGAGGAGAGGAAACTAAACAGTTTGCACTGTCAAAAGTTATGGTGTATTCTTAACACCATTGGTTTTAATTTGTCACAAATGAGGAGCTACTTAAACGATCCTGACAAGTTGCAGTCTTCCACAAGTTCAGAACAAGACAACTACAATGGTGGAGTCATGTCCCACATACTGAAGTGGGTATGCGTTTAGAGAAGGTTTACAGAGTGGAGATCAAAGAATGTAGAGCACTAAGCTGACCACAAATAAATGGGAAGATGCAGTTTTAAGAATCCTAAATCTTCCCCCCGATGATTATTGAGGGAAGAAGACTTGTTAAAGGACCATTCATGATGGAAGCACATTCTACACACCATCACTGCTACATCATGAAAACAGGAATTTGCTGCTGCTTTTTCTTGTAGCTATTTTAGAATACCAGTAGATATTGGGGTGAAATCCTGATCCCATTGACTTCACTGAGGCCAGATTTCACCCCAGGTATTTCAATTTTGCATATGTGAAGTAACTGTGATTCAAAGGACAAGCATCACCAAAAATTTGGTCATAAGACTCAACTACTTGGCAATTAATAGTTTATCCATCACCCAGAACATCACTTCTAATCCCACAATCCATTGTGGCTGTAACGGATTGTAAAACGTGGTGGGCTGTGTAGTAATTTTTTCCGTGCAGAACAAGAAGAGGATAGGGGACCATGACCTAAGTGTCACAGTTTTGTTTGTGCTGTCTGACTGTCCAACTCAAACATTTTAACAAGATGATTATAAACATAAGCAATTATCAGAAAAAGACCATTCTTTGGTAAAATTGATGAATCTTTGGGGATTTACAGACATTTTCATGGGTACCTGCCACTTGTCTGAGAGTGACTACAATCACAGTAAGCAAAATGATCATAATTTTCACAATCATTTTTGTGAATCAGCTGTTTTCACTGTTCACCCCGTTTTACCTTTTCCATGCTTTTCCATCAGTAAGTATAGACATGATATTATGGGCTTAATGATCATTGACTGGTTTTTAGAGTGTATAAAAAACATTGAAGTGAACTAAAATGCTCTTCTAAATATTCTTTAATATCATAATCTATTAACAGACTGAATAGGCTGATTTAAAATCAAAAATGGATTTTCAAGTTAAAATTAAAAAAAAAATTCCTATTTTACTTACCTGTCAGGACCTGTTTCAGAATTCTGTGGAAAATTTACATCACGGATACCTAGAACATAGTAAAGAGATACAGTTGCCTGACTACTCTAGATCATTGCATATTTTTCTAAAAGAAAATGTAATATATAGTCAGGTTTCAATTTACCTTTGAATTGCATTTATAATTTAAGGCTTCCCATGTATACTCCATGGGTGAAATTCACTCTTTCCCTAAATCTAAATTAATGGACTGTGTGTGTGTGTGTATGTATGTATATGTAAATGGAACTGCACGAAACAAAGGATAAAAGTCTATCACCCTAACTAATGGGTAGTCATGGTTCTGCAGTGCAGCCTCTTGTGGCAACTGTTATAATAGTTCATTCTTTTTTTGGTAGTGTTCACAATGTGACAGTAAAAATGCAAAAGAAAGTATCGCCCTGAATCGCTGGGTGCTTTGCCTCTCCACTATTGAGGGGGAAGTGTGAAAATTTAGTGGCACAGAGGGACTCCTATGGCCACTACGCAACTGGGTGAATTATCTCTTAATTATTTCAGGACCTATACGGTGTTTTTTTGCAGGACTTGTAAGTAGCCTTACAGTTCATTACTAAGAATACCACACTGCCCCATCCCTTCTACCAAAAATATATTAGTAGGATTGTGGTGGTGATGAAAGGCACCAGTCAGGCTCAGAACTCCATTGTGCTATGTGTTGTACAAACACAAAGGAAGACATAACTGCTGCCTTAGTCTATGGAATGAGCACATAATTCAGCTTTATTTCTCCAGGTTAGTTAGAAAACTATTTATATTGTGTGTCACATACTGAAACCTACCCAGCGTAACATTTTACTAGTTTCACAACCTGTGCAATCTTATAATGCTCTAGTCACATGGCAATCATGCTAAGGGGTGATCTGGTGATAGCCACCATCTTGGCCAATACTAGGGATTGAATCATGCCTCAAGACCTGCAAGCATGTCTGTGCAGCTTGAGCTAACAAACAGACTTTCTAGCTCAGGCTTTGACAGAGTCATCATCTGTGCATCGCATTTAGAGGGGAGCATGTAACACTTACTGTGGGTCATTAATTATTATGCACAACTTCATTGGAATGGCCAGTAGCAGAAGTAGCAATGGGCCTGATCCAATGCCCAGTGAAGTAAATGGGATTCTTTCCATTGACTTTGGCCATTGGATAAGGTCCATCAAACCTTCTCTAGAGAAAGTATACTTTCTTTTTACCTGTGTGAATATGGATCCTTCCAGAGCCTCTGTTTGATACTAACTGACCTACACCCAACAGAGCGTGGCAGCATTTGTCCACTGAGCAGGTTATGACTGCACCTACAAGTTTTTTCCTCAGAAACAAGGCGTTCTTAGGGTAGCTCTTAAACATCAACGTTACAATGTTGACATTCACATTTATTTTCACTTGCATCTATTCAAATAGGCTTCAAATAGATGCAAGTGAAAATAAATGTGATTGCCAATATTTGTAACATTGATGTCGAAGGACTGTTTTGATCTGACCAAGGATTTTGGTTTGTGTGTATATCTTGTAAAATATCATCTAGCTTATTTTTATTTTTGCTGTTTAAACTAGCTACAATGCGAGGAAAATAACATCTCTGTCTCCCTAATCTAATTTGTATGCTCCCACATAAACCCTGCTAATCATCCTTAAGCCCAGGAAGCCAATCGAGTCTTAATCACAAATAAATACACCTCCTTCACAGTAGCTGCAATTCAGACAGAAGATGGCAGCTCTCCCTTGCAGACATCTGAGGCTGGGGATCATTTCCAGAAACCCATCAGACTTTCTGGCTGTGTTTCTTGTTTACAAAATGCTGTGTACGTTGACATTTAGAAATTCCTGTGTACTTGATCTCAGACTATCATACATAATATAAGAGAAAATTAAAGGTAATTATTTCCCCACCAAATACCTGGTCGGATCAAAATAGAACTATACTAGCTATTGTAGTATACATTTTCAAAAAAATACACCCTTTAAAAACTACCTTACTGAATTTCCCATTGCTTTGCTAACAGTACTTTAGTAATGATGATGGACTTTTCTGACTTTCTAGAAGCAATCCTGATTGAAATACAATTTAGTCATTTTGCCCTTACATTTTTATGTTCTGTAACAAAAAGTACAGGGTGATCTAATATGCTTTGAAGGTGAACTCTATAATATATGGATTAGATTTCTTTAGGGAAATGCTTTCTAAAATCCTATTTAAGAATGTTAACAAAAATTAAATAACCAACAATCAAGAATTTGAAAAAGATAAGAAAGTGAAAATGACTTTGAAACGAGAAGTACTGACTGTAGGAGACATATGAAATCTTTGAAGATAATCTGAAGGAAAATATGATTAACACTGATGAAGTAGAATAGTGCCAAGTATGTGTCATTTCTGAGTCAAATGCATTATATGAAGTGGAAATTGAACTTTCAAGACTCATGTTAACATTTTACTCTTACGCTTTATCGAGGCAAGTAACTAAGGGAAAAAGTGAAACAGCAAAAACTGCTAAGTGATAAGTCTGTCATAAGTTAAATATGGTCATCTGTCAGCACTCAGCTGAAATGATATCATTCTGGTAACGTAATTACTGAGTTGAGTAATGACTCATTTCTAAAAGCTGGTACATGTTAAAGAAATATAACTTTTTACAGGTCAAAACCACTGGCTTACACAGTCTTCACAATATATCTTCTAACTGCCTTTTGTTTGTGGCTTATATTGAGATCTGCATTTAAGTTGATTTGTAGAGATATTTTCTGCACTCACATAATGCAAATCCTTTTCATTATGCACTGCTAAGGGAAAAATGTTTCACAATAGAACAGTCCTTGATCTTGCTTCAGAATGATAAATCTGTATTCATTTCATTCTCCATATATTGCAGCAGTAACACAATTCCATTCAGTCCATCTGGTGTAACCTCTTCACAGACTCTATATAGTGATTTCTTGTTAAAGGCTACTATGCTTTGGCTCTAAACTGCATCATCAAAATGCAACATAAAATAATGGTCTAGTTATTTTTATTCTTAGGTTGTGAACTCTTCAAGGCAGGGACCATGTCTTCATATGCATTTGCATAGCACGTAGCATAATGGGGACCTGGTGCAGGCTGCCTGGATGCTACTATAATATAACCTTATTATTATTTAACCATAGAGCTAATAATATGGATCAGACTCTGCTGTTTGTCACTCTGGTGGAAATTTACACCAAAATAACAAAACAGAATGTGGCTCACATACTTAGAAGATTGGGAATGTTAAGTGTCCAGGAAAGATTTTATCACAGCCCTTACAATTAAAATAAAAAAGGGGGGGATTTTTCAAGGGCACAACCTGGGTTAGGAGCTGAACTCCCCCTGAGTTTGTGCCTTTGAAAAACTCCACCTAACTTCATTTGCAAATGTTGGGTTTTACTGGATGGTGAACTATAATTGTTTGTCACCCTCCTCAGCTGCAGCTTAAAAATAATTAACTCCTATAAGTCATCAGTATGATCTGAATGGTATTCAATATCATGTGCTCAATAATATATAAATGATAGGATCAATCAAAGGAAAAATTCACAAAAGAGACATTAAACAGACATGAATTTAAACTCTTGGTTTTTTCAAGTTTCATTCATACTCCATTCTACTGGAGATGGGCAAGGAGGATGATCTAACCTGCAAGTGTCCTGAGATTCATGAGGAAATCTTATGGAACTTGGGCAAGGCCATCTGCACTACTCCTGGGCCCTCCCTTGCATCATGGCTGCACCACTCTTTTAGGGGCTGTTGGTATTGCCCCTTTATTGACTGATGCCTCTCGGAGGGGGATTCAGTATCCAGTATCATACACAACAAATTTTCCACAGCTTGGCTGGAAGATGATGTCATGGAGAGAATCATGGACTTGTTGAAAGGATAGTCAGACCCAAAATTATTAGAAGTTTTGCACATAAATAGAGGAATATATGCCTATGGTACTTAATTCTCAAGAATAATTTTTTAGGGATAAATCCTGATCTATTGAAATAAATGCGTACAGAAAAGATTAAAAAATCAATGGGTGTTTTGTCTGAGCAAGGACTGCATAAAGGACACTCACCCTATCCTTCTGAAATATTTCTGTTTCTATTGCTCGTGGCTTGAGGAAAATTGTTATCTTAATTTGATTATTTAAGGCTGCTGGATGATATTGTAAATTTATTTCTATGTTGTTTATCCTTCCCGGTGGCTGTTAATGTAAATCTATTGTCAGAGGCACTCAGAGCTTTTGTATGGGCACTCTTTTAATATTAAATCTAAAGAGAAAATTTTAAATGATATATACTTAAAGTTTAAAGTATGATTTTTCACATCTGATGTGGCCAGGGATTACATGAAGACAACAGATTGCTCAGGAATTCTATCTCATGTGTTTTATCTATCTATTTTAGGATTTTATACTGCCACCCATTAGCATAGTATCTGAGGATCTTTCACGTAAAATCAATAGCAATAGAGAAGTTCAATAGACTTCTTAGAGTCTCTCTCTCTGGCACTTATCCTTTTATGGGGTCAGAACTTTTCTTGGGGGACAGTTTCTTTTCGTATGGAGTTGGAAGTTTTTATGAGAATAAAGGGATGCTCTAATTTTGATTGTAACTTATGGCGGAATGGCTTTCTGAAAGAAGAAGGCCTTGCAACATTTCCTAAAGAGGGTGAGACTCTGGGTCTGCCTGATCTTCTTTGGAAGATTTGTTCCATAGCCAGATCCCCTCAACAGATAATGCTTTGTTCCCAGTTCTCACATGCTTCCTCCTGGGCTTTGAGATCTGCATTGTCTCAGAGGATCAAAGCTATCAGGGAGATTCACAGTTAAAAATTCACGGCTTGAAAATTAGGACCAAAGCCTTAAAGAGGTATTGGAAGATCATAGAATATCAGGGTTGGAAGGGACCTCAGGAGATCATCTAGTCCAACCCCCTGCTCAAAGCAGGACCAATCCCCAATTTTTGCCCCAGATCCCTAAATGGCCCCCTCAAGAATTGAGCTCACAACCCTGGGTTTAGCAGGCCAATGCTCAAACCAGCGAGCTATCCCCTATTGAAGAGTAGTGTATGAAGTATGGATTCCTATGGGACCTGCAGGTAAGGGTCTTCAGAGAAGGGGAGCAGATACATATTGGCATCGTTCAAAGCAACTGCACCTGTATTTCTCTTCTGTGGTCCAGCAAGGGCACCCATTCCATGCTGCCGGCTTCTCAGCTGTCACTTCTCTTGGACAGAGACCAGTATCTATCTGGCCTCATGACTGGGGGTTTTCCATGGTGCACAATTCCCTAGTTGTATTGTGTGTTCCCCAGCAAGACAAACTGCCTAAGCAGCCTGTTTTGCCTTCTCCTGAGCATCTACAACCAGCATAATTGCCCACAGTTAGAAGTTGCCACACAGCCCTTGCTAAGCAAGCATATTTATTCTTAAGGTGAAAGCATTACAGAGAACACATGTGAAAAACAATAAGAATCTACACACATGCATAGTGTCTTACCAGAGGTCACAAGGGCTCTGGTTACGATTCAGTCTGTCAAACCCTATCAAGGGTTTTTTCTGTGGTTACAAGTTTGTAATAGCTGTTAGCTTAGAACAAGCAACCCTATGGATCTGAGAGTCAGAGCGATCTTTGATCTTGGGATCCTGGGAAAAGGTAATCGGAAGACAAAGGCCCCTTCTCAGGTCATAGACCAAAAGGCTGAATTCTTGCATTACCAGAGAGGGTACATTTGTATACACGTCCCCTTAGAGGTTTCCTGGGAAACCCACCTAACTTTGTTTATCCCACAAGTTGGCACATTGTTTCAAATAGTTCTCTGAGGCTCATAACATTTCCCAGGGGTTATTACACTGGTCACATCTCCCCCACTCCCACCATAGAAGTTACATACAATTCCACAATAATATATAAACTTTGCATTTATTATATTATGGACCCCAAAGCTATTTCAATTTAATTCAGTAGGATCTCCCAAATATATTGCAGGAAAGCACCGTATCTGTCACACACAATCACCGCTCTGAGCTCTATTGAAGAGGAATAGTTGGAGACTTAGTGCGGGGCCATTTAGTCCTGCTATGTAATGTAAATTTGTGGTTATCTGTGTCAAAGGCTGCACGGCAGCCCAGCAGTATGAGCATGGAGATTTTTACCTATGGCCATGAAAAGGTCATCTTTTAGTGTCACTAGAGCTGCCTCTGTGCTATGCCGTGGCCTGAACCCTGAGTGTGAGGCATCCAAGATGTCTAACGTGTTGGCACTTGGTTGTTACTACTTTGTTTATAGCCCATACCTTACCTCAGAATGAAGGCAACGTGATACCATAGGAACAACAAAGATGCACCTGAAGAAGTGGGGTTTTTACTCATGAAAGCTTATGCTCAATAAATCTGTTAGTCTTTAAGGTGCCACCGGACTCCTTGTTGTTTTTGTGGATACAGACTAACACGGCTACCCCCGATACATGATACCATAGGGTGACCTTAAATAAATAGAGCCAAGAACTGTATGAAATGGATATTGTAGGTGGGCCTGATGGCCCTCCTATTATTAAGGTTACCCAACATTTCCTATTAGAAGACCGACTCTGTTTTCAGTTGTTTATAACTTTGTCAAAATGTAACTGGAAAATTTCAGTCAAAATGGTTCAACCATTTGTGAAAATAAGGCTATGGGGAAATATATTTTTTTGCTCATGTTAAAAAAAAATCATACCCTTTCTTTGAATGCTCTAAGGATCTCCTGCTTTGGAGCAGGAACTTGAAATTTGGTGGGGGGAGGGAACTTTTATGTCAGAAATGTGCCTTTTGCTATTCCCTTTGAAAATGCTTTCAAATGTGGTGAAGTGATAAGTCTATGAAAAATTTCAGTTTGCACATACTCAGTAAAGACTTGCTAGAGCATAACAACTAAACTAGCTGGATACCATCCTCACTTAGCATGCTCAAGCCTGTCAAGTTCCTAGTGCTGACGAGATTGCTCATGCACCATCCCCACAGAACAAGTGAGCATGCTCAGCCCAGGACTCAGAAGGGCTTTCCTCTAATTGCATCTCTTGGTAAGTGTGTGGCCAGCACTGGAACGGAGAACAGACATCCTGTGTTTCCTGACCCCTCTGCTGATGCAGAGGCAGTACAGAGGAGGAAACTGTCTGATTTAAATGCAGAAGGGACAAAAGTAGTGGACCGGGGGAAGAAAGGAATACACCGGGACAAGGAGCCTGGTGAGACTAGAACTGCAGAATGGAGATAAAAGCCTGAATTACTTGGAAGGGGGGAGATTGGGATTGGTTGGGCAAAGAGACTGCTACTAGAAGCTGATGAGATGGACTAGTAGCCATTTGGGTGGGGGAAACGAGATTAGATCAAGACCTGGGGAGAGGTGACTAATTGGACAGGGGGGACTGGGACAAGGAACTAGGGAGGAGTTCGTCGGAGAGATTGAGATTGGATGAGAAGCCCAGGGAGGGAAGCTGAGACTGGGATCCAGGGGAGAGTCAGAGTAGAAAGAGATTGGATGAAGAGCTGAGGGGGAAGTGGGATTCACCAGCAAGGAGACTAGGGATGAGGAGTTGGGGCAGTAGCGGGGAGACAGATATTGGCTTGACATGGAAACTGGAACTAGGATGGAGAAACTTGATAAGTAGTAACAGGGACTGGGTAGGCAAGAAGAATGGTACTTGGACAAGGAGCCAGGGGTGGAAAAAGAGACAGGACAAGGACAGGTTGGAGGAAATGTGGCAGAAAGGGTCAAGCAGTCAGAAGAGTCTGTGCCCACCTAGTGAACATTCCCCTCCCAGGAGATCCTTCTCCTCCTCCTCAGCCCCTTCTTCCCAGCTTCTTGCAAATAAAGATAGATGCCTAACTGCAAGGGAAGGTTTGCAGCTAGGCACTGAACTCTCTGAGATGGCTGGAGCTTAGGACACCCCCTTCTCCTAGGCATCTCCTGTTGACAAACTTATGCAGGGAGCTGGCTTGTGCGCTGACTTCAGCGAATCCCATTCTAATGTGCCTATCTCCCTTCATTCATGGTATAGGGACCCTGAGCACCTAACTCAGCCTTTGTGAAATCCCAGTGATTTTCTAGGCACAAAAAAATTACATGTTGCAACACTGAGTCGCCTTGCTTACATTACTTTGTGAATGTAGCCTGATGTCTCTTAGACCTTCTTGGTACCTGGGGAGACCAAGGACACTGCACTACACTCTACAAAATGCATTATAAACTCTGATCTGTGGCCAACCAACATCAAATTTTGGTTTGGACAGGTCCATTGGTGGGCTCCTCTCCACTACTTTTGTGGTGGTTTATGGCACTAGAAGGGCAGCAGGGAGAGAGTAAAACTACAGTTGTGCAGTTCCCTGTGTAAAGAAAGCCAGGAAAGGGAGCAAGGGCTATTTTTGCTCTTCTCCCACCTCTCCCCACCACACCCCAGTTTACTCATACAACAATTGGCCACAATCTGATCCATTGTATGAAACTCTGGTACAGGATTTCAGTTAGATCTTTGTATCTTTATTCATAAAAGTCTTTATTTGCAATCTTCATACCTATCATTTGTATGGTGTGCATTCCCCCCCACCCCAGCTTCTTAGAAATTATGTATTAGAACTGTGTTATAGCCCATGGAAATCAGAGCTATTATTTGATGCAATAATTACTTCTCCCAATTGAGATTACTGAGATGGACTCTTAACAGCTTCTGATAGATCAAGCTGACGATAATGATGTTTTTTGTTTCATTACAATATGAAAGTTGTCTTCTCACTTTCTTCCTTCTTTTATCGAGTGTCTTAATAAAGCTTCAGGGTCAGGAGCCTTGAAAGTGCTCTGTAATTCCAGGATTTTTTTGTTTTGTCATCATTGTTACCATCTTTTTAATCAACAAGCCTACAATGAGACAAGAATACAAAAATCTCTCTGTAGATTAATGGATGTCAAACCATTAAGAATTTCAGGAGTCAGGATGAAAGTATGGACAGAAGTGAGGAACAATCATAAAAAAATGAGATTGATGTTTACAGGCCTGTGGCACTCATATTGTTATCAAAAGTTATAGATTATTTTCTTTTGTATTTTATTTTGTTCGTAAAATTCCATGGATATAATAAATTATTATGTTTAACATGCATTTAATTAACTTCTCTAAAAAGCTTCACATCACATTTTGTTAACATTTCTTTCATATTCTTAAATGCAATTATCTAAAAAATATCAATCATTTTTATTAGTTAATACTTGAAATCACATGCATATCCAATATAATTATTAACGCCAATCCATTTACTGGTTCATTTAACTCTGGCTATGCACAATTATGTGTGACATTTTAAAAAGAAGCACCATTTTCATAATGATACAATCATTATTTTTCTGAAGATCAACAAAAGATTTATTCATTGAATTCTATTGCTTATCTTTCTACTGTCTAACTTATAAGGATAAGAGATGCCAGATGGTAATGAGAAACATAGCTGTGGCAGTCTATATAATTGCCACTCATAAATTGTTTTTCTTTTTGTACTTTCACTATACTACAAAGTAAGGACAAAATAAAACTAGCTAAGGAAAGATAATAAAGAAAACCACTTCTTAGAGGTAACAAAGTTGATCTCTTGAGGCCTGGAGCAAACAGTCTGTTTGTACCGCATTTGTTGATTAAGGAATAGTGTTGGTTATTCCTTTTTTAAAAAGTACAGTTCATAGAAGTGTTTTTACGCACTTTGGGGCCATTAGTGAGTGCTGTAGTAGAGAAATAGGGCTGATATGCTAGCCTAGGACCTAGGGAAACCTAGCTTCAGTTCCCTGCTCTGTCTCAGGCTTCTTGTATCAGTTTGGGCAAGACACTTAGGGCTGGATTTTTTAAAGGTACTTTGTTGCCTAAAGATGCAGCTAGGCACCTACTGAGATTTTCAAAAGCCTATAGGAATTAGGCACCTAAATGCTTTTGAAAATCCCCCTAGGCATCTAGCTGCATTGTTGGGTTCCTAAATAACACTGGCACCAGTAAGGGGAAGCTGGGGGTGGTGGTGGTGGTGATGAATGCCCTCTGAAGGTTTTTGCACTTGCTAAAAGTTCCATGGGCTGTGCCAGGACAAGCAGAGGTCCCATACTAAATCAGTGTGTGGCTGCTGCTGGAGTGGTCCAGAACATCACTCCAGCTGCATGGTCATAATGTCACTGAAAATTTGACCAGGTATCCCCTCTGTACAGAAGGGAGGGGCAGCCAGGCCAAATGGCCTTGTGACCTGGCACACAGGGAGTCTGTTCCTATGCAGCAGAGCACAGGGGAGTCCACTGAGAACTAGACACCTGGTGGCACTGGCTCATGCACTGTACAGCAAAGACAGGGAAGACTCCCTGACCGAGGAGACCTGAGGTCTCTTTGGGGGGTGAGCGGGGATCATAGTGGAGTCCCTGCCCAGGGTGGGGGGGGAACTGAAATTCCCCCCCACCTCCTGACTTGGTGCCACTGGTAAAAAAAATCTGCCCTTTTGTCCTTCTGTGCCTCAGTTCCCCATCTGTAAAATGGTGATAATAGGTCTTTCCCACTTCACAGGATTGTTGTGAGGAAAAATATGTTAAAATTATGAGGTGTACAGATATTATATTAATGGGTGCCTAAAGACCTAAAATAGATAACACATTGCTTAAAACCTCAGTAGTGACCTTAGATAAATAATAAGCTTAGCTCTGACATACCCTTATCGGAAGCAAAGCAAAACTGGCACTTTTTGTTTCTAATTTGTGCTGCTGAAACCAGTCTCTGCTTGATAGTATTCTTTGGTAGCCTTTTCATGTTTTAAGGCTGAATTTGGTGAAGTCAATCTAAATTAGGTACAGCCACCAAAACTTTGAAACGTCTGAGACGCAAAGGATCGACTATTACTAGGAATTACCTAATGATTGATAACTCACACTGTGACTTCGCTGCATTAGTTCTGGACCAAGTCTTGGATGCTTGTATAATTTCTAAAAGGCAAGGTGGGTGAGGTAATATCTTTTAGTGGACCTGATATTTTGGGGGACCATGCTACCATCACACTCACTGAGTAAGTTAATTTACACAAGTCAGCATGTAAAGTTTACAAACTCCCATATTTAAATACAGCTTCCAACGTTGGAGTCTCATTTTTCAGGGACCTGACTTCAGACACCTAGAACAACAGTTTCAAACAAAGATTCCTGAAGTCAGGGCTTTAAAGTGAAATTATGAAATATATCAGACTACAATTTTACCAGTAATGCAAAACACGTCTTAATATGGAAAAATATAGCATAGTATGAAATGTCAATATTATAAATGGTGCCAAAGTGGATAATGAATCTGAGCGCTCCTGAAGTTTGAGGGTGTCAGATCTGGAACGATGGATCTGGAACACTGGATCTGGGTTTTGCATCCATCTGAATCCAAAATTCAGAAGCTTATATTAGTCTCTGCTAATCTACCCTTGCTCTCTATTCAGTGGGCTTCTTTCCTTCCCCTTCCCCTTTCTGTTCGCTCCCATCAGGAAAGACAGAGACAATAACCTGATGGGAGACTAGGCAGAGACTGAGTGAGTGAGTGTGTGGATGGATATTTAGGTTCTGGAACAGTACTAAATTGGACACTGTCCATGACAGTCAGTATTTCTATCTATCTATCTATCGTGGGTAATTAGATGGGAGTATTTGCCTCAGTCCATCTCTAGCTGTTACGACTGTAAACAAGCATACCTCTGTTACACATTTTAGTGTCTGACTTTGTAACAGTGAATAAATCAACAATGGATACGTCTATTAAGTTTTGGGGGACTCAAATAAATAGCTTCTGTGTGAATTTCTGTAGTTTCTAACTGGTACCCTTGTTAACTGCTCTTTCTTTATGAAACTACTATACCATTTTCCCAAGTACTTTATGTACCATTATATAAAGTTTAGACCCAATTTATTTCTTTTAAATTACTATCATATATCATTTTTTGTGACTTTCAAAATAAGTGTGGACTAAGTTGGGCCATATAATCCACAGGCAACAAAGAAGAGAAAAAAAAATAATTTCCCTGGGGGTTCTATTCTGCTTCAGATTTTAACAACATTCTTTAATTCAAATACTAGTGAAGTGTGTGTGGTTTTTTTAAATAAAATTCTGCAATGTATGGATTAAAAGGGGAAGTCAAAGAGCTGTGATTCCAAAGTGTCACTACAGAGACTTGAATAGATGACTTCTATTATGTATTATTAACTGCAGGTACAGCAGTAAATCCTACCTTACCTAAGGGTGCTTAGGATAGCTTTTCTGGGTTATAAATCAGGTATGAATACTGCATGGAAAGAAATGCTCTGTGTGTATAAATATAGTGCTGAAGAGGTATGAACAAAATGATCCTCACAACACTTGTGAGATAGGTGAATATGTCAGACCTCCATTTCACAGATAAAAATGGGAAGTGACTTGCACATCCACACATGAAGTCAGGGGCAAAGCCAGGACTACAACTCAGGGCCATCAGCCTTCTAACCCTGAATTCATTCCTCCTGACACAGGAATGCTGTGAGGGTTCATTAATATTTAACTCTAAGGGGAAATCTTTCCATTTCCCTTCTTTAAGTTCCCCCTCAAAGGGCCTGCATTAATTGTCTATGAACAAGTGCTGGTTCTGACTCATTCAGTGCTTCTGGGATAGGCAAGAAGGAATTGCTTGAGAACAACATGAGGAACTCCCTCTCTCTTTGCCCAGAAGAGCAGTACCCCACCTCCCCCGTATGTTTTAACTAATTAAAATAACATGATTAATGTTTTAATCTTAATTTAGTACTTGCAAACAATGCCAGATTGACAGGACTTCAGATCTGTCTTCTCTGTTTATCTGCAGTATGGGTATGGTACAGGTGATGGCAGGACAAGCTTCCTCCACACTGTCTTGCTTACACGACTCAGTGACTTGGAGGAACCATCTCGAGGATAGAGAATATTCATGATCCGTGACATTCCACTCTTGACTTTTCTGGTGATACTGCCAAACGTAGTGCTATATAATCCTTGTCCCACAGGCACTGGACTGAGAATAGCTATGCTATTCTCTCTGTGTATGTCTTTCAGGCTCCAAACCCACAGCTTTCATATGGCATACACCCAGAGTCTTATTGGCATTAGTCAGGCCTGGTGTGGGGTCAGGTTTCCACCGAAGTGCAACAAATTGCAGGACTGGAGCTTGGAATGTACTTCAGAAGAGAAATTGTCTTCATCTTGTGTACTGTAAGAACACAGAGCACCTGTAGATACCTTAAAAATATTATATAGTAACACCACTGAATAGTCATCAGATGCTAATGTATTTTGCTGACCACTATCCTGAGCTGGATTTGGACTGCTTGACCTTGAAGTTAAATGCTCTAAATTACATTACAAATCTCCTAAGTCAGTCACTATTCCATTTTAACTAAATATTAACTAAACCTCTTAATTAATTTTAACTAAACAGTTACTGTCTAGCAAAGGCTCCTGACCAGGTTACATTATTATTAATAAGGAAATTACTCTAAAGCTGTTAACAACTGAAATGAGCTCCCCATGGGAAGAGGCATGAATTCTTTTCTTAAGAAGAGACTGAGACAGCCAGATGGGCACCTTCGAGGCATACACAGCTTCAAGGAGGATGCTTCGAGGGCCTTAGCCTGCCAGCAGCACTGGTGCTTGTTTGCCATGAAAGGCTTTTCTGTGTTAACTTGTTTAAATTTATAATTTGGGACTCATCAAATAGCAGGATAAAGATATGTTAATTGAGGTGAATTGTAATAAACTCTTCTGAGCATATAGACATGAATATTTTATTGAAAAGAAATCAGTGGAAAAAGTCAGAACAAAATAAGAGCTGTGGGTTTTATTTTGCCTGCTAATGCAGCATTTGTTTAAAAAAGAAAATCCCATGCTCCAGGAATAGTTGTTTAGTGTTCAAGATGCATTTTGCATTGGTATTATTCCGGGACTTTGTTGTCAGTCCAGCATATTAAAAAAAGTTGCAATTTCTTAAAATTATAAAACAGGATATCTGTGACTAATGAAGACATAAGATTTCTAATCAGAATTCACAGGGGAGAAGATAACCCTTTCTTAAGAGAATTCTATTTTAACACTAGGCTGTCAGCGATATGTGAGAATTATCTAGCTTCGATATTGCTGTATCAGTCAGAAAAGATTCTGTGCTATTTTACAGTCAAGGATTTTAATCTGTTGATATTTTAGTTATCAACACCAGAACATTAACATTTTTTAATATAAATGGCTCATTTAAAGACTTTTGCACATAGCTTAAAAAACAGAAAACATAAACCTTGTCCATTTGCCATTTCTAGATGAGTTTGAAAATGTTTTGACAAAAACAAATGAGTGGTTGGTCTTGAGACTAACTGTATGACTTTTTAATACTCTGGAAAAAGGAAATGAGGCATGACTGGTAAATGAAGGCATAAAGAAAGACTGTTGTTAACCAATCAGAGAAACAGAGATGAGTCCTTTTATTTGTCAAAATGTGTAGTGAGAAAAAAAAATTCCCAACCATCTCTATCAATTATTTATCTTACTAAATATAAATATCATTGCTAGAATAAGCTCTAGGGTAATAACCAACACAGAGCACAACACAGATGGTAAGGAGCAAGGGTCTTCTGTAAATCCCACATAGGATAATCTGTGTCTCTACAAGAGGAACAAGCGTGTCAGTTTAGAGGAACATACAGAAATACAAGGGTCCCTTGTAACTTCTAAGCAATTAACCTTTCCGATTAACTTCTCAGATGCTATTCTATGTAGATTCTTACACCGCGCTCATCACCATAGTGTCTGAATGCTTTCCAGTGCATTAAGCTATGTGACTAACATCTTTTCATATATTTGTTTTCTCTTTCTCTTCCCAGAAGAAGAATTGTATGCAGTGGAATGTCTTGTTTGGATTTATTTTATCATTCTCACACACACACACACACTTATGTTAGAGAAGGCAAGGTCAAAGAAATGCACCTTGCACTGAGAGTGGAAGGTGGAGAGGCTTGTGATAGATACTAGGGAAGTTCATTCCACAGTCTTGGATCGGCCCCCAAGAAAGTTCTGTCTCCTGCACAGATAAGCTTTACTTTTGTTGTAAAGAGTTCCATTGTGCCAGAGGAATTAATTTGTTAATCAACCATAGTCTTCATCCTGGAGCCTAAAAGATGAAAGGGACAGGCAGCTGGGCACTAACTCCTTCTTTCTCCTCTTCTCTCGTACTTTACCTAGAACTTTTCAGTGTTGTTCTGTGAGAGTGCTGTAGAGACTGTTCCACAAAAGAAGCTGCCAAAATCCTTGCATCACGAGCTCATAACTGATGAGTTCATAAACTGCTAAGTGGTCATTAGAGGACAGCACATGTTTCTCCTTCAAGAGTTGGTGACATCACTAATTAGAACTGGCCAAAACTTGGTTATGGTTTGCAAGAACATTTGATATTTTCAGTTTGCTTTTGACCAGTTTGGAATAAAAGCAAATTTTACCAAAATGTATCATGAACGAAGACCCCCCCGACCCCTCCAAAAATGTCATTTAAAAACACTGAAAGATGGTGTTCCCCAAAAGAAATCTTCTTGATAGTTTCACTTGCTAGTCAGCAGACAGCTGCAGTGAAACTGACAAGAATCTCAATTTCACTCAGCTGCTAACTGTGCTCCCAACTCCAAGCCAGGAGTCCCTGGCTTCTAGCGAGCAGCAGGAATTGGCAGCCCAAAGAGCCATGGCTCTAGCTGGGACTCCGGGGGAGCTGGCAGTCCCCCTAATGTGTGGCGTTCAACACGTTCGTTACACTGATATTCTTGTGGCCGTGCAATGAAAAGTGCATATTTTCGTATTGGAGTGAATTGCTGCTGTTGAAACATTTTTTTTCTGTCTTTGATACTATCACTTTTTTATTTCTTTATTTTTATTTATTCAGATTGGTTTAGATCTTGCTTTGCCTGACACATTCAATGTGTTGTTCTAGAGAATTAGTGTTTTGGGATTGCTCCAGGGAATTCATGTTTCAACTCATCTGAGTTAGTTTCAGAATTTCCCAGGGATCTATTTGTGATTCTTTTTTTGCTTTGTATTTATATGTTTCCACAGAGTAACATTATGAGTTGTCATGGCCTGGAGTGTCATATGTGTGCAGATGATACACAGATATGTTTGTTCCAGTCATTGCAAATCCTGTGAAACGGCCTGATGTTTTGCATAATTGCTTGTGTGATATTCAAGCCTGGATGTCTTCAAAATTTCTTGAATTTAACAGAGATAAAACTGAGTTGCTATCGATCGGTTCTTCAGTGTGGATATCTCGGGTGTAATCCATGCTCGGATCTGTAAGTGGCAGCTTTCTTTACCCCTCAAACAATGACTGTGACCTTGGTGATACTGAGCTTTCTTTAGAAGCCTATATTATACAGCATTAGCCATGTAATTGGTTGGCCTTACTGCTACACAAAGCATCTAGCCAAAATGAGACCTATGTTTTTTAGGCTTTTTGGGTCCTCTGAAACCACGCTTCAAACAGTTACTCATAGATCATATGCATTTCTATGCTCTTCTCCCCTGCCATAGAATTATTTTCTTTTATGTATGAAAACTCCAAAATTACCATCCATTTGTGAGGCCGAACTAAAAAAACATATTTGTTTGATTTAGCCTTTTAAATATTTATTGTATTTCTTTATATATTAAACCTGCACAGCGCCCTAGGGTGCTTGCATGAAGGACACTTAATATATGTAAATGAGATTGATTGATAGACCTTGTGGAGTGTTTGCAAAAAGTGCTATTTTACACCCAAAAAATTGATATTTATGAAACCATGGAGATTCTGATTTCTGAATAACTGTATATGAAGTTTAATGGTTACAACAGGCTACAAAACAGCACACAGTAGTTTACAGTGTCTAGTAACTGTCACCTTTAGTGACCTAAGGAAAGTTGCTTAGAAGAGGAAAAATGTGAACACCCTGAAACTCTAGCAGAAAGAGCATCCTGTCACTCTAAGAGTAGATTAATTAACTACAATGGATGGATAATTTTAATGATTCTGCAGAAAGAGAAAAATTGAGATGTTTTCATGACAATCAATAGTAAAAGTATGCTTATGAAAATGTCAAATAATTACAGTAAATGCATAGAAAATCCCAACAAAATCAAGTGTAAGTTACTTACATTCATAGTGTGGAATGCTAATATTTTTAGTTGGTGTTTCCAGACACTGATAATGTATTTCAGAGTGGTAGCCGTGTTAGTCTGTTTCAGCAAAAAAAAAAAAAAAAAAAAAAGGAGTACTTGTGGCATCTTAGACTAAGAAATTTATTTGGGCAAAATGGGTTTTAGCCCATGAAAGCTTCTACCCAAATAAATTTGTTAGTTTCTAAGGTGCCACAAGTACTTCTCCGTTTTTTTTTGCTGATAATATTTTGTTAATTTCTTTTCTTTTAAAATACAAAAACAAAAGAGCAAAAGATTTTCATTAATACTATGTTATAAGCATCACAACAAAGGAATGCAAACACAGAAGTGTAATGTTTTGAGTTTAGCTACTGTTTGCATTTACTTTCAAACATGGGCAGCAGGTTAATCCCCCCCTTTGGGGAGGCTATCCCCCTGGCCCCACCCCTTCCACCTGAGGCCCTGCCGCCTGCCTCTCCCGCCCCTGCTGGAGGATCCCTGAGCACCCCCCGCAGCTGGAGGAGCCTGGCTGGCCCACCCCAGCTCCATCAGCTGGCCCAAGACTCCCCTGGCCGCTGCCCCGAGTTCCAGGCCGTTGGCTGGAGCTGAGCCCCTGACAGCTTCAAGGGAGCGGGGGAGCCAACCTCCCCTAGCCTTCAATACCCACCACCCCTGGTTTCAAATATGGATACTAGGAAGGGCCAGTGCATGGTGACAGGGTCAATGTGTACTAGTTACAAATGCAATCCAAAAAATGTTGTTTTTGCAAAGCATTTATGAACCAGGTTATATCACAACTGTATCACTGCACCTTTCATAGAATATCAGGGTTGGAAGGGACCTCAGGAGATCATCACCTGCATGACATCTCATTTTAGTATATTTTTCTCAATTTATTTGCTTATCTAAAGTTATTTTCTCCATCAAAGCTGTGACTGACAGATCTTTCAACCATGCTGCATAGATTAGTAATTGTGTTAGATTTCCATTTTCTGAGTGTTATATATTTTACTACTAATAGACACATCAGCACCCATTTCTTAATGTTAGCTGGAAGATTTAATTCATCTATTAATTCCACTATGTACATTTTTGGAGAGTGACAGATCATTGTATTCAGAACTGTAGAAATACTTTTGCATTTTTTGCTCCACTATTTTTGTAATTTATAGACAAAAACAAATTATATGGATGAGATTACTAACGGTTAGCAGCATCTTGTAGCTAAAGCTGTTTTATGCAGCGACTCTGGCATCCTGTTAAATCTGTTCTGGGAAAATCAGAGATAATGATCTGGCTGCTTTTCTGATATTTTGCCATATTTCTCCTTAATCTTCCTCTGACAATGACATGTGTAATTCAGCTTCCCATTTATCTCTTACCTTGAATATGACAGAGTTAAGCCATTTATATGTATAGCCTGTAACGTGTACTTTATTACCGAACTTTTTAACAAAGTATTCCAGTCATGACATTGTTTTCTCCCCCCATGTATTGCCTAATGCACAGATTCATAGATTATAAAGCCAGAAGAACCACTGTCATCACCTACTCTGACCTCCTGTATAACACAGGACATAGGACTTCACTGAATTAATTGCCATTGTATAAATGAATGTAGTGATCCACATAAGTGAATTTTTTTGTGTGAGTAATGAAGGCTGCAATCCTGTGAAGAATTACTGTAGTGAGTATCTTTCCATACTTTGAGTAGTTCTGTTGGGCCTAATCCAAAGCCCACTGAAATCAATAAAAAAACTCCTATTGGTTTTAAATTATCTCTAGATCACATTGCAAAAAGTTACACATGTTTATATAAGTCTTTACTATGTCATATATTTGTTTTTCTGTCCTCATGTGTTTTGGATTTGACTCTATCTTGAATTTCAACTTTGAATTGTCCCATAAGGGAATGAATACCGAATATGGTAAATCGGAATTGGTGAGTATCTTAAATTAGTGTAATGTAATACTCCTGGTTGTACAGAATAAAGGATTATTTCTCAGAGCTACTGGTAAGTGTTTGAGACAGAAATCTCTACAATGTACCAAATGGAGTTGCTAAATCTTCTTCTGTGTTGCACCATGATGGTAAGTAATTATTTTTAGTGAAGTTAAATCATTTTAAAATGGGGCTAACAAAAGGCTGATGCAGGTACAAATCTAGGAGATCCATTCCCCCATTCCTCCAGGATCACTTTAATATTTTGTGAGAGACATTATTGGCTTTTTTCCCCAGTCAAAATTCAAAATGGTTTGGGGGGATATATTTGGGGTAATATGTTTACAATTTACAAATTCTATTTTTTAAAGCTGTTTGTGATTGTAACCCTCAGTGTGGATTAGAGCATTGATTGTGTAGCAGAGACTTGACACCTAGTGAACAGACTATGTCTGAGAAGCTGTGCCAGAGCAATCAAAGGCCATCAACACTGAGGGTATGTCGACACAGCATTGTAAACTGGGCTCAGACTCAGATTTGAGACCAAACCCTCCTGCCACCAGCACACACACATTTTTCACTTGGGCCAGTAAACAATCTGGACTCACGTCCTAGAACCCACTGGTTCTGACCTCAAGACCCACTGTGACTCTGGTCAAAGTTCTATCAGTTTGCAGTTTGGAAGCAGCTCAAGCAACAGACCTAAGTCAAAAGGTCTGTGTAGTGCAGAATGGACGCATTAATGTGATTTTCATACCCAGGTCCAGCAGTTGTGAACCCAGCTTTACAAAGCAGTGTGGATATTCAAGTATGAGCTTGGACACACCAAATCCATAGGCATGTGTTCCACAGACCTGGGCTTACAGTAGAGTGTAGACTCATCTATATGACTCTCCTGAAATAATGGGTTTCTGACAGGAGGGCCTTTGACTTTGAATGGACTTTGCATAGACACCTGTCTGGAGGGAGGTGGCTGGAATCCTTGTAGTTTGAGCAGTCAAGGAGAGCTGAATAGGATCTATGGTACATAGTGTATCACAAATGGAACAAGAGTCAACAATGCGATACAATTGAGAAAAAGGCTAATATGCTGAAGTTTTAAAAAACTTTTTATTAAGGCAAAGTTACAATAAATGTTAACATACAACATCATACATTACTTATTCAGGACCAGGTTAATGTTCAAAGAACTTGGCTAAATATTCCGGCTTGTTGGCTGGGGAAACCTCCTTTGAGTATGCTAAAAGGGTGACCAAATTTTAAGTACCTACTCGCTTTTTGGCACTTAGAATCATAGAATCATAGAATCATAGAATATAAGGGTTGGAAGGGACCCCAGAAGGTCATCTAGTCCAACCCCCTGCTCAAAGCAGGACCAATTCCCAGTTAAATCATCCCAGCCAGGGCTTTGTCAAGCCTGACCTTAAAAACCTCTAAGGAAGGAGATTCTACCACCTCCCTAGGTAATGCATTCCAGTGTTTCACCACCCTCATAGTGAAAAAGTTTTTCCTAATATCCAATCTAAACCTCCCCCACTTGCAACTTCTCTGGTGTACTGTATTTGGTGTGAAAACTTTTCCATTACAAGGACAGTCCATATTTTACTATATCACAATTCCAGAGGAGGAGGAGTCCTTTTTTTCCAAGAATGTGCAATACAAATTCTTGCTGCTTACGATAAAAGAGAAATTAATTTGTTGTTCTATTTAAAAGGTAGCTCCTTTACTGGAGTATAAAGTATGCAGGAAGCTGGCGTTTTGTCATAAAATGAATCACTTTCATAATTTCCTCCCCAAACTGTCTAATTCCTGGACATAACCACAACATGTGCAAATATGTTCTCCTTTCCCCACAACCCCTCCAACAGAGCACCTGCCTAGTTGCAAAATTATAATGGATCTTTACTGGAGTCAAATGATGTTTATACAAAAATTTAATTTATAAAATATTTTGATGAGCTACACAAATTGAAGATTTTGTCCAATTCCCTGTCCTATATATTCATCTGGGTTGTTTTCTTATCAACATCTTTTCCAATCACAATTGAATATATCCTAGAAATAAAACCTTTTGTTCCAGCATGGTCCTGAGTCAACTCTTCAAATGTGGTTAAAGGTCTAGACTGAGCTGTCTCATATACAGGTTGCACAATAATATGTTTGACTTGTAAATACTGAAAATACAAGATCTTTGTATTATTCACATTACTTCATATCTCTTGGTATGATGCATTTGAGGGTGTATTAACAGGAGGGTCTTATGTAAAACATAGGAAGTTATTGTCCTGCTCAACTAAGCATGGGGGTGAGGCCTCAATTTGGGTATTGTGTCCAATTCTGGGCACCACACTTTAAGAAAGATGTGGACAAATTGGAGAGTACTCACAGGAGATTAACAAAAATGATAAAAGGTTTAGAAAACCTGCTTCTGAGGAAAGTTTAAAGAAAACTGGGTATGTTTAGTCGTGAGAAAAGAAGACTGATAGGGCACATGACAACAGTATTCAAATATGTTAAGGGATGTCACTTAAAAGGACAGTGATCAACTGTTTTCCATATCCACTGAAGGTAGGACAAGAATTAATGGGTTTAATCTGCAGTAAGCAAGATTTAGGTTAGATATTAGGGAAAACTTTCTAACTATAAGGATAATTAAGGAATCTAATGGACATAGTGTATTTAGATTTCCAGAAAGCCTTTGACAAGGTCCCTCACCAAAGGCTCATACGTAAATTAAGTTGTCATGGGATAAGAGGGAAGATCCTTTCATGGTTTGAGAACCGGTTAAAAGACAGGGAACAAAGGGTAGGAATAAATGGTAAATTTTCAGTATGGAGAGGGATAACTAGTGGTATTTCCCAAGGGTCAGTCCTAGGACCAATCCTGTTCAATTTATGCATAAATAATCTGGAGAAAGGGGTAAACAGTAAGGTGGGAAAGTTTGCAGATGATACTAAACTGGTCAAAATAGTTAAGACCAAAGCAGACTGTGAAGAATTTCAAAAAGATCTCACAAAACTAAGTGATTGGGCAACAAAATGACAAATGAAATTTAATGTGGATAAATGTAAAGTAATGCACATTGGAAAAAATAACCGCAACTATACATACAATATGATGGAGGCTAATTTAGCTACAACTAATCAGGAGAAAGATCTTGGAGTCATCGTGGATAGTTCTCTGAAGACGTCCATGCAGTGTGCAGCGGCAGTCAAAAAAGCAAATGAGATGTTAGGAATCATTAAAAATGGGATAGAGAATAAGATGGAGAATATTTTATTGCCCTTATATAAATCCATGGTATGCCCACATCTTGAATACTGCGTACAGATGTGGTCCCCTCATTTAAAAAAAGATATATTGGCATTAGAAAAGGTTCAGAAAAGGGCAACTAAAATGATTAGGGGTTTGGAACGGGTCCCATATGAGGAGAGATTAAAGAGGCTAGGACTTTTCAGCTTGGAAAAGAGGAGACTAAGGGGGGATATGGTAGAGGTATATAAAATCGTGAGTGGTGCGGAGAAAGTGAATAAGGAAAAGTTATTTACTTTTCCCATAATATAAGAACTAGAGGCCACCAAATGAAATTAATGGTTAGCAGGTTTAAAACAAAGAAAAGGAAGTTGTTCTTCACTCAGCGCACAGTCAACCTGTGGAACTCCTTGCCTGAGGAGGTTGTGAAGGCTAGGACTATAACAGGGTTTAAAAGAGAACTGGATAAATCCATGGAGGTTAAGTCCATTAATGGCTATTAGCAGGATGGGCAAGGAATGGTGTTCCTAGCCTCTGTTTTTCAGAGGGTGGAGATGATGGCAAGAGAGAGATCACTAGATCATTACCTGTTAGATTCACTCCCTCTGGGGCATCTAGCATTGGCCACTGTTGGTAGACAGGATACTGGGCTGGATGGACCTTTGGTCTGACCCAGTATGGCCATTCTTATGTTCTAAGCACTGGAATAGGCTTCCAAGGGATGTTGTGGAATCCTCATCTTTTTGGAGGCTTTTAAGAATGGGTTAGACAAACATCTCTCAGGGGTACTCTTGGTACACTTGGTCCTGCCTCAGCATGGGATGTAGACTAGATCAGTGTTTTCAGCCTCTCCAGACTATTGTGCCCCTTTCAGGAATCTGAAGCCTGAACCCTGCCACCTAGGGCTCAAGCCCGAGGCCTGCTGTCTGAGGCTGGTGTGGGGCCTCAGGCAACTGCCCTGCTTGCCACTCCCAACACCAGCTCTGCACTTGTGAGTCTCCAAAGCCCATTCTGTGACCTGACCCCCAGATTGAGAAACACTGATCTAGATGAGTTGACATATCCCTGGAAGACCTCTGCGTATCTCCCAGGGTATTCGTACCCCTGGTTGAGAACCACTGGCCTAGATGACCTCTTGAGGTCCCTTCTAGCCCTACATTTCCATGACTGTATATATCTATGAATACACAGGAACAGGAGCCAGACAATAAGAAGAAAGGGATTGATCAGACTGGTGAAGGGCAAGGGAAACAAGCTGATCTGAGAGGAAGAAGGTTCCATGTTGCAGCCCACGAGCCATACACTGAAACAGAAGGACTCAAGGAAACCCAAAATATACCCTAGAATGGTAAGGAAACTGAGGCAGGGATACAAGTATTAAGCATCCACCGGTCACATTGAATACATGATAGCTATAAGTGCTCCATACCTGAATATCATTCTACTTTTTAAAAGTGTCTAAATATAGATTTTATGTACCTAATTTTTGGCAACCATGTTGGAAAATGTTGGCTTATGTTCTTACAGCCTGATTCTTCATTAAAAGAGTACCAAGTAGTTAATCTTCAGTTTCAGAATTCTGGTCAGAAAATTTAACCTTAGCAAAACAATGTCATGTTGTAATTTTGTGAGTAAAAGTGATGCAAATGAAGGTAAACAATGATGTGAGACCAAACAACATCTGAACAGTTTCTATGACCTGGATACAGTGAGGAAAAATGGGGAGATTTTAAAGCTCAGCATAGGCTAGTAGATTTAGACAGAAACAAAGTCGGTGAAACTGTTGACAAATGATGATGTCACTAGGTTTGTGAAAAATAGGATGTTTATGGTGCATGCCTCCGTTATCTTGGCTTTTTCACTATAATAAAAGGCAGTTATTGGCAATTTTTGAGCCACCTCTAGTCTCTTTGGATTTAGCAAATCTCCAACTTTCATGTGGTAGAGCAAGTTCTCATGAGCAAACATGGAAACAGGTCTCCTTTTGTGGGACAAAATCGCAAAATGTAGTATTTAATATTCATACTGCAGTAGACCTCAGAGACCTCAATGAGGATAGGGGTCCACAGTACCGGGTGGCGTACATAGGAAGATATGGTCCCTGCCCAAAAAAAGCTTACAGTCTATATGATTCTTACTGGAACAATGGGGGTTCATGTAGATTTCCTATTGGAAATATTTTCTGAATTGCTCACCAGGTTGCATAAAACGATGTTTTTTCCTCAGAAAACAATTTGTGAAAGGAAAAATAGTAATTTCACACAGCCCTAGTTTGCCGCTTCTTGTTTCCTGTTTTGCTCTGTTTTACACGGTACAGAAATCTTATCAGAAATGTCTTATGCTTCTGACCCAGCTCTCTTTGAAAACTGTTTTGTCATCCTTCAACTCCTTCAAGGAGAAGATGAAAGCAAAAATATGGATGTGTTTCCAATGAGGATAATGAAAGTTGAAAGGCAACTGAGGCATTGGAGGAAATGTAGAATCTGGATACTGATAGGCACTCAGTAGAGAAAGGTGGAAATGAAAAGTTTGTAATGGGACTTTAATGAAAGAAAATGCTTTACTACAAAACAAACAATGCTATGAGCAGACACTTGAGATTTGGGTGGAAATTTAAAGAATATGTGGAAGGCTTAAATCCAGTAGAAGGAATAATTTCTAAACTGTTAGAAGACTTTCTTTGACATAACATTTAGCCCACTGCTGCGAGTTTAAAAAATACCTCTGATACACAGATAAATATACAAACTTCATAGTACAGTACTTAAGGGCAAAAGAGATCAGATCAGAACTCAATTGCTTTCCCATCAGTTGTTTAAAGTGATTGCATTCTTTCTGAAATATGTGAGGAAACTAATCTTTTTCTTAATGGGTTTTTGTGTTTCCAGTTATATCTTGTTTTAGGTAGGCATTTCTTAATTCTGTATTTTCTTGAATCTGATCTTATCTGGCTATCTTTAATTTACCAAAATGGTGTGTATTTTGGAAAGATGCTAGGTATTTATTTTATGATTTTGAGTATACAAGGATATTTCCTGAAGCTAATTCATGAGTTTCTCAAGCTGGATCTGATATAGAAGTTGACAGTTTATTCACTGAAGATAGTGTATAAGATTCTTTCTTGCTCAAGGGGTATTTTTTCTTTCCTTCACTTAATCTTGGATTTGCTACAACTTTTCCAGTTTTAAAAGTATATTCTGGAGTAATGACTGACATTCTGGACTGAGCTGATCTAGATAAACTATTTTATTTACTGGGACAAGTAGCAAAACAGATGAAAGCAGGAAAGAGGAATCTTTAGAATTTTATCTGCTATCTATACTGATTGTCTTTTTATTTTAATCTAACACAGACCTTTGATGGCTGATCATAGTGAATATTAAATATTGGGGCTGCGTCATGAAATCCTTTGAATTTAATAGACTTTTTTTTACTGCCCGTAGTATAATATAAACTATTAATAATGCAATGTCTCTCCTCTTCTTTTATCAAACTGTGGACTTTATCAAGCTCGTTGTATATTTTGGAGTCTAAGTCAACAGAGATAATTTTACTGTATCTATGAAGGAACACATATTTTATAACCATAGTAACTGCCAAGAGCATTTGTAGTGTCTGCACACTCATTCTCCAGAAAAGAACGAAAGACATCACTTATTTTGATTTTGTGGTAAAGGAAGGAAGGAAAGATCAATCATGGACATAATTTTACATTGCATATGGTTACATATTTTGGAATCATTGGAACAGTGAGAGTGACAGATAGTAAAAAATATTTAGATTCAACTGAAATATAAGAGGGAGAATTGTCCTCTGTGTAATATCAGATTATCTGTCTAGACACTTTAATGATACCTTATGAAAAATGTCCATGTGTACAGTTCTCTTAAATTCTTTTTTGGGGAGATTTTGAAACTCTAGGTCGGCCATAAAAACCCGAGAGGAGGACCGAGGGAAGGAAAATTAAAGTGAGAGATGACTCTGACAGAGTTTCTGCTAAATTATTCTGACAGTTGGGGGAGGGTTTGCTGAAGAAGCAATGGGTCATGTGGTATGTCAGTGAGATTAGATATATTTCAGTAGTATTTTAGGAAAGAACAAAAAACAAAGAACAAAAAACCAAGAACAAAAAACCAAAATGTCCAACAGTACCATTGCTGCTGTAATCTAGCCTGGCAGTGTGCAGGGATAACCACCCTCACAAGGTCATAAATCATGAGGGACACAAAAAAAAAAAACCCAAATCCATGATAATGGGTTAAACATTGTGAACTGTTTGTTTGTTTTTCTTTATCTCACACTGCTTTTTGGTTTGTTTTCTGATTTTTAAATACTAGCGAGCATTGCCCCATTTTGTGAATGAGCATTTCAGGAAACTCAACCTGAGATGCACAAAAAATATGCAAGTTGGGGGACTTCCTCCCTTTTACTTCTGGTTGATAGACGGGACACTTTCTTAACATCTTCCCTTCCCAAGGCACTGATCTCATTTCCTGCTCTGTGCCTTGTTCTCTGCATCCCTCTTCTTTCTGCTTTTCCTGTGCATAGCCCCTGCCCAGCTCCCACTCCTGGCTACCTTCCCCTGTGTAGCTCCTTTTTCTTCCCTGGCTCTCGGGCCACTATTGCTCTTCTCAAAAAGGCCTGGAGAGCTTGTATTCCCCTGCATTAAGCATTACATAACAGAGCAACAAGAGGCAACACTGATTGATGGCCCTCTGCAAATGGCTCCCTGCATATAGCTCTTTACATGCAGCCCTTAATACAGTATTATGTTTAGATTTCCATGCCATAGCTAATCTTTGGGCTGCCAGTTAAACAGACTTTTTCATTTGAAGGGTCTGTGACATTTTTCTTCTCTATTCTGTTCCAGAAGGGCTCTTCCCATCTCTTTACTGTATCAGTTTATTTTTTTCCTTGCAGTATATTGGCTTTGCAGTGTAAAGGTCTCTTTCCTATGCAGTTTCTGACAAAATTGAGTTTCATATTTATTACTTTCCTAAAAGATTGCATACAATTCTTGAGTTGAACCCCTTCTCATAACTCTTACTTATTTGAATATTTTTTAATTTAATGTGTGGTTCCGAAGCTGATATTTTTTCCAGGTCCTTTATAAAGAACATTATTTAGAATTAAGGCAAAGAAGGGAAGAGTTGAGATTTTGTTTGAATTTTTAAAATTTGTTCTGTGTACAGTACCATTTCCTGACCAATTTTCTTTCCTTTTACTAGATTATACAACTTGGCCTTACTCATAACAGTAATCCAATTGAAGTCAGTGGACTCATCTCTTCCATGAAGTCTGAGTTGTCTAAGGACTGGGAGAACAGTGACTGTGCCTATAAGAGATGAGGATAACTTAGTGCTAACATAATGATATAACTAAGAACTCTAATTACAAAAGTATCTGAGCAACAAAGAATAACCCATGTATAAAATGGAATCTCTTTCTAAGGCAATGAAATTGATATGCTAAGTAACTGGAAAGTATGTGTACAAAGTTATTATCAAAGAAAAGTGTGCAAAGTAGACCCTTATTCTGTGGCCATAATGTAACTCCAAATTACATTTGCACTGTGAGTGCTTATTTTCAGAAGAAATAATCTACAAAGAGCGTGTTCAATTCGTGATAATTTGAGTGCGCCTTTTTAATTTGGAACTCCTTAGCATACTGTGTTTGCACAGTCTAGTTCCATGTGTGCTACAAAAACTGCTTGAGCACAGTCTAGAGAAAATTGACAGGAAAAAAAAAAGGAAAAATCAAGCATTTCCACCTGATTGTAGCCTACAAATCTCAAAGCCAGAAGACTTGCAAACATCTAATTAAAGTAGAAAACATCTAATAGAAGACTTTCAAACATTTAATACATGAAAGGTAAGGCACAACACCAGAAAACAGGCAGAAGAATTAAGAGCTGTTTGCAGTAGATTTCATAAAACTGAAAACGAAACATAATTAGACACATCAGGGAGCCACCCTGCATAAGAGCACACTGTCAGCAGTGACAGTAAAGTCCCTATAAATGGTATGCTCTGTTGGAGCTGAGCTCCACATGAATGAAGAGCAGAACAGCTGCCTGCTGGGGTCAGGCATTAGAAAACAATGGACTAGCCATTTGCTGAAAATTCAATACAATGGGTCATGGCAGAAATAGGTCCAACTGACTGATCCTGATGCCATCTACAGGTTTGTTCTGTTCTATATAGGTTGTTATACCACCCTCATCACCTCAGTATCTGAGTGCCTTCCAGGAGTACATTAAGCAATGTGACTAACATTGGTCACTTATTTGTTCTCTCTTATGGGGTTAAGTGTGTGCACTGGAACATTTTTGTTTTGGATTTTTTAATACATATACACGTTTCTATATGCTTCTGCTAGAGAAGGTAAGGTCAAAGAAATGTGTCTTGAACTTAGACTAGGAGGTGGTGAGATTTGTGATGGCCCTTAGTTCCTGGAGGAGTCCATTCCCCAGTCTAGGGCCAGGCCCCAGGAAAGCTCATCTCCTGTCCCCCATACTATGTTACCCTTTAAGTGACTTTAACTGCTAGAATTTAATTACACACTTATCCCTGAGAACCCCAGAGTTTAAGGATGAAAAGTTAGCTTTAATATTTCATAGCAGAAAGTTTTATACCCATTCTTATTAAGACAAAAATGAAATTCTCTATTCCCTGCAAAGTTTAAATGAGCAACGGCAAAGATACCCCCAAAGAACAACTTAGTGCATGTACAATTGATAGTTGGGCTAGTAATAATCCTGAAACTCTTGTTTTTATTGTGGTACCTCTAAAGGCTGTCAGAAAGAGCCACTGAACCACAGAAAGAGCAGGCACA
This sequence comes from Caretta caretta, assembly GCF_965140235.1. Lineage (NCBI taxonomy): Eukaryota > Metazoa > Chordata > Testudines > Cheloniidae > Caretta > Caretta caretta. Next base: position 68,119,729 of record NC_134206.1, on the reverse strand, counting down.
CTGAAATTTTTTGATGTTTTCTGAGTACTTACTAGAGAAGGACCTGAACTATACATTCCAAATGTTCGGAAATCTCAAGCATGAATCCTGATGTTGAGCCGTGACTTTGGCCCCTTTTTGGCCCTTGAGTACAATTTAAACATTCCCTGCCAGATACATCTACAGTAATCCCTATTTTATTCTTTTCAGAGACTTATGCCACCCTTATCACCATACTATCTAAGTTCCTTCCAACATCATATTAAGTTCTGTGACTAAAGTCTGCCATGTGCGGTTTGTTTCATCTGTCAGTCTTTCCCCAGGGGGAGAGTGTGCAGGGAAGTGTTTTTCGGTAGTCTGTTTATAATGCATACGCTGTGCTGTGTGTTTGTAGTGGAAAGGGCAAGGTTAAAGAAGTATACCTTACACTGTGATTAAAAGGTGGTGTGACAGAGTATCTGTATATTTTTGAGTTATTTCATAATTGTTCTTATGAATATACAGTTTTCTATATAAAAACCTTGCCAGTTGTTTTGCTCAAGCAGTTTTTGAACAGAGAATGTGTGTGTGTGTGTGTCTGTCTCCAAAAGTATAATGTTAGTGAATAGGTGAATGTTTAAATCTGATCAAATTATGCCCTGAACTAAGATATCTTTCTTGGATTTCATCTTGTGTGAAGTGTTTTGAAAAGCTTTATGCTCAGACGTATTAAATGCTTGTACCATGGAAAGCAGTTCTTCCAGGAATGAGCTAAGGCAATCCCAGAAAATCAGCTTTTATAGCACTGTCAAAGGCTTCCCAGCTATATGCAGCTTTACAAGCAGATACTGGCATGAGCATCAAATACGCCTGAACTTCAAGGTGTTCTTAGTATTGTCCTAGCTTTCTATCTAAGAGAAGTGGAAAATTATACAGAGAAGTAGAGCATTTAATTTTTTTCATACTGCAAATTGTTAAGGATCCTCCCATAGAATTTGTTCCCACTGATGGACTACCTGATCCTAAATTGTGCTGTGTACGTGCTGCTGTAAGATAGGTCTCTTTAGTCTGGCATTTCTGTGAGAAGAAAACTAGTTTCCTGATTGCTTTTCACAGTGAATCTAAGGATATGTCTACACTGCAATTAAAAACCTGCAGCTGGCCTGTGCCAGCTGACTGGGCTAGCAGAACTCAGGCAAAGGGGCTGCTTAATTGCGGTGTAGACATTTGAGCTCAGTCTGCAGCCCCAGCTCGAACATCTACACTGCAATTAAACAGCCCCTTAGCCCAACCCCCATGAATCTGATTCAGCACACCTGGGCCAGCCATGGGCTTTTAATTGCAATGTAGACATACCCTCAGGAGGTGTCCCACTATTCATAAGGGAAATTGTATATGCTTCCAATTTGGGGAAAATATTACATTTTTTTTTATTTTAATTTTGTCCGTGGTACCCTGTTACACAGTAAATGGAACAGGAGTACTTGTGGCACCTTAGAGACTAACAAATTTATTTGAGCATAAGCTTTTGTTTTGTGGATACAGACTAACATGGCTGCTACTCTGAAACCTACAGTAAATGGGTATCTTCTTTGAAGGAACCAATACAGCAGATTCCCCACATGTGAAACACCACATCAGCCACACTATCAGAGGCTCGTTCACCTGCACATCCACCAATGTGATATATGCCATCATGTGCCAGCAATGCCCCTCTGCCATGTACATTGGTCAAACTGGATAGTCTCTACGTAAAAGAATAAATGGACACAAATCAGATGTCAAGAATTATAACATTCATAAACCAGTCGGAGAACACTTCAATCTTTCTGGTCACGCGATTACAGACATGAAAGTTGCTATATTACAACAAAAAAACTTCAAATCCAGACTCCAGCAAGAAACTGTTGAATTGGAATTCATTTGCAAATTGGATACAATTAACTTCGGCTTGAATAGCGACTGGGAGTGGCTAAGTCATTATGCAAGGTAACCTATTTCCCTTTGTTTTTTCCTACCCCCGCCCCCCCCCAGACGTTCTTGTTAAACCCTGGATTTGTGCTGGAAATGGCCCACCTTGATTATCATCCACATTGTAAGGAGAGTGGTCACTTTAGATAAGCTATTACCAGCAGGAGAGTGGGTTTGTGTGTGTGTGGGGGTGCGGGGGGTGAGAAAACCTGGATTTGTGCTGGAAATTGCCCAACTTGATTATCATACACATTGTAAGGAGAGTGATCGCTTTAGATAAGCTATTACCAGCAGGAGAGTGGGGTGGAAGGAGGTATTTTTTCATGCTTTGTGTGTATATAAAAAGATCTTCTACACTTTCCACAGTATGCATCCAATGAAGTGAGCTGTAGCTCACGAAAGCTTATGCTCAAATAAATTGGTTAGTCTCTAAGGTGCCACAAGTACTCCTTTTCTTTTTGCGAATACAGACTAACACGGCTGTTACTCTGAAACCTGTCATTAGCCCTTATGGCCACGATGTCACACTGGGAGCTCATATTCAGTTGATTATATCCACCATGATCTCCAAATCTTCTTCAGAGTCAGTGCATCCCAGGGCAGATTCTGTAAGTATGGCTTATATTAGTTGTTCTAATTTACATTTAGGCATATTCAAATACATATTGTGTGTTTGCGCCCAGGTTGCCACATAATCTAGATCACTCTATATCAGTGAGCTGTACGCTTCATTTTTATCATTCCCCCAATTTTTGTGTCATCTGCAAACTTTATGAGTGATAATTTTATGTTTTCTTCCACGTCACTGATAAAAATGTTAAATAGTGTAAGGTCAAGAACGAATCCCCTTTATATAAATATAAACTATATGTGTGTGTATATATAAATAGTGTGTGCATAGTTAATGATTTAGCATTATAGGAATATGATATTGGTATTTTTATTATGGGTCAGATTGCGTACCTGGCTATGCAAGGTACCTGACTAGAAGGGGGAGACAAGGTGAAGGTGGGTAAAGTCACTTTTATTCTGCTTGATCCTGGAACTGTTTGGGAGTAGAGCTGTGTAATAATCAATTTTTTGGTTTACTGGCAATTCAAAAAAATTGAAAGAAAATTTCATTTACTTTTTTCTATTTTTTTCAAAGGAAATTGAAAAGTTTTTGAGACAATATGCAAAGTTTTGATTTGAACCCCAAAAATTAATGTAGACTTCGAGGCATTTTATCAAAAGGAAAGGACTAGATTCACAAATTTACTTCCTCCCTCATAAGCTTCAGCCCAGGGGATAGGGAACTCATCTAAGATATGGGAGATCCAGGGTCAATGCCTCCCTCTAATGGATGCGGAGAAGGGATATGAACTTAGGTCTCCTTCATAGGCTATGGGATATTCTGGTGCTTCTTTTTCAGTCTCTCCTTTTGAAGCTGTTCCACTCATTATAAATAGTTATTGGAGCAGGGACATGAACTTGGGGCTCCCCCATCTTAGGTAAATATCCTCACTACCAAGCTATAGAATCAGCCTCATGCGCTTTCCCTGGCCCAGTGGCTATCGTTGGTCATCCATAGTGGCAACTTACAGTCCATTACTGATTTTTTGTCATCTATCCAATAATTATTCCATTGCTACAAGTTGTAGAGTTGACCAAGAAGTGGATTGTCAGTGCAAATTAATTCTCTTCCAGTGACCTAAAACTTGCAATCTTTGCTCCATCCTCCCCTGTCCACTCCCAGATGAATAACAGCCCCATACACTTAAGAATTAATAACAGTCCTGCATGGCTGTTGGAAGTGGTAGTAGACAGAGAGATAAGACTTTTTAAACAAATCACTTCAGGAAGGGGCCCCTGATTACTGGGTATTTGGTAAGTATTCAGGTGTTCAGCTCATGTTTTCACCTAGGAGACAGACTGATTATTACATCAGCCATGTTAGCTATTGGCCTGTTTCTTGAGGGGGACATATGTGAATGGTAGGCAAAGAGTAGTTTAACTCTCCTTATCGGACAGACAAATAAGAAAGAAGAGTGAGGGGTGGATGGGTTTTGCAAAATGTTGGTTGGGTTTTGGATTGTGCAAAACAAAAGCCAGAAGAGGCACAGATCCAGATTTTTTTTAATCCAGTCTCCCTCTCCCCTCCATTCCAAATTGTGGGGAGGTTTGAATAAAAAGTTCTGCTTTTATCCCATCTCTAAGCACCAGTGCATCTAGACCTTTTAAAAAACTTCTGGTCACAAACTTTTGAAACTTGATGGTTACAAGTGTCGAGGACTCGAACCCCAGACGGTACGGTTCGTTGTCTGACCGGAGAGAGACAGGCAACACCAGCAAGGTCCGAACTCAAAACTCTTTATTGAAGAGTGCACATAACAATAGAGAGTAGCCCGTCTCCAAAGAGAACCAGCAGCCTCTAAGTAAAACTAATAGGTTTTTATAGACAGTTCCGTCGCGTCACAGATTTATTCATAAAGCAGCCCACCCCTCCCCTATGTTAGTTAAAATCCTTTTTCTCTATTATGCATGCACTTCTACCCCCTTATTGTAGATAACTTTTAGCAAATCATAATGCTTCATTAACTTTATTGGTATGGGTGTCAACCAGGAGACGAGGAGTTAAGAACAGACATAACACAAAAACAAGGAGTGGAAAACAGCGCCTCCGTATCTCAACAAGACAGTTCCCAGAACATCTGGTACAAAAATGCAGGAATGCAGGCCCCCCCTTTTTTCTTACTCCCTGCAACTTAAACAAGTATTCTTTTATTCTATTTATCTCATTCAGGGACTTTCCCAGCAACCTTTATTAGCCTGACTTTGGTTCGGTTAGCATAACTGCTTCATATTTAATTTTTCTCACCTAACACAAGGTTGCAGCTGCATTAAATTCTTTAGGTAGAACATGTGGTTGCTCTACTTCCACCACAGAGGTAACTATATTTCAGTCATGGTAGATCGATCCTGGTATTCACAATCTATAATTATTAATGACAGGTTTCAGAGTAACAGCTGTGTTAGTCTGTATTCGCAAAAAGAAAAGGAGTACTTGTGGCACCTTAGAGACTAACCAATTTATTTGAGCATAAGCTTTCACGAAAGCTTATGCTCAAATAAATTGGTTAGTCTCTAAGGTGCCACAAGTACTCCTTTTCTTTTTATAATTATTAATGTCATGCAATTGAAATCTATACAAATGGAAACCCTTTACTAAGTCTACCTGACTAACATTCCATTCTGACATTCCTTCCATCTGTGTTGCCCACGGTCCTTTTCAACTCACCCATTCTCACAAGCTGACAAAGAAAATGCACTTTTCTAAAGAACTCAAGAGCATTTCAGAGTTTTGGTGAATAAGTCCATTAGGCAGAAGTAATCACCTCTTTTCAGATAATTATAGGAGAGATTTGCAAAATGTACAAATTTCAACACTGTGTATAATAACTATTATGCAAGAGTGAGAACATAAAATAGCTAATACACATACCCATTAGGTAGTTTTCTTATATGGCTATATTGGTTCTTTCTAAATACTTTTCATAGCACTGAATGGGCATAAGCAGCTAAATGTTTGTGAAAATGATCTCTTTGGTCCTAATTCACCCAAGCATTTTGGTAAGTTTATCCCTATTCAGCAAAGCATTTATACATGTTCTTAAACCTTATTGACTTCAGTGGGTTTAAGTGTAGGCTTAAAGTTAAGCATGTACTTATGTACTTTGTTCGTAAGGAAGTACTGCTGAATCAGGGCCCTTGACATTAAGGACCAAATTCTGCCCAGATAATCATCCCATCTAACCCCACTGAAGCCAATACGTTTACCTGGTTTAGCCTTAAACTGCTGTTCAATCACAAACGTGTGCAAAACTCCCACAATCAAAGTACAAATTTTTGCTCTGCATCAAAACAAAACACAACACTGTTAAGCTAATGTTGGTCAATTTTATTAAAACAAAATTGCATGTGTTGCCCATGTGATTTAAAATGGATGATAAAACTTGGAACAAACAGAGTCTAAAATGGAAATGCTGAGAGACCCTTAACTGTAGCTTTGCTATGTGATGCTTGCCAATAAAAGAAAAGTTGCAGGATATTAAAGCCTACAAAAATTATGCCCTTGAGGAAGCCTGTACAGTTTGTCTCAAATTGGGAACCAACCAATATGCTGATTTAACAGGGCCAACACTGCATTTTCTCGTCTGGTGTTGGTTCAGGTTTAAAAAGAGAGCCTCATATTGCACTTGCCTTTTCTGCTATACTTACCTATTCCTCACTGTACTGGTATGAAATTGGAAGCAGTGCACTGACAAATACTGCATTTAGAAGGGCTGATTTAACACAGTAGCAGAGCAGCAGGCTGGTTGTGGCAGTGGCAGCAGCACTAAGAGGATTTCAGGGCATTGTAACACTTTCTAAATATTTCTCTTATCTTTCCAATTTTTAATTTACCCACTCATTCATTGCAATCTCTTTCTATTCAGAAATAACTTCCAGTTGGGGAAACACAACTAAGTAGTACACTGAAGCCAGTCCCCTCTATACTTATTTTGGCTGCTTAATTTTTGGCAGATATATGCTAATGACTTTATTCAAGGCATTACAATACTCAACTTTTCCCATCCTGAGTGGAGTTGGGTGGCATGATGTGGTGTGTAGTACATAATCTGTCTTTCTATCTAGTCTGTCCCTCTAATGAATGTCTGTGCCAAACAAGAAGATGGAAACTTGAAAGAGGAAAACTAATCTGCAGAAAGCAGCCCAAATTCAATTAGAAATGCTTGAAAAGATAGCAATTAGCATTGACCTGAAGAATAAATTCCAAGCTCTGACAGACTGAGGGCCTGAATGCCAGATGCAAAGTGATGTGTGCAAAGGTTGATTCCTCAGAGGAAGTAGCAGCCAAGATGTTGGTGAAGTAACCAAGATATCTACTGAAATGTGAGAGAGATGGTTAAATGTACTGAACTGTGCAAGGCCTTGAGGGAAAAGACTGAAGGGGACATCAGTAAATACAACTTCAGTTGAATACAGGAGAGTCAGGAGGGAAACAGATGCTACGGTAAGATTAAAAAAGAAAACAAAAAGTGAAGGGGTAACAGCAGGTGTGTGCCTCAAGGACAGGATTGCATATCCCTTTCTGTGATAGCAGGAACAGGAAATGGACAGCAAGATAAAGATGTCTGCTTATAGAAGAAATAGAGTAGGGTTGTTGAATACAAGAAAAAGTGTGCTGAGGTAAGAAGATATTGTGAATGCCATTGGGAAAAACAGGGGACTACAGAACTGGCAATAAAGGCGGCCACTTTACATGCATGCACAACTGTTCATCAGCATTCTTCTATAAAATATAATTGCAGAAGACTGTATGAATCATACAGACTTACTTATAGTCTCTCATTCAGTGTATTGTTTTATACCAGAGGCCTATGAGTAACCTATATAATATGCTTAAATGTCTGAGAAATTGATCAGCTATACAGTAAACTTTTACTCCAACAGAAGAGAAGAGAGGCTATAAATTGGGATGTTCTATGGTAGAACTCCATCAAATGATTAATGTATTCCTGGTAAAGATGAATAAAAATAACCTGCCAACGTGAATGGCATTCATTGATTATAAGGAAGATGCTGACCTAGCAGGAAAGCAAAATTAAAATGCAGTCCTGAGAATGTAGTAGAAGAGACCCAGGCATAAGAAAGCATTATATACAGTTTTGGAGAAACATCTAAAGGGTTGGGCTGTGGCCGGCTAAGTGGGATGTGCAAAAAGGACAGGATGATGACTTTTTTCCCTCTCTCCCCACCCAGCAACCCCCTTTCCACATCTGCACAACCTCGGTTCTTGTGCACAAAGACTGTAAATGTCTTAAATGGATGAAGTGGGATGACTTGGAGCTGGGATGGGAGTGTTGTGGGGGGGATGGGGAGGTGGCGCATATGGCATGCTTTGGAAGCTTTCACTCTGATGCATCTTTGTTCAGTGCTTCTGAAGGCATTCTGATCAAGTCAGCCATAGTGCATCCAGAGTCTGCTGCTGGGTTGGACCATCTCCACATACACCATAATCAAGGCTCGGGTTGTTAGAGCTAGAATAGAACTTGTCACAGTTTCCAAGGTAACTGCAACTCTGATTCCTTCATGGCCTCCTTAAGAACATCCCTCTTAAGCCTTGAACCCCTACCTGTCACCTTGCTTGGGGCACGAGGGAATCCTGTGATCCACTCCCTCCAGACTGGGCCTGGGGCTGCAATTCACTGTGATTGTCTCAGCAGGTCTGATTTTAGTTCTGCATCTGCAGTCCTGTTCTCTCATGGGAAGCGGTGGCCAGCACATCCGTTAGCCCGCGCCGCTTCCCGCAGCTCTCATTGGCCTGGAGCGCCGAATCGTGGCCAGTGGGAGTTGCAATCGGCCGAACCTGTGGACATGGCAGGTAAACAAACTGGCCCGGCCTGCCAGGGGGCTTACCCTGGCAGGCCACGTGCCAAAGGTTGCCAATCCCTGGGTTAACCAGTCAACAGCCAGTCTTCATAAAGGAAAGTATTACAGAGAAAACATATCTTAAACAATAAACAGCTTATAACATAGACCTAGTTTACCAGATTTCACCCATCTTCCATATTGAGTCTCTGGCAGGGTTCAACGTGCTTCATGTCCTTTTCAGAACCTGTCTGTCTTCTTAACAGTCTCATGTGCATTCGTGGATTAAGGCTGAGTGACTGTCTCGCCAGGTCAAGTCAATTATTTTATTCAGTTTGCAGGTCTTTGACAGGCCTCTTAAACCAGCTCAAACCAGTACATGCTATTTTCACCATGGAGTGAAGTTTCCACAGATTTGTTATCTGTATTAGGGATTTGGATTAATTCCCTCCCATCTCCCAGTGATTTCAGTTCCTGCAGGAAACCTTTTCACACCCACATTTAGCCACATTAGCCACTCACTAACCAGCCCTTGCAGATAAATATAACATTTATAATCTTGGAATATTCCATGTGTCCATAGCTTCTGTCACATCTCAGTAAAATAATCTTTGAATACTCCATGCTTACAAAGCATCTCATTGGTCACAGAATTCACAAACTGTAGACTTCCATTGTGTTGCAAGAGAGGGGAAACAAAATTATTTTTAGCTTTTTTTTTTTTTGCCAAGAATGGACCAAATTCAACCTTGGTTTAAGAGAAACTGGCCAATTACAAAAGTAAATGTCTATTTCTTACTAGGGACACAATCCCCCTGAAGTTAGTGAGAGTTGTACTCATTTATTCTATGGCTCAATTTGGCCCAATGTCTTCCAGTATTTAGACTGAGGATGAATAGCAATCAAAGATGTCTTGGGTTCCAAATATCGTTATTTTCCTCAGTGATAAAATTCATGATTTCTAAAAAAATATTTAGAAAAGCAACTCTTTAGGATAGGGACTGTCTCTTCCTGTGGATTTGTATAGTACTTAACAAAATAGAACTTTCGGATCCTACTGAATTGCCAACAATAAATACTAACAATCAAAGTTGAATGCAAAAAACAACTACCCTGAGGCTCAATCAAAAATCATTTCAATCAGACAGAAGAAAGGAAGATTAGAATAGAAAGGGAATGCTTTGGAACAAAAATCAAAATTAGTACAATTTAGAAGTTGCAAGTTCAAACTGAACAGAAAACACATAGAAGAAGATCTGCATTTGCTTCTATAGTTCAGACTATTATGAAAGAGAACACAATAGAACAAAGATTATTTATAGGGAAAATGCAATAGAAAGTGGTCAGATAAATTGTATTGCTGGGCTCCTTGTATCAGTCAGGAATTGGATCTAAGAAATGGAGAAAATATTACCATTGTCACTAAATATAACTAAGGTTGAGGTGGCCATGCTATTCAAAATCCCTATTTTCATGTTGCTAATGGTTTCCTTGGAAATTGACCTTTTAAGCTCATATTAGTCCTTGTTTTCTACTTTGTACTGTAGTAGATTTTCATTAGACACAAGAAAAACAAACCAAAACCCTAGTACAGCAGGCATCAATACATAGTGTTCAGAGATGTATTGAGATGCTATGTCCTGACAGTTTTTTACATTCTACATTCTAAATGAATTTTTGTAAAAGCTTGAAATTATCTGTATGGAGGAAAACTTCTTTTTGTGTAGGCCTTTTTATATTTTATTTATTCTTGGCTAACTCCAAAATTCCTTGGGTATCAATGTTATATTTGACATGTAGTTAAGTTCTCAGTAAGAAATGGTGTTTTGCTCAGTTTAAAAAAATTGGTTAGAGGTTGGAAATGGTTTAAAATGGCATAGTGTTCATGCTCAGGTTGGAAATCAGTATGCATACAGGTACGTGTAATTTAGTGTGTGAGCAAGTGTATTTTTATCACTACTATCATTAGGTTAGGTACATTCAATACACTGCAGACTGGCAGAAAGAGAAGAAGGCAGGAAATGAGGAGACTGACTCCACAGTCATGGAAATCCCGAGGGTAATAGCACCTCAGTGATGGCCATATAGTGTCTAGCCAACCACCAAACCTCAGCCCAGTTCTAAGAGGACAAAATCTGTGACTCCACCCCACCAGGCTCATTATGATGATAGCCAGGAGGTCCTGTGGATGTGTGAAATTTCACAGACACCACAAAGTAGAGTTTATGGTCCTCCTTAGCTTAGCTACAGTTGAATTAATGGTAACACATACACTGCCCCCCTCCTGAGTAATGATCTGGAAGGGTGACCAGAGGACAAGTGTGAAAAATCAGGACAGGGGGTGGCGGGGTAATAGGTGCCTGTATAAAAAAAGCCCCCCAGATTGGGACTGTCCGTATAAAATTGGGACATCTGGTCACCCTATGATCTGACTCCTGGACACACATTGCATATATGTGGTGTTGACATGTGGGGCAGGGACTATATTTTTGTTCTGTGTTTGTACAGTACCTCACACAATGAGATCCTACTGTCTGAGTAAGGCTCCTAGGAGCTATCTCAATACAAATATTAATAAGAAATTGAAGAGCCATAGAATCATAGAAGATTAGGGTTGGAAGAGACCTCAGGAGGTCATCTTGTCCAATCCCCTGTGCAAAGCAGGACCAACCCCAAATAATCATCCCAACCAGGGCTTTCTCAAGCCAGGCCTTAAAAACCTCTAAGGATGGAGATTCCACCACCTCCCAGGTAACCCATTCCAGTGCTTCACCATCATCCTAGTGAAATAGTTTTTCCTAATATGCAATCTAGACATCCCCCACTACAACTTGAGACCATTGCTGCTTCTTCTGTCATCACTGATAACAGCCAAACTCCATCCTCTTTAGAACCCCCCTTCAGGTAGTTGAAGGCTGCTATCAAATTCCTCCTCACTCTTCTCTTCTGCAAACTAAGTAAGCCCAGTTCCCTCAGCCTCTCCTCATAAGTCATGTGCCCCAGCCCCCTAATAATTTTCGTTGCCCTGTGCTGGACTCTCTCCAATTTTTCCACATTCTTTCTGTAGCGGGGGTCCCCAAAACTGGGTGCAATATTACAGATGTGGTAATATACCAGTGCTGGCAACAAGGGCACACTGTTGACTCATATCCAGCTTCTCGTCCACTGTAATCCCCAGGTCCTTTTCTGCAGAACTGCCACTTAGCCAGTTGGTCCCCAGCCTGTAGCAGTGCATGGGATTCTTCCATCCTAAGTGCAGGACTCTGCACTTGTCCTTGTTGAACCTCATCAGACTTCTTTTGACCCAATCCTCCAATTTGTCTAGGTCACTCTAGACCTTATCCCTACTCTCCAGCATATCTACCTCTCACCCAGCTTAGTGTCATCTGCAAACTTGCTGAGGATGCAATCCATCCCATTATCCAGATCATTCATGAAGATACTGAACAAAATCAGCCACAGGACTGACCTCTGGGGCATGCCGCTTGATACTGGCTGCCAAGTAGATATCGAGCTGTTGATCACTAGCCGTTGAGCCCACTGATCTAGCCAGCTTTCTAGCCACCTTATAGTCCATTCATCCAATCCATACTTTTTAACTTGCTGGTAAGAATACTATGGGAGACCGTATCAAAAGCTTTGCTAAAGTCAAGGTATATCACGTCCACCACTTTCCCCATATCCACAGAGCCAGTTATCTCATCATAGAAGGCAACCAGGTTAGTCAGGCATGAATTGCCCTTGGTGAAGCCATGTTGACTGTTCCTGTACACCTTCCTCTCCTCCAAGTGCTTCAAAATGAATTCCTTGAGGTCCGGCTCTATGATTTTTCCAGGGACTGAGGAGAGGCTGACCGGTCTGTAATTCCCAGATTCTCCTTCCCTTTTTTAAAGATGGGCACTATTTTTGCCTTTTTCCAGTCGTCTGGGACCTCCCCTCATTGTCATGAGTTTTCAAAGATAATGGCCAATGGCTCAGTAATAAACTGTGGATATTATGCAACTATGATTGACTCAACTGCTCTCTGTGCATAATCTGTTTTCACTGGAATTGCCAATATTCTAATTCCTTGAGCAGTTTCAAACCGCATTTTTTAAAAACCCACGAACCATAACCAATGCTGCTTCTTTTTTCCCATGTGCTGGTGTCATTTCAGGGTCCAAGACTTAGATTGTATGCCCCTAGGGGTAAGAGCTTTGTTTCCTTTGTCTTCTGTGAAGTGCCTAGCAGAATTCTGGGAGCTATCAGAAATAAGGAATAATTACAGATCGGGGAATCTGGAGGGGTTATTTGTACAGCGGTGGACATGTTGGCGAGGAGACAAACTGAATTATGATGAGCTTATGTAACATAAATCCTGTTAATTTCTTAATTCAATACGATAATCCTCTCCTATTAAACAAACAAATAAAACCTAGGTTAATTTTTGGCTGGCAGGTAACCAGTCCTAAATCAGATGTTGGATCTGATGCAGCAGAGTGCTTACCAGCCTTGGGTCATGTCCTTAATGCTAAGTGAAAGGGAAACCTGTTTCTCATTCAATGATTGCTCAGCTATAATAAACTGCTAACATTTTTAATTTGATACTTTATATACTCATTAAACTCTGGTATCATATAACAGGGCAGAAGGTTTAATTTTTTTCACAAGAGCAATTTTCTCCTGAAGCCTGAACATTTCACTGCTGTACTGTAATTTCCAGGGATACATAGACTTGGTGAAATGAATTACACGGCTTCTGAAAATAGCCAAAATCAAACACAAACTTTTTAAAAAAATGTAGTGCATACACAGTTGTGTGGCTGCAAATCATGTAGAGGAAGAAAAATTATAAACAGACACCTTTATAAATAAATAGGCCATTGAAGTCTTCATCTCCACACAAGGGGGGGGGGAAAGCTTTTGAAATAACTTTCTTAAGTCTTGATTTAGTACAATGCTTATTTTCTCAGATATAAAGCAAAAAAGCCAACAATCTTGAATTTATTCACCTAGTCAGGTAAGGCAGAGAAAATAATGATCAAAGTGCCTAACATAAGCAAAATGAACAACTGATAGAAAATAAAATAGGTACCTTAAAAAGGCCTCAAGGCTCGTCCCTTCAGTCTTTCTTCAGTCTGTATTTTCACCTTAGTCAGTGGGGCTTTAGTCTGAGTAAGGACTGCAGGATCAGGCACCACGGCTGGTAAATCATACAGTAACAAGGGAAAATAATAAAGGATTAATGTTAATAATTAGAAATAACTTTAAAAATAATTAAACAGAGCACTAAACCACAAGAGATTATGCTTTATTGGACCATTAATCCACGCCTCGGGTGCACTGTTAGGCATAATGCTATAAGCCAAATGCCTTCAGCCACCTGAGACACGTGTTTATGGACCTAAATGTAACCTCTTGTGTCTTCTAATGTGGCCATTGCATTTGAAACTAATTTTAACTAAAAAAACCCCCACACCCTGTGATAGATATTTTAGGTACTTAGACATCTCCTTCCATGAGGGAAAGTAGTTCACAATACAATTACAATGGGGTTAGCACCATACAGTGCATGCTGCAGAGGGCATCTCACTGCATCTGTATTGTCAAACCCCCATTATCTCTGCTCAAGCGGCATTCTAATGAGTCCCAAGGTGACAGACCATGGTGGTCACTCGCTGTCCACTGACTTGTGGAATTCACTTGCTTGCTGAATAATCAGCAGCTGGTGCTTCTTCCTTGGATACTCTTACATAGTATGAGGATGGAAAAACCCAAGAGAGGTAGATGCTGCCTCATAGCTTATCCACTCTGACATTCTCTGGGAATGTGTGTTTATGTAGAATGGGATAGCATAAGAGTTGTGAGTCAGCACAGGCTGAAAAGGAGTTTTCTGGACCCACTTTTCTCATTAGAACTCCAGAGAAGACAAAAAGGGAAGAAAAGAGGCATGGAAGTAAAAAAAAAAAGAGCGGCAGGGGAGATGAATGAAAAGGAAATGTAGGCCATGGGAAGGAAAGTGATAGGGATAGAAGGCCAAAAACAGAAAACAAGGGAGAGAGATTGGAATGTGGAAGAATAAAGGGCTGGAGGGATGTTTGAAGACAAAACACTACAGCAGAGGGGGGGAGAAAAGTCACAAGGAAGCAATGGAAAACGAGACAATGAAACGTGGAGGAGTCAGAAGAGAGAGTGAGGGGGATGAGGAGAGCAAGGGGAATGAGGAAACGAAGAAGAAGAGCAAATTCTCATGTAGCTGAAATTTTATTGTTGCCAAATGTGGCTTATTTCAGTTTAACTCTGTCAGTCCAGGACTCCTGGCCAGCATTCATGTTGGGCACACCTGGCTGTTTGATGTCTTTTTGCAGGTGATTCTGTTGGGCTGCAGTAGCTAGTTCGGGGCTGTGGTGAGAGAGGGTTACATAGGAACGTGGAAACAGGAATTGCCATACTGGATCAGACCCATGGTCTCATCTAGTTCAGTGTCCAGGTGCCACAGAAGAAGCTGCAAGAACCTCACAGTAGGTAGATGTAGGATAATTTGCCCCCATCAAGTTCTCTAAAAGTTAGAAATTGTCTTAATCCCTCAATTTTTGCTTGCATTAATTGCTATAACTCCGGATATTCATGTTATCCACATAAAAGTCTAAATCCCTCTTTGAATCTTACTAAGTTCTTGGCCCCAGTGGCATCCAGGGACAATGACTTTCACAGTGTGATTATGCATTGTGTGAAAATGTATAATGAGATAATAATAATAGTACAAGATCATCACCCTTTGAGTGAATCAAGTGGCACACTACTTCTGTAAACACTCAGCTATTCCTTGCAATGCATTCTCAATATGCGCAGCAGCCATGCATCCTGCTCCCAAAGTGACAAGAGAGAAGAACCAGGGAAGGCAGAGCAGCTGCAAGTGCATGTCTTTATAGATCTACATTGGGAGTTGGAGAGGGTGACAGAAGGGAGTCAGGAATGCAGTCAGTGGGAAAACACAGGAAATCATTTGGAGAGGGAAGGGAAGGGGAGAATATTGGTGGGGTTAAGCTCAAGCAAGTATGCTGGGGAGAGATTGAATCTCTCTTGAAACAACAGAAGGAGAGATTAGCAATGGGGCAGCGTGGTGAAGGCCTACTGGGAGAGAAAGATGAGGTAATTAAGACTAATAATTTATTGAGTTCCTCAGTACAAGAAATTGAGGTTCACAAGTGCTCTAAAGGTGAAAAGAGAGCAGGGCCAAAAGAGTATT
The DNA here is from genome assembly GCF_965140235.1 of Caretta caretta. NCBI lineage: Eukaryota > Metazoa > Chordata > Testudines > Cheloniidae > Caretta > Caretta caretta. The sequence continues at coordinate 68,104,161 of NC_134206.1, read as the reverse complement.
TTTGTGATGAAAAATATGTTTTTAAAAATTGATTTAAACTAGCTTTAATATAGCAGTATATTTGCCAGTGTGGGAATGTTTATGGATATTGGTGTTACAAAATGAATATGGCTCTTGCAAAGTATGAAGACTTTCCTAGTGATCTGTGGTCGACATAGACCTATTGTGCATGCATGGCATAGTACAAGGATTACACTGTGTAGTGTTATTTAAATATGCAAAGTCCCATTGACATAATAGGCAGGAGAGAGTATAGTTTAATGTGTCCATAATCCACATATTAAAGCCCCCTAAGTATGATTTGACATGACAGGCCATAATGCTTCTGAGCTTTAACAATCTATTGTGTCTATGACATACACTCCACAAATTACAGTACAGGAGTGCCTCTTGGAATTTCATTTAAAATCTGCTGGTTTTCTTCCTTTCTTTTGGTACCAAACTACTGATAGAAATATAGATAAATAACACACAGAAATTAAGTGAAAGTTCAGTAAATTTTCTTAACTTCAACACAAACAAGAAGGGCATTCAGAGTTATTTCTTACCGTGCCTTCACTTCACCGTCTTGCGACTGCAAACTGAAGTAATGCAACTTGGCAGGGCTGCAGGATGTGGCTGTCCCACATGTGACAGAGAAGGGGGAAACATTACTGCTCAGACTCTCTCTCTTAAGTACCTATATGGCCCTCATTACCACTGAATCTGAGTATCTCTAACGTATTTATCCTTATGCTCTAGGGCAGTGGTTCTCAAACTAGGGCCGCCACTTGTTCAGGGAAAGCCCCCGGTGGGCCAGGCCGGTTTGTTTACCTGCTGCATCCACAGGTTCGGCCGATCGCAGCTCCCACTGGCCGCAGTTTGCCGCTCCAGGCCAATGGGGGCTGTGGGAAGTGGCGCAGGACGAGGGATGTGCTGGCCGCACCTTCCCGCAGCCCCCATTGGCCTGGAGTGGCGAACCACGGCCAGTGGGAGCTGCGATTGGCCGAACTTGCGAACGTGGCAGGTAAACAAACCAGCGGCCCTAGTTTGAGAACTACTGCTCTAAGGTGATCATATGTCTCAATTTTATAGGGACCATCCCAATTTTGGACCTTTTTCTTATATAGGCACCTATTATGCCCCACCCCCATCCCAGTTTTTCACACTTGCTATCTGGTCACCCTACAATGCTTTAATATAATTATCCCCATTTTTCAGATGGAGAACTGACGCATAGAGAGGCTAAGTGACTTGTCCAAAATCACATAAGAGACACTCTGGCAGAGCAGGAATTTGAACCTTCATCTCCCATATTTTGTGTTATCTTTCCTTTCCTGTCAGCTCCCAGCTCAACTGGAATGTGACCCCTAGCATGCCATAGTAGGTTCCTTGGCTTCCCAGCAAACATTCACTAGCTACTATAGGGCTTCTGTTCCCTAACCTGCAGTTGCTAGAGAATCCTGGGGTGTTTATTAGCTAATCTTCTCAGGATTATAGACATCTGTGTTGCTAATTTAATAGACCCGTGAACTGGAAACAAGATTTTTCCTTTTTGTTGCTGGGTATGGTGATTTTGCACAGTCACCTTCTAAGGCCCTATCTTGCATGGATTTTAAGAGGGGAGGTGGCAGCTTGTGGTAGGCAGCCCTCCTAGAGCTCCTGCTGGGGAGCAGCAACCCAGTGTTTGTGAAGAGCTTTGGAAAAGAGGTATCTGGCACCATAATTTGGGTGTGCATTAACCAGCTAACATACCTGTCCCAGTTAATAAGGTCATTTCCTGGGGCCTAGAGATGAGATTCTTGTGGGGGTGGTGGGGAGGAAGAAACCAAGATCTCTAAACAAATCTACAGGATTTGCCTTACAGGCCACCCTTTGGCTGCATTTAAACAAACTGTGCAGGGAGTTTCTAGTAGAAAAAAGAAACCATTCTGAAATGTAAACTTTTTAACTTCCTTTTTTTCACCTTTGTAAAGAATCTCTGGGGGAGTTTGCAAATTTTAAGGTCTTATAATCTTATGAGAACATAGATTTAGTCAGTCCTTCGGGGTTGGGGCGGGCTTCTATAAAGCAAGGATAGAGAATGCTCAGGAGAACAACATTATTTTAATAAGCTTGAGCGGATCATGAATTTGCATCTCACAGTCCTTCTCTGTTCACAGTGTCATCCTATCTCTAGATCAGTCTAATGCTCTTCATTTAATATGCTTTGTATTTTCCATAAAGAATGAGAGTGTCTGCCTAAATGATTAGATCATCATAAAGAAAAAAACTGGTTAGTGTTCTTTGTATCCAGCATATCATCTGCAGAAATATAATAATATTCATTATGCAGCATTCCTTTCTCTGGGCCAATTGGGTTCCATAAATAGGAAGTGTTCAAATTGCCAATATTTGTTTGCATAGATTGCCTGTTTGCCTGCTGCTTACCCACAGGGACCTGTCCCGGCCCACTTCAAACCTTTCAGTGACCACTTAGATCAGTCTGTTTTATTCATTGTACTCGTGAACTGTCTGAGGTTTTTTTTTTTTTTATGGTAGCTTTTAAACATTTATCTCCCTGTCTGTTTACTGCGGTCCAAGCAACATGTTTCCTGAGTCTTGTCTACAGAAAAATGCACACTAGGGACTCTTCCTTTCAACAGCTTCTAATTAGTCTGCTGAGGTTGAGGCCTGAGCAAAGCAATTTAAAGGGTAACTTCCTTGAGCTGGCTCCAGTGCTTCCTGCTTAGGAGAGCTCACTGCCTAAGAAGCTTATCAGCTAACTTCCTGCTGTTGAGACACTTGCCAATCAGCTGATGCTGCTCCTTCAATGTATCAGAGACCTGGACCAGTATTTTGACAATAATAGGATTAAAAAAAAAAAAGACTGACCTTGTACAAAGCAGCATTGTGGTTTGCATGCAGAACACAGCTACCGTTGCAAATGTACAATTCCATTTCTAGGGCAAACCTAGCATGACTGGATATAAATGTGTCTGCTTCTCCCTGAAATGCATGCAAAGCTGGCATTTCTACAGCTTGTCACTTCTGGCTCTATGTTGTTTGCCTCTACATTTTAAAAGGGAGTTGTCAGTGAACAACTTTCTTTATTAAGAAGAAAAAGTTCTCTCCTGTCTTCCCCACCCAGAAAATTACTCATCAGTCTGATGGCAAACCATTTCACTGGCATGCGATCTTCATGCTTCTATTACAGACAATGTTGGTTCAGACAGTGCAGCCAGGCCTGCAGCCTTGGGTGCAGGAGTGAACTTCATCAGGGACAAGTTAAAATGTTAGTATGATGTTTACAGTTCATGCTCCACTATATGGCATGTGGTATGCAAGCTGCTGCTCATTGCCTGGCAGCTCTGTGGTGGTAACTTTTGTTGTTTAGGAAATCACAAAGACTCCCTTTACCATAGCACTGGCTCAGATATATTTGTAAACTTTCCCCCCACTTCTGTTTAAGGAGAAACATTCATCCAATTGTTTCCATAACTTCCTCCCTGAACCAACCATACCAGCAAACCCCAGGGCACAGTCCTGATTGTTCTTTGTGGGCTTGACAACTCCTTCCCCTGGCAATCACAGAGGTTTGGGGCAGGTGTGTCTTGGAGGGAAATCTTGAACCTTACAGTGAGTAACTAGGGATCCACTGGGAGCCTCAAAAAGTTCCTGAATTGCCCCTGGTGGCAATCATTGAATGTAGAATTTTAGGATACTATTTTGTCTCATTTGTGCTGCTAGTTAAAACATTTAAACAGTTTTCAGATGTGCCTTCTCATTCACTATAGTGTAGTCTCTCTAGTATCAATGAACACTACACATGTAAAATGGAGGAGGACCGTGCCCTACAATCATTAATTGCCATTGCACAGCTATTCTAAAAGAAAACTCCTTTGTTCCCAAGTAATATGTATATTTTTCCTGACAAACCCTGCATCCATTGTGAGAAGACTGAGGGCCTGATTTTGACACGTGTCCTTTAATTTTGTAGGCATAACTGTTTGCAGGTTTAAAACTACACCTAAAAACTAAAGGACGAGCTGAGGGTTCATTGAAAATGGGGCCCCCATCACTTAACCAGGTATTACAGTTCTCATATCTCCTTATGAACTGGGATCACTAAAAGAAGGTAACATTTAAATCTGATTTTATTGCAGTAGCCCTTCTTCCAATAAAGAGCTAAACAAAGAAATTCTGTTCAGAACAAAATCAAGTTCCATGGCATCAGGCAAATTCTTCGTGAGACTTACTTCACACCTCACTCTTAGGCCTTGTCTAAACAAGTTTTATCATGAATACCTGTATAACTATAATGATGCAGTTGTAACAGCATAACTGGATGTGTGGACACTTATTCCAGTTTTAGAATGGCTTTTTTTGGTTTAGCATAATCCCCTTCCCAAGTGATATAAAATGAATGAAAAAAAGGTGTTCTTATACCAGAATAAGAATGTCTACATTGTGTGTGTGTTTGTGTGTTACACCCTATAACTTTCTTGTAGAGACAAGGTTTTACAGATCCTAAACCTGATTCACCAGCCAAAAGTGATCATCTTTGAAATCAGTTCTCTTGATTAGCCCTTTCTCTCAAAAACTTGTTTGTTAGAGAGTAAAATGCCTCCACAGTTGGTATGAATGTAGATGCTGTACAAAGAAGATATCTTACCTGTCAAGACAAAACTGACTCTTGAATATGGTTAAGGAGTTCATTAATACACACACACACACGCACACACTACCCTTTGTGGGAAGTGCCATCCTCAAATTCTTACCCTTAGATGAAAGTCCCATTGATATTAATACGGATGAAACCAATTAGTTTATCTAGAAACGACTCTAAATACCCACAGAATTTAATCGAGAATTATCTCTTTTCTATAGTGCTTCCCCCCAACCATTCTATATAACTAGATAGTAGGGAAATACATCTCTGTAAATTCAACCAGATGATGTAAACAATCTGGAGAGGTTAGCAGAGAGGTGATCATACCCTATTAATTTCTACTTTACTTTTTTTCTATATGGGTATAACTGCCTGAAATCTGTTAAGAAGCATTTAAAATCTTTAGATCCTCACAACTGACTTCCGCCTAGAACACTGGTCTCTTTCTGTCAACAAGATGACTGCAATTAGGAGGTGGATGATTTCTTTTCTGTCAGATACTGCTGTGATAAGTGTGTTATAAAGACCCAGACAGACAGATAAATAAATAGATTTTACCTTTGACTATGTGTCTCACAATGTGACACAGAATAGAGAGTTTATTTTTCCTCATCCCATGTGTAAGGACACGATACATCTCACTTTTGACCATACTACCTTATGCTCAGTTGGCTGGTTGCCCATTTCTTGGGGCAATTTCACAACATGTATCTTGGGCTCTATTTGATTCACTCCTCTGAGGTTGATTTTGTCCCTTGGTGCCAATACCTGTAATCTAATTGCCTATACACAGACTGCTTGCAGGCAGGATTCTTCTACTACATACATTTTGACACAACCTAGGTGGTCATCCTGTCTTGCTAACGCACTTGCTGCATTACAGCCTGTTTTCTTGTCTGCTACCAGTGTCCTTCATGATGCTTTTCTTCTCCACTGTTCAGACATTCATTGTTGTCAAGTGACCATGAGCAGGGACATGTTATGCAGGTTCATAGCTGAAAAAGGAGAATTATTAGCTGATGCAATGAAAGGAAATAGAGTCTTAGTTGAACCTTCCCTAAGACTCATTACAAACATTAGCTAATTCAGCCTCAAATTGACTGGAGGGAGGGAAGTAGTAATATTCCCATTTTACAGATGGGAAACTGAAACAGATAGGTTTAGGGCAATATTTTCAAAAGTAGCCTCTAATTTTGGGTGCTTCATAGCTTATTTGCCCAATCTTGTTTGCCCAACTGAGATACCTAGAACATGGTTTTGAGAGGTGCTGAGCATTTGTAGCTGCTACTGACATCAAGTGGAATTGTGGGTGCTCAGAAAATCAGACCTTAAGTATTTGAAATTGGCTACTCAAAATTAGAGGCCATTTTTAATAACTGTGGGCCTAAATGAGTTATACAAAAATAGAGAAGTTTTAGAGCATTGTTAAAATGTTACAGTTTCTCGTGCAAACCTCTGCATTTGAACTCTCAGATAGCACCTCTGTCATGGAAACAGATGCTATTTGTATTGATATATAGGCAATACATCTGAACCCATCGCTGTCTTGCATCTATACCTAAAGAGGTTCAAGAGTGGACACATTTCTTGAGCAGAAAGCAAATAATCCAAGCAGATCATTATGAATGTAGGAATACAGAACATCATGCATAAATTAATTATGGGAAAACCTCAAGATGTTTAGATAAGCATTTCAAGCTTTAAGCTGCAGTTTACATGAGCTTGCATAAACCTTTTTGGTCCGGATACAAGGGAGGAAATCCTATAAGATCAGGCTTTTCCCACAAGATTTAAAATACAACCATCTAGAAGAACCAACGGAACAAACTTTCATGCAGTATTTTGCTCTCTGTTTCCTGTCTCTGGACTGAAAGCAGAAAGTGAAGAAACCCGCAAAGTGTAAACAAACAAGCAGATGAAAGCTAACCAAACTTTTTGCACCTCAAAATAGTTTTGGGCTCAGCTTGGGCTAATTCAGATAGCTTGTTAATTTATCCTAATCAGTTTTCTATCCTTTGTGTGTAAACATATTAGTGTTTGGAGAGGCCAGTTGAGATTTGTAGGCAGGAGAGTCTTAGATTACATTTACACTTGGAGCTGTGGTGTGTGACAGAAGGTACCCCTATGTCCACGCCCTGCACACACTTGTAATAATCTTTGTATAAAGTATGCCTTGAGAGGTATCATTTGAAAATAAATATAACATAAGAATGACCATACTGGGTCAGACTAAAGGTCCATCTAGCCCAGTATCCTGTCGTCCAAGAGTAGCCAATGCCAGGTGCCCCAGAGGGAATTAACAGAACAGGTAATCACCCCTGTCATTGCTGGTCACTACTGTCCTGTTAAAATGTGTGTGGCAACACTGTATGTGAAGTTATAAGATTCCAGGTTTTTTACACATGTTCTAAATGGAGGTTGGCAGAGAGGCCTGTCTCAAACAGAGGAATATGTGCTCTGCTTAATTTGAGTAAAGCAGTAAACAGAGTCATCAAGCAGGAAGGAAAACAAAAGAAGCTCCAACAGGTGAGGAAAAAGCAGCAAGGAACATCCTCCCGTGTAGGCTCTGTCTCCTGAATCTTAGCTGGAAATGTTTTCTAACAGGGGGAATGACACTATAAAAAGGAGGGAGAAACACCCAAACATCCCCCACCCCCACCCCCGTCCATCAATTCATTGCACCAGAAGGGACAAAGGAAGCAGCCATTCTACTGGAGAAGGGGTCATGACCTAAGAAGTTTGGACAGTAAGACTGCTGAGAATATATGGGGAGACAACTTTGCTTTGAATTTAACATAGTTTAAGTTAAGCACCAGTTGCATTTAACCTTTATTTTTCTTGTAACCATTTCTTACTTTTATGTCTTCTGATGAGGTTCACTCACCACTCCAGCACCTCCTCATGGCCAATACAGGAATTAGCTCTGACAGCCAGTGTGCTTTGCTCTGGTGGTACTCTAACCATCACCTCTTCTGCTCCTGGACCCACACTCCTCCAAGGACTGTGATATCCTCTTCAGTGCCACAGCCCTCCAGCCATGCCACACTTGGTGCTCCCCCCTTCTCAGGAACATCCCTGTAGTCCATGTCCAGCCACATCTCTCAGTGGTGACTGCAGTTTCCTGTTTAGCCATGTCCCCAGAGACAAAGAGCAGGAGAGGGGGACCCAGGCCTACCCACTACTCTGGGTCCCAGCCCAGGGACCCTGTATATAGAAGCCACTTGCTGAATCCCCTCCAACCACATAGTTTATTTTCCTGGACCATTTCCCCACAGCCCTAGCACCTTACCTCAGGGTCTCAGAATGCCAGTCTTAAAAACCACCCAGAAGCTTGCTCTCACTCCCTGATCCTGCCCAGCACTGCTTTGTCCCAGGTGCTAGCTTTCTTCTACCTGCAAGGCAGACAGTCCTCTCTCCTCAAACTCCAGGGAGCAACTGAAGCTGCGCCGCAGCTCTTCTTATATGGGCCTGCAAGGCCCTGATTAGCTGCTCCTCAAAGCCCCTCTCCTGTTGGCTGCTTTCTGCACAGCCTCCGTAGGACTACATTAACCCCTTACAGGGGAGTGTGGGGCAGATGCTCCATCACATGCCTCATTACATGTACTCCAAATCTGTCTCTTCATAGTTGTTTTATTGTTTTATCCAATCCAGTGTGTTTGTTTGGGAAACTCAATTTGGGGTAACAAGATGTGTGCATATTATTTCTGTTGATGAAATGACAGACTTTATACAAACATGCATTGTCCAGGAGACTGCTGGGCACTACAGGACATACATTTTTTGGGGAAAATCTAAAATTGGGAGTGTGTTGAGATCACCCTGCAGCATAACTACAAGCTGGAAAGAGCCAAGCTTTTGCTGGCTGGCTGCAGCACACACACTGACATAACTGGGAGTGACTTGCATGCTTTAGGCCAGTGGTGGGAAACCTGCGGCCTGTGGGCCACATGCAGCCCATCAGGGTAATCCGCTGGCGGGCAGCAAGACATTTTGTTTACACTGACCATCTTCAGGCACAGCCTCCCAGTGCCTGCAGTTTGCCGTTTCCAGCCAATGGGAGCTGTGGGAAGCGGCAGGCCACAGGGACATGCTGGCCGCCACTTCCTGCAGCTCCCATTGGCTGGGAACAGTGAACCGCAGCCGCTGGGAGCAGCGGGAGAGGGGGAGGGCGTGTCTGCGGATGGTCAACATCAGCAAAATGTCTCGTGGCCCGCAATCAGATTACCCTGATGGACCACATGTGGCCTGAGGGCTGCAGGTTGCCCACCACTGCGGTAGGTTGTTTGTGAGCAAGTCCAGACTGGAGGCTACATCAGCAAAGTATTAAAAAGGGCACCCTGGAAGGTAGGGGTGACAGAGTTGCTCATTAGTCTGGATTGTACTCTGGTATGTCACAGGATGTGATTCCTAGATTAAGTAAAAAGAAAAGGAGTACTTGTGGCACTTTAGAGACTAACCAATTTATTTGAGCATGAGCTTTCGTGAGCTACAGCTCACTTCATCAGATGTTTACCGTGGAAACTGCAGCAGACTTTATATACACACAGAGAATATGAAACAATACCTCCTCCCACCCCACTGTCCTGCTGGTAATAGCTTATCTAAAGTGATCAACAGTCTCTAAGGTGCCACAAGTACTCCTTTTCTTTTTGCGAATATCACTTTAGATAAGCTATTACCAGCAGGACAGTGGGGTGGGAGGAGGTATTGTTTCATATTCTCTGTGTGTATATAAAGTCTGCTGTAGTTTCCACGGTAAACATCTGATGAAGTGAGCTGTAGCTCACGAAAGCTCATGCTCAAATAAATTGGTTAGTCTCTAAGGTGCCACAAGTACTCCTTTTCTTTTTGCGAATACAGACTAACACGGCTGTTCCTCTGAAACCTAGATTAAGTAGACATCCTTGAGCTAGCACGCTAACAAGAGCAGCATTGCTGCAGTCCCACAGGCAACACGGAGTAGCAGCATGGGCTAGCCACCCTGAGTGTGTACCAACGGGGACCAGGTGGGTTTCTGCTTGGGGCAGCTAGCCCACCCCACCCCACTTGTGATACCAGCTACACTAGAGTGTGCTAGCAGGAGTACGTCTGCTCACGCTGGGAATCACACCCTGTCTTCAAGTGTAGACATAGCCTAAGTGGGCGTCCTGACTGTACATGTATTTATGACTAAAGGGATGTGCTAGCTAAAGTAAATTCAATTAATTAAAATCTCCCCCCTTGTTCTGAATGTATGTCATGTTTCTCTGAATCAGTTTGGCTCATTTCTATTGGTAATGAGCCCAGAATATGTTTCTTCCAACCGCTAGCTCTTGCACATCAGACAAAAGTGTTTTTCCCCTGTTAAAATAGCTGGAATACCATTGTTATACTTTAAAAGAGGATTAAAAGGATTTAAACATTCATCTTAATGCTAATATGTTAATGAAATAATATAGAAATGCTGATTAGCCCTAGTCATGCTGGGTCAGATTTTGTCCTGTTAGAATTGGGTGAAGGGCAGGGATAGAGAGTAATTATATTATATATATATATATATTCTCCCTTTTCTGCCTTTCCACAAGTTCCCCACCAATACCCCCTCCTGAAGATGGGATGCAGAAATGGGTCTCCACTGTGTACCATGTATAATATTCAGACTGAAGAGAGTCCTGGAAAGTATATCTTTAATGTTCTGCTCACATCAAGAGAACTGCTTTCTTTGATATTGACATTATCAAATAGTTATTTATTTCATGATATGGAGCATACTGCCTGGGGGACCATGAATAATTCATTGGCCAAGATTGAAAAGATATTTTTATGACTTGGTGCTGTATTTAGAGGATGAAAATAATGCTCCTTCGTTAAAGTATCTGGGAAGTTCTGAACAACCAACAATTACGTGAATTAGATCAAGATTGTAACTGACCCTACATGGCTGTGCAGGGAAGTAATTGGAATAGGATCCTTGTTTATGAATTTGACTAGATCACTGCTCTGTGTATGAGAAGGAGAGAGGGATCTCTGGGGTCACTATGTCCTTTCCCCCAGAGCAGATGGGCAGAGATTGGGGAGGGGGAACCTTGGCTTCACTCTGCCTCACAATATGGCTGTCTGCACAGTTGAGCCAGCACAAGGGGAGAAGGAATCTATATCTGGTAAATTGTTGGCACATGTTAATTCTCCCCTAGGTCAGGGCTTCTAGTGAAGAAACTGCCAGAATGTTCTTCTCTTGACTGCTGTTGAGGGTGTCATTCCCAGGACAAGGTGTAAAGTCACAAGTTTGCCCTTCAACTGTAAATTACTTTTCTACTTCGTCTACAAATGCCATGCATATTTACAACGTGGAATAAATAATAACATATGGGATCTGTCATAAATATAAAGGGAAGGGTAAACACCTTTAAAATCCCTCCTGGCCAGAGGAAAAACCCTTTCACCTGTAAATGGTTAAGAAGCTACGATAACCTCGCTGGCACATGACCAAAATGACCAATGAGGAGACAAGATACTTTCAAAGCTGGAGGGGGGAGAAACAAAGGTTCTCTCTGTCTGTGTGATGCTTTTGCCTGGAACAGAAAAGGAATGAAGTCTTAGAACTTAGTAAGTAACCTAGCTAGATATGCATTAGATTCTGTTTTGTTTAAATGGCTGATAAAATAAGCTGTGCTGAATGGAATGTATATTCCTGTTTTTGTGTCTTTTTGTATCTTAAGGTTTTGCCTAGAGGGATTCTCTATGTTTTGAATCTGATTACCCTATAAGGTATTTACCATCCTGATTTTACAGAGGTGATTCTTTTACTTTTTCCTCAATTAAAATTCTTCTTTTAAGAACCTGATTGCTTTTTCCTTGTTCTTAAGATCCAAGGGTTTGGGTCTGTGTTCACCTATGCAAATTGGTGAGGATTTTTATCAAGCCTTCCCCAGGAAAAGGGGTGTAGGGTTTGGGGAGGATTTTTCGGGGAAAGACATTTCCAAGCGGGCTCTTTCCCTGTTATATATTTGTTAGACGCTTGGTGGTGGCAGCAATAAAGTCCAAGGGCAAAAGGTAAAATGGTTTGTACCTTGGGGAAGTTTTAACCTAAGCTGGTAAAAATAAGCTCAGGGGGTTTTCATGGTCCGCACATCTGTACCCTAGAGTTCAGAGTGGGGAAGGAACCTTGACAGGATCTTATATTAAGTAGATATTAAAAGAGCTTTCCATTAGCCCTTTCAACTGTTGTACCAAGTAGAGAGGGGAGAAAGCTGTGTTCATTTCATATGTATTCAAACTTCATGGGCTGGAAATGTACTCATGGAACTGGTCCTTTAGTAAAGGTCCATAATCCATGAAGTTTCTCTTTAAAACCTCACACAACCTGGGTTTGGATCAGTAGTAGGTTATTTCTGACACTGCCATTCATTCTAGAGGGAACCTTGTCATATTCTGACTTGACAGTGGGCTCCATGCTGCTTTCCCTTTGTATGTTTGGTGTTACATTTGATGACCCATCACTTTAAAAAGAAAGATTTAATATTATGCATATATTTGTTCAGAGTCCACCATGCCAACTGAAAATTATAGTTTTGCATTCAAATAGATGAAACAATTATTACATTACTAAGTAAATTAAACATATTTATAAAAATTTAAAATAACCTTGGAAAATACTTCATAGCCATCCATTTGGGGACTCTTGATCATAACTAGGGAATATATAGTTAGCAAGATATGTGGCATGTCTTCTGCTCCTACCAAAATAACTCATAATTTGTTGTATAAAAGATTGTCTCCTTGATCGATCTATGATAGTATTAAAGATGGCCATATTAAGTATCTTCTTTTCTTCCTCAATTTGCTGTTCCTTTAACTTCAAACAGCTGACAGGGGGTGAGGGAAACTAAAAGGTCAAATTTAAAGATGGATACAAACAGCTGGAGGCCAAGTATGTGCAAAAAAGAGGAATTTTTGGAATTGGAATACAGCTATATGAACAAAAGGAAGAATACTTTAATATGTACAAGGAATAGCATTCAAAGGAACTCTTACTAAATAGTATATGCTTACTGGCCCTTGACAAATTGAATTATGAACAGATTATTTTAGATTTCTCCCTCAGATCACTCAGATAATCTTCTCTGTGTTTATTCACAGATGAATTGGGAAAATCCCAGGGCTCACCTTGTTTTCTCTCAGGCAATATGATATACAAGGAAGAGATACCTTAGCACAACTCTAGGGCCAGATTTCCAATATAGCTCAGCACCCAGTAACTCTCACTGTTCTCAATGGTAGCTGGTGGGAGCTGAGCTCTTTAAAATATGCCAGCTTCATTTAGGTGCCTCAATGGTAGCTGAGTTCTTCTGGCCCGTAACTTAAGTCAATCTAGGCAGTCCAGACGTGATTTCCTTTCTTTACTCTATACAGCAATATCACACATTTTATGGCTTGTTTGTAAAAGTAGGTGGCACACACATATGCATCAGATTCTCACCTAAGAGTAGAACTTAAGTGGTACATGGAACATGTGCAGCCCTCTACACAGGGATAAAATACACCTTGAATGAAAATCATACCTTAATAATTTGTGAGATGCAGTCTAATTCAAAATAAACATTAGGACAATTGTTCCTGTTCCAAAATCTCTGTAGAAGTGAGCCAGCATATTTGCTTCACCAGAGACCCTATGAAGTCATCTTCAAAGGCTCTAGACTAGCACCTGCATGGAATCCTATTACATAATTTCTTCCTCCTGCTCTTTTCCAGACTTTTCTGCTTTGCAATCTGCCATCTCAGAAGGTCATGTCAAACAATCTTTAAGCTTCCTTTCTGGAGAGCAGAACAGTATTCATCGTTGTAGCTACGGTACTGTGGAATGTCTTTAAAGGATATTGCTTACAAGGCAAGAACTTCACCATTAGGGTTTTCCTTTTGGACCATTCGGCCTGCGTAACCCAGTCTAAGGCATTGTGGTCTGTCATCCCTTTTAAGTTTATGCTATTTACATAGGGTTGGAGTTTCTGTAATGGCCGCACAATGGCAAGGGTCTTTATAATGGCAAATGATACCAATGCAGGAAATAAATTCCTGGTAACACATATACCATGTGATGTTTTTTCCCTTTCACAGTCACCTGGCAAAGGTACAATCTCTAAAGTAGAATCTGCTGCCTTTGTGTACGTGGCGCAAACTTGCCAACAAACTATAAAAAACGTGACAATGGTTGAGCACGTAGTGTGCTGTCACCAATGCTTATTAAACTAATCATTATTTCACTGCTACCTTGTTCTACCCTCATCTATTTCTTGTACCCACTTGTTGTCTTCTGTCACATACTAGAATATATGCTCTTGTGGGAGGGTGAGTGGGGCAGAGAATTACTGTCTTGTTATTTGCATGTGCAGTTTAGCACAAAGATGTCCTGATTCCTGGTTGGGGCCAGTAGAAAATGAGTTAGAAGCTTTCCATAGAGTTAAAAAGAACCTTTCCCCCCCTTTCTCTAATCTATAGCACGAGATGGCAGGAAAGGGTTAACTTGCATGTTTGTCATTCTGTCACCTTACTGAAAGTCTCTCAGCTATTTACTCTCACTCTTTGTATCTCTGAATGTATTCATTCAATGCCCCCATCTCAAATCCAGTGGATTTTATTTGGAAGAGGTTTGGGGACATGTCTGTGATTGAGTAGTTCTTCCATTTAAAAAAAAATGGTACAAGTGAAAATTAAAGCTGTTTGTTCTTTTTTTCTATAATTTAAATTCTATACAGTATGACAGAAAGTCCCGCTGAGGTATATGGTACCTCTTATACTGAGAACTGGCACCACAGCAATGTTACTTAACTTTGCAGGTCGCACAGTTGCATAGTCTGCAAGATGTGTTTTCTCTACGTCTCTGTGTGTGCTCTCTGACTACGGCCGTCAGAAACATGACGTCAGAGATATCCTCATCATTTCCCCTTCTTGATAATTTTGGCAGAACCTAGAAGTTAGAACCAGAAAGGGGGATTATCCCTTTTATTGAGTCTAGTGCAGGTATCTGACATATGCAGTAAGGTCAAAGACGATAATGAAGGAGGAACCTGGAGAAGAAAGAGATCTTTGGACATAGGTAGATCCTTGGAAGTGTGGAGGGACTTTGGGTAGTAAGAGATGGAGACTTTGATGGAGATCTATGGAGAGAAACAGAACCTAGGTCATGAAAACAGATCAGCAGGACATATAAAGAGGGAGTCCAGTCCAGACAGTATCTATTTAGTCAAGAAAAATCTAACTTTGAATTTTTAGAGATTTTTGGAGCTAATCTGTTCAGATATAAAACATATTTTCATACATTCTTAATGACTTATTATGGGGAAAAAACACTCCAGGAAATATGTGATATACCTGTCTAATGTGCCCTTCATTCCCTGAACTTTTGTCTCTAGCATATGACATGAAAGGACCTGACAATGCTGAGTGGCCTTGCTGCCGTAATTACTGGAAATACTGCTGTCCAAAAATAGTGCTTCTGGGAAAGCTAATAAACTTTGTTGTGCTTATCACTACTGAGAATCCTGTGGTAAGACTGGCATTGGGAATATCTACTGAACCCCATGTGAATTTATATCTCTGCTTCAAAGGTCTTTACTCTTATAGTTTTACCCTCTTTGATCCAAAGTGGAGGTTGCACAGAAAGATGATACTTAAATCTCCAGAGGATCATTTTGTTTGGCTCCAGTTATAATTTAACCTTTTTAGATAAGTCTTATTAAAACATAAATCTGGTCTTAAAAACCCTAGAGAAGTAGTGTGTACAATATATTATTAATCAAGCCAAGAGAAATCTCTGGAAAATGTCTGCATAATTGGCAAGGACTTCAACCTAAATGTATGCAAAGTTGCCTTCCCCTAATATAAAATCTTACGGAATATCCTAGGTCCCCCCCCTGCCCCCGCCTGCTTTTTATTATACCAATGCTCAAGACCAATTGGAATGCACAAAATGTATGGAAATTCATGGGCTTTCACTTAATGTAATTGGTGTCATATTTGCAAGGCAAAAATATAAGAAACTGTATCCAGATTTGAATTTAATTTGCAGAGAGAACAGAAGGAGATTTGGTTTCATAAAGTCATGAAAGGTTTTGAGGAGAGTAATTTATGGTACCTATTTTTTCCCCACCCTACATGAAAGTCAGGAGGATTCAAATCCCAGGTTACAGTTTTGGCCCAGTTCTAGATAAAATAAGAATTTAACATAAAACTCACATTGAAACAAACTAGAAGTTCACAAAAATTTGGTTAAACTTTTAATTACATGCTTCTACATCATACCGTCTAAATATCAGCCCTTCGGAGGATTTTTCGTGGCCTTAGGAATGCCCCCAAAAAATAAGGTGTGAAATCCTGGTCCCATGGAGGTTAATGGCAAAAATCCCCTTGACTTCACTGGAGTCAAGATTTCAACCCAGGACTCTAGGCATAGCCAGGGCTGTGTGCAATGTGAGTATCACTGCTGCACACAGCACTATTGTGAATGTGACACACAGTAGACAAGATGAAACATTTAGCTATGGGTCCTGACCAGACAGGCCATAAGGAAGACAGGTTTTGAGTTCTTGAGCTTCACTCTAAGATTCATGTATAGTAGGGATGTATTAATTTTCTGTTTTAAAAATAGACATTTGATGTCATATTTTCCAATTGAAGAGATAAACTCAAAGGATAAACTCAATTGCAGAGATAAACTCAAAAGATTTCTCTTAGCCTGATTAATAATATATTCTACACACTACAAAGGATAAGGAGACTTGAGGAGTCAACCAAGGGGAAAATCTTAAGCTTTTTTAAATTTCTCATTTTAATTTCTTTCTGCATTTTTTGGTTTCAGTTTCTAATGGAAACAGTGAAATGTCATGAGTTTAGATAAATTTACTAGGAGTCAGGAGTCCTAGATTCTATTCTTATCTGCTACAAACTTCCTTTATTAAGGTGCACAAATTGCTTAACCTTTGTGTGCCTCAATTTCCCCATTGTAAAATGGGGATAAAAATGCTTTCCTTCAGAGGTGTAATGTGAGGGTTAATCGATGTATGCAAAGTGCTCTGAGATCCTCAGCTGGAAAGCATGGCAGAATTACAAGGTTTTATTATTTCTAAACTGACAGAATCTAGGAAGTACTGGAAATCACACAAGAACACCTGTTCTTGTAAGATTTTCAGAGTGATTTCTTGGCCAAAGAGGCTTGGATAAATCTCAGATAAGCATCTGAATGTCCGGATGCTTATCTAGGCTGCAGAGAACAAAAAAAAATAGTTTGAGCTGCACTCTTCACCAGCTGCATGCAACTTCTGTGACTTAGCCACAAAGCATGGGAAGCTCAAAACTGATTGCTTGTAAAATGTCAAAGCGCTTTCCCTGCTCCAAAAAGATGTAAGGCCATATTATAGAAATCAAATGTAGCTTTCCACTACATAAAAAATAATGGTAGTCATGATTTACATTTGCTATATACAATGCCCTTGATCCTGAAAAATTCTCTGTTTTACACACTGAAATACAAATCCTTTATCTAGGTATCACTATCCTCCACACAGAAATGCTGCCACCTATATAATGATGTTCAACCACAGTAAATTCTATTAAAATATCTAATGACTGAAAGTTTAGATTATTATTTTAAACTGAAATGGTAGGGGGAATTTCAGGTAGGCAGAATTCACTGACTGTTGTAAACATCACCCCCCCCCACTTATCATAGAATCATAGAATATCAGGGTTGGAAGGGACCTCAGAAGGTCATCTAGTCCAGCCCCCTGCTCAAAGCAGGACCAATCCCCAATTTTTGCCTCAGATCCCAAATGGCCCCCTCAAGGATTGAACTCACAACCCTGGGTTTAGCAGGCCAATGCTCAAACCACTGAGCACTCCCTCCCACCACACTGAGCTATCCCTCCCCCCACTTGTTCTTTTGTCCCTCTTGTGGGGTGTAATTTTGTATTCTTGTTCATGCTAGTGAGCATTTCGCACAAGTAGTCCCACTGATGTCAATTCTAGTCAATGACACTACTCTTGTGAGTTCAGGCTGACCAGCACGAGAAAGGCTTACACAATCTAGCCCTTTGCTTTTGTTGTCCTATGCTGTGTTATGTTTAATCTTGACGGTAAATATGTCTGGGCTCATGCCTGTCACTTTGTCTCTAAAGACTTGTGTACACCCAAGGCATCATAACATCAAGAACAATGAGGATGGAGATGGTGGAGCCAAGTTTGAGCTACTGTGAGATAATGCTGAAAGGGTTAGTATTCTTTTATACAAAGCCACAACACACTCTACGTACCCATTCCCTCGCAGCTCAAGTTGTTTATTTGCCCCCCTGCTTTATCATTGAGAAGACATGAAAATCCAGTCGAGAGTTGCACTCCTCCACGGGCTTGCTGGCAACTCATGGGCACGAGCGCTGCAACTTTATGGACATCCACCAATTCCCTAATTATTGCACTTGCTGAAAACTATGTGGCAACCTGGGAATCCAGTCATCTTCGTGGCAAGCTGGACTCAATGATCAACTCTGCCCTTCATATCATCACTGGTGAGGGCTGGCTAAATCCACTCTCCAACCTTCTGGTTGTGGATGGCATTGCTCCCCTGGTGATTAGATGTGAATGTAGGGCTGCATTACTGCACAGAGTCAACTATCAAAACAGTTTAGTTTGCCATTTCATCTGAAAGCCACATCAAAAATACAAGCTAATGTCAAGACACCCCTTTTCTGAAATAGATGAGCCTCTCATACAATACATCAGGGATGATCTTTCTAAGGAATACCAACAATGTGGTTGGATTTAGTTGGGGATTGGTCCTGCTTTGAGCAGGGGGTTGGACTAGATGACCTCCTGAGGTCCCTTCCAACCCTGATATTCTATGATTCTATGATTGATGGTGCATATCTTGGCAGATAGACAACTCAGATCTGCCTCTCCGAGTCTCTCTGGACTAGCTCTTGCATGCCCCTCAGAACAACCATAAGAACTGAAAGATCCTTTGTTGTTACAACAAGATACATTGTGGTCACAGGAGGTTTAACTCACATCTTTACCCAGGGAGTTTCTTGAGCTCACTGTCCTGCCTTTGGAGCTCAAGAACAAAGAGTGTGCTATTTGGTTATGGACTGCCCTCTTTATCATCTTGATGGTGGATGAATGTGCTTGATGTCTCTGGATGCAGCTACCATGATACAGTGGCTACATCACATACCCAACATATAATTCATTGTTTGTGACATCAGAAGCCATAAGCCATATGATGCCCTGCACTGGCTGACTGGGCCAACATCTCCACTGCTATCTCCCTGTGGTGCACCAGCAAAACTTTACTGTAACTCTTCCAAAACAGATCTATTGGTTTGTTCTTGGTGGAATCTGTAGTACCCTGGTGAACACTCCTCCTAAAGACTGTTCTTCAGTGGTCACATCCTGAACCCCTTCCAGAGGGATGTACCCATACAATGTACCTACCTACCAATCAACCAGCGGTTTAGTATCTGAGGGACTGATGTCGTAGAAACTCCACAGACTCAAGAATTTATTTCTGAATGTCTGCCTTCCCATGGCTGTATTTGCTGAAGCCAATAACTTAATCCCAAGAATCTGTATCCCTACAATTTTCACTTTCTTACATTTTTCTCTAGGATGAAAAAATGAAGAGCTGTATGTACTGAACTTGGTTCCCTTTGATGTGTCACATTGAAAATGCACAGAGAGTAGACTTAAAAGTTGCCCTTTCAGCAGAGTCCTCCTTTAATATAACAAATGTGGGTAACTTTAGGGAAGCTACCCTGGTAAGGACTTAAACTACCTGTTAGTAGAAGCACATAGGAAATTTCCTTGGTTTTGATTATAAGAAGATTATATTTAAAGTATCACAGTTGAGTTTAACAGAAGAAACCAGCCCATGACTCAGCCAGGTTTCTGGAGCAACCAGATTGTTTTGATTTGTTCAAATACCACTCCCTATATGCAGATGTCTAACTTTAGGCTACTCGCTTTAATTCTCTGTGCCTCGGATCCTATTGGACTGCCATCTATAAAATGGGAATAGAAATACTATTCTTTGTAAAACACTTTGAGATCTTTGCGTGAGAAGTAAGTGCAGGTTATTATTCATAATTATCAGCTGTGAATATGTAGCAATCTACTACCTGTTTTTTTCCAGTAATGGAACAGAATTATAGATGTCACATTACAATGTTTTAGTCAGTCTTAATAGAAGAAAAGTACTATATATACTGTGTGTATGTGTGTGTGTGTGGATATAGATATATACACACACATACAAATAAATTAAGTGGAACTATATATACACACACATACACATGGAAATACAGAATATATAAATCCCAAATAAAGTATTTTATCAGCGGATGTCATTTTAGAAGAAATGTCTTTGCCTTTACTGTGTATTTTTCCCTGAGGAGAAGTTGAAGGTCAAGTTATTAAAAGAGCTAATAAATTATAATATTTGTGTTAGTTAATTAAACCTGTCATATCAAAAAATCTCTTGTATTCATCTGACACTTTAGGTCCTATCCTATCTTCATTTAGGTAATTTGGTGATAATAGTAAAATGGATCTGTAAGTGTCAGTTTGAAATTGGTAGGAAAATTAGCATTTACTCAAATTAAAATGGTATTTTTAGTGTTGTAGTTCACTTACTCCTTGTAAAGTTAAAAATCAAAATGTACTTTTCTGTCTCTAGTTTGTGGCCCACTTCATTGTATGCTCTGATCTTTTTGTGTTTTTGCTGACAGTTATATCAAAAAGAGGAAACAAATTTCAGGCACATAGAAACCAATGCTGCCACTCTGTCAGAATGGGTTACGGGTGCCAATAGCGGGGAGTAACAGGGGTGTGTTCTGTGGCTAGCAATTCTGTATTGTTGTATCGATCACTATTGTGAATAGAAATACTTTTTCCTCATATCAGCTTATGTTAAAGAAAGTGTTTTTTTCCAGAACAGCAGTTCATAAAGCATTGTGTGCTGTTTTCTTTCTGAACACTAGGAATAAGTCATGCCATCTCCAGCTCACTCTTAGACTATGCATACACTGATGCGCATACCCATGATCGTGCATGTTCCCCATACCCATGTCAAGTGTCTACATTATACTGTGCTGGGCACTGGTATAGAGCTTTGTGAACACATATACCCATTTCCACACTGCCACTGTTGTTATGCGACATTAGCACCACCATATCAGGGGTGGTATGCTAGAGTTCTGTGACACTCTAGGAATCACTCTGCTGTGTTTTGCTGGTACTGTCCCCCTCCTTCACACATTTGCCAATGTCAGTTCCTGATCATGTTGTCCCTCGCTGTTGTCCTCTGCAAAATGGATAGAAGACATGGGTCAGTGGGATGATCTAGTACTGCTCCTTATTGAGGGACTAATGGTTATGCAGTGGAGTAGGCAATCGGTGAGATGCTGGATGGAATTAGGTAGAATGTTCAGACACATTAAAGATGGCTGATCTTGAGGGTCTATGACAATTCATTCAGCTCACATTGTACATATGTGGTGAATGCCGGCATTGCCACAGTATGCCCTTGGATGGACCATCACTTCTGGTGCAGGAAAACCAGACCAGTGGACACATCATTCTGGAAACGACCAGCAGTGGCTTCAGCACATCTGAATGAGGAAATAGACCTTCATGGAGCTGTGTAAGTAGATTACACCAAACCTCCAGCACTAGAACACTTGATTCAGGAAAGCCATACCAGTTCAGAAGTGGGGATGCTGTTGCCCTATGGAAGTTGGCAATGCCAGACAACTAGAGGTTCATTGAAAGTCCATTGTTGGGGGGATGGCTGTGCAGGTTTGCAAGTCAATTAATACAGTGATCTATGTACCATCAGCATCGATTGCCATCAGCAAAGTTCCAGAAATAAGAGCTAGATTTGAGAACATGGGGTTTCCGAACTGTGCAGAGGCCATCAATGGTACCCATATCCCAATACTTCACCCACCACAAGGGGCAAGTGAGTATGCAAACTGAAAATGTTACTATTCACTTGTTCTGCAAGGCTTAGTGGACCATAGAGGCAGATTCATGAATACAAGCATGGAAAATATTGGAAAGGTTCATGATGCCAGAGTGCTGAGGAGATCAGGATTGTTCTTGAAGGGGATTTTATTCTCCAGAATTGATATTGTTCTCCTATGGTGTGTCTGTTCCATGCCAATTGTTATTTTGGGATACTCGGCATTCCCACTCCGAACTTGGCTCATGAAACCATACCCTGAAATCAGTGACCCTGATACAAGGGAATTCAATTACAAACTCAGTAGCTAAAGAATGATCATGGCTGAAATATCATTGGCGCTGCATATGCACCTATCCAGATGCCTATGTGGCAATTGCCATTTGTATAATCACTACCTGGTGTGCACTCTATAACGTTTGTGAGGGTACAGGGAAGTGCTTCCATCCCAAGTGGGCTTGGGACAAGTCTGGTTTACAAACTGTACAGACACATTGATCCTGATACCAGCTGGCAAGGGAAATCAAGGATGCCTTATGTGCACACATCTTGGAAAAGCAGGGAGGCGGCAGATGACGTCTGTCTATACCGAGGGACACCTTCACATCCTGTACAGCTGCTGAAAATGCACATGAGGGGACATTGGTACAATACTTGTGTGGCTACGTAGCTTTGTGAGGGTTTTTTCCCCAGTAGTTGAAGGTCATTAGCCATTCATTCGTGTGACATTGCACACATTAAAGACAATTTTAACAGGACAACTTCACTGGGTTGTCATGTTGGGATGGATTTGTGCTGCATAGGGCAGCAGCTGAGTTGCTATGTGGTCATTGTGCAAAGAATTTGCCTTCACTGTACACACTTGTTTACAAACCTCTGTTATCTGGAACACTCAATCTTCCTTAACAACCTTCTGAAAATTTGCTTGGAGGTGGGGTATGAACCCTGTTTTTTGACCATTCATTCAAGGTGTTAACTGGATTTAGCAGCTCTTATAAAGCATTAATCCCCACTATGGTTGAAACTGATTAAGTTAGGGGGAGGGACTGTTTATGCAAAGAGTAGTGGTAGATGCTGTCTCTGCCCATATTGTTACTGAAGTTATGTTTCAATTTTCTGCATGTGAACTAAGCCATCAAGACATTTAACTCCCTCTTTTCTGTGGTTTAGACTTCTGCTATGTTGAAGGCTAGCAGTGCTTTCTATGAACACATTACACTTACTGCCCTTTCCCCATCCCTTCCCTGTATCGTTGGGACTTTGACTATTTCTGAACCTGGGTGGGAAGGAGAATGGGTGGAGAGCCAGAAAAGCATTTACAGTATCAGGGGCTTGACAGAAGCAGTCTGAGGGTGTGTCTATACTGCAATTAGACACCCGCGTCTGGCTCATGCTAGTTGAATCAGGTTCTCAGTGCTCAGGCTAAGGGGCTGTTGAATTGTGGTGTAGACATTTGGGGTTAAGCCACAGCCTGAGCTCTTGAACCCTCCCACATCATAGGGTCCTAGAGCCCAGGCCAGCCCAAGCCTGAGTGTCCACACTGCAATTAAACAGCCCTTTAGCCTGAGCACCACAAGCCCAACTCAGCTGGCATGGGCCAGCAGGGGATGTCTGACTGAAGTGTAGACATACCCTGATTG
This sequence comes from Caretta caretta, assembly GCF_965140235.1. Lineage (NCBI taxonomy): Eukaryota > Metazoa > Chordata > Testudines > Cheloniidae > Caretta > Caretta caretta. Next base: position 68,080,904 of record NC_134206.1, on the reverse strand, counting down.
ACTTCACCACCTGCTTAGCTGCAGAAGTCAGCAGGCTGATACTTAAGCTCAGTAGCAGCTCAATGTGCTCCTCACCTGCAGCTGTGCTTGGTCCTGTCTCTAGCCTGCTCTAGTCCCAGCCTCAATCTGCTTCTGCCCCAGCATCCAGCTGCATCCCAGCTCTGACCCTCAGCTATTCCTCCTGACTATGACTCCGGTTAACCCTTCAGCTTTGACGTCTCACTCCCAGCTCTGACTCTTTGGATGTTTGTTGACTGTGACTTTGGCTTAGGCTTTGGCTCCTGGCTCCAATTTTTGACTTTGCTCCAAGACCCTGCCCCAGCTGGTTTTAGCTGTAACTCGTAGGCTGGACTGTTGCTCCAACCATTAGGAAAGACTGCCCAGGATTGTCACTGACTCTTAGGAAGGAGGGCTAACCACAAGTCAAGGAAAGCATAATATTTATTAGAAATATGAGATGGAGAGTGTAATTGGCAGTATGGTTTTGCTCTCATGAGTTCAAGGTCCTGCCCATTCAAAAAGAATGGTGGCATTATACTTTTTTTCCTTTGGAAGAAGCCAAGAACTTTACTGTAGAAGGCCCTAATTTTGATACTTTTCAGAATGCTAGAAATGCAACTGTTAAACTATCCTTGGTTCTCAGACAACTTTTTCAGCCCATGAGGAAGGAGCAGAGGCTAGTAATGGTAAGAAAACTGTAATGTTTTTAAAAATGTAAAATGTTTCATACTGTCTTGAGACAGAGGAGATGGTTCCTTCCATTATACTTTGTTGCCAGTTTTCAATTTCCTCTTTAAAAGCTGGCCAATGTTTGGAGAACAGAGCAATTTTCAAGGTACCTGAATGGAAAAGAGAAGTGGCTTTCCACTCCTATGGAGGAAATCCAGCAACCTATGCCAGAGAGATGTTTCCGCTAATGGTCATCTCTCTGTATGTTGCTGAATGGAGGGGTTCAGTAAGCTGTGAAGGTGAACCAAGCAGATTTGTACAGCCATTGAACCTCAAGACCTAGCTGGAGTTTCTGTTACATCAGAAGTTTGCTAAAATATGCTTACATGATTGGGAGGCAATTTGAGAGGAAATTGAATATATTCTCAGCTAGTATATGGAGTGGACATGCAAAGTGAGATGTGAACCATGAAAATCACCCATCCTACACACTCCTTGCAACACCAGAAAAACTTGCCTTTATATCTGCATTCCAATGGTAAAATGGATAGGGAACGAAAGAGATGCTGCAATTTTATTTGATTCCCTGAAGCTTCAGATTGGCACCACAAACCCCTCACCTCTCTACTGCAAGGCACACACAGTGTGTTTATCCAACAGACAGACTGGCTCCTTCTTCTACCCCTGCTTCCTCCGGCTCATGCAGCCTGGCTCGGTGAGGGAAGAGGTCGGACACCAGGAACAGAGAGAGTAAAAATGTTGTAAGGACTGCTGTGACTAACTTTTCCTCAGACAACCGAAGAGTTGTGCACTTGTGTTCTGTTCTTTTAACCTTCCCAGACTTTAGCCCCGGCCCCCCTTCACCTGCCTTCTCCTCCCATTCTGCCTGGCTACCATTTGTAAGGCAATGGTAAGATCAGGTGGCGGGAGAAGCACTGAAACTGTGTAATCTTCCAAGGGACAAAAGAGAGACGTGACTAACTTTAGACAACCAACTATAAGTTTCCTATTAACGTCCCATCCCCAACTGAGACCTTTCCAACACACTCCCTTCTGTCCCCAGTCCGTGCAGCCATGGGATCATTGCAGCCTGACGGAATGGTTTTCCCACCATATCTGTTTTTAATAAAGTCCGTTTGCCGAACACATAATAGCAGTTCATCAGAAACAAAAAAAAAAAAGGAATTGATTTATAACTATCTCTTACTTAGTGACCATTTCAGGATGGAGCATTGTGAGGACTGGGTAGAGTGGGGAAATTGGAGAAGTTTGGTAAGGGGCTGGAGCACGACAATGATATGGCTTCAGCACTGCAGTTTGAACACACAGACATTCTGATTCATGGCATATTATCCAGGGAGGAAAAGTCAGTGCAAGTATTTCAAATGCCCTGGATCTTAAAATCAGGAATTTAGCATCAAAGCAAGAGGGGATATTGGTGGGGGCGGGCGGGCGGGGGGGGGGTCCATTGTAACTTACCAGCCTTGGGTTCTAGTTTCTGCTGGTGTCCTCCTGGAGTTTGTCTGGGATGGGGTGAGGCTTCTTCAATCAGCTCCTCCAGGTAGAGCTGCAGAATCATATACTCCTTGTCCTCTGGGTCTTCTACTTCATGGTTTCTGCTGCCAATTCAGCTTGGTCCTCATTAGCATCCCCTTGGACAATGAGGTGGGCAAGATTGAGGAGGGGACTGAGAGCCACTTCACGCTCTGTATTGGAAGCCCTTGACAGCATCTGGTCAACCTCCACATAGAAGCAGCATGTATGATGAGCCCTCTTGGTGTGACTGTTCAGGTCTTTGGCCTTCCTGTACCAGGAGCCTCAAGTGCTTTATGCATTGCCAGCATTGGCCCAGAGTCCAATGAATGCTCACCTGCTCCAGCCTCCATGACATTCACTGTACTTGTGTTCGTTCCTCCCACTCTGGGTGAAGTGGTGAATGGTGTACTCTGACCGCACATTGATGAGCACCCAGGCGTGGTCAATGGGCCAAGCAGTTGCCCTCAGACCTGGATCCATTGTCACTTATATTCATCTATAAACAGTGCATCAGAAAGCTCTTCTGATGTGGTCAGGATGGCACACTATGACTGGAAAATGGGGGGACAGGGACCTTTATAGATTGTGTAAAGTTCAGGAAGAAAAGGGTGCGGTGCATTTTGGGAAAATGTGTTGAGGACTACTGAAACTTGAGACTTGGTACACAACCCATACCCCTGTCCATATTGCAAAGTGGCAGGGATATGGGCCTGTCCTACAGAGGAGGCATGTACTTACCCACAACCTTCAGGTGTGCTAGCTCCTTGCCCTCTACTCACCCTCAGACACATGCTTCTGAGGTTTAGGTGTGGACAATGGGGAGGGGATATGTCACAGCCATGCATATGAACATGTGTATAGTCACTAGTGTAGACATACCATCAGGTCTAAACTTGATTAATACTATTATGACACAAGGACTCTCTCCTATTGATAGTAGTGCCACCAGTTAGTTGGCTTACATGCACTGGATTACTGAAAAGCACTTAGCAATGTGTCTTGTTTTCTGTGTTCACCTACTTCTATTTGTTGTGTCAGAGCTGAATGTTCACTTTTATCTCTGGAGCAGAGTGACTTTGATTCTTCTCTCAACTTCAGATGCCGCTGTGAATCAAAGACTTCTCCCACAAGGATGCTCATTTGAACCGACAGAGGGTGACTGATTGACATAAAGCTTATTGTGCCATGGCATTAGCATATTATGGAACCTATTGGCCATATATTTTATTTATTTCCCTTTTTGCTGTTAAAAAAAATCCTTTCATCGTGTCAATCAGTCAGTGATCGGAAAAAGCTGTTGTTTTTCTTCCTGTAAACAAAGAGAGATTTTTTTAAATTTGAGTTGAAGGTATGTATATTGGCATAAAACATTTTTTTTTTACAAAAGGCAGAGATGCCAGTGTTTCCCATTGAAAGTCACCCTCCCATCTCTTCTTTTTCTTTGTGGGGAGGGCAGTCGAGATAATTGAAGACTGTTCTCTGGTTAGATCATTTGGACTTGTCATATTTGTACTTTTTTACTTGAACGTATACTTTTCTAGTCCCTTAAATTTTGTACAAGGCAGTATGCCAAAGGGTGCAAACTCCCCATAGTAGGTAATACCACAAGATGGTGGTACAATGGGATTTTACTATGGGATGATTATAGCTGTTGTTAGCCACCACTGTACATCTGTATTCCATGTTTTCTCCATAGGGTTGCATGTATTGTATTACCATATTCTGAGTTTTCTCAGCTGGGTTTTCTGTGATATTATATAATTCATTGCACAGGTCTGAAGCATCTACTAATCTAAATTCTTAAGGTCCTGGAATATAAATAATTGACCCATCCAAGGAAAATACTTTCAACAAAAGTATTTGTGTTTATGAGGAAAGTGAGGGATAGAAAACAAGGGTGTGATCCAGTTCCCATTGAAATCAATGAGAGTTTTTCCATTGACCTCAGTGGGCTTTGGATAAGGGCCTAAGGGAACATAACATACAATAAAGCAGACATTTCCCTCTTTAGTCTCTTTTGAAGGCTTATCTTTTTATTTAGCTTTTAAAGTTCCTGATACCAGAAGGATAATATCTATTTCAGATCTCAAAACAAATGCTCTGCAGGGAGAATAAAAAAACAACTATCCCACCAGTCTCATTTATATGGTGCAGGATAATTGCTGTTCTCTATTTCAAAAAAGAAATAAACCTTCACTGAAGTAAAGACTTTTAACCCTTATTTCAAAATCATTGAAGTTCAGATTGTGTGAAAACTCATTCTAGTTCTTGCATTAAAGTAGAACCCATGCAAGGCCTACCACAATCCCTTGAATCAATTATTCTTGTTTTCTGTAGCCTGACACAAAAGGTGGATGCAGTTTTATTTGGTCAAACTTTCATAAGATCCTGCAGGAGATTACTGTAGGGGCAGTAACTGCTTCTCACACTGGTGCTCATCCAATGCCACGTTAGTCGATTGGACTACTCATGTGAGAAATATTGTGGGGGGAATCACATGAAAAATGTGTTGACTTCAGTGGAGTGATCCCAGACTTCAACTGGGGTAGCTAACCCCTCCTGGGGGGGGGGGGGGTTGGCCCTTTGTCTTGGTTTGTCTTGTCTTTTTAAGATTGTAATCTCTTTGGGTGGGACCACAAATTACTCAATGTTTGTAAAGTGTGTAAATATACAATATTATACAATTGATTTTTATTACAACTATTATTAATTTCCAAATGAATGAATCAGTGAATCCTATACTGCAGTAAGCCTTATACTATAGAAGGTAACCATGTCATTGAAGTCAATGGAAGTTTGATTTGGTTAAGTAACTTCAGAAGCAGGGCCTATGTGAAATGACCAGTTTACCATGGGCTCCTTCACCCACATTAGCCGAGGAGAATGCAGTTGCCATAGGAAACATATAAAGGGAAAGCAATAGCTTCTCCTCACAATCACACTTTCTCCCCCAATTCTGAAGCTCCCATGTGAGCTAATTCCTCCAGGTTTAGAACTCTGTGAGTCAGGGCATGGTAGTACAGGGACCAAAGAGACAGAGGCCTGAAGATGGTTATTTTCTCTGGGATTATCCTCTCTTCACCCTATGGGGATTTCCTAGCATATAAGAAAGATCACTGACCCTGTCTGTATTGTCTTATGACGTGATCCTTCCCCTTTGTACTGTGAATCCTCCCAAGAGATTTTGTTGCAACTACAGGAAGGGACCACATTAAAGCATACTTCCTGAGGAAGCCATGGTGCCATGGAGAAATGAGTGACACTGGGAGCTATGTGGGGACCCTGGGCCTAAGCAGGTCTGAAGCTAATTAGTGAGGTAAACCTTATGGAGATTCTAGTGAGGTTTCTCTTTCCAGCAGTTTCTTCATGGAAAAGGACAGCATAGCTCTGTGTCACGATTATCAGTTGATATATCTTTCACATGGCAACGAGCAACAAATACACACAGATCTGTCAGTTCAGAGGCAAGGTATCTCAGCATTATAGATCTTTTCTAATTGAGTCATTTTAACTCAGTTTCTAAATAACTAGCAGCACACCTATTCACATATCATTATAAAGGATGGTAGAAACTCCAGATGGATTTAAACACATGGAGGTGTTTCAATAGAAAATAAAATGTAACTGGGATAAATATAAGCTAAGGGACACAGGCAAAAATATTGTGAATTTTATATATGTTACTGGGTTCTGAGCTGTAAGATTTCTCTGAGGTAAAGTGACTAGTGATTTTGGATAATTTTTGGGAGCCCAACTTAAGACACCTTCCATTGGTCTGCTTTTCAGAAAGTTTTGAGCACAGACTTTTTGAAATCAGACCCCTTTAGGGTGTGTCAAGTTGAAGCATCCAAAATCTGAAGCATCCAAAATCACTAGTCACTTGTGAAAATTTTGGCTTTTAAGAGTCATTGGGGATACTCAGTAAAGATCTTTGTCCAGGGTACACGGCAGCTATTAAAAAAGAAACAAAACTATTCTGGGGTTTTTAAAAAGGGATAGAAAATAATACAGAAAATATAATAACATTATATCAGACAACGGTAGTTCCTCATCTGGAGTACTGTGAACAATTCCAGCCATTTCACCATAAGGATAATATAGTGGCAATTGAAAAGATCCAGAGAAGGGCAACAAAGCATGATAGATGCATACTGGGATTAAATATAATGAGTGACTGCAAAGGCTAGCACTATATAGTCTGGAAAGAAGAGTTATACGGATAGAGTTATACGGTGCTTAGCTGAAATATTTTACTGTATGAAGTGAGTATTGAACATGGATCGGTCCCAGCCTTTTCCCTGCCACATAGTACAAAAACAAGGCCATACTTGATGAAAGGATAAGTAAAAAGGAAATTTTTCTTTTTGCAGAATATAGTTGCCTAGAGTTAACTGCTTCAGGATATTATCAAGACAAAATGATGGCTGTTCTTTAAAAGGGGTGACTAATATTCTAAGCTCTAATAACATGTATAGCTATGCAAACAAAGACAATGATAAGAGTAATGACAGGTTTCAGAGTAACAGCCGTATTAGTCTGTATTCGCAAAAAGAAAAGGAGTACTTGTGGCACCTTAGAGACTAACCAATTTATTTGAGCATAAGCTTTCGTGAGCTACAGCTCACTTCATCGGATGCATGCTGTGGAAAGTGTAGAAGATATTTTTATACGCACAAAGCATGAAAAAATGGGTGTTTACCACTACAAAAGGTTTTCTCTCCCTCCACCTCACTCTCCTGCTGGTAATAGCTTATCTAAAGTGATCACTCTCCTTACAATGTGTATGATAATCAAGTTGGGCCATTTCCAGCACAAATCCAGGTTTTCTCCCCCCCCCCCACAAACCCACTCTCCTGTTGGTAATAGCTTATCTAAAGTAAGGAGAGTGATCACTTTAGATAAGCTATTACCAACAGGAGAGTGGGTTTGTGGGGGCGCCACAAGTACTCCTTTTCTTTTTGATAAGAGTAATGTAATCTTGTTCTCCAGGGTATAAAATGGTATCCTGTGACAAAAAGGAAAGATTCCCCCCGCCCCTCCATGAGGTAACAGTACTACATAAGTAACATGAGGTAATGGCTATTGCTACATAACAGACTAGTTAGACTAGTGTCACAATTCAGTGTGTAAAATACTGTGCTTCTACAATATATAAGCAATTATATGCTCAGGTTTTGCATATTCTAGCACAATTGATCCCATTTTCTGCGAAGTGTATTTGCAAGTATTCACTGAGTAGTATAAATGAATAATTTTCTGCCTGTACCTTGTTCATGTAATGTTCACTTTTGCTATTTGTTGATGTTAAATGTGGGTCACCTAAGTCACACGGTATAATTTCTGGTTCCTGATTTTCTTTTTATCTGTTTGGAAAAGAAAGCAGCATACCCACAAATTGAATGAGAGAGATCCATGGAGATTATGCAGCTGGAACAATAGCCATTCTGGCCACATGCTGGTGAGCCCTGAGCAGCCTTTGTTTTTCATTACTTCTTGAATCTCTGGTTGGCTTCCCTTCGTATCTGTGTTTAGCAGTATATTGTACATCATTTTGAATACTATCCAGAATGATTAGTTGCTATGATTTATAGTTCAAATTTCATCAGAATGCTTGTCTGACACCAATAAGTACGTATACCACTTTTTGTATTTTTGTACAGAACTTAGTCTGGCTCCTCCAGATACAGTTTAATTTTCTGGTTTATCAGATCAATTTGTCACAAAGAACAGAAATAGGTGAAGGAGGAGATCATCAATTCCGATTGTGTACAGGACTGGATAACACAGAAATTGCTTTAAGTTAGAACTCAGTGTTTATTGGTGGGGAAGAGAGAGATCTATTACGTCCAGCAATTTTTAGTCACTGAGTTACAGTTGGAGCATGCAGAAATACTAGGAGGACTATCCTAGGATACAGATAAAGCATATGGACGAAAGCCTGGAATAAACCAACTATAACCTTATTTCTCCCTCCTTTACTTGAGAGCACTGACAGGCAGGAATGATCAATGTTCCTTTTCTTCCCATAAGTGTGTGTGTGGGGAGGGGGGTTATTTAGTTTTGTTGTTTTGTTTTTTGTACTGGGTTTGAGCTTCTGATCTCTTCAGATATTGGCAGTAGCAGTCCACTGAGGGCAGCACTACCAGAATCTGATGCACATGGTGCAGATACTGTGCACAAACTGAGAAATCCTTATGGATTATGTTGTTAGTAAACTGCTTGCCAGCAGAGAAAGAGAGAAAATTAAGTTGGTTCATTTCCATCAAGGTGCCATCCAACTCTTACAATTACAGCCCCAGGGAAGTAGAAACATGTTTTAATGTAACTCAAAGATGCATTTCCTTTTATTCTAGTTGGACAGTGTTTTATTTTCCCTTCATAACACATGCATGAAATGAATGATTAATTGCAATTACCTAATCAAGTACACTGCATACACTGAGGCTTTAGCTATGAATGGCAGTATGTTATTAGTAACTATTTTTTATCTGGAGAGTGTATGAGGACATAAACAGCTCGCAAATATAAATCAGCTCTACAACTTCAGGTTGATGCATTTATTGATTCACAAAACCACATAGTTCAGTGTTTACTCCCCAGAAATAAACAAGTCTTGTTGTGGAATTAAAAAAAATAGAATGTATTTTAAAATTTTTAAATTCAGATACACGTTGGAGTATTGTCTGGGGCCACCCCACACAGTATAAGTTCAGATTGTGGTATGAAGCAACATACAGTAGTAAAGGAAAGAAAGAGGCAGGATGCTTTTTGGAATACTCCACTTGCACAGGGGGAAGAACAACCTGTGAGATCGCGTTAAAGGATGGAGCATATCTCCCCTTCCCAGGCGTAGCAGCTCGTGCTTTAGAGAAGGCGGGTATCCATAGTTCCCCCAGGCCCCACTCCTGTTCAAGTCATTTGCTCTGGAAGAGCTTCTTGGTAGTAAACCCAGCTTTTCCCTGAGGATGGGGTCTGAAATTCTGTCTGGCCTTAGGAGGGTCACATAAGGGAGAATGTTTCTTTTGCCCCCACTGCACAGCTGCATAATATCTGATCATGATCCAGCTTTTGCCCTGAGCTAATCAGCATATGCAAGTGGAACCTATATCCTTCCATTCTATTGGAATTTTGTGTCTGCAAGGAATGCAAGATTAGACCATAAATGTGCTAAAAATACTATTCTCTTCAGTTCAATGGGCCAGCAAATCCTCTCTACCCTCCTCTTTTGTATTTCTGCATGAAAATCTTTCATTGTGGGTGAGGTGAGGGAGGGGTGGCTAGCTATTCTACAGCTACACATGAGTATGGGAGGTCTCAAGCAGTCAGACAAGAAATAGCGGGTGGGGTAGTTTAAGAAAGTATATGAAGCTGGTCAAGCTCAATCTGAGGTTGAGAAGAGAGGTGAATTGGATTTCACATGTTACTTTGCATCAACCCCTGCAAAACACAGACCTGACTCTGTACATGATGAAGCCAATTCAGCACTTGGGTGAATAGGCGCAGCTCCCAGTAAATTCAACAAGAGTGGTACCTGTTTACACAATGTCTGATGTTGGCCCAATATCTATAATGACAGAACACATAGTTAGTTTCAATATCACTGTTAATTACTGTACCTTAAAGATGTTGCGATAGATTTTTTTTTTAGCATCATGTAGCTATCAACATGAATCTCACTCTGTGTGTGTGTGTGTGTGTGTGTGAGTGAGAGAGAGCGAGAGAATGGCATCTAGATGGGAGGTTTAATGTTGGTGGAAAAAAATAAAGGCATTACTCTAAAAGAAGACTAAAATCAGCTCCAACTTAAGAGTGTATTTTCGTTCAAATTTCCAAAGAAGTCATCTGTTGTAAACCTGGCCCCGGAGATATGTTTGTGTAGACATGCTATTGCATATACATTCAGAGTGGAAAACTGAAGTCCAGTAATGTGTTTTTGTGTGAACGGAAGCATATTTTGCACAGCTTTTGGTACTTGAGAGTCCCATGTCTGGCCACTGTCAGAGACAAGACACTAGACAAGATAGAGAGTAAGTCTGAACCAAGATGGAAACTCCTAGGTGCTTATGCATGTTTTTGAAAAATTGGCTCTGTATGGTAGGTTCAGTTTAGTTGCATAGCAAAGTTACACTGCGTTTCCCATAACCCTTCTTCTTCCTGCGGAACGATGCACACTGCCTTTCATGCAATTGTAATGTGACTTTGATATGCGCACGATCCTCTGGATCAGAGCTCTAGTACATTCACAGAGATCAGAACTGAAGAAGATGTAACCTTCTCCTTCAAAAACACAAAAGGCCAGTTTACTCATAGTGGAAGTCCCAGCAAATCGAGCCTTCAATATTCATTTTACTATAACGGTGCTCTGAGGATTACTTATCTAGTATCTGCTAATATGCTCTGGAATCTTACCAGGAATAACTGACGGGTGTTCCTCCCTTGATACAAACCAATTATATCTAACAACAGCATAAAGAGTTTAGCTTCATATAAGGAAAATTAGTACATCAAAATGTTTTAGGAAACACTGACAAAACTGTTATATTCTTTGAGAACAATTCCTTTCCAACCAAGTAATTCTAAAAAAATTATGAAAATACAGAACTTACTAACAAGCTGCGTTAAATAATGTACAAATAATATCTAAACTATGAAACCTATAGGGATATAACATTAACAATATGGCCAAGAAATTCCAAGCAGAGGCTGAAAGTACTAACTGAATTTGAGTCTTGATATTACAGGGGTAGCTGAATCCGAACTCTATTCTCTCATGTCTGCCCCTTCCTTGCTAAACAATTTTATTTTCATTGGCTCTTTTTGTTTAATTGCATCAAACATCAGCTGCTTGTCTTCACTTTCAGGGCATCCTCTCTCTAACTATTATATTCCATTGGATGCTCCCCTTTGATCGGCCCATTATCTCACTCTCCATTGCTCATTTGTTACATTCTCAAACAAGCACCTTTGTGCTTTCTCCCATGATGGCCCTCATGCTTGGGAGGAGCTCCCTGTAAACATCTGCAAAGCCACCTCATCAGTCCCCTTCAAATCCTTCCTTAAAACTCTCCTCTGCTGTGATGCCTACAAAAATCTTGATTACAGTTAGTCTTCTGGTGCACTAATACAACAGCCTACCATATTGTCTCATTGTTTTGTTGTACTCCTCTGTCTGTCTCCATCTGTTGTCTCTTGTCTTATATTTCGATTATAAACTCTTTGGGAGAGGGATCATTCTTTGTTCTGGGTTTGTACAGCACCTAGCACAATGGGGTCCTGGGCTGTGATTAGCAAATAATAAATAAATAACACCCCCCTCCCTTTTGAGTCATTGGCATTCAGCCCTCACAGACTTCTGTCTTTGACCCTTTCCTCAAATTTTCTTTCCAGTCCCTTCCTCTCTGCTACCAACTGGATCCAAGGTCTGACCAATTTTTTAGTGATAAAACTGATGCTCTTTCTCTTCTCCTCCCTTTCCCTCTCCCAAACTTATTTCTATCTCCTTCTCCTTTACCCGCACTTCTGATTTGGTGGCCTCCCTACTACTGTCTACCTCTAACTCCTCAGACCTCTTGTCTCCTATCCTCTCTCACCCTGTCTCGCACCATGACGTCTGTTGTGGATATTGTGCTGCATGTGGAGCTATTGGGCAATACGTTGCAATATGTTGTTTCACATAATTGTTTTTATAATTTACAAATGCATAAACCAATCATTTTTAGATGAAACTGTTCATGTTCAATCCACTCTGAAGGGAATTATTAAGGATGGACTGGAGCCTTTAAGTGGGAGCGAGTCCCACCTACCTCTGCCTCATTAACAGCCTTGATATGGGGCCTGTTAAAGGGCAGCTGGAAGCAGCAGAGGAGGGGGGGTGCCTAGGGAGATGAGTATGGAATGGAACATGGTGAGAAACTTGAAATCATGGAAGTGCAAAGACTAAGAAGGCACCTGGAAGCTGCAGACACCAGAATCCTGCAGAAGAGTTTTAAAATGCCAGAGGAACAAGCATTCAGCCAGGTAGGTCTAAGAGAAGCCTGCTAATAGCTGGGGATAGAGTTGGACTTCATTCATTTTCTGGGGGACTTTGAGTTTTCTTCTGAATTTTTGGACAGAGAGAAGCATGTGTGGTGTTTATTCAGGAGCCTTGCAGGAGGGAAACTGAGGCAGGCTGCCTACAGAGTGACCTGAGACCACAAGGGGTTTTGGGAGGTGGCCTGCCCTATGGCACACACACCCTCTTTAATCCTTCTTCTTTATATTCACCTGTCCTCTTTCTTTTATGCTTTTTTGTGTTGGCTTGCAGTCCTCTTATCTCCTTTCCTCTCCTGGAAAAGCCTGCTTTGTTCCAATCTGCCTTTCCAGTTTCTGCTCTATCTCTCTCCTTCCAGTTTTCTCCAAAATCCTGAGTGTGCTGTCTGGTCACAGTACCTGAACTTCTCCTTTCCACAGTCCTGTTCCCTTTGCTTTCTTCTTTGCACCCCATGGAACCCCCTCACAAATGTTACTAAGGATCTCTTCCTTGTAAAGTCTGGCTCTCAGGGCCATAGCTGTAAAACACTGCCTGAAGGGAAAGTTCCTGAGACTGATACATTGCCAGCAGCCTTCAGATTAGGGCATCAGGCACATGCAAAGGATCTGTTTTTATCTCAGTGCAATTATTTTGAGTTCTCTGGAAATGAAGCTGAGGTAATATTTGTTGTATTATCTTGCAAGGCAGGCCCAGTGTTCCTCTTTCATCTCTGCAGAGGCTCCGTTTGGGGAGGGGACAGTGGTTTCTCTCGTTTGCCCCCTACATTCCAAGTCTTTTCTCCCTCATCCGCTCCTTTCTCTACACCACCCTCTCCTGAAAAGAAGGCTGTGCAACCCCCCTCCTACTCAGAATATTTGGGGAGAAGTAGGCCTGGAAAAGGTTAGACTTTCTGTTGCTGTGCTCTGCTCTGCTATGTGCAGACAGGTGGGGGATGGTTCTTTAGTCTGTTTATCCTGGGGAGCCAAAGACCTGAGGATTCCAGAGAGTGGATGGGCAGCCCATAAAGTAGCTAGTAGCTTGTCCAGCATTTTTCAGATGCCTGTCTCTGGCACCATGACATCTGTTGTGGATATTGTGCTCCATGTGGACCTATTGCCTTCTCTTTGGGGCAATACGTTGTAATATGTTGTTTCACGTAATTGTTTTTATAATTTACAAATGCATAAACCAATCATTTTTAGCTGAAACTGTTCATGTTCAATCCACCCTGAAGGGAATTATTAAGTCAAACTCTAAGCCAGTGTACAACATAATCGAATAAGTCTTTCTTTCTAGTTATGGGAGTGGTGTTAGCTATTGGAATGCTATTTAGGTGGAGTGATGAGATGAGCTCACAGGTCTCCTCTGCGATTCCAGGGATACTGAGCAAAAGGCACTGCAATGCAAAGTTCTAGCACTATGTGTACTTGTTAAATAAATTCAGAGACTTTACACTATGTGCACATTTTTGTGATCTAATACAACCCAGGGTGTAATTATGTAATTTGCAAATGAAGCAACACTGAAAATCCTCTAGAAGTTCATTTAGCTGTGCAGAAAACTTACAATATTCTTGCATATTAGTTACACAAGCATTTTAGGTGTAATTAGTATCATAGAATTTGAAATGTTACCAAACGTACTATGACAGCTGTGAAGACGACAGTACACAGTGATCCTGTAAAAATACAAACAGCTCCCAGACACATAAATCTGGTGTTCTGTAAAGTAATAATGTCAGGAAAATCATAATTTTTCAAGATATTTTCAAGACAGCACCCCCCAAATATGACTTTTCAATATTATTTTTACTAATTAGCTGTGACATAACTAGTCCTTACTCCACTCCTTCTGAGAATTTACAGATGTATGGTAAATTAGAATTTGGCAATACAGCAAAGTGAACTTAGTTGTTTACAGCTGAAAACTTAGATCTATTATAGTAGCACCAATCATACTGCTGAAGTTACAGGTCTGCTAGCATTTAAATTATAAAAGACCTATTTTGGACCACTGCCCTTTCTACTTCTCCATATGGGCACCAATGATACTGCCAAAAATTACCTTGAGCAGGTCACTGAAGACTACATGACTCTGGGAAGAAGGATAAAGGAGTTCGAGGTTCAAGTCATGTTCTCGTCCATCCTCCCTGTTGAAGGAAAAGGCCCAGATAGGGACCATTGAATTGTGGAGGTAAACGCGTGGTTATACAGGTGGTGTCGGAGAGAGGGCTTTGGATTCTTCGACCATGGGATGTTGTTCCAGGAAGAAGGATTGCTAGGAAGAGATGGGATCTACCTAACGAAGAGAGGGAAGAGCATCTTTGCAGGCAGGCTTGCTAACCTAGTGAGGAAGGCTTTAAACTAGGTTTGTCAGGGTACGGTGACTGAGGTAAGTTGGGAAGTGGGATACCAGGAGGAAACACAAGGAGGAGGGTGCTACAGGGAGGCCTCCTGATTCAGACTGAGAAAGTAGGGCAATCAGCTAGTTATCTTAGGTGCCTATATACGAACGCAAGAAGTCTGGGAAACAAGGAGGAAGAATTGGAAGTCCTGGCACAGTTTAGGAACTATGATATGATTGGAATAAGAGACTTGGTGCGGTAGCTCACGTGACTGGAGCACTGTCATGGATGGGTATAAACTGTCCAGGAAGGACAGGTGGGGTAGAAAAGATGGAGGAGTTCCACTGTGTGTAAGAGAGCAGTATGATTGCTCAGAGCTCCAGTACGAATCTGGAGAAAAGCCTGTTTAGAGTCTTTGGGTTAAGTTTAGAGGGTGATATCATGGTGGGTGTCCCCTACAGATCTCCAGACCAGGAGGATGAGGTAGACGAGGCTTTCTTCGGACAGTTTCAGCTTTCCAACAGAAGTTTCCAGATCACAGGCCCTGGTTCTCATGGGGGACTTCAATCACCCTAACATTTGCTGAAAGAGCAACAGACAATCCAGGAAGTTTCTGGAGCGTGTGGAGACAACTTCCTGGTGCAAGTGCTAGGAGAACTAGGGGCTGTGCTTCTCTTGACCTGCTGCTCACAAACAGGGAAGAATTGGTAGGGGAAGTAGAAGTGGATGTCAATGTAGGAAGCAGTGATCATGAGATGGTAGAGTTCAGGATCCTGAGAAAAGGAAGAAAGGAGAGCAGCAGAATACGGACCCTGGACTTCAGAAAAGCAGACTTTGACTGCTGCAGGGAGCTGATGGGCAGGATCTCCTGGGAGGCTAATATAAGGGGGAAAGGAGTCCAGGAGAGCTGGCTGTATTTTTAAGAAGCCTTACTGAGGGCGCAGGAACAAACCATCATGATGTGCAGAAAAAATAGCAAATAGAATCTGGGGAACTACAGACCACTCATCCTCACCTCAGTCCCTGAAAAAATCATAGAGCAGGTCCTCAAGGAATCAAATTTGAAGCACTTGGAGGAGAGGAAGGTGATCAGGAACAGTCAGCATAGATTCACCAAGGGCAAGTTGTGCCTGACCAATCTGATTGCCTTCTATGACAAGATAACTGGCTCTGTGGATATGGGGAAAGTGGTGGATGCGATATACCTTGACTTTAGCAAAACTTCTGATACGGTCTCCCACGGTATTCTTGCCAGCAAGTTAAGAATTATGGATTGGATGAATGGACTATAAAGTGGATAGAAAGCTGGCTAGATTGTCAGGCTCAGCGGGTAGTGATCAACAGTTTGATATCTAGTTGGCAGCTGGTATCAAGCAGACTACCCTAAATGCCGATCATTAATGATCTGGATGATGGGATGGATTGCACCCTCAGCAAGTTTGCAGATGACACTAAGCTGGGGAGAGAGGTAGTTATGCTGGAGGGTAGGTATAAGGTCCAGAGTGACCTAGACAAATTGGAGGATTGGGCCAAAAGAAATCTGATGAGGTTCAACAAGGACAAGTGTAGAGTCCTGCACTTAGGACAGAAGAATCCCATGCCCTGCTAGAGGCTGGGGACCAACTGGCTAAGTGGCAGTTCTGCCCAAAAGAATCTGGGGATTACAGTGGACAAGAAGCTGGATATGAGTCAGCAGTGTGCCCTTGTTGCCAGGAAGGCTAACAGCATATTATGCTGCATTAGTAGGAGCATTGTCAGCAGATTGAGGGAAGTGATTATTCCCCTCTATTCAGCACTGGAGAGGCCCATCTGGAGTATTGGATCCAGTTTTGGGACCCCTACTACAGAAAGGATATGGACAAATTGGAGAGAGCCCAGTGAAGGACAACAAAAATAATTAGGGGCTGGGGCACATGATTTATGAGGAGAGGCTGAGGGAACTGGGCTTATTTAGTCTGCAGAAGAGAAGAGTGAGGGGGGGATTTGATAGCAGCCATCAACTACCTGAAGTGGGGTTCCAAAGAGGATAGAGTGAGGCTGTTCGCAGTTGTGGCAGATGACAGAAGAAGGAGCAATGGTCTCAAGTTGCAGTGGGGGATGTGTAGGTTGGATATTAGGAAAAACTATTTCACTAGGAGGGTGATGAAGCTCTGGAATGGGTTACATTGGGAGGTGGTGGAATCTCCATCATTAGAGGTTTTTAAGGACTGGCTTGACAAAGCCCTGGCTGGGATGATTTAGTTGGTGTTGTTCCTGCTTTGAGCAGGGGGTTGGACTAGAGGACCTCCTAAAGTCTCTTCCAATCGTAATCTTCTATGCTTTTATGATTTTATTTTGAGTTGTTAACTAGTTTAGGAACAGTAAGAATATGTCTGGTTAAGACCAAGCCTTAGCTTAAATCTCAGTTTGAAACCCACATTTCTAAAGGTTTGGATAAATTCCTTTAATCTCTCTTTCAAACCTCCACTCTTAGTAGGCCTCCTACTTCTGTTAAAATCAATTTTAGGGTCTTAAATAATCTGCCAAACTCTTCAGGGCTGGTGCTGTCTCTAAATCTCCTGAGTTCCCTTGCTTCCCAGGTTGGTTTGGAAGATGGCTTACAATTGTGAGGTATCACTTTCTTGGGAAAGACCCAGAACTTGTGAGATGGGAAGTCAGCACAAAAACAAAACTTAGCAAAGAATATGCTAAACCTGAGACTTCCTTCTCTCAATGGAATATTAAAAAAGGGGCCATTTGGAGTGAGCAAGAGGAAGTTGTGGAGTTAGTTATTGTTCAGGTCGTTTTTTAAGGCAAGGAACGACATGATGAGGGATCTAAGCATCTCTTGAGGTTTGTGGAAGAGGAGATAAGAGATTAGAGAGATTTGTTGAGTGTCAAGAATAGCGAGTTGGGTGTCAAGAAAGCAAAGAACACTGGGACAGGAGGAGGCTGGGAAATGGACAGAAAATAAAGAGCAGGTCAGAAAGAAAGAAGTGAGTTCTCCAAAAGTTCATATCAATTAGTGCAAACTTTGGAGAAGCAGCATGCTACTATCCAGGTGCTTAAGCAAATTGAACCCCTCAAATTGTGGTTTGTTCATCACTAATTTTCACAGATTTATGACAGGTTTCAGAGGAACAGCCGTGTTAGTCTGTATTCGCAAAAAGAAAAGGAGTACTTGTGGCACCTTAGAGACTAACCAATTTATTTGAGCATGAGCTTTCGTGAGCTACAGCTCACTTCATTGGATGTATACCATGGAAACTGCAGCAGACTTTATATACACACAGAGAATATGAAACAATACCTCCTCCCACCCCACTGTCCTGCTGGTAATAGCTTATCTAAAGTGATCAACAGGTGGGCCATTTCCAGCACAAATCCAGGTTTTGTGCTGGAAATGGCCCACCTGTTGATCACTTTAGATAAGCTATTACCAGCAGGACAGTGGGGTGGGAGGAGGTATTGTTTCATATTCTCTGTGTGTATATAAAGTCTGCTGCAGTTTCCACGGTATACATCTGATGAAGTGAGCTGTAGCTCACGAAAGCTCATGCTCAAATAAATTGGTTAGTCTCTAAGGTGCCACAAGTACTCCTTTTCTTTTCACAGATTTATGGTTATGCCATAATCAGGCTGAACATTATCATCATAGTTCTGAGCCTAGGAACAGATGGTCTTGCATTGTAGTGTCTCTCTGTAGAAAAAAGTCCTTGTGTGTCTGTTTGCATGTGTGTAATATGAGGCTTAGCACTATTATAGCTCTTTGTAGCACTTAAAACATCTTTAAGTGTGCCCCAGAGCAGTTCTGTAACATAAGTATTATTCTCATTTTACAGATAAGCTAAGAAATTTGGCAATCCCAAAGTGTGAACCATTCATTGACAAGCCTGGGAACAGAGCTCAGCAGATCGCAGCTCTCACTCCCAGGCTTAGAACAGAATGTGCCTTGCATCACACCATGTCCATCTGGGCAACTACTGCAATAGAACAATGATTCATAGGGACTGGAGATGGAAAAGCCCTCCAATATTGCTTTTTTAAATGATGTACACAGAAGCCAGCATGTAGCTACCAAAATATAACAAACCCCCAAATCTAGTAAAAAATATTCTATTGTTTTAAATGCACCGTGGTTTGAATTTTTTGAAGCGCTCAGTGTAGGCTCTCATTGAAAGTCAATGGAGGTTTTGTTGTTGTGAGTGGTTAGGCCATGCTGATTGCTTCTGAAAATCCTACCCTATAAATATGAATTCGAGGTACATTGCTGGTATTACACTAATGCGAATTAATAATTAAATAATAATTGAGGTTAAACCAAATGACGTTTCCTTTTTTGGAGGAAGGGTCAATTTAATAGAAAACTCATTTGGGCCTTTGTTTCACAAAGTAAATGAAAAGTGATTTTCTGGTTGTCTGTGGCACTGTGTAGAAGCTGGACATATTAACATTTATGCTAGCCCTTGGACACCGTTGCAGGTCAAAATGGCTTCATTAAAAATATAATAACAATAATACTTAGTAGTTGCATAGTGGAGTACATTTGCGCAGTGCTGAATAAGTATTACCTAATTAATATCAAGATTGGACAGTGGAAGTCTCATGTTAATTTGAAGTGCTGTGAAATGGAATGGGATGATGCAAGAAATCTTGAGAGGTTCAACAATGTATACAGAATAGATGTGTGCAGAGAAAGGCATAGTGGGCTAGACGGGGCTGTGCACAAGTGAGGGTGGATGCAGGAAGTTTTCTTCTCTTCTACCTCATGCAGAGAAGCTGGTCATGCCACACTGATATGCGTATGTACAGGTAGATAAATAAAATCTCTTGCAATATAATACTGATTTATAATATTTAGTATAATTAATATTATAACTATATATATTTACATCACCACAACCCCAAGATAAAGACACAGCTTTATAGTATTTTCAAAGAGTTCTATGGAATACAATACTATACAATACTATGTAATAAAATATGGCATAAGGAAAACACAGGTACCTGAATGATAGCGTATTCAATGGTTAGAAAAACAGCTAGAGGAAACAAAACGCGTCAGTGATGAATAACAGAAATACAGACTCAGGTGGTCCAGACAGTCATTCGGAATATAATGCAATACAAGCAAAGAAAACCTGCAACAAAGAAACTCTAGAACAAGAACACCTTGAAGTGCAGTCAACAAAAAACTAATACTACCCGATGAATACGAAAACAGAAGAGTGGAAGAATTATTTTAACCGTCCTGTAGAATGCTATCTTTCTATGGAACTGTAAAGAAGTTTCAAAAAACCTATAGCAAGATTAAGATTTCCTATTCATAGGTTTGTGGAGTGGTTCTCAGAAGCACTTATGAAATTCCCATTGAATGTGACTGGTTTTATCCCTATTAAGTTCTAAACAATCTTTCTATAATAGTAGTTTGTGGTTAGTTTATTTAGGCACCAAGAAAAAGCACAGACATTTATATTAAGCTGAACATTTTATTCAACAGTTTACATAAGTTAATGTTTTTCTCAATGCATTTGGTTGATCTACAAATTTGTCTTTCTGGTCTTCTGATAAAATATTAAGCCTGATTGCTTTCAAAGACCTATTACTGCAATAAAATAATTGAAGTTGTTTATAAACATTTAGAGTTCAATATTATCTTCTATAATGATTTGTTGATTGAACTGGCAGAAGACAATGGATTTTGATTAGTGGTGGTGTCTCATTAATATGTATGGTTCTGTTTCTCAATTTTGCACTTACTTACACCTTGAAGATTTGGAGGGGAGGGGAAAACTGTTTCTCTGCCATTATTATTGGTTCTGCATGATTTTACATAATTGCAGATAGTCTTATGTTTTTTCCATTGTGTTGAGCCACTACTACCAATGACCTGAAACATAATCCATTCACTTCTGTCAAATTGAGCAACAATCACCTTAATTTAACAACTTGTGAGCCACTACAACAGACCTGCAATCGAATATGCAGGTGGAAAAGTAGATTTTGGGAGGCTAGGGAGTGAGGGGCAGAATATTGAACAGGCTGATCCTAGTCTATCCTTAGAGCAGAGCTGAGTTAATATCTAGATACACTCCCTTTCCAGGGTTGGACTTTACTGGTCCTTCAAAAACAAAAAAGCAACATAAATCTAAGCTTACTCTCTGAGTTTGATTGCCCTTGGGGCTTTCCTTTCCTACACTATCCTACTGTAGAGGATGGGCCTCTTTATAACCTGGCTGGAGGTAATTGGACTCACCTCCCACCATGACTCAGATGTTCTTCCTATGAATCTTAATGCAGGATTTTAGCACCTGAGCCTAGAGCAACTCATCAGAAGAGCACTGCATGTAGTCTCAGTCTGCCACTCTCTTACAGGGGCCTATGTTCCTACATTCAGGAAGCAAGGTAACAAACAGGGACTAAATTCACAGGTGCATGTGGATAAGGTTTACTGAAGTTTGAGACTATTCATGGTAATCAGCACTATGCCCTGAGTGAGGAAATTCGGGCTCATGCACATTAGTAATAACTTTATGATTCCTGTTTGGCTTACTGTCAAAGAGTAAATTCTGTCCCCACCCCCACAGGTATGGAGGGCCCCTTTGGAGCCAGTGTGATTCTACTGTGCCAGGGGATCAGACTGTGTGTGTGTTGGCACAGGGCAGGTGGGGTAGGGGCAGGCTGGAGACAAGGATCACTCTGATTGTAGGTTACATCTCTGTTTCTTCACTCTTCATCTGACTATCTGGACTGTAAGGTCTTTGGGGCAGGGCTTGTCTGTTATGAGTTTCTACAGTGCCTAGGACAATGCGGCCCTGACCCTGACTGGCTAGATGTATTAGATAACTAATCATTATAACAGTGGCTTGAATAGAAGTTCCACTGCTGTGTGCATCCAGTTGTCTTCCCCCCCACCCCACGTCACAGGTGGCAGAAATCACTACTGCTTTCTGTGAAACAAGAAAGTATTGCACTGACAATCACCCTTCCCAATCCTTTTACTTTTCTTGCCTTACTGTGGGGTCTTGATGTAATATTGTAAGTTCTGTGGGGCGGGAACTTTCTTTTTGCTTAAAATCCCTGTACAATGCCTGGCATCCTGGGGCCATGATTCCCAGTATGTACCAGCACTAAGGCCCAGAACACTATTGTGTAGCCCAGTGGTTCTCAAAGCCGGTCCACCGCTTGTTCAGGGAAAGCCCCTGGCAGGCCGGGCTGGTTTGTTTACCTGCCACGTCCGCAGGTTTGGCCGATTGCGGCTCCCATTGGCTGCAGTTCGCTGCTCCAGGCCAATGGGGGCTGCGGGAAGCGGCGCGGGCCGAGCGATCTGCTGGCTGCCCTTCCCACAGCCCCCATTTGGCCTGGAGCGGCGAACCGCGGCTAGTGGGAGCCGCGATCAGTTGAACCTGCGGACGTGGCAGGTAAACAAACCAGCCCGGCCTGCCAGGGGCTTTCCCTGAACAAGCGGCAGACGGGCATTGAGAACCACTTGTGTAGCCCACAGATTGTGTCTGTTGCTATTCTGCAGGCTTGGGGGGGATTCTTCCTGCAGAGGTCCTTGGTACTCAGGTCAGCTGCTTGAGGATAGGTGCTGGAGAGAAGATTTACCCTTAAAAGCAGCTCTACTGCATGCCACACCTATATTAACTGTTTGGAAATAAAGTCACACAGCACATATTGTGGTGGGCAGTGCTAGGCTAAGCCAAAGGACTAGAAAGACAACTCTGCAGATTCCTTCTGTGTTCCAGTGTTGATTTCTCTAATCCCACCTGGCAACAAGAGAAAATAAACTCAGACAACAACATCTGTTGCCCCTGCTGCTCTGAATTAAGCTAACTTAGTTTAATCATTTCACAAAACTAAAATCTATTGCTCTACCTTTCCAGGTGTTATCCTGATTTTTAAAGAGTGACACTTTGGTTTGGTTTACTAAATCTTCTCATAAGCGATACAAAATCCAATGAATTATGATGAGCTCTAGACAAATAACCTTTGAATTCTCTTATGCCTGAATGCAGTACTTGATCTGCTTTGTGAAAATCTACATCTAAAGGAAAAATCAAACTTCCACCTTTTTTCTTACATTTAACACCTAATGCATAATAGTATCTGATACATGAAGCAGGTGGGAGATATTTGTGTGGAGGTTTGGATTAAGCAAGTGCTTAAGGCTTTGGAGGAGGTTATGGGTTTTCAGCATGATACAGTGGTGGGATGTAAGAGAGAGATTAGAAAATGATTTTGAGTTTGGAGAGCTGGGTTATATTCTGTCATTATTCAGCCTGAACACCCATTTGTCCATACATTTGTCCAAGTTCCAGTGAACTTAAGAGTAATGCATATCCTTCAGTATTTGATCAGCTAAAACACACACAAGCAAACCTAAAAATCAGTTCCATGGCAGAAAAATGGTAAATGTCTGAATTCATTCTGCGAGAAAGTGAAGTATCTAATCTAACTTCTAAATAAGTACTCAAGAACTTGACCAAAAAGAGTAGCAAAAGTTATGATGTAGTTGAGAATTTGATTATTTTTGACAGATTTGTTACTATTCATAAAACATCTATATACTACAGTAATTTGTCTATTATAAACAAATATGTTAGATTCCAATTTAGCTATACAATTAGCCACCTAGAGATATCTATAAAGCTATGTTAAATATATAGGTAAAATTAGCTGGATCTTTAAATTTAAACATAATTATACCTATCAATTAAGCTTTGCAAGTAAAACAGTATTTTGGATATATAGGTTTAAGCTGTATTTGTCTTCAGCTGTATTTCTCTTTTCTTTCTCATAATTTACTTGCCAAAAGAACAAAATTTACATCTTCACCTCAGGTTTCAAGAACTTTGAATTCTAACCGAATGTTTTGGTTGATAATGAGTGTAACATTTACCAAGTTAGAGTCTTAAAAACATATCTGTTATAGCTGCCATCTTCAGCAGATTAGTAAACCAAGTTTTTTAAAGAAAACATTCTGATTCGTGTTATATTTATATAATAACAAACAGTGTTTTACATTAAACAGTTGTAAGCCTTCGTGTCCTGATATGTTGACATTGTTTGTTACTTTGAGTAGTGTATCATTTTATCAATCAAAAGTTTTCCTGCCAAAATCCTACTGCTAACTCGGAATTTTGTTTAGCGATTTTTCCAAAAGCTATTTAAAGCAGCTTTCACATCAAACAGTGTCCCAGTAAAACAATCCACCAAAACAATAGAGGAAAAAGCATGAAAATCATGTAGTTAATGTTGTGTAAAATCACAACTTAAAAATCATTTAATCGAATCTCAGGTTCTTAATAATCAGATTTTTTTTTTAGTAAAAAAACCAGTGTTTTAACAAAATAAAACAAAATTGAAGTTTTCTGAACTGCTACCTAAAATAAATTAATGTAACCTCTTTTTCTAGGTTTTTCATCATAGCATCTCATCTGTCTTATCTTCTGCTTCTGATCATTGGAATAACTTTTTACCAGCACCAAGTTTAGAGCAAATAAAAAGGACTATCATACTATCCGAGTTAAAAGTTGGCAAATAGTTCAGAACAAGGGTCCGTTGCTAAGCCCATTGAAGTCAATGGTGAGTCTTTCTGTTGACTACCATGGGCTCTAGATCAGGCCCAAAGGTGCCTCCCCCATTCCCCATTTAATAAAGCACTGAAAGCACATGTGTAGCTTTCAGTGCATGTGTAATCCAACTGAAGCCAATCGGATTTCTCCCATGCTTAAATGCTTTGCTGACTCAGGATCAAAATGAGCAGCTCCAGAATACATGGATGAGTTTAGAAATACCATAGATAAATAGAAAGTCTAACCAGATCCAATGAGATGTAGCTTTTCAAAGTCAGAAAATATATATATAATCTGAATAGCAACACATGGACTCGGACTATAACATTTGTGGAATAATAGTGTGGGAAAAGGAAACCAACTCCGTTTCTTTTCTGGTGTGCTTTATAGTTTATGCTACAAGCTCAGCTGACAGAGATCAGGCCCATAGACTGTAAGATGCTGGGCATAGGGACCTTGGCATAGATTCACAGAACAATAAAACAATCTACAAAGCCTGGGTTAGGCACCTAGGCTCCCTGTACAATGCATGTGGAGAGACAGGTGCCTAAGAATGCAATCCACAAAAGCAAGCACGCTAAGCAGGGAACTACCTAAACTAGGCAGTGGAGATGCAGATGAGAGGGCTGTGAGTTAAGCCCTGCCCCTCGCAGGGAGAGAAGCACTTAAATTCAGGCTGCAGGCAGACACCTACCACTGCTAGAAATCCATGGCTAGGAACCGCTCTCCTGGAGCTAGATAGCTGAGGTGCCTAAGTAGTTTCTTGTGAGAATGACTTAGTGCCTGCATCACTCCACTGATCATGGCCAGGGTGAGCTCAGTGGAGAAAAACCTATCATCCCCCTGTTCGTGCATTGTACTGGAGCATAGACAAGAGACAGGCATCCAGATGCCTAGAAGGAGGCAGCAATGTGCACGCCCAGAGGCAGAAACTTGGACACCTAGAGAAGTTTTGCAGCCAAAATATAGATTGTTTACAATCAGTGGGTATGTATTTGCACGGCTGAGCCAGACCTCTACTGCCCCTCTCCATGCTACCACAGCTATGCTGCTATTCACACTTGCACTAGCTTGATGAGATCTAGCACAAGTATACGTACGCGAGCAGGGAAATCGTACCCCTAGCTCTTAGTGTACACATAGGCACCAACTGAATTTAGGCGCTTACACAGTTAGGTGGCAGCCAAGCAAGAGTTTTGTGGAGTGCAGTGACACTGAAATCTGGGGATTATGTGTCCAAGTACCTCTCTGACTCTGGACCCTTATCTTCTCTGGCATTTGCCATAGGTCCTAAGGGCACTGTATCAAAAATAGACAAATATCATAATAATGAAGAAAAATGTACAGATTTGTTGTGCTTTATGAGCAATAAGTAAACAAGTTCCAGAAGGCAGATATCCACTTTCTCCTTCCTTGCTGGACATTGTATCATCTAAAACAAGCAGTTCAGGACTTGATAAATACAGATTTTTTTCCAGTTGTAAATTAATGTTCCTCCCCCTCAAATTTTGGCTTATCCTTGCACAAGAGGCTTTCTATTCACTTCTGTATTTTAAAGTCATTTCATGTGCAGAGGGAAAGATCAAGGGGGTACCCTTGGTTACCAATCTCTTTGACAGGCATTATTTGCTATTACCCTTAGGTGTGGGTTCTACTCCTATCTGCCATACCAATTCTTTTATTTTCCATGTATACTGCAAAAATTTCATGAGCCCATATTCCCTATCACCCTCTGTATTTTTTTTATCAGTATCTGAATTAATCTTTGGAGAATTTTGCAAACTTTTTAAAATGATATAAAAAGTATCCAGATAATATTGCTAAAAGTAAATTTGCAAAAATTCATCCCAAAATTGATATTCTCATTGAGACAAGTCAAGATATACTAAGGATTAAAGAACTTTCATTTTGCTGCTTTATCTGCCTGATTAACATTAGCAAAATCTGGCCAATGAAGTGTTAGATTGTTAGGGCAATTGTACAACTGACATGCCATTAACAACTGTGTTGGATTATTTCCCATTGCTTGAACAGGTGTTGGCTGCTATGTAGCTCATCATTGCTTTGGAATGGGTCATTTTGCTTCAGGATTCTTTTGGCTGGCTGAACCTCTCTATTTGCTGCTCTATACACGTAGGCATAGCGTAGACTTGAGGTCACATGCTTGAAACCACAGGCATCGCTAAACAATGAACACTGCAGGAGAAAACTGAGCTCCATTATTGAAAATTAGCTGATAAGGAATCCCTAGTGAGAAAAGAGGCACCTTGTTTCTTTATCACCTTCTTGCAGGATGTGGCTGGCAAGAGTAATATCACCAGTAAACATGTCAAATAGTCAACTACTATTACATATCTCTGTGCATTGTACTTGCATGAGTTTGCAGCTATCCTCATACGTGGTCCATCAGGCAAAGGAGCTGGCATTAAAGTTTCTTTGTGCTGAATAGGTTTTAGTACTTGATAATGCTTGTAAGAAGTCCCTGTATTTTAAACAGCTAAACTGATTCCTTAGCACTAGGCTGCTATTCTGGCTCATTCTAAACATTAGTTATTCCCAGTTGTCTGGCTTAATATCTTACCGTTGGTATTTCTGATACAGTTGCACATGAATGCCAGGGTAAGAGCCTGCTTGTAATATTCCTTTGATTACGGACTGCAGACAATGTCTTCCTTCATTTTAATTAGTAATTGTTTATACAGTGATTTGAACATGTAAAGTACTAAGTATTATTGTTTTATTCAGTCAACAAACACTATGCTTAGGCCAGCCTTTTTAATAAGGCTAATTATTTATGGAAAATGGAATTTTCAACTAAACTTTTTTGCAAGAAGTATCTGTTTTCCCTGGAAAATTTAGACGTATTTTTGGGAAACTGGCTGAAAACCAAAATTGTTTGATTTGCAAGTGCTGCAGTGGTGCCTCATGGGAGTTGTAGTTCATATGCCTCATGCTTTCCACCCAGACTTCATCTATCATGAGCTACTACTGGCATGTAACTGCCACAATGCACTACCTCCTTTCATCAAGTGGAGCCTCCTGGGAGATGTAGTCTGATCAGGAAACCCAACCTATAGAGAAGAATGAGAGCACAAATTACTTGAACTACAGTTCTCATAAGCACCATGGTTACATTTCAGAATTGAAATATTCCAATTTTAGATTTACATTTCACCTCCACTGAAAATTTGAAATTTTCTGGGGAATCTTTAGGTGAAAATGGATGTCATCATTTTCATATCAATTTTCCACTGAAAAAAATCCCATTTTTGACCAGCTCTACATTTTAATATACTGCAGTTCTGTGCTCATCTTCATATTCTTTGCACTCATGACATTTATTACATGGGAACATAGGAATACATACCTGTGGCTAGCATCACTGCGTCATAATAAGCAGTTATAGGATAATCTAACCCTCTCCCTTTTCCCCTAAGGGAAATTTTCTCTGAACCTCTGATAGCCATGAAACATGAGTTTGTATATCCCTTCAAAACTTTTTTCTTTAGTATTTACTATTACAACTCTGAATATTCTGGTTATCCATCTACATGTCCAATAGCCTATAGTTTCCAATCAGACCGTCTTCTCAAAAACCTTTATTTCCTCCACTACCTGGATTTTTGTTTCTGTGAGTAGATGGCCTAACTGATATCTACACAACAAGAATCTCTCTTGGAACATACATCTGATTACCTGGATAAGCAAATGTTGGCATCTAAAAGGCACCTGGTCCAAATCTTTGTTGTTGAATAAGGGGACTGTATGAATTGTATGTTACTAAATTACCAGGTAAAGAGTCCTGTCCACAAAGAAAATGAGAGAACTTTTCACCAACCTAGATACAGGCCAGATGCATCCTGTGCTCAGCAGCACTTCATACCTGGAACAGAAAACAACTGGCCAGCATATTATTACTGCAGTAATTCACCATTTACATTGTAATTATTGATGAAAATGTAACCCACATGCTTTATACTGAAGCATTTTAATTTTAAAGAATGGGAGAGCAGTCAAGGAAGGCCAGGGAGGTGGTCAAGGCTGGGTCAACTACACCTTGTGGAATTTGTTTCTTGGGGCACACCCCTGTGCTAGCATACACATAACCAATAACAGTCTCTAAAATACCAGTTGTCAGATTGCAGTAATTAGACTTCTTGTGATCTGCAGAATCTCTCCTGATGGTCTGAAGAATGAAACACTTTTTGTGAACCATGTGGTGAGGGAATTGGGAGGCTGAGATAGAAGGCTGGCTGTGCAAGGATCTTACTCAAAGTAGTCTATAGGATAAAAGACTTGGAGAACCACTACTTTAAGTCTTGACGTGTTAGTGCTATTTTACACTGGAAAAAGTCACTGAAAGCATCCTCCCCATCCTGTGTAAATGTTACAGATTGTTCTGATGAGCAGATCCATTGCAGACAGGACTGTGCCTTTAATACAGACATACCTTTTATAGGTGAGTGGTGAATCCAAAAACGGTCATTATACTTAACTAAATAGT
Source organism: Caretta caretta (assembly GCF_965140235.1). Taxonomy (NCBI): domain Eukaryota; kingdom Metazoa; phylum Chordata; order Testudines; family Cheloniidae; genus Caretta; species Caretta caretta. Next base: position 68,052,285 of record NC_134206.1, on the reverse strand, counting down.
TTGGCATGTGGAGAGTATCTGTCTGTGTTCTGAGAACTATTTTGGATCTATGGGGTAGACGTTATTCTGGAGATTAAATTAGGGACCCCTTGGTAGTTGAATTCCAAAGTCTGCAGTCTTACCTGCAAACATCCGACTTGGGGACAAGCAGATCCCCTTATCTGCTTATGCTAATGATCAAACAGGGCTAAACTGTGCCATTTAGCTACAGCCTATTGTAAGCAGTGGTGCAGAGATGGACCACTCCCTCTACCCATTTGGGAAGACGTTCTACACAGGTGTGCTGAGGGGTCAGTAATTAGCCCTTTAATACCCTTCCTGTGTGCAGCATGTCAGCTCCACCAGCTTTTGTGTGGGATAGAGCCAAAGCTCCCAAGGGAATAACTACCCTCCACCTTTCATAACATGCACACGGTCCATTTAGAATTGCAGCCTCAGGGACAGTGACCTAATAGCAGCTCTTGTGCTCCCTGGAAGATAGGGGCTATGATTGTGGGTGGACCTTATGTAGGTCATATCAGCACAGGCGGAAGCTGGCTTCCTCCTTCCTTCCCTGTCTGTCACAATATATGTAGCCCATAATAAGCCCTAACTAAATGCGGGTGACGTTGATTTGAAAATATAGGGAACAGAAGTTTTGAAATATACAGTGTGTTTAAAAATATTAAATATACTTTCAACGTTTGGGTCAAGTTTTCAAAGAGTGGTCTCCGATCAAGTTTTTTCATTCCAGGTCGCGGTTTATTGAAAATTTAGTTCTCGACTATCTGTCCTTCTGCTGTCTCAGGGCAGATGTTGATTTTTTCTATTTGCTGGTCTGTTAAGAATTCATGATGGAGCTAAATTATAAATAAGACTGAATTTTTTGTGCTCTAGCCTCTGTTTGATATTCTGTGTATATATATTTTTAATTGCTAATAATTTGTCAGAAATAGACATTCCTCTCCCCCACTCACATAACATGACTTTTCTAGAACAGATTTTATTATGATCCTTAACTCTCTAAAGAAATGTGGGTTTAGTACAGAAGGAGAAGTACTGATGTCCTTCTGGAATGGCCCTTTAGTTTAGTGACAGAGGAGTTGGTTAGAAAGCTGGAGAGTTTAAATCAAGCCCCAGCAGTGTGTTTTCTCCCCGGTTTAACAATTAAATGCATGTTTAGTGTACAGTTCATTAAACCTCTGAAGACAAATTATTAGCTTTATTTCTGCCCCAAGTGTCAGAGATTTCTCTTACTTGGACTTCAGAACAACAATTTTTCAGTAGGGAAGTCTCACTTTCAAAGCATTTACTTTTAGTAAAACTTTCCATTTCAAAATAATTGTTTTGACCTGGAGAAAGATGTAGGTCTTTGAATGTAGAAAGTTTTATAACAAGGGTACCAGAGGGGATTTTGGTACCTTGCATCGACTTTCTGAAATGGATACTGCTTTATGCTGCAGTTAATGACTCTCACCACAGAGCACTGGGTGAAATGCTGAAGTGTAAATGAATTGCAAGGAGGAAATGTGTTGGTTTCAATCACACTAGGTGAATGAGTTAGAATATTTCCCTTGCTGAAAGGGAAGTAATAACCTCAATTAATGTAGGGGCCATTAGACAGGAACAAGCAGAGGTGCCTAGTAGTTTGAATTGCAATGTTGCACTCTGAGGTTTCATACCTTCTCGCTGGGGGTTTGTTCCATTTCTACAACTCAGAGGGACGGTATAGCTTCTCTAATCAGACAGCTAGGCATTCTCCAGTGTGGAGGAATCCTTGAGTAGCATAATGCTGGCATAACAGGCTCTGGTCTACACCTCTCAGCTGTTGAGGTGAGTCCTGAAAGAGTTAACAGCGGACTTCTCATTAGTTCTGGAAGTACTGGTGACTCTGCGGTGTAATTTCTATCGTTGCTTAAACTTGTTGAAACACAATAGGCCCCTGACTGCTCCTTGCCCCTGTCTGCACCAGAACAGTGTTCGTCCTCCATTCTGGTATAGGGAACTTGCTGGAGGCCTATCTGGGAGAGGGGGTGTAGTGCATTGCTGAGTGATAATACTTCCCAGCAGGGCTGTTATTGCTAGCATATGGTAGAGAAGCTTCAGAGCTCTGAATGTATTATTTGAAATCACTTTCGACTTAATATACAATACCCTATAAAACCTAAAAAGAATGTATAATTATACTGTAGGTGCCTATAGTATTTAACATTTGATTGCAAATGAATGTCAAATTACTCTGCTGCAAAACACAAAAAGTTAGGGAGTTGTTTTTAGGAGAACTAAAAAGAACCAGGAAACAGAATCAAATTATTATAAGACAACATAAGGTCTTTAATCCACCACTGATATTCACATTGTCTGAGTAGCAGTAGCATGGCAAAGAATATAAGCAGCATAGCAACAAAAATGAAAATGGGAATATTTTACTGATGCACCTGGGGTCCCAGCAGTTGTGTGTGATTACATGTATGCTGCTATATAGCAGGAGGTCAAACAGCTATTTTGTAAGCACTTTGGGATAAGGGCCATCTTTTTGTTCTGTGTTTGTACAGCTCCTAGCACGAAGAGGCTGTGGTCCATGAGTGGGGCACCTAAGTGCTACCACAATAGGAATGCATAATAAGGTGAATTAAGAGGCAGAAGTGGTTACATTGTAAGTCCTCAACTACATTCTAAGTAAGGGTTTTATGAAAACATGAGACTCACCCTTGTGCTTCAAGTACTGAACTTTATTTCATTTAAATTACCACTTTTTAAAGAGAAATGTAACAAACTCCTTTTATCAGGGCCTGCAACAGTTTGCTTCTCGCATCAAAACAAATTTCTGTAGCGAGCTAGGGCAAAACAGAAGACCCTATGGTGCTCAGGTTGGTATGAGCTACTTTCCTTTCCCTTTGATTAAGATGTGAAAAAGAAAGATTGTTGACAGTGGCTTATTGACTCTATGCACAGCTGAGTACTAGTCTTCACAGAGATGCTTTAATACATTTAAGGCAATGTATCCACATAGAGTACTTCCTCTGACATTAATGAGAGTTTCACAGGGGCAATAAGGACAATATATGGCCCTTAAAACAAATAGGGAAAGGAAGGATTTCCTTTCTCCATGCTTGACTATAGGGAAAGAAAAGAACAAGAATATAGAATGAAGTAATCTGACGTCATGAGTGACAGGTCAAATAGAAAATGTTTATTTTGAGTCGTATAATTTGGGTACTCAGCTTTTTGGCTGGTGCCTCTAGCAGCTGGCAGGAACCTGAAGGAAGACCCTCAAGAATATGACAAACCCTTTTAAAAATAATAAAACATTGATCTTCCTCTCATTTTTCCTATGTGTATTGTGCAGCTGAAGTGTAAAAAAGGATTGGCAGGAATCGAGACAATCCCCCTCAGCGATGTTAATGACACAAAAGGAGAAAAGTCTTCTTTATTATTTTAGTTGTAGGGGTACGGGGTTGTATTCCTCTTATGGTACCTTTGACTACTTTGGAAGCTGTGCGATCCTGTAGAGAGCGCTCTAGGGCTCTTCTTCCATCTGATGTTCAACAACTCTGAACCAATGACAGGTGTTGAGAAATAAATGTGAACAAAGTTTTATATTTGCCCATAGGAATGACCTTTTGATTGTTAGTGTACAAATGCCATGGTAATGAGCCATAGAAATGCCAGTAAATAAATACATGAATTAATTATAACTTCTGTGTGAACAGGACTTTTAACATTTTCTTTCACCTGGAAGCACATAACCATTGTTTCCTTGGAGATAAGCTATAAAAAGCTGAACACTGGTTTGGTGTTTGTAAACTTCTCACCTTTTCAAAACCATAGAGGACCCAATTTGTATAAATAGTTCTCAGTTGGCCTGTAAAATGTTTTCTTCCTCAATCACTTGGATTCACAAATGATAGAAGCTACAGATTCTCAGTGTGGACACAAATAGGGTTTGCCCATGAATTCGCTTTCTTGTACTTGCAAGTCATGATGAATAAAAGTCTGCATACGTATGAATGCATACACATAGTTCTGCATGTACAAATAGAGGCCCTATTTACAAAATCTGGTCTGTTCACTCCAAAACACAGTCAAATGAAGACTGTGTGTGACTACCTGAATAAAGCATTGGATGATATTTATGAAAATTCTGACATTTTTATGTATTAGGAACTGCTGGAAGCTGGGCCATACAATATGGACACTTCTTCTCAACAACGAAGTATTTGGGAGAAATGTCACTTCATCTTATAAAAAAGGTACGCTATATAATTAGCTCAGTGTGAAAACTTAGGGCCAGACCTTGGCATACTGTCACCAAGCTCAGAGACAGTGAGGCTTAGCCAGATCCATTGCTAAATGCAAATTTAAAAAAATCCCAGTGTGGGAGGGTATGGTACCACGTGCTGGGCCAGCTGAATACATGGCATGATTTACCACTGCATAGGTCTATTGAGTTACACCAGCATAAAGCTGGAGTAATGTGGTGATGAATCAGGACCCAAGTGTTTAGTGTTAATAAAGCTGTCATGTATTCACTGCAGGTACCATTGTAAACTCTTGGAAGTTATTTGGCCAACTTTCATCTCAGCTTTCTACTTTTTGTTTTGTGGGTGTGTATTCACAAAATGCCAGTGTCACACTCCATCTCACTGGCAACGTATATCTGTTAAGCCATGGCCCATGAGAGCATTGTCCCTGTCTGCATGCCCACATCGCAGGCTAGGTGAAGTGTGAAAAATCGGGATGGGGGATTATAGAAGCCTATACAAGAAAAAGACCCAACAATCGCGACTGTCCCTATAAAATTGGGACATCTGTTCACCCTATCACAGGCACTGCTTCTTGCTTGCTGATATTGCCTTTGTAATTACTTATCCTGTGTTATTCACCTTCATAGTGAAAGGCAGCACTAACCAAAGGGTCGGATTTGGATTGGATTTTATATCTGAAAATATACACACAAACCAGTTCAACTACTACATATGCTTATATAACACAATGCAAGATACTAATTTAAATTCAGTGAGCATCATAACAGTGCTACAAATTAATATATAATTATTATATATCGTGTAGATGGCAGCCAAAACAAAATTAAGAATCTTGAAACGTCACTGTCCCTCTTTACTAGAGAAATAAGAACAAATTTCTTGTTTAGTAGACGGAGCGTAAAAGCTTTGTCATTGTAAAGAAACCATGCGTGTGTCTACACTTGTGACCGTACACAGTTACATATGCATTGTGCCATAAGCCCCCTATTGTCCACATCTGAAACCCTGAAGCAAGTTCCTGAAGGGCAGTCTAGTGTATTAAAGCTAGCACACATGAGGGGTTTGGGTATATACACATGTCTCTGTTGTGGCATGTCCCCATACCCGTTCTACAGTGAAGTGTGGATGGGGGCAAAAGGGGACATACCAGTTCATGGGTATTGATAGCCCTCCATGGTCATTCCCACAATGCAGTGATCCCTTTAGTGCCAGCCCCTTACCAGAGGTATACAGGTCACTGACCACTGTGACGGGTTCGGTCACAGAAACTCCCTCAGGACTGTCACTAGATGTGCTGGGAGATCACTGAGAACACACACCCCTGCCAGAGAAGGCTTCCCTCCACTCCTGTCTTGGTGAATAAGACACTCCAGTCAACTACAGCACAGCCCAATTAATAGTTTAAAGTTAAGGAACAGCAGCAACCTCTGGGATGGTTACAGATAACTTAATGGAGAACTGTGAATAACATATTTAAAATAAATAATAGAATTAAAGTAAGTATTAAAGACTTTATTTAAAGAATTAAAGACTTGATTTAAAATAAGGAATTAAAGCAAACAGGCACTGCAATATACTCATGCACTCCTTTATACTCACATTCCAAGATCAAACGTTGCATCGAGGCATGATCAGCCCCCTGGATGAGAAGAACTGGTTTGCAATACTTTCTCTAATTGTACCTTGAAGGTGGATGAATGCACTAATTTAAAATGTGTGCGATTTTGTTTATAACACCTCAATCAATTAGCATTAAACCCACCTTTTACCATAACAATAGTAGCGGAAATATAAGTTAATATTAAAACTTTATCTGAATAGAATGATACTTATGCAAATATTAACTGTCATTACAAATCATATTTTTCTAAAACACTCACATTTTTTTCTAAAAAATTGTTAAAACTAGAACACGTTTAGGACATAACCAGGTCATGTTGTAATTAGGTTATGTCCTAATTTCCCTCTGAATTGTCTCACTTCGCTCATATTTTACTAGGCCATATGATTATTATCAAGCCCAAATTTAGGCCCCAAAACCTACTACTATCTACCTACATTTCAGCACATTTCTATTTCACATAAACAAGTATCTTCTCTGTAGGCTACACTTCTGACAACCCTTTCCTCTTCTCCTCTCTCCCAGCCATGAATTTGCTTATGTATAAAAAAAAAAGTTCATGACAATGAAGTAATCTGCAAGATAACTGTTGCTGTTCAAAGCACCAGAAATGAAAAATCAAAGACAAATTAACAAAACCATAAAGATATTCTAGTTAACAATTTAAGTGATAATACAGACATGGGAAATAAAAGTAAATTAACATTGAAGAAATCTGACACTGAGCGGTTCTTTTATGACCCTACCTCCCCCTCCGAAAGAGTCACCACTGGAATTCATGGGAGCAATCATGCATAGGACCTGATAAGTGCTCTGAGCAAAGGAGGCAGAAAACATTGCGAGGAAATAATACGTAAAAGTCCTTCCCAAAACCCTACAGAACCTTTTTAAAGTACTTCAACAATGCTTAAGTGCTCCCCATAAAGTAATCTGACATACAGCAGTAAACATAACAAAAATCTGGCTCAACGATGCTCTTAAAGTGTGTTAAAACTCTCCTCAGTACAAAACCACAGCCAAAGGACTGTCCCCAGTTGTCAGCTTTCAGTTAGTACCTTAACATCAACTGCAGAGAATCCAAATCCACCAGGATATCTCAGAAGAGAAGTAGGTGGCAATGCTCTATTGAGCTTTTCCAGAAGCACCATAGCACCACAATAGTGTCCCCCAGCACAGTTCCAAGTCATCTTCTGGTTCTCCATTTTTCCATGATGTATAAGAACACAGCATCACAAATGTCCCTTGCCCACCAGGAGCTGTGTGCACATGGGTGTGATCCAGCTGCCCACACAGGCTTTGAAAAATAGATCTGTCCTGTGCCCACTCACTGTGAAAGTGTTATGCCAGGCGTAGCATGACACAAAGATGATGATGGGTTATGGCTTCCGGATCCTTCATAGGAGTGGGTATGTGGGTTCCTCCACCATAAATGTTGACAAAGAAACACCACACATAATCCCTTTTTCCCCATGTGGTACAACTCCAAGACCTTTCCTGTGTGTCCAAGATTTTGTGTTCATGAACCAGCCTCTCTGGAATACTAAGTCTTAGAGAACCAATGAATAGTAACCTTTTTTGTTCACATACTCACTGTCCCCTTTCAACAGGCAAAGTATAGGGATGTGCACCCGCACAGTTTGGAAATCCCATCCTCTGAAATCCCACAATAATTTGAGGGACTTGAGTTATAGCCACAACCTTTGGGTACGTCACAGTATTGACAGCTTTGCAAACCTGCATAACCATTGCCCCGACAGTTGACTTCCCTGAACTGGTTTGCAGTTGACCAATAGCAGTCATGTGTTGCCAGCTTCCAAAAGGCAATAGACATCTCTTTCTGTATGGGGATGGGTTTCCAAAAAACACACAAGTGGCCTGACACTGTGGGGGTTGGTGCAAGCTGCTTGCACAACTCCATGAAGGTGTTTCCTCATTCTTAAGTTCTGCAGCTACTAGTTAACATCCCAGGTTTCCAAGACAATGTGTGTGTCTCTAAGACCAGAAGTAGCAGTCCATGCCTGGGCATCCAACTGCAGTAGTGTTAGAAAATATTACAGGGAAAATATTGGAGGGGAAAATAAAGGAGCTTCTATCTACAGACTAATTAAAAGTACAATATACAGGGTCTTCCTTTGAAAGCCATCTCACTCCCACTCTCCGCACTGTTTAGAACAGTGGTTTTCAATCTTCTTTCGTTTGTGGACCCCTAAACATTTTCAGATGGAGGTGTGGACCCCTTTGGAAATTCAACCTGTGGTCTGCGGACCCCTGCCATAAAAGCCCTAGGCTGAAAACTGACTGAACAGAATTCAACTATAAACGTTGCACATGCTCAGCATGGCATTTGACGCAGCATGAGAAAGAAAGAGTTCTAAACTGTGTGCTTCTATGGTAACGACAACACTTCTGGGTTTTGACTTGTAGGTTGGGGTGTTCACATAGTTTTGACTGATCAGAAAAACAGAATGCCTTTTCTGGGATCTGAAACTTTATTTTCATAGGTTTCAGAGTAGCAGCCATGTTAGTCCGTATCCGCAAAAAGAAAAGGAGGACTGAAGCTGTAGCTCACGAAAGCTTATGCTCAAATAAATGTGTTAGTCTCTAAGGTGCCAAGAGTACTCCTTTTCTTTTTCTTTTCATAGTCACCTTTTGCAGACCCCTTAGAGATAGTCTGCAGGGGTCTACGGCCCACAGATTGAAAACCACTGGATTAGAATATAAAGGTTATAGAAATGAACTGCTGTATTTAATTTAAAATTGCTTCAGTCACAATGAGGAAGAGGATATTATGCCATCAGAAGGTGGAGACAAGGGCCTTCAGGGTAAGTAGACCAGGGTGTGTTCTGGGTAATAGTGACTCATGCTGTGTCTACCTACCAACCAACACACAGAGAACTCATGAAGCAATGGAGTTTTCTTTCACTAAACAAGGAGCTGGAAATGCCTCTGCTGCAGCTTCAGATAGTGGTTCCCTGGGCCAAGCTAGGCCTATCACATGCTCTGCTATCCTCTGTAGCTTCTTCTGTTTTGAATATGGAGACCCAAAATGCTATGCATTGTGATGTATCTCAGATCATGCCTCCTTGTGCATAAAATGTTACCATACTAAATTAAAAATCGGTGGTAACAGAGGGTAGCTGCCCTCTACAATATCTCCTAATCTGTTGTATCTAGTCTGTTCCTGAATGTTAGTAGTGATGGTGATTCAGCCATCTCTCCCCAGACAAATGATTCAATTGTCTATCTGCACTGTACTTGCAGACATTTCTCCCTAATGTTTACTTTTAATATTTGTTTTGAATTTCAGGCCATTCTTTCGCCTGTAATAGTAGATGTGGAAAGCATTTCCTGTCAATTAATGGCCATCACGGATAGCTAAAATGCTGAAATGAAGCAAAGGGCTCTTAAAGGTAACTGTGAAGCAAAAGCAAACAAACAATCAAAAATTATTTTCCTTTATTGCTGCTTTCTGATCTATAAAAAGTGGCCACCTACGTTTTTTAAACATTTTCCCCCCTTAAAATGTATATATAGAATATAGTGCTGCCAACCTCAAGCATTCAAAAATCATGAGTCAGGCACCCCAAACCCTGAGATTATTTTTAAAATAATGAAATATGGAGAAAAACCAAACAGTCTGTATTATTTTTATAATTACCTTCTGGTTTTTGTGCCTCTCCATTATGTTTTCAAACTTTTCTCCACAAACAAGGGATAGAAACTTCATTCTTTTTGAAAAAAGTGAAAGCTGAACTTCTCATGTAATCACATGACTCCAGGAGCTGAGGTGTTAACAAAATCATAGTATCATATCACTCACAATATAAGCATGAGAGTTGGTAACACTGGGAATATCAGGTCCCCTCTCTGGCATGATTCATGGAGAACCTGAATAGTGATATCAGTGGGGATCGTAATCTGAGCAGCAGCTCAATGATACTTTGATCATCTCAGTTGCAAATGGGAAACGCTCCCCTCTGCAATGATTCCATTTTATGGTCTACGAGGGAGAGGGAAGAATCATAGATTTGATTTTAATACCTGAAGGGACAATTGTGATAATCTGTTCTAACCACCTGCATAATAGGAGTCATGCCTCCCTTCCTTCCCAGCCCTCATTACTCTTTAAAGTGCTAAGTGACTAGCTCTTACATGGACTGTGAAGGTGATGGAGATGGGAGGATGAAGGCTCCTCTGACCTCCCCTCACACTGCACTCATGTAAGTGTGAGGCAAAATCTGGCCCTAAATTACTAAACTTCACGTGTGAAAAATCTAATTCAATGCAAACCTGAACTCTTAATGCATACGTTATATTCTAACATCAATGCTTTCTACAACAGAAAGCACTAGAAATTCAGACACCTGACAGCTACACACTATTATTCTGCTCCAGAATAGAATAAAACAAAGTTCCAGCCAACAGTTCTGAAACTTCGTTTTTCATTACAAAAGTATTGTAATCCATTTCAGCTGTAAGAAAATCCTACTCCAATTTCATGCTACAGTAGTGTCCATAACAAAAATAAATGTATGTTACTCACGTAGATTAGAGTGCTGCTGATTGAATATTACACTGAAGGGTGAATTCAGCAGATAGCTATGGCCTGTATTCTAACTTTCAATTTTAGTCAACTTGTGTGTCCACTTATTTAAAAGTACTATAGTATTCATAAGTAATGGTCCCAAACAGTATGCCTTACACTTGTTACTATGATTGTAACAATATTTTAGAGTAATGAGCATCTTGTTTAAATAGTATTAATATTAATTCAGTTTAACTTTTTCATATTTAATTTACTTTATATTTAAATGATAGCGTTAAGAAGAGAGAAAATTTGTTTAAAGGATTGTATAGCCTTTAGAGATGCTAAATTCTTCCATGTCAAATGTGTACTAATAGCGTCTCTCTTGGACCAAATTACTAACCTAACAGACCATGAAGGATCTTTGGAAGCTACTGTGAACTGTCATGCTTACCAATACACAGGGAGGATTTACCAGCACAGTAGACTGTAACAGCAATTTTTCTCTCAATGGGAGTTTACATTTAATATACCTGACTTTGCATAGACCTAGTTCTGCAGCCCTGCCTCATCTTGGGGAATATTTACTCATGTAAGTACTTTCACTGCAGATTTGGGTCCCATGTGAAGTGAATATTGTATATATTCAAATTTCTTAAAGATAAGAGTATCTTTCCCATCAAATTCCCTTTTGTTAATAGTATACATTTCAAAAGGTATTAGTCCTCATAGAATGAGTGAAAGTGTGTTTTCACTGAATGGGAGTTTTTTAGCTATTACTCAAATAGTTCTGAAACTGTGAATAAAAGTCGGTGTTTTATGTAAGCCTAAAATAATGAAATTTCTTGTCAGAAAACATTCCTCACCTGTGCTACAAACAAAGCTCCCACTGTAGGTGAAGTACCTTACACTGGAGTTTGGCTTTTTTAACAAGCAAATCAATAACAAAGTTCAGCTCAAGCACTTTCCCTATGCTTGGCCCATGATAGGGTTCCTCTCTTAGAACTGATCAGCTCACACATGAAGTCCACTTTTCCCAGGTATCAGAGTAGCAGCCGTGTTAGTCTGTATTCGCAAAAATAAAAGGAGTACTTGTGGCACCTTAGAGACTAAAAATTTATTTGAGCATAAGCTCACGAAAGCTTATGCTCAAATAAATTTGTTAGTCTCTAAGGTGCCACAAGTACTCCTTTTCTTTTCCCAGGTAGCCACTCCTTATAACCATGTGCAATAATGACACATCTGCCTCAGTGAGTCAGCAGCACCTCCATAACCTTTTCCCCAGCAGGATCTAGACTTGCTAACAGGATGGGTATTTCTGGCAAATACCCCGAAGAATAATACAACAGGCTAGCAGTATCCGATTTAGGGCTATGCAGGAGGTCCCTTAACCAGGCCTCATGCTTATTTGTAAGCAAATAAATTGTCAGTAGGCACATTTAGTGTTATCTTATGCTGTCTCTCTGAAGGCAGAGTTAAGGCTGTGTATCTGAGGGTGACTGAAGAATTGGAAATGTACATTATTGTTGGCTCTTTGTGGGAATCAAAAAGGTATTTTTTTTCTGGAACTGAGGAGTTTTTGCATGTCTGGATGGTGTGGAGGATGTTTAGGCCCAGCTTCTTATGACATCTTCCCTCCCCACCACAGTTGAGATTTTATCAGAAATCTAGTCCCTGCACTCAGAAGAGCTCTGGCACTGCTCCATCCTTACTCATTAGAAGGGGAAAAAAAGCTGTCTGAGACCTCAAATGGGGTGGTGAGGAGGTGGGGCTGCAGCGCTGACTGGCCATGCAGGCAGTAGTAAACTGCTCCCATGGAGAAATGAGGTAGCAAGCGTGCAGCCTCTGAACACCAGGAAGTTTCCAGGGGGTGCAATCTAGAAGGTGGTCCCCCTGGAGTGGTGCCATTCTCTACTGTCCCTCACTATGGGGCTATGCCTGAATAGAACAATCCTGCCTTTAGGGATTGTGTTGATAAGAAATCTAGTTAGTTACCTTGACTATTAGAGAGACATGGCGGATGAGGTAAAAATCTTTTATTGGACCAACTTCCATAGGTGAAAGAGACAAGCTTTTGAGCTCCACCAAGCTCTTCCTATAAGTTAGTTAAGGTGGTTCTGCCTGGCTCTTCTCTAGCTAACACTTTTTTGTCTTGGAGAATGCTGTTCTTTGACTGTCAGTTATTAGGTAAAAAAAAGAGCAGTCTGGTTCAGTGTGAAACCCATCTATGCTGTTATCTGCCTTAAGACCATATAAACATGCATGAGGATTTCACCTAAAGTGAATACACATTAATCAGAAAAATCAGATGCACTAATCATACTTCTACATTCATTCAGGAATTTCCCATGTTTAAAAGTGCAATGACTGATTGTTGTTGATAGCTCTCTGTACTGTTGCCCAAACCCCTCAGCTGGGCATTCTTTGGTTTGGAGTTCTTAAGCTATTTTAAGAATAATAAAGGAATATGAGGATATTTTATCTAAGACCACTCTCTAAAGAGCGCGCAAACATGTCTGATGTAAAATATGTTCTGTAGAAATAGCTATAGCAATAGTGTGATTTACTTCTTGATATGGAAATAATGTTTTCACTTTCTCTAAAGGTGGCCTTCTCTTTCTGTATTTTCCTATTTATCTTGCCCCTGAACCTTGTTTGTTAGGTAAAGATGGATTTCATTTTGTTTGTCTAATGAGCTTCCTTTTCAAGAACTCATCTTGATGATGGATTTTTTTTTTTTTACATCTCATACATGCTCTCACTATCTCAACTTTTGTCAGAATAAATATTACACATTACTAGCCCCAGAGGCTAATAAATAATAATAATAAAAATTAAAAAAAAATCAAAGTTTAATGGAAGAATTGGCTACTTTTCAACAGGTATCTGTCTTCTGCTCATGATATAACTTTCCACTTGGGTATAAAAAGGGTCTTGTTCTCATATTTATGTTTGTTCTGTTTTTATTTTCCCCATTAGCATATTATTACTTCTGCCTCAGTAAGGCCATCTGGATGGATTTAATTCAATTCAATTTAAGCCTTGTCTCTGTAATTTTTAGCTGAACTGATAGTGTTACCTGGTAACTTATTACTTCTTTCTTAACTGGATATTATGAACCACATCTGTAGGTTAAAATTTTGGGACAGATTGCATTGCATCTTCACCTTTTGTAAATTACCTGTAAAGTTAACTGAAAAGCATTGCATGCAATTTCTTAATCTTACATTTGAATCTGCCTTCAACTTATTTGCACGTCTTAAGACTCTCATGCATTCCTTTACAAGTCTGCTTGGTTTATGGATGGCAATAAATCCTTGGAGATAAATGTGTTATCACACTTGAGTTGCAGTAAATTGGGCCTGGTTTTTATAATACTCTGTGGTGATCGGGATTTAAAACCTTGAGATTGTTCAACAGTCATTAGGCCTGGAGAGATTTAGAGCGGAAGGTTGTGATTGCAGTAGCCTTTTACTGAAAGTGAAATGGAAAAAAGCATGGAATTACACACAACCTAAATTAAGGTAATTATTGAAATGGGAATTTCTAAATTATTAAACTATGGTTTGTGCATCGCTAAAAAGTGAGGGCATCAGAATAATGACAGTTAACTTAAAAAAACAGACTTTAAGAAACTGAGAAAACTGGTAGGTAAAGGTCTCATGGGAAAAAATTCTAAGGGAAATGTAGTGAACAAGAGTTTCTCAAAGAGTCAATATTAAAGGTGCAGCAGCAACCTATCCAAATGTGAAAGAAAGATAGGAAGAATAGTAAGAGGCCATGAGGACAAAAGCTCTTTAATGACCTGAAAATTGAAAAAGGAATCCTACAAAAAGTGGAAATGTGGTAAACTGCTAAGGAGGAGTACAAAAAAATAGCACATGTTTGCTGAGCCAAAATCAGAAAGGCACAAAGTGAGTTACACCTAGTAAGGAACATAAAAGGCAATAAGAAGAGGTTGAATAAATACTCTGGAAACAAGCGAAAGTTGAAGGAAAATGTAGGTCCTCTACTAAGTGGGGAAGAAGAGGTAATAATGGATGGCAACAAGAAAGCTGATATGTTTAATACATATTTTGCTTCAGTCTTCACTAAAAGAGGTAAACTGTGACTAGATGCTTAACATAATTAATATTAACAACAAGGAGGAAAGAACGCAAGCTAAAATAAGAAAAAACTGGTTAGAGAATATACAGATAAGTTAGGTGTATTCAAAACAGCAGGGTACTAAAGGAACTAGCTGAAGCAATCTTGGAACCATTAGCAAATATCTTCAAGAACTCCTGGAGGACAGGTGAAGTCCCAGAGGACTGAAGAAGGGCAAACATAGTACCTATCTTTAAAAAGGGGAACAAAGAAGACCCAGGGAACTGTAGACCAGTCAGCCTAACATTGATACCTGGAAAGATACTGGAACAAATTATTAACAATTAGAATTCAAAATAAGCTTGACAAATTGAACAATTGGTCTGAAATCAACAAGATGAAATTCAATCAAGTCACTACACTTAAGAAGGAAAAAATCAAAAGCACAACTACAAAATGAAGATAACTGCCTAGGGAGTGAGACTTCAAAAAAGGATGTGGCAGATATAGTGCATCAAAAATTGAATATGAATCATCAAATTCAGACTGGAAATAAGGCATAATTTTTTTTAACATTGGAGAGTAATTAACCACTGGAAAAATTTACCAAAAGTTGTGGTGAATTCTCCATCACTGACAATTTTAAAATCAAGATTGGTTATTTGTATAAAAGATAGGCTCTAGGAATTATTTTTGGGAAGTTCTATGGCCTGTGCTATACAGAAGGTCAGATAAGCAGATCACAATGGTCCCTTCTGGTTTTGGAATCTATGGTATGTCTATACTGTAATAGAAGACGCACAACATAGCTTATGGCTAGCTTAGATCAGCTGACTCAGGCTCTTGGGCTTGGGCTGCAGGGCTATAATATTGCAGTGTGGATGTTCGGGCTTGGGTTGGAGCCCAGGCTTTCAGACTTCATGAGCAGGGATGGTCTCAGAGCCTGGGCTCCAGCCTGAGCCTGAATACCTACTCTGCAACTTTATAGCCCCGCAGACCACGCCCCAAGAGCCCAAATCAGATGACCCAGGCTCTGACTCAGTACCATAGGTCTCCCCCCCACACAGTGTAGATATATCCTATGAATCTATGAATGGGGTGCAGTTGTGAAAAAGGCTAATATCATTCAGGGGTTTATTTACAGGAGTGACATATCTAAGACACAGGAGGAAATTGTCTCACTCTACTTGGCACTGATGAGGCCTCAGCTGGGGTACTGTGTCCAAATCTGGGTACCTCACTTTAGGAAAGATGTGGACCAACTGGAGAGAGTCCAGAGGCGAGCAACAAGAATGGTTCCAAGTTTAGAAAACCTGAACTATAAGGAAAAGCTAAACAAATAGTGGGCATGTTTAGTCTTGAGAAAAGAAGACTGAGGGGTACCTGATAGTCTTCAGATATGCTAAGGACTATTATAAAGAAGATGGTGATCAAATGTTTTCCATGTCTACTAATGATAGGACAAGAGGTAATTAACTTAATCTGCAACAAGGGAGATGTAGTTTAGATATTAGGAAAAACTTAACTATAAGGATAGTTAAATGGTAGAACAAGCTCCCAAGGGAGGAATCCCTGTCCTTGGGGATAAGTTAGACAGACATCTCTCAGGGATTGTCTAGTATACTTGGTCCAGTGTCAGTGAAGGGAGCTGGACTAGATGATCTCGGAAGGTCCCCTCCAGCCCTAAATTTATATAATTCCGTGATTCTATTTCATTACAGGCTATATATCTAAAGTACCCACTCTGGGAAAAGTCATTGTAATATGGTGATCTGTCCCCTTGAGTTGGGGGAATTTAAGACTAGCCAACCCTGTTCCATGGTGTAGCCTATTTAAGAACATGTATTTTGGGACTGGTAATTTCTGGAAGGATCACCAGCCCAAGATGGGGGAGAGAAAGGGGCAGGTGTTTGAGTCATGTGACTTTCATAAAGGAGTGCTCCCAGCTCAGCATGGGAAGCCGAGAGTCAGAGAGCTTAGTGGGGGACAGCAAGTTGGATACAACTTTCCCAAACAGAATATCTGAGGAGACAAGTTGGCTGAGAGACCTGAGGAAGAAGTCTTGCCAGGAGGGCTATAGAAGACAGGGGTGATTCAATAGATGCACCATACTAAATTGCCACGGGGCACCAACCACCTGTGGCAGCACCCTTCACCCTGGCACCACAACCCTAATCCTGGCCAGGTGAGGATGGGAAGTCCCGATGGATAGAGATGGGACTGGAGAACAATCCTGCTCCACAGTCACACCCCACAGGGGTGCCTCCTGCCCTGTGGGGCTGGTCCAGCTCCCCACTCCAGGCATTGCAACATAACCTGTCATGGGGCAGCTGGGCCAGATTTCAGCATCACTGCAATCCTAGGTGCTAGATTGCAACATCATTCACTCAAATGTAGCCCATCCACCCCACCTCCATGATGGCTGGCCGGCCAGCAACACCAAACCTGAGATGGGGGCCCTGTGCAAGTGCATACAGTAGATCTTGGGTAATCTGTGCCTGATTTCTCATGGACCACAGTTAAAGCCATCCCTGATAAAAGATCTATTAGATAGGGCCCCTAACTGGAGAGCTTTGGGTAAAGCCTGCATCAAGCATGGAAGAAAGAATTTGAGCACAAAGAGTAGGGTAAAAAGTCTATTAGTTGCCACACCCTAGAAGGAGAACTATCAAAAACCCTGTATTAAGAGATGACCCAGAAGGAGACTGGGTGGAAGATTGAAAGACAACTACCTTTACATTGATAAACCAGACCCATGAAGAGAGATATGGTTTGGAACTCCCTGCTGTGTGGTGTGTTACTGGAGAGAAAGTAGTTTGAGGCAATGGACATGCCCGAAGCTCGACTGGGTAAAATGATTGTATCTGACTGGGCACAATTTTAATCACCCTGAAGTCCTTGTATCATAGATGTCAGATGTACAAATGGTTTTTCCCAGCCCCTCCACGCCCCTGTCACTCTCTTTTCAAGCCTGGAAACCAAACTATACACAATATACCCCAGGTGTGCAATTAGGCTCTGCTATTGCAGACATAAGCACATGGACTTTTACAGAACTGCTTGTGTCAGTAGAGTTAGTTGTATGCTTAAATGGTTACAGGAGCAGTCCCACAGAGGATTGTGAAGTGAGGCTACAGCATAACTTCTCTTGTCCTCCAGCAAATGTCTCTGTATGTGTGTGTGCTGGAATGGTCCAGTAAGGGCACTGTACTGACAGCTCATTTGATGTATTAATAATTACACCCCACATAAATCTTTGTCTTTTAGAGATTACCCCTTGTTTGTATCAGATCTGTGTAATTATCTCACAGTCCCCTAAATCTTATCTCACACTACTGTGACTGAATCTTCAAGTCATCCAGATACAGCTTCATTTGTTTGTGCTAATATGACGAAGATTGTGACAGATTTTTTATAGTGCAGCCAACTTTCAAAGAATACAAAATTTTACTTGGGCTGAGATTTGATGTAACTGACCCTAGCATTGAACACCCTTGAACCACACTTTTTGATGAGCCTCAGAAAAAAAAAATACATGCTTTAAAGTGGAGAGAGATGGTTGTAGACTATTATAATTTAGAGGTTTCAGAGTAACAGCCGTGTTAGTCTGTATTCGCAAAAAGAAAAGGAGTACTTGTGGCACCTTAGAGACTAACCAATTTATTTGAGCATGAGCATCGGATGAAGTGAGCTGTAGCTCACAAAAGCTTATGCTCAAATAAATTTGTTAGTCTCTAAGGTGCCACAAGTACTCCTTTTCTTTTTGCGAATACAGACTAACACGGCTGTTACTCTGAAACCTGTCAGAGGAATGTGTCACAGAATTTAGGAAACTGAGTAAAACCTGTGACTTTGGGGAGCTGACAGTCTCTGGTCAGAGATAAGTCATTTGTGGCACTAAAGACAATGTGTTAAGATAGAGATTACTCCGTGAAGGAGATTTAATTTTAGAAAAAGCTCTCCAAATATGCAGGGCAGCAGAAACTATGAAAGCACAAGCCAAAAAGCTGAATTCACCAGAAGGGGTTATCCATGTACTAAGTACAAAAGATTATAGCCTGAATACGTCAAACCAAAGAGTAGAATCACTCGCTATGAAAACCACAGCTTGGGAGAAGACTGGGTAAAGACAGTCATGTGGAAGGTGTGGATCACAGCATTGCCCCCAAAGTGTGTTGTCTTTGGGAAACTGTCACATATGTGGGAAAAGTGATTACTTTGCAATATGCTGCAGATCCCAAATGCAGAAGAGTCAAGTGTATTCAATTAAAGACAATCTGGTTGAGGAGTTTTTCATAGTTTACTGGACTTTAGCAAGGCTGATGACAGGGATTGGATACTGCCTATGACAGTGAATGAACAATTATTCCACTGAAACTGGACACAGGAATTCAGGTTAATATTCTGTCTGCACAAGATTATGAGACGCTGAAAATAAGGTCAAAACTGGGACCAACAAAAATAAAAGTAACTGGTTATTCTGGAACAAATATACCAGGGAAGGGGAGGTGCATTGCTAGAATCCACCATAAAAACACTATGTACAGGCTCCCTTTCATTGTAGTGCCAAAGGAGATGACATCAATTTGAGGCTTGACTGCATGTGAGAAACTCAATTTGGTAAAATGGGTGCTCACTACAAGATCATACTGAACCTGGCCATGAGGCCCTCTTTCAGGAATAGCAGGACCTATTTCAAGGGTTTTTTTGCTTGCAAGGTGAACATAAAATCCAGATAAAAAAAGCTGGTCCCTTCAGTTATCCATCCATGTAGAAAGTTGCCAGTTACACTCCATGATAAACTCAACGCTGAGCTCGCAAGCAATGCAATACATACAAAAATATTGAGAAGCTGACAGAATGGGTGTGTTCCCTTGTCATTGTGGAGAAAAGTACTGGCCAGCTATGCATATGCTTAGAGCCCATAAACATTAAGGAGGCTATAAAAAGAGAACATTTCAAACTACCGACCAGAGAAGAGAGTATGGCTCAATTTGCAAATACTAATTTCAGTAATTCGGACACATCCTCAGGTTTTTGGCAGCTAAAATTAGCCAAAGGAAGGTCAGTGCTATGCACATTTAATATCCAGTTTGGAATATATAAATTCTTAGCTTACCCTTGGCCATAGCTTCAGCCCCAGAAGTGTACCATAAAACCATACGTATGACCTATGAACATATTAATGGTGTTCACACCTCAATGGATGACATCATCATCATCAGGGGCTCAACAAAAGGTGAGCATGATCATAGATTTTGGGATGTCCTAGATGCAGCTAGAGCTGCAAATCTCAAATTAAATAGAGATAAACATGTTTTAGGAGTTACAGAACTGACTTTTTTGTTGGGGACCTTATTTCCAATGAAGATTTCAGCCACTGAAATGATGCTATGTTTCTAATCAAAGAAAGATGTTTAACAGTTCCTGGGAATGGTTAATAAAACTTGGAAAATTCACACCTAATTACCAAAGCAGCAGCTTTGAGAAAACTCCTAGAGAATATAAATGAATGGTATTGGGGTGCAGAATAGGAGAAATCATGGGAAGGTTGAAAACTATTAATACAAGAACCAGTGTTGAAGTTTTATGCACCAGGAAGGCCTATTAAGATTTCAGCGAATACTTCACAGTCTGGGTTAGGTGCAGTGATTTTACAGAAGAATGAGGATTGTTGGCAACTAGTCGCATATGCATCCAAATCACTGACCGAGGCAGAAACCAGATATGCACAGATCAAGAAGGCATTTTTATGAATATTGTTTGCCTGTGAGAGATTCTATCAGTGTATTTATGATAGTACAGTGGAAGTTGAAACAGACCTCTGATAGTATTATTTAGCACAGGGATCGGCCTATCTCCCTTGGCCTGTACCCTTCCCACAGCCCCCATTGGCCTGGAGCGGCGAACCACGGCCAGTGGGAGCTGCAATTGGCCGAACTTGCGGATGCGGCAGGTAAACAAACCGGCCCGGCCCACCAGGGGGCTTACTCTGGCGTGCCGCATGCCAAAGGTTCCCGATCCCTGATTCAGCAAACTGCTAAATGATGATAATGCTTCAAAATTATGATTTGGTTGTGACCTACAACACACCCAGTAAATTCATGGTCACTACAGATGCACTTTTCAGAGCAGTGGCTCCAATGAAATCAAAGACGACTTTAGGGATGGAGATGCAAGCCCATGTAGATTAGATTGTAAAATCAATTTCCACAGCTAACAGGAACTGCAACAAATGAGACAGGAAACAGAAAGTTGAATAACTGGGAATTTTTAAAGAAGTGATAATTAAAGGGTGGCCTGAAGAAACAAGAAGTTGCTATCCAAGTATAAGACTATTGGAACTTCAGACATGAAGTTGTGGTGCTTTTCAAGGCCAGTAAGGTAATTCCAATAAGCCTCTGGAAAAAAATGCTATAGAAGAGCCATAAGGGTCATTTAGGAATTGAGAAGTGCAAACAATGAGCATGAGGTGCGCCATATTGGCCATGGCTCAAGTATGACATTAGTAATGTGGTAGGAAACTGCTTTTCATGCTTGAAATACCAGACATGCCAACAGGCAGAGCCACTGAGACCTCATCCAGTTCCACAAAGGCAGGCATTGACTTATTTACCTAGCAATCAAATAATTTAGTAGTCACAGATTATTATTCTCTGTATCCAGAAACTTGCACACTCATAGTACCAACAGTAAGTCAGTGGCAGATGGCATGAAGGGAATCTTCTTCAGACATGGAATTCCAGATGAAGTTGTTAGTGATAATGGGCTGCAATTTTCCAATGCAGATTTTAGGCAATTTGCCATAGATTGGGATTTTCATCACAAAACATCAAGTCCAAATTACCTCCAATCAAATGGACTTGTGGAAAGGTCTATACGGACAGTAAAGAACCTTAAGACGACGACTTTTGACAGTGGGGATGATTTGTATAAAGTGTTACTGGTTTACTGAAGTGCAGCCCTGGAGAATGGCTTTTCTCCAGCTCAGCTGTTAATGGGAAGAAGGCTCAGGTCTAATTTACCAATTACTGAAATCTCATAACAATGAAACCATATGGAAGATGAAAGGAAATCAGAGGTGGAAGCAGAAATGTTATTTTGACAAAAGGGCCCATGATCTCCCATCTCTTAACCCAGGTAATAGAGTGTGCCTGAGGAATCATACGTCTAATACTTGGACCAAAGGGGTACCATTAGAGAACAACTGCATCCAAAGTTTTATGTAATCCAGACAGACCGGGGGACACATGTTGATGTAATCAAAGGGATTTATAAGTAACCCCAGAAAGTTCCAACAAATTGACAGGTGATGTGGACTCTGGCATTTCTCATCTAATCTGACTGATTGTTTAAACACACAAGGAGAAGCTATCAAGGAACAAGAGAAATACTCAGACCCTAACGAAAGGCTGATATGGAGAGGATCAGAATTGGAGATTAAACTTCCCGAAAGACTCAGATTTGCTAACCTGCCTGGAAAAGGAATATTTGAGGAAAGTGAGTGGTAAAGACTCACTCAAGAGTGATATGCCAGTAACCTCTCCTTTCTTGGTTGTTGACACCTAGAAAAAAGGAAGATGTAGAGCTATGTTTGTAGAAGATTATAATTTAGAGATGGTCCCTCCTAAGGCACAATATTATTAACATAGGAATTTGGAGCTGTGCCCTGGAGGTGGGTGTTGGGAACACAGCATGGCTGTGTGTTGCAGTTCACCAGCGATGATCTCTGGTTTGTTTTATTAAGGTTTATTTCCTTTTTCATTCACTGGTTTGTTATTTAAGGACCCCCCCCCAATCATTGCAAAAATTAAATATTTTTTTAACAACAAACTAGTATATTTGCAAGTGTTAATAATCTGCAAACTCAATAGCTCAAGTCTGCATTTTAGCCTCAGTTAATATGAAAAATAAAAACGGGAGTTTAAGCCAATGTCACTTTCCATAAATCAGGTCTTTAAACAGTTTTGGTCAAACTCATCCTGGGTGAATTCTATTTGCATTGGCAGAATTATGCCGGGGTGACTGTATCCTCTCCACCCCCAATCTCTAGTTAAATTGTCTGGTTTTTAAGTTTGTAAATACACATAAAGAGTAATGTTCATCCACATCCTATTAAATGCCAACTCTAGCACTCATTTTATTGACACTGTGACCAAAGCCATCAATCTTAACCTTCTATCCCCCATACATTTTAATAACTCCTCCCACTGGTCCCTCATCTTTCCCCCCAGTGACTGACAAATGCTGTTGCTTTCTGATTGTACTGATTCACACTCTGTGGACTGAGGGCATGTTCTGTGCACACTGTGGAAAAGAGGTAGTGAAATGATTTACTAATGATTTGGTTTCAGCCACATGTGATTGCTTCTCTTAACATTTTTAATCTCTAGAAGTCCTTAAAAACATAAGATTTGCTGCTAACACTTGCACTTTTTTGCTGAGTAATTGCAATACATAAACTAAATATATATTCCATGATGCTATATGCTCTGAAACTTGTTCTTTCAAAAAGTTTTTACTATACTTCCTTCCCAGGCTTTCAAGCGTTTTTGTCTCTTCTGGAGGCCTCAAGTTTAATTAGTTGATGCACTCTTCTTCCTTTCTAATCCCATCTACAGTTCAGAGGCACGTAAAGCCACAAAGCAAGATAATAAGCAATAAATGGAATAATTAATTCAATGCACTGAAATTAATTTTAATTTATATTTCTCCAAGATTCTCACAAGGGAGAGGAGAATCTGGAGTTCCAGGGACTGAATGTTGTGGGGAAAATGTTCCTGTAAAATTAAAAGCTTTCAACTACTAAGATCAGAAGGGAAATTAATAACCAAAACGTGCTTTTGAAAAAAGGAAAAAAGTTGAAAACCTTTTTAATCACAACCTACCTTGTTTGCAAAGTGCATTAAATACGATTCTGTACCTGTATCTACTGGCTAGTCCAAACAAGAGTTCACTTTTATTTCATTGATGAGGTTTAGATCACTAAACGGGACTATAAAGAAGTTGTTGTTCAGAGATACATGGGAAGGAAATTATGTTCAGAAGAAAGTATCAGTTACCTTTTGGACCATGAAGTGTCTGGAAAGGTACAGATCATGGCTCTCTGGGAGGCCAGCCAATGCAACAGGATTGGTGTCCTACCATAATAGCTCATAACCCAACAGAAATAAATCTCTATGGTAGATTTAACTGCATGGAAGAGTTCCTCAGCATGACCTCTTCTCTCCCTCCACTCTGTTTTTGGTACATTAAGGCCACAGTCAACAAAGCACTGACTTATGCTTAACTTTAAGCATGTGCTTGAGCTTAAATCCTCTTGACTTCAAAGAGCACATGTTTACTTAAGTCCTGCCCTAAATAAGAAAACTTTTCTGAATCTGGGCCTACAGACCTTATCTCCACACCCTTGTCTGTGCTGCAAATTGGAGTAACTTCTGCGATCACAGATGTTGAGGCTGACAATCTCAGTGGCCCATCTTTTTCTGGCTGCAGTTTAAGAAGCATGTTAATACTTTGCAATGGGTGCAGGGAAAAGCCAGCAGGTTCTTCTTTTGTTTCCTAAAACATATTGCCCAGTGCTCTTGTTTTATGAAAACCTATTTATATATGTACATATCCTTTCAGTACAAAGGAAACAAATAAGCAAGCACCTTGTAAAGAATCTCACTACATGCCAGCAAGTGAAAAATCTTTAATTATTTGAATCAAAGTTTTCTTATCTAATGTTATCTGATCCAATTAAATCACAGTATATTACAAAGGCTGTAAATATGATGGTGTACAAAGCAAATCAGAAGTTCAAATCTCATCATTAAGAATGCATCTTTGCCTTAGGACATCCCTCATGCCTAGAGGCTGCATTGCAGGGGACTTCATCTCTTGTACCCTCCCTGGTGGCCTTTTCCTTGGCCCTGCAATGGCCAGTCCCAGCCAGCTTCTCCTGACTCCCAATCAGGTCTTCTTGGCTTGGTCTTCTGGACAAGGCACATAACAGTTTGCTCCCTTTCCAAGGTATCTAAAGGTCCAACTTAAAATTTACAAACAATTGTAAAGAAGACTTATAGCTCTTCTGACCCTCTCAGGCTTGACTGAAAAACTCTGCTTCCTATCTTTCTCCTGTCCCCTGCAAAAATTCTCTGGTTCTTCCCCAGCAGGATTCCCCCCACCACTTCCCTTTGCTGGAGACTCCAGCAGTTTACCTCTGATGATCTCCCTGTAGGCCCTATCTCAGGGCTCCACCACAGGAGTCTGCTCTCCTACCAGTGGGTGACTCAGCCTGACTGCCACAAACTCTTCCCAGAGAGACCCTCCCTTTGTTACTCTCTCCAGAGTCTTCCTCCCTCTTTTGAGTTCCCAGCCCTATTTAAGTAGTACTCTCCCCTGCTGCACCACAGCTAGGATCAGTCTTTTTAATTAAGCTCCGTTACACCCAGCTGGGGTCACTAATTAGCCCTCATGTTGCCAGCTCATCAGAAGCTGAGGGATAGCTGCTAAATCATGGGCAAGGATGAGCCCAGCTTGCCTCAAAGAGCCAGCCAGTCCATGATGCTAATAAATAACTGTGCCAAAGTGTCACAGTACAAAACTTCATGGTAATGATCCCACTGCACATTGCAAAGTAGCTTGTGGAGCATAAAACTAACAAATATGTTGTGTTGATAGTTCAATCACAGTATGATTTTTAGAAAGTCATCAAACAATGGCTTGTTATGCCAGAAAGCACAGCTTCAGCCAATAGCTTTATGCAAAACATAGATATTTAAGAATCCTTACATTGCACTTCTAAGTGCCATAACATGCTTCTAAGTGTCATATTATGCTGTAAAGTGCAGCAAAACCCAACCAAACAAGCAAACAAAATCCATACTTCGCTTTCTGCTACTTTCAGACATTAACTCTATGGCTTTCATAATAGCACAATTCCACAGCATTCGATTTTGGTTAAACTCTTCAGGCTATGCATGGGTTCTTTATTTCTTTCTCTTGATTGACAGTTCTGTTCCTTTGGCCACTCAAAGTGGACTATTAATCTAGTCCTTTCCCTCTGACTCTGCATCAACATTAGTATATTTGATGGGCTCATTTGACATGAGAGCCTGATTGCTAAATATTGCAGGTGGGCTCAATGGAGTTTTAAAAAAGAAAAATCAAATATTCTTCTGGAAGAGAAATAAGATGGATGTGGCCAGAAAAAAAAAAAGTGGATGGAGGGCTTCCCCATAAAAATCAACATTGTCTTATGTTTCACAGAGTAAAAAAGGAACAGGAGTCATGGTGGATTATTTTAGCTGGCTCAGATCCTTATATTGTTTGTTTTTGCTGCTAGGGAAACATGGTAGAATGCTTTCTCTGGCCACTTAATTTAGAAACTTAATTTCACGTCAGCCCTCTCATTCATGCAACTCAAGAGAAAACATAGGGTTACTTAGTAGAGGGATCGCTTCCTTGACAGCATGTATTAATGTACATATGATGCACAATTCTTCAGTAACATAATTTTGCAAATCAGTATAATCACTTTTTTAGTAAAATCTGTGCATCAACTAGTTAGATTTATAAAGCAATTGCTCCTTGGGTGAATGAGATCAGAAGTGCTACTAGAACCGTGTTTGGGTGTTTAGAGTCACTTCATGTTTCATGGAAGTAGCCAATTGAACTGTCCTCATGTTTCTGATGTAGTAATATCTGAGATACAACACAATTACTAATTTGTTTCTTTTCGACCAGAGATAACTATAGGCCACAAAACTTCAATCTTTGTTGAGTTCCAAGTTTCTAACTGCTCCAGAATTCAGACTTGGGATTCCAGGTAGGTCTTAATCAACAAATTCAAATCAAGGTTTTGGAATCCATATATTAAAATCTCCAGAGTTTGGGGCGTGGAGATGAGGGTTCTGGGTCTGTCATCTCTTTTGGATTCTGTATGCTCAGTTTGGGGCTCATATTCTTTCCTACCCAACAGAATTTTCTGTTTTCCTGAAAGACTGTGACTCTGTATATGTTACAGTGAGGGCTGTCTTTCATGCAAGCTGTGAAACTTAAACCTCTACTTAAAAATGGACAAGTACTTATATTGCACCAACCACCACCTCCATGGTCAGTAATTAGCAGTCTCAGCTGCAAGGCCAAGTATTCTAATGGGCATGGAGAGTGTACTGTCTTATTATACCTGTGTCACCCATCCAGATCAGAGCTAAGGTATGTTGGTGGGGCAGCATGGGGAAGCTGCTCATGCTGTAGTTGTCCTATGGATATATGGAGCTTTTCACCCTCCAATGCTGTCAATTCAGTACTCTTCACATGCATTACACATCCCACATATTAAAAATTAAAAAGTATGTGGTGCTTCTGCTATATTGTAAATATAAAACTTTTGTGTTTTTACACCTGGATATACCTTGTGTTTTCCCCACTGCATTATTTTTTTAATGTAGCAGAAGAGAACATGCCACACTGTGAACAATTTCAAACTCTTACAACCTTGCCATTGCTAAACAAAGTCTCCCATTCATTTCAGAGGCACTTGTTTTCTTTGGGAACTAAATCATAGCAAGTTGAATGTCAAAAAAAATAAACTGTGTTGGAGTTCTCTGAGCACCATGAAGTGACAAACTTATTAATGTGTTTTGAAAAAAAGGCAAAACAACATATTATCACACTTGTAAATCATAAGCAGTCAAATGATATGATATCAGGCTGTTCCAAAGTGTTATCTTTGAGCTCAGAATAACTATATGAGTAGATAATCTATTTAGCGTTATAAACCTCTAAAAACATGGGGTTATAATGAAGTGCCCCCTCAAATATAACTAAACCATTGCTGCTTTGAATTCAAATGAATAGCAATTGACAGATAACCTCAGTAACTAAAATTCACCCTGCAAAACATATAATACATCAGTAGTAAGGGTTTTAAACAGATAATCATAGTTCTCCATAAAGTAACAGTAGCAGTTTTTGCTTGGCATTGAAGGGGCTATTTTAATTTTCCAGCTTAAATATATACAGTATGTATTTGTAAAAAAGCTGTAGAAGTATACCTTTATCTGGTACACCAAAATGGAGCACTTTTCTATTTTGGGGGTACATAAACACTATTTTATAGACTGTCAGGTGCGTGAGGTAATATATTTTATTGAACCAACTTTGGTTGGTAAGAGAGATCCCACAGAGCTCTTCTTCAGGTATGGCTATGACTATGGGTATGTCTAGGTGAGAATTTGTGCTCCTGTTTTACCGAGAGTTAATTGATTGTCAGTTAACTTGAGTTAACACACAATTGTAAAATGCCAGTCTAGACTCTCCATAAACTTGTGTACCAGGTCACTGATGTTGGTTGTTTATTCTAGGCTGGGTCCTAAGGTTAAACCACAAGCATTTGTGTCCTAAAACAAATATTTGAATATGTCTCAATTACCATTGACAAAAGTGTCAGCTGACTTGAGTTAACTTGCAATTAATCAACTCTAGTTAAAAGAACAGGAGCAGGAGCACTACTTCACATGTAATCCTACCATATGTGTTTCCTGGAAAAGATGAGGCTATTTTGAGGAAGCCATTCTGATCTGTAATCTTTCATAAAATCTTCAAAGACCAAGGACATTCAGGACAAAATTATGTTTAGTCGACGGTTCAGCAAGGTTAGAATTAGTTACACTCCCGTCTTGGCGTCATTTTATTTTCATGCAGGTGTCAATTAAAGATGGAGCAGCATTCACACACTTTGAATTTTTGGCTCTATGAAAAATGATATTTCAGCTTAAAGCCCTGGGGGGGCTATCAAATTATAATGTCTGATAGGAGCCAGACCAAAACTGGAAGAAAAGCTCTTAAGGCATTTATGAAGATGATTTTAAATTAGAGAGCATCCTGATGTGCAATAGAGAGTAATGATCATACCAGGCATAAGTCTGTGTAACCTCTGAACATCAGCGGAAATGAGGGGAGTGATGATAGTTGGTTCTGTAGCGACTTTTATATCCATACCAAGATGCCTTATGTTGCCATGTATTGCAGTCAAGATGGCATAAAAGTGGTGAGCATATAGGAGATAATGAAAGAGCAAAGACAGATATTTGTTTCTTTATAGATAGAAGAAGAGAAAGAATAAGACATTCAATGCATTTGTATATCTCCTATATGCTCATCCAACCTGTCAGTGGTGGGTATCTCCCCCCACCTTGCTTGGACTGCTCAAATGTTTCAGACTCCATGTAGCCCATCTTTAATTTTGAGTCAGTTATATGTATCAGGAGCAGCTCAATCAATACAAAAAAAAATTAGGTCTCTACCACTGTGCTTCTTCGCTGGCTGCCTAAAGAAAAAAATGTCCTCCCTTGGTTTCCCCCTTTGTGCGCACTTAATCAAATTAACTTGAAATAGAAAAAATGATATACAGATCAAAGGAAAATGTTTAACTATAAATTACCTGTTGTCTCATGGGACATGCTCGCCTCCCTTCAAACAGAGTAAATGCTAGGGCGGTTTTCTGTCTCTTAGCCATTTCAAGTCAACTAAGGATATTTTACATAATCTGAGACCAATAAGGGGATAGGGGTATCCAACTTCTAGACTCTAATGAGCCAGGTTACATGACAGTTTAGGGCCTGCTGAGATTGGAATACAGAGACATTTGAGACTTGAGCATTCAAATCAAGCCTAGGTTAGCAGTGACTAAAGGTCATTGACTGTCTGAGTGTTCTCTGGTATTGTTCTCTTATTTTTTGATTTTTAAATTGATATCTGAACCTGTTTTTTCCCCTATTTTATTATGACTGGCTCTTAAGAACTTGCGAAGCTCCCTGAGATACCTGTGCTGGTAGGTGAGACTGACTCTTTTAATGCGTGAAATTTTATTGTGTAAAATAAATTAGTGATGTGATCACTTGAAATGAGTTAATAATCTCACTGGTGGCCTCAGTACACTGAGACCTCTGATCCCTAGAGATTGTCCCTACAGGTCAGGACTATGGGACATTGGTCAAGAGAAGAAAGAAGTTAATTTTGCCATTGCATAGGCTATAGATAGAAGAAATAACTTGGTCTCCATGGTCTCAGTCCTTCACCTTTCGCAAGTGCTAAGTTTAGTTAGAAAACTTTTAAAAGAAGTAAGAATCTCTTCTCCTTTACCGCTTTATTGCAGTAAAGAAATTTATGACGTATAACATATAGTGTTTGTAATTCATATATCTTCCTGCAGCATTTCTACAAATGTAATACTAATAAAAACTGAAGTCACTCATTCTGCCCATTATCCTCCTCAAATACTAAATTGTATCGATAATGTTAGACCTCTGTATGTTATGTGTCATTATAGTAATATTTGCTAGTCATTCTGCAGTGGAAGGTATGCTAGTGTTTCAAGAATTTTCTTAATTTAGCCACAGAGATGAGCTCTGCGCTAAAACTTAGTGTCTGAGGTCCAGTATGGGACCACATTAAAAACAAATTGGCCATTTTAAAGTTCTTTGACTGCAAAAGCAAATTAAAATAATGTATTCCTAGTGCTCTAGTGCTTTTTTGGCCAACTCCAATGGTATTTTGCAAAAAAAAAAAAATGTTTAAGCTTTCCTCCTAACTATGGACATTTATATTATAAAATGTGAGTTAATTAGTATTTCAGAACCGGTCATTGCAGATCAGCATTATCTTTATTCAAATAAATTTAATATATATAATTGTATTAACGTTAAGATGGCTCCATGCTACAGAGTGACATAAGGCAGTTGGAGGACACTGGGTAAAATTTTCAAAACGGCCTATGACATAAGAGTTGGAATCCTATTTACAAAAGTTACTTAGACACTTAGGGCTAGAGTTAGAAAGAGCATTTAGGCTCAGTATTGCAACGACTAACTCCTCAATATCCTGCTGCCCAGTGAAATTTGCTGAGTTAGGCACTGCTGGCTCCCCATGCATTGTATGGGGAAAGTTAGGCCCCTCAAGCAAGTTTGGCAGGGGAATGCCTAGTTTGAGAATCCCACCGATGTCTACATGTGAACCAAGGTGCAGAGTAGCTTGTTAACTGTAGGTGGTGGTAGGACTTAGGTGGCTTTGCACATGCCCACCAGTGAAAACGTAGGCACCTGCAGGGTTATGTGGCAGGAGTTTTGTGAATGTTGTTTGCACCTAAAGGTTGGAGTTAAGTGCTCGAAAGAGGTAGTTAGACACCTAATTCCCACTGAAAATTTAGCCTTTAGGTTCCTACATCAATGGGATGTCTGTTTTGAAAATGGGACTTAGGTTGCTATGTCACTTGAGCATTTTTGAAATTTTTATCCTCTGTCTTTCAAATAAATCCTGTGGTGCTGTTGGAATATTTATGGTTACAGGCTCATTTAAAGATGCTATCAAATATATATTTTGATTGCCATATTAAAACAGTACTATAATACAATACTTGACAACAACACTCCTCAACGTGTTAGCAAACTACATCCATAGGTGCTCGAACTAGCACCGCTGCCGCACACCATGGCTTGAAGTAATTTCCATTATATACAGGGTTTACAGTTTGGTTAAATGGCTGTTAGCACCTCTCCTATACAAATTGTTCCAGCATCGCTGACTACATCCTGGCTCATGGTTCAAGTACCACTGAGATGTCAGCAATCAGTCAATTGATAAAGACTTGGCCAACCAACTGGGAGTACTTGATTGGCAAAGTTAGGGTTCCAAAGAGATGATATTGATTTAATTAAGGTTAATTGATGCACTGATAGCTAAATATCTTTCAAGTAACAGTGGATTCCCACTGTTGACATTTGTTGATACCATATGGCAATACCCGATTTGAGTGTAATGTGTCTCATTAAAACAAACAAAACAAATCCAACTAGATCTTTCATTAAAAGGACCTTTGGATTTCTAAGAATGAGACTCAAAAGCTTGCATAAAACATGGAACATATCACAAAGATCAATCTTTGTACATGCTACCAGATTTTAGGAGTTCACCACTAAAGCAGCTTGAGTGTTGCTTTGTCCTGGTAGTCACTGCACAGGATGCTGAAATCTCTATTGCAATGAATTTGTTCTAATATGGGCAGGGGTGAAAGTAAGTTGACTGACTTTCCAGTACGCTGGGGCCAGCTCTTTCCGGTACGCTGGGGCCAGTCAGAGCCAGCCCCAGCCCACCCTGTAAGGTAAGTGCCCCCCTTCTCCTCCCCCCTCCCCCACTGGGGTAGCAGCAGCAGCCCAGGACTCCCGGGGCTATTCAAAGGGCCTGGGGCTCCACTGCTTCTACTGCCCTGGTCCTTTAATTAGCCGCCGGAGCCCTGGGGAAGCGGCGGGGCTCCAGCGGCTATTTAAAGGACCGGGGCGGCAGAGTCAGCTGGAGCCCCGGCCCTTTAAAATAGTTCCTGGAGCCCCCACTACCCTAGGGCTCTGGGGGCTATTTAAGGGGCCTGCGGCTCCCCTGCTTCTACTCGTTGTTGTACAATGAAGTCCACTCTCAAAGCCCTCTACTTAAGTTGACCATGTTATGCAAGATCAGTGTTTGAAATAATAGTTTGAAATAACATGGGTAATTGTCTACTATGAGTAACTACTCCCATTCTAGACAAATACATTTTTTTCCCAGAATTTGAGATGAGCCATCTGTTCTCTCTCTCTCTTTTTGGGGGAGGTCTTTGACACATAATCTGAGCTAATTCTTGTTTGTTCCTTGATAAAGAATAATTTATGGATGTGGTATTTATTTTAGCAGTTAGTTTTGAAAATCAGGCAAGGCTGAGTTGCAGGGGAGGAATCTTGCATTCAGGAGAGCAGATATGCTTCTAGTGAGCTCCTGAGTGGTCACTATAGAAAATACTAATAGCTTTGGAACTCTCCATCAAATTTGTATGTCATATCTGGGTCATAAGAACAACAGGTCACAGCCAAAGCAAAGAAAAAAGATCTGAAAGACACTTTTTAGTGTTGAAATAGGATGGTGGACACAAGCCTATAGCTCTGCTTTATCCTCAAGAGGCAAGAACAGCATTCTGATACAAGGAATGCAGATCTGTCTAGTGCTGTGTCTTTCTTGTCCACTGGGTGATGTTGCATGGTTATTTCAGCTCACCATGTGCATGATACTCTGATGCATTGTTACCAAACAAATGGACCTAAAGGAATCTTTCCCATATTCAGGATGAAATAGTAACGGCTAGAATGTTTAGTATTCCAATATGTTGCTGCTCTGACAACAGCAATGATCCACAAATATTTGATCAGAACATCAATTTTATCCATGTTCTCATTTTCAAATTTGAACATATTATACTATAATGTACCACTCATTATATCTTGCTACAGAATGCAGCAATGTTGAGCATCGAAACTTCTCTGATCTGTTAGTCTTTCTGTTGCTTTTATCTATATATTCTATAAAATATTCTATATTTTTCTCTTAAAAGTTGTTACTTCTAACACAGTACAAGCACTTTTATCTAATTATCATGGGGGACAATGAATAATTTGGATAATTGAAGATGAACTGAACATTGAATTACTTGCCCTTGCTGTTTTAAAATGAGGACAGCCTCAAACCAAGGGTGGTTTGTATTAAATTTAATTACTTTCCCCTGTGACTTGCATAGTAGAGGTATGGCTACTAAATGAGGGCAGCTACCATTCTCTTTGCTCTTCTCTATGGTTCTTCCTAGGAGTTGTCTTACAACACAATGCAGTGAACAAATTTAAAATATTATTTTAATGTAATGATGAATATGTTTTTATATTATACTTAGTTCATTGACATCACTAGCGCTCTCTGTCTCACTCCACCCCACTTCATACAATTAAAACATTTAAGAGAGAACAAACCCCCCTGTATTAAAGGAGTTTTCTTGCCTATTTAGTATTTCTATTTAATATCTAATATTTTGCTCTCAGAGATCAGTGACTTTGGTAATCTAACATTTAAAATGGCTATGGATTGTTCTTGGAGACCAAAATAAAGTAGATAGGTGGCAGGAACCTAATGAGACAACAAAAGCTATAATATCAGATTGCTTAGGGGGGAACACCCATACTGGATCAGCCAATGGTCCATTAAGTTTGGTGTCTTATCTAACAGTGACTGGCACCAGATATTTTGAAGGAAGGAACCCTTTATGACATGAAATAGGTACACCATCATTATGTATTAAATGTACATAAATCTTTTGACACATCTCATGCATACATGTTAATTAACATAGATAGGTTTATTTAAAGTCACCAGTAAAAATATACTTAAAAAACAATGACTGATCTTCAGTTGGTATAAATCAGTGTGGCTATATTGGCTTCAATATAGTTGTGCCAAAATTCATTTACTAAGGATCTGGCCCTAAATCTTAAGACTAAGATGATGAGAACAATAAAGGGAAACATTGTATAATTCCAGGCTTGATATATGAAAGTTCCTTTTATGCTCTGAAATTTGTCCCCATTCTCTTTACAGTCTATATACTAGTGTTGTACGATACTATTGCAGCTGGTAATGTAGGGTAAAATTTTCAAAAGCCCCTAACTACTTTGGAATCAAAGTCCAATTTTTCAAAATCTTAGGAACCTGAGTCCCATTTGACTTTTTTGTGATACTTAGGGTCTTGAATATCTAAGTTCCATTTCCAAAAGTGACTTAGGCACTTTCTAAAATGTTACCCATAATCCATTCCTTAGGGTTGATTTTGTTTAAGGTTCCCAATTTTTATGTCAGTGTTTTGCTAGGATAGAGCCTGATTCATAGCACATTGAAGTCAATGGAAAGAATCATATTGACAATGACTGGGCTTTCATAGAATCATAGAATCACAGGACTGGAAGGGACCTCGAGAGGCCATCTAGTCCAGTCTCCTGCACTCAAGACCCCTATCTAGACCATCCCTGACAGGTGTTTGTCTAACCTGCTCTTTAAAGATCTCTAATGATGGAGATTCCACAACTCTCTTGGTAATTTATTCCAGTGTTTAACCACCCTGAGTGTTAGGAAGCTTTTCCATAATCTTTTTGAGTACTGAAGTTAAGATGGCTGGTCTGTAATTCCCAAGGTTGTCCTTATTTCCCTTTTATAGATTGGCACTATATTTGCCCTTTTCCAGTCTCTGGAATTTCTCCCATTTTCCATGATTTTTCAAAAATAAATCGCTAAAGGCTCAGATATCTCCTCAGTCAGCTCCTTGAGTATTCTAGGATGTATTTCATCAGGCTCTGGTGACTTGAAGACATCTAACTTGTCTAAATCATTTTTAATTTGTTCTTTTCCTATTTTAGCCTCTACCCTACCTCATTTTAACTAGCATTCACTATGTTACACCTCCAATCGCTACTAAAATTTCTGGTGAAAACTGAAACAAAAGAGTCATTTAACACTTCTGCCATTTCCATATTTCCTGTTGTTATTTCCCCCCCGTCATTGAGTAACGGGCCTACCCTGTCCTTGGTCATCCTCTTGGTTCTAATGTATTTGTAGAATGTTTTCTTGTTACCCTTTATGTCTCTAGCTAGTTTAATCTCGTTTTGTGCCTTGGCCTTTGTAATTTTGTCCCTACATGTTTGTGGTGTTTGTTTATTATCATCCTTTGTAATTTGACCTAGTTTACACTTTTTGTAGGGCTCTTTTTTGAGTTTCAGATCATTTAAAATCTCCAGTTAAGCTCAGGTGGTCTCTTGTCATACTTCCTATCTTTCCTATGCAGTGGAATAGTTTGCTCTTGTGCCCTTAATAATGTCTCTTTGAAACACTGCCAACTCTCATGAACTGTTTTTCCCCTTAGACTTTCTTCCCAAGGTCTCTTACCTACCAACTCCCTGAGTTTGCTAAAGTCTGCTTTCTTGAAATCCATTTTCTTTATTGTGCTGTTTTCCCTCCTACCATTCCTTAGAATCATAACTCTACCATTTCATAATCACTTTCAGCCAAGCTGCCTTCCACCTTCAAATTCTCAATCTGTTCTTCCCTATTTATCAAAATCAAATCTAGAACAACCTCTCCCATAGTAGCTTTCTCCACCTTCTGAAATAAAAAAAATGCCTCCAAAACACTCCAAGAATTTGTTGGATAATCTGTGCCCTGCTGTATTATTTTCCCAACAGATGTCTGAGTAGTTGAAGTCTCCCATCACCACCAAGTCCTGTGCTTTGAATGATTTTGTTAGTTGTTTATAAAAAGCCTCATCCACCTCTTCTTCGTGGTTAGTAGACCCCTACCATGACATCACCCTTCTTTTTTACCCCTTTTATCCTTACCCAGAGACTTTCAACAAGTCTGTCTCCTACCTTCATCTCAACCTCAGTCCAAGTATATATATTTTTGATATATACAGCAACACATCTTCCCTTTTTCTCCTGCCTGTCCTTCCTGAGCAAGCTGTACTCCTCTATACCAATATTCCAGTCATCTGTATTATCCTACTAAGTCTCTGTGATGCCAAATGTCACAGTTGTGTTTATTGACTAGCCTTTCTAGTTCTTCCTGCTTATTCCCCATGCTTCTCGCATCAATATACAGACATCTAAGATATTGATATCATTTCCCCACTGTGTTCTCTCTTGTGTCTCCACTATCTTCGCTATAATGGCCCAGATTCCAACCCTTCTCCCAGGTCTCCATGTTTTTGACTTATCTGTGGGCTTTTGTCTTCTGCCCCCATCAAACCTAGTTTAAAGCCCTCCTCGTTAGCTAGTCTGTATCCAAATATGCTCTTCCCCTTTCTTGATAGGTGGACCCCATCTGTGCTTAGCAGTCCTTCCTCCAGGAACTGCATCATGTGCTCAGGGAAGCCGAAGCCCTCTTAGCAACACCATCCTCGCAGCCAGCCATTCACCTCCAGGATGCATCTGTCTCTGCTTGGGCCCCTACATGGATGAGTAGAATGGGGTAGTAGTTAGAGGGCTGGATGAGCCTCGACAATCCCTCCATAACGTCTTGGAGACGGGTCCTGGCAGGCATCACATCTCCTGGGATGCCATGTCAGGCCGACAGGGGGGTGCCTCTGTCCCCCTCAGAAGACAGTCACCAACCACCACGATCCTACATTTCCTCCTGGGAATGGTGGCTGCAATTCTCCCAGCCTCGGGGGTTCATGGCTTATCCTCCTCCACCTTTGGGGGTTATTCCTTATCAGTTGTTGCCAGGGCAGCATAACAGTTCTTCCTCACTGTGGGCAGTGGGTTGGGAGTAGGGGTGGAGCACTGCCTGTGGCCAGAAGTAACCAGCAGTCAGTGTCCTCCCTGTGACAAAGCCATGTCATCCTCCCCCAGGGGTGTGACAGAAGTTGTCTCTAAGTGGATAGCTTTCTCAGCCTTGGACGTCTCCATAGGAATCTGGTTCATTATATTCATATTAATCCAGGTGATTGGTGTATCTATCTTACGGTGTTATCGTGCTACCCATCACTGAAGTATCTGAGGCACCTTTCACATAAATCAATAATAATAACGAACTCTCTAATGGACTTCATGAAGTACCTGTCAATTCTCCCTTGTGGGGGTAAAAACTCTGTTTGAGATAAAGTATGATTTTTGTCAGGGAGCGGATGGGGTGGGGAGTTGTATGGGCGTTTCTCAGACAATGAATATCTTACGGTAACTCCATGTGTGTAAAATCATCACTCATATGTGGGTGAATAACTTGTAACTAATGCTTTAATGTATATCACATCTTCTGTTTGCGAGTTGTTCAGAATCAGACTGTGGTTTTCTTCATTTACAATATATTCATTGAGTAATGACTCCAAATTGTTTTATAGTTTATTTTTGCACATATTTTTCTGAGTATCTGATATAATCCAAGCTGTTTTTTGATTGGCCATATGTTATGCTCATCCAGTCAGGGATCAGAAGCATAACTTTTAGAATCAAGTGTCCAGTAGGAATATGTACAATACAAATGGTACGTTTCAGTGAACATTTTTCCCAGTAAAATTGTTTGTTAGCAAATTTATGGTAGCAAATACAATGTGACCTAGAGCATAGCCAAAGAGAACACATTTTAAAAGCTGCACTGGTATTAGTGGAAAATTTTTTGCAGTATTTACCTATCTCCAGTTCTGATTATGCTAATATTCCTTTAATACAGCCAGGTGTTTTTTCTAGGCTATTTTTCAAATGTTGTGTTTACTTAGGGAAATAATCCCAGAATATATGTTTATAAAACCCCATGAATAACAGCACCACCAATGGTATATTAGAAGTATAAAGTAGTCAGGTTACAGACAGGTGTCTAAATAAGTCTTTCCTAAAACCCTGCTTCTTCCATGTCACCTAGAAGAAGAGTTAATGTATTAAAATATATGTATATTTTATTATAAATGTCATGGAAGCATCAAGATGTGCATATTCCAAGACTAAGCTGTTTGTTATTCTTACTCTCTGCATCACATCTAAAATCTGACTGTAAGCTCTTCACATCAGGGATCACGGTCCTGAGCCTGCAACTTACAATGTGAACAGACCCCTGCACCAATGCTGAGACCTAGCAACATAAGTAGTACTCCGTGGGGGCACAAAGGTCTACCCATGCATTGTAAATAGCAGAATGAGAGCTCATCTCTGAGCTTTCTATCTGCTATTTAAATCGACTGATGTACTTTTGTGCACTGTCTGGGTATTATATAATTATAATAATCTTAAAATTTGTCTATGTATTACATTAAAAGATTAAGGCATATTAACAATCTCATTAATTCATAAGAACCTTTACAGTTTGTGGGTCAGGACATTCATGAGCCTTGTGCCTGAATAAAGATGTTTGTCTCTCTCTCCGTGTGTGTATAGAGAGAGAGAGAAAAAAAAAATTAGGTTTGTTACAAGATGCTACTTATTTTGGATGTTTCAAAACAATTTATCAAACTCTAGTCACTCCACATGACTTAGTGGGATTTCACATAATTAAACGGGAAGTTAGTTTCCTTTTAGTTCATCTGCCTCTCCTTTTACTCCCTGACTGAGGTTTAAAATGGGATTTATTGGGATTACTTAAAACAGCCCTATAAAAGTCAAGTAAACAACTCTATCACAAAACCTGCATTACAGGATATTGATTTCAGTGGAGTTGCATGAGGATAAAACTTGGCCCCATGTGCATACTGAAATGCCAACCATTATCAGTGGAAAAAGATCAGTAAAACACAATTTGTCTTTCTCTGGGTTCCCCTTTCTCCAAAGGGTAAACACTAGGTGAGATCTCTTATGCTTTTCTAAAGCTTGTAGCTCATCCCTGACCACTTGTAATTGGGGTGGGGTGGGGTAGGGTAGACAGACTGCAGTCTTGAAGAATAGTAAAATCGTCATGCTACCTCCCTAGTGCATTGTTATTCCATTTTTATTTTCCTGAAATAAAAAACCCAGTATGGTATAATGCATCTGGAGTTCATTAAAATGAAGCTTGGTAATTTCTGAACACAGAGTTGGTAACAGGATTTACTTTGTTATATATAGAATACTCCATGTAATTGCCCAGTTACTTCAGATGAATTTCCAGAAAGTAAGAATTGTGTTGGCCTTTCATGTGTAAAGCACAGAAGTGGTGTAGAGGGTGCAGAGCAGCATGACATCCATACATACTGATTGTAAGGAAGAAAGTAGCCTGCCGTTGAGGAAAGCAAAGCACTCAGAATGTTGGGTATTATGGAATTACTTTGTTAAATCTAATTGGTGTTGTGCTACTTATGTTTAGAGACTGTACCACTTATTTAAAACGTAAGGGCCCTAGCATGCACTCATGACTTTCCTATTCAATGCCTTCTGAAAGCCCAAAAGGAAATTTGTTTAATACTCTATTTTTTTCATTGTATTTAAATATTTTCAGGGCAGGAAATTAACGGAAAGCTCCAGGAGAGCATGGATTTCATTCATCAAGATTGGATTACTGTAATAGGCTCTACATGGGGCCGCATCTTAAAACCACTCAAACTTCATCTGGTGCAGAACCCAGCTGCCCACTTGGTAAGTGGTGTTTCGTGCACAAAAGCACTGGCATTACATTTCTAAATGTAACTTACAATTAACTCTAACTTTTAAAGCAGCATGAGATTGATCCTCCCTCTATTAAAGTCAATAGAAGTGTTCCTGTAGGCCTCAGTGGCTGCAGGATCAAGCCCTAAAGGCAAGTGATGTAAAGTACATCCAAGTGCACCTTTGTTCCTGTGTGATACTGCATCAGTTGTGATCAGATAAGGTACTCAAGCTAATAACTCTTTGGTTTGAATGAAAAGGGGCTGGAGGAAGAGCATTTCCAGTGCGGGGATCCTTAGCTTTGGAACTTGCTTCCCTGGCTGGTCCAGCAGAGCTTCAACTTTCATTGACCTTTTTCTAGTCTAGGAAAGAACAAAGTGAATGGCTGCAGATAGTGGAAGAATCTCAGATTTGAGTGTTGTGGGGGATTTAGGAGACTTTTTAATGTTTGACATCAATCCAATTTATAGCAATGAACTCTTCTGAAACTTCGTACTAAAACCCAGAAATCTGGAAGGGTGTATGATTATTGTTTCTGCTCCTTGTTTGGATGGCTGA
This sequence comes from Caretta caretta, assembly GCF_965140235.1. Lineage (NCBI taxonomy): Eukaryota > Metazoa > Chordata > Testudines > Cheloniidae > Caretta > Caretta caretta. The sequence goes on along the minus strand of NC_134206.1, from coordinate 68,012,322 downwards.
AATTCTTATCAATTGGAAGAGGCAAATCACAAGTCTGGTGTGAACTTGTGTGCAAATGTATTTTTGCAGAATATTTATGAGACTTTAGGTTTTTGTGAACAGTCTGGAAAACAACACTTGTATGAATATTTAAGGAAAATGAATGAAAAGGGTTGTGAATTCTAATGGCTATCTTTGAAATAATGATACTGAACAGATTTTTGCCTTCGTATCCCTGCTCTGTTGGCGATTCAATAGGTGGCACTCTTCCCTCTAAGTCAGTATTAAACCAATGCCCTAGGAGGATATTGGAGAGCACTCTGCTAACAGAAGCTGACTAAAACCAATATTTTCACCACTTGTGGCCATCAGAGATTCCACTGCTCTTTTCATAAGAATACGGATGTTAGCCCTGGTGTTCTGGTGAAATTCCAATTTGGATAATTACATTCTGCCTCCCTAAATTTCCCATCTGTTCCTAAAATTGTAGTCTAGTAATAGTGTGTACTGGATCAGAGGTTCTTAAACTTTGTTTGTTGACGGAACCCTTTTCAATTTCTATGCTGATCATGGACCCCAGCTGAGAAACTGATTCACGAAAATATATGTGTATTTCATGTAAACACATGCTGTTAATAATGCTTTAAGAAAAAAACAGTATGAGTAGTCACAGATATCAATGAGATGGGTGTGCCTGCTTCTTATTGCAGAGTCTATCTATCCTTGGTGTGATGGTTGACATGCAAACGCGTAAATCATTCTCCATTTCCAGTCAGGACCTGAACTTTGTCTTCATAGCTGTCATGTCATAGCTGTCATGGGAAAGATAGCAACATTTTCATAGTTTCTGTAGCTAAAACTGGGTACTCTGCAGCAACTATTGGCTAAAACTGGCAAGGTGTCTGTTCCTGAAACTTCATTTACAGTGTGTGGTCACAGGATAGTTTGAGCAGCTCCTGTTCTGCTTTTCCACTCAAACAGCAAGATGACAGCAAAAGTTGAGAACAGCTTCTGAACAACAATCATATTCCTCCATGCTGATATATTTACAGTAAACACTGAGGTACTTTGTCAAAGTTGAAAGGTGAGCAAGGATCCTGTTTCTCACACAGTCAATTGTCATGCTGTTAGTATCCAGAAATTCTGCCAATAGTGGAAACATATCTGACATTCTACCGCTCAGTCTAGTTTTCCAAATCTCTACTTTCTTCTGAAATGCTGCCATCTTGTCACCCACTTCAAGTATGGTTGCATCGCCCCCCTTGTGCGGACAGGTTCAGCGCATTCAACAAATTAAAAATGTCTGCAAAGTATTCAAGCTTCGTGATCCATATCGGGTCAGAAAAGTTTGCAGAGATCTTGGGATTGTGCACAGAAAGATTGTGCACAGCAGCTCTTTACAAAGCTCAAAAACTCTTTCCAACACTCTACTATGAGATAGTCAATACACTTCCATATGAAACAATAATTTGTCAGGTACTGCACCCATTTCTAAACACAGCTTTGCAAAAAGACATGAATTTAAAGGCCAGGACTTCATAAAATTCACAACTGTCACAGCTGCATTTAGCACATCATGTAATTTGGGTTCCATTTTCTTTGATGCAAGAGCCTGGCAATGCAATATACAATGAGTTACAATTACCTGTGGATTTATGGCTTGTATTCTTGCTACAACACCACTCCTATTGCCTGTCAAAGCGGCAGCACCATCGGTGCAAACAGCGACACACTTTTCCCATTTCAGCGATGCAAGTTTCATGAAATCGTCCAATAATTTGAATATACCATGACCGGTTGTCCGTTCTGGTAACTCCTGACAAGAAAGAAAAATCTTCCAATATTTCCCCCAGCCAAACATAACAAACACAAACTAATAATTGTGCTGCATTACCAACATCAGTTGTCTCAAGCTAAATTGCAAACTGTTGCTGTGTACATAGCCTTTCGGTTAGCTGGCATTTTACATAATTCAAAAGCTCTTCAATTCTACTAACTGTGTCATTCGAAAGTGGCATGGCCTTAAGTTTCTTTCTTCATCTTCACTTACCATCACTTTGCATATTTCTACAGAAGCTGGAAGAATCACTTCTTCAATGGTATGGGATTTTTTACTCTTTGCAATTTGAAGCACTTTCAGAGCCTTTTCTGGAACTGATGTTACGTTTGTCATTTGAGTTTTCTATCAATGGTACTCTTCATTGATTAAAAAAAGTCACTGGATTTGTCCTTACATTCCAGGTGTCTTGTTGTGAGGTATCGTTTCAACTTTGCAGGTTTCATTGCTTCATTTGACAGGATTTGTAAGCATACAATGCTTTGCAGTCATCCATCACTAAATGCCATAAAACGTAAATCAGTATAACTTTTGTCAAACTTTCTGTTCTTCATTTGTTTCTTGCTTCTTGACTCTGCATTGTCCATGGCTTCAGAACGTGCAGTGAGATTAATTTTTAATTTTTTCATAGTATTTTGCAGACCTCCTGTGCAGTCTCTAAGGACCCCCTTGGGTCCATGGACCCCAGTTCGAGAACCTCTGGACAGTTTGAGAACTGCTGGATAATTTACATGGGTACCTTTTTATAGAGGAACTTTTACCTGTTCACACAAACTCACTGTTGCATCTCTGCAAACAAGCCCAAGGGCTCAATCTTTCAAGCCTCCCATGTGCAGAACTGCCACAGAGCTCAGCACACGTAGGCTCTGCCGGATTTGCGTACACTGAGTTGTGAGTAAACCAGCTTTGTGACTAACTGGCCTGGCAAATTTCAGTATCTTAAAGCCAAACAGTATGACTTTAAAAATCAACTTGTAGCAAATGCCTGACAGGAAATTATTGTGATTCTTTGAGAATAAGGTAAAGCAACCTGGTAAGTAGTAATGTAGTGTTGCATCCTAGTAGCAGAGTTCTGGATTACTTGGTGCCTAGAGATAAAAAGATGTGGGAGGCCAATAAATAATGTGTTAGAGAAACGTGCAATGCATATATTGCATTTGCCTGTGTATCTCTCTCTTAGTATCACTAAGAATAAAGCAAATGGTGCCAGGTGATACTGAGTCAGACCGTAGTTGTTTTTTATTTGGAAAGAAAGGATGAATGGGGTGGGGGAGTTAGATCCAGCTTAGAGTATCTCTTTGAGCTCAAGCAATTAGGTGGAGCTGAGTCTAGGTAAAAGGATTTCATTACTCTCATGAGAAGGATAGAGGAGATTGTTGATCAGGAAAATCAGTATAAAGAGATAATAGAGCTGCTCTGTTTGTTTCTGAGTTCAGGCTATTAAGCTGTATAAAATAAATAGGCCAAAGATTCAGTTGCCCTTTGGATGAAAAAGCTGGTTGGTTTTTTGTTTGCTTTTTTTTTTGCCTTAACATGGGCCTTCTGTTAACTCTCTCTCTAGCTGTCAGATTTTGTCTTGGCCATGCCTTTCTAATGGTTCTAATGTTAAATGATGAATATTGTTCCTCCACACCACTCTCTCCTCTACCCTCACCTTCTTTCCCCCCTCCCATCACAAAGCCAATCTGTAGCCCAGTCTATATTGTCCTGGCCAGCTTCTCCTTCAAATGTCTTTGTGCTTTTTCCCAGGCTGCCTCCTGCTCCCTGATAAAATCCATTAAGCCGCTACCTTCTCTTCTCTCCAATTCTTAAGATTCACCTCTGCAATGCTGATCATGGCAGGGCAGATGGACAAGCTGTGACTGTCCTTTCTTCCCTTTAGAACCTCCCACAGTTGGGCTATTCCCATCCTCCTACCTCTATCCCAATTTAAAAAAACCCAACTGACAAGACCTGGCCCCAAATCTAGTGGATCCATAAGCCATTTGCCTGCAGGCCTTGTGCCTCTACATTGACTCTGGCCTCAAAAAACCTCCTCCGGTGGCTCCCAGATAGTGGTGGCTCTTTGTCATAGGGAACCCCTCATACAAAAGGTTAACCCTGTATGTCTTTTACAGGGCACCTAGAAAGAGCTAGACAGGGGAATGACAATGTGTGTGTGTTTTCCCTGTCACTAGCTGCGATACTCCTTTCCCTGGCCCACATAGTCTCTCCATTTGGTGGGTGGGAGAGGGAGAAGGATGGGGCCTTTAAAAATGTTATAATACTAAATTAATATGAACTCATTCTTAACTCTCACTGCAAATTTTGTGGTATAATGGATCCTAGTTTGGGCTACAGACACTTAAGTTTAGTCTAACAAGTGAAATGAGTCATTCAGGGTAGACATTTGCTTACATCACAAAATAAAATATCACCAAAATATGATACATGCTCAAGAACGGAGCAGGCTAGAAATAAGAAGGATGTTTGTATCTCCATCTTGATCTGTTTAAGAAGAGCTGCGTTACATAGTTTTGTACAGTGCATATCTAGGCACCCTGTACTAGAGGGGACTCTGAACTTTATTGGGAGGGTTCCAGGGAAAAAGCTGGTGTGCTGCAATCTAGCCTTAGAGACTACAACTCCCATGATGCCTTGGAGAAAGAGGGAGAGACTTCCTTGTGCAGGGGGAACAGGTGGTGGATTCCATTTTGGGAAAAAGGAGTGAGGTTCCTGGTGTGGTGCTCTGTCTATACCAGTAGCTGCTGCTAGGAAGCCAGAAGCTGCTGTTAAGAGCCTGTAGGGGCTTTGATTGAGTAGGGAGTTTCAGAGGCTGTTGGTGGCTTCACTGGAGCCAGGGCAGAGAGTGTTGCTGTGCCTAGAGCTGACTGAGGTGGGCTTGCAGTGAAGGAACTGTGAGTATGCCACACTCTTTTTCGGGAAAGGGCTTGCAAGGGAAGGGGCATAGCAGAGAGACTGAGTCCGAGGAGAGGCAGAGTGATCTTCCCACCAAACCAGGATCCGGAGCTGCTGAAATTTGGAGGAGCCAACTCCAATCATCAGTGGGGTTGTGCAGCTTGTTGCCTTGGCGGACTGATAGAACCGACAGAGTGCTGTCTCCAGCTGCAGATCTCCAAGTGTGCCCATGCAAGCAAGTGTCTAGGACTATGAAATCCAGAGGAGTGTACGCTCCGGGGTGGGGTAAATGGTGGCAGTGTAAATGCCAGTTACATAAGCTTCATTTATTACTGTATATTATATTTGTTAATTGATTTTATTCAACTACCCCCTGTGGATTTAAATTAGTAGTGACATTTAATCTTAGTCTGTTTATACCCTGATTTTGTAAGTTTTTAAGTAAAGGTGCATTAAGTCTAATTTAAGTATATTGGATGTATATTATTTATAATTGGTATTTTTGAGTTTCACCCATGCCACAGATTATATTATTATTCTTTATTATTAGAATAGCTTTATTCCTGGAGGTTCCCAAGGCACACCATTGAGATTAAAATCACCAATTTTAAATTTCTTTAGGAGTAAAGAGACTGCAGCAGAGGGGTGAATAGAGGATCCCCACCTATCCAAAGCACCACTGGGATACTCAGGATCTTCTTTAATATCAACATCAGGCGCCTAGGCACACAGGTGAGTGTTGCCTGCTCCCGAGTAACCCAGGGAGGAAGGGGGGGCTACACATATGTATGTCATATAAATACTGCAATCACTTAAAAGATTCATTAATAAAATTTTGTTAATGAAAACAAATTTTCTCTGTGCACATATGTAGTATTTGAAAAACATTCAAGGGTAAAAGGCAGATGATAGGCAAGCATATTGAATCAAAGTGACCTCTGATAGAATTACATCCCTAGATATCACAAAGGATGGTTAAGGAAGAATCTGCATGGATCTGGTTATCAATAGAAGGAAGAGATGTCTCTAAAGTAACACACATCTCTTCCTCTGACTAAACACTCATGGGCCGTTTTGGTCTAAAGATAAGATTTCAGTTAGAGATATAGCAGGAGACAAATTAAAATTCATTTATCCACAATTTATTAGTTTCCAATGAGCAAGATTTGAAGCTGAACTGGGTATTCTGGAATTGAACAACAATAACAAAATCTTTAAAAAGACACTATGTATCAAAACAAAGGACAGGTTTCAGAGTAACAGCCATATTAGTCTGTATCCGCAAAAAGAAAAGGAGTACTTGTGGCACCTTAGAGACTAACACATTTATTTGAGCATAAGCTTTTGTGAGCTACAACTCACTTTATCGGATGCATGCCAAAGGAGTAATTTTTGGCCTTGTTCTATTATCCACCTTCACTTTGACGTACTCCATTTATTTTACGTTCCTTGTTCATATCAGATATATTGTCTAATATACATATATTAATTTTTGCAAATACCCTAGATTTCCAAAATTATAGCTGCCCAATTAAAATTATGTTTATGCTACCAAAGCATATCAGAATCCATGCTTCTGCTTTTATCAAATGTGCTTAGTAAGTCTATGGAACTTAAGGAGCAGATGGGCAACCATTCTTTTTGGGAGTTGTGTAGGACATTGAATTCAGTTCAGGTGTCAATATCAAGTAGAACCAAATGGGGTGAAAAGTCCATGCTTTCTATGGCTGCCAACATCTGAGAAATGATTAGGGGGCTGGGGCACATGACTTATGAGGAGAGGCTGAGGAAACTGGGCTTGTTTAGTCTGCAGAAGAGTGAGGGGGG